>NC_058081.1:544598951-549398951 GCF_014858855.1 Bufo gargarizans
CCTCCGATCAGATCCTGCCGCCATTCGCACCAGCCTGACCTCTCCCCTGGGTGAGCAGATTTTGGCGGCTCAATCTGGTGCTCCCTCTGGGAGACCCAACGGCAGATGTTTTGTGCCTGAGGAGTTGCGCACCCGGTTGTTGCGAACCTACCATAACTCCAAGGCCGCGGGGCATCCTGGAAAGAATCAGCTGTCCTGGGCTGTTTCACGTCTGTTCTGGTGGCCTTCTCTACGTTCTGACATCGCCGCATATGTAGCAGCATGCTCCGTTTGTGCCCAGAGTAAGTCCCCTCTGCACCTTCCGTTGGGCCTTTTGCAACCCATAGCCACCGGGGAGCGTCCATGGTCACACCTGGGGATGGATTTCATTGTGGACCTCCCTGCATCCCGAGGCCATACGGTCATTCTCATGATTGTGGATCGGTTTTCCAAAATGTGCCACTGTGTTCCTCTCAAGAAGTTACCCTCTGCACAAGAGTTGGCCTCGATTTTTGCCAGGGAGGTCTTCCGGTTGCACGGTTTGCCCAAGGAGATTGTGTCGGATCGGGGGAGTCAGTTTGTGTCCAGGTTCTGGCGCGCCTTTTGCTCCCAGTTGGGGATTCATCTCTCTTTCTCCTCGGCCTACCACCCTCAGTCCAATGGGGCCGCAGAACGATCCAATCAGGCCTTGGAGCAATTCCTTCGTTGCTATGTCTCCGATCACCAAGACAATTGGGTTGACCTCCTGCCTTGGGCTGAGTTTGCCAGGAACACGGCGGTGAACTCTTCCTCTGGGACGTCTCCCTTCATGGCCAATTATGGGTTCCAACCTGCCGTGTTACCGGAGGTATTCTCTCCTCAGGATATTCCGGCTGTGGAGGATCACCTTTCCGTCCTACGTGCTTCTTGGGTACAGATCCAGAGGTCCCTTGAGGTCTCTGCGCAGCGCCAGAGACTCCAGGCTGATCGCAGACGAGCGCCCGCTCCTTCCTACCAGGTCGGAGACCGCGTATGGTTGTCAACCCGCAACCTCAACCTTCGAGTGCCCACTCCCAAGCTGGCGTCTCGCTTTGTTGGTCCCTTCCGAGTGCTTCGCAGGGTAAACCCGGTAGCCTATGCCCTTGCGCTTCCTCCTGGCATGCGGATCTCCAACGTGTTTCATGTCTCCCTGTTGAAGCCACTGGTGTGTAATCGTTTCACTTCCTCAATTCCTTGGCCTCGTCCGGTCCAAGTGGGCAATCGTGAGGAGTATGAGGGGAGCAATATCCTGGACTCACGCCTGGTCCGCGGCCGGGTGCAGTTTTTGGTCCATTGGCGTGGTTATGGTCCAGAGGAGCGTTCCTGGGTTCCCTCCGCAGATGTCCATGCTCCTGCCTTGCTCCGAGCCTTCCACGCACGCTTCCCTCAGAAACCGTTCCTTACTCCGCGGAGGAGGGGCCCTTGAGGGGGAGGTACTGTCATGGTCTTACCTTCCTGCTGTTCTCCTTCGTTTGACATGTGCTGGCGGCCATCTTGGTTTCTGGGTTTCTTGTAGCCTCCCACCCTGCGGCTTCTCCTTCCCACTGGGAGGAGCTGGATGCCTGGCTCATATATATAGGAGGTCTGTGGCTTCAGTTCCTTGCTTGGTCCTCCTGTGCTCACATGCTTCTAAGACTGCTGCTGCTTCTGGTTCCTGATCCTGGCCTCGTCTGACTACCCTGCTGGTTCCTGATCCTGGCTTCGTCTGACTACCCTGCTGGTTCCTGATCCTGGCTTCGTCTGACTACCCTTCTGGTTCCTGATCTCTGGTTTCGCAAGACCCTGCTTTGGTTTAGCCATCCGTTTGGACTTTTGCCTTACAGCTTTATTTTCAATAAAGCCTTCTTATTTCCACTCATCTCTTGTGTACGTCTGGTTCATGGTTCCATGACAGATGCCGCTATTATCAGCGTAACCATCCCACTACTGTGTCTACTGAAACGCTTGCTGCTCATAATGAAGGAAGATGCTTTGCATGTGGAAGAGGTGGAAATGGCGGAAGACAGTACACAGAGTGATAGCCAGACCACCCTCCGATCGTCTTATCAGCACAAATTGGATGATGATGGGGGGGCGGGGGAGCAGGAGATGGTTGCCTCTGCTACAGAGGGTAGTACCCACAGCAGGTTTATTCCGTCTGTTCAGCGTGGATGGGCCGAAGAGGAGGAAGAGTATGAGGAGATTGAGAGTCATCCTCCTGATGAGGACAGCGAAGTCTTGTCTGTTGGGACTCTGGCACACATGGCAGACTTTATGCTGCCTTTCCCATGACCCTTGCGTTATACGCATTTTGGCCAACACGGATTTCTGGTTGTTCACCCTTCTCGACCCCTGCTACAAAGAGAACTTTTCATCTCTCATTCCTGTGGTGGAGAGGACTAACAAAATGGTGCAATACCAGAAGGTCCTTGTGGAAAAATTGCTCCAGCTGACAACGCTGGCAACAGAATACGTAGTTCCTTGGGTAACCGAGGAGTGGAGACGAGGGGAACACACAGCAGTTCCAACAGGGGAACGGCAACATTCTCCAAGGCCTGGGGCAGTTTAATGCAACCTCACCCTGATGCGCGGCCTAGTGTCACAAGGAGAGAAAAGTTTTGGAAGATGGTGAAGGAGTACGTAGCAGACTGTGTCAGCGTCCTCAATGATCCCTCTGTGCCTTACAACTATTGAGTGTCCAAGCTGGACACGTGGCACGAACTGGCGCTCTACACCTTGGAGGTGCTGGCCTGCCCTACCACCAGCGTTTTGTCAGAGCGGGTATTTACTGCTGCTGGGGGCACAAAAAAGGGTATATGGTTCAATCTTCCTTTTCTCGTCCTCCTCCTCCATCATCATATTAACATGCTTATTAGGCTTCCCTCGCCCGTAATTTTCTTGATGGTCATCTCAGCAGCAGGCCCTCAACCATAATTTTTTTGATGGTCAGCTCAGCAGCAGGCCCTCGCCCATAAATTTTTCCATGGTCAGATCAGCAGCAGGCACTCGCCCCTAATGTTTTACAGAGTCAGCTCAGCAGCAGACCCTCAACCAAATTTTTTCGATGGTCAGTTTAGCAGCAGGCCCATGCTCATAATTTTTTCCATGGTCAGATGAGCAGAAAGCCCTAGCCCCTAATGTTTTAGATGGTCAGCTCAGCAGCAGACCCTCACCCCTAATTTTTTAGATGGTCAGATAAGCAGCAGGCCCTCACACCTAATGTTTTAGAGGGTCAACAACAGGCTCTTGCTCCTAATGTTTTTGAGGTTCACCAGCAGGCCATTAATCATAATTTTTCAAGGGCGTCTATGATGCCCTCCTTTATGTGATATGCAGGTTGTATCGGAGTGCCTCTTCCTTGTAATTTCTGGCAGCACTTGCACTTTATATACAAGTAAATATAAAGTAAAGAATGTTTTATAACAATTTTTCCTCTAAAATCGATTTTATCTTTGGTTTTTGTACGTATTATTGTCAGTGTGTAAAATTGGAGTACTACTCGGACAACATCATTCCCAGCAGCGACCTGGGAGTCCAAGATGCATCCAGACATCCTCCCCATGCTGTTACGGAACCATTTCAGTGGTGTTTCCATCAATTTCTGACCTTTTTATGTGAACCAGACACCCTCCCCTCTTCAGAGCAGGGGGTGCCTGGTTTAATGCTCGGGTTCTCCGATTGACTTCCATTGTGCTAGTGTGCTCGGTAGAGCACCCAAACACTCCGAGGTGTTCTACTCAAGCACCAGAGCACCCGAGCACTTTGGTGCTCGATCAACACTAGTCTGGTATAAAGAATCGTGCAGAGGCCCAAGAGCTTACTATAGCGTGAAAGAGCGCACTTCTTTTACACCGTCGTCAGCTGATTCCACATAGATGTCTACTGAACCTGTTCTATTAAAAGCTTATACAAGTATAGGCCCCCGACAGAGTGGAGAAGGTGTCAGCAGTAAGTTTGTGTTGATGTCACTGATTACGTTGCCCTTCCTCTGATCCTTCAGAACAAAACCCCCCCAGAAAATGTATCCTGTCTGTTGAGCATCCACCTTCACTCGGTCAGCATTTGGTCAGTAATCCATCAGTATTGCTAATGCCCAAAAAACAGAAGTGGATCCAAAACAGAGATGACATGTGAATGGAATATGTGCATGTCTTCTATGTTTTGTACCACTCCTGCTTTTGGCTACCAAATCACAAGCCAATTCTGATGGGACCATAGAGGCCTTACAGCTGCTACACAGACAGGATCCGTTGTGCATCTCATTTTTCCTTCCTTCTGACAGATCATAAGAAAGGTCAAATAAATGATGATGTCAGCCAGGTCGAAAGGCAGAATAGTGGCCCAGTCATGAAGTGGGGAGGGTGGGAACAGCATGAGAAGTCCACAGAGTGGCCCTATTACATAGTGGTGAGGTGGAAGCAGCATGAGGAGACCACAGAGTGGCCGAATGACAGAGTCTGGGGGTGGCGGCAGCATCAGGAGGAGGCCACAGAGTGGCACAATGACAGTCTGGAGGTGGAAGCAGCATCAGGAGGCCACAGAGCGGCAAGGTGACATAAAGTGGTGGTGGCAGCAGCATCAGGAGGCCACAGAGTGGCAAGGTAACATAGTGTGGAGGTGGCAGCAGCATTAGGAGACCACACAGTGGCAAGGTGACATAGTTTGGAGGTGGCAGCAGCATGAAGAGTTCAAAGAGTGGCAAAGTGACATAGTATGGAGGTAGGTGGCAATACCAGTACCAGCTGAAGATGGTGGATGAAAGAAGGAGAACATGGCATCAGATGTGTGGTATCAGGCAGGTGGCAGCATCAGATTAGTAGCTTTTGTCAGTGTTGGTGTTTCACCATGGATGATCTAGTCTGATGCATCAGGTATTGGTGGGTGAAAATACTGGCTGTTCCACGTCTGATTCATTTTGACAAATGTCAGTCTCCACACATTTTGAGTGGGCAGGCGAGTGGCCCCCGCCGCACTTAACACCTGCTCTGATGCCACACTACTGGCCAGGCAGGAAAGCTTCTCCAGGGCAAACTCTGCCAGTTGTGGCCACAAATCCAGTTTGGTTGCCCAGTAGTCCAGCATATCTTTAATTGCGGCTGCCCGGGTGCACTCAAAGTATGCCACCACCTGCTGGTTCAGGTTCTGCTCTACGTCTAACTGCTGGTGAGTAGTTTCTTCACTATGCGGTTGAAGAAAGCTGTTCATCAGCGACTCTTGACTCAGGGTGCTGCTGATGGAGCTGGTACTGCTCCTGCCACCCCACCCATCCCCAGCAGTCATGGCAGTGAGACGTGAGTGCAGAGGGCCCCCCGGTAAGACCTGCGAGAGGATGGATGATGGCACAGATAGGCAGCGGCCAACTGACTACATAGAATGTCTCTATAGCAGTTCAGTTTGTCCTCCCTCTCAGCGGGTGTAAAAAGGCTCCCATTTTGGACCGGAAGCGAGGGTCCAACAAGGTGGAGAGCCAGAAGTCATCCCTCCACCGAATGTTGACAATTCGGCTGTTGTCACTACCCAAGCAAGTTAGTATGCAGCTGACCTTTTGCGCAAGTGACTCAGAGGGACTCCCTGCCCCTATCTCCACTGCATACGGCCATGGTGTGCCTCGGTCATCTGCCTAATCTTCCTAATTTCCCTCTTGCTCCTCCAGCTGCTCCTGCTCCTCCTCTCCTGTCACATGTCTACAAAACCATCCATTTCGCTACACTTTGCCAGCATCTGTTCCAGGACATGAAGCAGTGGAATGACGTTGTTCATCCCGTACTCCTGGCAATGGACAAATAACTTGGCCTCCTCAAAGGGCCTGAGTAAATGGCAGGTGTCACGCATGAGCTGCCACTGGCTGACATCGAAGTTACACAGGGGACTACTCCTGTCCACTTGGATCATCAAGAAGTCGTTTATGGCCTTTCTCTGTTTGTATAGTCGGTCCAACATATGGAGGGTGGAATTCCAACGGGTGGAAACGTTGCATATCAGCCTATGTTGGGGGATGCCGTTCTGCCTCTGCAGCTCAAGGTGGGTGTGCTTTGCTGTGTACGAGTGGCTGAAGTGCAAGCAAAGTTTCCTGGCCATTTTTAGGATGTCTTGCAGATGGGTGGAAGACTTCAGGAACCGCTTGACAAACAGATTGAACACGTGTGCCATGCAAGGTGTATGACTCAGCCCTCTTTGACACAGCGCCAACACTATGTTCTTCCCTTTGTCGGTCACCATGGTTCCGATTTTCAGTTGTCGGGGAGAAAGCCAGGATTCGATTTCTTGATGAAGGATAAGGAGCATTTCTTCCCCTGTGTGACTCAGTTCGCCCAGGCAAACGAGGTGCAGAACAGCATGACACCGCTGTGCCCTGCACATGTGGTATGCTGGAGGGCCAATGTGAATTTCCCCTGCAGTGGAGGCTGAGGACACAGTAGAGGATGAGGAGGCAGAGGCAGACATTGTCGCAGGACCAACAGCGTGGCAACGTGGAGGCGGAAGCGGCGTCACCTGGCCAAGTTTACTGGTGTGGCTGTGCAGGAACTACATTTATCCAGTCAGCCGTAAAGGACATGTATTGTCCCTGACCGTAGTTACAGCTCCACACGTTGGCGCTGCCTTGCAATGGACAACCCCGCCTTCTGCTCCAGCAATCTGATCCCATGTCTCCTGCATTAGCGCCGTTATAAAGGTCATGTTTTTTCTTCTCTACTCTATGGCTGCCTTGGACTTTGTCAGACACCTACAGGCTTAAGAGCTGGTCCACCTTCTGTTCTACATGTGTGTGCAGGGCTGGTACTGCCCTTTTGGCAAAGAAATGACGCTTGGGACTCTCCACCTCGGTTCGGCCCAAGCCATCAGTTCTCTGAAAGGTGCAGAGTCCACCACTTGAAAAGAGAGGGACTGCAGCACCAGCAACTTGGACAAGAGCACGTTCAGCTTCTGCGCCGTTGGATGAGTGCACACATATTGTTGTCTCTTGGCAATCGCTTCGGTGATCGATTGCTAACGGAATGACTGACAAGGAGTAGGAGGGCGCGGAGCAGGAACATTAGGACCAGAAGATGATGGAAAGGACAGACAGCTCCCTTTGGCTGAGGTGGTGGAGCCTTGACTGCCTGAAACTGGGAGCGTGCCAGTGGGTGATGCAGCGGTTGCTGCGGCAGGCTGGACCACCACATGGGAGCCACTTTATGGTGACAGTGCATATGTTGATGCAGGGCCGTGGTGCCAACATTGGCTCCCTGGCCACTCTTCACCTTCTGCCCACAGATTCTACATACTTCTCTGGCTGAGGGAACTGAAAATTACAGAGGAAGGTTCAGGACAGGTGGGGGCACAGGGCCTACTCCCAGGCCATGCCATCTAAGCGTCGTGTCAGATGAACCCACCGACTCTTGGCAGGAGGTGTCTGATGTCACTTCGGACTAAGTGGATGACCGAGTCAACCATTCAAGAACTGCTGGGATGCTGTTCAAGACACGACCGCTAGATGACACCGGGACCTCAGGCCTCTAGCGGCAACCCCTGCTGCCATGTCCCCTTACTCTGCTGCGACCTCTGCCTGCACCAGAAACATTTAGGCCTCTGCCACTCCCCTGTGCAGGGCTGGCACTTCTCTGCCTGACATACTGTTAGATCAAATAAATAAATAAAAAGGAAATTAAAACACCCCAAAAAGTCTGTAATTTTTCTCACTTCAGCACACAATGGCTAATCAGCCCTTTTTGTTTACCACTAATACACACCAAAAAGGTGTATTTTTTTTCCACTAATGCACACCACAAAAGGCTTTAAAACATATAACTGCACCACTGACCAGCAAATATATTTTTTCTTTTTCACTAATACTCACCACAAAAGGATTTTGAACATATAACTGCACTGCTGACCGGTAAATATATATATATTTTTTTCCACTAATACACGCCACAAAAGGCTATAAAACATATAACTGCACTGCTGAATGTCAAATATATTTTTTATTTTTCCACTAATACACGCCACAAAAGGCTTTAGATCTTATAACTGCACCACTGATCGGCAAATATATTTTTTCTTTTTCCACTAATACACCCCGCAAAAGGCTTTAGAACATATACTATACAGGTCCTTCTCCAAAAATTAGCATATTGTGATAAAGTTCATTATTTTCTGTAATGTACTGATAAACATTAGACTTTCATATATTTTAGATTCATTACACACCAACTGAAGTAGTTCAAGCCTTTTATTGTTTTAATATTGATGATTTTGGCATACAGCTCATGAAAACCCAAATTTCCTATCTAAAAAAATTAGCATATTTCATCCGACCAATAAAAGAAAAGTGTTTTTTTTTTTTTGTTTTTTTTTTTTTTTTTTTCGGGCAAAAGTCCATTTATTTCAGTAATGCAAATTAAAAGGAATTGCATCAATGCAGCTCAAAATCAGAATTTCGTGAAAAGGTTCAATACTCTAGGCTCAAAGTATCACACTCTATAGTCAGCAAATTAATCCATACCCCTTGAGCAAAGGGTACCTCAAAATTGTGACTTTGGTGTAAGCTGTAAGCCATAATCATCCAAATTGTAACAAATAAAGGAGGCTTGAAATATCACTTGTCAAACTGGTGCAAAGTAAAAGTGGCCTAGTTGCCCACAGCAACCAACTAGACTCCACCCTTCACCCCCCACAGCTCCATTGGAAAATGTAAGGAGGAATCCCAAAGAAAAGTGTTTTTAATACAAAAGATTCCTGAGGCTTTTAAAAACTCCCAGCCTGGTTCATTACTCAAAACCGCAATCATGGGTAAGACTGCCGACCTGACTGCTGTCCAGAAGGCCATCATTGACACCCTCAAGCAAGAGGGTAAGACACAGAAAGAGATTTCTGAACGAATAGGCTGTTCCCAGAGTGCTGTATCAAGGCACCTCAGTGGGAAGTCTGTGGGAAGGAAAAAGTGTGGCAGAAAACGCTGCACAACGAGAAGAGGTGACCGGACCCTGAGGAAGATTGTGGAGAAGGACCGATTCCAGACCTTGGGGGACCTGCGGAAGCAGTGGACTGAGTCTGGAGTAGAAACATCCAGAGCCACCGTGTACAGGCGTGTGCAGGAAATGGGCTACAGGTGCCGCATTTCCCAGGTCAAGCCACTTTTGAACCAGAAACAGCGGCAGAAGCGCCTGACCTAGGCTACAGAGAAGCAGCACTGGACTGTTGCTCAGTGGTCCAAAGTACTTTTTTCGGATGAAAGCAAATTTTGCATGTCATTCGGAAATCAAAGTGCCAGAGTCTGGAGGAAGACTGGGGAGAGGGAAATGCCAACATGCCTGAAGTCCAGTGTCAAGTACCCACAGTCAGTGATGGTCTGGGGTGCCATGTCAGCTGCTGGTGTTGGTCCACTGTGTTTTATCAAGGGCAGGGTCAATGCAGCTAGCGATCAGGAGATTTTGGAGCACTTCATGCTTCCATCTGCTGAAAAGCTTTATGGAGATGAAGATGTCATTTTTCAGCACGACCTGGCACCTGCTCACAGTGCCAAAACCACTGGTAAATGGTTTACTGACCATGGTATTACTGTGCTCAATTGGCCTGCCAACTCTCCTGACCTGAACCCCATAGAGAATCTGTGGGATATTGGGAAGAGAAAGTTGAGAGACGCAAGACCCAACACTCTGGATGAGCTTAAGGCCGCTATCGAAGCATCCTGGGCCTCCATAACACCTCAGCAGTGCCACAGGCTGATTGCCTCCATGCCACGCCGCATTGAAGCAGTCATTTCTGCAAAAGGATTCCCGACCAAGTATTGAGTGCATAACTGAACATAATTATTTGAAGGTTGACTTTTTTTGTATTAAAAACACTTTTCTTTTATTGGTCGGATGAAATATGCTAATTTTTTGAGATAGGAAATTTGGGTTTTCACGAGCTGTATGCCAAAATCATCAATATTAAAACAATAAAAGGCTTGAACTACTTCAGTTGTGTGTAATGAATCTAAAATATATGAAAGTCTAATGTTTATCAGTACATTACAGAAAATAATGAACTTAATCACAATATGCTAATTTTTTGAGAAGGACCTGTACTGTAACTGCACCGCTGACCGGCAAATATATTTTTTCTTTTTCCACTAATACATGCCACAAAAGGCTTTAGAACATATAACTGCACCGCAGAACAGCAGATATATTTTTACTTTGCCACTAATACATGCCACAAAAGGCTTTAGAATAGACAACTGCACCGCTGAACAGCAAATATATTTTTCTTTTTCCACTAATACATGCCACAAAAGGCTTTAGAACATATAACTGCACCGCAGAACAGCAGATATATTTTTACTTTGCCACTAATACATGCCACAAAAGGCTTTAGAATAGACAACTGCACCGCTGAACGGCAAATATAGTTTTCTTTTTCCACTAATACATGCCACAAAAGGCTTTAGAACATATAACTGCACCGTAGAACAGCAGATATATTTTTACTTTGCCACTAATACATGCCACAAAAGGCTTTAGAATAGACAACTGCACCGCTAAACGGCAAATATATTTTTCTTTTTCCACTAATACATGCCACAAAAGGCTTTACAAACAATGGAATATGCAATTGAAATTACGATTTTGTAAACAATAATCGGCGCGTCTAAACGGTCCTTGTTGAAACGTTCATTACACCAAGAAACGACTCGTTCATAGTTCAATCATGTCCATCATCGGCTCATGTAAAAGTACCTTTACTCTGACTGTCTCTGCAGGCGTTTCACCCAACTCCTGCTTGATCACAGCATTGAAAAAGGTTTTGCAGCTTGACAAGCCACTGCAACCTTCTCCATGTGGAACACTGATACTCTCTATTACATGTTTAGGTACTTGTTCCTTGTGGTAGGCTGATATGCATGGGCATCAGGTAATAGTATCTCTCTTCTTAACACACATTATGCTCACAGTCCCCACACCACTCCATGACAGTAGTTTACTTGCAGCTGGCTGGTCTTTATGTCTTAGTTGACTTCTCTACAGGTCCTTTGCTGCACCAGGATAAATAAGTGCTAGTAGGCTACCACTGCTCTAGGAAACCCTCTCCATTGTTATTATCAGCTGCTTAAACCTCTTTAGGTCCTGAGGCAGTGGACTTATTTGAGGTCAAAACCCACCTCCACCTGCTAGCTAGCTATCATGCAAAAGTTGGCATTCCCTAGTATTCTCTGAAAGTTCCCTACATGCTCTGAGCATGTGAACCCTTTGGACATCTCTATTTATAACCACAGAGAAATGTGCTTTGTGGTCTAGGTGTATCTCAGGTGTAACCCTTATGCTGACCTCTGATCCAGTCCCGTGTTGGCGCATACGTACTCCTATCCCCTTCACAGCATACGATATAGCAGGCTAGGTAAAACTGTAAAAGAACAGATGTGCGCACCATAGGGTAATTCTGTGAGTACAAATGTAAGTAGAGAATAACTTGCAAGGCTCACCTTACGTGGTTGTGCAAAGTAGGCACAACACTAATAGAAGTTTGTATAATATGTCTGGACACTTGGGTAAGATGGTCTGCAGCCACGGGATCCAAAAGAATCTTCTAAGTGGAGACGCCTGGAGCCTCCATGAAGATGATGAATACAGGAAATATCAAATACGTCCCACAGCGCAAATTACCATCGACCAGTCGCCAGAGTCAGGATAAGAATCTTTTATTGCAGCGATACAACGCGTTTCGGGGAATCACTCCCCTTCATCAGGTACAAAAAGTCTTCACAGCATAGAGCTTGCAGTGCGTTACCTCAGAATATACACTGTTTGTCAATAGAGCGGTTTACATTACACATGGTTGCTGTGCAAAATGACTGCCTGTCTGACGTGTAAGTGCATGCAAGTCATTGTGGGGTTCAGCATACACAGAAACCACAATGCAGATAGGAACTGCCAATATCTCCTGGGAGATATGCACTACCGAAGGTGTCTAGCAGCTTCTTATGCACTTCCTCCTAAAGCATTAGAAATACATGCTCAGTTAATGTGAATATGTGCATTCTAGGGGAATTTGCAGAAAATAGTTGTCAATAGAAGACGCACTTTGTCTATAACTTATATATCCATGGTTAAGCATAAATACAACCTTATGTACAGCAATGCTCTCATACTGTATCTTCTCAACAGTAGCTTCTGACTAATCCCTTCTCTTTTTTTTTTTTTTTTTTTTTTTATTGGGAAAACTACAAAACATTTACAGTAAAGAAAACAGTTTTTACAATCTCTCAGTTCCTAGTGACCCAACTATTTATAAATAAATGTGATTATAAATATATTCAGCTAATCTTTTCATAGCATTTAGAAAACCCTCCCCCCCCCCCCCCCCCCAATTTGTGGTGCGTCAAAGTCAAAGTAGGACCCCTATACATAATTCGACCTGACCTCAGCTAGTCAGACCTCCAACCATTCCATATCCTACTCCACTGATATTCAATTTCCCTCCGTCTGTATATTATTTTCTCGTAGTTCTTTACCTTATCAATTAATTTTGACCATGTATTTAAATCTGGAATGGATCGGGCAAACCAGGCCCGACTGATCAGAACTCTAGCCAGCATCAGTATTCTACTCAGAAAGATCTTTTGGTACTTATGATTTTTTAGTTTGGAAAAATCATTAAGAACAAATACTTGTGGTTCAAAGGGAATTCTAATTTTTAGTTTACACACAATATAATTATTGATACCATTCCAATAATTTATAAGTTTTGGACAGGTCCATATCATATGGAAAAAATCCGCTCCCACAGTATCACATTTGGGACAATTGGACGTAGCTCTTAACCCACATTTATTCATCCAAAGGGGAGTGATATATAATCTATGACAAATATAGAATTGTATTAGAACATGGTTAAAGTTCTGGGACAATAAAGATAAATTCCCAAAAATATTCTCCCACCCTTCTCCCTGTAAATTCGGACAGTCCACCTCCCAAAGTTTTTGTCCTGGTGAATGTATATCACTAAACCGTGCCTTAACTAATAACTTATATATATTTGAAATTTTTATTCTAGAAAGTGTGCCCCCTACCCAATCATTCAGAAAGGATAAATTATCTATATCCAACAGCCGCTTATCATCCAGACTGGATAGTACAGATCTCAGTTGAAAGTACCTGAACCATGAAAGATTTTTTATATTATGTGCCATTTCTATATAAGGTTTAATTTCTCTATTTTTAACTACCTGTGAAATATATAAAATTTTGTTCTTCTGCCAAAATTTGTCGGCTGCAATTTCATTCAGCCTTTGTAAATATAAATTGTGCCAAAGAGGCGTAAATGTGAGTGAACCCTTAACCTTCAACCATGTCCTAATTGTAGCCCACACTCTAAGGAGTAATTTTATAGTCTCTCTATAGCCTTGCTCATACCTCTTCAATAATCCAGATTCCAACAAAGTAAAAATGTTATTGTGAGCATAGCTAGCTACCAACTTCCCCAACAATGCACTGTTCTCTATTTCATAGCACTTCAATAACTGGGCTGCAATAAAATACCCCTTAAAGTAGGGGAGATTTAAACCCCCGCAATCCACTGATTTATACAAATATTCCAACTTAATTCGCACTCGCTTTCTTCCCCATATTAGGTCATTTATTATTCTTTCCATAAGTTTAAAATATTTGTCTTGTATCCAAATAGGTGTATTCCTGAGCACATAAAGAAATTGTGGTAATATCACCATTTTAACCAGTGAAACTCGATCAGCTCTAGATAGGGGAAGTTTCAACCAGATCCCTATTTTAGCTCTAATCTTTACCATGATGGGGATCAAATTAAGTTCTACAAAGTTTTCAACCCTAGATGATATAGTCAAACCCAAATATTGAAAAGTATCAACAATATCCAACTGAGTAACAGGGACCTCTTTCTGTGGCAGGGGGTCTATTGGGAGCAGACTAGTCTTGGCCCAGTTTATAAGAAGACCAGACACCTCACCAAATACTTTAACCATTTGAATAATCCTAGGGAGAGTAGTTTCCGTATGATCTATAAAAAACAGAACATCATCTGCGTATAATGAGATGCGATCTTGTATTCCTAGCGTACCAAATCCTTTGACCTGATCGTCGTGCCTGATGGCCATCGCAAGGGGTTCAATATATATATCGAATAGTAAGGGAGATAATGGGCAACCCTGACGGGTGCCTCTGTTTAACTCGATACTACTACTCAAAATTCCATTAAGACTCAATTTAGCCCTTGGAGATCCATACAATACCCTAAGAGTGCGTATAAACCTTTCTCCAAAGCCCATCCTAGCAAGAACCTTCCAAAGGAAACGCCACTCCACCCTGTCAAAGGCCTTAGAGGCATCCAATGACAGGATGGAGCGGGCGGTCCCCCCAGGGGCCTGGATATTTGAAAAGAGCCGATGTAAATTGTGATGTGTGCCCTTATTTTTAATAAAACCACTCTGATCCGGATGGATTATGGAGGAGACGACCCCAGAAAGCCTTGTAGCAAGGACCCTCGCCAAAAGCTTTACATCTGCATTAAGCAGTGAAATTGGTCTATAGGATTCTAAATCTAGAGGGTCCTTGCCTTTTTTTGGAATGAGTATCACTGTAGCCTCCATCATTGAATCTGGCAGCATCCCATCCTCCATTGATTTGGCAAAAACCTCCAATAGTCTAGGAAGAATACAATCCCCGTATTTACTATAGAATTCATATGGAAGCCCGTCTGAACCAGGAGTAGAATTAGCTGAACATAATTTAATAGCTCCCTCAAGTTCATGAAGTGAGACCTCCAGTTCTAATGCCTTCTTTTGCATCTCAGTGATAGTTGAAAAGTTGATCCTATCTAGATAGAGATCTATCTTATCATCTGTAATATTAGAATCAGCCTTATACAAATCTAGAAAATAATCAACAAAGGCCTTCTCCACCGGACCCTGTCCAGAAACTATCCTACCATCCCTCATTCGAACCTTGTCTAAATATTTTTTGGGTTGTTGATTGGAGATTACTCGGGAGAGGAGTCTACCGGGTCGCCCAGACTCTGAAAAGTATTTTTGCCCTTTAAAAAAGAGATTCTGTTGAGCTTTATCCAGTAGAAAATTAGCATATATTTGTGTGGCTTTTTGCATATTTTCCCTATTATTCTCCGTCTTATTTATATGGAAGGATTCTGTCGCTGACACTACATGTTTTTCTAGATTTTTCTGTGTTTTTCCATATTCCCTTCTAAGATTCGTGATATTGCTAACCATCAATCCCCTCATGTACGCCTTAAAGGTATCCCATACCACTTGAATTTTTGCTGAGCCGTAGTTAATATCCCAGAATCGGCCTATATCATTTCGAATTATTTCATGTGTCTTTATAACTGATAACCAGTAAGGGTTTAGTCTAAAGGGAGGTCTTAGTGTATATCTTTCCGGAGACAAGCATAATTCTAGTACTAACGGGGAATGGTCGGATATTGACCTTGTTTCATATTTCATTCGTTTTATCAATTTCACATATTTACTATTTATCAATACAAGGTCTATTCTGGACAACGATTTACCTGCTTTACTAAAGCATGAAAAAACCCTTTTCCCCTGTCCCAGATATTCCCAAGCGTCCTCAAATCCAGCCTCCAGGCAAAACCGTGCGAGGGGAGACCCCTGGACCGGACTGTCACTCTTAGCACTCATAGAGACCCTATCACGTAGAGGATCGATGACACAGTTAAAATCGCCAATAATCAGTGTTGGACATTCTGGCCATTTATCCATAAATAGTGAAAGAGAATTAAGAACCAAAAAAGAAAATGGCGGAGGGATATAGACAAAAGCCAAAATACATAACTCTCCCCCTAACCTGCAATATAAAAAAATAAATCTCCCCTGTTGGTCGACAGAGGATGCCTCACAAACGAAGTCAATAAGTCTGTGTATCAACACCGTAACACCTCTCGAGTAGTTGGAGAGGGTAGAATGGTACCTATGCACAGCCCATCCCCTGTCGACCATTCTAGTGGTCTCCTCAGTGAGATGGGTCTCTAACAGGCATACTATTGCTGGTAAATGGGCCTGAGTCAGGTCGAAAACCGCTTGTCTCTTACCTCTTTCCCCCAAACCCCGTACATTCCAAGCAAAAATTCTGATCATCGTCATCAACAATGATTAAATAGGGGACCAGGAGAGAGGGAAAGAGGAAAAAACAAGAAGAAAAAAAAATTAGTAAACCAAAAAAAGGGGAACCACATCCACTTTGACGCACCACAACCCAACCCCCCCCCCCTCACCCCCTCCCACAAACAATCCACCACATATGGTAGTAGATTTCTTTCCTAAGACCAACCCCCGACCCTCCCCCCACTCAGCCACCCCCACACCGCCAATAAGAAGCAAAGAAAACTACATTTAGGGGTATAAGCCCCTTATAATACTAATTATTCCCGCCAGATCATAACCCAGTTATATCATCGATTGTTTCGATCAAGCCAATCCGCGGCTTCTTCTGCGGTGTCAAAAAAAAGGGTTTTATCATCAAAAACAATCCGCAATTTGGCCGGGAATATAAGAGAATATTTAATATCCCTTTCTCTTAGCTTCTTTTTAACAGTCATAAATGTGCGTCTCTCTTCTTGTATTTCTTTCGAAAAATCAGGAAAAAAGGCCAGTCTAATCCCATTATACACAACCGGTGAGGATTCCCTCGCCCTTCTCAGGAGGACATCTCTGTCCCCTGTAGTCAGTATCTTAGCCAGGATTGTCCGAGGTTGTCTCCCTGGAATTGGTTTTCCTCCTGGGACCCGATGAGCTCTTTCAATCATGAAAAGAGAAGAAAATGACTCTTTACCAAAGTTCTCAAGAATTAATTTCTGTATGAATTGGGTTGGATTTTTCTCTTCCACACCCTCTGGAATCCCTATTATTCTCACGTTGTATCTTCGTGACCTATCCTCCAGGTCCACTACCTTTTTCTTCAAGAGATTATATTCCACTTTAAGTGTAGAAAGTTCCGTATTTATTTTTTTGGATTCATTCTGTATAAGGGTGACGGAGTTTTCAAGGGTGTTAACTCTGTCTCGCATTTTGGACAAATCATCTTTTATTGATCCCACATCAACTTGAATAAATCCAAGTTGGGTTGTGACCGCCTGTATTAAATCCCCGTTCTGTTTAACCGCTAGGAGTATTTCTTCCAGCGGGGAAGAGTTATCATTAGGGATTGCTTCCCCCATTATACCGTCTTCCTCTTCCTGGTATCTAGCGCCTTTTTGTATTTCTGGCTCAGTTACCTCTGGTTCATAATTTATTTTTGCAAAAAAATCCTTTTGTCCGCCCCTCGTATTGACCCTTGGAGACTTCAGAAACTGATCCAGTTTTGTTGGTTCAGCAGTTTGGACCCGTGTTTTCTGACTTGATAGATCAGTCGAACGCCTAGGGGCTTTTGGGCCCATATCTTATTTCTCTTTATTCTACTATATTTATTTTTTAATTTTTATTTTCTTTTGCTGTCTTTTTTTTTTTTTTTTTTAAATATCTTTATTTGGTTTTTTTCTTTTTGTTTTTCCCCTTATTCCGCTTATTCCGCCTCCTCCTCTCCTTTGGGTATATATCTTTTCTTCTTTGCTCTCCTTTTCTTTTTTTTTTTTTTTTTTTTTTTTTTGTTCCTTTTATTTTTCTTTTCTTTTACCTTGTCCCCCTTACCCCTTTTTTTTTTATTTTTTTAATATAGTGTCTTCTTAGTTCTGTTTTTCTTCTCCTTTTTTTTTTTTTGTCTCCTCCCCCTTTTTTTTTTTTTTTTGTGTCCACTCTTCTTTATACTCTTTCTCCTCTTTTTTTTTTTTTTTTTTTTTTTTTCCCCCTTTTCTTCTCCACTTTATACTTTAAACTCTATAGTTTCAGTTTGTTATACTCATATGCAACTTGGCAATCTCCAGTCAAGATTAACTGGGATCAGCAGACATGGAAGATTAGT
The DNA here is from genome assembly GCF_014858855.1 of Bufo gargarizans. Taxonomy (NCBI): domain Eukaryota; kingdom Metazoa; phylum Chordata; class Amphibia; order Anura; family Bufonidae; genus Bufo; species Bufo gargarizans. The sequence continues at coordinate 544,616,852 of NC_058081.1, forward strand.
CACTATAACATCAAAAAAGGAGGCATAACGAAACGGAGAAAGAAGCTTATCGTCTTCTCCTACAAACCATCAGGTATGGGGAACACAGAGGTTACTCACTGACACCCAAGGGGGGGGTAGCAGATTTACAGGAACCGGAGGCACATTCCACAGGGGTAAGGGAGAAGAAGCTCCAGACAGCAGACTGCACACACCGACACGGAGGGCAAGACAGGAGGCAGGAACAGCAAGAGCAGCAAAATCGGGAACGGCAGGATCGGGAAAGAGCCGGAGGCAGCCCCCACATCCGAACCCAGCAAACGATATCTGCAGCGTGAGGATAACGAAACCAGGGGTCACCAGCGCTAATCGGATGGTCAGACGGTCACAGAGAGGGTGCAGGGAGGATTCAACACGAAGACGCCAACATAATCAAAGCAGCGAGGTAGCGGCGTGGTAGCTGAGCAGCAGGGAAAGCCGGGGGCGCGACGTCCACTACGTCGTCACGTCATCACGTCTCTCAAGCTTGCCAAATTATTTCTATGCATAGTCTAGAAGTAGAATACCATTGGCCACATTACCCTGAAGTAAACGGCTAAAGAGTCCAGAGAAGTTTAAGATTTTTCATTATTAGTTATTGTATTAATTACATTATCAATTGTATCTTAATTACAATCATTTGATTAGAAGTTCTGTCTTAATTTCTTCAAAAATTTTAAACACTCACTGTAAGACACTCTCCTGTTCCGCGATCCATTGGGGCCCCCAGCGGTCCTCGTGGGGCTCGGCCTGTGAGGAACCCCATTGGAGTAGCGGGACAGGTTATGCATGTGCCTGGGGAATCTTCGGTTCCGACTCCTTTGCGGGCAGATGCGGTAGTGCATCCGCATGGTCGCCGGAGGGGAAGACCGCTGGGGTCTCGGAGGCAGATTGAACGGACTGGTGGCGGCATGCAACGGCCGGTCCTGTCTCAGGTATCACCTGCGGGTTCCGTTCTGGTGTCCGTGCCGACGCGATCGTGTATTCATGCTGGGCCGCTCGAGCGTCCGTGTGCACGCTCGAGAGGAGGTTTGAGAAAGGATACGCTGCCAAACGTACGTGCATCTTATTCGCTACGCTGGCCGCTGACGGGGAAAATTCCTGTACTTAAATTCTAGTAGATTAGAGGGTAGGCATGGGTTAAGTGACTAAGGACCACCCTAGGCCGCACAAGTGTCAGGGATTAGGATCATAATATGACCTATGAGGAATAGACACATGGCACTTGTGATTGGCTAGCAGGTACTTAAAAGGTGATCTTCCTGGCTGGTCAGTGCCCACTGTTGTTTTATGGTGTATGTTGCGGTTCATATTCTCCCAGACTTACCTGTGCATGACCTCTGCCTTCCTCGATTTATCTCTAGAGACTGCCTTTGGATACCTCATCTTTGCTGAACAGTTTGTCTCGGGTATGACCTTGGATTGGACCCTGGAAATCCTGACGTCTCATCCCTAGGTACCACTTTACATAAACTAATACTGCGTATATAAACTTTGGCCTGGTCACTGGCTGTCCCCTTGGTTTTTCTCTGCACAGGTTAATATTCAGGTTGGTTACCTGTATATGCTTACTGGTTTGGACTGTACTGCCGTTTATATATGTTTAACCTCTGTCTGGTTGCTTGGGGTTCTGCACCATTACACTCACACTTTTCCATGCCATGTAGAAAGTCTGTATGGTGCCAGTATGTATAGTATCTGATAACAGAGAATCATCCCTTCTTCAAAAATGTATCTTGGCCCGGCTTGCTGCCAATGCCTAGCTATCCTCAGTCTTCTTTCCGTCTCCAGTATCTCATGTGTAAGACTTGCTTTATTCTCACAGTTCTGTAATTATGCATGTATCTATTAAAAAACAACCAGACATTCATTAAGCTAATTCGATCCAAGCTTTCCTGATAAATATACAGGCCAAAAACAACTCGAGCAGTTAAGTGAGTCACTAATGTTAGTTATTGTAGTGTTCCTCATCTATATTAGTCTACTGCTACCTGCTATGCTATATGTGTAGCTTGCCCAGGAGAATGAAGCCCAATTAATTTCATTGACTCATCAGTGCCATGACTCATCAGTGCATAAATCTACTTGTTTTAATATTAGCCTAGATAAACTTTTTTAGAGTGCTGCAATAAGGATTCAAAGTTCAAGAGTCTCCAACTTATTCACAAGTGGTTCCTGTAAAAAGAAATTCAGGCTTGAAAACATAAATTTCACCACCTTCAGCCCTCTTTTGAATAGAATTATGAGAAAGCGATCCACATCACAGTGATGAGGTACAATGCCTCTGCAGTGGGTGCAGGGAAGAGTGGGGAGGATAGGAGTGGTTGTAGCAATAGAGGGGGCAGTAGTTACTCATAGTAGCAGTCTTCTCGCTATGTCAGTCCTCTCTCAGGGCACACCCTAGTTCTGTGGGTTCTCCTGTCTGATGTTGGTTGGAGTGCCCTTGGTGGTGATAAATTGTGAGGTGTAGGGCGGGTACCCTGAGTCGTGGAGACATGACAAGGCAGAATTAGGGTCTCTCTCACGACAGTATGTTGTATTTTGCAGTCCACAAAAAATATGAAAGACGTCTGTGTTGAATCTGGTTTTTGCTGACCCGTTGTAACAACGCCTACTCTTGTCCGCAAAATGGACAAGAATAGGACATGTTTTATCTTTTTTGTGGGGATGTGAAATGGACATACAGTTGAAATTAAATGAATTCAAGAGGGGCCTGGATGTATTTCTGGAGTGTAATAATATTACAGGCTATAGCTACTAGAGAGGGGTCGTTGATCCAGGGAGTTATATTGATTGCCTGATTGGAGTCGGGAAGGAATTTTTTATTCCCCTAGTGGGGAAAATTGGCTTCTACCTCACAGTTTTTTTTTTTTTGCCTTCCTCTGGATCAACTTGCAGGATAACAGGCCGAACTGGATGGACAAATGTCTTTTTTCGGCCTTATGTACTATGTTACTATGTAATTGGTCTGCATCTGATCCACAAAAAATGTGGATCGGATGAGGAGCACAAATACAGTCATGTAAATGGTACCTTAACAGTAGAACAGTGCTTAACTTCCAATTGAAGTTAGTTTATGCACATCATTTACAGCCCAGACTTAACATCGACAAGGGAGGTCTTTCACAATGTTAAAATTTCACAGATCTTACAGTTCTTACTACTGCAAAGGTATTTAACAGGCCAAGGTCTTTCTTTGAAGCAATTTTCCACATATTGCACTTTTCTATACCACAGTTAAGCATCCAGGTGTGCAACACTTCTCACTTTCTCTGTGCAACCATGGGGAGGTTCCATCTCAATGATAGACTAAGTTATGTTCCTTTTTCTGGGTTGCTGTACTCACAGTAAACAGATCTACATTATCCTCAGCAGGTTTCGGGCTTTAGTAGATCCAAGTATAGTAACACATAGTACATAAGGCCGAAAAAAGACATTTGTCCATCCAGTTCGGCCTGTCATCCTGCAAGTTGATCCAGAGGAAGGCAAAAAAAAACTGTGAGGTAGAAGCCAATTTTCCTCACTTTAGGGGAATAAAAAATTCCTTCCCGACTTCAATCAGGCTCATGAAGCCTTTCATCTCCTGTGCAAGTGAGCCACGGAGTCCAAGAGTCCATAAGACAGATTATCTCCACAGAACTCCACACACCTCCTCTCAACAGTGGTATGCTCCACAATATTCTCTTTTTTCTCTCATAAGCTGTTTTTTAAGCTTTCTTTTTACATTTTTTGTTTTTCTCTGCTTGTTATTTCTCAGAGCTGTATTTTCTGCTTCTGCTCACTCCATTCTGTCTAGACACTCTGTTACTCATTTCTTCCTATGGGGAGGGTGACAACAGCCCCATCTAGCTATGGTTATTAAGGACTGTCAACTCATCTTGCAAGTTACATACATACAATAAATAATACACATTTTTAACCCTTTTAGCAGTGAAGCACTGCCCTAGTAGTGGGTTACTAGACATCTGGAAAGTCTTCACACTCTTTTCACCTTTTGTTATGTTATAGGCATGTGCTAAAATAAAAATAAAAAAACACGTTTTTCCCCATGATTCTGCACTCAATACCCCACAATGACAAAGTGAAAACAGAATCTTTGAACTCTTTGCTACATTATTGAAAACGAAAACATAAAATATTGCTTTTACATAAATATTCAAACTTTTTACACAATAGTTATTTGAAGCACATTTGCCAGTGATGACAGCCTGCTGTCTTCTTGGGTATGATACCACAAGATTTGCACACCTGGATTTGGGAATTTTCTGCCATTCTTCTCTGCAGATCCTCTTAAGCTTTGTTAAGTTGGTGAGGAACTGTCCGTGGACACCCATTTTCAGGTCTTTCCAGAGATGTTTGATTAAGTTCAAGAGGATGGCTCTGGCTTGGCAACTCAAGGACATTTACAGAGTTGTCCCTAAGTCACTCTTGTGTTGTCTTGGCTGTGCACTTATAGACATTGCCCTGTTGGAAGATGAACCTTCACCCCAGTCTGAGGTCCAGAGCACTCTGGACCAGGTCTGCATTAAAAATATCTCATTACTTTGTTCCATTCAACTTTCCCAAAAACCTGGTCAGTCTCTCTGTCCCAGCTACTAAAAAAAAACAAAAAAAAAAAAACACAGTGTGATGCTTTTAGCACCATGCTTCACTGTAGGGATGATATTGGGCAGGTGATGAGCAGTGCTTGGATTCCTCAAGACATGAATTAAGGTCAAAAAGTTCAATCTTGGTTTCATCAGACAAGAGAATTTTGCTTCTCATGGTAAAAGAGCCTTTTAGGAATTTTCTGCAAGCTCCAGGTGGACTTTCATGTATCTTTTACCGAGGAAAGGCTTCTTTCTAGCTACTCTACCATAAAGCCCAGATTGATGAAGTGCTGCATTAATGGTTGACCTTCTGGAAGTTTCTCCCGTCTGCATACAGGATCTGTGGAGCTCAGCCAGAATGATTATTGGGTTCTTGGTCACCTCTCTTACCAAGGCACTTTTCCCCAATTACTTAGTTTGGTGAGGAGGCCAGCTCTAGGAAGAGTCCTGATTATTCCAAACTTCTTCCATTTCAGAATTTGGAGGCCACTGTGCTCTTGGGAACTTCCAGTGCAGCAGATAGTTTTTGTACATATGCAAAAATTCTAAAATGTTGTTTTCACTTTCTCATTATGAGGTATTTAGTGCTTATTAATGAGGGAAAACTTGTTTTTTATTTATTTTTTATTTTATTTTACCAGAAGCCCGCAACATAACAAAAGGTGAAAAAAGTGAAACAGTCTGAAGTGTCACAAGTACTGGTGGCATCAACCTAGACAACCTTCTACACCTGCACCATAGAAAGTGACAGAATGATCCCACACAAGCGTGGAGATCCAACATTGTTACTTACTAGCGGAATCTAGTATTAGGGTATGTTGCTAAGCAATGCCCCAAACACATTCAGACATCTACTTAACAAGCAGCACCATTTATTGCCAGTTTTCTTTGAAGTGGAATATTTACCAGGTGTTTTATGAAAAGACTATCTATGTAAATGGGAATCAGACTTATTTTGTGTAAATCTGACCTCCAAATGCATCTGAGCTCAGAAATATGTTTCAGGGAGAACGTTGTTCCTTTGGCTTCTTTGCAACAATAAGTGTATTGTAGATTGTAAGCTCTTGCGGGCATCCTTATTCCTCGTATTTTAATTGTTAAGTTGTTTGTTGCTATGTTATTTATGACTGTTTGTACATGAACCCATTGATTGTAGAGCGCTGTGGAATATATTGGCGCTATATAAAGATTATTATTTTATTATTATTTGTATTATTATTAACTGATATGTGAACTACCAGGATGTTTTTTTTTTTCTGTACTTGTCCTTAATATGGTTACTTTACTTCTGCTATCTTGTCAGGTTATTTTAAATTTTATGTTTATTTTAGGACCCAGAGAGAAGGTTTTCTGATTGACCGATATGGAGGAAGTTGAATAAAGATCATATATATTTTACTTTTTGGCTTCTTTTATACTCATTCATTCATTGGTCATATTATATAATTCGAGTGTAGACTAAAGGGCCCTATAGAGCAAATAGACTGGACCTTCTAAGGCTAAGTCAGCAGGGCCAAACATTTCCTCAACGCCCAGCTATCTCTCCTGACAACTTGGTTTGGCCCAGTGTGTATGTGTTTTGAATAGGGAGAGAGGAGAAAGTCACAGCTAGATATGTCAGCCTGCAGCTTACGTCCTGGAGAACAAAAGGATTCACTGTTGAAATTCAATGCATTCAATCTTTCTTGCTCCCAGCATCATCTAATAAGGAGCTTCCCATACACAGTAGATTGTTGGCCTTAAAGGGGTATTGTCATCTGGACATTTATAGCATATCCACAGAATATGCCATAAATAGGTATAAGTCCTATATATATAACTATCTTGAGAAAGGAGTCTTGGCTTGCGCCGCAGTGAATGGAGAGGTGGCCATGCATATGTGACTCTCAGTCTTCACTTTTATGGGACTTCCAAAAATAGCCAAGTAAGCGCACTCAGCTAAGTGTCATAAAAGTGAATGAGTTGTGCATTTGCATCTTCCTCTCCATTAACAGCTATACACTATGCCATAAATGTCCAGATGGGACAAATCTTTTAAAACCTATACATGCAAAGATTAAACCAAAGACAAGCAACATTTCATAAAATTGTTGCGGAGGATCTGTTGGACGTATCCATAATTATGGACTGGAGGTGGAATTCCCTCCTGGCATTTTAAAACAGGACCACTTGCTCTGCGGTGAATGTGCCATATGTTTGTGCTCCCTGAGGGTGCCCCCATTAGTAGTAGTGCTTTCCATATTGTGCCCAATAATAATAACAATGCCCCCACAGTACCACAAGTAGTTATAATGCCCGCAGGATTTTCCTTTACAGTCTATAAGAGTGGGACCACCAATCTTGCATTAGGTCTGTCATAAATGTCATTACTCAGAATACCCCTTTAATGCTCCTCGTTAGGAATAGGGTGTTGAGTGAGCTGACTGTTTGGTTATTACCTTTTGACATGGGTCATGAAGGAACTGAGTACATTATGTTGTGTGGTTGCTGTTTTTATGGAGTGTAGCGTGTAGAGTATGTCTTACGGGAGCCCTGTGGCATGCCGTGTTATGCAGCCTTTATTAGAGACGAGCCGATCAATTGCAAACTAATCAAGCTTCACCCGAATTTTGTAAAAACTCCAATTGCGTCCAAATTTGAATTTTGGAGAAAAAGAGTGAGAGACAATTTAGAGGCTAGAGAGAAACAATATGAGTCCTAGTTGACCTAGAATGTCATGCACAAATTTTCAGGCCAATTGGAGCACTCCTGATTCGGGTAGAACCGATTCAGACCGAATCACATTGAATAAAAGTTCTGAGGGATTTACTCATTTGCTAGAAAATATGATTGGCTTGGTTATGGGGGCACTGTGGCAGGCTGTGTTATGAAGGCATTTTGATTGGTTTTGTTTTGGGGCACGGCTGCAAGCTGTGTAATACGAGAGGTGTGGATTGCACTGCTATAGTGGAGGGGGCGCTGTGCAAGGAAAACTGATGTTTCAAAATTTTTTGGATCCAAAAACTGCACCCATCTGCATTGTATGAATCTGGCCTAAAACAAAAGGAACAGATATGAAAGGGTAAATCTGGATTGTTGAACCTTCATAATCCAAACCATGTGTCACAAATGCTTTGATTTCATAGAAGCAGGATTTTTTTTTTTTGTGCTCATTCCTGCTCCCTTGCACATATGTGTCAGTGATAACATATGTGTGGCTACAGATACTTTGTGTCTTTATACAAAAAGAAATGTGCCTTACAAACTTGTTAAGCAAATAAACTCAAAGGCTATCTTCTCTTTGTCAGGGTTTATCGCACTTCAAGCTTTCTTCAAAGACAAATCAATACATAAATAATTAATTTGATGAACAAAAACAAAGTGAGTAAGTAAGCATGTTGAGGGGAGGGTGCTAAATTTTACGCATTGAGGATGAAAGCTGGGCCCCTGCTGCCTCGACAACAAAAGAGTGTAAGAACTCTAAGCACTGATCGAGCAGGCCTGCCTTTCTTCTGGCACAGCATTATTGGATTTCAGAACAAAGCAAGATTTTTTTTTTGATGAATTTAAGAAGAAAAAAAATATATAAAAGCCACGGTGTCTATTCCTCAGCAGCTCCACTTGTAATTTAACATAAAACCTGAACTGTATAAAATGAGTACAGAACAGAGAATATCGACAAGAATAAAAGCAATCAAACTAATTAGAACAATAATTCATAGACATCGCTAACATAGTCTGCAGCATTTTCAAAATGATCATTTTAGTGGGCGCAATAAAAAATAAAAAAGTAAAAAATATATATTTAAAAACAGCATTATTAGGGCTAATGCAAGCAAACAATTTTTTTTTCCTTTTTTTGTGTGGCCCGTATGCAGAACCATTCACTTCAATGGGGCCACATAAAAAACAGAAATGACTCAGTGTGCATTCTGTATGTCCGTATGGCCGTTCCAGCAAATAAATAGAACATGTCTTATTATAGTCCGCATTACGGACAAGGGTAAGACTGTTCTATTAGGGGCCAGCTGTTCCGTTCCACAAAATACGGAATGCACATGGCCGGTATCCATGTTTTGTGGATGCGCAATTTGCAGACTGCAAAACATCCAGCAGCCATGCGCATGAGCCCTTATTCAACAAATATTGAAACATCTTCATCAAAGGTGAAACAATTAAGCCTCTTTCAGATGGGCGTTGCAGGGAAATGTGCGGGTGCGTTACGGGAACACGCACGATTTTTCAGCGCGAGTGCAAAACATTGTAATGCGTTTTGCACTCGCGTGAGAAAAATCGCACATGTTTGGGATCGGTGTTCTGTAGATTGTATTATTTTCCCTTATAACAGGGTTATAAGGGAAAATAATAGCATTCTGAATACAGAATGCATAGTAAAATAGCGCTGGAGGGGTTAAAAAAATAAAAAATTTAACTCACCTTAATCCACTTGATCGAGCAGTCGGCATCTCCTTCTGTCTTCATCTTAGCTCTGTGCAGCAACAGGACCTGTGGTGACGTCACTCCGGTCATCACATGATCCATCACATGATCTTTTACCATGGTGATGGATCATGTGATGACCAGAGTGACGTCACCACAGGTCCTGTTGCTGCACAGAGCTAAGATGAAGACAGAAGGAGATGCCGGGCTTCGCGATCAAGTGGATTAAAGTGAGTTAAATTTTTATTTATTTATTTTTTAACCCATCCGGCGCTATTTTACGATGCATTCTGTATTCAGAATGCTAATATTTTCCCTTATAACCATGTTATAAGGGAAAATAATAATGATCGGGTCTCCATCCTGATCGTCTCCTAGCAACTGTGCGTGAAAATCGCACCGCATCCGCACTTGCTTGCGGATGCATGCGATTTTCACGCAACCTCATTCATTTCTATGGTGCCTGCGTTACGTGAAAAACGCACAAAGAGGAGCATGCTGCGATTTTCACACAACGCACAAGTGATGCGTGAAAATCACCGCTCGTGTGTACAGCCCCATAGAAATTAATGGGTCAGGATTCAATGCGGGTGCAATGTGTTCAACTCACGCATCGCATCCGCGTGGAATACTCGCCCGTGTGAAAGGGGCCTTAGACTTTCTTCACAAATACTAACACTATGGTGAAAACAACTCAGGAAGAGGAAACTATTCATGTTATTCTACCATTCAATTCACAAAAAAAAAAGTTGAACGGATTATCAAACAGCATTTGCATATTATCCAGAAGGATAAGCATGTGCAGTGCCTTGCAAAAGTATTCACCCCCCTTGACTTTTTTTTCTTCGTATTTTGGTGCCTCACAGCCTGGAATTGTTTGAGGATTTCCATCATTTATTTACAGAACATGCCCACAATTTTGAAGATGTTCTTTTCATTGTGAAGCAAACATCAAATAGGACAAAATAACAGAAAAAGTCAATACTTTGTAGAGCCACCTTTTGCGGCAATCACAGCTCCAAGTCGCTTTGGATAAGCTTTCCACATCTTACCACTGGGATTTTTGCCCATTCCTCCTTGCAAAACTGCTCCAGCTCCTTCAAGTTGGATGGTTTGCGCTTGTGAACAGCAATCTTTAAGTCTGACTACAGATTTTCTATTAGATTGAAATCTGGGCTTTGACTAGGCCATTCCAATGCATTTACATGTTTCCCCTTAAACCACTCAAGGTTTGCTTTAGCAGTGTGTTTGGGGTCATTGTCCTGCCGGAAGGTGAACCTTCTTAGCCTCAAATCACGCACAGAGTGGTACAGGTTCTGCTCAAGAATATCCCTGTATTAGAACCATCCATCATTCCCTCAACTCTGACCAGTTTCCCAGTCCCGGCTGCTGAAAAACATCCTCACAGCATGATGCTGCCACCACCATGTTTCACTGTGGGGATGGTGTTCTTTGGGTGATCAAACAAAAAAGAGTGGTAGGACAGCACCACTTACTTGAATTCATTCAAAAGGCTTTGCGGCGGTGCTCGTGACGTCAGGTCCCGGCCTCATAGACCCCACAGATACCAGAAAAAACGAAGAAGGTCACGGCACTCCAAAGGCTATTCAGTGTTTTTTATTACACCACAAAATCAGCAGCAACGTTTCGACAATAGTCTTTTTCAAGCTCTTTGGGTGATGTGATGTGTTGGGATTGCACCAGACATAGCGTTTTCTTTGATGGCCCAAAAGTTAAATTTTAGTCTTATCAGACCAGAGCACCTTCCTCCATACATTTTGGGAGTCTCCCACATGCCTTTTTTCGCACACTCACAACATGCCTTTTTATTTTTTGCTGAAAGTAATGGCTTTCTTCTGGCCACTCTGCCATAAAGGCCAACTCTATGGAGCGTACGGCTTATTGTTGTCCTATGTACAGATACTCCAGTCTCTGCTGTGAAACTCTGCAGCTCCTCCAGGGTTACCTTAGGTCTTGCCTGGTCCATGAGTTTTGGTGGGGGGCTGTCTCTTGGCAGGTTTGCTGTTGTGCCATGTTCTTTCCATTTGGTTATGATATATTTGATGGTGCTCCTGGGGATCATCAAAGATATTTTTTATACCCTAACCCTGACTTGTACTTCTCAACAACATTGTCCCTTTCTTGTTTGGAGAGTTTCTTGGTCTTCATGACAGTGTTTGGTTAGTGATGCCTCTTGCTTAGGTGTTACAGCCTTTTGGACATTTCAAAAAAGGTGTGTATATGTAATGACAGATCATGTGACACTTAGATTGCACACAGGTGGACATCATTTCTCTAATTATGTGACTTCTGAAGGTAATTGGTTGCACCAGAGCTTTTTATGGCTTCCTAACAAAGGGGGTGAATACAAACGCACATGCCAATTTTTCTGTTTTCTATTTCTAAACAATAGTTTTATTTATATATTTTTTTCATTTCACTTCAGCAACTTAGACTATTGTGTTCTGATCCATCACGTAGAATTCAGATTAACAAAACATTGAACTTAAGGCTGTAATGTACCAAAATACGAAAAAAGCAAAAGGGGTGAATATTTTTGCAAGGCACTGTAGGCCCTTTGATACCAGCCATCCCACAGATAACATACACTAAGGCCCCAAATTTAGGCCTGAAAATAGAACCCTCAATTAAATCCCAAAAAAGAACAAACAGTCTATAGACCAATGGTTAAATTTGAAGGGGTTCTATAGGTACGAAAAGTGTAATAACTGTCAAACTGTGACATTCCCCCAAAAAATACGGTCTACGCAGAACGGCTTTAGACATGAAATCAGAGAATTTTTGTCTTGCAGCTCTACTAACGTCATATATATATTGTGGAATGCCCATGTGGGAAACAATATATAGGACGAACCAAAAGAACACTGAAAAAGAGAATTGCAGAACATATACCTAATATAAAAAATGGTTATGAGAATCACACATCATCAGAACACTTTAGACAATGTCACAACCAGGACCCAAAGGGCCTCACTTTTGCAGCACTTGAACAGGTGGAAAGACATTGGAGAGGTGGAGATCACATCAAAAGAATGCCACGACTATAATTAATGAAAATTTTTGAATTTAATACACTTCAACCACAAGGCCTTAATGCAGAATTAGAATTGTTCGGCTTCTTGTAAGAATATGGACGGGCAACTCCCACTGACGGGAAATCGCAGTCTAATATACAGTATATAACGCTACGATTTCCCCTTGTTGGGAGGCCCTCTCCCTATTCTCCGAGTCAATTCTATGTAACTCTAAATAATAAGGCACAATTATCAGGAGGAGTATGTATAGGAAGTTTTATTTTCTATAACACACTCTTCCCAGTCACTCAATCTTTGACTCATTTTGGGGCAACTGTTCACGGTAAGATCCCATTACTATGTGATATGTATCTACAATGGTTCTCTAGTTGATTAGTAATGACTGTAGAACAAAAATGCACCATCGCCAAAAAATACGCACCAATAAAGAAGTGAAACCGGAACTGCGTTTTTTGGTAAGAGGCTGCAGAATATGGTAAATTGTATGACCCATAAGTTAAATATATGACTTAATTATACCTAAGAGAGACTGAAGTAGTACAAGCATATAAGAAACAGCTTTGGATCCAGTACGGGTTTTGGAACTAATCAACATCTAAGATGACGTATGAGCTGACTATAAAAGTAGGCATGATACGATCCAGCAGGTAACCACTGATGAAGGAGTGAGGTACCACTCTGAAACGCGTCTGGTGTATACAGTGCCTGCATATTGAAAGACCCACTTTCGCAAAAATCCATGGATAAAGTTTGGTGTCTATAATTCTTTCTCCTTACTGCTCTATTACAAGCTGTGAGACCAAAAGAGGAATGGCGGCTCATGTGAGATAACCTGAGAGTCACATGATATGCCGAGCATGGTTCCCCACGAGTAACACAGCTAGGAGACAAGGGAGCTATCTCTATGCTCTGCGCAGGAAAAAGCTGTGAGGTCGGGAGAGGAGCATCGGCCCACGTGAGATGCCAAGCTCTGAATTTTCGAGCTATGTGTTATGCCAAGTACGCACCTCCAAGAGCGATAAGAGCTGAAAGTTAAGGTAGTGCGGCCTCCGGTTCATTCTATCAAAGAGGTAAAATCCATTTTGTTTTTTGACCGCCACGTGGGCCACCACGGTGCTTTGGCACAAGCTAACTATACTAACAATCTAAAACCTCTATTACCTTGAGGTAAATGGCTACCTATCACATACATTATGTCTTATTATAAGGATTTAAACATTGTATTCAGCTCAAAAGACTTAAAGTCTGATTAACTCTTGACTAACTTTTTAATTATTGAGCGGATTCCAAGTTCAATTGAGGCTCCATTCACACGTCCGCAAATGGGTCCGCATCCGTTCCGCAAATTTGCGGAACGGGTGTGGACCCATTTATTCTCTATGGGGACGGAATGGATGCGGACAGCACACAGTGTGCTGTCCGCATCCGCATTTGCGGAGCGCGGCCCCGATCTTTGGGTCCGCAGCTCCGCAAAAGATAGAACATGTCCTATTCTTGTCCGCAGCTGCGGACAAGAATAGGCATTTCTATAGGGGTGCCAGGTGAAGAAAAAAAACATTTAGTGGACGTGTTCAGTCAGCAATGCGGACCAAAATCACTGATAAATAAATGAACACTAAAATGAATGGGTTTGTTTCTGTCCATGATTCACTAATGTGTAAAAGAGCTTTTACAAACAGGCACATAATAAACGAGTTGCAGAGGTTACAGTCACACCCAGGCAGTGTCTGAGGAAGGTCTATCTGCCCCATGTGAGGAGACCTGTGCTACAAATCATGTAAAAGAGATGAGGGGCTCCAGGAGATTTTGAATCAGGGTCAGGGGTTTTAAGCAACATCTCTGTTTAGAATAGACAAATATTGATCAATTTCTACCCAAAATTATTCTTGCAATATTTTTCAACCTAAAAAGGGGTGGGATTAGACAATCACAGTATTGAAAACAGTGGTGGACATACCATATGTTCCACCAGTGCAGTTGTACAGGGGCCCAGATGTTAGGGTGGCTCACTGTCACTTTAAAGAGGTTGTTCAGAACTTAACCCTGACATATCCTCATCTTCACCCCTCCAGCCCCCCTTATGGTCTCCTTTTCCCTGTGCTGAATCGAGCAAAGAAAATACATTTTTGGGGATATCGGGTGACATACCAGGCTCTTCATGAAGACTGCTAGGCAGAGGCTTCCACCTAGCAGTGGGCCCATTGATGTCACTGGCAATAATGGGCGAGCTTTAGCGCTGCCCTAGCCTATAAAATGGCTAGGGCAACGCTAAAGCCCGTCCGTCAGAACAGGTGACGTCATCAGGAACACTGCTGGACGGAAGCATAGGGCAAGGGATACAGCGCTGGGCAAGGGAGAACATCGGAGCATAAAATGCTCCAATGCTCATATCAGGGGGGCCGGAGGGGTGAAGATGGGGATATGTCCAGGTTCAGAATATGCTACAATTTGGAAGAAAATGGCAAAAATTTCAGTTTCATCAACATGGAGCATTTCTTACTGATGAAGCTCTTATGGAGAGAAGTGAACACCATACACATATATTGTCACGTGAACCAATGGGGCCATTTGTTCTGCAAATTAGCTCATACCAACCAAACCACAGCATCATTTTGCGGTTCTTCCCTTCATCAGTATGAAGCAGAGGACTGGTGGATAAGCCACCACCAGAGGAGTCTAGCAGCAACTATGCGCATGATGGACAGCATGGTGACAGCATGGTTAGCACTGGTGCCTTGTAGTGCTAGGGTTCGACCAAGGACAACATCTGCATGGAGTTGGATGTTCTACCTGTGTTTGTGTGGTATTCTGGTTTCCTCCCATACTCTAAAGACATACTGGGAATTTAGATTGTGAGCTTCACTGGGGACAGCGCGTTATGATAATATAAAGTGCAGCAGAATATGTCAGTGCTATATAAGTAAGTAAAATAAATTACTTTCGGCTGACACCTACCAAGGGTTTTGAGCACCATAGTGTCAAAATTCTTTACAAAGTTTATCATTTTCTGAAACAAAACAATTGTATGTGCTGGAAAGGCTTCATAATTATGACACTTGGCAAAAAATTACATTTCTTAAGTATTCACACCGCAAACTAGTGTAAGTTTAAATCCTCTGGTACAACGCCCGAGAAAACAAAGAAATTAACCCAAATGGCATGTGATAGTTTTAAAAAAATGATAACAGATGCTGTCTTTTAGGTAGCATCACCACAATAATTACGTCTTAGAAATGACTCTATTGATACATTTCCCCCATTGATTGCACTCTTTAGCCTATCCTCATCCAAAGAAGAAAGTATGAGAAGGTAAGATGATGCAGATTACCGTTGACATGTAATAACATCAGAGACCATTGAAGTGGCTATCAAACCCACTTCTAGTTTCAGCTTACAAATTAAAATGGCAAGCAATCCTATTATCCTAATAGTTGCTACATTTTTTGCGTCCATCAAGCAAATGGATCTATTTAAATGCAACTGTAGAAATGGTTACCTCAATATCATACCCATTTGTGTCCTACCTAGAAAAGGCTTAGCTGTATAACAAGTCAAGTTTAACTGGATATACCTTTATTCCACAACTGACACAATCTCCTTAGGGCAGGGTGTAGCTTTCTTATGTAGCGCCAACAATGTTCCCAGCACTCAGCGTCTGCAGATATTTCACAGCAAGGGGATGGGTAATAAGTGGAATAACTAAAGTAAATAATAGAGGAAATACTTGTGCTTTACAATGGGCAAAATGAATCAGACTCACTCTACAGAGCAGATTAAAGGGGGAAAGACGTAGCCTTACGTCTTCAGCCCTGTGTGGTAAAGCAATAGAAAGTGATCCATACGTCACCAGCCCACATATTACCAACAAAGCATAATGATGGAAAGGATTACACCAGTAACAACGCATCAGGAACCTTTTGATGATTGCTGTAGTTATTTGTTTCTGTGTGTCTCCTAAAATGCATCATAAATTAGTCGTACTACAATTTGTCTGTAGACGTGGACATTTAGAGATGGCCAAAATCCTTCAAAAGTTGGAAAAAAAAATTTGGCTCATGGTTATGTCTCCCGACTCCCCCATACATATACAACCTTGGCTCAGCCGATCCTGAAGGTGTTTTCAATAAGTTGACAGGAGAAAGCCACTGCCAGGCACATCTGACAGCTTATCTCCCAGGAGAACCAAACGATTGAGTGAAACAATTCAATTCAGGGGCTCTCCATAAACATTCGATTTTCATGCCCAACCGCTAATGTGTATAAAGGTCTTAAAGGGTTTGCCTCACTTCAGAAAATGGCATTTATTGTGTGGATACATTTAATACAAGGCACTTATTAATGTATCATGATTGTGTAATCTAATCTACAGACAGCATTTTATCGAGAAGAAGGAGCTGAGCAGATCAATATATAGTTATAGAAGGAGTACTACAACCCCAACTTTGCCAATATCCATACATTGCACGATGAATTGTTAGGAACAGTGCTTTGATAGCGTTAAATGTACTAAAGCTTCCATTCTGAAATTTAATAGACATAGACTTGTCTTCTATAACTAGTCTGGTTAGTGACTCCAACACTTTTCGTCTGCCATAGCACCTACATCTTCTGCATTGCACCTGTACCAGACCAATAACACCAAGGGCACCCCAACTGTCACTGCACAGGCCCTAGAGAACATCAGGGTAAGGAGTGCCACTGTCATTTATGTGCCACTCGCATCCTCCACTCTGTTCCTCCCTGGCTGTGGCAGCAGCACATTTCTCCGTGCAAACAGGGATGTGATGCCGACAATAATATAAACTGCATAGGGAACAAACAAGCATAGTATTGACAATTCACATTGATTTTGTTTCTCGGCCATTTTAGTTCAGTGTGGCCCTTGTAAGGTTATCTAAAAGATTTCTTACTCAGATTGAATCCACTTTAAACATTTTTATCATTATTTATAATTAATGCTACTGAACACTTTATTCCTATGTAAATGCTTCATTCACATCATTCACACATTGATAAATTTAAAAGTCTTTTTTGACAGAGGAACAGACTACCAGAGTTACTGTATCTGGCATAGATGGACACTGCTGGGCGCGGGGCATGGAATGGCATTTTTCCAGCTGAAGGCCGGTATTTATGCTGGAAAAAACACCGGATCCAATTATAGCACATACGAATCGGGCAGGTGGTTACGGTGACTCTGATAGTCTTCTTCTCTGCCAGAAGAGACTACAGAATTTACCAAAAGGAGATGTGAACATAAACTTTGACATGACATCCTTGAGCTAAAACCAGGGGCGGACTGGCCATAAACCTGACAGTGACATTTCCGGGGGGACTGCTGCCCAGGGGGCACATAACAATCTGATGCTCTCAGGAATAATTAAGGCTAGGAGCATCAGGTACTTGTGGACCTGGCCAGCAGCCCCAGGTGCCCATCTGTGGTATTTGGTTCTCCAGGGGTGGAATCTTGTGTTGCACCATGGTATTTCTGACAATTCAATAATCCGCAGCACTCGCCGGTAAATGATGAAAATAGTGGTGATTTATTCACTCAAGCAGCCAGTATACCTGGCTGCTTGAGTGAATAAATCACCACTATTTTTATCATTTACCGGCGAGTGCTGCGGATTATTGAATTGTCTGGATGAGTTGGGACCCCCAGCCAGGATCCCTATCTGCGCGCACCATTTGGCTTGTAAGCCATTTCCTGGTCAGTACCCAAATGAGTGGGATGAGTAGTGCTGCCAACCCCTGAATTTTCACTATGGTATTTCTGCCACTCATACTTCTGTTATCCCTGCCTACTTGTTTTAGCCCACCTTTATTCAAATTGAACCTGCCAACAACATGGGCCACTTTAAGTTTCCAGTCCGCCCCTGTCTAAGACAAAACTTGAAATCACTTTGTATATCATTCTTTTTCCAGCTGAAGTCCGGTATTTATGCTGGAAAACCCAGCGAATACCATTATAGTACATAGTAATCCGACAGGTGGCTACGGTGACTCTGATAGTCTTCTTCTCTGCCGGAAGATGGTATTTCTGCCACTCATACTTGTGTTATCCCTGCCTACTTGTGCTAGCCCATATCAATATCACTGTTTAGGATCTCCATAACGTGATATCAGCATCTATCAATACTGCAACATCACCGTGTTCATTATGCCTGTACTATGACATCACTGTATTTATTGTCACACTACTGTAACGGCACAGTAGTGAAAAGCTGATCATAATGGACAATTTTAACTAACACAAACAATCATCAGACTTTTTGTGTTTTAAATGATTGATGCCATACCATGATTTAGAAACAGTCTCTGGTGGTTGAGTATGTATGTATGTACAGTGCCTTGCAGAAGTATTCACCCCCCTTGACTTTTTTCATATTTTGGTGCCTCACAACCTGGAATTAACATGGATTGTTTGAGGATTTGCATCATTTAATTTACAGAACATGCCCACAATTTTGAATATTTTTATTTATTTATTGTGAAGCAAACAGCAAATAGGACAAAATAACAGAAAAAGTCAATGTGCATAACTATTCACCCCTCTAAAGTCAATACTTTGTAGAGCCACATTTTGACGCAATCACAGCTCCAAGTTGCTTTGGATAAGTTTTGTATGAGCTTGCCACATCTTACCACTGGGAATTTTGCCCATTCCTCCTTGCAAAACTGCTCCAGCTCCTTCAAGTTGGATGGTTTGCGCTTGTGAACAACAATCTTTAAATTGCACCACATATTTTCTATTGGATTGAGATCTGGGCTTTGACTAGGCCATTCCAACACATTTACATGTTTCCCCTTAAACCACTCAAGTGTTGCTTTAGCAATGTGTTTTGGGTCATTGTCCTGCTGGAAGGTGAAGCTCCATCTTAGCCTCAAATCATGCACAGAGTAGTACAGGTTTTGCTCAAGAATATCCCTGTATTTAGCACCATCCATCTTTCCCTCAACTCTGACCAGTTTCTCAGTCCCAGCTGTTGAAAAACATCCTCACAGCATGATGCTGCCACCACCATGTTTCACTGTGGGGATGGTGTTCTTTGGGTGATGTGATGTGTAGGGTTTGCTCCAGACATAGCGTTTTCTTTGATGGCCGAAAAGTTAAATTTTAGTCTCATCAGACCAGAGCACCTTCCTCCATACATTTTGGGAGTCTCCACATTCCGTTTCACAATGTGCCTTTTTGATTGATACTGAAAGTAATGGCTTTCTTCTGGCCACTCTGCCATAAAGCCCAACTCTATGGAGCGTACGGCTTATTGTTGTCATATGTACAGATACTCCAGTCTCTGCTGTGGAACTCTGCAGCTCCTCCAGGGTTACCTTAGGTCTCTGTGCTGCCTCTCTGATTACTGCCCTCCTTGCCCGGTCCGTGAGTTTTGGTGGGCGGCTGTCTCTTGGCAAGTTTGCTGTTGTGTCATGTTCTTTCTATTTGGTAATGCTATATTTGATGGTGCTCCTGGGGATCATCAAAGATTTAGATATTTTTTCATAACCTAACCCTGACTTGTACTTCTCAACAACATTGTCCCTTACTTGTTTGGAGAGTTCCTTGGTCTTCATTGCAGTGTTTGGTTAGTGATGCCTCTTGCTTAGGTGTTGCAGCCTCTGCGGGCTTTCAAAAAAAGGTGTGTATATGTAATGACAGATCATGTGACACTTAGATTGCACACAGTTGGACATCATTTCACTAATTATGTGACTTCTGAAGGTAATTGGTTGCACCAGAGCTTTTTATGGGCTTCCTAACAAAGGGGGTGAATACATACGCACATGCTAATTTTCTGTATTTTATTTCTAAACAATAGTTTTATTTATATATTTTGCTCATTTCACTTCACCAACTTAGTCTATTGTGTTCTGATCCATCACATAAAATTCACATTAAAAAAACATTGAACTTAAGGCTGTAATGTACCAAAATGCAAAAAAAGTCAAAGGGGTGAATACTTTTGTAAGGCACTGTATGTATGTGAACAAGCCTTATACCGTGGCCACAAACGTCTCTGATATGATGTGTCCCAATAGAAGGGCAGAGATAAAGGTAGTAAATTTAAGGCCCTTGAGAGATCACAGGGTTGTTAGTAATTGTTGCTTCTCTGGATTGGATTTTGCTCCCATTTTGCATGAGCTGAATTCAAAGATCTGAAACATTTTCTACATACACAAAAGACCCATTACTCTCAAATATTGTTCACAAATCTGTCTAAATCAGTGTCAGTAAGCACTTCTCCTTTGCCGAGATAATCCATCCCAACTCACAGGTGTGGCATATCAAGGTGCTGATTAGACAGCATGAATATTGCACAGTTTTGCCAGTGGGTTAGAAAACCAGTCAGTATCTGGTGTGGCCACCATTTGCATCATGCAGTGGAACACATCTCCGTCGCATATAGTTGATCAGGTTGTTGATTGTGGCCTGTGGAATGTTGGTCCACTCCTCTTCAATAGCTGTGCGAAGTTGCAGAATATTGGCAGGAACTGGAACACGCTGTCTTTTTTTCATTCTCAAAAATAGCAAAACTTAAGAACAAAATAGACCTTTTTTCTTCTTCTGAAAAATGGGCCATGACTAAAGTGGTTCCTTGCATGAAGTTTGAAAGTTTGTTTGCTTAGTCCCCAAGTGGTGAGTACCACCTCATTATCATCCAATTCACATCCAGGTACACATTTGATATAACCCCGTAGGTATAATTGTTCATGTGTTGTCTGTTTCAACTTCGATAATGGCCAATACGGAGTAAAATGTGTATTGTTGAGTAAGGGACATATTCATTCGATGGGCACATGTTCGTTCAACGATTTTTCAACGCGCAAACTACTATGAAAAAAGTGTATGGGCACTTAAGGTTCTGGTAACATTTCAATCAGGCTATGTATTTAAAAATAAACTGAACGCAGCACTGGCATATGTCATTACATGCCACAGGCCTTGTATGATAGGCAGCCAATGGCAGGCAGGGACGGGGACAAGCCTCCCTAGTGTCACCCTGACATATTTCACACGCAGATGGTGTTGCAACGGTTAGTTGCGCCGCTGTCTGCGACTTCGCCCCAATCACATCAGGTCTAAAATTGTGGGCAAGGAAGGGGACGAGTCGCCGGGACCCTCTCATTCACCGTTTTCTACGCCTGTTTTAGGCATAGAAAATGGTCTAAATGTAAGACAGCTAGGAAGGTGTCTTACATTTTGAACTGGCGCTAGATGTGCCGAAGTTATGGAGATGCCTGTGCCTCTTCATAACTTCAGCAGATCCTGATTTTATCCCCCACTTGGTTGTGCAGGGCAGGGATGGCTCGTCTGGAAAAGTAGTGGCGGCTGGGAACCATGCATTGTGGGACAGCCACCACCATGTTTTTAAAAGTCGTTGTCTACATCGGACGGAATGACAGCATTTAAAATGCCAGGAATTGAAAGGGCTGCAGGTGCCAACTCTGCGGTTTTAGCAGGTGACCAGGTGGGAGACAATGTGAAGGAACTAAAGGCACTGTCAGCCATCCAATCTACTATCGCCTGTACTTGTTCTGGCCTCACCATTTGTACACTGGTATTCAGGCCTACAAATTGACGCTGAACATCCTGTCACCTACGTGGACCTGAGGAAGGTGTTTCATTTGGGCGTGTAGCTGGCACAAATCGACCACGTCCTCACCCTGCAACAGGAGCTCCACCAACACCAGCAGCACCACAACCCGGGCCATGTCCCTTATTTGATGCTCTCCTCATTCTTTGAGGTCATCCACCGAACTAACAGACAGATTAACTATATTAACTTCCTGTCACGTATGTAGTGCAGGTGTACCTCACACCAATAATGGTAAATTGTCAGCTACCGAACTAACAGACGGATTAACTTTATTAACTTCTGTCACATATGCAGTGCACGTGTATCTCACACCACAAACTGGTATATATCATCGGCCGAACTAACAGTCAGATTAACTTTATTAATTTCCCTGTCACGTATAAAGTGCACGTGTATCTCACACCAAAAATGGGTAAATGGGTAAATGTCACCTACCGAACTAACAGACGGATTAACTATTACATTTTTGTGTCAGGGGTACAAAAATGGTGCTTTGCACCCACAAAAAATTGCTATAGGTCACCCACAGAATTAACAGCCAGTTGTATTATTATATTTCTGTGTCAGGGGTCTAAACTGGTGTATTGCCCCCACAAAAAATCATTATTGGTCACCCACAAAACAAATAACCAGATTCCTAACATCGCTTCAGCTGCCTGCTTCCTGTCCCTGCAATACTCAGAGCTGATGGGCGGTGCTACACGTGATTCAGCTTGTATAGAGGCTGGGTCACATGATGCAACGGGCCAATCACAGCCATGCCATTACTAGGCATGGCTGTGAAGGCTTCTAAGTGCCCACCGCTTAAGCGGTTGTTGATTCGCTGGCCTGCAGCCTTTCAACAAGCTTTATTAAATGCCCAAACACCGAACTCGAACCCAAACTTTTCTGGCAAAGTTCGGTATGGACCTGAAGTTTACAGTTCGGATTCACTCAACACTAATTACTAGCTTTACAAGAACAAATGCATTCACACTAGACTGAAACGTTTTATTTTCACATTTAAAATCAGTTCAGTATGTCATTTGTGATTAATTACTTCATTTATTATACACTAAAATTAGTTTTAAGCAAGGATGCCAGTAATTCATGTGCAGTTGTAATACATTTTCACAATGTTTCATTTGCTATAATAAACAGGTTTGGAAGAGCCCGTTAAATGGCATGGAGACTGTGAGCTTGCTTCATAGAAAAGTCACCTTTGACCACATAGACAGAAGGGTTTTATATAGTCCATAAATTCCATCTAATCATAACTGTTACCTGTGGTAGATAGAAAGGTTCTGCCTGTGTCATAAAGCTTTGAAGTCTGTCCAGCAATAAGCAGTTTAAAAGGAGAGTGAAAGATCAAATAAAAGTGGCACTGGGTTGTCACAGGTGTCTGTGGAAGGTTAAATGTCTTCTCTAATCTCTGGTGAAGACAAAACCATTGTTTGCCTAATGGAGTTCAAACATTTCTAGAGAGTGCAACTCATTGCACTTTCCCTTACTTGGGAACCATATGTAATTGCGATGTGACTTCAATCAGTGACATTTTATATATGAATAAAGCCAATTGTGCAATGGTGGGGATATCTATATACGAATAAAGCCAATTGTGCAGTGGTGGGGATATCTATATACGAATAAAGCTAATTGTGCAATGGTGGGAATATTTATATATGAATAAAGCTAATTGTGCAGTGGTGGGGAATAGAATGATTGACTCGTCAATAGCATTATCGTTTGGAGTGTGCAAGGAAATTCAAACCTAAAAACGCCTGCAGGTTGGTGGCCCATCTCTGTTACAAATAAGGGTTGTGGTACCAACATAGAGTAAAGTGTATTGGGGATGAACCCCTCATGCACGTTCCATCCGCCTGTTTAAAGGCACTTGACTTGATACGTCGTAAATGTTTGATAGATGCAGGTTCTACCTCTGGGATCTATATGTGAAGAACGGAAGCCCCCGCCTCCCCCAAAAAAATTTGAGGTGGCCACCCATGCACACAGTTCTCTCTATTCAGTTCTAACAGAGACTACTTTCACACTCGCGTTTGGTGCAGAGCTGTCATGGATCTGTACAAACGCATCCGTTCAGATAATGCAACCGCATGCATCCGTTTGCATTATCTTTAACATAGCCAAAACTGATCCATTTGAGCACCATTGAAAGTCAACGGAGGACGGATCCGTTTTCTATTGTGCCATATTGTGTCAGTCCTCATTGACTTACATTGTGTGTCAGAATGGATCCGTTTGGCTCAGTTTCATCAGACGGACACCAAAACGCTGCAAGCAGCATTTTGGTGTTCGCCTCCAAAGCGGAATGGTGACTGAAGGGAGCCAAACTGATGCCTTCTGAGCGGATCCTTATCCATTCAGAATGCAATAAGGGCAAAACTGATCCGTTTTGGACCGCTTGTGAGATCTCTGAACGGATCTAACAAACCAAAACCAAAACGCCAGTGTGAAAGTAGCCTTATCGAAACAACCGATCAGCCATGGATATGCCATGAATGAATGTGCATGTTGTATCAGCTACATTCTGACCTCAAGTGGCCATCGAATCTCATGAAGGTCCAATATGTGGGACCGAAAAGTCATGTATATTAGGATTACTTGTAAATATTTGCAAATACTGTATTTTTCTCCTTATAAGACGCATAAGGCTACTTTCACATTAGCGTTTTCAATTCCGCTATTGAGATCCGTCATAGGATCTCAATAGCAGAAGAAAACACTTCAGTTTTGTCCCCATTCATTGTCAATGGGGACAAAACTGAACTGAACGAAATGGAATGCACCAAAATGCATTCCGTTCCGTTTGGTTGCACTCCTATCACAGACAGAATAACGCTGCATGCAGCGTTTTTCGGTCCGCAATGTGGTGCGGAGCAAGATGAATTCGTTCCTGCACACAATGTAAGTCAATGGGGACGGATCCGTTTTCTCTGACACAATAGAAAACGGATCCTTCCCTCTTTGACTTTCAATGGTGTTCATGACAGATCCGTCATGGCTATAGAACACATAATACAACCGGATCCGGTCATGATGGATGCATGCGGTTGTATTATGGCAACGGAAGCGTTCTTCCTGCCGCGTTGTGCTGTGACCTGACGTTGCACAGTGTGAGGTCAGAGAGCTCACCGACATCCGCGGGTCACAGCACAGTGTGCAGAGGCCTGCAGGAGAAGACCAGGAAGTGCTGAGTATATAGCCCGCATGGGATAGCGCTGCATTCACCGCTTCCCTGTCCTCCTGTACTAATGAGTGCTTCCATAATGGAAGCCATCAATGGTATTACCCCATAAAATGCACTGACATTTTCCCCACACTTTGGGAGGAAAAAATGCATCTTATTTATAGGGCGAAAAATACAGTAACTTTCACTTAAAGTAAGAATCACTTGTGTGTGTGAAGTTGTCTGTAACTTTAAAACATAAAAACCATATAAAGACAGCGGGTGGCAGAGAAGCTCTTTGCCAAATACAGGTAAAATAATAACAAATGTTCATCAATTTTGTAAATAGTAAAAAAAATATATAATAAATAACTGAAAAGCAATTCTGGAGAAATGGTGTAAAACTATAAAATTCTTATTTCTATGTCTACAATGGAAAACGTTGATGAAACAATGAAATTATAACAGATAAAATAACCTCTCCAAAAATTGTCCCATCCCTAACCCAAACAACACTGAGCATGATGTTTAGAAATAATGAAAATGTACTTGAGTTGGGGCGAGGTCCAAAGTAAACTAAAACCCAGGCAAGAATGGTCATAATTCTCCATTGCTGTTCCACAACTCTCCCCCATCAGGAATGTCTGGGACTCGAAGGGAGGACAGATCTCCTCCATGCACGGCAGCCAACAACCTCCTTGGCTAAAATAAGGTCCGAGTTGAAAGAACTTTGAATGACATACAAGAGAATATCCATCATCTGTATGACCGTTACCGTGCCAGAGTGGCAACCTGTATCACAGCGAGGAGAAATCTCACCCAGTATTAGGCCTCTTTCACACGGGCGTGTGCGCCCCGTGGTCGTGCTGTGGCCCGTAAAATGCGGGCCGCAATGCACGAGCACAGTGCGCAGGGCAGCCGCAGCGGATCGCAAAAAGATAGGACATGTTCTATCTTTTTGCGGAACGGTAGTACGGGACGAAACCCCACGGAAGCACTCTGTAGTGCTTCTGTAGGGTTCTGTTCCGTGCTTCCGTTCCGCACCTCCGGATTTGCGCACCCATTGAAGTGAATGGGTCCGCATCCGTGATGCAGAATGCCCACGGAACGGCACCCGTGTATTGCGGATCCGTGTGAAAGAGGCCTTAATGTGACCCTGCCTCCACACATAACCTGCTGTAGAACATAGTTAAAATAACGGATCTATTGTTTTTACATGTTTCACTGTTTTTTATTACTGTTTTGTTCATTAACATTGTTTCAATAATCTTATTACATTTTTTAATAACTTAATATTTATTTCTGATCTATATTTTATTACAGCAGAGCTTACTGTGCCTATGTATATGGACCCTGGTTTATATAAGGATTGGCACTGATGGCATTATAGGGCATCCCTGTGACACTTGAAAGACTTTTCCGTGCAATCAATATTGATCACTAGGTACAAAAGGATGAACACGGAGCAAAGAGACTTTTCTGATCTCTGGTGTTAAAGCAGAGCGTGACCTTGATTGACAGCTATATTCCCGCTGCTGATCATGTCGACACTGTAATCGTAAGGAGCAGACATACTGGTGCCGCACCATTAGCAGGCAGGTCTTCAATCAGTTAATGACCTTCTACATGGCTCATAGAGTACAATTTCAATCTTTACAGACAATACTAAGCTCTGTAGAGTAATTAACACAAAAGTGGATAGTATTATATTACCGTTTAAAGACGTAAGATGTTAGGGAGGAGAAAGTGTCAAATTAAGTTTAATGCGGATAGATGTGCATTTATGACTACAGTGTACATATTGAGTAGTAAAACACTGTACAACTGCCAATAAATGGAATATGGGGATAGGCAGGCAGCTACTACTAAGGCAAATGAAAGGAGTTTTCTGCAACTTTTATAATAATGATCTTCTGACAGCCAGGACTCCCACAGATCAGCTGTTTGAGAGGGCACTGGCACTCGCAGTAGCACCGCGGCCTTTTCACAGCTTTGCCTAGGCCTGTGATGGCTAGCCTCCGGCACTCCAGCTATGGTAAAAATACAACTTCCAAGATGCACACTTGTTTGGTTGTTCTCAGAACTGCATATAGATGAATGGAGGATGCTGGGAGTCGTAGTTTCACCACAGCCGGAGTGCCGGAGGTTAGCCATCACTCCAGCGGTGCACACAGACAGCAGAGGGCCCCTGTACAAAGAATGTGCCTGGGCCCCTCCACCCATGCCAAATTCTCAACCTAACCTATTCCCTCCTAATAATACATACAGCAATACAAAACATACAAGGTAAGGGTACTTTCACACCTGCGGCACTACGATCCGTCCGGATACAAACCACAGCATGCAGCGGTTTATGTCCCACTGATTCTCTGCATTTTTGCCAGATTGTGGCCGGATCTCTACCATACCCCATTATAGTTAATGGGGCCAGTGGGCATTCCGTCTTCATCCAGCAGTGCTGGATCCAGTGAATTCCGGCAGGCAGTTCTAATCTGGAACAGCCTGCCAGAATCATTAACGCAGATGTGAAAGTAGCCTAATACAGCGCCACATACCTTGTACATCCAGTGACGTCTTCTTAGATCTTCTCTTTCCTCATCTTCTCCTTTCAGACCAGACCACCATGATGATTCCTTTCAGCCGTCTCTTCTCTGTGCAGAGTTTGACAGACCGACATCTTAGTTTCCTACTTTTCCAACATCCTCCAACCTTCTGAACACACAATCCTGTGTCTGCTGTGCTCTCCAATACTATACTGCAGAAACAGATAAACCTCCTGAAAATACTGGTACCAGATAGTGCCCCTTTAATATATATTGGAACATATATTGGAAGTGTCCCTGACACTGATAAACATAATGTCCCTCAAAAATAATGATACAAAAAAATGCCCTGTTGTGTGACAGTAAAAAAAAAACTCCTCTCAGTGCCCCTAGTAGAGCCAATGTCCCTATAGTGCCCTCATAATGTGTGCCAATGCCCCCTACTGTGTGCCCCCCCAAAAAGCTCTTAGTGCCCCCAGGTGAGCTAATGTCCTTAGTGTGCCATAATTTTGCATCAGTATAAAATACTCCTATATAGTGCCCCCAGTAGATGCCCCCATAGTGCTCCTCACCCCCGTTCCATGGTGCCTGACATAATGTGCCAGTATAAAATGCCCCTATGGAGTGCCCCAAGTAGATGCCCTGATAATATTCCTCTCCCGCTTCCCAATAGTGCCCATATGATGTATGCCAGTATAAAATGCCACTATCCCCGCCCCAATATTTCATGTATAGTTTGTGCCAGTATAAAATTCCCCTATATAATGCCCCCCAGCAGATGCCCCCATAGTGCTACTCTCCCCCACTTCTCCATAGTGCCCCAAATGTGTGACAGTATATAATGCCAATATATAGGGCCCCCAGTAGATGCCCTCATATGGCTCTTCTCCCCCCCATAGTGCCAGTATAATTCTAATATGTAGGGCTCCCAGTAGATGCCCCCATAGTGCTCCTCTCCCCCATGTGTGCCAGGAAATAATGACCCTTAATAGATGCTCCCATAGTGCTCCTCCCTCCCATGTGTGCCAGTAAATAATGCCCCCTTGTAGATGCCCCCAGAGTGCTCCCTCCCATGTGTGTCAGTAAATAATCTCCCCTAGTAGATGCCTCCATAATGCTCCTCTCCCCCCATGTGTTTCAGTAAATAATGCCCTCTAGTAGATGCCTCCATAGTGCTCCTCTTCCCCCATGTGTGCCAGTATAAAGCCCACTAGTAGATGCCCCCATAGTGCTCCTCTCCCCCCATGTGTGCCAGTATAATGCCCTCTAGTAGATGCCCCATAGTGCTCCTCTCCCCCCATGTGTGCCAGTATAATGCCCCCACGGTGCCCTGTGAAAAGCCAGTGAGCAAAACGGACGTCAGGCCGTCCCTCCAGCCAGGTTGGTTATCTGTCATATACCTAGTATGTTAGTGTTGCTTTTTGTGTGTTGATACCGTGGGCAAGTGGTAACCCGTACAGTGTTATGCTTTTTGGTCTTCTCAAACCACCCAGTGTTGAAGTTTTCAGACCTGTGGTGTATTTGTGCATTCATTGATGAGACTGTTACTTGAGCACATTGATTGTTCCATTGTTTTTATACAGTGTCCGGTGTACCACACAGGCAGCAGCAACTTTATGCAACAATGATGTATTGATATACGTACT
This sequence comes from Bufo gargarizans, assembly GCF_014858855.1. Classification (NCBI taxonomy): domain Eukaryota; kingdom Metazoa; phylum Chordata; class Amphibia; order Anura; family Bufonidae; genus Bufo; species Bufo gargarizans. The sequence goes on from NC_058081.1 coordinate 544,645,885, forward strand.
GGCTTGGGGGGTTTCATCCACACTTCTCTGCATTTCCCTACTGGGTTTTTTCATTCAATTAATTATTTATCTTGTTTGTATGCATATTTGTTTTAAAAAGATTTGTATGACCATTACCGCTGGTGTGTTTTGCATTTGTAGGAGTTTCATGTTTTGTGGCCGTGCGGTGCATATAGTGGCTGGTCTCAGTCTTTATTGGTATATTATAATGCCCCCTAGTAGATGTCCCCATAGTGCTCCTCTCCCCCATGTGTGCCAGTATAATTCCCCCTAGTAGATCTCCCCTTAGTGCTCCTCTCCCCCATGTGTGCCAGTATAATTCTCCCTAGAGATGCCCCCCTTCCCCATTCTGCACAACAGCATAGTGTTAGAAATAAAATTACCTCACATACTTACCTCCATGACACTCTCATTGAAGCGGTGATGGCCTCTTCCGGCCTGTATCCCGCACTGTACGGCTCAGGCAGCGCGATTACGTCATCGCACCTCCTGCACCGGCCTCTGATAGGCTGCAGGCACTAGGCCTGCAGCCTATGAGAGGACTGGGTAAGGGAAACACCTCTCCCCTGCCCCGCTGCAGCATCCATCTGTATCGCTGTCCTGAGGACAGCGATACAGATGAATATAGAGATCAACGCTTCCACAATGGATACACTCATCTCTCCCTGCCCTGCCATGAAACCTCTCACGGGCCCCCCTACTGCACTGGGCCCCTGTGCAGCCGAACTGGCTGCACAGGCGGTATGTCCGCCCCTGCATCACTGGCATGTGACATCACATTCACCAGTCACATGGCCTAGGAACAATTCATTTGAGATGGAGCTGAGCGGCAATACCAATACTATACAATGTATGTTACTGTGCTGGTTCCTTCTCAAACAGCTGATCTGAGGGGGTCCCAGGTTTCGGACCCCCACCATCAATTTAAAAGTCTTGAAAAAAAACTTTAAATAATAAAATAAATCAAACAGGACATAGGCTGGGTTCACATCATGTTTCTGTCATACGTTTAACGTATGCAAAAAGTATACGCTAATGGATGCTTAGGACAGATGAGACGACGTACAGTGGTATCTATCAACATAGAAAAAAAATGCATATGTTAACGTATACTTTTTTATTGCTGTACTTTGCAGGATGGAACAGGATGGTACACTACGTTTTTTCCATTCTGCGAATACTGCAAAAAAGTATACGTTAACGTCTCAGTTTTTTTTTTTTTACAATGGAACTCTATGGTGACAAATGCCACTGTATGATGTCTGAGGCATCCGTTATTGAATAGAAAAAAAAAAATTGTAGACATTAAATGTATAACAAAAACGTGATGTGAAATCAGCCTTGGATGCAAATGGTAAGAACATGTGGCATATTGAGTAATTAAAGAATGGATAGGTTTGAGTAGAACAAAAAATTATAAAGTGTCTGGAAATATGATGGCTTAAGGCCCGTTTACATGGGTTGACTGGATAGGAATTAGAGAAGGCCATGCGGTTCGCCCGGTGGTCGTATTGCGGCGAACTTTGCTTGTTCGCGATTCGCCAAACATGCGAACATATGGCAATATTCGCACACGCCATATTTTTTTGCATAGCGCCAAACTTTTAGCCATGACACATCCATCAGGTGGGACAGGACAGCCAATTTAGACATTTCAGCACATGGACACACCCCCCAACCTATAACAGAACCCGATCTGGCAACCATTTTACATTCTGTGTTTTGCCAGTGCAGGGAGAGGTTACATTTTGGAGCAGGGACAGTTAGGGACACCAAACACTAGCTAATAGCGCCACAAAAGTCCTTTTAAGGACTGGTATAGGTGTGCTATAGATATGTGTGATATAGATGGGTGTGATATACTTATAATATACTTTTTAAAATAGAAATTATATTATAGTGTATTTGAATTGTGCAGCAGTTGTGTGCGGTTTTGGTGCGATACCGCAGCTAGCTAGAGGGACAAATGCTATTGGAGTAACTAATTGCTACAGGTGTGATATACCTGTCACCCCCCAAAAAAACAGCTTGAGGGCTGCGATGTACCTTCTTCCACAAAATCCTGATTGAGGGGTGCTATTTACCTGTTTCCGCCAAATAGTGATTGAGGGGTGCTATATACCTCTTTCTGCCAAACACTGATTGAGGGGTGCCATATACCTTCTTCCACAAAATACTGATTGAGGCGTGCTAATGCTATATACCTTCTTCCACCAAATACTGACTGAGGGCTGCGATACACCTGCTTAAATAAAATACTGATTGAGGGGTTGGCATATACCTATTTCCGTCAAATACTGATTGAGGGGTGCTATATACCTGTTTCTGCCAAATACTGATTGAGGGGTGCTATATACCTTCTTCCACCAAATACTGATTGAGGCCTGTGATACACATGCTTCCACAAAATACTGATTGAGGGGTGCCATATACCTGTTTCAACCAAATACTGATTGAGGGGTGCTATATACCTGTTTCCGCCAAATACTGATTGAGGGGTGCCATATACTGTACCTTCTTCCAAAAAATCCTAATTGAGGGGTGTTATATACAAGTTTCCGCCAAACTGGTCAGTCGCAGCGCAGCCAGGGCGCCATCAGTGACATCGTACCTTACGCCTACTTTCTGGAACGTGCATTGCGTCGTGTCATTGATCAAGCCGTCGAGTAGCAGAAGCTGAAAGATGAGGAAGTCGCAATGCTAAATGAATTCCCAGGGGGGCTACTCCATCTGAGACAAGTCAGCAGGAGTCTAAAGGGGAGTCAGAGGAGGATGGTGGCTGGGGGGAGGAGGAGGAGAAGCAAGAGGAGCAGGCTTTAAACTTTTCTGGGATCCCTAGTTTTGTCCGTGGCTGGGGGAAGGAGACCGAGGACGACATTCTCCTTGGCGATGAGCAGAAGCCAGGGCACTCCACCACTTCCAATTTAGTGCAAATGGGGGCCTTCATGCGCCAGTATTTGAAGAGGGACACCCGTATAAAAAGTATAAAGGTTAAGGACCTGTACTGGGTGGCAACGTACTTAGACCTTCGGTCCAAACACAAGATGGCGGACATGTTACCAGCATCACAGAGGGCTGTCAGAATGCAGCATTTCCAGGCTTTGATGCAAGAGATGCTGCATTCTGCTGTTGCAGGCACCAGCAGAGGAATTTCCACCCACAGCAAAACAGGTGCGGATAACAATTTTACCGCGCCTGCAAAAAGAGGGCGGTTTGAAGATGTGTTGGTAACTTCAGATATGAGATCATTCTTGCACCTAACCCATCTACAGCCGCCTTCCAGATCCAGCCTCAGGGAACGCCTAGATGTGGACGCTCTGAGAAGCGCAGTACCCCTGGACTACTGGGTGTGCAGGCTTGACCTGTTGCCAGAGCTGACACAATTTGCTATGGAACTCTTGGCTTGCCCATCATCGAGTGTCCTGTCTGAAAGGATGTTCAGCGCAGCTGGGGGGATCGTGACTGATAAGTGCACTCGCGTAGCTCACAACAGTGTGGACTACCTCACATTTTTTAAAATGAATGAGGCATGGATCTCGGAGGAATTCAACACCTGTGATGACCATGTGTTATTGCATTTCCTCATGCTAGCCCACACATATCCGCCACCACCCAGAACAAAAAATGGTCCTTGCCTTATGTATATACAGCGGCATAAAAGGCCTTTTATGTCAGGTGAATGCCTAATTTTTGGGGCCTATACTGGCCGACAGTTACATATTTATCCTGTGACAGCCTAATGTACCTCCAGCCACAGAATCTAAAGTTCTTTGCTGTCAGGTAAATGCCTATTGGCTAATATTTGGGGTCTGTACTGGCCAACAGTTACATATTTATCCTGTGACCGCCTAATGTACCTCCAGCTACATAATCCAAAGTTCTTTGCTGTCAGGTGAATGCCTATTTTCCTAATTTTTGTGGCCTGTACTGGCCGACAGTTAAATTATTTATCTCTAGCCACATAATCACATCCCTGTTTCACTTGCCTCTCATTATGGTGGCGTATGAACCGCATTCACCATAAGGATCTTCTAATGTCACAGGGTCATGTGACTGTGCCCCCCACCCTGTACTGTGCCCTTGACCCCGTACTATGCCCCCTTTTACCCTGCATTGTGCCCTCTTACCACACCCTGTGCAGTGCCCCTAGTCATTCCCTGTACTGTGCCCTCTTATACCCTTTAATCCGTTGACGGTATGGCGGTGTAATCCAGTCACTGTACTGAGGTCAATGTATGGTGGTGGTGGTATCCAATAACTGGATGGCCATAACTGTATCCCTTTCCCTGCCCATGCCATCCTTTTTTAGACCTGGCATGAGCGGGAAAAATATGCAGATTGTGGTGCTAAGGACCTTTGCGCCACAATCTGTGTCAGAAATACGCCTAAGACTACTTTCACACTAGCGTTCTGCTGTCCGCTCGTAAGCTCCGTTTGAAGGAGCTCACGAGCGGAGCAGAACGCTTCCGTCCAGCCCTGATGCAGTCTGAATGGATGCGGATCCGCTCAGACTGCATCAGTCTGGCGGCGTTCAGCCTCTGCTCCGCTCGCCTCCGCACGGCCAGGCGGACAGCTCAACGCTGCTTGCAGCGTTCAGCTGTCCGCCTGGCCGTGCGGAGGCGTGCGGATCCGTCCAGACTTACAATGTAAGTCAATGGGAACGGATCCGCTTGAAGATGACACCATATGGCTCAATCTTCAAGCGGATCCGTCCCCCATTGACTTTACATTGAAAGTCTGAACGGATCCGCTCAGGCTACTTTCAGACTTAGAAATTTTTCTAAGTTATTAATGCAGACGGATCCGTACTGAACAGAGCCTCCGTCTGCATTAATATGATCGGATCCGTTCAGAACGGATCCGATCAAACGCAAGTGTGAAAGTAGCCTAACATAGACGTATTTCTATTAAATAAATGACCACCTAATTGTATTATTATTCAGGGGTAGGGCTAATATATTTATATTAAATAGTTTCTAGTGTATTATACTGTGCCCTGTATTTCCCAGTAGAAAATGATCCTTGGGAAGCACAGTCCTCATCCCTGACCACCAGGACCAGGTATGCTCTGTGAGTACATGGTGGCCTCCCCTCTCTGCCACGCTGCTTCGCTGTGTACTGGTGCCTATTCTGACACTAGGGCTGGGTTCCCATCCTATTTTTGCCACCGATTTAATGCATACCAAAAATGTAGAATGGAGAGATGGCACACACTATTATGGGACATCTGAAAATAGCCAAGCCATGGTTATTTTATTTTTGTAGAAATCTTCTAGCAATGAATGGAGGAGATGCTGCGGCCACCCATTGCTGTGGGACTTCCAATAATAGCTAAGCCAGCTTTTGGCCTGACATTTGCCATAACAATAAGCCATAAATGTCCTAGATAGAACAATCCCTTTAAAAACCAATGAAGAAAGCGAAAAACTGTATTAATTATTGTTTGTGTGGCCCATCATTAGTGTTGATCGAGCATGCTCGGCCGAACACTAGTTCGGCTTGAGCATCCCGATGCTCAGCACATGGCGGTATTTGGCCGAATAGTGCATGTGCTCGAACTCAATGCTCGAGTCTCCTCCCCGCATGTTTGTCAGCTGCTACGCAGCCAAGAAATGTGCATGTAAGTACTGCCTTCACTGTAATGCCGTAGCCATGTTTGTTACTGGCATTACAGTGATTGGCTGGCCATAACGCGTCATCGAGTGCTATATAGCACCCGATTACGCGTGTTCGGCTTAGTCTTAGTCAGGGAGAGCTGTGCTGAGGAAAGGACAGACAGTGTAGGGAGTGAAATAGGAATAATTTTATTACAAAAACTTTTCAGAGACCCAAAAGTCCTTTTAAGGACTATTGTTGTATGTGGCATCTGCAATATATATTTTTAGTGCAACCTGCGCTAAATTGCTAAAATTTAACAGACCCAAAAGTCATTTTAAGAACTATTGTGTGTGGCAGCAATATCTATTTTTAGCGCATCCTGCCCTAAATTGCATGCAATAGTTAGGCCGCTGCAGACAGCGACATTAGCTGCGCAACATCTCCTGTGTAAAGTGTGCGCATCCCAAAAATATCTGTGACATCCAATGTACTTTTTCCATAGACATTGTCCGCTGTGGACAGTGACATTAGCTGCGCCACATCTCTAGTGTAAAGTGTGTGCATCCCCAAAATATCTGTGACATCCAGTGTACTTTTTCCGTAGACGGAGTCCGCTGCGGACAGTGACATTAGCTGCGCCACATCTCCAGTGTAAAGTGTGCACATCCAAAAAATATCTGTGACATCCAGTGTAATTTTTCAATAGACGGTGTCCGCTTCTGACAGTGACATTACCAGTGCCACATCTGCAGTGTAACGTGTGCGCTTAAAAAATTTATCTGTGACAGTGTACTTTTTTCGTAGACGCTGCGGACAGTGACATTTCCGGTGGTACTTCTCCTTTATAACATTTCCATATCCCAAATACCTGTCACATTCCGTGTAATTTTTTATTAGTCGCTGGTGACAGCATTGACATTATCTGCGGGATATCTACTGTGTGACATTTCCACATCCCAAGTACCGTTTTACATTTGTTTGTACATACACTTCCAAATCCTACGCTACTGTACGTGTGACAGACTTTCAAGCGTATATAACATTTAATATGAAGAAGGCAAGCAGTAAGGGACAGGGCAGTGGCCGTGATGCTGATGGTGTATGCAGAGGCCGTGGCCCTGGGCACGGTTAAACTGTGCCTGCTGCCAGAGCACAAGAAAAACAATCATCATCCATGATACCTAGCTTCATGTCCCAGTTTGCAGGGCAGCACAGGACACCACTCCTGAAGTCAGACAAGTGCGACCAGGTGGTCAGTTGTATTGCAGCAGATAATGCTTCCAGTCACTTAAGCACCACCCTGTCTTCCACCAAGACCAGTCTCAGTAACCAAGAGTCTGCTCAACACAATCCTCTCCCTGATCGTCCTTCCTCCCACCATGTAGAGTCTGGGCAAACAAGTGATCCCACACTCGGATATTCTGAGGAGCTCTTTTCAGCGCCATTCCTTGGTTTGGCCCCCTCGCCAAGCACGCTTGAAGAGGGACAGATCTTGTGCCCTGATTCCCAAACTCTTGAGCATTCACAGTCACAAGAAGATGTCGGTGGGGAACGGAAATTACTGTTTAATGAGGTGGATGATGAGGAGACACAGTTGCCAATAAGTGTACGGCAATTTCTGTCTCAAGAGGTTGATGAAGAGGATGAGACACAGTTGTCGATCACTGAGGTTGTGGTTAGGTCAATAAGTCAGGAGGATGAGCAGAGTGAGGAAGTGGAAGAGGAAGTGGTGGACAATGAAGTCACTGACCCAACCTGGAAAGGTGGAAAGTCGAGCGAGCATAGCACTACAGAGGGATCTGCTGCACCGCAACAGGCTGGAAGAGGCAGTGCCGTGGCAAAAGGGAGAAGGCGGGCCACACCAAACAGGACTGCAGCTGTTCCACGGAGCAAACTCTTGTGGAAATATCCCTTGCCAAGGGGTAGGTGTTTCGCAGTATGGCACTTTTTTGAGGAAAAATAAAAAGAAAAGTAGTTTGCAACAAGTGCCATACCATAATGAGCCAGGGCGTGAACACTAGCAACCTCACCTCCAGCAGCATGATCCGCCACATGGCATCAAAGCACTGTAATAAGTGGGATGAACGCCTGGGTCCACAATCTGTGTCTGCGGGTCACACCACTGCCTCCTCTTCCCCTGTGTTACTTGCTGGCCAATCGCCTGTCGAAGGCGCAGGCCCGTATGCCTCCCGCCCTACACCTGGACCTTCGCAAGCACCATCAGCACCCACATCCACTTCCGTTTCCGAGCGCAGCCTCCAAATGTCCTTTTTCCAGGCATTTGAACGCAAGCGCAAATACCCAGCCACCTACCCACATGCTATAGCACTAAATGTGCAGCTCTCCAAATTACAGGCCCTGGAAATGTAGCCATTTAGTCTTGTGGACACTGAGGCCTTTTGCAGGCTGATGTCGGCAGCCACTCTGCGTTACGCAGTCCCCAGCCGCCACTATTTTTCAAGGTGTGCTGTGCCCACCTTAGACCAACATGTGTCCCGTAACATCACACGTGCCTTGATCAACGCAGTAACTGGAAAGGTGCACTTAACGACGGACATATGGACAAGTGCATATGGACGATACATTTCCCTGACGGCACTCTGGGTGAACATTGTGGAGGCTGGGAGCGAGTCGTACCCTGGAATGGCACAGGTGCTACTGACACCAAGGATTGCGGGCCTTACGTCGATCAGGGTTTCCGCCAGCACCTACGTTAGTGGCTCCAACCCCCACTTCTCCTCCTCCTCCTCCACCTCTGACTTATCTGTGTGCAGCACCCTCGGTCGGTAGCTGGAAGCAGTGTAGCAATGCAGTGGGGAAGCGGCAACAGGCCGAGCTGAAGATGATATGCTTAGGGGACAAACAGCTCACCGCCGCAGAGCTATGGCAGGGGATAGGAGACCAGACTGAGCTATGGCCTGTGGCCACTCAATCTAGAGCCAGGCATGGTTGTATCTGATAATGGCCGTAACTTGGTAGCAGCTTTGGAGCTCGGCAAGCTTTCTCAAAACCTACCCCAATTTGCCTGAGCTTTTGGTGAAGGTGTGCCTCATGTGTGCACATTTCCGCAAGTCGGGGGCGTTGCTAGGTTTAAACATTCGGGGCATGGGCCCCTGATGTTTTGTCCAAGGCCCCGAATGTACTGCCCGCCTGCTAGATACAACTGTATTGCCATCCTCAGGATGGCAACACAATTGAATCTAATGCCCTGCAAGAGCTGAAGGACCTGTGATCAGTCCTAAATGCAGTATCTGAAAAGGACCTGCGATGATGTTACCATTATGTGACCAGTGCAATTGAGGACGGCTCAGCAGTGAAGATAAGTCCTGGGAAGAAGCTGTGGTGAGGTCTGCTACATGAGGAGAGGTAAGTGAAGGGGTAGATTACTCAGTGTGAGAGGCAGAGCAATGTTGGGAACTGGGACTGTATGTTAGGGCTGAAGGGAGTGAAGTTATTTACATGGGACAGTGGGGTGGAGTGATGTTATTTACACGGACTGAAAGTTGAGGGAGTGATGTTATTTACATGGGAATGCATTTTGGAGGTGGCTGGGGCAGGGTGATGTTATTTACATGGGCCTATATGTTGAAGGTGGATGTGGGAGGGAGTTATATTATTTATATGGGACTGAATGTTGAGGGGCCATGTGATTTACATGGGACTGCATGTCGGAGGTGGCTGGGGAGGGGGTGATTTTATTTACATGGGACTGTATGTTAAATGGGGACTGGGGGAGGAAGTGATGTTATTTACATGGGACTAAATATTAAGGGGGTGATGTTATTTACATGGGACTGTATGTTGAAGGCGGCTGGGGAGGGGGTTATGTTCTTTACATGAGACTGTATGTTGAATGCGGCTGAGGAAGGGGGAATTTTATTTACGTGGGACTGTATATTGAGGGGGGCAGGAGAGATGGTGTGATGTTATTTACATGGGACTGTTTTTTAGAGGGGCTATAGATAGAAAGGGATGTTATTTACATGGGACTGGATATTGGAGGGGGCTGGAGAGATGGTGTGATGGTATTTACATGGCATTCTATGGCAGAGAAGGTAATTTATGTTATTTACATGGGACTGTATGGTGGAGGGGCTGAGGAATTAAAATTTTTGAGGACAGTAAACAGAGGAATATAACTACAGGGGACACTGCAGAGGGCATTATAAATACTGGGAGGGCTTCAGGGCGAGCATTATAACCGTAGAGGGTGATATAAATATTGGGGCACTTCAGGGTGAGCATTATAACAGTAGGGGTCATTATAAATGCTGTGGGCACTGTGGGGGTATTTTAAATCCAGGAGACATTAGGCATTCTTATTACTACTGGGGGCTCTATAGGAGGGACTTATAGATCCGCATTATTTCTTCTAAGAGAACTGTGAGGGTCTTATTACTACTGAGGGGTCAGTAGTTAGCTTTATTACCACTGGGGGAACAATAGGGGGCTTATTTTTACTAGGGGCTCTGTAAGGGCATTATTAATACTTGAGGGCTCTTCTACTAATGGGGGCACTCTTGGGGAGCATTATCGCAGTTGGGGGCACTGTAGGGGGCAGTATTACTAATGAGGGCATTTTAGAAGGGAATTACTATTGGTGGGACTATGAGGAGCACTATTACTATGAGGGCACTAATTTTTCTTCAGGATAGTATTTGGGGGTACAAAAAAATGAGGAAGCTAAGATGTCGATGTGTCACACTCTGTAGAGACAAGGCGCGGCTGAGAGAAGTTGTCCAGACGGAATGGAGAAGATGATGACAGAGATATACATCAGAGGAGACATCACCTGGGAGGAACTGGATGTGAGAGGTACGTGCTGCTGTATAGCTGCATAGCTATAGCGGGCTTAGGGATCGGTTTGTCGACTTAGAGAATTAGGCCATATGCATTAGGGCTTGGGCCCCAGATCTTTTGAGACCCTAGCAACACCCCTGCCGCAAGTCATCAACAGCTTCAGCCAGTCTGTCAATGCTGCAGCAGTGCTTGAAATTGCCAGCTCACCGGCTGTTGTGCGATGTGAGCACGAGCTGGGACAGTAGTGGAATACTAACTGCAACATGGTCGTCGCCTTTCCAGTCAGCTTCCTCTATTCACAAGGGAGGAGTGGGCATGGATGTCTGACCTCTGTAAGGTTTTAGGAAACTTTGAGGAATCAACACAGATAGTGAGCCGCGATAATGCTATTATTAGCGCAACCATCCCACTTTTGTGTCTACTCAAACGCTCTCTGCTCACAATTAAGGACGACGCTTTGCATGTGGAAGAGGTGGAAATTGGGGAAGAGATTACAGAGGGTGATAGCCAGACCACCCTCAGTTCATCTTTTTAGCGCGAATTGGACGATGAAGAGGAGGAGGAGGAGGAGATGCAGGAGACGGTTGCCTCAGCTACAGAGGGTAGTACCCATGGAAGTTTAATTCCATCTGTTCTGCGTGGGTGGGCAGAAGAGGATGAGGAGATTGAGAGTCATCCTCCTAATTAACGACAGCGAAGTCTTGCCTTTTGGTACTCTGGCACACATGGCTGACTTCATGTTAGGCTGCCTTTCCAGTGACCTGCGCGTTATACGCATTTTAAACAACACGGATTACTCTGACAATGCTGGTGGCAAGGTCCGTAGTTTCTTGGGCAACCTAGGAGCGGAGACAAGGAAAACACATAGCAAATCCAACAGAGGCAGGGCAACACTCTCCAAAGCCTGGGACAGTTTCATGACACCCCACCAGCACCCTCACCCTGATGTGCGGCCTACTGTCACAAGGAGGGAAACATTTATGAAGATGGAGAAGGAGTACAGAGCAGACCGTGTCAGCGTCCTCAATGATCCCTCCGTGCCTTACAACTACTGGGTGTCCAAGCTGGACACGTGGCACAAACTGGCGCTCTGCGCCTTGGAGGTGCTGGCCTGTTCTGCCGCCAGCGTTTTGTCTGAGCGGGTATTTAGTGCTGCTAGTGGCATTATAACAGATAAGCGTATTCGCCTGTCAACTGAAAATGCTGACAGATTGACTAAAAATGAACAAAGCCTGGATTGAACATGACTTCTCGACTCCACCAGAAGAAAGCTGATGAACAGAAAAGCACTTTAAATGTGTTGTTTTTAATGTACTGAATACAGTGTATTCCCATGCACTCCTTCCACCACAAACATAGGTATATGGTTGAATCTTCCTTTTCTCACCCTCCTCCTCCTCTTCCATCATATCAACATGCTTATTTGTCGCATATAATGTTTTACAGGGTCAGCTCACCTGCAGGCCCTCGCATATAATTTTTTAGAGGGTCAGCTCACCAGCAGGCCATCAACTACAATCTTTTACAGGGTCAGCTCACCTGCAGGCCATCACATATAATGTTTTACAGGCTCAGCTCACCTGCAGGCCCTCGCATATAATGTTACTACAATCTTTTACAGGGTCATCTCCTCTGCAGGCCCTCGCATATAATTTTTGAGAGAGTCATCTCACCTGCAGGCTCTCGCATATAATTTTTTAGAGGGTCAGCTCACCTGCAGGCCCTCACCTACAATCTTTTACAGGGTCAGCTCACCTGCAGGCCCTTACCTACAATCTTTTACAGGGTCAGCTCACCTGCAGGCCTTTGCATATATTTTTTTAGCAGGTCAGCTAACCTGCAGGCCCTCACCTACAATCTTTTATAGGGTCAGATCACCTGCAGGTCCTCACATATAATTTTTTAGAAGGTCAGCTCACCAGCAGGCCATCAATCATCATTTTTCAAAGGTGTGTATGATGCCCTCCTTTATGTGTAATAAAGGGTGTATTTGAGTGTCAGTTCCTTATAATCTTTGAGTGTAAGAGTACCACTACCTGAACAATTGTACCACAATGTGAATAAGGCCCTCCTTTATGTGATATACAGGTTTTATCAGAGTGCCTCTTCCTTGTAATTTTTGGCAGCACTTGCACTTTATATACAAGTAAATATACAGTAAAGAATGTTTCCTAACAATTTTTCCTCTAAAATCGATTTTATATTTGGTTTTGTGGGTCTTATTGTCAGTCTGTAAAAGTGGCGTACTACTCGGACAACATCATTCCCAGCAGCGACCTGGGAGTCCAAGATGCATCCAGACATCCTCCCCATGCTGTTCCCGAACCATTTCAGTGGTGTTTCCATCAATTTCTGACCTTTTCATGTGAACCAGACACCCTCCCCTCTTCAGAGCAGGGGGTGCCTGGTTTAATGTTCGGGTTCTACCTTTGACCTCTATTGTGCTCGGCACTTTGTTGCTCAATCAACACTACCCATCATGAGTGAAATGCTTTAGGTGTGCAGCTTCATAAATTACCAGCAGTAACTGGAAAGGCAAGGCTTGCAACCTTAAATGACTTGATTATCTTAGTGTAATAAAAAATGACCTATTTTGTACTAGCACTAATTACAATAAACAAATTTAAAGATGTTTCCACATGCCTTTTGAGAGTGACTCTTATATACGCCAAGTATAGGCACGTTCATAAGTTGCTCAATACACATTTAAAAGCATTCAGTCAGCAAGACCTGACTGCCATTCACCTCAAGTCTATTGCCTGGTGGTTTCCTCAGTCACATTGCAAATCCCAATTTACAGCATCACCTCCCTTGGAGAGAGCAGCATTAATAAAAACCCTTTAATTAGAGATCAAAGACATGCCGGCTAACCCAAGCACAAAGAAAAGTAAAGAGGGTGTATGTGAACTATGAGGGTGTATAAGACTGAGGAACATGAACTAGTGACTGGGCAGACAAATAAAAATAGATGCCATGATGACACATCTATGCAGCAGGTAGAAATAAATAAATATATGCTTGATGGAGCTTAGTGGATTTTGGGGGCATATTTAGGTTTTGCTCTATAGGGTACTGCAATGCATGTATAAAGAATGGAAAAAAATGGAGAAACTTTGATGTGCGCTGTCAAGAATATTCTTCAAAACACACAAGGATATAGTTTGGGGGATTTAAAAATGATCTTTTCTTGATAGGTCATCATGTACTTCCCATCTTGTTGGTAGTCATTTACTGTACTGTACAAACAATGCAGGGAACCAAAAACATTCTCGACTTACACATTGGTTTTACCACCTTCTACTTATAAAGGGTATCTGGGACTTTTAATTTACCTAAAACTGTAAAAAATGTACTTACCTAAGTGTACTTACCTTAGTGATTCACATGGGCTATCTTCAGCATCAGAATGAAGCTCCTTGGACCGTCAGGAGAATTGATTTTACATATACAGGGCAAATACATGATCATTTAAATAATGATCCCCCTAATGCCTGGGCCCCTCAGATAGGTTATACTTACCCTGATCCCCGTCACCCACGTCACTTCTGATCCCGGAATGGCCGCCGCTGCATCTTCCCATTGCGGAGATCCAAACATCCGGCAATGGGGGAAGACAGGTAATAGCGGGCCACGACAGGGATGTGCCCCCCTAGCATTGCGTGTGATGTTTTGATCCGTGAGAAGGAGAGATACAGCGGCGGCTGTGCAGGGAACAGGAGCTACATGGGTGCCAGGGAGTGGGCTAAGCATAGCCTATCTGAGGGGCCCGGGCATTAGGGGGGTCATTATAGGGTTTGGATAACCCCTTTAAGTATTTTGCTTTTTATGGCACATACAGGACTTACCATCAATAAGATTTAACACCATATCTTGTTGTAGGTGGACATAGACTGCAATAAAAGTACGTGGACCCTGTTTTTTTAGGGGCCTATTAATGTTTCAGTGCGTTTGCCCACCGGAAGATCCTCTGGTATTCTGTTGGGCCATCCCAACACTATCTTGATCTGCTGTACATGGTATAACATCCGTTCGATGGCAGCAATCATGACTGGTCAGGATCCGTGACTGGTATTTATATTTTTATGCTACATGTAGGCAAAATAATACTTATATATTCTTATTTTGTGGTACTGGGGAATTTTGTGTTAAAGATTATACATATAAAAACTATTCATCATAACTGAAATAAATCATATAGCTGTAACACTAAAATAGACCATTAAATGAAATGTACCAATCATAATAAAGAAGATTGGTTGATTAATCCATTTTACATATTTAACAAATATTTCATATTTACACTCTTTTTTGGGGCAAGCCAGGCATCTGCCCAGTTACTATATTGGCGGCGCACTACTAGTCACTAAAGGGCCTTTTATATGATCCAATGATTGGCTCAACAATCGTTTCTACAAGCATTTGTTCCCAACCATAGCCCAGTGTACGGCTACTTTCACACTCGCGTTTTGGGGGCAGATCCGTCATAGATCTGCACAAACTGATCCGTTACAATAATACAACCGCATGCATCCATCATGAACGGATCCGTTTGTATTATCTGTAACGGATCCTGAACTCTTTTGAAAGTCAATGGGAGACGGATCAGTTTTCTATTGTGCCAGATTGTGTCAGAGAAAACGGATCCGTCCCATTGACTTACCTTGTGTGCCAGGACGATTGGCTAAGTTTTGGTGTGCGTTTTGGTGTCCGCCTCCAGAGCGGAATGAAAACTGATCGGAGGCAAACTGATGCATTCTGAGCAGATCCCTTTCTATTCAGAATGCATTAGGGCAAAACTGATCTGTTTTGGACCGCTTGTGAGAGCCAAAACGCTAGTGTGAAAGTAGCCTAAAGGTGCCTAGAGATCGAGCGTGGACATTAAAAAATATTGCGGGACACGCTGCCAACACCAATGTGATTGTTACAGGAATATGAATGTGCACTGACTGACTTGCTATACTGTTGATATAGAGTTATCTGTCCACGTAAAGAGACCCTTAACCCTTAAAGAAAGAGAACATCCCTCGCTGCTCAAGAGAGTCTTAGCAGACTCCAGCTGGAGAAGTTCTCAGCAGATGCTCAGAGACTTCACCAATGGAACATTTGTTGTACTTTCAATTGCTGTACTTTTTTACTACACACTTTTTTAATACATTTAGTAATTTTGTGAACATACCATGTTCTCGCTATGCTAATTTAAAGGGCCCTTACCATAAAAAAAAAATATGAATCAAAAACCACAGCAAGCCATAAAAGACAAGCAATTTGAAAGCAAAAAGTATGCCCCCTCCTTCCCCAAACATCATTCACATACATGTAATGTGTTTTTTTTTTTGCTGCATAAAATTCTGTGAAAAAGAACAGGAAAACACCTAGTGTGAATTTAGCCTAATTTATAGCAGATGTCTGGCTTTGACTTTGAACAAAATACCAGAAAAAATAACCGTGAATAATGTGAAACATCCCAGCTCTAAACACAAACCATAACAGCAACCTTAGTGTACAGACAGTTGTGGGATCCTTGCTAGGCGCTGCACAGGGGTTCCCCAATCCCAGTGACCTGATCATATGGAGGGACACCTCTTTTGGTCACTGATGACCATAGCGATTAAAGGATCAGATGTATGTCCGATCCCTGGCAGTGGCTGCTGGATAACTGCATAAAGACTGATAATGTATATATGTAATAATTATGGTCAGACTAGATGGATTACTACAGCTGACATTGATCTGTGTTTCCTTGTATTTGAAAAGCTTGGTCATTTAAACCACACACATTTTAAGATTTTAAAACTGTCTGTAATTTTCCATTGATCCTTCCCCACAACAGTGCTTGGTGGAGATAACGTGTGACAGACAGACACAAGTATGTTAATAGGTAAGGATGAATTCCCTGCCACTAAGCCTAGCCACACACTGTTTGAAAATTGTCTGTAACTTCCTGCAGACACTTTGAAGTTACAATCTTAGAGGCTTCTGATCAATAGACCTTTGAATGAACTGGAAAGTATCAGATTACAGACAATTGGATAAATTGTAAATAAAGGAGAACAAACAGAGCAATTGAAGACTATAATTTGTTTTGTGAAGCTTTGTGAATTTTTCCTTAGTATTTATTTTCATTGCTTCCTATGACTTTCTTGATGCTATAAATGAAGGTGATGTATTGCTTAGCTTTTGCTTGATGAACGTCATAGTGAGAATGACCCTAATCCATCTTTCCCTTAACCTAATCCCTCCATCCAAGTAAATTATATAAAAACCACTGGGTGCATCGGTAAAGCTTTTTTTCTCATAGGGTTCAATGATCCTGGGTGTATTGTCGCTCACTTTGATATACTAAGACTATATGATGAGGCCAGAGCACAATTTTGTTCAGTCGCCTTGTATATTCAACTTTCTCTTCATCTTTTGACCTTACAAAATGTGTTATGTATTTTATCATAGGTCTTACTTTTGCTTGAACCTAATGCAGAGAGGCTATTTAAAATGCCCAGGTTTCTTACATTGTATCTCCTTAGATGTCTTTGACTTTAGCAAATTACATACTGAAGAGGGATTTTGGTGATAATAATATGAGTGGGTGCATAAGAGCAAATTATCTATTCATTGGTCTATCCTTGCAAATATTTTGAGTACATTTATGCTAAAATGAAAACTTCTAAATAGCATGCACCCATATCCCATCCTTCACCGAATGGTTCAAAGAACTCATGACCCTCTACCCCTGAATACCAAATCCTTTACACCAGGATTAAGTGTGATTGGTTGCCTTCAAAGGGATCCAAGACCATATTGCTTTGCTATCTCTTAATATGGGATTAGTCTTCTGCTTTCTCATAACTGGCATGTGAGCTTAAAGTAAAGATGGACAAATGCTTTAGAAGTAGCCTGATGGTTGGACAACCATTGAAAGAACAATCATCTGGTGGACGATTGTTTGACAGATGCAGCCATACAGATTTTAGTCCTTACTGCCCATTACAAACTGGTCATGTTCTAAGACACTGGGGAAGGGTGAGAAATATTTTTTTAGAAACTTTCTTTGAAAGAACAATCTTGCATCCAAAATTATCTTTTTTGGAATGAAAGATCTTAACCATTAAAAGTTTTAAATGCAATTTCTTTGCAGGCAATGATGCTCTGTCAATGGTTGGCTAAAATGATCATTTGTTGTTAAATTAGAGTCAAAGAATGATCCTTTTGGCTAAAGTCAGCTATTTTAATCAACTAATCTGCTGGCCACAGACATTCAACAGCTGAATGTTCAGCCGACTGCTACCTCTCCCAATTTCCCCATACTCATACATGTTTGGAGAGAGAAGAGAAAGCTGCTGTCATACACTTCTTTCAGAGGCTTTCTCCTGGGAAAACAAAAGGGTTGGCTGAAAATATTCTGTTCGCCTGATCCTCCTCTCCCCCAACATCATCTTTTTGAGAAGAGTAAGGAGCTCCCCATGCACATTAGACTGTGGTCCAAACATGCCATTCTAAGCCAACAATACACTACTGTGTATGGGGTCCTCTGGACTAATGTGTATGGGGCCCTCTGGACTAATGTGTATGGGTACCTTAACATCAATATGACCTCTGCATGACTCATTATTATGGAAAGTTTCCTACAGAAGACACCTGGTTTCTTAATGCTCTTGTAGACCTCCCTGTCGCCACCTTTCCCAGACAGTGATTAAATCAACACAAAATATATTTTACTCTATGCATGTATGTATACCTAAGTTCCGTATCAGTATGTCTTTAGTCTTTAATGCTGGTTTTCATTTGGTCAAGTTTTCCAGTATATGGGAAGTTTTAGGATTTTTTTTTTAATTTTTAAAGAAATCATGATGGAACTGGAAGATCCATAAGGGTCCTTTTACACAGGCGGAAATTGGGTTCAATTAGTCCAGAAAACATGCTCATAAAATCACTAATTTCTGACAATTGGCCCATGTAATAGTGATGCAGATCACCTGATAAACAAGCAGATGCTCATCTGTCAGATGATCACGTCTTTCATGCAGCACCATAATTCTTTGTCTGCAGCACATTGCCTCTGACAAACAATGGACCTCTATGTGGACAAATAATTGTTCATTCCTATACAGTAGCAATAATTTCTGCATCTAAATGCCGCAAACAGGGGGCGGTGATCAGAAATGAAAGAGGACCTTTCACCACTCCTGACATGCTTGTTTTAATAGCTTCATACTTTCCCCACGTACGTCTGTATGTTGTGCCATTCCTCTACTATTTCTACCAGAAATTATAATTGAATTTCTATTAGCCTTCAGTAAGGGTACAGAGAGGTGGTAACAAGTTTGGTGTGTGTTCCTGCACAGACTCACTCTATCCAATCAGTGCTGCCATGTTCAGACTGTGTAGCTACACCCCCCACCCAGCTAGTTACCTCCCCTCTGTACCCTTACTGAAGGCTAATAGCAATTGATTCATAACTTCTAGTAGAAATAATAAAGGAATGGCACAACATAGAGCAATAAGAATAGATGCTCCAGAATTGTTTTTACATAGGAAATGCATGAAGCTATTAAAACAGGCATGTCAGGGGTGGCGACTAGTGTTGATCGAGCAAGTTCTCTACTGAGCACCCGAGTATAATGGAAGTCAATGGGAGAACCCGAGCATTAACCCCCCTGCTCTGAAGAGGAGAGGGTGTCTAGTTTATGGAAAAAGGTTAGAAATTGATGGAAACACCACCAAAATGGTTTGGAAACAGCACGGGGAGGACATCTGGATGCACCTTAGATTCCTATTACCTATGACATACAATAGACAACCACACAAAGACTATATGCCAAAATACAGTCAGGTACAGTCAGGATACCTTACAATGGCAGCCTTGTGCACTATGAGACATTCAACACCAGCTCTCATCTGACTGAGAGCACGTAAGCCTCAAAGTTATTTCTTTTTTGTTGGATGGCTTGGGTGGACCTGCGCACCTAGATCATTATCATTAGGGTGACAACAAGTTTTCTGATTGTCCTTACATAATATTCAATAACCTTTCTATACAGTTTTGTCATGTAAACTCATTTGCATAAACATGGGCATATGGGAAAGACATGCAAATGAGCAGAATCTGCCTTTTTTACATCTAAAAAAACATTTGCATGGAAAACTTTAAACCACATCACCTGTATAGAAGGGGGGAAGGGTTAGGGGGGAAGGGAAATGTTTATGGAAAGGATTATTGCACTGTTTATATGTGTTTTATCTTTGTTTTCACTGCACATAACTGTAAAAAAGGAATATGACCTGTAATTAGATCCAATATGTACCTTTCAATGTAAATGTGCAAATTATATCAAAACCTAATAAAATTTATTTGAAAAAAAAGACTATGAAAGCAATAGATGGCGCTGTTCATGGGTCATGAACAGCGGAATCTGTTGGATTCATAGTCTTGTCATAAGACTATGAAACCTATACATGGTGATGTTCATGAGTCATGAACAGCGCCATCTATTTGATTCATGGTCTTGTCATAAGACTATGAAACCAATAGGTGGCGCTGTTCATGAGTCATGAACAGTGCCATTTATTGGATTCATAGTCTTTTCATAAGACTATGAAACCAATAAATGGAGCTGTTCATGAGTAGTGTTGATCGCCAATATTCTAACTGCTAATTTTTATCGCTAATTTTTCATGCAAATGGTGTTTAAGCTGAAAAACAAGCAGATTCAGCTAATTTGCATATGTGCACGATTATGCTAATGAGTTTACATGAGAAAACTGTATAGAAAGGTTATTGAATATTATGTTAGCACAATCAGAAAACTTTGTATTGCCATTCGGCTGAGCATGCTCGCTCAACACTAGTGGTGACAGGTCCTCTTTAACTTCCTCATTCCCCATTACTGCCCACTCTACTAGCCTTTGTAAAAGGGTCCTTACCTCACTGACCCTCATGCTGGATCAAATATCGATACTGGCAAATCTAGACTGATGCAATTGACATTAATAAGGTCCATCAGATTTATATTGGAGGATTTGCTATTTTTGAGGGCAAAAAACTAATGCTGCAAACTAAGCATAAGTGAATAGAATCTAAAGAAATCCGAAGATTTTTTATTCATTTCTGATAAATTATGTAAAAAGGCATGTGGCACCATTTTACTGTCCATGTTGGGGGTTAAAATCATGAGGGAGGAAAAAGAAAGACTGGTTACATTACATTGGGGCAAAGTCGGGGCGTGGGCTTGCTATGATTGGCTCACAGGCTGACAGATAGCCTAGATTAGCCAATCAGGGGGACCCCAGGCAGGGAGGTGCCATAACGAGCAGAACTTCATTCTGCTTTGCACTTTGAAGTATACAGTCATGGCCGTAAATGTTGGCTCCCCTGAAATTTTTCAAGAAAATTCAGTATTTCTCATAGAAAAGTATTGCAGTAACACATGTTTTGCTATACACATGTTTTGCTATATACATGTTTATTCCCTTTGTGTGTATTGGAAGAAAACTGAAAAAGGGAGGAAAAAAAGCTAATTCGACATAATGTCACACCAAACTCCAAAAATGGGCTGGACAAAATTATTGCCACCCTTAACTTAATATTGGTTGCACACCCTTTGGAAAAAATAACTGAAATCAGTTGCTTCCTATAACCATCAATAAGCTTCTGACACCAGTCACCCGGAATTTTGGACCACTCTTCCTTAGCAAACTGCTCCAGGTCTCTCTTATTGGAAGGGCACATTTTCCCAACAGCAATTTTAAATACTCTCCACAGGTGTTCCATGGGATTTAGATCTGGACTTATTGCTGGCCACTTCAGAACTCTCCAGCGCTTTGTTGCAATCCATTTCTGACGTACTGTATGTTTGGGGTCATTGTCCTGCTGGAAGACCCAAGATCTCGGATGCAAATCTAGCTTTCTGACACTGGGCTCTACAGTGCGACCCAAAATCCGTTGGTAATCCTCAGATTTCATGATGCCTTGTACACATTCAAGGCACCCAGTGCTAGCGGCAGAAAAACAACCCCAAAAACAACAATGAACCTCCACAATATTTCACTGTAGGTACTGTGTTCTTTTCTTTGTAGGCCTCATTTCGTTTTCGGTAAACAGTAGAATGATGTGCTTTACCAAAAAGCTCTATCTTGGTCTCATCTGTCCACAAGACATTTACCCAGAAGGATTTTGGTTTACTCAAGTTTTTGCAAAATGTAGTCTTGCTTTTTATGTTTCTGTTTTAGCAGTGGGGTCCTCCTGGGTCTCCTGCCATAGCGTTTCATTTCATTTAAATATCGACGGATAGTTTGCGCTGACACTGATGCCCGCTGAGCCTGCAGGACAGCTTGAATATCTTTGGAACTTGTTTGAAGCTGCTTACCCACCATCCGGACTATCCTGCGTTGACACCTTTCATACATTTTTCTCTTCCATCCACGCCTAGGGAGATTAGCTACAGTGCCATGGGTTTCAAACTTCTTGATAATGTTGCCCACTGTGGACAAAGGCAAATCTACATCTCTGGAGATGGACTTGTACTTGGACTTGTAAGTCCTCAGACAGTTATCTTCTCCTCTTTCGGTTGTCCATGCTTAGTGTGGCGCACATAGACACACGATGTAAAGACTAAGTGAACTTCTCTCCTTTTTATCTGCTTTCATGTGTGATTTTTATATTGCCCACACCTGTTACTTGCCCCAGGTGAGTTTAAAGGAGCATCACATGCTTGAAACAATCTTATTTATCCACAATTTTGAAAGGGTGCCAATAATTTTGTCCAGCCCATTTTTGGAGTTTGGTGTGACATTATGTCCAATTTGCTTTTTTTCCTCCCTCTATTTTGGTTTTCAGTGATGGCCAGTTCGCATTCTTCGCCCGCGAACACATGTGAGCTGCCATCTTTTCTCACAAGTCCGGCGAGGCACAGGTAAGCCCTTACCTTTGCCTGTGCGCGAGCTGGTCTGAAACAAATGCGCTCAGCGGGAGCAGGCAGTTCCGAGAACAGCCGATGAAGGCCCCCAGCGGCTGTTCTCGGAACTGCCTGCTCCAGGTGACTGCATTTGATTTCAGACCGGCTCGCGCACAGGCACAGGTAACGGCTTACCTGTGCCTTGCCGGACTTGTGAGAAAAGATGGCAGCCCGCATGTGTTCGCGGGCGAACAATGTGAACTGGCCATCACTGTTGGTTTTGTTCCAATACACAGAAAGGGAATAAACATGTGTATAGCAAAACATGTGTTACTGCAATACTTTTCTGTGAGAAATACATGCCAACATTTACGGCCATGACTGTATTTAGGGGTGTAATCAGGGAGATGGAGTGAGAACTTGACACTATCAGGTGTATTTGTTAACAGGCACTACTGTCAGCTCAGTTTTTGGTAACTAGTTCTACACTACAAATTCCTGCAAAAACAGGCATTTTTTTTAAGTTTCTATCTACACTTTCATAAAAATTAAATTCTTGCAAGCACTGAGTAATTGCCCTTTTTTTTCTAGTGTGTGTTATAGCAGTGTTACTCAGCATTGCTGCAAAATAATGGGGGGATAGGATACAGCAACAAACACATTTCACATCACTAATGCTGAGTTACTGAAGGCATCTTCATCACATCATAAAATTGCATTGTGACATGTGTGATTCATTGAAAAAAGCATTCAATAATTTTATCGCAATAATAATACAGAAATGATGATGCCAATATTATAGCTATGTTACTGAATGTGTTGTACTTTGCCTCTAGATAAGAGGTGGATACTGCAGAAAATGCATTTCACTCCCGTAACGCAAAATATTACCATGATAGTGAAGGCTAGTGTTGAGCAAAGTGAAGCACTCGAAGTGGAATTCGGTCCAAAGTTTAAGAAAACTTTGATTCCCAACTAATCAGAATTTTCTCATACTTCATGGTAACAAATCAGGTTTCTTAAAATAGTGGCTGCACATGTTACAAAGCAAAACTAAGTGTAGTGGAGACAAACCCTGAACGCAAGATCACCCATAATGCTGTGCAGCCAGCCAATCCGCAGACAGCCTGCTATTTCACAGCAGTTTAAAACCTTCACCCTGCACATCCTGCACAGTCTCCACCATTGTTCTGTGAGCTGAGCACAGGAAGAGCTCATGTGCTAGGGACAGTGTTGCTGAGAACAGTTAATGGAAGAATATTGGAGAGGGATAATGTAGGGAGGGTGCAGGAAGGCTTATTCCTCATCCGTTTTATAAAAAAATTTCCTACATTTACTAATTAGTACATTAGCTATAAACTAAGATATGTAATTCAATACCAATAAGTTAGACACCTTTATTATTCTACTGCCAGCATGCCAACCAATACCATCCAGACGGCACCTCTTAGGGGGGCCAGGTCTTAATGATGACCATCCTCATCTTTTGCTGGCTTTACTTCTTCCAAATCATCCTTCAAATTCTCCATGTCCTAGAAAAGTCAGCAAGATGCAGAAAGAGTAGGAGTTGGATGTTCCTGGTGACATACTATCACCAATATTAGATGATGTGGAAAAGGAGGAAAATCAGATGGCAGAAGTGTTCCCTCCTGTAGGGCAAGAGAGTACTGAGGTTGGAAAAGTGGGTTCAGCCCCTGTTTAAAGGTACATGAAAGGTGCTGCGTGGCCATAAACAATGAAAAAGGAACTATACAGTGCAGTCTTCATTATTAAATGAAAGGCAGCTGCTGGCTAATTGGCTGTGCAGTTCTTTACCACACCCGCAAACCGCCTGCAGCCTGCTCTTGTCAAACTTTGGTGAAACTGACAAAATTTATTTTTCAAAACATTGCTCATCTCTAGTGAAGGCAGTAACTGCATCACAGCATCTAGTTCAAAAGATGCTTCATATCACTGCAAAAAATTGCATTGTCATATGTGTTTTAGTGAAGCGCTGGTATTACTGCATCAGAGTGTGCAGTTCAAACACATTTCACTGCAAAAGTTACATTATTGCCTTTGCAAATTCTCCATATCAATGTTCAGTGTGTTTGTGTTCTATGAGGTATTCGGGACATTTAAATGTACCTCTGTCTTTAAATTACAGCAAAAACACTTTCAATTTATTTCTAGTACCATTCAATAATCTGTGTGTACCCAACCTATGACATTTCATTTAGGAAACCTGTGGCTTTTCATTTATAGGAAATCAGTGATTACCTCATAATAAAATATCTGGAAAACGGAAGATTGCAAAATGAAAGACCCAGTCAGAATATGTTTAGTAGAAGCAGTTGCAGCACCAGCCATCCAGCAGATGGTAGTAGTCGTGGCACTAGTAGAGGTAGCGGTAGGGGCAGTGGTAGCAACATTGGCAGTGTGAGAAAATGCACAGTAGGGAATCGGGAGGGGAGATCAAGAAGCCCACGATAACACATCACAGTCTGATAAGAATGGTGGGGAGGGTGAGGACTATGACGATAATTATGTGTTGAACAGGACCTGAGAGCTGGATCGGGGGGCTGACTAGGAGGTAACATTAGAGGAAGAAGGCAGTGGCCATGGCAGCAATAAAAAGTATTTCATTTTTCTGGGCCATATTTTCCCACCTACCATCACTAGGATATTTTGCCAGACAGGAATCAGTAAAATTGTTTCGTTCTGCAAATGTGGCACTTCCCGTGACTTCCCCCAAATTTTAGTCACCAATTTCCATCTGTCTCTGCTACAGTAAGTAGCAGAAGCTGCAGAAGCCACTTCAGTTTGCTAGTTGTTCATGATAGAACATTTTTTTCTACTGCTGCGACACCTGACAAACATAAGCATACAGACATGCACTGCCTGAGCAACTAAGTTCAGTCATACCTTGACAGTGCCCTTTCTCTGGCACATACTGTTTTCCCTGAATGAATGGACTTTTGGCCAGGCAGAAAAGCTTGGCATACTTGTCTCGTAAATATGGAAATGTGGCGCTCTTCGGCACCTTTACAAAAATGTAATTCTGCTGTATGACATATCTTATGACATATGGCCCATTGGCTTCTGCGGAGGCAGACTGGAACTGTGGCTGAACTGCCCTAGTATGCTCTCTTTGTTTTATCTTGGCCAGTCTCCAGTGTTACCTCAGAAAAGGTTTTCAATGTAGCAGGTGGTGGCAGTTGTCCTCCGCCAGTGTAGAAAACATCACTTTTGTCAAAATAATAGAGGCATGGATCTGTGAGGATTTTCACACTCCCCAGCTGAGAAAAATGAATAGATCTGCCTTGCTGACAGAGCACCACTGCTGCTGTCTGCCTGCCTACCATCATGTTCCGTACCATGACTGCTGAGGCTGCTGCCATCATCCCACTGTGCTGTCTCCTGCCTACTATCAGGTTTCATATGGCTGCTGCTGCCAACGTCCCAGTTGCTATTTTCTGCCGCTAATCACCTGCTGCCACTACCATTACTGTCACACAGTCGCCACTACTACTACTTCACACATCTACTACTACACTAATCTACAACCTTGTCTCTTCTATGTTGTGCTGCTACTGGTGACGCTACTATCGCAGCCACATGCCACAATTACCCTATCCTTTCTATGTCTACCCTGCAATACTGCTGCTGAGAATTTTTTCAGGCTCATTCAGGACAAGCCACTCTTTATCTGACAATTAACACTTGTATGTGTATAAATACTGGCAGGCATTCTGCCACATTAAGGCATCATTTCTGAATGCTTGTGCAGAACAAGCCATACTTTCTTCTGGCATTAACATGTGTGTTTGTAAAAACAGGGGCAATTTTCACCCTTTGAGTCATAATTTTTGGACACTTTCTTCTAATACTATATGTACTTTAAACACCATCTGCCCCCAATAAGGGTCAATTTTTGGAAGCTTTCTAATAGGAAAAAGCAGTCATGGTGCAGTGTATTTTAAAACATGCTGATTATTAACACCATCAAACAATCATTTACCCATAGTTATAAATATCGGTGTCACTCTGACATTATTTGCTATTGCTGTGATTGCATTCAAGAGCTTAAAGCGGGTGGGTGGACAGTAAAAATTCTTTAAAAAAGTAAGAAAAGGAGATAACATCTTTTCATTAAATAAAATAAAATCTGAGCCCTAGGAGATTAAAGGGTGTTCAAAAGCCTTGAAAAATTATTTGAAAACCGTGTATCATTTTCTTTTCACTTCACAAATACTTGCTACTTAAAAAATGTGGAAAGGGGTGTGAATATGTTTTCAAGGCATTGTACATTCCAATTTTCAGGGCAATTGGAACAACTTTGATTTGTGATGAATAGATTTGAAAATTAATAGAATTTTTAAAAATATTCAACAAACTGGACATGAAATTAATTTCATGAAGTTCACTCATCTCTATGGCAAACTGTTCTTAAAGGGGTGGTCTCACTTCAGGAAATTGCATTTATTATGAAAAGAAAGTTAATACAAGACACTTTGACTAGTTACTTTGTCACGAAGCACATTTTTGGGTAAGTAGCGGGTTCAATGACAGGGAGCAGCGATACCGCCACCCCCCTTCATTGTACCCCTCAGATGCCGCGTTCATACATGATTGTGGCATCTGTGTGTAAAAACACTGTAAAATGAACATTAAAAAATGTAATCAAACTTACCGCCTCCATTTTCTCGTGACGGGCCAGCTGCAGCCATCTTGCCGGATTTTGGCCGAGATCTTCAATCAAGATGGCGGCTGACGGCCCGTCGCGAGCAAATGGAGGAGGTAAGTAAGAATTTGTTTTTGTTTTTTACACTATTTCAGGTAAAATCGATTCGCTAACACGAAGCACAAAGAAATTTGGCTTCAAGGTGAATCGAATTTATCCTGAAATTCGGATCGAATTCCACTACGTGGGATTCGATTTGCTCATCTCTAGTTATGACAACCCTGTCAAAATATAGCAGCAGTGGCCATGCTTGCGCACTATAAAAAAAAGCACGAGCCTATGTGCAGCCCCACGGTCCTGGCCAACACATAGGCCGGCAATTTTTTCCTGTAGCTTGCAAGCATGACCACCACTGATGCATTGCAGGGTGGTTGTAACCATGGAAACAGGCAGTATATAACGTGATAGAAAAATGAATCCAGCCACCAAAGTAAGCAATATGGACAATCACAACACATTAGTAATTGGCTTCTAACAACTTCCTCTACATAATAAATGCTATTTGTTGAAGTGAGACAACTCCTTTAATGTTTGATGGAACCCTAGCCAGAAGCCAACATTTCCTGTGTGAACAGTGACTTATAAGTGGTGTGTCCACATGATAGAGGATCACTAACTGATCGCTGAGCACTGTACTCGACTATCTCTGGTACTTCCATAGAAAATGAATGAAGCTGCAGGGCACATGCTCGACCTGCCGCTCCATCAGCTCCCGGGAACAGGACCCCTTTTCTCAGGATCTATGGGCGTCCCAGCGTTCGGACCCCCAGGGATCAGTTAGATATCCTCTATCCTGTGGAATTTAATCTAAATTTGGCACAAGCATTTTAAAATATACCGAAAAACACACTTTTACACAAAAGGCAAGTGAAGTCATATGATACATTATATTCAACATTAAGCTATCTGGAAAAAGAACATTGTAAAGTAATTTTTATGCCTCAGAAAGGCACGGATACAGGTAATATTAATCAGGGCAAGGATTTTTGTTTGCAAATGTATTTGTTGCCACCTTGCAGTGTACCGGCAGCTTCATCTAAAATGTATCACCATTAAATAGGCAGCTTATCTCAAATGTAGCTCGCTTTTGGTAAAATATCCACAGATACAGACACGGAGCCTAGAAATTCTTAGATGCATTGTGAGGCACAGTTGTCTAGGACCACATGCTGAATGTGTTCAATCAACCAAGGCAGGCATACATCCCAGCGTGAGTGCATGCCTTTTACTGGGTAATCAATCTTATAAAAATGTGTTGGAACAGCTAAAAGGGGAAATTCAGTGTGATAAGAAAACACTGAAGTAATAGTTTGTATTTCTGTATTCGAGCACACACACACACTCCTATAATGTCAGCTGCCAAATTACGCAATCTTTTCATTACTGGCTTTAATAAATTAAAGGAACATCCATCTGTGGCCTCAGTTGTCTGCATATTCATCTTCTACTGCTATGAGTAACAGACAAACACACATCAACATGAAAGCAGACAGGACCCCTCTGTGAAGTTCAGCAAAGACAGATTCTATCAGATTTTTTTTTTTTTTTATCACATCTAAGAGGTCAATGACTGGGTAAATTAGAGGACTGGGATGAAAAGATAGGGCTGAGTATCATCTGGCAAACACTCCCCACCCCCACTATATCTTACCCCCCACTTTCAACCCGCAACAGCAGTAGATGCAGCTCTATGGGTTCCTTGCCTAATGAATGATTGTCCTGAGGACAATACCCTTGGTTGCTGGAAGGTGGTGTGATGGCTGCAGGCTTTTGTTGTGATTATGTAAACATTGGCTATTCAACCTCAGGAACTCCTTTGATCTTAGAATAAAAAGCAATGACCTCTCTTCCCTCTCCCCTCCCACTCTCCTACATTGAATAACAGCTGCAGGAGAAGAAGAAGGTCCTTGGATTTAAGATAGGTCTCTTCACTTCCGCCCTTTGAGGGTCCCATAACAAACAGAAACTTCGCTTGATATCTTTGTAATTCCTTTATTTTGCTACCAGATCAAAGCTTCCAGACAAATAACTGTGTGGCTCCTACCAAACACTTGCCTAATAATGCTGTTATACTGGACAAGTGACACAGAAATGTATGATCTACATCATAAATCTTCACAGACACTGCAAAAGACAGCAAACATTATGTAAAATGATATTTCATTACCAACTATAGGTATATGTATTATAGAATGCCTTGCCAATGGATCATACATACTCTTCAATATGTGCAAAAAATTTGTCTACATGGGTAAAAAAAAAAGGCCAATATGTGGAACTGAAAATGTACCAGGAAATCTGTTGTGTTCTTTTGCCATTATCTTGGGTGGTTTGTCTTGGCAATGGTTTCTACATTGCATTGAAATGTTAGGTAGAGTACATGATTTCATCTAAGAATTGATGTGCCATGATTGTCCAGTGAGTGAAATCCCATTAATGAAATCTTATTAATCACTATGCACGGAATAAAGTGAATCATGGAAAGGTCTCGGTCACCTCTGATGCTGTTTCTATTTGGAGTAACAATGACATTGGGCAGATAAAAACAAATTGATCTGATACTGAAGGTTTGTCATGCCACCTACTGGAGACATTAGACTGTGAGCATTAGGGATGGATGAACATCGGCAGAGACATTTCACGAACACGCATTCGCGATCAAATGTTCGCGAACCATGCGTTTGCGGTGGGCCCCATTCACTTTAATAGCAGGCGAACCTGAAAAACCATCAGGTCATATTTGCAGCCACTAAATACTTACTAGAAGTGCACAAATAGTCCCACAACATGGACAGTGGCATACCAGAGGGGGATCAATGGCAAAAATTCTCACAAAAAATATGTATTTTAATCAGGGGGCATTTTTATGCTTCTTAAAGGGAAAATTTCAAAAATGTGCCCTGCTAGAGCCTAGAAGAATTTTATTTTAGGCCACGTGAGTACAGGCCCCAAAAATTAGGCATTCACCTGACAGAAAAGAACAAGTGATTATGTGGCTGGAGGTATATTAGGCGGTCAGTGGATAACAATTTTACTGTAGGCCAGTACAGGCCCCAAAAATTATGCATTCACCTGACAGAAAAGAACAAGTGATTATGTGGCTGGAGGTATATTAGGCAGTCAGTGGATAACAATTTTACTGTAGGCCAGTGGAGTACAGGCCCCAAAGAGTATACATTCACTGGACAGAAAAGAACAAGTGATTATGTGGCTGGAGGTATATTAGGCGGTCAGTGGATAACAATTTTACTGCAGGCAAGTGGAGTACAAGATCCAAACATTAGGCATTCACCGGACAGAAAAGACAAAGTGATTATGTGGCTGGAGGTACATTAGGTGGTCACTGAATAATAATTTTACTGTTGGCCAGTGGAGTATAGGCCCCAAAAAGTATTCATTCACCTGACAGAAAAGAAGAAGTGATTATGTGGCTGGAGGTATATTAGACGGTCAGTGGATAACAATTTTACTGTATGCCAGTGGAGTGTGGGCCCCAAACATTAGGCATTCACCGGACAGAAAAGAACAAGTGATTCTGTGGCTGGAGGTATATTAGGCAGTCAGCAGTGGCGTACTGCCAATATAGGCAGACCACACCGTTGCTATGGGGCCCGCAGCGCAGTGGATAACAATTTTACTGTAGGCCAGTGGAGTACAGGCCCCAAATATTATGCATTCACTGGACAGAAAAGAACAAGTGATTATGTGGCTGGAAGTATATTAGATGTTCAGTGGATAACAATTTTACTGCAGGCCAGTGGAGTACAGGATCCAAACATTAGGAATTCACCGGACAGAAAAGAACAAGTGATTATGTGGCTGGAGGTACATTAGGTGGTCACTGAATAACAATTTTACTGTTGGCGAGTGGAGTA
Organism: Bufo gargarizans; assembly: GCF_014858855.1. NCBI lineage: Eukaryota > Metazoa > Chordata > Amphibia > Anura > Bufonidae > Bufo > Bufo gargarizans. The sequence continues at coordinate 544,676,769 of NC_058081.1, forward strand.
TAGGCCCCAAAAAGTATGCATTCACCTGACAGAAAAGAACAAGTGATTATGTGACTGGAGGTATATTAGATGGTCAGTGGATCACAATTTTACTGTAGGCCAGTATAGGCCCCAAAAATTATGCATTCAGCTGACAGAAAAGAACAAGTGATTATGTGGCTGGAGGTACATTAGGTGGTCACTGAATAACAATTTTACTGTAGGCCAGTGGAGTACAAGACCCAAACACTAGGTATTCACCTGACAGAAAAGAACAAGTGATTATGTGGCTATAGCTATATTAGACGGTGAGTGGATAACAATTTTACTGTAGTCCAGTACAGGCCCCAAAAATTAGGCATTTACCTGGCAGAAATGATGTGTCTGGAGGTACATTAGGCGGTCACTAGATAAAAATTTTACTGTAGGCCATTGAAGTAGAGGCCCCAAAAATTAGGCATTATTCTGACAGAAAAGGCCTTTAATGCTGCTGTATATACATAAGACAAGGACTATTCTTTGTTCTGGGTGGTGGCACATATGTGTGGGCTGGCATGAGGAAATTCATTTACACGTGGTCGTCACAGGTGTTGAATTCCTTTGAAATCAATGCCTCATTCATTTTTAGAAATGTAAGGTACTGTCGTGAGCTAGGCGAGTGAGCTTATCGGTCACGATCCCCCCTGCTGCGCTGAATGTCCTTTTGAACAGGACACTCGACGAGGCGCAAGCCAAGAGTTTCATGGCAAATTGTGCCAGCTCTGGCCACAGGTCAATCCTGCACAACCAGTAGTCCAGGGGTGCCTCACTTCTCAGAGCGTCCACATCGGCCATTAACCCGATGTAGTAGGACACCTGTCGGTCTAGACGTTACCTGAGTTTGGATCCGGAGGGGGGTTCTTGATGGTTGTGCTGCAAGAAGTATCTTATATCTTAAGTAACCAACACATCTTCAAACTGCCCTCTTCTTGCAGGCGTGGTAGGATTGCTACCCGCACTTTTTTCACTGGGGGTGGAAATTCCTCTGCCAGCGTCCGCAACAGCAGAATGCAGCATCTCTCGCAGCAAGGCCTGGAAATGCTGTATTTTGACAGGCCCTCTGTGATGCTGGTAACATGCCTGCCATTTTGTGTTTGTACTTGGGGTCTAAGTACGTTACCACCCAGTACAGGTCCTTGCCCTTTATGCATTTTATACAGGGGACACTCTTCAGACACTGGAGCATGAAGGCCCCCATTTGCCCTAAATTGGAAGTGGTGGAGCCCCCTGGCTCTTGATCATCGCACAGGAGAATGTCATCCTCGGTCTCCTCGCCCCAGCCTCGGACAACACCAGGGATCCCCAAAAAGTTTAAAGTCCCCTTCAAAGCCTGCTCTTCTTGCTCCTCCTCCTCCCCACAGCCACCATCCTCCTCCTCCTCTTCAGACTCCTGCTAACTTGTCTCAGATGGAGTAGCCCCCCCATGGAATTAATTCAGCATTGCTACTTCCTCCTCTTCCAGCTCCTGCTCCTCGACGGCTTGTACAATCACACAATGCAATGCAAGCTTCTGAAAGAAGGCATAAGGTACGATGTCACTGATGGTGCCCTGGCTGCAATTGACCAGTTTGGTGATCTCATCAAGTGGCCGCAGAAGTTTGCATGCGTTGCGCATGAGCAGCCAATGGCAAGGTGAAAAGAAACTAAGCTCCCCAGAACCTGTCCTGCTGCAGAGTTGGTATAGGTAGTCATTAACGGCACGTTGCTGCTGAAGCAGCCTAATAAGCATATACAAGGTGGAGTTCCAGCGCGTCGGTCTGTCACAAATCAGACATCTGATGGGCAGGTGGTGTCGCCACTGAACGTCAGCAAGGCGAGCCATGACCGTGTAAGATCTTCTTAAATGCCCAGAGATTTTCCTGGCCTTCTGCAAGATGTCCTGGAACCCGGGGTATTTGGCAACGAATCGCTGCTAAGTTCAGGACGTGTGCCATGCACAGCACATGTGTCATTTTGCCCTGTTTCAGCACGCTAAGCAGATTGGCACCATTGTCGCACACCACTTTACCAACTTTCAAATTGAGCGGAGTTAGCCACTGATCGCCCTGGGACCGCAGAGCTGAAAGCAGTGCGGGACCGGTATGGCTCTTGGCTTCCAGGCACAACAGTTGCAGCACAGCATGGCAACATCTCACCTGGGACGTCGAATAGGTTCTGGGGAGCTTGGGGGGTGCAGCGGAAGAGGCAGTAGCAGTGGAAAAGGAGGAGTCAGAGGAGACAGATGATGGAGTAGAAGGAGGAGAAGAAGAGGCAGGCCTGCATGCAATTCGTGGCGGTAACACCAAATCTACAAGGGTGCCACGGGTTACAAGCTTTATGGCCGTCAGAAGCTTCACCCAGTGGGCAGTAAAAGTTATTTACCTTCCCTGTCCGTGTTTGCTAGACCATGTGTCTGTGGTCAGATGTATCTTGGCACCAATACTGTGTGCCAGAGATATATTCACTTGCCGCTGAACGTGGCCATATCGCTCTGGGATAAATATTTCTTTCCGGGGACCTACCATTGCGGTGTGCCAATGGCAAATTTTTTTCTAAAGGCTTCTGAGTCCACCAGTTTATTTGGCAGTAGTTGGCTAGCAGTTCCGACAAGCCAACGGTCAGCCGTTGGGCAAGAGGGTTATCAACTTTTTACTCTCGAACATTTGGGCCACGGAGCCTGCCTTCTGCCAGATGAAGACGACGACTGCATGGTAAAAGGTAGAGTGGAGGACAAATGGGAGGAGAGAGGAGAAGGAGAAGAAGCAGGACGTGGATCTCCAGGAGTGTGGCTTTCTGGGTTCTGACAGTGTTACTCCCACAGGGCTTGTTGATTGGAGGCCAGGTGCCTTCTTAAGGCGGTCGTCCCTAGGTGAGTGTTGGGCTTACCGCGACTTATGCGCTGACAGCACAGGCTGCAGATGGCAACACTATTGTCAGCAGCTGACACGTTAAATAAAGCCCACACTGCGGAGCCATGTGCCGGTGTCCTGGGAGCGCAAGATGTGACTGTGCATGGTGAATGGCTCTCTCCAGATACATTTGCAGTCTGTTTTTTGCACTGCGAGTTCTGCCTGCTTCTCCTCCTTCTCCTCCCTATCTGCTGCTCCTTCTCTCCATCTTAACTCCCCTCCTCTTCCTCACTTGTGGGCACCCACATGATGTCCATCGACACATCATCATGGTCACGTTCACCACCACTGACATTAGAGATCTCGGAGTAGACAGCAACAGCAGGGACCACCATCCTTAACCTGATCTGGGTACTGTCGTCAGACCGCTTGGTGGCGTCCGTTGCTACCTCCTCTTCCTCATCCGATACCAAGAATAGCTGTGCATTAGTAAAGTCTGGGAATGGATGGGAAAATAATTCATCTGACTAGAGTGGAGGTGCTATGGTGGTGGTGGTGTCTTTGGGCGCACACACAGCAGAAAGTGAGGAGGGTGCAGATACAGAGGATGAGAAGGGTGGAGAAGCAGAAGGCTGAGTAAGACACTCAACCAAATATGGTGCGTCCTTTGACATAATGGCATGCACCTTCTTCAATTCCCCACTTAGGCTCCGTATTTTGTGGAAACAGGTATATAGTACACCTGAATCAATATTTGGTGGAAGCAGGTATATTGCACCCCTTAATCTGTATTTTGTGGAAGCCGGTATATCAATCCCCGTAATCAGTATTATGTGGAAGCAGGTATATCGCACCCCTCAATAAATATTTTGTAGAACCAGGTATATAGGATCCATTTGTCAGCATTTTGTAGAAGCAGGTATATCGCACCCCTCAATTAGTATTTTGTGTAAACAGTCATATAGAACCCCTGAATCAATATTTGGTGGAAGCAGGTATATCGCACCCCTCAATCGGTATTTTGTGGAAGCCGGTGTATCGCAGGCCTCAATACATTTTTGGTGGAAGCAGGTATATCACACCCCTCAATCAGTATTTTGTGGAAGCAGGCATATAGAACACATGAATCAATATTTGGTTGAAGCAGGTATGTCGCACCCCTCAATCAGTATTTTGTGGAAGTAGGTGTATCAAACCCCATAATCAATATTTTTGGAAGCAGATATATCGCACCCCTCAATCTTTTTTTTGTGGAAGCAAGTTTATCAATCCCCTCAATCTGTATTTTGTGGAAGCAGGTATATCAAACCCCTTAATCAGTATTTTGTGGAAGCAGGTATATCTCACCCCTCAATCTGTATTTTGTGGAAGCAGGTATATCAAACCGGTTAATCTGTATCTTGTGGAAGCAGGTATATCAAACCCCTTAATCAGTATTTTGTTGAAGCAGGTATATCTCACCCCTCAATCAGTAGTTTTTGGAAGGAGGTATATTGCACCCCTCAATCAGTATTTTGTGGAAGTAGGTATATCAAACCTCTTAATCAATATTTTTGGAAGCAGATATATCGCACTCCTCAATCTTTATTTTGTGGAAGCAAGTTTATCAAACCCCTCAATCTGTATTATGTGGAAGCAGGTATATCAAACCCCTTAATCAGTATTTTGTGGAAGCAGGTATATCTCACCCCTCAATCTGTATTTTGTAGAAGCAGGTATATCAAACCGCTTAATCTGTATCTTGTGGAAGCAGGTATATCAAACCCCTTAATCAGTATTTTGTGGAAGCAGGTATATCTCACCCCTCAATCTGTATTTTGTGGAAGCAGGTATATCAAACCGCTTAATCAGTATTTTGTGGAAGCAGGTATATCGCACCCCTCAATCAGTAGTTTTTGGAAGGAGGTATATCGCACCCCTCAATTAGTATATTGTGGAAACAGGTATAGAGAACCCCTTAATCAGTATTTTGTAGAAGCAGGTATATTGCACCGCTCAATCAGTATTTTGTGGAAGCACGTATATCAAACCCTTAATCAGTATTTTGTGGAAGCAGTTATATTGCACCCCTCACACCCGTTGCAAATAGTTGTTCCAATAGTGTTTGTCCCTCTATATAGCTGCGGTATTGCAGCAGAACCGCACACAACTGCTGCACAATACAAATGCACTATAATATACTTTCCATGTTAGAAAGTATATTTTAAGCATATCACACCCCTTAGTATATCACACCTATTAATAACACACCTATACAAGTCCTTGAAAGGACTTTTATAGCCCTATTAGCTAGCGTTTGGTGTCCCTAACAGTCTGCCCCTGCTCCATAAAGCAACCTCTCTCTACACTGACAAAACACAAAATGTAAAATGGCTGCCAGATCGGTTTCTGTTATAGGGTGGGGGTGTGCCCATGTGCTGAAAAGTCTCAATTGGCTGTCCTGTCCCACCTGATGGATGTGTCACAGGTCAAAGTTCCGCGCAATGCAAAAAAATATGGCACATGCGAACATCGCCGCATGTTTGGCGAATCGTGAACGAGCGCCGGGCGAACTGCAAGGCCATCTCTAGTTAGCATCTCCTGATGAAATCTGTTGGATCCACTGACACAAAACTATAGTCTATGAGCAACTTTAACTTCTAGTTTAAACCTTATATTAGTTCTCATCTTCATGAAATACAGTAGAAACTAAGCCTGAGACACTACTGGATGTGACAATCATTCAATAAAGCTGCCCATATACATAAGAGAATTGTCAGACGACCATTATTTTGAACATTTTTGCAATGGTCAATGACATGACTATTGTCTGCCACAGAGGTAAACTGTCTGGTTGGATATTTTCATCCATGTTCGGCTGAAAATGCAAACCTTTGTCATGATTGGACAACTTTGGCTGATTGTTTGACTCTTGGCACAAACCTACTGTCTTGTTTCTTTTTGATTTTCATACTTTACATTTTGTCAGAATGTAAGGCCACTTGCTTGTAATTTGCAGTATATGAAAGAGTATAACTTTCAGTCCCTAAAATAGTTTGTCCTTTATGTGTTTAAGAAGGTCTAACTATAAGATCACAGTGCCATAGTTTCATCGCCACTTGGTGGCCACAAGTGGTACTGCAGCTGCTACTAATCCATTTGCCTCTACTAATCCATTTGCCTGTTTTCCCTTATTTGCACCTCAATTCAAATTTAGTTAAATTCTCATTAAAGATTCTTAAACAATCACATTCTTTCCTACAACTGATGTATTTTGCTACAATGGGAACAAAAAAATTTCCCATCACTGAATATCTGCATGAATAAAAGGCCAGTACAGACAACTTACCATATTATGAAATACTGAGACTTTGGTCTGGTGGGAAAATATTGAAATATTGTCACATCATTTCTTTCAAGTATTTTTTTGGCATTTTGTATAATTGTTGTACAGTCGTGGCCAAAAGTTTTGAGAATGACACAAATATTAGTTTTCACAAAGTTTGCTGCTAAACTGCTTTTAGATCTTTGTCTCAGTTGTTTCTGTGATGTAGTGAAATATAATTCCACGCACTTCATACGTTTCAAAGGCTTTTATCGACAATTACATGACATTTATGCAAAGAGTCAGTATTTGCAGTGTTGGCCCTTCTTTTTCAGGACCTCTGCAATTCGACTGGGCATGCTCTCAATCAACTTCTGGGCCAATTCCTGACTGATAGCAACCCATTCTTTCATAATCACGTCTTGTAGTTTGTCAGAATTAGTGGGTTTTTGTTTGTCCACCCGCCTCTTGAGGAGTGACCACAAGTTCTCAATGGGATTAAGATCTAGGGGGTTTCCAGGCCATGGACCCAAAATGTCAACGTTTTGGTCCCCGAGCCACTTAGTTATCACTTTTGCCTTATGGCACGGTGCTCTATCGTGCTGGAAAATGCATTGTTCTTCACCAAACTGTTGTTGGATTGTTGGAAGAAGTTGCTTTTGGAGGGTGTTTTGGTACCATTTTTTATTCATGGCTGTGTTTTTGGGCAAAATTGTGAGTGAGCCCACTCCCTTGGATGAGAAGCAACCCCACACATGAATGGTCTCAGGATGCGTTACTGTTGGCATGACACAGGACTGATGGTAGCGCTCACCTTTTCTTCTCCGGACAAGCCTTCTTCCTGATGCCCCAAACAATCGGAAAGAGGCTTCATCAGAGAATATGACTTTGCCGCAGTCCTCAGCAATCCATTCACCATATTTTCTGCAGAAGATCAATCTGTCCCTGATGTTTTTTTTGGAGAGAAGTGGCTTCTTTGCTGCCCTTCTTGACACCAGACCATCTTCCAAAAGTCTTCGCCTCACTGTGCGTGCAGATACGCTGCCTGCTGCCATTCCTGAGCAAACTCTGCACTTGTGGCACTCCGATCCCGCAGCTGAATCCTCTTTAGGAGACGATCCTGGCGCTTGCTGGACTTTCTTGGGCGCCTTGAAACCTTCTTAACAAGAATTGAACCTCTTTCCTTGAAGTTCTTGATGATCCTATAAATTGTTGATTGAGGTGCACTCTTAATAGCCACAATATCCTTGCCTGTGAAGCCATTTTTATGCAATGCAATGATGGCTGCACGCGTTTCTTTGCAGGTCACCATGGTTAACAATGGAAGAACAATGATTTCAAGCATCACCCTCCTTTTAACAGGTCAAGTCTGCCATTTTAACCCAATCAGCCTGACATAATGATCTCCAGCCTTGTGCTCGTCAACATTGTCACCTGAGTTAACAAGACGATTACTGAAATGATCTCAGCAGGTCCTTTAATGACAGCAATGAAATGCAGTGGAAAGGTTTTTTTGGGATTAAGTTAATTTTCATGGCAAAGAAGGACTATGCAATTCATCTGATCACTCTTCATAACATTCTGGAGTACATGCAAATTGCTATTATACAAACGTAAGCAGCAACTTTTCCATATTCCAATATTTATGTAATTCTCAAAACTTTTGGCCACGACTGTACATAAATATTTATCCCAGTCAAAACTTATTTTTCCTACATATTTCCTTTCAAATTATGGGGTCATTTATTATACTGAAATACGACTACATTAGGCATATTTCAGGCGCAGATGGCATCTCAACGGCAGGCCCGTCTCATTTCTGTTTTAGGTGTAGAAAATGGTCTAAATGTAAGACAGCTCAAAAGCTATCTTACATTTAGAACTGGCGCTGGATGCGCCGAAGTTATGGAGAGGCCTGCACCTCTTCATAATTTTGGTGGATCCTCTAAAGCGCCGGTCTTAAAGGGGTTGTCCGGGTTCAGAGCTGAACCCGGACATACCCCCATTTTCACCCTGGCAGCCCCCTGACAGTAGCATCAGAGCAGTTCATGCTCCGATGCTCTCCTTTGCCCTGCGCTAAATTGCACAGGGCAAAGGCATTTTTAGGAGTTCCGGTGACGTACCGGGGCTCTCCATGGGGCTGACAGGAACCCCGGTGACGTCACCGGCACTGATGGGCGGGATTTAGCTCTGCCCTAGCCAGTAAAATGGCTAGGGCAGAGCTAAAGCCCGCCCCTCAGAGCCGGTGACGTCACCGAACACACTGCTGGGCGGAAGTTACCGCCCGGCAGTGTGTTTTTGAAAACAAAAGAGCCCGTGCCCTGCGCGGTTTAGCGCAGGGCACGGGAGTGCATCAGAGCATGAGATGCTCCGATGCTAGACTCAGGGGGGCTGCCGGGGTGAAAATAAGGGTATGTCTGAACCCGGACAACCCCTTTAATAAATGTGACCCTTTGGTTTTAGTCCTCTGATGCTACTGAACATAAAAAAGGAAGATTCACCTGTTCTCTTTGACATGTCACAGAGGCTTGAATGGTACATCACTGTTTGATGTATCTTTCAAGTGGTCATGGGACATGGGCTGGGAATGGAGTAACAATGGGACTGTGGACAGGTAAGTCTTCCTTTCTTATGTTCAGGGGATTCATGGACTCAGGTCTGGGCCAAAGGGGTTGTCATCTCCAAATGCCAAACAACCCCTTTAATTATGTTCCTGAAACCAGTGGCAGACCTTTCCTAGAGGCATACTACACCACTGCTTTGGTACTTGTGGTATGAGGGATTACTGATCTACTTCTGATTCCTATCATGCAATAATTGTGTATACCTACATTTACCACTAAAGGGAGCTAACTGCATAAAGAAGTTACAGCCACCAATGGGTTCAATAATAAATATACAGTTATCTCCCCCTAGTGGTGGCTGTAGACAGCCAGAGTTTTATTATTTACCTTATGAAGATAAGCATTGGGTTTTGAGCTCTATGTGTGACATCCAGAATTCCAACCCCTTTTAAAGTTGAATTATGGAATTTCAGTTGGCAAAGACCTTAAATGAACAATACAAAGTAGTAATTTTGTTGAGCTCTCAGTTTGTAAGGGTCATTCAAAGTTTTCATATGGAACCTTATGATTTCTGTGTAGACCCCTGCCTGAAGTGCCATGATGAAACTCTGTACTTAAAAAGCAAACTACAATCTTGGTCATTGTGGTTCTATAGATATGCAGTGTTTGTCCATAAACACAACAGCTTAGCTGAGCTATTGTAATGTAATGAACTGTGCTGCATTGCATTCTGATGAATTTACCTGATTTTCTAGCTTTAACTTTTGTATAGTGCAGGGTGAAAAGAATAGGCATCTCTGGATGTGAATCATGAGTATACTCTATAAAGAAATTGGGGGCAATTTATCATTTCCCCTCACACCAGTTTTCGGGTGTTAAAAAGTCGCAAAACTTGTAATTGTGACTTTTCAACATATAGGCACAACTGGTGTTTCTAGGCCACCCTAGCCACTTTCCCTAGAAGGGAGAGTGATGATGGAGAGGAGGGTCCAGAGGATCCACCACAGTTATCTTCTTTTATGCCAGTTTTCTGGAGTAAATGAACACAAATCTATGTCAGCTCCTATCTGGCATAGATTTCAGTCGAGATGCACAGATTGCAGGAAGATGCCTATAATTTATGACAAGATGTACATCTAGACATAAAGTAGGCACATCCCCCAGGCAGTGAGAAGGAGATATAATAGACTGACATAAGGTGCCAGTCTATGATAAATCCCCCTCCCACTTCCCCAATTGAATAAAAAAAGTAAACTTAGATTAAAATCAAGGGGCATTGCTAAGGTCTCCAAAGGTCTGGGGCCTACGCTAGCACTAAATTAGTTATTACGTTGCTACCTCCAGTAATGTGCCCACTTTGATCTCTAATACAATACTAGAATACTATACCAAATACTATACTGCAGAAACGATAATGCCATAAAGAAAGTACCCCCATAGTAATTCAAAAGTCCCACTAATAACAAATAATTCGCTCAGAGTGCCTTCATAGTAATAGTACACATACAGTACCCACAATAATGATACTGTTCCCCAAGAGTTCCCCTGTTAGTGGTAGTGCTCTCTATATTGTGCCAAATAATAATGCTCACCATAGTGCACCCAGTACTAAAAGCCTTTCTATAGTGTGCCTATCATTAATAAGACCCCCTGTAGTGCCCAATAACTATTAAGATCCCTTTATAGTTCTGCCTGTAGTTGTAATGTCCCCTATAGTACCCCTAGTAGTTAGTGTATAGTGCTACCTACAGTTCCTTAGTGCTTAAACTGTCCCCTATAGTGACCCAGTAGCTGTAATTCCTCCTATAGTGCACCAGTATTTATAATGCCCCCTATTGCACCCTCTGTTGTTATAATACCCCCTGTAGTACTCGAGTAGTTATACTTCCCTCTCTAAGACACCTGTAGTTAAAATGCCAGGTATAGTGTTTCATTAGTTTTAATGTCCCTGCCCCATGTGATGCCCCAGCAGTTATAATGCCCCTGCCCCCAGTAGTGCCTCAGTGGTTATAATATCCCTGTCCTCTATAGTGGCCCACTAGTTACAATGCCCCATGTAGTGCCCCAGTTGTTATAATTCCCATTCCCCATGAAGTGCCCCAGTAGTTATAATACCTCTTCCCCCAATAGTTCCCTAGAAGTTATAATGCCCTTGCCCCCAGTAGTGCCTCGGTGGTTATAATATCCCTGTCCTCTATAGTGGCCCACTAGTTACAATGCCCCATGTAGTGCCCCGGTTGTTATAATTCCCATTCCCCATAAAGTGCCCAAGTAGTTATAATACCTCTTCCCCCAGTAGTTCCCCAGTAGTTATAATGCCCCTGTCCCCAGTAGTGCCCCAGTAGGTAAAACACCCCTGTCCCCAGTAGTTCCCCAGTAGTTATAATGCCCTTCTGTCCCCAGTAGTTATAATACCTCTTCCCCCAGTAGTTCCCCAGTAGTTATAATGCCCCTGTCCCCAGTAGTGCCCCAGTAGTTATAATGTCACTGCCCCTGTAGTGTCCCAGCAATTATAATGCCCTTGCCTCCTGTAGTGCCCCAATAGTTATAATGCGCCTGTCCCATGTAGTGCCCCAGTAGTTGTAATGTAACTGTCTGCTCTAATGCTCCAGCAGTTAAAATCCTAGGCCCAGGAGTGTCATAGCAGTTATAATGCCTCTGCCCCCCGGTATTGCCCCAGCAATTATGATGCCTCTACCCTAAAAAGTGCCCCAGCAGTTATAATGCTTCTGCTCCCAGTAAAACCTCTGTAGTTATAATGCCCCTGACCCCTATAGTACCCACTGTTATGTTCCCCCAAAGTGACAAAAAAAACAAATACTCCTCCAACCTCACTGGTCCTCTGCAATCTGCGATTCAGGCCACAGGCCTCTCCTGGTCAGCAGCCTGAGTTGTCTATGTCTTGGCACAGACTGTCCCAATGAAGTCATCACTCAGCCTGCACTGTTGATGGAACCTCTAATAGGCTTCAGGCCTGGTGACCTATAAGAGGACAGCGATACAAGTCAATATGAGGTGGTCAAAACATTTGGGACCCTGGGCAAAGCTTTTGGGACCCTAGCCCCGGATATTTTAGTTTAGTGATAGCCCTGTTGAAATCTGAGAAAAATCAAGCAGATATGAGTGCAGATATTTACAGAAATACGCTCACTGAAAAGATAATGCACAACAAGGAGTTGTTGTAATTGAATGACTGTTTCTATGTGTTAATATAATGATGATATAAGTGATTACAACATTAGAGCAAAAGGATACTTTTCTTGGGCAAAACTTTATAACTGTACAACTAGTACCCTGTTGGGCCACCTCTAGCCTACTAGCCTAGATACAAGATGAGATAGGGTTGAGCATGGAGGCATACAGGTTCTGTATGGAGTTCTGTGGCACATTTGTCCACCGATGTTGCAGCTGGGTCTGTAGATCCTGCACACTCCTAGGTTGCCGTAGCTGGCATCCCAGCTGGTACCACAGATGCTCTATTAGCGATAAATCTGGCAGCTGGGCATGTCAAGAAGGTGTTGCAACCTGGCAGAGATATTCCTGGAAAACCCTTTCTGTGTGTGGGCGTGCAGTATCCTGCTGAAAAATACCAGCTGCAAACCCTGTCATGAGTGGCAACACATGTGGCCACAGGATGTACTGTACATATCCCTGAGCTGTTATAGTCCCTCATATCACTACTAGGGGTAGCTCACTGTCATATGCGATAGCGCCACAGATCATCACACTAGCAGTTGGGGCAGTGTGTCACTCCACAGCAAAGACAGGATTGAAGTGTTCACCATGAGGCCTCCATACTTGAACCCAAAGCAGATTTCAAACAGAATCTGGATTAGTCACTAAAGACAATATTATTCTAGTTTATAGCAGTCCAGATTTCTTGTTCATGACACCACGGAAAACGAAGGTGACAGTGGCTGGCTGTCAATGCCAGGACATGTAATGGGCACCGTGACACCAATTAATTTTTTCTAAGTGCCTAGAAATGGTCCGGGCCAAGACAAAGGTGTATAATAAAGGTGCCACTAATGGATAATAGGAAGCTATTTTTTGCCCTCTTGTGGTAAGACCCAGTGTCTAATCAGATCACACCTGTAATCATATTTATATCTGCCTGAAACATGCCGGCATGCCAAGTTTTGCAGCAATCCGACATTTCTAATTAGTGATGAGCGGTAGGGATCATATTCGAATTTGCAATATTTTGTGAATATTTCATAGAATATTCGTCGAATATTCATGAATTTGAATATTCATTAGGAGTAGTGTTGATTGCGAATTTTCGCAATGTAAATTTTTGTAATGAGAATTTTCCTAATGCAATTTTTTTTTATGAGAATCAATGAGATTGTGAAAATTCAGATCCGATGGTATATTCTAACCCCCAGGCGTTCCCATGCTGACGAGGACGCTTGTTGGGGAGGAGTATGCCAAAGTGGAACAACTGTACAGATTTAAAAGAAAAAGACGAATATTCTAAAACAAGAATATATATTGTAATATAGCGAATATTCGAAAAAATCTGAACTTCAGATGAGAAAAAAATTACAACTATTAGACAAAGAAGATTATAGCACTATATTAGCTAAATTGCTCTATATTTGTTCTTTTTTTTTCGAATATTCACTATATTGCTAATTATTTGCTTTTTAGAATATTCGTAATATTCTGAAACATATATTAGTCTCTGCCATGCAGTGTTGGAACTGTGAGATCTCATGACTCTAAGGCCCCTTTTACACGGGCGAGAATTCCGTGCAGGTGCAATGCGTGCGGTGAACGCATTGCACCCGCACTGAATCCGGATTCATTCATTTCAATGGGGCTGTGCAGATGAGCGGTGATTTTCACGCATCACTTGTGCGTTGCGTGAAAATCGCAGCATGCACTATATTGTGCGTTTTTAACGCAACGCAGGCCCCAAAGAAGTGAATGGGGCTGCGAGAAAATCGCAATAATTCACAAGCAAGTGCAGATGCAGTGCGATTTTCATGCATGGTTCCTAGGTAACGATCGGGGTGGAGACCCCATCTTTATTATTTTCCCTTATAACATGGTTATAAGGGAAAATTATAGCAATCTTAATAGAGAATGCTAAGTAAATTAGGGATGTTAAGGGGTTAAAAAATTAAAATTAAAATTAAACTCATCTCATCCACTTTTTCGTGCAGTCCGGCTCGTCTTCTTTCTTCTTCTTTGAGGACCTGGGAGGAAAAGGGGTGACGCCACTGTGCTCATCACATGGTCGATCACACTGTCCATCACATGGTCCATCACCATGGTTATGGAAAATGTAATGAGCGCAGTGACATCACCAAAGGTCCTTTTCCTCCCAGGTCCTCAAAGAAGACGAGCTGGACTGCACGAACAAGTGGATGAGGTGAGTTTAATTTTAATTTAATTTTTTTTTAACCCCTCCATCCCTAATTTACTTAGCACTTCTCTATTAAGAATGCTATTATTTTCCCTTATAACCATGTTATAAGGGAAAATAATAAAATCTACACAACACTGATCCCAAACCCGAACTTCTGTGAAGAAGTCCGGGTTCGGGTCTGGGTACCAAACATGCCGATTTTTCTCACGCGCGTGCAAAACACATTAAAACGCTTTGCACTTGCGCAGAAAAATTGTGCATTTTCCCGCAATGCACCTGCATCGTTTCCCGCAATGCACTCGCAACACCCATGTGAAAGAGGCCTAAGACTGCTTTCTTACAGCATTACTACACCAACTATCATCATCATTGTTAACATTGCAAATGGATGCAAATCAAACCTGCCAACCTACTGAAAGCAGGCAATGCTCTTCTGACCTTTGCCTGAGTTGCCATCTATTGCAACCCTTTGAATTTTGTCTTCTGCCATGCCCTCTTGACTTGTCTTCCAGGTATCCCTATGCTTTAATTTCTGACTTGGACTTTGACTCTGCTTCCCTTTTCCTCCTTCTGGATTAGTAATTCCTGGTTGGACTTTTGACCCACGATTTTGCATAACTACTGTTCTGTTCCTGCATCTCTACCATAATCCCATTACCTCATTGTAGAATTGAAGGTTCCCTAAAGGACACCATACGGATTAGTGTTTTACCAGTCGAAGCTGCTGACACTCACATGTGTTAGGGCACAGAAGGATTGGGTAAATTGAATTGTTTTAAACTTTTTTTTTTTTCCTGGGAGACAAGCCACTACCAGAGGTGTCTGGCAGTGGATTTCTCCTCTCTCCATATTGAAAAAAGACGCTTGGCTAAACTGAGCGTGTATGATGGATAGTTGTCCACCAGTTTCGCATTAGGCCGGCAGCTACTGAAAGAATATGACAACAGATGAGCAAATCTTCCAAGATTCGGTTTGTTTTGGATTAGCCAAATTTTGCAAAAAGTTTGATTCTGTTCCGATCTGATTTCATTTATTTTTTATTTTTTTTATTTCATTTTCCCTCGCCCTTCTCCTTGGTCTGATACAGCGTCAGGTGTGACGGTATGTACTTTTATAATTTCCCCTGCAAACTGCAGTTATTGTTTGGCCGCAACTGACTGCAATTACCTCCTGCCTGGTGGTGACAAAACATTATTGATTGCTTCTGCACTGCTTGCCGTTTTACAAGATTTGTCCGAATTGAACCAGAAAATATTTGCGTTGCATTCGATGCCTTAAAAGTCAGAGATTCGGAACTAATCTCCAAATCTGTGAATAGATTCGCTCATCTCCACTCCACTCATCCCCACTCTCCACTCTGCACCTTACTTCAGTCAGAGGCAGACCTACTGCAGTCAAAGGTGCAACTTTCAAGGTATGCCTTCCTACATCTGTTGATAAAGCAGTACAGTGTGGTGGGCCCCCTGACAATATCTAGCACACTCTTCACCCTTCTCCCTCTTTCCCCATTGTCCTTCTCGGGTGTCCTCTCATTCCCACATCACTGTGACTGCCTAATTATCGTATGCATGCACAGACTTTATGAATGCACATTCATACTGTATACAAATGTTTCTTTTAATAGGTAATTTTCTCTCAGGGTTGCCTGTAGGCAGAGACATGAGCCTACATTTTATGTAAAATATGTGTATACTGTATATACTGCTTTTTATTTACTCTATTGAGTGTGCTATTGATTTAAGCCAGTCATACATATCAGTGTTTTAATAGTGTAACCTGCAGAGAACGGTGGGTTTGGCAGACACATTAATGTGTGTGGGGAGATCCAGACTCTTCCCCAACAGGTGATTTTTGATAAGACAAAGATCAGGCAAAATTAATATTTCCGCCCAATCCTTTTGTTCTCCCAGGAGACAAACCACCACCAGAAGTGTCTGGCTGCAACATTCTCTGTTCTCCCTGTAGAATACACATACATGTTCGGCCCAGCTGAACATGTATGTGTATGGGGGAAGATGAGGGGGAGACTGGAGAGATAGCTGTCAGAGATCCATTGTTCGGCCAACAGTTATTGAATGTGAGTGTGCATCTTTACAGCATCAAAGTAATCTCCAACATTTCTTGGTTGGATCGGTTTTCTCTCTACCACTAAAATCCCATGAAATGATAGAAAATTTTAATTATCTTTATAGATGTGTGGTGATTATATTCCCTTAACAGCTTAACGACCCAGGACGAGAATGCTCATCCTAAATGGCCAGTACTTTGCGCCCCAGATTTATTTAACCAATCACTGGCAACAGGAGTCGTCCCAGAAGATTGGAAATTGGCAAATGTTGTGCCCATTCACAAGAAAGGTAGTAGGGAGTAATCGGGCAACTATAGGCCCATAAGCCTGACATCAATAGTGGGGAAATTAATGGAAACCATACTTAAAGGGACGCTGACAGCCCCAATAAGCATAATTATTTATATATATATGCATGCACAGTTCTTCTAATGTGTATTAAAAACATATAAGTCTAACCCCTGTTCACCTTATGAATACTGCAAACTGATGTTTTATAACCTGAGGTAATCGCTCTTCTTTCTGCCCAAGGGGTGGCGTTTCAGCTTCACTTCTGCCCAGCCAGCCGCGCCCCAACCGCCATTTTGAAGCGCCGCCCAGCTCATGAATATTCACTTCGCTGGGCGGCTTTTGCTGTCCCCGACGTTCCGAGATCCTGCGCATGCCCAATAGAAAGCTATGGGCATCGGACTCACTTTCAGCTTCTGCGCATGCGCCCGGCACCCTCACTCGCCGGGATCACATTGCGCCTGCGTCCTCTCTGCTTCTTTGAGGCCGATTCAGCCTCTGCGTTCTGCGCCCAGCGAAGTGAATATTGATGAGCTGGGCAGTGCTTCAAAACAGCAGTTGGGGCGCGGCTGGCTGAGCAGAAGTAAAGCTGAAACGCCGCCCCTTGGGCAGAAAGAAGAGCGATTACATCAGGTTATAAAACATCAGTTTGCAGTATTCATAAGGTGGACAGGGGTTAGACTTATATGTTTTTAATATACATTAGACCTGTGCATGCATATATATATAGATAATTATGCTTATTGGGCCTGTCAGTGTCCCTTTAAGGAGAGGATTGTGGAACATCCAAAATCCCATGGATTGAAAGATGAAAAACAGCATGGGTTTACTTCAGGGAGATCATGTGAAACTAATCTTATTGATTTTTTTGATTGGGTGACTAAAATAATAGATGGTGGAGGTGCAGTAGACATCGCTTATCTGGACTTTAGTAAGGCTTTTGATACTGTCCCACATAGAAGGCTTATCAATAAATTGCAGTCTTTGTGCGTGGACTCCCATATTGTTGAATGGATTAGGCAGTGGCTGAGGGACAGACAACAGAGGGTTGTAGTCAATGGAGTATATTCAGACCAAGGTCTTGTTACCAGTGAGGTACCTCAGGGATCTGTTCTGGGACCCATATTGTTTAATATCTTTATCAGCTAAATTGAAGAAGGCCTCGATAGTAAGGTGTGTCTTTTTGCTGATGACACAAAGATTTGTAACAGGGTTGATGTTCCTGGAGGGATACACCAAATGGAAAAGGATTTAGGAAAACTAGAGAAATGGTCAAAAATCTGGCAACAAAAATGTAATGTTGATAAGTGCAAGATAATGCACCTGGGGTGTAAAAACCCAAGAGCAGAATAAAAAAACTGTGATACAGTCCTAGCCTCAGTATCTGAGGAAAAGGATTTAGGGGTCAATATTTTAGAAGACTTAAAGGGAACCTGTCATGTGGATATTTGATTATAATCTAACTAATTATATACAATCATTAACTGCTAAAAAAAGTGCCTTAGATGTATTCACTTACTGGTGTGACAGATGGTTACCTCATAATATACACACAAAGATGCCACGTGCCACATGCTAATGCTGATTTGAGTCCAGCGTGATGTCATTGAGTCCAGCGTTTATTTAATTAACAGCTATAGCCACTCCCCTTCCTACCTGCTGCTGATTCATATGGAAAATAACTGTCAATCAGCAGCAGGTAGGCGGGAAGAGTCAGGAGCTCATGAATATTCAGGACTCATCATTATTAGCTGGAGCTTTTCAATACAAGATGTTGGCAGATTGAGTGAGTCAATTAAAGAAAGTGACCCAGCATTTTGCTAAGAGAATCAGTCACTTATTTATGTTGCCCTTAGTTAGGACACCATAAAACTGGTGACAGGTTCCCTTTAAAGGTAGGCAGACAATGTCATAAAGCAGCAGGAAATGCTAGCAGAATGCTTGGGTGTATAGGGAGAGGCATTACCAGTAGAAAGAGGGAGGTGCTCATGCCGCTCTACAGAGCACTAGTGAGACCTCATTTGGAGTATTGTGCGCAGTACTGGAGACTATATCTCCAGAAGGATATTGATACTTTGGAGAGAGTTCAGAGAAAAGTTACTAAACTAGTACATGGATTGCAGGATAAAACTTACCAGGAAAGATTAAAGGACCTTAACATGTATAGCTTGGAAGAAAGACGAGACAGAGGGGATATGATAGAAACTTTTAAATACATAAAGGGAATCAACAAGGTAAAAAAGGAGAGAATATTTAAAAGAAGAAAAACTGCTACAAGAGGACATAGTTTTAAATTAGAGGGGCAAAGGTTTAAAAGTAATATCAGGAAGTATTACTTTACTGAGTGAGTAGTGGATGCATGGAATAGCCTTCCTGCAGAAGTGGTAGCTGCAAATACAGTGAAGGAGTTTAAGCATGCATGGGATAGGCATAAGGCCATCCTTCATATAAGATAGAGCCAAGGGCTATTCATAGTATTCAGTATATTGGGAAGACCAGATGGGCCAAATGGTTCTTATCTGCCTACACATTCTATGTTTCTATGTCCTGCGGTCCTTCCTCCCCTCCATCTGCGCTGCTGCATCTGTGCTCCATAAAACAGCATAGGTGATAACACAGATGCCGGTGGATTAACCCCTCATATGCTGTGGTCAGCGCTGACCGCGGCATATGGGAGGTTTGAGCTCCCTCTCCCTAGCCATCGGGTCCCCGCGCTGCGGTGGCGGGAACCCGATGGTTGCCATGGCAGCCCCGATGCCTTAAACAGGCATCGGGGCCTGCCAGCTACGGAAGCCCAGGAGATCCAGCCTGAGGACTGGGTCTCCTAGGCAACTATCAGCGTCTTACTGTTTAAGACGCTGACAGTTCAATTCAGTACAATACAGAGTGTATTGTACTAAATTGAAACAGGCATCAAACCCTGAAAAGGTGAAGTCCCACAGTGGGACAAATATCAAAAGTAAAAAAAAGTTTAAATATCACATGGCCCAACCCCTCAAATGAACACCATCAAAAAAATAAAATAAGAACGGTGCTAAAAAAAACATTTTTTTGTCATCTTACATCACTGAGCCCCTACCTAAGACAATCACCCAAAAAATTCAAAAAACTATGGCTCAGACTATGGAGAAACTAAAACATGATTTTTTTGGTTTAGGTATCGCCGCGTCCATAACAACCTGCTCTATAAAAGTACCACATGACCTAACTACTCAGGTGAACACCGGAAAAAAAAAATTAAAAAAACGTGTCCAAATGGCCATTTTTTGTCACCTTACATCACAAAAGTATAATAGCAGACAATAAAAAAGTCATATGCACCCCAAAATTGTGCTAATCAAACCTTCATCTCATCCCGAAAAAATGGTACTCTACCTAAGACAATCGCCCAAAAAATAAATATACTATGGCTCAGACTATGGAGACACTAAAACATGATTTTTTTGTTTCAAAAATGCTATTATTGTGTAAAAATTAAATTAAATAAATCATACATATTAGGTATTGACACGTCCGTAACAACCTGCTCTATAAAAATGTCACAGGACCTAACCCCTCAGATTAATACCGTAAAAAAATATAAATAAAAGATGCAAACAAAGCAATTTTTTGGTCACCATACATCATAAAAAGTGTAATAGCAAGCGATCAAAAGTTCATACACACCCCAAAATCATACCAATCAAACCGTCATCTCATCCCGCAAAAAATGAGATTTTACTTTAGACGATTTCTTAAAAAAACTAGGACTCTCAGAATATGGAGACAGTAAAACATGATTTTTTTAATAAAAAAATGCTGTTATTGAGTAAAACTTAAATGAATAAAAAAAAGTATAACGCCGCATCCGTAAGAACCTGCTGTCTAAAATTTTTAAAAAAGGGTGTAAAAAAAGCTTTTTTTGTCACCTTACATTATAAAAAGTGTAATACCAAGCAATCAAAAAGTCATACGCACACTAAAATAGTACCAATCAAACCATCATTTCATACCAAAAAAAAATAGATTCTAAATAAGACAGTTGCCCCCCAAAAAACAAAAATTATGGCTTTCAGAATATGGAGACACTAAAAAAATCATTTTTTATGCTTTATTATGTAAAACTTAAACAAACAAAAAAAGTTGTTATATTTGGTATTGTCGTGTCCGTAACAACCTGTTCTATAAAAATAGCATATGATCTAACCTGTCAGATGAACATTGTAAATAACATAAAAACGGTGCCAAAACAACTATTCTTTGTTACCTTGCCTCACAAAAAGTGTAATATAGAGCAACCAAAAATCATATGTACCCTAAAATAATACAAACAAAACTGCCACCTTATCCCCTTGTTTCCAAAATGGGATTATTTTTTGCGACTTTCTACTCAAGGGGTGCATCTTTAAATGTGACATGGCACCTCAAAATTATACCAGTGAATTCTGCCTTTCAAAAACCATATGGCGTTCCTTTGCTTCTGTACCCTGCCGTGTGCCTGTACAGCAGTTTACAACCACATATGGGGTGTTTCTGTAAACTACAGAATCAGGGCAATAAATATTCCGTTTTGCTTGTCTGTTAACCCTTGCTTTGTTAGTGGAAAAAATTTATTAAAATTTTGATCACCCCCCCTGTAAGGCTCCATTCAGACATCCGTATGATTTTTACGGATCCATGGATACATGGATCGGATCCGCAAAACACATGCGGACGTCTGAATGGAGCCTTACAGGGGGGTGATCAATGACAGGGGGTTGATCACCCCATATAGACTCCCTGATCACCCCCCTGTCATTGATCACCGCCCTGTAAGGCTCCATTCAGACGTCCGCATGTGTTTTGCGGATCCGATCCATGTATCCATGGATCCGTAAAAATCATACGGATGTCTGAATGGAGCCTTACAGGGGGGGTGATCAGTGACAGGGGGGTGATCACCCTGATCACCCCCTGTCATTGATCACCCCCCTGTAAGGCTCCATTCAGACGTCCGCATGTGTTTTGCGGATCCGATCCATGTATCCATGGATCCGTAAAAATCATACGGACGTCTGAATGGAGCCTTACAGGGGGGGTGATCAGTGACAGGGGGGTGATCACCCTGATCACCCCCTGTCATTGA
This sequence comes from Bufo gargarizans, assembly GCF_014858855.1. Lineage (NCBI taxonomy): Eukaryota > Metazoa > Chordata > Amphibia > Anura > Bufonidae > Bufo > Bufo gargarizans. Next base: position 544,698,320 of record NC_058081.1, read on the forward strand.
TAACCCCCCTGTAAGGCTCCATTCAGACGTCCGCATGTGTTTTGCGGATCCGATCCATGGATCCGTAAAAATCATACGGACGTCTGAATGGAGCCTTACAGGGGGGGTGATCAGTGACAGGGGGGTGATCACCCTGATCACCCCCTGTCATTGATCACCCCCCTGTAAGGCTCCATTCAGACGTCCGCATGTGTTTTGCGGATCCGATCCATGGATCCGTAAAAATCATACGGACGTCTGAATGGAGCCTTACAGGGGGGGTGATCAGTGACAGGGGGGTGATCACCCTGATCACCCCCTGTCATTGATCACCCCCCTGTAAGGCTCCATTCAGACGTCCGCATGTGTTTTGCGGATCCGATCCATGTATCCATGGATCCGTAAAAATCATACGGACGTCTGAATGGAGCCTTACAGGGGGGGTGATCAATGACAGGGGGGTGATCACCCATATACACTCCCTGATCACCCCCTGTCATTGATCACCCCACTGTAAGGCTCCATTCAGACGTCCGCATGTGTTTTGCGGATCTGATCAATGGATCCGTAAAAATCATACGGACGTCTGAATGGAGCCTTACCAGGGGGGTGATCAATGACAGGGGGTGATCAGGGAGTGTATATGGGTGATCACCCCCCTGTCATTGATCACCCCCCTGTCATTGATCACCCCCCCCCCCCCCCCCCCTGTAAGGCTCCATTCAGAAATTTTTTTGGCCCAAGTTAGCGGAAATTTTTTGTTTGTTTTTGTTTTTTCTTACAAAGTCTCATATTCCACTAACTTGTGTCAAAAAATAAAATCTCACATGAACTCGCCATACCCCTCACGGAATCCAAATGCGTAAACATTTTTAGACATTTATATTCCAGACTTCTTCTCACGCTTTAGGGCCCCTAAAAAGCCAGGGCAGTATAAATACCCCACATGTGACCCCATTTCGGAAAGAAGACACCCCAAGGTATTCCGTGAGGGGCATATTGAGTCCATGAAAGATTGAAATTTTTGTCCTAAGTTAGCGGAAAGTGAGACTTTGTGAGAAAAAAACAAAAAAAATCAATTTCCGCTAACTTATGCAAAAAAAAAAAAAAATTCTATGAACTCACCATGCCCCTCATTGGATACCTTGGGGTGTCTTCTTTCCAAAATGGGGTCACATGTGGGGTATTTATACTGCCCTGGATTTTTAGGGGCCCGAAAGTGTGAGAAGAAGTCTGGGATCCAAATGTCTAAAAATGCCCTCCTAAAAGGAATTTGGGCACCTTTGCGCATCTAGGCTGCAAAAAAGTGTCACACATGTGGTATCGCCGTACTCAGGAGAAGTTGGGCAATGTGTTTTGGCGTGTCATTTTACATATACCCATGCTGGGTGAGAAAAATATCTTGGTCAAATGCCAACTTTGTATAAAAAAATGGGAAAAGTTATCTTTTGCCAAGATATTTCTCTCACCCAGCATGGGTATATGTAAAGTGACACCCCAAAACACATTCCCCAACTTCTCCTGAGTACGGCGATACCAGATGTGTGACACTTTTTTGCAGCCAAGGTGGGCAAAGGGGCACATATTCCAAAGTGCACCTTTCGGATTTCACAGGCCATTTTTTACAGATTTTGATTGCAAGGTACTTCTTACACATTTGGGCCCCTAAATTGCCTGGGCAGTATAACTACGCCACAAGTGACCCCATTTTGGAAAGAAGACACCCCAAGGTATTCCGTGAGGGGCATGGCGAGTTCCTAGAATTTTTTATTTTTTGTCACAAGTTAGCGGAAAATGATGATTTTTTTATTTTTTCCTTACAAAGTCTCATATTCCACTAACTTGCGACAAAAAATAAAAAATTCTAGGAACTCGCCATGCCCCTCACGGAATACCTTGGGGTGTCTTCTTTCCAAAATGGGGTCACTTGTGGGGTAGTTATACTGCCCTGGCAATTTAGCGGCCCATATGTGTGAGAAGTACTTTGCAATCAAAATGTGTAAAAAATGGCCTGCGAAATCCGAAAGGTGCACTTTGGAATATGTGCCCCTTTGCCCACCTTGGCTGCAAAAAAGTGTGACACATCTGGTATCGCCGTACTCAGGAGAAGTTGGGGAATGTGTTTTGGGGTGTCATTTTACATATAACCATGCTGGGTGAGAAAAATATCTTGGTCAAATGCCAACTTTGTATAAAAAAATTGGAAAAGTTGTCTTTTGCCAAGATATTTCTCTCACGCAGCATGGGTATATGTAAAATGACACCCCAAAACACATTCCCCAACTTCTCCTGAGTACGGCGATACCAGATGTGTCACACTTTTTTGCAGCCTAGGTGGGCAAAGGGGCACATATTCCAAAGTGCATCTTTCGGATTTCACCGGTCATTTTTTACAGATTTTGATTGCAAAGTACTTCTCACACATATGGGCCCCTAAATTGCCAGGGCAGTATAACTACGCCACAAGTGACCCCATTTTGGAAAGAAGACACCCCAAGGTATTCTGTGAGGGGCATGGCAAGTTCCTAGAATTTTTTAATTTTTGTCGCAAGTTAGTGGAATATGAGACTTTGTAAGAAAAAAATAAAAATAAAAAATCATCAGCATTTTCCGCTAACTTGTGACAAAAAATAAAAAGTTCTATGAACTCACTATGCCCATCAGCGAATACCTTAGGGTGTCTACTTTCCGAAATGGGGTCATTTGTGGGGTTTTTCTACTGTTTGGGCATTGTAGAACCTCAGGAAACATGACAGGTGCTCAGAAAGTCAGAGCTGCTTCAAAAAGCGGAAATTCACATTTTTGTACCGTAGTTTGTAAACGCTATAACTTTTACCCAAACCATTTTTTTTTTGCCCAAACATTTTTTTTTATCAAAGACGTTTTTTTTTTTTCCGAGTTCCGTCATAGGGGCTCAATATCGGAAAATAACTGATCAGTTTCATCCCCATGCATTCTGAATGGAGAGAAATCCGTTCAGTATTCATCAGGATGTCTTCAGTTCAGTCACTGAACAGCGTTTTGGACGGAGGAAATACCGCAGCATGCTGCGGTATTATCTCCGTCCAAAATTCTGGATCAGTTGCCAGAATGCTGAATCAGGCATTAATTTACATAAACAATACTGCAGTGCCGGATCTGGATGCGCAGACCGGTAAATATGTGAAACAAATATATAACGGATATGAGCATCGGAGCATTTAGTGCAGGTCAAAGGCATTTTATAGACTGCCAGGCGGAGGCTTCCACCCAGCAGTGAGCCTGGTGATGTCACCAGCACTGATGGGCAGGCTTTAGCCGTGACGTCACTGAATACACTGCTGGGTGGAAACAAGCCCTTGCCCTGCACGATCCAACGCAGGGCAAGGGAGAGCATTGGAGCATTAAATGCTACAATGCTCATATTACAGGGGTCGGAGGGATGAATTTGTGGCTATGGACAAACCCTTTAATTCTTGGCAGACATTGCTTAATGAAATGTGCATTTTTGTAAGTTGACTGAGATCAAATGCACATGGGATACTATTTAAAGAAAGAAGGGTAACACTTCAAGCATATACCCCTAGACCATTCAGTGTGTTAGCAAGCTTGCCACCTGGTAGAAAAGTCTATATAAATGTATTTCTACATATCTCATGACTTGAAGCTTTGATTCAGACTAGAATCGCCATCAGACATTCTGAACTGCTGTTTTCCTTTTCTGCTTTCCTTTCTCTATCTTTAGTTCTTTTTACTTTAGCTTTTAACTCACTTTAATTTAAGCTCTGCAGTATAAGTGAGTACACTTCACAAGCCTCTGTGCAGCACAATAGTCTGCTTCACAAATCAATCCTGCTGCCCTGGGGCTAGTAGCCAGGTGGCTGCCAGGCTCTGTGCACTTGTGGTTGGGACAGCAGGAGGTGCGTCAGAAGTTCTGGAACAAAACACAGGTTGCCCTGGGCTGATTTGAAGTTGAAGGAGTGAAGTTTTAATATTCAAGGCAAAAGTTTAACCCATTACTAAAATAATAGAATAACACCAGAACTGCATGTTACGAAAGGTTGCAAAATCCAAAAAGACATTTTAAAGGGGTTGTTCCAGCAATACAACATCTGACCATATGCACCGTTAGGGCAGCTGATGTCATAGAATAATGGGGTGCCAGACTGGTTTTCTAGTAAATTTCCTTTTATTGCCATGGTGACTTTCATTTCAAAGGGATGTGCACTTTTTAAAGGGGTTGTGCCACAAAAAAAAAAAATACAGCACAAACGCTTGGATCTGAATACTTTTGTAATTGCATGCAATTAAAGGGGTTATCCAATTTCACAAACAGCCCCCCATGTGCCGAGACCCTTACAGATAATATACTTACCCCGCTCCCCACTCTCTGCGCCACTCCTGGTCCACACACCGCCGCTGCTGCTTCTCTTTGTACACGGATGAAAACATCCGGTGTCGGGGGGAGCAGCCAATGGCAGGCGGGGATGGGGACAAGCCTCCTTAGCATCGTGGGTGATGCTAGGGAAGCTCGTCCCTGTCCCAGCCTGCCATTGGCTGCTCCCCCCGACACCGGATGTTTTCGTCCGTGCAGTGGCGTACATACAGGGGTCGTAGGGGTCGCAGTTGCGACCGGGCCTGGCACTCCAGGGGGCCCGGCCGCCTGTGGACCGCCCCCCCTCCCCAGGCCGCTCGCAGGGGCCCCTCTGTACTCCCATGTAATAGAGCGCTCTGATGGCATAAAGTACAGTGGCAATTTTGGGCCCCATCACATGCATAATATGGGGGAGGTGAAGGAGGATCAAGGAAGGGGGGGGGGGCGCATTCACTCACTCACACGGCCAGGCAGTTCCGTTTTCATAGTGAAGCAGGGAAACCTCTCTGCTCCCTGCTTCACTGATCTTAAGAGCTCAGGTGCTCCCCCTGCTGGCCCCACATTGCGCTGCTGGCTGTGGGAGGAGATCTGAAAGCCTGGGAATCTGCCTCCTGTCATCAGGGAAGAAGGTAAAGTATGTTTTTTTTTTTGTTTTTTTTAACGCTGCAGACTGGGGGCGGGGGGGAGGTGTTTGATGGCATAACTAGAGTGAGGGGGCACAAAAGTTGGCATCTCTACTGAGGGGCACCTAATCTGCCATAACTAATTTGAGGGGGCACCTAATCTGGCATAACTACTGTGAGGGGGGCACATATGAAGGCATAACTATGAGGGGGCACATATGAAGGCATAACTACTGTGAGGGGGCACGTAATCTGGCATAACTACTGTGAGGGGCACATATGTGGGCATATATAATGTGAGGGGAAACATAATCTGGCATTACTACTGTGAGGTAGGCACATATCTGGGCATAACTACTGTAAGGGGACACATATTTAGCATAACTACTATGAGGGAGCACATATCTGGGCATAACTACTGTGACAGGAACAAAGGTGGGCATAACTACTGTGAGGGGCCACAAGGTGGGCATTAGTACTGTGTGGTTGCACTTAGGGGAAATGTCCTAGATTACCCTGCTATACATTGGCATGGCTCAGTCTTACAGGTCAGGACAGCGCCCCCTGCTGGTGATTTCACAGGGGCAGTCACCATCCCTTCCTTATGTGATTATTCTTTTTTTTCTCACCACAGGGACCTCGTTCTGGATCCAGCGGACATCATGCCGACGCCAGTGACACCCTGGATGAGGTAGGAACCAGATTTAATTAGGACTGGGGGAGTTTAGCCATGCATTGGGCTTAGGACTCTTTAACACGAGCGGATCCTGTGTGGGTAATCCGCTGCGTGAAAGAGAGCCAAGCCCCGTTCCGGACAGCAGAGACACGGAGCATTAACATGACTGATAATGCTCCGTGCCTCTCTGTGATCTTTTTACTACAAAATCACAGTGAGATAAAGTTGTCACCGTGATTTTGTAGTAAAAAGATCACAGTCAATCATGTTACTGCTCCGTGTCTCTGCTCTCCAGAATGGGGCTTGGCACTCAGTCACGCAGCAGATTAGCCGCACGGAAAAAGCCCTTGGTAACAAAATCTGCTGATTCTTTGTAAAAATGTTTGCACTGTGGCCCATTACACTATAGTTACACCACTGGTAGGGGAGGTAGTGGGGGGGTGGAGACAGGTTGGGTGGGGGGCGATGGGGAGGGGGCCCCATGGAGTGTGTATACACCACTGCATCCGTGTACAGGAGAAGCAGCAGAGGCAGTACAGGAACCAGGAGTGGCGCAGAGAACGGGGAGTGGGGTAAGTATATTACCTGTGAGGGGCCCAGCTTATGGGGGGGCTGTTTGTGAAATTGGATAACCCCTTTAAGCATTTAGGGGGTCATTTATTATCCAAAAATACTCCTATATTAGGCGTATTTTTTGTGCAGATTGGTTAGTTGCGCTGCAATCTGCGGCCAGGTCTAAAAAAGGAGGAGTGGCGTGGGTGGGGAAGGTCCAGTAGGCCCGTCTAATTCATCATTTTGTACACCTGTTTTAGGGATAGAAAATGCTCTAACTGTAATACAGTTAGGAAGCTGTCTTACATTTAGACTGGGGCTGGATGCTCCAAAGTTATGTAGATGCAGGCGCCTCTTCTTAACTTTAGCGGATCCACCACCAGATACAGGGGTTATTAAGACCGGCGTCTAAAATGCCAGTCTTAATAAATGACCCCCAGTGTAGTCAGCAGTGCTGGACAGAACTTCCTTGGGCCCAACAAAGAAGATAATTCTGAGGGTCTACCCTCTGTGTATACAAGGCACGTGCAAATCCACAGTAATTTTAGTTATCATTGAACATGTGGGACATATCATCAATAATATTTAATAGCATGTCTGCAAAGGGTAAGTATGTGGCCCATTGTTACATAGCAGCAAAATGTATGACAATAGTTACTAGTACTTTACATGAAATGAAACTGACATTAGGACGCACTGGCGTTAAATGGTGGTGGGTCCATGTAGACTGCACATGTAGTATGTCTAGTCAGCTTAGGTTGACATTTGATGCCCTGCTTTATTAGGGGTCCATTATTATGTCAGAGCTTAGGCCCACCAAAGGATCCTCTGGTGCTCTGTCAATGAGTTATTCAATAATATCTATCTGTATAGCACCACCTGCTGTTTGCTATTTTCCTTATTTCTCTGTCCACCTCAGTAACCCATAGTCAGTTCCAGAGGTTGTTTACCCCGTTTAAGGATGGAAGAGCCAATGACTGGCTTGCAATGGTGATGTGTCCTTCATGCATCAAGTGACTCAGTAACATGACGCATGGAAGACATGCCAATGACTAGTTGCAGCAGCAACATCAAACTGCATATTGATGTGAGGAATGAAGTCATAACCCAATGGCGAGGATTAGTTAAAGGGGATAGCCTCGAAAATATAATGATGACTTATCCTGAGAATAGGTCATCATTATCACATTACTGGGGGACCAAGTCCTGGAATCCCGGGTGATCAGCTGTTTCAGGGAGCCAGAGCTCTGGTGATCAATGCAGGCTCCCAGCAGTGTTCCAATGACAGCACTGTACATTGTATAGTGACAGTTCTTGGTATTACAGCTCAGCACCATTTACTTGAATAGGGCTGAGTAGCAACTAGGCATGATGTACAGTGATGTCACTGGCCTAGGAAGAGGATGCGGCGCTCATGGCCTCTTCTAACATCGGCGTGGTTCCGGGTGTCACACCTCCACAGATCTGATACTGATGACCTATCCTGAGAATAAGTCATAAATATCTTTTCTTGGATATCCCCTTTATGCATGCAGCGTCCCACTCGTGTACGTGGGCACTGCAAAAGCTTATTATGTCATGTTATATCATGCTGTATTTCATTCTTGTGTAGAATCCCTGTTACCAGGCTGTTAGGTGCACCACACACATTCCACCACTTGATGGGGTAGCAATAATATATATACACTCACCTAAAGAATTATTAGGAACACCTGTTCTATTTCTCATTAATGTGATTATCTAGTCAACCAATTAAATGGCAGTTGCTTCAATGCATGTAGGCTTGTGGTCCTGGTAAAGACAATCTCCTGAACTCCAAACTGAATGTCAGAATGGGAAAGAAAGGTGGGCTACAACAGCAGAAGACCCCACCGGGTACCACTCATCTCCACTACAATTAGGAAAAAGAGGCTACAATTTGCACGAGCTCACCAAAATTGGACTGTTGAAGACTGGAAAAATGTTGCCTGGTCTGATGAGTCTCGATTTCTGTTGAGACATTCAAATGGTAGAGTCCGAATTTGGCGTAAACAGAATGAGAACATGTATCCATCATGCCTTGTTACCACTGTGCAGGCTGGTGGTGGTGGTGGAATGGTGTGGGGGATGTTTTCTGGGCACACTTTAGGCCCCTTAGTGCCAATTGGGCATCATTTAAATGCCACGGGCTACCTGAGCATTGTTTCTGACCATGTCCATCCCTTCATGACCACCATGTACCCATCCTCTGATGGCTACTTCCAGCAGGATAATGCACCATGTAACAAAGATCGAATCATTTCAAATTGGTTTCTTGAACATGACAATGATTTCACTGTACTAAAATGGCCCCCACAGTCACCAGATCTCAACCCAATAGAGCATCTTTGGCATGTGGTGGAACGGGAGCTTCGTGCCCTGGATGTGCATCCCTCAAATCTCCATCAACTGCAAGATGGTATCCTATCAATATGGGCCAACATTTCTAAAGAATGCTATCAGCACCTTGTTGAATCAATGCCACGTAGAATTAAGGCAGTTCTGAAGGCAAAAGGGGGTCAAACACCGTATTAGTATGGTGTTCCTAATAATTCTTTAGGTGAGTGTATATACCTCAGTTCAGGCCTAGTTTAGGGAGAGGAGGAGTAGGAGTTGGAGGAGTGAGAGTGCAGTTTCTAGCTGTGTTAGTGGAAGTCAGTTCAAGTGAAAAGGAGTGGATAAAGTCACAAAGGACAACAGCCATTTCACCAGGCTTTAAGGACCTTTGGATTAAAGGTGAAGAATATATTAGCTTACAGCAGCCACACCATTAACAAGCTGGAGAACAAGGACCAGAATCAGGACTAAACACCTGTGAGTACATAACTTCTAATGGTAGCCTGAGACATAACCACATTTACAGCCTGTTACTGGGATTTGCCACATACAACCTGCATGTTCATAAGAGACTGTTTTATAACTGAATGTAAGCTGTTATCAAGAACCTGGTTACAGTAAAGTTCTTAGTTGGATTCAAACCCTGCCTCATTCTTCTAACTCCATACTACAACCACTCTCATCATTTTGCACCACCAAGGTGCTGGTGTCACGAAATTGCTTAAATCAGGGGCCCAGCCGCACAAGCACTCAGAAACCCAATCACCATCAAGGGCACCTCAGTCACCACCTGGCCGGTGTCCCCTGTAATAGAGTGTGCCCCGGAGAATCCAGTGCTCTTCTCCCCTTCACTGCACTGCTGGCCAAGGGAGGCATCTGCTAACCATGAGTAACTGATGAACTGTTGTATCCTTCGGCCCACTGTGAACCCTTACGTGTTGTCCCCTGGAGATCAGCACGTTGCATAAATTGGCATCACAAACAGGATACATATTCTCTGTGCCTTATGTGAATGAGTCCAATTTGTTTGACTGTTTTATTGGGCTAAAAAACTGTTTAAATTACTTACAAACTGCATGGATGTACTGTGCTAATTGTCTACTTTGAAATCGCACTGTAAGAACTGAAGAAATTGCTGATTTTTGTGTCACTGAAACTGCTTGCAGTGACTTTCTCTTGCACCCAAAATGGCCGCCTGAAGTATATTTCTAATTACTGTTGCGCCATCACTCTGCAAAACGCCCTGCTTGGCAGGAAAATTGAGTACCACCCCTATATGCAAAATAACTTGGATGGGCCCTTATACCTTAATTGTAGTGATCCGGGAAGGCCGGCCTTGTAGGCAAAACATCTCGCCACTTCTTCTGTCTGTCAGACACACTGGAGGGAGGAGCCGCGCGCAAGAGGGGAGCGTGACATGCATACGCTCGCCCGAAAAAAGACGCAAGACTTGGCGTGTAATCAAGCAGGAGAAAAAGGAAAGGTGAATACTAGGGATGAGCGAACTCGAACTGTATAGTTCGGGTTCGTACCGAATTTTGGGGTGTCCGTGACACGGACCCGAACCCGGACATTTTCGTAAAAGTCCGGGTTCGGGTTCGGTGTTCGTCGCTTTCTTCGCGCTTTTGTGACGCTTTCTTGGCGCTTTTTGAAAGGCTGCAAAGCAGCCAATCAACAAGCGTCATACTACTTGCCCCAAGAGGCCATCACAGCCATGCCTACTATTGGCATGGCTGTGATTGGCCAGAGCACCATGTGACCCAGCCTCTATTTAAGCTGGAGTCACATAGCGCCGCCCGTCACTCTGCTCTGATTAGCGTAGGGAGAGGTTGCGGCTGCGACAGTAGGGCGAGATTAGGCAGATTAACTCCTCCAAAGGACTTGATTAACTGATCGATCTGCAGCTGTGGATCATTGAGCTGCTGATCCTCAATTGCTCACTGTTTTTAGGCTGCACAGACCGTTTGTCAGTCACATTTTTCTGGGGTGATCGGCGGCCATTTTGTGTCTTGTGGTGCGCCAGCACAAGCTGCGACCAAGTGCATTTAACCCTCAATGGTGTGGTTGTTTTTTGGCTAAAGCCTACATCAGGGTGAAGCTGTCACACCAAGTGCATTTAACCAGCAATAGTCTGTTCATTTTTTGGCCATATACAAAATCAGGGGCAAGCTGCGCCTGTCACCAAGTGCATTTAACCCTCAATGGTGTGGTTGTTTTTTGGCTAAAGCCTACATCAGGGTGAAGCTGTCACACCAAGTGCATTTAACCAGCAATAGTCTGTTCATTTTTTGGCCATATACTAAATCAGGGGCAAGCTGCGCCTGTCACCAAGTGTATTTAACCCTCAATGGTGTGGTTGTTTTTTGGCTAAAGCCTACATCAGGGTGAAGCTGTCACACCAAGTGCATTTAACCAGCAATAGTCTGTTCATTTTTTGGCCATATACTAAATCAGGGGCAAGCTGCGCCTGTCACCAAGTGCATTTAACCCTCAATGGTGTGGTTGTTTTTTGGCTAAAGCCTACATCAGGGTGAAGCTGTCACACCAAGTGCATTTAACCAGCAATAGTCTGTTTATTTTTTGGCCATATCCCAGTCTAATTCTGTCACTAAATCCATACCGGTCACCCAGCGCCTAAATACTAGGCCTCAAATTTATATCCAGCTAAATCTGTCCCTAGTGCTGTAGCTGGGCGAGTTATTTAGTGTCCGTTCAAGCACATTTCTTGTTCTGGGTTGAAATACAATTCCCAATTTAGCAATTTCATAATTTAGTGGTTTCTGCTATATCAGAGCTATTTGAAATCTATCCCTAAAAGGGTATATAATATTCAAGGTGCACATTGGGTCATTCAGAATAACTTCACACACACCCGCTACTGTGTATTTCCAAGTCTAATTCTGGCACTAAACCCATACCTGTCACGCAGCGCCTAAATACTAGGCCTCAAATTTATATCCAGCTAAATCTGTCCCTAGTGCTGTAGCTGGGCGAGTTATTTAGTGTCCGTTCAAGCACATTTCTTGTTCTGGGTTGAAATACAATTCCCAATTTAGCAATTTCATAATTTAGTGGTTTCTGCTATATCAGAGCTATTTGAAATCTATCCCTAAAAGGGTATATAATATTCAAGGTGCACATTGGGTCATTCAGAATAACTTCACACACACCCGCTACTGTGTATTTCCAAGTCTAATTCTGGCACTAAACCCATACCTGTCACCCAGCGCCTAAATACTAGGCCTCAAATTTATATCCCGCTAAATCTGTCCTTAGTGCTGTAGCTGGGCGAGTTATTTAGTGTCCGTTCAAGCACATTTCTTGTTCTGGGTTGAAATACAATTCCCAATTTAGCAATTTCATAATTTAGTGGTTTCTGCTATATCAGAGCTATTTGAAATCTATCCCTAAAAGGGTATATAATATTCAAGGTGCACATTGGGTCATTCAGAATAACTTCACACACACCCGCTACTGTGTATTTCCAAGTCTAATTCTGGCACTAAACCCATACCTGTCACCCAGCGCCTAAATACTAGGCCTCAAATTTATATCCCGCTAAATCTCTCGTTACCGCTGTCCTGTTGTGGCTGGGAAAGTTATTTAGTGTCCGTCAAAGCACATTTCTTGTTCTGGGTTGAAATACAATTCCCAATTTAGCAATTTCATAATTTAGTGGTTTCTGCTATATCAGAGCTATTTGAAATCTATCCCTAAAAGGGTATATAATATTCAAGGTGCACATTGGGTCATTCAGAATAACTTCACACACACCCGCTACTGTGTATTTCCAAGTCTAATTCTGGCACTAAACCCATACCTGTCACCCAGCGCCTAAATACTAGGCCTCAAATTTATATCCCGCTAAATCTGTCCTTAGTGCTGTAGCTGGGCGAGTTATTTAGTGTCCGTTCAAGCACATTTCTTGTTCTGGGTTGAAATACAATTCCCAATTTAGCAATTTCATAATTTAGTGGTTTCTGCTATATCAGAGCTATTTGAAATCTATCCCTAAAAGGGTATATAATATTCAAGGTGCACATAGGGTCATTCAGAATAACTTCACACACACGCTTCTGTGCATTTCCAAGTCTAATTCTGTCACTAAATCCATACCGGTCACCCAGCGCCTAAATACTAGGCCTCAAATTTATATCCCGCTAAATCTCTCGTTACCGCTGTCCTGTTGTAGCTGGGAAAGTTATTTAGTGTCCGTCAAAGCACATTTTTTGTTCTGGGTTGAAGTACAATTCCCAATTTAGCAATTTCATAATTTAGTGGTTTCTGCTATATCAGAGCTATTTGAAATCTATCCCTAAAAGGGTATATAATATTCAAGGTGCACATAGGGTCATTCAGAATAACTTCACACACACCCGCTACTGTGTATTTCCAAGTCTAATTCTGTCACTAAACCCATACCTGTCACCCAGCGCCTAAATACTAGGCCTCAAATTTATATCCTGCTAAATCTCTCGTTACCGCTGTCCTGTTGTAGCTGGGAAAGTTATTTAGTGTCCGTCAAAGCACATTTTTTGTTCTGGGTTGAAGTACAATTCCCAATTTAGCAATTTCATAATTTAGTGGTTCCTGCTATATCAGAGCTATTTGAAATCTATCCCAAAAAGGGTATATAATATTCAAGGTGCACATAGGGTCATTCAGAATAACTTCACACACACGCTTCTGTGCATTTCCAAGTCTAATTCTGTCACTAAATCCATACCGGTCACCCAGCGCCTAAATACTAGGCCTCAAATTTATATCCCGCTAAATCTCTCGTTACCGCTGTCCTGTTGTAGCTGGGAAAGTTATTTAGTGTCCGTCAAAGCACATTTTTTGTTCTGGGTTGAAGTACAATTCCCAATTTAGCAATTTCATAATTTAGTGGTTTCTGCTATATCAGAGCTATTTGAAATCTATCCCAAAAAGGGTATATAATATTCAAGGTGCACATAGGGTCATTCAGAATAACTTCACACACACGCTTCTGTGCATTTCCAAGTCTAATTCTGTCACTAAATCCATACCGGTCACCCAGCGCCTAAATACTAGGCCTCAAATTTATATCCCGCTAAATCTCTCGTTACCGCTGTCCTGTTGTAGCTGGGAAAGTTATTTAGTGTCCGTCAAAGCACATTTTTTGTTCTGGGTTGAAGTACAATTCCCAATTTAGCAATTTCATAATTTAGTGGTTCCTGCTATATCAGAGCTATTTGAAATCTATCCCAAAAAGGGTATATAATATTCAAGGTGCACATAGGGTCATTCAGAATAACTTCACACACACGCTTCTGTGCATTTCCAAGTCTAATTCTGTCACTAAATCCATACCGGTCACCCAGCGCCTAAATACTAGGCCTCAAATTTATATCCCGCTAAATCTCTCGTTACCGCTGTCCTGTTGTAGCTGGGAAAGTTATTTAGTGTCCGTCAAAGCACATTTTTTGTTCTGGGTTGAAGTACAATTCCCAATTTAGCAATTTCATAATTTAGTGGTTTCTGCTATATCAGAGCTATTTGAAATCTATCCCTAAAAGGGTATATAATATTCAAGGTGCACATTGGGTCATTCAGAATAACTTCACACACACCCGCTACTGTGTATTTCCAAGTCTAATTCTGTCACTAAACCCATACCTGTCACCCAGCGCCTAAATACTAGGCCTCAAATTTATATCCCGCTAAATCTCTTGTTACCGCTGTACTGTTGTTGCTGGGCAAGATATTTAGTGTCCGTCAAAGCACATTTTTTGTTCTGGGTTGAAATACAATTCCCAATTTAGCAATTTCATAATTTAGTGGTTTCTGCTATATCAGAGCTATTTGAAATCTATCCCTAAAAGGGTATATAATATTCAAGGTGCACATAGGGTCATTCAGAATAACTTCACACACACGCTTCTGTGCATTTCCAAGTCTAATTCTGTCACTAAATCCATACCGGTCACCCAGCGCCTAAATACTAGGCCTCAAATTTATATCCCGCTGAATTTGAATACAATACATTGGGCCAAATAATATATTTGTTGTTGTGGTGAACCATAACAATGAGAAAAACATCTAGTAAGGGACGCGGACGTGGACATGGTCGTGGTGGTGTTAGTGGACCCTCTGGTGCTGGGAGAGGACGTGGCCGTTCTGCCACATCCACACGTCCTAGTGTACCAACTACCTCAGGTCCCAGTAGCCGCCAGAATTTACAGCGATATATGGTGGGGCCCAATGCCGTTCTAAGGATGGTAAGGCCTGAGCAGGTACAGGCATTAGTCAATTGGGTGGCCGACAGTGGATCCAGCACGTTCACATTATCTCCCACCCAGTCTTCTGCAGAAAGCGCACAGATGGCGCCTAAAAACCAACCCCATCAGTCTGTCACATCACCCCCATGCATACCAGGGAAACTGTCTCAGCCTCAAGTTATGCAGCAGTCTCTTATGCTGTTTGAAGACTCCGCTGGCAGGGTTTCCCAAGGGCATCCACCTAGCCCTTCCCCAGCGGTGAAAGACATAGAATGCACTGACGCACAACCACTTATGTTTCCTGATGATGAGGACATGGGAATACCACCTCAGCATGTCTCTGATGATGACGAAACACAGGTGCCAACTGCTGCGTCTTTCTGCAGTGTGCAGACTGAACAGGAGGTCAGGGATCAAGACTGGGTGGAAGACGATGCAGGGGACGATGAGGTCCTAGACCCCACATGGAATGAAGGTCGTGCCACTGACTTTCACAGTTCGGAGGAAGAGGCAGTGGTGAGACCGAGCCAACAGCGTAGCAAAAGAGGGAGCAGTGGGCAAAAGCAGAACACCCGCCGCCAAGAGACTCCGCCTGCTACTGACCGCCGCCATCTGGGACCGAGCACCCCAAAGGCAGCTTCAAGGAGTTCCCTGGCATGGCACTTCTTCAAACAATGTGCTGACGACAAGACCCGAGTGGTTTGCACGCTGTGCCATCAGAGCCTGAAGCGAGGCATTAACGTTCTGAACCTGAGCACAACCTGCATGACCAGGCACCTGCATGCAAAGCATGAACTGCAGTGGAGTAAACACCTTAAAACCAAGGAAGTCACTCAGGCTCCCCCTGCTACCTCTTCTGCTGCTGCCGCCTCGGCCTATTCTGCTGCTGCCGCCTCAGCCTCTTCCTCCGCCTCTGGAGGAACGTTGGCACCTGCCGCCCAGCAAACAGGGGATGTACCACCACCACCACCACCACCACCTCCGTCACCAAGCGTCTCAACCATGTCACACGCCAGCGTTCAGCTCTCCATCTCACAAACATTTGATAGAAAGCGTAAATTCCCACCTAGCCACCCTCGATCCCTGGCCCTGAATGCCAGCATTTCTAAACTACTGGCCTATGAAATGCTGTCATTTAGGCTGGTGGACACAGACAGCTTCAAACAGCTCATGTCGCTTGCTGTCCCACAGTATGTTGTTCCCAGCCGGCACTACTTCTCCAAGAGAGCCGTGCCTTCCCTGCACAACCAAGTATCCGATAAAATCAAGTGTGCACTGCGCAACGCCATCTGTAGCAAGGTCCACCTAACCACAGATACGTGGACCAGTAAGCACGGCCAGGGACGCTATATCTCCCTAACTGCACACTGGGTAAATGTAGTGGCAGCTGGGCCCCAGGCGGAGAGCTGTTTGGCGCACGTCCTTCCGCCGCCAAGGATCGCAGGGCAACATTCTTTGCCTCCTGTTGCCACCTCCTCCTTCTCGGCTTCCTCCTCCTCTTCTTCCACCTGCTCATCCAGTCAGCCACACACCTTCACCACCAACTTCAGCACAGCCCGGGGTAAACGTCAGCAGGCCATTCTGAAACTCATATGTTTGGGGGACAGGCCCCACACCGCACAGGAGTTGTGGCGGGGTATAGAACAACAGACCGACGAGTGGTTGCTGCCGGTGAGCCTCAAGCCCGGCCTGGTGGTGTGTGATAATGGGCGAAATCTCGTTGCAGCTCTGGGACTAGCCAATTTGACGCACATCCCTTGCTTGGCGCATGTGCTGAATTTGGTGGTGCAGAAGTTCATTCACAACTACCCCGACATGTCAGAGCTGCTGCATAAAGTGCGGGCCGTCTGTTCGCGCTTCCGGCGTTCACATCCTGCTGCTGCTCGCCTGTCTGCGCTACAGCGTAACTTCGGCCTTCCCGCTCACCGCCTCATATGCGACGTGCCCACCAGGTGGAACTCCACCTTGCACATGCTGGACAGACTGTGCGAGCAGCAGCAGGCCATAGTGGAGTTTCAGCTGCAGCACGCACGGGTCAGTCGCACTACAGAACAGCACCACTTCACCACCAATGACTGGGCCTCCATGCGAGACCTGTGTGCCCTGTTGCGCTGTTTCGAGTACTCCACCAACATGGCCAGTGGCGATGACACCGTTATCAGCGTTACAATACCACTTCTATGTCTCCTTGAGAAAACACTTAGGGCGATGATGGAAGAGGAGGTGGCCCAGGAGGAGGAGGAGGAGGAGGAGGAGGAAGAGGGGTCATTTTTAGCACTTTCAGGCCAGTCTCTTCGAAGTGACTCAGAGGGAGGTTTTTGGCAACAGCAGAGGCCAGGTACAAATGTGGCCAGCCAGGGCCCACTACTGGAGGACGAGGAGGACGAGGATGAGGAGGAGGTGGAGGAGGATGAGGATGAAGCATGGTCACAGCGGGGTGGCACCCAACGCAGCTCGGGTCCATCACTGGTGCGTGGCTGGGGGGAAAGGCAGGACGATGACGATACGCCTCCCACAGAGGACAGCTTGTCCTTACCCCTGGGCAGCCTGGCACACATGAGCGACTACATGCTGCAGTGCCTGCGCAACGACAGCAGAGTTGCCCACATTTTAACCTGTGCGGACTACTGGGTTGCCACCCTGCTGGATCCACGCTACAAAGACAATGTGCCCACCTTACTTCCTGCACTGGAGCGTGATAGGAAGATGCGCGAGTACAAGCGCACGTTGGTAGACGCGCTACTGAGAGCATTCCCAAATGTCACAGGGGAACAAGTGGAAGCCCAAGGCCAAGGCAGAGGAGGAGCAAGAGGTCGCCAAGGCAGCTGTGTCACGGCCAGCTCCTCTGAGGGCAGGGTTAGCATGGCAGAGATGTGGAAAACTTTTGTCAACACGCCACAGCTAACTGCACCACCACCTGATACGCAACGTGTTAGCAGGAGGCAACATTTCACTAACATGGTGGAACAGTACGTGTGCACACCCCTCCACGTACTGACTGATGGTTCGGCCCCATTCAACTTCTGGGTCTCTAAATTGTCCACGTGGCCAGAGCTAGCCTTTTATGCCTTGGAGGTGCTGGCCTGCCCGGCAGCCAGCGTTTTGTCTGAACGTGTATTCAGCACGGCAGGGGGCGTCATTACAGACAAACGCAGCCGCCTGTCTACAGCCAATGTGGACAAGCTGACGTTCATAAAAATGAACCAGGCATGGATCCCACAGGACCTGTCCGTCCCTTGTCCAGATTAGACATTAACTACCTCCCCATAACCATATATTATTGGACTCCAGGGCACTTCCTCATTCAATCCTATTTTTATTTTCATTTTACCATTATATTGCGATGCTACCCAAAGTTGAATGAACCTCTCCTCTGCCTGTGTGCTAGGCCTAAATATATGCCAATGGACTGTTGCAGTGGTGGCTGACATGAAGCCTGATTCTCTGCTATGACATGCAGACTAATTCTCTGCTGACATGAAGCCAGATTGTCTGTTACGGGACCTTTCTCCTCTGCCTGGGTTCTGGGCCTAAATTTATGAAAATTGACTCTTACAGTGGTGGGTGACGTGAAGCCTGATTCTCTGCTATGATATGAAGACTGATTCTCTGCTGACATGAAGCCAGATTCTCTGTTACGGGACCTCCCTCCTCTGCCTGGGTGCTGGGCCTGAATATATGCCAATGGACTGTTGCAGTGGTGGGTGACGTGAAGCCTGATTCTCTGCTATGACATGCAGACTAATTCTCTGCTGACATGAAGACAGATTCTCTGTTACGGGACCTCTCTCCTCTGCCTGTGTGTGTGCTGGGCCTAAATATATGCCAATGGACTGTTGCAGTGGTGGCTGACGTGAAGCCTCATTCTCTGCTATGACATGCAGACTAATTCTCTGCTGACATGAAGACAGATTCTCTGTTACGGGACCTCTCTCCTCTGCCTGTGTGTGTGCTGGGCCTAAATATATGCCAATGGACTGTTGCAGTGGTGGCTGACGTGAAGCCTCATTCTCTGCTATGACATGCAGACTAATTCTCTGCTGACATGAAGACAGATTCTCTGTTACGGGACCTCTCTCCTCTGCCTGTGTGTGTGCTGGGCCTAAATATATGCCAATGGACTGTTGCAGTGGTGGCTGACGTGAAGCCTCATTCTCTGCTATGACATGCAGACTAATTCTCTGCTGACATGAAGACAGATTCTCTGTTACGGGACCTCCCTCCTCTGCCTGGGTGCTGGGCCTGAATATATGCCAATGGACTGTTGCAGTGGTGGGTGACGTGAAGCCTGATTCTCTGCTATGACATGCAGACTAATTCTCTGCTGACATGAAGACAGATTCTCTGTTACGGGACCTCCCTCCTCTGCCTGGGTGCTGGGCCTAAATATATGCCAATGGACTGTTGCACTGGTGGCTGACGTGAAGCCTCATTCTCTGCTATGACATGCAGACTGATTCTCTGCTGACATGAAGCCAGATCGTCTGTTACGGGACCTCTCTGCTCTGCCTGTGTGCTAGGCCTAAATATATGCCAATGGACTGTTGCAGTGGTGGGTGACGTGAAGCCTGATTCTCTGCTATGACATGCAGACTGATTCTCTGCTGACATGAAGCCAGATTCTCTGTTACGGGACCTCTCTCCTCTGCCTGTGTGTGTGCTGGGCCTAAATATATGCCAATGGACTGTTGCAGTGGTGGCTGACGTGAAGCCTCATTCTCTGCTATGACATGCAGACTAATTCTCTGCTGACATGAAGACAGATTCTCTGTTACGGGACCTCCCTCCTCTGCCTGGGTGCTGGGCCTAAATATATGCCAATGGACTGTTGCAGTGGTGGGTGACGTGAAGCCTCATTCTCTGCTATGACATGCAGACTAATTCTCTGCTGACATGAAGCCAGATTGTCTGTTACGGGACCTCTCTCCTCTGCCTGTGTGTGTGCTGGGCCTAAATATATGCCAATGGACTGTTGCAGTGGTGGCTGACGTGAAGCCTCATTCTCTGCTATGACATGCAGACTAATTCTCTGCTGACATGAAGACAGATTATCTGTTACGGGACCTCCCTCCTCTGCCTGGGTGCTGGGCCTGAATATATGCCAATGGACTGTTGCAGTGGTGGGTGACGTGAAGCCTGATTCTCTGCTATGACATGCAGACTGATTCTCTGCTGACATGAAGCCAGATTGTCTGTTACGGGACCTCTCTCCTCTGCCTGTGTGTGTGCTGGGCCTAAATATATGCCAATGGACTGTTGCAGTGGTGGCTGACGTGAAGCCTCATTCTCTGCTATGACATGCAGACTAATTCTCTGCTGACATGAAGCCAGATTGTCTGTTACGGGACCTCTCTCCTCTGCCTGTGTGTGTGCTGGGCCTAAATATATGCCAATGGACTGTTGCAGTGGTGGCTGACGTGAAGCCTCATTCTCTGCTATGACATGCAGACTAATTCTCTGCTGACATGAAGACAGATTCTCTGTTACGGGACCTCCCTCCTCTGCCTGGGTGCTGGGCCTAAATATATGCCAATGGACTGTTGCAGTGGTGGCTGACGTGAAGCCTCATTCTCTGCTATGACATGCAGACTGATTCTCTGCTGACATGAAGCCAGATCGTCTGTTACGGGACCTCTCTGCTCTGCCTGTGTGCTAGGCCTAAATATATGCCAATGGACTGTTGCAGTGGTGGGTGACGTGAAGCCTCATTCTCTGCTATGACATGCAGACTGATTCTCTGCTGTCATGAAGACAGATTCTCTGTTACGGGACCTCCCTCCTCTGCCTGGGTGCTGGGCCTAAATATATGCCAATGGACTGTTGCAGTGGTGGCTGACGTGAAGCCTCATTCTCTGCTATGACATGCAGACTAATTCTCTGCTGACATGAAGACAGATTCTCTGTTACGGGACCTCTCTCCTCTGCCTGGGTGCCGGGGCCTAAATATCTGAGAATGGACTGTTCCAGTGGTGGGTGACGGGAAGCCAGATTCTCTGCTATGGAACCTCTCTCCAATTGATTTTGGTTAATTTTTATTTATTTAATTTTTATTTTAATTCATTTCCCTATCCACATTTGTTTGCAGGGGATTTACCTACATGTTGCTGCCTTTTGCAGCCCTCTAGCTCTTTCCTGGGCTGTTTTACAGCCTTTTTAGTGCCGAAAAGTTCGGGTCCCCATTGACTTCAATGGGGTTCGGGTTCGGGACGAAGTTCGGATCGGGTTCGGATCCCGAACCCGAACATTTCCGGGATGTTCGGCCGAACTTCTCGAACCCGAACATCCAGGTGTTCGCTCAACTCTAGTGAATACCAGCCATCCTCTACAGAATCTGTATATAACTGTGCTAGAGAAAAACCCTTGCCGGGACTGTTTTTATACACAAGCTGCCCTACTAAGTACCTAATTTGGCCGGCACCGCGGCCATACACTCACAAAATAAAGGTGGCCCATAGTAGCGCAACATAACAAGTGTGTAAAGCCGTGTTTAACCTGCATTTTGTTGAGCATCTGCTATTACCATGTCAGTACAGGAAAATAATGTGCAGCCTGACCTCAACAGGTCCCCCACAGTAGCCGCAGCTGGTCCTAACGCCTATCACCGGCCGCTGCAGCACCAAGTATGATGCCTCTAACAATGCCTTACTACTTTAGGGCACCATGGTTCCCATGATATTCTGGGGAAGCTCACACTTTTAAGAGACTTTAAGGAAAGAATTCTTGCCATATTTAGGTTGTACCCTGTGTCAGTAGAGCAACAAATGGAAATTCTTCTTGCGCAATTGGAAGGAGCTGCCCTCAGAGAAGTGAAATCCTGGTAAAGCTCAGAGAGAAAAACACTGGAGCAGATATTTGAACGACTCTACACCACCTTTGAACCCAAGACTGTGTCAGAGATCAAGATGAGGTTCTTCAGCAAGAAACAGCAATCTGGGGAGTCACTCAGAGACTTTGCAATATCATTACAGGAAGCCCTCAGAACTGTTGTACAAGTAGACCCCCATGAAGCGGAAAATGAAGATAAGACGCTTAAAGAACAATTCATTAAAGGTGTTAGCACAGAAGCCTTAAAGAGTCAGTTAAGGTGTTAGCTGCTCAGCATCCAAGTTCTGCTTTCCTAGACTTCAAAGAGTTAGCCATCAGTAATCAGTATTATGGGAACAAACCCACAATCAGATCCTACTAGGCCTGTTGAAATATCTACAGATAAGTCAGTTGCATCTCCAAAATGTTATTCTATAGTCAGTCAAGCAACTCAAGCCACGGTTCCTGATGCAGTTGCCGCCTTGACAGACCAACTTTCTGACCAAAAGTCTTGAGAAAGTATGTAAAAAACTAGAACAGTGGGAAAACCATTACCAAGTAAGCTTTTCCCTCCGGATTATAAAGAGACATATCCCAGAAACTCTGGTGGACGCCCCCCTGACCACTTCAATGCTCGGAGACGACCCACTTGCACGTACTGTCATAAGCCAGGCCATACTGAAATGATGTGCTGGCAGTTAAAAGAGCAACCCTCGAGGTCAAGGACCACCCCTCGGGAGGTAAACCAGTAGGTCCAGAAGATCCTCGCTGGATGCCCAGATATGTAGGATCCCGTCCAGAAGTGGTTCTCCAAATAAATCTGATTCCCTTTGTTGCCTTATTGGATACCGGGTCTCAAGTTACAACTATTCAACAGGCTGCATTTGAGAAATACTGGGACCAGAACCAGTTGACACAACCACCAGAATCCTGGCTAACTCTTAAAGCCAGCAACAGCCAACCCATGCCAGTGCATGGTTACTGGGAGCCCACTCTCCTAGTAGGAGGAACTACACTATCTCACCATGGTATCGTTGTGCAGGTCAGGGAAAATATCAACCCTCCGGTAGTCCTAGGGATGAACAGCTGTAGGAATTGTTATACTAAAATGCTTGAAGCTCTGCACAAATCTATGCCTACCGTCGCACCTGCCTCCAAAAAGGTGATACAACAGACTATCCATGTGTTAAGTGCACAACACAAATTTGCCAATGAGAAAGGAGAGATTTGCTGTGCCCGCACCTGAGTAACCAGTAATCCTTAAACCAAATACTGAAACACTCCTGTGGTGCCGAGCTGCTCTTGGGATCCAAGGCCAAGACCACCAGGCCCTGGTAGAACCCATCACTCTAGAAGACCATCCTTTAGTCCGAGCTGCAAGAAGCCTAGTGACTATATCTCAAGGTAAAGTGCCCATTAGTCTTCTGAATTTAAAGAGGACCTTTCACTACAAAAAAAAATCTAAACTAAGCATACAGACATGGAGAGCGGTGCCCAGGGATCTCTCTGCACTTACTATTATCCCTAGGCACCGCTCCGTTCTCCCGGTATAGGCTCCGGTATCTGCAGATTTTAGGCTCAACTGGGAGGAGCCTGCCGGCGTCTCCTTCTCCCAGGCTCAAGTGCTGGCCAATCGCAGCGCTCAGCTCATAGCCTGAGAGAGAAAAAAAACTTCCCTGTGGCTCAGTTGGTACTTTCAAAGATGTTATCAGTGTACCTGCAGCTACCACTGAACAGTCTGCTCAGAAGCTAAATCCACAAAACCATACTTTAAATACATGATGGTGGAAATAACTCAACATGGGAGATACCTCTACACCTGAGGAACAAATTGAAGGAGTCTTAAAAGTTGTGCAAGAGCATCATCATGCCTTCAGTAAACATCCTACAGATTATGGTGAAGTCAGTGTAATCAAGCACACCATCACTACCGGTTCACTTCCCCCAATCAAGGAACGGTACCGGCCTGTACCACCGACAATGTATCAATCTGTAAAACAGATGATCCAAGAGATGAAGGATTCAAACATCACCCAAGACAGCCATAGTCCATGGGCAGCACCTCTAGTCCTTGTCCGAAAGAAAGATGGTAACATTCGATTCTGCATGGACTACAGGAAGATTAACCAAATTACCCACAAGGATGCCTATCCTTTACCAAGAATCAAGGAGTCCTTGACAGCATTAGGATCCTCAGCTTATTTTTCTACCCTGGATTTAACCAGTGGGTTCTGGCAGGTACCGATGGCTCCTAAAGATCGTGAAAAAACAGCATTCACTACCCCTATGGGCAACTACATGACCTTTGGACTTTGCAATGCCCCTGTAACTTTTCAAAGACTAATGGAACGATGTTTAGGCCACAGAAACTTTGAAACTTTTATGCTACACCTGGATGATGTAATCATCTATTCAAAATCCTATGAGGATCACTTAAAACATCTTGCAGAAGTTTTTCAAGTCCTCATCAAGCATGGACTTAAAATCAAACCATCTAAGTGCTAT
Source organism: Bufo gargarizans (assembly GCF_014858855.1). NCBI lineage: Eukaryota > Metazoa > Chordata > Amphibia > Anura > Bufonidae > Bufo > Bufo gargarizans. Next base: position 544,722,410 of record NC_058081.1, read on the forward strand.
CTACTAAAATCAGAAGTCAAGTACCTGGGACATGTTGTCGGTTCTGAAGGTGTCAAGCCAGACCCAGAAAAGATAGTTGCAGTCCGGAATTGGGCTACTCCTACCACGGTAAAAGAGGTGAGAAGTTTTCTTAGTTTTGCAGGATACTACAGACGTGTCATCCTTCACTTTGCTCAGATTGCTGAACCGATACAAGAGCTCCTGAGGGGACATCCTAAAAAGTACCAGAAATCCCAGATACCGGTTGAATGGAATGAAGAAAGAGATATCACTTTCAAACTCCTGAAGAAGAAGTTGGCAGAACCACCTATCTTGGGGTATCCAGATTATCAACAGCCATTCCATCTCTACACTGATTCCAGTAAGAGAGGCCTGGGAGCTGTCCTGTCTCAAGTGCAAGAAGGTAAGGAGAGAGTCATTGCTTATGCTAGCAGACCGCAGAGAGGTGCCGAGAAAAATTACCAGAATTACATTTCCTTCAAGTTAGAATTCCTAGCACTTGTGTGCGCCGTCACTGAAAAATTTAAAGACTACCTTGCAGCAGCCCCATTTGTGGCCTATATTGATAACAACCCACTGGCGCATCTCAACACAGCCAAGTTAAGGGCCTTAGAACAAAGATGGGCCTCACATCTTGCCAACTACAATTTTACCGTCAAGTACAGAACAGGCAAGTCAAATTAAAATGCGGATGCTTTATCTCGCCTGCCTACCACGGAAGATCCTACTGAACAGATAGACGTATGGGAAGAACTCGAGATGCCTGTCTTTTACTGACATTTTGCCCATAATGATGTCATCACCGTCAAAGGTAAAGAAGTCCTCCACTTCAAACAACAGACAGATCTAAAATCCCAAGTTGAAAAAGAAAGTTGGATCAATTTGCAATCAGACAGCTGAGTCTTAGGTGAACTACAAGATTTCTTCACTAGTAGAAGAACGCCGGAAAGAATCCGCAGGAGAAATGCAGACCCAGAGTTACTCAAGCTATGGAGACACCAAAAGAGGCTAATGTTAAGAAGAACCCTAGGACCAATCACCAATGATCGGCTGTATCAGTTTCTAATACCACGCTGAGATGCCAGAATCATCTTTGAAATGTACCAGGATAGATCAGGACACTTTGGTGTACAAAAAACTGAAGCTACTATCCGCAGAAGATTTTATTGGATTTGAATGAGAGGAGATATTGAAAATTCGTGTCGAGAATGCTCTACCTATGCCATCGGGAGAAGCTAAAGACATGACCAAAGAGCACCATTGCATTCCAATATAAGCAAAACCCCTCTAGAAATAGTGGCCATAGATCATGTAAAGTTTGAACCAAGTCGCTCAGGGTATACCTACGCCATGACAATAATTGATCACTACACCAAATTTGTAGTGGCCATACCTGTTAAAGAATTGACTGCTAAAACCAAAGCAAATGTTTTCTGGAAGAATTTTCTGTTGCCCTATGGATGCCCTGAAAAGATTCTTACAGATCAAGGATTTGCCTTTGAATCCCAACTGTTCCATGAAATGTGTTCACTGCACAATTGTCAGAAGATCATAACAACAGCTTACCATGCTCAAGGTAACGGACTTTGTGAAAAAATTAATCAAACCTTAATTGAAATGTTGAGGGTTGTACCACCTACTAAAAGAACCGAGTGACCAACTCTACTACCTCAATTGATGTATACTTACAACAATACCATTCATTGTCCTACTGGATATATTATCTTATGTTTGGCCATCAAGGAAAGTTGCCTGCAGATCACACCCTGGATGTGCAAGTTTCAGATTAAATTAATCCCCTACCACAGACTGATTGGGTGAGTGAACATAAAAAACGCAGAGCTGATGCCCAAGAGATTGTCCAAGTCCGTATGGCAAATGCACACCACAAACAACAGGAAGACTATAACTAGTCTGCTAAAGCAGAACCTTTAGAAATTGGCAACCATGTGTGGCTGAAAAATAATCATCGTACTATCAAGCTGGATAGCAAATTGGAAAAAGAACCCTACATCATCACGGCTTTTCCTAATGGTGATACTGATGTCTATGAAATCACTAAAGAAAACAGAGCACCACAAATAGTGCATCGCAACCATCTTAAGTTGTGTTTAAAAAGAGCTGTTTAAGAGGAAATTCCATCCATAGTTCAAGTGCCTGAAAAATCAGCTGATCCAGAAGGATCAATGCAGACAATTGAGAAACTGTTACTCGAGTCAGATCCTCTACAGTGGTTACTTATGCCGTGGCTTAACATCCCTGTACCCGCAAAGGTAAATACAGTTCCACTTTAGTTCCACTTCAGCCAGAAGAACTACTTCATGGAGGATCCTCGGAAATCCCTGATGTACACAGTTCTCTTGAACAAACGTCTATGGAGTCAATACCAATCTGGAGAACCGACTGGACTACTAAGGGACAACCGCCTGCAGAGAATTTCTGCAACCATATCCAAGAAGAAGACTTCCAGCCCTTCCTATTCAACAGTAATTCAATTTTCTTACAATTTGAAGCCACAGAGCCTGGTAAGGGACTTATTACTTTGATTTTGATACCCTAAGGACTTTATACAAACCTGCTTCTACTTGTTTTTGCAACGCTTAAAGGGGTTGTCCGGGTTCAGAATTGAACCCGGACATACCTCCATTTTCACCCCGGCAGCCCCCCTGACATGAGCATCGGAGCAGTTCATGCTCCGATGCTCTCCTTTGCCCTGCGCTAAATCGCGCAGGGCAAAGGCATTTTTAGGAGTTCCGGTGACGTACCGGGGCTCTCCATGGGGCTGACAGGAACCCCGGTGACGTCACCGGCACTGAAGGGCGGGATTTAGCTCTGCCCTAGCCAGTAAAAGTTACCACCCGGCAGTGTGTTATTGCAAACAAAAGAGCCTGTGCCCTGCGCGATTTAGCGCAGGGCACAGGAGCGCATCGGAGCATGAGATGCTCCGATGCTAGGCTCAGGGGGGCTGCCGGGGTGAAAATAAGGGTATGTCCGGGTTCAGCTCTGAACCCTGACAACCCCTTTAAGCCTTGTGCCCGGAGATAGACTTTAACGTACCTGAGTATCCGTGATGTTCTACTATTGACATTTCGCTCAGGGAATGGACTCATGCCCTGTGAGCCTCCTGTAAGATTTATTGTTGGATTTCACTATGGACTATCCTGGTTTTGACTGTTCGCTGTGCCAGGTCTGCTCCCCAGATCACCAGTCTTGAAAGAGAACTATAGCCCCTTGTCAGCCATATTATGCTTTGATGTATTTTAATATTCCTGAATGCATCTTTTTGTGCCTAACCTATTTCTCTTGCAGCTGAAAGAAGAGATTACAAGAATTGGGTTATGGTACTGTTCTTTATGCATGCATGCTTTCCCTTTATATTGTTCAGGAGACTTTGTCAAGAATGTGTCGAGGCCGACATATGTTAAACAAGGGTGTATGCAGCATCCCACTTGTGTACGTGGGCACTGCAAAAGCTGTATTTCATTCTTGTATAGAATCCCTGTTACAAGGCTGTTAGGTGCACCACACACATTCCACTACTAGATGGGGATAGCACTGATATATATACAGTTGCAAGAAAAAGTATGTGAACCCTTTGGAATGATATGGATTTCTGCACAAATTGGTCATAATAAAATGTGATCTGATCTTCATCTAAGTCACAACAATAGACAATCACAGTCTGCTTAAACTAATAACACACGAATAATTAAATGTTACCATGTTTTTATTGAACACACCATGTAAACATTCACAGTGCAGGTGGAAAAAGTATGTGAACCCTTGGATTTAATAACTGGTTGAACCTCCTTTGACAGCAATAACTTCAACCAAATGTTTCCTGTAGTTGCAGATCAGACGTGCACAATGGTCAGAAGTAATTCTTGACCATTCCTCTTTACAGAACTGTTTCAGTTCAGCAATATTCTTGGGATGTCTGGTGTGAATCGCTTTCTTAAGGTCATGCCACAGCATCTCAATCGGGTTGAGGTCAGGACTCTGACTGGGCCACTCCAGAAGGCGTATTTTCTTCTGTTTAAGTGTTTCTTCCAAACAATTCAACTTTGGTTTCATCTGTCCACAGAATATTTTGCTAGTACTGCTGTGGAACATTCAGGTGCTCTTGTGCAAACTGTAAACATGCAGCAATGTTTTTTTCAGACAGCAGTGGCTTCCTCTGTGGTATCCTCCCATGAAATCCATTCTGGTTTAGTGTTTTACGTATCGTAGATTTGCTAACAGGGATGTTAGCATATGCCAGAGACTTTTGTAAGTCTTTAGCTGACACTCTAGGATTCTTCTTCACCTCATTGAGCAGTCTGCACTGTGCTCTTGCAGTCATCTTTACAGGACGGCCACTCCTAGGGAGAGTAGCAGCAGTGCTGAACTTTCTCCATTTATAGGCAATTTGTCTTACCGTGGACTGATGAACAGCAAGGCTTTTTGAGATACTTTTATAACCCTTTCCAGCTTTATGCAAGTCAACAATTCTTAATCGTAGGTCTTTTGAGAGCTATTTTGTGCGAGGCATCATTCACATCAGGCAATGCTTCTTGTGAATAGAAAACCCAGAACTGGTGTGTGTTTTTTATAGGGCAGGGCAGCTGTAACCAACACCTCCAATCTCATCTCATTGATTGGACTCCAGTTGGCTGACACCTCACTCCAATTAGCTCTTGGAGATGTCATTAGTCTAGGGGTTCACATACTTTTTCCACCTGCACTGTGAATATTTACATGGTGTGTTCAATAAAAACATGGTTACATTTAATTATTTGTGTGTTATTAGTTTAAGTAGACTGTGATTGTCTATTGTTGTGACTTAGATGAAGATCAGATCACATTTTATGACCAATTTGTGCAGAAATCCATATCATTCCAAAGGGTTCACATACTTTTTCTTGCAACTGTATATATATACACACATATATATATATATATATATATATATATATATACATACACACACCTCAGTTCAGGCCTAGTTTAGGGAGAGGAGGAGTAGGAGTTGAAGGAGTGAGAGTGCAGTTTCTAGCTGTGTTAGTGGAAGTCAGTTCAAGTGAAAAGGAGTGGATAAAGTCACAAAGGACAACAGCCATTTCACCAGGCTTTAAGGACTTTTGGATTCAAGGTGAAGAATATATTAGCTTACAGCAGCCTCATCATTAACAAGCTGGAGAACAAGGACCAGAATCAGAACTAAACACCTGTGAGTACATAACTTCATACGGTAGCCTGAGACATAACCACATTTACAGCCTGTTACTGGGATTTGCGACATCATACCTGCATGTTCATAAGAGACTGTTTTATAACTGAATGTAAGCTGTTATCAAGAACCTGGTTACAGTAAAGTTCTTAGTTGGATTCAAACCCTGCCTCATTCTTCTAACTCCATACTACAACCACTCTCATCATTTTGCACCACCAAGGTGCTGGTGTCCCGACATTACCTAAGTCAGGGGCTCAGCCGCGCAAGCACTCAGAAACCCAATCATTATCAAGGGAACCTCAATTACCACCTGGCCGGTGTGCCCTGTAATAGAGTGTGTCCCAGAGAATCTAGTGCTGTTCTCCCCTTCACTGCACTGCTGGCCCAGGGAGGCGTCTGCTAACCGAGAGTAACCGATGAACTACGGCCCACCGTCAATCTCACGTGTTCTCCACTGGAGACTGGCACGTTGCAAGCATGCCATGCTGGTGGAGAGGGATGACTGAAAACCTCCTTAAACTGCCACCAGCCATAACTACTATTAGATGCTTTTACCGTTATAGGGAGCAGACATATCTCAAACTATTCGCCGGCGAACAGTTCCCGGTGAACATCGCTTGTTTGCGTTCGCCGCGGCGGGCGAACATATGCTATGTTCAGTCTGCCCCCTATACGTCATCATTGAGCAAACTTTGACCCTGTACCTCACAGTCAGCAGACTATATATATATATATATATATATATATATATTGCAGTGACCTGCCCGTGTGTGAGAGGCCACAGAACCACAGACTGTACTGTGTGCACACCACTCATATCGGGTGGCACAGTACCTTGGAGATAATAAAGTCATTACATTTTTTCTCTGTAATATAATTGCAGTTGCCTGCCAGTGAGTGTCAGGCCCACAGACTGTACTGTGCCCACTGCCCACCACTCATATAGGTTGGCACAGTACCTTGCAGATAAAAAAGTCATTAAATTTTTTCTCTGTAATATAATTGCAGTTGCCTGCCAGTAAGTGTCAGGCCCACAGACTGTACTGTGCCCACTGCCCACCACTCATATAGGTTGGCACAGTACCTTGCAGATAAAAAAGTCATTACATTTTTTCTCTGTAATATAATTGCAGTTGCCTGCCAGTGTGTGTCAGGTCCACTGACTGTACTGTGCCCAATGCCAGTGCCCACCACTCATATCAGGTGGCACAGTACCTTGCAGATAAGAAAGTCATTAAATTTTTTTCTCTGTAATATAATTGCAGTTGCCTGCCAGTGTGTGTCAGGCCCACAGACTGTACTGTGCCCACTGCCCGCCACTCATATAGGGTGGCACAGTACCTTGAAGATAAAAAAAGTCATTTAATATCTACCCTTTAATATGATTACAGTTGCCTGCCATTGTGTGTCAGGCCCACTGACTGTACTGTGCCCACTGCCAGTGCCCACCACTCATATCGGGTGGCACAGTACCTTGCAGATAAAAAAGTCATTTAATTTTTTCTCTGCAATATAATTGCAGTTGCCTGCCAGTGTGTGTCAGGCCCACAGACTGTACTGTGCCCACTGCCCGCCACTCATATAGGGTGGCACAGTACCTTGCACGCATAGTACCACTAATCTAAAAAAAAATGACAGGCAGAGGCAGGCCACCCCGCAGGGGCCGTCGTGGTCGTGGTGCTGTGAATTCCTTTGGCCCTAGAATAATGCCCAGTGTTCAGAGGCCCTGTACCCTGAACTCGAAAAATTCTGAGGACATTGTTGACTGGCTTACACAGGACACCCAATTTTCTACAGCTTCCGCTTGTAACTTTGATGCACCATCCTCCTCCAGCTCAGCTTCGGGCACCTCTCAAGGTACCACTCGCCTGCCTGCCGCCACCACCAACACTAGCACCACAGCCACTTCACTTGATCTGTCAGAGGAGTTATTTACACATCAGTTGGAAGAAATGAGTGATGTGCAACCATTATTGCCAGAGGATGTAGATAATAGGGATATGTCTCAGTCAGGCAGCATTACACACATGGACGTACGGTGTGATGATGATGATGTTGTACCCGCTGCTGCTTCCTTCGCTGAGTTGTCAGATACAAGTGAAGCGGTTGATAATGATGATGTGTCCGTGGATGTCACGTGGGTGCCCGCTCGAAGAGAAGACGAACAGGGGGAAAGTTCAGATGGGGAGACAGAGAGGAGGAGGAGACGAGTTGGAAGCAGGGGGAGGTCGTCGCAAGGAGCTAGTGGCACAGTCAGACAGCATGTATCGGCACCCGGGGTCAGCCAGACAGAACGCCAATCAACGCATGCTGTTGCCACCACGAGAATGCCGTCATTGCAAAGCTCAGCAGTGTGGCATTTTTGTGTGTGTCTGCCTCTGATAACAGCCATGCCATTTGCAACCTGCGCCAAAAGAAACTGAGTCGTGGGAAGTCCAACACCCACCTAGGTACAACTGCTTTGTGAAGGCACATGATCTCACATCACAAACGCCTATGGAATCAACACATGATGAGTACAAGCAGCACACAAACTCAAAGCCACCATCCTCCTCCTGGTCCAGCATCTTCAGCCACGTCAACCACTGCTGTCCTCCTTGCCCCCTCTCAACCACCCGCCACTCCGCCTCTCACCTTCAGCAGTTCCTGCTCATCTGCCCACAGTCAGGTGTCTGTCAAGGAAATGGTTGAGCGTAAGAAGCCAATGTCACAGAGTCACCCCCTTGCCCGGCATCTGACAGCTGGCTTGTCGGAACTCTTAGCCCGCCAGCTTTTACCATACAAGCTGGTGGAGTCTGAGGCCGTCAAAAAATTTGTAGCTATTGGGACACCGCAGTGGAAGGTACCCGGCCGAATATTTTTTTCACAAAAGGCAATCCCCAACCTGTACTCTATTGTGGAAAAGGAAGTCATGGCATGTCTGGCACACAGTGTTGGGGCAAGGGTCCATCTGACCACTGATACCTGGTCTGCAAAGCACGGTCAGGGCAGATATAACTGTGCATTGGGTAAACCTGCTGACGGCTGCCAAGCATGGAATGTGTGGCTCTGCAGAGGAGTTGGTGACACCGCCACGACTTGCAGGCAGGCTTGCTGCCACCTCCTCTACTCCTCCTACTCCATCCTCTTCGCTAACCTCCTCGGCTGAGTCCTCTTCTGCTGCTGCGTCTTGCTCTACATCAACTGCACCCCCCCAGCTCCCCAGGGGCTATTCCACATCCCGGATATGACAGTGTCACGCCATCTTGGGGTTGACTGCCTGAAAGCAGTGAGTCACACTGGACCAGTACTCCTGTCCGCCCTGAAAGCACAGGTGGATCAGTGGCTGACCCCGCACCAACTGGAGATCGGCAAAGTGGTGTGTGACAACGGAAGCAATTTGTTGGCGGCATTGAATTTGGGCAAGTTGACACAACGCTTTGTGCATAAGTACCCAGGCTTACAGGACGCCCTCAAGCAGCCCAGGAAGGTGTGTGGCCATTTCAGGCGTTCCTACACGACCATGGCACATTTTTTCGATATTCAGCGGCGAAACAACATGCCAGTGAGGCACTTGATTTGCGACAGCCCGACACGTTGGAAATCAACACTCCTAATGTTCGACTGACTGCTCCAACAAGAATATATAGTATATATTCAATTTTTTGCCCCCAAGGCCACTGTATATATTTGTTTGCCACTTTTTTGGATGATTTTGCAGCTGGGGCTGCTTTTGCTGCCAGTGCCATGCCCTCCTGTACCTCATACAGTCGGCCGCAGCTAGCACTGCTGCACCACTGATCATCACCTCACCTCAGTTCCACCCCCCTTCCCAGATGAAGCAGAAATAGTGTGCCAGGGCAGTGCCATACATAAAAAAAAGAATACTACCTACTTGTTCCGCTCTGTACTAAGTTGCAGGCTGCGGCGGGCTTCAGTTAGGTGGCATGCAAATCATAATCCTGATACCCTCCCAGTCCCAGCTGTGATCCTGCGAGACCTTGGGTCTCATGATTACAAGATAAGGAATAGAATTTAGCGCAGCCGCACTTCAAATACAGGGAGGGTCCGGCCGCCGCACTTAAAAAAAAAAACACTGACGCGACTGCATTACGCCACTGGAGTGGCCAGAGGGGCTCAAGAGGCAGCTGCCTTGGGCCCCCCAGGAGAAACTTGGCCCGGGAAAGCTTCCCCTTTTGCCCTGCTTTAAAGATGGCCCTGCCACTGGGCTAGTGGTCTTTGGCCTATGAGGGTGAATAGGGAGGAAGGAAGCCATTAGCTCCTGTGCTCCACCACAGTATTCAACTGTATCACCATTTTGAGGATGGCAAATAATACAGTTGAAATCAGGAGCCGATTCCCAGAGTTTTCCAGCTTCCGGCTGGGTACATAATGACCTGATGCTCCCAGCATTAATTAGGTGCTTCAGGTAGTTATGCACCAGGGTGACGACTTATGTGGTCCCCTTGGCATTGGGAATATTCCCACTAGAGTCTATTGCAAGTCCAGCCAAGTATGTGGTAACTGTTCCTGAAGTTTTGGTGTTTGCATAGATGTTTATAGTCTTACCATTAGTCTCAACCTGAAGTTTTTATGGGCAGCAAAGGTTATTATTCTTGACAGCAAAGGTTTCCTTCTGCTGAACCTCCTTGGTAGATCTAATTTGAGCAGCCTCTTTCTGATAGTAGACTCATGCACTTCGACATCAGTACTAGTGAGAGCTACATGTACGGCCTTTGATAAACCCCTGATCAAACATTGATGGAAAGATAGATCGTCAATGTGCAGTATGCAGCCCTGCAGGGTATTGCGATTGTGAGGTCACAGTTAATAGGCAAATAAGGGTTACTCTTGGTTACTCACAGTTTATGGGAGACCCTGGGCAGGCGTACAGCAGTGATTGAGAGGCTTGCACAGGACACCTCTGGGGCACTCTCGGTGTATAGGGACCAGGCCTGATGTTGGGTGAGGTGCCCTGGATGTTGCAGACGTTTAATGTGCCAGGGGCAAGGTCCCTTTAAGATTCGTGACCCCAGTGCCTGTAATGGTGGCACACCGATTTATAGTGGTAATAATTTAAGAACACGTTGTTGTTGTGAACCAAAACTTTCTTTACTGGAAACAGTTAACTTTATACAGTCTTTGGTAAAGTTTCATATGACAGCAGCAGATATAAGCAGGCTTTATATATATATGGCAGGCACAATGTTCTTGCAAGATATACAGAGGGTAAGACCAGGCTGCACTTTTCCTTAGAAATTCTGTGCACTATTCCTCAGAACTCCTGGCTGTCTTTTTCTTAAGGCCCGTATGCCCTAATGCTGGCTTTATCCTTGGTAGAAAACTTCCTCAGGTATATATCCTTGCTTTAGGTAAAATCCTTCTGCCCTTCAGCTCTCTTGTTTGGCTGGAATACTGGCTCTGCTCTGCTTTGTTGTGGGAACTTGGTTTCTCAGGAGGTAACTCTTCCCCTGGTGACAATCTTCTGAGCTAACTCTGGCTCAGGGACCTCAGACAGGCTAGACTGCACTCACTAGCCTCCTGGACTACACTGCCCTTTCCTGTCTGGGCCTAACTATATATATTAGGGGTTCCCTAGCTCCCTCTACTGTCTGGGAGGAGGAACTACACCCTAACAGGCCTGTTACTCAGATACACATAAAACATCATATCAAGTACAAGGGTCATATTAACCCTTGTGTAGTGCCCACATTTGCCTAGTGGGACACTACAAATGTTTAAAGGGAACCTGTCACCGGGATTTGGGGTATAGAGCTGAGGACATGGGTTGCTAGATCGCAGCTAGCACATCAGCAATACCCAGTCCACATAGCTCTGTGTGCTTTTATTGTGTAAAAAAAACAACGATTTGATCCATATGCAAATTAACCTGAGATGAGTCCTGTCCCTTAGATGAGTCAGGGACAGGCCTCACCTCAGGTTAATTTGCATATGTATCAAATGTTTTTTTTTTTTACACAATAAAAGCACACAGAACTATGGGGACTGGATATTGCGGATGTGCTAGTGGCCATCTAGCAACCAATGTCCTCAGCTCTATACCCAAAATCCCGGTGACAGGTTCCCTTTAAACATTTGCAGTGTCCCACTAGGTAAATGTGGGCACTACACAAGGGTTAATATGACCATTGATATGATCCAGGGGGCTGGATCTCACAGGCACGTCACAGGAAGGCAGCGGCGATGCCTCAGGAATGCATCACGCTGCCTTCCATGCCATCAGGTCCCCCCTACAGCCGCATGGGGACCCGATGGCACATGACCCCCCCGGCGTTGTGGCAGGATGCCCGCTGAATGATTTCATGCAATGCCATTTTAAAGTTAGGACGTACTGGTACGTTCTGGGTCCTTAAGGACATGGCAAACATGGCGTACCGGTACGTCTTAAGTCCCTAAGGGGTTAAAGGATTCTGTCACCTGGATTTTGCCTATGGAGCTGCAGACATGCGCTGCTAGATCGCTGCTAGCACGTCCGCTATATATATTCCCCATAGCTGTGAGTGCTTTTATTTAGACAAAAGTGCTTTTATTTAGACAAAAAAAACGATTTTTTTATATATGTAAATGAGGCAAGTAAGGAGCCCAAGGGGCTGTTACTAATGTTTCTGGAGCTCTAACTTGGAGACCTCGGGGAGTAAGGTGGAGATTTGGAGGATGCGGGGCAGTGTTGGGGTCTTTCACAGTGGGCGTGGCTGGGCTCCAGAACCGTTAGTAACAGCCCCTTGGGCTCATTACTTGCCTCAATTACACATATATAAAATCTTTTTTTTTTTGCCTAAATAAAAGCACTCAAAGCTATGGGGAATGTATATTGCGGTTGTGCTAGCAGCAATCTAGCACACATGTCCGCAGCTCTATAGGCAAAATCCAGGTGACAGAATCCCTTTAAGCCTAAGACTACTTTCACACTTGCATGTTCTGAGATCTGGCAGAGGATCTCAATACCGGAATTAAACCGATCCATTTTGATTTTGCACATCAGAATGTATCTGTTCCGTTAGGAAGCAGTTGTGTAAAATCAAAACGGAAAAAAATTCACCCGTGACTAAATACATTGAAAGTCAACAGGTGACTTATCCGGATCGTCGCCTCAGGGAGCGTAATAGGGAACATGTTGTTTTGCCGGGTCCCAGATACTCTCCAGATTTGATCCCAACTTAGTGTACAGCATCCTGACCTCAAAGAACCCATGAAGCTTGGAACAAAAAACCCTCAGAAGACGTCAAGGACGTTGAAAGTCATTTATGAAACTGGTGCAAAGTAGAACTGGCTTAGTTGTCCATAGCAACCAATCAGATCCGAATTTTTATTTTTGACAGCTCTTTTGGAAAATGAAAGGTGGAATCTGAATTGTTTGCTATTGGCAACTAAGCCAGTTCTACTTTCCACTAGTTTGATAAATCTCCAACCGCAGGATACAGAGATGGAGTCAATTAAGGCTGGGAAAAGGTATTTGGGAAAATATATTTAGTGAAACTACTAAGAGAATTATGTTACCTATTTGTATTCAGTTTAGGAATAAAAAGTTAATGGGAGAAGCTTTTGTTGATTGTGAGGCCGCAGCAAATTTCATAAGTGAGAAATCTGCAACATCCCTTAATCTACCGCTGTCTCCATTGCTCTTTCCTGTTCAAGTGACAGCTATCGATTCTACCACTCTGGGGAAAGATGGTATTAAATTTTGTACTCCTAAAATTAACATGTCGGTAGGAGTTCTTCACTCAGCAACTTGTAAATTTCTGGTTATGAAGGAATTACTTGTTGATGTCCTACTAGGTATTCCTTGGTTACAGGCTCACAATCCTATTATGAATTATAAAATAGGGGAATTGAAGAGTTGGGGTAAAGCTTGTACTAGTGTTGATCGAGCACCAAATTGCTCAGGTGCTCAAGTAGGACACCTCGGGATGCTCGGGTGCTCGGTAGCTCAATGGAAGTCAATAGGAGAACCCGAGCATTAAACCAGGCACCCCCTGCTCTGAAGAGGGGAGGGTGTCTGGTTCATAGGGAAAGGTCAGAAATTGATGGAAACACCAGTGAAATGGTTCGGTAAAAGCATGGGGAGGATGTCTGGATGCATCTTGGACTCCCAGGTCGCTGCTGGGAACAATGTTGTCCGAGTAGTACGCCACTTTTACAGACTGACAATAATACGCACCAAACCGAAGATAAAATCGATTTTAGAGGAAAAATTGTTAGGAAACATTCTTTCCTGTATATTTACTTGTATATAAAGAGCAAGTTCTGCCAAAAATTACAAGGAAGAGGCACTCTGATACAACCTGTATATCACATAAAGGAGGGCATCATTCACATTGTGGTACAATTGTTCAGGTAGTAGGACTACTACACTCATAAAGCCTATGCTCTACGGGAAAGGGCTGCCAAAAGTTACAAGGAACCGGCACTCCAATACACCCTTTATTACACATAATAGAGGGCATCATACACACCCTTGAAAAATTATGATTGATGGCCTGCTGGTGACCCTCCAAAACATTAGGAGCAAAGGCCTGCTGGTGACCCTCAAAAACATTATGGGTGAGGGCCTGCTGGTGACCCTATAAAACATTATGGGTGAGGGCCCACTGCTGAGCTGACCCTCTACAACATTAGGAGCGAGGGCAGCCTAATAAGCATGTTGATATGATGGAGGAGGAGGAGGATGGGAAAAGGGAGATTGAACCAAATACCCATTTTAGTGTTGGAAGGAGTGCATGGAAATACAGTTTATTCAATATACCATAAAAGCCACATTTAGAGTGCCTGTAACGGGGTGCCGAAGGCGCACTCGGTCTCCCATCAGCCACAGACCTGCTGCTTAGCTTCGGGAGCAAGGATCTGTGTTTGACCTCGTTCCCAGGGCGGCTTTGCTAGTTGGGAGGCTCCCTGCTCCTAGGTCTGCCTTGAGTGCCGAGCTGATCACTCGGTGCTCGACTGGTCGGTCTGTCGGTCATGTGACGCTGGCCACGTCACATGACCCTCACTCCCCACTATAAACACAGGTAGCCTTCTGGCCACAGGTTGCCTGGTAATTCTAGGTTCCTGGCTATTTGTTGGACTACTGAATACTCATCTGATCCTGTTCCCTGACGATCCTTTGTCTGCTCCTCCTGTACTGCGCATCCGTCCTGGTATTGTGACCTTGGCTCCGACCTGACTACTCTTTGCGGACTCCTCTGGTACTTCTCTACTCTCCTGGTATTTGACCCCGGCTTCTCCTGACCATTCTTTGCTTAGCCATTCACGTTCCGTATTTTGTCTTGTCTGTCTTCCCTGCACATATCCTAAGTAAGGTACTGTCGTCCAGTTGTCCCCTGTCATCAGGACTCGTGAGGCAAGTAGGCAGGGCCAGGGGTGAGGGTGGAGCGCAGTGGTCACTATCCTTCCCCCTGTGTGTGTGTGGGTGTGACCGTTACAGTGCCTTTATGTTCAGCCGCTTTCCTCTGGTGGAAAAGAAAAGTTAAGGGCAATCCAGGCCTTGTTCATTTTTATAAGAGTCAACCGGTCAGCATTGTCAGTTGACAGGTGGAATTGCTTATCAGTTATTATGCCCCCAGCAGCACTACATACACGCTCTAACAAAACGCTGGTGGCGGGGCAGGCCAGCACCTCCAAGGCATAGAGTGCCAGCTCGTGCCTCGTGTCCAGCATAGACACTCAATAGTTGTAAGGCACACAGGGATCACTGAGGACGCTGACACGGTCTGCTATGTACTCCTTCATCATCTTCCAAAAATTTTCCCTCTTTGTGACACTAGGCCGCGCATCAGGTTGAGGGTGCTGGCGGAGTGTCATGAAACTGTCCCAGGCCTTGGAGAGTGTTGCTCTGCCTCTGTTGGAACTGCTGTGTGTTCCCCTCCTCGATTGGCCAAGGAACTACATACTCTGCAGCCAGCGTTGTCAGCTGGAAATTTTTGGAGCAATTTTTCCACAAGGACCTTCTGGTATTGCACCATTTTGCTTGTCCTCTCCACCACAGGAATGAGAGATGAGAAGTTCTCTTTGTAGCGGGGGTCGAGAAGGGTGAAAAAACAGTAATCGGTGTTGGCCAAAATGATTACAACGCAAGGGTCACGGGAAAGGCAGCCTAACATAAAGTCTGCCATGTGTGCCAACAGATAAGACTTTGCTGTGCTAATCAGGAGGATGACTCTCATTTTCCTCATCCTCTTTCTCCTCTTCTACCCATCCATGCTGAACAGATAGAATAAAACTTCCATGGGTGCTACCCTCTGTAGCGGAGGCAACCGTCTCCTCTTCTTCCTCATCATCATCCAATTTGCGCTGAGAAGACGAACGGAGGGTAGTCTGGCTATCAGCGTTATTGCCGCTCACCATCTGTGTTGATTCCTCAAAGTTGCGTAAAACCTCACAGAGGTCAGACATCAATGCTCATTCTTCGCTTGTAAAGAGCGGAAGCTGACTGGATAGGCAATGACCATGTTGAAGCTGGTATTCCACTACTGCCCTCTGCTGCTCAGAAAGCCTGGCCAACATATGGAAGGTGGAGTTCCAGCGCGTGCTCATGACGCACAACAGTCAGTGAGCTGACAATTGCAAGTGCTGCTGCAGTGTTTTCAGACCGGCCAAAGCTATTGATGGCTTGCAGAAATGGGCACACACGGCTTACCTTCACCAGTAGCTCAGGCAAATTGGGGTAGGTTTTGAGAAACCACTGAACCACTAGGTTGAACATGTGGGCTAGGCATGGTATGGGTGTGAGCTTACCGAGCTCCAAAGCCGCCACCAAGTTACAACCATTATCAGACACAACCATGCCTTGTTTTAGGTTGAGTGGTGAGAACCACAGCTCAGTATGGGCCCTTATCCCCTGCCACAGCTGTGCGGCGGTGTGCTGTTTGTCACCGAAGCAGATCCGTTTAAACACGGTCTTTTGCCGCTTCCCCACTGCAGTGCTACACTGCTTCCAGCTACTGACTGATGTCTGACTGGTGCTGCAAGATGATAATTCAGAGGTGGAAGTGGAGGAGGATGCGGAGGAGGAGAAGAGGGGGTTACAGCCACTAAAGTAGGTGGTGGCGGAAACCCTGATGGAAGTAGGTGTCAGTAGCACCTGTGCCATCCCAGGGTACGACTTGCTCCCGCCCTCCTGAACGTTCACCCAGTGTGCCGTCAGGGAAATGTAGCATCCCTGTCCAAAAGCACTTGTTCACATGTCAGTTGTTAGGTGGATCTTCCCAATAACTGCGTTGGTCAGGGCACAGGTGATGTTACGGGACACATGCTGGTGTAAGGCTGGAACTGCGCACCATGAAAAATATTGGCGGTGAGACATCTGCCGCCATCAGGCTGCAGAAAGCCTCAGTGTCCACTAGCCAAAATGGCAACATTTCCAGGGCCAGCAATTTGGAAAGGTGCGCATTTAGTGTTATTGCCTGTGAGGCATCTGGGCCTGCTTCTTGGACAGGGGATTGTCCAGCACGTAACACAGGGGAAGAGGAGGCCATGGTGTGACCTGCAGACACTGGTTGTGGACCCAGGCGTTCCGCCCACCTACTAGGGTGCTTTGATTCCATGTGGTGGATCATGTTTGTGGAGGTGAGGCTGCTCATTTTGGTACGGCACAGGTTGCAAATGACAATTCTTTTAATCGTCCGCACTTTCCTTAAAAAAGAGCCAGACTACGGAACACCTACTCCTTGGCAAGGGAGATTGCCGCAAGTGGGTGCTCAGGGGAACAGTTGCGGGCCTGTTTAGTGTGGCCCGCCTTCTCCCTTTTGTCAACCCACTGCCTCTTCCAGCCTGTTGCGGTCCTGCGGATATCCCCCCCCCCCCCGTACTGCTGTCCTCGCTTAGCTTGCCTCCTTCCCAGGTTGGGTCAGTGACTTCATCGTCTAGCACCTCCTTATCCACTTCCTCACTCTTGTCATACTCCTGACTTGTTGGCCTAACAACAACCTCAGTTATTGACAACTGTGTCTCATCATCATCATCCACCTCGTGAAACAGTAATTGCCATTCCCCACCGTCATCTTCTTCTGACTGTGGATGCTCCAGAGTTTCGGAATCATGTCCCTCTTCAAGCAGGCTTGGCAAGAGGCCCAAATTAAGGAATGGCGAGGAAAACAGCTCCTTGGTATATCCGAGTAGTGAGATCAGCCAAGACTCTCCCATGGTGGGTGGAAGGAGTATCAGGGTGAGGATTCTGTTGACCAGACTCTTGGCTACTGAGACTGGACTTTGTGGAAGACAGGGTGGTGCTTAACTGACTGGAAGTTTTATCTGCTGCAATCCAACTGACCACCTGGTCACACTGATCTGACTTCGAGAGTGGTGTCCTGTGCCGCCCTGCAAACTGGGACATGAAGCTAGGTATTGTGGATGAGTGTGTTTCTTGTGCTCTGGCAGCAGGCACAGTTTCACCAGGCCAGGGCCATGGCCTCTTCGTTCACCATCATCAGCATGGTCACTTTCCAGTCCCTTATTAAATGGTATATATGCTTGCAAGTATGTCACACGTACAGTAGCGCAGGTTTTGTAAGTGTATGCGCAATCAAAGTACACAGAATGTGTTGCGCTAAAAATATATATTACTGCCAGATACAACTATAGTCCTTAAAAGGACTTTTGGTTCTCTAACAAGTTTTAGCAATTTAGTGCAGGTTGCTCTAAAAATATATATTGCTGCCACCCACAATAGTCCTTAAAAGGACTTTCGGGTCTATAACATGTATAAAAACTAAAATATTGCTATTTCAATCCCTACATTATCTCTCCCTTCTGCTCTCCAGCTCTCCCTGACTAATAATGAGCCAAACACGTGTCATCGGGTGCTATATAGCACCCAATGACGCGTTTTGGCCAGCCAATCACTGTAATGCCAGCAGCCAATATGACTACGGCATTACAATGAATGGCAGTACCTAGCTGCATGTTTATTGGCTGCGTAGCAGCCAACAAACGTGCGGGGAGGAGGCTCGAGCATCTTGCTCGAGCACACCCTGTATTCGGCCGAACACTGTGATGTGCCCAGCATCGCGATACTCGAGCCGAACTAGTGTTTGGCCGAGCATGCTCACCCAACACTAGATTGTACTAATTATCTTTGTCAAGCCTGGAAGGACTACATAAAAGAAAGTCTGGTAAAGGGTAAAATCTGACCATCTGTTTCTCCTATGGGAAAAGGATTCAGTTTTCTCAAGAATAAGGATGGCAAGTCTCAAACCATGTATTGACTACTGGGAGCTTAATAAGATCATGGTCAAAAAGCGCTATCCTTTTCCTTTTGATACCAAACATTTTTAACCAGATCCAGGATGCTAAAAGGTTCACCAAGTTAGACCTCCGGGAGACTTATAGCCTTATGCGCATAAAGGAGGAGCATAAGTGGAAAACAATGTTTAATACCTGGAGAGTCATTTTGAATATTTGGTGATGCCATTTGGTCTTAGCAATTCCCTTGCCATCCTTCAAAACCTTGTGAATGATTTGTTGAACATTTTTGGTCATTTATTTAGACAACATTCTAGTGTACTCCTCTGATTTGAGTTCTCATGTTCGACATGTTAAGTCTGTCTTGCAGATGCTGTGAAGTAATTTGTGATCTGTGAAATGAGAAAAATGTTGGTTTGGAGTCAAAGAGGTGCCATTCTTGGGTATAACATAGCCCCAGACTCTTTTTGCATACAGCAAGTCAAGTTTCAAGCAATTCATGACTGGCTGCAGCCTAAGTCTCTCAAGGCCCTGCAGAGGTTCTTGTGTTTCACTAATTATTATAGAAAAATGTATTAAAAATGTTTCTGTTATCTCCAAACCTCTTACTGATCTTACCAGGAAAGGTGCTGATGTCAATTGGAAACCTGTGGCTATGGTTGCCTTTGAAACACTGAAAAGGTGTTTTGTTGAAACTCCCATTCATAACCAACCATAGACCTTCCATCGTAGAGGTTGATGCTTTTGACGTAGTGGTGTTGTCTCAGGGTACGTCCACTTTTACCTGTTGGAAAACTCTGTTCTCATTTCTATAGAAAATTTTCCTTTGCTGAAGCTAATTATGACATAGGAAATCATGAGCTTTTGGCCATTAAGTGAGACTTTGAGGAATGGTGCTATTTTCATGACTGGGCTAAAAACCAGGAAGTGGTTCTTAATGACCACAAAAAAAACGGACGTTTCTGGAGTCTAGGCAGGCTCATTGGGCTTTGTTTTTCACACGTTTTGATTTTGACATCACTTCTGTTCCACCTAAACCCCAAGGTCTGAACTGGTCCCAATTTTACCTGCAGGCATTGTCGTTTCTGCTATTTCTCCTGATCTGGTCTCTGAGATCTCTGCCAATCAGAATCAGTTACTTGAAGGTACTCCTGCAGGTAATTTTTTTGTCCTGGAGGGGTTTCAGACTTCTTTATTGCCTGAACTTCATGACTCTGTTTTGAGTGGAAATCCAGGTATTGAGGACACTAGTAGGTTGGTGGCTAGGCATTATTGGTATCCTACTATGTCTCAGAATATTCGGACGTTTCGGCGTGTGAAACCTATGCTAGGTCAAAACCCCCAGGTCTCGTCCAGCTGGAGAGCTGTATATATTGTCTATTCCCAAGAGGTTGTGGTCACATATCTCCATGAATTTTATTATGGATTCATGGATCTTCCATGCTTCCCAGAGAAGACCGTGATCCGGGTGGTGGTGAACAGATTTTCAAAAATGTCACATTTCGTTTCTTTAAGAAAATCTCCTTTGGCTAAGAAATTGTCCTTGGTATTTTAGACCATATGGTTAAAATCCATGGCAGTCCCGAATATATTGTATCTAACAGGGGGGTGCAATTTGTTTCAAAGTTTTGGAGATCTTTTTGTAATCGTTTGGGTGTCGCTCTCTCCTTCTCTTCAGCCTTTCATCCGGAAGCCAACAGGCAGACTGAAAGGCTGAATCTGAGTTTTGAGCAGTTTTTGAGGTGTTATTTGGCTGAAAATCAGTGACTGGATATCATATCTGTCATTTGCTGAACTGGACATCAATAATCACTCTAACAGTTCTACTAATACTTCGCCATTTTTCTGCAATTATATTTTCCATCATCACGTGGGTTCATTTAAGTCTTCTAATTCTGATAATCCAATCTTGATAATGATAATCAATTTTGCCCCAACTGCCCCCTCTTTTAGTATTTTTTCAGGGCAACTTTAACCCCTTCTGTCCCCATATGTCTATTTTATGTTGGCATCATTTTGCAAATGTAATTTTACTTTGTTAGGACGTTAGAAGGCTTAGAGTTTTAGAAGCAATCCTTAAAATTTTTAAGACAAATTTCCACAACCCACTTTTTAAGACCAGTTCAGTTCTGAAGTCCCTTTGTGGGGCTTACATAGTAGAAACCACCCATTTTTGAAACTACACCCCTCAAGTTATTCAAAACTTATTTTACAAACTTTGTGAACCCTTTAGGTATTCCACAAGAATTAAAGGAAAATTGAGTTGAATTTTCAAAATTTCACTTTTTTGGCAGATTTTCATAGTAACATAGTAACCTAGTAATATAGTTTATAAGGCAGAAAAAAGACATCTGTCCATCCAGTTCAGCCTGTTATCCTGCAAGTTGATACAGAGGAAGGCAAAAAAAAAACAACAAAAAAACTGTGAGGTAGAAGCCAATTTTCCCCACTTAAGGGGAAAAAAATCTTTTCCGACTCTAATCAGGCAATCAGAATAATTCCCTGGATCAACGACTCCTCTCTAGTAGCTATAGCCTGTCATATTATTACACTCCAGAAATACATACAGGCCACTCTTGACCTCTTTTAGAGAATTCACCATCACCACCTCCTCAGGCAGAGAGTTCCATAGTCTCACTGCTCTTACCGTAAAGAATCCTCTTCTATGTTTGTGTGCAAACCTTCTTTCCTTCAGACGCGGAGGATGTCACCTCGTCATATTCACAATCCTAGGGATAAATAGATAATGGGAGAGATCTCTGTACTGATGTTACCGCCAGACATCTGAGAAGCTCTGACAGACGTTCTTCAGAACCTCCTGCTTGAGGTTCTTTTGTTTTGCTTTCGTTTTGTCATCTCGTTTCCCTCTCTCAGCTGTCATCTAGTTGCACTGATTGCATCCCTTTAAATCCCCTCCCATACTGCATCACTTTGAGGTTTATACAACTTCCTGGAGTGTGTACATGCTGGATGCTACAACTGATGCTTCTACAGATAAGTCTGTTCATTCATTTGTGTTTTCCTGTTTGCTTGATCCTAGGTGACCCTGACTCCCTCCGTATTAAGTGTAGGGAGCCGGTGGTCATGTCCCCTCACTATTATAGGGTGTTCAGGTGTCATACAGTCGAGGCACGAGGACATGCAATTTTCTATCATAGAGATCTTTGCATGGGTTGAGAAGACAGGGAGAGTTTCAGGGCTTAAATAGGGGTCACCCTTTTGTTCCTTAGTTTTGGATCAAGCCAGTCGGATCCTTATTTGTAACTTCTTGTTTTCTGTTACACCATCCGTGACAACTGATCCCTTAAATATTTATACATAGTTATTAGATCTCCCTTCAGTCGTCTTTTTTCTAAAGTGAATAACCCTAATTTTGATAACCTCTCAGGGTACTGTAGTCTATCCATTCCAGTTATTACTTTAGTTGCCCTCCTGTGAACCCTATCCAACTCTATGTCTGCCTTGTTCACATGAGCCCAGAACTGTACACAGTACTCCATGTGTGGTCTAACTAGTGATTTGTAAAGTGGTAAACCATTATCTTATTGGCCTTGGCAGCATCTGCCTGACACTGGTTTCTACAGCTTAGTTTGCTGTTCACCAAAGTTCCTAGGTCTGTTTCCATGTCAGTGTTACCCAGTGTTTTACCATTTAGTATGTATGGGTGACTTGCATCATTCCTTCCCATGTGCATAAACTTAAATTTTTCAGTGTTAAACCTCATCTGCCACTTCTCTGCCCACACCTTCAATCTATCCAGATCCTTCTGTAGCAGTATACTCTTCCATGTCAATTACTTCACACAGTTTAGTGTTATCTGCAAAAATTGATATTTTACTGTGCAAGCCTTCTACAAGATCATTAATAAATATATAGAAGAGAATAGGGCCCAATACTGACCCCTGTGGTACCCCACTAGTGACAGTGACCCAATTTGAGTCTATTTATACTTTTTACCATGTATATAATTGAAGAACATTTTTTGGGTTAGTTTTGGTCTCTTTGGCAATTAATCTCTCGGTCTTTAGTTTGGCTGCTTTTATTTGTTGTTTACATATTTTATTTCTTTCTTATAGTTTTTCAGTGCTTCCTCACTAGCACTCCTCTTTTCTTCTGTCAGGTCTATTGGCTAATATTAAGTCCAGTATGGCTGTCCCTCTAGTCAGGGCCTGAACCAGTTGGGAAAGGTAATTGTCTTTGGTTATTGCCAAGAACCTGGAACCTTAATGAGATATACAGGTTTTAGTTTCCCAGTCTATATCTGGGTAGTTGAAGTCCCCCATAATAACGACCTCATTATGATCTGCCGCCTCGTCTATCTCGTTTAGTAGTAGATTTTCTGTGGACTCTGGTATATTAGGTGGTTTATAATAAACTCCTATTAGTATTTTTTTATTGTTTTTGCCTCCATGTATTTATACCCACAGTGACTCCACCTGTACATGTCCCTCACTTGTATCTTCTCGGACTGTGGACTTTAGACAGGACTTTACATAAAGGCAGACCCCTCCCCCTCTTCGGTTTTTGTGATCCTTTCTAAACAGACTGTAAACCTGTACATTAACTGCCCAGTCAAAGCCATTATCCAGCCGTGACTCAGTTATTCCCACTGTGTCATAGTCCTCCTCACACATCACTAATTCCAGTTCACCAGTTTTATTAGTCAGGCTTCTGGCATTAGTATACATAAATTAAGAGATTTATGTATATTACATACCCAAACACCAAAAGAAAAACAATAAGTATGAAAGGAAATATAGCTCTAAGGAAGATATATGAAAAGAAAGAGGACGTAGGAAGGCAGAGGAGGAAGGAAAAAAAAGATCAGAACCACTATAATAAAGTGGAATCTGATCCGATCTATTATTAGCGCTATTTAGCAATATCATAGTGATATGGGACATACTCTTGCACTTACATACTGTAGATACTGTAGATACCACGCCAATTATACAGGATATAAAAATAGTGACATATTAGTGAATACTAAATCAATAAAGTGACTTGGTGCAAGGCCTCCCTACTCGTGACATACACATACACATCCCTACGATAGAGCCTGTAGCCGACAGAGATGTCAGCCCAGTTCTCCAGGAATCCAAACCCCTCCTTCCTACACCAGTTCTTGAGCCACTTGTTAACCTCCCTAATCTCCCACTGCCTTTCTTGTGTGGCTCATGTTACAGGTAATGTAACACCCCAGAGTTGTGTTACTACACGCCTCTACCCCGCTACTGTCTTGTAAGAGCTTGTATATTGTCATCTGATATAATTTATATTATGTCTTCATAACTGTGCATGTAAAACTATGTTAAATTCCATTTCCTTGTAATTTTCCAGGTGTAACAGCTGGTGGCAGCAATGCATTGGCCAGGTACAAGTCCTAGTTTAGTGTATCTAGGCTGGAATAGATTATTCCAGCTTAGCTCCCCCTCTGTGGAGGTGTGGACTGTTCCCACATCCTGCAGCATGGGTGGAGAAGGAAGTTAGAGTTAGTGTAGCCCACCCCCTGCTAGGGCTAGTGTGTGTGTGTGTGTGTGTGTGTGTGTGAGGAGATCCCCTGCATAGGGAAGACAGCAAGGATCTTGTTTCGGCTGAGACCTGATCACATTCCCAGACTGAACCTTCAGCCTCAGCTGGATGAAGAAAGCAGATAAACTCCAGAGTTCCAGGAAGAAAGCATCCCCTGAGAAATCATCTGAGAGATAAGTCCAGAGACCTAGAAGAAGCCATCCCTCCTCAGCTAGTCTGTCCCCACAAAGCAGAAGTTACAGAGAAGTGCAGAAGATTAGTTCCTGCCACAATTACAGAGCTACCAACCAGATGAATTATCCTGCAAGCTCCCCACATATCAAGCAGAAGTATTTATTCCTGCCAATTATTGCTAAAACCTGCTGGGACCAGAGAACAAAGCTGTAAACTGCTTGGATACAAGTTATCTTCAGTAAAGAAACATTTGAACTTCACCTAAAGGTCTGGACATAATTTCTGCTGCAAATTCCTCTATTACTCCTACTATCACTACACTCAAATGTATTGCAAGTGAGCCAGGAGTCCAGCCATTCCCAGGTAGGAGACACCATTGACACAATTAGCACCACCCTATAGAGACATTGTAAGTAGGGATGAGCGAACTCGAACTGTATAGTTCGGGTTCGTACCGAATTTTGGGGTGTCCGTGACACGGACCCGAACCCGGACATTTTCGTAAAAGTCCGGGTTCGGGTTCGGTGTTCGTCGCTTTCTTCGCGCTTTTGTGACGCTTTCTTGGCGCTTTTTGAAAGGCTGCAAAGCAGCCAATCAACAAGCGTCATACTACTTGCCCCAAGAGGCCATCACAGCCATGCCTACTATTGGCATGGCTGTGATTGGCCAGAGCACCATGTGACCCAGCCTCTATTTAAGCTGGAGTCACATAGCGCCGCCCGTCACTCTGCTCTGATTAGCGTAGGGAGAGGTTGCGGCTGCGACAGTAGGGCGAGATTAGGCAGATTAACTCCTCCAAAGGACTTGATTAACTGATCGATCTGCAGCTGTGGATCATTGAGCTGCTGATCCTCAATTGCTCACTGTTTTTAGGCTGCCCAGACCGTTTGTCAGTCACATTTTTCTGGGGTGATCGGCGGCCATTTTGTGTCTTGTGGTGCGCCAGCACAAGCTGCGACCAAGTGCATTTAACCCTCAATGGTGTGGTTGTTTTTTGGCTAAAGCCTACATCAGGGTGAAGCTGTCACACCAAGTGCATTTAACCAGCAATAGTCTGTTCATTTTTTGGCCATATACAAAATCAGGGGCAAGCTGCGCCTGTCACCAAGTGCATTTAACCCTCAATGGTGTGGTTGTTTTTTGGCTAAAGCCTACATCAGGGTGAAGCTGTCACACCAAGTGCATTTAACCAGCAATAGTCTGTTCATTTTTTGGCCATATACTAAATCAGGGGCAAGCTGCGCCTGTCACCAAGTGCATTTAACCCTCAATGGTGTGGTTGTTTTTTGGCTAAAGCCTACATCAGGGTGAAGCTGTCACACCAAGTGCATTTAACCAGCAATAGTCTGTTTATTTTTTGACCATATCCCAGTCTAATTCTGTCACTAAATCCATACCGGTCACCCAGCGCCTAAATACTAGGCCTCAAATTTATATCCCGCTAAATCTGTCCTTAGTGCTGTAGCTGGGCGAGTTATTTAGTGTCCGTTCAAGCACATTTCTTGTTCTGGGTTGAAATACAATTCCCAATTTAGCAATTTCATAATTTAGTGGTTTCTGCTATATCAGAGCTATTTGAAATCTATCCCTAAAAGGGTATATAATATTCAAGGTGCACATTGGGTCATTCAGAATAACTTCACACACACCCGCTACTGTGTATTTCCAAGTCTAATTCTGTCACTAAACCCATACCTGTCACCCAGCGCCTAAATACTAGGCCTCAAATTTATATCCCGCTAAATCTGTCCCTAGTGCTGTAGCTGGGCGAGTTATTTAGTGTCCGTTCAAGCACATTTCTTGTTCTGGGTTGAAATACAATTCCCAATTTAGCAATTTCATAATTTAGTGGTTTCTGCTATATCAGAGCTATTTGAAATCTATCCCTAAAAGGGTATATAATATTCAAGGTGCACATTGGGTCATTCAGAATAACTTCACACACACCCGCTACTGTGTATTTCCAAGTCTAATTCTGGCACTAAACCCATACCTGTCACCCAGCGCCTAAATACTAGGCCTCAAATTTATATCCAGCTAAATCTGTCCCTAGTGCTGTAGCTGGGCGAGTTATTTAGTGTCCGTTCAAGCACATTTCTTGTTCTGGGTTGAAATACAATTCCCAATTTAGCAATTTCATAATTTAGTGGTTTCTGCTATATCAGAGCTATTTGAAATCTATCCCTAAAAGGGTATATAATATTCAAGGTGCACATTGGGTCATTCAGAATAACTTCACACACACCCGCTACTGTGTATTTCCAAGTCTAATTCTGGCACTAAACCCATACCTGTCACCCAGCGCCTAAATACTAGGCCTCAAATTTATATCCCGCTAAATCTGTCCTTAGTGCTGTAGCTGGGCGAGTTATTTAGTGTCCGTTCAAGCACATTTCTTGTTCTGGGTTGAAATACAATTCCCAATTTAGCAATTTCATAATTTAGTGGTTTCTGCTATATCAGAGCTATTTGAAATCTATCCCTAAAAGGGTATATAATATTCAAGGTGCACATTGGGTCATTCAGAATAACTTCACACACACCCGCTACTGTGTATTTCCAAGTCTAATTCTGTCACTAAACCCATACCTGTCACCCAGCGCCTAAATACTAGGCCTCAAATTTATATCCCGCTAAATCTGTCCTTAGTGCTGTAGCTGGGCGAGTTATTTAGTGTCCGTTCAAGCACATTTCTTGTTCTGGGTTGAAATACAATTCCCAATTTAGCAATTTCATAATTTAGTGGTTTCTGCTATATCAGAGCTATTTGAAATCTATCCCTAAAAGGGTATATAATATTCAAGGTGCACATTGGGTCATTCAGAATAACTTCACACACACCCGCTACTGTGTTTTTCCAAGTCTAATTCTGGCACTAAACCCATACCTGTCACCCAGCGCCTAAATACTAGGCCTCAAATTTATATCCCGCTAAATCTGTCCTTAGTGCTGTAGCTGGGCGAGTTATTTAGTGTCCGTTCAAGCACATTTCTTGTTCTGGGTTGAAATACAATTCCCAATTTAGCAATTTCATAATTTAGTGGTTTCTGCTATATCAGAGCTATTTGAAATCTATCCCTAAAAGGGTATATAATATTCAAGGTGCACATAGGGTCATTCAGAATAACTTCACACACCCGCTACTGTGCATTTCCAAATCTAATTCTGTCACTAAACCCATACCTGTCACCCAGCGCCTAAATACTAGGCCTCAAATTTATATCCCGCTAAATCTCTCGTTACCGCTGTCCTGTTGTGGCTGGGAAAGTTATTTAGTGTCCGTCAAAGCACATTTTTTGTTCTGGGTTGAAATACAATTCCCAATTTAGCAATTTCATAATTTAGTGGTTTCTGCTATATCAGAGCTATTTGAAATCTATCCCTAAAAGGGTATATAATATTCAAGGTGCACATTGGGTCATTCAGAATAACTTCACACACACCCGCTACTGTGTATTTCCAAGTCTAATTCTGTCACTAAACCCATACCTGTCACCCAGCGCCTAAATACTAGGCCTCAAATTTATATCCCGCTAAATCTGTCCTTAGTGCTGTAGCTGGGCGAGTTATTTAGTGTCCGTTCAAGCACATTTCTTGTTCTGGGTTGAAATACAATTCCCAATTTAGCAATTTCATAATTTAGTGGTTTCTGCTATATCAGAGCTATTTGAAATCTATCCCTAAAAGGGTATATAATATTCAAGGTGCACATTGGGTCATTCAGAATAACTTCACACACACCCGCTACTGTGTTTTTCCAAGTCTAATTCTGGCACTAAACCCATACCTGTCACCCAGCGCCTAAATACTAGGCCTCAAATTTATATCCCGCTAAATCTGTCCTTAGTGCTGTAGCTGGGCGAGTTATTTAGTGTCCGTTCAAGCACATTTCTTGTTCTGGGTTGAAATACAATTCCCAATTTAGCAATTTCATAATTTAGTGGTTTCTGCTATATCAGAGCTATTTGAAATCTATCCCTAAAAGGGTATATAATATTCAAGGTGCACATAGGGTCATTCAGAATAACTTCACACACCCGCTACTGTGCATTTCCAAATCTAATTCTGTCACTAAACCCATACCTGTCACCCAGCGCCTAAATACTAGGCCTCAAATTTATATCCCGCTAAATCTCTCGTTACCGCTGTCCTGTTGTGGCTGGGAAAGTTATTTAGTGTCCGTCAAAGCACATTTTTTGTTCTGGGTTGAAATACAATTCCCAATTTAGCAATTTCATAATTTAGTGGTTTCTGCTATATCAGAGCTATTTGAAATCTATCCCTAAAAGGGTATATAATATTCAAGGTGCACATTGGGTCATTCAGAATAACTTCACACACACCCGCTACTGTGTATTTCCAAGTCTAATTCTGTCACTAAACCCATACCTGTCACCCAGCGCCTAAATACTAGGCCTCAAATTTATATCCCGCTAAATCTGTCCTTAGTGCTGTAGCTGGGCGAGTTATTTAGTGTCCGTTCAAGCACATTTCTTGTTCTGGGTTGAAATACAATTCCCAATTTAGCAATTTCATAATTTAGTGGTTTCTGCTATATCAGAGCTATTTGAAATCTATCCCTAAAAGGGTATATAATATTCAAGGTGCACATTGGGTCATTCAGAATAACTTCACACACACCCGCTACTGTGTATTTCCAAGTCTAATTCTGGCACTAAACCCATACCTGTCACCCAGCGCCTAAATACTAGGCCTCAAATTTATATCCCGCTAAATCTGTCCTTAGTGCTGTAGCTGGGCGAGTTATTTAGTGTCCGTTCAAGCACATTTCTTGTTCTGGGTTGAAATACAATTCCCAATTTAGCAATTTCATAATTTAGTGGTTTCTGCTATATCAGAGCTATTTGAAATCTATCCCTAAAAGGGTATATAATATTCAAGGTGCACATAGGGTCATTCAGAATAACTTCACACACCCGCTACTGTGCATTTCCAAATCTAATTCTGTCACTAAACCCATACCTGTCACCCAGCGCCTAAATACTAGGCCTCAAATTTATATCCCGCTAAATCTCTCGTTACCGCTGTCCTGTTGTGGCTGGGAAAGTTATTTAGTGTCCGTCAAAGCACATTTTTTGTTCTGGGTTGAAATACAATTCCCAATTTAGCAATTTCATAATTTAGTCGTTTCTGCTATATCAGAGCTATTTGAAATCTATCCCTAAAAGGGTAGATCATATTGAAGGTGCACATAGGGTCATTCAGAATAACTTCACACACACGCTTCTGTGCATTTCCAAGTCTAATTCTGTCACTAAATCCATACCGGTCACCCAGCGCCTAAATACTAGGCCTCAAATTTATATCCCGCTGAATTTGAATACAATACATTGGGCCAAATAATATATTTGTTGTTGTGGTGAACCATAACAATGAGAAAAACATCTAGTAAGGGACGCGGACGTGGACATGGTCGTGGTGGTGTTAGTGGACCCTCTGGTGCTGGGAGAGGACGTGGCCGTTCTGCCACATCCACACGTCCTAGTGTACCAACTACCTCAGGTCCCAGTAGCCGCCAGAATTTACAGCGATATATGGTGGGGCCCAATGCCGTTCTAAGGATGGTAAGGCCTGAGCAGGTACAGGCATTAGTCAATTGGGTGGCCGACAGTGGATCCAGCACGTTCACATTATCTCCCACCCAGTCTTCTGCAGAAAGCGCACAGATGGCGCCTGAAAACCAACCCCATCAGTCTGTCACATCACCCCCATGCATACCAGGGAAACTGTCTCAGCCTCAAGTTATGCAGCAGTCTCTTATGCTGTTTGAAGACTCCGCTGGCAGGGTTTCCCAAGGGCATCCACCTAGCCCTTCCCCAGCGGTGAAAGACATAGAATGCACTGACGCACAACCACTTATGTTTCCTGATGATGAGGACATGGGAATACCACCTCAGCATGTCTCTGATGATGACGAAACACAGGTGCCAACTGCTGCGTCTTTCTGCAGTGTGCAGACTGAACAGGAGGTCAGGGATCAAGACTGGGTGGAAGACGATGCAGGGGACGATGAGGTCCTAGACCCCACATGGAATGAAGGTCGTGCCACTGACTTTCACAGTTCGGAGGAAGAGGCAGTGGTGAGACCGAGCCAACAGCGTAGCAAAAGAGGGAGCAGTGGGCAAAAGCAGAACACCCGCCGCCAAGAGACTCCGCCTGCTACTGACCGCCGCCATCTGGGACCGAGCACCCCAAAGGCAGCTTCAAGGAGTTCCCTGGCATGGCACTTCTTCAAACAATGTGCTGACGACAAGACCCGAGTGGTTTGCACGCTGTGCCATCAGAGCCTGAAGCGAGGCATTAACGTTCTGAACCTGAGCACAACCTGCATGACCAGGCACCTGCATGCAAAGCATGAACTGCAGTGGAGTAAACACCTTAAAACCAAGGAAGTCACTCAGGCTCCCCCTGCTACCTCTTCTGCTGCTGCCGCCTCGGCCTATTCTGCTGCTGCCGCCTCGGCCTCTTCCTCCGCCTCTGGAGGAACGTTGGCACCTGCCGCCCAGCAAACAGGGGATGTACCACCAACACCACCACCACCACCTCCGTCACCAAGCGTCTCAACCATGTCACACGCCAGCGTTCAGCTCTCCATCTCACAAACATTTGATAGAAAGCGTAAATTCCCACCTAGCCACCCTCGATCCCTGGCCCTGAATGCCAGCATTTCTAAACTACTGGCCTATGAAATGCTGTCATTTAGGCTGGTGGACACAGACAGCTTCAAACAGCTCATGTCGCTTGCTGTCCCACAGTATGTTGTTCCCAGCTGGCACTACTTCTCCAAGAGAGCCGTGCCTTCCCTGCACAACCAAGTATCCGATAAAATCAAGTGTGCACTGCGCAACGCCATCTGTGGCAAGGTCCACCTAACCACAGATACGTGGACCAGTAAGCACGGCCAGGGACGCTATATCTCCCTAACTGCACACTGGGTAAATGTAGTGGCAGCTGGGCCCCAGGCGGAGAGCTGTTTGGCGCACGTCCTTCCGCCGCCAAGGATCGCAGGGCAACATTCTTTGCCTCCTGTTGCCACCTCCTCCTTCTCGGCTTCCTCCTCCTCTTCTTCCACCTGCTCATCCAGTCAGCCACACACCTTCACCACCAACTTCAGCACAGCCCGGGGTAAACGTCAGCAGGCCATTCTGAAACTCATATGTTTGGGGGACAGGCCCCACACCGCACAGGAGTTGTGGCGGGGTATAGAACAACAGACCGACGAGTGGTTGCTGCCGGTGAGCCTCAAGCCCGGCCTGGTGGTGTGTGATAATGGGCGAAATCTCGTTGCAGCTCTGGGACTAGCCAATTTGACGCACATCCCTTGCTTGGCGCATGTGCTGAATTTGGTGGTGCAGAAGTTCATTCACAACTACCCCGACATGTCAGAGCTGCTGCATAAAGTGCGGGCCGTCTGTTCGCGCTTCCGGCGTTCACATCCTGCTGCTGCTCGCCTGTCTGCGCTACAGCGTAACTTCGGCCTTCCCGCTCACCGCCTCATATGCGACGTGCCCACCAGGTGGAACTCCACCTTGCACATGCTGGACAGACTGTGCGAGCAGCAGCAGGCCATAGTGGAGTTTCAGCTGCAGCACGCACGGGTCAGTCGCACTACAGAACAGCACCACTTCACCACCAATGACTGGGCCTCCATGCGAGACCTGTGTGCCCTGTTGCGCTGTTTCGAGTACTCCACCAACATGGCCAGTGGCGATGACACCGTTATCAGCGTTACAATACCACTTCTATGTCTCCTTGAGAAAACACTTAGGGCGATGATGGAAGAGGAGGTGGCCCAGGAGGAGGAGGAGGAGGAGGAGGAAGAGGGGTCATTTTTAGCACTTTCAGGCCAGTCTCTTCGAAGTGACTCAGAGGGAGGTTTTTGGCAACAGCAGAGGCCAGGTACAAATGTGGCCAGCCAGGGCCCACTACTGGAGGACGAGGAGGACGAGGATGAGGAGGAGGTGGAGGAGGATGAGGATGAAGCATGGTCACAGCGGGGTGGCACCCAACGCAGCTCGGGTCCATCACTGGTGCGTGGCTGGGGGGAAAGGCAGGACGATGACGATACGCCTCCCACAGAGGACAGCTTGTCCTTATCCCTGGGCAGCCTGGCACACATGAGCGACTACATGCTGCTGCGCAACGACAGCAGAGTTGCCCACATTTTAACCTGTGCGGACTACTGGGTTGCCACCCTGCTGGATCCACGCTACAAAGACAATGTGCCCACCTTACTTCCTGCACTGGAGCGTGATAGGAAGATGCGCGAGTACAAGCGCACGTTGGTAGACGCGCTACTGAGAGCATTCCCAAATGTCACAGGGGAACAAGTGGAAGCCCAAGGCCAAGGCAGAGGAGGAGCAAGAGGTCGCCAAGGCAGCTGTGTCACGGCCAGCTCCTCTGAGGGCAGGGTTAGCATGGCAGAGATGTGGAAAACTTTTGTCAACACGCCACAGCTAACTGCACCACCACCTGATACGCAACGTGTTAGCAGGAGGCAACATTTCACTAACATGGTGGAACAGTACGTGTGCACACCCCTCCACGTACTGACTGATGGTTCGGCCCCATTCAACTTCTGGGTCTCTAAATTGTCCACGTGGCCAGAGCTAGCCTTTTATGCCTTGGAGGTGCTGGCCTGCCCGGCAGCCAGCGTTTTGTCTGAACGTGTATTCAGCACGGCAGGGGGCGTCATTACAGACAAACGCAGCCGCCTGTCTACAGCCAATGTGGACAAGCTGACGTTCATAAAAATGAACCAGGCATGGATCCCACAGGACCTGTCCGTCCCTTGTCCAGATTAGACATTAACTACCTCCCCATAACCATATATTATTGGACTCCAGGGCACTTCCTCATTCAATCCTATTTTTATTTTCATTTTACCATTATATTGCGATGCTACCCAAAGTTGAATGAACCTCTCCTCTGCCTGTGTGCTAGGCCTAAATATATGCCAATGGACTGTTGCAGTGGTGGCTGACATGAAGCCTGATTCTCTGCTATGACATGCAGACTAATTCTCTGCTGACATGAAGCCAGATTGTCTGTTACGGGACCTCTCTCCTCTGCCTGGGTGCTGGGCCTAAATTTATGACAATGGACTGTTGCAGTGGTGGCTGACGTGAAGCCTGATTCTCTGCTATGACATGCAGACTAATTCTCTGCTGACATGAAGCCAGATTGTCTGTTACGGGACCTCTCTGCTCTGCCTGTGTGCTAGGCCTAAATATATGCCAATGGACTGTTGCAGTGGTGGCTGACGTGAAGCCTCATTCTCTGCTATGACATGCAGACTGATTCTCTGCTGTCATGAAGCCAGATTGTCTGTTACGGGACCTCTCTGCTCTGCCTGTGTGCTAGGCCTAAATATATGCCAATGGACTGTTGCAGTGGTGGCTGACGTGAAGCCTCATTCTCTGCTATGACATGCAGACAAATTCTCTGCTGACATGAAGACAGATTCTCTGTTACGGGACCTCCCTCCTCTGCCTGGGTGCTGGGCCTAAATATATGCCAATGGACTGTTGCAGTGGTGGCTGACGTGAAGCCTCATTCTCTGCTATGACATGCAGACTGATTCTCTGCTGACATGAAGCCAGATTCTCTGTTACGGGACCTCTCTCCTCTGCCTGTGTGTGTGCTGGGCCTAAATATATGCCAATGGACTGTTGCAGTGGTGGCTGACGTGAAGCCTGATTCTCTGCTATGACATGCAGACTAATTCTCTGCTGACATGAAGACAGATCCTCTGTTACGGGACCTCTCTCCTCTGCCTGGGTGCTGGGCCTAAATATATGACAATGGACTGTTGCACTGGTGGCTGACGTGAAGCCTGATTCTCTGCTATGACATGCAGACTGATTCTCTGCTGACATGAAGACAGATTCTCTGTTACGGGACCTCTCTCCTCTGCCTGGGTGCCGGGGCCTAAATATCTGAGAATGGACTGTTCCAGTGGTGGGTGACGGGAAGCCAGATTCTCTGCTATGGAACCTCTCTCCAATTGATTTTGGTTAATTTTTATTTATTTAATTTTTATTTTAATTCATTTCCCTATCCACATTTGTTTGCAGGGGATTTACCTACATGTTGCTGCCTTTTGCAGCCCTCTAGCTCTTTCCTGGGCTGTTTTACAGCCTTTTTAGTGCCGAAAAGTTCGGGTCCCCATTGACTTCAATGGGGTTCGGGTTCGGGACGAAGTTCGGATCGGGTTCGGATCCCGAACCCGAACATTTCCGGGATGTTCGGCCGAACTTCTCGAACCCGAACATCCAGGTGTTCGCTCAACTCTAATTGTAAGTCATTACCCCACTCTGGCATTGCTAATCTGGGACGTGCGTTAACACCTTGGAAGGGCCCTGGGGTAGTACCCTGCGCACGCTGCAATTGGCGTCACTAACAAATATAGACTATTATCCACCTGTATTCTGGCCCACTGCATAAGTGGCGTCAGCGTACCCGTTCCTTGTCACTGCAGTAGTATTTTGGAAAACACTACCTTTTAGGTCCTTGCCATAAGCTTTTGACCTAAATCCCTAAAATAAATTTTAAGGACGCTCCACCTACCTCTACCATTTTAATAAAAAAAAATCTGTAACACATCAAGGGTTAACAGCCAAACAAAACTCAATATCTATTACCCTGATTCTCCAGTTTACAGAAACGACCCATATGTGGTGGTAAACTGCTGTAAGGGCGCACGGCAGGGCGCAGAAAGAAAAGAAAGCCGCATGTTTTTTGGAAGGTATGTAGATTTTGTTGGACTGGTTTTTAGACACCATGTCCCATTTGAAGCCCCCCAGATGCACCCCTACAGAAGAAACTCCCAAAAAGTGACCCCATTTGGGAAACTACAGGATAAGGTGACAGTTTTATTGGTATTATTTTGGGGTACATATGATTTTTGATCATTCTATATCATTATATTTTTCGATTGCCTTGGAAAGGGGCTTGTTTTTTTGCAGGAAGAGTTAACATTTTTATTGGTGCCATCTTTGGGTACATATGATCTTTTGATAATTTATTATTACCCTTTATGGGGCAAGGAGACCAAAAAATTGGTTGTTTTGGCACAGTTTTTATTTACTTATTTTTACAACGCTCTTCTGTGGGGATAGGTCGTTATAAAAATTATTAAACTAAAATAACACAAATAACCGCTGCACTGACTGACTGCTACCCCCGCTGCTTTCATGAACCCCTGCACACTACTTCAATGGCAGGTAGGCTGCTGCGAAACCGGTGGTCTACCCCAGGCACGTTTGTCTCCCGACCTCCCACTGCTGCCACCCTGCTGACTCTCAGCCATGCTTTCAACACATATAACTGCCGATGTGAACTGAGAATATATTTTTCTTTTTGTAGTGAAATAGGCCACTAAACGCTTTCAAGACATATAACCGCCGACATGAACTGAAAATATATTTTTCTTTTTGTACTGAAATAGGCCACTAAACGCTTTCGCCATAAATAACTGCAACAATGAAGTGCGTATATTGTTTTCTTTCTGTACTGAAATTGGCCACTAAAGTCTTTCACCACAAATAAATGCAACAGTGAAGTGTGTATACTTTTTTCCTTTTTGTACTGAGATAGGACACTGAATGCTTTCACCACATATAACTGCAGAAGTGAAATGTGTATATGTTTTTAGTTTTGTACTGAAATAGGCCACTAAAGTCTTTAACCACAAAAAAATGCAACAGTGAAGTGCGTATATATTTTTCCTTTTTGTACTGAAATAGGCCACTAAACTCTTTCAACACAAATAACTGCAGAAGTAAAATGTGTATATGTGTTTCTTTTTCCACAGATATAAGCCACTAAAGGCTTTTCAACATAGCACTTGCACCCCAATAACAAGAACAAATTGCTGGAATGCCAGAGCTGTATAATGGCTATTTGGATCCCCAAATAATGTTTCCCTGCGCTTGTAAAGCGCTTTTTTTTTGCACAATGAGGTTTTTCTAGCACTGTCCCTAGTGAATTCAGACGTCTCTCCCTGCACTAAGATGCTGTGAAATGATTCCTCCCTATCCTTTCCCTGCATTTGTAAAATCGCTTTTCTGGCACTGTCCCTAGCGCCTTCGGATGTCTCTCGCTACACTAAAATGCTGTGAAATAATTCCTCCCTATCCTTTCCTTGCACTTATAAATCGTTTTTTCAGGGTGTTTTTTTTCACAATGAGGTTTTTCCTATTGCTGTCCCTAGCACCCTCTCACATCTGTCCCTGCAGTCAGAACACTGAAAGATGTCTGACTCTAAGATGGCCGCCATATTTATAGGGCTGTGACATTACAGGGCTGGCTGGCTGCTGATTGGCTGCATGCATGGCATTATGGGTCAGCCCGCCTTCCCAGAGTTCCTTGTTCTCACACGTGTAGCCGGCATTGTAGCCGCCATTTTAGGAAAAATTTTGATTTGTTACTACAAAGTGCGTGGAAATTCGCATTTGTTGTGAATCAAATTAGGATCGAATTCCACTTTGTCTGATTCCATTCGCTCATCTCTAATGCTGATTGATTGGTTAAAAGGTTCAACAAGTTTCATCCTGATAAACCTGCTCCTATTTAGGGAGTCCCTCTTGGGGGGGGGGGGGGGGTGCTTTCAGGGTTTCTCTGGCTGCTGTTGCCTCCATGCAGCAGCAAAGTCCTGCTGCCGGGGAACCATGAGTGCCGACCTGCCCTCACTGACGCTGAAGCGCCAGTGCTCCCGAACGTCAAGGCGCACAGATAGCAGCTCCACCCGGCACACCTGCACACTGGTGTGAGCTACTGTTCCTGGAGTATAAAGGCTTCTTTCTTATCTGGTTCCCCCTACTGTTCCAAGCAATGGATGTAATGTTCAGGATTTGACTTGGGACTACGGTTTTGGCTTTTGGCATTCTGGTATTGAATTGAGCTCCTTCCTGATTTCTTGGCATTTTTTGGTTTTCTTATTTGCCTCTGGCGTATTTGAACTGTGCTGACTGTCTAGCTTTTCACCCTTTTGCCGTATGACTACTCTTATTGTGTTTGTGCACCTGTTTATCCCTGTTTATGTGTTGCCCCTTCACATATCGCAGTATAGGGACTGTTGTCCAGTTGTGGGTCACTATGTAGGGTGATCGAACAAGTGGGTAGGGATAGTGGGTCTAGGCAGTTTACAGCTGCACTATCCCTGTTTGCGTGTGACAGTAGTCGTTATCCTGACAGATACCTAATTCATTTGATGGCCTTCTTCTTAAGCCGATGTTCTTCAATTGCTATCCCAGAGGTTCAACCTCTGCTGCCTTTCCAGTTAATTCTGAAGATGTGCATGAAGTGAAGGACATCGTGAGCATGGAGAGGTCCAGAAGCAAGATGTTTTTTTCGTAGTGGATTCTAAGGGCTTTGGTCCTGAGGAGAGATCCTGGAAGCCTCTGGCGAATACTGATGCCTTAGTGCTTCTAAAGAAGTTCCTGCCCCCAACCTCCTAGCGGGTACAGGTGTCACATTACTGACCTAGCTGGCTTCTCTGCTGTCCTGATGGTCCGGACCTCCTCTTCCCACGGAGGTGTCCCATGTGTCTTCTCCTTCTGCAGGCTGTGACCTGTGCTGCTCTGCCAGTTTCCTCAGGTCTGTCCCTAGTGCATGCATGTGCTCTCTGGCTCTTAAAAGGCCAATGAGCACACCCTAGTCTTCTCCAGCTAATAGCTGGCAGCCACTGGGTACTTAAGACACCTTACCCTAGTTAAAAATATTGCAAGACATATACTGAGTTTCCACGCCCCAAACTAAATTCAGTCAACAGATTTCAAATTTACAAACCGGATTCCAAAAAAGTTGGGACACTATACAAATCGTGAATAAATACTGAATGCAAGAAAATGTACCATTTTAAGGGAAAAATATGTTGAATCAGAATTTCATGGTGTCAAGAAATCCCCAAAAAGTTGGGACAAGGCCATTTTCACCACTGTGTGGCATCTCCCCTTCTTCTTACAACACTCAACAGACGTCTGGGGACCGAGGAGACCAGTTTCTCAAGTTTAGAAATAGGAATGCTCACCCATTCTTGTCTAATACAGGCCTCTAACTGTTCAATCGTCTTGGGCCTTCTTTGTTACACCTTCCTCTTTATGATGCGCCAAATGTTTTCTATAGGTGAAAGATCTGGACTGCAGACTGGCCATTTCAGTACCCGGATCCTTCTCCTACGCAGCCATGATTTTGTGATTGATGCAGAATGTGGTCTGGCATTATCTTGTTTAAAAATTCAGGGTCTTCCCTGAAAGAGATGACGTCTGGATGGGAGCATATGTTGTTCTAGAACCTGAATATATTTTTCTGCATTGATGGTGCCTTTCCAGACATGCAAGCTGCCCATGCCACACGCACTCATGCAACCCCATACCATCAGAGATGCAGGCTTCTGAATTGAGCGTTGATAACAACTTGGGTTGTCCTTGTCCTCTTTGGTCCGGATGACATGGCGTCCCAGATTTCCAAAAAGAACTTCGAATTGTGACTCGTCTGACCACAGAACAGTCTTCCATTTTGCCACACTCCATTTTAAATGATCCCTGGCCCAGTGAAAACGCCTGAGCTTGTGGATCTTGCTTAGAAATGGCTTCTTCTTTGCACTGTAGAGTTTCAGCTGGCAACGGCGGATGGCGCGGTGGATTGTGTTCACTGACAATGGTTTCTGGAAGTATTGCTGAGCCCATTCTGTGATTTCCTTTACAGTAGCATTCCTGTTTGTGGTGCAGTGTCGTTTAAGGGCCCGGAGATCACGGGCATCCAGTATGGTTTTACGGCCTTGACCCTTATGCACAGAGATTGTTCAAGATTCTCAGAATCTTCGGATGATGTTATGCACAGTTGATGATGATAGATGCAAAGTCTTTGCAATTTTTCGCTGGGTAACATCTTTCTGATATTGCTCCACTATCCTTCTGCGCAACATTGTGGGAATTGGTGATCCTCTACCCATCTTGGCTTCTGAGAGACACTGCCACTCTGAGAAGCTCTTTTTATACCCAATCATGTTGCCAATTGACCTAATTAGTGTTAATTGGTCTTCCAGCTGTTCGTTATGCTCAAATTTACTTTTTCCAGCCTCTTATTGCTACTTGTCCCAACTTTTTTGGGATTTGTTGACACCGTGAAATTTTGAATCAACGCATTTTTCCTTTAAAATGATACATTTACTCGGATTAAATGTTTGATCTGTCATCTACGTTCTATTACAAATAAAATATTGACATTTTCCATCTCCACATCATTGCATTCAGTTTTTATTCACGATTTGTATAGTGTCCCAACTTTTTGGGAATCCGGTTTGTAAATCCAGACAGTCGATAATTGATATTTGACCCCAGATGGCGAAAAAAAATTTGGGGACTAAACCATAAAATTAATTCAGACCCATGAGCAGACCCCCTACAAGCAAAAACAACTAGACCAGGCCCATGCAGTTATCATTACTTCTTAATGGGGTTTCCCATAACTAATGTTAAAAATGAAAACCAGACATCATATAATAGATGATAACCTCTTTCTAGCAAAGATAGAACCAGCTCTGCACCAAACATAGATCCAGCGATTTCCCTAGTAATTGATTTAATTGTTCTGCTAGATTTATTTCAAGCTGGCAGCTCAGGGGGTCTGTCATTTCAGCTGCAGCTCTCTTGTAGCTTCTGAAAAAAGATCCCAGTA
The DNA here is from genome assembly GCF_014858855.1 of Bufo gargarizans. Lineage (NCBI taxonomy): Eukaryota > Metazoa > Chordata > Amphibia > Anura > Bufonidae > Bufo > Bufo gargarizans. Next base: position 544,762,206 of record NC_058081.1, read on the forward strand.
GTGGCAATCGAAGGATGGCAGTGCACTAAGTATGTGTTTAATACCCGGAGTGGTATTACAATTTCTGCACTCTGCTACTGTCTCTAATGATTAACATGAATGTCATTTTGTGTTTATTTCCAGGTCTTTCGCCATTGTGCATTGATATTATTGTTATGTAACTGTTTTGTACATGTAATATGCTTGGTTTACCAGCAAGTGGTGATGTGCAGCTGGCAGAGAGAGAGATCTCTAGACAGAATGGAACTCACCATTCTATTCTCCCCCCTTTGGGTAGATGTGGCCCAGTCCTGCTTCCTATCAGAAGGCAGGGGTTGCAGTTCTAGTTGAGCGCAGTCTAAGCCTGGGCAACGTCAGAGCCAGACGTGCCTAACAGGTAGCAGCCAAAACTAAACTTGTGATAGTGATAGTACTCCCCAAGAGTGCCTCCATTAGTAGTAGAGCCCTCCGGTGTTAATAAAGTCCTTACAGAGCCCCTAGTAGAAATAAGGCCCCCCTATTGTTATCCCAGTGGTAATAAATAGAGATGTCGCAAACAAAAAAATTTCCATTCTCGAACGGCGAACGCGAGTTTTCGCAAATGTTCGCGAACGGGCGAACCGCCATAGACTTCAGTAGGCAGGCGAATTTTAAAACCCACAGGGACTCTTTCTGGCCACAATAGTGATGGGGACTAACACCTGGACTGTGGCATGCCAGAGGGGGGATCCATGGCAAAACTCCCATGGTAAATTTACGTAGTTGACACAGAGTCAGGTTTTAATCCATAAAGGGCATAAATCACCAAACATTCTTAAATTGTTTGGAATAACGTGCTTTAAAACATCAGGTATGATGTTATATCGATCAGGTAGTGTAAGGGTTACGCCCGCTTCACAGTGACAGACCAAACTCTGACAGACCAAACTCCCCGTTTAACGCACCGCAAACAGTCCATTTGCACAACCGCAAACTCTCCATTTGCACAAGGTTGGATACCAAGCTAGCCATGTTCCTTGTCCTCACTGACGTCATTGAAGGTCTCTTCCTCCACCCAGTCACGTACAACACCAAGGGTCCCTGAAAGGTGACAACAAGCCCCCTGGGATGCCTGCTGTGGTTGGTCTTCCACCTCCTCAAAGCTACCTTCCTCCTCTGACTCCTCTTCTTCCGACCCCTCTCTCTGCGTTGCCGCAGGTCCAGCAATCAACGACGACAAGGCTGCTTCTGGTGGTGATGGTGACCACAACTCTTCCTCTTCATGCTCATCTACGGCCTGATCCAGCACTCTTCGCAGAGCACGCTCCAGAAAAAACGCATATGGGATGAGGTTGATGATGTTGCCTTGGGTTTGACTGACCAGGTTTGTCACCTCCGCAAAAGGACGCATGAGCCTACAGCCATTGTGCATGAGCGTTCAGTAACGCGGCAAAAAAATACCCAGCTCCGCAGAGGCTGTCCTCTATTTTTTTTAATTAAAAAAATCTGTTCTTACCAGTTTAATCTCTATTTTGTCCCCTATCAGGGGCCGGTGTATGGAATAGATTTTAGGAACCGGGAGATGGAAAAAGATGCTTGGTTGGTCCTCTTACTTTCAATTTGGGGCACTGCGCGTGCGCCGTGCAATGTACTGTGCTACCCGATATGAGTGGTATGTTAAGTAGTACTATTCCTATCAGTTTAATCCCTGTTACGTCCCCTATCAGGGGACATGTATCGAATACAGTTTAGACAACCGCAAAGAGTTGTCAATAGTTGACACACTCATGACATAAATTTTATTCCTCTATGCGTCAATCTTGGTGTAGTGATGATTGTGCTCATGCGCACGTTTGGTAGACTGCAGGCGATGGCGGTTTTGACCGCAGTGACAGTTAAGTGACCCAGAAAACAATGATTCTGCAGTGTGGGCCCATTGTTGGCCTAGTATGCTTTAATGATCACCTTATATGATCACAAAGAAAATTAATGTTTTTTCTATGCAAAATTATCCAGCCGATCACTTTTGGTCTGTTCACAATGAAGCAACGACCTTATCATTTGGGGTGCCAACATTGCCATTGCCAACACACTCATAAAGGTGATCGCTTCATTGTGATACGCAAGCCCCTTCACCACAACAAGGTAACAATCACGAAGGGGAATTGACACATGTATGTGCCTTTTTTTTGTTTTCTTTTTGCAGCCACAGTGCAGCACCAGAGGCCAGAAAAATTAGGCATGTACACATGCCTGAAAATGTAGGTATTGTTGCAGCCCCTGCTGTTGCAGCAGCCGGAAGAATTGATGTTTGCCAGGCAGAAAGTGCACTAAAACATTGCGGCTTGAACCCTAGTTGGTGGCAGAGAAGTCACGCAAGTCATCCGGCATGCAGAGATTAAATACAGCAGCGTGTGGACCATTTTTAGCCCAAGGCATCTCATCAGGCCTTTTTTAGTCAAATGCATCCCCCACTGTCAGTCCCTTCGGGATCCATGCCTTATTCATCTTAAAAAAGGTGAGGTAATATAGACTTTTTTGACCTAGGTGACTTCTCTTCTCAGTGACAAACCCTGCTGGGCTGAAGGTCCTTTCTGACAGGACACTTGAAGCGGGGCAGGCCAGAAGTTCTATCGCAAATTGGGATAGCTCTGGCCACAGGTCAAGCCTGCACACCCTGTAGTCAAGGGGTTAATCGCTCCTCAGAGTGTCGATATCTGCAGTTAAGGCGAGGTAGTCTGCTACCTGTCGGTCGAGTCGTTCTCTTAGGGTGGACCCCGAAGGGCTGTGGTGATGCGTAGGACTTAAAAAGCTCTGCATGTCCTCCATCAACAACACGTCTGTAAAGCATCGTGTCCTTGCCGGCGTGGTTGTGGTAGGAGGAGGATTACTTTCAACTCTTCCACTGTTAGATTCCCGTTATGCTGTGACATCACCCTTATACTCTGTGTAAAGCATACTTTTTAACTTGTTTTGGAACTGCTGCATCTGTTCCGACTTCCGGTAATTCGGTAACATTTCAGCCACTTTCTGCTTATACCGGGGGTCTAGTCGCGTGGCTCCCTCAATAGGCATGACAGCATGAAAGACCCCATTTGCACAAGGTTGGATGCCGAGCTACTCATTTCCCGTTCCTTCGTCCTCACTGATCTCATTGAAGGTCTGTTCTTCCCCCCAGCCACGTACAACACCACAGGTACCAGATAGGTGACAACGAGCACCCTGGAATGCCTGCTGTGGTTGGTCTTCCTCCTCCTCAAAGCCACATTCCTCCTCTGACTTTTCTTCCTCAGACTCCTCTTCCAGCGTAGCCGCAGGTCCAGCAAGCAATGCTGATAAGGCTGTTTCTGGTGGTGATGGTGACCACAACTCTTCCTCTTCACGCTCATCTACGGCCTGATCCAGCTCTCTTCGCAGGGCATGCTCCAGGAAGAAAACAAATGGGATGATGTCGCTGATGGTGCCTTCAGTGCGACTGACTAGGTTTGTCATCTCCTCAAAAGGACGCATGAGCCTACAGGCATTGCGCATGAGCATCCAGTAACGTGGCAAAAAAATACCCAGCTCCACAGAGGCTGTCCTAGCACCCTGGTCATACAAATACTCGTTGATGGCTTTTTCTTGTTGGAGCAGGCGGTCGAACATTAGAAGTGTTGAATTCCAACTTGTCGGGCTGTCGTAAATCAAGTGCCTCACTGGCATGTTGTTTTGCCGCTGAATATTGGAAAAGTGCACAATGGCCGTGTAGGAACACCCAAAATGGCCACACACCTTCCTGGCCTGCTTGAGGACGTCCTGTAAGCCTGGGTACTTATGCACAAAGAGCTGTACAATCAGATTCAACACCTGCCATGCACGGCACATGTGTCAACTTGACCAAATTCAATGCCGCCAACAAATTGCTTCCGTTGTCACACACCACTTTGCCGATCTCCAGTTGGTGCGGAGTCAGCCACTGATCCACCTGTGCGTTCAGGGCAGACAGGAGTGCTGGTCCGGTGTGACTCTCTGCTTTCAGGCAAATCAACCCCAAGACGGCATGACACTGTCGTATCCGGGATGTGGAATAGCCCCTGGGGAGCTGGGGGGGTGCAGTTGATGTGGAGCAAAATGCAGCAGCAGAAGAAGAGTTTAGCGAAGAGGATGGAGTAGGAGGAGTAGAGGAGGTGGCAGCAGGCCTGCCTGCAAGTCATGGCGGTGTCACCAACTCCTTTGCAGAGCCACGCATTCCATGCTTGGCAGCCGTCAGCAGGTTTACCCAATGCGCAGTGTACATGATATACCTGCCCTGCTTTTCAGATCAGGTAACAGTGGTCAGGTGGACCCTTGCCCCAACACTGTGTGCCAGACATGCCATAACTTACTTTTCCACAATAGAGTACAGGTTGGGGATTGCCTTTTGTGAAAAAAAATTGCGGCCGGTTACCTTCCACTGCGGTGTCCCAATTGCTACAAATTTTTTGAAGGCCTCAGACTCCACCAGCTTGTATGGTAAAAGCTGGCGGGCTAAGAGTTCTGACAAGCCAGCTGTCAGACGCCGGGCAAGGAGGTGACTCTGACATTGGTTTCTTACTCTCAACCATTTCCTTGACAGACACCTGACTGTGGGCAGATGAGCAGGAACTGCTGAAGGTGAGAGGCAGAGTGGCAGGTGGTTGAGAGGGGGCAAGGAGGACAGCAGTGGTTGACATGGCTGAAGATGCTGGACCAGGAGGAGGATGGTGGCTTTGAGTTTGTGTGCTGCTTGTACTCATCATGTGTTGATTCCATAGGCGTTTGGGATGTGAGATCATGTGCCTTCACAAAGCAGTTGTACCTAGGTGGGTGTTGGACTTCCCACGACTCAGTTTCTTTTGGCACAGGTTGCAAATGGCATCGCTGTTATCAGAGGCAGACATACAAAAAAAATGATACACTGCTGAGCTTTGCAATGACAGCTTTCTGGTGCTGTCTGGCTGACCCCGGGTGCCGATACATGCTGTCTGACTGTGCCACTAGCTCCTCGCGATGACCTCACCCTGCTTCCAAATTGTCTTTTCCTCCTCTCTGTCTCCCTATCTGAACTTTCCCCCTGTTCTTCTTCTCTTCGAGCGGGCACCCACGTGACATCCACGGACACATCGTCATCATCAACCGCTTCACTTGTATCTGACAAATCAGCAAAGGAAGCAGCAGTTTGCTCAATGATGATGTATAGGGGGCGGACCGAACATCGCATATCATCAACCGCTTCACTTGTATCTGACAAATCAGCAAAGGAAGCAGCAGCGGGTATAACATCATCATCATCACACCGTACATCCATGTGTGTAATGCTGCCTGACTGAGACATATCCCTGTTATCTACATCCTCTGGCAATAATGGTTGTGCATCACTCATACAAAAGGACATAGTTTAAAATTAGAGGGGCAAAGGTTTAAAAGTAATATCAGGAAGTATTACTTTACTGAGAGAGTAGTGGATGCATGGAATAGCCTTCCTGCAGAAGTAGTAGCTGCAAATACAGTGAAGGAGTTTAAGCATGCATGGGATAGGCATAAGGCCATGCTTCATATAAGATAGGGCCAGAGGCTAACCATAGTATTCAGTATATTGGGCAGCCTAGATGGGCCAAATGGTTCTTATATGCCGACACATTCTATGTTTCTATATTTCTTCCAACTGATGTGTAAATAACTCCTCTGACAGATCAAGTGAAGCAGCTGTGGTGCTAGTGTTGGTGATGGCGGCAGGCGGGCGAGTGGTAACTTGAGAGGTGCCCGAAGCTGAGCTGGAGGAGGATGGTGCGTCAAGGTTCCGAGCGGAAGCTGTAGAAGATTGGGTGTCCTGTGTTAGCCAGTGAACTATGTCCTCAGAACTTTTCGAGTTCAGGGTACGTGGCCTCTGAACACTGGGCATTATTCTAGGGCCAAAGGAAATCACAGCACCACGACCACGATGGCCCCTGCGGAGTGGCCTGCCTCTGCCTGACATTTTTTTTCGATTAGTGGTACTATGCGTGCAAGCTACTGTGACACCAGATATGAGTGGTGGCACTGGGCACTGGCAGTAGTGGGCACAGTACACGCTGTGGGCCTGACACACATGCTGGAAGGCAACTGCAATTATATTAGTGAAAAAAGTGTTTTACTGTTTTAAATGCAAGCTACTGTGACACCAGATATGAGTGGTGGCACTGGGCATGGGCAGTAGTGGGCACAGTACACGCTGTGGGCCTGACACACTCGCTGGCAGGCAACTGCAATTATATTACAGTGAAAAAAGTGTTTTACTTTTTTAAATGCAAGCTACTGTGACACCAGATATGAGTGGTGGGCACAGTACACGCTGTAGCCCTGACGCACATGCTGGCAGGCAACTGCAATTATATTACAATGAAAAAATTGTTTTACTGTTTTAATTGCAAGCTACTGTGACACCAGATATGAGTGGTGGCACTGGGCATGGGCAGTAGTGGGCACAGTACACGCTGTGGGCCTGACACACACGCTAGCAGGAAACTGCAATTATATTACAATGAAAAAATTGTTTTACTGTTTTAAATGCAAGCTACTGTGACACCAGATATGAGTGGTGGCACTGGGCACTGGCAGTAGTGGGCAGAGTACACGCTGTGGGCCTGACACACATGCTGGCAGGCAACTGCAATTATATTACAGTGAAAAAAGTGTTTTACTTTTTTAAATGCAAGCTACTGTAACACCAGATATGAGTGGTGGGCACAGTACACGCTGTAGGCCTGACGCACATGCTGGCAGGCAACTGCAATTATATTACAATGAAAAAATTGTTTTACTGTTTTAAATGCAAGCTACTGTGACACCAGATATGAGTAGTGGGCACAGTACACGCTGTGGGCCTGACAGACACGCTGACAGTCAACTGCAATTATTTTACAGTGAAAAAAGTGTTTTACTGTTTTAAATGCAAGCTATTGTGACACCAGATATGAGTAGTGGGCACAGTACACGCTGTGGGCCTAACACACGCTGGCAGGCAACTGCAATTATATTACAGAGAAAAAAAAACAAGCAGATTGATGCACTAGCCCTAAAAAGGGCTTTTTGGGGTGCTGTCAGGACGCTGTCCTTACAGCAGATCAGATGAGTCTTTGAGGACTGGAGAGGACACTGAATACACTGGCCTAGCTATCGATTTTCCTATTAAATCAGCAGCAGCTTCACTGTCCCTGCTCTCACTAAGAATGCAGCTTCCGAATGAATCTAAGATGGATGCTGTCCTTGCTTTTTGATAGGAGGTGGGAGGGTCTGGGAGGGAGGGTCTGCTGCTGATTGGCTGGAATGTGTCTGCTGACTGTGAGGTACAGGGTCAAAGTTTGCTCAATGATGATGTATAGGGGGCGGACCGAACATCGCATATGTTCGCCCGCCGCAGCGAACGCGAACAAGCGATGTTAGCCGGCGAATAGTTTGGGACATCTCTAGTAATAAAGCTCTCTACAGACCCCTCAGTAGTAATAAGGGCCCCATAATGCTCTTAATAGAAATAATGTGGATCCATAAGTCCCTCCTATAGAACCCCCAGTAGTAATAAGAATGCTTAATGTCCCCTGGATTTAAAATGTCCCCACAGTGCCCCCAGTATTTATAATACCCCCTACTGTTATAATGCTCACTCTGAAGTGCCCCAGTATTTATATTGCTCCCTACTGTTATAATGCCCACACAGTGCCCCCAGTATTTATATTGCCCCCTACTGTTATAAGGCACACCTTGAATCGCCCACAGTATTTATAATGCCCCCTGCAGTGCCCCCTGTAGTTATATTCCTCAGTTTACTGTCCTCAGAAATTATAATTCCTAAGCCCCTCCACCATACAATCCCATGTAAATAACATTATTTACCATCGTCCGCCATAGAGTCCCATGTAAATACCATGACACCATCTCTCCAGCCCCCTCCAATATACAGTCCCATGTAAATAACATCCCTCTCTATCTATACCCCACTCCAAAATACAGTCAAACGTAAATAGCATCACCCCCTCCCCAGCCACCTTCAAAATACAGTCTCATGTAAATAAAATCACCCCTCAATATTCAGTCCCATGTAAATAACATCACTCCACCCCACTGTCCCAAGTAAATAACTTCAGCCCTTACATACAGTCCCAGTTAAATAACTACAACTCCCAACATTGCTCTGCCTCTCACACTGAGTAATCTACCCCTTCACTTACCTCACCTCATGTAGCAGACCTCACCACAACTTCTTCCCAGGACTTCTCTTCACTGCTGAGCCATCCTCTCCTGCACTGGTCACATGATGGTAACATCATTGCAGGTCCTTTTAAGCTATTGCAGTTAGAACTGATCACATGTCATCACAGGTCCTTCAGCTCTTGCAAGGCATTGGATTCAATTGCTATCCTGAGGATGGCAATACAGTTGGATCTATCTGGCAGGCAGTACGTTCAGGGCCTGGGACAAAACATCAGGGGCCCAGGCCCCGAATGTTTTAGCCTAGCAACGCCCCTGCATTAGTGTATTGTCTGCCAAGACAGATGTGGGAGGAGAGAAGGATCGGGCGAAGTGAATATTTTCTCCCAATCCTTTTGTTCTGCCTGGAGAAAAGCCGCCACCAGAAGTGTCTGACAGAGGCTTTCTCCCTATTGAATACATATACACATTCAGCTGAGCCAAACATCTATGTGTATGGGGGAGCCAGGCGGGAGTCGAGAAAAATTACTTTTGGCTGAACAATTGCTTGGCCAACTGTTATTGCATGCGTATGGCTGCCCTTAGGCAGTAGTGCCCTTTCACCAAATCACAGGTCCCTGAAACAGGGTTTGCAGTTCAAAATTCTAAAATGATTGTTCTAACAAATACATGACTTATACAGTCAGCTGTGTGACTTCAGAATATGTTTGCAATCTGATAATTAGCCATAAAAAGATTCTCTTTATATAACAGTTAAGTAATCTGGCCACATATGAAACAGATCAAACTGTGAATTATGTTAGTGAGGCCTAATTGGCGAATACCCATGGGAGCTTAGAGATAAGCATGCAAAATAAAGCTTTAATGGCTAAAATAGCTCATGCTGTGAAATGTACATCTGGTATTTTAATGCATATCATAACTACTCATCTTATCTCTTGCACAACTAAATCACTTGTACTTAACTGCTCTACTCAGTATCCTGTACTAAAGGTAGCTCTGTAGTTTGCGATGGCCTCTAAACTGCAAAGCAAAGATAAAAGAGTATTGCACATTTTTTATCTGTGTTCATAGTTTAGAAGTTTCAGCTAGCTCCATACCACAAAGCATTATGGATGCAAATTTCAGAACCATGAATAATGCACTTTTGTTAAGTCAATTGATATAATGCTGCATTTATAAACAGATGCTCACTGCATGCAAATATACATAAAAATGCATAAACTACAAAGGACAGCTGTCATGCCTGTCCTCTACCTTGTATTTCTGCTGTTATAGCTCTATCTAGTGGCTGTTTGTGCAGTTTCTAGCTAGCCAACATTTAAATCTTTGTATGTCTCATGCAAGCCACTAGTGTTGATCGAGCATGCTCGGCCGAACACCAGTTCGGCTCAAGCATCTCGATGCTTGGCACATTGCGGCCGAATACCGCATGTGCTCGAGTGCAATGCTCGAGTCTCCTCCATGCACGTCTGTTGGCTGCTACGCAGCCATTAAACATGCAGTTAAGTACTGCCCTTCACTTCAATACCGTAGCCATGTTGGTTATTGGCATTATAGTGATTGGCTGGCCAGAACGCATCATCGGGTGCTATATAGCAACCGATGACACGTGTTTGGCTCAGTGTTAGTCAGGGAGAGCTGTGCTGACGAAGGGAAAGATAGTGTAGGGAGTGAAATTTATTTTTTGTAAGTTTAAAGTCCTTTTAGAGACTATTGTTGCGTGTGGCAGCAGCAATATATATTTTTAGCGCAACCTGCACTAAATTGCTAAAACTTTACAGACTCAAAGTCCTTTTAAGGACTATTATTGTGTGTGGCAGCAGCAATATATATTTTTAGCGCAACCTGTGCTAAATTACAAAAACTTTACAGACCCAAAAGTCCTTTTAAGGACTATTGTTGTGTGTGGCAGCAGCAATAATATATATTTGTAGTGCAATCTGCGCTAAATTGCTAAAACTTTACAGAACCAAAAGTCCTTTTAAGGACTGCTGTGTGTGGCAGCAATATCTATTTTTAGCGCATCCTGCGCTAAATAGCGTGCACTAGTTAGGCCACTGCAGACAGAGACATTATCTGCACTACATCTCCTGTGTAATGTGTGTGCATCCCAAAGATATCTGACATCCAGTGTACTTTTTCAGTAGATGGTGTCCGATGCGGACAGTGACATTATCTGCGGTATTTCGACTGTTTACCGTTTCTACATCCAAAATACCTGTGACATTCCCTATAATTTTATATCAGCCGCTGCTGACATCAGCAACATTATCTGCGGTACAGTATATCTCCTGTGTGACATTTCCACATCCCAAATACCTGCAACATTCCCTGTAATTTTTAATAGCTGCTGGTGACATCAGCGACATTATCTGCGACATTTCTCCTGTGTAACGTTTCCACATCCCAAATACCTGTGACATTCCCTGTAATTTTATATTAGCCACTGCTGACATCAGCGACATTATCTGCAATATATCTCCTGTGTGACGTTTCCACATCCCAAATACCTGTGACATTCCCTGTAATTTTATATTAGCTGCTGATGATATCAGCGACATTATCTGCGGTATTTCTTCTGTGTAACGGTTTCACATCCCAAATACCTGTGACATTCCCTGTAATTTTATATTAGCCGCTGCTGACATCAGCGACATTATCTGCGGTATATCTCCTGTGTGATGTTTCCACATCCCAAATACATTTTTTCATTTTTTTGCTCATAAATAGGGATGAGCGAACTCGAACTGTATAGTTCGGGTTCGTACCGAATTTTGGGGTGTCCGTGACACGGACCCGAACCCGGACATTTTCGTAAAAGTCCGGGTTCGGGTTCGGTGTTCGTCGCTTTCTTCGCGCTTTTGTGACGCTTTCTTGGCGCTTTTTGAAAGGCTGCAAAGCAGCCAATCAACAAGCGTCATACTACTTGCCCCAAGAGGCCATCACAGCCATGCCTACTATTGGCATGGCTGTGATTGGCCAGAGCACCATGTGACCCAGCCTCTATTTAAGCTGGAGTCACATAGCGCCGCCCGTCACTCTGCTCTGATTAGCGTAGGGAGAGGTTGCGGCTGCGACAGTAGGGCGAGATTAGGCAGATTAACTCCTCCAAAGGACTTGATTAACTGATCGATCTGCAGCTGTGGATCATTGAGCTGCTGATCCTCAATTGCTCACTGTTTTTAGGCTGCCCAGACCGTTTGTCAGTCACATTTTTCTGGGGTGATCGGCGGCCATTTTGTGTCTTGTGGTGCGCCAGCACAAGCTGCGACCAAGTGCATTTAACCCTCAATGGTGTGGTTGTTTTTTGGCTAAAGCCTACATCAGGGTGAAGCTGTCACACCAAGTGCATTTAACCCTCAGTAGTGTGGTTGGTCAAGCTATCACACCAAGTGCATTTAACCAGCAATAGTCTGTTCATTTTTTGGCCATATACTAAATCAGGGGCAAGCTGCGCCCGTCACCAAGTGCATTTAACCCTCAGTAGTGTGGTTGGTCAAGCTGTGACACCAAGTGCATTTAACCAGCAATAGTCTGTTCATTTTTTGGCCATATACTACATCAGGGGCAAGCTGCGCCCATCACCAAGTGCATTTAACCAGCAATAGTGTGGTTATTTTTTGGCCATATCCCAGTCTAATTATGTCACTAAATCCATACCGGTCACCCAGCGCCTAAATACTAGGCCTCAAATTTATATCCCGCTAAATCTCTCGTTACCGCTGTCCTGTTGTGGCTGGGAAAGTTATTTAGTGTCCGTCAAAGCACATTTTTTGTTCTGGGTTGAAATACAATTCCCAATTTAGCAATTTAAAAATTTAGTGGTTTCTGCTGTATCAGAGCTATTTGAAATCTATCCCTAAAAGGGTATATAATATTCAAGGTGCACATAGGGTCATTCAGAATAACTTCACACACCCGCTACTGTGCATTTCCAAGTCTAATTCTGTCACTAAACCCATACCTGTCACCCAGCGCCTAAATACTAGGCCTCAAATTTATATCCAGCTAAATCTGTCCTTAGTGCTGTAGCTGGGCGAGTTATTTAGTGTCCGTTCAAGCACATTTCTTGTTCTGGGTTGAAATACAATTCCCAATTTAGCAATTTCATAATTTAGTGGTTTCTGCTATATCAGAGCTATTTGAAATCTATCCCTAAAAGGGTATATAATATTCAAGGTGCACATTGGGTCATTCAGAATAACTTCACACACACCCGCTACTGTGTATTTCCAAGTCTAATTCTGTCACTAAACCCATACCTGTCACCCAGCGCCTAAATACTAGGCCTCAAATTTATATCCTGCTAAATCTCTCGTTAGTGCTGTAGCTGGGCGAGTTATTTAGTGTCCGTTCAAGCACATTTCTTGTTCTGGGTTGAAATACAATTCCCAATTTAGCAATTTCATAATTTAGTGGTTTCTGCTATATCAGAGCTATTTGAAATCTATCCCTAAAAGGGTATATAATATTCAAGGTGCACATTGGGTCATTCAGAATAACTTCACACACACCCGCTACTGTGTATTTCCAAGTCTAATTCTGTCACTAAACCCATACCTGTCACCCAGCGCCTAAATACTAGGCCTCAAATTTATATCCTGCTAAATCTCTCGTTAGTGCTGTAGCTGGGCGAGTTATTTAGTGTCCGTTCAAGCACATTTCTTGTTCTGGGTTGAAATACAATTCCCAATTTAGCAATTTCATAATTTAGTGGTTTCTGCTATATCAGAGCTATTTGAAATCTATCCCTAAAAGGGTATATAATATTCAAGGTGCACATTGGGTCATTCAGAATAACTTCACACACACCCGCTACTGTGTATTTCCAAGTCTAATTCTGTCACTAAACCCATACCTGTCACCCAGCGCCTAAATACTAGGCCTCAAATTTATATCCTGCTAAATCTCTCGTTAGTGCTGTAGCTGGGCGAGTTATTTAGTGTCCGTTCAAGCACATTTCTTGTTCTGGGTTGAAATACAATTCCCAATTTAGCAATTTCATAATTTAGTGGTTTCTGCTATATCAGAGCTATTTGAAATCTATCCCTAAAAGGGTATATAATATTCAAGGTGCACATTGGGTCATTCAGAATAACTTCACACACACCCGCTACTGTGTATTTCCAAGTCTAATTCTGTCACTAAACCCATACCTGTCACCCAGCGCCTAAATACTAGGCCTCAAATTTATATCCTGCTAAATCTCTCGTTAGTGCTGTAGCTGGGCGAGTTATTTAGTGTCCGTTCAAGCACATTTCTTGTTCTGGGTTGAAATACAATTCCCAATTTAGCAATTTCATAATTTAGTGGTTTCTGCTATATCAGAGCTATTTGAAATCTATCCCTAAAAGGGTATATAATATTCAAGGTGCACATTGGGTCATTCAGAATAACTTCACACACACCCGCTACTGTGTATTTCCAAGTCTAATTCTGTCACTAAACCCATACCTGTCACCCAGCGCCTAAATACTAGGCCTCAAATTTATATCCTGCTAAATCTCTCGTTAGTGCTGTAGCTGGGCGAGTTATTTAGTGTCCGTTCAAGCACATTTCTTGTTCTGGGTTGAAATACAATTCCCAATTTAGCAATTTCATAATTTAGTGGTTTCTGCTATATCAGAGCTATTTGAAATCTATCCCTAAAAGGGTATATAATATTCAAGGTGCACATTGGGTCATTCAGAATAACTTCACACACACCCGCTACTGTGTATTTCCAAGTCTAATTCTGTCACTAAACCCATACCTGTCACCCAGCGCCTAAATACTAGGCCTCAAATTTATATCCTGCTAAATCTCTCGTTAGTGCTGTAGCTGGGCGAGTTATTTAGTGTCCGTTCAAGCACATTTCTTGTTCTGGGTTGAAATACAATTCCCAATTTAGCAATTTCATAATTTAGTGGTTTCTGCTATATCAGAGCTATTTGAAATCTATCCCTAAAAGGGTATATAATATTCAAGGTGCACATTGGGTCATTCAGAATAACTTCACACACACCCGCTACTGTGTATTTCCAAGTCTAATTCTGTCACTAAACCCATACCTGTCACCCAGCGCCTAAATACTAGGCCTCAAATTTATATCCTGCTAAATCTCTCGTTAGTGCTGTAGCTGGGCGAGTTATTTAGTGTCCGTTCAAGCACATTTCTTGTTCTGGGTTGAAATACAATTCCCAATTTAGCAATTTCATAATTTAGTGGTTTCTGCTATATCAGAGCTATTTGAAATCTATCCCTAAAAGGGTATATAATATTCAAGGTGCACATTGGGTCATTCAGAATAACTTCACACACACCCGCTACTGTGTATTTCCAAGTCTAATTCTGTCACTAAACCCATACCTGTCACCCAGCGCCTAAATACTAGGCCTCAAATTTATATCCTGCTAAATCTCTCGTTAGTGCTGTAGCTGGGCGAGTTATTTAGTGTCCGTTCAAGCACATTTCTTGTTCTGGGTTGAAATACAATTCCCAATTTAGCAATTTCATAATTTAGTGGTTTCTGCTATATCAGAGCTATTTGAAATCTATCCCTAAAAGGGTATATAATATTCAAGGTGCACATTGGGTCATTCAGAATAACTTCACACACACCCGCTACTGTGTATTTCCAAGTCTAATTCTGTCACTAAACCCATACCTGTCACCCAGCGCCTAAATACTAGGCCTCAAATTTATATCCTGCTAAATCTCTCGTTAGTGCTGTAGCTGGGCGAGTTATTTAGTGTCCGTTCAAGCACATTTCTTGTTCTGGGTTGAAATACAATTCCCAATTTAGCAATTTCATAATTTAGTGGTTTCTGCTATATCAGAGCTATTTGAAATCTATCCCTAAAAGGGTATATAATATTCAAGGTGCACATTGGGTCATTCAGAATAACTTCACACACACCCGCTACTGTGTATTTCCAAGTCTAATTCTGTCACTAAACCCATACCTGTCACCCAGCGCCTAAATACTAGGCCTCAAATTTATATCCTGCTAAATCTCTCGTTAGTGCTGTAGCTGGGCGAGTTATTTAGTGTCCGTTCAAGCACATTTCTTGTTCTGGGTTGAAATACAATTCCCAATTTAGCAATTTCATAATTTAGTGGTTTCTGCTATATCAGAGCTATTTGAAATCTATCCCTAAAAGGGTATATAATATTCAAGGTGCACATTGGGTCATTCAGAATAACTTCACACACACCCGCTACTGTGTATTTCCAAGTCTAATTCTGTCACTAAACCCATACCTGTCACCCAGCGCCTAAATACTAGGCCTCAAATTTATATCCTGCTAAATCTCTCGTTAGTGCTGTAGCTGGGCGAGTTATTTAGTGTCCGTTCAAGCACATTTCTTGTTCTGGGTTGAAATACAATTCCCAATTTAGCAATTTCATAATTTAGTGGTTTCTGCTATATCAGAGCTATTTGAAATCTATCCCTAAAAGGGTATATAATATTCAAGGTGCACATTGGGTCATTCAGAATAACTTCACACACACACGCTTCTGTGCATTTCCAAGTCTAATTCTGTCACTAAATCCATACCGGTCACCCAGCGCCTAAATACTAGGCCTCAAATTTATATCCCGCTGAATTTGAATACAATACATTGGGCCAAATAATATATTTGTTGTTGTGGTGAACCATAACAATGAGAAAAACATCTAGTAAGGGACGCGGACGTGGACATGGTCGTGGTGGTGTTAGTGGACCCTCTGGTGCTGGGAGAGGACGTGGCCGTTCTGCCACATCCACACGTCCTAGTGTACCAACTACCTCAGGTCCCAGTAGCCGCCAGAATTTACAGCGATATATGGTGGGGCCCAATGCCGTTCTAAGGATGGTAAGGCCTGAGCAGGTACAGGCATTAGTCAATTGGGTGGCCGACAGTGGATCCAGCACGTTCACATTATCTCCCACCCAGTCTTCTGCAGAAAGCGCACAGATGGCGCCTGAAAACCAACCCCATCAGTCTGTCACATCACCCCCATGCATACCAGGGAAACTGTCTCAGCCTCAAGTTATGCAGCAGTCTCTTATGCTGTTTGAAGACTCCGCTGGCAGGGTTTCCCAAGGGCATCCACCTAGCCCTTCCCCAGCGGTGAAAGACATAGAATGCACTGACGCACAACCACTTATGTTTCCTGATGATGAGGACATGGGAATACCACCTCAGCATGTCTCTGATGATGACGAAACACAGGTGCCAACTGCTGCGTCTTTCTGCAGTGTGCAGACTGAACAGGAGGTCAGGGATCAAGACTGGGTGGAAGACGATGCAGGGGACGATGAGGTCCTAGACCCCACATGGAATGAAGGTCGTGCCACTGACTTTCACAGTTCGGAGGAAGAGGCAGTGGTGAGACCGAGCCAACAGCGTAGCAAAAGAGGGAGCAGTGGGCAAAAGCAGAACACCCGCCGCCAAGAGACTCCGCCTGCTACTGACCGCAGCCATCTGGGACCGAGCACCCCAAAGGCAGCTTCAAGGAGTTCCCTGGCATGGCACTTCTTCAAACAATGTGCTGACGACAAGACCCGAGTGGTTTGCACGCTGTGCCATCAGAGCCTGAAGCGAGGCATTAACGTTCTGAACCTGAGCACAACCTGCATGACCAGGCACCTGCATGCAAAGCATGAACTGCAGTGGAGTAAACACCTTAAAACCAAGGAAGTCACTCAGGCTCCCCCTGCTACCTCTTCTGCTGCTGCCGCCTCGGCCTATTCTGCTGCTGCCGCCTCGGCCTCTTCCTCCGCCTCTGGAGGAACGTTGGCACCTGCCGCCCAGCAAACAGGGGATGTACCACCAACACCACCACCACCACCTCCGTCACCAAGCGTCTCAACCATGTCACACGCCAGCGTTCAGCTCTCCATCTCACAAACATTTGATAGAAAGCGTAAATTCCCACCTAGCCACCCTCGATCCCTGGCCCTGAATGCCAGCATTTCTAAACTACTGGCCTATGAAATGCTGTCATTTAGGCTGGTGGACACAGACAGCTTCAAACAGCTCATGTCGCTTGCTGTCCCACAGTATGTTGTTCCCAGCCGGCACTACTTCTCCAAGAGAGCCGTGCCTTCCCTGCACAACCAAGTATCCGATAAAATCAAGTGTGCACTGCGCAACGCCATCTGTAGCAAGGTCCACCTAACCACAGATACGTGGACCAGTAAGCACGGCCAGGGACGCTATATCTCCCTAACTGCACACTGGGTAAATGTAGTGGCAGCTGGGCCCCAGGCGGAGAGCTGTTTGGCGCACGTCCTTCCGCCGCCAAGGATCGCAGGGCAACATTCTTTGCCTCCTGTTGCCACCTCCTCCTTCTCGGCTTCCTCCTCCTCTTCTTCCACCTGCTCATCCAGTCAGCCACACACCTTCACCACCAACTTCAGCACAGCCCGGGGTAAACGTCAGCAGGCCATTCTGAAACTCATATGTTTGGGGGACAGGCCCCACACCGCACAGGAGTTGTGGCGGGGTATTGAACAACAGACCGACGAGTGGTTGCTGCCGGTGAGCCTCAAGCCCGGCCTGGTGGTGTGTGATAATGGGCGAAATCTCGTTGCAGCTCTGGGACTAGCCAATTTGACGCACATCCCTTGCTTGGCGCATGTGCTGAATTTGGTGGTGCAGAAGATCATTCACAACTACCCCGACATGTCAGAGCTGCTGCATAAAGTGCGGGCCGTCTGTTCGCGCTTCCGGCGTTCACATCCTGCTGCTGCTCGCCTGTCTGCGCTACAGCGTAACTTCGGCCTTCCCGCTCACCGCCTCATATGCGACGTGCCCACCAGGTGGAACTCCACCTTGCACATGCTGGACAGACTGTGCGAGCAGCAGCAGGCCATAGTGGAGTTTCAGCTGCAGCACGCACGGGTCAGTCGCACTACAGAACAGCACCACTTCACCACCAATGACTGGGCCTCCATGCGAGACCTGTGTGCCCTGTTGCGCTGTTTCGAGTACTCCACCAACATGGCCAGTGGCGATGACACCGTTATCAGCGTTACAATACCACTTCTATGTCTCCTTGAGAAAACACTTAGGGCGATGATGGAAGAGGAAGTGGCCCAGGAGGAGGAGGAGGAGGAGGAAGAGGGGTCATTTTTAGCACTTTCAGGCCAGTCTCTTCGAAGTGACTCAGAGGGAGGTTTTTGGCAACAGCAGAGGCCAGGTACAAATGTGGCCAGCCAGGGCCCACTACTGGAGGACGAGGAGGACGAGGATGAGGAGGAGGTGGAGGAGGATGAGGATGAAGCATGGTCACAGCGGGGTGGCACCCAACGCAGCTCGGGTCCATCACTGGTGCGTGGCTGGGGGGAAAGGCAGGACGATGACGATACGCCTCCCACAGAGGACAGCTTGTCCTTACCCCTGGGCAGCCTGGCACACATGAGCGACTACATGCTGCAGTGCCTGCGCAACGACAGCAGAGTTGCCCACATTTTAACCTGTGCGGACTACTGGGTTGCCACCCTGCTGGATCCACGCTACAAAGACAATGTGCCCACCTTACTTCCTGCACTGGAGCGTGATAGGAAGATGCGCGAGTACAAGCGCACGTTGGTAGACGCGCTACTGAGAGCATTCCCAAATGTCACAGGGGAACAAGTGGAAGCCCAAGGCCAAGGCAGAGGAGGAGCAAGAGGTCGCCAAGGCAGCTGTGTCACGGCCAGCTCCTCTGAGGGCAGGGTTAGCATGGCAGAGATGTGGAAAACTTTTGTCAACACGCCACAGCTAACTGCACCACCACCTGATACGCAACGTGTTAGCAGGAGGCAACATTTCACTAACATGGTGGAACAGTACGTGTGCACACCCCTCCACGTACTGACTGATGGTTCGGCCCCATTCAACTTCTGGGTCTCTAAATTGTCCACGTGGCCAGAGCTAGCCTTTTATGCCTTGGAGGTGCTGGCCTGCCCGGCAGCCAGCGTTTTGTCTGAACGTGTATTCAGCACGGCAGGGGGCGTCATTACAGACAAACGCAGCCGCCTGTCTACAGCCAATGTGGACAAGCTGACGTTCATAAAAATGAACCAGGCATGGATCCCACAGGACCTGTCCGTCCCTTGTCCAGATTAGACATTAACTACCTCCCCATAACCATATATTATTGGACTCCAGGGCACTTCCTCATTCAATCCTATTTTTATTTTCATTTTACCATTATATTGCGAGGCTACCCAAAGTTGAATGAACCTCTCCTCTGCCTGTGTGCTAGGCCTAAATATATGCCAATGGACTGTTGCAGTGGTGGGTGACGTGAAGCCTCATTCTCTGCTATGACATGCAGACTGATTCTCTGCTGACATGAAGCCAGATTCTCTGTTACGGGACCTCTCTCCTCTGCCTGTGTGCTAGGCCTAAATATATGCCAATGGACTGTTGCAGTGGTGGCTGACGTGAAGCCTCATTCTCTGCTATGACATTCAGACTAATTCTCTGCTGACATGAAGCCAGATTGTCTGTTACGGGACCTCTCTCCTCTGCCTGGGTGCTGGGCCTAAATTTATGACAATGGACTGTTGCAGTGGTGGCTGACGTGAAGCCTGATTCTCTGCTATGACATGCAGACTGATTCTCTGCTGACATGAAGCCAGATCCTCTGTTACGGGACCTCTCTCCTCTGCCTGTGTGTGTGCTGGGCCTAAATATATGCCAATGGACTGTTGCAGTGGTGGCTGACGTGAAGCCTCATTCTCTGCTATGACATGCAGACTGATTCTCTGCTGACATGAAGCCAGATTCTCTGTTACGGGACCTCTCTCCTCTGCCTGTGTGTGTGCTGGGCCTAAATATATGCCAATGGACTGTTGCAGTGGTGGCTGACGTGAAGCCTCATTCTCTGCTATGACATGCAGACTGATTCTCTGCTGACATGAAGCCAGATTCTCTGTTACGGGACCTCTCTCCTCTGCCTGTGTGTGTGCTGGGCCTAAATATATGCCAATGGACTGTTGCAGTGGTGGCTGACGTGAAGCCTCATTCTCTGCTATGACATGCAGACTAATTCTCTGCTGACATGAAGACAGATTCTCTGTTACGGGACCTCCCTCCTCTGCCTGGGTGCTGGGCCTAAATATATGCCAATGGACTGTTGCAGTGGTGGCTGACGTGAAGCCTCATTCTCTGCTATGACATGCAGACTAATTCTCTGCTGACATGAAGACAGATTCTCTGTTACGGGACCTCTCTCCTCTGCCTGTGTGTGTGCTGGGCCTAAATATATGCCAATGGACTGTTGCAGTGGTGGCTGACGTGAAGCCTCATTCTCTGCTATGACATGCAGACTAATTCTCTGCTGACATGAAGACAGATTCTCTGTTACGGGACCTCCCTCCTCTGCCTGGGTGCTGGGCCTAAATATATGCCAATGGACTGTTGCAGTGGTGGCTGACGTGAAGCCTCATTCTCTGCTATGACATGCAGACTAATTCTCTGCTGACATGAAGACAGATTCTCTGTTACGGGACCTCCCTCCTCTGCCTGGGTGCTGGGCCTAAATATATGCCAATGGACTGTTGCAGTGGTGGGTGACGTGAAGCCTCATTCTCTGCTATGACATGCAGACTGATTCTCTGCTGACATGAAGCCAGATTGTCTGTTACGGGACCTCCCTCCTCTGCCTGGGTGCTGGGCCTAAATATATGCCAATGGACTGTTGCAGTGGTGGCTGACGTGAAGCCTCATTCTCTGCTATGACATGCAGACTAATTCTCTGCTGACATGAAGACAGATTCTCTGTTACGGGACCTCCCTCCTCTGCCTGGGTGCTGGGCCTAAATATATTGCAAAGGACTGTTGCAGTGGTGGCTGACGTGAAGCCTCATTCTCTGCTATGACATGCAGACTAATTCTCTGCTGACATGAAGACAGATTCTCTGTTACGGGACCTCCCTCCTCTGCCTGGGTGCTGGGCCTAAATATATGCCAATGGACTGTTGCAGTGGTGGGTGACGTGAAGCCTCATTCTTTGCTATGACATGCAGACTGATTCTCTGCTGACATGAAGACAGATTCTCTGTTACGGGACCTCTCTCCTCTGCCTGTGTGCTAGGCCTAAATATATGCCAATGGACTGTTGCAGTGGTGGCTGACGTGAAGCCTCATTCTCTGCTATGACATGCAGACTGATTCTCTGCTGACATGAAGCCAGATCGTCTGTTACGGGACCTCTCTGCTCTGCCTGTGTGCTAGGCCTAAATATATGCCAATGGACTGTTGCAGTGGTGGGTGACATGAAGCCTCATTCTCTGCTATGACATGCAGACTGATTCTCTGCTGTCATGAAGCCAGATTGTCTGTTACGGGACCTCTCTGCTCTGCCTGTGTGCTAGGCCTAAATATATGCCAATGGACTGTTGCAGTGGTGGGTGACGTGAAGCCTCATTCTCTGCTATGACATGCAGACTGATTCTCTGCTGACATGAAGCCAGATTGTCTGTTACGGGACCTCTCTCCTCTGCCTGTGTGCTAGGCCTAAATATATGCCAATGGACTGTTGCAGTGGTGGCTGACGTGAAGCCTCATTCTCTGCTATGACATGCAGACTAATTCTCTGCTGACATGAAGCCAGATTGTCTGTTACGGGACCTCTCTCCTCTGCCTGGGTGCTGGGCCTAAATTTATGACAATGGACTGTTGCAGTGGTGGCTGACGTGAAGCCTGATTCTCTGCTATGACATGCAGACTGATTCTCTGCTGACATGAAGCCAGATCCTCTGTTACGGGACCTCTCTCCTCTGCCTGTGTGTGTGCTGGGCCTAAATATATGCCAATGGACTGTTGCAGTGGTGGCTGACGTGAAGCCTCATTCTCTGCTATGACATGCAGACTGATTCTCTGCTGACATGAAGCCAGATTCTCTGTTACGGGACCTCTCTCCTCTGCCTGTGTGTGTGCTGGGCCTAAATATATGCCAATGGACTGTTGCAGTGGTGGCTGACGTGAAGCCTCATTCTCTGCTATGACATGCAGACTAATTCTCTGCTGACATGAAGACAGATTCTCTGTTACGGGACCTCCCTCCTCTGCCTGGGTGCTGGGCCTAAATATATGCCAATGGACTGTTGCAGTGGTGGCTGACGTGAAGCCTCATTCTCTGCTATGACATGCAGACTAATTCTCTGCTGACATGAAGACAGATTCTCTGTTACGGGACCTCTCTCCTCTGCCTGGGTGCCGGGGCCTAAATATCTGAGAATGGACTGTTCCAGTGGTGGGTGACGGGAAGCCAGATTCTCTGCTATGGAACCTCTCTCCAATTGATTTTGGTTAATTTTTATTTATTTAATTTTTATTTTAATTCATTTCCCTATCCACATTTGTTTGCAGGGGATTTACCTACATGTTGCTGCCTTTTGCAGCCCTCTAGCTCTTTCCTGGGCTGTTTTACAGCCTTTTTAGTGCCGAAAAGTTCGGGTCCCCATTGACTTCAATGGGGTTCGGGTTCGGGACGAAGTTCGGATCGGGTTCGGATCCCGAACCCGAACATTTCCGGGATGTTCGGCCGAACTTCTCGAACCCGAACATCCAGGTGTTCGCTCAACTCTACTCATAAACTTATAAATCCTATGCTACTGTACTTGTGACATACTTTCAAGCATATATAACAATTAATATGAAGAAGGCGAGCAGTAGGGGAAGGGGAAGTGGCCGTGATGCTGATGGTGCACGCAGAGGCCGCGGCCCTGGGCGCATTTAAACTGTGCCTGCTGCCAGAGCACAAGAAAAACAATCATCCACGATACCTAGCTTCATGTCCCAGTTTGCAGGGAGGCGCAGGACAACGCTCTCAAAGTCAGACCAGTGCGACCAGGTGGTCGGTTGGATTGCAGCAGATAATGCTTCAAGTCGGTTAAGCACCACCCTGTCTTCCACCAAGTCCAGTCTCAGTAGCCAAGAGTCTGGTCAACATAATACTCACCCTGATCCTCCTTCCTCCCAGCATAAAGAGTCTTGCCAAACAAGTGATCCCAAACTCGTATATTCTGAGGAGCTCTTGGGCCTCTCGACAAGCCTGCTTGAAGAGGGACATGAAATCTTGTGTGCTGATTCCCAAACTCTTGAGCATCCACAGTCGCAAGAAGATGATGGTGGGGAGCAGCAATTAGTGTTTCACAAGGTGGATGCTGATGATGAGACACAGTTGCCAATAAGTCAACAGCAATTAGTGTCTCAAGAGGTTGATGTTAATGAGACACAGTTGTCAACAGATGTTCTTGTTAGGTCAACAAGTCAGAAGGATGAGCAGAGTGAGGAAGTGGAAGATGAAGTGCTGGACGATGAAGCCACTGACCCAACCTGGGAAGGTGGCAAGCCGAGCGAGGACAGCAGTACAGAAGGGGAGGGATCCACAGCACCGCAATAGGCTGGAAGGCAGGCAACACCAAACAGGCCCGCAACTGTTCCCCGGAGCACACCCTTGCGGAAATCTCCCTTGCCAAGGGGTAGGTGTTCCGCAGCCTGGCGCAATTTTGAGGAAACTGCGGACGACAAAAGAATTTCAATTTGCAAACAGTGCCATACAAAAATGAACAGGGGCGTAAGCACTAGCAACCTCACCACCACCAGCATGATCCGCAACATGGCATCAAAGCACCGTAATAGGTGGGCCGAACGCCTGGGTCCACAATCTGTGTCTGCGGGTCACACCACTGCCTCCTCTTCCCCTGTATTACATGCTGGTCAATCCCCTGTCGTAGGCACGGATGCCTCACACCCTGCACCTGGACCGTCCCAAGCAGCATCAGCAACCACATCCACTTCTGTGTCCCAGCTCAGCGTCCAAATGTTTTTACTCAAGGCATACGAACGCAAGCTCAAATACCCAGCCACCCACCCACCCACAGACAATAGCACTAAATGTGCAACTTTCCAAATTACTGGCCATGAAAATGTTGCCATTTAAGCTTGTGGACACTGAGGCCTATCGCAGCCTGATGTTGGCGGCCGTCCCTTGTTACGCAGTCCCCAGCCGCCACTATTTTTGATGGTGTGCCGTGTCCTCCTTACACCAGCATGTGTCCCGTAACATCACCTGTGCCCTGACCAACGCAGTTACTGGGAAAGTCCACTTAGCCACTTGACACAAGGACAAGTGCTTTCGGCCAGGGACACTACATTTCCCTGACGGCACACTGGGTGAACGTTGTGGAGGCTGGGAGCGAGTTGTACCCTGGGATGGCACAGGTGCTACCAACGCCAAGGATTGCGGGCCAAGGATGGTGGGCCCTAATTGCATCAGGGTTTCCGCCACCACCTATATTAGTGGCTCCACCCCCCACTTCTCCTCCTCCGCCTCCTCCTCCACTTCTACCTCAGAATTATCCTCTTGCAGCACCAGTCAGCCATCAGTCGGTAGCTGGAAGCAGTGTAGCACTACAGTGGGAAAGCGTCAACAGGCCGTTCTTAAGCTGATCTGTTTCGGTGAGCTGTGGCAGGGGATAAGAGACCAGACTGAGCTGTGGCTCTCGCCACACAACATAGAACCAGTCATGGTTGTGTCTGATAATGGCCGTAACTTGGTGGTTCAGCGGTTTCTCAAATCCTACCCAAATTTCCCTGAGCTACTGGTGAAGGTGCGCCGTGTGTGTGCCCATTTCCGCAGGTCATTGACAGCTTCCGCCGATCTGTCAACGCTGCAGCAGAGATTACAATTGCTAGCTCACTTAATGCTGTGCGACGTAAGCATGCACTGGAACAACACGTTCCACATGTTGGCCAGGCTTGGTGAGAAACAGAGAGCAGTAGTGGAATACCAGCTGCAACATGGTCATCGCCTTTCCAGTCAGCTTCTGCTCTTCACAAGCAAGGAGTGGGCATGGATGTCTGACCTCTGTGAGGTTTTAATAAACTTTGAGGAATCAACACAGATGGCGAGCAGCGATAACGCTATTATCTGCATCACCATCCCACTTCTCTGTCTACTCAAACGCTCGCTGCTCACAATTAAGGACGACGCTATGCATGTGGAAGAGGTGGAAATGGGGGAAGACATTACACAAGATTGTAGCCAGACCACCCTCAGTTCATCTTCTCAGCGCAATTTGGATGATGATGAGGAGGAGGAGCAGGAGACGGTTGCCTCCGCTACAGAGGGTAGTACCCATGGAAGTTTAAAGGGAACCTGTCACCGGGATTTTGCGTATAGAGCTGAGGACACGGGTTGCTAGATTGCCGCTAGCACATCCGCAATACCCAGTCCCCATAGCTCTGTGTGCTTTTATTGTGTAAAAAAAACTATTTGATACATAAATAAATTAACCTGAGATGAGTCTTGTACATGAGAAGAGTCAGGGACAGGACTCTTCTCAGGTTAATTTGCATATGTATCAAATAGTTTTTTTTACACAATAAAAGCACACAGAGCTATGGGGACTGGGTATTGCGAATGTGCTAGCGGCCATCTAGCAACCCATGTCCTCAGCGCTATACACAAAATCCCAGTGACAGGTTCCCTTTAATTCCATCTGTTCAGCATGGATGGGCAGAAGAGGAGAAAGAGGATGAGAAGATTGAGAGTGATCCTCCTGATGATGACAGAGAAGTCTTGCCTATTGGGACTTAAGCTGCCTTTCCCGTCATCCACGCGTTTTAAGCATTTTGGACAACACTGATTACTGGTTGTTCACCCTTCTCGACCCCCACTACAAAGACAACTTCTCATCTCTCATTCATGTGGTGGAGAGGATGAGCAAAATGGTGCAATAGCAGAAGGTCCTTGTGGAAAAATAGCTCCAAAAATTTCCAGCTGACAACCCTGGCTGCAGAGTATGTAGTTTCTTGGCCAACCGAGGAGGGGAGATGAGGGGAACATACAGCAGTTCCAACAGAGGCAGGGCAACACTCTCCAAAGTGTGGGACAGTTTCATAACACCCCGCCAGCACCCTCACCCTGATGCATGGCCTAGTGTCACAAGGAGGGAAACATTTTGGAAGATGGTGAAGGAGTACGTAACAGAGCGTGTCAGCAATGATCCCTCTGTGCCTTACAACTACTAGTTGTACAAGCTGGACACGTGGCAAAAACTGGCACTTTAAATGTGTTTTTTATAATGTACTGTATACACTGTATTCCCATGTACCCCTTCCACCACAAAAAAAGGATATATGGTTCAATCTTCTTTTTCTCGTCCTCCTCCTATTCCATCATATCAACATGCTTATTAGTCTGCCCTCGCTCCTAATGTTGTAGAGGGTCAGCTCACTAGCAGGCCCTCAACCATAATGATAATGTTTTCTAGGGTCAGTTCACCAGTAGGCCCTCACCTACAATCTTTTAGATAGTCAGCTCACCAGCAGGCCCTCGCATATAATGTTTTTGAGGGTCAGCTCACCAGCAGGACCACAACCATAATGTTTTACAGGGTAAGCTCATGAGCAGGCCCCCGCCCATAATTTTTTCAATGGTTAGCTAAGCAGCAGGCACTCGCCCATAATTTTTTCGATGCTCAGATCAGCAGCAGGCACTGGCCCCTAATGTTTTAGAGGGTCACCAGCAGGCCCTTGCTCCTAATGTTTTTGAGGGTCACCGGCAGGCCATCAATCATAGTTTTTAAAGAGTGTATGATGCCCTCCTTTATGTGTAATAAAGGGTGTTTTGGAGTGCCAGTTCTTTGTAATTATTGGCAGCCCTTTCACTTAGTGCATAGGCTTTATGAGTGTAGGAGTCCCACTACCTGAACAATTGTACCACAATGTGAATGAGGCCCTCCATGAGGCCCTCCATTATGTGATATACAGGTTGTCATTTTTGACAGCACTTTGTATACAAGTAAATATACAGGAAAGAATGTTTCCTAACAATTTTTCCTCTAAAATCGATTTTTATCTTCAGTTTTGTGCATATTATTGTCAGTCTGTAAAAGTGGCGTACTACTTGGACAACATCGTTCCCAGCAGCGACCTGGGAGCTCAAGATGCATCCGGACATCCTCCGCATGCTGTTCCCGAACCATTTCAGTGGTGTTGTACTTACTGTTTAAACATCATTGTATGCTTCCGTTTCCATTTGCGATCCTCAAAAAATGGATCACAAATGGAAGCCAAACGGAAAAATGGAACTACAAAACGGAACGGAAGCACTAATGAAACAAAAAAAAATGGAAAAACTGATCTGTTTAAAACTGACCGCAAAACCATACGTGCAGGAGGCCTAACTGTTGGACATGCAGCATCTCTAATTTTGTTCCGCACCCCAACTTAAAGGGAACCTGTCATCAACTTTATGCTGTTCATACTAACGGCAGCATAAAGTAGAGACAGGTGAGTTGATTTCAGCGGTCTGTCATTGAAAAGTTAAAAGTAAATGGTTGCCGAGAACCAACATCACATTAATTGCAGACTGGGCCTGGAAAAGAGTCCCGGCCACCTGAGAAGAGTCAAGGTTATTCATAAATTCCTGCTCTCCTGCCCACCTGCTGATGACTGACTGAGTCTTCTACCTAGTTTTCGCCCTTTCTGTCTAGAAGAGAACTGCCAATCATCAGCAGATGGGTGAGAGAGCAGGAGATTATGAATAACCAGGACTCTTCTCAGGTAGATTTGACTCTTTTCCAGACCTGTGCTGCAATGATTATGATGCTGGTTCTCAGCAACCACTTACTTTTAGCTCATGAGGGACACACCGCTGAAATCAGCATTTCTGTCACTATTTTATGCTGCCCTCAGTAAGGTCATCATAAAGTTGATGACAGGTTCCCTTTAATATGGCATGGCTGGTAAGTTGTGGTTATTAGCATAGCAGGGTTGTATATTCACGAATGTTGACATGCTGTACTGAATGTTATCTGCATTTCATGCACATTTCTGTTTGCATAGCTGTGTACAGTAATGTGTTGTAACCTACTGCCACATGATAATGAACTGTAATCATTTTTACCCTATCCTCAACAATTGGAACTGCTTTATCTCCCTCTCACAGCCAAAAGTCACAGCAATATCATAAATTACAACTAGTACATCAGCTGCAGCGTCACCACCTATCCCTTGGTTGAACTTGATGGACTTATGTCTTTTTTACATCAGTATCAACTATGTAACTAGCTTTCTGTATAGCTGTGTCTTCAAGCTCAGTTTTATTGACCAGATCTTACACAAGGTGCACTTTAGGGGAAAAATATATATTTCATGATAGAGAGAAATGTTTCAGTTATTGTAAAAGGGGTTGTCCAGCCTTTTTTAAGTGATGGCCTATCCTCAGGATAGTCTATCACTAGCGGATTGGCGGGGATCCGTCATCCCGCAACTTCACTAATCAGCTGTTCAATGTAGCTCCCGAAGTGCTTGCAATTGCAGAGATGCTCCCATTCTTTTCAATGAGAGCAGCAATGGAGTTGCGAGCGCTACCCACTACAATGTTGACAGTACATAGTAGTTCTGGCGCCGATTTCTGCCGATGGAGCTACACATGCCGAATGAATCTGTTTATGCTACACATGTATACTTTTCATTGCATTTTGATGCTGAAAATAAAATAAAAACTTTAAATAAATGTTTATTTTTTTTGGTATCATATTCTGACCCCTCTAACTTTTTTTATAGTTATGTGTGCGGAACTATGAGGTCTCATTTTTAACACTTTTTATTTTTTTGTGTGGAAGGAGAAGAGACCAAAAAATGGAAAATCAGCCATTTTGACCCTTTTTTTTCATTTCACCTTTTTCCATATGGGATTAATACTTTTATATTTTGATAGTATGAGCATTTATGCACGTGGCAATACCCATGATGTGCATTTTTTTATATTTTGTATTCTCATTTTTGGGATAGGAGGGTGATTTGAACTGTTATATATATTTTTTATTTGTAAAAAGCTTAATAAATTTCTTTTACACTTTTTTTTTATAGTTCCTATAGGGAACTATAACAATCAACCATTTGATTGCTATTAGCATAGACTCCAATGCACTTGCATAGGATTCTATGATTTTACTACTTTCCTATGGAGCCCTATTACAGGCAAGGAATCCATAGGAAATACTATGCAGCAGCCTCCTGACATTCACAAAGACAGGGGCTGCTGCACAGAAGCTCTGGCTCCTACGATTGCCGCACGGGGGAGCCGGAGCATAACTGGAAGCGCATGCCGAAAACCAGAAGCGTGCGCTTCCAGTTATGCTCCAGCTCCACCATGCGGCAATCGGAGAAGGTTTGACCACGACATCTGAGGGGTTAAATGTCTGCAATCGGCATTACCGCCAGTCGCGGACATTAGCCGCCAGTGTCTTCTGTAGGAAACAGCAGACACCGGTTTGCTATGGTGCCCGCTCTGCTTGGGAGCGGGCACCATCTTTAAAGACCAGACATGTGACGTAATAGTCACATACCGGGAAGGGGTTAAAAAGGTGTGTACAGTTCATAAAACACTAT
The DNA here is from genome assembly GCF_014858855.1 of Bufo gargarizans. Taxonomy (NCBI): domain Eukaryota; kingdom Metazoa; phylum Chordata; class Amphibia; order Anura; family Bufonidae; genus Bufo; species Bufo gargarizans. Next base: position 544,791,719 of record NC_058081.1, read on the forward strand.
TGTTATAATCTTGTGTCATAGTATTGAATTTTACCAGTTTGCCGCTTTCAGTCCCTGTAATAATAAGCTGAAGAGTATCTTTCTGCACATGTTTCTACACATATTCATTCTAACTATACATTAACTAGGCAGAAAATGACATGAAATACTACGCCGCCACACTCCACTCAGGTAAGCCAGACTCTGCTTTATACTGCTGTGATTAAACCTTGAAATGACTTTGTGAGTTGTTGCAGCTTTTGCCTCAAGTGTTTGATCTGCAAGTTTAAACTGGTAAGACTGGCAGCAAGCTGATTAAAGGTGCAATTTTCCAACAAAACAAGCAGGAAATCAAAAGCATCTGAATATTTCGCACAGTGCTAAACTAGTCTTTTAACCTTTTTATAACATTTGACTAAAGAAATGTAACTCTTGTAATGCCGTATAAATTGTGTAACTTCTATATTCTGTTACATCCTTGAGCTATGATAAAATATATATAGCACTGTAAATCTGATAGTCAGCAATATATAAACTAAGCTAATCAAGGTTTTGGCAAAAAAATATATTTTTTCTAATTTCCCTTGTTCTCTTCTGGCCCTTTGTTTACCTGCAATGACAGCAATCTTTGCCCCTCGCCCTGCTCTGCAAAGGGAGTGAATAAGTCTGCCCTGAGTGACATGTCTGACTGCTGGGATACTCAGCAGTATGTTGTATGTGTAGGACTACAAGTCCCAGCTGTATAATGACAGTGCTGATACACACAGGATCTTCCCCCCACCTGTTCTTGTGCAATGCTCTGCAGAACTCTTTTGTCAGCTCCTGTGCCCAGCATTTGTCTCCTCACTGCCTGCAGCTACTGAGTAAAGCCTTCAGCCCTGAGTCTGTGCTGCTGAATGGGTTAAGAATCCAGGGAGAGAGCAGACAGCAGCAGACAGCAGTGCAGGGGGGTGTGGCCAGCACAGTGATGTCAGTGTACAGACTCATATCTGATCTATCAGGCTTGTGCACGAAACATCATTAGAGCAGGGAGAGAAGCTGACATCACAGGTCATGTGACCCTCAATGAAATCTGAGAAAGCAGCAACTGGAGATAAAGTAAGTGAATTGCAAAGTCCTTATATTTGCCTAGTTAGAAGCATACAAAGAACAAAAAAATAACTTTTGGGGAATTTGACATGTGTCACTTTATGTGGTAATATCTTTGAAACGCTTTTACTTATCCAAGCCATTCTGAGATTGTTTTTTTCGTGAAACATTGTACTTCATGAAAGTGGTAAATTTCAGTCAATATTTTTTTTATCCCAAATTTACCCAAAAATTTAAAAAACTTGCAACTTTCCAAATTTCTATTTCTCTGCTTTTAAAACAGATAGTGATACCTCATATAACAGTTATTACTTTACATTTCCCATAAGTCTTTATGTTTTGATCATTTTGTGAATGACATTTTTTTGGGGGGGACGTTAGAAGGCTCAGAAGTTTAGAAGCAAATCTTGAAATTTTTCAGAAAATTTCCAAAAAACACCTTTTTAAGGACCAGACCAGGTCTTAAGTCACTTTGTGGGGCTTACATAATAGAAACCACCCATATGGCATTTTAGAAGCTACACCTCTCAAGGTATTCAAAACTGATTTTACAAACTTTTTTATCCCTTAAGGTGTTTCACATTAATTAAAGGAAAATGTAGATGAGATTTCAGAATTTCATTTTTTTGGGCAGATTTTCCAATTTAATCATTTTTTTCTGGTAACAAAGCAAGGGTTAACAGCCAAACAAAACGTAATATTTATTAACATGATTCTGTAGTTTACAGAAACACCGTAAACTGCTGTATGTTCACACGGCAGGGCACAGAAGAAAATGAGCCTTGTATGGTTTTTGGAGGACCCCTTGATGCACCCCTAGAGTAGAAACTCCAAAAAGGTGACCCGACTTTGGAAACTATGGGATAAGGTGGCAGTTTTATTGGTACTATTTCAGGGTAAATATGATTTTTGGTTGCTCTATATTATACTTTTTGTGAGGCAAGGTAGCAAAAAATAGCTGTTTTGGCACAGTTTTTAGTTTTAGTCTTTTACAATGTTCATCTGAAAGGTTAGATCATGTGCTATTTTTATAGAGCAGGTTGTAATGGACGTGACAATACCAAATATGACAACTTTTTTTGTTTGTTTGTTTTAGTTTTACATAATAAAGCATTTTTGAAAAAAAAAAATTTAGTGTCTCCATATTCCAAAAGCCATATTTTTTTATTTTTATTGTGCGACTGTCTTATGTAGGGGCTCATTTTTAAGATGACAGTTTTATTGGCACTATTTTAAAATGCATATGACCTTTTGATCACTCGGTACTACACTTTCTGTGAAGTAAGGAGTTTATTTTTTTTTATTTTTTTTTCTACGCTGTTCACCTGAGGGATTAGGTCATGTAATAGTTTAATAAACCTAGTTTTTTACAGATGCGGTGATGCCTAATATGTCTAATTTTTTATTTCAATTTTTCACTTTTTACACAATAAAAGCATTTTTTAAACCAAAAAAAAATCATGTTTTAGTGTCTCCATATACTGAGATACAAATGCAAAAATCCGCAGCACTCGCCAATGTAGTAAATCCAATGGTGATTTATTCAAAAAAATAGCATGGTGATGCAACGTTTCGACCTTCATCGGTCTTTTTCAAGCAATACCAAGCAATAATAGGTATTGCTTGAAAAAAACCGATGAAGGTCGAAACGTTGCATCACCATGCTGTTTTTTTAATAAATCACCATTGGATTTACTACATTGGCGAGTGCTGCGGATTTTTGCATTTGTATTTCACGTTGGGACCATCAGCCAAGATCCTTATCTGTGTGCACCACCATCACCTTCAAGGTATTTTTAATGGTTTTTCCTAACTTGGGACCAGTAGCGCTGCCAAACCTCTGTGTATTCCATATACAGAGAGCTATAGTTTTTTATATTTTTTGCCCGATTGTTTTATGTAGGGGGGTAATTTTTTTGGGGGCGGGATGAGGTGACGGCTTGATTGGTACTATTTTGGGGGGCATACACCTTTTTGATCGCTTGGTGTTGCACTTTTTGTGAGGTGACAAAAAATGCACGGCAATACCCAATATGTCTGTTTTTCTTTTTTTTTCCCGTACCATCCGCAAACCCTCTGCATGCCGCGGTCAGCTTACACCGATGCTAGAGTATGCAACAGGGGCCCGACTGTCTGCATGGGTCCGTGCAGCTGATCGGGCGGGCGTAGCTCCTGCACCTGCCTGATCAGCCCGTCGTACATGTACAGCGCTGGTCCTTATGTCATGTCCACCAGCGCCGTACATGTACCTGGTCCTCTACGAGTAAAAGAAGACCTCTGACAGCTGTTACTAGAAAATAATAACTAACTAATTTAGCCTGTAAAATTATTTTTTTCTTCTAAATGTTTCACTTTTATTAATTAGGAATAAAGTGATTTTTTTTCTTAATTGTTTTCCTTTTTCCTGATTCATATTTTGTAAATACATTTTTACATAATTATAGAGGAAAACATCTTGCATGGGCTATTACAACAGTGGCTGCAGAGATTTACTTTACCAATGACACCTCAACGTAATAAAATAAAATCATAAGATAACTCCTTGACCTATGGGCGAGAATGTTGTGAGCAGCTTTGTGACGTGTGCAAGGATCAGTGTGCGAAGAGGAGTAGGAGAGAGAGGGTGAACTGCTGACCACCTATTACCAAAGAAGTGATCCTGTGTTTTCTGCTTCATGCTTTGTAATGGTTATATCCAGCCCATGATGATGACTGCTGAAAAGTGATACCTACAAAACAGTCAAGGGAAAGCCTATTGCTATGCTTAGCAGTCATTTATAAAGCTAAATATTCAAAAATAATGAATAATGCTTTTTTGTCTGACAACAGATTCTATTCAATGCAGATTAGGTATTTCTTCTGTGTATCTGTATCATGTTGTCAATTGGCATTACACTATTATTGGCAGATCCCTTCAAATTTTATAGAATCCACTCAGTCTAAAGTCTTTTGCAGCTGACAGCCGGGGTGTATATTTTGAGTAATAGGGGTCAGATAAGGTGCATTTCTCCTCTCATATCCTGCTTTTCATAGATAATCTACATACACCAATGGTATCTCTTGGCCATCCCCCCGCTCTGGGTGCATGGAATTAACATATGAAGGAATGGATCATTTTAATTGCAAACTAAACGATCTTTAAAGGGACACTACCATCAATTTTATTATTAACTCATATTTGAATATTCAATGTCATTTTTGTCACTCCTCGCATTCCACCTTCTGTCGTGGCATGCTTTACACTGCCGGCAGGCTGTTCAGGTAGGTTGTTCCGGAATAGAATACCAGGAATCAGCTGGTAAAAAAACACTGCGTGCAGCGGTATTTGTCTGGCCAATTTTCAACATATCTGCTGGATCGTGCCCGGATCACCACTGGACCCCATGATAGTTAATGCCGGATCCGGCAGGCTGCTGCCAGCTGGAACAGCCTGCTGGATTAGAAAAAGCAAATGTGAAACAAGCCTAACCTTTTCAGTCAGTCCATCACTGCGACTAGAGAGAGAGATCCCCCTGGATTGGCTGAATTAGAGCATCGCACATTACAATATCCACTGCAATTCTCTTGTATAAGCGTCTTAATCTAGTCATAGCAAGAAAAAAATAGTGGCCATACTATTATCCCAGTTCTACACCTACTTTTAACGAGGATTGCCCTGTAGATAATATCCTCCCCTCACAGCAGGAGTAAACTGAAAAAGGATTACCTATCTATATAGGATGTGTAACTATTTGTGTTAACTGCTACCGAAGGACAATATATTATATTTCATTTTGAATGTCCTAGTACTGTAGAAAAGATAAACAGCCTAAATGCTTAACAAAAATGTTTCTATTAAGATTAAGTTTAAAAAATCTCCCTTACTGAAGGACATGTCCCTTTAGTGTGTAATTGTCATTTCGGTGTATTTTTAATATAGTGTATTTTTTATATTTTGTCATCTACTTTATTGCATGAACGAGAGAAGCAATAATCTTTGCATGTGCACGGTAGTGTATGGAAAAAGAAATTCAAGACTATGAATGAGTTAAGTCACTGTATGGAGGCAATTATACTTACCCTTCCCCCTTTGTCAAACAGCGCCATAGCCAAGAACAACATCTGTTGTATAAATCAGAGCGCATTCTTTCTCACTGGATCAACCAGCCTCTTTAGCTTTCCATATTGTCAAAAGATGTACCTACTTATTCCCTGTCACTGGAAAAGTACCCATGGCATAAAGGGAGGAATTAGGAAGGAGTAGATTTATTTTGACTGTTAACTGTGTAAAAGAAACAGATTATGTTCAAAGTGAAACTTCCCACATTTACAGGAATTCAGCATGTCCGCACCTGTGGGGAATCCCTTGTTTCTCTTATGCTGCATTTTCTTTAAGACAATATATATCCAAAATAGTTCAATAAATTCTTTCCACGACATTACTCGCATTCTTCTTGTGACCACAGACGTAATATACGTTTTCTTTCTTCTTTTAAGTGACATCTACTGTACACACAATAAAAAAATGTCACACATACATAGAAGCATACATATGAAATCCAGTGACCAGTTCTGCTTTATGGAGGGACCTTATAGGGGTTGTGCAAGAATGGGGTGGGGGGGTGGAGGGGAGTGTTGGCAACTAGAGATGAGCGAAGTTTTGGAAAATTTGATTCGGCTGCTTCGCCGAATGTTACACAAAATATGTGACAAATTACTTAATCAAGAAGCGCATTTTTTGTAAGAAGTGGGTGTGATAGCGCGACTCCCCATCATTGTACCCCTCACATGTACGTTCATACATGATCGCGGCATCTAATAATAACAGTGTAGAATTAACAGAAAAAAATATAAAATCATACTTACCACCTCCATTTACTCGCAACAGCAAGCCGGTGTTCCGTTAGATTTCCCTACCTCATGAGATTTCCCTACACTCGTCACTTCCAGCCGCATCGGACCTGCCGTGAGGAGGTGTGCTGGAGGTTTGCCGTGCCGCGCAGGCGCACAACGACTGGATAGGTAAATTTCACAGCAGAGTTATCTAGACACCGGCCGACACTGCGCATGCACCGGGAGCCTCAACAGCATTTAGGGTAGGGGAAAATTACGGGCCAGTGCGCAGGTGTGGTGATCAGATGGATGTTCTCCGCTGGACACTGCGCATGCGCTGGAAGCCTCACCAGCAGTTAAGGAAAGGAAAAATTACGGGCCAGTGCTTTTTTCCCTACCCTAACCGCTGGTGAGGCTTCCCAGCGCATGCACAGTGTCGGCCGGTGTCCAGCGGAGAACATCCATCCGATCACCGCGCAAAGTGTCGGCCGGTGTCCAGCTATCTCTGCTGTGAAATTTCCATACCCCATCGTTGTGCGCCTGCGTGGCACGGCACACCTCTGGCACATCTCCTCACGTCATGTTTGGTGCGGTCGGAAGTGACGAGGGTAGGGAAATCTCACGAGGTAGGGAAATCTAACAGAACACCGGCATGGTGACATATGATGTCACAGAATTTTGGCCGAGATCTTCAATGAAGATGGTGGCAGCCAGCCTGTCACATGAAAATGGCGGAGGTAAGTATGATTGTTTTTGTTTTTTTTTACACTATTTCAGGTTAAATTGATTTGCTACCACGAAGGACAAGGTAATTAGGCCTTGTGGCGAATTGAATTTATCCAGAAATTCGGATCGAATTCCACTTCGTTGGATTCATTTCGTTGATCTCTATTGGCAACGTCACCCAACTTTACTAGACGTGTAAAGGTAAGATTACTTACCTGCTTCCTGCTGCTGGCTCCCCGCTCCATCACCTTTGGGCCTACGATGCTCTGCTGGGCTCCCTCGATGTAAACATCTAGTTTGACATCACCGTAGGGTGACCAGCTCAGCTTGCGTCATGACAAATGATCAGATAACACAAGGAGATCAGGTCTCTCACTGGCCAAGGCAATGTCAAACCAGATGTTTACATTGGGGGAGCCCAACGGAGCATCGCAGGACTGAAGCTGAAGGAGCGGGGAGCCAGCGCTGGGAAGCAGTTAACTAAGCCTCAGTTTACAGGTCTGGTAAAGTGGGAGGGTTTGCCAAAACCTACCCCATTCTTGCATAACTTATTTACAGCTTTGCTATGCAGCCGAATGCATGCTGCTGTTCTCTGTAGGCATCCATTTCAAGTTTGGAGGAAATTGACTGAAGTGTTTTTTTGGTGGGAATTCTAGAAATCTGTCTGACCCCTTTGTTGTTTGATTTGGAGATCTGAAGCTGCTGTCAAAAATAACTCTGTCATATGGCAGTTTCCACTTAATATCACCATCATTTCCTCACATAATACCATCTTTCAGCATTCACATAATTTTATTATACACTTGCAATGAGCCGGACCGTGGGTGCAGTTACATGGACACCAATTATGCAGTGGGTCAGGATATGAGTATAATAGTCTATGGTTTTTGTTCTTGACGCCAATTGCAGCGTGCGCAGGGTACTAACACAAGACCCTTTAAGATGTTGTAACTCACTTACCAGGCTAGGAATGCCAGAGTGGTGTAATGTTTCTGTGTGGTAGTAGTAATAGTGTCAACGGTGTCTCCTACCTTGGTACAGCTGAACGCCTGGATCCTGGCTCACCTGCAATAAAATGAGTGTTGCTAGTAGGAGTAATTGGCAATGTATGGCAGGAATCTATCTTCTGCACTATCTGTTTTCTGCTGTATTGGGGACTGACTAGCTGAGGAGGAATTTGGCTTCTCATGGTCTCTGGACCGTACTCACAGTTGTGCTTACAGGGTATGGTTCTTCCTGGAATACTGGAGGTGGCTGCTTGCTTCTCAACAGCTGAGGCTGAAGGGCTCAGACTGGGAATCATGATCTTTGGTCTCAGCCGAGACAAGATCCTGGGTTGGGATCCCTAGAACTGGGAGCTCCTACCACCAAAGCCTTCCCCTAGCAGGGGTGGCTGGCACACTAACTCTAACTTCCTTCCCCACCCATGAGGCAGGACATGGGCACATTCCACACCTCTTCAAAGAGGGGGAAGCTAAACTGGAATGTACTATTCCAGTCTAAAAATGCTAAAATGTCTAAGTCCCTGGTAAACACATTGCTGCCACCTACTGGTGAACATTGAAATTACAGCAATATATGATTTGCAAGGCTTTCAATGCACATTAGTGTATCACGATCGGCGTAACTGTCACATACGTGACACGGAGGGAGGAACAGAGGGAGGCCCTGCCCTAGTGAGAGGGAAGGTGGTGACCCCTGACTCACCTTGCGTCTGGCACCTGGCTGCCCTGTCGTCCCTAGACGGGTTCCTCACCCGTACGCCGATCACGTGCCTAAAACCCTGGCTTTCCCTAGGATGAGCCCTGGATAGTGAACAGGGCGGTGGGAACACTAGTCCGCACCACTAGCTCTAGAGGAAAACACCAAGGGGAGGACAGACAATACAAACTAAACATATAATCCCAGGTGGGCAACAACAGGAGACAACAAAAGCCCAACAGGGATCCGGAGGGTATCACTCTGGAACAACAACCAGATTCTCAGCTCCAGTGGGTCAGTATAGATGTCCAGGCAGGAAGCTCTATAACTGGCAACAAGAGAAGTGTGAGAGGAGAATATAAGGAGTTTGGGAGTGGCAGACAAGAAACAGCTGAGGAGGAGAAGCTACGGATCCCTGAGTGAGACAAAAAGGATAGCAAGGCAAACACAGAAAACAAACACTAAGAAACACCGTGATCTTTAGACATAGAGCGCGCAGCCACCCGCTGCGACTTCCTGACCCCGGGTATAACAGAGTCAGACGTGGCTCTTGACACCCTCATGACAGTACCCCCCCTTTCACGAGGGGCCTCCGGACACTCAGGACCAGGTCTCTCCGGATGAGAGACATGGAAAGCCTGAATCAACCTGTTGGCGTTTACCTCTGACGCTGGAACCCACATTCTTTCCTCGGGACCGTAACCCCTCCAATGCACCAGATACTGAAGAGAGCGGCGGACCCGACGAGAATCAACAATTCTGGATATTTGAAACTCCAGATTACCATCCACAACAACAGGAGGAGGTGGCAGCGGTGATGGTTCTAGAGGTGGAACATACTTCTTGAGCAACGACTTATGGAAGACGTTATGGATCTTAAAAGTCTGAGGTAGCTCCAGGCGAAAAGCCACAGGGTTAATGACGGCTACAATTTTATAAGGACCAATGAACCTAGGACCCAGTTTCCAAGAGGGAACCTTCAACTTAATATTCCTAGTAGACAACCACACATAGTCATTCACTCCTAGGTCCGGACCTGGCGACCGTTTCTTATCGGCCATGCATTTGTATTTACCACTCATATTTTTCAAGTTAGCTTGCACCTTCTGCCATACCGATGAAAGAGATGAAGAAAACCGTTCCTCTTCGGGAACCCCAGAAGACCCCCCCTCTTTGAAAGTACAAAATTGGGGATGAAAACCGTATGCACCAAGAAATGGTGACTTGCCAGTGGATTCCTGACGGCGATTATTTATGGCAAACTCGGCTAACGGTAAATATGATGACCACACCTCTTGGTTTTCAGACGCAAAACACCTTAAATATGTTTCTAGGTTTTGGTTGGTACGCTCAGTCTGTCCATTCGACTGAGGATGGAAAGCTGAGGAAAAGGATAAGTGTACCCCTAAACGGGTACAAAAAGCTTTCCAAAACTTAGAAATAAACTGGGTTCCCCGATCCGAAACCACATCGGAAGGGACCCCGTGAAGCTTCACGATTTCACTGATAAACACCTGAGCAAGAGTCTTAGCATTAGGAAGTGCGGGTAGCGCAATAAAGTGTACCATTTTGCTAAACCTGTCTACTACTACCAAGATAACTGTTTTACCCGCAGACAAAGGTAAGTCAGTGATGAAATCCATTGATAGATGTGTCCATGGTCTATTGGGGATGAAAAGTGGCAATAAAGACCCTGCTGGACGTGTATGAGAGACTTTCGCGCGTGCACAAGTAGAACAAGTAGACACGAAATCTATTACATCCTGACGCAACCTTGGCCACCAAAAACGACGAGACAATAGCTCCAAGGTTGCTTTACTACCTGGGTGCCCAGCAAGTGCCGAATTATGATGTTCCTTCAATAACTCAAGACGCAGGTTTAACGGTACAAACAATTTCTCTGAGGGGCAAGAGGCCGGGGCGTCCCCCTGGGCCTCTAACACCTTTCCCTCTAGAACAGAGTGTACAGCCGAGACAACCACTCCTCTTTGTAAAATAGGTACCGGATCACTAACATTACCCCCTCCAGGGAAACTACGAGACAATGCGTCTGCCTTGGTATTTTTTGCCCCAGGACGATAGGTGATTACAAAGTTAAATCTGGTAAAGAATAGCGACCACCTAGCTTGTCTAGGGGTGAGACGCTTAGCCGATTCTAGGTACAGAAGGTTTTTGTGATCCGTAATTACCGTGACGGGGTGGATTGCTCCCTCTAAGAAGTGACGCCACTCTTCAAACGCCAGTTTAATCGCCAACAGTTCCCTATTTCCAATATCATAGTTCTTTTCTGCTGCAGATAATTTTTTGGAAAAGAAAGCGCAAGGACGCCATTTGCCAGGAGACGGACCCTGAGACAATACAGCCCCCACTCCCACCTCCGACGCATCAACTTCAACAATAAAAGGCTGGGAGACATCAGGTTGAATTAGAACAGGTGCCGAGGTAAATCTCTCTTTTAGAGAGGAAAATGCAATTTTAGCGGCGTCAGACCATTTAGAAAAATCAGTCCCCTTCCTAGTCATGTCAGTAAGGGGTTTAACGATCACTGAATAATTTTTAATAAACTTTCTGTAGAAATTTGCGAAACCCAAGAACCGTTGTAGAGCTTTAAGGTTCTCAGGAAGATCCCAATCTAAAATTGCCTGGACCTTCCCAGGATCCATACGGAAACCTGAAGCAGATAATAGATATCCCAGGAATTGTATTTCCTGAACGGCGAAGACACATTTTTCAATTTTCGCATATAATTTATTCGTCCGTAGGACCTGAAGTACTTGCCTGACATGTACTTCATGTGTTTTCAGATCAGCCGAATAAATTAAGATATCATCTAGGTATATGACTACAAACCTGCCGATGAGATGACTAAAAATATCATTAACGAAATGTTGGAAGACAGCAGGGGCATTGGTCAGACCGAAAGGCATGACTAAATTTTCGTAATGCCCCTCAGGGGTGTTAAAAGCTGTCTTCCACTCATCCCCTTCCTTGATACGAATCAGATTGTAGGCCCCCCTAAGATCAAGTTTGGAGAACCACCTAGCACCCGCAATCTGATTAAAAAGGTCAGGAATGAGAGGAAGAGGGTATGGGTCTCGGACGGTTATCCGGTTTAGCTCACGGAAATCTAGGCAAGGACGCAGGCCCCCATCTTTCTTTTTAACAAAGAAAAACCCTGCAGCCACGGGTGAAGAAGAGGGTCTGATGTGTCCCTTGGCCAGACTCTCGGAGATATAATCTTTCATGGCTTGTCTCTCTGGACCCGAAAGATTATACAACCTGGACTTGGGTAATTTTGCACCGGGAATCAGGTTAACCGGGCAATCATAAGGACGATGAGGTGGTAGCTTCTGACAACCCTTTTCAGAAAAAACGTCCTCAAAGTCCGAAATAAATGTAGGTAGGGAAGCTATGGAGGCGATTAAGCAATTGTTATTTAAGCAATTCTCTCTGCAATGCTCACTCCACTCCAATATCTCCCTGGCCTGCCAATCCACCACTGGATTGTGCGCTACCAACCAGGGAAGACCCAATACCACAGGAGAGGGAAGGCCCTCCAGAACGTAACATGAAAGACGCTCCTTATGGTGGTCCCCTACCCGAAGATGTAAGTTATGGACAACGTGAGTGAGGTTTCTCTGAGACAGAGGAGCAGAGTCAATAGCGAATATGGGAATGGGTCTCTGCAGCGTACAGAGAGACAAACCCATAGTGCGGGCAAAATGGGCATCTATCAAATTTACCCCTGCACCACTGTCTAGAAAAAAAGAAATAGACTCCGTCTTAACACCAAAAACAATAACCGCTGGCAACACAAATTGAGATGTTCGTATGGAGGAAACGTATACCCCCCGGCTGACATCCTCCGCACAGCCTGGGGTTAGTAGTTTTCCGACGGTCTTTTGTTTTTGGGAAAGGAGGGACAGACATTAATGAAATGACCCTTCCCCCCACAGAAAAAACAAGCCCCCCACCTACGGCGAACCTCAGGAGGACGGACCTGACGAGAAGTTCCTCCTAGCTGCATAGGCTCATCCAAGTCCGTACAGACTAACTGCTGCTTGGGAGAGGTTACCGATTGCTCAGGAATTTTCGATCTCTCCCTAAGACGTCTATCTATCCTGATAGAGAGGGACATAACAGCATCAAGGGAAAGGGGGGTCTCATACAGCGCCAGCGCATCCTTAACCCTTTCAGATAACCCAGAGCAGAACTGACTCCTGAGAGCCGGGTCGTTCCACTGAGTATCCGTAGCCCACCTGCGGAACTCTGAGCAATATTCCTCTGCTGGCCGATCTCCCTGTAGGAGTCTCCGTAACTTCGACTCAGCCAGGGCGACACGGTCAGGGTCATCATATATGAGACCCAAAGCCCCAAAAAATCCCTCCACTGACCGGAGAGCCTGGGAACCAGGGGGTAACGAGAACGCCCAGGATTGCGGGTCCCCCTGAAGCAGGGAAATAACAATCCCCACCCGCTGTTCTTCATTACCTGAGGAGTAAGGGCGCAGCTTAAAATATAATTTGCAGGCCTCACGGAACAACACAAATTTGTCCCTTCCCCCAGAGAATCTGTCAGGAAGAACAACCTTGGGTTCTGTAACAACCTGGTTACCCATAGCAACCGCTGGGCTTACGGTCTGCTGCATTTGCTGCTGCTGTTGGAGGACAGACGCCTTCAATCCTGCCACCTCCAAAGACAGGCCTTGAAGCTGTTTTGCCAAAGCAGCAATAGGATCCATATTGGATTCTAAGTAGAGAAAAAAAAATTTAAATAATTTTTTTATTTTTTTTTTCTCAAAATATAAGGGCCAGTTATAATATCACGATCGGCGTAACTGTCACATACGTGACACGGAGGGAGGAACAGAGGGAGGCCCTGCCCTAGTGAGAGGGAAGGTGGTGACCCCTGACTCACCTTGCGTCTGGCACCTGGCTGCCCTGTCGTCCCTAGACGGGTTCCTCACCCGTACGCCGATCACGTGCCTAAAACCCTGGCTTTCCCTAGGATGAGCCCTGGATAGTGAACAGGGCGGTGGGAACACTAGTCCGCACCACTAGCTCTAGAGGAAAACACCAAGGGGAGGACAGACAATACAAACTAAACATATAATCCCAGGTGGGCAACAACAGGAGACAACAAAAGCCCAACGGGGATCCGGAGGGTATCACTCTGGAACAACAACCAGATTCTCAGCTCCAGTGGGTCAGTATAGATGTCCAGGCAGGAAGCTCTATAACTGGCAACAAGAGAAGTGTGAGAGGAGAATATAAGGAGTTTGGGAGTGGCAGACAAGAAACAGCTGAGGAGGAGAAGCTACGGATCCCTGAGTGAGACAAAAAGGATAGCAAGGCAAACACAGAAAACAAACACTAAGAAACACCGTGATCTTTAGACATAGAGCGCGCAGCCACCCGCTGCGACTTCCTGACCCCGGGTATAACAGAGTCAGACGTGGCTCTTGACACCCTCATGACATAGTGAGGATGTGATGTGAAATTACACAGGATGACAATGCAGATACACCTAACTGGTTGTAGCGGGGTAAAAGAGTTTTGTAACATAACTCTGGGATGTTACACACTGCTCACATAATACTGACTTGCGATAGTTAAATAATTGTTCCAAATGGAATACAATTATAGACATAGAAACCAAATAATATAAACCCTAAAAACATCTGGTACTGAGAAGGTCTTAAACTTAAGTACTTAGGTACTTTGCGTGTTCGCGATTCGACGAACATGCAAACATATGGAGATATTCGCGCCCGCCATATTCTTTTACATTGTGAGGAACTTTGACCCATGACACATCCATCAGGTGGTACAGGACAGCCAATTGAGAAGTTTCAGCACATGGACATACCCCCTACCTTATAAATAAACCTGATCTAGCCGCCATTTTACATTCAGTGTTTTGCCAGTGTAGGGAGAGGTTGCTTTGTGGAGCAGGGACAGGCTGTTAGGGACACCAAACGCTAGCTAATAGGGCCACAAAAGTCATTTTAAGGACTGGTACAGGTGTGCTATCGATAGGTGTGATACACAGAGGGGTGCGATATACTTATAATATACTTTTATAATGAGTCAAAAACACATAGATCTATATAGTGATCACCTGCAAGTCAGGGGCCTAGGAGCTAGGGGCTTACTAGGGCCATTTTTATATAGGATAAGGTTCCGGACAGGGTCGCTCTTATCAGGGCGGGTGGTCTGTGGTCATGGCACCTCCCCCCCCCCTGTAGGGCAATATCAGGTACAGTTCTTTGCCCACCCTGTCCTTCAATACCACATCATCATCTAGACCAGGGATGGATATTGTTTGCTTTCCCTCCCGGATTCATGGATGTGCACTGGAACCCCCCGGATTGTGGTAGGACATATTGTTTCTGATTTGGTGCCGCCGAACACCTGATTTAGCGCCGCCGAGCACTTGTTATTGCCTACCACATCTATGCTTTTTGCTTAACTTTAATAATTTAATTTATTTTCATTTTGAGGGATATATAGTACCGGCGATGTGAGGTCCGCAAATTTCAGAATGCACATTGCCAGTGTCCGTGTTTTTCAGATCCGCAAAACACTTACGGACGTGTGAATGGACCCTCATAGTAACATTATTAAAGGTTACATTTTATCTTTATGTATATTCTAATGGATTGCCTTCCGTGTACAATGTTATAATATACTTTTTATGTTAGAAAGTATATTATAGTGCATTTGTATTGTGCGGCGGTTGTGTGCGGTTCTGCTGCGATACTGCAGGTATATAGAGGGACAAGCGTTATTGGAACAAATTATTTCTACTGGTGTGATATACCAGTCGCCCCCCCAAAAAACTGATTGAAGTGGGGTGTTATATACCAATATACTTTCTTTATAGTGCAGTTGCGCATGCTCATATGCAAAAATTATATTGCCAATATTTTTCATTAAAAAAAATTATAAATGGAGATCGCAAATTCAATAATACATCTGGTATGTCACTGTCCATGTTGTGGGACTATTTGTGCACTTCTAGTAATTATTTATTGGCTGCAAATATAAAGGTTTTTCAGGTTCGCCTGCCATTAAAATTAATGGGACCTGCCGCGAACTTGCGGTTCGCAAACATTTGATCGCGTTCGCGAACCGTCCCGGCAGATGTTCGTCCATCACTAGCCTCTGATGAAAAACACAATAAATTGCAAAAACTAGGCAAAAATACATGTGTGTAAAAAAATTAAGGGGTTGGTCTATCTCACATATTGGTGGCATATCACTAGGATATGCCACCAATGTCAGACAGGTGCGAGTCCCACCTCTCTTACCTGTACATATGTTTAGAACAGGGCCCCCAAAGTGAACAAGGGTGCATGGGGAAAGCTCGGCCACCTTCCATTCACTTTTATGAGAGTGCCAAAAATTTCTGGATCTCCCATAGACGTGATTGTAGAGGTGGCCACACTTGCACAGTGTGCTCTTCATTCACTTCTATGGGAGTTTCAGATTTAGCCAAGGGAACTCACTCACTGTTTTCAGAACTTGCTTGAACTAAATGGATAGCCCATCGAGCATGCAGGATGCGCTCTCCTTCACTTTGGGGGCCCCGTTCTAGAGATAGGTAAGTCCCATCTCTGGGACCTGTCCATATCTGCAGGCATGGGATTCAGCCAGTTCCCTCAGATCTGGTTGTTAAAATTACAGCAGTAGCTGGAGCTGAGCGCTTCCATTTCATAATTTAGCTTTAGGCTTTTTAGAAGTTGGGTGGTATGTGTGTAGTGTATATATGGTGTATTTATATATGTGTACCATGTATATGGTATATTTATGTGTGTTGCATATATATGGTGTATGCATCTGTAAATGTGTTGTGACGCCACGTGTCCGCCGTTGAGTAGGGAACCTGTTAAACATTTGAATCTCACCCCTACCTATGTGACATTAGTGAGATATTCTAGTGATATGCCACTAATGTGTGAGATGTGCGAACCCCTTTAAGTACATCCTTACTGCTTCCAGTAAGATATATAGAGGATAAGTAGCAGACATGTGCTGGTAATCAAATGCCCTTGATCTATTAATCATCAGCAAGTGTGACCACTAGAGATGAGTGAATCAATTCTAAAATAATTGGATTAGTCATGGATTTCACAAAAATTCTTCAAAACAAATCATAAGTTTTGGGAATTCACTTCAGGCAAAGCATGCAAAATGGTGCCGCAATTTTACATTTATAATTCAGTACATAAGTGAGGAAATCATGTCAGAGAGCATGAGGACGGAGGATCACATGACCCTGGCCTGCCCACAGTGCTTTGCAGTCAGCCTGGCAGCCAATCAGAAGGGAGTTTATTTGCTGGTCAACCAGTCTGTATGTTAGCTCTGAAGCAAATACGCCACTGTAATAGTACATGTGTGTCCTATCTGCGATAAACATACAAGCCAGCCTTTTTAGGGTCTTGCAGTGACAGTGTAGGGATTGTGAAGAAGATATATTTAGTCAGGTAGATAGGCAGAAATTCAGGTTTTATCATTAGACACAATTGTGTCTTACAGTCAGGGCTGTTGTTGTTGCTGATAAATCAGTAGTGATGAGCTGCATAGACAATATTCGTTTTCACAATATTTCACAAATTTTTGGCCTAATATTCGCCAAAAATTAGCAAATTCTAGAATTCGTGATCTCGTCATGATGATTTTCTTGATTGAGAAAATCGGCAATGTAATATGAGCGTATGGCGCGCACAATACAGGAGTGGCACAATACAGGCGTGGCTCACTTTTGCTACATTTTTCAAGCTGCTAGAAGTTTCCTGAGAAAATGGTTGGCAGCAACTTTCGTGACTGTAAGGAAGAACACCCTGCATTGTAACCTATCAGCTACACTATATCACTATCCAGCCTACACTGACTATCTCCCACTAACTATCTGTATTATATATATGAGCTAACTAACTATCTCATGTAATTAAATAAGGATACAGATGACTCAGCAAAGCACAGAGCACAGCAGTAAAAACGCGGCGGCCCAGCCTAAGGCCTCTTAGTGACCGCCGTAAAAAGGCGTATGGGTGGTCACTAAGGGGTTAAGGGGTAGGCAAATTTCCTATTGGTTGCTAGGGTGCCGATATTCCTATTGGTTGCTTAAGTGCCGATATTCGCTATAAAAATTTGTGATTAGAATATTTGCGATCAACACTATTAATCACCTGTGGCCTGCATTGTAGACATTGGCAGAAAGTTGGGTATTTTATTTGTTGATTTTTTAACTCATAGCAAGCTAATACTGGAGAACTAGCCGGGGAGGTATTATAACTATAGGGGGCATTATAAGTACTGGGGCTGCTACAGGGGGTATTATAAGTAGTGGCGGCACTACAGGGGTGCACTATAATACGGAAGGTGCTACAGGTGCATTATAACTACTGAAGCACTACACGGCACATTATACCTACTGGGTGTGCTATAGGGGGTGTTATACTTACTGGTGGCATTGTAGTGGACCATTATAACTACTGGGGCACTATAGGGGCCATTGTACTTACTGGGGGCACTATATAGGGTCGTTATAACTACTAGGGATGCTATAGATCAGTGATGGCTAACCTTGGCACTCCAGCTGTGGTGAAACTATGACTCCCAGCATGCTCCATTTATTTCTATAGAGTTCGAAGAGCAGCCAAGCAAGGGGGGCATCTTGGGAGTTGTACTTTTACCACAGCTGGAGTGCAAGTGCCAAGGTTAGCCATCAC
Source organism: Bufo gargarizans (assembly GCF_014858855.1). NCBI lineage: Eukaryota > Metazoa > Chordata > Amphibia > Anura > Bufonidae > Bufo > Bufo gargarizans. The sequence continues at coordinate 544,809,762 of NC_058081.1, forward strand.
TGCTATAGATGGTCATTATAACTACTGAGGGCACTACAGGTAGCCATCATATCTATTGGGGGCAATATAGCTACTGGGGGCATTATAGGGAATATTATAACTACTGGGGACATAAGGGATCATTATACCTCCTGATAATACTAAAAGGGACATTATAACTTCTAGGGGCACAGCAGGGGACCATTATAATTACTGGGACACTTTAGGGGACCTTACAACTACTGTGGCATCATTGGCATGATTATAACTACTGGGGAACTACTAAGGACAATTATAACTACTGGGGTATTACACACTACTGGGGCCATTATAATTATTAGGGGCATATAGTTTAATGGGGATGATAGAGGGGGCATTGTATTTTCTGGGAGCGGTATAGGAGGTATTATAATCACTGGGGGCACTATAGGAGACATTAAAGTATAACTGTCGTATAGTTTTTTTTTTTGTTTTGAGTATTGATTTGTGGTGATTAATATCTCCTTGGTGGCCCTATTTCAACATTTCACTGTGTATTCAATTACCCCTTAATTCCAAATTTTTGTTCCCCGTACTGCCTACTTTTACCTGTGCTTAAAATAGGGTTGCTAGGCATGGTCCGTCTATGTGTTGAAGGACGGAGGACGCAGAAGCACGCAGCCTGCAAGGTCAGATTACAGACAGCCAGGGACTGTAAGTAAATGATTAAAGCCAGGTCCTCCCCCAGCAGCTGATAACAGTGCCTGGGCTGTGTGCACTTCACCCTGTTCCTGCGCTTGGCAGACGCTCCCTCACTCAGCAGACTTGGAGAATGCAGAGTTGAACCAGCGCAGAACAGGGAAGGGAGATCTGCCGTCTGCTCAGTGTATAAATGAAAGCAACATGTGGTAAGAGGACCCCTTTGTGCTGCAGGAGATTAACCCTTTAGGGGGGAGGGCTCTGGTTACTGACACTTTTGGGGGGCTATTGTTACTGGCTAGTAAGGGCAGGCGGGATTAGCCTCAGGGTGAGGGCAGTGGCGGCCATCTTACCTGAATAGTGAAATTGCAGTTTTACGCAGACTGGTTGCTAAGGGCTGAATCTTATTAAATATGGGGTAAGTCAGTCTAATAGTAACTGATTCTGGAATATCATGTTATTAGTAACTACATATATGAAAATTTAAATTAGGGTCTAAGTGTGACAGTTATCCTTTAAGTGTTATTTAACTAGGACTGTGTTTTAGAAAGGCTAAAGGGAGTGGAGGGATGTTATTTATATGGGACTGACTATTATAGAAGACTGGAGGGAAGGGAGTGATTTTATTTACATGGGACTGTATATTGTAGGCAGCTGGGGAAGCGAGAGATGTTATTTACATGGGACTCTATGTTGTAGGAGGCTGATGGGAGGGGAGTGATATTATTTACATGGGACTATATGTTTTAGAAGACTGGAAGGAGGAGACTGATGTTATTTACATGGAACTGACAATTATAGAAGACTGGAGGGAAGGAAGTGATTTTACTTACATGGGACTTTGCATATATATTGGAGGCAGCTTGGGGAGGTAGTGATGTTATATACATAGGACTGTATATTGGAGGCAGCTGGGGAAGCAAGAGATGTTATTTACATGGGACTCTATGTTGAATGAGGCTGAATGGAGGGGAGTGATGTTATTTACATGGGACTGTGTGTTGGAATTTTTACATCCAATTAAAGTTTATTGGACTATTCACATTGCTGTCTTTTAACAGCCAGTGAATAGCAGCTGTCAAAAACTAGGACATGTACTATTTTTGGCAGTGAATTCCGACAGGAGTGTACTTATCTAAAGACTGTTAAAAATAAGCATAGTAAGGAAAAAATTGCATTTCAAGGGTTGAAAAAAACAATACCTCAACCACTTGCATGTTCAGGGACATTTGCTTTTCACTGAATGCAGCAGGACCTGTACTCCTACTGTGATGACATCATATGATCACGCTGGGAGAGCAGGTCCTGTTGCCTCCAGTAAAGATGAGTGTTCCCACGCATTCAAGTGGTTGAGGTCAGTATTTTTCTTATTTTTTTATCAGCATTGGGGATATTATTAATGCTGAGGGCATGATAACAATGTTGGGGCACAACGAGTGGGGGTGATGAAAAGTGAGGAATCTAAGATGTTTGTATTGCAAACTCTGCATAGGTGAGACATGGTTGAAAAAAGTTGTCATGGCAGTCTGGGCCAAATAGAGAAGATAAGGAAAGTGAACATCTGCATCAGAGGAAACAATAGAAGTATTGTGTGCTAAATTCTCCTGCATGTTTTGGTGCACTGTACTTAATGTCCAGCTAAATATATCTTTTGGGAGGAGGGGTTGAATTAAAAACTTGGCATGGGAAGAAGGGGCGCCATTTTAATTTTCACCTCTGGCAGCAGAAAAGCTAGAATCAGCTCTGTCTGCAGGATCAACAAGGCAGAGGAGGAGGAGAGAGAAGAGACTGGTGGAGCAGCAGTTAGTATAGGAGGCGGGAAGCCGGTATGTGACGTGACACACACTGTCACTGACATGCCATCAGTGAGCAGACAGGTGCATGGACTGCCGAAAGAGGTGTCATTATAAAGAGGTGTATGCCTGTTAGTAACACTGGAATAGGAAAAGTCAGCCTCAATATAATCTGCCCCATGGTGTTTTGTAGATTTTTCTTTTTTGCAGTGTGGCTTTCAGTTAAGTGTGCAAGAGCATGGAGGCGTCGTGAGGGATATCTGAAGGCCTAGGAAGCATTTTCCCGTCAGTTATGTAAAATGTATGTACTTCAGTGGGGGAGCAGAGCAGCATGAACGCTAAATACGGCCCTGTGTACAAGGGACTATTATAACTACTGGGGGCACTATTTGCAGCCTTATAACTACTGGGGGAACTGCAAGGGTACATTATAACTGATGGATCACTACAGGGGCCATTATCATTACTGGGGGCATTATAACTGCTGGGAACACTTTAGGAGGCATGATAACTACCGAGGGCACTATAGTAGGTATTATAATTACTGTGGGCTCTACAAGGGGACATTATAACTAATTGCGGATATACAGGTGTCACGCCCTGCCCTGTGGGTGTGCTGAGATCTGTCAGAGTTGCTGCATGTGACTCAATCTGACAGTTTGTTTTGTTGTGAGTTTGAGCAGAATCCCACCTGCTCCCAGGTGTTGCTCTTTAGGTAATTGGTAAGGCTATTTATTCCTCCCTCTCCCTATAGCCTTTGCGGGTTATAGTTCTGACTTGTATGAGCTCTGGAAGTTTGGTGGATCGTCTGCTCCAACACATCTCTAGATAAGTCCTTTTCCATTGTTCCTGTGTCTGTTTTGACTAGGCCTCTAGGGTGATGCTAGTTCCTTTGGTTGTTGAAGGAGCTGGGTGCCTCTTTCCCTCTTCCCCACAGCTGAGGGTTTGGTTCAGTGTGTTAAAGTCTTAGGTACGTGGGCATGTACCATCGAGATATGCACATGGGCATACCAGCTTAGGGAAAGTGTTTTAGTGATTGCTAGGAGGTGACCCCTTTGTTTCCTAGCATTTGGGGCCTAGTCAGTTGTTTTGTTTGCTTTGCCGTGTTCTGTTTCCTTCCATTATCTTACCTACCGTGACAACAGGGGGCACTTTGGGAAGCTTTATCACTACTGGGAACAGTACCGGTCATTATTTATACTGGGGGGTTCTGTGAGTGCACTATTATTATTGGTCAAAATATGAAGGGCACTACTACTAACAGGGGAACTCTCAGACATAATTATCACTGTAGAGGAAGTATCACCAATGAGGGCACTCTGGGAGAGAATTATTACTATTGGTGTTTTTTTTGGGAGCACTTTTGGGACTTTCTGTATGGCACTGTTATTCTGTAAGTATAGTATTTCTGAGCATTGGGGGGCACAGTGGGCGGAATTGGAGGTAGTAGCAGAATAACAATGTTGGGGCACTGGGATGTGGGGATGCTAGGGGATGCTAGAAGTGAGGAACCTTAGATGTATTTGTAGCGAACTCTGCAGAGATGTGGCTCAAAAAAGTCATCATATGTTGTCTGGGCTGATTGCAGAAGATGAGGAAAGAAAGACATCAGAGTCATCACTAGATGTAATAGGTATGTGGCGCTGTATTCTCCTGTATTTCTGATAGCACTGAATGTAATCTCTATTCAAGTATGCCTTTAGCACTGGGGCCAGGGGGTCTTAGGTCCCAACTCTTTTGAGAGCCTTACAATGCCCTTGGATGTCACGTTAATAACACATGGCTGTTTCAGCTAATCACTGACCTCTTTAGTGCATGCTGTGTTCCCCCTGTGGTGGCTGTAGCTCTGTGCCCCCTAAAGTGCCTCTTGGTTTAGACTGTGCCCCCTATACTGCCTCTTGCACTAAATTGTTCTCCCTATAGTGCCCCTTGCTCTGTGCCCCCCCACCCCCCATATTGCTTTATGATTTGCATCCCGTGCCCTGGTGTAAACATACTCATCTTTCCTCAGTCCCACAACATCTTCCAGCGATGCAGGCCTGTCATCCTCAGGATTGCTGTGAAACATCACAGACAGGTGCAGTTGTAGTATTCCAAAGCACGCACTACCATTCCTACACCCTGCTACTGTCTCTAATGGCTAACAAATAATATCATCTATGTATTTAATTCCAGGTCTGTTGATATTGTGCCTTAATAACATGGCTATGTGACTTTTGTACTGTAATATACATGGTTGTCCAGCAGGTGGCAGTGTATCTGGCAGAGACAGATCTTTAGATAGAATGGAACTTACCATTCCATCTTCCCTGCCTGTTGAGCAAAAGTGGGCTAGTCCTGCGGCATCTGCATCACAACAAAGTGCTGAATAGTGGGGCAGGGGACATATAGTTGCTGTGTTCTACCATTGCTGAGATAAATGTGCTCAATGTCTGATTCTTATGGATGCAGATACAACTGAGTGCAGGCACCAGGTTAATTGACCAGGTGCCCAGTAAAGAGGACCATCTGGTGCCCACTTCAGGAGTGGGGGTAATGAGCCTAGTGCAGCCACACAGGCCTCACACTCCTAAAGCTGGCTCTGGGTACCAAATAATCTTTTGAATAATTTAAAATGTGTTTATTATATTATTCTGAAATGATTGTGCTGCTAAATAGAATGGAATGGTACTGAATAAATAATGTGAAATACATAAAGGCTAGGTTAATTTGCATCAGTACAGAATGCATCATGATATATCGTTTTTTCTATTGTTGGGGTCATTCAATGATGCATTGAAATAAACGTTGCATTCATCATGGTGATACACATTTGTTCCCACTAGATGGTGCTACCAGCCACAAATTAAATTCACTTTGTAGAAAGCAGCAGAAAGTAAAATTAAAGTGAAATTATGCAGTTACTAAGTAAGGGAATACTACTTTCTCCACACATTAAACTAATAATAAAATAATAAATAATTTTTTTCCTATTTTGCTGACTGACTGTGGCCCCCCCTTACTAATGATATTCCAGCAGTTCTTGTTGTAAACTTCACAAAAAAGCCAAAAGTGGGTGAATTCTCAAAGGATATGTAGGTTACATCAAACATATTACGCAGTGAGGTGGAAATGATGCAAATCAGGGTGGGATCTGGTCAGTTCTCCCAAACCGGTTGTTCCAGTTCCAAAGACCTGGGAGAAGTTGCATTCTGGCTCCCCCCAGTCCTGGATTGAAGAGTTTCTGTATCCTTTGGTAATGTCATTGTGCTACTTATCAGTAGGCAGGTATAACCAGAAATGGTCATATTATTATCTAGATAACAGGTGACAGGTGAGTATACAGTATAGTTTAGTATTTCTATTGGTAACACTATATTTTTGCATTTATTTCAGGGGGCACAGTCAGATATTTTGTATTTCAGGGGCACAGTATATTGTGGTATTTACTTCATTATGTACCATGTACAGTAGTATTTATTTCATTAGGTAGTGTGTGGCAGTACTATATTCAGGGGCCCCATTGTGTGGCAGTTATTCAGGAGGCACAATGTGTGGCAAACTATATTCAGGGGCCCCATTGTGTGGAAGTTATTCAGGAGGCACAGTGTGTGGCAGACTATATTTAGGGGGTACAGTGTATGGCGGTATTATATTCAGGGTGTGGCACTATGAGGAGCTTGTCTGATTGGCAAAACTGCAACGGCAAGACAGCTGAAAAAAGGGTGATAATGGTGTAAGCCTAATGGAGAAAAGAAGGCCTATTGCTAGTATTTGCCATCACTTTAGGATTAGTGGGGGTCCAAACTCCGGCACCCACACCAATCCTGAGAAAGAAGAGGATGCATAACATGCAGAATGGTGCCATTAAAGTGAATAGGGCTGACACAGTTTCCTGCACAGGGGGTGGCCAGGAGCACTAAATCAGCACTGTGGCCCCTTCATTCACAGAAACAGTGGGGGGTGCAAAGATCAGACTTCAGCGATCATAGAATGATGACAAATCCTAGCAGTATGCCATGACTTTATGTCGCACAAATCCTTCTTAGAATATTAATATTAATATTTAATAATGTTGTACTTCGGATAGTTCACATTATTTGCCTTGTAGCATGAAGTTTTCAATAAAGTATTGCAAATGTTGTATCATCGTGATGAATGCTACATCAATCAGTTATTTAAAGAGTAAATGTGGAACTTTGCCAGGAAAGCATATATTATAACACGAGTTTCCCAGGACAAGCTCATTAAACTTCTGTTGGATTGTAATTCATAAATAGCTTTGTCTTGCTTCATCACATCAACATTTGTGAAGCACATGTTGTCATAAAGCAACATGAAAGACCATTCAAAGGCACCTGGAATGTCTCTTATGTCTCAACCACAATATTTAGTACATTAGTAGTACTGTTAGTCACATCGTCCCATAATGGTGTCTTTAAAATGAATACTATTTTTACTATTAACCAGATAAGAGATTGAATAGACTGTGAATACACTGTAACAAAAGAAATAACTACAATGATAATAGACAAAAAACACTTATGGAGGAACAATCAGTCAAAAAGACTCCTTTGTTTTCCCTCAGTATCAGTTAGCTACAGCATTATTATTTTTTATTTTTTTTTGTCACAGTTGTTATCTTTGTGTTACAGCACATGGTGTATGGGACCACTGTATCAACTAACAGGGCATTATCTTGTCAGTCTCGTGGTTTTCCGCCTCTAACCCCTGTACAGGGATCAGGACTTCACTGCAGAGGAACCACCAGGCCTCTATCTCTTGGAGTACTCCTTGTATGATTGACAGCTGACCCATAGGGGTTGGAGACACTGGTGTGGGGCACCAACGGATCAGGCAAAACCATAGACAGGGACAGACTGAGGTCAGAGCAGGCAGAGTACAAGCAATCCTATACACAGTCCAACGTCAGGGAAGACAGTCAAGGGTCAATACACAGGTCAGGCACAGGTCAAGTCAGGCAGTGGAGGGTCAGAAAATGGGCAGAAGTCAGTACATGATCAGACAAACTAATACAATAAACCTTTTCCAGGAACCAGCAAGCTACACAACCTATTTGTCAGGCAACCTCCCATTGGGGAATGTGTCTGAAGTACCCACAGGTGCCCAGCCATTTGCTGATGAGAACTAGGGTGCATGCTGGCACTTTAAGAGTTGGAGGGAGCATGAGTGTATACCCTATGGGCTGAGAAAGAGAGGCTGAGCTTGCAGGCAAGCCACAGCCTACATGGAGGAAATAGAGCTTCCTGGTGGCTGGACCTGCTGAGAAGAGGAGAGTGAATGGTGGGTCTACGCTGCCAGGAGCGATTGGGACCAGGAAAGGTGAGAGGAGCAATTTTAGCACTTTGGATAATCTAGTATCCATCTGTAATAAAGTATTCATCTGGGATAGAGTAAACTCTGCAGACAGGGTGGAAGAGGTGTGCGGACTACATCATGGAGGGCAGCATGAAGTAGGAATTAGGTGAGGATTTATTTTTTATTTTCACCTCTGAGCTACAGACCATGGGGGTACAATAGAGGGCTAAACTACTGGGGACACTGTGAGGAGCTATCTAAATGACTGGGGGCACTACAGGGGGCTTTCAGAACTACTGGGGACACAATAAGGGGCTATCTAAACTACTGGTGGCATTACATTGGTCTACACAAATTACTGAGGGCACTATGAGGGGCTATCTAAACTACTGAAGGCACTATGAGGGGCTACTTAAACTACTGGGAGGACTTTGAGCGGCTATCTAAACTACTTGGGGCAATATGCAGGGCTATCTAAACTACTGGGGGCACTATAGGGGGCTATCTAAACTACTGGTGGCATTATGAGGGGCTGTCTAAACACCCGGGTGCAATATAGAGGGCTATCTAAACTACTGGGGGCACTATTGGGGACTATTTGAACTACTTGCCGCACTATAAGGAGCTAGCTAAACTACTGAGAGCACTATGAGGGGCTATCTAAACTACTGGGGGCACTATGAGAAGCTATCTAAACTACTTGCGGCACTATGAGGTGCTGTCTAAACTCCTGGGGGCACTATAGAAGGCTATCTAAGCTCCTGGGGGCACTACAGAGGGTTATCTAAACTACTAGGGGCACTATAGGCGACTATGTGAACTACTGGCGGCATTATGGTTTAAGCTACTGGGGGAACTATAAGGGGTATAATAATTACTGGGGACACTATAACAGGTTTTATAATTACTGGGAGCACTATATGGGAGCATTATAATTACCATGGGCACACTATAGAGGGACCTTATTACTTCTGGGAGCACTACTGGAGGCACCATGAGAAAAACTATTACTATTACCGGAGGTATTATTGGGGAGTGTTATAATTATTTGGCAAAATATGGAGGGCACTATTGCTAATAGTGGTACTTTTAGTAGCAAGAATAGGAATTTCTATCATAGGGCTGGCTGTTTGTATTCCACAAAATGCACAACGCACACAGCAAGTACCCGTGTTTTGCAGACCCGCAATTTGCAAACCGCAAAACACTTACGGTTGCGTGAATGTACCCTTTGTGGGACTTTGGAGAGCACTGATCCTATGGTGGCATCCCTATATGGCACTATTATTTCTACAGTATAGTATTTGGATGCATCGGGGAACAGTATTAGGAGTAGCAGCAGGATAACACTGTTGGGAGGAGGAGGATGATAGAAAAGTGAGGAATCTAAGATCAAAAGGTGCGGGAACCGCGCTCTAAATAAACAATAAATGTCAGTAACTAACTCCTGCAAATACAGAAAATTGGGAAACTCGTCCAGTTATCAAAGATGGAAATTCACTGAACCAGAATGTTCATGTGTAAATAGCACAGTTCTCCTGCTACTGGTCCATAGGTAGCATACTGAGTCTCACACAACTATGACCAAGTTCCGAACCCAAATAGAAGAGGTAAATACTGCTGAAACGTGTTAGTTATGCGAAAGTGTCATGGTCTTACCTTCTTGCTGTTCTCCTTCGTTTGACATGTGCTGGCGGCCATCTTGGTTTCTGGGTTTCTTGTAGCCTCCCACCCTGCGGCTTCTCCTTCCCACTGGGAGGAGCTGGATGCCTAGCTCATATATATAGGAGGTCTGTGGCTTCAGTTCCTTGCTTGGTCCTCCTGTGTTCACATGCTTCTAAGACTGCTGCTGCTTCTGGTTCCTGATCCTGGCCTCGTCTGACTACCCCGCTGGTTCCTGATCCTGGCTTCGTCTGACTACCCTGCTGGTTCCTGATCCAGGCTTCGTCTGACTACCCTTCTGGTTCCTGACCTCTGGCTTCGCAAGACCCTGCTTCGGTTTAGCCATCCGTTTGGACTTTTGATTACAGCTTGATTTTCAATAAAGCCTTCTTATTTCCACTTATGTCTTGTTGTACGTCTGGTTCATGGTTCCATGACATTAGGACCAAGCCATGAATTCTGACGGTACAGGGCCATCCTCGCTACCTACGCTGGTTGCCAGACTTGATCAGCAGGATCACCTGTTGGGTCGGTTCGCTGTGGCGTTGCAAACCCTGCTTGAACGCACGGCTCATTTCGCTTCCGTTGCCGATGGGTCGGTTGTCGCTCCTGGGCCCGCTCCTACTGCCGCTCCGGTTGTTGCGCCAGAGTCTACCCCGACACCTGTTGCTGCGCCTGCGGTGTCTCGGGGTATGACCGGTTCTGCCCCCCTTCCACAGCGCTTTGGGGGAGAGCCAACTCAGTGCCGAGGTTTCCTTAACCAGGTGGGCATTTATTTCGAGTTGCTGCCACATGCCTTTCCTACTGAGAGATCAAAGGTGGGCTTCTTGATCTCGCTGCTCTCGGACAAGGCCTTGGCCTGGGCCAGCCCTTTATGGGAGAACAACAATCCGGTGGTTGCCGAGTTTTCCGGTTTTGTTGCTTCTCTTCGGAAGGTATTCGATGTGCCGGCTCGTGCTGCCTCTGCTGCGAAGCTCCTTATGTCCATCAGACAGGGTTCACGATCCGTAGCTGAATACGCCATTGAGTTTCGTACCCTGGCAGCAGAGGTGGGCTGGAATAATGAGGCTCTGGTCGCTGCTTTCTCTCATGGTCTCTCGGATGCCTTGAAGGATGAGGTTGCAGCTAAGGACCTACCAGTGAAGCTCGAGTCTCTTATTTCTTTCCTGATTTTGATTGACACCAGACTCAGGGAGAGACCTTCCTTTAAGGAGAGCCTGCGGAGGTCTTCTAACAGATTGGCGCCTACGTTTGCTGTCCCACCCGTGCCTCCCTCTCCTCCCACGCCTCCTGGGGATGACTTGTCTGGGGGTGAACCCATGCAGCTGGGGTTTGCTCGCCTGTCCGAGGGGGAGAGGGTACTCCGGAGACGCGAGGGCCGATGCATGTACTGTGGTCTCGGTGGGCATTTTCGGTTGGCATGTCCGAACCGTCCGGGAAACGCTCGCACCTGAGATCCTGTCGGGGGCAGATCTTGGGTGGAGTCTCCTCGTCCCCGGTTTTCCGTGTTGACAAACCACTGATCACTGTTGTCCTCTCCTGGGTCGGAGGCTCGGTGACGACCCAGGCGTTGGTGGACTCTGGTGCTGGTGGTTTGTTCATTGATAGTGTGTTCGCTGCCGCCAATTCCATTCCTCTGCAGCCTCGAGGTTCCCCACTGGCTCTTGAGGCGATAGACGGCAGACCCCTTCTGCCGCCACACGTGACTCATGAGACCCTTCCAGTGGGGATAGCCATTGGTGCCGTTCACAGAGAGTCGGTCTGTCTCCAGGTGATTTCGTCTCCACACTACTCGGTGGTCTTGGGGTACCCCTGGCTCCAGAAGCATAATCCGACTTTCGATTGGAGATCGGCCGAGATCCTCTCGTGGTCACCGCAGTGTGGGGCTAGTTGCATCCATGGGCCTGTCAAGTTGCTGTGTACTTCCTCGGACTCTGTTGCCTCCTGAATACGAAGAGTACCGGGATGTATTCGATAAGGTGCGCGCGGTTGCCCTACCTCCGCACCGCCCATACGATTGTGCCATAGAGTTACAATCTGGTGCCGTTCCTCCTCGTGGCAAAGTCTATCCACTGTCGGTAGCGGAGAATGAGGCCATGGAGGAGTACGTGAGGGAGGCGCTTTCACGCGGACACATTCGCAAATCCTCGGCAGGGGCTGGATTTTTCTTTGTTAAAAAGAAGGGCGGTGAGTTGAGGCCTTGCATCGATTACAGGGGTCTCAATCGCATCACGATCAAGAACGCTTACCCGATACCCTTGATTTCCGAGCTGTTCAATCGCCTCAAAGGGGCCACGGTCTTTACCAAACTCGACCTGAGGGCGGCATATAACCTGGTAAGGATCAAGGCGGGCGATGTGAGTGGAAGACCGCGTTTAACACCAGGACCGGTCATTATGAATCCTTGGTTATGCCCTTTGGGTTGTGCAATGCGCCCGCAGTCTTCCAGGAATTCATCAACGATGTTTTCCGTGACCTGTTGCAGCAGTGTGTGGTGGTCTATTTGGATGACATCTTGGTATATTCTGAATCCATGGAGGCCCACATTATGGATGTCAGACGAGTGTTGCAACGGTTACGAGAGAACAGGCTGTTCGGTAAGCTTGAGAAATGCGAATTTCACCGATCCCAGGTAACCTTCTTAGGTTACATAATTTCCGCTGAGGGGTTCTCCATGGATCCTGAGAAGGTTTCGGCTGTCTTACAGTGGCCCCAGCCCAGTGGTCTCCGTGCCCTGCAGCGCTTTTTGGGCTTCGCCAATTATTATCGGAAGTTCATCAGGGACTTTTCTATGCTAGCCAAGCCTCTCACGGATCTGACCAGGAAGGGCAGTAATTTCCAGGTCTGGCCGCTCGAGGCCATCCGAGCTTTTGAGGCTCTAAAGTCCGCCTTTGTGTCGGCTCCGATTCTGTCGCATCCCAACCCTGGGTTGCCCTTTGTCCTCGAGGTGGACGCGTCTGAGACGGGAGTAGGCGCCCTTCTGTCTCAGCGTAGAACACCAGAGGGTCCTCTGCTTCCTTGTGGGTTTTACTCCCGGAAACTGTCTTCCGCGGAGTGCAACTATCAGATTGGTGACAGGGAGTTATTGGCCATCGTGCAGGCCCTTAAAGAATGGAGGCACTTGCTCGAGGGTTCGGTGGTTCCGGTTCTCATCCTGACGGACCACAAGAATCTGACCTACCTTTCTGAGGCCAAGAGATTGACACCACGTCAGGCCAGATGGGCTCTGTTCTTGTCATGTTTTAATTACGTGGTCTCCTACCTACCCGGTTCCAAGAACATCAGAGCGGATGCCTTATCACGGCAGTACTCCGAGCTGTCCGGGGAGGAGTCGATTCCGACTTCGGTCATACCTCCGAATCAGATCCTGGCCGCCATTCGCACCAGCCTGACCTCTCCCCTGGGTGAGCAGATTTTGGCGGCTCAATCTGGTGCTCCCTCTGGGAGACCCAACGGCAGGTGTTTTGTGCCTGAGGAGTTGCGCACTCGGTTGTTGCGAACCTACCATAACTCCAAGGCCGCGGGGCATCCTGGAAAGAATCAGCTGTCCTGGGCTGTTTCACGTCTGTTCTGGTGGCCTTCTCTACGTTCCGACATCGCCGCATATGTAGCGGCATGCTCCGTTTGTGCCCAGAGTAAGTCCCCTCGGCACCTTCCGTTGGGCCTTTTGCAACCCATAGCCACCGGGGAGCGCCCATGGTCACACCTGGGGATAGATTTCATTGTGGACCTCCCTGCATCCCGAGGCCATACGGTTATTCTCATGATTGTGGATCGGTTTTCCAAAATGTGCCACTGTGTTCCTCTCAAGAAGTTACCCTCTGCACAAGAGTTGGCCACGATTTTCGCCAGGGAGGTCTTCCGGTTGCACGGTTTGCCCAAGGAGATTGTGTCGGATCGGGGGAGTCAGTTTGTGTCCAGGTTCTGGCGCGCCTTTTGCTCCCAGTTGGGGATTCATCTCTCTTTCTCCTCGGCCTACCACCCTCAGTCCAATGGGGCCGCAGAACGATCCAATCAGGCCTTGGAGCAATTCCTTCGTTGCTATGTCTCCGATCACCAAGACAATTGGGTTGACCTCCTGCCTTGGGCTGAGTTTGCCAGGAACACGGCGGTGAACTCTTCCTCTGGGACATCTCCCTTCATGGCCAATTATGGGTTCCAACCTGCCGTGTTACCGGAGGTATTCTCTCCCCAGGATATTCCGGCTGTGGAGGATCACCTTTCCGTCCTACGTGCTTCTTGGGTACAGATCCAGAGGTCCCTTGAGGTCTCTGCGCAGCGCCAGAGACTCCAGGCTGATCGCAGACGAGCGCCCGCTCCTTCCTACCAGGTCGGAGACCGTGTATGGTTGTTCACCCGCAACCTCAACCTTCGAGTGCCCACTCCCAAGCTGGCGCCTCGCTTTGTTGGTCCCTTCCGAGTGCTTCGCAGAGTAAACCCGGTAGCCTATGCCCTTGCGCTTCCTCCTGGCATGCGGATCTCAAACGTGTTTCATGTCTCCCTGTTGAAGCCATTGGTGTGTAATCGTTTCACTTCCTCGGTTCCTCGGCCCCGTCCGGTCCAAGTGGGCAATCGTGAGGAATATGAGGTGAGCAATATCCTGGACTCACGCCTGGTCCGCGGTCGGTTGCAGTTTTTGGTCCATTGGCGTGGTTATGGTCCAGAGGAGCGTTCCTGGGTTCCCTCCGCAGATGTCCATGCTCCTGCTTTGCTCCGAGCCTTCCACGCACGCTTCCCTCAGAAACCGTTCCTTACTCCGTGGAGGAGGGGCCCTTGAGGGGGAGGTACTGTCATGGTCTTACCTTCTTGCTGTTCTCCTTCGTTTGACATGTGCTGGCGGCCATCTTGGTTTCTGGGTTTCTTGTAGCCTCCCACCCTGCGGCTTCTCCTTCCCACTGGGAGGAGCTGGATGCCTAGCTCATATATATAGGAGGTCTGTGGCTTCAGTTCCTTGCTTGGTCCTCCTGTGTTCACATGCTTCTAAGACTGCTGCTGCTTCTGGATCCTGATCCTGGCCTCGTCTGACTACCCCGCTGGTTCCTGATCTTGGCTTCGTCTGACTACCCTGCTGGTTCCTGATCCAGTGTCATGGTCTTACCTCCTTGCTGTTCTCCTTCGTTTGACATGTGCTGGCGGCCATCTTGGTTTCTGGGTTTCTTGTAGCCTCCCACCCTGCGGCTCCTCCTTCCCACTGGGAGGAGCTGGATGCCTAGCTCATATATATAGGAGGTCTGTGGCTTCAGTTCCTTGCTTGGTCCTCCTGTGCTCACATGCTTCTAAGACTGCTGCTGCTTCTGGTTCCTGATCCTGGCTTCGTCTGACTACCCTGCTGATTCCTGATCCTGGCTTCGTCTGACTACCCTGCTGATTCCTGATCCTGGCTTCGTCTGACTACCCTTCTGGTTCCTGATCCCTGGTTTCGCAAGACCCTGCTTCGGTTTAGCCATCCGTTTGGACTTTTGCCTTACAGCTTTATTTTCAATAAAGCCTTCTTATTTCCACTCATCTCTTGTTGTATGTCTGGTTCATGGTTCCATGACATTAGGACCAAGCCATGAATTCTGACGGTACAGGGCCATCCTCGCTACCTACGCTGGTTGCCAGACTTGATCAGCAGGATCACCTGTTGGGTCGGTTCGCTGTGGCGTTGCAAACCCTGCTTGAACGCACGGCTCATTTCGCTTCCGTTGCCGATGGGTCGGTTGTCGCTCCTGGGCCCGCTCCTACTGCCGCTCCGGTTGTTGCGCCAGAGTCTACCCCGACACCTGTTGCTGCGCCTGCGGTGTTTCGGGGTATGACCGGTTCTGCCCCCCTTCCACAGCGCTTTGGGGGAGAGCCAACTCAGTGCCGAGGTTTCCTTAACCAGGTGGGCATTTACTTCGAGTTTCTGCCACATGCCTTTCCTACTGAGAGATCAAAGGTGGGCTTCTTGATCTCGCTGCTCTCGGACAAGGCCTTGGCCTGGGCCAGCCCTTTATGGGAGAACAACAATCCGGTGGTTGCCGAGTTTTCTGGTTTTGTTGCTTCTCTTCGGAAGGTATTCGATGTGCCGGCTCGTGCTGCCTCTGCTGCGAAGCTCCTTATGTCCATCAGACAGGGTTCACGATCCGTAGCTGAATACGCCATTGAGTTTCGTACCCTGGTAGCAAAGGTGGGCTGGAATAATGAGGCTCTGGTCGCTGCTTTCTCTCATGGTCTCTCGGATGCCTTGAAGGATGAGGTTGCAGCTAAGGACCTACCAGTGGAGCTCGAGTCTCTTATTTCTTTCCTGATTTTGATTGACACCAGACTCAGGGAGAGACCTTCCTTTAAGGAGAGCCTGCGGAGGTCTTCTAACAGATTGGCGCCTACGTTTGCTGTCCCACCCGTGCCTCCCTCTCCTCCCACGCCTCCTGGGGATGACTTGTCTGGGGGTGAACCCATGCAGCTGGGGTTTGCTCGCCTGTCTGAGGGGGAGAGGGTACTCCGGAGACGCGAGGGCCGATGCATGTACTGTGGTCTCGGTGGGCATTTTCGGTTGGCATGCCCGAACCGTCCGGGAAACGCTCGCACCTGAGATCCTGTCGGGGGCAGATCTTGGGTGGAGTCTCCTCGTCCCCGGTTTCCCATGTTGACAAACCACTGATTACTGTTGTCCTCTCCTGGGTCGGGGGCTCGGTGACGACCCAGGCGTTGGTGGACTCTGGTGCTGGTGGTTTGTTCATTGATAGTGTGTTCGCTGCCGCCAATTCCATTCCTCTGCAGCCTCGAGGTTCCCCACTGGCTCTTGAGGCGATAGACGGCAGACCCCTTCTGCCGCCACACGTGACTCATGAGACCCTTCCAGTGGGGATGGCCATTGGTGCCGTTCACAGAGAGTCGGTCTGTCTCCAGGTTATTTCGTCTCCACACTACTCGGTGGTCTTGGGGTACCCCTGGCTCCAGAAGCATAATCCGACTTTCGATTGGAAATCGGCCGAGATCCTCTCGTGGTCACCGCAGTGTGGGGCTAGTTGCATCCATGGGCCTGTCAAGTTGCTGTGTACTTCCTCGAACTCTCTGTTGCATCCTGAATACGAGGAGTACCGGGATGTATTCGATAAGGTGCGTGCGGTTGCCCTACCTCCGCACCGCCCATACGATTGTGCCATAGAGTTACAATCTGGTGCCGTTCCGCCTCGTGGCAAAGTCTATCCACTGTTGGTAGCGGAGAATGAGGCCATGGAGGAGTACGTGAGGGAGGCGCTTTCACGCGGACACATTCGCAAATCCTCGTCCCCGGCAGGGGCTGGATTTTTCTTTGTGAAAAAGAAGGGCGGTGAGTTGAGGCCTTGCATCGATTACAGGGGTCTCAATCGCATCACGATCAAGAACGCTTACCCGATACCCTTGATTTCCGAGCTGTTCGATCGCCTCAAAGGGGCCACAGTCTTTACCAAACTTGACCTGAGGGCGGCATATAACCTGGTAAGGATCAAGGCGGGCGATGAGTGGAAGACCGCGTTTAACACCAGGACCGGTCATTATGAATCCTTGGTTATGCCCTTTGGGTTGTGCAATGCGCCCGCAGTCTTCCAGGAATTCATCAACGATGTTTTCCGTGACCTGTTGCAGCAGTGTGTGGTGGTCTATTTGGATGACATCTTGGTATATTCTGAATCCATGGAGGCCCACATTCTGGATGTCAGACGAGTGTTGCAACGGTTACGAGAGAACAAGCTGTTCGGTAAGCTTGAGAAATGCGAATTTCACCGATCCCAGGTAACCTTCTTAGGTTACATCATTTCCGCTGAGGGGTTCTCCATGGATCCTGAGAAGGTTTCGGCTGTCTTACAGCCGAAACCTTGGCTGTAAGTGGCCCCAGCCCAGTGGTCTTCGTGCCCTGCAGCGCTTTTTGGGCTTCGCCAATTATTATCGGAAGTTCATCAGGGACTTTTCCATGCTAGCCAAGCCTCTCACGGATCTGACCAAGAAGGGCAGTAATCCCCAGGTCTGGCCGCCCGAGGCCATCCGAGCTTTTGAGGCTCTAAAGTCCGCCTTTGTGTCGGCTCCAATTCTGTCGCATCCCAACCCTGGGTTGCCGTTTGTCCTCGAGGTGGACGCGTCTGAGACGGGAGTAGGCGCCCTCCTGTCTCAGCGTAGAACACCAGAGGGTCCTCTGCTTCCTTGTGGGTTTTACTCCCGGAAACTCTTCCTCTGGGACGTCTCCCTTCATGGCCAATTATGGGTTCCAACCTGCCGTGTTACCGGAGGTATTCTCTCCCCAGGATATTCCGGCTGTGGAGGATCACCTTTCCATCCTACGTGCTTCTTGGGTACAGATCCAGAGGTCCCTTGAGGTCTCTGCGCAGCGCCAGAGACTCCAGGCTGATCGCAGACGAGCGCCCGCTCCTTCCTACCAGGTCGGAGACCGCGTATGGTTGTCCACCCGCAACCTCAACCTTCGAGTGCCCACTCCCAAGCTGGCGCCTCGCTTTGTTGGTCCCTTCCGAGTGCTTCGCAGGGTAAACCCGGTAGCCTATGCCCTTGCGCTTCCTCCTGGCATGCGGATCTCCAACGTGTTTCATGTCTCCCTGTTGAAGCCACTGGTGTGTAATCGTTTCACTTCCTCGATTCCTCGGCCTCGTCCGGTCCAAGTGGGCAATCGTGAGGAGTATGAGGTGAGCAATATCCTGGACTCACGCCTGGTCCGCGGCCGGGTGCAGTTTTTGGTCCATTGGCGTGGTTATGGTCCAGAGGAGCGTTCCTGGGTTCCCTCCGCAGATGTCCATGCTCCTGCCTTGCTCCGAGCCTTCCACGCACGCTTCCCTCAGAAACCGTTCCTTACTCCGCGGAGGAGGGGCCCTTGAGGGGGAGGTACTGTCATGGTCTTACCTCCTTGCTGTTCTCCTTCGTTTGACATGTGCTGGCGGCCATCTTGGTTTCTGGGTTTCTTGTAGCCTCCCACCCTGCGGCTCCTCCTTCCCACTGGGAGGAGCTGGATGCCTAGCTCATATATATAGGAGGTCTGTGGCTTCAGTTCCTTGCTTGGTCCTCCTGTGCTCACCTTCTTCTAAGACTGCTGCTGCTTCTGGTTCCTGATCCTGGCTTCGTCTGACTACCCTGCTGATTCCTGATCCTGGCTTCATCTGACTACCCTGCTGATTCCTGATCCTGGCTTCGTCTGACTACCCTTCTGGTTCCTGATCCCTGGTTTCGCAAGACCCTGCTTCGGTTTAGCCATCCGTTTGGACTTTTGCCTTACAGCTTTATTTTCAATAAAGCCTTCTTATTTCCACTCATCTCTTGTTGTATGTCTGGTTCATGGTTCCATGACATCCAGGCTTCGTCTGACTACCCTTCTGGTTCTTGACCTCTGGCTACGCAAGACCCTGCTTCGGTTTAGCCATCCGTTTGGACTTTTGCTTACAGCTTGATTTTCAATAAAGCCTTCTTATTTCCACTTATCTCTTGTTGTACGTCTGGTTCATGGTTCCATGACAGAAAGAGGGATCACAAACACCTCCTGCTGGTCCACAGATCTCGTGCTGGGCATCCAACCTCTGAATCCAAACACCGAACCTTCAAAAGGAATAAGACAGATGGTGCAATACCCTCGGTTTCTTCAAAGGTAGGGAATTTATTGTACTTACAATTAATAAGTTACAAACTTGCACATAAAAAAGCCCGACCCGGGTTTCGCTGTTCGCTTCTTCATCTGTTGATGATTTTTAAGGCCCCTTGTTAGAGAGACAGTTGACACTGACCATTTTTCATCCTTTCTACAAAGCTGCATTTTATGTCACTTTTGGTGCGGTTAGTGAACGCTATACTAAATTTTACAGGGGCATGCTCATTTTAACAAGAACCCAAGCACCATCTCCTGAAGCCTCAGACGATGAGAGTATAACCTGCTGCTTTCTTACTAAAACAGAGAAATCCACAGCCATATTCCAGATATGGACTTTATATCTCTCCTTTTATGTACCCTCAATTATATTATTTGCTTTGTAGCTGCTACTTGAAATTGAGTGCTGTTACAGTATTTCGATGAGAACCATATCTTGTCCTTATTCTGCTCTGCTGTTCTAGGTTGTATTCACTTTAGAGGATTGCCTGGCCTAGGAGCCAACAACCCAAGTGGTCGTAATCTGGGTTAATCAATGGCCTAAACAGTCACAGGTGCTTGAATGGCATATCACCAGGAATGATGTGCTGTTTGAGCAAATGTGACAATTGAGGCCTGTGATTGACGTAGAAGAATGGAGGCAGAATCCCAAATAGGGTGGCAATCCAATAACAGACAACCCAGATACATGCAACATTTCAGCTACTTCTTAGCCTTCTTCATGCATGCATGCTACAGTGAAATCCCAGCCTTAATACCCATGTACTATGACATCATTGGGGTGGACCTGGCGGCACATAATTTTGTACTTCTGTAAGCCGTGTATCGGGGTGGGCTCCCCAGGATACAGCAAAGTCACAGACGAGGAAAGCAACACTGACACAAGCTTGTGCAAAACAGAACCTTCTTTAATGAAAGATATATAGAAATGAACACAATCCCAAATATGGAGACAAAGAAAATGAAGATACATACACTCAGCTGCAGCTGAAAACCCCTGTACTGCACAGCAAGATGCCCCCTGGTGGATACTGAAGACGTTTGATATAATTTACCTGCTGGCGAGCACACTAAAACTACCCCAGCATATCTGTTATTACCCTGTTGACGACATGAACGATTGAGTGAGTGCTTTGTGTGGGGTTTCTGCGGTGCAGCACAGCAGCTTACAATCTTATCAACTGTAGACTACCTCCCTTCCCATAACTAGTCCAGGAACCCATATCAGAGTATACTTCCTGAGCAATGCACTGGATTGAATTGAAGTCGTGGACAGGTTGTCAGCTCTCAATTGCACAACGTCTCTTTTAGTTATGGAGTCCTTGGAGCAAATGTGGCAAACACTTCTGGCCTTATATAACACAGAGTCCCAATCTAACTAACAGATCTAGCCTCAGTCTCTTAGGCACCAATCTGCAATTTGGTGCGTGCACGCTTTTCCTGACCCGGGTCTCTTTCTGTATCCGATGATTTATTAAAACTGAACAGCAACACGTCTCTTCAGCAACCATGAGTTCCTGCAGGCTAGGCAGAGCTCTGTTGCAAGGCTCCTAACAGCCTTCTTAGAAACAATCCTTTGACTCTGGACAGGATCTGGGTACGGGTACAGAGATCAGTCCCTCTCTGCTGCGACTCCGGCTACTTCAGGACACCCTGACACCAGGATGCGACTGGATTCTGTTCACACACAGTCCTTCTCTGTTCCTCTCAAGATGGAGGCAGCAGCTTCCTGGTTCTCCTTCAGACTGTCCAACCCCACCTCTTATGATTATTCAAACACTTGCAATATGTTAGCTGTGTTAAGAAACAGCGTCATTTTGTGGTTAAAGAACAGAATGACAGTGCTAATGAATCAGTATTCATATACACAGTATTCAGACAACGGTGACTGTTTCTCCAACTTATGAGAAAAGATGTAAAACTTCATTGATCAAATAGCCCTTTGTGGTTAGCAAAGTTCAAGCTATCAATAAATATGTATTGTGGTCCAGTTGTTATGTTACCTGTACCTAGGGTGGCCATTTGCTTCACCCTCAAAAGCCAGACACTGTAGCAACACTTCTGAGACCACCAATCCACACCCCCAAGTCCACACGTCACACACCAAATCCGAAACCCACATCTGGAAGCCATGCCCCCATTTGCCAGGGAAGGTGGGGGGAAAAATAGACCTGAAAGATGGTGAGGGGAGTGCTTCTCTCCCCCTCAGTCGGCCAAAGAACCACGTCCGCCAGCTCTAGGGACTGACTGGAGGTGAGAGAAGACTCAGTCAGTTAATATGTTGCTGCAGCTAACGACCAGGCAGCATGAGCTGCTGAAAGGGAGGACCTGTACCTCAGTACGAATGTCTCTCGACCCCTCTGCACACAGTCCCTTCACAAGATCCGGACTTCGATTTGAATTAGCGAGTTTACATTGGGTTACTATGACAACATGATTCCGTACTATCACATCTTTTAACTAACCGATAGCACAGCAGCTCACCTGATATGTGCAGTAGACGTGGTGCAAGATAGGAAAAGTCCCTCCCACAGTTTTACTGAGTGTGTTTCCATACCTTGGGAAGAGATTGTGTGCAGAGGGGTCGAGAGACACAGGTCCACCCCAATGACATCATAGCACATGGTAACACTGGGATTACACTGTAGTATGCATGCTTGAAGAAGGCTAAGAAGTAGCAGAAAAGTTGCATGTATCTGGGTTGTCTGTTACCGGATTGACACTTATGACTTGGATGGATTAAAAACACCATCTTTTCAGGGACCACAGACAGGTGTATGTTTGGTTTTTAATAAGGCACAGAATAGGACCACTGGGATTGTTGGCTCCTAAGCTGGACATACATCAGGTAGTCAGCTGACCTCATTCTTGGAGCACATACTGTTGCTGAACCTAGACCTGACCAACTGCAGCGACCCCAGATCATAGCACTGCCTCCACAGGCTTGTACAGTAGGCACTAGGCATGATGGGTGCATCACTTCATCTGTCTCTCTTCTTACCCTGATGCGCCCATCATTCTGGAACAGGGAAAATCTGGACTAATCAGACCACATGACCTTCTTCCATTGCTCCAGAGTCCAATCTTTATGTTCTCTAGCAAATTGAAGACTTTTTTCTGGTTTGCCTCACTGATTAGTGGTTTTCTTATAGCTACACAGCTTCAGGATTTTGTTCCCGCCACATTTCTTCCCCACTATCCCAGTTTTTAATAATGCGTTGGACAGTTCTAAACCCAATTTTAGTAGTTTCTGCAATCTCCTTAGATGTTTTCTCTGCTTGATGCATACCAATGATTTGAACCTTCTCAAAACAGACTAACATCTTTTCCACGACCACGAAATGTGTCTTTCGACATGGTTGTTTAAAGGGGTTGTCCGGGTTCAGAGCTGAACCCGGACATACCTCCATTTTCACCCAAGCAGCATCAGAGCAGTTCATGCTCTCCTTTGCCCTGCGCTAAAAATCGTGCAGGGCAAAGGCCTTTTTTTTTTTATCCGGGGACGTACCGGATGGGCTCTCCATGGGGCTGCCAAGAAGCCCAGTGACGTCAAAGGCACTCATGGGCGAGCTTAGTGCTGCCCTAGCCAGTAAAACAGCTAGGGCAGCACTAAAGCACCCCCATCACAGCCGGTGAAGTCACCGAACGCACTGCCAGGCAGAAGCTTCCGCCCGGCAGTGTGTGATTGTAAACAAAAGAGCCCTTGCCCTGCGCGATCAAGAGCAGGGCAAAGGAGAGCATCGGAGCATGAACTACTCCGATGCTCAAGTCAGGGGTGGCTGCCAGGGTGAAATTATGGGTATGTCTGGGTTAAGCTCTGAACCCGGACAACCCCTTTAAGAAATGAGAAGCAACTCATTGCACCAGTTGGGGTTAAATAACTTATTGCCAGCTGAAAGAAAATCGCCCATGCAGTAATTATCCAATAGGACGCTCATAACTATTTGCTTAGCTAAATCCAGGTGGCTTTTTTTTTGGGACAGGCAGTGTATGTATATAGTATATCAATGGGGGTTTAGGAACATACGTTGATCTAAAACTACACACGCTTTGCACAATCATTGGATGATAAGTATGATAGAAAGCAATACTTAAACTAGATAATGTTTACCCAGATAATTCTCTCCACATCTTTTATTTGCCAATGTGCTGTGGCCAGGTCAAAGAATTACAAAAATAAACCCTCTGGAATGGTGAAGGCACTGTGCACCAATATTGTTTACGTGACCATGTTGTTCTCTGCTATGTCACTGAATACAGGTCTGAAGATTGCAGACATAGGGCTCATTCACATGACCGTATGGTCGCCATGCCCGTATTGTGGACCACAAATAGCAGTCTGCAAAACACAGGCACCAGCCGTGTAAACTCCGGACCCATTGACATGAATGGAAAAAGATAGGACATGTCCTATCATTTGCGATGCGGAGGTACAGATCCAAAAGCCCATAGATGACTTTTGATTATTTCCATGGGCTTCCGATCCATGCCTATGCACTCCAAAAGATAGGACATGTCCTATCTTTTGCCTTATCATACAGACCGTGGACCCATTCAAGTCAAGTACGCAGTACGGAGCTCAATACTGTATAAGTGTAAGGCCGATTTATTGGCCTGTATTTGTGGGAGGGGCATGGCTGCCTACTTCAACAGCCAGCGTCCCTCTCACTCTGTACGTCGTTACAGCGTTTGATGAGCCACACCTGGCTTCCCAGTGAGAGGAGTTCAGCATACCTGGATATCCTGATGTCGGTGAGGGTGAGAAGCTGCTTCTCTGCAGCGCACAGTGTTAGGGTCCGGCCGGCGGGGGGGCTCGTTCCCCAAGGTGAGGGGGGGCTCCCCCGCACCGGAGCATAATGCCAGGGAGTTGCGCGGCTCCCCACGCGGTACGGGTGTCCAGCCGACGGTGGGTCGGCCCCTGACTGATGGGGGCTCCCCCGCACTGGTGCACTCTGCCAGGGAGCTTCGTGGCTCCCCACGCGGCATCGACTTCAAAATGCCAGGGTTCACAATGCCAGGGAGTTGCTCGGCTCCCCACGCGGTACGCGTGTCCAGCCGGCGGTGGGTCGGACCCTGGCTGATGGGGGGCACCCCCGCACTGGTGCACTCTGCCAGGAAGCTTCGTGGCTCCCCACGCGGCATCGACTTCAAAATGCCAGGGTTCACAATGCCAGGGAGCTGCGCTACTCCCCACGCGGCAGGAGTGACCAGCCGGCGGTGGGTCGGCCCCTGGCTGATGGGGGTCACCCCCGCACTGGTGCACTCTGCCAGGGAGCTTCGTGGCTCCCCACGCGGCATCGACTTCAAAACCGGTGGGGGGGCTGAGCCCCTGATGGAAGTAGGGCTCCCCCTGCCCCGGTTCATAATGCCAGGGAGCTGCACTGCTCCCCACGTGGCAGAAGTGACCAGCCGGCGGTGGGTCGGCCCCTGGCTGATGGGGGTCACCCCCGCACTGGTGCACTCTGCCAGGGAGCAGCATGAGCTCCCCACGCGGCACACGAATTTTGCTGATGGGGGGCGGGGGCCACGGTGTATGAAGGGCTCCCCCTGGTCCGGTTCATGGTGCCAGGGAGTTGCGCGGCTCCCCACGCGGTACGGGTGTCCAGCCGGCAGTGGGTCGGCCCCTGGCTGATGGGGGTTCCCCCGCACTGGTGCACTCTGCCAGGGAGCTGCGCGGCTCCCCACGCGGTTATCATGTAGGGACACAGGGGACACCGTGGCCCCGCTCCTTATCTTCGTTAAAGTCTGGCACGGGCCGCCGTGCCGTTAGTGAGGCAGGGATCAGGAATGAGAGAACCAGGCCGTTCAGGGGGAGCAGGTCATAGCCGGTGGCTAGCTTCCTTCTGCCGGCTGCACACAAGGTCGCCAAGAGGGTCATTTAGGCATGGGGGTTTAATTAGTCCATACAGGTGAGTACTAGGTCTCCGGGGAGGGGTGTGTTACAGAGTACTGCACGGTCTACAGACCTGGTCCACCGTAGTAAATCCTAGCTGGGATTGCTGGTCAGGAGCCGAGGTTCACTCGTCTCAGTGTCAAGCCAGTACAGGGGCTTAGTAGGCGCAGCTTGCTGTGGTAGCTTTCCCCCCAGGTTAGGCAATTCTTATTGGCAAGGGTTAATGGTAAAAAAAGAAAAAAAATTTGAAAAAAATAAATAAAAATTCAATAAAAAAAAAAGAAAAAAAAACTTAAAGGAAAAAAAATGAGAATTTTTTATTTTTATTTTTATTTTTACTTGTTTGCGTCATTCTTTACGACGAATGCACAATCCAGGGTTAATGTCGTGATTGTTTTGCTTCTAGGTCCTAACTTGTCTCGGCTACATCCTGATTGTGGCTTATCAGCAAGATACTAGGGGTACATGTCGGGGGGGGGGGGGAGGAGTCACAAGCTTGGTTTTTAATAAAGTCTGGCACGGGCCGCCATGCCGTTAGTTAGGCAGGTTTCAGGGGTGGGAGAACTAAGCTTGGTTAGGGTGAGCACGTTATAGATGGTGGCTGCCTTCCTTCTGCCAGCCGTACATAAGGTTTCCCAGGGGGTTATTTAGATACAGGGTGTTATGAGTCCATGCAAGTGATTTATTTAATTTGCAATAGGTTTAATTTGCAAAAGATAATAATGCGGGTTTAAAAAAAAAAAAAAAAAAAAAAAAAGGGAATTCATAGTTGGCGAAGCAAGGTCTCCGGGGAAGAGCGGGTTACAGAGTACCGCACGGTCTACAGGCCTGGTCCGCTGTGAGCAATCCTAGCGGAGGCTGCAGGTCAGGGGCCTAGGTTCGCTGGTGTCAGTGTTAAGCCAGTACGGGGGCTTAGTAGATGCGGCTTGCCCTGGTATTTTACCCTCCCTAGGTTTCCAGGTTAAGTACATTTTAATTGGTAAAGGGTTAATTTGTAAAAAAAAAAAATATGCTGCTCTTGTTCCATCATTTACGTTTTACACATTCGCAGGGTTTCCTCACGACATGTGCACAATCCAATGTTGATGCCTTAATTGTTTTGTTTCTAGGTCCAAACCTAGGTCGGCAAGGTAGTAGGGGTACACGTCGGGGAGGGGGGAGGAAGCTTGGTTTGTGTCTCATGCACCGTCTCACGTCCAGGTCGTGCTGTGTTACTACCGTTCTGCGGTTGTCAGTCCGTAGGTATTCTGAGCAGGTAAGTGCATGGTCACCCTCTGGGTGTCTGTTCGAGTTGGAGAAGGGTTTTGATCGGTCTTTTTGAAGTGCCCCCTGTAACGGCACCGTTTCCGCAGATAAGGGGTTAAAATCCGTTTAGGCGATATGCCCCTTTTCTGAGATGCAGGCACAGCTACTGCAGAACACCAACCTCCCGAACTGGATACAAAATAGCACTCCAAACTGAAACCTCGCAAGTAGCTGTCAGCAGGCGAACAGGAAAAGCGTATCAGTCAGCTTACACTCCTGGCAATCAGTCTCCAACAGCATACATGGAATCCCCCCCAATAACGAGACAAGGCTCCGTGTTGAGGGTCAAGCAGTGCTCTGAAGTGCTGGCACACCCAGCCTGGTTTTTATTACAGTTTGTTGCAGATACAGGACAGATACAACATATCCCCACAATGCATCATGGTTTCCTCCCCTCTGTCCCGGAGACGACCGAACACAATCCAATTATCTCTCAGGACAAAGGGGAGATCACCAATACACATGTGGAGACAACAGGACAGGAATCACCACCCAAACACACAATGGCACACCCCCACAGCAAACACAGACATTTAACATATCCCCAGATAGCTCAAGTCTGAGTGCATATCATTAGGTGACTGGCACTCAGAATACATGAATACAATAATATTAGCTATCTGGGTGCCCTCACATAACATACAATTTAACCGAACGCATAATAACAATTCTACAGACAGATTTAAGCTGTGCGGCCGGTCTGTTTTCTCCTTTAAAGTTACTATGGGCCATAATCCTGAGGCAAGAGGCTTTTAAACAGCCCTCTCCAAAACCCAGTGGCGAGGTTGGTTTCGCCACACCCCCTTTCAGCGGTGGAGAGTTAGTCCCGATGGGGTGGTCACAGGTAAGTTTAGCAAGAAGGAGAGACTTATCATTGACCTATCAGCCCCACATGTTTACCACGTCCCTAGTCTTAACTCCCTCATTCCTTCAGAGGAAGTGGGCATGAGGTATTCTTCTATTGATAAGTGGAAGGTCCGAAACTACTTTTCCACCAAACTCACTTTCTGTTCTAGGAGCAGCCCGTGGCTCTTTGATCAGTTGGCTCAGGCCTCCATTGGGTTTTAGAATATAAGCTACGCTCTGAATTTGTCATTCATTACTTCCTGCTTATCTAGAGGCCAGGGGCAGCCCCCTTAGGGCTGGGGAGATTGTTGAGCTGTTTTCCCAGTTAGGTGTCCCGGTCTCCCCCAAGAAACCTGCTAGCTCAGGTTTTGCTGCTATTTTGGCACCCACTTGGTCGCAGGCGAGTGGCCTGCTGAGGTGAGACAAATCCCAGGTTTCCTGCAAACCTCAGCACTTTCCGAGCTGTACCCCATTGTGGTGGCCGGCCCGTGTTTGGGGCAGCAGCTGGGTAAATCGCACGGTTTTGTTTGTAACCGACAACGCTGTGGTGGTAGATATCTTAACCAATGGGTTGTCTAAGTCGTCTTATGTCATATGTCTCTTGAGACGTCTAGTTCAACTCTCCTTGCGACATCATTTTTGTGTTAGTAGTACGCATGTGCCAGGTTCTCAAAATGTGGCAGCTGATGCTTTATCGAGGGCTAATTTCTCCCTTTTCGCAGGTCACGCCATAGGCGGATGTTGTGGGCGTTACCGTCCCCCTTCAAGAGTCACTAATACTGGTTTAAATGGTCACTTAGAGACGGCCCACTCCTTACTAGCCAAGCCCCTTTCGCCGTATACAACTAGGGCGTATCGCACTGGGTGGAGGGCATTTGCAGGTTTTAGGGAATATGCCCTCAAAGGGAGTCCAGTTTGTTGAATACATCCTTGCCTTCATTGGCTACTGCCACTCGGAGCTCAAGCTGTCCCACAACACGGTGAAGTCCTAATTGTCGGGGGTGCAGCATTTCCTCTCTGTCAGTCATCCTGAACGGGCATCGGCGTTCTCTGTGCATGCTGTCAAAGCTACGTTGAGGGGTTTGAGCAGATGCGGACCAGGAGACCAAGTACGCAGACAAGCTGTTACTGGACTGCTTTTCGTAACCTATCTGACATTCTGGATAGGAACCTTTCAGGGTTTTTGCCCAGCCTGGTGCTTAAATCCGCTGTTTATTTAGCCTTCTATGGTTTCTTGAGGCCTGGGGATAGTAGCAAGTTTCTCACAGTCAGCCAGTTGGTCCAGGGTCCCGAGGGTTACGTGCTGCTGCTGAGGACATCCAAGACCTCGCAGACAGGTCCCCCAGTCCCAACGTCCTAGTTCCCTATGTCTCATCGATGGTGCCCTGTCAGAGTTCTTCATCAGCTGCAGGTTCAGGCCAGATAGTCCACTATTGCCATTCGGGGTGGCACCGCTCGCTTCTCACCAGTTCATGTCTCACATACGCTCCTCAGTTGCCAGTTTGGGCAGCGACCCAGCTACGATCTCAGGACATCTATTCGTATAGGTGCAGCATCCACAGCCTACAAGAATCAGGTACCAGCGCATGCCATCTAGAAGTTGGGTCGTTGGCGCCCCTCGTGTTTTAGCCACTATATACCTTACCCCAAAACGAAGATGTCAATGGCTTTCCAAAGTCTGGTTTTGTGATCTATGCTGTAATAATTACTCCTGCTACTCAGTATGTCTTTTGCCCTCTTTCAGGTGTCCCTACTACGGCGCGGTTGCGGCATAACTCTAACCGCTTAGGGGCAGGGTAGTCTCAGGTGGGACGGGGTGCATTCTCTTGGTTGCCACGACCACAAGTGTAAGGCCGATTTATTGGCCTGTATTTGTGGGAGGGGCATGGCTGCCTACTTCAACAGCCAGCGTCCCTCTCACTCTGTACGTCGTTACAGCGTTTCCCCCACCCACCCACCCTTACTATCCACTACTCTTAAAGGGGATGCCCTCTTTCAGGTGTCCCTACTACGGCGCGGTTGCGGCATAACTCTAACCGCTTAGGGGCAGGGTAGTCTCAGGTGGGACGGGGTGCATTCTCTTGGTTGCCACGACCACAAGTCAAATGTGTCTATAACATGTGAGAACCAAGAATTAAAATTATACCTCCTGTGTCCAGCAGGGGGCCTTCTTTAACGTTTTTCAGAAATGCTTATAGCATAAACTGTAAATTATACAGACTCCACAATCTGTTTAATGAATATCCCAACTTTCCCAGTTTTAGGTGAAGCATCAGCATGAAGTCAGTGCCCATAAGACAGTAAACTGGGACACCTGGACCTTTAACGAAGTAATGTTAGCTCATCATAGGATTATAGAAGAATTATGCAGGTTATGGGTGTTGCAATCATATAAACCTTAAAGTGGACCTGTCACCCCTCCTGATATTTAAGTTCTAGTAACCACTTGCATTTTCCATACAATAATAATTCTGAAGCATCTTTTCTAGTGTTGATCGAGCACCAAAATGCTCAGGTGTTCGGGTGCTCCGGTCGAACACCTCAGGATACTCAGGTGCTCTACTGAGCACCCAAACACAATGGAAGTCAATGGGAGAAGCCGAGCATTAAACTAGGCACCCCCTGCTCTGAAGAGGGGAGGATGTCTCGTTCATAAGAAAAGGTCAGAAATTGATGGAAACACCAGCGAAATGGTTCGGGAACAGCATGGGGAGGATGCTTGGATGCATCTTGGACTCCCAGGTCACTGCTTGGAACGATGTTGTCCGATTTTAGACAGAGGAAAGATTGTTAGGAAACATTATTTCCTGTATATTTACTTGCATATAAAATGCAAGTGCTGCCAAAAATTACAAGGAAGAGGCACTCCAATACAACCTGTATATCACATAAAGGAGGGCCTCATTCACATTGCGGTACAATTGTTCAGGTAGTGGAACTACTACACTCATAAAGCCTATGCACTAAGTCAAAGGTCTTCCAAAAATTACAAGAAACCAGCACTCCAATACACCCTTTATTACACATAAAGGAGGGCATCATACACCCTTGAAAAATTATGATTGATGGCCTGCTGGTGACCCTTAAAAACATTAGGAGCAAGGGCCTGCTGGTGACCCTCTAAAACATTACGGGTGAGGGCCTGCTGCTGAGCTGACCATATGAAACATTTGGGGTGAGGGTCTGCTGCAGAGCTGACTCTCTAAAACATTAGGGGCGAGTGCCTGCTGCTGATCTGAGCATCGAAAAAATTATGGGCAAGGGCCTGCTGGTGAGCTGACCCTGTCAAATATTATGGGTGAGGGCCTGCTGGTGAGCTGACCCTCTAAAAGATTGTAGCTAGGGCCTGCTGGTGAGCTGACCCTCTAAAACATTATATGCAAGGGCCTGCTGGTGAACTGACCCTCTAAAACATTATATGCGAGGGCCTGGAGGTGGGCTAACCCTCTAAAAGATCGTAGGTGAGGGCCTGCTGGTGAGCTGACCCTCTAAAACATTATATGTGAGGGCCTGCAGGTGAGCTGACCCTCTAAAGGATTGTAGGTGAGGTCCTGCTGGTGATCTGACCCTCTGAAACATTACATGCGAGGGCCTGCAGATGAGCTGACCCTCTAAAAGATTGTAGGTGAGGGCCTGCTGGTGAGCTGACCCTCTAAAAGATTGTAGGTGAGGGCTTGCTGGTGAGCTGACCCTCTAAAACATTACTTGCGAGGGCCTGCAGGTGAGCTGGCCCACTAAAATATTTTAGGTGAGGGTCTGCTGGTGAGCTGGCCCTCTAAAAGATTGTAGGTGAGGGCCTGATGGTGAGCTGACCCTCTAAAACATTACATGCAAGGGCCTGCAGGTGAGCTGGCCCTCTAAAAGATTGTAGGTGAGAGCCTGCTGGTGAGCTGGCCTTCTAAAAGATTGTAGGTGAGGGCCTGCTGGTGAGCTGATACCCTAAAACATTAGATGCAAGGGCCTGCAGGTGAGTTGACCCTCTAAAAGATTGTAGGTGAGGGCCTGCTGGTGAGCTGGCCTTCTAAAAGATTGTAGGTGAGGGCCTGCTGGTGAGCTGACCCCCTAAAACATTAGATGCAAGGGCCTGCAGGTGAGTTGACCCTCTAAAAGATTGTAGATGAGGGCCTGCAGGTGAGCTGGCCCTCTAAAACATTAGGCGCAAGGGCAGACTAATAAGCATGTTGATATGATGGAAGAGGAGGAGGACGAGAAAAGGAAGATTGAACCATATACCCTTTTTTGTGGTGGAAGGGGTGCATGGGAATACAGTGTATTCAGTACATTATAAAAAACACATTTAAAGTGCCTTTATGTTCAGCCGCTTTCCTCTGGTGGAGTACAGAAGTCAGGGCATATCCAGGCTTTGTTTATTTCAGTTGACAGGCAGATGTGATTATCAGTTATTATGCCCCCAGCAGCACTAAATACCCACTCTGACAAAATGCTGGCGGCAGGGCAGGACATCACCTCCAAGGCATAGAGCACCAGTTCGTACCACGTGTCCAGCTTGGACACCCATTGGTTGTAAGGCACAGAGAGCTCATTGAGGAGGCTGACACGGTCTGCTACGTACGCCTTTACCATTTTACAAAAATTTTCTCTCCTTGTGACACTAGGCCGCGCATCAGGGTGAGGGTGCTGGCGGGATGTCATGAAACTGTCAGAGGCTTTGGAGAGTGTTGCCATCCCTCTGCCTCCACAAGAACCTTCTGGTATTGCACCATTTTTCTCGTCCTCTACACCACAGGAATGAGATGAGAAGTTCTCTTTGTAGCAGGGGTTGAGAAGGGTGAACAACCAGTGATCGGTGTTGTCCAAAATGCGTAAAAGGCGTGGGTCATGGGAAAGGCAGCATAACATAAAGTCAGCCATGTGTGCCAGTGTCCCAAAATGCAAGACTTTGCTGTAGTCATCCAGAGGATGACTCTCAATCTCCTCATCTTCCTCTTCTTCTGCCCATACATGCTGAACAGATGGGATTAAACTTCCATGGGTACTACCCCCTGTAGCAGAGGCAACCGCCTCCTGCTCCTCCTCATCATCATCCAATTTGTGCTGAGAAGACGAACTGAGGGTGGTCTGGTTATCACCCTGTGTAATGTCTTCCCCCATTTCCACCTCTTCCACATGCAAAGCGCCGGCCTTAATTGTGAGCAGCAAGCGTTTGAGTAAACACAGAAGTGGGATGGTGATGCTGATAATAGCGTTATCGCTGCTCACCATCTGTGTTGGTTCCTCAAAGTTTCTTAAAACCTCACAGAAGTCAGACATCCATGCCCACTCGTCGCTTGTGAAGAGAAAAAGCTGACTGGAAAGGTGACGACCATGTTGCAGCTGGTATTCCAGTACTGCCCTCTGCTGTTCACAAAGCCTGGCCAACATGTGAAACGTGGAGTTCCAGCGAGTGACCGGCAGAAGCTGTCGATGACTTGCGGAAATGGGCACACACGCGGTGCCCCTTCACCAGCAGCTCAGGCAAATTGGGGTAGGTTTTGAGAAACCGCTGAACCACTAAGTTGAATACGTGGGCTAGGCATGGCATGTGTGTGAGTTTGCCAAGCTCCAAAGCCACCACCAAGATACAGCCATTACAGACACAACCATTCCTGGTTCAAGGTTAAGTGGCTAGAGCCACAGCTCAGTCTGGTCTCTTATCCACTACCACAGCTCTGCCGCGGTGTGCTGTTTGTCACCTAAGCAGATCAGCTGATCACACTGCTTCCAGCTACCGACTGATGCCTGATTGGTGGTGAAAGAGGATAATTCTGAGGTGGAAGTGGAGGAGGAGGTGGAGGAGGAGAAGTAGGGGTTGGAGTCACTAACGTAGGTGGTGGCGGAAACCCTAATGAAAGTAGGGCCCTCAATCCTTGGCGTGGGTAGCACCTGTGCCATCCCAGGATCCGACTCGCTCCCAGCCTTCACAATGTTCACCCAGTGTGCCATCAGGGAAATGTAGCGTCCCTGGCCGAAAGCACTTGTCCATATGTCAGTGGTTAAGTAACTGCGTTGGTCAGGGCACGGGTGATTTTGCGGGACACATGCTGGTGTAAGGTGGGCATGGCACGCCATGAAAAATAGTGGCGGCTGGGGACTGCATAACAAGGGAAGACCGCCAACATCAGGCTGCGGAAGGCCTCAGTGTCCACAAGCCTAAATGGTAACATTTCCAGGACCAGCAATTTGGAAAGTTGCACATTTAGTGCTATGGCCTGTGGGTGGGTGGCTAGGTGATTGCGCTTGCATTTGAATGCCTGGGGTATAAACATTTGTATGCTGCACTAGTACATAAAAATGTGGATATGGTGGCTGATGGTGCTTGCGAAGGTCCAGGTGCAGGGCGGGAGGCATCCAGGTGAAGAGGAGGCAGTGGTGTGACCCGCAGACACAGATTACGGTGCTTTGATTCCATGTGGCGGATCATGCTGGTGGTGGTGAGGTTGCTAGTGTTCACGCCCCTGCTCATTTTTTGCATGGCACAGGTTGCAAATTACAATTCTTTTGTCGTCGGCACTTTCTTCAAAAAAGCACCAGACTGCGGAACACCTACCCATTGGCAACGGAGATTTCCGCAAGGGTGTGCTCGGGAAACAGTTGCGGCCCTGTTTGGTGTGAACCGCCTTCTGCCTTTTGCCACCCCACTGCCTCTTCCAGCCTGTTGCGGTGCTGCGGATCCCTCCCCCTCTGTACTGCTGTCATCACTCGGCTTGCCACCTTTCTAGGTTGGGTCAGTGACTTCATCGTCCACCACCTCCTCTTACACTTCCTCACTCTGCTCATCCTCCTGACTTGTTGACCTAACAACAACCTCAGTTATTGACAACTGTGTCTCATCCTCATCATCAACCTCTTGAGACACTAATTGCCGTTGACTTATTGGCAACTGTGTCTCATCATCATCATCCACCTCGTGGAACACTCGTTGCTGTTCCCCACCGTCACCTTTTTGTAACTTTTGATGCTCAAGAGTTTGGGAATCAGGGCACAAGATCTCATGTCCCTCTTCAAGCGGACTTGTTTAGATTCCCAAATTAAGGAATGGCACTGAAAATAGCTCCTAGTAATATCCGAGTGTGGGATAACTTGTTTGGCAAGACTCTCCATGATGGGAGGAAGGAGGATCAGGATGACCAGGATTGTGTTGACCAGACTCTTGACTACTGAGACTGGATTTGGTGGAAGACAGGGTGGTGCTTAACTGACTCGAAGCATTATATGCTGCAACCCAACCGACCACCTGGTCACACTGGTTTGACTTCAAGATCGCTATCCTGCGCCGCCCTGAAAATTGGGACATGAAGCTAGGTATCGTGGATGATTGTTTTCTTGTGCTCTGGCAGCAGGCACAGTTTCAATGCGCCCAGGGCCTCTGCGTGCACCATCAGCACCATGGCCACTTCCCTGTCCCTTACTTCTCGCCTTCTACATATTAAATATTATATCTGCTTGAAAGTATGTCATGTACAGTAGCGTAGAATTTGAAAGTGTACGCGCAAAAAATAAAAAAAGGTATTTGGGATGTGGAAACGTCACACAGGAGATATACTGCAGATAATGATCAGCTGGTTCACAGTGGATGAGTGAAGTGACTTCATAACGCAATAATGCACCCCCGGCAGCCTTATAGGTGCCCCATAGTGATATTTGTCCCCTAAGTGCCCCCATTCTCCATTTATAATGGTGCCACCAAATTTTAGTGTACCACAGAGGCAAAAAAAATCCAATACTCCACTAACTCCCCACACTGCACACAAACACATGAGTGCAGGCTATAGGCCTCCTTTGGTCTGTAGACTGAGTGGTCTCTCTGCAAGATGGTGCAGACATGCATGTTGATGTAATTATGCCTTCCTATGCTGTACACCTGTGCTGTTATAAGCCACAGGCATAAAGGATCAATGCAGGGGCATGGAGTAGGGCTGGGAGAGTAATCAAATGAATTTAATTATTTGCCCATTTAGTGCCCGGCCAACAATATTATTTATTTTTTATCAAATAATTGATTTTATTTTTTCTGGAACGCTGTATCATAGAGCGATCCACATCATAGCAGGAGCCTGCCACTGACTGACTCCAATGCCGGGCACTTAAGTCCCTAGATAATGCAATAGCAACCGCTGCATGTAGACACCCTGTCACCATCAACATAATCTCGGGGTGCCGATGTAATTTCATGGTAGCCAAGGGCCTAGCAAAGGTCCCTAGGCCTGCTATCACTGTATGTTTATTACACTGTGCCATAGTCACAGCCTCATAAACAGCCTGTCACTGGTACAGTGATAGGCTATAATATAGTGGTATACAAGGTATACCAGTGCATTATAAAAAGCCATGTTCCCTAGTAACAGTATTTTTTTATTTTTATCTCAGCTTAATAAAGTTTATTTATATTAAAAAATAGAGAAATAAAACGATTTTACTAAAATGTTTTTTAAAAAGCGGTAAAAAACACATATATATGGTACCACTCTGTGTTTGCCACAACCGCTTTAATAAAGATAACATGTTATTTATACACCGCCCTGTGAACAACATAAAAAGACAAAAAATGCAAAAGATAACAGAATTGTTCCTATTCCCCCAAAAAATAACTGTTAATTAGTAACTCCCACGTACCCCAAAATGTTACCAACGAAACCGCATTTTGTACTGCAAAAAGCAAGTCAGTACCCAGCCCATCAGCTGAAAAATGAATAAGTTATGACTCTGCAACAACATAAAAATCTAAATGAAAAATAATCACAAAAATCGATAATTGTTCTTAAATAAAAAATATGATTATTTATTTTTCAAAGTTGACCAATCCTAGCATGGAGCTAATGATTCAGCTCCATCTTAAACATGAAATGAGTGCTTGGACACCTGTTGATTGCAATTGACTGGTTTCCAACCCTTGCTATGAGTCTTCAAAGGGTCCATTTTCTAACTAAGCAGACACCAGTATTGTAAATAGCATAAAATTTGTGAGCAATCTTGTTGAAGATTTTTGCATTAGGACTCAAGAACTTCATGTTATGCAATTTGATATATGGTAAAGCTACTAATGGAGAAAAAAAAAACAGGGTCCGGTCCCTGCAGCTGTATTTACAACAGGGCACATAGAGGCACATGCCTAGGGCATCAGGAAGGAGAGGGGCAGCACTTCACAGATAAAACTAATGATTTACGTTGATTTTTTCTCCTCAGTGCTGCTTCTCCAGTCTCCTTATCACTTACTTTGTTTATTTTAGCTACAAGGAGAGTTAACCCTCATGCTGCTTAGCTACAGCGCATGTAACAGTAATCTCTTCAGGAAGGTAATATAACAGTTAATTCTCCTAACCTGTTTCTATAATGAACAAAAGTGACAAGGAGACATCAGAAAACTCAAATGAGAAGAAATATGGATCCATATCAGCCATATGTACATTGCCACCTAGCACAGAGGATTTCTATGCCTGTCACACAGTAGAGTATTCCATAATCTATGAACTGAAACAAAAATAGTAAAGCTCAACAGTATAACCTAAAAAAAAAAAAAATTGAAAAAACAGCAGCCACAGAGCAAATGTGGCCATACATCTACCTCAATCAGAGAAGTGATATTAATCTAATTTGTGTTCTGACCTGTGAACTTGGACGCATTTTCATATGGACTACTCACAGATGATGTCCGCGTCCTTTCTGTTTTTTATTGCAGACCTATTCACTTGAGTGAATGAATCTTGAGGGAAAATCAGAGCTGGATACTAGCTCATGCTATGATTTTTCTAATTATAGAATGCAACATCTGTTGATGGAGATGCCTTCAGACTTGTGCATTAGGGTAAGATTTTACTGGACTACCATGGAATGGAATACCATGTCGCTACCTCTTGTTGTGGATTGGCACACAAAGCAGCTAGTCCAGGCGGACTAGGGGGTACCAGAGGTACAGTCATAGTCAACAGGCTGAGTCGTAACCAGAAGCAACAGTGCAGGACTGAAGGCTGAGACAAACAATGGGTCAGGGCAGGTGGCTCAGGTACAGGTCAGGCAATCCAGGTCAGCAACAGGAGAGACGAGACAGAGCAGATAAGGATCAGGAAGCGAAGTCCAGAATACAAGCACGGGTCAAAAATGCAGGAACACAGGCACAAACAACAGCAACATTTGTAGGACGCAAGGACCTTTGACACTCGGGCACCTGGGAAGAGGGCTGGACCACTTATATACAGTAGTTGCAGGATGGCTTGGATTGGTCACACAGGTCACATGTGCCAAACCTTTAAATCACAGTAAGTGATATGCATCAGCCCTTAACGAGGTGCTAGAGGGAACAGGCTGAAATACATGCTGTGTTTAGGGCTGGAAGGAAACCATGGAGCTGATTCCATGAAGGATGATGCCTGAAAGGATAGAGCCCAGCACCGCGGCAGTGAATGGGAAGACATTGGCAGCAGATCATCGCAGCTACCTGCCCCGTAATGCAGCCAGACGCGGACAAAGATAGAGGCGGCCAGAAAGAACAGTGCTCGCCCAAACATGGAGTCCAGAACCCTGGCAGTAAGTTAGGGGAACATCGGCAGTCAGCAACCGCCATTACAAAGGGTATAGAGTGTATGAGGCGTTTTTAACCACACAGTGAAAATTGCAGTTTTCCAGGTTTGCTGCGGTTTTGTGATGTGGTTATTTGCCATGCATTTTTGCCAGGTTAAAAATGTAACATAAATGTATTTCACGTGTGGAAACTTCATGGCCAATGACCAGACCACAAACCACTGCAATCACAATGAAACAGGTTTTCAACAAAGTTTTTTACAGCATGGTCAAAATAATTTTAGGTAGCGTCTGTGTACCCTCAAGGCAATAGGCAGCTAAAGCTGAACTAATAGGGGGTGTGAGCACTAAACGTGTCTAGGGGAGCATAAACTCTAAATACAGCCCTGGGCTTTGAAGTAAAAAAGGTGGCCCTATCAGTGATTGACAGCCACAGTATCTCTTTATAGTCATACAGGGAAAGTTATCAATCACTGATAGGACCGCCTCCTTGAATTCACAGCCCAGAATGAGCAGGGATTTAAATGACTGAAATACACGTTTTACTGGTTCTTTTTCCACAAAACAAAGTCTTCTCAGCTCCATCTGCCTGCAGCTCTGACACCATGTTCAATGTGTAAGATTTCCTTTAAGGCCTTTTCTCCAACCTTGAGCAATTAAAAATGTCATTCTAAGCAACACACAAAACCTGTAAGGCCGCATTCAGGCAACTGCAATATTGCTCTGCACAGAAGCCGTAGTCAGCATTTTGTGGCAGGAACAGCGGATTGTGATCAGAACAATACGGGAAAACCCTTCCTTTAATTGTACTCATCTGTTTCCATAACTTACATAGAGCTGCAACAAATAGCAAGTGTATCTTTTGGAATAACCTGGATTTTTGCATTGACTACTAATTAAATGTGGTGATTGTTAGAATTATAGACAAACACAATCTAACTAAACTAATAGCACACAAACAGTTGTGACGTTCATGTCTCCTATTGAGCACCTTGAGTAAACATCCTCAGCGCAAGGCAAAAAATGTAATTTAGATCCGCCCTTTAGCAGCAATCATCTCCACCAAATACTTCTGGTAGCTGCAAATTAGATTTGCACAATGTTGAGGAGGAATTTTGGACCATTCATCCCTTACAATATGTTTTAGTCCATGTCAATATGTCTAGGATGCCTTGCATGCTACAGCATCTCTATAGGGTTAAAAAGGTTTCCTGGGTTTGCAGCAACAGCCTTTAACCCCTTCCCACTCAGCGCTGTACATGTTAGACGCAGGACAGGTCTTTAACCACTTCAGCCCCGCTAGCTGAAACCCCCTTCATGACCAGAGCACTTTTTACACTTCGGATCTACACTACTTTCACTGTTTATCGCTCGGTCATGCAACTTACCACCCAAATGAATTTTACCTCCTTTTCTTCTCACTAATAGAGCTTTCATTTGGTGGTATTTTATTGCTGCTGACATTTTTACTTTTTTTGTTATTAATTGAAATGTAACGATTTTTTTGCAAAAAAATGACATTTTTCACTTTCAGCTGTAAAATTTTGCAAAAAAAACGACATCCATATATAAATTTTTCGCTAAATTTATAGTTCTACATGTCTTTGATAAAAAAAAATGTTTCGGCAAAAAAAAAAATGGTTTGGGTAAAAGATATAGCGTTTACAAACTATGGTACAAAAATGTGAATTTCCGCTTTTTGAAGCAGCTCTGACTTTCTGAGCACCTGTCATGTTTCCTGAGGTTCTACAATGCCTAAACAGTAGTAAAAACCCACAAATGACCCCATTTCGGAAAGTAGACACCCTAAGGTATTCGCTGATGGGCATAGTGAGCTCATAGAACTTTTTATTTTTTGTCACAAGTTAGCGGAAAATGATGATGATTTTTTATTTTTATTTTTTTCTTACAAAGTCTCATATTCCACTAACTTGCGACAAAAAAAAAAAAATTCTAGGAACTCACCATGCCCCTCACAGAATACCTTGGGGTGTCTTCTTTCCAAAATGGGGTCACTTGTGGGGTAGTTATACTGCCCTGGCAATTTAGGGGCCCAAATGTGTGAGAAGAACTTTGCAATCAAAATGTGTAAAAAATGACGGGGGAAATCCGAAAGGTGCACTTTGGAATATGCGCCCCTTTGCCCACCTTGGCTGCAAAAAAGTGTCACACATCTGGTATCACCGTACTCAGGAGAAGTTGGGGAATGTGTTTTGGGGTGTCATTTTACATATACCCATGCTGGGTGAGAGAAATATCTTGGCAAAAGACAACTTTTCCCATTTTTTTATACAAAGTTGGCATTTGACCAAGATATTTTTCTCACCCAGCATGGGTATATGTAAAATGACACCCCAAAACACATTCCCCAACTTCTCCGGAGTACGGCGATACCAGATGTGTGACACTTTTTTGCAGCCAAGGTGGGCAAAGGGGCACATATTCCAAAGTGCACCTTTCGGATTTCGCAGGCCATTTTTTACACATTTTGATTGCAAGGTACTTCTTACACATTTGGGCCCCTAAATTGCCAGGGCAGTATAACTACGCCACAAGTGACCCCATTTTGGAAAGAAGACACCCCAAGGTATTCCGTGAGGGGCACGGCGAGTTCTTTTTTATTTTTTGTCGCAAGTTAGTGGAATATGAGACTTTGTAAGGAAAAAAGAAAAAAAAAGAAAAATCATCATTTTCCGCTAACTTGTGACAAAAAATAAAAAATTCTAGGAACTCGCCGTGCCCCTCACGGAATACCTTGGGGTGTCTTCTTTCCAAAATGGGGTCACTTGTGGCGTAGTTATACTGCCCTGGCAATTTAGGGGCCCAAATGTGTAAGAAGTACCTTGCAATCAAAATCTGTAAAAAATGGCCTGTGAAATCCGAAAGGTGCACTTTGGAATATGTGCCCCTTTGCCCACCTTGGCTGCAAAAAAGTGTCACACATCTGGTATCGCCGTGAAGTTGGGGAATGTGTTTTGGGGTGTCATTTTACATATAACCATGCTGGGTGAGAGAAATATCTTGGCAAAAGATAACTTTTCCCATTTTTTTATACAAAGTTGGCATTTGACCAAGATATTTTTCTCACCCAGCATGGGTATATGTAATGCCTAGATGCGCAAAGGTGCCCAAATTCCTTTTAGGAGGGCATTTTTAGACATTTGGATCCCAGACTTCTTCTCACACTTTCGGGCCCCTAAAAAGCCAGGGCAGTATAAATACCCCACATGTGACCCCACTTTGGAAAGAAGACACCCCAAGGTATTCAATGAGGGGCCTGGCGAGTTCATCAAATTATTTTTTTTTTGCATAAGTTAGCGGATTTTTTTTGTTTTTTTCTCACAAAGTCTCACTTTCCGCTAACTTAGGACAAAAATTTCAATCTTTCATGGACTCAATATGCCCCTCACGGAATACCTTGGGGTGTCTTCTTTCCGAAATGGGGTCACATGTGGGGTATTTATACTGCCCTGGCTTTTTAGGGGCACTAAAGCGTGAGAAGAAGTCTGGAATATAAATGTCACGGCTGGCGGTGGGGGAAACCCCCAGCCGTGCGGTGCCAGGAGATGGTGGGGTTACCCCTTGGCCGGGACCACAGAGTTAGGGAGCAGGTCACCTCCTATAGCGTCCCTAACGCTGACCCTGTCTCCTGTCTGTATGAGCCGACCTCGGTGGTAGGAGGGCTCATACGCCGGAACCTAAGAGTCCCTACAAGCCCTCA
Organism: Bufo gargarizans; assembly: GCF_014858855.1. NCBI lineage: Eukaryota > Metazoa > Chordata > Amphibia > Anura > Bufonidae > Bufo > Bufo gargarizans. The sequence goes on from NC_058081.1 coordinate 544,851,038, forward strand.
AGTCGGCCCTGAACTAGGGGACAGAGTAAGACGACCTGCTCCTCCTAGACACGGAGGAGCAGGAGTCTCAACGGCCAAGCAACACAGGGGGAACATCAACAGACATATGGAAATGACAGGTAAGTGAGACTAGTCCTGCACTTACCTGCCACAGACACACAAACCTGGAACCCATGAACAAGTGCTGATGTCCACAGCAACATAAAGGACACAGCACACACCAGACATACAAGGGAAACCAGGAAACCATAAGCTGCACTAACAAGATAACCCCGCACACACCTAAATAACACCATGAAACACAGAATAAACTGACAGAGGTTTATGACCAGAAGGATGGTCCCCACCAGGCAGATGGAGGAGACAGGAGGCTGCTCCAGCCAGCATGGCTGAGAGCAACCTACTGAGCCCAGCCAGGGGCTGAGGCTTTATAGGCCAAGAGGCCCCACCCAACGATCAGCACACACCCAGTGAAGTCACACACACTGGGAAGGAAGTTAACCCTTCCAGCAACACAGAAGGGAAACTCACATAAAGGGGAAAACACGCAACCTCACTCACCTGTCTCCGACGGCAACGGCATGCGTGGCAACCGTGTCTTCCAGAACAGCCAACAGGCCGAGACACCTCCACAGCATGCAAACATCGCCAGACGTTGCCGCGGACAACCGCAGGTGAAGGGAGGAGTCCAGGTGCACATAAAACATCACCTCGTGCACAACAAACAACACAAAGTGCACACAGACACACAAACGGGCATTCACACAAAACCCGTTGCCAAGGGCAACCGCACGCACACTTGTTGTCCGCGGCAACCGCACCTGAGGCAAACAACTAAGTGCCCCAGCTGCGGTTGACAAACTCCCAAACCGCGGGCAACAGCATGCGGCACCCAAGGAGTCACGACCATGACCAAGGGTCGTGACAATAAATGTCTAAAAATGTTTACGCATTTGGATTCCGTGAGGCGTATGGCGAGTTCATGTGAGATTTTATTTTTTGACACAAGTTAGTGGAATATGAGACTTAGTAAGAAAAAACAAAAACAAAAACAAACAAAAAATTTCCGCTAATTTGGGCCAAAAAAATGTCTGAATGGAGCCTTACAGGAGGGGGGTGATCAATGACAGGGGGGTGATCACCCATATAGACTCCCTGATCACCCCCCTGTCATTGATCACCCCCCTGTAAGGCTCCATTCAGACGTCCGTATGATTTTTACGGATCCATGGATACATGGATCGGATCCGCAAAACACATGTGGACGTCTGAATGGAGCCTTACAGGGGGGTGATCAATGACAGGCGGGTGATCACCCATATACACTCCCTGATCACCCCCTGTCATTGATCACCCCCCTGTCATTGATCACTCCCCTGTAAGGCTCCATTCAGACGTCCATATGATTTTTACGGATCCATGGATACATGGATCGGATCCGCAAAACACATGCGGACGTCTGAATGGAGCCTTACAGGGGAGTTATCAATGACAGGGGGTGATCAGGGTGATCACCCCCCTGTCACTGATCACCCCCCCTGTAAGGCTCCATTCAGACGTCCGTATGATTTTTACAGATCCATGGATACATGGATCGGATCCGCAAAACACATGCGGACGTCTGAATGGAGCCTTACAGGGGGGTTATCAATGACAGGGGGTGATCAGGGTGGTCACCCCCCTGTCACTGATCAACCCCCCTGCAAGGCTCCATTCAGACGTCCGTATGATTTTTACGGATCCATGGATACATGGATCGGATCCGCAAAACACATGCGGACGTCTGAATGGAGCCTTACAGGGGGGTGATCAATGACAGGGGGTGATCAGGATGATCACCCCCCTGTCACTGATCACCCCCCCTGTAAGGCTCCATTCAGACGTCCGCATGATTTTTACGGATCCATGGATACATGGATCGGATCCGCAAAACACATGCGGACGTCTGAATGGAGCCTTACAGGGGGTGATCAATGACAGGCGGGTGATCAATGACAGGGGGTGATCAGGGAGTGTATATGGGTGATCACCCGCCTGTCATTGATCACCCCCCTGTAAGGCTCCATTCAGACGTCCGCATGTGTTTTGCGGATCCGATCCATGTATCCATGGATCCGTAAAAATCATGCGGACGTCTGAATGGAGCCTTACAGGGGGGTGATCAATGACAGGGGGTAATCAGGGAGTGTATATGGGTGATCACCCGCCTGTCATTGATCACCCCCCTGTAAGGCTCCATTCAGACGTCCGCATGTGTTTTGCGGATCCGATCCATGTATCCATGGATCCGTAAAAATCATACGGACGTCTGAATGGAGCCTTACAGGGGAGTGATCAATGACAGGGGGGTGATCAATGACAGGGGGTGATCAGGGAGTGTATATGGGTGATCACCCGCCTGTCATTGATCACCCCCCTGTAAGGCTCCATTCAGACGTCCGCATGTGTTTTGCGGATCCGATCCATGTATCCATGGATCTGTAAAAATCATACGGACGTCTGAATGGAGCCTTACAGGGGAGTGATCAATGACAGGGGGGTGATCAATGACAGGGGGTGATCAGGGAGTGTATATGGGTGATCACCCGCCTGTCATTGATCACCCCCCTGTAAGGCTCCATTCAGACGTCCGCATGTGTTTTGCGGATCCGATCCATGTATCCGTAGATCCGTAAAAATCATACAGACGTCTGAACGGAGCCTGACGGGGGTGATCAATGACAGGGGGGTGATCAATGACAGGGGGGTGATCAGGGAGTTTATATGGGGTGATCATGGGTGATCAGGGGTTTCATAAAGGGTTAATAAGTGACTGGGGGGGGGGTGTAGTGTAGTGTAGTGTTTGGGTGCGACTTTACTGACCTACCTGTGTCCTCTGGTGGTCGATCCTAACAAAAGGGACCACCAGAGGACCAGGTAGCAGGTATATTAGACGCTGTTATCAAAACAGCGTCTAATATACCTGTTAGGGGTTAAAAAATTCGGATCTCCAGCCTGCCAGCGAGCGATCGCCGCTGGCAGGCTGGAGATCCACTCGCTTACCTTCCGTTCCTGTGAGCGCGCGCGCCTGCGTTAGGCGGTCCGGAGGCGGTTAAAGAAGGTGCCTGCTCACGGGCACAGCGGGTGTAATAGCCTCTTGGTGCCTGCTGTTTAAAACAGCAGGCACTCGGAGCTTATGTATGCAATCAACGATAACATCGATCACAGATGTTTAACCCCTCAGATTGGTCAAATGTGACCACGGGATCTCGGAATGCAAAAACCCAGAAGAGAGGATTGAGGGAGCAGGATATTGTGTGATTCAGCCTGGATCCTAATGATTGATCCGAGGCTGCCGAGCATAGATCTCTTTGGAGACCCTGCCTGTGGCAGGGCTCCATAAGAACATAACATGAGATTCATAGACACCAATTTTAAGGCATTGGGGTCTATGAGAGAACTGATCTAATGATTGCTTTTTCAAGCTCCTTATGGGGAACTATAAAAAAAATGTCAAAAAAAAGTTTTAAAAAAGAATTACATTAAAATCAATCCCTGTTCCCCAAAATAAAAAATAAACATCATGGGTAGAGATGATTCCAAAAGTACTGGAAAATTTGACTTGGCTGCTTCCGCAAATTTTACAAAAATAATTTGCTTTGTAACAAATTACTATGCCCACAAAGCATATTTCTTTGGAAGTAACCCAGCACCCCGTCATTGTACCCCTCAGTCAATGCGTTCATACATGATCACGGCATCAGATATACATAATACGATGTAAAAAAATTAATAAAAATCATACTTACCTGATCCATTTGCTCGTAAAATAATAGATGGCGGAGGTGCAGTAGACATCGCTTATCTAGACTTTAGTAAGGCTTTTGATACTGTCCCACATAGAAGGCTTATCAATAAATTGCAGTCTTTGTGCTTGGACTCCCATATTATTGAATGGATTAGGCAGTGGCTGAGGGACAGACAACAGAGGGTTGTAGTCAATGGAGTATATTCAGACCAGTGGCGTACCGCCCATAGAGGCAGACCACGCCACTGCTATGGGGCCCGCGGCACTGGGGGGCCCGTAGCGCAGATAAGGCCCCGCCCACTCATGACCTGTAGCCGGCTATGCGGCTGCTTTTCTCCCCAGGGCCCCCCCCATGTTTAGCTGAATCGCCTCCCAGAGGCGCGGCTAAGGCCCTAGACACCCGCCCCCCTCCTCAGCGCGGTCTGCAAACACCCGATCCTCCTCTCGTCGGCGTCCCAAATCCCGCGCAGGCGCAGTGCCGGCGATTGCCTGCGCCTGCGCTCTGATAATACGGCTGAGGGCAACAGCTTCAACATCGTCACTGGGCATGCGCCGAGCCCAGTGACGATGTTGAAGCTGTTGCCCTCAGCCGTATTATCAGAGCGCAGGCGCAGGCAATCGCCGGCACTGCGCCTGCGCGGGATTTGGGACGCCGACGAGAGGAGGATCGGGTGTTTGCAGACCGCGCTGAGGAGGGGGGCGGGTGTCTAGGGCCTTAGCCGCGCCTCTGGGAGGCGATTCAGCTAAACATGGAGGCGTTAGAGTTTTCATATTTAGGCGGGCACGGCACTTCAGAGGGGCACCGTGGAGAAAGAAAACCGCCCCTCTGGGCTCCAGTCCTTACAGCGTCATTTGCTTATCCTAAGAATCGATTTTTAGAAGAAAGGACAAGACTGACATGGAAAAGAAGAACACAGATGGAAAAAAGGTACTTTATTAAACATGGATCCATGAGTACCTTTTTTCCATCTGTCTTGTTCCTTTGATTGTGAGTCTTGTCATTTCTTTAAAAAATCGATTCTTATGATATGTAAATGACGCTGTAAGGAGCCCAGAGGGGCGTTATTCTTTCTCCAAGGTGCCCAGGAACGTCCCTCTGAAGTGCCGTGCCCGGCTAAATTTGAAAACTATTAACGCCTCCAAGTTCATCTAAATCGCCTCCCAAACACGATCCTCCTCTCGCTGGCATCCCAAATCCCGTGCAGGCGCAGTGCCGGCGATTGCCTGCGCTATGATAAGATGACTGACGGCACTACGCCTGCGCGGGATTTGGGATGCCGGCGAGAGGAGGATCGGGGTGTTTGCCGCAGAGCGGCACTTAGCCGCGCCTCTGGGAGGCGATTTAGATGAACTTGGAGGCGTTATTAGTTTTCAAACTTAGGCGGGCACGGCACTTCAGAGGGGCGTTCCTGGGCACAGTGGAGAAAGAATAACGCCCCTCTGGGCTCCTTACAGCTTCATTTGCATATCATAAGAATCGATTTTTTGAAGAAATTACAAGACTCGCAATCAAAAGAACAAGACAGATGGAAAACAGGTACTCTGTTAAACATGGATTCACGAAAAAAAAATTGGGGGTAAATTGCTAGTGACAGATTCCCTTTAAGGCTACTTTCACACTTGCGTTCAGAGCGGATCCGTCTGGTGTCTGCACAGACGGATCCGCACCTATAATGCAAACGCTTAGATCCGTTCAGAACGGATCCGTTTGCATTAACATGAACAAAAAAAAAAAACATATTTTTTTTTTGTTCATGATAGTGCAAACGGATCCGTTTTGACTTTACATTGAAAGTCAATGGGGGACGGATCCGTTTGAAAATTGAGCCATACTGTGTCAACTTCAAACGGATCCGTCCCCATTGACTTACATTGTAAGTCTGGACGGATCCGTTTGCCTCCGCACGGCCAGGCAGACACCCGAATGCTGCAAGCAGCGTTCAGGTGTCCGCCTGCTGAGTGGAGCGGAGGACAGACGGAGCCATACTGATGCATTCTGAGCGGATCCGCATCCACTCAGAATGCATTAGGGCTGGACGGATCCGTTCGGTGCCGCTTGTGAGAACCTTCAAACGGAACTCACAAGCGGAGACCCGAACGCAAGTGTGAAAGTAGCCTAACATGGCACCCCAAATAAGGAGACCTGCAGGCTGCAGCAGATATCCCATGTGACAGGTCACCCCCAGGAAACCCCTAACAGTTTCTGTAGGTCATGTATAAATTTATTGAATGGGGGTGTGGCATGGGAGGAGCAAAGTCGGGAAGTGGGAGGGGCCATGGTGGGTAGTGGGCGGGGTTAAGGGGCCCAATTCAGATTTTTGCTATGGGGCCCAGTGATTCCTATGTACGCCTCTGATTCAGACCATGGTCTTGTTACCAGTGGGGTACCTCAGGGATCTGTTCTGGGACCCATATTGTTTAATATCTTTATGAGTCAAATTGCAGAAGGCCTCGATGGTAAGGTGTGTCTTTTTCCTGATGACACAAAGATTTGTAACAGGGTTGATGTTCCTGGAGGGATACACCAAATGGAAAAGGATTTAGGAAAACTAGAGGAATGGTCAAAAATATGGCAACTAAAATTTAATGTTGATAAGTACAAGATAATGCACCTGGGGCGTAAAAACCCAAGTGCAGAATATAAAATCAGTGATACAGTCCTAACCTCAGTATCTGAGGAAAGGGATTTAGGGGTCATTATTTCTGAAGACTTAAAGGTAGGCAGACAATGTCATAGAGCAGCAGGAAATGCTAGCAGAATGCTTGGGTGTATAGGGAGAGGCATTAACAGTAGAAAGAGGGAGGTGCTCATGCCGCTCTACAGAGCACTAGTGAGACCTCACTTGGAGTATTGTGCGCAGTACTGGAGACCATATCTCCAGAAGGATATTGATACTTTGGAGAGAGTTCAGAGAAGAGCTACTAAACTGGTACATGGATTGCAGGATAAAACTTACCAGGAAAGATTAAAGGACCTTAACATGTATAGCTTGGAAGAAAGACGAGACAGAGGGGATATGATAGAAACTTTTAAATTAATAAAGGGAATCAACTCGGTAAAAAAGGAGAAAATATTTAAAGGAAGAAAAACTGCTACAAGAGGAAATAGTTTTAAATTAGAGGGGCAAAGGTTTAAAAGTAATATCAGGAAGTATTACTTTACTGAGAGAGTAGTGGATGCATGGAATAGCCTTCCTGCAGAAGTGGTAGCTGCAAATACAGTGAAGGAGTTTAAGCATGCATGGGATAGGCATAAGGCCATCCTTCATATAAGATAGGTGTCACCACTAGTGATGTCGGCGAATGTGAATTTCCACAAATGTTTGCGAACGGGCGAACTGCCATAGACTTCAATAGACTTTTAAAACCCACAGGGACTCTTTCTGGCCACAATAGTGATGGAAAAGTTGTTTCAAGGGGACTAACACCTGGACTGTGGCATGCCGGAGGGGGATCCATGGCAAAACTCCCATGGAAAATTACGTAGTTGATGCAGAGTGTGGTAAGTTGAATTCGCAAAGCGATTAATTAATATATTAATATAACGAATATAGCACTATATTCTCAATCTTCGTTATATTCTCAATCTTCGTTATAAGTTGAATTCGCAATGCGATTAATATAACCTGTATTAATCGCATTGTGATTACAACTTAGGTCTGAGTTCATAAGGGTTGTATTTGTCGCACCTTCACGTGGTAAAGGGGGACGGGGGTGTGACTCACTGCAGTCTGGTGAGCGGTGGGGCGCCGCGGCAGCTGCCCTGCAGGAGTCTCTGGTGCCGGGAGGAGGAGGTAGGTAGAGCGGCTCTGACTTTATAGACCAAATTATTTTAATAATACCCCAATAATAATAAGTTAATAACCTAACCCCATTCATAAATTACTGTGGATTATTATAGAGACGGCCCCAGGCCAGGAGACATAAGGGGTTGGGTTGAACTGTGGGCTGGGGCCACCCGGCCACATTTAATAATCTTTGCTCAGGGGGGCCCTCATAAATATAGACCCACATGGAATATAGTTTAAACGTTTATGTGCAACAGTGCAAAAGAGAAAATAAGAAGTCAGCTCCAATTAGATATCTGCACATAGACCAAGACTCTGGGTCTATGCAGATATCTGATTGGAGCTGACTTAGTGACTTCTTTTTTTCTCTCTTTATCTCTTTATTATGGCTTCAGGGGGGGCAGGGGTGACACCATTTTCTACCGCACCGGGTGACACCAGCGATAGCAACGCCACTGTAACCATTAGGAACCCAGCTCTAAGTTGAATTCGCATGCGATTAATATAACCTGTATTAATCGCATTGCGATTACAACTTAGTCAAATTTGTGAAACTGCAGCTTCAGAATGAATCTAAGATGGATGCTGTCCCTAAGATGGATGCTGTCCTTGCTATTTGATAGGAGGTGGGAGGGTCTGGGAACGCGAACAAGCTACAGTACAGACCAAAAGTTTGGACACACCTTCTCATTCAAAGAGTTTTCTTTATTTTCATGACTATAACAATTGTAGATTCACACTAAAGGCATCAAAACTATGAATTAACACATGTAGAATGATATACATAACAAAAAAGTGTGAAACAACTGAAAATATGTCATATTCTAGGTTCTTCAAAGTAGCCACCTTTTGCTTTGATTACTGCTTTGCACACTCTTGGCATTCTCTTGATGAGCTTCAAGAGGTAGTCACCTGAAATGGTTTTCACTTCACAGGTGTGCCCTGTCAGGTTTAATAAGTGGGATTTCTTGCCTTATAAATGGGGTTGGGACCATCAGTTGCGTTGAGGAAAAGTCAGGTGGATACACAGCTGATAGTCCTACTGAATAGACTGTTAGAATTTGTATTATGGCAAGAAAAAAGCAGCTAAGTAAAGAAAAACGAGTGGCCATCATTTCTTTAAAAAATGAAGGTCAGTCAGTCCGAAAAATTGGGTAAACTTTGAAAGTGTCCCCAAGTGCAGTCACACAAACCATCAAGCGCTACAAAGAAACTGGCTCACATGCGGACCGCCCCAGGAAAGGAAGACCAAGAGTCACCTCTGCTGCGGAGGATACGTTAATCCGAGTCACCAGCCTCAGAAATCGCAGGTTAACAGCAGCTCAGATTAGAGACCAGGTCAATGCCACACAGAGTTCTAGCAGCAGACACATCTCTAGAACAACTGTTAAGAGGAGACTGTGTGAATCAGGCCTTCATGGTAGAATATCTGCTAGGAAACCACTGCTAAGGACAGGCAACACGCAGAAGAGACTTGTTTGGGCTAAAGAACACAAAGAATGGACATTAGACCAGTGGAAATCTGTGCTTTGGTTTGATGAGTCTAAATTTGAGATCTTTGGTTCCAACCACCGTGTCTTTGTGCGACGCAGAAAAGGTGAACGGATGGACTCTACATGCCTGGTTCCCACCGTGAAGCATGGAGGAGGAGGTGTGATGGTGTGGGGGTGCTTTACTGGTGACACTGTTGGGGATTTATTCAAAATTGAAGGCATACTGAACCAGCATGGCTACCACAGCATCTTGCAGCAGCATGCTATTCCATCCGGTTTGCGTTTAGTTGGACCATCATTTATTTTTCAACAGGACAATGACCCCAAACACACCTCCAGGCTGTGTAAGAGCTATTTGACCATGAAGGAGAGTGATGGGGTGCTGCGCCAGATGACCTGGCCTCCACAGTCACCGGACCTGAACCCAATTGAGATGGTTTGGGGTGAGCTGGACCGCAGAGTGAAGGCAAAAGGGCCAACAAGTGCTAAGCATCTCTGGGAACTCCTTCAAGACTGTTGGAAGACCATATGACATATTTTCAGTTGTTTCACACTATTTTGTTATGAATATAATTCCACATGTGTTAATTCATAGTTTTGATGTCTTCAGTGTGAATCTACAATTTTCATAGTCATGAAAATAAAGAAAACTCTTTCAATGAGAAGGTGTGTCCAAACTTTTGGTCTGTACTGTATGTTCGCCGGGAACTATTCACCGGCGAATAGTTCGGGACATCTCTAGTCACCACCAGAGATCTGAGAAGCTCTGACCTACGTTCTTCAGAACCTCCTGCTTGAGGTTCTTTTGTTTTGCTTTCGTTTTGTCATCTCGTTTCCCTCTCTCAGCTGTCATCTAGTTGCACTGATTGCATCCCTTTAAATACTCTCCCATACTGCATCACTTTGCGGTTTATACAACTTCCTGGAGTGTGTACATGCTTGATGCTACCACTGATGCTATTACAGATAAGTCTGTTCATTGATTTGTGTTTTCCTGTTTGCTTGATCCTATGTGACCCTGACTCCCTCCGTATTAAGTGTAGGTCGCGTCCCTTCACTATTATAGGGTGTTCAGGTGTCATACAGTCGAGACACGAGGGCATGCAATTTTCTATCATAGAGATCTTTGCATGGGCTGAGAAGACAGGGAGAGTTTCAGGGCTTTTGTTCCTTAGTTTCGGATCAAGCCAGTCGAATCCTTATTTGTAACTTCTTGTTTTCTGTTACACCATCCGTGACATTATAAAGCGCCAAAACCGTCTCAAGCACGAATTCGGTTTCAACCTTGAGTGACCGCATGCAGGGTCTTTCACTGGAGGTAGCAGATCTCCGGAAAACTGTCTCTCAGTTTGAGGTAACCGTTTCTGCTTGCGTTCATGGAATTTGTTCTGAGCCTAAAATCTCGCTTCCGGATACGTTCTCCGGGGGTAGTGAGAAATTTATTCGTTTTAGAGAGGCTTGCAAATTCCATTTTCGCCTACTTCCCCATTCCTCTGGTGATGAGGAGCAGAGGGTGGGGATCATCATCTCGCTGCTCAGGGATAATGCTCAGTCTTGGGCCTTTTCACTGCCGGTGGGGGCACGGCCCCTCCCGTTCAGTGGATGATTTTTTTTTAGCCCTGGGTCAGATATATGATGATCCGGATCATATTGCTCTGGCTGAGTCTAGACTGCATCTTTTATGCCAGGGTAAACAGTCCGCAGAGATATACTGTTCAGAATTTCGGAGATGGGAAGCTGATACTGGTTGGAATGATGCTGCACTCCGAAGTCAATTTTGCCATGGTCTTTCAGAGGGATTGAAAGATGCATTTGCCTTTCATGAGAGACCTACCTCCTTGGACTCTGCCATGTCTCGGGCCGTTCGTATTGACAGGCGTCTTAGAGAGAGAGGAGAGATCACTCCTTCCTGTCATACTCAGTCCAAGGACCGTGCGGCAGTCTCATTCAGTGTGCAGGGGTCTCAGTCTCTCTCAATCCCCTTTGAGCAGGAGCCCATGCAGCTGGGTTTGCTTGCCTCTGACAATAGAAGATTCAGCTCTCAGAGGAGGGTTTGTTTCTGTTGTGGAGGTATAAATCATTTGGCAAATGTTTGTCCCTCTAGGAGATTCAGGCAGTTTTTTGAGAGTAATAAAGAAACAAAAAGAAAAAAAATCCTCTAAAAACGTTCCATCTGTTACTATTGGCACGGTTGATGCGGAAATTGAAGGTTTTCCGTTTGCTTGTAGTTCCCGTTTTGTCCTACCTGCCAGGGTGGCGCTAGAGAGCAAGAACATTTTTTGTGAGATTTTTTTAGATAGTGGAGCAGCTGTCAATCTCATTGACAATCAATTTGCTACACATGGTTTCCAGATAGGCACTTTGGGAAAGGATATACCTGTTTTTGCTATTGATTCCGTTCCACTTTCTCAGAAATCGTTAAAGGGCATAGTTCACAATATCCGTTTGATTGTGAGTGATACTCATGTTGAGGATGTGTCATGTTTTGTCCTAAGCGGGTTTCCTACTCCTCTAGTGTTGGGGCTACCCTGGCTCACTAAACATAACCCCACCATTGATTGGCAAGCAAGGCAAATAAATGGTTGGAGTGACTTTTGCAGAGAGAATTGCCTCACGACATCTGTTTCAGAGGTTTCTACTAAGACTGTACCATCTTTTCTCTCTGAATTTTTGGATGTGTTTTCTGAGAGTGGTGTTCAGGAGTTGCCCCCTCACAGGGAGTACGATTGCCCTATTAATCTCATCCCAGGTGCCAAGCTGCCTAAATCTCGTTTATACAATCTCTCCCAACCTGAAAGGGTCGCTATGCGTGCTTATATCTCTGAAAGCCTGAGAAAGGGACACATACGACCCTCGAAGTCACCTGTTGCCACTGTTTTTTTCTTTGTTAAGAAAAAAGATGGCTCTTTAAGACTGTGTCTGGATTTCAGGGAGCTGAACAGTATCACAATTTGTGACCCTTATCCGCTTCCTCTGATCCCGGACCTGTTTAACCAGGTTGTTGGGGCTAAAGTTTTTTCCAAGTTGGATCTAAGAGGGGCATACAACCTGGTCAGGGTCAGAGAAGCAGACGAATGGAAGACTGCCTTCAATACCCCTGAGGGCCATTTTGAGAATTTGGTTATGCCTTTTGGTTTGATGAATGCTCCAGCCGTCTTTCAGCATTTTGTGAACAGCATTTTTTATCATTTAATGGGGAAATTTGTACTAGTGTATCTAGATGACATTTTGATTTTTTTCTCCTGATTTCAAAACTCATAAGGACCACCTACATCAGGTCTTGCTCATCCTGCGGGAGAATAAATTGTACGCTAAACTGGAAAAATGTGTGTTTGCGGTTCCAGAAATTCTATTTCTGGGGTTTCTTCTCTCTGCTTCTGGTTTTTGTATGGACCCCGAGAAGTTCCGCGCTGTGCTTGAGTGGGAGTTTCCCGAGAATCAGAAGGCGCTGATGCGTTTTTTGCCAATTATTACAGGAAGTTTATTTTGAATTATTCCTCTGTTGTTAAACCACTCACTGATATGACTAGAAAGGGGGTAGATTTTTCCTCCTGGTCGGTAGAGGCGCGTAAGGCCTTTTCTGGGATCAAGGAGAGTTTTGCTTCCGCTCCCATCTTGGTACAACCTGATATCTCTCTGCCCTTCATAGTTGAGGTGGATGCTTCTGAGGTAGGTGTGGGTGCGGTCTTGTCTCAGGGTCCCTCTCCTGCCAAATGGCGACCGTGTGCCTTTTTCTCGAACAAACTCTCCTCCGCAGAGAGAAATTACGATGTGGGAGATAGGGAGTTGTTGGCCATCAAGTTAGCTTTTGAGGAATGGTGCCATTGGCTAGAGGGAGCCAGACACCCTATTACCGTGTTTACCGACCATAAGAATCTGGCCTACTTGGAGTCAGCCAAGCATCTGAACCCGAGACAGGCCAGATGGTCTTTGTTCTTTTCAAGGTTTAATTTTGTTTTCAGGTTCCGCCCTGGGTTTAAGAATGTGAAGGCAGATGCCTTGTCACGTTGTTTTCCGGGAGGTGGGAATTTTGAAGACCCGGGTCCCATTTTGGCTGAAGGTGTGGTGGTCTCTGCTCTTTATCCTGAATTGGAGGCAGAGGTTCAGGCAGCCCAGGCAGAGGCTCCTGATCTTTGTCCTCCTGGGAGGTTGTTTGTGCCTCTTGCTTTAAGACACAAGGTTTTTAAGGAGCACCACGATACGGTCCTTGCTGGGCACCCGGGGGGTAGAGCCACAGTGGATCTCATTGCTCTGAGATTCTGGTGGCCGGCGCTTCGTAAGTCAGTTGAGGGTTTTGTGGCAGCCTACGAGACCTGCGCTCGTGCCAAAGTCCCTCATTCATAACCATCAGGTCCTCTTCTTCCGTTACCTATTCCTTCCCGTCCTGTGACACATCTGTCCATGGACTTCATTACGGACCTGCCTCGTTCCTCGGGGAAGACTGTGATTTTGGTGGTGGTGGACCATTTTAGCAAAATGGCGCATTTCATTCCTTTTCCTGGGTTGCCCAATGCTAAGACGCTGGCGCAGGCATTTATTGATCACATTGTCAAATTGCATGATATCCCTTCAGACATAGTCTCTGATAGGGGCACGCAGTTTGTTTCCAGATTCTGGAAGGCCTTCTGTTCTCGCTTGGGGGTTCGGTTGTCATTCTCTTCTGCTTTCCACCCGTAGTCGAATGGCCAGACAGAGCGCGTCAATCAGAATCTGGAAACATATCTGCGCTGTTTTGTGGCGGAGAATCAGGAGGATTGGTGTTCTTTTTTGTCCCTTGCTGAGTTTGCTTTAAATAACCGTCGTCAGGAGTCCTCTGATAAGTCACCATTTTTTGGTGCATATGGGTTTCATCCGCAGTTTGGGACATTCTCTGGAGAGGGGTCTTCTGGTTTACCTGATGAGGAGAGATTCTCCTCGTCTTTGTCATCTATTTGGCAAAAGATTCAGGATAATCTAAAAAGCATGAGTGAGAGATATAATGTCCAGCAGTATTGATCCCTTTAAAACATAACTTTTACTCTTCAATTTATAAAATAATACCACCGTAGTGGTTCACCAGTGGAAAGTGATAAGACAAACAACAATAATCAAAGATACAAAATGTTCCTGGGAGCTAGTCGTGGATACACCTATAGAGGGGTGAGTGAACACAAGGCAGCTAAGGGGAGCAGTGGGCAAAACTATACTCTCCCTCTGCTCACCCTGGCTAAGACCTCAGCCCAGGGACGTCCCCTGATGGTGGAGACTCCCTGTCCTCGTTCCTGGGCTGACTGCCCTGCGTATACCCTCTTCTCCAAAAATAATAACAGAATGTGCTCCCCAGGAAGCTGACGGGTGTAGTAATGTGTCCCTGGTAGCTGAATACTCTCAGGGGCACTAGTAGATAAAGACCAGTTCAATGTACAGGTGAATTAGATAAATATCACCTCTAAACATAAGGGACCAAGCACAGGGGCATCAAAACGGTGCGTTCCCAGGCTGGTTCCACAAAAGCCCCTACGCGTTTCCCCTATTGCTAGGTTCATCAGGGGGCATTCATGGTCAGAGATACAACCATCAATCAAATGATAAATCAAAGATACTTAGAATATAGTTGAGGCAACGGGACCAGAGACGCAGATGATATTAAGCATAGGAGGAACAGGACGCTACCAGGACGCAGCTTAAATCTTCCTAGGTGAAGTACTGGCCCCTATCATGTGGGCCCTTTAGCCTCCTGATTGCACAGGATATTAAGTGGGACATATCAAACGGGTCCCTTGGTCCTATGCTTAATATCATCTGCGTCTCTGGTCCTGTTGCCTCAACTATATTCTAAGTATCTTTGATTTATCATTTGATTGATGGTTGTATCTCTGACCATGAATGCCCCCTGATGAACCTAGCAATAGGGGAAATGCGTAGGGGCTTTTGTGGAACCAGCCTGGGAACGCACCGTTTTGATGCCTCTGTGCTTGGTCCCTTATGTTTAGAGGTGATATTTATCTAATTCACCTGTACATTGAACTGGTCTTTATCTACTAGTGCCCCTGAGAGTATTCAGCTACCAGGGACACATTACTACACCCGTCAGCTTCCTGGGGAGCACATTCTGTTATTATTTTTGGAGAAGAGGGTATACGCAGGGCAGTCAGCCCAGGAACGAGGACAGGGAGTCTCCACCATCAGGGGACGTCCCTGGGCTGAGGTCTTAGCCAGGGTGAGCAGAGGGAGAGTATAGTTTTGCCCACTGCTCCCCTTAGCTGCCTTGTGTTCACTCACCCCTCTATAGGTGTATCCACGACTAGCTCCCAGGAACATTTTGTATCTTTGATTATTGTTGTTTGTCTTATCACTTTTCACTGGTGAACCACTACGGTGGTATTATTTTATAAATTGAAGAGTAAAAGTTATGTTTTAAAGGGATCAATACTGCTGGACATTATATTTTGACTTTGTGATCCTCTTTTATTGATTTATATTGATTAAGCTGGACATTTATATGAGTGAGAGATATAAGCGTGTGGCGGATAAGAGACGTGTGCCTGGTCCGGACCTGAATGTTGGTGATCTGGTGTGGTTGTCTACTAAGAATATCAAATTGAAGGTTCCCTCCTGGAAGTTGGGTCCTAGGTTTATTGGGCCTTACAAAATCTTGTCCGTCATCAATCCTGTTGCCTACCGTCTTGATCTTCCTCAGACTTGGAAGATCCATAATGTTTTTCATAAGTCCCTATTAAAACCTTATGTCCAACCCATTGTACCCTCCTCTTTGCCTCCTCCTCCGATTGTGGTTGATGGTAATCTTGAATTTCAGTTCTCTAGGATTGTGGATTCTCGTGTTGTCCGCGGTTCTCTCCAGTACCTTGTTCATTGGGAGGGTTATGGTCCTGAGGAGAGGATGTGGGTCCCAGTGACGGACAATAAGGCCACTCATCTCATCAGGGCTTTCCAAAGGTCCCATCCTGAGAAGGTGGGCTCTGAGTGTCCGGAGTCCACTCGTAGAAGGAGGGGTACTGTCACCACCAGACATCTGAGAAGCTCTGACAGACGTTCTTCAGAACCTCCTGCTTGAGGTTCTTTTGTTTTGCTTTGCATGGGCTGAGAAGACAGGGAGAGTTTCAGGGCTTAAATACCTTTTGTTCCTTAGTTTCGGATCAAGCCAGTCGGATCCTTATTTGTAACTTCTTGTTTTCTGTTACACCATCTGTGACAATAGGGCCAAGGGCTATTCATAGTATTCAGTATATTGGGCAGACTAGATGGGCCAAATGGTTCTTATCTGCCTACATATAAGATGGGCCGGACGACGCCATCTTGCTTGAAGATCTGGAGCGAAATCTTGTGGGGTCTGAGATGTTAGCATCACGCTAGTTGGCATGGTGACATCATAAGTCACTGTACACAGAATTTCATCCGAGATCTTCAAGCACGATGGTGGCTAGTGTTGAGCGAAGTTGCTTTGTTCAAAACTTCAGAATAATACTGTACAGAGATCCATCGACGGTTGTGCGCGGCTATGTGACGCGTCCGTACCATGTGACTGCGGCAAGGTCATGTGACCGGCCGGGATCACATGGTTCCTTGAGCGCCGGCGCTCAACGTAGGGGCGTACTTCCGGCGCGATCGCAGTGATGCGGTTAATCAACAATAGATGGTACGTACTGATTGGGCAGTATCTGTATTTAATCCGGGTCCTCCAGTGATGACGCTACCCCCAGACGAAGGTACGCCGAAACGCGCGTTGGGGTTAGCGCCATCCTGGAGGAGAAACAGCATGGGTAAATGTCCAAATGTTTACTATATATTTATTTGTCATTTTGTTGCATATGCACTTTAATGAATGAGAATCATGTTGAATATAAATGGACTTGGATCCGCTGTAGATCTCCTCCAGTGATGTCGTTTTTTATCTCCTGCACTTTGTTTTAATCATGTCTGTATTTAATCATGTAAACATATTGTGATTTTCGTAATAAAGAATTTGAATAGTATAAGCGGTCTGGCATTTTTCTGTGTAGGTTCTATTCATAAAGTATTAGAATGTATGGGCTCTGATGAGCCAAAGAAAGTTATTCACGAACTTGAAACAGAACTCGGCTTCGGTTCCGACTAGTACCTCGGAAGCCGAGTTTGGTTCCAAGTTATAAAGTGGTTTTCCACTTAAAAAATCAACTACTGAAGTTATTCAACGAACTCACGTGCGACTTTGCGTATAACTTACTTCAACTCATCGTAGCCCATACATTCTAATACTGTACGGAGACGAATCTCTGTACAGTATTATTCCGAAGTTTTGAGCAAAGCGTCTTCAGATGAAGCATCCGAAGCTCGCTTTGCTCAACACTAATGGTGGCGGCTGGCTCGTCGCAAGCAAATGGTGTAAGCAAATTTCAAGTTAAATCGATTTGCTACCACGAAGCATGAATACATTCGGATTTGCAGCGAATCAAATTTATCCAGAAATTTGGATGAAAGTTCACTTTGCAGATTTTGATTCGCTCAACACTATCAAACAATCATGGTTATCAATGTGTGCAAAAACACCTGTACTATTAAAATATTAAAATATTTATCTCATACGGCAAAAGTCAAAATGGCCGATTTGCTGTTTTTTTTTTGTCTTTTTTACCTCCCACAAAATTATTTATAAAAAGTGATCGAAAAGTCATACACACCCCAAAATTACATTGAAGTGAATGCACCTGCATATAGGCCTAAAAAAAAAAAAAAAAAAAAAGGCACAAAAACGGAAAAAATAATACGTTTGTGTGCATGAGCCCTAACTAAAACACCTTTTGCCAATTACCTCTTGGAAAAACAGATGATGCTTTTTCTCTCTGCAGTGTGGATATTAAGGGCTTATGCACATGGCCATTGTCTGGGTCCGCATCTGAGCCGCCGTTTTGGCGGCTCGGATGTGTACCCATTCACTTCAATGGGGCCGCAAAAGATGCGGACAGCACTCCGTGTGCTGTCCGCATCCGTTTCTCCATTCCGCAGCACCGCAAAAAAAATATAACATGTCCTATTCTTGTCCAGACAAGAATAAGCATTTATATTGACGGCCGTCCATTCTGTTCCGCAAATTGTGTGGCCCAATTTGTGCGACGTGAGCCCGCGCTGGAACTCCACATTCCACATGTTGGCCAGGCTTTGTGAACAGCAGAGGGCAGTAGTGGAATACCAGCTGCAACATGGTCATCGCCTTTCCAGTCAGCTTCCATTCTTCACAAGCGGAAAGTCGGCATTGATGTCTGACCTCTGTGAGGTTTTACCCAACTTTGAGGAATCAACACAGATGGTGAGCAGCGATAACGCTATTTTCAGCGTAACCATCCCACTTCTGTGTCTACTCAAATGCTCGCTGCTCACAATTAAGGCGGACGCTTTGCACCAGCGTTTGGTCAGAGCATGTATTTAGTGCTGGTGGGGGCATAATAACTGAAAAGAGCATCCGCCTGTCAACTAAAAATGCTGACCGGTTGACTCTTATAAAAATGAACAAGGCCTGGATAACTTCTCTACTCCACCAGAGGAAAGAGGTTGAACATAAAGGCACTCTAAATGTGGCTTTTATGGTGTATAGAATACACTGTATTCCCATGCACCCCTTTCACCACTAAAAAGGATATATGGTTTAATCTCCCTTTTCTCGTCCTCCTCCTCCTCCATCATATTAACACGCTTAGGCTACTTTCACACTAGCGTTCGATCGGATCCGTTCTGAACGGATCCGATCATAATAATGCAGACGGAGGCTCCGTTCAGAACGGATCCGTCTGCATTATTTTAGCATATAAAAGCTAAGTGTGAAAATAGCCTCGTACGGATCCGTCCAGACTTTCAATGTAAAGTCAATGGGGGACGGATCCGCCTGAAGATTGAGCCATATTGTGGCATCTTCAAACGGATCCGTCCCCATTGACTTACATTGTAAGTCTGGACGGATCCGCACGGCCAGGCGGACACCCGAACGCTGCAAGCAGCGTTCAGCTGTCCGCCTGTCCGTGCGGAGGCGAGCGGAGCGGAGGCTGAATGCCGCCAGACTGATGCAGTCTGAGCGGATCCGCATCCATTCAGACTGCATCAGGGCTGGACGGAAGCGTTCGGGTCCGCTCGTGAGCCCCTTCAAACGGAGCTCACGAGCGGACCGACGAACGCTAGTGTGAAAGTAGCCTTATTAGGCTGCCCTCGCTCTTAATGTTTAAGAGGGTCAGCTCATCAGCGGGCCCTCACCAATAATGTTTTAGAGGGTCACCAGCAGTCCCTCAACCATAATGTTTTAGAGGGTCACCAGCAGGCCCTCAACCATGTTTTAGAGGGTCAGCTCAGCAGCAGACCTTCACCCCTTTTTTTAGATGGTCAGCTTGGCAGAAGGCCCTCGCCCACAACATTTTTTAGATGGTCAGCTCGGCAGCAGACCCTTGCCCACAAAATATTTTAGATGGTCAGCTCAGCAGCAGGCCCTCGCCATTAATGTTTTAGATGGTCAGCTCGGCAGCAGGCCCTCTCCCACAAAACTTTTTCGATGGTCAGCTCGGCAGCAGGCCCTTGCCCACAAAATATTTTAGATGGTCAGCTCAGCAGCAGGCCCTCGCCTACAATGTTTTAGATGGTCAGCTCGGGTGCAGGCCCTCTCCCACAAAACTTTTTAGATGTTCAGCTTGGCAGCAGGCCCTCGCCCACAAGATTTTTTAGATTGTCAGCTCGGCAGCAGGCCCTCACACTTTACGTTTTAGATGGTCAGTTCAGCAGCAGACCCTCACCCCTAATGTTTTAAATGGTCAGATCAGCAGTAGGCCCTCGCCCCTAATGTTTTAGAGGGTTACCAGCAGGCTCTTGCTCCTAATGTTTTTGAGGGTCACCAGCAGGCCAGCAATCATAATATTTCAAGGGTGTGTATGATGCCCTCCTTTATGTGTAATAAAGGGTGTATTGGAATGCCGATTCCTTGCAATTTTTGGCAGCCCTTTCACTTAGTGCATAGGCTTTATGAGTGTAGGAGTCCCACTACCTGAACAATTGCACCACAATGTGAATGAGACCCTCCTTTATGTGATATACAGGTTGTATCGGAGTGCCTCTTTCTTGTAATATTTGGCAGCACTTGCACTTTATATACAAGTAAATATACAGGAAAGAATGTTTCCTAACAATTTTTCCTCTAAAAACGATTTTATCTTGGGTTTGGTGCGTATTATTGTTAGTCCAAGATGCATCCAGACATCCCCCAATGCTGCTCCCGAACCATTTCAGTGCTGTTTCCATCAATTTCTGACCTTTTCCTATGAACCAGACACCCTGCCATCTTCAGAGAAGCAGGTGCCTGGTTTAATGGTCGGGTTCTCCCATTGACTTCCATTGTGCTCCCGAGCATCCCATGGTGTTCTACTTGAGCACTTTGGTGCTCGACCAACACTAGTATGCACCCCTTTTTTTGAAAAAGGCATATAGTCCAGTAGTGTGACTTAAAAATGCTTAAAAACAAAACAAAAATGTTTTATTAAATATACATTCTAAAAAGGAAGGGGGGGAATTTTATGAAATACAGACGGCAGGGGGAGAAAAATCAGAGACCCACCATACAGGTATAACAATGGTGGAAAATAGCCCCTGAACTCCACCGCTAGCCCTCACTGTACAGAAAAGGGGCTATGGTCATGTACACCACCGTGACAGTTGACCCAGCCACCTACAATCATTAACAAATGTGGTCTGCAACAATCGTGTAAATTTGTATCCACTATAAGTATCACATCATGGACTCAATGTAACTCTATAGTCCAAAATGTGAACGAGGATACACGCTGCACAGACAATCACGATGACTTTACCAGCTGAATGGCAGGCTATTGCAGACCACATGTAAAGGAAAATATATATATAGTGGTTTACACAACCCTCACCAATACATTAGTGTTACTTCATTGCACAATATTCCTCCACCGTGACAAAAGTCACTGCAAATGTCAGTAATAATGCATTCGGAAAGTCTTCAGACCCTTTCACTTTTTTCACATTTTGTAATGTTGCGAGTTCAAGTTTTTCCTCATCAGTCTGCACTCCATAATGAGAAAGTGAATACAGAATGTTCAAAATCTTAGCTAATTTATTGAAAAGGAAAATCTAAAATCTTGCATTGACATAAGTACCGTATTTTTCACCCTGTAAGACGCACCGGCCCATAAGATGCACATGGGTTTTAGAGGAGGACAATAAGGAGAAAATATAAGCCCTCAGATCAGACCAATAATCAGGGCCCCATTGTTAATTAGACCTCTGCTCACAGCCCCAATCAGACCACCAATGTGATTAAGACCCTCAATCAGACCTCAGGTCAGAGCCCCAATGTTAATAAGACCTCAGATCAGACCCACAATCAGACCTCAGCTCAGACCTCAATGTGAATGACCCCCAATCAGACCTTAGATCAGCCCCCTATGCCACAGATCAGCCCCCTATGCCACAGATCAGCCCCCAGGCCACAGATCAGCCCCCAGGCCACAGATCAGCCCCCAGCCCCAGATGAGCAAATAAAATAAAAAAAATCTACTTAACTCTCCTGCTCCTGACACCACCACTCCTAACCTCCTGCGCTCTTCGTGTTGCCGCCAGCTGTGCTGTGTGACCTGACGCGCTTCTGCCTTATCCTAACTGCTGTGTTTACCTGGTACCAACCCGGATTGTTGTTCGACACTGCTTGCTTCCGCTACACCCTGTCCTCTGTCTGGCTCAGGGCCTGGACAGAGGCAGTAATGTCCTCCTTTTCAGTAGCTCACTCTCAGACAGCAGCATTGCGCTATGTGAGCGTGAGCTGCCGGCACAAACTGATTCACTAACAGGCTTCTCTTAGCCCCAGTCAGTGACTAGAGCCTGCAGACATGGCTCCTTGTGGCTGACTGAGGGGGATAGAAGCACCCCGGGCTGCCCCTAGCTCATCTTCCTGTCAGAAAGTTCTCCCCCCACCTTTTTTTGCCGGCGATGGGGCTTGGCTTAACGGAGCGGAGGCATGGCTTAAAGGAGCACGTGGCAAGAATGGGGGCATGGTTTAGAAGTTTAGGGGCCAGGACGGTGACGTCAGGCTTTCTGGAGTGAAGCCAGTGGCCACCCTAAAGTTTAGTCAGGTCAATGACAGCTTCTTTGACATCATAAATGTGGTAATCGGGTTATCTGCTTTCAGAATAAAACTGGACAACCCTCGGGATTCTTGTACAATAAAGAAGTAGTCAATACATTAATGGGGTTGCCCTGTTTCAAGAAGAGACCAGGCAACCGTCAGGATCTCTCTCCAATAAAGAGATAAGTACTTACCTGACAGATCCCACACTTCTGCTCCGGTTCTCTCAGCCAGGTTCTGTTTACCCGGTTCCAACTTGACCTTTGCAGCAAATCACTGTCCTCATCAGTCTGCAGCAGTCATGTGCTGATGTGATGTAATAGGGTAAATAGAGCCTGGCTGGGAGAACCGGAGCAACAGTGTAGGGTCTGTCAGGTAACCACTTACCACTTTATTTCAGACAGATCCGAGTCCGACAGTTGTCCGGTGTCCTCCTGAAACTGGACAACCCAAAACAACTGTGACATCACAGCTGGGTTTTAAACAGATAACATGACATAACAAATGTGTACCACTCAGGAGGATGCTGTGACATCACAATTTAATCTGTCATACGAACACCTTAGTCAGGTGAGCTAGTGTGATACTATAGCTGGATTTTAATAAAGAAAGCTATTGTGATGTCGCAAATTGTGTGCCTGATGGTTTGGTGTGACATTACTTATACTTTCAGTAAAGTAGGCTCTTATGGATAAATATATATATATATATATATATATATATATATATATATACAGTACAGACCAAAAGTTTGGACACACCTTCTCATTCAAAGAGTTTTCTTTATTTTCATGACTATGAAAATTGTAGATTCACACTGAAGGCATCAAAACTATGAATTAACACATGTGGAATTATATACATAACAAAAAAGTGTGAAACAACTGAAAATATGTCATATTCTAGGTTCTTCAAAGTAGCCACCTTTTGCTTTGATTACTGCTTTGCACACTCTTGGCATTCTCTTGATGAGCTTCAAGAGGTAGTCACCTGAAATGGTTTTCACTTCACAGGTGTGCCTTGTCAGGTTTAATAAGTGGGATTTCTTGCCTTATAAATGGGGTTGGGACCATCAGTTGCGTTGTGGAGAAGTCAGGCGGATACACAGCTGATAGTCCTACTGAATAGACTGTTAGAATTTGTATTATAGCAAGAAAAAAGCAGCTAAGTAAAGAAAAACGAGTGGCCATCATTACTTTAAGAAATGAAGGTCAGTCAGTCCGAAAAATTGGGAAAACAAAAGCCATCAAGCGCTACAAAGAAACTGGCTCACATGCGGACCGCCCCAGGAAAGGAAGACCAAGAGTCACCTCTGCTGCGGAGGATAAGTTCATCCAAGTCACCAGCCTCAGAAATCGCAGGTTAACAGCAGCTCAGATTAGAGACCAGGTCAATGCCACACAGAGTTCTAGCAGCAGACCCATCTCTAGAACAACTGTTAAGAGGAGACTGTCTGAATCAAGTCTTGATGGTAGAATATCTTCTAGGAAACCACTGCTAAGGACAGGCAACAAGCAGAAGAGACTTGTTTGGGCTAAAGAACACAAGGAATGGACATTAGACCAGTGGAAATCTGTGCTTTGGTCTGATGAGTTCAAATTTGAGATCTTTGGTTCCAACCACCGTGTCTTTGTGCGACGCAGAAAAGGTGAACGGATGAACTCTACATGCCTGGTTCCCACCGTGAAGCATTGAGGAGGAGGTGTGATGGTGTGGGGGTGCTTTGCTGGTGACACTGTTGGGGATTTATTCAAAATTGAAGGCATACTGAACCAGCATGGCTACCACAGCATCTTGCAGCAGCATGCTATTCCATCCGGTTTGCGTTTAGTTGGACCATCATTTATTTTTCAACAGGACAATGACCCCAAACACACCTCCAGGCTGTGTAAGGGCTATTTGACCATGAAGGAGAGTGATGGGGTGCTGCGCCAGATGACCTGGCCTCCACAGTCACCAGACCTGAACCCAATCGAGATGATTTGGGGTGAGCTGGACCGCAGAGTGAAGGCAAAAGGGCCAACAAGTGCTAAGCATCTCTAGGAACTCCTTCAAGACTGTTGGAAGACCATTTCAGGTGACTACCTCTTGAAGCTCATCAAGAGAATGCCAAGAGTGTGCAAAGCAGTAATCAAAGCAAAAGGTGGCTACTTTGAAGAACCTAGAATATGACATATTTTCAGTTGTTTCCCACTTTTTTGTTATGCATATAATTCCACATGTGTTAATTCATAGTTTTGATGCCTTCAGTGTGACACTACAATTTTCATAGTCATGAAAATAAAGAAAACTCTTTGAATGAGAAGGTGTGTCCAAACTTTTGGTCTGTACTGTGTATATATATATATATATATATATATATATATATATTGTAGGGGATCGTCTCTTTTCAGGGGGTCACAGTCACAGATATCTTCGCAGACAAGATTATAATGTCCAAACTCTTGTTTTATTACAGACACTTTAGCAAAGCATAGGTTAAGAAGTCGCAGCTTCAACTTATCACGTGTGACATTCACACAAAATAACAAACCCTTGCCCGGCTAGGCTCTAACTAAACACATAAGCGTTTACCTGACTCACCTAGAGAGCCCTGTTCACACATTTAACACAAATGCGGCTTTCCTCAGCCATTCAGTCCAGCAACCTCCAGGCTGTGACACTTCAATACCTTTTGGGGGATTGTGGCGCAGTAGTCCTCCTGGCCTCGTGGCCCCTCAGCCCGCCCGGCTGAGACCACTCACACAGAGCCTCACAGGACTCTGCTTCACAAGACACTCCAGAGTGAGACACACCCAAGATCCAGTAGCAGGATTAAATAGGATCCCTGGACATGAGCATGCCCTAAGTCCCAGACTGGAGCATGGGGAACAGGCACCCATCCAACACATTGCCTGTTCCCAGTAAAAGCCCGCCCTGAAATAGCTGAACCAGCTACACTATCTATATGGTGTCCCCCAACTACTTTAGTGGACACCTGGACTAGGGCTTATACTCCACCAAGGCCGGGCCCCTTGGTGACACGCTCCTGGTGCAAACAACACCTCAATGTTCACATTGCCACAATATACAGTACATGACAACAAATTTACCCACCAGGTGATAAAAAATGTCATACACAAAATGCTGGAAAACCACAGGAGCATTGGTCAACCCAAAAGGCATGACCAGGTTCTCAAAGTGACCCTCTGGTGTATTAAAAGCCCTTCCTTGATCCTGGCCAGATTATATGCCCTCCTTAAAGGGACACTGACAGGACGAATAAGCATAATTAGTTGTATATATGTATGCACAGGTCTTCTATTGTGTATTAAAAACATATAAGTCTAACCCCTGTCCACCTTATAAATACAGTAAACTCATGTTTTATAACCTGATGTAATCGCCCTTCTTTCTGCCCAAGGGGCGGCGTTTCAGCTTTACTTCTGCCCAGGCAGCCGCCCCCAACCGCCGTTCTGAAGCACCGCCCACCTCATCAAAATTCGCTGGGCGGCTTCTTCTGTCCCCGATGTTCCGAAATCCGGCGCATGCTCAATACAAAGCTATGGGCATCGGACTCCATTTGAGCTTCAGTGCATGCGCTCTGCACCCTCACTGGCCGGGATCACATCGCACCTGTGTCCCCTCTGCTTCTTTGAGGCCGCTTCAGCCTCTGCATTCTGCACCTGCGCCGGGCACTTTTCTGAGCAGCGCAGAAGCCGCCCAGCGAAGTGAATATTGATGAGCTGGGCGGCGCTTCAGAACGGCGGTTGGGGGGCGGCTGTCTGGGCAGAAGTAAAGCTGAAACGCCGCCCCTTGGGCAGAAAGACGAGCGATTCTATCAGGTTATAAAATATTATTTTGCAGTCTTCATAAGGTGGACAGGGGTTAGACTTATGTTTTTAACACACAATATTAGACCTGTGCTTGCATATATACAGCTAATTATGCTTATTCGGCCTGTCAGTGTCCCTTTAAGTCCATCTTGGAGAACACCTTGGCATCAACAATCTGGTTAAGCAAATCAGGAATCAAAGGAAGGGGGAAAGGATCATGGTAATCAGATTGAGCTCACGGAAATCCATACATGGCCTAAGAGTTCCGTCGTTTTTTTTTAACAAAGAAAAACCCTGCTGCCACTGGAGACTTGGTAGGTCTTATGTGTCCATTAGCCAAACTCTCGGCAATATACTCTCTCATGGCCAGTCTTTCAGGTCCAGAAAGGTTATACAACCTAGATTTGGACAACTTAGCTTTGGGAATAAGGTTGATAGGACAATCATATTCCCAATGCGGAGTTAAATCCTGGCATCCACTTTCAGAAAATACATTGGCAAAATCAGATATAAAAGAGGGTAATCGTTTAGTGGTTAAAGTAGAAAATATATATATATATATTGTAGGGATTTGCTCTGGTAGGCAGGGTAAGCGGACGCAATAAAAAGGCAAAACCACGGTTGAAAAGCAAAAGTTCAGTATTTATTCACACAAAAAGGCAGAAAAGAAAAACAATACTTTGCAGGGTCCTGGTATTAATTCACACAGCAAGAGTCCTGGTGTTAATTCATACAGCAAGAGTCCACCAAACAAAACATGTCACCTGGCAGTCCACAGCAGGCTTTAGGACGCCTGGCTCCCAGCAGGTGGCTCTCATGCAGCTCTCAGCCTTGCAGCATGGCAGAACTCCTCAGCTCGGCAGAACTCCTCAGCTCCCAAACACAGAGCTTTCACAGCTTCACTATCACGTGGAGGATCATTCCACCCCCAGCTGAGCTGCTGGCTAGGTTTTTAAATCCTAGCCTAAAACCTGGCCTGGAACATGGGGAACAGCCATCCACCCTGCTCTTTGGCTGCTCCCAATAAGAACTGGCCCAGATCAGCTTTACAGACACACTAAGTAAAAACAGTGTCAGCGAGCACTAGCTGCTGCTGACACACAAAATTACCGATTCCTATCTCACAGAGGCCAGGAACCTCGGTGACACGTACCTTCCGTCAATGACGGACCCTTGCGCCTTCCTACAATATATATATACAAAATATAAAAGGAAAAGGAAACACTTATTGCCAGTCTGGTACCAGTGTCACAGATCTTCTGCCACTTGTCGCGGGAACATCCTTATGATCCTTATTTCTCGGTACGTCCGTGACACTTAGGCTGCATTCACACCTGAGCATACGGGATGGAGCGCTCTGTATGCGCGATTGTATTCGCATTTACAATCGCGGCTCTGGAACAAGCGAACGCCCATTGTCGCGCATTCCCGGAAGTCTATGTACGGGAACGTGCGACAAGACGCCCCAAAGAAGCTCCTGTACTTCTTGGGGCGTCGGGCGTTTTACAGCGCGATCATACGTGCTGTAAAACGTTCAGGTGAGAACCATTCCCATAGGGAATCATTGGTTCTTGCCTGTTAAGCGTTTTACAGCGCGTGGGAACGCGCTGTAAAACACGCAGGTGTGAACCAAGCCTTAGCATGTAAGTGCGGCACAAAGATGACACAAGAATGGAGAGTTTCTGTCTACCATCTACCAGGAGTATCTCTTACTCTAGGTCTTATGCATTGTCCTCTTGGTTGATGAACTTTGTGGAATTGCAGAAGTTTTGGCCACAGACTGATGCCAGAACCACATTGCCAAAGCTATGGGTGCTGGGTCCTGTAAGAATAAAATAAGGAATGCAAGATTAGTTTATACATAAGAAATGTAATGAGACAAGCAGAGAAAATGAGATTAGTTACTATTAGACTGCAAATTTGATTTTATCTGAAGTGTATATATTTTCAAGAAAAAGTAAATTAATCCTTCAGAATTACATAGATATCTGCACTGACTGCTAACAAAATGTGGTCAGATTTTTATCTAACGTACAATTATAGACAAACATACTTTATTATGTTACACGTTTACAGTGTCGGGAGAAAAAAATGAGAGAATTTAATAAGCCCTTGAATTTAATAAGCTGTGGATCCTCCCTTAACAGCAGTCGTCAACAAATGTTTCCTGCAGCTACAAATATGATTTGTACAATTTTGGAGGAGGAATTTTGTACCATTCCTCCTTGTTAGAGTTGAGCGAACACCTGGATGTTCGGGTTCGAGAAGTTCGGCCGAACATCCCGGAAATGTTCGGGTTCGGGATCCGAACCCGATCCGAACTTCGTCCCGAACCCGAACCCCATTGAAGTCAATGGGGACCCGAACTGTTCGGCACTAAAAAGGCTGTAAAACAGCCCAGGAAAGAGCTAGAGGGCTGCAAAAGGCAGCAACATGTAGGTAAATCCCCTGCAAACAAATGTGGATAGGGAAATGAATTAAAATAAAAATTAAATAAATAAAAATTAACCAAAATCAATTGGAGAGAGGTCCCATAGCAGAGAATCTGGCTTCACATCACCCACCACTGTAAGAGTCCATTTTCATAAATTTAGGCCCAGCACCCAGGCAGAGGAGAGAGGTCCCGTAACAGAGAATCTGGCTTCATGTCAGCAGAGAATTAGTCTGCATGTCATAGCAGAGAATGAGGCTTCACGTCAGCCACCACTGCAACAGTCCATTGGCATATATTTAGGCCCAGCACCCAGGCAGAGGAGGGAGGTCCCGTAACAGAGAATCTGTCTTCATGTCAGCAGAGAATCAGTCTGCATGTCATAGCAGAGAATGAGGCTTCACGTCAGCCACCACTGCAACAGTCCATTGGCATATATTTAGGCCCAGCACCCAGGCAGAGGAGAGAGGTCCCGTAACAGACAATCTGGCTTCATGTCAGCAGAGAATCAGTCTGCATGTCATAGCAGAGAATCAGGCTTCACGTCAGCCACCACTGCAACAGTCCATTGTCATAAATTTAGGCCCAGCACCCAGGCAGAGGAGGGAGGTCCCGTAACAGAGAATCTGTCTTCATGTCAGCAGAGAATCAGTCTGCATGTCATAGCAGAGAATGAGGCTTCACGTCAGCCACCACTGCAACAGTCCATTGGCATATATTTAGGCCCAGCACCCAGGCAGAGGAGAGAGGTCCCGTAACAGACAATCTGGCTTCATGTCAGCAGAGAATCAGTCTGCATGTCATAGCAGAGAATCAGGCTTCACGTCAGCCACCACTGCAACAGTCCATTGTCATAAATTTAGGCCCAGCACCCAGGCAGAGGAGGGAGGTCCCGTAACAGAGAATCTGGCTTCATGTCAGCAGAGAATCAGTCTGCATGTCATAGCAGAGAATGAGGCTTCACGTCAGCCACCACTGCAACAGTCCATTGGCATATATTTAGGCCCAGCACACACACAGTCAGAGGAGAGAGGTCCCGTAACAGAGAATCTGTCTTCATGTCAGCAGAGAATTAGTCTGCATGTCATAGCAGAGAATGAGGCTTCACGTCAGCCACCACTGCAACAGTCCATTGGCATATATTTAGGCCCAGCACACAGGCAGAGGAGAGAGGTCCCGTAACAGAGAATCTGGCTTCATGACAGCAGAGAATCATTCTGCATGTCATAGCAGAGAATCAGGCTTCACGTCACCCAACATTGGAACAGTCCATTGGCATATATTTAGGCCCCGGCACCCAGACACAGGAGAGGTTCATTCAACTTTGGGTAGCCTCGCAATATAATGGTAAAATGAAAATAAAAATAGGATTGAATGAGGAAGTGCCCTGGAGTCCAATAATATATGGTTAAGGGGAGGTAGGTAATGTCTAATCTGGACAAGGGACGGACAGATCCTGTGGGATCCATGCCTGGTTCATTTTTATGAATGTCAGCTTGTCCACATTGGCTGTAGACAGGCGGCTGCGTTTGTCTGTAATGACGCCCCTGCCGTGCTGAATACACGTTCAGACAAAACGCTGGCCGCCGGGCAGGCCAGCACCTCCAAGGCATAAAAGGCTAGCTCTGGCCACGTGGACAATTTAGAGACCCAGAAGTTGAATGGGGCCGAACCATCAGTCAGTACGTGGAGGGGTGAGCACACGTACTGTTCCACCATGTTAGTGAAATGTTGCCTCCTGCTAACACGTTGCGTATCAGGTGGTGGTGCAGTTAGCTGTGGCGTGTTGACAAAAGTTTTCCACATCTCTGCCATGCTAACCCTGCCCTCAAAGGAGCTGGCATTGACACAGCTGCCTTGGCGACCTCTTGCTCCTCCTCTGCCTTGGCCTTGGGCTTCCACTTGTTCCCCTGTGACATTTGGGAATGCTCTCAGTAGCGCGTCTACCAACGTGCGCTTGTACTCGCGCATCTTCCTATCACGCTCCAGTGCAGGAAGTAAGGTGGGCACATTGTCTTTGTAGCGTGGATCCAGCAGGGTGGCAACCCAGTAGTCCGCACAGGTTAAAATGTGGGCAACTCTGCTGTCGTTGCGCAGGCACTGCAGCATGTAGTCGCTCATGTGTGCCAGGCTGCCCAGGGGTAAGGACAAGCTGTCCTCTGTGGGAGGCGTATCGTCATCGTCCTGCCTTTCCCCCCAGCCACGCACCAGTGATGGACCCGAGCTGCGTTGGGTGCCACCCCGCTGTGACCATGCTTCATCCTCATCCTCCTCCACCTCCTCCTCATCCTCGTCCTCCTCGTCCTCCAGTAGTGGGCCCTGGCTGGCCACATTTGTACCTGGCCTCTGCTGTTGCCAAAAACCTCCCTCTGAGTCACTTCGAAGAGACTGGCCTGAAAGTGCTAAAAATAACCCCTCTTCCTCCTCCTCCTCCTCCTCCTCCTCCTGGGCCACCTCCTCTTCCATCATCGCCCTAAGTGTTTTCTCAAGGAGACATAGAAGTGGTATTGTAACGCTGATAACGGCGTCATCGCCACTGGCCATGTTGGTGGAGTACTCGAAACAGCGCAACAGGGCACACAGGTCTCGCATGGAGGCCCAGTCATTGGTGGTGAAGTGGTGCTGTTCTGTAGTGCGACTGACCCGTGCGTGCTGCAGCTGAAACTCCTTGAAGCTGCCTTTGGGGTGCTCGGTCCCAGATGGCGGCGGGCAGTAGCAGGCGGAGTCTCTTGGCGGCGGGTGTTCTGCTTTTGCCCACTGCTCCCTCTTTTGCTACGCTGTTGGCTCGGTCTCACCACTGCCTCTTCCTCCGAACTGTGAAAGTCAGTGGCACGACCTTCATTCCATGTGGGGTCTAGGACCTCATCATCCCCTGCATCGTCTTCCACCCAGTCTTGATCCCTGACCTCCTGTTCAGTCTGCACACTGCAGAAAGACGCAGCAGTTGGCACCTGTGTTTCGTCATCATCAGAGACATGCTGAGGTGGTATTCCCATGTCCTCATCATCAGGAAACATAAGTGGTTGTGCGTCAGTGCATTCTATATCTTTCACCGCTGGGGAAGGGCTAGGTGGATGCCCTTGGGAAACCCAGCCAGCGGAGCCTTCAAACAGCATAAGAGACTGCTGCATAACTTGAGGCTGAGACAGTTTCCCTGGTATGCATGGGGGTGATGTGACAGACTGATGGGGTTGGTTTTCATGCGCCATCTGTGCGCTTTCTGCAGAAGACTGGGTGGGAGATAATGTGAACGTGCTGGATCCACTGTCGGCCACCCAATTGACTAATGCCTGTACCTGCTCAGGCCTTACCATCCTTAGAACGGCATTGGGCCCCACCATATATCGCTGTAAATTCTGGCGGCTACTGGGACCTGAGGTAGTTGGTACACTAGGACGTGTGGATGTGGCAGAACGGCCACGTCCTCTCCCAGCACCAGAGGGTCCACTAACACCACCACAACCATGTCCACGTCCGCATCCCTTACTAGATGTTTTTCTCATTGTTATGGTTCACCACAACAACAAAAATATTATTTGGCCCAATGTATTGTATTCAAATTCAGCGGGATATAAATTTGAGGCCTAGTATTTAGGCGCTGGGTGACCGGTATGGATTTACTAACAGAATTAGACTTGGAAATGCACAGTAGCGTGTGTGTGAAGTTATTCTGAATGACCCAATGTGCACCTTGAATATTATATACCCTTTTAGGGATAGATTTCAAATAGCTCTGATATAGCAGAAACCACTAAATTATGAAATTGCTAAATTGGGAATTGTATTTCAACCCAGAACAAAAAATGTGCTTTGACGGACACTAAATAACTTTCCCAGCCACAACAGGACAGCGGTAACGAGAGATTTAGCGGGATATAAATTTGAGGCCTAGTATTTAGGCGCTGGGTGACCGGTATGGATTTAGCGACAGAATTAGACTTGGAAATGCACAGTAGCGTGTGTGTGAAGTTATTCTGAATGACCCTATGTGCACCTTGAATATTATATACCCTTTTAGGGATAGATTTCAAATAGCTCTGATATAGCAGGAACCACTAAATTATGAAATTGCTAAATTGGGAATTGTACTTCAACCCAGAACAAAAAATGTGCTTTGACGGACACTAAATAACTTTCCCAGCCACAACAGGACAGCGGTAACGAGAGATTTAGCGGGATATAAATTTGAGGCCTAGTATTTAGGCGCTGGGTGACCGGTATGGATTTAGTGACAGAATTAGACTGGGATATGGCCAAAAAATAACCACACTATTGCTGGTTAAATGCACTTGGTGACGGGCGCAGCTTGCCCCTGATGTAGTATATGGCCAAAAAATGAACAGACTATTGCTGGTTAAATGCACTTGGTGTCACAGCTTGACGAACCACACTACTGAGGGTTAAATGCACTTGGTGACGGGCGCAGCTTGCCCCTGATGTAGTATATGGCCAAAAAATAAACAGACTATTGCTGGTTAAATGCACTTGGTGTGACAGCTTCACCCTGATGTAGGCTTTAGCCAAAAAACAACCACACCATTGAGGGTTAAATGCACTTGGTGACAGGCGCAGCTTGCCCCTGATTTAGTATATGGCCAAAAAATGAACAGACTATTGCTGGTTAAATGCACTTGGTGTGACAGCTTCACCCTGATGTAGGCTTTAGCCAAAAAACAACCACACCATTGAGGGTTAAATGCACTTGGTCGCAGCTTGGATGCACTTGGTCGCAGCACCGCACAAGACACAAAATGGCCGCCGATCACCCCAGAAAAAAGTGACTGACAAACGGTCTGGGCAGCCTAAAAACAGTGAGTGAGCATTTGAATTTCAGCAGCTCAATGATGCACAGCTGCAGATCGATCGATTAATCAAGTGAAGTCCTTTGGAGGAGTTAATCTGCCTAATCTCGCCCTACTGTCGCAGCCGCAACCTCTCCCTACGCTAATCAGAGCAGAGTGACGGGCGGCGCTATGTGACTCCAGCTTAAATAGAGGCTGGGTCACATGGTGCTCTGGCCAATCACAGCCATGCCAATAGCATGGTCGGATTATTGGAGATCTTATCCCAAAAATACCCCCGTTTATTTTTAAAAGAGCCCCTACTGTTAGGAATCGTATTGTACACAGCTTTGTGAAAAATGATCTCACCACAACGAATTCCTCCAATGCCTTTACCTGGTGTGGTTTTTGCCCTTGTTGCAAAAACCGCTCTAGGGAAGAAAAGAAAAAATCTAAAATAAAAGAAATTGTATCCACCTCCAAAACTACTACTTCAAGGATAAAGGGAAACATCTCCTGCGAAACTATGGGAGTTATCTATATGTTGGAGTGCCCTTGTGGGCTCCAATATATAGGTAGAACACTAAGGAAGCTTAAAGTTCGGGTGGCAGAACACATTAGAAATATCAGAAAGGGGCTGGAAACGCATAGTGTTTCAGCCCATTTTAAAAGAGTCCACCAGAAAGATCCCATTGGTTTAAAATTTTGCGGTATTGAACTAGTAAAACGCCATTGGCGTGGAGGTAATCCCGCCACGCAAATTAATAAAAAAGAGGCGCAATGGATATATGAGATGGACACCCTGCACCCACAGGGATTAAATATAGAGTGGGATATAAAAGCAGTTTGTATGGCTTGATCTGTTTGATACTATTACATCTTTTTTTATATATTTTTTTATATATATTTTTATATATTTTATATAATAATTTTATATGCAAAATTTTATGTTTATATATGTATTTACACTGTATGTATTGACTATTTTACGTGAATTTATATGTTTATTTATATTGCACACTTGATATACGTTTTGCTATCGGACACCTGTAGGTGATAAGCAATCTGAGAACGGAAGTCCGTTTCAGTTCCGGGGTAAAAGACATTTTACTCGTGTTTGCAGCGGTGAGTGCACCGCAGCCCCTAAAGAAGCGAATAGCGAAACCCGGGTCGGGCATTTCTATGTGCAAGTTTGTAATGTGATAATTGTAAGTACAATAAACCTCTTACCTTTAAAGATCCCGAGGGTATTGCACCATCTGTTCTATTCCTTCTTGAAGGTATTCGTGTCCGGTGTTTTGGATTCCATGGTTGGTGAATCTTCAAGAGATCTGTGGACCAGTAAGAGGCGGTTTATACACCTTTTCGTATGAACATTAATTTTCTGCGAATAACGCCTCTGTGAGCTGGAGTGGACGTTCGGTCCTCTATGGTTGCAAGGTTCAAGAACTGACACTAACTGTTTGGTAGAGCGCGGTTCCCGCACTTTCTGTTTGTAACTTACTTAGGAGGTCAAACCTACTCCCTTAAGGGGACCGCTGCTGAGGTCCATTACTTTCACACCAGACAACATTATATAATTTTCTTTCTTGGGGCAAGTAGTATGACGCTTGTTGATTGGCTGCTTTGCAGCCTTTCAAAAAGCGCCAAGAAAGCGTCACAAAAGCGCCAAGAAAGCGACGAACACCGAACCCGAAACCGGACTTTTACGAAAATGTCCGGGTTCGGGTCCGTGTCACGGACACCCCAAAATTCGGTACGAACCCGAACTATACAGTTCGAGTTCGCTCATCCCTACTCCTTGTGTAAGTATTCCAGTTCTTCAATATTTCTAAGACGCTTTGCATGCACAGTTCTTTCCTGGCTTTATCACTAGAGATGGCCTTGCGGTTCGCCCGGCGGTTGTTTTGCGGCAAACTTTGCTAGTTCGCGATTCGCCGAACATGCAAACATATTCACACGCACCATATTTTTTGCATAGCGCCAACCTTTTACCAATGACACATTCATCAGATGGGACAGGACAGCTAATTGAGACGTTTCAGCACATGGACACACCCCCTACCCTATAACTAGACCTGATCTGGCTGCCATTTTACATTCTGTTTTTGCCAGTGTAGGGAGAGGTTGCTGTGAGGAGAAGGGACTGACTATTAGGGACAACAAACGCTAGCTAATAGCGCCACGAAAGTCCTTTTAAGGACTGTAATAGGTGTGCTATCGATAGATGTGACATACTGAGGGGTACTTGTCAACGTGAAGACAGGACAGCACCACTTGTTAGTCGATTTCAATAAAAAAAATTGTGGCGGTGCTCGCAGTGTCAGGCCCCGACCCAAGGGCCCCCTTGGTAAACAAAGAAGATATGAAAAACTGCAGTACTCCCAGTCTTGAGTCCAATCTTGTGTTTATTAACATCGAAAAAGATAGCAAAGTTTTGACACCAAGGTCTTTTTCAAGCTACAGTATAGATGATCTATAGCTTGAAAAAGACTTTGATGTCGAAACGTTGCTATCTTTTTCGGTGTTAATAAAAACAAGATTCTACTCAAGACGGGGGTGCTGCGGTTTTACATACTGAGAGGTGTGATATACTTATAATATACTTTCTAACATAGAAAGCATATTATAGTGTATTTGTATTGTGCAGCAGTTGTGTGCGGTTATGCTGCGATACTGCAGCTAGATAGAGGGACAAATGCTATTGGAATAACTAATTGCAACTGGTATGATATACCTGTTGCCCCTCAAAAAAAAACTGATTGGGTTGTGATATAACTATAATATACCTTCTAATATAGAAAGTATATTATAGTGCATTTGTATTGTGCAGCAGTTGTGTGCGGTTCTGCTAAGATACCGCAGCTAGATAGAGGGACAAACGCTATTGGAATAACTAATTGCAACTGGTGTGATATACCTGTTGCCCCTCAAAAACTGAATAAGGGGTGCGAAATACCTGCTTCCACAAAATAATGATTGGGGGTGTGATACACCGGCTTCCACAAAACATTGATTAAGGGGTGTGATACATCGGCTTCCACCAAATATAGATTGAGGCCTGCAATATACCAGCTTTCACCAAATATTGATTAAGGGGTTTGATTTACCAGCTTCCAGCAAATAGTCATTATTGGGTTCTATATACCTGTTTCCACTAAATACTGATACAGGATATTGATATACCGGCTTCCACCAAATATTGATTGAGGCCTGATATATACCAGCTTCCACCAAATATTGATTGAGACCTGCGATACACCATTTTCCACCAAATATTGATTAAGTGGTTTGATTTACCAGCTTCCAGAAAATACTCATTATTGTGTTCTATATACCTCTTTCCACAAAATACTGATACAAGGTATTGATTTACCGTCTCCTACAAAATATTGATTGAGGCCTGCAATATACATGCTTCCACAAATACTGCTATTCTATAGGAACTTTATCACAGGGTAATTTTGAAAATGACAGGCAGAGAAAGAGGCAGGACATCACGTCAATTACGATTACGTCAAAGGACGCACCAGAGTTGGTTGAGTGGCTCACTCAGC
The DNA here is from genome assembly GCF_014858855.1 of Bufo gargarizans. Lineage (NCBI taxonomy): Eukaryota > Metazoa > Chordata > Amphibia > Anura > Bufonidae > Bufo > Bufo gargarizans. Next base: position 544,887,789 of record NC_058081.1, read on the forward strand.
CTTCTGCTTCTGTACCCTCCTCATCCTCTGTATCAGCACCCTCCTCACTCTCTGCTGTGTGCACCTCCAAAGACACCACCACCACCATAGCCCCTCCACACGAGTCAGAGGAATTATTTTCCCATCCATTCCTATACCTTACCGATGCACAGCCATTCTTGGCATCGAATGAGGAAGAGGAGGTAGCAACGGCCGCCACCCAGCTGTTGCTGCCTACTCTAAGATCTGATGTCAGTGGTGGTGAAGGTGACGATAATGATGGGTCGATGGACGTCACGTGGGTGCCCACAAGAGAGGAAGAGGAGGGGAGTTCAGAGGGAGAGATGGAGCAGCAGATAGGGAGGAGAATAGGGAGATAGGGGAGACAGAAGTCGCAGTGTACAGGAGGCAAAATGCAAACTGCAATTGTATCTTTGGCGAGCAATCTACCATGCACGGTCACATCTGGCGCTCCCAGGACGCCGGCACATGGGTCTGCAGTGTGGGATTTTTTTAACGTATCAGCTGCTGACAATAGTGTTGCCATCTGCAGACTGTCAACGCATAAGTCGCAGTAAGCCCAACACTCACCTAGGGATGACCTCCTTAAGAAGGCACCTGGCCTTCCATCACCGAGCCCAGTGGGAGCAACACCGTCAGAACCCACAAAGCCACACTCCCGGCACTCCACGTCCAGCCTCTTCTCCTTCTCCTCCCATTTGTCCTCCACTCCACCTTCCACCGTGCCATCGTCGCATTCATCTGGAAAAAGGCAAGCTTCTGTGCCCCAAATGTTCAAAAGTAAAAAGTTGATGACACCTGATAACCCTCTTGCCTAATGGCTGCCCGCCGGCTTGTCGGAACTGCTAGCCTGCCAACTACTGCCATATAAACTGGTGGACTCGGAGGCCTTTAGAAAATTTGTGGCCATTAGCACACCGCAATGGAAGGTCCCCAGAAGGAAATATTTCTCCCAGAAGGGCATCCCAGAGTTATATGGCCATGTTCAGATGCAAGTGAATGTATCTCTGGCACACAATGTCAGTGCCAAGATACATCTGACCACAGACACGTGGTCTAGCAAACACGGAAAGGGAAGGTACATAACTTTTACTGCCCACTGGGTGAACCTTCTGACGGCTGTCAAGCATGTAACCTGTGGCACCCGTGTGGATTTGGTGTTACCGCCACGGATTGCATGCAGGCCTGCCTCTTCTTCTTCTCCTCCTACTCCATCCTTCATCTCCTCCTCGGCTGGCTACTCCTTTTCCACTGCTACCGCCTCTTCCACTGCACCCCTCCAAGCTCCCCAGAACCTATTCAATGTGCCAGGTGAGATGTTGCCATGCTGTGCTGCGGCTGTTGTGCCTGGAAGCCAAGAGCCACACCGGTTTTGCGCTCCTCCTTGGCGTCAAAGGCCAATCAGTGGCTAACCCCACTCAAGTTGACAGTTGGTAAAGTGGTGCGCGACAACGGAGCCAATCTGCTGATACTATATTATCTGTACTCAGAGAGTTATCACTGTGTAAGGGGGCCCATTGAGACTTTACCGCTAAAGGGCCCACATGAGTCTGGAGCCGGCCCTGGGTGTGGGGATACCCTAGTCTAGCTACCAATTTTTAGGTCTACTGTAATGTTTTTAGTTTGCACATTGCTGTTATCTATACAAAGGCAGGACTGGGTGTATAGGACGGCTTTCAATATCTGAATGTATAATTAAGCTTGCTTTGCATTAGACTGATAAATCCTATAACATTTATACTGTATTGATTAGATATGCAGTGAATGCCTGATCAGTGGAGGATGACCAGTGGGCACCATCAATCCCAAGAAATGAATGGGCCACGGGGCTTCGTGGCACAACGGCTCAGTTGGCTTCTCCACGACGCAGCTCAACTACTGATCTAGCCCAGTGTATGACTTATAACAGTTTGTTATTGTAAAAATGACAGTACTTGGTAAGTGAGTGGTGCTGTATAGTGAAGAAACTATAGGGGCCAGTGCATGTCTACATGAAGCCCCCTCGAATGCGGCCGAGTGGTTGTAACCAGCACAAATTAGACATTGATAGCATAGATAGTTAATACTTTATCAGTGTCATTGGTGGGAAGACCTCTTTTTAGGCAGCTGGAGAAATCTTTATGCAGTAGTCTCTCCTTCTCTGCTCATAGCTGGGATAAACACTCATTGGCAATTTCTGGGCAAAATACAGTAAAATGTTAGGCCATGCCATGTTTATGCCTCCTAGCTTTTTGAGACACAGCCCTTACTCTTCATGCAATTGCTCTGCTAGATTGTCTTCAGCCTGGACGCTTCGGATGTGTCCTTTCTGCTGCAGCTTCTAACAGAACATATGGCTGGTGAGAGTTGAAAATTTAAACTGAGCACATTCGAGGAGCTCAGTGAGATAGACAATAAATAAGGAAAAGAAGAAACAGCAGGTGGCGGTATACAGATACATTTTATTGAATAGCTCGCTGGCTATATTACATCTTTAATTGCATGCAATTACAAAAGTATTCAGATCCGGGTGCTGGTTTGAAAACTGTAGAATATGCTTCGTGACACAACTCTTTTCATTGTCTGTATGGTGCTTAGTGTAGCATTAGTGCCAACTGTGCCAACCTTTCTATCCTTTTTCCATGATGTTTGGTCAGTTGTATCATTCAAAGTTAGGGCCCATTTACAAGGCAGAATACCCATGACAGTGATTGGGAAAGAAGTGTTAGTTCCTCATCATTCATCTCCATTTACAGCCAATCTCTATGGAGATGAACAATCGCTGCTACACATTTCCGTGAGCTCCGTCCAGTTTCAAGTCTGTCCAAACTTTATTATTAACCTACAACAAGGCAGCTCTGTCAATTAAGACAGCTATAGTGACCACTTGTACCACATCCAGAGTAAACCAAAAACAAAACAAGTGGAGTATTGTATCAAAAAATATATCATTTATTATAAAATATAAAAAATGGGGAACAACGGAATGTTGTAATACAGTACACGGAGAAGCACAGGGTGAGTCAATACAAAAAGACACCATGAAAATACGCAAAGTCATACGCAATTAGGTACGGTCAGGTGTAGGACAAAGCTAGGGCTCTGGGAAACCAGTAAGGTATTACATATGCTGTTCACCCAATTGAGGGTATGGTACACCCAGTACCACAAACAGGAAATAAACCCAGAGTCGTAGCTGCATACACTAATGATGTTAACATCACCATCAACCCTATATAATCATAATAAATGACCAGGCTGGGGTGGAAGTAGATGTGAATGATACAATAGGTGTACATAAATAGTACCATAGGTATGCGCCTAAGTGCATGGGGCCCAACAAGGACACGTACAAGGGAACCATACACACAGTCTGAGTCACCCCTGTGTTCTACATTTTGCCTAAAGTGCATAAGACCTTAATTGACCCCCCGGGGCGACCAATTGTGGCTTCTGTGGGCTCTATATTATCGCCTTTGGCTATTGTGTTAGAAAAGGCCTTGACTCCTTTGATTAAAGATACAAGATCATTTTTATCTGATACACAGCATTTTCTCAACACAATAGCCGAATTGGGAACAGTTCCACCTGACAGTCTCTTAGTGACTATAGACGTGGTAAGTCTGTACACTTCTATAGATCATGCTACTGGTGTTGAAGCAGTGAGATCATTATTAGGTGGAAGTCAGTACACTACTAACGTACAGGAATTTTTGTTACAGTTATTGAAATTGGTACTTTATGAAAATTATTTTATGTTTGAAGATGACTTCTTCCTACAGAGGCGGGGAACCGCGATGGGGTCGAATGTGGCCCCGCCCTATGCAAATGCATATATGTCGCAATTTGAGGAATTAAAAATATATAATACCGTATGGTTTTCTAATAATATCCTTACTTGGAAAAGATTTATTGACGACATTTTTTGCATATGGGCGGGGCCACATGAGACCCTCTTGACCTTCCTTGACCACCTTAACCATGCGTATGAGGGTTTGAAATTTACATTGGTTCAGGATAGTGAAAAAGTGAGCTTTTTGGACACACTGGTGATAAAGGATCAGTATGGTAAATTGTCGACAGATTTATTTAGGAAAGATACGGATAGGAACAGCATCCTTCATTTCACAAGCTCTCATCCACCAGCATTGAAAAAAGCTATTCCTAAATCTCAGTATCAGCGAGTACAGCGTATTGTCTCGGATCCTGACATACAATTTGTCAGGATAAATGAGATGACTCAGCGGTTTGAACAAAGGGGTTATCCCCGTTCTATCCTGAATCAAACACAAATGAAACTCACTGAATCTGATAAACCATCTAGAGATATATCATCTAGGGTAGCACTTGTACATAAATTTCATCCCTTTAACCAGAGACTGGACAATATTATTCGGAAACATTGGCCTCTGTTGCAGAAGGCTTATCCTACCATCGATGAATTTAAAAATTTACCATTGATATGTAACAAGAGGAACTCCAGTTACAGGGATAAATTGGTACATTCAGATATATGAAGTACAAAAAAGACTCTGAAACAATCAGTATTAGCGACACAACGTAAAGGCACATTCCCATGTTTGCACTGTTCCCAATGTTCCCATATTATAAGAGGTTCTACTTTTTTTCATCCCCATAGTGGACGCCCTTTTTCGATTGAAGGTTTTTTCACATGTGAATCCACTAATGTGATATATTTAATAAAATGCCCGTGTGGCTTATTATACATTGGGGAGACTACACAGACAATTAGGGATCGCATTGGGAAACATAAATCCACTATTCGTACTAAAAACTTATTGTTACCTATCCCATTTCATTTTGAACAGTGCAAACATGGGATAGCACAGTTGAGGTTTCAAGTACTGGAACAGGTCAAAAGACCTAGGAGAGGAGGTGATCTGAAGAAGTTGCTGTTGCGCAGAGAGGCGTACTGGATCCATACATTGGATACCTTATATCCCAGAGGCCTCAATAGGGATTATGACATTATGCATATTTAGTAAGTTAATATTATACTTACATTTTCATTTTTTATTTTTGCAGACTTCAAATATTCGGTGAGGGATCTAATACCTGGCAATATATGGCATTTAAGTATCTATAAATATATTATACTTCCTGTACTGTTTTTTGATATATATGTTATTGTGAAATTTAGTCTGAGACACAGACCCATGTAAAGCGTTAATATGGGTGTTTCTTTGTTAATTATGGACCCCTCCCATCATCTGTGTGGATAATGGGAGTAGGTGAGGTTTTCATAGGGGGAGGAGTGTATCCTCTTATATAAACCAGATCATTATACTTATCTGTACCTGTTGATGAAGGCATGCTAGCCGAAACGCGTCCAGGATTGTGGACATTTTCTTGTTGAAATAAAAATATTCGATTGATTGAGAAGACACGACTGCTGGGATTTTCTTGAAAAATCAAGCTAAATGCAGACCGTACCTGAGGACATGGTGAAAGTTGAATGACAGACCCTGGGCGCGGAACCTCGACGCGCGTTTCACCTCACGGCTTTATGTCTGGATTTTGAATTATATACTTTGATTATGGGATGTGGATGTGTTATTTAAGGCTACTTTCACACTAGTGTTTTTACTGGATCCTGCAGGGTTCAGCAAAAACGCTTCCATTACGGATAATACAGCCGTCTGCATCCGTTATGAACGGATCCGGTTGTATTATCTTTAACATAGCTAATACGGATCTGTCATGAACACTATTGAAAGTCAATGGGGGATGGATCTGTTTTCTATTGTGGCAGATTGCATCAGAGAAAACGGATCCGTCCCCATTGACTTGCATTGGGGGTCATGTCATCTTGCTCTGCATCCCAGGACGGAAAGCAAACTACAACATGTTGCGATTTGCTCTCCGGTATGAGAACGGAACAGAATGCATTTTGGAGCATTCAGTTCAGTTCAGTTTTGTCCCCATTGACAACAAATAGGGGCAAAACTGAAGCAATTTTTGTTCCAGTATTGGAACTACTGAGCCTTATATATTGGCTCCTGAGAGGTAATGTCTTGAAAGAATCTGGCCTAAAGGTGAAACTTGAGTCGGGCAATGGAGGCAGAGTTTAGAGTTATATTGTAACATGCAATTCATTTTCTGGCTGTCTGGGAGTATGGCTTATCATCGTTACAGAACCCTAAAGGGGAAACTTCTGTCAGAAAGGGTTTTTTAACAATTATTTTCAGAATTTTTGCCTATTTTTCTTATTATACTGCACTACTTTGCCAACAGGGGCATAACTACCATAGTGGCAGGCCGTGCGACTGCTATGGGGCCCAGGGCAAGAGAGGGCCCAGTATTAGTTGGTATTATCCCCTCTTTTACTGTCGGTGAAAGCTTGGTCAGGACTCTACCCTCTGAAGGAACATCTTTTAGCAAATGAGGCAGTGCAAAAAAACGTCATTGAAAGGGGTTTATGCAGAAACCCCTCTGTCCTGTGTGGGGAGTCTGGTTTGATCCTTAATATGGGGCCCTCACTTCTCTATGTACGTCACTGTTTGCCAATTAAAATTAAATACAACATATTGTCCTTCTGAAGCAGTCAGAACATAGAGATAAAATCCCTATATAAAGAGGTAATCCCATGTGAGTTTACTGCTGATGTGAGAAGAATATGTTATCTGCTAGTATAATAGATGTAGGATTGGAATCAGTGGCGTACCTACCATATAGGCAGACCATGCAGCTGCTATGGGGCCCGTGAGAAAGAGGGGCCCGAAATGCAGAAGAGGCCCCGCCACCTAATTTCTCCTGTCTATCTTTCTAAAGCTAAAGGACCTTTGATGATGTCATCACAGGTCCTGTAAGGGAACTGCACAGTTTAAAGTGTAGTTCCCAGGTTAGAACAGTGCATCTGCCAGGACATGTGATGACATCATCTTCAACATCACAGGTCCTGCAGGATCTAGCAAAGGAACTACACCAAAAATGGTGTAGTTCCTATGTTTGAAAGGTACAGTACATCTGCCAGGACCTATGATGACATCATCACAGGTCCTTTAACCCCTAACAGCAAGTATTAGAAGTTCACAATCAGCTCTGCATCGATCTATACAGACTGGAATGGAGTGGTAAGAGGAGGTCCTCTACTTCACTTCTCATCATTTACCCCCCCCCCCCCATGCCCTGTTTTTACTCATTACTCACTCATGTATAATACTTCAGACAGTTACAGTGACCACTACCTCATGTACCTCCCACACACAGTGACCATAATGTATAACTGACCACATATTTCTGTAAACACTGCATCTACAATATTATACCTTCTATGTCTCATATCAATACACTGCTCTGTATATATATATATATATATATATAAATATATATATATTTATGCAGACACTGCATATATTATACAGTATTATAGATGCAATATGTACAGATATATAGTATATACAGCAGTGTACTGATATGTGAGAGACGAGGTATAATAGATGCAGTGTGTACAGGTATATAGTATATACAGTAGTGTACTGATATGTGAGGAATGAGGTATTATATATGCAGTGTGTACAGATATATAGTATATAGAGCAGTGTATTGATATGTTAGGTATGTAATAGATGAGGTGTGTACAGGTATATAGTTTATACAGCAGTGTACTGATATGTGAGGTACGAGGTATAATATATGCAGTGTGTACAGATATATAGTATATACAGCAGTGTACTGATATGTGAGGTACAAACTGTCAATACACTGCTGTATTTACTATATACCTGTACACACTGCATCTATTATAACTCGTACCTCACATATGAGTACATTGCTGTATATACTATATATCTGTACACACTGCATCCATTATACCTTGTACCTCACATTTTACACTACTGTATATACTATATATATCCCTGTCTATACTATACATCTGTACACACTGCATTTATTATAACTCTTTTGTGTGCCAGGGCTGTTTTGTAATCCCAATCCGGCCCTGATGGTATAAATTATAAAGCTCAGCAGCAAGAATAGGAACAAAAGGAGAAGCCTGGAATGGGTAGTGGGAGGGGCTATAAAAGGGGAATGAGGGCCCAATTTAGATTCTTGCTAAGGGGCCCAGTGATTTCTATGTCTGCCCCTGATTGGAATAACAATTTAAAGATGCCCACAGGAGAGCATTGCATTGATAAGTGTATTGTGTGATTCTCTGAGTCAACTGACCTTCTCTCTCTGGCTGGAGTGAATGGTCAAGTGAGACTTCTGCTATGCTAAAAGTCCAAACAAAGGAGGAAGGTAAGCACCAGGGCAGGAGGTAGAATACTTGTAGTAACTTCAAAAAATGATATTCATAAAACTATCCACCTGTTTTTGGAAAACAATACATAGATTATAGGCTGTTAATATGTGAGGAGAAAAAGAATGATAGTAGTGTCACTTTAATCAGTTGGGAGTTGATTGTCCACTGGATTGTCTTTCTCCTTAACAGAAGAAGATGGTCTGTTAAATTTTCTCACAGAAGTGTAGTGCTTAATACTGGAATCAACTGATGGGAACTGTCAACTTTGCTTGGATCAGAAGAGGTTGTTTCTGGTTGATTTGTATCTGGATCACCGGGCAACTGCAACAATTGTTTACTTCATTTATTGATTTTGGAGGGTGTTTAATACGGATAGACTAAGAACTACTTGCTCTTTAATGTGTTTAGGGAGTCTACCTGCAAAAAATTTAACAGTTAGAAGTATTGGTTGCTTAGACAGTTGGGCAAACCAAACAGAGAAGATACACTTCAGAGTTTCCTGTCACTTCATTGTTGGTCTGCACATGAGACGGTATAAAGTGGTTCTCTGGGAATGACTCTGGCACTTGTATATACTACATATTTTCCTGTCAGGTTGCTCAGCCCTGGTAGCATATTGTAGGCAGGAAGGAATTATTACCATCTATTGTAGAGCAGTGTAGAGATACCTCACCCTCTCGCCCCTTAGGCAGTTCTGGACGTGGAGGCAACCAGTCTTACTCACATTCTAGTTTCAGAAATGTTCACCTTTTTTGGTGCAAGGAACCGTCACAACCGGCATGTGTTGAAGGATCTTCTCAATCAATAAAATAATAAATTGTTTAGTTTATTTCTTTTTTTATTATTTCTTTTTTTTTTTTATCATTTTATTGATCGACTTTAATAAATAATAAGATCCTTCAACAAACGCTTGTTGTGACAGTTCCTTGCACCAATAAAAGGTGAACATTTCTGAAGCTGTATCTGTCCTTTTGGAAGATTGGGCACCTCAGTTTTAAGGCAATCCACCTATGGGAGCATACCTTACAACTAGGATACTTCATCTGATTAAGGGTCCATTCACACGTCCGTAGTGTATTGCAGATCCGCAATACACCCGGCCGGCACCCCCATAGAACTGCCTATTCTTGTCCGCAATGGAGCCACAAACCGGAAGATCGGGGGCGCGCACCGGAAATGCAGATGCGGACAGCACACTGTGTGCTGTCTGCATCCATTCCTGCCCCATAGAGAATGAATGGGTCTGCACCCGTTCCGCAATTTGCGGAACGGATGCAGACCCATTCTGCGGACGTGTAAATGGACCCTAAGCCTACAATTGAGTTGTGCTTATTCCAGCACAACCTAACAAGGTGAGCCTCCAATGTGGAGCCTGTGTCATTCCGGGAGGTTTCCTGGACGTACTTACCCTATGTTGCACCGCTAATCCCTGTTGATACAGTGATTCTTGCCTTCCTATTGAATACTTACTCACATTCTAAGACAGGTTGCTGGTGGTCATTTCAAAACATTCCTGGAGTACCCCTTTAAAGAGGTTTTCTGAGTGAAAAAAAGACGTAAGTGTCTCAAAATAGTGCCAAAACACCAGTAATTGTTTCTGTGGTCCTCTGACACGTCCTCCTGTTGTCATCCCACAGTAATGTCATATTGGTGTGACATTCATGTGGGAATGAGACAGGCCATCAATATCTATTCAGGAGGGGTCTGACACCCTGCACACCTGCCGAGCAGGAGCAGCACTACATTTATGAGCTTTGTCCACTACACAATGGACGGAGCTGTGTCCTTACTGCACCAATTCCAGCACCAGACCTATAACTAAACAGCTGATCGGCAGAACCCAGATGATCGGATGTGATTTCTGACAGCTGTGACCATTTCCGTTTTCCTCCCATATTGACTTTCTATAATGCTAGTATATTGAATTAAGGCAGGCCCAGATGTTGATCATCGGTCCCAATGTCTCAGCACTTCCCTTGTTGTACATGGTATACGAAGGGTCATATTTGTCTTCTGTTATGTAAAACTAACTCCTCAGAAAAATCTAATCCTCTCATGGCTCCCTGTGACTGAGCAGTTTGCTTTTCCCTCATTCCTATCTAAGACTAATCTGGGCAGGACAAAGATTTGATATGTGTATCATATATTCACATGTATGTTTACATAGTGCACTGCCCATAGCAAACTGTAACACATGAGCAATGTCATAAAACATTTGACCAGGTAGGAAGTAATTACACTGTGCTTCTCACAGACATCTGCGGGTGCCGTGCCATTCAGAGGTTTGGGAGAGCCGACTCTGTGCGAGCAGTGCCAGTGCCATGCAGGCTCCATTCACATCATAGTTTCCATTTTAGAACATATAATGCCAAAATGTCAGGGTTCTGTCAAAGTCTCCCCATCAGTATGACAAGAATAGGGCTTCATGGAACACTATTTGCAGAAAGTATAAAAAAGTCAGACTCTGTAAGAAACATTTATTAAAGATGTCTACCATTGTGCCACATATAATTGAGGTATACCTACATGAAGCACCCTATGTTTGAGGGTGCGGGGCTGCGGGTGACATGGTGGAGACACACTCTATTGTACTGTGTGGGTTTGTATGCGGAGGGCAGAGGAAGCAGAGAACAATACATGTTGTTTGCAGATCGGTTGCAGACCTAGTCATCTCAATGGGACCATGTGCTGTCCGTATCTGCACATCTGTTCTGTGACCCCGCAAAAAAATAGAACATGTCCTTTTTTTTGTCTGTTTTGTGGACAAGGATAGGACATTTCTACAGAAGTTAAAATAAAAAATGGGTGACTTGCCCTCGGCCAGGATCCACGATTTGTGTACCGCAAATCACTTACAGCCGTGTGCATGAGGCTTTATTTGATACATTTTCATATTCTCAGTGGAATAACTACAAAATGTGCCCACAAAATACGGGTAAAGATTTAATAGTGGTAGGACTGGCTGCCTCAGCCAGTCCTACCACTATTAAATCTTTACCCGTATTTTCACCGGAGTGACCGCTACAGCCATCAGCAGTATTGCAGAGATGATACATGCTAAACTGTGAATCTGGTACAAAAAGCTCCACAATGGAATCTATACCCCATGTGGAATAGGACTGTTACTAATCCAATTCCAAATGGAACATCTCTAGTTTGAAATTTCACAGTCCTTAGTTGAATATGTGCGGTGCTTGACATGAAGCACAGAAGGCTGCAGCTACGTACCAACTTTTGTCATCTGAAAATGTTAGACTTTAAGGGAGTCTGTCACCCCAATCCCGAGCTATTGCCTGTAGTAATATATGAGTAATACTGCAAATAAGGAGTCCAAATTGCAACTGTCAGAGTTTGAAGCTGTGCTGAAATACATTGTCAGGACCGCTGTGCATGCGCTGTCAGGACGCCTCCCCATTATGTTAGCGCTGTATTTTGAGTGCTGACAATGGGAGGATTGGGAGCAGTAGGAAAATAAAAAAAATGTGTCTTGACTCTTTATGTGCAGTCTTCATGTATTACTGCAGAAAACAGTCCAGAATTGTGGTGACAAATTCCCTTTAACTATTTGGCAACTTACATCCAATTATTGGTGTACCTCCAATGGAGGCAGCCTACCAAAGTGCTAAGGAACACATGGGATAAGGCCATCACTAGTACAGTTGCTTTGGTTTTGCTATATGCATTCACATCCTCTTGTACAGTAAGGACCCTGTAGGACCAGGAGTGGTGAAACAGTGATGGAGGTATTGAGCTGGGGTCTACAGTGGACACAGCAAGCACAATAGTAGACGGCACCCTATTAGTGGGCAGCACAGCAGGCACAATATCAATGCCGTAGAACATTATGGGCTAGCTGTAGATTAAAGAAACCTTAAAGGTTTAGACAGGATGAAGAGGAAAGAATGAAAACTACATTACAACTACACTTCTGATTTTTGAGAGAGAAATTTTAGGGAGTAAGTAGGTAGGAAGGGGTAAAATTTGGCTTTTGCTGTGGTTCCCATTTTTTTACCAACGATTGCAAAGCTGCACCCAGCTTCCATGGAACTTGTGACCAACAGATGCATGAAATGCTCTTAAAGGTGCATGAGCTTATTTCTATGGACCTTTACACCCGTCTGAGTATAGACACAATTTAAGCCTTATCAGAAAATGGAAATATATGAAGGTGACACACGGTCATTCGTGTAGTGACTGTCAGTGTCTACATACTACAGCCAGCTAAATGACTAAATGCAGAAAAAGTGTCTTAAGTAGGTCTGTAAAGTATGTAAAAAACTTACAATGGTTTTTCTACCAAGCTGACAGGTTTGACATCATTTTTGTCTTCCTACTCTGTGTCCGCAAGTCATTTGAAAAAAGTCAATAAGCAAGTATATTGACAAATCCTGCTTCAGGCATGGCTTAGAAAAATGTGGCAAAATGATTTTTTTCATGATAAAATAATGCCATGGGGTATGTTGCTTAGTACATGCTTGCCATTCTAAAATGATGGCCAAATTCCGTAATATACTATTTGGAAATGGGCCGCTGATGGGAGACAATGCTTTTGACCTCCTTCCTGCTTATCTTGAGATGTGCTCCGGGCAAAAGGCCACTGCTGTTTTACCTGATCTTGAGCAGTAGTTAGAGAAGAGGTCACAGCTGACTTTTGCAGTGGGGCCCTATAATTTCTTAAGCCTCTATTACCAATGATTTCATGGAGCTTGTGAGCAACAGTTTTGTGAAATTCTCACCAAGGCCTAAGGCTACTTTCACACTAGCGTTCGGGCGGATCCGTTCTGAACGGATCCGCCCATAATAATGCAGACGGAGGCTCCGTTCAGAACGGATCCGTCTGCATTATATTAGCTAAAAAAAGCTAAGTGTGAAAATAGCCTGGGACGGATCCGTCCAGACTTTCAATGTAAAGTCAATGGGGGACGGATCCGCTTGAAGATTGAGCCACATTGTGGCATCTTCAAACGGATCCGTCCCCATTGACTTACATTGTAAGTCTGGACGGATCCGCACGCCTCCGCACGGCCAGGCGGACACCCGAACGCTGCAAGCAGCGTTCAGCTGTCCGCCTGTCCGTGCGGAGGCGAGCGGAGCGGAGGCTGAACGCCGCCAGACTGATGCAGTCTGAGCGGATCCGCTCCATTCAGACTGCATCAGGGCTGGACGGCTGCGTTCGGGTCCGCTCGTGAGCTCCTTCAAACGGAGCTCACGAACGGAAACCCGAACGCTAGTGTGAAAGCAGCCTAAACTGACTGCAAACATGTCCCCAACTTCCATGAAGCTTGTAAGAAAAAGTTACATGAAATGCTCATGAAAATGCATGAACGGTACATGTGACTCAGTGTATTCCCAAGGACGGTTGTGCTACAGAAGGTCTGTGTATAGTCCCAAGGGCTGGAAAAACTCATCAAAATTAGTTTTTCTAATGCATGACAAAATACGGTTGTGGGAGTTGTTGCTTTGTACATGTATGGCATTATAAAATAATGTCCAAACACAATAATGTACACGAGTTGTTGAGAGGAGTCACCAAACTATCTGCTCCACACCAGGCCCACAGGGGTATAGGGCCCCTAGTCTCCCACCCCCCGCACAAGTGGCACATAACACAGTAGACTTACTTCACTACATACATATATACAATGTACAGCACCTCAACCAGCCTATGTTCATATAAAACTTGATAGATTATTAAAGAAACTCCCCAGTTTATTATTATAGACACGATCAGAGCTATGACTTCTAGGTATAGAGGAAAGCTAGCCAGTGTCCTCTTCTCCTCAGGACCTACCTTCTCAAAGTTGCTGCAGGGACCCCCATATTCAATCATCTGGTAGAATCTTGCTGCAGTCTGAGCAGGTAATATTTGAATGTATCCGTACGGTAGGCCCCCAAAATAAATTTTACTGGTGGGCCCTAGGCACCTCAGTCCGACACTGGTTCTGACAATGGCATCTGTAATCCCATCACTGCCCCCTGTTATACAATCATGGGATGCTGATGGGTAATTAAGTAAAGAGCCCTTTGAACAGATCATCACTAACCAGCGTTACTAGTAATGCTCGTTAGCAATGATTTGGCGGTGTAAATGCACCGCTGATTACCCGTTAAAAGAGCAAAACGCTTGTTCATCTGGTGATGGTATCTTTTGTGCAGCACAAGAGATCATCGTTTCCCAGTGGCAGATTGTGCAGTGTAAACACGATCTGCTGCTGGGAACCAACGAGACTGTATGGGGAAGAGCAATGGAATTAGCGATCGCTCCTCCCCATACTCTGGAGGGGATTGCTGCATGTAAATGCACTGGTCTCCTCCACCATCGATCAGCAGATGATCTGCCGTCCTCTGTAAAGGGACTATAACACTGGCAGCTATAATACACTGCAATACAAACATTTGGCTATGTCCACATCTCTCTTTGGAATGCTGGTGTTCAGTTCCGGTGTAGGAAAAGAATACTGGAATCCAGCATATGCCGGAGATCGTTGGAGCCTGACAGATTCGATTCACTACAATGAGGTTTGCTGGGCTTCAGGTATAAATGCTGGCATTCTGCTGGGAAAATACCAGGTACAGCAATTCTGGTATTCTGGTCCTATGCTTTTTTTATAGCACGGTAAATGCCTAAAATAAATCCCAAAAAACGGTGAAAATATAATAAAAATTATTCAATATGTATCCCAAATTGATTGTTATAAAATCCACAAAAAGTTATGACTCCGGGTGTACATAGGAGGAAAACAAGTTACTGTTCCCAAGAGGGATTGTCCAGCTGTCTCCTGCAGCCTGCAGTAAAATCATACTCACCTGCTCCCCTCCATTCCACTACCTGGCTCCCTTCTACCTGCAATCTCTAGTCTCCGACCTATAAACATCCGGACAGTTTGGGTAATGTGCGCTGCTGAAACCAATAACTGTCCATAGCGGTGACATATCGCCAAGCAACATATCACCCAGCAGTAGCATGACACTGGGGACATGTCACCTCTGAGGCCAGTCATTGGCTGCAGCAGCGCACTTGACCCCCCATCCATTGGGTTGCCATTATGGTGGTTATGTTTTGGGGCACCTACATTACACTACATTACAAAACCATTTTTGGAGGTGACAGACTATCTTTAAGGACCTTATACTGTAGTTTACAAAATGGATGATATGGGGTCATACAGAAAGTGATACATGGTGTAAATAGGGTCTCATTTTTCCCTCTGTGCAACCATTGCAAGGCTTGCCAGGTTTTGGGGAGAGCCGCGTTACAACAAATGATTTCTCTGCTGAGGAAACAGGTTGTTACCAGGAACGTCCAGAGATCAGGTTGATGGTTAGAACAAAAGAACTTGTGTAACATTCACGTGAAGTGTTATCACAATCCATACTCAGAAGACAATACGTCATTATGAAGTATACCATTGTGTTGGCCGTTCATGTTAATTGTAGTCTGTCACCAGGTGTTCCACGATTGCTTACGAACAATAACCCACATTGTTATGTGTGATCTGATATGAAATTCTCAGTGCAGAATGAAGCACTGTCTGCTTTGCAATGCGTGTTACAGAAATGTAGGCCAGGAGATCATTATTGGCATAGCCTGCAGAAACAGCTATCCACATTACTCAGCCATAAGCTGTTGTGTAAAACCGGGAATTTATTTAAATCCACTCTGATGGTCAGTCCCTAGTAATGTCTACCATGCTACGTTTCTGTTGGTTTGTCATCTTGCAAATAAGTCAACTGATCTGCTCGAGGTGAATATGCTTCCTGGTTGCTACAGGTAGGCTGCACAACCTGCTGGTGTGTCTCCTGTGTCTGGCGTTGTAACAGGAAGAACAAAGCAGGGAAAGCAGGTGGAGAGCGACAAGGTACAGAAAGCCAGTTGCTTTGAACTATGCTGACACCTTTCCCACAGTCGCCTACAGATAAACCCATCTGAGGAGCCAGTAAAAAATATCTTCTGTTTCTGGCTTCAACTTTTCAGCAGGACTTGAAGCTGACAAATGTAGCTCTGACTTCATGTGATTTTTTTTATGCTTTTATGTTCTTTATATTATTGCAAATTTCAAAGAAGAAACAACCACCTTCACAAGAAACCAACAGCGAGGAGATTGCAAAAAAAAAAACACAGGAAAGGGAAAATGTCTTTATAGATTTTTACCTGATGACTTTAACGTGGAAGGTCTTGTGGACTACTATAATGAAGAGGGCTTTTCAGGTACCGTTTGATTATTGTTGTTACTTGTATATTTTATGTCTAAGTCCTTAGTTTGCAACTCCGTGTTCAAGGTGCTTCGATTAAAGAATTTGTAATTACGAAAAAATATATGTCTTGTAATATATTGCTTAAGAGCATCTCCTGATGCAAGATTGTTCTACAAATTGAGTTGGAGAAATAGGAAGATTTCAAAATTTCTGGTGTTGTTTTGCGGTCAGCAGGATGTAGACTTTCATTTTAGAGATCTGTTGTTTTAACACAGGACCTAGACTATTAACTGTCAGGTCTCAAGCTCATACAGTGAAGTTGGCTGTGATGTTGCATTTCACAAGCCTTCATGCTGCAATCCTATTTCTAGTGAAATGTTAGAGATTAGCTGTTTATCAGATTACACAATAATATTTGCAAAGGATGCCAACTAGAGTGTGGATGGGCATAGTAGGCACAGTCATCTCCCTGTTCGTCATCCTACTGATGTATATTTACTCTTTGTGCCACTAATCCCTTGATGAACCTCCTATTATGGTAAACATGTTTGGACCTGACTTGTATGGTGTAGGACGTGTCAAAGGTGTAACTTGATACTCCTTGACCCTAGGGCAAAATATTTAATAGGGTGCTCCAAACACTGCAGCCCTCTTAAAGGGAACGTTATATCAGAAAATGACCTGGTCAACTGTTTTAGGACCGCTCCATTTTTTCTGTTTTTGTGTTTCTGTTTTTTACTCCCAGAGCCATAACTTTTTTATTTTCAATTTCATGGCTTTACCGGGGCTTGTTTTTTTTTTGCAAAACAAATTGTACTTTCGAATGACACCATTTACTATTGCATATGATGTTGGTAAGCTGGAAAAACTCCAAATGGGGTGAATTGAAATTGGAAAATAACGCAATTGTCATTGTCAAAATTGACCTGTTCTCTTCATTTCCTGTGTCAGAACGATTACAGCAATATCACATTATTTTAGTTTTATTTGTGTTTTAACACTAAAATAAAACTTAGAAGTATTTTTCTTTGCATTGCTATATTCAGACCCCCATAACCTTTTGTCTGTGGAGCTGAGTGAGAGTTCATTTTTTGTGAGGCAATCTTTAGTTTTTAATTATACCATTTTGGAGTGCTTATGGCTTTTTGATCACTTTTTTTATTCATTTTTTGGGGAGGTCAAGTAACAAAAAAAGGGCAAATCAGCCATTTAGATTTTTTTCCATTACACTGTTTGCTATATGCAATAAATATTTAGTATTTTAGTAGTATGGGCATTTTGGGATGCAGCAATGCCTATGATGTTTTTTTATTGTGTATTATACATATAAAGCTGAAACTCGAAAAATTTGAATATCGTGCAAAAGTCCATTTATTTCAGCAATGCAAATTAAAAGGAATTGCATTAATGCAATTAATGAATTAATTAATTGTGTGACAAGGTTCAATGTTCTAGGCTCATAGTGTCACACTCTAGTCAGCTAATTAATCCATACCCCCTGAGCAAAGGGTACCTCAAAATGGTGACTTTGGGGTTTCATAGGCTGTAAGCCATAATCATCCAAATTATAACAAATAAAGGCTTGAAATATCTCGCTTTGCATGTAATGATCTCATGTGTTAGTTTCACTTTTTAAATTGCAATACTAAAATAAATGAACTTTGCACGATATTCTAATTTTACGAGTTTCACCTGTATATGGAAAGAGGGATGATTTGAATTTTTATATATTTTTAAAAAGCCATGTGGGCCCTGGAAGTGCAGTGCTCCCAAGGTAAGCTGCCTCAGATGCCGTGGCCACAACTGGCCATGGCATCTGTGAGGTTAAATGCTTGAGATCAACATTATCACCTGTCACAGACATTATTAGCCTCAGGTGTCTGCTGTGTAAAACTTCAGAAACCTGGAGGCTATGGTGCCAGCTGCACTCTCGAGCAGAAGCCATATTTAAAGACTGACTTCCCCTGTAATTCACAGTAGGTGGCTGGGAAGAGGTTAAATCAAGTATTAAGTACTTTATTTAAAAAAAGAATTTGGTAATGTATTTTTTAGTTTTTTTTCATGTCAGTATCTATATTTAATTAAAAAAAATTAAATCCTGCAGGCTTCGCACTGGCCACTAAGCCTAATGATAGGCACAATTTATTGGTCTATACAGATCACCTTTCATTGTTACCATCACATGCAGGGTTACAATGACAGATATCACCTATATATATAAAACTAACTCATGATCCGCCAATAGATGATTGTCAAATCTTATCAATTTTTTTCCTTGTACAAAGACCTCTGCACAGGTCAGCGAGCATGCCTACTCTCCCATAAAAATCAAAGGGCCCCCTCTAGGCTATAGAGTGGCTGCTGTAAAGCATATCCTTTAGGCCCCTTTCACATGGGCGAGAATTCCGTACGGGTGCAATGCGTGGGGTAAACGCATTGCACCCTCACTGAATCCGGACCCATTCACTTCAATGGGGCTGTGTACATGAGCTGTGATTTTCACGCATCACTGGTGCGTTGCGTGAAAATCGCAGCAAGCTCTATATTGTGCGTTTTTCACTCAACGCAGCCGCCATAGAAGTGAATGGGGCTGCGTAAAAATCGCAAGCATCCGCAAGCAAGTGTGGATGCAGTGAGATTTTCACGCATGATTGCTAGGTGACGATCGGGATGGGGACCCGATCTTTATTATTTTCCCTTATAACATGGTTATAAGGGAAAATAATAGCATTCTTAATACAGAATGCTTAGTAAAATAGTGATGGAGGGTTAAAAAAAAACAAAAAACTCACCTTAATCCATTTGAACGCTCAGCCTACCATGTCTTGTTTCTTTTTTGATGAAAAGGACCTGTGGTGATGTCACTGTGCTCATCACATGGTCCATCACCATGGTGATGGACCATGTGATGAGCGAAATGATGTCATCAAAGGTCCTGTAGCCAGGTCCTAAAGAAAGTAGAAAGAAGAGGAGATCCGCTACACGGTCAAGTGGATAGGGTGAGTTAAATTTGCTTATTATTTTTAACCCCTCAATTGACATTTTACTAAGCATTCTGTATTAAGAATGCTATTATTTTCCCTTATAACCATGTTATAAGGGAAAATAATAAAATCTACAGAACACCTAACCCAAACCCGAACTTCAGTGAAGAAGTCTCTGGGTACCAAACATGCCGCGCATGCAAAACGCATTAAAAAGCTTTGCACTTGCGCTGAAAAATCTTGTATTTTCCCGCAACACACCCGCATCTTGTCCGGCCCTCACACGTGACGTCCGTGTGAAAGAGGCCTTAATGTTGTTAACATAATAACAGCTTAGGCAACATTATCATGTTCAAGAACGCGAATTTAAATAAATCTACGATTAGAAAATAAAAAACAGATTAGAAAAAAAGATATGTGCAACTATCTGGTTTTAACTGGGAGCAAAATAAAAGTGACCCATTCCCTTGTAAGAGGTGCAATTGTTTCCCCTCAAGCCCCTGGGCCCAGGTACCACAGCAACCTCCATACTCATTATAGATATACTCTTGTTTGGGGCGCACAGGATTAGGTTTTGGTCCAGGGCTGCTCTTGTTAGGCTGACTGTCCTGCCTTTCTAGGGCATCACTAAAATTGATTATGGACAGTGCTTTATCTGTGCTGTTGTGCCAGTCAGCGGCATAGCTAAAGGCTCATGGGCCCTGGTGCAAGAGTTCAGCTTGGGCCCCCCTTCCCTCAGTGCTTTGTGGTCAGGGGCAGGGAAGCACATAGCCTTTGTGCTGCCAAAGACAAAAATTGGAATGGCACATCCCTCCACCTCGCATGCCAAATTCTCGACCTAACCCCTTCCCTCCAGCCAGAGTTGTAAGTTGACCTGCATGCACTTTCTATAATACTGGTGTCTTCTTATGCACCACAAAGGTCTTTGGGTCTCCTCAGGCTCCTGGGCCCTGTAGCGACTGTTACCTCTGCACTCCCTATCGCTACGCCCCTGGCCAAAGTAATGGCACTTTTACAAGGGCTGACCGACAGGAAATTATTGGGAATAAACTGCATTTACATTCAGCAATCATCCCTTCTGTATGGGGAAAATCATTGTTTGCTGGCAGCAGATCCCTGTTTACACAGGACAATATGCTGGAGACAAACAATGATTTATTGTGCGTCATAAAATATGTGTTCACCCAATCGATGGCTCATTCACATAGAGCAGTCATCGGGAACAAGTATTCCTAAGAACGCTCGTTCCCAATGGTTGCCAAGATCCTTGGCCCTGTGACTGTTATGCATTAACCTGTGTCTCCCATTGTATTAATACTTTTGGCTACTGAACTCTCATTTGTAGTGGATAACAAATTTTAAATTTTAATATTGAACCGGTTGCTCTGTTATAGTTTGTACCTCACTACAGTTAAAGGGGTTCTCTGGGAATAATGGGAGTCATTTATTAAGACCGGCGTTTTAGACGGCGCTGGCCTCTACATAACTTTGGTGGACACACCCCCACTTCTAAATGTAAGACAGCTTCCTAGCTTTCTTACAGTTAGACCATTTTCTAAACCAGTATCAAATAATTAGAAAAGGCTCCACCAGCAAACTACTGGAGCTCAGCCTCTCAGTTACCAGCTGAAAAGGGAGATAAATCAATACAAATAATACAGGCTGGCTCACAGTATTTTTGCGTAAAATTTATTAATACACCAAATCAATAATAAAATGTAGTATCAGTATCAGCATACATACATAAACAAATAGGTACAAATGTGCGGAGCTCACGCACAGACCTAGATAACCGGAGTACTCCTATACATGAGACTTAATGGCTAGAGTTATGGTGCAAGGGATGATGTGTTGAACCGTTCAAATGTCCATGATTATAGTTACCGATTCACCGAATAGTTGAAACCATAGATTCAGGATTGTTGTAATTTCCCACAAGGGGACTCTGTGTTTAGATGTCGTCTGACAGTTCGTAACCACACTTTCTCCAATCTGTGGGGCTCCACTTACTTGTTCCTTGCGGAGCAAACCATCCGACCTGCTCGCTCAGCGTCCCACGTGTCCAGCCAGGTAGTTGATCGCTGGTTTGTGACGCAGGCGCCTAAGCCGTCAGGCCAGACGGAAGCTGGTATAGCTGAGCCGAGCCGGTAGTTACCTGGACTTGTCAGGTCAAGGAGAGTAGACACAACAGGATTTACCTTGTGTTTGTGGCAATCACAGATGTAGCAACACAGTTTTAGCCCACTTGGTGGATTCTTGGTGAACGGAATCTTTGTAGCGGTATTTCGTTTTGAAAAAATCTTCTTGCGTTTTTGAAAAAGCCGCACCAATAGCCAAGTCTCAGTACACACTAGATGCGTTTCGGAAACAAGTTCCTTCCTCAGTAGATAGTTGTGTAATGCATAGAAAATGGTAAATGAGATGGGCCTACCAACCCATCCCCTTCCCCACCCATGCTACACAAACTTTTTTTGACCTGGTGTGAGCAGGGAAAAGTCACAGATTGCGGCGCAAAGGAGTTTTACACCTCAATCTGCACCAGAGATACGCCTAATATAGGTGTATTCCTGTCTCCAGCCTGCCTTCATAAACAGAAGACGCATACAGTACTTACCGACTCCTTACCTCTTCAGTTCTCTTTGCTGCCTCCTGCATGTCCATGTTCTGGTTCCCCTGCAAAGTTTACATCCACCACAGCATAGGCATGTTCACATTCTCTGCTGCAGCCAGTGACTGGCTTCAGCAGTGATGTGAAGCCAGTCACTGGCTGCAGTAGAGCATGTGAACATGCCTATGCTGTGGTAGATGTAAACTTTGCACGGGAACCAGAACATGGACATGTGGGAGGCAGCACAATGGACTGGAGCGGTGGGGAGCAGGTACACCTTAAGTATGATATTTATGTTTACTCAGGCAGGCTGGGGACTTCAGACCTATGTGACTCCATAATATGGTCCGCTCAACTGCGTTGGAACATCAGCCCTGAAAGTGATCAAACAACCTGTACTTAGTGGCATGTGCTATCTTGGGGCCTGGGAAGTGGTCTGTGTGTTTTACAGTCCTGTAAGTAAGTAGACTGGTCAAGATCAATGGGATGAGCCCAAGGGATCTCTATAAGGTAAAGTGTTGTTAGCAAATAAACCATCCTCTTCTCTACAGTAATAGTGCAACTGGTAAGCAGTGTGTTAAAAAGTGGAGGTTCGCTAACATTTACAAGTGTGAAGTACTGTTGAAAATTGCCATACTGTGTTGCTGTAAATGCAGGTTAAAGAGAGCAATACTTTGTACCGGAGTGCTCTTTGGACTTGGTCTGTGACTGTCTGACCATGTGGTGGTCTGGAACCGCACTCCTTTTACGGGAAGAGTTTACATATTAGCAACTGAGGGTGGTTGGAAGTAATTCAATAAACGGTAGTGACTTAACGAAGAAGAGGACAACAGAAGACAAATACTGTATAAAGTCCCTGGTGCAACCCTGTGAGAAACAGCTTGCAGGGCAGATTGTGAGGGTGGGGATTGGGGGGATAGGATCCCAGAGACCCTCAGCAGCACCGAAGGATAGGTTAAAGCTGAAAGCCACTTTGAGCTCCACTTTAATCTTTGTGGACAAGTGGAGTATTGCATGGCCCCCTTGGTAAAGTCCTTAATGGAAAGTGATAAACTCCCTTTAAGCTTATTGGGCTACTTCTTGTGTCTGCAACCATCAAGTGGTTGTGTCTTCTTGTTAAGAAACTAAGGCTTGATTCATGCAACCGTGCTCAGTCTGGGAAACACAGCCCATATGTTGGACTTATCTCCCGGACTGACCGTGGCTCCTTTGACTTGAACTGACTACATCCTAATGATTTATGATAATATGATTATATGATGATGTATCATAAATCAATATAATGCAGTAAGTTCAGGTCTGGGGAGCTGTAGTCAGAACAGAAGATGTTTCTGAACTGAGCATTGCTGTGTGAATCAGGCCTAAAGGCTTCTGATAACTACTACATTCTGTGACCATTTTTAAAGGTGAACCTGGTAAACACCCCCTGCATAAAAGTACACCAGACAGAAACTGTGAAAATCTTTAACAATAGCATACACTGTTTGAAATTTCTATAAAATTCTATAAACTTTCAAGCAAAATATATTATTGGAGAAAAAAGATATTTCCCAAAATATAAACCATTTTCAATATGGCGAAATGTTTTATAATATGGGAGATATATATTTGTATATGCCTTTCATTCAGTGGACCGAGAACTGTACCCCTTTGTTTTCTGCAATCAGAAAAAGGAAGTGCTTGGAGGATCAGAGTTATAGAAAATGAGGGGGTCACAAAGTACAGACCCTATTAAATCTTTAGATATGTCTCAGTGATTTGCCAGATTTTCAACCACTTAACGACGCAGTCTTGTTTTGTACTCAGGGCTACACATTTTGTTTTTCATTTATTAATCTGTGCATTTCAAAAGCCGTAACTTTTTCTCTTTTCTATTTAGGGTACTTTCACACTAGCGTTTTTCTTTTCTGGCATAGAGTTCCGTCACAGGGGCTCTATACCGGAAAAAAACTGATCAGTTTTATCCTAAAGCATTCTGAATGGACAGCATTCCGTTCAGTATGCATCAGGATGCGTCAGTTCAGTCCCTCTTATGTTTTTTGGCTGTAGAAAATACTGCAGCATGCTGTATTTTTCTCTCCGGCCAAAAACACTTGCCGGAATTAATTTCCATTGAAATGTATTAGTGCCAGATTAGATCCGGCATTAAAATTGCCGAATTGACGGATCCGTTCTTCTGGTACGCGCATGAACAGACCTTCAAATCTGTGAAAAAAATAAATACCGGATCCGTTTTTCCAGATGACACCGGAGAGACAGATCCGGTATTTCAATGCATTTGTCAGACAGATCCGCATCCGGATCTGTCAGACAAATGCTATCCGTTTGTGTCTGACAAATGGCATCCGTTTGCGTCCTGATTGCGGATCCGGCAGGCAGTTCCGGCGACGGAACTGGCTGCCGGAATCCTCTGCCACAAGTGCCCTTACCCGGCTGCAGTGGTGACATCACATTGACAAAATGTGATTGGCTGCATTTGTCATGTGTTGTCCTTAGGGGACTTGAACATGCAATCTTTGAATGACATGCACTATGCACTATAGTTCTCCTGTGATACAGTTCATGATCATTCTGACAGGCACCTTAATACATCCTGCTAGAGGCAAGATGTATCAGCAGTAGGGACATTGCAAGACTGGGGCCCTTCAGAAAGAGAAGTACTCGGCACCCTGTGATTGCTTTCGCAGGGTGATGATTGGAAAACAAAGGGAGCTACTATCTTCTGTTTAATTGTGCAGCTGCTGCAATCACTATTGACCTCAGCATCTAAGCAGATCTTATCTTATAAACTAAGATGTTATCTCTGGATCCTAGCCTTGAAAGCCTGGTGTCTGCTGTATGATACAGCTGGCATCGACATGCCAGGACATGAGTCCAGCTGCTGAGCCCACAGCATCACCATAATGTACTATTTTGGCCCCCGAGCATTAAGTGCCAGGAATCTGTGATAAAAAAAGTTTGTCACAGAGTGGGAACAGGAGCTGAACCTTCCCTTCAAGATATTATAGTATATTTTTTTTGTCCCAAATAATCTCTTTAATATACAATGAGGTAGATTTATGAAAAGGCATACATTGGCAGTTACCATGGCATCTAATCAGCTTCCAACTTACTTGGTTTCCATGTGCAAGCATTTTAACTGTTTCGATATACAGTAAATCCATCAATGAGTTAAAATGGCAGCACAACAGTCCAAGAGAATGTTTATCTAGTAATAGAAGATAGATGTGGTAGGTCAATATTGTACACATCAGAGTATAAGGCACTGTAACCAGTAATTACCACTGCTTGTTCTCTCTCCACCCTTCACTACCCCATACTAATGGATATAGACAAGTTGGCATCCCTTAGACCCTACCTTGGTAAAACAGCCTGATTTTGAAGTAAAGGTCTTTAATTAATGTGTAGTCAGAAAATGAAGAATAATTCCCATTTTGCTTTTGTTTGTTTTTGGGGTTTCGTGAGTTCATAAATATAAAATCTCCATTAGAGAGCTAATCATTCATGTTTCAATACTCAATGCAAGAATTAGATATCAATTTTAAAGGGATTGTCCAGGAGTTTAGTATTGATGGCCTGTCCTCTGTGGGGATTCGCTCTGGTAGTTAAGACTAGTGGATGCAGTATAGAGAGAAAGTACACAGTTCTTGAATCAAACAGCGGTGTTTATTCATATACTGGCGTATAACAAAACTCAGGTGGCTTGGTGTTTGTTCACACACAAGGAAGGTCCATAAACAATAAAAGTCACCTTTTCTCCTGGGTGTTAATTCACACCCTGTTAGCAGTTCAGCCTCATTCAAGTCCATAGGCGGCCTGTTAGAGGGGCCTGAGTCCTCCAGCCCGGCTCAAACCTCAAATCCCAGCACAGCCCTGAATTCACAGCACACAGACTCCTGAATGTAATTATCCGAGGCATGTCTTTATTACAGCACACAGAGTCCTGAGCTTCACTGTCAGAGGGAGGTAAATCCACACACCTGGCAGTGCTGGCAGGTTTTTATGCCTGGCAAAACCCATCCTGGAACATGGGGAGTAGTCACCCACCCAGCACTTTGATTACTTCCAATAAGAGCCGTCCCGGATCAGCTATGACAGCCATGCTAAATCTCAATGTGTCAATTAGCAATAGCTGCTGCTGACACATAAAATACCGGCTCTTACTTCACCGAGGCCAGGAACCTCGGAGACACATACTTTCCATCCACAATGATTCCAGGAACCTTCTTGCACCTCACAATAGGTCCTCCTATATCTGATCGGTGTGGGTCCAACTCCCAACACCTTTTTACAAGAGAACTTGTAACTCCTAGTTGTTAATTTATGTACAGTGTACAGTTATAAGAAAGGATTCTCTAGAATTATCAAACTTTCATAGTGAATACAAGTAATTACTACAAAAAACTATTAAACTAGTACTAGTCTTAAAACAGATATGTCAGGAGAGGTAAAATGTCCTCTTTAAAAGGGTTTTCCAATAAAATCTTGCGGATGCGTGGATCAGATACAGACAGAGCCGGTGCAAGGATTTTTGCCGCCCTAGGCAAGATAAAAATGTCCGCCCCTCCCCCTTACCAGATGATCTGCCCATATCATGACATCACATATGTTCCACCCCTTTCACTAATGTCGCCCTGGGGTCCGTCCTGGGGAAGAATAAAGCAGCTGCACCTGTCCTGCACTCCAATCCAGGTAGGATGGTCTGGAGCCCACTTCTGTTCTGTCCCAGAGAGAGAAGGCAATTTAGGCACTGCCGCTGCTGCCGCACTGGGGGTCGGGGGAGGCAAATTGCTGGTGGTGGGACTGGTGGACTGTGGCCGTGGCTGGCTGGCTCAGCCTGGCTGCTCGGCTGCTGTTCAGTGTGCGGCCTTCTCTTCCTCCTTCGCTCCACCCCTCTCTCGGCGTCACTTGACGTCCTCAAGGGTAGGAGGGGTCAGGGGGTTCAGTCCAGATCAAGATCATTCAGGGAGGGCGGCAGAGCTCCGCCTCCGCCTCCGCTCCACCCTCAGCAGCCAGCCAGGTAAGCTAGCAGAGCAGACGCAGTAAGTCACTCAGTCAGACCACCAAAGAGACAGACACAGACAGCACAGCGGTATCAGACTGTCAGTGTCAGTGTGCAGACAGTCTCAGTCAGACTGTCTCTCTGGTCTGCTGCTCCAGTGCGCCCCCGCCCCACCCCCACGGCTTCACTGAGATCTGTGGATGACGCACTGTTATGGGAGGATCTGTGGATGACGCACTGGTATGGGGGGGGGGGATCTGTGGATAATGCACTGGTATGGGGGGGGGGATCTGTGGATGACGCACTGGTATGGGGGGGGATCTGTGGATGATGCACTGGTATGGGGGGGGATCTGTGGATCAGATGCATAAGTGTGGAGAGAGGAAGAGGTGGGGACACTCATGGCGGGGCCTGGTGCAGTGACTCTACTCTAATACACCGGGCCCCGCAGCTGTTAAGTACATTCAATCCGAATGGGTTCACAATTACTGTACTTACTGTAGTACCTTATGTATAGCATTAAGATGGCACTGACCGTCAGCTCCTCATGCACCGCCTGCCTATCTCACTTTATGAATGAACAGGCAGACGGGCAGGCGGCGCATGAGGAGGGAGCTGCCGGTCTGCGCCGTCTTAATGCTATACATAAGGTACTACAGTAAGTACAGTAATTGTGAACCCATTCGGATTGAATGTACTTAACAGCTGCGGGGCCCGGTGTATTAGCGTAGAGTCACTGCACCGGGCCCCACCATGAGTGTCTCCTCCTCCTCTCTCCACACCGATACTTCGCTGGCCGCGCTGTGGAGCATAGTGGTCAGCGAAGTATCCACAATCCGCTTTATAAGACGCGCGGCCATTTTTCCCCCACTTTTGGGGGGGGGGGGGAGTGCGTCTTATAAGGCAAAAAATACAGTAAATAATAAACATATTGCATTGTCTACTGACTACTTACCACCAGGACAATAAGATGAGCTGGTCTCTGGCTGCAGTCTGGCTCTGGGGACTGGTCCTGGAGACAAACACACGGTAGGTAGGTAGTAATTAACCAATGTCGCCTTGGGGGGGGGGGGCAAATTGCTGGTAGTTGGTGCCTGCCTGGGGACTGCTGAACCCTGACTGTGGCTGCTCAGCTGCTGCTCAGTGTGCGGCCTTCCTCCTTCACTCCGCCCCTCTCTCACATGACGTGCTCAAGGGTGGGAGGGGTCAGACATCAAGATCATTTAGGGAGCCTGGGAGGGCGGCAGAGCTCCGCCTCCGCTCCACCCTCAGCAGCTAGAGGTAAGGTAACGCAGACACGCAGTTGAGCGGCCGGAGCGATTCTTTAGAACAGCAGGTAGCAGCCAGCAAAGCGCTCAGCTGCAGCATGAGGGGCTCCGCCGGCCGCCCGCCCGAACCTATATATTATAAGTAACCAACGTTTTTTGTTTTGTTTTTTAAGCCGCAACGGGCGGGCGCCCCCTGCTAAATGGCGCCCTAGGCGACTGCCTAGTTCGCCTTACTGGTGGCGCCGGCCCTGGATACAGACTGAAACTACAGCCTTGTGTATGAGCCCTAAAGTAAATATATTATCTCCAAGGAAAACTACAGTTAAAGCCAGAGTTTTTCATTGTAATTATTTATGAAGCAGTCATTCAGACTTCACAGTTAATAGTCTTTGGAAAGCAAAATAGAATTGATCATGGTCAAGTAAATCAGTTGGTGGAAGTATAAACATTATTTATCATTCAACTACAGTGCATTCGGAAAGTCTTCAATGAACTCATACCCCATAATGACAAAGTGAAAACAGAATTTTTTTAATGTTTACAGATGTATTAAAAAGGAAAAACTAATTTTGCATAAACATAAGTACTGAGACCCTTTGCTATGATAGTTGAAATTTAGCTGTGGGGTCTCCCATTTTTTCTTGATCAGCTTTGAGATGTTTCTACACTTTGATTTGATTCCGCCTGTGGTAAATTTAGTTGATCAGATATGATTTGGAAAGACACAGCACGGACTCACAGCTATCAATGCATATCAAAGCAAAAGAAAAGCCATGAGAAGGAAAGAACTGCCTTTAGTGCTCAGAGACAGGATTGTGTGGAGGCACTGATCTGGAGACGGGTACAACAAATTTATGCTACACTGAAAGCTCCCTAGAGCACAGTGGTCTCCATAATTCTTAACAGAATAAGTTTAGAATAATTAGGACTTGTCCTGGAGCTGGCCACCCCACCAAACTAATTAATTGGGGGGAAAGGAACTTGGTAAGAACCCAATGGTCACTCTGACTGAACTACAAAGATCCTGTAATCAGATGGTAGAAACTTCCATAAGGTCAATCATCTCTCCAACACTCCATCAATCTGTATTTTATGACACAGTGGTCAGAGAGAAGGATCTCCTCAAGTAAAAGGCACATAAGAGTTTGAAAAAAAAGTACCTAAACACCTCTCAAACTATGAGAAACAAAATTCTCTGGTCTGATGAAATTAAGATTTTTGGGGGCCTCAATAATAAGCATGTTTGGAGGAAACCAGGTACTGCACAATACCATCCCTACTGTGAAGCATGGTGGGTGCAGCATAATGCTGTGGGGTGTTTTTCATTGGCTGGGAGAGGGAAACTGGTCAGAGTTGAGGGAAAGCGGAATGGAGCAAAGTAAAAAGATCTGATCCAGAGTGCTCTGAACCTCAGACTGGGGTGAAGGTCCACCTAACAAGACAGTGACCCCAAGTACAAAGCCAAGAAACAGGAGTGGCAAAGGGACAATTCTGTGAATGGCTTTGCCCAGCCAGAGCCCTTACTTGAAGCTTATTGAACATTTCTGGAGAGACCTGAAAATGACTGACCACCAACAGTCCCCATCCAACCTGACAGAGCTTGAGAGGATCTGCAGAGAAGAATGGCAGTGAATCCCAAAATCCAGGTGTGTAAACCTTGTGGGATCATACCCAAAAAGACTGGAGGCTGTCAAGTCCCGAGGGTCTGAATACTTACCTGTGTATGTCAATACAATATATTAGTTTTTACTTTTTGATAAATTACTGTATTTTCCGCCCTATATAATATTTTTCATTAGACCTCGGGTCAGACCACCAAACAGATCCTCAATGTTAATCAGACCTCAGCTGACAGCCTCAATAAGCCCCCCAATGTTAATAAGACCCCAATAAGACCTCAGATCAGACCTCAGCTCAGACCCCAATGTGAATCACCCACAATCAGACCTCAAATAAGAGCCCCATGCCTCATCAGCCCCCATATGCCTCTCATCAGACCCAATATGCCTCTCATCAGCCCCCATGCACCTCGCGTCAGACCCTCATCAGCCCCATTGCCTCATATCAACCCCTCATCAGCCCCCATTGCCTCATATCAGCCCCCAGCAGCCCTCATTGCCTCAGATCAGCCCCAGCAGCGCCCATTGCCTCAGATCAGCCCCAGCAGCGCCCATTGCCTCAGATCAGCCACCAGCAGCCCCCATTGCCTCAGATCGGCCACCAGCAGACCCCATTGCCTCAGATCAGCCCCCGACAGCCCCCGACAGCCCCCATTTCCTCAGATCAGCCCCCATTGCCTCATGCTTAATAACATAAAAACATTTAAAAAACACTAACCTCTCTTGCTCCAGATGCTGGTGCTCCTCTCCTCCAGCGTGATCCTCTACATCCTGCCGCCAGCTGTGCTGTGAACTGGCGTGCACAGCATGAGGGCCCTCACGCTGTGCACAGCCACAGTACAGCCAACAGCAGAGGAACAGGAAGCAGAGAGTACAGAGCCTTCATGGTTTCCCGGTCCTCCGGTACTAATGAGCGCTTCCATAATGGAAGTGCTCATTAGTATTCGCCCCTTAAGACGCTGGGGCATTTTCCCCCCACTTTTACCTCCCATATCGTTTGAGGCGAAAATAGCAAGGATTACAAACATCCTGTTTTCACTTTCTCATTATGAGGTATTGAGCGCAGAATCACGGGGAATAAGGCCCTAGAAAAATTCTCCAATGTGCACCAGAACCAATAATCAAAGTCCAAGACCAGCCTCACAGCACCTTTCCCAAATGAAGCAGAGCAAGGCCGATGGGAGCTGGGGTGTATGACACTCTGATGTACGATATAGCCGCTTATATCTAATTATCTGCATTGGTATTAGTGACATATCAGATAGTAGAAATCTATACACAAAGGTACCCATTCACTTAATTGGTCTCCTGATTTTGAAATTCTATATTAAGACATTCATTGAGACATTCATTAAGACATTCATTGAAGTCATACTTGAGCTTGTTGGGTTTGGCTGTAATGTGAAAGGGTCCTGATATCTTGAGATGCCGTCTGAGTTGAAATATCCAAATCAATGAATACATTAGACAGGAATTCTGCATGTGACTGACCGTTTACCCACATTCGTGCAATACAGAAGCATACTGCAGCCGTAAAGAAATGCAGAGGACATTGATTACAATATTTTGAATATTTCCACCTAGAGCAATCACCGCAGCCCAATTCTCTTATAATGACAGGGAACAGAAATAGTCCATCTCTGGTGCCCAGGATCCTACATATGTGTGTAAATGGGACACTTTAAACATCTGCTTATTTATTTATCTAATGTATGGTATTTCACATTGTCAGTCCGGCATTGTCATTTCACCCATTCGCCCCTAGGTGGTGCTGGCGCCACATAATATATATAGCTGGGGTGTGTCTAGCTTAGGTTACTTTCACACTTGCGGCAGAGTGATCTGGCAAGCAGTTCCGTCGCCAGAACTGCCTGCTGGATCCGGCAATCTGCATGTAAACGGACAGCATTTGTAGACAGATCCTGATGCAGATCCGTCTCACAAATGCATTGCAAGAACGGATCTGTCTGTCTGTTTGTCATACGGACAATCTGATCAGTTTTGTTTTTTCAAATTTTTACCCATCTGCGCATGTGCAGACCAGAAGGATGGATCCGGCATTGCAGTATTTTTAATGCCGGATCAGGCACTAATACGTTGATATGGAAAAAAATGCTGGATCCAGCATTCAGGCAATTGTTCGTTTTTTTGGGCCGGAGATAAAACCGCAACATGCTGCCGTATTATCTCTATCCTGAACAGTCAAAAAGACTAAACTGAAGACATCCTGATGCATCCTGAACGGATTTCTCTCCATTCAGAATGCATGAGGATAAAACAGATCAGTTATTTTCCAGTATAGAGCCCCTGTGATAGAACTCTATGCCGGAAAAGAAAAACTCTAGTGGAAATTCCCCTAGAGGGGAGAGAGAGCAGAATCTGGAGTTGAAGTGAAGTAGTTAGTGAGAGAGGAGGAAAGCAAGTTCATGGAGAAGAGAAACGGGCCTAAATCAACATGTAACTGTTTTATTTTCCTCTGGGCCCTAATCAAGCCTGGAGAAGACAACCACAGCAAACAAGCACCAGACAGTGAGTCTATGTCTAAATATGAAGTAAGCCTAGTGAGGGTTACAGCTGAATATAGCTTATGGACCTCATCAGCACAAGTGCCTGAGAGTAACTTTCCAAGTGCCGAGGCACAAATGGATAATTAGTGCGCAGAATTGTCCTTATTCACCAGAAGACTTCTGGGTCATAGTGGAAAAACCTAAATCAATTTAGGAGAGCATCCTTCAAATAATGTAGTAGAAGACTGATGTCTGCCATGAGGGAGAACGCCCTTATTGGATAACCCAAGATACGTAGAAGACAGCATATTTAGTACCAGGGTGCTATAGATTAAAGAGGTTGTCCAGTCCCAAAATCAAAATTATTTTTATGTGCTCCTAACACCCCTCACCATGCATACATATGCCCCCAATGACTGTTTTTCATGTCTGAGCTTTCCTTCCCCCCTGGAAGACATCACATTATCCAGGCAGCTCTGTTTACTTTCTCCCCTTCTTGTTTTGTTGAATACATAACTTTATTGATACACAAGCCTGGCTGCACTGCACAGAGATGAGTCACAGGCTGGACACGCCCCCCGCTCTGCTCTGTCTGTAGCAGCTACACCATCTATAATTCCTGTGTCCATGTTAGGCTACTTTCACACTTGCGGCAGTGTGATCCGGCGGGCAGTTCCGTCGTCGGAACTGGCCGCCGGATCCGCCGATCTGCTGCTGCCTGAAAGCATTTGTGAGACGGATCCGGATGCGGATCCGTCTCACAAATGCATTGCAAGGACGGATCCGTCTCTCCGCTTGTCATGCGGACCGACGGATCCGTCTTGTACATTTTTCGCATTTTTACCGATCTGCGCATGCGCATGCCGGAACGACGGATCCGGCATTCCGGTATTCTGAATGCCGGATCCGGCGCTAATACATTCCTATGGGAAAAAATGCCGGATCCGACGTTCAGGCATGTCTTCAGCTTTTTTTGTCGGAGAAAAAACCGTAGCATGCTACGGTTTTCTCTTTTGCCTGATCAGTCAAAACGACTGAACTGAAGACATCCTGATGCAAACTGAACGGATTACTCTCCATTCAGAATGCATGGGGATATGCCTGATCAGTTCTTTTCCGGTATAGAGCCCCTGTGACGGAACTCTATGCCGGAAAAGAAAAACGCTAGTGTGAAAGTACCCTTACTACACCCAGACATGAATCTACTTCTCACCCAGTGTCTAAATCCCATTACTGACTGTCCACAGGCTCTGCCCTCACATCTGTATCTAATCCTATCCTGTGTGATATAGCCTGCTGAGCGGTGTATCTAATCCCATCACTGATCGTCCACAGGCTCTTCCCTTACTATCTCCAGAATGTGCAAAAGACCATATCCATTTTGCGATCCACATTTTTTGCAGTCCCACTGAGTTCCATGGATTTGAGGTCCTCATTTTGAGGACCAGAATAGGTCATGTTCTGTCTTTACTGGAACTGACATAAAGCTGTAAAAAACATACTGATGATGTCCATGTGCTTTCCACATCCGTATGTCAGTTCTGGCAAAGATAAAACATGTCCTATTCTGGTCCTCATAATGCAGATCTAGAACCCATAGAACTCAATAGGACTGCAAAAAAAATGTGAATCGCACATGGACAGTAACCATATTTAGTGGATGCGCGACTTGCAGACTGCAAAACAGATACGAGCCCTATAACTTATACTCAGCGCCCATAACAGTGACATCCACAGTGCCCCCGTTAACAGTGATGTCCACAGTGCCCCCGTAACAGTGACGTCCACAGTGCCCCCGTAACAGTGACATCCAGAGTGCCCCCATAACAGTGATGTCCACAGTGCCCCGGTAACAGTGATGTCCACCGTGCCCCCGTAACAGTGACTTCCACTGTGCCCCCGTAACAGTGACGTCCATCGTGCCCCCGTAACAGTGACGTCCACAGTGTCCCCGAAACCCATAACAGTGCCGTCCACAGTACCCCCGTAACAGTGCGTCCACAGTGCCCCTGTAACAGTGCCATCCACAGTGCTCCCATAACAGTGCGTCCACAGTGCCCCTGTAACAGTGCCATCCACAGTGCCCCCGTAACAGTGCCGCCCATAGTGCCCCCATAATTGTGCTGTCCACAGTGCCCCTAGTGCCTGTTTATGCCCCCTTGTGCCCCCTAGTACCATCCAGTACCCCCACTATGCCATCCAGTGACCCCTTGTGCCATCCAGTGCCCCCTTGTGCCCTCCATTGTCCCCCTTATGCCCTCCATTTCCCCCTTGGGCCATCCATTGCCCCAAGTGTCATACACTGTGCCCCAGTGAAATCCAGTGCCCCCATGTGCCATCCTAATTTCCCCACAGTGCTATCCACAATTCCACAGTACTGCCCCCCCCCCCCCCCATGTGCCAGTCAGTGCCCCCAGTGAGATCCACAGCATAGAGATCAGCCTCTGTGGCTGATCGCTTTGCTGTCACTCCTGCACAGCTCCTACATCGCGCTGTGCAGGAGTCAGTACAGGCTTCGCATAGAAGCCTGTACGATACAGAGAGCGGCCTGCACATGCGCACTAGCATTCAGCCTAGTGCGCTGTGAAGACTGCCATCCGCCTCTTTCTCCAGGTGGCGGTGAAGTGGAATACAATTGGACTTATTTCTGAGTCATCACTTATACCATATGAATGCACTTTATTGATGGACTGTTTGAATTGTTTTACAACAACTGACTCTTCATAACTACTACTACACTCAACATTTGCACCTTACGGTGCTGGCGTCAAGAACACAGGGGCCCAGCCACCAAAGTACCTTAAACACCAATTACCATCAAGGGCACCTCAACCAACATCTGGCTGGTGTTCCCTGCAACAGAGAGTGCCCCGGAGGATTTCGTACTGTCTTCCCATCCACTGTACGCCAGCCCAGGGAGGCATCTGCTAACGGTGAGTGAACATGAACTATTACACCCATCGGTCCACCGTAGCCTCGCTTGTTTCCCCTGTGGTTTGGTATGTTACATACCTCACAGGGGAATGCTATGGAAATCTAACATTATATGAACTTCAGAGATTTCTGTGTGTCACTGATGGGTAGAGAAATGCCAGGGATCCACAATCTATTATATCATACATTTGTATATGTACAGATCGTTGATAATATTCCTTCTAGTCAGTGACCTTTAGATATGATCTGTCAGCTATATACAGTATAGGATGATGCAATGAAAACACAGATCGTTATCACCTATGTCCCTGCTACTCTAGAACTGAGAAAAAAATTCAAATGGTAAAAAAGTGTCCATATATTTGAGAATGTATGCTGCTTTAATCCTACAAAGATTTTCCATAGTCCCCAATGTGTGCATGCCCAGCCCCATACCTATCGAATATACTCTAATAAAAAAGAAAAACATAGAGCGGGGTATTAGACAGGTGTGGACATAGACAGCGGAGGCCCCTGTGCAAGAATTGTATGTAGGTCCCATGTTGTTTAAAACCAATTTATCAAGAATGAGTGGCTTATCACAATGCCCCACAATTTACATGGGTCTATTATTTTAGTTGGCCATTTATCGGAATTAACTTTTACAGAAACAATGTTCCCAATAATCACCCAACGAAAGGGCAAATGCTCATTTATCTGGTGAAATAATTGTTTATGCTGACATCATTGTTTAAGGGCGGCAGATCATGATGCCATGCTTGTCCCCATACAGTGGAGGTGATTGCTGCATCTGAATGCAGCTCTCACCTCCTCGGACCAGCAGGTAATTATCAAGAAGGAGTTCTTTACTTCTTGCTATTTACTCTCTAGTCACTCCTACACACCATAGCAGCATACTATGCTGCTGCTATGGGGCCCAGGGCAAGAGGGGGCCCAGTCTTAGTTGGGAGTATCTCCTCTTCTACTGGAGGTGAAACCTTAGTTAGGACTCTACCCTCTGAAGGAACAACTTTTAGCAAATTAAACAATGGAAAAAATGACTCAAGGGTCATTGAAAAGGGTTTAGGCAGGAACCCTTCTGTCCTGTGTGGGGGGCCTGGTTTGATCCTTGCTATGGGACCCTGACTTCTCTATGTACGCCACCGCTCCTACATTTTTTATTGTGATATGGCCCCCCTTGGCTAAAGAGTCTCTGTGCCGCTTCAGCAACTGTTTTAGAGAAATACTGTATCTACAGCATGGCTGGCCTGCATTCAGAAAAGGATGTAAATGTTCCAGCTCACCTGCCACCAGGTGCATGAGATTGAGAGCCGCTCATCGTATCTCAGAAGATAACCATGTGAAAACGATCCAGCAATCCATAAAGTTTATAAAAGTATACTTTATTTTAATCCATTAACACAACATACACTGCAACCAATGTCCAGCATAAAGGGAGCAAAAGACTTATCTGACGTGTTCCCAAACCAACAGGAACCTTAAGCATAGATATTTACAACTAAGGACCCTGTTGGACCAGAAACATGTCCGTTAAGCCCTTTGTTCCTTTTATCTTGAACATTGAATATGGTGTATGCTGTTTTTAATGAATTAAAATAAAGTAAATTTTTGGAGTGCTGGATCATTTGCATATGTTTATTCAGCATGTTTCAGCATTTATCTTTTTTGAATCTGGTGAATTATAATAGCGGGCGGTTTGGGCTACCACTCAGGACCTGAGGCTCCTGGGGGCTATGGCCACCTAAACCATTTATTGTCGTACAGATATACAGTTGACAAAAAGAGCAGGGCCCACTGTTCCAGACAGCCTAGCACTTTCAGTGCAGACAGGCTCATTACATCTTTCTCTGCGCCACCTGCTGAAGTAAAGGCAGAGAGGCAATGAGAGCACGAAAAGAAGAGACCTGGCTTGTGTTTGATGTTTTCATAGTTCCATGTATGTGTGAATTGGTTTAAAATGTTATTGCTGATTTCTTGGCCATTTATGCACTGCGTGAATGTCCAGAGCAATGGGGGATAAAAGAGCATCTGTCAGCAGGATCAGCCATATTAAACTAGGCATAATACCTGGTAGGGTTGACCCTGCTGAGCAGAACAACCTTTATATACCGCCTGAGAAAAATAATGATTGACTGCCACACAAGAACCAATGATGTCATCCTCCACCTGGAAGAGTAGACGCTTAGTCTTGTTTGGGTGGAGGAGGATGTCAGTGAAGTTATCTGCACTGCTGGGAAAGCAAATGTACTTTGCATGCGCCCAGAGTGTAGACTATGTGCAAGCACAAGATTACAGGACCAGACAAGATGCTTAGCCCACTCAATCATGGAGATCAGTGGAGTAGCTCTAAGTGCAGGGCAGGGGAGCTCTGGTGCTCCAAGGGGCTCAGACCTGTGCCTCAGAGCACTGTAGACCTTATTTACATATTCATAAAAAGTTATTTTTCTCAGAAGAGTCGAAATGTTTGACCATTGCCCAATTCAAATTGAGGACAGAGAACCCGCATTCTGGTAAACGGTGGGTATCCCAGCTGTTGGACTCCCACCGATCTAACAGTTAACACCTATCCAGTTGAAAGGTCAGTAAGTATAGGCGTCTGATTTAGAATATAAATATCTTTTCTCGTTTGTGGCCTGCATTCATTCAGGGGCTGGTACGGGGTCTAAATATATATATTTTTTAAATGTATTTATGGATCTTGGGTCTGAATTATTTTAGAGGTGTTTACTATAGACACAGCATGGCAGGGAGAGTTGAAGAAGGAAAATCCAAGTTTTGGTTAACAACTCAAGCCATATACAGTAGTCTACTTAATCTGCTTCTTATTTTAATCTAGCAAACAAGAGAGCTGTGCTTATAATTTGCTTCCAACATTTTTGTACTAAACATGAGACAAACCGCTCCATCTTTAATTCCTACCAATTCATCATTTTGCTGGTGTACTTGCTGATTACTCATGTAATATGTTTGTTTTTCCTTTCCAGAATTCCCTTGCATCCATTGCAATTACCAGGCTTTTGAAGGATTTTTGGGCAGATAAACTCTGAATTCATGTTTATATATAATTAGTTACCTAATAGAAAAGACCCCTAAGTCCTTAAAATGGCCAACTCTCAGGTAAAATGCTTGGAAGATGATCTGGAATTTATAAACATTTCTGAAGCAAGTCCTCAGTTTTACTATTCAGAGACACAAAGAACTGCCTTAGAAGCCCTTTTATCTTCTGGAGAAGCTGCTTTCAACAGTTACCTTAAAAATGAAGGCGCTCGACAGTTTTTATCAAGGGAAGAAATTATTTCTCTAGAAAGCACTGCAGTGGACTCTCAACTAGGAAAACTAGAATATGAGGAGGATTCGGAGCTGGATGAAGATTTAACTGTAAGTTACTGGCCAGGAAAATCAGATGTACCAACACCTATGCTGGATCTTGGATGGCCAGAGGGAGACACGTGGAAAGGAATTACACGAGCAGACGTTTACACACATCCTCCTACCAACAATGCTCCTCACATTAAAGTGGTGGTTCGAAGAACAATCCAAAATGCAACAAAGGTATGTAAGTAGAGGTTCGTCAGAATTTACTGCCATCTAAGTCTTCAAATTTCTCAGTAGTTTGGTCATGGGATCTCTTTGTATCTGATATCTGATTTTGTCAATTCATATTTTGTGCTAATTGTCCTCTTCTGTGCTTCCATACAACATTGCCCCTAGTGTCAACAGCTTAATGATCATCAGTCCTCTGATCTGAAGGAAAATCCCTTTCATTATTGATGGTGGTCTTCCCTCACACATATCAGCTATTGTAAAATGATTCAGATATAGATAATGAATGATGTCACCTAGCAGAATTCAGGCTGGATAGTTAGTTTTGTCAAGTGCATACAACCAGTTTCTTACTTTTATTTTTATTTTACTCCACTATTGCAGTTCTCCCTCAAGTTACACTATTATTTAGTTATTTTTCTTAATCAGATAATTTTTATTTTAATTAAAAGATTTCTTTTGAAAACATATACAAAACAAGTTAACTGCAGATCAGAAGATACAAGTTATTCGGATTCGAATAAGACCACATAGATAAGCAATCTATTGTTTTGTTCTTAGGTGACTGGTGTCTTCAAATGTTGAAATACTGAGACCATAGCTATAACATAGCATCAGCATGGGCTAGTGAGGAAATGGTCGTATCAAAGTATTTAAATCAGTTTATTTCAGGAGCTAGTTTCCAGACTGGTCCAGGTTTGGGTTGTGAATGTTATTTATCTTGTCCTTTCAAAAGCATTTAATTCAGTAACAAATAAAAGGTTGATATATTAAATAAAAATGCTAGGACAAAGGATAAAGTATATGTAAATGGGTTGAAAAGTGGCTCAGTGATAGGAAACAGAGGATAGTCACGTTAGGTGCCACATGGTTCAATATTAGGCCCTCCTCCTTTTAATATGTTTGTTAGTTACCTTGTAGATGGCTTATAGCATAGAGTTTCAATATTTGCAAATTATGCTAAGCTCTGTAAGGTAGCCAACACAGAAGAAGATCATATAATATTACAGAGGGATTTGCTGAAGCTGGAGGCTTGGGTAGAAGAATAGAGATGGTCTTGCGGTTCTCTCAGCGGTCGTTTCTCGGCGAACTTCGTTCGCAGTTCGTCAAACAAGCGAACATATGGTGATGTCCACCGGCGCCATATTCTTTTGCATTGTGCCGAACTTTGACCCATGACACATTTATCAGGTGGGACAGGACAGCCAATTGAGATGTTTCAGCACATGGACACACCTCCTACACAATAAATAAACCCAATCTGGCAGCCATTTTACATTCTGTTTTTTGCCAGTGTAGGGAGAAGTTGCTGTGTGCATTTATATTGTGCAGCAGTTGTGTGCGGTTCTGCTGAGATACTGCAGCTATACAGAGGGGCAAACGCTATTGGAACAACTAATTGCAACTGGTGTGATATACCTGTTGCCCCCCAAAAAACTGATTAAGGGGTGCAATATACCTGCTTCCACAAAATACTGATTAAGGGGTTTGATTTACCGGCTTCCAGCGAATACTAATTGAGTGGTGTGATACACCGGCTTCCAAAAAATATTTATTGAGGGGTGTGATACATCAGTTTCCACAAAATATTGATTGAGGCCTACGATACATCGGCTTCCACCAAATATTTATTAAGGGGTTTGATATACTGGCTTCAAGCAAATACTCATTAAGGGGTTCTATATACCTGTTTCCACAATATACTGATAGAGGGGATTGATATACCGACTTTCACCAAATATTGATTGAGGCCTGCGATACACCGGCTTCCACCAAATATTGATTAAGGGGTTTGATTTACCAGCTTCCAGCAAATACTCACTATGAGGTTCTATATACCTGTTTCATCAAAATACTGATAGAGGGGATTGATATAACGACTTCCACCAAATATTGATTGAGGCCTGCAATACACCAGCTTCCGACCAAATATTGATTAAGGGGTTTGATATACTGGCTTCCAGCAAATATTTATTAAGGGGTTCCATATACCAGTTTCCACAAAATACTGATAGAGGGGATTGATATATCGGCTTCCACCAAATATTGATTGAGGCCTGCAATACACCGGCTTCCACCAAATATTGATTAAGGGGTTTGATTTACCGGCTTCCAGCAAATACTCACTAAGAGGTTCTATATACCTGTTTCAACAAAATACTGATAGAGGGGATTGATATACCAGCTTCCACCAAATATTGATTGAGGCCTGCAATACACCAGCTTCCACCAAATATTGATTAAGGGGTTTGATATACCGTCTTCCAGCAAATATTTATTAAGGGGTTCTATATTCCAGTTTCCACAAAATACTGATAGAGGGGATTAATATACCAACTTCCACCAAATATTGATTGAGGCATGCGATACACCAGCTTCCACCAAATATTGATTAATGGGTTTGATATACCAGCTTCCAGCAAATACTCATTAAGGGGTTCTATATACCCGTTTCCACAAAATACTGATAGAGGGGATTGATATACCAGCTTCCACCAAATATTGATTGAGGCCTGCAATATACCTGCTTCCACAAATACTGCTCTTCTATAGGGACTTTGTCACAGGACCATTTTGAAAATGACAGGCAGAGGAAGAGGCAGGCCATACTGCAGGGGTGGTAGGGGTCGGACAGGTGCACCAGGCTGGAGCCTAAGTGGGAAGTTGGAGAAGGTGCGTGTCAAAGGACGCACCAGAGTTGGTTGAGTGGCTCACTCAGCCTTACACTTCTGCACCCTCATCCTCTGTATCTGCACCCTCCTCACTCTCTGCTGTGTGTACCTTTCAAAGACACCACCATAGCCCCTCCACTCGAGTCAGAGAAATTATTTTCCCATCCATCCCCAGACCTTACTAATGCACAGCCGTTCTTGGCATCGGATCAGGAAGAGGAGGTAGCAACAGCCGCAACCCAGTGGTCGGACGACAGTACCCAGATCAGCCCAAGGACGGAGGTCCTCGCTGTTGCTGCCTACTCCGAGATCTCTAATGTCAGTGGTGGTGAAGGTGACGATGATGACTTGTCAATGGATATTACAAGGGTGCCCACAAGAGAGGAAGAGGAGGGGAGTTCAGAGGGAGAGACAGAGCAGCAGATAACGGGTAGAAGGAGGAGAAGCAGACAGAACTCGCAGTGCACAGGAGGCAAAAAGCAGACTGAAAATGTATCTGGAGCGAGCCATCCACCATGCACGGTCACATCTGGCACTCCCAGGATGCTGGCACATGGATCCACAGTGTAGGCTTTTTATAACGTGTCAGCTGCTGACAATAGTGTTGCCATCTGCAGCCTGTGCTGTCAACGCATAGGTCGCGGTAAGCCCAACTCTCGCCTAGGGATGACTGCCCTAAGAAGCCACCTGGCCTCCTATCACCGAGCCCAGTGGGAGCAACACCATCAGAACCCACAAAGCCACACTCCCGGCGCTCCACGTCCTGCCTCTTTTCCTTCTCCTCTCTCCTCCCATTTGTCCTCTACTCCACCTTCCACCTTACTGTCTTTGCGTTCATCTGCAAGCTTCCATGGCCAATGGCTGACCACTGGATTGTCGGATCTGCTAGCCCACCAACTACTGTCATATAAACTGGTGGACTCGGAGGCCTTTAGAAAATTTGTGGCCATTGGCACACCGCAATGGAAGGTCCCCAGAAGGAAATATATGGCCACGTTCAGCGGCAAGTGAATGTATTTCTGGCACACAGTGTCAGTGACAAGATACATCTGACCACAGACACATGGTCTAGCAAACACGGGCAGGGACGGTACATAACTTTTACTCAAAACAGCTAGTACGGACTGAGCACTCACATCCAGATTGCAAGGTATAATAACATAACAATTTCTTAAAAAATCCTAAAACATATAAAATTAAGGAACGTTCATTCCAACAAGAAGCCGGAGGTAATCACTACAAATTTAAACAATGTTGCTGCAGGCACATACAGATGTATATAAGATGGCAGATAAAATAGCTTGCTCTAGATTGTATTTTGTCTACTTGATATCGCAGGATAGTTCTCAGTGGCACACATAGTCCCCTTTCAAGGGTATATTCCTTTAAAAGCAAAGTAATGACATTTCTTCAAAAAAGCAAAAATGTGATTTGACCCGTTTGTAAGAGCTCAACCACAGCATGTGCAAATATACTGGCATAAATGTTAGTTCTATAACACAACATGGTACGGCATAGAGTACGGCTCTCTGTGGCATCCCACTAGGCCTGGACTGCCAATACCACGATTATCCTCTCCAGGCGATTTTCGTATTTGTTTATTTTCCAACAAGCAGAGCAGGTAAGAAAGTATGTCCGTGTCCTCAGCAATCATAGGACCTGTGGTGCATCACATGCTGTGTCACGTGATGTGAGCTTGAGGGCAGATCTATCTAGGTGGAATATTCGTATATGCTTGATAGGCTGCTCCAGCAGCAACGTGCCGTTAATGACTACCTGTACGAACTCTGTAGCAGGACAGGTTCTGGGGAGCTTGGTTTCTTTTCAAAGCGCTGTTTATGCGTGACGCATCCAGACTTCTGCGGCCATTTGATGATATCACCAAACTGGACTGTGGCAGCCAGAGCGCCATCAGTGACATTGTACCTCGTATAAAAAGCATATAGGGCAAGGACCAGTACTGGGTAGAAACGTACTTAGACCCCTGGTACTAACATCACAGAGGGCTGTAAGAATGCAGCATTTCCAGGCTTTGCTGCGAGAGCTGCTGCATTCTGCTGTTTCGGGCACTGGCAGAGGAATTTCCACCCACAGAGAAACAGTTGCGGG
Organism: Bufo gargarizans; assembly: GCF_014858855.1. NCBI lineage: Eukaryota > Metazoa > Chordata > Amphibia > Anura > Bufonidae > Bufo > Bufo gargarizans. Next base: position 544,931,476 of record NC_058081.1, read on the forward strand.
TACCAATCCTACCGTGCATGCAAGAAGAGGGTGGTTTGAAGATGTGTTGGTCAGTTTGGATATGAGATCATTCTTGCAGCCAACCCATCGACAGCCGCCCTCCGGATCCAGCTTCAGGTAACTCCTAGACTGACAGGTGTCTGACTACATCAGGTTAACGGCAGATGTGGACGCTCTGAGAAGCGAGGAACCACTGGAATACTGGGTGTGCAGGCTTGACCTGTGCCCAGAGCTGGCACAATTTGCCATGGAACTCTTGGCTTGCCACTCGTCGCGTGTTCTGTCCGAAATGACGTTCAGTGCACTAGTGCACCAGGGGGAACGTGATGCGCACTCGCCTAGCTCACGACAGTGTGGACTACCTCACATTTCTAAAAAAGAATGAGGCCTGCATCTCAGAGGAATTCAACATCTGTGACAACCAAGTTTAATTAAATTTCCTCATGCTAGCCCACACATATCCGCCATCGCCCAGAACAAAGAATGGCCCCTGTCCTATTTAAATACAGGGGCATAAAAGGCCTTTTCTGTCCGGTAAATGCCTAATGTTTGGGGCCTGTACTCCACTGGCCTGCAGTAAAATTGGTATCCAATGACCGCCTAATATACCTCTAGCCACATAATCACTTGATGTTTTCTGTCCGGTGAATGCCTAATGTTTGGGGCCTGTACTCCACTGGCCTGCAGTAAAATTGATATCCAATGACTGTCTAATATACCTCCAGCCACATAATCACTTGATCTTTTCTGTACGGTGAATGCCTAATGTTTGGGGCCTGTACTCCAGTGGGCTACAGTAAAATTGTTATTCTGTGACCACATAATGTACCTCGAGCCACATAATCACAATTTATTTTATGTTAGGCGAGTGCCTAATTTTTAGAGCCCGTACTCCCATGTTCTAAAATAACACATTTTTGAGAATTTCACTTTAAGATGCATAAAAATGTCACATGATTAAAATACTTTTTTTTTGTGGGAATTTTTGTCATTGATACCCCTCTAGTATGTCACTTTCCATGTTGTGGACTATTTGTGCACTTCTAGTAAGTATTTGGTGGCTGCAAATACCACCTGAAGGTTAGCCTGCTATTAGTCATTGGGGCCCGCCGCAAACCTGTGGTTCGCGAATCATCCCGGCCGATGTTCGTCCGTCACTATAGAGGAACATGGAACATAAAGTTTAATAAAGTTCAATGTCGATAATACATTATATAGTTATGTATTAAGTAATAAAATACTCTGTAAAATTGTCATTAAATCGACTTGAGGAACTGTAGATGCTGCCAATGCACATAAAATCATGGAGACGTACCAGTACAGACCAAAAGTTTAGACACACCTTCTTATTCAAAGAGTTTTCTTTATTTTCATGTCTATGAAAATTGTAGATTCACACTGAAGGCATCAAAACTATGAATTAACACATGTGGAATTACATACATAACAAAAAAGTGTGAAACAACTGAAAATATGTCATATTCTAGGTTCTTCAAAGTAGCCACCTTTTGCTTTGATTACTGCTTTGCATACTCTTGGCATTCTCCTGATGAGCTTCAAGAGGTAGTCACCTGAAATGGTCTTCCAACAGTCTTGAAGGAGTTCCCAGAGATGCTTAGCACTTGTTGGCCCTTTTGCCTTCACTCTGTGGTCCAGCTCACCCCAAACCATCTCAATTGGGTTCAGGTCCGGTGACTGTGGAGGCCAGGTCATCTGGTGCAGCAGCCCATCACTCTACTTCATAGTCTAATAGCCCTTACACAGCCTGGAGGTGTGTTTGGGGTCATTGTCCTGTTGAAAAATAAATGATGGTCCAACCAAACGCAAACCGGATGGAAAAGCATGCCGCTGCAAGATGCTGTGGTAGCCATGCTGGTTCAGTATGCCTTCAATTTTGAATAAATCCCGAACAGTGTCACCAGCAAAGCACCCCCACACCATCGCACCTCCTCCTTTATGCTTCACGGTGGGAAACAGGCATGTAGAGTCCATCTGTTCACCTTTTCTGCGTCGCATAAAGACACGGTGGTTGGAACCAAAGATCTCAAATTTGGACTCATCAGACCAAAGCACAGATTTCCACTGGTCTAATGTCCATTCCTTGTGTTCTTTAGCCCAAAGAAGTCTCTTCTGCTTGTTGCCTGTCCTTAGAAGTGGTTTCCTAGCAGATATTCTACCATGAAGGCCTGATTCACACAGTCTCCTCTTAATTGTTGTTCTAGAGATGTGTCTGCTGCTAGAACTCTGTGTGGCATTGACCTGGTCTCTAATCTGAGCTGCTGTTAACCTGCGATTTCTGAGGTGACTCTTGGTCTTCCTTTCCTGGGGCGGTCCGCATGTGAGCCAATTTCTTTGTAGCGCTTGATGGTTTTTGTGACTGCACTTGGGGACACTTTCAAAGTTTTCCCAATTTTTCGGACTGACTGACCTTCATTTCTTAAAGTAATGATGGCCACTCGTTTTTTCTTTACTTAGCTGATTTTTTCTTGCCATAATATAAATTCTAACAGTCTTTTCAGTAGGACTATCAGCTGTGTATCCACCTCACTTCTCCACAACGCAACTGATGGTCCCAACCCCATTTATAAGGCAAGAAATCCCACTTATTAAACCTGACAGGGCACACCTGTGAAGTGAAAACCATTTCAGGTGACTACCTCTTGAAGCTCATCAAGAGAATGCCAAGAGTGTGCAAAGCAGTAATCAAAGCAAAAGGTGGCTACTTTGAAGAACCTAGAATATGACATTTTCAGTTGTTTCACACTTTTTTGTTATGTATATAATTCCACATGTGTTAATTCATAGTTTTGATGCCTTCAGTGTGAATCTACAATTTTCATAGTCATGAAAATAAAGAAAACTCTTTGAATGAGTAGGTGTGTCCAAACTTTTGGTCTGTACTGTACATGCTCAACTGTTTGTTGCTATGCAAGATAAATGTGGTTTAAATTAAGATTAGAGATGAGCGAACCGAATACTACAAAGTGTAATTGGATCCGAATTTCCAAATTTCAGGATAAATTTGATTTTCCTCGTGCTTCATGTCAGCGAATCGATTTAACCTGAAATAGTATAAAAAAGTAAAAAAATTCTAATTTACCTCCTCCATTTGCTTGCGACAGGCCACCAGCCTCCATCTTGCTTGAAGAACTCGGCCAAAATCGCAAGCAAACTCGGCCGGCCCATCGCAAGCAAATGGAGGCAGTAAGTTTGATTTACATTTTTTTAATTGTTAATTTTACACTCAGATGCCACGATCACGTATGAACAAGGTATACAGTTTCAAGAAAAAGTATGTGAACCCTTTGGAATGATATGGATTTCTGCACAAATTGGTCATAATTAATATATAATAATGTGATCTGATCTTCATCTAAGTCACAACAATAGACAATCACAGTCTGCTTAAAAAAATAACACACAAATAATTAAATGGTGCCATGTTTTTATTGAACACACCATGTAAACATTCACAGTGCAGGTGGAAAAAGTATGTGAACCCCTAGACTAATACCATCTCCAAGAGCTAATTGGACTGAGGTGTCAACCAACTGGAGTCCAATCAATGAGATGAGATTGGAGGTGTTGGTTACAGCTTCCCTGCACCATAAAAAACACACACCAGTTCTGGGTTTGCTTTTCACAAGAAGCATTGCTTGATGTGAATGATGCCTCGCACAAAAGAACTCTCAGAAGACCTACGATTAAGAATTGCTGACTTGCATAAAGCTGGAAAGGGTTATAAAAGTATCTCCAAAAGCCTTGCTGTTCATCAGTTCATGGAAAGACAAATTGTATATAAATGGAGAAAGTTAAGCACTGCTCTCCCTAGGAGTGGCCGTCCTGTAAAGATGACTGCAAGAGCACAGCACAGACTGCTCAATGAGGTGAAGAAGAATCCTAGAGTGTCAGCTAAAGACTTACAAAAGTCTCTGGCATATGCTAACATCACTGTTAGCGAATCTATGATACGTAAAACACCAAGCAAGAATGGATTTCATGGGAGGATACCACAGAGGAAGCCACTGCTGTCCCAAAAAAAACATTGCTGCACGTTTACAGTTTGCACAAGAGGACCTGGATGCTCCACAGCAGTACTGGCAAAATATTCTGTGGACAGAGGAAACCAAAGTTGAGTTATTTGGAAGAAACACACAACACTATGTGTGGATAAAAAAAGGCACAGCACACTAACATCAAAACCTCATCCCAACTGTGAAGTATGGTGGTGGGGGCATCATGGTTTGGGGCTGCTTTGCTTCATCAGGGCCTGGATTGATTGCTATCATCGAAGGAAAAATTAATTCCCAAGTTTGTCAAGACATTTTGCAGGAGAACGTAAGGCCATCTGTCCACCAGCTGAAGCTCAACAGAAGATGGGTGTTGCAACAGGACAACGACCCAAAGCATAGAAGTAAATTAACAACAGAATGGTTTGAACAGAAAAAAATATGCCTTCTAGAATGGCCCAGCCAGAGTCCTGACCTCAACCCAATTGAGATGCTGTGGAATGACCTTAAGAAAGCGATTGACACCAGACATCCCAAGAATATTGCTGAACTGAAACAGTTCTGTAAAGAGGAATGGTCAAGAATTACTCCTGACCGTTGTGCACATCTGATCTGCAACTACAGGAAACGTTTGGTTAAAGTTATTGCTGCCAAAGGAGGCTCAACCAGTTATTAAATCCAAGGGTTCACATACTTTTTCCACCTGCACTGTGAATGTTTACAGGGTGTGTTCAATAAAAACATGGTAACATTTAATTATTTGTGTGTTATTAGTTTAAGCAGACTGTGATTGTCTATTGTTGTGACTTAGATGAAGATCAGATCACATTTTATGACCAATTTGTGCAGAAATCCATATCATTCCAAAGGGTTCACATACTTTTTCTTGCAACTGTATGAGGGGTAAAATGACGTGGGCGGTGCTATCGCAGCAGCATGAGGAGACCACAGAGTGGCCCAATGATAGAGTGTTGAGGTGGCAGCAGCATGAGGAGACCACAGAGTGGTGAGGTGGCAGCAGCATGAGGAGACCACAGAGTGGTGAGGTGGCAGCAGCATGAGGAGACCACAGAGTGGCCCAATGACAGAGTGTTTAGGTGGCAGCAGCATGAGGAGACCGAAGAGTGGTCAGGTGGCAGCAGCATGAGGAGACCATGGGGAGACCATAGAGTGGTGAGGTGGCAGCAGCATGAGGAGACCAGAGTGGTCCAGTGACATAGTGGTGAGGTGGCAGCAGAATGAGGAGACAATAGAGTGGCCTAGTGACATATTGATGATGTGGCAGCAGCATGAGCAGACCACAGATTAGCCAAGTGACATAGTGGTTAAGTGGCAGCAGCATGAGGCGTCCACAGAGTGGAGAGGTGGCAGCAGCATGAAGAGACTACAGAGTGGCCCAGTGACAGAGGATTGAGGTGGCAGCAGCATGCGGAGACCACAGAGTGGGGAGGTAGCAGCATCATGAGTAGACCACAGAGTAGTGAGGTGGCAGCAGCATGAGTAGACCAAAGAGTGGGAAGGTGGCAGCAGCATGAGGAGACCACAGAGTAGTGAGGTGGCAGCAGCATTAGGAGACCACAAAGTGGTCTGGTGACATAGTGTTGAGGTGGGGGGCAATGCCAGTACCAGCTAAAGATGGTGAGTGGCAGTAGGAGCACCTGGCAGCAGGTGTCTGGCATCAGGCAGGTGGCATCAGTATAGTAGCTGAAGCAGGTAGCCAGATGAAACAGGTGTCTTTTTGACAAAGTTTAGGTGTGGTACCATGGTTCAGTTATTATGATGCAACAGGCACTAGTGTGTGGAAATCCTGGCTGATCCACACCTGATTCATCTTCACAAAGGTCAGTTTATCGACATTTTGGTTGCACAACGTGTTCTTTTTGGGGTATCTAAGGCCCCCGCCACACTAAACACACACTCTGATGCCACACTGCTGGTCGGGCTGGAAAGCTTGTCCAATGTAAACTCGGCCAGTTGCGGCCACAAATCGAATTTGGCTGTCCAGTAGTCCAGGGGATCTTCGATGTTGGGTGTCAGGGTGCAGTCCAAGTATACCACCACCTTCTGGTTCAGGTTTTGCTCTATGTCTACCTGCTGCTGCTAGTGAGTAGTTTCTTCAGTAGGTGGGTGAAGAAAACTGCTCATCAGTGACTCTAGACTTAAAGAGGACCTTTCACCAGAATAAAACTTCTAAAGTAACTATACAGGCATGTAGAGCGGCGCCCAGGGACCCCCCTGCACTTACTGTTATACCTAGGCGCTGCTCTGTATCTTTACAGTTAGGCTCCACCCAGGGGAACCTGCCGTCGGTTCATTCTCCCATGCTGTAGCACTGGCCAATCACAGCGCTCAGTTCATAGCCTGAGAGAGAAAAAAGACTCTCAGGCTATGAGCTGAGCGCTGTGATTGGCCAGTGCTGCAGCATGGGAGAAGGAGGCGCCAGCAGGTTCCCCTGGGTGGAGCTTAACTGTGAAGATACCGGAGGCAATACCGGGAGAACGGAGCGGCGCCCAGGTATAACAGTAAGTGCAGGGGGGTCCCTGGGCGCCGCTCTACATGCCTGTATAGTTACTTTAGAAGTTGTATTCTGGTGAAAGGTCCTCTTTAAGTTGTTGCTGATTGAGCTGGTACAGCTCCTGCCCCCCCTCCCCACCCCCCAGAAGCCATGGTAGTGGAACATGAGAGCAGAGGGGCCCCCCGATCAGAACTGCGTGAAGATGGGCGATGGCGCACATAGGCAGCGGACAACTGACTACATAGGATGTGTCTATAGTAGTTCAGTTTGTCCTCCTTCTCACCCGGTGGAAAAAATTTCCCCATTTTGGACCGGTAGCAAGGGTCTAACATGGTGGAGAGCCAGTAGTCATCTCTCTGCCGAATGGTGACAATTTGGCTGTCACTACGAAAGCAAGTGAGCATGCATTGGGTCATTTGCGCAAATGACTCAGAGGGACTCCCTGCTTCCATCTCCAATGCATACTGCCACAGTGTGTCTGGGTCATCTGCCTCGTCTTCCTCATCACCCTGTAGTTCCCCCAGCTGCTCCTGCTCCTCCTCTCCTGTCACCTGTGTAGAAAAAAAACACCCATTTCCCTACACATTGCTTGTGCTCGAATTTCCTCCTCCTCCTCCTCCTCCTCCTCCTCCTCTAGATCAGCCCCTACAGGGCTCATGTGGCCATTAGATGTAGTCACCACATCTCCTGTCCATTGGCCAGCCAGATTTAGCAGCATTTGCTCCAGGACATGAATCAGTGGAATTACGTTGTTCATCCCATAGTCCTGGAGAATGACAAATAAAGTGGCCTACTCAAAGGGATCGAGAAAACGTCAGGTGTCATGCTTGAGCTGCCACTGACTAACATCGAAGTTACACAGGGGAGTACCTCTGTCCACCTGTATCATCAAGAAATCATAGACTCTAGATTGTATATTAAATAACAGCGTACAATGTCAATCAGCTGCTTCTAAGGCCACCAGGATATTGTCATGCATTAAATGAGGCATGGACTTGGGGGGCAGGGATGTAATATTACCACTTTATAAAGTGTTGGTGCGGCCTCATCTGGAATATGCAGTTCAATTCTGGTCACCAGTCCATAGGGACGCACTGCAGCTGGAAAAAGTACAGAGAAGAGCGACTAAACTAATAAGGGGCCTGGAGGGTCTTAGTTATGAAGAAAGATTAAAATAATTAAATGTATTAAGTCTTGAGAAGAGACGTGTAAGGGGGGACATGATGAAACTATGCAAATATATAAAAAGCTTCTTTACTGTAAGAACTGTGAATCCTTGGAAAAGACTTCCTCAGGACGTGGTCACAGCAGGAACAGTGGACAGTTTTAAAAAGGGTTTAGATGAATTCTTAAAAGTAAACAACATTAATGCTTATGAAAATGTGTAGAAATCGGAGTCTTACTTCCTTCTGGGATTTGCGTCCCCACCTATCCCTTGGTTGAACTTGAGGGACTTATGTCTTTTTTCAACCGTATTAACTATGAGATTTAGCACCCTGCCTAATCTTATTACCTGATTATAGATCAAACTTACTTCAAGGGTCGTATGCGCTACACTGTGGCTAGTTAGTTTAAAGGGATCCTGTCACATTGAAAATGCTGTGCAAAGAAAGAGTTAAACCAGCACCTCCAAACTATTTTTAAAGAGAATTCAGGTGCACGCTACCATGACTGCAATGCAAAAACAAACCATGACTACAAGTAGCAGCACACTGCTTTAGACACAAAGTCACATGCAAACATTGAAAACAAGAATAAATGTAAACTGCATTACTGCTATACTCACTATATTTATTAATAGCTCAGCCATGCCTCTCCTGGTCTCATAGCTGAATTCTACATTGCCCAGGAATTTGTAGGCCAAAAGCCCAGACTGTTGGTGTAGGTCCTGTCTGGTGGAAACCACCTTGTCGCTGGTAGATGGGCCCCACATATTCTTGATAAAAAATGTGCACAAACAGATTCTAATATTCATACAGTAAGTATAGTAGTAATGCAGTTTACATTTATTCTTGTTTTCCATTTTTGCATGTGGATTTGTGCATAAAGCAGTGTGCTGCTACTTGTAGTCCCTGTCTGTTTTTATGTTGAAATTTCTGTCCAATCTGCAGCATGTTATAGAGCAGAAGTAGCTGAGCAGATTGATATATAGTTTTGTGTGAAAAGGCTCAGAGTTAGGCTCAGGTAAGGTCCCATTCATTTTAATACGGCAGCAAAAGATGTACACAGCACATTGTGTGCTGTCCGCATCAGTAGTTCCGTTCCACGGCTCCGGTGTGGTCAGCCATGAGCGGCCGTAACGCACATGGCCGGTATCTGTGTTTTGTGGATCCACAATTTGCGGACTGCAAATCACTACGGCCGTCTGAATGAGCCCTAACTTCTATTTCATTAACTTACTGTAAATTTCGCTTTTTCCATGCCTAGAAATCCTGCTAAGTGACTGTCAGCTATTTCTGAATGCATGGTCAGACAGGGAAAGCATTAGTGGGCCTGTCCAAGTGACTCCCATGCAAAGAAAAAGCAGAAAATCAAATGAATGAAATATATAATTTACTGATTCTTTTCACACAAAACTAAATATCAGTCTGCTCAGCTCCTCCTGCTCTATAACATACAGCTGATTGGACTGCATGTTCAGTATGACAGGTTTCTTTTACAGGGCATCTGTCAGCAGATTTGTATCTAGAAATGTGCTCCTGGCAGATGAAGATATTTGTGTTGGTCCCATGTCCACATGTGCCTGTATTGCTGAGAAAAATTATATTTTAATATATGCAAATGAGCCTCTAGGAGCAATGGGGGCATTGCTGTTACACCTAGAAGCTCTGCGCTTTCTGCAACTGCTGCGCCCTCAGCACTTTGTGTGATTGCATTTACACTGCCTGGCCCTGTCAATCAAAGCGCAGTGGACGCAGCTTGGTCAAGTGGAAACAAAAAACGCATTTCTCTCTTGGTTTTGTAGGTGTTATTTCTATGGTATTCACTATATGCAAAACATGACATAACAAGCTTAGGCTACTTTCACATTAGTGTCTTTGCCGGCTCCGGCAGGGTTCATCAAAAACGCTTCCGTATTACTGATAATACAACCATCTGCATCCGTTATGAATGGATCCAGTTGTATTATCTTTAATATTGCCAAGACAGATCCGTCATGAACTCCATTGAAAGTCAATAGGGGATGGATCCGTTTTCTATTGTGGCAGGTTGTGGCAGAGAAAACGGATCGATCCCCACTGACTTGCATTAGAGGTCATGCCGGATCCGTCTTGCTCCGCATCCCAGGACAGAAAGCAAACTACAACATGTTGCGGTTTGCTCTCTGGAACGGCATTTTGGAGCATTCCGTTCTGTTCAGTTGAGTTTTGTCACTATTGACAATGAATGGTGACATTTATTTTACACGTTTTTTTTTTGTTTTTTTTTTACTTTTATCTGTATTTTATTAATATTTGATTTTATTATTTTTGAAAATTGGTTTATTACTTATTTTTTTAAATATATTTTTGCCACATATCTCCCCCAAGAGGTCTTAAAAAGACAGTTGGGGGGACAGTGAACACTCTAATTTTGCACTTTTTTTAAATTTTATTTGAATGTTATTATTTTTTCTTAATTTTTTATTTTTTTTCAATACAGTCTTGATCAAAAGTTTAAGACCACTTGAAAAATGGCAAAAAATCATATTTAGTATGGCTGGATCTTAACAAGGTTCCAAGTAGAGCGGACAAAACATTTTTTGAGCATTCAATTTAATGAAAACAACAAATAAACTGAAACAGGCTGTTTTTCAGCTGATCAAAAGTTTAGGACCACACCTCCAAAAAAATAAATAAACCCCCACAAAACAGGAATCAAACTTCCAAACATGAACTCAGTAATGAGTAGCTCCGTCGTTATTGTTGTTAACATCAAAAATTTGTTTTGGCATGCTTGATGCAAGCGCTTCAATGAGGTGAGTGGGAACATTTCTCCAAGTGGTGAAGACGGCCACACGAAGGCCATCTACTGTCTGGAACTGTTGTCCATTTTTGTAAACTTCCTTTGCCATCCATCCCCAAAGGTTCTCAATTGGATTTAGATCAGGGGAACACGCAGGATGGGCCAAAAGAGTGATGTTATTCTCCTGGAAGAAGTCCCTTGTCCTGCGGCATTGTGTACTGTAGTGTTGTCCTGTTGAAAAACCCAACAACGAGGGCCCTCAGTCATGAGGAATGTTCTCTGCAACATCTGGACATAGCCAGCGGCCGTTTGACGCCCCTGCACTTCCTGAAACTCCATTGTTCCACTGAAGGAAAAAGCACCCCATACCATTATGGCGCCCCCTCCACTGTGGCGCATAGAAAACATCTTAGGTGGGATCTGCTTGTCATGCCAGTAATGTTGGAAACCATCAGGACCATCAAGGTTAAATTTTTTCTTATCAGAAAATCAAACTTTCTTCCATATTTGAATGTCCCATTTTTGGTGCTCTCTTGCAAAGTCCAAACGAGCAGTTCTGTGGCGTTCAAGGAGACGAGGTCTTTGAAGAAGTTTTTTGTTTTTGAAGCCCTTCAGTCTCAGATGCCGTCTGATGGTTATTGGGCTGCAGTCAGGACCAGTAAGGGCCTTAATTTGGGTCGAGGACCGTCCAGTGTCTTGACGGACAGCCAATTGGATCGTCCGGCTCAGTGCTGGTGAAATTTTTTGGGGTCTTCCACTTGACTTTTTTGTTCCATAACCCTCATGTCACGGATGGTGTTACAGAAAACTAGAAGACACAAATGAAGATCCGACTGACTTGATCCAAAACTAAGGAACAATAGGGCAAGCCATGTAAGAGCCCTAGCTCTCTCCCTTACTGCTCAGCCCATGCAAAAATCTCAGTGGTAGAAAATTGCATACCCTCGTTCCTCGACTGTATGACACCTGAACACCCTATAATAGTGAGGGGACATGACCACCGGCTCCCTACACTAAATACGGAGGGAGTCAGGCTCACCTAGGATCAAGCCCACAGGCAAACAGAAATAAAGAAAACAGACTTATCTTGTGGATGCAGCAGTAACAGCTTCTAGCATCAGCACACTCCAGGAAGTTGTATAAACCGCAAAGTGATGCAGTATGGGAGGGGATTTAAAGGGATGCAATCAGTGCAACTAGATGACAGCTGAGAGAGGGAAACGAGATGACAAAACAAAAGCAAAATAAAAGAACCTCAGGCAGGAGGTTCTGAAGAACGTCTGTCAGAGCTTCTCAGATGTCTGGCGGTGACACCTCAGGATCATTTAACAAATTCCAAATGACTGTCTTACTGTGTCCCACCTCAGCAGCGATGGTGCGCTGTGAGAGCCCCCGGCTATGCAGTTCAACAACCCAACCACGTTCAAAAAGGGAAAGTTTTTTTGCCTTTGCCATCACAACGTGTGACTACCTGACAGAAAATGACGATGAATCCACTTCTTTGCACAGATTTGGCCTTTTAAAGGCATGTGGTCCTAAAATTTGGATCAGCTGAAAAACAGCCTTGTTGCATGTTGAAGCTCTACTTGGAACCTTGTTAAATATCCAACAATGTAAAATATGATTTTTTGCCATTTTTCAAGTGGTCTTAAACTTTTGATCAGGACAGTATATCTTTGCCACATAATATTTCCCCAAGAGGACTTTTTTTATTTTATTTGTAATTTATTATATTTCTTATTTTATTGTGTTTTTCAATTTCTTTTTATAATTTTTAACTTAGAATATTTTTTCTATATTAATTTGTCCCTAAGATGTCGCTGAAAGACCTTTTGGTCTTTCAGTGGCTTTCTTTTTTAGACTTTTTTTTTTTTTGCACGATTTCCAGAGGAACCGTAGTTACAGGGAAAACCAGTCTACTGACCCTGCAGCTCTGCGCTCCTCTGCCCCCAAGACATCTGGCGGGCATGTGATCGCTGGGTCCAAACTGCTTAGCACTCATTGAGAGCTATGTCACCTATCAGAGGAGAAGGCAGAAGCGCTGATAAACTGAGACTTCTGCATTCTCCTCGGTTCCGTGCTGTCACTTACAGCGGGGGACCCGTCCTGTTCTTGCTAGAGAACAGGAGCAGGAGATAAAATTGTGTGCCATCACATGATCAGCCTCGTTTATACACAGCAGGGAGGGGGGATCAAAACTTGGCTCTGGGCGCCACATGTGACCCGCAGGCTGTGGATTGTGCACCCCTGTTTTAAATGGTTGTCCATTTGCCCTGGGAAAATTCTGTCCAACTGCTTATTCCCTTTGAAGTTTGAGTCATGTCATTTGGCTATTTTTTGCCCAGCTTTCGTTTAACACATGCTAAATAAAATATGTCTAATTAAAATAGAGGGGATCCTTCTCTATGATGTCTATATGATTTATGATGTCCATGCAGAGCTTTAAAGGGAACCTGACACCATGAAAATGCAGAGCAATCTGTAAGTCTCATTTTATAGAGCAGCAGTTGCTTAGTAGGTTCTTATATAGTTTTATGGAAAAATATTCAATCTAACTTGTAATTTATTCATTTTAAACTCTGCTCATTCTGAGCTTAGCAGTTATGTAGGTGGTCCTAATATGTAACTGACAGTCTACCAGCATTCTGTGCATACAGAGCCATAAAGTATTGTGAAACACCTTTTACTCATTGAAGTCAGTTGTTTTATTCAGTCCCATTGCCACAGATGTATAAAATCCATGCCCCCAGTCTTTACAGACCATTGTGAAAGAATGACTTATTCTAAATAGCTCACTGAATTCCAGTGTAGCACTGTAACAGTATTCCAGCGTTGCAACAAGCCAGATTGTGAAATTTCTTCTCTCCTAGATATTTCACGGTCGACTGCGCAGCCTCCCTCCATTCATTTCAATGGGGCTGCCGAAAATAGCCGAGTGCTGGCTCAACTATTTCCGTCTGCCCCATAGAAATGAAAGGTATCAGGGGCCGCGCGTTCTTAGTGCGCTCCCTTTCACTTGTATGGAGGAAACCCGGGGTTCTCCAGCCACAGCTCTCCCCGCTTTGTTCTCCTTGTAGATGAGAGTCCCAGAGGTGGGACCCACACCTATTTGACAATGGGGGCATATCCTAGCGATATGCACTATTGTATGTGATGGGAATACCCCTTTAATTCCAGGGAAGGGATATCTTAATGCTTTTGAACAATTGTATGTTTGGGGAAGGTTGTTTTCTTTTCCAGCATGACCGCCCCAGTGCACAAAGCAAGGTCCATAAAGTTGAACATATTCCAAAATCTTATAGAAAGCCTTTCCAGAAGAATGGAGGTTGTTTGTTTTCTTTGCAAAAGGGTGACCACCTCCATATTAATGCCTATGGATATAGAATGGGATGCCACAAAAGCTCCTTTAGGTGTAATGTGTAGGTGTCTTTCACTGCGTTAGACCACTCATGTCACTCCAAAGCTTAGAATGAGCTGAGATTTAAATAAAGAAATCTTTTCTCATGAAACTATATATCAATCTGCTCAGCTCCTCCTGCTCTATAAAATGCTGCCTGCAGATTGCACTGCATTTTCATGGTGACAGGCAGTGGAATACATAGAAAAGTAAGGGCCCCATAGCAAGGATCAAACCAGGCCCCCCACACAGGACAGAAGGTTTCTGCCTAAACCCTTTTCAATTACCCTTGAGTCCTTTTTCCACTGCCTCATTTGCTAAAAGCTGTTCCTTTTGAGGGTAGAGTCCTGACCAAGTTTTCACCTCCAGTAGAAGAGGAGATAATCCCAACTATGACTGGGCCCCCTCTTGCCCTGGGCCCCATAGCAGTCGCATGGTCTTCTGCTATGGTAGTTACGCCCCTGGTGACAGGTTCCCTTTAAGAGTCAAGTTTTAATCAAGGACCATGTGACTATATAAATAAACATTTTAGCACATGGCATGCATCCAGGTTATTCCCCTTTATTTGCACATGTATTACACAGATGTTTGTTCCATGATCAGATACTGTATATCTTTCTTAAACCTTTGTATAGTTTTTCTGCTTGTGTTTTTCCTGACTGATATAATCAAACTCAAAATACAACTCAGAAAACACAATTTCAGCAGCTTTAGTCCTAATTTAATTGTGAAAAGACTGTTTAGTAGGTAGAGCCAATTGTATAATTAGGTTGTTGTTTTCTTCGTCATATAACTTAGATGTCCTGACAGCATACTAACAATGGCTTACAAAACTGTGCGGTGCAATCGCTTCTTAAAAAGATGTTACGCGCTATTTATATGATGTCCAATGAATTCAAAGTCTACATTATACATTGTTCTGATATTACCTAATAACATATGGAGTGCTTAAGGGTGTTCCTAGAGACAAAAATCCCCAAAACATACAGAAGGAAACCACAAATTGAGGCCTAGTTCACACGAATGTATGGCTTTTATAGTTTTTTGCGGTCAGTTTTTCACGGATCCGTTGTTCCGTCTTTGAGTTCCGTTGTGTTTCCGTTTCCTTTCCGTCTTTCCTTTCCGTTTTTCCGTATGCCATGTACAGTATACAGTAATTACATAGAAA
Source organism: Bufo gargarizans (assembly GCF_014858855.1). Taxonomy (NCBI): domain Eukaryota; kingdom Metazoa; phylum Chordata; class Amphibia; order Anura; family Bufonidae; genus Bufo; species Bufo gargarizans. The sequence continues at coordinate 544,946,511 of NC_058081.1, forward strand.
AAATTGGGCTGGGCATAACATTTTCAATAGATGGTTCAGAAAAAAACTGAACGGATACGGAAGACATACGGATGCATTTCCGTATGTGTTCCGTTTTTTTTTTTTGCTGACCCATTGACTTGAATGGAGCCACGAAACGTGATTTGCGGACAAATATAGGACATGTTCTATCTTTCAACGGAACAGAAAAACGGAAATACGGAAATGGAATGCATACGGAGGACATTCTGTTTTTTTTTGCGGAACCATTGAAATGAATGGTTCCGTATACGGACCATATACGGAACACAAAAAAAAAGGCCCGTACACTCGCAAAAAAACTTGTGTGAACTAGGCCTGACACTGCTTGTTTGGGATGGAAGGCAGGGAATAGAATTGCAGGTCTATGTCTTCATTAGGAGGCTATAAAAACATAAAGTAAAGAGCTGGTGGCACAAGTCATTCCATGGTGGTTAGCAGTGTAATCAGCATCTCATGGTCAATGATGCCTAGTGGTTAGTAGTACTTTCCATTTGTAAGCCTCAGTAGCTTGATATTTCATAATCTTAAAGGGACAGTGACAGGCCCAATAAGCATAATTAGCTGTACATATGCATGCACAGGTCTTCTAATGTGCATTAAAAACATATAAGTCTAACCCCTGTCCACCTTATAAATACAGCAAACTGATGTTTTATAACCTGAAGTAATCGCTTTTCTTTCTGCCCAAGGGGCGGCGTTTCAGCGTTACTTCTGCCCAGCCAGCCGCGCCCCAACTGCCGTTTTGAAGCGCCGCCCAGCTCATCAATATTCACTTCGCTGGGCGGCTTCTGCTGTCCCCGACGTTCCGAGATCCAGCGCATGCCCAATAGAAAGCTATGGGTGCCGGGCGCATGCGCAGAAGTTGAAGGTGAGTCCGATGCCCATAGCTTTGTATTGGGCATGCTCTGGATCTCGGAACGTCAGGGACAGCAGAAGCCGTCCAGCGAAGTGAATATTGATGAGATGGGCGGCGCTTCAAAGCGGCGGTTGGGGCGAGGCTGGCTGGGCGCAAGTGAAGCTGAAACGCCGCCCCTTGGGCAGAAAGAAAAGCGATTACTTCAGGTTATAAAACATCAGTTTGCTGTATTTATAAGGTGGACAGGGGGTATACTTATATGTTTTTAATACACATTAGAAGACATGTGTAGTCATATATATATATATATATATATATATATATATATAGCTAAATATGCTTATTGGGCCTGTCAGTGTCCCTTTAAGGTCCTGGGAATTGTAAAAGAAGTCCATCTAGTATACCTATTGCATTTGGCGAGTTCATATTAGATAGCCAGGATGGACACAGTGTTGCTCTGGGGTCAAATACAACTTCTAATGCTTCCTGTACACTTTCAGATTTTTAGCAGGCATTCTGATTTAGTTTTTGAAGTCAAAACCAGATGTGGATCGTAAAGAGATCAATAAGATAGAGAAAGAATGAAAGGCAGATTCTACTCCTCTTTTGAGAATCCTTACCTGGTTTTAGCTTCACAACTGCATAAAAAAACTGAACAAACCCTGATCAAGACCTGAACATGTACAGACGGCCTTAGAGTGGCTACTGAGTCCCAAACAAACAAGTGTCTTGGATTTTGGAGTGCAGTCCTTGATTCCTGGCGCTCTGTCAGAACTCAACATTTCTATCATCCTTTTTGCCCAATTTGTCTTTTCCAATGCTGATCTCAGACTGCAGGGGTTGGTATTTGAATAGCTACTCTGTGGCTATTTAAATATAAGATTCTGTTAGTAGAGTAGAGAGCATTGCAGGAACATAGGGTGCCTTGGATGGGTAATTTCCATCATGGTACTTTGAGTGAGCATGGTTGTAGTAGTATCTAGTTTTTGGCCATTGCTATGTGATTGGAACAATTTTATGGACCATATTAGATATCTGGCACAATAGTCTGATAGTCGGTGGCAACACTATTTGATCAATAACATTTCATGAGTACAACAATGAGTAACATCTGCAAGCTGGCATGGATGAGTAGTAGTTACTGTGTGGCTGTAGTATAGGAGCAGTCAGCTGTTTAGAATACTGCATGTGTGTCATTGACATCACACAGTTGTCATCATAATAATGATATTTATAATTATATTTATAATTAATATTTTTAGGATGAGAGGTGTGGTAAGCATGATGGAGAGTGGAGGTTAAATCTGATAAACATTCTATTGCCGTGCTTTCATGACTGTGGCTTGTGAAAGGAAGAAATACATTATTGTGGCTTCCCATAGTCATGTTCCTTATTATGATGACATTCACACCTGTCATTTGGCATGAGTGACTTCCCAAATATTGCCATATAGACTACACTTGACAACAACCAAAAAATATCTAGCACACAAGATTGAGTTTTAGATTTCAAAAATGGCAAAAAGGCTTGATATCTGTTGTTGAGAAGACAAAAGTTAGTAGTGTATAGCCACTAGAGATGAGCGAAGTTATGGGAAATCTGATTCGGCTGCTTCGTCACAAAGCACATTGCTTTGTTCATCACTGATCGTGGGGATAAAAAATAATACTCACCTTATCCATTTGAGTGCGAAAAGGCCGCTGCGGCCATCTTGATTGAAGACTCAGCATGAAATCTCACACGGCGTCTAAGGTGGTCACGAGACTTTGCGTGGGATCTTCAATCAAGCTGACCATGGTACCCTCTTCACACTCAAATGGATGAGGTAAGTACTTTTTTTTGTTTTTAAGCCATTTCAGGGGAAATTAATTTTTTACAACGAAAAACAAGGAAATTTGGTTTAGCGGCGAATTGAATTTTCCCTGAAATTCGGATCGAAGTCCACTTTGGATACTTCGATTTGCTCAACACTAATGGCCAATTCTATGAACCTAATAGATAATGGCCCAATGAGACTGCCTGATGTTCTGGCAGCATAAAAGATAATTGGCCTTAAATCATCCAGTTTAATAGGGGCATTAGGGTCCTTTTACAAGGGAAGGTAAATTTGTAAAAACAAGCACAGATCGATTATATAGTTTTAACGGTCAAAAGACATGTATCTGTATGTAACAATAAATGTAACTTTTTTCATAAATTTTAATTGCTTTACTTTCTTTTGTCTTCATTTCTAGCGAATAGCCGTTGCCTTTATACACAAGGGAGTATAAGAGCAACAAAATTATCATTTTTAGTTCACCAAAAAAGATTGGGTCAGCAAGAAACATGCAGATTCTATTATCAATGCATGTTTAATGTGGCCAAAGTTCGGAAACATAAGCCCAATATAACATTTTGTACACAATAAATGTCTCATGTAAAAAAAAAAACTGAACAAACCCTTATCAAGACCTGAACATGTACAGACGGCCTTAGAGTGGCCACTGAGTGCCAAACAAACAAGTGTCTTGGATTTTGGAGTGCAGTCCTTCATTCCTGGCACTTTGTCAGAACTCAACATTTCTACCATCCTTTTTGCCCAATGCTGATCTCAGACTGCAACGGTTGGTATTTGAATAGCTACTCTGTGGCTATTCAAATATAAGATCCTGTTAGTAGAGTAGACAGCATTGCAGGAACATAGGGTAGATAATGATATTGTTTTATAGGGGTACTGAGGGTTGCTCATTTTTTTTATGTGCCTTGGATGGGCAATTTCCATCATGGTACTTTGAATGAGCATAGTTGTAGTAGTATCTAGTTTTTGGCCATTGCTATGTGATTGGAACAATTTTATGGATCATATTTGATATCTGGCACAATAGTCTGATAGTCGGTGGCAACACTATTTGATCAATAACATTTAAAACTTGGAACAGTGGAGAATCTTCACAGGAGAAAGAAAGTTCTGCCAAATTTACACAGAGGGTTCTATGACTAAACATTCCAGAAGAACTAAAAGGAATCTGTCACCAGGAAATTCACTGTTGTGTATGAAAATGATTAATTAAGTGCACTAAGCGCAGGCCCTGGCCACTCTGTGCACCCTTACTCCTCTTACATCCTCTGCCAGCATCTACCTTTCCTTCTTTACTCACAGGACCAGGCGAAATAACTATGCTGGAACCTGGTTTCAGTCAAGCAATTTCCTTGGTGCACTTAAAGGTGTTAACTGATGATCTAACCTCTGAATAATTCACCATTATCTGATCGGTGATGGTTCAACACCGGGACTGCCTGATGTTCCTGTGAGCTCCACGGCTTACTCACTGCTTACCCTAGGCCAGAGATGTCATGACCATCGGTCACGTGGCCTAGGTGCAGCTCAGCCCTTTTTAGGTGAATGGAGCTGAGCTGTGATACCAAGCATGGGCGCTATACAATGTATGGTGCTTTTCTTGACCACTTAGGGAGCATACTACCGGGGGCATTATTAGGTGAAGTCCAGGCGGCATGCTGACGTTAGACCGGGCTTGGTGCTGTGGCCCACATCTTACCTCCTAAGGTGGACAGAATGTGTCAGCTATTGATGGCCACCACAGAGGGACAGCTTCTGGGGAAGTATTTTGTGTTGCACTATGGTATTGATGACCTCGCTTACTTGTTTTGGCCCTTACTTCTGTCAGCTTTGGACCTACTGACAACATGAGAGCCATTTTTATATTTTTTTATTTTTTTCTCAGGGCCACTACAGGGAGTGCAGAATTATTAGGCAAGTTGTATTTTTGAGGATTAATTTTATTATTGAACAACAACCATGTTCTCAATGAACCCAAAAAACTCATTAATATCAAAGCTGAATATTTTTGGAAGTAGTTTTTAGTTTGTTTTTAGTTTTAGCTATTTTAGGGGGATATCTGTGTGTGCAGGTGACTATTACTGTACATAATTATTAGGCAACTTAACAAAAAACTAATATATACCCATTTCAATTATTTATTTTTACCAGTGAAACCAATATAACATCTCAACATTCACAAATATACATTTCTGACATTCAAAAACAAAACAAAAACAAATCAGTGACCAATATAGCCACCTTTCTTTGCAAGGACACTCAAAAGCCTGCCATCCATGGATTCTGTCAGTGTTTTGATCTGTTCACCATCAACATTGCGTGCAGCAGCAACCACAGCCTCCCAGACACTGTTCAGAGAGGTGTACTGTTTTCCCTCCTTGTAAATCTCACATTTGATGATGGACCACAGGTTCTCAATGGGGTTCAGATCAGGTGAACAAGGAGGCCATGTCATTAGATTTTCTTCTTTTATACCCTTTCTTGCCAGCCACGCTGTGGAGTACTTGGACGCGTGTGATGGAGCATTGTCCTGCATGAAAATCATGTTTTTCTTACCTTGCAGACTTCTTCCTGTACCACTGCTTGAAGAAGGTGTCTTCCAGAAACTGGCAGTAGGACTGGGAGTTGAACTTGACTCCATCCTCAACCCAAAAAGGCCCCACAAGCTCATCTTTGATGATACCAGCCCAAACCAGTACTCCACCTCCACCTTGCTGGCGTCTGAGTCGGACTGGAGCTCTCTGCCCTTTACCAATCCAGCCATCTGGCCCATCAAGACTCACTCTCATTTCATCAGTCCATAAAACCTTAGAAAAATCAGTCTTGAGATATTTCTTGGCCCAGTCTTGACGTTTCAGCTTGTGTGTCTTGTTCAGTGGTGGTCGTCTTTCAGCCTTTCTTACCTTGGCCATGTCTCTGAGTATTGCACACCTTGTGCTTTTGGGCACTCCAGTGATGTTGCAGCTCTGAAATATGGCCAAACTGGGGGCAAGTGGCATCTTGGCAGCTGCATGCTTGACTTTTCTCAGTTCATGGGCAGTTATTTTGCGCCTTGGTTTTTCCACACGCTTCTTGCGACCCTGTTGACTATTTTGAATGAAACGCTTGATTGTTCGATGATCACGCTTCAGAAGCTTTGCAATTTTAAGAGTGCTGCATCCCTCTGCAAGATATCTCACTATTTTGGCCTTTTCTGAGCCTGTCAAGTCCTTCTTTTGACCCATTTTGCCAAAGGAAAGGAAGTTGCCTAATAATTATGCACACCTGATATAGGGTGTTGATGTCATTAGACCACACCCCTTCTCATTACAGAGATGCACATCACCTAATATGCTTAATTGGTAGTAGGCTTTCGATCCTATACAGCTTGGAGTAAGACAACATGCATAAAGAGGATGATGTGGTCAAAATACTCATTTGCTTAATAATTCTGCACGTAGTGTATAAGTTTCCAGTCCACCTCTGTATGCATCAGCGGGACCATCTGTAATTTAGAACTACAAACTATATCTAAAATATGTCTAATATATCCAGGTTTGCAGTGAAAGCTGTTTGAAATGACTACTTAAAATAGCATAAGTGATCTGCTGGGTTGTGGTTATCTCAATGATGACCAGTATATATGAATTGGAGTTGGAATTCAAGACTTAACAAAGGAAATGTTGGCTGGGTGGTCTTTCCAAATAGGTAGCCTTTTGGAGAGATTTCACTGTATCTAATATTTCTGTTACAGTACAATAAGATTCTCAGTAAAGAATGGGTTAATCCCTAACATAATGTAGTGTTTTTCTTTCAGGTCATTGCTGTTGTGATGGACATATTCACAGATCCAGATATTTTCTTGGACATGTATGAAGCTGCTACACGACGCATGGTTCCTGTATACATAATCCTAAGTTTAGGTCACCTGTCTTCATTTATTCATATGCTGGAAACAACTGGAATCAATGTTAGATTCACAGAGGTACACATTTACCGTATTCATTACTTCTGCAGTTATTTTTTATAACTAATCAGTTGGACTTTAGATGATTTCCTAAATATTTGACAGAGGTGAAACATTCTGTTGAATTTAGAATCATTTGTGATACTGTAGCGGACAGTAAAATGAAAATATTTATTGCAAATTTTCTAGTGACAAAACTTTGCCTTCAATCATACATAGCAGAAATTAGAAGTCTACTGTTGATGACACGTGAGTTTTTGGTCTTGATGCTTGATGAAAATCTCAGAATTATCATTTAATGCCGCTCCTTTCAGCCTCCTCTACTGATCTGCTGCTGCACTCAGCAGTCACATTTTTTCCCCTGCTCAAACTTTTGAAGGCCTCCAAATCCTCTTGCCATCCTCCTGTTAGCTACTATTCAGGTTGTTATAAGGATATCCTCCCCTATTGCTGTGGACCTGAGCAATAAGGCCCATGTTGTCCTATTACTCTGCAAAGGTGTTTATTATTCCAGTTGAGTTTGGAATTGACCCATCTTGTTTAGTGAACACATCTTCTCTAATTGCTGCCATCCCTTAGGGTACTTTCACACTAGCGTTAACGTTTTCCGGTATAGAGTTCCGTTATAGGGGCTCAATACCGGAAACAAATGCTTCAGTTTTATCCTAATGCATTCTGAATAGTATGCATCAGGATGTCTTCCATTCTGTCCCTTTTTACGGTATTTGGCCGGAGAAAATACCGCAGCATATTCCGGAACACTTGCCGGAATGCCGGATCTGGCATTAATTTCCATTGAAATGCATTAATTACGGATCCAGTACCATGTGTTCAAGAAATTGCCGCATTGACGGATCCAGTTTTCCGATCTGCGCATGCGCAGACCATTAAAAATGTGAAAAAAATAAATACCGGATCCGTTTTTCCCAGATGACACCGGAGAGATGAATCCAGTATTTCAATGCATTTGTCAGACGGATCCGCATCCGGATCTGGAAACAAATGATCTCCGTTTACATGCGGATTTCCGGATCCATCAGGCAGTTCTGGCAAGGGAACTGCCTGACGGATTCGTCTAACGCTAGTGTGAAAATACCCTTACTGATTACAATTTCTGCCTGTTGCTTTGTACATCTGTGATAATCAATGTCTCCAGTCAATCTATATGGCAGAAGCTGCTAACACAGTGTACTCCAGGAGTAGAATTCTGAGGATTCACTGTGGGAAAGTCAATACCACCTTGAGGTGGTTTTAGGGTGAAGAACACACAATCCCATAGACTCTGCACCCTGCTTTATGCCTACATTAAACCTGTAAGTCAACTAGTGGTCCATACCGACTTCTGCAGACATTGTGGCACACTGTTTGTGTTGGACTCTTCTACTCTGCCATGGATTGATATAAATCTGTAAAAACTGGAAATGGAAGACCACTGACAAGTACAGTGTTATCAGCTTCATGTTGGAATATGAGGCCCAGTTGTGCATCTTTACATCCTTGGATTTTTGCTGATCTGGAGTGTGATTTTACAAATGTAAAGAGATCTCCAAACATTCGCTAGTAGAAAGTCTAGAGCTCCTGGTAATCAAAATTCATGGTATTCCCAAAATACATAGCCTGATGATCCTTTGACAGAACATCCAACAACAACAAAAATCGCTGTTTGAGGGAGCCTTGGAACGTCTGCAATGTATAGCAAAGAATGCTATATTTTGATTTATTACTACATTTATTCAAAGTACAAAATCATCCACAATACATATCACCCATGAGGAATACTAAAGATCTTTAAACTGTATCATTGATTGCACCAGCATTAGGAGTAATAAGTACCACCAAAACTTTGCAGAAATATCTTATACATTGCTTTGAGGAAGCCTTTACTTATTTTAGGTCCTGTTAAATCAGTTTTGGCTCAAATGAGGACTTTTACCCCTTTAAAGGGGTATTCCAGCACATTAAAATGCTGCCCCATGGCCTGCAAATGGTTAAAAAATAAACCATCCTATACCTACCCGAGCAGCATTCCTAGCTATTTTTTGTTATGTCGGCAGCAGGAAGTAAAAAATGGCAGTCACGGGGGATCGGCAAGTTGAGTATTAGTATTATTTTTTTAACCATTTGCAGGCCATGGGCAGAATTTTTAACATGCTGGAATACCTGTTTAATTATGTTTCTGGTAAGCCATGCATATGTATCCAAGCATAGTCTTGCTGCAGAAATCAGCTGTACATTAGGGTCAACCTATTGACCAATGTCTCTGTTCCAGGATTCATGGCTCTTCATGGTAAGGCTGAGTTCACATCAGTCTTCAGCCTTTCCGTTCTGCTGCTCCATTATAAGAGCAGGAGAACGGAAAGGATGGGTTTGACACATAACTGAGCCGAACGGAGCCTACAGACCCCATAGACTATAATGCGGTCAGTTAGGTTTCCGCTCAGAAGAAGATTTTTGAAGCAGAGACAAAAGTTGTGCACGCAGGACTTTTGTCTCCACTTCTAAAATCTTCCTCTGGGGTCCGTAGGCTCCGTTCAGCTCAGTTATGTGCCAAATCCGTCCTTTCGCTTTCGGAGAAGAATGGAAAGGATGATGTGAACTCAGCCTTACTTCAATAATAGCAATTTCACTTTCTCCTTAGGCAGCAAAGGATTCTTGAACAAATACACAGGCACCTGTTTGCATAATGTTCCTCCTGTGAAATGCTGTATTTGTATAAATAGGAGTTTTTGCAATGATAAGTATTCATTGGTAGGATGACTTGGAAAGATTCTTAGCTGTTCTTAAACTGGGCATACATTTTAGATGTACATTTTAGCTATTACTCCCGACCTCCATACTCATGCACACAGCTCAACCAAGCATGCAGCTGCGCTCAATAGGCAGATGGAAATAATTCCCTGTCAGACAGTCTTGCCTTATCTCTCTGGAGAAAAATAATTGAGATATTAAAAGCCAACATACTGGAGCTTTCTCTCCCCTGACATCTGTCAGGGTAGAGTTGGCACACCCTCATATGCACATTGAATTCAATGGTGATCCAGTCCAACTGAAATCAGAGATTCTGTCCAATATTCTTCTAATGTGTATGGCCACCTAAAATGGTTTATTTCCATCTCGGTTCAGCGGCCCGCAGGGGAGGCAAGAGATTAAGAAGATCGTAGAGTTGGCTGCGGCATGGATGGTGGTAATAGTACTCATGGTAGCAATCCTTGTCTCTGAGCCAGTATACAATGAATGTACTTTCTGGTTGGGGGCCTCCTGCTCGGTGGCAGTTGGGTGCTGGGTGTTGCTGGGTGTCACCAACTTACCTGTCCGGTTTCCAGTGCTGCGGTCTGGGGCTGTGGTGTGGTCATGCCCTGTGATAGGCGCTTCCGCGCCTTGCCCCCCATGACGTGCCGCCTAGCCATGCCCCCTAGTGATTTGAGCACGTCCATAGCTATGAATGCTCACTCTGTTCCCCCCGCAGTGAACACACACTGAGGGAAATTAGTTGTTATAAGGGTTAGGTGTGCTTAGTTATAATGCACGCTGAATGAGTGGCCAGCCTGTCCATGTTTGGGCAACTGGTGTTCTGGTTCAGTAGGGCACCAGGTCCCTGGACCTATCAGGTTTTGATCTAGGAACTTGGTGCTCTATTTAAATCCCCTGCTAGCAATACATTATTGCCACATAGGTTTGACTCCCTAGCTGTGCTCTCGGTCCTCTTCTGTGTGCTTTTGGATTGCTATATTATTATTGACCTCTGCTTGCCTTTGACCACTCTCTCTGTCTCGTGATTTGGTACTGTGTCTCCCATCTGGTTCTGACTTTGGCTTGATTATTCTGACTACCCTCTGTTTTCTAAAGTGATACTGCATTGTCTGCCTGGTTGCATCCCATTCCTGTATGACTCCGTCTCTATGTTGTTTCGTCTGTGTGTGTGTCTGTCTTGCACTTAGTAGAGTAGTGTCTGTAAACCAGTTGTGGACTTGAAGCTTACGGATTGCATTGCAAGTAGGCAGGGAAAGCGGGCTGGGTTCCAGTTAGGGCTCACAGTCTTTGTGTTCTTGCCTACTGTGCCAACACTGGGTTTTTGGGTGCAAGGCAGGGCTGTCTGGACATGGCTCTATGCAATGTTATGGTAGCATAGGTGAGGATTCAGTGCAATAATAAGGCAAGTTTTAGGTTAAAACAAGTCAACTGCATTTTACTGAAAAACTCAACAGATGGTACACACGGGTACTTGCAAAAGTAGGCACAGTCTTACCAGGTTTCATAGACAGTTTTCCAAAGGCTGCATATTGGAAAGAATATGCAATGAGATGGTTCTCTCAGAGTCCAGTTAATCTAAACAATCTTCCCAATTTGGCCAAGTGGCGCAATTTCTCTCATTCTCTCTATTTTCAAGGTCAATTAGTATTTCTGCAATACCCAACTGTGGGGTGTAGTCCTCTAACAGACAGCTCCTCTGTTTCCTTAGTATAGTAGGGGAACCTAAAGCTTCTAACCTCCACCAAATCCAGTGAAGTCCATAGACAATATACATGCATTACCTTCATTGACTTTTTGTCCATGCACTGTCCCTTGAAATGGCCACTAACCCTTCTGTTAGGTTCAACGCTTCTCACCCCAAGAGGCCTGCAATTGTTCAGCTCTCATAAGACTGCTGGGTCTCAGCTGCTTCTCTCTCTGCTGCTTCCCCTTACCACCCCACACTGCACTCTTTACAACTTCCAGCCCACACCCATCAACAGCCTCTAAGGCGCCAGAACATGTAACTCCTTCTCCCTATATATAGCCTTTGAGCCTTTGAGATACAAAGTGCATATTAAAGACACATTAACCCTCTTTGGCAATAAACCAGCAGGTCACTGCATCAATTTTTTTTTGTCTGAGATTGGAATGACCCTTTTAAGTAGCAGCCTGGTTTGGCTGGAGTTAGGAAACGGCAGAGCAGGCTGTGCTACACTGTTACCGTTGGTCCTATCGTATGGCAGGGAGTAAAAGATTATTGTAAACTACAATAAGCCATAACCTACCACTCAGGGAGAGTTGCCACTCCAGTCGGATCCTGTGGCTTTCCAAGTATCTAACAAATTCAATGATGATGAACGAGCTTGTCTTGAATTTCTCACTGGAATGGATGTCACTGAGAGATCTTCAACTGATGTCTCCGTGGATCCATTCATTGGTGGAGTTAGATCCACCTTCTGCCCCCCCATGCCCGCCGGGAGTAGCATTGATATCTTCCAATATCAAGTTATGAGGGATATCAGAGCGGTGATATATTCCACTGCCCAACCCAACATCAGTATAGAGGAACATAAAGCCTTACAGTGGCTCCGTTCCCAGGAAGATATAATAGTGAAACCGGCGGACAAGGGGGGAAATGTTGTTCTCATGTCTAGATCATTTTATGTTAATGAAGCCTTTAGACAATTGGGTGATACCTGCGTCTATGAAAGGATACGGGGGGATCCCCTGCCTAGTACCCAGCAGTTGTTGCAATCCCTCGTCAAAAGATACGTGGAGGTTGGTTTCTTACCCAGAAACATGTTGGACAAACTTGTCCCGTTATCTCCGGCCAAGCCATCTTGGTATTTTCTCCCAAAGGTCCATAAGTCGCTGAGCCACCCCCGGGGTGTCCTATCGTCGCGGGGATTGGCTCAGTGACTGAGCCTTTATCCAAGTATGTGGATTGGCTTCTGAGACCTGTACTCAGTAGTGCCCCTGCCTATCTCAGGGATACCAATGATTTTTTGTTGGCCCTGAAAGAAATCTGTTGGCAGAAGGATTACCAATTGGTATCCCTCGATGTGGAGAGCCTCTACACCCGCATCCCTCATGATGCCGGTGTTGAGGCGATCCTGGACATCGTGGTGAACCTGGGTAAAAGCCCTGTATATTGTGAATTTATTGGGGAGGCGCTGAAGTTCATTTTAACGAACAACGTATTCCAGTTCGGTAACGAGTGGTTCAGACAAAAGCTGGGTACGGCTATGGGGACCCCCGTCTCCTGCACTTTTGCTAATATGTACCTTGCCAGACTAGAGGACAGATATGTTTATTCTGTCAATAATCCATTTCTTTCTAAATTAAAAACGTACCTACGTTTTGTAGATGATGTGTTTATAGTCTGGGAAGGTACAGAAGAGGAGTGCAATGAATTTGTTAACTATTTGAACAAAAACGACATGGGTATGACCTTTACTCTTAACTTCAGAGGAAATAGGTTAGAATTCCTGGATGTGGCTGTCCTGGTGGAAGGCGACGAGTTGGTCACAGAGGGCTTTCGAAAGCCCACGGCGACCAACTCCTTGCTCCACCACGACAGCTTCCACCCACGGAGCGTCAAAAAAGCCGTACCATACGGACAGTTCATTAGACTGAGACGCATAAACAGCAAAGACAGTGGCTACCATAGACAGGCAGATGATCTTAAACAGCGCTTAGTAAAAAGGGGTTACCCTGAAGAAGCACTAAGTAGAGATATGGAAAGAGTAGAGGAAAATTTCTCACAGGATAGTCTTTTGAAGAGTGGTAACCAGAAAAAAGATTGTGTTGACCAGATCAAGGGTGCTAGATTTGCGTTCTCCTTCAAATACAGTCCCATGGCTGATCGTATTCGATCAGTCATATTTAAGAATTGGGATGTTTTGAGGAGGGACGCAACTCTGAATGAGCTGACAGGACAGAGACCCCTGATCTCCTTTAGAAGGAGTCACACTGTCAAAGACAAACTAGTTAGGAGTAGACTCCAAACAGATAAGAGCAAGAATTGGCTCAAAAGTAACCTTCCAAAAGGCAACTATAGGTGTGGAAACTGTTCACTGTGCACTAATAATTCCCAGAAAAAGAGTATTGAATTTGCTGGTATTCAACACACAGTCAATACCTTCATTAACTGTCGGAGTACTTATGTAGTATACTTATTATTGTGCACATGTGGACGTTTTTACATCAGTAAAACTATTAGATGTCTTTTTGAACGAGTGAGGGAACACTTCAATTCCATCAAGACAGGGAAAGGATGTCCCAGGTTCATAGAACACATCAGAAGTGCTCACGATGGTGATACTAGTTGTATTTCCTTCTCTGGCTTGGAAACCGTGTCCACCCCTCTGCAGGGGGGAGACAGACACCGCCTCCTCCTGCAGAGAGAGGCTAAGTGGATATTGCGTACACAAGCCTTAGGGGAACTCGGACTCAATGACAGGAATGATCTAAGCCCCTTTTTGTAATGCCCTAGTACATAGAATTTTATTGCTCAGTGTGTCTACGTTCCTTGGCTATTACACTTATATTGTTTTTATATGTATCCCGTCTCAGTCATCTCCTTTATGCGGACGCAATCCGACTTGTTAATTTCCATGACAACGGCCTGCGTCAGCATTTAAAAGGAGCGATGCGCAAGCACGCATTGACGCACAGCCAGAAGAAGCGCATGTATCGCGAAACAGCCGCCGCTGTTTAATGCGTGCTTCTGAATTGGCCGCCCCCTGCCTGATGTAATTTTGGATCAATAAAGCTGCAGATTTTTTTGACTACACACGGGTGAGTGCCGCTGCTTTTGTTCCGTTCTATATTACTTCTATTTCGCATCTTACGTGCACAGCTGAGCACCTCCGATCGTGTGTGTCCTCTCCAGCCACGTACAGCGCTTGATTCATGTGCGCTCAGCCGGAGTAGTGGTGCCGCCCCCTACTTCACTTGTTACTATTTTGAGTTAATCTCTCACAAAGCCCAAGTACGTTTTACATGTTTAAAGACTCTATACAGAATTCTCAACTTATTTTTGTCTAATCGGTTCCAGACTTTCCTTAGATTTTGCCATATACACTAGGTCTTCTTATGCAGAGCTTATGGTGACTATCACTGTAAGGAGACAGTTCAGAAGCCTTTTAGTGTAATAAATATGCTAAAGTAGGTGACATTGGAAAGAGATCAAGTGCTATTTTATAGCATTATACAGTATTTCCCTGACATGATATTGTTCCTGCTTTTACAGTATTTTTTTTTTTTTTTTGGCAGAATATTCGTGTAAGGGTCATTTCTGGATGCACATTTAGTAGTCGAAAATTAAAGCAAGTAACAGGAGTGCTGAAAGAGAAATTTCTGCTGGTGGATTGCAATACTGTAATTACTGGAACATATAGGTAAGAAAAAAAACTTGATCCACAATGGTCAGTCCTTTTTTCCCCCCACTGCACCTGTCATTGGTGAGAATTAAAGGGGTTAAGCCATAATTGATGTAAAAAATGAAAATCAGACATCATATAGTACATGACAATTCCCTTCTAACAAAGCTAGAACCAGTTGTGCCCCACACATTGGTCCAGAGATTTTCACATTCATTGCTCCAATTGCTTTGCTAGATTATCAGCCTGGCAGCTCAGGGGGTGTATCCTTTCTTCTGTAGCTCTATCCCTATAACTTGGGTTGAGTGAATCGAAGAATCCAAAGTGGACTTTGATCCGAATTTCTGGAAAAATTTTATTTGCCGCAAAGCTGAATTCCCCATACTTTGTGGTAATTAATACATTTTCCCTGAAATGGCGTTGAAAAAAAACATACTTACCTCAACCATTTGAGTGCACAGAGGTTGCCACGGCTATCTTGAGCGAAGCTACTGCGCAAAAGTCCGTACGTCATGACATATGAGGTCACCACTTCGGCCAGTGATCATGATCATCATGCACCGCGCAAGATTTTATACGGTGTCTTCAATCAAGATGGCTGTAGTGGCCTCTTCACTCTCAAATGGACGAGGTGGGTATTATTATTTTTTCTACCGGATTAATCCCTGAAAGCCCTTGTCAGAAGATGAATGCGGCAACTGAGGGGTTCAATGACGGGGAAGAAGGGGGGCAGCGAATTAGCCATTCCCCCTCATTGCGCCCGTTACTTACAAAGAAATGTGCTTTGTTACAAAGTAATTTGTCGCAAATCGGATTTCTTTGTGAAATGTATCGAAGCAGCTCAATCAAATTTTTCTAAACTTCGCTCAACGCTACCTGTAACTACCATAACATACAGTTGTAAGAAAAAGTATGTGACCCCTTTGGAATGATATGTATTTCTGCACAAATTGGTCATAAATGTGATCTGATCTTCATCTAAGTCACAACAATAGACAATCACAGTCTGCTTAAACTAATAACACACAAAGAATTAAACGTTACCATGTTTTTATTGAACACACCATGTAAACATTCACAGTGCAAGTGGAAAAAGTATGTGAACCCCTAGACTAATGACATCTCCAAGAGCTAATTGGAGTTAGGTGTCAGCCAATTGGAGTCCAATCAATAAGATAAGATTGGAGTTGTTGGTCACAGCTTCCCTGCGCTATAAAAACACACACCAGTTCTGGGTTTGCTTTTCACAAGAAGCATTGCCTGATATGAATGATGCCTTGCACAAAAGAGCTATCAGAAGACCTACTATTAAGAATTGTTGACTTGCATAAAGCTGGAAAGGGTTATAAAAGTATCTCCAAAAGCCTTGCTGTTCATCAGTCCACGGTAAGACAAATTGTCTATAAATAGAGAAAGTTCAGCACTGCTGCTACTCTCCCTAGGAGTGGCCGTCCTGTAAAGATGACTGCAAGAGCACAGTGCAGACTGCTCAATGAGGTGAAGAAGAATCCTAGAGTGTCAGCTAAAGACTTACAAAAGTCTCTGGCATATGCTAACATCCCTGTTAGCAAATCTACGATATGTAAAACACTAAACAAGAATCGATTTCATGGGAGGATACCACAAAGAAAGCCACTGCTGTCCCAAAAAAACATTGCTGCACGTTTACAGTTTGCACAAGAGCACCTGGATGTTCCACAGCAGTACTGGCAAAATATTCTGTGGACAGATGAAACCAAAGTTGAGTTGTTTGGAAGAAATGTGTGTGGAGAAAAAGAGGCACAGCACATCAACATCAAAACCTCATCCCAACTGTGAAGTATGGTGGTGGGGGCATCATGGTTTGGGGCTGATTTGCTGCGTCAGGGCCTGGACAGATTGCTATCATCGAAGGAAAAATGAATTCCCAAGTGTATCAAGACATTTTGCAGGAGAACTTAAGGCCATCTGTCCACCAGCTGAAGCTTAACAGAGGATGGATGTTGCAACAGGACAACGACCCAAAGCATAGAAGTAAATCAACAACAGAATGGCTTAAACAGAAGAAAATACACCTTCTGGAGTGGCCCAGTCAGAGTACTGACCTCAACCCGATTGAGATGCTGTGGCATGACCTCAAGAAAGCGATTCACACCAGACATCCCAAGAATATTGCTGAACTGAAACAGTTCTGTAAAGAGGAATGGTCAAGAATTACTCCTGACCGTTGTGCACGTCTGATCTGCAACTACAGGAAACGTTTGGTTGAAGTTATTGCTGCCAAAGGAGTTCAACCAGTTATTAAATCCAAGGGTTCACATACTTTTTCCACCTGCACTGTAAATGTTTACATGGTGTGTTCAATAGAAACATGGTAACATTTAATTATTTGTGTGTTATTAGTTTAAGCAGACTGTGATTGTCTATTG
This sequence comes from Bufo gargarizans, assembly GCF_014858855.1. Lineage (NCBI taxonomy): Eukaryota > Metazoa > Chordata > Amphibia > Anura > Bufonidae > Bufo > Bufo gargarizans. Next base: position 544,963,697 of record NC_058081.1, read on the forward strand.
TTGTGACTTAGATGAAGATCAGATCACATTTTATGACCAATTTGTGCAGAAATCCATATCATTCCAAAGGGTTCACATACTTTTTCTTGCAACTGTATAACTGGTGGCAGTTGAAGTTTTAAACTGAGCATCTTCGACCGGCTCTGTGACACGGACAAAAGATACATTTTACTGAATAACTCAGTAGCTATTCTAAATTTTTTATTAAATACAATTATAAAAGTATTCAGATCTGGGTGCTGGTTTGAAAAATGTAGAATATGTTTTGTGACACAACCCCTTTATGATACCCATACATCTTCAATAGCGATTAGTCACTCGTTTGGCTGAAAGCTACATTATCTTTCCTGACTCCCCCATGCTCATAAAGGAACGCTGCTGCTAGATTCTTTAGTCTCCTGGGAGATCAAAGGATGAGGTGCTGATATTTATGCACCCTGATCCTTCTTTCCTCTAATATCATACACATTAGATTGTCAACTGATCTTGCCAAAAACTGCGGGTTGGCTGGCAATAGTCTAGTGTATATAAAGGGGAGGGGGTCCTTCCTGATAGTTTCCTGCTTAATTGGTGTGCGTAAATGGGCCTTTACTTAAATACAGATAACTATTTACTCACCAATTTAAATTTATATTGGTTAGAAGTGCATGTGTGTAAATGTAGCCTTTGTGAGTCAGCTACATGTACTACAGGGTAACAAAGATCTCTGTTATATTTGTTATTGATTGGAATTTTAATGGCCAGTTTAGATATGTCAATACAGTCCATTTATTTCAAAGTGAATGAAACAATTATTAATGAAAAATCAGTATAACTATCATCTATCTTTATTAGAAAATGATTGTGTACACATAAAAGCCATCACTACAGCTAAAAGTTTGCATTTTCCAATACATTTGAACTTATGTCGGCAAAAGATAATTGTACTAATGGAAATGTCTATCACTTTCTTGTAAACCTCTTTAACACCACCAATTGATTAATTCCCAGTTACTGCATTCTATAACTCCTAGTGCTGAAAATGAGCATGCTTGACCAGCAGTCTGAAAGTGAACTACGATCATAACCCTAGACAGCAAGCTGTAAATGTCATATTTTGGGCCAGAACATGGAAAGTGATTTTGTGGAAAAGTACTGTAAAGATTTCATCAGTATATATTGAGGATGTTTAATAGAGATGAGTGAAGTTTAGAAAAATTTGATTCAGCAACTTTGCTAAAGTTAGCCAAAAAATTTGATGGATTATTTTGTCATGTCACTATAAATCCAGCATACCTAGGTGATTCTGCCTTATGGTATGGCCACACAGAGCAGCCATGCTGCACCTTTAATGCACCTTTAAACTGGGGCTGGAGCTGGTATTGGATTTGGCTGGTTAGGTAATAATTTGCACAATATGCATATTATTGTTGTTCTTGCCTGCAATCTCCTGTAGGTTATTGGACAGTAAACACTGAATATTAATCAGAATTGGCATACCCACTTCTCCAATCCCAACGCTCTCCTGCCCTACAGGTGGGAGCCCTTCTTCTGCCATCTGCTTTTCCTCCTTTTCCACATCTAATATCAATGAGAATATGTAATCAGGAACATCCAGCTCCTCCTCTCTCTGCATCTTGCTGATTTTTTTAGGACATGGAGACTTTGAAGGATGATTTAGAAGAAGTAAAGCCAGCAAATAATGAGGATGGTCATCATTAAGGCCTGCCACCCCTAAGGGGTGCGATTTGGATGGTATTGGTTGGCACGCTGGCACTGGAATAATAAAAGTTTTCAACTTATTGGTATTTAATTACATTTCTTAATTTACAGCTGATAAATAATTGACAGAAAATAAGTCTCCTGCAGTCTCCCTGCACTCTCTCTGCAGTCTCCTTGCAGTCTCCCTCTACAATATTCTTGTATTATCATTTTGAGCAACAGTGTCCCTAACACATGAGCGCTTGCTACATCTATTCTGATGCTCAGCTCACAGGACAATGGCAGAGACCGTACTGGATGACGGTTTTATTGGGCTGTGACATCACAGGGGATGGCTATCTGCAGATTGTCTGGCTGCGCGACATTATAGGTGATCTCCGCTTCCCGGGCTTCTTACCTTAACTTTGCAACCGCCATTTTAGGAAAATCTGATTCATTACCATGAAGCCCGAGGAAATTCAGATTCATTGCAAATAGAAATTCTCCTAAACTTCGGATCGAATTTCACTTTGATTGCTTCACTTCCCTCAATACTTTCAAAAAGAGTCACGTTATAAACACTGGATTACCCCAATTAACATGAATAAATTCTCTACCTTGACTGGCTGAAATCACATGTACAATGGGGTCTAATGTTGAATGTTGTACCATATTCCCCCCAAAACACTGTTTATTGTGTAAATTATTCCAGGCATCTTTACTTATCTTTAATATATATTTCCCTTTCAGTTTCACATGGAGTGATTCAAGACTAAACAGAAACTTGATCACACTTTTAACTGGAGAAATAACCGATTCGTTTGATAATCAGTTTCGTACACTATTTGCAGCTTCTGAACCACTTCAGAGATATGATTTTGTCAAGGATCCCAACAAAGATTCTCAAAATAGAGTTATAATACCCTCGCCTGCACCAGCACTGCCTAAAGATACTGAAAACGTAAATTCCACTGCGCAGGCTGTGCCAGTTGTGCCAGAACCCCACACAAATGGATTTTCCTCACCTCAGAGATTTACCACCCATGGAGCTTTGCAGCCAACAGATGTCATTTCATCCCCTTACTTAATCCCAATGGGTGGACTGCAGTTGTCCAAAAGTATTAATAACATAGCAGCGCGGCGGACAGTTGTACCAGCTATAGTAAAGAATAATGGTATGGATGCTGGATTTAACAGGACTTCAGGTGTACCTCAAGATTCTTCAGCCGCAGCTAAAAGTGCAGTAAATGTGCCTGATTACTCCATTCGCCACCGCCTTGCTGCCTGTCACAATTTTGAAGGCCCTTCCATGAACTTTCGTAATGCTCAGGAGTCTCACAGTGCTTTGAGTGATATTTTAAAGAATGTTCAGCGGAATAGGTTATCAGTGGCTAAGACAACAGGGGGAAGGCCGAGCAAGTCTCTTTGGGATCTTAGTCAGCTGTCTCAATTGTCAGGCTGCAGTGGAGAACCTGGTTTGAGGCAAAACCCCTTAGAACTTGGGGAGGACACAAAGGTAAGTGTGTTGTATTTCACTTGGAATAAAATTAGATTTTTTATGTATTTGCAGACTTTATGTATTTGCAGTCTTTATAGGTTTTTGGAGAGTGATGAAACAGGGCGAAGCAAATGTTTATTCTGCTATCTACATACATGAGTTTGGTTTGAGACAAAAAAAAATGGCTGCTAAATTTAATACCTTGTGTTCACCTGATCATGCAGTGTTGAAATCCAATACTTGATGGTTCCCACTGAGACAAAAGAATTCTTGTTTGAGAATAAACAATTGAAAATCTCTATAGAAATAGCTAAATATAACAAACATGTTTGCGGGGTTAGATATCAAGATATCTGCCCGTTTCTGGATAGCTTGAAAAGATAACATTCTTAAGAACTTGGCAGAGCATATTTTTTAAACCCAAACTTTTACCATGGGTAATTTAAGTAACTATGGGAGGTACAACTTTAAGAATGCCTGCGAGAAGATATAAAGAAACACAGGTTCTTTTTAGCATATTAATATCTTAAAGGGGTCCTCCAGTCCCATAATGAAATATTTTATATCTTCCCAGAGTGCCCAAAACACTATGTTTGCCCAATATATTTGTTTTTCATATAATCAGTATCACTGCATCTGGGGAACCCTGATGGGTTTTCTGTTGGACATTTCCACCTAAACAACATGGAGAAGAGAGGTGTAGGGGACATGGCTAGTGTTGACCGAACTTGCGATTTGCAAGTTCGCCGTTCGGGTTATCTAAGAATTCTGTAATGGATTCTGTTACCACAGACCATAATGGAATTCTATGATGGCATGCACCACAGACGCCTATAAGAGGCAGTCTGTATTGCATTCTGTCATAATAGACGTCTATGGTCAGCAAATCGCAAGTTCGCTCAACACTAGACATGACTACCGTAGAAGAAACGGTGTGGCAGGTGGAGCACAGCTTTCATTTCTTTTAATGCTCTTGAAAAATGAAAGCTGTCCTGTTATTGGTTGCTACTGGAAACAAATAGTTTTTCTTTTAGTCAGTTTTATTACATTTGCCCTATAATGTGAATCCAAATACCCCTTTTTATGTGCATACAAAACTGCCACTGGATAAGCCAAGCACCAGTATAATACTTAAAGGGTACCTGCACTCACAGAGGGCAGCATAAGGCCTCTTTCACACGACAGTATGTCCATTTCAGTGTTTTGCGGTCCGTTTTTCACGGATCCGTTGTTCCGTTTTTTGCTTCCGTTGTGGTTCCGTTTCCGTTCCGTTGTTCCGTTCCGTTTTTCCGTATGGCAAATACAGTATACAGTAATTTCATATAAAAAATTGGGCTGGGCATAACATTTTCAATAGATGGTTCCGCAAAAAACGGAACGGATACGGAAGACATACGGATGCATTTCCGTATGCATTCCGTTTTTTTGCGGACCCATAGACTTTAATGGAGCCACGGAACGTGATTTGCGGCCAAATATAGGACATGTTCTATCTTTAAACGGAACGGAAAAACGGAAATACGGAAACGGAATGCACACGGAGTACATTCCGTTTTTTTTGCGGAACCATTGAAATCAATGGTTCCGTATACGGACCGTATACGGACCGCAAAAAACGGCCCGCAAAACGGAAAAAAAAACGGTCGTGTGAAAGAGGCCTAAATTAGTGACAGAAATGCTGATTTCAGCGGTGTGTCAATCATGAGCCAAAAGTAAGTGGTTTCAGAGAACCAGCATCTTAATCATTGCAGCCCAGGCCTTGAAAAGAGGCAAATCTGCCTGAGAAGAGTAGACTGCACACTGTAGTGTAATGCCCTGGTAGACTGCACACTATAGTGTAATGCCTGGTAGACTGCACACTGTAGTGTAATGCACTGGTAGACTGCACACTATAGTGTAATGCCTGGTAGACTGCACACTGTAGTGTAATGCCTGGTAGACTGCACACTGTAGTGTAATGCCTGGTAGACTGCACACTGTAGTGTAATGCCTGGTAGACTGCACACTGTAGTGTAATGCCTGGTAGACTGCACACTGTAGTGTAATGCCTGGTAGACTGCACACTGTAGTGTAATGTCCTGGTAGACTGCACACTATAGTGTAATGACTGGTAGACTGCACACTGTAGTGTAATGTCCTGGTAGACTGCACACTATAGTGTAATGCCTGGTAGACTGCACACTGTAGTGTAATGCCTGGTAGACTGCACACTGTAGTGTAATGCCCTGGTAGACTGCACACTATAGTGTAATGCCTGGTAGACTGCACACTATAGTGTTATGCCTGGTAGACTGCACACTATAGTGTTATGCCTGGTAGACTGCACACTGTAGTGTAATGCCTTGTAGACTGCACACTGTAGTGTAATGCCTGGTAGACTGCACACTATAGTGTTATGCCTGGTAGACTGCACACTGTAGTGTAATGCCCTGGTAGACTGCACACTATAGTTTAATGCCCTGGTAGACTGCACACTATAGTGTAATGCCTGGTAGACTGCACACTATAGTGTAATGCCTGGTAGACTGCCCACTGTAGTGTAATGCCTTGTAGACTGCACACTGTAGTGTAATGCCTGGTAGACTGCACACTATAGTGTAATGCCCTGGTAGACTGCACACTATAGTGTAATGCCTGGTAGACTGCACACTATAGTGTTATGCCTGGTAGACTGCACACTGTAGTGTAATGCCTGGTAGACTGCACACTATAGTGTAATGCCTGGTAGACTGCACACTGTAGTGTAATGCCTTGTAGACTGCACACTGTAGTGTAATGCCCTTGTAGACTGCACACTATAGTGTAATGCCCTGGTAGACTGCACACTATAGTGTAATGCCTGGTAGACTGCACACTATAGTGTAATGCCCTGGTAGACTGCACACTATAGTGTAATGCCTGGTAGACTGCACACTATAGTGTTATGCCTGGTAGACTGCACACTGTAGTGTAATGCCTGGTAGACTGCACACTGTAGTGTAATGCCCTGGTAGACTGCACACTATAGTGTAATGCCTGGTAGACTGCACACTGTAGTGTAATGCCTTGTAGACTGCACACTGTAGTGTAATGCACTGGTAGACTGCACACTATAGTGTAATGCCTGGTAGACTGCACACTGTAGTGTAATGCCTGGTAGACTGCACACTGTAGTGTAATGCCTGGTAGACTGCACACTATAGTGTTATGCCTGGTAGACTGCACACTGTAGTGTAATGCCTGGTAGACTGCACACTGTAGTGTAATGCCTGGTAGACTGCACACTGTAGTGTAATGTCCTGGTAGACTGCACACTGTAGTGTAATGCCTGGTAGACTGCACACTGTAGTGTAATGCCTGGTAGACTGCACACTATAGTGTAATAGCAACTTGTTTCTTGTCCGTGACTAAAAAAATAGAATTTGAATAGAATACAATTTGTAATTTTTTTATAGAGAATATATCTCCTTCAGCAAGTTATTTTGGTGATTATACATTTTTACAGTTCCCAGTTCATACTAGTAATACGATCTTCAGTATCTTGAGCCGTAGACCAGTATTAGTTATACTCCTTCTCATTCACGATGGTTTTACAATTTACCTGTAAAAAATGTTGGCTGTCTGTGAAGTTGTCCAGAAAAAAATAATTAAAAAAATTCAGGTAGGCAACCATGGCTGGTAGATGAGTTGCTAGTTTGCTTTCTGCAATTCCATATCACCCAGTGAGAGGTGAACATTCTTCCACCCATTAAGCATACAACCTGTAAAGTCAGTCCTAGGGCTTACATACGCCTCACCGATCACAAGATGTAAGACACAATAAAAAGTAGAATATAGTAGTTGAATTTCCCATTACTAACAAATTAAGAATTTAAAGGGGCTTCTCCATGGCTTTACTTAAATGCTGTGCTTGAGCTGGGGTGGATTAGGAACTCAAAGTGGCCCTGGAAAAAAGGTAAAAGTGGCCCCATGTTGTAGATCAGGCATCCTCAAACTGCGGCCCTCCAGCTGTTGTAAAACTACAACTCCCACAATGCTCTGCTGTAGGCTGATACCTGTAGGCTGTTCAGGCATGTTGGGAGTTGTAGTTTTGCAACAGCTGGAGGGCAGCAGTTTGAGGATGCCTGTTGTAGATGGAGCCACATAAGCAGAAGGCGTGGCCAAGTCAACTAGGCGAGGTCAGAAAACTGTTAGGCCCCTTTCACACGGGCGAGTATTCCGTGCGGGTGCGATGCGTGAGTTGAACGCATTACACCCGCACTGAATCCTGACCCATTCATTTCTATGGGGCTGTTCACATGAGCTGTGATTTTCACGCATCACTTATGCGTTGCGTGAAAATCGCAGCATGCTCCTCTTTGTGCGTTGCGGTGCGATAATCCACACAATGCAGGCCCCATAGAAGTGAATGGGGTTGCGTGAAAATCGCATAGCATCCGCAAGCAAGTGCGGATGCGGTGCGATTTTCACGCATGGGTTCTAGGTGACAGTCTATTCACTGTATTATTTTCCCTTATAACATGGTTATAAGGGAAAATAATAGCATTCTGACTACAGAATGCATAGTATAATAGTGCTGGAAGGGTTAAAAAAATAAAAAAGTTAACTCACTTTATCCTCTTGATCGCATAGTTCCCGGTCTGTTCTTTGCTAGCTGTGGGCTTGGGCTAAAGGACCTGTGGTGATGTCAGATCACATGCTCCATCACCACGGTGATGGACCATGTGATTGGAGCATGTGATCTGACGTCACCACAGGTCATTCAGCCCACAGCTAGTAAAGAACAGACCGGGAACTACGCGAACAAGAGGATAAGGTGAGTTAACTTTTTTATTTTTTTAACCCCTCCATCACTATTTTACTAAGCATTCTGTAGTCAGAATGCTATTATTTTCCCTTATAACCATGTTATAAGGGAAAATAATACAATCTTCAGAACATCAATCCCAAGCCCGAACTTCTGTGAAGAAGTTCGGGTTTGGGTACCAAACATGCGCGATTTTTCTCACGCGAGTGCAAAACGCATTACAATGTTTTGCACTCGCGCAGAAAAATCGCTCATTTTCCCGCAACGCACCCGCATCTTATCCGGGCCAAAAATATGACGCCCGTGTGAAAGAGGCCTTAGGCCAGCTACAACTACAACCTTGTATATTATTGGTTAGAAGACTTTCATGCTAAATTCTTACACAGATCCCATATTAGGAGGAGATGAGATCGCCATTTATTTTTCAGTTCTTCTGATTAATCAAAACAACAGGAAAATAATGAAAACAACTAAATGGATCCTATAAAAGTAAAACAGACCCTGAGCATCAGTTATGCACATTTGGCATCAGTTTGAGCCATTTCCGCCTGAGAGACGTTATTTTAGGAAAAAAAAAAAAAAAAGTACTGCATCAGAAGAATGGAAAAATAAACGGTAATGTCAACTCAGTCTTAGGGATCACAGACATGACCGTTTGGCGTTTTGCGGTTCGCCGTGTGCATTCCGCATTTTGCAGAATGGATCATCCGACCCCTAATTGAATAGTCCTAAACTTATCGGTAATGCAGACAAAGATGGGACATGTTCTATTCCTTTTGTGGAATGGCCGTGTGGACATATGGACATGGAATGCACATGGAGTCATTTCGTTTTTTTGCAGCCGCATTGAACTAAATGGTACCGCGTACGGGCTGGAAAGAAAAAGGGACACGGAGCAAAAATATGTTTGTGTGCATGAGCCCTTAGATGTTACTTGACTTTGTATTTTTATATTTAACATATTTTGTATTTTTTTTTTGTGTTTATCGTTTTACTAGGGATAATCCTGCAGCATGCGGGGGGCGGAGTTTATCAAAACTGGTACAAAAGAAAACTGACTTAGTTGCCCATGGAGTTCTGAAAAATGAAAGGATCTGATTGGCTGCTTTGGGCAACTAAGTCAGCTTTCCTTTGCACCTGTTTTGATAAATCTCACCCTATATATATATCTATTACTAGGGGTAATCCTGCAGTGTATATGTATTAGGCCTCATGCACACGGCCATATCTGTTTTGCCACCTGCAAACCATGCATCCAGATACTGTTCTTTTGAAATCCGCATGTTTTTCATTGGCGGGACAGACATAAATGTACATGTCCATACACACACATACACTGCAGGACTACCCAGATAGATAGATACTGCAGTTCTCATCTATTACAAGGTGCAGTCCAGGGGTGTGTGGAGATATACACTGAACAAAAATATAAATGCAACACTTTCGGTTTCGCTCCCATTTTGCATGAGCTGAACTCAAAGATCTGAAACATTTTCTACATACACAAAAGACCCATTACATTTAAATATTGTTCACAAAGCTGTCTAAATCTGTGTTAGTGAGCACTTGTCACGGCCTTTGGTGTGCGCTGTGACACTTCTGCCATGCTTGCTTGCTGTTGCCTGTGGCAACGTGTTGCTGTTTCAGCATGCGGGGGCAGTGTCACGGCCTTTGTGGTGTGTGCCGTGACATGGTTGCCTTGCATGTTGTTGCCTGCGGCAACATGTAGCTTTTTATGCTGGTGTGTGCACTTCCCTTTTCAGTTATTTCCTCCTCTGTCCGATGTTGGAGGGGTAAACCATCTTGTTGGGCGTGGTCACTAGGCGCTTCATCTTACCTGTGGCTAGAGGCCAGTTGTCAGTGGTACTCCAGCCATGGTGTGTGTTGGAGTTATGCTCCTGGTCTTCATGTTCCATCTCCCAGAGTGAGGGCCTCCTAGTGGGACATCGAGGTCTCTAACAATGTCTTCCCTCCCTTACATGTGTTGTATGTTTGGTGTGTTGTTATTGAACCACAAGCCTGTATGCAGTGCCACCTGGGGCTGCCATGCACCTTGCGGCATGGGCGTCCTAGCGGAGTCTGGTGTGCTGGATACCTGTGTGAGTTGCTGGTAAGGGGTCCTGTTTGGCGTTAGGGCTCCGATACGTATTCACGGGTTCCAGTTGTGGTGGCAGCGGCAGGTAAGTGTGTGGTCTTGTTTTCTTACCTGCCGATTCTCTTGCTGCATATTGTCTTTTCCTTTCCATGCTTCTAAGCCTTTTGAGACTCCTGTTCTTCCGTGTCCTGGAAGAACAGGACGCCTCTCCTTATCTCCTTTGTGAGGAATTCTCAGGGCCTTAGGTATCAAGGTATGAGCCATCCTACCATCCAGGTCCGCTCATACGGTGAGGAGTTAGGGCTAGGTATAGGGATGCATTAGGAGGTGACCTGCACCCTTATCCTTGTGTTCAGGCCTAGTTGCTTTCATTATCCCTCAGTCATAGTACAGTGTTTTTTTTCCCCCACTCTCCACCGTGACAGCACTTCTCCTTTGCTGAGATAATCTATCCCACCTCACAGGTGTGGCATATCAAGGTGCTGATTACACAGCATGAATATTGCACAGGTGTGCCTTAGACTGCCCACAATGAAATGCCACTCTGAAATGTGCACAGTTTTGCCTTTTAAAGTTGTATGGGCTAGATTTCTTTGAACTGGGAGACAAGTTGTTAGTCTGGGGAGTCTGGGGAGAGAGTAAGCGACCCTACAGAGAGGGAAGCTTGGGGGACTTGCGTGGTCACAGCCAGGAGGGCTGGTAGACCATGCGGCTTATAGAAGCCGGATCTCTCCCATGGACTTGTGTTTGGTGAGCTGACCCGATACCCTGTTTGGGAAATAGGTGAGGTAGAGACGATATATGTATTAGGAAGTGCCCAGACAGGCAGGTGTTTATCTTAGTTTGGATTTAAGTTTGTGTGGGTGCTGAAGTGCCAAAATAAAGCACCATTTGGACTTGAACCCCATTGTCAGAGGAGAAATCTGTGATTGTGACCCCTTGTGAGGGAGCGATCCCATAATATATATATATATATATATATATATATAAAAAGTCTAGTGGGAGCACCAGCCAGAGCGTGGGTGCACGGTCCAACGTAGGGTAGCGGCAATCCCCAGTAGTATAGGAAAAGAAGAAGTAGGACTGCACTCCGAAATAGTGATAAAAAGCAAACTGAAGTTTATTCACCCATATTATGCCAAGTCTTGCGACGTTTCGGCTCATAAGAGCCTTTCTCAAGCTTGAGAAAGGCTCTTGTGAGCCGAAACGTCGCAAGACTTGCCATAATATGGGTGAATAAACTTCAGTTTGCTTTTATCACTATTTCGGAGTGCAGTCCTACTTCTTCTTTTCATTATATATATATATATATATATATATACTGCACTACATATCTATTACTAGGGGTAGTCCTGCAACATTGCTGGTGAGGACATGGCAGCACACTGGGCACAGCAGGTCCAGCACCTGAAATGTGTATTACAGGCGGTAACACATAATGCTAGCCTTTACTGTCATTATCACGCACAGTGTATAATAATGACTGAGAGCAGGAGGGCCGGTGGCCTGCGAGGTGTATTGGAGAGGGCTGAGAAAGTGTGAAAAGTGAGGACTCTGCCAGCCCACTGCCTAGTAAAAGGAAATCGGCCCACTGTGAGTTTTCCCAGTAAGGTGCATTGCCAATCCGCTGAGCCAACCCAAAAACAGAACCAATAACCCCAAAGAAAAGTGGGAGACACACACATAAAATATATGTAATTTATTGAGACATGATCACATAAACAATATATGAAACAAAAGGCACAAGTGTACAGGAGGGGGGGGGGGGGAGACCTCATGTAAGGAGGTCAGATACAACCTCTCTCCCAAACACCCAACTGGCAGGGAAAAAGATGTCACAGCCCTAGGTATACATCAGCATGAAAATTGTGAGAACTGTAGGTTCACTCAAAGTAACATGTACTGGTATGTATGTTGCATGCACAGAAAGATAAATGAAAAAATGTACAAATAGCACAAGGCAAACTAGCCAACCCAAAAACCTGGGATGGCCGCATAAGGTATGCACATAGCCATTGAACTGTACAATACAGACAGAGGCAAGTGTGCCAAGTGCAGGTGGCAATAGAGATATAAAAAGAAATGTAACAACTAACTGAGCAAAACAACAAAACATGTATTACCCATGATATGCTGGACCCAGAGCGTGTGACCAAAAGCTGCACCTCGACGTACGTTTTACCTGGAGAGGCTTCGTCAGGAGCCCCTGGTTTCAGCTAACCTGTGGAAGAAAGACTTTCATCAGTCCTTTCCTTCGCCTGCGCCTCCGAATCGGTGATCTCATGATTGCCCAGCTGGCTGCAGGTTCTTCCTCTGAAGTCCCAACCGGATGTGCCCCTGTTTGTTTCTATTCAGCTGCATGTACATTATACAGCTGTACAAGAAGACATACAGTAGGAGCACATCCAGTCTGGACTTCAATGAAAGAGCCCACAGCCAAGATTGCGGAATCATTAGTATGACGGAAGTGTAAGTAATGCTGAAACTCTCATCCTTCCACACATTAGTTGAAACTGAGAATTTAGGTGAAGCCTCTGAGAACCCCTTTAAGTGTGCTTGTAGAACTCCTGGTTCTGGTACAATGTGCAACTTTTCAAAATTTCAAGATTTAATACAGAGCGTTATAGTGATATTCAACGACTGTAAAGCGAAGTGCTGGGACAGGCTGTACCTGGAAGCAGAGAGTGGACAAACAAAGTATTTTGTAAGCAGAAGTACATTGCGCTATCCCTTAGATATGACCATAGAAATGATTGGTGGTAAAGGTATTTCCTTGAACTTTGATACTGATGGCCAGGGCCGGTGCGACCATATAGGCTAACTAGGCGTACGCCTAGGGCGCCGGCCTGCTGGGGGCACCCTGGTGGGCTCCCCCTGACTGGGGCTGCAGCCCTGGGGGAGCGGCTCTTGAGCCGCCCCCAGCGCTGTCACAGGGGGGCCAGGAGGTGGAGGTCCTTCTTAAATATGGCAGAACAGACATCTGCTTACCCTGATGGCTGGTGCCTGCTCTGCCAGTAAATAACCGGAGGAGAGGAGGCGGGCGGCAAGGGAGGCTGTTCTAGCAGCTCCCCACTCCTCCCTCGTGCGCCCTCTGTGATGCCGGAATATGACGTCATTCCGGCCCCAGCATACTAAACAGCGCGCTGGAGGACTGAGGAGCTGCATCACACTGGACCCCAGGGAGGTGAGTGTTTAACTGAGTGAGTGTCTGCCTGTGTATTTATGTCAGTGAGTGAGTGTGTGTATGAATGTCTGTCTTTCTGTCAGTAAATTAATGTGTGTCTGTCATTGAGTATCTGTGTGTGTATGTCAGTGAGTGAGGATGTCTGTCGGTCAGTAAGTGTCTGTGTGTTTGTCAGTGAGTATGTGTATGCTTGTTAGTGAGTATATGAGTGTGTTTGTCTGCCAGTGAGTGAGTGTCTGTCAGTGAGTTTCTGTGTGTGTTTCAGTGGATGAGTGTGTGTCTGTCAGTGAGTTTCTGTGTACGTCGTTCAGTGAGTGTCTGAGTGCGTGTCTGTCTGTCAGTGTGTGTGTGTGTCTGTAAGTAAGTGAATGAGTGACATGAGGGGGCATCAAAATGGATCTTTGCCTAGGGCGGCAAAAATCCTTGCACCGGCCCTGCTGATGGCCTACCCTTAGAACAGGTCATCAATATTAGATCAGTGGAAGTCTGAAAACTTGTATCCTCGCAATTAGCTGATTAAAGGTGCAGTCTACTTCATTGCTTACCAGGTGCAGCTATGCAAATTTTGCAGACCCTGTGCCTGGTATTACAGCTCAGTCCCATTTACTTGTACTGGGTACAGTCACTACAAACTGTATTAGCTGATCAGTAGGTGATGTTAGGAGTTTTAGAACGGAGAGTGTTTGTCGTGCCATTGTAATTACGATTTTGATCTCTGCTTTCCAAGTTGCACCTATAGTTTCCTATAAAAATCTTAGATAATTCTTGCAAGTCTATTTTGTGACATCATACATCATTCTAATGTAGAACAACTAAAAAACAATGATAGTGAGCCATTAGCAAAGAATATATCTTTCAAGTTAGGAACCTTTCCTATAGTTAGTTGGGTTGCTCCTGGATCTCTGCCAGCCTCCAATGTAGTTTAATGGGGCTGGATGGCAACACAATGGCTGCCTGTAATGCCAGATTGAGGGAGGCCTGTCAGGCTGTTCCCTGCCAGAATAGCTTGCTGGATCTCAACGCTAGTGTGAAACTAGCCTATGGGAGTTATCTAAGTGCTCCCCCCTGATATTGACCCTTTAACTCCTACACAGGGATCTGGACTTTGCTGCAGGGTAACCACCAGGCCACTGCCTCTCGGATTAGTCTCTGTTCTGCTGACCCACAGGGATCAAAAGACATCAATGCGCAATACCAAAGGATAAGGAAAACCTATAGTCGGGGACTGGCATGCATCTCATTTTAAATTATACCACTACCACTTTAAACGTAACTTTTATTAATTACTGTAAAAACAAACCCAAAAATTGAAGTAGTAATTGGGCATTCTCTGGTGGCTTAGGGGATATCAAGACCAGCATAGAAAACACTGGTCTTTCATAAATGAGCCCCACTGTGTAAAATGTGCTTTTATTGCCCTGCAGGTGGCATATTCAGAAGAGGCTGGCAGGGCAAGTTCTCTGGATCCTGCGTCTCGAGGCAAGGGGGTAATTAGCCAATCTTCCTTGTCAAGGGTATTCATAAACAGAATGTTTGCCCCAGTTTAAGAAAGGAAGTCTACCTATAACTCCCCAGTTTACGAGGAAAGTGAAAAATGTCCCTTTCTTTCATCCCCATCCATAGTGATCTTTGACTTGTGTTCTACGGTGTGTGGTTTCCTCCCTTGTCTAATATTCCCTCCACCTTGTTCCAATATTTACTCTTCAGGTCCAATAGATTTGTCCGTTTGTCTACATAACTTTCAGATGCATTTAATCTTTTCAATGGCATGTAGTAAAATAAGAGGCAGCAAGTGAAACTGAGAGACATGAGTTGCTGTAATAACCTTTCATGATGACATATGTCATGACTACACTAACAGGGAATTAATGTAGGTCAGGATAACACATTACAGATTAACATATTTGAAATAATTAATCAAAAGAAATTCCAGCCGTGCCAGTAATGAAGAACTATTTTGTACAGCTGCATGACGAGATGAAAGCCAGCTCCTTCCCTGCTGCAGTCTAATTTCTGTATTTGTACATTCAAATGGCTTGTATCATCTCATTAATCCATTCATTGGAAAAGGAGCTTAGGGAAGGTAAATCCCATGTAAAAATATTCCAAAGCAAGAGCTCTAAAATTATATTCAACATAGAAACATAGACTGTGTCGGCAGATAAAAAGCATTTGGCCCATCTAGTCTGCCCAATTCAAGACTCTATTGGCCAGGCGTACGGTAAACTCTAAGAGGGAGGTTCATAAAGACTGGCACTTCGTACGCCAGCCTAAATCAATACTTTGTTGGAGTAACATGCTCACTTCTCCTAACAAGTTTTGTGAAGCTTTAGATGCCCTTATGCCAGAAATTGTACCCTGTCACCACTACAGTAGGTTTTAAACCATTTCCAGGCCATTCTTGTTCTCAAACTCCCAATTCCAAACATACCTTTACTGTTTATGTGCTGTTTCCCCTGTTTATGTGCTGTTTCCCCTGTTTTTTCCCCAAAAAACTGTTTATAATCAATATGCTAGTTAGTAAACAGAGATTCCATGGGACTGTACTGATTGGCAAAGGAGACCAGCCGTGCCCATTCAAATTGAGCCCCAGTCCTCCCCTGCGCCACCACTGGAAATTTGTGCAGGTCTATCTGCACATGCACCATCTGGTCCCTTCTGGGGGCACATCCTTCCCGTCTATATGCAGTTCAGTTGCTGATGCTGCAGCCCCCAGACGGGCACAGAAGGTGCAGCTGCAGACTGAGATGAGACGTGCGCCTGCGCAGATTTTCAGTGGTGTTGCAGGGAGTTAGCTCTTTTCTTTGCTTCTTGAACATCTTTTGGAAATTTAGCTCCGTCATAAGGGCTCAATACTGGAAAAAAAAAAACGCTTCAGTTTTATCCTAATGCATTCTGAATGGAAAACAATCCATTCAGTATGCATCAGGATGTCTTCAGTTCAGTCCCTTTTACGGTATTTAGCCGGAGAAAATACCGCAGCATGCTGCAGTATTTTTTCTGGGCAAAATGTCGAAACACTTGCCGGATTCAGCATTAATTTCCATTGAAATGTATTAATGCTGGATCCGGTACCAAGTGTTCCTGGAAAAACGGATACGGTTTCCCGGTCTGCGCATGCGCAGACCTTTAAATCTGTGAAAAAGATAAATACCGAATCCTTTTTCCAGATGACACTGGAGAGACGGATCCGGTATTGCAATGCATCAGACGGATCGGCATCCGGAAATAAATTATATCCGTCTGCATACGGATTTCTGGATCCGTTGTCGGAACTGCCTGCCGGATTCTTCTAACGCTAGTGTGAAAGTACCCTAACATAGTCATTAATAATTGG
Organism: Bufo gargarizans; assembly: GCF_014858855.1. Lineage (NCBI taxonomy): Eukaryota > Metazoa > Chordata > Amphibia > Anura > Bufonidae > Bufo > Bufo gargarizans. The sequence continues at coordinate 544,980,277 of NC_058081.1, forward strand.
GACTAGACTGCTAGTTACGCCCCCACGTCTCCCGCTTTACGTTTGATACATAACATGATTCAGATTCGTTAGATTCAGATTAGCCATGCTGCTTGTTATTGTTGCTGTGACAGCACTTAAGTCCGGGCTACATGCCATGGCACTACATCTAATCTGCCCTACATTCCAACCATGCCCATCTTTATATTTATCATGTAATTACTCTGATGTTTTGTTTGCACCTTTATTAAAAATTCCTCAGAAGTGATATTGATGATTTAATTGTAACGGAGCTATTAGCATTACACATAACCAAGGACTCATAAAGTCTATATATGTAAAAAATAAATATATATATTTACAGTATATATATATATTTAAGAGAGACCGTATATTTTATGTTTCTGGTTATATGATATTCTGTTATGCAGCTTCATACGTGGAACGACGGCTGCTATTACAAAAAGTACATTTTAAAGTGTACCTGTCGTTTTACAAATTTATGATAGTGTTATAACAAAGGTTTTAATGAGTGGGGGTCTGAGTGCTAAGACCCTGCTGATCACTAGAATGAGAGGACAGAGCACGGTCTTGCCTTATGGCAGGAGATGGACTCGAGATGGGCTCATAGACTTTTTAACATGCACATCTTCGGCATTGAGGTCACACAGTGATCTGCATGAGCGATTCTATTTCCTCATTTTAGCGATCAGACCCCCACTCATGACTATGACATATCAACAGTTTGTGACAGTACAGATACACTTTAAACATAGGGGGTCATTTATCATTTGAGATCATTTTCATGTCACTTTGTCAGTCTGTTTAAAGGGAACCTGTAATCAACTGTATGCTGCCCATACTAAGTAGAGACAGGTGAGTTGATTTCAGCGCTCTGTCTGTCATTTATAAGTTAAAAGTAAATGGTTGCCGAGAACCAACATCACAATCATTGCAGATTGGGCCTGGAAAAGAGTCCCGGCCACCTGAGAAGAGTCCTGGTTATCCATGACTTCCTGCTCTCCTGCCCTCCTGCTGATGAGTGACCGTCTTCTACCTAGTTTTCTCCCTTTCTCCCTAGAAGAGAACTGCCAATCATCAGCAGATGGGTGAGAGTGCAGGAGATTAGGAATAACCATGACTCTTCTCAAGTAGAATTTCTGTCACTATTTTATGCTGCCCCCAGTGAGGTCATCATAGAGTTGATGACAAGTTCCCTTTAACATAGTGTTTTTGCACCAAATTTATGAAAATGCACACAGTTTTCATGTATTTGGTGCAATGCACTGTGTTGTACATGCATACCACAGTTGTTTTTTGCGGTCCGCAAAAAAAACCTGAAGGCTCTAATTCTTGAAATTTAATATATACAGGTTTCCGAGCAACAATCCGCAAAAAAAAAAAAACTGATGCGGATGACATACAGATGGCTTCCGTTGGTCATCTGCGTTTTTTTGCTGACCTATTGACTTCAATAGGTCCGCAAGACATTTATTGTGGAGAAGAATAGGACATGCAATACTTTTTTTGCGGATGGGAAACTCGGACAGCGGATGCGGAAAAGAAATGGTTGACTACATCGCAATTTTAACGGCTCCATAGTAATGCATGGGTAACCATCTGATCAGCCAAAACAGAATGGACGCAGAGAAAAACAACAGTTGTGTGCATGTAGCCTTAGGCCTCATGCACATGACCGTTGTTGTTTTCCGTTCATCAAATTGGGGATCCGTTGTTCCGTTGCCGTTTTTTCCCCCATTGTGTTTCTGTGTGTCTTCCATTTTTTATGGCAGACCGCCAAAAAAAAGGAAAGGTAAAAAAAAGTGTAAACTAAATATCCCCACCCAGGATACTGATGTCTCCTGGCACCCCGACTGGGTACCTCCGTCGATAGATACTCCTAGCGCTTCCCGAGGACTCCAAGCACTCCACTTGACACCGTAAGCACTGCAGACCCCACGAACCACCGAAGCTTGGTTGAGGTCTCACTGTCTCCTACCCACCCTGGACCTACGACAAGGCTCCAGGCTCCAGTGGGTGAACCTCTCCTACATCAAGAGAGCAGGAACAGCTCTTACAAGAGCTAGTAGTTATGCCAGGGGAGTATAGCAAATCTTCAGCGTATAGCAATCCCCCAGTGTCGATCAGTTACCCAAACACCAGCCTCAACTTGGTAAAGGGCAAAACAGGAACTCTTTATTTGGACACACAAGCATTGATTTATACACATCTTCCAACAAGGTTACCACCCACAGGGTTTTGTAAAAACAGCCAATCGCATGCATTTGCAGTATTGAAACCTTCCTAGCAATTGTACACAAAATCCCCTTCCCTCTGTCTGTAACGCAATCAACAAAATACAATGAGCATTGTCTGTGACTCAATTAACTAACACACTGGCATTGTCTGAGACGCAATCAACAAAATACAATTACCAAACGTAATGGGCTAACTTAATCACTCACAGACAGAAACCTCACATTTTTCCCAAAACACAGAAAACACCTCAAAACCCCACATATCCCCATAATGTATACATCCATGGATAGCTCTGATCTGGGTGAACAACATATCCAAAAATCACCCAGATCCGAGCAGGGGTTCCCGAATTCCATGAAAGTCACATTTGGCCGGCCGCAAGCATGGCTTTCCTGCCCAAAACAGTTCCACAGATTTAAGCTGTGCGGCCGGTCTGTCTTCTCCTTCAAAGTTAGTATGGGCCATAATCCTGGGGCAAGAGGCTGGCAAACAGGCCCCTCCAAAACCAAGTTGCGAGGTTGGTTTCGCCACACATCTCCCTCTCCCAGGGAAGACTAACCAGATACCTGATCTCACGTCGGTCGGTACCTGAGTTAGTCTGGCAGTCCACCCACAACCCAATACTGGACCTGTTGAATTTTGGGCCTGGCTTTGTTCTGTATGTCCCCAGCTGTTGAGTGGGCATCTGCTACTCCTTGCTTCCTTGTTGTTCTCGAGCTTGGAGCTGTAGGTGGGCAGAGGCCGAATGCGCTCTGCCCAGATGCCAGCTCTTCCGCTGGGGTAGCCTGTGGGAAGTCCGGCTCTGGAGAAGAGGATAGGGGAGGGCAGAGGCCAACTGCGCTCTGCCCAGATGCCAGCTCTTCCACTGGGATGGGGTCAGGGAATCCTACCCCCAGGACCTTGTCGCGGATCAGCTGTGGAGAGGAGGGATCGCTTACCTCCTTCTCCTGGCATTCCTGCGGGGTTGGTGGGGACTCTGTATCGGCCGTCCAGCACCCTGGTAGGTCTGGTGCAGAGACTGTGGTCCCATCTGCATCATTGGAGTTAGGGGTCCTGTCCCCCTGTGGTTGGGGAGAGAGACCGGTTGTCTCCTCTCCCTTCAAAGTACACTGCCACTGGGGAATGGAGACAATGCTCTCCTCTCCCTGCAAAACATACTGCCGCTGGGGAGCAGGACCAACTGTCCCTACTCCCTGAAACTACGGCTGCCGTTGGGGATCTGGGCCGACTGCCCAGCATCCCTGTAGGGCCAGTGGAGAGATCTCGGTCCCATCCCCACCTGCCATATGAGTTTCCCCCCAGGACCAGTCTATGAGGTCCCCTTCCTCTGTAACTGGTAATGAAGCAGGGGATACTTCAGTCGGGTCTTCCCAGCTGTAGGGTTGTAGGTCTGGGACTGCCACCCAGCTCTCTGGCAGTGTATATTGGGACCGAATTGAGCTGAAGAGGTATTGGTAATCCTGCTCCAGCTCCCACTCCTTTGACACTAGAGATGCCAGGTCTTGTCTCACCTCTCTCGCTGTAGCCCAATCGTGCATAGCCTCCCTGTAGTCATAGATATTCCAGAACTGGGACTCTCCAGCATCTCCGAACTTCGGTTCTGCGAAGGCCTCAAACAACAGGCCAGGGCCATCATAATCCCCACCCTCGGGTCTGTCGTGCTCAGCCATCCAGGGGGAGTGCCGAATCACATCCCACCAGAGTGCCTGGTAGGCGTTGTCTAGCCAACACTCCTTCCATACCAGGCTCTCCAGTTCTGTCACCCACTCATCCAGGGGCTTCTCTCCCAGAAGGGGCATTCGCAGGGCCACTCGCATCCGCAACTGCTGCTCCTCACTGGGGAGACTCTCACTTCGCCGCCGCTGGGCATTTTCCAGGGCATCATACCAGACTTCCTTTCTGTCTGCATCCCTGTAGTCCGCAGCTGCCTCCTCCTCCTCGTCATGGAACACTGTCCGAAGACTAGCCGATTCCATCCTGCTGTATCCAGGGGCGCTGTATGGATACTAACGTTGCCCTCAACTTTGTAAATCCACGAGCGGTGTCTCCGAGCTGCTTCTCCTCTCACTAGGATGCTATCCCACTGCTTGCCACCAATGTAACGGATCTCCTGGCACCCTGACCGGGTACCTCCGTCGATAGATGCTCCTAGCGCTTCCTGAGGACTCCAAGCACTCCACTTGACACCGTAAGCACTGCAGACCCCACGAACCACCGAAGCTTGGTTGAGGTCTCACCATCTCCTACCCAACCTGGACCTACGACAAGGCTCCAGGCTCCAGTGGGTGAACCTCTTCTACATCCAGAGAGCAGGAACAGCTCTTACAAGAGCTAGTAGTTATGCCAGGGGAGTATAGCAAATCTTCAGCGTATAGCAATCCCCCAGTGTCGATCAGTTACCCAAACATCAGCCTCAATTTGGTAAAGGGTAAAACAGGAACTCTTTATTTGGACACACAAGCATTGATTTATACACATCTTCCAACAAGGCTACCACCCACAGGATTTTGTAAAAACAGCCAATCACATGCATTTACAGTATTGAAACCTTCCTAGCAATTGTACACAAAATCCCCTTCCTTCTGTCTGTAACGCAATCAACAAAATACAATGAGCATTGTCTGTGACGCAATTAACTAACACACTGGCATTGTCTGAGACTCAATCAACAAAATACAATTACCAAACGTAATGGACTAACTTAATCACTCACAGACAGAAACCACACATTTTTCCAAAACACAGAAAACACCTCAAAACCCCACATATCCCCATAATGTATACATCCATGGATAGCTCTGATCTGGGTGAACAACATATCCAAAAATCACCCAGATCCGAGCAGGGGTTCCCGAATCCCATGGAAGTCACATTTGGCCGGCCGCAAGCATGGCTTTCCTGCCCAAAACAGTTCCACAGATTTAAGCTGTGCGGCTGGTCTGTCTTCTCCTTCAAAGTTATTATGGGCCATAATCCTGGGGCAAGAGGCTGGCAAACAGGCCCCTCCAAAACCCAGTGGCGAGGTTGGTTTCGCCACACTGATTCTACAAAAATGGATGTGGACACAGATGACAGACAGTTGTGCATCCGCATTTTTGGCGGTACCATTGACTTGAATGGGTCCGCAAACCGTTTTTTGCAGACAAGTATAGGAAAGGTTATTTTTTTTAACGGACTGGAACCACGGTGGACTATCCACATTTTCAACGGCTCCATAGAAATTAATGGGCCCGCATCAGAAACGCTAAAATCGGTGGAACGGACGCGGAAACAAACAACGGTCGCGTGCATGAGGCCTTAGTCTTAGCTAATACACTAGACGCTGCCTGGCGTAGGATATTACTTTTTTGCTACTTTTCTGCAACATTTAATGTGTCACAGACGTTAATGTGCCATAATCCAGGTCTAATCTCACTTTAAGCTCTTAAACTGCGAAAATTGGCGAGGATCACAAAAAAATGTGACAGTTGTTATGGAAATGTCACAATTGCCATGACTTGCGACTTTTGTACACCACAAAACTAATGTATCCGATTTCATAATTGACCCCCATCATTTTTAAGGGAAACAAGACAGAGACCCCATGGAAGTCAGGAGAATTGATGATATGATTGCTCTGCTCTCTCTTTCTGACAATAGTCTGTTAATAGAAATTGGCAAAGGGGAAAGTTGGCTTCATGTCATCAGATTGAAATGGTATTATTGCAAGAAATCGCCCTTTACTAAAGGCTTTATAAAGCTGAGCAGTTATAAAAGCTTAGCCATAACATAAAGATATAACATACTTTCTACAGAAACTGCCCTCGCCAACGTGACAACGCGACATCCTGCCAGCTAAATTCATCGGTGACCGCTCTTTACTAATTCTCTGTGGCATTTGACACTGTAGACCACCATCTACACTCCTCATGCTCCAATCTATCAGCCTTAGGGCTCATTAACATGACCGTAGTTCGGGTCCGCATCCGAGCAACATTTTTTGCGCCTCAGGTGTGGACCCATTTGCTTCACTGGGGCTGCAAAAGATGCGGACAGCACTCTGTGTGCTGTCTGCATCCGTTGCTCCGTTCCGTGGCCCAAATCCTGTCCTATTTTTGTCAGTTTTGCAGACAAGAATAGGCATTTTTATAAAGGGCCACCCATTCCGCGGAAGGCACACGGGCGGCTTCCGTGTTTTGCGAATCTGCAATTTGCGGACCGCAAAGCAGTACGTTCATGTGAACAAGCCCTTAAGGACACAGTTCTCTCTTGGTTTTCTTCTTATGTCTCTGGATGCTCTTTCAGTGTGCCATTTGCTGGCTCTACTCATACCTCCCAACTTTTAATGCTGTACAGAGACGGATCTCCGTGCAGCATAAATCCGAAGTTTTGAGTGAAGTGACATTGGATGTAGCATCCAAAGCTCGCTTCCCTCATCACTAACTAATGGTTATAGTCACCTGTCTAGCAAGGGGTAGAGGTGTTCTCGGGGGGAGCACCCAGGAATTTTGTCTAGGGGGGGGGTCCGAAAGCAAAAAAAATGTGGCATGTGTAGTGCGCTGTGCTAATTTAATTTTTCAAAGCCCTCTTTATATTTAAAAATGCAGGGAAGGGGTGTAGTGTGTTGCGCTGATTTTTTTACTTGACGATTCTAAAAGCTCTGTAGGAAAATAACAATGCGGCCCCGCCCATTATTAAAAGCCCCTCCTACATATAATAGGCCACTCCCAACACACACTGTACAGCTGACATTCTATAGTTGCAGCCTGTCTCTACACATCATACGGAGAGGGGAGGCCTGTCCTGGCTGCACTGCCTGCTTCACATCATACAATAGACAGCCGGCTGCAGCCAGGAAGCTCCTCCGCTCTCCTCCCTCCCCTGACCCTGCTCAAGGTCTGTGGTTCCCCCCTACCATCTGCCACCCGCCCGTGGCCTGCTGCCCCCCTTGACCTCACCCAGCTCTGAATCCTCCTTCTGCAAATGGCAGGGGGAGCAGCCGGAGCATCTCCTCTCCTACATAGCGCCACATACCTCTTACATCCAGTGATGTCACCTTTGTTGTAGACGTTCTCTTTCCTCATCTTCTCCATTCAGACCAGACCGCCAAGATGATTTTTCAGCCATCTCCCGTCTCTGCAGAGATTACCAAACAGACATTAGTTTCCCACATTTCCATCATCTTCACATCTTCTGAACACCCTTTCCTGCCAACCCCAATACTGTGCCCGCTGCGCCCCCAGTACTATACTGCAGAAATTGTTCCCCTGGAAATACTGCTACCACACAGATAGTGCCCCAATACTGTGCCCGCTGTGCCCCCAATACTATACTGCAGAAACAGTCCCCCTGGAAATACTGCTACCACACAGATAGTGCCCCAATACTGTACCCGCTATGCCCCCAATACTATACTGCAGAAATGGTCCCACAATGGTTCAACAATTATTGGCACACAGTGCTGTAAAAAATAACTGCGGCCAGACACTAATAGTAGAAAGATAATGTCACCCAAAAATTATTGTGCTAAGCTGATACTGTGGCAGGGTGCCCCCCAAAGTAACAGGGCTCCCCAAAATAGAAATAATTCTCTGCCAGAGCACACTTAGTAGTAATAATGCCCCTATAGTGCCCATACTAGTAATCGTGTTCCTCATAGCCCCCCAGTATTAGCAAAGCTCCGCATAATACCTCCTAGTACTAATAATTCTCCCTACAATATGACAGTACATGAAATACCCCCGCTGAGTGCCCGATGTTGAGCTAATGTCCCCATAATGTATGCCAGTATAAAATACCCCTATATAGTGCCCCAGTAAATGCCCTCATAGTGCTCCTCTCCCCCTTCCCCATAGTGTCCCCCATAATATGCCAGTAAAAAATGCCCCTTCTAAGTGCCACCATATGCCCCAATAGTGCTCCTCTCCCCCATAGTGCCGCTCTCCCCTATAGTGCCTACCATAATGTGCCAGTAAAAAAATGCCCCCCTTAGTGCCACCAGATGCCATAATACCTCCATAATGTGCCAATAAGAAAAAAATAATAATACACTGATACTGACCTCCATCAGCAGCGATGCGATGCAGGCCTCTTCCGGCCTGTGTCCCTGCGATGTGCTGCCCGGCTCAGGCGGCGCGATGATGACGTCATCGCGCCGCCTGAGCCGGCCTCTGATAGGCTGCAGGCATTAGTGCCTGTGGCCTATCAGAGTAACAGGGGAGGGACACACCTCTCCCTCCCCTGCTCTGCCGCAGCACAGGCATCTGTATCGCTGTCCTAAGGACAGCGATACAGATGGATTAGATATGGAGATGAGCGCTTCCACAATGGAAACGCTCATCTCCTACTGACCCCCGGCCCCCCACCACCACCGCTGCCGCCGCAAATGCCCGCAATTACATCCAGGGAGCTGCGCCGCCTGTTGATCGGCGGTGCGACTCTGAAGGATAAAAATAAATAAAATTTTGGCTGGTTGTTCTAGGGGCGCCACTGGGTGTTCTGTTAGGGATCCTATACCGGATATAAATCTCTTAGGGTGGGTTCACATCAACGTTACGAAGCCTGGATAATGGAAAACAGACAGATCCGTTATGCTTGCCTATAGACCTCTATTATGATGGATCAAAACAGAGTGCCTCTAAAGGTTTCCACTATCAATTCTGTGTTACACATTCTATTATTTTCTGTTATAGCCATGTTATAACAGAAAACAATAACGGAATTCGCAACATTGATGTGAACAAGCCCTCAGTGGGTGGGGGGGGGGGGGAATATGCAGCAATACAGACATGGTGGAACACTACAGGGTCATATAGAAGTGACGGTATTCACTATGGTCTGTAGCTTCATGTGTAGGAGTAAAGTGGTCACATCAAGTAGTACTGGCTGTATACATATACCCCATAACTTGTTTTATTAACTACAGTTCAACACATGTGTGAATTATAGTGTAATCATTGGCATCTTTAGTATGTAGGTTGCACAAGTAGAACCTTTAGGCCCCTTTCACACGGGCGAGAATTCCGTGCGGGTGCAATGCGCGAGGTGAACACATTGCACCCGCACTGAATCCGGACCTATTCACTCCAATGGGGCTGTGCACATGAGCGGTGACTTTCACGCATCACTTGTGCGTTGCGTGAAAATCGCAAAGCAGGCCCCATAGAAGTGAATAGGGCTGCGTGAAAATCGCAAGCATCCGCAAGCAAATGCGGATGCGGTGCGATTTTCTCACACGGTTGCTAGGTGGCGATCGGGATAGGGACCCAATATTTATTATTTTCCCTTATAACATGGTTATAAGGGAAAATAATAGCCCTCTTAATACAGAATGCTAAGTAAATTAGGGATGGAGGGGTTAAAAAATATATATATATTAAACTCATCCACTTATTCACCCAGCCCGGCTCGTCTTCTTTCTTCTTCTTTGAGGACCTGGGAGGAAACGGACCTTTGGTGATGGACCATGTGATGAGTGCAGTGACATCACCAAAGGTCCTTTTTTGCTCCCAGGTCCTCAAAAAAGAAGAAAGAAGACGAGCCGGGCTGCGCGAACAAGTGGATGAGGTGAGTCTAATTTTTAATTTTTATTTTTTTAACCCCTCCAGCCCTATTTTACTAAGCATTCTGTATTAAGAATGCGATTATTTTCCCTTATAACCATGTTATAAGGGAAAATAATAAAATCTACACAACACCGATCCCAAACCAGAACTTCTGTGGAGAAGTCCGGGTTCGGGTACCAAACTTGCAGATTTTTCTGACGTGCGTGCAAAACGAATTAAAGCGCTTTGCACTCGGGTAGAAAAATCTTGCATTTTCCCGCAACACACCCGCAATGCCCGTGTAAAAGAGGCCTTAGGCCTCCTGCACACGAACATGTGCCCCCCGTGGCCATGCTGCGGCTCGTTAATCGCAGGCCGCAATGCACGAACACCGACCATGGGGCAGCCGCAGCGGATCGTGGACCCATTCACTTTAATGGGTCCGCGATCTGTAGTGCTTCTGTAGGGTTCCGTTCCGTGCTTCCGTTCTGCACCATTCTGCATCTCCGGATTTGCCAACCCATTGAAGTGAATGGGTACGCATCCGTGATGTGGAATGCCCACGGAACGGCGCCTGTGTATTGCGGTTCCGCAAATGCGGTCCGCAATACAGCAACGGGCAGCAAACATTCGTGTGCAGGAGGCCTTAGGAAGAAGGATTTTGGTGAACATATTTATGATATCTCTAGCCCTGGGCCTTAAATTTATCACCAGCATCGAGTCATTTTATATACATATGTACATGCTGGCAATGCATAAACCATGTGTGTATATGGTTTTGAAAGAAATTAAGAAACTCGTGAGAGGCATGGACTGCGGAAGAAAATTGTATAACAGACAGGCTTTTTGCATGCTGAATTTGGAATTTCCTGAAGGTTTGGATGTCCCTACAGACTTTATGTATATTTATCAATCTGATTCTTCAGACAGTCTTTTGGTATATCTACTAATTCATCCAATATTAACTGTGTTAATATACATGACTGAATATAGTAGTAAAATGCTATATTTTATCCGGCAAGTGTAGCTTTAAGTGGTTTAACTATTTCATGACCAGGGCAGAAAAGCCCTTAGTGACCAGACACTTTTGTGATTTCGCACACGTGGTGGATTAACTACCCTAACTTTTGTATTTTTTATGTAACAGCTAGAGCTTTTTATTAATATGGATTTTAGAGATTTTTTTTTCCTTTTTTAGATTTAGAGTATTTTTTTCCCCCAAACTACAGCCTTTTATCTTTAAAATATGCAAACTGACACAAAAATAAATTATTAAAGTGGGGTCCCCATCTTGTGTTGGTCATTTTGATATATAATATGTATAGCTTTGCGCGCACAGGGGGCTATGGAAACAGTTTGGGTTGAGGTGGGCATGTTGTATTTTATTTTTTCTTATTTGTATTTTATTATACGTTTCTTACTTATTTTTTATATATTTTTGGTACATAATATGTCCTCGAATAGATCATTAAAAGAAAACAGTCCTCTGTGGGGTCATTACACGTAGGCAGAGCTGATCAGCTCTCCTGTGCCCCCGAGACACCTGCCAATCATGTGATCACTGGATCCAGTAGAAAAAGCGGCATAGCCACTTCCTCTCTACACTGCATAGCGCTCAGTCTCTTAGGCCTCTTGCACACGACCGTATGGCTTTTTCTGTATTTTGCGGTCCGTTTTAAACAGATCAGTTTTTCCTTTTTTTTGTTTCAGTAGTGTTTCCGCTTCCGTTTTGCAGTTCCATTTTGCCATTCCATTTTTCCGTTTGGTTTCCGTTTGTGATCTGTTTTTGCGGATTGGAAACGGAAGCGTACAATAATGTTTAGAGTCCATTCAGACGTCCGTAGAATAGGTCTGGATCCGTTCCGCAATTATGCAGAACGAGTGTGGACCTATTCATTTTCAATGGGACCGGAAAAGATGCATCTGCATTTCCGGTCCGTGGCCCCAAACTTCCGGTCTGCGGCTCCACAAAAAAATAGAGCATGTCCTATTCTTGTCCGCAACCGTGGACAAGAATAGAAATCCTCTATTAAGTGCCGGCGAGGTGCGGCGTCAATGTTTTGTGGTCCGCAATATGCGGACGGCAAAACACTACAGACGTCTGAATGGACCCTTAAACAGTAAGTACATAAAAAAAAATTGGGCTGGGCATAACATTTTCAATAGATGGTTCCATTGACTTGAATGGAGCCACGGAACGTGATTTGCGGGCAATAATAGGACATGTTCTATCTTTGAACAGAACAGAAATATGGAAACGGAATGCATACAGTGAATGGTTCCGCATACGGACCGCAAACTGAACACAAAAAAACGGAGCGGGGAAAAAAAGCATTTGTGCCTTCCGCCTCTTGCACACAAACTTTTTTTTTCCGTTTTCATTCCGTTTTTGCGAATTCTGTTTGTGGTCCGTATGTGGAAGCATTAATTTCAATGGTTCCAGACAAAAAAAAACGGAATGTACTCCGTATGCATTTCGTTTCCGTATTTCCGTTCCGCTGAAAGATAGAGCTTGTCCTATTATTGCCTGCAAATAACGATCAGTGGCTCTATTCAAGTCAATGGGTCCGCAACAAATGCGGAATGCATACGGAACACATCCGTATGTCATTCATTTTTTGCGGATCCATGCCCACTTTGCCCATGTGCATACTGTTAAAATACATTACTGTAAATTACATTAATGATTAAAAATTGTATGTTTCTGTTTGTGATCCGCAAACAACGGATCGCATACGGAAACCAAACAGAGATTTTTTGCACAACACAACGGAAACAAAAAAACAGAACAACGGATCAGTTAAAAAAAGGACCACAAAATACTAAAAAAAGCCATATGGTCATGTGCAAGAGGCCTTAGCCTGACAGCCAAGAAGCCGTCCTACTTCTGCTAGAGTGTAGGAGCTGGAAATTTAATCCATTGCTGTGCATGTACGGCAAACTTTATATACATGCTAACTGCACAGGGCATAGACAGTTAGCATGTATGTAAAAATATGGCAGTCATTAAATGGTTAATTAATGTGCAGTATACGGGTAATACAGGATGAGATGTGTGCTTTCCATGTTATGATTAGGAACAATGGGGGAGATTTATCAAACTGGTGTAAAGTAGAACTGGCTTAGTTGCCCATAGCAACCAATCAGATTCCAACTTTCATTTTTAAAGGAAACTGTAAAAAATGAGAGGTGGAATCTGTTTGGTTGCTATGGGCAACTAAGCCAGTTCTACTTTGCACCAGTTTTGATAAATCTCCCCCAATATGCTTTGTTCAAACATGTGAGCTCCATTCTGAATTACTCGGCACTGAGTTTATATTTTAACTTTTTGGAATAAAATTTGAACTGCTTGTATAAGGCTTGCATGTTTTACAGCAGGCATCCTGAAACTGCGGCCCTCCAGCTGTTGCAAAACTACAACTCCCAGCATGCCCGAACAGCCTAAGAGTATCAGCCTACAGCAGGGGATTGTGGGAGTTGTAGTTTTACAACAGCTGGAGGGTCGCAGTTTGAGACTGCCTGTTTTACAGCTATCACTAGAAATAAGGAAACATCAGTGTTCCCAATTTTTGATCAGGGTAAGCAGCTCTGTGCTTGGGGCAGCGTGCATGACAGGATGAAAGGTTTTCAGGCTACAGTTCGAAGGTGACATTTGCTATGGCTACCCTTCCCTCTAGCTTTTGTTGTCTTGACCCATCCACACAGAGGATCACTTTAGCGCCTGGGATGGACTCAACCGAGCATGTTGTAGAAGAGTTCCACCACCTTCTCACAGACTGATGGTATCCAGGGAAACAGGGGAGGGGGTACCACCTTTAACGCACCCTTGGCCCCTTTACCCAACCTTGACCCATAACATAAATACTGACAACTGTGTCACTTTATTGCTGGGTGGTGATCAGCCACAGCTTCTTTATTAAAGCAGCAAACCTTAATAAACCATAGTATCGAAGCATAACTAATGTGATGGACACAATATAGGCATAACTACTGTGTATGTAGGGGCATTAAGGGGACTGGGTGTGTATATTTATGTTTTGGGCGGAAAACATTGTCATGGTGCGTTATGCATTCCACACATATTGCCCTTTGTGTTTTTCAAAAGTTTGGAGGTATGGCTCTGCACTGGATCTGCAGAAGCTTTATCTACACAAGGTACCTTGCATATATTCAGATACACAAAATGACTGATAATAATAAGATTTTGATGCTTTTCTGATCTCTGCTGTAACCGCACCTTGGTCTCATTGTTGTGACACTCTAAGCTGCTTTCTCATTTGAATCGTTTTGTCTTACCATTTCTATATACAACCCAGCGTGTTGGTTCAAAAGCTTCCCCTTTGGGAATAGCTAAATCCCTTCTCTTGCCGTGATTGTTACCCATAGCCCAGCTATGATACCGCGGATTCTAAGGGTTCACGCTAACAGGATGATTACGCTACTGAACGTTTATCCCAGAAAATCAAATCGGTGGTTTTCTCTGAAATTCGCCACAGTGCAATAGGCTGATGTTTTGATGGCAATGCCGCAGGTCATCCCCCAAAGTTGAAAGCCATGAGTAAAACCTGCAAAATAAATTGACATACCAAGGATTGATCAGCAGTGCAAGTTAGTTTACGCTACGAGAATTTTCTCCACAGAGTTTAGAGATTTCTGAAAACTCATCCACTTTGCTGGTACTGTAAAATGCTGCGTATTTGCTGCCAATCTGCAGCCATTTACATGGCTTTAGGCTACATCCACATTTGCTTTTGTAATTCCAGTATTCTGTACCAGCATAGTAACAGAATACTGATTTTGCTGCATCTGAAGTATGCCAGACACATCCCACACGTGACGGGTCCCATCCACTATAACGTGGTCCACCGCGTTTCCAGCATAAATGCCGTCATTTGGATGGAAAAATACTGCTGCATACTTTTCCATATTAAGTATATTCATTTTATATCCTATTTACGTTTGCCAATTTTATCTTACTCTCTTGCAAGCTTCTGCTGTATGGACAGCTTCTATATTCATTCCTGTGAGAATGATATTGAGGCCCTCATAGGAACCAATAGAGAAACTGACTTCCTCTTTACACAGCAAATACTGTAGGATTCAGTGAGTCTCACCAGGGGTCATATGATCTTGCTCCCAAAAGTAACAAAGACTGAATATATATATACATATATAATTACGTACAACAGCGCCTATACAAATGGGGAGGGGGACAAAAACTTTGTTTCTAGGAGTGTCTGTTTAACCTGAGCTGCAGTTTCTTCATTCTTATAATCGATCATTTCAGTGGGTTATCCCATAAAAAGTATTTATTACATATCTACAAGATAGGTACTAAATATAGAATTGCAGAGGGTGCCCTCGCTGGGACCCTTGGCAGGGCAGATTACAGAGTAAATTGAAAAGGCAGGCAGGCTACTGTATGAAAGCAAGGTGGAGAATGGAATGGTAAAATTTTTCTCATAAAAATGCCACAGATTGCCAGAGTGTAGACATTAATGGTTCACAACTTCACATACATTACATCATCAGTAGATTATTATTCATATGCATGATGTCATCAATACGCATGGGAGACGTTACACATCTTGGTAGAATTTGTAATTCTTGATTCGATAAAAGTTTTGTCATGTTCAACATGTGAATATCTAATATAGTCTCTTAGGAGACCTATAACAACAATCTTTCACTTTATTTCATTGTTATCTTCCGAAAGAAATATATTGGTCATAAAACATTACAACACATACTTTCGACAAAATTGTAATACAGCCACACTGTATACTAGAAGGGTTAATTAAATACATGAATTTACCTCTTTGACTCCACAAGCCTCCCTACTCACCAGATAACATCTAGATGCATGTACTAGAAGACATATCCTATAATTCATTACTTCAGACTTTTATTCTCTATTAACAACCTAAGACATTACTTCATACACTAATAGACAAACTTTCTTCCCACTAAGCTCTTCCTCACTAAGCTGACTAGGACAACTAGGATAACATGGCTAACTATCTGATAGAATCTGATTTTCCTATACCTACAACTAGAAAAAATGTAAAATACATGAAAATCTGCAGATAGGAATTCCTTCTGATTAATCAGGTTTTGTGGTAACATTTTCTTCAGGCTGAACTTTCTCTCCACCTATGAGTCAGTTGCATATTTTTTCTGGAACTATATGATAACTCAGCATATGTCAGCTTCTATTTATGCCAGATGAAAAGAATATAACAGTAGTAGTGTACCACATAATGTAAAATCTCATAAACTTCGTGTGCATACACTATTACGCTAAGTTCATATCTGTTTTGGATGCTCCACTGAAGATTCCATTAAATTTGCTATAAAAATAGCAAAGCATGCAATACTTCATTATTTATCTGGGGAAATGATGGATCCCAAAAGACTCCATTTCAAGGCATACAGTCTGTTGGGTTCCATTGGTGTCCTGATGTGTCACAGTTTGAATTGAGTTTCATGCTCCTAAGACAATAAAACAGACTTCCTAATGCAGCTGTGAACTCAGCCTTATGTACAGCTATATCTCCTAGTTGGTAAGCTCTAACATACCTTTTCATTTTTTCCACCAGAGCAAATCAAGATGGTCTATAAAGGATACCCCAGCAATGCTACTGATGCGACAAAGAGCTTTTCCCGAAGAGAACAGGCCTCGAGAGACCAACCTTGTGTCATTTCAATCACTAAATAATTTGACACCAGTAAGACTGCAAGGACAGTTAGTGCACGGTGTGTCTACAACCTCTTTGGCTAGACCATGGACTAGTACCACAAGACAACTTGGAAGACCAACATACTATTGATGATCTGTTGTAATTGATGGCCTTATTCTGTTCCATTCCGGTTCTAATGGTCCTCGGCTGAACTTGACAATTTTTCTTTCTATATGCACTGCTTCATTTACTGTCTTATTAGCTTGATTACTGACAGAGTAAACTAAGTAGTAAGAGAGCTAGTGTCAATTTGGAGAGGAGATTTAGTGGAGGGGCTATCTTGTGTTCCTGTTATAGTCTATAAGCCTGATGAAGATTGAGGTTACTGTGTACCATCAAATGAATTGAGCAGGAGATATCATAGAAAAAGTGTGTGGGGGAAGGGGGGGAGGGTTAATGAAGAAAATACCTTAGTGGCTATAATGGTTTTTTGGATGATTCCACTTCACTGTTAGACCAATAGTGACCAGAGAGACTGGGGCTGGAGCACGGCACTGGAGTGGCGAGCCATCCAAAAGGTGAGTTCCTTTTTATACAACTTCCTGCCCTAGGAAAAATTTTTAAACATTACATAAAATCCCTTAAATGTATTGTTATAATTCCAGTACCTTCTCAAGCTTTTGATTTACTGATAAAAACTAAAAACAGCTGATAGGTTGGAATGTCAGACTCCCACCAATCTCATACTGATACAGAGATGAGAGAAGTTTTGAAAGATTTGCTGAAGTTTGACAAGAAATTCTATTAGTTATTTATTAATTTATCACGAATCGCTATGTTAAAACTCTATTCAGCATATGAATAATTTGGACCATTTTTAATGACCGCTTAGACAGAAGTACAACCATCTAACGTCCATTAAAAACAGTAATACGCTAGTGCAATATGATTTTTTGAGTAAAGAAAAAAAAAAATCACTCAGCTCATCCACTAGCTTGCACAGAGGCAGTCCACTCCTCTCTTTATTGAAAAAGGCCTGCCGAAGGACCTGCGCTGAGCGTGATGACGTCAATGTGCACTTCTAGCATGATTTCCCTTCAAATGCTTTGCTTCGCTCGACACTACTGATATACTATCCTGAGGATAGCTAATCAGTAGCTAGATACTTGAAAATCCTTAACATACAGTTGTAAGAAAAAGTATGTGAACCCTTTTGAATTATATGGATTTCTGCACAAATTGGTCATAAAATTTGATCTGATCTTCATCTAAGTCACAACAATAGACAATCACAGTCTGCTTAAACTAATAATACAAATAATTAAATGTTACAATGTTTCTATTGAACACACCATGTAAACATTCACAGTGCAGGTGGAAAAAGTATGTGAATCCCTAGACTAATTGGAGTGAGGTGTCAGCTAACTGGAGTCCAATCAATGAGATGAGATTGGAGGTGTTGGTTACAGCTGCCCTGCCCTATAAAAAACACACACCAGTTCCGGGTTTGCTTTTCACAAGAAGCATTGCCCGATGTAAATGATGCCTCGCACAAAAGAGCTCTCAGAAGACCAACGATTAAGAATTGTTGACTTGCATAAAGGTGGAAAGGGTTATAAAAGTATCTCCAAAAGCCTTGTTGTTCATCAGTCCACGGTAAGACAAATTGTCTATAAATGGAGAAAGTTCAGCACTGCTGCTACTCTCCCTAGGAGTGGCCATCCTGTAAAGATGACTGTCAGCTAAAGACTTACAAAAGTCTCTGGCATATGCTAACATCCCTGTTAGCAAATCTACGATACGTAAAACACTAAACAAGAATGAATTTCATTGGAGAATACCACAGAGGAAGCCACTGCTGTCCCAAAAAAACATTGCTGCACGTTTACAGTTTGCACAGGAGCACCTGGATGTTCCACAGCAGTAATGGCAAAATATTCTGTGGACAGTTGAAACCAAAGTTGAGTTGTTTGAAAGAAACACACAATACTATGTGTGGAGAAAAAGAGGCACAGCACACCAACATCAAAACCTCATCCCAACTGTAAAGTATGGTGGTGGGGGCATCATGGTTTGGGGCTGCTTTGCTGCATCAGGGCCTGGACGGATTACTATCATCGAAGGAAAAATGAATTCCCAAGTTTATCAAGACATTTTGCAGGAGAACGTAAGGCCATCTGTCCACCAGCTAAAGCTTAACAGAAGATAGGTGTTGCAACAGGACAACGACCCAAAGCATAGAAGTAAATCAACAGAATGTCTTAAATAGAATAAAATACGCCTTCTGGAGTGGCCCAGTCAGAGTCCTGACCTAAACCCGATTGAGATGCTGTGGCATGACCTCAAGAAAGCGATTCACACCAGAAATCCCAAGAATATTGCTGAACTGAAACAGTTCTGTAAAGAGGAATGGTCAAGAATTACTCCTGACCGTTGTGCACGTCTGATCTGCAACTACAGGAAACGTTTGGTTGAAGTTATTGCTGCCAAAGTATGTTCAACCAGTTATTAAATCCAAGGGTTCACATACTTTTTCCACCTGCACTGTGAATGTTTACATGGTGTGTTCAATAAAAACATGGTAACATTTAATTATTTGTGTGTTATTAGTTTAAGCAGACTGTGATTGTCTATTGTTGTGACTTAGACGAAGACCAGATCACATTTTATGACCAATTTGTGCAGAAATCCATATCATTCCAAAGGGTTCACATACTTTTTCTTGCAACTGTATATTCTGCAAACATAGGGTATATTGTGTGTATGTAGTCACAATAGGGCTGCACAAGCAGATTTTCAGGAGTAGATTATAAAAAGATTGTATTAAAAAAAGATACTACTTCTCCTCTTTTAAATCTACTCTTAGTTATGGCTTCTAAAATTGCATAAAAATTCTGCATGTGTGGCCAAACTCTTACTGAAGTGGAGCTGGGCTCTAACTACATTTTGGAATTCCCAGGGTGTTGAATGGAAGGTGGCCACACATGTGTGGTTGCTCTCTGTTCACTTCAGGGGTCCCATTCTGGAAATAGGAACCAACACCTATCTAACCTCGATGGTATATCCTAGGGATATGCTATCAATGTCCCAGATGGGAATGCCGCTTTAATGTCAGCTTTTCTGGGGTAGTATAATGGTTAATCACTGGGTTAAGTGGAGAGGTTGATACCTGGTGTCTGCTGTTTGCTCACCTAGTTGAGCTTCACCTGAATCGATGCTTTCATCCCTTCCTGTCCTACACCGATCATAAAGATCAGTAGAGATGAGGACAAAGAAACTATGCTTCTTACACCTTGATGTTGAACAAGCACTTTGTAACAAATTAACTATAAGGGTAAGTTCACACATTGTGGATGAAATCCACAACAAATCCTCAAGTAAATCCACCTCACATTTGTCAGCCATAGATTTTAAAGCAGATTTAAGCTCCAGTGACGTTAATGGAAGAAATCTTTGAGCAATCCAAAAGATAATGGGGATGCTGTCAATTTGAAAGTCCCATCCGAATGAGCAAATCCATATATTCAAAAATCTGCTGCATTTAGATGGGAAAATCCAATAGACGCAATTGTACTTTACTGAGGATTTACAGTGCAGAATCCAAAAGAAATCCGCAACGTGTGAACTTGGCCTAAGGGAAATAACAATGTTACTAGTTATTTTCCAACTCTTCTTTTTTGCTATATTTTTCTTCATAATGAATTTTTGCAAATGAATGGATTATATATAATGCCAATGTGAATGGCAGCTCATTTATATTACATAAAATATCATACTTACAATAGTAATTGTATACTTTAAAACTGAGAAGAAAAATGTGAACCAAAATGTGTTATTGATTAAAATTACCAATGTAATCATAATTGTGTTGCTTTTGGCAAAATACTTGTTAGCATTTAAGAGCAGGGGTGTTCCTAGCATATCTACTGCATGAACCAAAATGTATACTGGGCCCCCTTCATGTTTACATGTTTCAAATTTTATCACAGTGTATAAATCACAATGTATAGTATATGCTTTATTGTGGAATTTTGCTGCAGATGTACCCTTATATTTCACTATTTACAATGTAAATGGCTTCCTATTGACCTGGATGGAAGCCCCTGTATACAGCTCCTGGCACTGGGACCCCAGTTGTATACATTATTGGATACACATTTGCCCATCTCCATACCTTGTCTTCCTCAGTATCTTCCATGGGTCACTGCCTACACTGCTCATCAGCTTAAGATATGCCCTGAATAGTAGCAGGCACCATCTTGCTTGGAAGGTACTGCTACTATCTTGGTCTAAAACAGTGCCGTTGGCATACAGGACAGCCCGGAGAATTATTTTAAGTCCTATATTGCTGGCTTAGGTTCTTTTTTCCAACCCACAGCCTAGGCCTAGTCTGAAGCAGAGGCTTAAAGGGGTTGTCCAAGTTATATTTATTGATGACCTATCCTCAGGATAGGTCATCAATATCAGATCGGTGGGGGTCTGACACCCGGCACCCCATCCGATCAGCTGTTTGAAGAGAAGGCTTGCGCGGTGTCAGCGCTACCTCCTCTTCACTGTTTACCCTCTAGCCGTTGCATCTGCAGTGGTGAGCAGGTGTAATTACACCCAAGCTGTCCTATTGAAATGAATGGGAAGGCATTGGTGTAATTACACCTGCTCACCACTGCAGATGCAACGGCTAGAAGGTAAACAGTGAAGAGGAGGCAGCGCTGACACCGCGCATGCCTTCTCTTCAAACAGCTGATCGGAGGGGGTGCTGGGTGTCGGACCCCCGCCGATCTGATATTGATGACCTATCCTGAGGATAGGTCATCAATAAATATAACTTGGACAACCCCTTTAAATTAGCAACCAGGAAACAAACCCAACCAGCTCAGCCTGCTATACAGCCTTGAAAAATTAAAGCATCTCAGTGTTTGCTTAAGCTCACACTCCTTCTGTGAAGTACTGTAAAAAAAAAAGAATAAAATCTGATCTCTAGTCCACTCTGTAAATCCCTCTATTCTCCAGGAGAAGGTCTGCACTAATCACTACCTTTAACCCTTTGGATACCGGAGGTTTGTTCGTTTTTGCGTTTTCATTTTTCTTCTCTTTTTTTCGTGAGCCATAACTTTTTTACTTTTCCGGTCACATAGCTGTATGAGGGCTTATTTTTTGCGGGACTACTTGTACTTTCTAATGCCATCATTAGATATGGCATAAAACGTGGTGGGAAGCAGAAAAAAACACAATCCCTCCACGTTACGGGTTTTATTCCCACAGCGTTTTGTTTACGGCAAAACTGACCCATGGCCTTCATTCTATGGGTCAGTACAATTACAACGATACTCCATATGTATAGGTTCTTTATGTCTAAATAGTGTAAAAATAAATGTAAACTTTTAGATTTTTTTTTATATCATCATATTCTGACCCCCATAACTTTTTTATACTTATGTCTACTGAGCTGTTTAGGGGCTCATTTTGTACTTTTAATTGATACCATATTGGGGTATGTGTAACTTTTTGATCACATGTTATAAAAAATTTTGTAAGAGAAGCAATGAAAAAATGTCAGATCGGCAATTTTGACCCGTTACGCCATTCGCCATATTGGATTTTTTTTTTTCTATTTTTACAGTATGGGCATTTTCTGGTCATGGTGATACCCATGATGTTTATATTTATTGTTATTTAGGTATTTATTTTTTAATTATACGGAAAGGGGGGTGATTTAAACTTTTATATATTTTTTTACATTTTGTTTTTTAATTTTTTGTGATCATTCTGTGCCTCATATATGAGCTTATAAAAAAAAATATTTGGTTTATCAGGAATATATTATTAGCTTATTTTGCTCACTTTTGCTTATTACTTATCCTGGCCTGCCATCTGGTGGCCAAAATAAAAATTGCAGTTTTAATACTGTTAACTTACTCAGTAAAGCTACCATTATTCAGCGCAACTACCTATGCCCGGATTGGTTTTTGCACATATCACTTGATCACGGCATCTAAAGCATTTAATTACCGCGATCGGCATTATATGTATGAAACAGCAGAGATCTGCCGGCCATGCACGTGCGAGCGGGCGTCATGTTTACACATCGCACCAGCGCCGTACATGCATGGTGCTGGTAGCCTAAAGGTTAAAGGGCCAGCCTAGACCCATCACCTCAGCAGCCTGACAACAACCAAACTTATAATGTGAACCTCAGTTGCTCACTAGTGATGTCCCAAACTATTCGCCGGCTAACAGTTCACGGTGAACATGGCTTGTTCGCCGCTGCGGGCGAACATATGCGATGTTCGGTCCGCTCCCTATACATCATCATTGAGCAAACTTTGACCCTGTGCCTCACAGTCAGCAGACACATTCCAGCCAATCAGCAGCAGACCCTCCCTCCCAGACCCTCCCACCTCCTGGACAGAATCCATTTTAGATTCTTTCGGAAGCTGCATTCTCAGTGAGAGGAGGGACAGTGCTGCTGCTGATTCAATAGGGAAGCGTTAGCTAGGGCAGTGTTCTGTGTCCACAGACTCATCTGCTGTAAGGACAGCGTCCTGACAGCACCCCAAAAAGCCCTTTTTAGGGCTGGTACATCAGTCAGCTTTTTATATATATATATATATATATATATAGATAGATAGATATATATATATTGCAGTTGCCTGCCCATGTGTGAGAGGCTGCAGGCTCACAGACAGTACTGTGCGCACACCACTCATATAGGGTGTCACAGTACCTTGCAGATAAAAAAAGTCTCTTTTTTTTTTTCTTTAATAATCTCAGTTGTCAGACAGTGAGAGGCTGCAGGCTCACAGACAGTACTGTGTGCACACCATTCATATACATGGTGTCACAGACAATACCTTGCAGATAGAAACAAGTCAATTCATTTTTTTCTCTGTGATATAATCGCAGTTGCAAGCCAGTGTGTGTCAGGCCCACACAGACTGTACTGTGCCCACGGCCCACCACTTATATAGGGTGGCACAGTACCTTGCACGCATAGTACCTACCACTTATCCCCCAAAAAATGACAGGCAGAGGCAGGCCACCCCGCACGGGCCGTCGTGGTCATGTTGCTGCGATTTCCACTGGCCCTGGAATAATGCCCAGTGATCAGAGGCCACGTACCCTGAACCCTAAAAATTCTGAGAACATAGTTGACTGGCTTACACAGGACACCCAATCTTCAACAGCTTCCGCTAAGAAGCTTGACGCACCATCCTCCTCCAGCTCAGCTTTAGTCACCTGCTCTCAAGTTACCACTCGCCCGCCTGCTGCCACCACCACCACTACCACCACAGCTGCTTCATTTGATCCGTCAGAGGAGTTATTTACACATCAGTTGGATGAAATTAGTGATGCGCAACCATTATTGCCAGAGGATGTAGATAACAGGGATATGTCTCAGTCAGGCAGCATTACACACATGGACGTACAGTGTGATGATGATGATGATGATGATGATGTTGTACCCGCTGCTGCTTCCTTTGCTGAGGTGTCAGATACAAGTGAAGCGGATGATGATGACGATGTGTCCGTGGATGCCACGTGGGTGCCTGCTCGAAGAGAAGAAGAAGAAGAAGAGGGGGGAAGTTCAGAAGGGGAGACAGAAGGAGGAGACGAGTTGGAAGCAGGGGGAGGTCGTCGCAAGGAGCTAGTGGCACAGTCAGACAGCATGTATCGGCACAAGGGGTCAGCCAGACAGCACGCCAATCAACGCATGCTGTTGCCACCACCAGAATGCCGTCATTGCAAAGCTCAGCAGTGTGGCATTTTTTTTGTGTGTCTGCCTCTGATAACAGCAATGCCATTTGCAACCTGTGCCAAAAGAAACTGAGTCGTGGGAAGTCCAACACCCACCTCGGTACAACTGCTTTGCGAAGGCACATGATCTCACATCACAAACGCCAATGGGATCAACACATGAGTACAAGCAGCACACAAACTCAAAGCCACCATCCTCCTCCTGGTCAAGCATCTTCAGCCACGTCAACCACTGCTGTCCTCCTTGCCCCCTCTCAACCACCCGCCACTCCGCCTCTCACCTTCAGCAGTTCCATCTCATCTGCCCACAGTCAGGTGTCTGTCAAGGAAATGTTTGAGCGCAAGAATCCAATGTCACAGAGTCACCCCCTTGCCCGGTGTCTGACAGCTGGCTTGACGGAACTCTTAGCCTGCCAGCTTTTACCATACCAGCTGGTGGAGTCTGAGGCCTTCAAAAAATGTGTCACTATTGGGACACCACAGTGGAAGGTACCCAGACGATTTTTTTTTTCAAAAAAGGCAATCCCAAACCTCTACTCAGTTATTGAAAAGGAAGTCATGGCATCTCTGGCATACAGGATTGGGGCAAGGGTCCATCTGACCACTGATACCTGGTCTGCAAAGCACGGTCAGGGCAGGTATATCACGTACACTGCGCATTGGGTCAACCTGCTGACAAGCATGGAATGCGTGGCTCTGCAGCGGAGTTGGTGACACCGCCACGACTTGCAGGCAGGCCTACTGCCACCTCCTCTACTCTTCCTACTCCATCCTCTTCCATAACCTCCTCGGCTGAGTCCTCTTCTGCTGCGGCGTCTGGCTGCACATCAACTGAATCCCCCCAGCTCCCCAGGGGCTATTCCACATCCCGGATACGACAGTGTCACACCGTCTTGGGGTTGACTTGCCTGAAAGCAGAGAGTCACACCGGACCAGCACTCCTGTCCGCCCTGAACGCACAGGTGGATCAGTGGCTGACCCCGCACCAACTGGAGATCGGCAAAGTGGTGTGTGACAATCAAAGCAATTTGTTGGCGGCATTGAATTTGGGCAAATTGTCACATGTGCCGTGCATGGCACATGTGTTGAATCTCATCGTACAACGCTTTGTGTCTAAGTGGCCAGGCTTACACGACGTCCTCAAGCAGGCCAGGAAGGTGTGTGGCCATTTCAGGCGTTCCTACGCGGCCATGGCGCACTTTTCAGACATTCAGCGCTGAAACAACATGCCAGTGAGGCGCTTGATTTGCGACAGCCCGACACATTGGAATTCAACACTCCTAATGTTTGACCGCCTGCTCCAACAAGAAAAAGCCATCAACAAGTATTTGTATGACCGGGGGGCTAGGACAGCCTCTGCGGAGCTGGGAATTTTTTTGCCACGTTACTGGACGCTCATGCGCAATGCCTGTAGGCTCATGCGTCCTTTTGAGGAGGTGACAAACCTAGTCAGTCGCACCGAAGGCACCATCAGTGACCTCATCCCATTTGTTTTCTTCCTGGAGCGTGCCCTGCGAAGAGTGCTGGATCAGGCTGTAGATGAGCGTGAAGAAGAAGAGTTGTGGTCACCATCACCACCAGAAACAGCCTTGTCATCATCGCTTGCCGGACCTGTGGCAACGCTGCAAGAGGAGTATGAGGAAGAGGAGTCAGAGGAGGAATGTGGCTTTGAGGAGGAGGAAGACCAACCACAGCAGGCATCCCAGGGTGCTCGTTGTTGTCACCTATCTGGGACCCGTGGTGTTGTACGTGGCTGGGGGGAAGAACAGACCGTCAATGACATCAGTGAGGACGAGGAACGGGAAATGAGTAGCTTGGCATCCAACCTTGTGCAAATGGGGTCTTTTATGCTGTCATGTCTGTTGAGGGACCCTCGTATAAAAAGGATGAAGGAGAACGACCTGTACTGGGTGGCCACGCTACTAGACCCCCGGTATAAGCAGAAAGTGGCGGAAATGTTACCAAATTACCAAAAGTCAGAAAGGATGCAGCAGTTCAAAACCAAACTAATAAATATGCTTTACACAGCTTATAAGGGGGATGTCACGGCATAACGGGAATCTAACTGGGGGAGAGGTGAAAGTAATCCTCCTCCTACCACGACCACGGTGGCAAGGACAGGATGCTTTACAGATGTGTTGTTGATGGAGGACATGCAGAGCTTTTTTAGTCCTACACATTGCCACAGCCCTTCTGGATTCAGCCTTAGAGAACGACTCGACCGACAGGTAGCAGACTACCTCACCTTAACTGCAGATATCGACACTCTGAGGAGCGATGAACCCCTTGACTACTGGGTGTGCAGGCTTGACCTGTGGCCTGAGCTATCCCAGTTTGCGATAGAACTTCTGGCCTGCCCGCTTCATGTGTCCTGTCAGAAAGGACGTTCAGTGCAGCAGGAGGCTTTGTCACTGACAAAAGAAGTCGCCTCGGTCAAAAAAGTGTTGATTACCTCACCTTCATTAAGATGAATGAGGCATGGATCCCGAAGGGACTGACAGTGGGGGATACGTTTGACTAACAAAAGGCCTGATGACATGCCTTGGCCTCAAAATGGTCCCCACGCTGCTGTATTTAACGTCTGCATGCCGGATGACTTTCGTGAATTCTCCGCCACCAACTAGGGTTCAAGCCGCAATGTATTAGTCACCTTTCTGCCTGGAAAACATCAATTTTTCCGGCCGCTGCTACAACAGCGGCTGCAACAATACCTATTTTTTCAGGCATGTGTACATGCATAATTTTTTTTTTTTTCACTTTTTATTTTATTTAAATTTTTTATTTTATTTTTATAACGTAACAAGGTACATTGATATGCGCTTACACACCTTGCAAGGCGTGCAGCACTTATAGAAATGTTATTACATAGGGTACACATCAGATACAATAATGAAGAGTAAATTCATAGATACATATGTTTGACATTCTCAGTATATCAGATTTACATTTACTTATAACATCAGTGTTTAACCATAAATGACATAACACCAATAACAGGGTTCACCAGTATAGAGCTGTTGATGTGTGCTTTATTTTCCTCCGCAGTAGGCCCAAAAAACCTTAGAGGACATCCCTGTCTAACAGGATATAGAGCAAGACCTTATGTGTAGCTCGGGTGCCTATACTTTTGCCATAAATGCCAGTGGCGTTGAAATTTAGGATAATTCCTAGCTTCCCACGAGGATAATTCTTCAAAGCGAAAAATTTGATCCACTTTCATTTTCCATTGCTCTATGGAAGGAGGGGCAGATGACAGCCAACATTTTGGGATTAAAAGTCAAGCGGCTATCAGTAGCTGTTTGAAGAGAAAAGGCATAGGGTGAGTTGCTTTATCCAAATTGAGGTTCAGCAGGGCTTTACTTGCAGACATTTGCACCTTGGTCTTGCATATTGAATTGCTAATCTGGAATATTTCTTCCCACCATGCTTTAATAGTTGGGCAATCCCACCAAATGTGGAAAAAAGTTCCCCTACTAGTACTGCACCTCCAGCATAGGTCAGAAGCTGTTGCCGAATACAGCGAGGTTGTATCGGGGGTTTTGTACCACCTGGTTAGGATCTTGTACCCATTTTCCTGTATGCGGATGCATCTGGATGAGTAGTGTGGAGAAGACAATATGTCCGGGATTGTGGTGCTTGAGAGCTCCTTTCCTAAATCCTTTTCCCAGTGGCGGATAAACGCTGGCTTAGTGGGGATCGGTGGAATGTTTAGCCTTTTGAAGAGTTGTGAGATTAATTTCTTAGGGGGATAGGGTTTGAGATTAAGGCTTAAGACCAAAGTAAAGGTCTAGAAATGTCGCTGATTGATACGTGTTGAGAGAGGAATGTATGTATATAGGATGTGGAGGAGATATGTCGGCGATCAGCATTAAAAATAGTTTGGAACTCCTTGAGTTGGACTAAGGAACCATTGGGGGTCGAAAAAAGTTAGAATTGGGAGTGTTGAATCCCTCAAATCCCTTGGGGTACATTCTATTACCTCGGGCAGTGCTGTTCCCAGAATATCCCTAATGGAAAGAAGAGGAGAGGGGAAAGGTATTGAACAGTGGGATGACTGAAACTATTTCCACGCATTCAAAGTAGCTTGAATGATAGGATATGGTGAGGAAGGTAAATTACATGTGCTTTTGTTACCTAATAATACGTATCTAAAGGACTTGTTCACTAATTCTTGCTCCATTGCAACCCAAGGTTTTGTGCTACTAGGTCTGAGCCATTCTATTATTCTGGACAGCAGGACTGCTTTCCCATATAACTCTGGGTCTGGTAGGGCAATACCCCCAAAACATTTAGGGCGCGACAGGAGTTCATAAGACAATCTTGGCTTTTTCCCTCTCCATATAAATGAGCGAAATAGTTTCCTTAAGGAGTTATAATAGGTTTTGGGAACCGGGATGGGTAAAACCTGCTGTAAGTATGTAAGGCGGGGGAGTATCAAGGACATTAGTAAATTCTTCCGGCCAAACCAAGATATAGTTGGGATATCTAATTTATCTATACTAGAGGAGATATCATTTAATAAAGGGGTATAGTTTAATGAAAACAAATCCATTGTGTTTGAGCTAATTTTTATCCCTAGATATGTTATATAAGGGGAGGACCAGTTGAAAGGGGAGTTTCTTTTTAAGCTATTTTGGGTCGATTGGGGGATCCTCACACATACTACTAGTGATTTTTGCTTATTAATTTTAAAGTTCGAAAAAGAGCTGTAGCTATCTAAGTGTTTTTGGATGATATGCAATGAGTCTTTAGGGTTAGATGTCATGATCATGATATCGTCCGCAAATGCAGCAATTTTATGGTCCTTGCCTCCCAAAATCACTCCTCGAATACCTTTGTCTGCTCTCATTTTCAGGAGAAGCTGCTCCAAAGCTAGTACGAAGAGCAAAGGGGAAAGGGGGCATCCCTGCCTAGTACCGTTTTGGATAAAAAAGGGGTCAGATAGATCGCCATTGATCAAAACAGAAGCTGAGGCCTGAGCGTACATTGCGAAGGTAGCTTGTACAAAGGGATCAGGCAGGCCAAATCTATAAAGGACATGTCTCAGAAAAAGCCAATTAATTCTATCGAACGCTTTTTCTGCGTCCGTGCTCAGCAGGAGGAGGGGTCTGGAGCGGTTGGCAGAAAATTGCACTGCGTTCAATACTCTGGCTGTATTGTCTCTACCCTCTCTACCTTTGATAAAGCCTACCTGATCCCCGTGTACTATTGCAGGAGGGAAACAATTTCGCAAGCAGCTTAAGGTCAATGTTGAGGAGGGAAATGGGTCTGTAGTTGGCAGATTGTTTAGGGTCTTTTCCCTCTTTAGGGATCAAGGTAATATGGACTTGTGTCATATCCCTGGATAGTTTCACCCCTTGTAGGGTTAGATTACACACCTCAAGTAGGTGGGGGAGTAGGCACTGTTGGTATGTTCTAGAATATTGTACCGGTAGGCCGCCAGGGCCTGGGCTTTTGCCAGAAGGTGTCTGTTTTAAGGTAGTTTTGAGTTCTTTAAGAGTGAACGGGGAGGCCAGCTTCTGTTTCTGGTCATCAGGAATGGTCGGAATTGAGAGTGAGTCTAGGAAGGAGGAGAGGATAGACGTATGGGCCTCAGGGGAGAGTGTTTGGGGCTGGTTATATAAGGCTTCATAAAACTCTCTAAATTGAGCACCTATTTCTTTAGAGGAATATAAGGGAGAGCCTTGAGGGGATGATATTTGGTGGATGTAGTTTGCTGCTCTTCTATTTCTTATCCTACTCATCATCAATTTGGATGTTTTATCTCCGTGAGCAAAAAACTTGTGTTGCAAATTTAAGAAAAGCTTATTTGTGGATTGCTGTAACATGGATTTCAATTCAACCCTGTAGCCAGACAACTCCTGGAGTTGTAGAGCGGTGAAGGAACGCTTGTGTAGGGATTCCAAGGCTTGTATTTTCTGGCAAAGGAAGTCTAATTTTTTAGTCCTCTCTCTTTTTTGGTGAGCTCCCATACTTATGAAGTGTCCCCTAACAAAAGGCTTGTGGGCATCCCATAAGGATAGGGCCGAAATATCAGGGTTTTTATTTAAGGTAAAGTATTCCTCAAGGAGTTCAGCAATCTTGTCTCTAGTGTACTGGTTACCCAATAGAGATTCGTTTAGGCGCCATTTAAATTTGTATGTTTTGGGGCCCGGGGCAGAGAGTGATAGGGAGATCGGGGCATGGTCGGATAAGTGTATAGACCCTATTTGAGGGTTACGACAGTATTGAAGATGCTCTTTAGATACGAATAGGTAGTCCAGGCGTTGGTACGAGCCGTGGACATTTGAGTAAATACATGCCTAATTTTTCTGGCCTCTGGTGCTGCACTGTGGCTGCAAAAGCAAAACAAAAAAAAAGGCACATACAAGTGTCAATTCCCCTTTCGTGATCAGTACCTTGTTGTGGTGAAGGGGCTTGCGTATCACAATGAAGCGATCATCACCTCTATGAGTGGGTTGGCAATGTTGCCACACCCCAGATGATAAGGCCGTTGCTTCATTATGATCAGACCAAAAGCGATCGACTGGATAATTTTCCATAGAAAAAACACATAATTTTTTTATTTTTTTTTAAAGTTGTATGGGTTTTTAATACATAAAATAAAAAAATCATAATAAACTCTCTTAATAGTTTATTAGAAATAATGCAGACAATTTAAAAAATCCCCATCAATTCCAATACAAAGCAAGTACAGAGCTCAGAACAAAATTATTTCAGGATGTCGTTTATTCGACAATGATTAATCAATTCGACACACGTCCCCGGATAGGGGACGTAACAGGGATTAAACTGATAGGAATAGTACTAGTTAAGACACCACTCATATAGGGTGTCACAGCACATTGCTCCGTGTACGCGCAGTGCCCCAACTTTTTTTTTCACAAAAGGCAATCCCTGATATGTGACGTAACAGGTATTAAACTGATGAGAATAGTACTACAGAAAATACCACTCATATCGGGTGTGACAGTAAATTACACGGTGCAGACGCAGTGACCGTGGATTCAAACAAAGGGGAGGGAGCCAGCGTTTTTTTTAACCATCTGCCCGTTCGAAAAATCATTTTTATAAATGGACCCCAGATTGGGGACATAACAGGGATTAAACTGATGAGAATAGTACTACAGAAAATACCACTCATATCGGGTGTGACAGTAAATTGTACAGCGCAGATGCAGTGACCGTGGATTCAAACAAAGGGGAGGGAGCCAGCGTTTTTTTTAACCATCTCCCCGTTCGAAAAATCAATTCAATTCACCTTTCGGGACCCTTGGTGTTGTACGTGGCTGGGTGGAGGAAGAAACCTTCAATGACATCAATGGGACATGGCTAGCTTGGTATCCAACCTTGTGCAAATGGGGAGTTTGCAGTTGGGCAAATGGACTGTTTGCGGTTGTTTGCGGTGCATTAAAAGGGGAGTTTGGTTAATGTCTGTGAAGCGGGCGTAACCCTTACACTACCTGATAGATACAACATCATACCTGATCATATACACACACTGGATGTTTTAAACCACGTTGTTCAAAACAATTTAGGATTGCTAGGTGATTTATGCCCTTTATGGATTAAAATCCAACTCTGCGTCAACTATGTAATTTTCCATGGGAGTTTTGCCATGGATCCCCCTTCGGCATGCCACAGTCCAGGTGTTAGTCCCCTTGAAACAACTTTTTCATCACTACTGTTGCTAGAAAGAGTCCCTGTGGGTTTTAAAATTCGCCTGCCTATTGAAGTCAATGGCGGTTCGCCCGGTCCGACCGTTCGCGAACATTTGCAAAAATGTGCGTTCGACGTTCGCAAACCATGCTAGCAATGGGAGGAGGGAGGAGTCTGCGAGTCCCACTCAAGACTGGCTGGCATCCTCCACTGTATGCATTTTTGCTGAGGATCGTCATTAGCAACGGGCCACAAGTGCAGGATTTGCTCCCATGTATAAATATATGCACAACTGCATGTGGGTTTGAGCACTTCCTACTTGTTTAATACCACACCATTCTTTTCAGTTTGTATATATAGAGATGCCTGGAGGTGTATAAACTCCAATTTAGGTGCACCTGTGAGGCCTGGGCCATACCAACCAGTCTTGAGTGGGACTCGCAGACTCCTCCCTCCTCCCATTGCTAGCATAGTTACATGCTGGAGGTAACTGGTGAGTTGTTTGTGAGTCGGCCTCTAACTGGCTCCTGGTATTGCCCACATGGCACAGGTAGGTGAGTGTTAGGTCCCGAGCTACTTGAGAAAACTTGGCGCGGTGCTCGGGCTCAGACATGTCCTACACCGTAGGACATGTTGGCTAATCTCTCAATTTTAAAATCAGTTTGAGGGTTTAGTAAGACCGCAGAGTGCACCTGTCTTTGCTATTATTTTGTTATATTGATATTTAGAATGCACAAACATTATACAGGAGGTATAGTGCAAGTAATGTCGCTGTCACCAGCGGCTAATAAAAAATTACACTGAATTAATGTCACTGATATTTAGGATGGGCATTATACAGGATAGGTAGCGCAGGTAATGTAACTGTCTGTAGCGGACACCGTCTACAGAAAAAGTACACTGGAAGTCACAGATATTTTTAGGTTGCGCACATGTTAGACAGGAGATGTAGCGCAGATAATGTCGCTGTCTGCTGCGGCCAAACAATTGCAAGCTATTTAGCCCTTAAAGGGCTTCTGTCACCCCACTAAACCGTTTTTTTTTTTTTTGTTTACTTATAATCCCTATACTGCAATTTATGCCTACATAATCTAATTAATCATTTTGGTCCAGTAGATTGTGTTAAAAACTTGCTTTTAAAATATGCAAATTACCTTGCTACCAGCAAGTAGGGCGGCTACTTGCTGGTAGCAGCCACATCCTCCGATCCTAAAGACGCCCCCTCCGCATGTTGATTGACAGGGCCAGGGAATCGGATCGTCCTCTGCTGGCCCTGTCTGCTATCAAGATCTCGCGCCTGCGCCGTAACGGTATTCAGTCGGCGCAGGCGTACTCAGAGGCAGTCGCTCGCTCGGCCGCTCGATCCTCAATGCGCCTGCGCCGATGACGTCACATCTACACTCGGCGCAGGCGCATTGAGGATGGAGCGGCTGAGCGAGCGTCCAGCCTCTCAGTGCGCCTGCGCCAATTGAAGACAGGTACGGCGCAGGCGCGAGATTTTGAATGCAAACAGGGCCAGCAGAGAACGATCCCGTTCCCTGGCCCTGTCAATCAACATGAGGAGGGGGCGTCTTTAGGATCGGAGGATGCGGCTGCTACCAGCAAGTAGCCGCCCTACTTGCTGGTAGCAAGGTAATTTGCATATTTTAAAAGCAAGTTTTTAACACAATCTACTGGACCAAAATGATTAATTAGATTATGTAGGCATAAATCGCAGTATAGGGATTATAAGTAAACAAAAAAAAAAAAACGGTTTAGTGGGGTGACAGAAGCCCTTTAAAAGGATTCTCCTGGCTTAAACTTTTTTGGGGTAATAAATGCTAAACTGTGGAAGAAAGATTATTGGTCGCATACTTTCCTTCCAGAGTGCAGCCGTTCTTGAGATCTGCCTCCCGGTCACGTGGTCTCTCCAGTGCTTCCGGACAAAGTCCGTCTTCTTATCTTCCTGTCTTCTCTTCCTTTCTCCAGCAGGAGACGGATCGTCACAAGTGACATCACTGCCTCCTGCTGGAGAAAGCGCTGGCCGGCAGTCTTCACAGCGCACTAGGCTGAATGCTAGTGCGCATGTGCAGGACCTCTGGCCTCTCTCTGTATCGTACAGGCTTCTATGTGAAGCCTGTACTGACTCCTGCACAGCGCGATGTAAGCGCTGTGCAGGAGTGACAGCATAGTAATCAGCCACAGAGGCTAATCGCTATGCTGTGCATGTTACAGGGGGCACTGGATGGCACAAGGGGGCAATGGTTGGCACAATAGGTGAACTGCATGGCACAAGGGGGTAATGGATGGCACAAAGGGGGCAATGGATGGCACATGGGGGCAATGGTTGGCACAATAGGGGAGCTGGATGGCACAAGGGGTCAATTGATGGCACAAGTGGGGCACTGGATGGCACAAGGGGGCACTGGATGGCACAAGGGGGTACTGGATGGCAAACAGGAGGCACTGGATGGCCCAAGGGGGCAATGAATGGCACAATGGGGGCAATGGATGGCACATGGGGCACTGGATGGCACAAGGGGGCAATGGTTGGAACAATAGGGCACCTGGATGGCACAAGAGGGTCAATTGATAGCACAAGTTGGGCACTGGATGGCACAAGGGGGTAATGGATGGCAAACAGGAGGCACTGGATGGCCCAAGGTGGTAATGAATGGCACAATGGGGGCAATGGATGGCACAAGGGGGCATTGGATGGCACTAGGGGCACAGTGGACGTCACTGTTATGGGGGCACAGTGGACGTCACTGTTATGGGGGCACGGTGGACGTTACTGTTATGGGGGCACTGTGGATGTCACTGTTATGGGCGCTGAGTATAAGTGATAGGGCTCGTGCACAGAACCGTATCTGTTTTGCGGTCTGCAAGTCGCGGATCCACTAAATAAGGTTACTGTCCGTGTGCGATTCACATTTTTTTGCAGTCCCATTGAGTTCTATGGGGTTTAGATCTACATTATGAGGACCAGAATAGGACATGTTCTATCTTTCGCAGAACTGACATACGGATGTGGAAAGCACATGGACGTCATCAGTGTGTTTTTTACATCCGTATGTCAGTTCGATTAAAGACAGAACAAAATGAGGACCTCAAATTCATAGAACTCAATGGGACTGCAAAAAATGCGGATCGCAAAATGCATACGGTCGTGTGCATAAGGGTTTAGATAAACAGCTCAGCAGACAGGATCATACAAGATAGGCTTAGATACACCACTCAGCAGGCTGTGTCATACAAAATGGGATTAGATACACAGCTCAGCAGGCAGTATCATACAAAATGGGATTAAATAAACATTTTAGCACACTGTATCATAGAAGATGGGATTAGATACACACTTCAGCAGGCAGTATCGCACACAACAGGATCTTTATCAGGCACACATACAGAATAGGATTAGATACAGATGTAATTGGATACGCTTGCTGGTTCCAGCTGTCTATCACACTCTGGAGATAGTAAGGGAAGAGCCTGTGGACGGTCAGTGATAGGATTAGATACACTGCTCAGCAGGGCTGTATCACACAGGATAGGATTGGATACAGATGTGATTGGATACGCTTGCTGATTCAAGCTGTTTTTCACACGGCCGAGATAGTGAGGGAAGAGCCTGCAGACGGTCAGTGATGGGATTAGATACACAGCTCAGCAGGCTGTATCACACATGATAGGATTAGATACACATGTGAGGGCAGAGCCTGTGGACAGTTAGAGTTGGGGGGCGTGTCCAGCCTGTGACTCATCACTGTGCAGTGCAGCCAGGCTTGTGTATCAATAAAGTTATATATTCAACAAGAAGGGGAGAAAGTAAACAGATCTGCCAGGATAATGTGATGTCTTCCAGGGGGGAAGGAAAGCTCAGACATGAAAAACAGGTATTGGGGGCATATGTATGCATGGTGAGGGGTGTTAGGAACACATAATAAAATTTTTATTTTGGGACCGGACAACCTCTTTAAAAGGACTTTTGGGTCTATAACAAGTTTTAGCAATTTAGCGCAGGTTGCACTAAAAATATATATTGCTGCCACACACAACAATAGTCCTTAAAAGGACTTTTGGGTCTATAACAAGTATAAAGGCTAAAATATTCCTATTTCACTCCCTACACTATTTCTCCCTTCTGCTCTCCAGCTCTCCCTGACTAAGACTGAGCCGAACACGTGTCATCGGGTGCTATATAGCACCCGATGACACGTTCCGGCCAGCCAATCACTGTAGTGCCAGGAGCCAACATGGCTACGGCATTTCAGCGAATGGCAGTACCTACCTGCACGTTTATTGGCTGCATAGCAGCATACAAACGTGCGGGGAGGAGACTCAAGCATCGCACTCGAGCACACACAGTATTCAGCCGAACACCGCGATGTGCCGAGTAAATGCAATGCTCGAGTAAAATTAATGTTCGGCCGAGCATGCTCGCCCAGCACTAATGGGAAAGGAATGGGATGTCACACACTCAAAAATAGGAAATATAGCATGGTCAGGCTGTGCCCCAGTCACGATAACACTCCAAGGCTACCCTTCAATTCTGCCCTTCTATAATTGGAATCTAAAAGATTACATTATACATACACCCACAAACAGTGATCAAGTAGCTTCTCACACCAAACGAAATTTTTTATAAAAAGTATAAACTATTAGCGGTACTTGGTCAATGATCACACAAGATGTTGCACCCTTTATTTTGGGTTCTGCAGCAGGAAATACTGTATGTTGAGGCAGGGTCACATTAAAGCTGGGTGGCATCTTGTCTTGCTGTGACACAGTCTGCCACTTTGGCATGATAACAATCTTGGAGATGCTGGATGTCCTTCTGTGGTATGTGATTCCAAGCTCTTTCAACCTGGACCCATAGTTCAGCCAAGGTGATCGGTCCCATCCAGTCACAGGCATTCTCGATGGGGGAGAGATCTGGCTATTGAGCTGGCCGAGGGGGAGGCGCTAGATACCCTGAAGAGCCCATTGTGTGGTATGCGTGGAGTCATCTTGTTGGAACGCCACTTGTGAACAAATTACTAGTATCCAAACTTTTCTTGAAAGATATCCAGAGCTATTCCCTAAAACAAGTATCTGACAACCCAATAAGTGGTGTGCACCCACCTACTACAAACCTGAATGCAGTAGGATATAGACCCTAATGCTACCCTAATACTACAGTACAACCCTTGTTGCGGGAATACACATATATGTGACCAGTAAGTGTACAGTTTGGGATGGAATCCAAACCTGATTACAAGTATATTATCCTTCCCGACTGACTAAAAATCTGAAAATACTGTGTGTTTGGTGTGATGTATTTTTATAAGGTTAAATTAAAAAAAGTTAGGCTAAGCTTTTAGGACCCACTGTCTTTCTGGAAACACCACTAAATGACACATCCCAGATTAAATGCCTAATGGAGTGATATCAAATGAAGATCTTTTCAGTTCTACTGAACAACTTTGCAGTTTCTATTAAAGAGGACCTGTCACCTCTCCTGATATGCCTGTTTTAATAGCTACTTGCATCCCCCATGTAATAACAATTGTGGAGAATCTATTCTTATGACTCTATGTTGTGCCATTCTTTTATTATTTCTACTAGAAGTTATGAATAATTGCTAGCTGTCTGCAGTAAGGGTACAGAGGGGTGGTAACAAGTTGGGGTGTATCCCTTGTGAGACAGTGACAGGTCTCGTGCAGGTTTGAGGCATAGAAGGGGAGGATAGTATGGTCCACACGCCTATTCCACCAAAGGTGAGACCAGCTGGAGGTACTCAAGGGCTTATAAACAACCCTCAGTGTATCAGGAGAGAGAGAGAGAGAGTGTGTTTTGTGAAGCAGAGGCTCTGTGTCTCAGTCAGAAGGACTGAGGGGCCACAAGGCTTTGAATAGCCTGGAGTTTGGGGGACCACGCAACGCCTGCAATGAGAGGGTTGCACCGCCAGAGTCAGGCGGACTTCTGGGCCCTAGTTCCCTAGACCTACTGTTTTGCTACAGCCTGGAGGCTGCTGAGTGACTGGCTGAGAAAGCTGCATCTGATTCCAAGTGTGAACTGCATTATGTAGGTGAGTCAGGGATATTATTCTGTTTAGGTAGAGCCCAGACGGGCGAGGTGTTTATTTTGTATAATTGTTTATGTTTACGCGGATGTGCTGCAATAAAGCATAGTGTTTGTACCTTAAACTTGGTGTCTGGCGAAGATATCTCTGAGTGTGACCCCTGAAAGCGAGCTAATCCCTCACACCCTGCACAGTCTGAAAATAGCAGCACTGATTGGATAAAGTGATACTGTGCAGGTACACCCCCCCCCCCAACTGGTTACCACCCCTCTGTACCTTTACTGCAGACTGCTAGCAATTCATTCATAAGAAGAAAAAGAGGAAGAAGTCGCCAACGCAGCTGAGGCACCGCCAGCACCTCAGAAGGGAGGGTTAGCATGGCTAAAATGTGGAAAAGCTTTGTCAGCACACCACAACAACCAGCACCACCAGTTGATAAGGAACGTCTTAGCAGGAGGCAGCATTTCAGCAACATGGTGGAACAGTACGTGTGCACATGACTACACGTACTGACTGACGGGTCTGCCCCATTCGACTTCTGGGTCCCCAAATTGGGCACATGGCCTGAGCTTGCCCTTTACGCCTTGGAGGTGCTGGCCTGCCCTGCAGAAAGTGTATTGTCTGAACGTGTGTTTAGCATGGCAGGGGGGTAATCACAGACAAGCGCAGCCGCCTGCGCACAGCCAACGTGGACAAGCTCACGTTCATTAAAATGAACCAGGCATAGATCCCACAAGACTTGTCCACACCTTGTGCTGAGTAGACAAGTATACCGGCTGCACCCAGCCATTGTTATACTCCAGGGCACTTTCTCTTTGCATTCTCTTTTCTATTTCCCAGGGTCTTCCCAAATGTATAAAAAAAAAATTATATATTATATATATATATATATATATATATATATATATACAGGTCCTTCTAAAAAAATTAGCATATTGTGATAAAGTTCATTATTTTCTGTAATGTACTGATAAACATTAGACTTTCATATATTTTAGATTCATTACACACCAACTGAAGTAGTTCAAGCCTTTTATTGTTTTAATATTGATGATTTTGGCATACAGCTCATGAAAACCCAAAATTCCTATCTCAAAATATTAGCATATTTCATCCGACCAATAAAAGAAAAGTGTTTTTAATACAAAAAAAGTCATATTAATAATAATAATAATAATAATAAAAAAAAAACAACCAAAACAATGTTGGCTAACTCCTCCTCCTTCACTGCAGCTTCCACCTACACCGCCACGTCCACCGCCTCCTCAACTTTGACCTCCGCCTCCTAGTTCAAGATTTTTATTTTTTTCTATTCTATGTTATTTTAAGGCATTTCCCTATCCACTTTTGTTTGCAGGGCAACGGTCCTGCTCTTACCCCCATTTTGCTTCCTTTTGCAGCCCTCTATCCCTTATTACGACTATTTTACAGCCATTTTAATGCACCAAAGTTCAGGTCCCCATTGACATCAATGGGGTTCTGGTTCGTATTCGAGTTCAGGTCAAGTTTGGGTCCCGAACCCGAACTTTGACCCGAAGTTCGACTGAACCCGGCGAACCCGAACATCCACGGGTCCGCTCATTGCTAGTTACTACCCCTCTGTACCCTTACTGCAGACTGCTTGCAATATATTCAGAACTTCTAGCAGAAATAATATAGGAATGGCACATCATAGAGCCATAAGAATAGATGCTTCAGAATTGTTATTACATGGGGAATGCATGAAGCTATTAAAACAGGCATGTCAGAAGTGGTGACAGGTACTCTAAATAATTCTATAAATACTGTTGAGTTAGGCATCCTTTGAGTCCTTAAGACTTGAGGAGTCTTTTGTTTCCAAATTCGCATAACACCTTGCTGACCTTGGATGAGAATACTCATCCTAACTGACCGGTACTTAACGCCTTAGGACTGAGCATTCTCATCCTACGGTTAACCAGCTTCCTCACATGCTCTGCCGCGATCAGTAGCAGGGGCCATCTGTTACTGACAGCAGGGCCCCTGCTGTATCCGCCAGAATCGGTGAAAACACTGATGCCGGTGGATTAACCCCTCTATGCCGCAGTCACGCTGACCGCGGCATACAGGGTTTTTGCGGCAGCTTGTAAATCCCCCATCCCGGTGCTGCAATGACGGGGACCTGATGGTTGCTATGGCAGCCCCAATGCCTTACACAGGCATCGGGACCGCCAGTTACTGAAGTCCAGGAAATCCAGCCCCAGGGCTGGGTCTCCTAGGCAACTGTCAGCATCTTACAGTGTAAGAGACTGACAGTTCAATACAGCACAATACAGATGTATTGTGCTGCATTGAAATGTTGAAGTCTCATAGTGGGACATAAGTAAAAAGCTGCATCTGTAACAATGAACTCTATTAAAATCTCACATGATATACCCCATCAGGTGAACGCCGTAAAACATTTTTTTCATAAAAACTGTGTCAAAATAGCCACTTTTCTTCACTTGTCCTTACAAAAAGCGTAATAGCGAGTAATCAAAAAGTACTATGTACCCCAAAATGGAACCCATGGAAAAAATTAGCCCCAACACAAACAATGTTTAGCAGAAAAAATAAATAAATATGGCTCTTTAAAAATGGCAGCACAAAAACATGTTTAGTGGTTAACATTCTTGGCTGTAATGTAGAAGGTTGTGAGTTTGAATCCCACCAGAAACTTTTCAGAAATAGAGGCTAAATTAGATTTAAATACACTGACTCGAGCATCACGCTCGAGCACACGCGATATTCGGCGAACACCGCGATGTGCCGAGCATTGCGATGCTCAAGCCGAACTGGTGTTCAGCCGAGCATGCTTGCCCAACACTATTTAGGACCACACATGGGGTGCTGCCGTGATCAGGAAAAAATGCTTAACACAATTTGGGGTGATTTTAATCCTGTTACCTCTTGTGAAAATGAAAAATGGGGGCTTATGCAACATTTTAGTGGAGGAAATTAAATTTTTAATTTTTACAGCCAGTGTCTCTGAATTCTATGAAAGACATGTGGTGAAAAAGTGGTCAGTACACCCTTAAATAAATTCCTTGAGGGGATTAGTTTGCAAAATGGGGTCACTTTTGGGGGGTTTCCACTGTAGGGGTACTTAAAGGTCTCTTCAAAGTGAAATGGCGCCCAAAAAACCATTTCAGCAAAATCTGCCCTCCAAAACCCATATGGCACTCCTTCCCTTCTGATCCCTCCCGTGTGCCCATTTATTAGCTTACAATCTAAAATAGGGTGTTGCCATGTTCAGGAGAAAATGCTTAACAAAATTTTGGGTGATTTTTATCCTGTTACCTCTTGTGAAAATGAAAAATGGGGGGCTTATGCAACATTTTAGTGGAGGAAATGAAATTTTTGATTTTTACAGCCAAGTAAATTACTTGAGGGGTG
The DNA here is from genome assembly GCF_014858855.1 of Bufo gargarizans. NCBI lineage: Eukaryota > Metazoa > Chordata > Amphibia > Anura > Bufonidae > Bufo > Bufo gargarizans. The sequence goes on from NC_058081.1 coordinate 545,021,568, forward strand.
TAGTTTCCAAAATGGGATAATTTTTTGGGAGTTTCAACTATGTGGGTAGCTCAGGGTCTCTTCAAAGGGGACATGGCGACCATTCCAGAAAAATCTGCCCTCCAAAAACCATATGGCGCCTCTTTCCTTTAGAGACCTGCCTTGTGCCCAAATAGCAATTTACAACCACATATGGGGTGGTTCTGTAAACCACAGAATCAGGGTAAGCCTACATGCACATGAACGTTTATGTTTTGCGGATCCGCAAACAAAAAGGATGACGTCTGTATGGCATCCTTTTTATTGCGGATCCATTGTAACAATGCCTATCTATGTCCGCAAAACGTACAAGAATAGGACATGTTCTATTTTTTTTGCGGGGCTACGGAACGGAGCAACGGATGCGGACAGCACACTGAGTGCTGTCCGCATCTTTTGCGGCCCCATTGAAGTGAATGGGTCTGCACCCGAGCCGCAAAGAATGCGGTTTTGATGCGGAACCAAACCAATTTCGTGTGCATGTAGGCTAATACATATGGGGCCAGATTTATCATTAGCTCAAGTCAGAATAATGGAGTGAAAAAGTTGCAAAAAAATGTGCAAACTTTGAAACTGCGCACAAATTTGCGCCAGTTTTCTGAAAGTGGGCGTGTTTTCTTATGTAAATGAATCTCTAGACAGATTTACTATTGGGACTATTTAAAAAGTCACAAAAAAGTTGACAAAAAATGCGCAATTTTACTCCAGTGAGGACAATGCTTATCTTATGAGACTTTTTAATAGAACATGCGACTTTTTCGTAAAAACGTGCGACTTTTTCGTAAAGATGTGCGACTTTTGTAAAGCTGCTTACTGACGGATAAACTGCTACCGTCTAACCACATTTATCACAGTCTTAAAGGGCCGATCATAAATCTGACTTGGCTAAAACTGACTTTAGCCATATGTGAAAGTGGAGTGAGCTGTCAGAGTAATGATAAATCTGGCCCATTGTGTTTTGTTGTTATCCCTTGTTGCCTTAGAGGAAAAGCTGGATTAAAATGGAAAATCTGCGAAAATCTGCAAGATTTCACCTCCATTTTCCTTTAATTCTTGTGGAACACATAAAGGGTTAACAAAGTTTGTAAAATTGGTTTTGAATAACTTGAGGGGTGTACTTTCTAAAATGGGATCATTTATGGGCGGTTTCTACTATGTAAGCCCCACAAAGTGACTTCATATCTGAACTGGTCCATAAAAAAGTGGGTTTTGCAAAGTTTCTTAAAAATTTAAAAAATTGCTTCTAAAATTCTAAGCCTTCTAATGTTCTAAAAAAATTAAATTAAATTTACAAAATGATGCCAACATAAAGTAGACATATGGGGAATGTTAACTGCTAACTATTTTATGAGGTATCACTATCCGGCCTAAAAGCAGAGAAATTCTAATTTAGAAAATAGCACATTTTCTGTAATTTTTTATTTTTTTTTATAAATCAAGGTGAAACATATTGACTCAAATTTACCACTAACATGAAGTACAATATGTCCCGAGAAAACATTCTCAGAATGGCTTGGATAAGTTAAAGCATTTCAAAGTTATTGTCACATATAGTGACACATGTTACATTTGCAAAAAACAGCCTAGTCTTTAAAAAAAATGGCTGGGTCCTTAAGGTGTTAAAAGCATCTCAGGTCTTAGGTATGATTGCTGTTTTATGACTCTGATAAAATGCCCTACAGCAATAAATGGGAATATCATTTGAAATGTAATGCTTCTGTTTCCCAATGGCTTCAAGCACTTAGCTAGATTTCTAAATTTCTAAAGGGGTTAAAGGGATATTTGATTATAATCTAACTAATTATATACAATCATTAACTACTAAAAAGTACCTTAGATGTATTCACTTACTGGTGTGACAGATGGTTACCTCATAATATACACACAAAGACGGCCACATGCCGCATGCTAATTAGCTGATTTGAGTCCAGCATGATGTCATTGAGTCCAGCGTATATTTAATTCAGAGCTATAGCCACTCCCCTGCTCACCTGCTGATGATTCATATGGAAAAAAAAACGGTCATTCAGCAGCAGGTAGGCGGGGAGAGTCAGGAGCTCATGAATATTCAGGACTCATCATTATCAGCTGGAGCTTTTCAATACAAGATGTTGGCAGATTGAGTGGGTCAATTAAAGAAAGTGACCCAGCATTTTGCTAAGAGAATCAGTCATTTATGTTGCCCTTAGTTAGGACACCATAAAACTGGTGACAGGTTCCCTTTAAATACTAGGAATTGTCCTGGAAGATAATGCTCTGCTGGTATCTTATGATGATGATGATGATGATGATGATGTATAGTCTTGTGTACATGCAGTCTTACCCTTCGGGCCTCGATGCGCTTAGCTGACTAATTCAACAGGAAGGAAAAAAAGAAGGCATGACACTTTGCCATGGGCCACAAAGGCCTAGAGAATAAGGCACCTATTCCAGAGATCAATTTCCTAGCACTTATCAAATGGATAGTCAAGAAAAAGATAAAAATAGTTAAAATAGATAAATAAAACTAATCATATCTATGCTAATGAAGCTGCGGCCTTAAAGGGGATCTGTCACCAACTTTCTGCTGCCATCAATTTTAAATTCTAACAGCTCCAGCACATGCCAATGAGTCCTCATATTCATGAGCTAACAGCTCTCCCCGCCCACTTGCATCTGATTTTTTTCCCATATGAATCAGCAGCAGGTGGGTGGGGAGAGCCAGGAGCTCATGAATATGGGGGCTCATTGGCATGTGCTGGAGATTTTCAATACAAAATTTTACAAAAAGGCTGGGCCAATTAAAGAAAGTGACCCAACAATTTGCTAAGGAACCCAGTAGTTTATGTTGCCCTTAAGTCACCATAAAACTAGTGACAGGTTACCTTTAAGGGAACATGCATACGTGGTTGCATTGTCCAGTGGTACATACTTATTGGCTAGAAATTTTCAATATCATCTTGACTTTTACTGATAAAAGACTACTTGAAGACCCAACTTTAGCTCTAAGTTTCCTCACACAGAAGTCATCCCACCTGATGTAAGGGTGCCTGTTAGTTGCATCATATTAACAGCTCATCTGTGTATCACTCCTCCTCCATCATAGAAACAATAAGGCCCCTTCACACGAGCGAGTTTTCAGCGCGGGTGCGATGCTTGAAGTGAACGCATAGCACCCGCACTGAATCCTGACCCATTAATTTCAATGAGTCTGTGTACATGAGTGTTTTTTTTCAAGCATCAGTTCTGCGTTGCGTGAAAATCGTAGCATGTTCTATATTCTGCGTTTTTCACGCAGCCCTGGCCCCATAGTCAATGGATCTTCAGTGAAAAATGCATTGCATCTGCAAGCAAGTGCGGATGCAATGCGTTTTTCACTGATGGTTGCTAAGAGATGTTGTTTGTAAACCTTCAGTTTTTTATCACACGAGTGAAAAACACATCAAAACGCATTGCACCCGGGCAGAAAAAACTGAACAACTGAATGCAATCACAGACAAAACTGACTGAACTTGCTTGCAAAATGGTGCGAGTTTCACTGAACGCACCCGAACCTACTCCATCACGCTCCTGTAAAAGAGGCCTTAGACGTGTTGATAACTTCTGCACTTTAAAGTGTCTGCATGTCTTTAAGATACAGAAAGGAAACCTCATTAACCCTTTCAACCCCGGGCCAGTTTTCACCTTCCTGCCCAGGCCATTTTTTTCTAAATCTGACTAGTGTCATTTTATGTGGTAATAACTTTAAAATGCTTTTACTTATCCAGGCCATTCTGAGATTGTTTTTTTTCTTCACATATTGTACTTCATGACAGTGGTAAAAATGAATAAAAAAAGTTCATTTTTATTTATAAAAAAAATACCAAATTTACAAAAAATTTATAAAACCCACTTTTTAAAGGATAAATGTCATATTTTCATTAAACAAATCTATTGTAGCATGTTACTGCAGCAGCAGCATTATGTATAAAGCAATCTTTAGTTTCTTCACTTACCACTGTTTTCCTTGAGTTTCCCCCTTAGTTACGGCTGTTTTGATTCCTACATTATGAGGATCTACTCAAGATGACTCTGCCAATTCTCTGAGGCCAAAACTGCATTCCCTCAGGTCACATACAAACTTGCTGTAGCCAGCAGCTTCCTGCTAGCCAATCAGATTGGATTACTGAGAGACACGCCTCCTCACTCTGAGGCCTAATGCAGGCATGCAATGTGAAGGACCGCCCCTCTGTCTTCCTAGCAGGAAACAGACAAGCCATAGCAACGGTCTTTTAAGGGAGCAGTGGAAAGGAACAGAGGACATTAATGAAAGCTATTATAAGGTAATTACAGATCTTTTGGCAATCATTAACAGACTAACTCAGGTATACATGCCTAGCTCTAATAAACTAGCAAATAAAAATAAAAATGACATTTATCCTTTAAGGACCAGTTCAGGTCTGATGTCACTTTGTGAGGCTTACATAATAGAAACCACCCAAAAATTACCCCATTTTATAAACTACACTTCTCAAGGTATTCAAAACTGATTTTACAAATGTTGTTAACCCTTTAGGTGTTCTACAAGAATTAATGGAAAATAGAGATGACATTTCAGAATTTCACATTTTTGGCAGATTTTCCATTTTAATTCATTTTTGTCCACTAACAAAGCAAGGGTTAACAGCCAATCAAAAGTTTATATTCATTACTCTGATTCTGTAGTTTACAGAAACACCCATATGTGGTTGTAAACTGCTGTACGGGCACACGGCAGGGCGCAGAAGGAAAGGAAGCCATATGGTTTTGGAAGGCAGATTTCACTGGGATAATTTTAAGCTGCCATGTCACATTTGAAGACCCCCTGATGCACCCCTAGAGTAGAAACTCCCAAAAATGACCCCATTTTGGAAACTATGGGATAAGGTGGCAGTTTTGTTGGTACTATTTTAGGGTGCATATGATTTTTGGTTGCTCTATATTACACTTTTTGTGAGGCAAGGTAACAAAAAATAGCTATTTTGGCAACGTTTTTTTTTGTTATTTACAGTGTTCATCTGACTGGTTAGATCATGTGGTATTTTTATAGAGCAGGTTGTTACAGACACAACAATACCAAATATGACTACTTTTTATAGTTGTTTCAGTTTTACATAGTTATTTTTTACATTTTGGGAGACTGTCTTATGTAGGGGCTCATTTTTTTTCGGTATGAGATGACTGTTTGATTGGTACTATTTTAGGGTGCATATGACTTTTTGATCGCTTGGTATTACACCTTTTGTGATGGCTTTTTTGACAAACTTTCTCTAAAAAATTTTTTTACGGCGTTTACCTGAGGGGTTAGGTCATGTGATATTTTTATACAGCAGGTTCGTACGGATGCGTTGATATCTAATATGTATACTTTTTAAAATTTATTTAAGTTTTACAAAATAAAAGCATTTCTGAAACAAAAAAAAATCATGTTTTAGTTTCTCCATATTCTGAGAGACATATTTTTTTTTATTTTCTGGCCGATTGTCTTAGATGGGGTCTCTTTTTTTCGGGATGAGATGACGGTTTGATTTTGGGGTGTGTATGACTTTTTGATCGCTTGCTATTACCATTTTTGTGATGTAAGGTGACAAAAAATTGCTTTTTTGACACCATTTTTATTTTATCTTTTTTACGGTGTTCACCTGAGGGGTTAAGTCATGTGGTATTTTTATAGAGCAAGTTGTTACGGATGCGGCGATACCTAATATGTCTACTTTTTTATTTTTTTTTACATTTAACACAATAAAAGCATTTTTGAAACAAAAAAAAAGAAAATCATATTTTAGTGTCTCCATAGTCTTATTTTTTGGGTGATTGTCTTAGGTAGGGGCTAATTTTTTTGTGGGATGAGGTGATGGTTAGATTGGTACTATTTTGGGGGGCATACGCCTTTTTGATCACTTGGTGTTGCACTTTTAGTAATGTAAGGTGATGTAAAATGTTTTTTTAGCACAGTTTTTTCTTTTTTTTTTACTGCGTTCACCTCAAGGGTTAGTTCATGTGATATTTGTATATAGCTGGTCGTTATGGACGCGGAGATACCTAATATGTCTACTTTTCTTTTTTTCCCTATTTAAAAAAAAAATACTATATTTTGGGAAAAGGATGCTTTACTTGAAACTTTTAATTTTTTTGTAAAACTTTTTTTTTTTTTTCACTATTTTTTGTCCCACTCTGGGACTTCAACTTTTGGGGGTTTGATCCCCTTTACAATGCATAACAATACTTCTTTATTGTGATGCATTGGCTGTAAGTGTATTACACACTGTAATACCCTTCAGCCAGCTTGCCTGTGAGATCCAGGGGGCTGGATCTCACAGGCTGTCACGGAATGCAGCCTTCATGCCTAAGTAAGGCATCCGACTGCCTTCCCTGCCGTTGGGTCCCCGTCACAGCAGCGTGGGGACCTGATGGAAGCTCTCTTCCTCTGCACACATCGCACATGCCGCGGTCAGCGCTGACCGCGGCACATTAAGGGTTAATGCACTGGCATCAGTGTTTTTACCAATGCCGGCGCATACAGCAGGGGTCCGGCTATAGGTGACTGTCGGACCCGTGCTGCTGATCGGTCGGGCGCAGCTCCTGCAACCGCCCGATCAGCGTGCCATAATAGTACTGCGCTGGGTGGCAAGTCACGCCCCGCTGCGCTATACTATAGTACGGCGCTGGAAGGGAAGGGGTTAAAGGGGTTATTGTAATATAATTCAGCATATAAATAGGCTAGTTTCTTTTGTAATATACTTGCCGTTACAAAATTGCTCTGATTGTGAGATATTTTCTTTCTTTATTATAATGGAGCCCCCTGGTGTTCAATCTGTATACTAATGTGCAAATTGAAAAAAAAGGGAATTTGTCTTGGAAATCGAAGATTTATCTTTATCTCCATATTCATAGTTACATAGTTAATACGGTTGAAAAAGACATCATTTTATCAAGATCAATCAGAGAATGGCTGTGGATGGAAATTTTAGAATAGGGGAGTGAGTTCCAGACGTCTACACATTTTTATAAGTATCAATGTTATTTCAGTTTAAGAATTCATCTAAGCCTTTTTTAAACTGTCCACTGTTCCTGCTCTGACTATGTCCTGAGATAGACTATTCCACAGAATTACAGTTCTTACAGTAAAGAAGCCTTTTCACCTATGGAGACTGAATTCTTACTTCGCAAGACGGAGGCTGATAGCCCTCGTCTTTTGAGGGGATTTTACATTTCACCATTCTTTTTATAAGGCAAATTTATACACTGCCTGTTTAAAAAAAAAAGTTGCCACCTGGATTTAACTAAGCAAATAGTTATGAGCCTCCTATTGGATAATTACTGCATGGGTGATTATCTTTCAGCTGGTAACAAGTTATTTAATCCCAACTGGTGCAAACAGTTGCTTCTCATTTCTTAAGCAACCATATCGAAAGACACATCTCATGGTCGTGGAAAAGATGTTAGTCTGTTTGAGAAGGCTCAAATCATTGGCATTTATCAAGCAGAGAAAACATCTAAGGAGATTGCATAAACTACTAAAATTGGGTTAAGAACTGTTCAATGCATTATTAAAAACTGGAAGGATAGTTGGGACCCATCATATTTTGGCGGGGAAAAAAATCCTGAATGATCGTGATCGGCGATCACTTAAACGTTTGGTGAAATCAAATCGAAGAAAAACAACAGTAGAACTCAGGGCTATGTTTAATAGTGAAAGTAAGAGCATTTCCACACGCACAATGCGAAGGGAATTCAAGGGATTGGGACTGACCAGTTGTGTGCCGTAAGAAAACCACTAATCTTCAATTTGCTAGGGAGCATAAACATTGGACTCTGGCGCAATGGAAGAAGGTCATGTGGTCTGATGAATCCAGATTTACCCTGTTCCAGAGTGATGGGCGCATCAGGGTAAGAAGAGAGGCAGATGAAGTGATGGACCCATCATGCCTAGTGCCTACTATACAAGCCTGTGGGGACAGTGCTATGATCTGGGGTTGCTGCAGTTAGTCAGGTCTAGGTTCAGCAACAGTATGTGCTCCAAGAATGTTCAGGTAGTCAGATGACTACCTGAACATACTGAATGACCAGGTTTTTCAATCAATGGATTTGTTCTTCCCTGATGGCATGGCATATTGCAAGATGACAATGCCAGGATTCATCAGGCTCATGAGACATCATTTTCACACATGGATTGGCCACCACAGAGTCCAGACCTTAACCCCATTGAGAATCTTTTTTTTTTTTTATTCGTCGAATATTCGAAAATTCATAAATTCGCGATTTTTTTTCTTGAAAAAATCGGCAAGGTAATGATTGTGTAATATGCGAATTTTCGTAATTCGAATTTTCAGATTCAAATTTTTATTGCAAATTTTTCAACTTTTAGACAAAGAAGATTATAGCACTATTAGCTAAATTGCTCTATATTAGTTTTTTTTGAATATTCGCTATATTGCTATATATTACGAATATTCGAAAAAAACTGTTATAGCAATATAGCGAATATTCAAAAAATCGAATATAGAGCAATTTAGCTAATATAGTGCTATAATCTTCTTTGTCTAATAGTTGTAAGATGAAAAATTTGCAATAAAAATTCGAATCCGAAAATTAGAATTACGAAAATTCGCATATTACACAATCATTACCTTGCCGATTTTTTCAAGAAAAAAAATCGCGAATTTATGAATTTTCGAATATTCGACGAATATTCTAAAAAATATTCGTGAAATATCGCGAATTCGAATATGATCCCTGCCGCTCATCACTATAGATGAACAAAAATCACAAGCTACACAAAACAAGCTGGTAGCTCAGTGGTAATGCTGCTGCCCCATATCCAGGCTTTCTGAGTTTAAAGCCCCTCTCAGCCTCCCAAAAATGTTTACATTTTATTATGCGCTAGATAAGAGGCAAATTTAAATGATGTGTGACGCTGATATCTGACGTCCTTCAGTCGTCAGTATCACAAAACATTTTAGCTTTACTATGGTTTTGTATTCTACATCACATAGATGAACAAAAATCACAAGCTCATACAAGGCAAGCTGGTAGCACAGTGGTAATGCTGCTGTCACATGTCCAGGCTTTCTGAGTTCAAAGCCCCTTTCAGCCTTCAAAAAATGTTTACATTTTATTATGCCCTAGATAAGAGGCAAATTTAAATCATGTGTGACACTGATGTCTCACTTCCTTCAGTCGTCAGTATCACAAAACATTTTTAGGTTTACTGTGGTTTTTGCTATACTACATCTCATAGATCAAAAAAATCTTCATCTTTGCTGTCTAGAGCTATAGCTCAGTGGTAAGACACTTGCTTTGCATGTAGTGTTCATGGGTTCAAAACCTGTTTCAGGTTTTTAATAAATTTTATATTTTATTGAGCTCTAGATCAGAGACAAATTCCAGTGCTGTGTGATGTAAGTAGTCCTTTTTTATTTTATTAAGAGTACATGGGCAGCACTATAGTAAAGGGGGCCCTATATCTACTGTATATATGTGTATTATACACACAGTGTGCTACAGCTTCACCACACTGAGATTTGCTCAGGAAGCTGATATACATGTCACTGCTTTATCCACAGACACAATATATGATCATACAGATGGCAGTACTATGTGATAGCTTCTTAGTATAGAAAACCATGTGGTAATGTCATAGCTCGGAGGTTACATTAATGGCTTTGCTTGTTGAAGTCCCCAGAAAGACATATGTATTTTTTCTTTAATAGCATATACTATAATAAATAATATGTTATTAACCCATAGGATACCAGTGCTGTACATGTATGTCGCTGGAAACACGGTCACAAATCCCAGCGCCATACAGGTACGTCGCTCTGATCGGGCGGCCACAGGAGCTACTCCCTCCCGATCAGCTGCAGGGGTCCGGCAGGCACTAATAGTTGGACCCCTGCTGTATGCACCGGCATCAGTGAAAACCCTGATGCCGGCTCATTAACCCTTGCACTGCCGCGGTCAGCACTGACGGCTGCATGTGCGGTATCCCCGTGGTGCTGTGATGTCAGCCTGCTGTCTAGCTCTGTCAGTCAATGGGGGACGGGTGTGTGTGCAGAGCACAGGGTGTTATAGATAGAGCATTGCTCAGAATATTAAGCTCCGCCTCTGAGGGCTCAAATTGTTTATTGCATATGAATAAAAACACAGATATCTCTGCAGCTATTTATCATACATAATCAGCATAATAAGCCCTACCAGGCAGTACGTATGGTCTAATAGGGTTGATTCTGGCGACAGAGCCTCTTTAGCCTCTTATGGACACAGGGCGTACCTGTGTATTTCCGATCACCGCTGTGCGGCGGGCAGTGTTACGAACGGTGTGCCTGCTGAAATCATTCAGAAGGCACCCTGTGACAATGCCGAGGGGGGGTCCTGTGACCATCCTCCCCTATATCGGCGATCGCTGCTAACCGCAGGTCAATTCAGACCTGCGGTTTGCATCATTTCCAGGTTATTCAGGTCTCCGGTGACCCGAAATAGGAGGGTGATCAGTGGTGTAATATACACCACCAATCACCCTCCGTAGATCCTGTGAGGTGGCGGTGACGGAGGATGAGGGTGAGGATCACCTGTGATTGGTTGGAGGGATTGACCTGGAGATAACATCCTGGAGCTACGCTGTCCCCGCCCACAGACTTCTGTGTGAGTAAGGACAGAGGAGCCCTGTGTCGGTCCATCTGCATCCCACGCGATCCTCCGCCATCCGTGGCCCCTGAGACCACATAAAGTGCCATCTGGCATATAAACATTTAGGGAGAGCTTTTGGTTAGGTAGGGGTAGTGGAAAAAAAAAAAGTAAATTTTTGTGTGCAGCACCCGGATCTGAGGGTGTCTGGGGTCCACAGCAACTTGTGCGACCCCCGTGTCCCCAGGGGTGTTGCAGCTTTCCTCCCACCCACATATTTTGGGGCTAAATTCCTTTTTTCTTCTTTTTGTAGGTGCGCTGACTGTGGCCGGCACTCTTAGCTGTAAAAGAGCGCCTGGCCACTGTCAGCGCATCGCCCACCCCACCGCTGATCAGTGAGTTTTTGGGCTGTGAGCAATTTTTCGGGGATTCTGTTAGGTTAGGGTGGGTTAGGGTAGGGTATACATAAAAACACACCGCCCCCCACCACACACACACACACACACTAAATAAAGTTTTACACACACACACACACTCCCCTTTAGCATTCTAAGATGGCCCGCCGGATGTTCTCGGCCGAGGAGGCGTACGCCCAGCTGCTCTCCGACTCCGAGAGCCCCAGTGAGGACGAGGATGACCCCACTTTCCTGTTGTCATCCTCTTTCTCATCATCTAGTGATGATGATGAGCCCCAAGGCGGCGGAGACGCCACCAGGCGGAGCCAGGAACCCCCCCGTGCCAGGAACCCTGTGGCCCACACTAGTATGAGCAGCCCTGGGGCTCGTACTAGTTTTCCGGCCCACCAGGAAAGTTCACCTGAGCCCTCTACCGGTGAACTTGGCTGGAGTACCCCAGAGGATTTTGAGCCCTTGATTCCTGACTTTGTTGGCCAACCAGGAATCCAGATTCGCACAGTGGGCTTCACTAAATATGACATTTTTAGTTTTTTTCAGTGAACAATTTGTGAATCTGATGGTGGAGCAAACAAACTTGTTCGCCCAACAGTTTATAGCCCAATTTCTCCTGAGTCAGAAAATACCTCATATGTGGACGTAATATGATCTGCGGGTGACTACACGGCTCAGAAGAGAAAGAGCGATATTGGGATTTTGGACAACCAAAATCCCAATGGCGCTCCTTCTCTTCTGAGCCATGTAGTTTGCCCACAGAGCACTTTACGTCCACATATGGGGTATGTCCTTACTCCGGAGAAATTGGGCTACAAATTTTGGGGCGCTTTTTCTCCTATTACCCCTTGTAAAAATGAAATAAAAGGGGCTACATGTTAGTGTAAAAAAATGAGATTAAGAATTTTCTCCTCCACTTTGCAGCTATTCCTGTGAAGACTGTGGAGAAAGAAATTAAAATGGGGGAAGGGAATTATAAATTTAGTACTCCATGTAAGTGTGGTACTCCCTGAAGCAACCGTCAATACAGAGGCCTGGATGATCGGGACACGTTTCACACTGAGTGGTGGTGTCCTTTCGTTACCCCCACCTGTTACACATGCTGCACTTTTTTTTTGGGGACCAACCCTTCTTTCCAGTATGGGGGAACCACACCTGGAAAGTGTTGGCCGGGACGATCCGGGCGCCTCCAGTTCCTGAGGTACTCCGGCCTGCTCTTTCCTGGTCAGAAAAGATTATGGCCTTGAGGACTGCCCTTATAGAACTGGAGGAATGTCCCTGTGCTGCCAGCGCTCCGGGACAGCACAAAAGAGTTGTACATGGCAACCTGCACCAAGTATACCGCAACTTCTTTGTACCATGCTAGGGGTTTTGCGCATGGCGTTTAGGGTTTCCATCTTTTCTCTAAGCCAAACCCGAACAGAAGGGAGGGAGGGCCCCTTTCAGGCCCCACCCATGTCCCGCATCCAGCCACGCCCATGTCCCGCCTCCACCCCTGGTTGCTGTCGCACCACGATCATTACGCCCCTGATCCCGTCACTACAGAAATACAGCACCCCATACCTCTTACATCCAGTGACGTCTCCTTTGATGTAGATGTTCTTTCCTCATCTTCTCCTTTCAGATCTTCAGACCAGACTACCCTTTTTTCGCCATTTTTCGTCTCTGCAGTTTGACAACAACAAAAAAAAATCTCAGTTTACTACTTTTCCATCATCCTCCCATCTTCTGGACAAATCACCCTACTACCCCAATACTGTGCCGCTGTGCTCCCCAATACTATACTGCATAAACAGATTAACCCCCTGATAATACTAGTAACACACATAGCCCCCCATATAAAATACTCCTTCTTTGTGGCCTCAGTAGAAGCCCCCAAATAATGTGCCAGTAAGAAGTGCCCCCCATAGATGCCCCCATGTGTCAGTAAGAAGTGCATCTTTTCTCCCCCAATATGTGCCTCTTCCCCCCCTTCCCTTATATGTGCCAGTATCAAGTGCCTCATTTCTCCCCACCAATATGTGCCAGTATAAGGTGCCTCTTTCCCCCCCTTCCCCCCATATATTGCAGTTTCAAATGCCTCATTCCCCCCTCAATATGTGCCAGTATAAGGTGCCTCTTTCCACCCCTTCCCCTATATGTGCCAATTTCAAGTGCCTCTCCCCCCCACCCAAATATGTGGCAGTATAAGGTGTCTCTCCCCCCCTTCCCCCATATGTGCCAGTTTCAAGTGCCTCATTTCTCCTCCTCCCCAATATGTGCCAGTATAAGGTGTCTCTCCCCCCCTTCCCCCATATGTGCCAGTTTGAAGTGCCTCATTTCTCCTCCTCCCCAATATGTGCCAGTATAAGGTGCCTCTTTCCACCCCTTCCCCCATATGTGCCAATTTCAGGTGCCTCTCTTCTCTAAAAAAATAACAAAAAACCTTTTACTTACCTCCAACGATGCGATGCAGGCCTCTTCCCGGCCTGTGTCCCGCGCTGTACGGCTCAGGCGGCGTGATGACGTCATCGCGCCGCCTGCACCGGCCTCTGATAGGCTGCAGGCACAAGGCCCGCAGCCTATTAGAGGAACAGGAGAGAGAGACGCCTCTCCCTCCCCTGCCGCAGCACAGCCATCTGTATCGTTGTCCTGCGGACGGCGATACAGATGACTATGGCGATAAGCGCTTCCACACTGGAAGTGCTCATCTCCCTGTGCCCAGCCGCCGCCACCATCATTCACAGCTGATTCTGTGCCTGGGTCTGAGAAAGGCTTGTACCCGGGCACAGGATTGCAAACCCGGACTGTCCGGGTCATTCCCGTACGGGTGGCAACTCTATTATCTAATGCTCTATAACACCCTGTGCTCTGCACACACACCCCTCCCCCATTGACTGACAGAGCTAGACAGCAGGCTGACATCACAGCACCACGGGGATACCGCACAGGCAGCCGTCAGCGCTGACCGCGGCAGTGCAAGGGTTAATGAGCCGGCATCAGGGTTTTCACCGATGCCGGTGCATACAGCAGGGGTCCAACTGTTAGTGCCTGCCGGACCCCTGCAGCTGATCGGGAGGGAGTAGCTCCTGTGGCCGCCCGATCAGAGCAATGTACCTGTATGGCGCTGGGATTTGTGACCGTGTTTCCAGCGACATACATGTACAGCGCTGGTATCCTATGGGTTAATGACATATTATTTATTATAGTATATGCTATTAAAGAAAAAATACATATGTCTTTCTGGGGACTTCAACAAGCAAAGCCATTAATGTAACCTCCGAGCTATGACATTACCACATGGTTTTCTATACTAAGAAGCTATCACATAGTACTGCCATCTGTATGATCATATATTGTGTCCGTGGATAAAGCAGTGACATGTATATCAGCTTTCTGAGCAAATCTCAGTGTGGTGAAGCTATAGCACACTGTGTGTATAATACACATATATACAGTAGATATGTATAATCCAGGATACAGCTCTGTATACAGGGCACCCTTTACTATAGTGCTGCCCATGTACTCTTAATAAAATAAAAAAGGACTACTTACATCACACAGCACTGATCTAGAGCTCAATAAAATATAAAATATAAATTTTATTAAAAGCCTGAGAAAAGCCCATGAACACTACAGGCAAAGCAAGTGTCTTACCACTGAGCTATAGCTCTAGATAGCAAAGATGGGGATTTTTTTTGATCTTAGAGATGTAGTATAGCAAAAACCACAGTAAAGCTAAAATGTTTTGTGATACTGACGACTGAAGGAAGTGAGACATCAGCGTCACACATGATTTAAATTTGCCTCTTATCTAGGGCATAATAAAATGTAAGGCTGAAAGGGGCTTTGAACTCAGAAAGCCTGGACATGGGGCAGCAGCAGCATTACCACTGTGCTACCAGCTTGCTTTGTATGAGCTTGTGATTTTTGTTCATCTATGTGATGTAGAATACAAAACCACAGTAAAGCTAAAATGTTTTGTGATGCTGACAACTGAAGGACGTCAGATATCAGCGTCACACATCATTTAAATTTGCCTCTTATCTAGCGCATAATAAAATGTAAACATTTTTGGGAGGCTGAGAGGGGCTTTGAACTCAGAAAGCCTGGACATAGGGCAGCAGCATTACCACTGAGCTACCAGCTTGCCTGGCTCAGAGTTATAAGCTCAGCAATAGATGGTGTGATTTAGCAGACAAATACATAGTTTATCTATAACTCCTTCTCACTTTGACCCTGACCTATGAAGAGCATAAGTCAAACTCACATATGAGAGTCAGGTGTCAGGGTCAGGTGTCAGGTGTCAGAGTCAGGTGTCAGAGTCAGGTGTCAGAGTCAGGTGTCGGGGTCAGGTGTCGGAGTCAGGTGTCGGAGTCAGGTGTCGGAGTCAGGTGTCAGGGTCAGGTGTCAGGGTCAGGTGTCAGAGTCAGGTGTCAGGGTCAGGTGTCAGAGTCAGGTGTCAGGGTCAGGTGTCAGAGTCAGGTGTTACATTGGCATTATTTTAATACTTGACTATGATATCTGACCATGTCCTAAAATGAACACTGTACTTTGGAGTGTGGGAGAAAACTGGAGTACCCGGAGAAAATAAACACGGGGCGAACATGCAAACTCCATGCAGAAGTTGTCCTCGGTCGGATTCGAACCTAGGACCCCAGCGCTGCAATACAATACCAAGCCACAATTGAGAACAGAACATTGGAGATAATAAATCTATAAATCCATCAAGAACACAGTGAGTGTTGGCATTAACGGGGTTAGTAACATAGTAACATAGTACATAAGGCCGAAAAAAGACATTTGTCCATCCAGTTCGGCCTGTCATCCTGCAAGTTGATCCAGAGGAAGGCAAAAAAAAACCTGGGAGGTAGAAGCCAATTTTCCTCACTTTAGGGGAATAAAAAATTCCTTCCCGACTCCAATCAGGCAATCAGAATAACTCCCTGGATCAACGACCCCTCTCTAGTAGCTATATCCTGTAATATTATTACGCTCCAGAAATACATCCAGGCCCCTGTTGAATTCCTTTATTGTACTCCATAGTCTCACTGCTCTTACCATAAAGAATCCTCTTCTATGTTTGTGTACAAACCTTCTTTCCTCCAGACGCAGAGGATGTCCCCTCGTCACAGTCCTTGGGATAAATAGATGATGAGATAGATCTCTGTACTGACCCCTGATATATTTATACATATTAATTAGATCTCCCCTCAGTCGTCTTTTTTCTAAAGTGAATAACCCTAATTTTGATAATCTTTCAGGGTACTGTAGTTGCCCCATTCCAGTTATTACTTTAGTTGCCCTCCTCTGGACCCTCTCCAGCTCTGCTATGTCTGCTTTGTTCACTGGAGCCCAGAACTGTACATAGTACTCCATGTGCGGTCTGACTAATGATTTGTGATAGGACTATGCCCCTTTTGATGCATCCATTATCTTATTGGCCTTGGCAGCAGCTGCCTGACACTGGTTTTTGCAGCTTAGTTTGCTGTTTATTAAAAATCCTAGATCCTTTTCCATGTCAGTGTTACCGAGTGTTTTACCATTTAATAAGTACGGGTGACTTGCATTATTCCTTCCCATGTGCATAACTTTACATTTGTCAGTGTTAAACCTCATCTGCCACTTATCTGCCCATGACTGCAATCTATCCAGATCCCTCTGTAGTAGTATACTGTCCTCTTCAGTGTTAATTACTTTACACAGTTTAGTGTCATCTGCAAAAATTGATAGTTTACTATGCAAGCCTTCTACAAGATCATTAATAAATATATTGAAGAGAATAGGGCCCAATACTGACCCCTGTTGTACCCCACTAGTGACAGTGACCCAATCTGAGTGTGTACCATTAATAGCCACCCTCTGTTTTCTATCATTGAGCCAGTTACTTACCCACTTACAGACGTTTTCTCCCAGTCCGAGCATTCTCATTTTATATACTAACCTTTTATGTGGTACAGTGTCAAATGCTTTGGAGAAGTCCAGATACACGACATCCATTGATTCGCCGCTGTCAAGTCTAGAACTTACCTCCTCATAGAAACGGATTAAATTAGTTTGACATGACCGATCCCTCACGAAGCCATGCTGATATGGCGTTATTTGCTTATTTCCGTTAAGATGCTCTAACATAGCATCTCTCAGAAAACCTTCAAACAGTTTACCCACAACAGATGTTAAACTTACCGGCCTATAGTTACCGATCCTGGCGATTTGTCTATTTTAATCTTTTTGAGTCGCTGTTGCACTTCTTCCTGGGTCAGACAGGACACTTTTAATGGGGAATTTATTTCAACATTCAGCAGGTCATCTGACAGTTTATTTTCCTCAGTGAATACAATGGAGAAAAAAATATTTAACAGCTTTGCTTTCTCCTCGTCGCTCTCTGCGACTCCCCCCTCATTACTCTTTAAAGGGCCGACACCTTCAGATTTATACTTTTTAGCATTTATATAATTGAAGAATATTTTAGGGTTAGTTTTACTCTCTTTGGCAATTAATCTCTCGGTCTCTAGTTTGGAAGCTTTTATTTGTTTTTTACATGTTCTATTTTTTTTTCCTTATAGTTTTTCAGTGCTTCCGTG
The DNA here is from genome assembly GCF_014858855.1 of Bufo gargarizans. Taxonomy (NCBI): domain Eukaryota; kingdom Metazoa; phylum Chordata; class Amphibia; order Anura; family Bufonidae; genus Bufo; species Bufo gargarizans. The sequence continues at coordinate 545,039,179 of NC_058081.1, forward strand.
CTACCCTCCTGTTTTAGTGTTTTATATGCTTTCTTTTTGTCATTTATTGCTTTCTTTACAGTTCTGTTTATCCACATTGGTTTCTTTTTGTTCCTTAACCTTTTATTCCCATATGGTATGTACCTCTCACAATGAGATTTTAGGATGCTTTTAAAGATATCCCATTTTGTGGCTGTATTTTTATTTGTGAGGACTTTATCCCATTTAGTTAGGCCTATGGCCTCTCTTAGTTGGCTAAATTTAGCTTTTTTGAAGTTTGGTATTTTTTTTCCTCCCCGTAGAAACGCTCTTTTGAATGATATTTGGAAGGTTATTACTTTGTGGTCACTATTTCCCAGGTGTCCCCCAACTTGCACGTCTGTTGTTCTGTCAGGCCTATTGGTTAATACTAAGTCCAGTATGGCCGTCCCTCTAGTCGGGTCCTGAACCATTTGGGAGAGGTAATTGTCTTTGGTTATTGCCAAGAACCTGTTTCCTTTATGAGATATACAAGTTTCAGTTTCCCAGTCTATATCTGGGTAGTTGAAGTCCCCCATAATAACCACCTCATTAAGACTTGTCAATCTCATTTAGTAGTAGATTTTCTGTGGACTCTGGTATATTAGGTGGTTTATAGTAAACTCCTATTAGTAATTTATTATTGTTTTTAGCTCCATGTATCTCTACCCACAGTGACTCCACATGTTCATGTACCTCACTTATATCTTCACGGAGTGTGGGCTTTAGACCGGACTTTACATAAAGGCAGACCCCTCCCCCTCTCCGGTTTTTACGATCCTTTCTAAACAGACTGTAACCTTGTACATTAACTGCCCAGTCATAGCTATCATCTAGCCATGTCCCAGTTATTCTCACTATGTCATAGTCCTCCTCACACATCACTAATTCCAGTTCACCAGTTTTATTAGTCAGGCTTCCTGCATTAGTATACATACATTTGAGAGGTTTATGTATATTTTTTACCCTACACCTTTCCTTCTGAACTGTTCTAGTCCCTTCTTCCATTCCTCCCCCAGTCCCACTACCTTGCCCCCGGTCTCTATCTGCACTATCTTCCCATCCTATAACATAATTCCCCCCCCCCCCCCGTCCCTAGTTTAAACACTCCTCCAACCTTCTAGCCATCTTCTTCCCCAACACAGCTGCCCCTTCCCCATTGAGGTGCAGCCCGTCCCTACGATAGAGCCTGTAGCCGATAGAGAAGTCGGCCCAGTTCTCCAGGAACCCAAAAACCTCCTTCCTACACCAGTTCTTGAGCCACTTGTTAATCTCCCGCTGCCTTTCTTGTGTGGCCCGTGATACAGGTAGTATTTTGGAAAATACTACCTTTGAGGTCCTTGCCCTAAGCTTTTGACCTAAATCCCTGAAATCATTTTTAAGGAGTCTCCACCTACCCCTAACTTTGTCATTGGTTCCGATATGGACCATGACCGCTGGATCTTTTCCATCCCCTCCCAGTAATCTGTCAACCCAATCCGCGATGTGTCGAACTCTAGGGCCAGGAAGACAGCACACTGTTCGGCGATCACGGTCTTTGTGACAGATTTCCCTATCTGTTCCCCTAATAATTGAGTCCCCATTGTGCAACAATGGGGACAGTTTCCCCCCTCCCTCCACCACCACCACCACTTGGCCGGCCCTGTATAGGGAAGCTTACTTCCCTTCTTCCCGACACTGATTCTCTGCTCCTTCTCCTGGCTACTAATGCTCTGCTGTAAACATCCGGTTTGAAATCGCTGCAGCCAGTCACTGGCAATGGAGGTGTCTGGATCCCTTTACATCATGATCATTTTGGTACCATTCTTTATTCATGGCTGTGTTTGTGGGCAAAATTGTGAGCGAGCCCACTCCCTTGGATGAGAAGCAACCCCACACATGAATGGTCTCAGAATGCTTTACTGTTGGCATGACACAGGACTGATGGTAGCGCTCACCTTTTCTTCTCCGGACAAGCCTTTTTCCTGATGCCCCAAACAATCGGAAAGAGGCTTCATCGAAGAATATGACTTTGCCCCAGTCCTCAGCAGTCCATTCACCATATTTTCTGCAGAAGATCAATTTGTCCTGATGTTTTTTTTTTTTTAGAGAAGTGGCTTCTTTGCTGCCCTTCTTGACACCAGGCCATCTTCCAAAAGTCTTTGCCTAACTGTGCATGCAGATGCGCTCACACCTGCCTGCTGCCATTCCTAAGCAAACTCTGCACTGGTGGCACTCCGATCCCGCAGCTGAATTCTCTTTAGGAGACGATCCTGGTGCTTGCTGGACTTTCTTGGACGCCCTGAAGCCTTCTTAACAAGAATTGAACCTCTTTCCTTGAAGTTCTTGATGATCCTATAAATTGTTGATTGAGGTGCAATCTTAGTAGCCACAATATCCTTGCCTGTGAAGCCATTTTTATGCAACGCAATGATGGCTGCACGCGTTTCTTTGCAGGTCACCATGGTTAACAATGGAAGAACAATGATTTCAAGCATCACCCTCCTTTTAACAGGTCAAGTCTGCCATTTTAACCCAATCAGCCTGACATAATGATCTCCAGCCTTGTGCTCGTCAACATTCTCACCTGAGTTAACAAGACGATTACTGAAATGATCTCAGCAGGTCCTTTAATGACAGCAATGAAATGCAGTGGAAAGGTTTTTTTGGGGATTAAGTTAATTTTCATGGCAAAGAAGGACTATCCAATTAATCTGATCACTCTTCATAACATTCTGGAGTATATGCAAATTGCTATTATCAAAACTTAAGCAGCAACTTTTCCAATTTTCAATATTTATGTAATTCTCAAAACTTTTGGCCACGACTGTAGAATGACTGTACGTCACTATTAGGCTTAGTTCACACTTCACTTATTTAGTCAGTTATTGTCAGCCCAAAGGAGGTGCGGGTCAAGCTCACAGTACAAGTGCAGGTCTATTTATGATACCTAATCCAAGAGTAGGTTTGGCTCCTGAATTTGTCTCATAATTAATGATGGAAAACACTGACCAAATAACAGAAGTGTCAACTCCGCCCTACAGGTGAGTGTTAGCATCAAGTCTAATTTATCTGCGTGGACTGAAAGGGATTCTCATCTCAGACATTGCTAGGATATGCCCCCATTGTCTGATAGGTGCAGGTCCCAGCGAGAATGGAGACCCCAAAGTGTTGGAGGACGCACTGCACATGCGCAGCCACCCTCCATTCATTTTTATGGGGCCGCCGAAAAATAGCCGAGCCCATAGAAGTGAAAGGGAGCGGTGGCGGTCTTTTGCGGTGTGTTCCCAATCACTTCTACGGGAGGAGCACTTGGTGGTGGCCGGACCGAAGTCCTCCAGCTACCACTTTGCACCTATAAGGCACACTTATATGCCCCCATTGTCTGAGATGAGACAACCCTTTTAACTGTGCAGTGGCCCAAAATTCAAGTAGTGGCCTTATGACAGTGGGGAAGGAGTCAGAAGTCAGGCTGTGTTCACGTCACTGTTTATTTTTCCATTCTTCGGATGCGTCAGAATAACAGGCCAAAAAAAAGCGGATCCTGTAGTTTGAGCATCCGCCTTCACACTGTCAGTATTTGATCAGCATTTAATCAGTATTTATAGGGCAAAAACAGGAGTGGGTCCTAAACAGAGATAATATGTGATGGAAATATTTGCATGTTTTCTGTGTTTTGGACCCACTTCTGCTTTTGGCTTCCAATTCATGATCAAATCCTGATGTAAAATAAAGACCATGTGATAGACGCCTTATGCTCAATTTGCATTAGTTTTAATAGCCATTTGCCTCTGAAATCGGCTTTATTCAGATGGATAAGATATCCTGAATCACACAGTATTTGGTCAGTTTTTTGCATCAGTATTAGTAAGGCAAAAACAGGAGTGTGTCCAAAGCTGACATAACATGTGATGGAAATATTTCCATGCCTTCTGTGTTTTATTTCTTTTTTCTTTCATTTGTGTATTATATTTTTTTGTTTTTATTTATTTTTAATAATTTTTAAACTTATTTTTTTAATATATTTTTACCACATAATTTCCACATGATTTTTTGACACTGTTTGCATTGTAACTGGGGCATCCAAAGGTGCCCCAGTTACAGGGGAAACCATCCTGCTGTGGGGGCTGAGCAGGGTCTCACCCTGCAGCTCTGCGCCCCTCTGCCCCCAAGCCGGGTCCACCCTGCATAGTGCGCCGCTCACCTATCTGAGAAGGCAGAAGCAGTGTATCAGCGCTTCTGTCACTCACAGCCAGGAACAGACTGGCTCTGTTTTCTATCACTGAGCCAGTTACCCTTATACACACATTTTCTCCCAGTCCGAGAATTCTCATTTTATATACTAACCATTTATGTGGCACAGTATCAAATGCTTTGGAGAAGTCAAGGTATATTACATCCATTGACTCACCCTGGTCAAGTCTAGAACTTACCTCCACATAGAAACTGATCAAATTAGTTTGACATGACTAATCCCTCATGAAGCCATGCTGATATGGAGTTATTCACTTATTTTCATTGAGGTACTCCAAGATAGCATCTCATAGAAAACCTTCAGTTTACCCACGACAGATGTTAAACTTAACGGCCTATAGTTTCTGGGCTTTGTTTTTCACTCCTTTTTGAATATTGGCACCACATTTGCTAACCGCCAATCCTGTGGAACACTCCCTGTCAATATAGAGTTCTTAAATCAGAAATAAGGGTCTGCTTATGCCATTATTTAATTCTCTTAGGATACGGGGGTGTATGCCATCTGGTCCTGGCGATTTATCTATTTTAATCTTTTTAAGACGCCATTGTACTTCTTCCTGGATCAGACAGGGCACTTTTAATAGGGAATTTACTTTTACATTCTTCATACTTTTACATTCATATGACAGTTTATTTTTCTTAGTAAATACAGTAAAGAAAAAAAATATTTAATAGCTTTGCCTTTCCTGACGCCTCCACAACGGCACTACGTGGAGGATTACCCTGCCTTCTTCAGGGACAGGAAACAGCTTCCGAGACCAGCCAATAAAGGGCCACCTCCCTCATACCTTGCCAGTTGTTCCCTGTCCCTCAGAAGGTCGGGATCTCGAGCACCAGCTTCTATTTCGCGCAGCCTTTAGGTTTGTTATCCCGGCGCTGCCGGAGGGCCGTCGCAATGGATAGGATCGGGGGACCCGGCGGTCAGTCCCTTCTTCCCTTTGGTGTAATGCCAGCTGGGCTGGTCACCCCAGGCCTGGGAACGCCCCCCATATTCCTCCTATAGCTGCCGCGCGTACCTCTGTGACGCGGGTTATTGCGTCATCAGAAAGGGGCCGACGCAATGCATGAGAAGGGGCGGAGCTCCGCTGCATAAGGAAGAGGAAGTGCGGGCTGTCGGCGTCCTCCTGCAGCTCCCAAGTGATCCTCTGTCTATCTGACGATGCAAGATGAAGGAGACTCCCCCAGAAAGCCCACAGACACCTCCAGGCCTTCTAGACCGGTAAGCCTCCTCCCTACTCTATGCATGAGTGGTATTTTTTTATCATGCACTATCTACTTATGTATACTTGCACCCGTTTTTTCGTTCTGGTGGTGGTTTCCAAAAAAAACTAAAAAAGCAAACAAAATCTATTCCTGCCGTTTGTGTCTCCTAGGGAAGAGAATCTTCTAAAAAGGAGCTATCCATCAGAAGAAAATGTGCCATTTGCAAGAAAACTCTTTCTGGCTCACATAAAAAAGAATTATGTCAGAAATGTTGCGATAAAGTGGTCTCAGAAGAAACCCCTTCCCTGGTGGAGACTCTGAGAAACATGATTAAAGAAGTAGGGGCATCGGTAGAAGCAAAGCTATCTTCCATACCGCCCAGACCTTCCACTTCTAGCACCCCCATTATGAAGGACCTTGATGAAGGAGAAATTTCATCCGGTTCAGACTCTGATATTTCGGAAGACACCTATGGTTGTCCCGTGTTCAGTGGAAGAGACGGAATCCTTGTTAAAAAATATCAGAACTACCATTAATCTAGAAGAAGCGAAAGAGCCATTATCTGTACAGGATCAGATGTTTGCAGCTCTAGGAGACAAGAAAAAACGTGTCTTTCCTGTCCATGCTAATATTAAGTCCTTAATCCAAACGGAATGGAAAGAGCCTGAAAAAAGACAATCCGCCTCTAAGATATTCAAGAGAAAATATCTGTTTGGGGAAGAGGACTCGGCCACTTGGGATAAAACGCCTAAAGTGGATGTCCCCGTGGCAAGAATTTTAAAAAAATCTGCCCTACCCTTTGAAGATCTGGGACTTCTCAAGGATCTCATGCATAAAAAATTTGAAAGTCTCCTAAAAAATACATGGGAATCTTCCACCGCTATATTGAGACCAGGTATCTCTGCAACCTACACCACCAGAACCCTGTCTCTGTGGTTGGGACAGCTAGAGGAGCATATTGAGTCTGGCACACCTAGAGAAGACTTCCTTGGTTCAATACCTATACTGAAGCAGGTTGCCAATTTTATCTCTGATGCTTCTGCAGATATAGTAAGACTATCTGCCAGAACAGCCGCCCTATCAAACGCTTCAAGAGCTATATGGTTACGTACCTGGTCATGTGATACGGCGTCAAAAAATAAGCTCTGTTCTTTGCCATGCAAAGGAGATAGAGTTTTTGGCATGACTCTGGATGACATCTTGGAAAAAGCATCGGATAGGAAGAAGCGCTTTCCCACTGAATCAAAGTTTGTTTTTTACAAAAGACGTTCCTGGGGGGGCGGAGCTAGCGCCTGACTGTGATGGCAGCTTAGTCGTGTGGGTTCCGTACCTAGATTCCTCATAGCACCAGCTAACTCAAGCTACCAACCGGAGAAATGGTCAAGATAGGACAACCTAGGTCGGGTGAGTCCTCCAGCTCCAACAGAACTGCTAATTCGGGAGGAGAAATAGATAAATTTATCCGAAAAGCAGCCACCACTGTTGCGGCACGGGAGCCCAAGATGGTCGCCAACACCCGCGCCTAAGGCCTGCGAGTGCGCCACTGATCTCTCTGAAGGAGAATCGGATAACGAGGAAACTCTCAGCAAGTCGGCTCTCCCGATCACCCGCCGATTCCTGAAACAAACTCTCAGCAGAGCCATGGAGCCGATCCTGAGTGAACTTTCAGCGCTCCGCCATGACATACTACATGTGGGCGACAGAGTAGTCACACTCAAGCTGCAATTATAGCTCACCAAACTGCTACTGCGTCCTCTCTGCAGAAATGCCACACTCACCTTAATGACCTCAAGAATGCACTGGAGGATCAGGAGAACCGTGGACAGAAATAATCTAAGGTTCAGAGGGATACCTGAATCAGTCTAGGCAATGGAAATCCCAGCTACTGTACAAGCTCTGTGCAAATCGCTACTGGGCCCAGATAGACAGGCTGATATCGTCATTGAACGTGCCCACAGGGCCCTGCGGCCTAAACCCAAACCCTCTGAACCACCCAGAGACATTATATGCCGATTCTTAAATTTCCAGGATAAAACGGCGGTACTGGAGGCTGCCAGGAACCAGGAAAATGTAATGTGTGAAGATTCGCCAGTCTCTGTTTTCCAGGACTTAGCACCTTCTACACTTAGAAAACGGAGATCCTTAAAGCCCCTGACTGACTGGCTCCGGTCGAACAAGATCCTATACCGGTGGACATTTCCATTCGGACTTACCTTCTCGCATGCAGGTCGCCAGCTCTCTATCTCATCTACACATGCTGACCTTGCTAGTGTGTTCGCTCACTTGCAAATTCCGCCTATGGAGATGGAGAATTGGGAGCTTTACCAGGATGTCCTGGATCTTCCAGACCTGCCAGTGATCGTTCCATTCGAACAGCAGCGCACTCCAAAATCGCAGAAGGCTAAACGAAGGAACATTCAGTTCACCCCATAAGATCTGACTCAGCGATTTTTCTTTGCCACCAGGCAATGTCATGAAGTTTATTACAGTTGGTCTACCTCTAAATACACTTTCTCAATCTCACTCCCTTTTCCCTCACTTCTTACCTCAATCCTCCTCCTCTCTCTCAACTTCATTCCTCTGTCTGTTCTTCATATAAACCTTAAAGGCTCGCTCTCCTATGGTTTATCTGACCTCTCTCCTCTTTGTGACAGCCTAGGCTGGTGCTGTGGGGATCGTAACTGGGTTGATTAACCATTTTCCCCCTTACGACCCTCATTATACTCAATGTTTTGACCCTCTTCGGCGGGTCCACTTGTTTATACTATTGTTTTACACGCTACAGTTTTTGTTCCGTTCAAGGTACATATCCTATATTCATCCAAGAAGCGAAGAATTCTTGGGATCCCTCTGCCATCCAATCTGCACAGCCTGAAAGGCCAGACCCCACATGGACGAGGTGTGTCTCCCTGGGAGTGGGATACTCCCCAGCTAAGTAACCCTCTTTATCTAAGATGATATGGCTGACCTATCCTTTGCATCCTACAATTTAAAGGGTTTCAACTCCCCCTCTAAGAGGAGTCAGATCTTTACATTGTTATGCAAATCAGGGGCCAGTGTCCTACTCCTACAGGAGACACACTTCAAATTCAACCACTATCCCAATTTATCCTTCGTTCACTTTTCCCAGTGGTTTCATTGTGGCGGTAATTCATCTGCGTCCGGGGGAGTGAGCATTGAATTCCAGAGGAAGGTCCCGTTTAAGTTCATCTCACACTTGCAAGATGCTGAGTGGAGATATATCATGGTTAAGGGTAGTATAGGCCCTCAAATATATACCATTATAAACCTTTATGCACCTAATACCGGTCAGTACAGATGTTTTTCTGCAATCTTCCCAATTATTGAGAAATTTGCAGAGGGCATAGTGGTACTGGGGGGAGATTTAAACGCTGCTTTAACCCCACAAATTGATTCATCCACCCAGAGATCTGCTATATCTACCAATGTTTTACGCAATAAGGGAGGGCCTATGGAACCTACACCTTATTGACGTATGGCGCACATTTAATCCCAGTCTAAGGGATTATAGTTTTTATTCCCACGTCCACGGGTCTTATCAAAGATTGAACTACGTATTCATATCCAAGACACACTTGCAACTATGCCAAGAAGCAACAATAGGTTCCATCCACCATACCCCTATTTTCCTGAAGGTTTCTGCTCCTGTTCCAACCACAAATAAATTTAGATGGCGTCTGAATGAATCTTTATTGGTGGACAAATCATCCAGTGAAAAAATTTCAGAATTGTTGAAAGAATATTTCGCTTTCAATACTAACTCAGAAACATCGGATCAATCTTTATGGGACGCCCACAAACCATTTATCAGAGGGCATTTCATTAGCCTAGGCTCTTTCCTTAAAAATAAGAGGGGTAAAAAATTAGACATCTTATGTCAAAAAATTTAAATATTAGAATCCCGGCACAAACGCTCATTGTCAGATACCCACCTACAGGAACTATCTAACTATAGAGCACAAATAAAATCACTCCTTCACCTCTCAACCACTAAATACTTGTCACCACCAGACATCTGAGAAGCTCTGACAGATGCCTTTCAGAACCTCCTCCTTTAGCTTCCTTTGTTTTGCTTTCAGTTCCTCATCTCGTTAGCCTCTCTCAGCTGTCATGTAGTTGGACTGATTGCATCCCTTTAAATTCCTCCCCATAGTGCATCAGTGTGCGGTTTATATTTCTTCCTGGATTGTGTGTGCATGCTGATCCTACTTCCCAGTTTTCTACAAGATAAGTGTTGTGCAGTCTTTTGTGTTTTTCTGTTTGCTGGATCCCAGGTGACCCTGACTCCCTCCGTATCTAGTGTAGGGAGCCGGTGGTCGTGACCCCTCACTATTATAGGGCGTTCAGGTGTTATACAGTCGAGGTACGAAGATATGCGATCATCTACCATTGGGATTATCGCATAGGCTGAGCAGTAAGGGAGAGAGCCAGGTCTGATGCAGGGGTCTCCCTTTTGTTCCTTAGTTTTGGATCCAGTGAGTCGTATATTTATTTTGTGTTGTCTAGTTTCCTGTACACCGTGACATTATAAACCGCCAAAACCGTCTCAAGCATGGATCCGGTTTCACTTTTGACTGAACGCTTGCAGGGTCTTTCATTGGAGGTAGCAGATCTCCGTAAGACTTTTTCTCAGTTTCTAGTGACCGGTTCAGCTTGCGTTCATGGAGTTTGTTCTGAGCCCAAGATCTCGCTCCCGGATACGTTCACCGGGGGTAGTGAGAATTTTGTGCGTTTTAGCCTTCTTCCCCATTCCTCTGGTGATGAGGAACGGAGGGTGGGGATCATTATATCGTTGCTCAGGGATAACGCTCAGTCCTGGGCCTTTTCGCTGCCGGTGGGGGCACGGCCCCTCCGTTCAGTGGATGAATTCTTTTTAGCCCTGGGTCAGATATATGATGATCCGGAGTCTAGACTACATCTGTTATGCCAGGGTAAACAATCCGCAGAGATATACTGCTCAGAATTTCGGAGATGGGCAGCTGATACTGGTTGGAATGATGCTGCACTCCGAAGTCAATTTTACCATGGTTTTTCAGAGGGATTGAAAGATGCATTTGCCTTTCATGAGAGGCCTAACTCCTTGGACTCGGCCTTGTCTCGGGCCGTTCGTATTGACAGGCGTCTTAGAGAGAGAGGAGAGATCACTCCTTCCTGTCATACTCAATCCCAGGACAGTGCAGCGGTCTCATTCTGTGCGCAGGGGTCTCAGTCGCTGTCAACCCCTTCTGAGCAAGAGCCCATGCAGCTGGGGTTGATTGCCTCTGACAATAGAAGATTCAGCCCGCATGGGAAGGTTTTTTTTTTTGTGGAGGTATAAATCATTTGGCAAATGTTTGTCCCTCTAGGAGATTCAGGCAGTTTTTTGGGAGTAATAAAGAAACAAAAAGGAAAAAATCCTTTAAAAATGTTCCATCTGTTAACATTGGCAGGGTTGAGGTGGAAATTGAAGGTTTTCCGTTTTTGTCCTGCCTGCCAGGGTGGCGCTAGAGAGCAAGAACATTTTTTGTGAGATTTTTGTAGATAGTGGAGCAGCTGTCAATCTCATTGATAATCAATTTGCGATAACTCATGGTTTCCAGGTATGCACTTTGGGAAAGGATATTCCTGTTTTTGCTATTGATTCAGCTCCACTTTCTCAGAAATCATTAAAGGGCATAGTTCACAATATCCGTTTAATTGTGAGTGATGCTCATGTTGAGGATGTGTCATGTTTCGTTCTTAGCGGATTGCCTACTCCTCTAGTGTTGGGGCTACCCTGGCTCACTAAACATAACCCCACCATTGATTGGCAAGCGAGGCAAATAAATGGTTGGAGTGACTTTTGCAGAGAGAATTGCCTCACGACATCTGTTTCTGAGGTTTCTACTAAGACTGTACCATCTTTTCTCTTGGAATTTTCGGATGTCTTCTCTGAGAGTGGAGTTCAGGATTTGCCCCCGCACAGGGAGTACGATTGCCCTATTAATCTCATCCCAGGCGCCAAGCTGCCTAAATCTCGTTCATACACACTCTCCCAACCTGAAAGGGTCGCTATGCGTGCTTATATCTCTGAGAGTCTGAGAAAAGGACACATACGACCCTCAAAGTCACCTGTTGCCACTGTTTTTTTCTTTGTTAAAGGGTTTCTACCACTTAGGCGTCACATATTTGGCTGTCAGACACTAGCGATCCGCTAGTGTCTGCTCTGGCCAACCATCCTAATATAATTGCTTTTGGGACGGTGGTTTGGCTAAAAAAACTACTTTTATTAATATGCTAATGAGCCTCTAGGTGCTATGGGGGCGTCATTAGCACCTAGAGGCTCCGTCTACCTTCAGAAACTGCCGCCCCCAGCGCGTCCCTCCAGCCCGCCCATCTCCTCCTGAATGCGATCCTCGTATGTATTCTGCGCATGCGCAGTAAATGTCTGACAGCTTCCCTGCTCAGACATCTCCACTGCGCCTGTTCCTCGGAGCACTATGGCGTCATCGCGCAGGCGCAGTGGAGATGTCTGAGCAAGGAAGCGGTCAGACATTCACTGCGCATGCGCAGAATACATACGAGGATCGCATTCAGGAGGAGATGGGCGGGCTGGAGGGACGCGCTCGGCGGCGGCAGTTTCTGAAGGTAGACGGAGCCTCTAGGTGCTAATGACGCCCCCATAGCACCTAGAGGCTCATTAGCATATTAATAAAAGTAGTTTTTTTAGCCAAACCACCGTCCCAAAAGCAATTATATTAGGATGGTTGGCCAGAGCAGACACTAGCGGATCGCTAGTGTCTGACAGCCAAATATGTGACGCCTAAGTGGTAGAAACCCTTTAAGAAAAAAAATAAGGTGGTTCTTTAAGACCTTGTCTGGATTTCAGGGAGCTGAACAGTATCACAATTCGTGACCCTTATCCGCTTCCTCTGATCCCGGACCTGTTTAACCAGATTGTTGGGGCTAAAGTCTTTTCCAAATTAGATCTAAGAGGGGCATACAACCTGGTCAGGGTCAGAGAAGGAGACGAATGGAAGACGGCCTTCAATACCCCTGAGGGCCATTTTGAGAATTTTGTTATGCCTTTTGGTTTGATGAATGCTCCAGCTGTTTTTCAGCATTTCGTGAACAGCATTTTTTTATCATTTAATGGGAAAATTTATATTAGTGTATTTGGATGACATTTAGATTTTTTCTCCTGATTTCAAAACTCATAAGTAGAGTTGAGCGGACACCTGGATGTTCGGGTTCGAGAAGTTCGGCCGAACTTCCCGGAAATGTTCGGGTTCGGGATCCGAACCCGATCCGAATTTCGTCCCGAACCCGAACCCCATTGAAGTCAATGGGGACCCGAACTTTTCGGCACTAAAAAGGCTGTAAAACAGCCCAGGAAAGGGCTAGAGGGCTGCAAAAGGCAGCAACATGTAGGTAAATCCCCTGCAAACAAATGTGGATAGGGAAATGAATTAAAATTAAAATAAAATAAATAAAAATTAACCAATATCAATTAGAGAGAGGTCCCATAGCAGAGAATCAGGCTTCACGTCAGCCACCACTGCAACAGTCCATTGTCAGATATTTAGGCCCAGCACCCAGGCAGAGGAGAGAGGTCCCGTAACAGAGAATCTGTCTTCATGTCAGCAGAGAATCAGTCTGCATGTCATAGCAGAGAATCAGGCTTCACGTCAGCCACCACTGCAACAGTCCATTGGCATATATTTAGGCCCAGCACACAGGCAGAGGAGAGAGGTCCCGTAACAGAGAATCTGTCTTCATGTCAGCAGAGAATTAGTCTGCATGTCATAGCAGAGAATCAGGCTTCACGTCAGCCACCACTGCAACAGTCCATTGTCAGATATTTAGGCCCAGCACCCAGGCAGAGGAGAGAGGTCCCGTAACAGAGAATCTGGCTTCATGTCAGCAGAGAATTAGTCTGCATGTCATAGCAGAGAATCAGGCTTCACGTCACCCAACATTGGAACAGTCCATTGGCATATATTTAGGCCCAGCACTCAGGCAGAGGAGTGAGGTCCCGTAACAGAGAATCTGGCTTCATGTCAGCAGAGAATCAGTCTGCATGTCATAGCAGAGAATCAGGCTTCATGTCAGCCACCACTGCAACAGTCCATTGTCAGATATTTAGGCCCAGCACCCAGGCAGAGGAGAGAGGTCCCGTAACAGAGAATCTGGCTTCATGTCAGCAGAGAATTAGTCTGCATGTGATAGCAGAGAATCAGGCTTCACGTCAGCCACCACTGCAACAGTCCATTGGCATATATTTAGGCCCAGCACACAGGCAGAGGAGAGAGGTCCTGTAACAGAGAATCTGTCTTCATGTCAGCAGAGAATTAGTCTGCATGTCATAGCAGAGAATCAGGCTTCACGTCAGCCACCACTGCAACAGTCCATTGTCAGATATTTAGGCCCAGCACCCAGGCAGAGGAGAGAGGTCCCGTAACAGAGAATCTGGCTTCATGTCAGCAGAGAATCAGTCTGCATTTCATAGCAGAGAATCAGGCTTCACGTCACCCAACATTGGAACAGTCCATTGGCATATATTTAGGCCGCGGCACCCAGACAGAGGAGAGGTTCATTCAACTTTGGGTAGCCTCGCAATATAATGGTAAAATGAAAATAAAAATAGGATTGAATGAGGAAGTGCCCTGGAGTACAATAATATATGGTTAAGGGGAGGTAGTTAATGTCTAATCTGGACAAGGGACGGACAGGTCCTGTGGGATCCATGCCTGGTTCATTTTTATGAACGTCAGCTTGTCCACATTGGCTGTAGACAGGCGGCTGCGTTTGTCTGTAATGACGCCGCCTGCCGTGCTGAATACACGTTCAGACAAAACGCTGGCCGCCGGGCAGGCCAGCACCTCCAAGGCATAAAAGGCTAGCTCTGGCCACGTGGACAATTTAGAGACCCAGAAGTTGTACGTGGAGGGGTGTGCACACGTACTGTTCCTCCATGTTAGTGAAATGTTGCCTCCTGCTAACACGTTGCGTATCAGGTGGTGGTGCAGTTAGCTGTAGCGTGTTGACAAAACTTTTCCACATCTCTGCCATGCTAACCCTGCCCTCAGAGGAGCTGGCCGTGACACAGCTGCCTTGGCGACCTCTTGCTCCTCCTCTGCCTTGGCCTTGGGCTTCCACTTGTTCCCCTGTGACATTTGGGAATGCTCTCAGTAGCGCGTCTACCAACGTGCGCTTGTACTCGCGCATCTTCCTATCACGCTCCAGTGCAGGAAGTAAGGTGGGCACATTGTCTTTGTAGCGTGGATCCAGCAGGGTGGCAACCCAGTAGTCCGCACACGTTAAAATGTGGGCAACTCTGCTGTCTTTGCGCAGGCACTGCAGCATGTAGTCGCTCATGTGTGCCAGGCTGCCCAGGGGTAAGGACAAGCTGTCCTCTGTGGGAGGAGTATCGTCATCGTCCTGCCTTTCCCCCCAGCCACGCACCAGTGATGGGCCCGAGCTGCGTTGGGTGCCACCCCGCTGTGACCATGCTTCATCCTCATCCTCCTCCACCTCCTCCTCGTCCTCCAGTAGTGGGCCCTGGCTGGCCACATTTGTACCTGGCCTCTGCTGTTGCAAAAAACCTCCCTCTGAGTCACTTCGAAGAGACTGGCCTGAAAGTGCTAAAAATTACCCCTCTTCCTCCTCCTCCTCCTGGGCCACCTCCTCTTCCATCATCGCCCTAAGTGTTTTCTCAAGGAGACATAGAAGTGGTATTGTAACGCTGATAATGGCGATGACGCTGGCCATGTTGGTGGAGTACTCGAAACAGCGCAACAGGGCACACAGGTCTCGCATGGAGGCCCAGTCATTGGTGGTGAAGTGGTGCTGTTTCACAGTGCGACTGACCCGTGCGTGCTGCAGCTGAAACTCCACTATGGCCTGCTGCTGCTCGCACAGTCTGTCCAGCATGTGCAAGGTGGAGTTCCACCTGGTGGGCACGTCTCATATGAGGCGGTGAGCGGGAAGGCCGAAGTTACGCTGTAGTGTAGACAGGCGAGCAGCGGCAGGATGTGAACGCCGGACTCGCGAACAGACGGCCCACACTTTATGCAGCAGCTCTGACATGTCGGGGCAGTTGTGAATGAACTTCTGCACCACCAAATTCAGCACATGCGCCAGGCAAGGGATGTGCGTCAAACCGGCTAGTCCCAGAGCTGCAACGAGATTTCGCCCATTATCGCACACCACCAGGCCGGGCTTGAGGCTCACCGGCAGCAACCACTCGTCGGTCTGTTGTTATATACCACGCCACAACTCCTGTGCGGTGTGGGGCCTGTCCCCCAAACATATGAGTTTCAGAATGGCCTGCTGACGTTTACCCCGGGCTGTGCTGAAGTTGGTGGTGAAGGTGTGTGGCTGACTGGATGAGCAGGTAGAAGAAGAGGAGGAGGAAGCCGAGAAGGAGGAGGTGGCAACAGGAGACAAAGAATGTTGCCCTGCGATCCTTGGCGGCAGAAGGACGTGCGCCAAACAGCTCTCCGCCTGGGGCCCAGCTGCCACTACATTTACCCAGTGTGCAGTTAGGGAGATATAGCGTCCCTGGCCGTGCTTACTGGTCCACGTATCTGTGGTTAGGTGGACCTTGCTACAGATGGCGTTGCGCAGTGCACACTTGATTTTATCGGATACTTGGTTGTGCAGGGAAGGCACGGCTCTCTTGGAGAAGTAGTGGCGGCTGGGAACAACATACTGTGGGACAGCAAGCGACATGAGCTGTTTGAAGCTGTCTGTGTCCTCCAGCCTAAATGACAGCATTCCACAGGCCAGTAGTTTAGAAATGCTGGCATTCAGGGCCAGGGATCGAGGGTGTCTAGGTGGGAATTTACGCTTTCTCTCAAATGTTTGTGAGATGGAACGCTGCCGTGTGACATGGTTGAGATGCTTGGTGACGGAGGTGGTGGTGTTGGTGGTACATCCCCTGTTTGCTGGGCGGCAGGTGCCAACGTTCCTCCAGAGGCGGAGGAAGAGGCCGAGGTGGCAGCAGCAGAAGAGGCCGAGGCGGCAGCAGCAGAAGAGGTTGCAGGGGGAGCCTGAGTGACTTCCTTGGTTTTAAGGTGTTTACTCCACTGCAGTTCATGCTTTGCATGCAGGTGCCTGGTCATGCAGGTTGTGCTAAGGTTCAGAACGTTAATGCCTCGCTTCAGGCTCTGATGGCACAGCGTGCAAACCACTCGGGTCTTGTCGTCAGCACATTGTTTGAAGAAGTGCCATGCCAGGGAACTCCTTGAAGCTGCCTTTGGGGTGCTCGGTCCCAGATGGCGGCAGTCAGTAGCAGGCGGAGTCTCTTGGCGGCGGGTGTTCTGCTTTTGCCCACTGCTCCCTCTTTTGCTACGTTGTTGGCTCGGTCTCACCACTGCCTCTTCCTCCGAACTGTGAAAGTCAGTGGCACGACCTTCATTCCATGTGGGGTCTAGGACCTCATCATCCCGTGCATCGTCTTCCACCCAGTCTTGATCCCTGACCTCCTGTTCAGTCTGCACACTGCAGAAAGACGCAGCAGTTGGCACCTGTGTTTCGTCATCATCAGAGACTTGCTGAGGTGGTATTCCCATGTTCTCATCATCAGGAAACATAAGTGGTTGTGCGTCAGTGCATTCTATGTCTTCCACCGCTGGGGAAGGGCTAGGTGGATGCCCTTGGGAAACCCTGCCAGCAGAGTCTTCAAACAGCATAAGAGACTGCTGCATAACTTGAGGCTCAGACAGTTTCCCTGATATGCATGGGGGTGATGTGACAGACTGATGGGGTTGGTTTTCAGGCGCCATCTGTGCGCTTTCTGCAGAAGACTGGGTGGGAGATAATGTGAACGTGCTGGATCCACTATCGGCCACCCATATGACTAATGCCTGTACCTGCTCAGGCCTTACCATCCTTAGAACGGCATTGGGCCCCACCATATATCGCTGTAAATTCTGGCGGCTATTGGGACCTGAGGTAGTTGGTACACTAGGACGTGTGGATGTGGCAGAACGGCCACGTCCTCTCCCAGCACCAGAGGGTCCACTAACACCACCACGACTGTGTCCACGTCCGCGTCCCTTACTAGATGTTTTCTTCATTGTTATCGTTCACCACAACAACAAAAATATTATTTGGCCCAATGTATTGTATTCAAATTCAGCTGAATATAAATTTGAGGCCTAGTATTTAGGCGCTGGGTGACAGGTATAGGTTTACTGACAGAATTAGACTTGGAAATGCACATTAGCGGGTGTGTGAAGTTATTCTGAATGACCCTATGTGCACCTTGAATATGATATACCCTTTTAGGGATAGATTTCAAATAGCTCTGATACAGCAGAAACCACTAAATTATGAAATTGCTAAATTGGGAATTGTATTTCAACCCAGAACAAAAACTGTGCTTGGACGGACACTAAATAACTTGCCCAGCCACAACAGTACAGCAGTAACGACAGATTTAGCAGGATATAAATTTGAGGCCTAGTATTTAGGTGCTGGGTGACAGGTATAGGTTTACTGACAGAATTAGACTTGGAAATTTACAGTAGCGGGTGTGTGAAGTTATTCTGAATGACCCTATGTGCACCTTGAATATGATATACCCTTTTAGGGATAGATTTCAAATAGCTCTGATACAGCAGAAACCACTAAATTATGAAATTGCTAAATTGGGAATTGTATTTCAACCCAGAACAAAAACTGTGCTTTGACGGACACTAAATAACTTGACCAGCCACATCAGTAACGACAGATTTAGCTGGATATAAACTTGAGGCCTAGTATTTAGGCGCTGGGTGACAGGTATACGTTTACTGACAGATTTAGACTGGGATATGGGCAAAAAATAACCACACTATTGATGGTTAAATGCACTTGGTGTGACAGCTTGACCAACCACACTACTGAGGGTTAAATGCACTTGGTGACAGGCGCAGCTTGCCCCTGATGTAGTATATGGCCAAAAAATAAACAGACTATTGCTGGTTAAATGCACTTGGTGTGACAGCTTCACCCTGATGTAGGCTTTAGCCAAAAAACAACCACACCATTGAGGGTTAAATACACTTGGTGACAGGCGCAGCTTGCCCCTGATGTAGTATATGGCCAAAAAATAAACAGACTATTGCTGGTTAAATGCACTTGGTGTGACAGCTTCACCCTGATGTAGGCTTTAGCCAAAAAACAACCACACCATTGAGGGTTAAATGCACTTGGTGACAGGCGCAGCTTGCCCCTGATGTAGTATATGGCCAAAAAATAAACAGACTATTGCTGGTTAAATGCACTTGGTGTTACAGCTTCACCCTGATGTAGGATTTAGCCAAAAAACAACCACACCATTGAGGGTTAAATGCACTTGGTGACAGGCGCAGCTTGCCCCTGACTTAGTATATGGCCAAAAAATAAACAGACTATTGCTGGTTAAATGCACTTGGTGTGACAGCTTCACCCTGATGTAGGCTTTAGCCAAAAAACAACCACACCATTGAAGGTTAAATGCACTTGGTGACAGGCGCAGCTTGCCCCTGATGTAGTATATGGCCAAAAAATAAACAGACTATTGCTGGTTAAATGCACTTGGTGTGACAGCTTCACCCTGATGTAGGCTTTAGCCAAAAAACAACCACACCATTGAGGGTTAAATGCACTTGGTGACAGGTGCAGCTTGCCCCTGATGTTGTATATGGCCAAAAAATAAACAGACTATTGCTGGTTAAATGCACTTGGTGTGACAGCTTCACCCTGATGTAGGATTTAGCCAAAAAACAACCACACCATTGAGGGTTAAATGCACTTGGTGACAGGCGCAGCTTGCCCCTGACTTAGTATATGGCCAAAAAATAAACAGACTATTGCTGGTTAAATGCACTTGGTGTGACAGCTTCACCCTGATGTAGGCTTTAGCCAAAAAACAACCACACCATTGAGGGTTAAATGCACTTGGTGACAGGCGCAGCTTGCCCCTGATGTAGTATATGGCCAAAAAATAAACAGACTATTGCTGGTTAAATGCACTTGGTGTGACAGCTTCACCCTGATGTAGGCTTTAGCCAAAAAACAACCACACCATTGAGGGTTAAATGCACTTGGTGACAGGCGCAGCTTGCCCCTGATGTTGTATATGGCCAAAAAATAAACAGACTATTGCTGGTTAAATGCACTTGGTGTGACAGCTTCACCCTGATGTAGGATTTAGCCAAAAAACAACCACACCATTGAGGGTTAAATGCACTTGGTGACAGGCGCAGCTTGCCCCTGACTTAGTATATGGCCAAAAAATAAACAGACTATTGCTGGTTAAATGCACTTGGTGTGACAGCTTCACCCTGATGTAGGCTTTAGCCAAAAAACAACCACACCATTGAGAGTTAAATGCACTTGGTCGCAGCTTGTGCTGGCGCACCACAAGACACAAAATGGCCGCCGATCACCCCAGAAAAAAGTGACTGACAAACGGTCTGGGCAGCCTAAAAACAGTGAGCAATTGAGTATCAGCAGCTCAATGATCCACAGCTGCAGATCGATCAATTAATCAAGTCCTTTGGAGGAGTTAATCTGCCTAATCTCGCCCTACTGTCGCAGCTGCAACCTCTCCCTATGCTGATCAGAGCAGAGTGACGGGCGGCGCTATGTGACTCCAGCTTAAATAGAGGCTGGGTCACATGGTGCTCTGGCCAATCACAGCCATGCCAATAGTAGGCATGGCTGTGATGGCCTCTTGGGGCAAGTAGTATGACGCTTGTTGATTGGCTGCTTTGCAGCCTTTCAAAAAGCGCCAAGAAAGCGACGAACACCGAACCCGAACTTTTACGAAAATCTCCGGGTTCGGGTCCGTGTCACGGACACCCCAAAATTCGGTACGAACCCGAACTATACAGTTCGGGTTCGCTCATCCCTACTCATAAGGAACACTTACGTCAGGTCTTGCTCATCCTGCGGGAGAATAAATTATACGCGAAACTGGAAAAATATGTGTTTGCGGTTCCAGAAATTCAATTTCTGGGGTTTCTTCTCTCCACTTCTGGTTTTCGCATGGACCCCGAGAAGGTCCGCGCTGTGCTTGAGTGGGAACTTCCTGAGAATCAGAAGGCGCTGATGCGTTTTTTGGGCTTTGCCAATTATTACAGGAATTTTTTTTTGAATTATTCCTCTGTTGTTAAACCACTCACTGATATGACCAGAAAGGGGGTAGATTTTTCTTCCTGGTCGTTAGAGGCGCGTAAGGCCTTTTCTAATATCAAGGAGAGTTTTGCTTCCGCTCTTATCTTGGTACAACCTGATATTTCTCTACCCTTCATAGTTGAGGTTGATACTTCTGAGGTGGGTGTGGGGGCGGTCTTGTCTCAGGGTTCCTCTCCTGCCAAATGGCGACCGTGTGCCTTTTTCTCGAAGAAACTCTCCTCCGCAGAGATAAACTATGATGTGGGAGATAGGGAGTTGTTGGCCATCAAGTTGGCTTTTGAGGAAAGGCGCCATTGGCTAGAGGGAGCCAGACACCCTATTACCGTGCTTACTGACCATAAAAATCTGGCCTACTTGGAGTCAGCCAAGCGTCTGAACCCGAGACAGGCCAGATGGTCTTTGTTCTTTTCAAGGTTTAATTTTGTTGTCACGTTCCGCCCTGGGGTTAAGAATGTGAAGGCAGATGCCCTGTCACGTTGTTTTCCTGGAGGTGGGAATTTTGAAGACCCGGGTCCCATTTTGGCTGAAGGTGTGGTGGTCTCTGCTCTTTATCCTGAATTGGAGGCAGAGGTGCAGGTAGCCCAGTCAGAGGCTCCTGATCTTTGTCCTCCTGGGAGGTTGTTTGTGCCTCTCGCTTTAAGACACAAGATTTTTAAGGAACACCACGATACGGTCCTTGCTGGGCACCCGGGGGCAAGAGCCACAGTGGATCTCATCGCTCGGAGATTCTGGTGGCCGGCGCTTCGTAAGTCGGTTGAGGGTTTTGTGGCAGGCTGCGAGACCTTTGCTCGTGCCAAAGTCCCTCATTCACGGCCATCAGGTCCTCTCCTTCCCTTACCCATTCCTTCCCGTCCTTGGACACATCTGTCCATGGACTTCATAACGGACCTGCCTCGTTCCTCGGGGAAGACTGTGATTCTGGTGGTGGTGGACCGTTTTAGCAAAATGGTGCATTTCATCCCTTTTCCTGGCTTGCCCAATGCTAAGACGCTGGCGCAGGCATTTATTGATCACATAGTCAAATTGCATGGTATCCCTTCAGTCTCTGATAGGGGCACGCAGTTTGTTTCCAGATTCTGGAAGGCTTTCTGTTCTCGCTTGGGGGTTCGGTTGTCATTCTCTTCTGCTTTCCACCCACAGTCGAATGGCCAGACAGAGCGCGTCATTTAGAATCTGGAGACATATCTGCGCTGTTTTGTGGCGCAGAATCAGGAGGATTGGTGTTCTTTTTTGTCCCTTGCTGAGTTTGCTTTAAATAACCGTCATCAGGAGTCCTCTGATAAGTCACCATTTTTTGGTGCATATGGGTTTCATCCGCAGTTTGGGACATTCTCGGGAGTGGGGTCTTCTGGTTTACCTTATGAGGACAGATTCTCCTCGTCTTTGTCATCTATTTGGCAAAAGATTCAGGATAATCTAAAGAACAGTAGTGAGAGATATAAGCGTGTGGCGGATAAGAGACGTGTGCCTGGTCCGGACCTGAATGTTGGTGATCTGGTGTGGTTGTCTACTAAGAATATCAAATTGAAGGTTCCCTCTTGGAAGTTGGGTCCTAAGTTCATTGGGCCTTACAAAATCTTGTCTGTCATCAATCCTGTTGCCTACCGTCTTGATCTTCCTCAGACTTGGAAGATACATAATGTTTTTCATAAGTCCTTATTAAAACCTTATGTCCAACCCATTGTACCCTCGTCTTTGCCTCCTCCTCCGATTATGGTTGATGATAATCTTGAATTTCAGGTCTCTAGGATTGTGGATTCTCGTGTTGTCCGCGGTTCTCTCCAGTACCTCGTTCATTGGGAGGGTTATGGTCCTGAGAAGAGGATGTGGGTCCCAGTGACGGACATTAAGGCCACTCGTCTCATCAGGGCTTTCCATAGGTCTCATCCTGAGAAGGTGGGCTCTGAGTGTCCGGAGTCCACTCGTAGAAGGAGGGGTACTGTCACCACCAGACATCTGAGAAGCTCTGAAAGATGCCTTTCAGAACCTCCTCCTTGAGCTTCCTTTGTTTTGCTTTCAGTTCCTCATCTCGTTAGCCTCTCTCAGCTGTCATGTAGTTGGACTGATTGCATCCCTTTAAATTCCTCCCCATAGTGCATCAGTGTGCGGTTTATATTTCTTCCTGGAGTGTGTGTGCATGCTGATCCTACTTCCCAGTCTTCTACAAGATAAGTGTTGTGCATTCTTTTGTGTTTTTCTGTTTGCTGGATCCCAGGTGACCCTGACTTCCTCCGTATCTAGTGTAGGGAGCCGGTGGTCGTGTCCCCTCACTATTATAGGGCGTTCAGGTGTTATACAGTCGAGGTACGAGGATATGCACTCATCTACCATTGGGATTATCGCATAGGCTGAGCAGTAAGGGAGAGAGCCAGGTCTGATGCAGGGGGTCTCCTTTTTGTTCCTTAGTTTTGGATCCAGTGAGTCATATATTTATTTTGTGTTGTCTTGTTTCCTGTACACCTTCCGTGACAATACTTTTTAAACTCACAGCATAAATTTTTTGCCCATGGAGACAAAGCATCAAAATTCATGATGCATAGGATGAAAAAAAGAAAAGCTGCAAACTATATCCACCACATAGACTCCCCCCAGGGCACTCCACTTTATTCATCTAAGTTTAATTGCTCCCGCTTCAAGGAATTTTACGAATCTCTATATAATATACCCCCCTCACTTACTCCAGACTCTCATTCCACACTAACTTCTTCTTTCTTAGATACGCTTGATCTTCCATCTCTTTCGCCAGATATCCAAAAGTAATTATCCTCCCCATTTACTTTAGTAGAACTATCAACAGCACTGAAGCAGGCACCATCTAATAAAAGCCCTGGCCCAGACGGATTAACCGTCTCATACTACAAAACATACCAACAACTCTTACTCCCCCACTTACTCTCAGTTTGTAATTCGACCTTACAAGGGAACCAGCTTTCAAATGATATGACAATAGCTCACATAACGTTGATCCCAAAAGAAGGGAAAAACCCCAACCAATGTGCTAATTATAGACCCATTTCACTTCTCAACATTGATCTTAAACTACTGGCAAAGATGTTGGCAAATCTTTGCCAGGGGGACTAGGTGGGCTTTGTCCGAAGAAGGGAGGGCAGAGATAATACTTCTAGAGTTCTGAATATTATATATTATGCTGCCCTCCGTTCCAAACCTCTACTCTTACTCAGCACAGATGCGGAAAAAGCATTTGATAGGATTAGCTGGTCCTACCTGAACCTAGTCCTGAGGGGATTTGGCTTACCTGGTCCCTTTATACAAGCCACCTTTGCCATGTATCACCAGGCCTCAGCCTCGATCCTAGTAAATGGAGACCTATCAGACCCCTTTAACATACGAAATGGTACCCGCCAAGGATGCCCTCTATCACCTTTACTTTTTGTTTTAGCCCTCGAACCTCTTTTAACCTGTCTGAGAGCAGACCCATTCATAAGGGGAATAGTCCTGGGGGGGCGAGAGAATAAACTTGCTGTTTTCGCAGATGACATCATGATAATGACTACAAACCCGGAAATATCCCTGACAGCGATCCAACATCATTTAGACAACTATAGCGCCCTCTCCAATTTTAAAATTAATGCTTTAATATTCCCCCAAAAATGCAAACTCGCTTAAAAGTTAACTCAGCTTTTGATTGGTCATCCCCTTTCCTCGCATACTTAGGAATTAAGATAAGCCCCAATACAGCCGAACTTTTCACCCTCAATTACTTACCTCTTTTGCAATCCATTTCCTCAAGTTTAGATAGCTTAAATACCCATATTTTATCATGGTTTGGTAGGAAGAACCTCCTTATGTCCTTAGTTATCCCACGCCTCACGTACTTGCAGCAAGTCCTACCCATACATGTACCCAAAACATACTACACTTCCCTTAGGAAATTGTTCTGTAAGTTTCTTTGGCACGAAAGAAAACCCAGAATTTCATATGACACACTATCCCGCCCCAAAAGATTTGGAGGGATGGCTCTCCCCGACCCTGAACTCTATGGAAAGGCTGTCCTAATGTCCAGGGTAGTAGAATGGCTTCGGACCACAAACCCTAAACCGTGGGTGGCTATGGAGCAGGAACTTTTGGGAAAACCGCTACGATCAATACTATCGGGTAACTCTTGCCATATCAATTTGCCTTCTTCACCATACCCTATTATCCAGGCCACTCTCAAGGCATGGAAATGGTTCCAAACTACCCATTGCTCAGTTCCCTTCCCGTCCCCCCTTCTTTCTTTAAGAGACATTTTGGGCACAGCTCTCTCTACGGTGTCTGAGTGTACCCCCAGATCCCTTAGAGATTCAGACATACCAGTCTCCTCTCTCTTCAACTCGGAGGGACAGGTACTACCAATCTCGGAGCTCCGAAAATTGCTCACTTTCTATCACCAACACATGTCTCCATTATCGTATCTCCACTCATATATGTCCCAACACACCTCTAGAAGTGATTTTTTCCGACCCTTGGTTTGGATTGAAGCCCTCATCAAAAACCCCAATCCGACAAAAAAGATTATTTCCCAATTGTTTCACAGACTAAACTCACCTCCTCTACTCGTCAAGCCCGCTCACATTTGCCATTGGGAAAGGGACTTGGGTCAAATCTTTCCTTCCGTTAGCTTACCAGACATCTTTGTAGCCCCCCATACCGCATCCAGATGTGTCCGCATTCAAGAAAACGGATATAAACTATTAACCAGATGGTATAAAACTCCAGACACTATCAGACTTTTTTCTGACTCATCAGATAGATGCTGGAGATGTCTAAGTGACAGAGGTACCTTTTTCCATATTTGGTGGGAATGCCCCTTGGTGAAGGAATGGTGGAAGGAAATATTTTGCCTAAGCAACTTAATATGCCGAACCTCAGTGCCAATGTCACCTCTCATAGCACTACTCAGCTTCTATGATTCGAAAGAGTCAAATGATTCCCATCCTCCCCCTCTTCTTTTCAGACAGACAATTGCTTAATGCAGCTTGTCTATTGGTCCCAAAATACTGGTTATCAACTGCTCTCCCATCTATTGAACAATGGAAACTAAAGGTAGATCAACTCTATAGCTTTGAGGAACTATCAGCATGGGAGGCTAGGAATCATCAGAAATTTGTTAAACAATGGTGGAGGTAGAGGGAATTCAGATTCACTGGTAGCCAGTCTCCTATTCTATAACCCAATGTTAAACTGGGTCAGGACAAAATACATCCTCTCTCACTTCTTGACTTTAATCTGTATGTCGTGGGAGATCATAAACTATGATATGCCTCTATTAGTAATGGTTCAGCTTACTAAGAAGTACTCAACCTTACACGCTTAAACATGTGGAATTCCTTGCTATATTGCCATGTTCTGGATCCCTTTGCATTTACTATGTATTGTATGTGCACCTAAGACTGCGTCGTGTTAGACGCCTCGCTTCACAAATATGTACCATGTTTTGTTTTCTTCAATTGAAAAAATAAATAAAATTAATTATAAAAACAAAAGACGTTCCTTTCGGCCCCAGAGATGTGGTAATTTGACCAAAAAAAGAAGGATTCGGGACAATCTTGGCAGTCTACCAGAGGGAAAGGAAAGGGGTTCTTGTTTAACCCTGACAAGTCCACCCGCACATCCTCCCAATGATGCCAGAGGGGCCATAGGGGGAAGGCTCGGGTTTTTTCACTCTGCCTGGGAAAATATTCAAGCCTGCCCCTGGGTACTAGAGGGGATAGGAAAAGGATACAGTCTGGAGTTCAGCCATTATCCTCCAGACCGGTATATGGAGAACATAAAATTAAAAGCGGAAAACCATAAGGCAATGGACCTACAAATATCGCTCCTGTTGGAGAAGAGGGCTATCGTTCCTGTACCAGTGGAAGAACAACAGGAAGGTTTTTATTCACCAATTTTTCTGGTAAGAAAACCGAACGGCTCCTTCAGAGCAATAATAAATCTAAAAGCCCTAAACAAGTACATAGAGTACAAAAGGTTCAAGATGGAGACGATAAAATCTGTGACCAACCTCCTCCAAAAAGACTGTTTCATGGTAACATTAGACTTGGCAGATGTCTATTACCATGTTCCAATCCGAGAGAAAGACCAAAAGTTTTTGAGGACGGCGGTTTGGTTTAAAGGATACCTAGGTCACTACCAGTTCCAGGTTCTTCCATTTGGCCTCAGTTCCGCTCCAAGACTGTTCACGAAGATCATGACAAAAGTGACAAAATATTTTCATCTGGCAGGGATCTTATTCATCCCATACCTGGACGATTTTTTGATTGCGGCTCAATCGGAAGACCTGCTACTTCATCACCTTCAAATTATACAGAAGACCCTGATCAAACTAGGATGGATAATCAACAAGGAAAAATCATGTCTGCTTCCCTCAAAAAGAATGATATTTTTGGGAGTTCTGCTGGACTTAATGCTGATGAATTCCTTCCACCCAGAGCAAAAACAGGACACCTTGATTTCCAGCATCGAGAAGTTCCGAAGCCAGAAGCTTCCCTCTTTCCGGAATAGAATGACAGTCCTGGGTCTTATAACTTCAACAATGCTGTCAGTAAAATAGGCCCAGCACCATACAAGAACACTTCAGACCTTTCTTTTAGAGAGCTGGGACAAAAAAACATTACCTTTAAACAAAAGAATAAAAATCCCATCTGGTGTAAAAACATCCTTATCTTGGTGGATGAATCGAACAAATCTTTCCCGAGGCGTTGCATGGAAGCCGACGAATCAGGTCATCATCACTATGGATGCTAGCCAACACGGGTGGGGAGCCCATATGGAAAAATGGTCTATGGGAATCTAACCTACAACATGCCTCGTCAAACTTGAGAGAACTGACCGCGGTATGGGAAGCCCTGAAAGCCTTCGCCCCTTTCAACCTCCTGAAGAATGTAAAAATCCTATCAGACAATTCAACGACTGTGGCCTACCTGAACAAGCAGGGAGGAACAAGGAGTCGCTCCCTTTCCTCGGTGACAGGGAAAAATCTAAGATGGTCGGAGAAAAATCTACTGTCTCTGTCCACAACCCATGTGAGGGGAAAAGAAAATCAAGTGGCGATCTTCCTCAGCAGAGACCGACTAAGGGCAGGAGAATGGACTCTGAACCAACAGGTCTTCAAACAAATTTGTTCCAAATGGGGCACTCCAAGTGTTGACCTGTTTGCCACAAGGAAAAACACACAGGTCAGGGACTTTTTCTCCCTCTCAGCCCTAGATTGTCCAGTGAGTGTGGACGCCTTGTCAACACCTTGGCCCCAGCAGCTGCTCTATGCTTTTCCTCCTTTTCCCCTGATACAAAGGGTCTTAGCCAAGATCATAGAGGAGAATGCCAAGATCATACTGATAACTCCATTCTGGCCCAGAAGATCATGGTTCCCAGTCCTAAAGACCTTTGCAGGGGAAGACTTTTGGATCCTCCCTCCCCGACCGGATCAATTGTTTCAGGGCCCAGTTGTTCATCCCAGAGTCACCCAGCTTCACTTAACAGCCTGGAGGCTAAAAGGAGTATACTAAGAGGGAAAGGATTTTCAGAGGCAGTGATATCCACCCTTTTGCAAAGTAGAAAACCTGTTACATCAAGAATATATCTGAGAGCCTGGGAATCCTTTCTGCGATTTAGCGTTGGCAAATATGATCCTTCCGGAGAACATCAGGTGGCGCTAATCCTGGACTTCCTTCAGGTGGGACTAGATAAAGGACTATCTGTGAGTACCTTAAAAGTCCAGATAGCAGCTTTAAGCGCATTTTTAAACAGCAAGCTATCGGACATAAATGTTATCAAAAGGTTTCTTAGGGGGGGGCAAGTAGAATCCGCCCAAAATCTGGTACTATCCAGATTAATGTATCCACCCTTTGAACCTATAGCAGAAATCCCCTTGAGAACATTGACCCTCAAGACAGTTTTTTTGTTAGCCATCACTACAGCAAGAAGAGTAGGGGAGATTCAGGCCTTTTCCATTCTACCTCCTTATCTTATGATTCTGGAGGATAGAATCATATTAAAACATGCTCCTGAATTTCTTCCTAAAGTTGTAATAAAATTCCACTGTCAACAGGAAGTTACTCTCCCCTCCTTCTGTTCAGAGGCGACCTCGGAGAAGGAAAAACTATTTCATAACCTAGACGTTAGGAGATGCATCCTACAATATATGGAGACCACGAAGGATCTAAGAAAATCCAACCAGCTACTTGCACACTATCTGGGTCTGCATCGGGGCCAGGCAGCTAGCAAGACTTCCATGTCTAGATGGATCAAGGCCTGCATTGTCCTAGCCTACGAGACGGAAGGGATTGCTCCTCCACCTTTGTTGAGAGCCCACTCTACCAGGGCATTGGCCACATCCTGGGCTGAAGGGGCCTCGGCCTCGATAGAAGAAATATGTCGGGCAGCCACATGGTCCAATCCCGGCACCTTTTTTAAACATTACAAAGTTGGACGTCTCTACAAATAGAGACTTATCCTTTGGACGCAAAGTCCTGTCGGCAGTTGTCCCACCCTGATCATGTCTCCTATGTTATTCCTCCACGTAGTGCCGTTGTGGAGGCGTCAGGAAAAAAACTAAATTACTCTTACCGGTAATTGGATTTTCCTTTAGCCTCCACAACGACACAAGGAATTCCCCCTCCCCCCCAAAAAAAAAATAATGTAAAAAGGGGGATATTTTCAACTAGTTAACATTTTCGGTTCCATTACACTCAGGAGAATTAATCCTGACCTCGTATATTGAGCAATACCGTTTTTTGTTAATGTTATATTCCTTATTAAATTTGAATTGTTTGCATCTGACTACTAGGTTACTAACTGGCAAGGTAAGAGGGAGGGGGCCCTTTATTGGCTGGTCTCGGAAGCTGTTTCCTGTCCCTGAAGAAGGCGGGGTAATCCTCCACGTAGTGCCGTTGTGGAGGCTAAAGGAAAATCCAATTACCGGTAAGAGTAATTTTTGTTTTTCTCCTCATCGTTCTCTGCAACTCCCCCCTCATCATTCTGTAAATTGATGAACATTTTAGGGTTAGTTTTACTCTCTTTGGCAATGAATCTCTCTGTCTCCAGTTTGGCTGCTTTTGTCTTTTACATATTCTAATTTAAATTTCTCCTTTTAGTTTTCCAATGCTTCCTTTGACTCCTCCTGTTTTAGTGATTTAAATGCTTTCTTTTTGTCCTGTATTGCTTCCTTTACATTTTTATTTAGCCCCTTTTTTCCTTGTTTTCCATAAAGTATGTAATTGTGAAACTTAGAGTTTAGGATGGTCCCTATTTCCCAGGTGTCCCTCAACCTGCACACCTGTTGTTTTGTCGGGTCTATTCGTTTGTACCAAGTCCAGTACGACTGTCCCTCTAGTCGGGTCCTGAACCAGTTTGGAAAAGTAGTTGTCTTTCGTTATTGCCAACCTGTTTTCTTTATGAAATCTACAGCTTTCATTTTCTCAATCTACAGGGAGTGCAGAATTATTAGGCAAATGAGTATTTTGACCACATCATCCTCTTTATGCATGTTGTCTTACTCCAAGCTGTATAGGCTCGAAAGCCTACTACCAATTAAGCATATTAGGTGATGTGCATCTCTGTAATGAGAAGGGGTGTGGTCTAATGACATCAACACCCTATATCAGGTGTGCATAATTATTAGGCAACTTCCTTTCCTTTGGCAAAATGGGTCAAAAGAAGGACTTGACAGGCTCATAAAAGTCAAAAATAGTGAGATATCTTGCAGAGGGATGCAGCACTCTTAAAATTGCAAAGCTTCTGAAGCGTGATCATCGAACAATCAAGCGTTTCATTCAAAATAGTCAACAGGGTCGCAAGAAGCGTGTGGAAAAACCAAGGCGCAAAATAACTGCCCATGAACTGAGAAAAGTCAAGCGTGCAGCTGCCAAGATGCCACTTGCCACCAGTTTGGCCATATTTCAGAGCTGCAACATCACTGGAGTGCCCAAAAGCACAAGGTGTGCAATACTCAGAGACATGGCCAAGGTAAGAAAGGCTGAAAGACGACCACCACTGAACAAGACACACAAGCTGAAACATCAAGACTGGGCCAAGAAATATCTCAAGACTGATTTTTCTAAGGTTTTATGGACTGATGAAATGAGAGTGAGAGTGAGTCTTGATGGGCCAGATGGATGGGCCCGTGGCTGGATTGGTAAAGGGCAGAGAGCTCCAGTCCGACTCAGACGCCAGCAAGGTGGAGGTGGAGTATTGGTTTGGGCTGGTATCATCAAAGATGAGCTTGTGGGGCCTTTTCAGGTTGAGGATGGAGTCAAGCTCAACTCCCAGTCCTACTGCCAGTTTCTGGAAGACACCTTCTTCAAGCAGTGGTACAGGAAGAAGTCTGCATCCTTCAAGAAAAACATGATTTTCATGCAGGACAATGCTCCATCACACGCGTCCAAGTACTCCACAGCGTGGCTGGCAAGAAAGGGTATAAAAGAAGAAAATCTAATGACATGGCCTCCTTGTTCACCTGATCTGAACCCCATTGAGAACCTGTGGTCCATCATCAAATGTGAGATTTACAAGGAGGGAAAACAGTACACCTCTCTGAACAGTGTCTGGGAGGCTGTGGTTGCTGCTGCACGCAATGTTGATGGTGAACAGATCAAAACACTGACAGAATCCATGGATGGCAGGCTTTTGAGTGTCCTTGCAAAGAAAGGTGGCTATATTGGTCACTGATTTGTTTTTGTTTTGTTTTTGAATGTCAGAAATGTATATTTGTGAATGTTGAGATGTTATATTGGTTTCACTGGTAAAAATAAATAATTGAAATGGGTATATATTTGTTTTTTGTTAAGTTGCATAATAATTATGCACAGTAATAGTCACCTGCACACACAAATATCCCCCTAAAATAGCTAAAACTAAAAACAAACTAAAAACTACTTCCCAAAATATTCAGCTTTGATATTAATAAGTTTTTTGGGTTCATTGAGAACATGGTTGTTCTTCAATAATAAAATGAATCCTCAAAAATACAACTTGCCTAATAATTCTGCACTCCCTGTATATCTGGGCAGTTGAAGTCCCCCATAATAACAAACTCATTATGATTTGCCGCCTCAACTATGTCCTTTAGTAGTAGATTTTCTGTCATATATTAGTTGGTTTATAACCAACTCCTATCAGTATTTTATTATTGTTTATGCCATCATGTATTTCTACCCACAGTGACTACACATGCTCATTTCCTTCACTTATATCTTCCTGGAGTGTGGGCTTAAGACAGGACTTTACATAAAAGCAGACCCCTCCCCCTCTCCGGTTTTGACAATCCTTTCTAAAAAGACTGTAACCCTGTGGGTCAACTATCCAGCCATGTCTTAGTTATTCCCACTATGCATAGTCTTCCTCAGACATCACTAATTCCAGTTCACCAGTTTTATTGGTAATGCGTCTGGCATTAGTATACATACAAACAATTAAGAGGTTTTTGTATATATTTTTTTACCCTACACCTTTCCTTATAAACTGTTCTAGTCCCTCCCTCTATTCCTGCTCTAGTTCTATTACATCGCCCCAGGTGTCTATATGCGCTATCTTACCCTTCTATAATGTAATTAACCCCCCCTCATCCTTAGTTTAAACACTCCTCAAACCTTCTAGCCATCTTCTCCCCTAAAACAGCTGCAGCCATTGAGGTGCAACCCATCCCTACGATAGAGACTTCAGCTGACAGAAAAGTTGGCCCAGTTCTCTAGGAACCCAAACCCCTCCTTCCTACACTAGTTCCTTTTTAGTGTGGCTCGTGGTACAGATAGTATTTAGGAAAACACTACCCTTGAGGTCCTTACCCTAAGCTTGTGACCTAAATCCCAAAAATCATTTTAAGGATGCTAGAATGATTTAGTCTGTTTGTATAGGCACCGGTGCCTGGAAATCCTGGTTGATCCAGGCCTGATTTATCTTTATAAAGGTTAATCTCTCAACATTTTGTGTTGAAAAGCGAGTTCTCTTTGGGGTAACTATGCCACCAACCACATTAAACACCTGCTATGATTCCACACGACTGGCCAGGCAGGAAAACATTTTCAGGGCATACTCGGCCAGTTGTGGCCAAGTCAATTATGCATTGCTGGGATTTTTACCTTCACTTTACAGCTGCTCCTCCTACACAGCTGGTCTGAGGGAGCTCCTCTAGGGAAGCGCGTCATGGTGAACAGACTTGAGGAAGGAGTACATTAACTCCGAAACACATTTACGCTTACTACAAAAAAATAGTTTCTATATACATCAATCGAGGTCGTGTATTTGCGCCAAGAGGTATCACACTGTGTGTACTATACTAGTACACATCTCCCTATTGAATTAAGTATTGGTGTCAGAGGAATCCACCGATTCCTGGCTGTGTATCTGTTGTCACCTGAGATGATGTTGAGGAGCGAGTCAACCATTCCAGTAGATTGTTGGTCAAAACACAACCGCTGGATGACAGTGGCAGCTCTGCTATCACTACCTCTTCTTCTGCTGCTGCTACTTGTGTGGGCTACAGCAACATTTCTCCCACCGTCCGTTCCTTTTGAGGGCACAGCAGGTGAACTACATAAACGTGCTGTGACAGGGTGTCACAATGTTTTGCAGAGAAAGTGCTGGATGGTGTGTACATTGCACCAAGTCTCCGGCACTTCATGTGTTAAAAGGCTCCAGGAAGGTTTGGTTTTCTTTGTATCCAGAAGCTTCCTGGGAAAAAGAAAGCCAGTTTAGGGTCCTGAAGCCGGTCAGGGAAGAGTTGGGTGGGTTCCCTGACCACCCGGAGCCAGTCCGGGTTTTACCTGTCTGGGGGACTGCTCACACAGGTGTACTAATTAAGTCAGCAGCCCTGATCCAGGAGCTCTCTCTCTCTGGGAGTCTGGGCAGTCTGTTTGAGAAGCTGCAAGCCTAGGAGCTCTGAGAACGGTTAGCTTCTCCACCTAACTACTGAACTGTAAGTTGCTCTGTTTTACCCTTGAAAATGCGCTTTGTGTTTTGTGTTATAAGTTTAGCTAGGGCTGCCGAGTGAGATAGGCAGGAGCCAGACGGCTATTGTTACTTTTGGTTTCTGTTTGTTGTTTTGAGCAACTTGCAAAATATATTGCAACAGTGTGACGAACAAGCTACAAAGGTGTCGATTGTTCCTGTTTCTGTCCAAAACAACCC
Source organism: Bufo gargarizans (assembly GCF_014858855.1). Taxonomy (NCBI): domain Eukaryota; kingdom Metazoa; phylum Chordata; class Amphibia; order Anura; family Bufonidae; genus Bufo; species Bufo gargarizans. The sequence continues at coordinate 545,072,887 of NC_058081.1, forward strand.
CGCAGAAACGTGTAACAGTTCAGTGCCTATATATTAGACCACCTATTGACACAGAGTCTAATGCGCAGTAAGTCTATGTATAACAGAACTGATTAAGCATAATTGGCGGAACAAGTGAACTAGATAAAAGTGCCTATATATTAGACTGCTTGTTGACAATGAGTAGCGCACAGTAAGTGTATGTATCACAGAACAGATTAAGTATTAATGGTGCACTAGGTGAACTAGGTAAACACACCTATATATTAGACTGCCTCTTGAAACTAAGTCTGATGCACAGTAAGCCTATGTATAACAGAATAGATTAAGTATTAATGGCGCAGCAGATGAAGTAGGTAAAGGCGTCTATATATTCCAGCATCTGTTGACAATGAGTCTGTTGCACTGTAAGTCTATGTATAACAGAACAGATTAAGAATGAATGGAGCAGCAGGTGAACAAGATGCACAGGGAAATTACACTGAGCCTGCAGTCTCCCTATGCTCTCCCTACAGTGTCTAAAAACTCTCCCTATGATCTCCCTACACTGTCCCCATCCTATATTCTACAATTAAAAACTTGCTTAACCCTTTTATGCATAATCACATATATGTACTGTATTATGCATAAGTGGTTGCATGGAGTAGGCGGCTGCTCAGATCTAACTCCAAAAACATTAGATTCTGGCTGTATAACACAGCCGGAACCTGACCACAATGACCAGAATCAGCCATGACACCCACCCTGGTCCTTTATTTGCTCAGATGACACAATCAATAGCAATTAAGATATATGTGTGGTGAGGGAGGGGGCTCCCTCCGCATTTCGATCTAAGCCCTTGCAGCTAAATCATTGGGCTCCAGTAGAAAACCATGACAGCCGTGGGCCTTCAGGCTGTCATGTTCAACCCCCTCTAAAGCTCTGCACAAGGCACAGATCAGCAGGGAGCGTGTCAGAATCTCATGGACCACAATAGTGCTCTATTCTGGTCTATGTGACAAGCGATCAGAAGGGCGCAGATCCTTTCTCTCTACCGGGGCTCACATTTTTATTTAAAAAAAAGCTGACTACAATACAACTTGTCTCACAAAAAAACATAACCCCTAATATGGCTATGTAAACGGAACATTTTAAAAGTTATTGCTCTTGGAATATGGGGAGGAAAAAAGAAAATGCAAAGATGAAAATGTGCTTTGTCTTTAAGGGGTTAGAACACTGTCCCTAGCGCTGTCTCTTCCTATGCTCAGTTCACAGTGAAATAGCGACGACCACTCGGGATGAGGCTTTTATAGAGCTGTGACATCACACCGGGGATGGCTATCTGTTGATTGGCTGCATGGCATTATTGGTCATATTGCATACCCGAGCTTCTTACTTTCACTTTGTAACACGTGTAGCAGCCATTTTAGGGAAAAAAAAATCATTAGCATAAAGCGCAAGGAAATTCAGATTAATTGCAAATTGAATTTTTCCTGAAATTTGTATCAAAGTCAATTTGTTTCACTTCAATTCGCTCAACACAAATTTTAATCACAAAGGGAAATAACAATGTTGTTACTAGTTGTTCTTCATATTAATTTTTGTAAAGGAATTGATTATATATAATGCCAATGTGAATGGCAGCTCATTTATAGTCCTTAACCGCCTCCGGACCGCCTAACGCAGGCACAGTCACGCATCTATGCGTCATCTCGCGAGATTACGCTCACAGCCGGCCCGCGCATGCGCATCGCGGGCTGGCAAAAGTTACAGGACAAGTTCGTCATCTGCCTGCCAGCCAATGATCGTCGCTGGCAGGTTGATGATTTAAAAAAAAAAAAGAATCAGAAACCATCTAACACATTATATTAACACATTATATTTATAAATATAATGTGTTAAATGGCTTCTGTGCTCCTCTGCTGGTCCTTTTCGTCGGTTTGTTCCAGCAGAGGAGCACACATCACAGTGAGTACACCCAACACAACACTTAGCCCCCAGATCATCCCCCATCACCCCAATTAACCCCTTAATCGTCCCTGTCAATCACCTAGTGAAAGGGAAAAAAGGTGATCAGTGTAAACTGTCATTTTTTTTTTCCACTGGTATTGACTGTTAGGTTTTAGGATCGTTTAGGCCCCTTGGTTAGGTAGTTAGCAATCGTTTAGCGCCCAGACCACCGCAGTCACTGATTCGCTGATTAGAGTATCGCTAATCAGCATTTGTACTTTTATAGTATCTGTAAGTGATCAGAACTGATCACAGTCAGATCTATAATAGTATTAGTGTCACCTTAGCTTGCCCTCCACCCAAAACACAGTGTTTGCCCGATCAGGCCTGATCGGTCGCCCACACGTGCACAATCACTTTACAAGCGCTGCGGCGATAAAAAAAAAAAATCTGTTTTGATATTTTTTATCAATCGCAGCAGCTTCCGGTACTTCGCTAGCCTCCCATTTGTAAGACAGCCTTGCTTTTGTTTTTCTTGGGTAGTCTCAGGGAATACCCCCTAAATTTAGTTGACCAAATGGCAAATAAGGGGTATTCTTCTGAAGAGGCCTACAGACTTCTGACCCAGTCGGATGAGGAACGGGAACCCTCATCTGACGAATCCAGCGGGTCAGAATATGAACCTGTAGAAAGCAGTGGCAGTCTGACCCAAAGTTCGGACGAGGAGGTTGAGGTCCCTGATACCACCAGGCGTACCCGGCCCCGTGTTTCTAGACCACAGGTTGCGCAGGATCCGCTTCATGGGTAGCAGAGTAGGGCTGGCGATTCCCCCATCACAGCCACCGTACAGACAGGCCCGTAGAGCCCCTGAGGTGCTGGCAAACCCTGATTGGCAGCCCCCAACTTCAGCCGCACGAGTAGTTCCCCCTTTCACCACCCAGTCTGGAGTTCGGGTTGCGACAGCTCAGATCGGTTCGGCACTGGAATTTTTTGAGCTGTTCTTGACTGCGGAGCTCTTGGACTTAGTTGTGGCAGAAACAAATCGGTATGCCACTCAATTTATAGCCGCCAACCCGGGAAGCTTTTATGCCCAGTCTTTCCGGTGGAAACCCGTCCAAGTTTCCGAAATTAAAACTTTTCTGGGCCTTCTGCTCAACATGGGCCTAACCAAAAAGCATGAATTGCAGTCATATTGGTCCACGAACCCAATTCGTCACATGCCCATGTTCTCTGCTGCCATGTTCAGGGCACAATTTGAGGCCATCCTGCATTTCCTGCACTTTAGCGACAACAGCACCTCTCGTCCCAGAGGCCACCCAGCTTTTGACCGGCTCCACAAAATTCGGCCCCTCATAGACCACCTTAACACCAAATTTGTAAATTTGTATACCCCTGAGCAAAACATCTGCGTAGACGAGTCCCTTATGCATTTTACCGGGCACCTTGGCTTCAAACAATAAATCCCAAGCAAGCGCGCCCGGTATGGGGTCAAATTGTATAAGCTCTGTGAAAGGGCCACAGGCTATACCCACAAATTTCGGATCTATGAGGGTAAAGATCAGACCCTGGAGACGGTCGGTTTCCCTGACTACCTGGGGAGCAGTGGGAAGACAGTCTGGGACTTAGTATCACCCTTATTTGGCAAGGGGTACCATCTTTATGTGGACAATTTTTACACAAGTGTGCCCCTCTTCAGGCATTTGTTCCTAGAACAGATTGGCTGCTGTGGCACCGCCCGACCTAGTCGCCGGGGCTTTCCCCAATGGCTCGTTACCACCCGTCTTGCAAGGGGCGAGAGGGCTGCCCTGTGTAACGAAGAACTGCTCACGGTGAAATGGAGAGACAAGCGTGACGTTTACATGCTCTCCTCCATTCATGCAGACACGACAATACAAATTGAACGAGCAACCAGTGTCATTGAAAAGCCCCTCTCGGTCCACGACTATAATTCGCTCATGGGTGGGGTGGACTTCAATGACCAGATGTTGGCTCCTTATTTAGTGTCCCGATGCACCAGACGCTGGTATAAGAAGGTGTCTGTATATTTAATTAAATTGGCTGTATATAATAGTTTTGTTCTCTGCAGTAAGGCTGGGAGAACAAGAACCTTCCTCAAATTTCAGGAAGAGATCATCGAGAACCTACTGTATCCAGGAGGTTCAGTGGCCCCATCCAGCAGTGTAGTGAGCCGTCTACACGAGCGACATTTCCCCAATGTCGATGCGGGTACCTCAACCCAAGCGTCACCCCGAAAAAGATGTTGTGTCTGTAGCAGGAGTGGAATAAGGCGTGACACCTGCTATTTCTGTCCTGCCCTATGCTTAGGGGAGTGTTTCCGGAAGTACCACTCACAGGTACACTATTAGCATAGGGATTGCATCTCACAGGACAGGCACACAGGGCTTTTAGGGCCCTTTCACACAGAGCTTCTGCAAACCTCTTCTTTCACCTGGGACAAAGTGCATAATGTACTTCGCCACATCTCTGGGCGATTTGCGCTTTGCACATTGTCCCAAGGGGAAGAAGAGGTTTGTCCTATAAAAAAAATTAAGCAAAAAAGTTAATGTTCTGTTCAAAAAGTTAAAGAGGACCTTTCAGCTTGAAAAACATTGTGAGCGATGTATGCTGCCATGGAGAGCGGCGCCCGGAGATCTCACTGCACTTACTATTATCCTCGGGTGCCGCTCCGTTCTCCCGTTATGCCATTCGGTATGTTCACTCTCTAAGTTATAGTAGGCAGTGTCTGCCCTTGTCCTGTGGGTGTCTGCCCTTGTCCTGTGGTCGTCTCCTTCTCCAAAGCTGCAGCACTGGCAAATTGCAGCGCACAGCTCACAGCCTGGGAGATTTTTTTCTCCCAGGCTGTGAGCTTTTCTGTAGGATTTCACAGGGCATTTTTATGCATTTTGATTTCAAACTACTTCTCAAGCATTAGGGCCCCTAAAATGCCAGGGCAGTATAACTGACCCACAAGTGACCCCATTTTGGAAAGATGACACCCCAAGGTATTTTGTGAGGGGCATGGCGAGTTCCTAGAATTTTTTTTTTTGTCACAAGTTAGCGGAAAATGATGATTTTTTTTTCTTACAAAAGTCTCATATTCCACTAACTTGTGACAAAAAATAAAAACTTCCATGAACTCACTATGCCCATCACGAAATACCTTGGGGTGTCTTCTTTCCAAAATGGGGTCACTTGTGGGGTAGTTATACTGCCCAGGCATTTTAGGGGCCCTAATGCGTGAGAAGTAGTTTGAAATCAAAATGCGTAATAAATGCCCTGTGAAATCCTAAAGGTGCTTTTTGGAATGTGGGCACCTTTGCCCACCTAGGCTGCAAAAAAGTGTCATACACGTGGTATCGCCATACTCAGGAGAAGTTGGGCAATGTGTTTTGGGGTGTCTTTTTACATATACACATGCTGGGCGAGATAAATATCTCTGTCAAATGCCAACTTTGTATAAAAAAATATGAAAAGTCTTTTAGAGAGATATTTCTCTCAACCAGCATGGGTATATGTAAAAAGACACCCCAAAACTGTGGATCTCACTGTGGATGGCACTCAGAGGCCACTGTAGATGCCAATGGGGGCACTGTGTATGGCAATGAAGACAGTGGATGGCAATGAGGGCACTGTGGATGTCATTGTTATGGGGAGCGCTGTAGATGTCACTGTTATTTGGAGCGCTGTGGATTTCACTATTATGGTGCGCGCTGTAGATTTCACTGTGATGGAGGCGCTGTGGAGGTCACTTAGATACACACTTCAGCAGGCAGGATGATACAAGATAGGATTAGATATACAGCTCAGCAGGCAGTATCATACAAGATAGGATTAAAAGCACAGCTCAGCGGGCAGAGTCGCAACAGGAACAGCAGACTGTATCGCAGATGATAGATATAGATAGAGGCACAGCAGACAGTATCTGACACGATAAGCTTAGATACACACCAGACAGTATCATATAAGATGGGATTAGATACACAGCTTAGCAGGCAGTATAATACACAAGAGGCTATGTTACAGCAACAGCAGGCTGTACCATACATGATAGAATTAGATACAGATCTATTTTGATGTGCTTGCTGTTTATTGCACTCCTAGATGGAGCCTGTGGACTGTCAGTGATGGGATTTAGAAATTAAGTGAGAAATAGACTAGCAGGATTCATGTGGTGGGTGTAGTAAGATGGTGTGGGTGTAGTAAGATGGCCATATGTACAGTCGTGGCCAAAAGTTTTGAGAATTACATAAATATTGAAAATTGGAAAAGTTGGTGCTTAAGTTTTTATAATAGCAATTTGCATATACACCAGAATGTTATGAAGAGTGATCAGATGAATTGCATAGTCCTTCTTTGCCATGAAAATTAACTTAATCCCCAAAAAACCTTTCCACTGCATTTCATTGATGTAATTAAAGGACCTGCTGAGATAATTTCAGTATCGTCTTGTTAACTCAGGTGAGAATGTTCACGAGCACAAGGCTGGAGATCATTATGCCAGGCTGATTAGGTTAAAATGGCAGACTTGACCTGTTAAAAGGAGGGTGATGCTTGAAATCATTGTTCCTCCATTGTTAACCATGGTAACCTGAAAAGAAACCTGTGCAGCCATCATTGCGTTGCATAAAAATGGCTTCACAGGCAAGGATATTGTGGCTACTAAGATTGCACCTCAATCAACAATTTATAGGATCATCAGGAACTTTAAGGAAAGAGATTCAATTCTTGTTAAGAAGGCTTCAGGGCGTCCAAGAAAGTCCAGCAAGAGCCAGGATCGTCTCCTAAAGAGGATTCAGCTGCGGGATCGGAGTGCCACCAGTGCAGAGCTTGCTCAGGAATGGCAGCAGGCAGGTGTAAGCGCATCTGCACACACAGTGAGGCGAAGACTTTTGGAAGATGGCCTAGTGTCAAGAAGGGCAGCAAAGAAGCCACTTCTCTCCAAAAAAGAGGGACAGATTGATCTTCTGCAAAAAATATGGTGAATGGACTGCTGAGGACTAGGGCAAAGTCATATTCTCAGATGAAACCTCTTTCCGATTGTTTGGGGCATCAGGAAAAAGTCTTGTCCGGAGAAGAAAAGGTGAGCGCTACCATCAGTCCTGTGTCATGCCAACAGTAAAGCATCCTGAGACCATTCATGTGTGGGGTTGCTTCTCATCCAAGGGAGTGGGCTCACTCACAATTTTGCCCCAAAACACAGCCATGAATAAAGAATGGTACCAAAACACCCTCCAACAGCAACTTCTTCCAACAATCCAACAACAGTTTGGTGAAGAACAATGCATTTTCCAGCACGATGGAGTACCGTGCCATAAGGCAAAAGTGATAACTAAGTGGCTCAGGGACCAAAACGTTGACATTTTGGGTCCACGGCCTGGAAACTCCCCAGATCTTAATCCCATTGAGAACTTGTGGTCAATCCTCAAGAGGCAGGTGGACAAACAAAAACCAACTAATTCTGACAAACTCCAAGAACTGATTATGAAAGAATGGGTTGCTATCAGTCAGGAATTGGCCAAGAAGTTGATTGAGAGCATGCCCAGTTGAATTGCAGAGGTCCTGAAAAAGAAGGGCCAACACTGCAAATACTGACTCTTTGCATAAATGTCATGTAATTGTCGATAAAAGCCTTTGAAACGTATGAAGTGCGTGTAATTATATTTCACTACATCACAGAAACAACTGAAACAAAGATCTAAAAGCAGTTTAGCAGAAAACTTTGTGAAAACTAATATTTGTGTCATTCTCAAAACTTTTGGCCATGACTGTAGTGGGAGTTGCTCCTGCAGACTGATCAGTGTGGGGTGGGGTCAGCCTGTGACACATCACTCTGCAGAGCAGCCATGTAAACAGGAAGCTGTGAGTGTAAACAGCTCTTCCAGGAAAGTCTGATGCTAAGACAGAGGGAAATAAAGCACAGACATGAAAACCAGGTATTGGGGGCATATATATGCATGGTGAAGGGTGTTAGGAGCACATAAAAAGAATTTTGATTTTGGGACCGGACAACCGCTTTAATTAATCTGTTGCACACAATACTGGAGGAGAGACTGTCACCTCAGGAGATGACCTGCAGTACTAAGCACACTCATAAGTCTACTTGCCAGGGTAAACACTGAAGTGACCCTGATGCTCAGTAAAGAGCCATTAGACCCTTCATACAACTGATGTATGTATAGGGCTTTATACCAGAAAATCCTATTAAGATACTTTCAGATGCTAACTGCAGAGAGTCAATTTCATCTTTACTTACTTGGTATACTGTATTAGCAAAGAGTTTCGTAGTAATAAAATAAATATTCATGAATTGCACTATTCCACAAAAAGGTTACTATTTAAATTATTAATTTTTTATTAATTTTTTTTTTAATTCCTCACAATGTTACTAAGAGACTCATCAATTACTATGTTGTTTTTCAATTGTACTACAAAGGGTTATTCATTTTTGTTCCAGTTTTTAGGGTTTGGAGTTTTATAATATACAGCAGACCTGTGCCTGACTTGTTTGCCACGTATTCATATCTTCCTGTTCTAAAATACTTTCAAAATTGTTTTGAAGTTCACTTTGTGCAGCTGAAATAGTATGGTGCTGGGATATGTTTTTTGGGGTATCTACAATTTCTTCTCTTGGTCTTGAAGATAAAAGACTGGTCTGAACAATACTTTCAGCAGTTTTAAATTCATCAACCTGCTTTGTCTGAAGAGTGGATGGGTCTTGCTCTCTTTCGCTGGTATGTATATTATCTGCTTTGTGCACATCAGATGACATTAGTGCAGTTTGCTCAGTGCCATCCGCATTTAGATCATGAGCATTGTCTTTATCCAGGTCATTTGTGGGTGGAGAAAAACTTGCTTCCCATTGTAATGTTTTTTCAATGACATTTTTAGGTTGAATATTTGCCGCCTTTTCATTTGATGATACATTTGAAAAATTGTTAAAATTATTAATTATCTGGGAATTGGAAGGTGTTTCTTCTGAATTTGAAGATAAAACTGCTTCTTTCTTGACCTTTGTTTTGTTTTCATGTTTCTTGTGTATTGGAGATGGCTTTTCTATTTGTACATGGACAGTTTTAGTTTGAAGACTCTCTCTTGAGTGTGATGGTGGATGTTCTGGATGATGGTGGATGTTGCAATTATTTACTTTTTGGAAGTCACCTAATGGTTGCAAAGCTGGAGGTTCTGTTTGCCCACAGGTTTTCATTGTGTTTATCGAGTTGTGTGACTGCAAAGGTAAGTTATCGGTGTCCTTTATTGGAAGAAACGATACTTGATATGGTTTTGTGTCCTGCAATATCATACTTGCATTAGATAGCAATTGTGTTGAATGTTCTGGACCCTTTAACATGTTGTTGCTATGATATGGAATCTTTTGCTCAGTAAGAGGACTTACAGCATCAGGTAAATTAATTTCACTCTCTTTGGCCTGAGATCTATTCTGTTCCATCACAAATGAAAAACCTGAAGAATGTAAAATGAAGTGGGGTAAACTGGAATCTTCAGGTACATTTTGTGAAGATCCATCTTTGGTAGTTTCTCCTTTAAGGACTACATTTTTATCTAAATACATTTCATTTTGATCTCTGCTCTTGTATATTTGATGGTGTTCTTGTACAGATGGAGGTGCTTTGTGTTGAGGTTTTTTATGAATATGGTTTGGTGAAACTCTTTCATCAGTTGCGAGAACTGAAAGCTCTTCAAGAGATTTGACGTAAAAGGCATGTGCATTTTTACCTAAATAGGAAATTTTCTCTTGATTACTGCTCTGGTTTATTTGATGGGGCTCTTGTGCAGATGGAAGAGCCTTGTGTTGAGGTTTTTCAGTAATCTGGTTTGGTGAAACTATTTCATCAGTTGCTGGGACAGACAGCTCTTCTCCAAGAGATTTGACGTAAAGGGCATGTGCATTCTTACCTAAATATGAACGTTCGTCTTGAATACTGCTCTGGTTTATTTGATGGTGCTCTTGTGCAGATGGAGGTACCTTGTGTTGAGGTTTTTCATTAATATATTTTGGTAAAACTCTTGTATCAGTTGCGGGAACAGACAGCTCTTCTCCAAGAGATTTGACGTTAAGGGCATGTGCATTCTTAACTAAATATGAAAGTTCGTCTTGATTACTGCTCTGGTTTATTTGATGGTGCTCTTGTGCAGATGGAGGCACCTTGTGTTGAGGTTTTTGAGTAATATATTTTGGTAAAAATCTTGTCTCAGTTGCTGGAACAGACAGCTCTTCTCCAAGAGATTTGACGTTAAGGGCATGTGCATTCTCAACTAAACATGAAAGTTTGTCTTGATTACTGCTCTGGTTTTTTTGATGGTGCTCTTGTGCAGATGGAGGCACCTTGTGTTGAGGTTTTTGATTAATATATTTTGGTACAACTCTTATATCAGTTGCTGGAACAGACAGCTCTTCTCCAGATGATTTGATGTAACGTTCATGGGGTAAATTTTCAAGAATTTTTTGTTGAGTCGATGGTTTGTCATCTATTTTCACTACTTTTGTGATATGTCCTTTTATGGTATTGATTTGCTCATAATGGAAAGGTAGTTGTGCATCGTCTTGTAGTTTTTCATTCTGTCTTTTAAAGGAATTTGAAGAATATGGGTTTGATACAATTTCCTGTTGAATGTCTTTCTTGGTAAATAAAGAGGCAGCTCCTTTTAGTGCAGCATCTGAAAAACATAAAAATATTGTAAATTAGTAACATTCTTGCCCTGCTCGTTAGAATACTAACGAGCAGGGCAAGGCTTCACATTTTAATGCTACCCTTCACCTATCCAACTTCTTTATAGATACTATTGCAAATGCAAGTACTACTTATACAGGCATCTTCCAAAAACAAAAGAGCTTTATTTCAATGCTCAGCTCACTTATAGTAACAGGAGTCTAGGAGAGTGCAGGTGAAAATCTAATTCTCTGGCATTAAAGTGCGGTCTCCTTGAGGCTCTTGGCAACATCCTGCATTGGTAAACATCTATCACTAGCTCAACAGGATGAAAATCCAAAACTCTGACACAAAAACAAACTCAGCTGTGTACCCATTGTAAAACTCTGTGTAGTCTCAGAATAAAATGGGTAATTGAAGTTGGCTCTCATTTTGCTAGACAATGCATGATTTTATATCTTTGTTTATTTACAATAATGAATTAAAGGGGTTGTCCGAATTCAACTTATTATGTAGCACTTTGTCCTCTTCACCAGGCTGCAGCCACGACATATTATAGAGGTTGTTTTTATTGCATGTAAACAAAGGGCCAGAAAAGAACCAGGGAAATGAGGAAATATACAGTGGGATACGAAAGTTTGGGCAACCTTGTTAATCGTCATGATTTTCCTGTATAAATCGTTGGTTGTTACGATAAAAAATGTCAGTTAAATATATCATATAGGAGACACACACAATGATATTTGAGAAGTGAAATTAAGTTTATTGGATTTACAGAAAGTGTGCTATAATTGTTTAAACAAAATTAGGCAGGTGCATAAATTTGGGCACCACAAAAAAGAAATGAAATCAATATTTAGTAGATCCTCCTTTTGCTGAAATTACAGCCTCTAAACGCTTCCTGTAGGTTCCAATGAGAGTCTGGATTCTGGTTGAAGGTATTTTGGACCATTCCTCTTTACAAAACATCTTTAGTTCATTCAGGTTTGATGGCTTCCGAGCATGGACAGCTCTCTTTAAGTCACACCACAGATTTTCAATTATATTCAGGTCTGGGGACTGAGATGGCCATTCCAGAACGTTGTACTTGTTCCTCTGCATAAACGCATTAGTGGATTTTGAGCAGTGTTTAGGGTCGTTGTCTTGTTGAAAGATCCAGCCCCGTCGCAGCTTCAGCTTTGTCACTGATTTCTGGACATTGGTCTCCAGAATCTGCTGATACTGAGTGGAATCCATACGTCCCTCAACTTTGACAAGATTCCCAGTCCCTGCACTGGCCACACAGCCCCACAGCATGATGGAACCACCACCATATTTTATTGTAGGTAGCAGGTGTTTTTCTTGGAATGCTGTGTTCTTTTTTCCTCCATGCATAACGCCCCTTGTTATGGCCAAATAACTCAATTTTAGTTTCATCAGTCCACAGCACCTTATTCCAAAATGAAGCTGGCTTGTCCAAATGTGCTTTAGCCCACCTCAAGCGGCACTTTTTGTGCTGTGGGCGGAGAAAAGGCTTCCTCTGCATCACTCTCACATACAGCATCTCCTTGTGTAAAGTGCGCTGAATGGTTGAACGATGCACAGTGACTCCATCTGCAGCAAGATGGTGTTGTAGGTCTTTCGTGCTAGTCTGTGGGTTGACTCTGACTGTTCTCACCATTTGTCGCTTCTGTCTATCCAAAAATTTTCTTGGTCTGCCACTTCGAGTCTTAACTTGAACTGAGCCTGTGGTCTTCCATTTCCTCAATATGTTCCTGACTGTGGAAACAGACAGCTGAAATCTCCGATACAACTTTCTGTATCCTTCCCCTAAACCATGATGGTGAACAATCTTTGTCTTCAGGTCATTTGAGAGTTGTTTTGAGACCCCTATGTTGCTACTCTTCAGAGAAAATTAAAAGAGAAGGGAAACTTACAATTGACCCCCTTAAATACTCTTTCTCATAATTGGATTCACCTGTGTATGTAGGTCAGGGGTCACTGAGCTTACCAAGCCAATTTGAGTTCCAATAATTAGTTCTAAAGGTTTTGGAATCAATAAAATGACAACAGTGCCCAAATTTATGCACCTGCCTAATTTTGTTTAAACAATTATAGGACACTTTCTGTAAATCCAATAAACTTAATTTCACTTCTCAAATATCACTGTGTGTGTCTCCTATATGATATATTTAAATGAAATTTTTTATCGTAACAACCAACGATTTATACAGGAAAATCATGACGATTAACAAGGTTGCCCAATCTTTCGCATCCCACTGTATATATATTTTTTGCATAAAACTTGCTTAGCTCAGTTATATATCAGATTTTCAGTGCTATATTATTTTTTTTTCATAACTCGGACAACCCCTTTAAGATTTTATTATTTTAACACCATCCCTGACGTTTGCCACAAAATAAAGTGAACTTGTACAGCCTCTTTTATATACAGATATGTCCACCCTTATCTTTACTTGAATTTAGTTAAATATATTAAAATATCACTACCAGCTAGCAAGTAAGGTGGCAACACACTCACAATCACTGTGTGGCAACATATAGGCACATATAGATATCTGGAGACAGAGAATCATGTTTTTTTTAAACTGATGGTTTTGCGCCACACATGTCAATATAGGTTGAGCCAAGAGCAAAGGTAAGTAAGGACACATCTGTATATATGTTCAATAAATTGAATAGAGGGGACAGCCACACTGGTTACCCCTACAGTAATACGCTCTTGTATAAGCTTTGGACTTACCAGAGTCTCCAATGGCAGCAGCGTTAGTTGGATGAGTTTCCACAGGAACTGGAAACACAAGCATTTGGACCCCTACACCTTCTATTTTTACCACATCCTTTAGTTCCAGCAAGAGTTGTTTCAGTGTAGTTGAACCCCTGAATTTAAGTGGCTGTCCAAACTGAAATAGATATAATTTTTGTAACTGGAAAACTGATATTCCACCGTCACGCTGATTCAATAGCAGTTGAATGTTCTCTTTGATAACGCAGTTGGAATGTACTGAGGCTCTAGTTTCTACTCTAGGATAGGATTGGGTCGCATTGGTCGAATTAACCCTGGTTCCAACATTGAATGTTAAATTATTCCGATTAAATTGTTGTCCGTTCTGATACACCTGGCTTTTTTGTACATTATTTGCACAGATGGATGCATATGTCACATCTGACCTTACTTCGAGAACAGTTCTTGAGAAACATTCCACGCTTTCTATAACTTTTGGATTAGTGGATCTGACATTTTGAAACAATGTTAACTTTGTTACTGATTTTGGATTTGTAGGTTTGAAATGACTTTTATGTATTTTTTTAGAAATGTTATTTGACTTTGCAGCACCTGCTGCAACAGGAACATTTGCAGATGGTCTTGCATGAACAAGGTTGGAGGTCGGAGATTTAAGGCTTGCGGAAACTCCATGGTCTTTTGTACATTTAATAATTGTAGCGGTCTTTTCAGTCAGATTCTTCGTATGACTGAATGCAGGATCTGGGTTTTTGGCAGGTAGACAACTTTTAGATGTTGATGTTTCTTTAGACTCTTTTCTTCTTGCAGAACTTGTTTTGTTAATCTGCTGAGAAAAAAATTTATTTTTAGTTTACATACTCGTATTAAAAAATGACATAGAACCTAATCTTAATAATGTTAACATGAAGCTATATTATTGTGAATCTCTGTGACCCTTCTGTTGTCCTGCACTACATCATCTGGGACCACATGATGCATGAGTTGCACATAACTTGCAGTTAACTATCCGTATTATTTCAATAAAAGTGCAATGTCTCCCTATGAGAAAGACGGTCAATGGTGATCTTGCAACCATTGCAACAAGTCCAACCAGATTTAACTCTTTGTTGGTCTCAAGGTCACTGCATGTGTATGACAAAATGTTGACCGTTTGATCTGAAATGTCTACAGTAACGATTACTCTATTATCAAACTGGTAAGAGAAAACTATTAGTCAGAACTTGGCTTGCATGCCCCATTGATGATTGTATCACTGGCATTAGCAGGAACAAGTGGACTTCTATTGACAGTGGATTAACCAGACATTTTTGTAATACCAACTATACAACAAAATGCCACCTTCAAGGGATGTTTGCCATTTTCCCCATGTAACTGGACTTCCAGAGGGAAGCATACTTACCTGCTGCACCCAATGCTGGGTTCTGGCTCCTTTGGTCCCCTGCTGCTACGCTCCTCTCCCTGCTGGTACTTCCTGTCTGATGGAATTCACATGGCCGATGCATCACATATCCCCCATGTATCACATCACTTTGTCACTTGACACATAGGACCGTAGCACCGCAGTGGTGGTGAGGGATTGAAGAATCCAATGGCAGGGAGCAGGTAAGTATGCTTCCCTCCACAGGTCAGGCAACATAGGGAAGTCTGGCTAAAAGGACCCCAAAGGCGGATAACCCTTTTGATTTTCACCCCTCCACATTTTGGGCAAAAATTGCACAAAAGTAAAAGTTCACTTTAAAGTCGTTATTGTTAAAATTGATGACCTATCCCTAGGATAGGTGATCATCATGATCATATTGTGGGGGTCCTTCTCTCGGTACCCCTGCAGATCAGTTATTTGGATGAGCCACTAGGCTTGGGCAAGTGCTACAGTCACTTTATTGCTTAAGTCACTCTGGACACTGTATGTACTGCAAAATGTTGTACTTGTAGTCATAGTTGTTCTCAGGATTGCAGCTACAAAGCTGCAATATCCTACACCACTGCAATGTTTTTCCATACAAGTGGTGAGTGATGTCTACAATGAAGTTAGTGCAGTACTGGGACGAGCATTGAGGTTTCTTCAAACAACTGAGCATCAGGCTCCATCTTAAGGCTAGGCAATCTATTAAATGGCTGGATAACCACAACATGAACAGCATCTCTGGGTTCATCCAGGCTTTGGCCATAGAAGGGCCTGGTGGTGGAGCAGAGGCTCCAGCTGCCCCCTCCCGGCCGTTGCAGGGGGCACTCTCAGATCACCTGGGACTCTTCTCTCCAGGGCAGCTCGGATCGCCTCCACTGCCTGCAGCACTTGAGGATCGTGATACCACATCTTGGCTTCCTAATCTGGCTTTTCTGGTGCACCATCCTCGCAGTAGCTAAGTTGAGGTGCAGTTACAGTATATGTTCTAAAGCCTTTTTTGGCGTGTATTAGTGGGGAAAAAAGGGCTTATTTGCCGTTCAGCGGTGCAGTTATATGTTCTAAAGCCTTTTTTGTCATGTATTAGTGCAAAAACAAATGTTTTTATTTGCCATTTAGCGGTGTAGATATATGTTCTAAAGCTTTTTTAGCTGTTCTGCTGTGCAGTTATACGTTCTAAAGCTTTCTTGGCATGTAATAGTGGAACAAAAAAAATAAAATTATTTGCCGTTGTGTGGTGAAGTGACAAAATTACAGCCTTTTTTGGGGTTTATTAATTTCCTTTTTATTTACTTATTTGATCTAACAGTATGTCAGACAGAGAGCACAGGGGAGGGGCAGAGGCCTAAATGTTTCTGGCACAGGTCGCAGCAGAGTAAGGGGGCGTGGTAGCAGGGCTCAATGCCAAAGGCCTGAGCTCCCAGTGTCAGCTAGCGGACGTGTCTTGACCAGCAACCCAGCGGTTCTTGAATGGTTGACTCGGTCATCAACTTCATCCCAAGTGACATCAGACACCCCCCAGCAAAGACTCAATGGGTTCGTCAGACACAACCCTTAGTTCGCATGGCCCAGGAGCAGGCCCTGTGCCCTCACCTGTCCTCAACCTGCCTCTGTCCTTTTCTGTTCCCTCAGCTGTGGACTCAGCTCCACTATACAGCGAGGACGAGCTACTAGAGGACAGTCAGCAGCAACTGCCCAGCCAAGATCTGGAGGAGGCATCCGCCACTTCCTCCGGTAGGTGGGCAAATAATGATGAGGAGAGTTGTGTGGTAGCTGGTGTTGCAAGTGGTCAGGCTCCTGGCTCAGAGACTGTTGAGAAGGACATCAGTGACAAGCAGACAGTACTCGATGATGATGTAGCCAATTGCAATCGGGAGCCGGGTGACAAAGGGGCCTTATCACCGGGAGAAGAGGGTGGCAGCTTGCCCATGAGTCAGCGGCGGAGTCAACAAGTCGCTACATGGACAGGAGTAAGCAGGGTGGAAGCAGTGGGAGGTTGGGAGCCAAACGTGCCAGGTGGTCTACCCCCCACTTTGCAGGAGCCTACCTGCCCGGAAAGTAGTGGCGCAGCGGTTCACGGAGGCAGCAGCGGTAACAGTCAGTCAGTGCGGCGGTTTGGCAGTTTTTTGTTAAACCGCTGGAGGAGGTGAACGTGGCCATTTGCCGAATCTGCGGGTAGAAGGTGAAGCGTGGCCAGGGTGCCAATGTTGGTACCACAGCCCTGCATCAACATATGCAGTGTCACCATAAAGTGGCCTAAGAGAACCGTGGCTCTGATGTGGTGGTCCACCCAGTGGAACGCACCCGATCTCAGGCAGTCAAGGCTCCACCACCTCAGCCGAAGGGAGCTGTCTGTCCTTCCCATCATCTACCAGTCCTGATGCTCCTGCTCCTCGCCCTCCTACTCCTCTTCAGTCATTCCATCAACAATCGATCACCTGAACCAGCAGGTGGTGGCATACTTGGACAGCACACTGCCACCCCACATTAAAGATCCACTGGACTACTGGGCATCAAAACTGGATTTGTGGTCGCAACTGTCCGGGTTTGCCGTGGAAAAGCTGTGCTGCCCAGCCAGTAGTGTGGCATCAGAGCGGGTGTTTAGTGCGGCAGGGGCCATAGTTACCCCAAGGAGAACATGCCTGTCCACCCAAAATATGGGGAGACTGACCGTTGTCAAGATTAATTAGGCGTGGATCAGCCAGGATTACCACACATCAATGCCCGATGCATCAGATTAGATCATCCATGCTGCCTCACCCAAACCTTGACAAAATAAACCAGTTTTTTCTTGCTACCACTCTGTGGTCTCCTGATGCTGCTGCCACCTCACCACTCAGGTCTCCTCATGCTGCTGCTGCCGCCACCTCCACACTATGTCACCTTGCGACTCTGTGGCCTCCTCATGCTGCTGCTAACTGAATACTATGTCACCTTGCCACTCTGTGGCCTCCTAATGCTGCTGTTGTCACCTCCACACTATATCACCTTGCCATTCTGTGGTCTCTTCATGCTGCTGCAAACTCACAACTCTGTCTCTGGGCCACTCTGGTCTCATCCTTGACAAAATAAACCAGTTTCTTCTGGCTACCACTCTGTGGTCACCTGATGCTGCTGCCACCTCACCACTCAGGTCTCCTCATACTGCTGCCACCTCTGCACTGTCACCTTGCCACTCGGTGGTCTACTCATGCTGCTGCTAAATCAACACTATGTTACTGGGTCACTCTGTGGCCTCCTAATGCTGCTGTTGTCACCTCCACACTATATCACCTTGCCATTCTGTGGTCTCCTCATGCTGCTGCAAACTCACAACTCTGTCTCTGGGCCACTCAGTTCTCCTCATGCTGCTGCCACCTCCACCCTCTGTCATTGTGCCACCCTGTGGCCTCCTCATGCTGCTGCTGTTGCCACCTCCACACTGTCACCTTGCCAGTCTGTGTCCTCCTCACACAGCTGCCACCTCCACACTGTCATCTTGCCACTCTGTGGTCTCCTCCTGCTGCTGCTAAATCAACACTATGTCACTGGGCCACTCTGTGGCCTCCTCATGCTGCTGCCACCTCCACAATGTCACCTTGCCACTCTGTGGTATCCTCATGCTGCTGCTCTTTCATGCTACAGTAGGATCTTGGGCCTCTGCACGGTTCTTTATACCTGGCGCTAACATCAATGTTTAAGGCTGAGATCACACTTGAGTTATTTGGGCCCTTAACTGCCCAAATAAGTGAAGTGTGCAGTGATTCTAAGAGCGATGCCCGTCATGTGCGTGTCATACTGACTCACCTTATTGTTTCACTACCACAGCATACTCCCTATGCGTGTTACTGCAAGGCACAGTGTTCTACACCACTATACAGGCTCTCTGCAACCAGGTAATAGCTATTTTTTATGCGATTCGCCACAAATAAATTCGGATCAAATAGAATCTTTTTGGAAAATTCCGCGAATCGGCTGAATCAAATTTTGGAGAAATTCACTAATCCCTAATCCTGTCCGAGAAGCAAATTGGAACCTACACCCTGTGGATCTCCAGTATATTTGTGTTGAGGTCTACGAGTGGTATAATATGGCCTAGTGTAGTGTCTTCGTGTCACGGTCGTCCTACCTCAGGCCGACGCTCCCTAGGGGCAGTTCAATGCAATAATTTAGTTGAAGTAGACAAAGTAGTCCAGAAAACTGGAAAACTTAAACATAGTTTACTGAATGAAATTGGTAATACAAAAAAATGTTTCTTTACTTGGTTGGAATTCACTCCACTTGGTAACAGCAGGGTGCAATGTGGCGGCAGTTGGTCCAACTGCTTCTCTTTGTTCCCATCTGGCTTAAGTCTATTATCTGTTCAATAAGTAGGGTGTCTTTTGACCATTTTCCCTCTCATGTAAATAAAGTATATAGTTCAGTGAAAAGCAAGGAGGGTGGTACTCTAGAAGCTGCTTCCCAGGATCCTGCAGCAGGAGAGGGGGAAAAAATATCCTCTCGCTGCGTCATGTCTTGTCCCTTAGGACTACAACTTCAATTCACTACAGTTTCCTTGGGAGCAGGACAGCCCCCTTCTGTCCAAAGGGGGAGAAAGAGTAGAATGGTTAGTTGCATTCTTGACTCTCTGACTATGACCTACACCACCTGCTGGAAACCAGGCACAGAGCATCAAATGTAATATAAGTTAACAGTTGCATAAATAAAATGTTTAGCAAGGAGGACATTTATTACATAGGAACATGGAAAGCTAGCCATAGGAAACAATGAGAAGGCGTTAATTTATACAGGGAGTGCAGAATTATTAGGCAAGTTGTATTTTTGAGGATTAATTTTATTATTGAACAACAACCATGTTCTCAATGAACCCAAAAAAACTCATTAATATCAAAGCTGAATATTTTTGGAAGTAGTTTTTAGTTTGTTTTTAGTTTTAGCTATTTTAGGGGGATATCTGTGTGTGCAGGTGACTATTACTGTGCATAATTATTAGGCAACTTAACAAAAAACAAATATATACCCATTTCAATTATTTATTTTTAGCAGTGAAACCAATATAACATCTCAACATTCACACATTTCTGACATTCAAAAACAAAACAAAAACAAATCAGTGACCAATATAGCCACCTTTCTTTGCAAGGACACTCAAAAGCCTGCCATCCATGGATTCTGGCAGTGTTTTGATCTGTTCACCATCAACATTGCGTGCAGCAGCAACCACAGCCTCCCAGACACTGTTCAGAGAGGTGTACTGTTTTCCTTCCTTGTAAATCTCACATTTGATGATGGACCACAGGTTCTCAATGGGGTTCAGATCAGGTGAACAAGGAGGCCATGTCATTAGATTTTCTTCTTTTATACCCTTTCTTGCCAGCCACGCTGTGGAGTACTTGGACGCGTGTGATGGAGCATTGTCCTGCATGAAAATCATGTTTTTCTTGAAGGATGCAGACTTCTTCCTGTACCACTGCTTGAAGAAGGTGTCTTCCAGAAACTAGCAGTAGGACTGGGAGTTGAGCTTGACTCCATCCTCAACCCGAAAAGGCCCCACAAGCTCATCTTTGATGATACCAGCCCAAACCAGTACTCCACCTCCACCTTGCTGGCATCTGAGTCGGACTGGAGCTCTCTGCCCTTTACCAATCCAGCCACGGGCCCATCCATCTGGCCCATCAAGACTCACTCTCATTTCATCAGTCCATAAAACCTTAGAAAAATCAGTCTTGAGATATTTCTTGGCCCAGTCTTGACGTTTTTAGCTTGTGTGTCTTGTTCAGTGGTGGTCGTCTTTCAGCCTTTCTTACCTTGGCCATGTCTCTGAGTATTGCACACCTTGTGCTTTTGGGCACTCCAGTGATGTAGCAGCTCTGAAATATGGCCAAACTGGTAGCAAGTGGCATCTTGGCAGCTGCACGCTTGACTTTTCTCAGTTCATGGGCAGTTATTTTGCTCCTTGGTTTTTCCACACGCTTCTTGCGACCCTGTTGACTATTTTGAATGAAACGCTTGATTGTTCGATGATCACGCTTCAGAAGCTTTGCAATTTTAAGAGTGCTGCATCCCTCTGCAAGATATCTCACTATTTTTGACTTTTCTGAGCCTGTCAAGTCCTTCTTTTGACCCATTTTGCCAAAGGAAAGGAAGTTGCCTAATAATTATGCACACCTGATATAGGGTGTTGATGTCATTAGACCACACCCCTTCTCATTACAGAGACGCACATCACCTAATATGCTTAATTGGTAGTAGGCTTTCGAGCCTATACAGCTTTGGAGTAAGACAACATGCATAAAGAGGATGATGTGGTCAAAATACTCATTTGCCTAATAATTCTGCACTCCCTGTAGTGCCCACTATCCAGGGTACTTCATAAGCAGTTGTGTGTAAGCAGCTCATACAGTACTCTTAACAGCTTGCTTCTCAGGTGCGGTGCTTACCTTTAGATGGTTCTGTTGGAGAGATGTAGGTTGGCTTTGCACACTTTTGCTTACAACAGGACCTAATAGACATAATTTAATTTATTATTTATAATGTTTGATTTCAGAGACATAGCTGACGTATATTGCAAACAAAATTGACAATATTTCACAAACTATACAACTAGTTTACCTTATACTGATGTGTTGTATACAGTATATACACAATAAAGTAATAGACTGTTGTCTGAAGCCACACAGTAAGAACAACATGGCAGACACTGGTTAGTGCCCAATGATAGTCTGTATATAAGTGCTAACTTCCATTACTGACCATGTTTACCACTTGTTCGACAAATACAATAAGTTGATGTGCCAATGGACTTCAATGATCAAAATCAAACCCATGACAGTATCCTTTTGCACACTGTATGGCCAGCATACCTGTTAGCATATCTTGACTACACACAGTGTAATGGTATGATGTAGCCATATAATACTTTGTATTTTTTTAAATGCAAGTCAATAACCACATACAATACTGTATAAGTATATTGTATATGTTTGATTGCATATTTTAAATCTGCACCAAACGTATGCCCTATGGGTGATGTGAACAGAGACTTTCATGGCCAATTTTGGAAGAGAAATTATATAATAACAAAGAGGAATGTGGATCCACAGTGTCACTAGAATAGATTTTGGTTGGAAAGTTTGGAAAAGTATTTAGACCCTTTTACATTTTGTTAGGTTGTATACCTTGTACTGAAATTTTTAAAAAAAATCCATTTTTTTTATCATCATGCACTCAATATCCGATAATGACAAAGTAAAAACAGAATGTTTCAAACCTTTGCCAATTTCTCAAAACGGGAAAACTAAAATCTTACACTGAGATAAGTATTCAGACCCTTTACTTAAAAGGGGTATTCCGGTAAAGTAACTTAATTTTTGAAAAACTGCATACCTCTACATATAACCAGTATCATGGTGCCTGATCTTCTCTCACAAAACTACAAACACTACAATCCCCACAATCCCTAGCTTTCCTGCTGTGAGTGTTGATGTTTGTTGATTGGCTGCCTGATATACAGCCCAGCCACGCCCCCTACTCAGTAATCACCAGCACACTGACACTCCCTTTGTTTCACAAGACATTTAGCTAGAGAATTGAGAGCAACACACTGAGCATGCTCGACCTAACAAAGGCTCAGTGCTACAGGCCGATGCCATGGTAATTTATGAGGAAACACAGAGGTTAGCAGAGGAAGAAAACTACTTTTATGATTACTGAACAGTAAATATGTGAAATTTACATTATATTAGGTAATTATTAATGAATTAGTCTAAAACATAAGTTATATTTATGGTAACCGGAATACCCCTTTACGTTTCCCCCCATTAATCTGCTCTCAATACCCCTTAATGTGAAAGTGAAAACAGAATTTTATAAAGGAGAGGCTAGGAGACAAGATTGTGTGGATGCACAGATCTGAAGAAGGGTACAAAAAATTTCAGTTCCACTGAAAGCTCCCAAGAGCACAGTGGCCTCCATGATTCTTAAATGGAAGCAGTTTGCAACAACCAGAACTCTTCCTGGACCTGGTCACTTCATCAAACGAACTAATAGGCAGAGAAGGGCCTTGACAAGAGAGGTGTCAATGAACCCAATAGTCATATTCTGGCTGGGCTTCAAAGATCCTGTATGCACATTGGAGAAACTTCTAGAAGCGCTCCATCAATCTGGGCTTTATGGCAGAGTGGCCAGTAGGGCTGCAGTAAACGATTATTTTAGTAATCGAGTATTCTACAGATTATTTTTACAATTAATTGAGTACTCCAATAAGAAGAAATTAATTAATAGACTGTTTTCCTTTATAAAAACTCATAAAAACTGCCATCAGTCCCCAACACCCTTCGTTCCCCCTGTGCAATCATCCCAAGTGCATCAGTTCCCCCAGTGCCATCAGCTCCACTATCCCCCAGTGCCATCAGCTGTTCTCCCAGTGCCTTCAGCTCTCCCCCACCCCAGTGCCATCAGCTCTCCCCCACCCCAGTGCCATCAGCTCTCCCCCACCCCAGTCCCAT
Source organism: Bufo gargarizans (assembly GCF_014858855.1). Classification (NCBI taxonomy): domain Eukaryota; kingdom Metazoa; phylum Chordata; class Amphibia; order Anura; family Bufonidae; genus Bufo; species Bufo gargarizans. Next base: position 545,096,098 of record NC_058081.1, read on the forward strand.
CAGCTCTACTCCCCCAGTGCCTTAATCTCTCCCCCACTCCAGTGCCTTCAGCTCTCCCCCACCCCATTCTTATCAGCCCCACTCCCCCAGTGCCTTCAGCTCCCCCTCAGTGCCATCAGCTCCACTATCCCCCAGTGCCATCAGCTGTTTTCCCAGTTCCTTCAGCTCTCCCCCACCCCAGTGCCATCAGCTCTCCCCCAGCCTAGTGCCATCAGTTCTCCCCAACCCCAGTGCCATCAGCTCTCCCCCACCCCAGTCCCATCAGCTCCACTCCCCCAGTGCCTTTATCTCTCCCCCACCCCAGTGCCTTCAGCTCTCCCCTACCCCAGTCCCATCAGCTTCACTCCCCCAGTGCCTTCAGCTCCCCCCCAGTGCCATCAGCTCCCCCATGTCATCAGTTGTTCCCCCTCCCACTGCCATAAGCTCCTCCCCCAATGCCACCATCCCCACCCACTGCCATCAGTTCTCCCCCTCCCCCTCCTAGCCATCAGTGCCCAGCCGCAGCACCAGTAAACTAAAATGTCCTGACGATGTGTGTACGTCAGGATCCAAAGCAGCGTTTGATTAGACCGATGAGAATTTTTGTGTGTCGAGTTAATCGATTAATTCAAGCAATTGTTTCAGCCCTAGTGGCCAGCAAGTATCTTATTCTCAGTAAAAGAAAGTAAAGTCTGGAGTTTGCAAAAATCACCTAAAGGACTCTTGGACTGTGAAAAAACAGGATTCTCTTGCTTGATGAAACCAAGATTGAATTTTTGGGCCTCAATTCTAAGCATCATGTTTGGAGGTAACCAGGAATTACTCATCACCTGCCCAATACCATTTCTACAGTGAATCATGGTGGTTGCAGCATAATGCTGTGGCGTTGTTTTTCAGTGGTTTGGAAAGGGAGACCGGTCAGGGTTGAGGGAAAGCTGAATAGAGCAATGTACAGGGATATTGCTAATTAAAAACTGATCCAGACTACCCTGGACCTCAGACTGGGCAGAAGGTTCAATTTCCAACAAAACAATGGCCCTAAACACATAACCAAGACAGCACAGGGGTGGCTTAGGGAAAATTCTGTGAATGGCCTTAAAGGGGGTGTCACACTTCAGTAAATGGCATTTATAATGTAGAGAAAGTTAATACAAGGCACTTACTAATGTATTGTGATTGTCCATATTGCCTCCTTTGCTGTCTAGATTAATTTTTCCATCACATTATACACTGCTCATTTCCATGGTTACAACCACCCTAAAATCTAGCAGCAGTGGCTGGGGCCATAGGAGTGCACAAAGTCCAGCACTTTTTTCCTACTGTATTCCACTGATGGTCCCCCTTCAACTTGAGATTAAGAGGATCTGCAGACAAGAATAGCAGAAAATCCCCAAATCTAGACGAGTAAACCTTGTGGCACCATAACCAAGAAAACTGGAGGCTGTAATTGCTGCCAAAGGTACTTCAACTAAGTACTGAGTAACGGCTCATTATTGGTGCATTGAGTGCAGAATGATAATGAAAAACTGGATTTTTTTTTTTTTTTACTTTTAGCATAATTCTGCAGCAGAAAGTGAAAGGGTCTGAAGACGTTCCAAACGAACTGTAAATGGTTCACCAGGTCATCTCTCTTTAACCCCTATATAGGGGTCTAGACTCTGATGCTGGGGAAACACAAGGCTACCTCTTGGCGTAGTCTCTGTTCAAATGATAGCTTACCCATAGGGGTTAAGAGACACTGATGCAGAGCACTGAGCGATCAGGCAGAACTGTAGTTAAGGAATTAAGTCATGAGAGACAAAGTATATGCAATCTGAAAAACAGTCTGAGGTAATGGCGAGCAGTAGACGAGTGAATTTCTTGAAGTTCTTTTTGGGTACAATTCACCAAATTGGTCCAAAAATTTGATTTGGATCTCAATCAACTCTACCCAAATTAAAAGTGTTCTAACTGGTCTAAAATTGGTTTATGACAGTCTAAGGTCTCCTAGGACTCATTTATTTTTCTCCTTCGTCATTCTCTCTTTACTTTAAATTTTGCTCTCTCCCTCCTCCTTTTAAAGAACTCCCGCAAAATATTTGACCTGCTAGAAAAGGTACATGATGTAATCTTTAGTGAATGTCACCTTCTCATCAGTGACTGTATTTGTGAGTTATCCACCTGTCTAATTTCTAGCTGTGTCATGTGACCAACTCTCTGATCCCCAACTGAATAGGGAGTCAGTTCCTTCTCTATTCATTCCGATAAGACTGACATTTAGTCTCCCATAGGAATACATAGAGAAACTGGCTTCCTGTCCAAAATAAGATGTTGTATTTGGAAACTCTGATTGTTGGTCACATGACACAGCCGAGAAGCAGAAGGGAGGGGATAACTTACAAATACAGTCAATGGTAAGAAGATTACATTCACGACAGATAACATCATGTACCTTTCTAACAGGTCAAAGAATAAAATATTTTGGGAGAGTTCTTTAAGCTCTTTAATGCAATGACAGTGCTACAAATCAGTAAATGTGGACCCACTGTGCAAACTAACCAATTTGGCATAGGACTAACCCCAACGGTACTCCCCTCATATTCAGCCTTTAAAGCCTGTACATGGATCTGGCCATCACTGCAGGGAAACAACCAGACCTCTACCTCCTTGGATAGTCCCGATGTACTAAGCAGCTGACCCTCTATCGTCAGGGACTCTGATGCAGTCACCGGGAGCTCAGGATACAGAAAATGCACCAAAAGGGCAAGTACAGTCTGAACAGTCACTTTTATTCCTAGGCAGGCTTTAGTTTTCAAAGTGCCCAAGCCCCTTGCTCTTTCCTGTTCTCTGCTTCTCCCCTAACCTCCCAAAACTTTCAGTAGCAGACGCCTGCCACCCGTGTGTCTGAAACCTCTTTAAGCCACAGAAGCAGAGCCAGTTCAGTATTAACAACATTTTGTGACATGCCAGGTTGAGCCAAATCAGCAAATGGAGACCTCAATGCTCCGGTTCAGTTCTACTTCATCTCTGGCCTTTCGCAGGTGCATACAGTGTTCCTTGACACCATGGGCTTCAGGACAGACAGACTGAAACAGAGGCTAGAACACACCCAGTATTCTCTCTCTGTTCTCTCTTGCCCAGCCTCCAGTGTCATAACAGAGATTTCAGCGCGGAAGGTGATCCCCATGAGAACCAAGTTGTCCCCTGCCAGTGTGTAAAACATCACATTTGTCAAAGTTTTTTGATTTGCACACTCCTCCGACTTTGGCTGATAAATAGATCTGCCCTTGCTGATGATGCCCCATCATGCCAATGTGCTGTCGGTCTGCCTACCATTGTGTTCTGTACCAAATGGCTAATGATGCCACTGCTGTCTTCCTGCCTACTGTTCTGTACCACATGTCTGCTGTTGCCATCATGCTCCTATGCTGTCTGCCTGCCTACCATCCTGTTTCGTACCATATGATTGTTGCTGCAACTGCTATTCCCTGCTGCTAATCCCCTACTGCCACCTCCATAACCGCTACACAGTCATCACTACTACTACACATCTACTGTCTGTTCTATACTGTGCTGCTAGTGCTGTCACTAGTATGGCCTAGGGTTGGGCGATATACCGGTATCACGATATACCGCGGTATTAAAAAAACGGCGATATGGCGATATCGACGTTTCCTAAATACCGCGGTATTTTGTGACGTCATCAAAGCGGTCAGCGCACATTGTGCGCTGACCTCTTCTAAACGTGCGTCCGCCCGCCCCTGCACCTTGCATAGCGCTGGGTAACATTACTTCCTCTCGCTCCTGGCCTGCCTCCTTCTTGCTCCGCCTCCCTTAGTCAAATCTCCACCCACCATCTGACGTCGTCATCCACCAGTGCCGGCTCTGTGTGTGGCGAACTGGCGATCCCCTGTGTGAGTACTGGTGTCTCTGGAGAGACTTTTTCTGCGGCTTTCTCACTAGTGTGTGCTCTGTCTGATGACGAAATTATAAACCTACTACTTCCTGCAGCGGCCGCCCCGACTCTCCCTCCTCCTCGCTCCCATAAGACCTTATTATAACGCTCCTTGTGGCCCCCTTATACAGTGTAACGCCTCCTTGTGGCCCCCCATACAGTGTAACGCCTCCTTGTGGCCCCCCATACAGTGTAACGCCTCCTTGTGGCCCCCCATACAGTGTAACGCCTCCTTGTGGCCCCCCATACAGTGTAACGCCTCCTTGTGGCCCCCCATACAGTGTAACGCCTCCTTGTGGCCCCCCATACAGTGTAACGCCTCCTTGTGGCCCCCCATACAGTGTAACGCCTCCTTGTGGCCCCCCATACAGTGTAACGCCTCCTTGTGGCCCCCCATACAGTGTAACGCCTCCTTGTGGCCCCCCATACAGTGTAACGCCTCCTTGTGGCCCCCCATACAGTGTAACGCCTCCTTGTGGCCCCCCATACAGTGTAACGCCTCCTTGTGGCCCCCCATACAGTGTAACGCCTCCCTGTGGCTGCCCCCATACAGTATAACGTCTCCTTGTGGCTGCCCCCATACAGTATAACGTCTCCTTGTGGCTGCCCCCATACAGTGTAACGCCTCCTTGTGGCCCCCCATACAGTATAACGTCTCCTTGTGGCTGCCCCCATACAGTGTAACGCCTCCTTGTGGCCCCCCATACAGTGTAACGCCTCCCTGTGGCTGCCCCCATACAGTGTAACGCCTCCTTGTGGCTGCCCCCATACAGTGTAACGCCTCCTTGTGGCTGCCCCCATACAGTGTAACGCCTCCTTGTGGCCCCCCATACAGTGTAACGTCTCCTTGTGGCTGCCCCCATACAGTGTAACGCCTCCTTGTGGCTGCCCCCATACAGTGTAACGCCTCCTTATGGCTGCCCCCATACAGTGTAACGTCTCCTTATGGCTGCCCCCATACAGTGTAACGTCTCCCTGTGGCTGCCCCCATACAGTGTAACGTCTCCCTGTGGCTGCCCCCATACAGTGTAACGTCTCCCTGTGGCTGCCCCCATACAGTATAACGTCTCCTTGTGTTTTTTTTTCTTTTAAACGGGCATTTATCGCGATATATATCGTTATCGCGATAACTTTTTTAATATCGTTATCGTCTGAATATTTTTGATATCGTCCAACCCTAGTATGGCCACCACATTCATGATCCCCCTATCCTTTCTACATCCACACTTTACTGCTGCTGCTCTCAATTAGAAGGAAAAATCTTTCCAGCCTTGTTCAGAACAAGCCACTTTTTCGTCAGACAATTAACACTTGTACGTGTATATATACAAGCAGTCATTCTAAAAGCCTGGACTATTTCTCCACCTCCACCTTCAGAGCCTAACCCTGGGGTGATGGTATCCAGGTATGAGCACCATGACACACACAAAAAACTATTGAGGCCACTTGGCAATCCGATAAACCTGGGACACGATCGGCCATGGGAGGAACAGTCTTTCTTCTGACACTTAACACTTGTGCATGTATAAACACAGGCAGGGTTTCTGCCCCTGTTAAACCAACTCTTTCTTTTGACATTAATATGTATGTGTTTATGTAACATGAACATGTGTATAGACAGGTTAAGGGATCTGCCTCCGCTGAGGCCTAATTTTTGAACACTTGGTTCCAACAAGCCTCTGTCTTTATGCCATAACACCATGTGTGTTTAAACATCATCTGCTCCTGATAAGGGAAGTCTTTGGAAGCTTTGTAATATGAAAATCTTAACATGTGTGAGTCCTAGAAGACTAGGGGATGTTATATGTATACCAATTTTCAGTACAATTGAAGCAACTTCGATTTATGTAGAATCAATTTGTGTACAAAATAAATTTTTCAGAAATGCAATGAATAGGAAACAAAACAAATTTCAAGAAGTTCATTCATCTCTAATCACAAGTTGTCTGTCAGCCTCTGAGCAAATCAGGGCAAGCTCCCTCGCTCCTTGGGGCTTTCGAGTCATCCTTCCTGCCCTGTTTTCCACTAATTTACACAGTAAAATGGTCCACAGAAAATTATTATTTGGCAGCAGAATTGTTGTGAAATTTGCAGCAAATCCAATTCATTTAGAATCAATTCGCTCATCCATACCAGTTAGCAAAGGGTGAAACCCAGAAGTCAGGGAGACGTTAGTATACAGAACTGGCAAATAAGCACCTGACACACCTAGCAGGAAACTAGAACCTACTGTATTTTCAAGCACCTTCTCACAGGATGGCCTACAGGGGCGAATTAAGTGCATGGTAGGCCCGGGGCTTTCGACCGAACTTGGGCCCCTCCCTCCATTTTAGTTTAGTTATTTTTTTGTATGAAGAGTCTGCGGTGCTTCGTGAGTGGCACAGTCTCTTCCTAGGTCATATGACATCTCCAGACTAAAAAAAAATATCCCAAATTGGCTCCTAATCTTTAAAATTTGGTTGCCACATTTAAAATACATATAATTATAATAAAAAAAGACTTGGAGGAGAATACAGCACCACATACCTCTTATATCCAGGGACATCTCCTGTCGTGTAGATCTTCTCTTTCCTTTTCTCCTCCGTTTGATCCAGACGGCCATGACGAATTCTTTCAGCCGCATCTCATCTCTACAGAGTTTGTTACACAGAGACATTAGATTTCTCAATTTTTCCATCAACATCCCCATCCTGGTGTCCCGACAATGTCATCTTGCTGCCACCCCCAATACTGTGCCTGTGGTGCTCCCCAATGCCCCAGGCACTATACTGCTGAAAAAATAGTGACCCCAGTAGACATAATTGGGGTCATTTATCAAACTGGTGTAAAGGAGAACTAGATTTCCAAAGGAGCTGTCAAAAATGAAAGGTGGAATCTGATTGGTTGCTATGGGCAACTAAGCCAGTTCTACTATACACTAGTTTGATTAATGACCCCAAATGTCCCTATAGTCTCTACAGCAATTATGTCCTCTAGAGTGCCCCCAGTAATAATAACACCCTAAATTATGCTCCAGGTACTAATCCCTGTATAGTGTCCCCAAAAATAATGTCCCTGTAATAGAAATGCCATTACAGTGCCTCCCCAATAGCAACATTCCCCACACTGCCCCCACATAGTATTCCCCCATAGTAATTTGCCCCCACACAGTAATATCCACCACAATGCCCCCATATAGCAATTTCCCACACACAGTAATTTCCACCACACTGCCCTATATAGTAATTTCCACCACACTGCCCCATATAGTAATTTCCCCCACACAGTAATCCCCCCCATAATAATTTTCCTCCACATAGTAATCTGCCCTTACACAGCCAGTCCCAATATAGTAATGTGCCCCCACACAGCCAGCCCCAATATAGTAATGTGCCCCCACATAGCTAGCCTCAATATAGTAATCTGACCCCACACAGCCAGCCTCAATATAGTAATCTGCCCCCACACAGCCAGCCTCAATATATTAATCTGCCCCCACACAGCCAGCCCCAATATATTAATTTGCCCCCACACAGCCAGCCCCAATATAGTAATTTGCCCCCACACAGCCAGCCCCAATATAGTAATTTGCCCCCACACAGCCAGCCCCAATATAGTAATTTGCCCCCACACAGCCAGCCCCAATATAGTAATTTGCCCCCACACAGCCAGCCCCAATATAGTAATGTGCCCCACACAGCCAGCTCCAATATAGTAATTTGCCCCCACACAGCCAGCCCCAATATAGTAATGTGCCCCCACATAGCTAGCCTCAATATAGTAATCTGACCCCACACAGCCAGCCCCAATATAGTAATCTGCCCCCACACAGCCAGCCTCAATATAGTAATCTGCCCCCACACAGCCAGCCCTAATATAGTAATCTATAAAAAGTTAAATACTTACCTATGTGTGTCCATGCGTGATGGCAGGCGCGCACACGTCACTGTGCTGCATCCTGGCACAGGCACGTGATGACGTCATCAGGCACGCCGGGATTCCACTAACGCATAGACCTTAGGCCTGAAGCCTATGGCGGTGATTGGCGACGGGCCAGGGAACTATGTGCTCCCATGCCCCGCCGCAGTATTTGGGCGTTCGGGTCAGCGTTGGGTCCACAAGCTATGCCGGGCCTGCCGCCCGAATGCCCCTATTATAATCCGCCATTGGTGGCCTGCCATGAGAAAGCTGTGCTACGCCGGTGGCTGGAACTACCAGGCAGGGAGAGAGAGATGCCAATGGGACTTGACTGCCAGAGCCCTAGGACAGAGCAGAGCTGGTGAGCAAGGTGGTGGCTGTGCCCACCTGAAGGGCTAGTGGTGAGCACTCTGCTATAAATGGGGATTGTAATTAAACTGTCAAATTACTGGTAACCTGCTCAGCAAGACGCACATCCACTGCCAGACTATGCTACTCACAAAATACACAGAGAGACAAAACAGAATAATGAATAATAACTGACATTGAAAAAAAGGACAGCAGGATTTTTAAGTAGAGCACAGATGTAAAGGTGGGTTCACATCATGTTTTTGTCATCCGTTAACATAAAAAAGCATATATGTTAACGAATGCTATATGGTAGTATCCATTCACTATAGAGTTGCATTGAAAAAAATAAATAAAAAATCTATGCTTTATTACCAGACTCTGCAGGATGGATAAGCCTGGTGTGCTACGCTTTTGTATACCTTGTTTTTCCCAAAGTACAGTATATGTCAAACGGATGGCAAAAACGTGATGTGAACCCACTCTATCTTATTGGTACTCAATTATAGAGCCCTCCTGCTTCTCTCCTCCATCACATGAGCAAGCACAGGTGAGCTAGTCATCTGGGTCTACACCCTCCCCTGCCTCTTTGCCTGGCTTCTGGAGCAGAAACAAATAAATTGTGAATTGTTTTAGGAATATGTGAAGATGAGGAATTATATCTTATCTATTGGTTTTCTGGGGTTTTCTCTGTTTCGAGAACATTTGCTCTATGGCTAGAAAACTGCAATACAGACATAGATAGGCAACACAATTATCTATCATCCCATAAACCACAAGTCAATAATATCTGTATGCATAGAAGATGCCATACTACTATACATTCATTAGTCACAATCCATTATATCACCCAGTGTCACATAAAAGTATCAATAGGATGTATTAGATAGGATTCCTACCTGAAGAATGTCCAGATGAAGGCAAAGGAATATTTGAAACATCTGAGATCTGCTCCTTTGCTTGAGGTGAATTGTTCCCATATGAAACCACTACATGATGTCTTGAGGGCGATTTACATCTCATCATATGCTGCCCCTTTATAGTCTTTACCTCGACCAAATCATTCATGTCCTTTAATAACTCCCTCAGTGAGGAGTATCCGTAATGCGACAGGTTAAGATAGTAACCATGGACCTGACGGAAAAGTCCACCAAATTCTTCAAACGAAACGCCTTCATTTTTTCCGTAAATGACAATGAAAATTTCTGACTTCAGAATTTCATTCATGTCTCAGTAGAAGAAATACTACATGGAAAGGTATAGCTAAGAGGAAGAAGAGAAGAAATGAATGAGCTAAAAAAGTCATTACAAACTTTTATTACTTTAAATATTAAAGTGGTTGCACTGGGACATTTATAGCATACTGCGAGGATATGACAAATGTCAGATAGGTGTGGGTCCCACTTTTGAAATCTGCTCCTATCTGCAAAATGGGACCCCTGAAGTAAAGAGAGAGCACATCGTGCATACATGACATCCTCTCTATTCAATGCTATGGAACTTCAGAAAATAGTTAAAGGGAGTCTGTCACCTCCATATGGCCATATACAGCGCTTACATTGTCCTACAGCACACCTATACAGGATTGTAATAGTACCTTTGTCTTTTTCTTCACATTTACAGAAGCTGGAAAAATGAACTTTGATTGATATGCAAATAAGCACTTGCAAGTGCCCAGGGGCGGCGTTCACCGTGTTGGTGCCCAGGCTGCCCTGCCTTTTTTCATTGTTTCCCCCACGCCAGCCTCTGTCTATGTCCGTCCTCCTATTCCCTTGCGTCATCCTTCGGTCCGGCCAAGATCCCGCGCCTGTGCATTGCCTCGCCGGAGCATGCACACTGCGATGCCCATTGCGGGCACAGCATCGCTTTAACCAGGGCTGTGGAGTCGGTAGATAAATGCTCCGACTCCGACTCCTCTGTATTTAATATGCACATGTATTTTATACATTCCTTGAAGAAAAGAAAGGCAACATACAGTACATGTCATTACCACAGAACTACTGGCTAGGAAGCAAACAGTCTACTGTATTGAACACTTTAAAGGGAACCTGTCACCAGGATTCTGGGTATAGAGCTGAGGCCATGGGTTGTAGATGGCCGCTAGCACATCCACAATACCCAGTCCCCACAGCTCTGTGTGCTTTTATTGTGTAAAAAAAACGATTTTAGGGCTGCAACGATTAATCGATGTAATCGATTATATTCGATAACTGGATTCGTTGTCGACGAATCCAGTTATCGAATAATCGCCGATTCGTTGCTATGCGGGCGGGCGGTCGCTGCATCTTTATTTTACCTTTTTACAATGACGCTCCTGTAACAGCCAGGCAGAGCGGACGGCGGCGTAACGTCACTCACTCACGTGACGCACCTGCTCCGCCTCCTTCATTCATGAGGTGGGCGGAGCAGGTGCGTCACGTGAGTGAGTGACGTTACGCCGCCGTCCGCTCTGCCTGGCTGTTACAGGAGCGTCGTTGTAAAAAGGTAAAATAAAGATGCAGACGTGATTAGTCCGACTTATAAGCATCGGGGCCGGGGCTGTTATGGGGAGGGGGGAGGATCTGTCTATGGCACTGCTATGGGGAGGGGGGTCTGTGTATAGCACTGCTATGGGGAGGGGGGAGGATCTGTCTATGGCACTGCTATGGGGAGGGGGGGGGTCTGTGTATAGCACTGCTATGGGGTGGAGGGGGGGGTCTGTGTATGGCACTGCTATGGGAAGGGGGATCTGTGCACTGTTATGAGGAAAGGGATCTGTGCACTGTTATGCACATATCCCCCTCTCCATAACTGCGCCACCCACAGATCCCCCTCTCCATAACTGCGCCGCCCACAGATCCCCCTCTCCATAACTGCGCCGCCCACAGATCCCCCTCTCCACAACTGCGCCGCCCACAGATCGCCCTCTCCATAACTGCGCCGCCCACAGATCCCCCTCTCCATAACTGCGCCGCCCACAGATCCCCCTCTCCATAACTGCGCCGCCCACAGATCCCCCTCTCCATAACTGCGCCGCCCACAGATCCCCCTCTCCACAACTGCGCCGCCCACAGATCGCCCTCTCCACAACTGCGCCACCCACAGATCCCCCTCTCCATAACTACGCCGTCCACAGATCCCCCTCTCCATAACTACGCCGTCCACAGATCCCCCTCTCCATAACTACGTCGTCCACAGATCCCCCTCTCCATAACTACGCCGTCCACAGATCCCCCTCTCCATAACTGCGCCACCCACAGATCCCCCTGTCCATAACTGCGCCACCCACAGATCCCCCTCTCCATAACTGCGCCGCCCACAGATCCCCCTCTCCATAACTGTGCCGCCCACAGATCCCCCTCTCCATAACTGCGCCGCCCACAGATCCCCCTCTCCATAACTGCGCCGCCCACAGATCCCCCTCTCCATAACTGCGCCGCCCACAGATCCGCCTCTCCATAACTGTGCCGCCCACAGATCCCCCTCTCCATAACTGTGCCACCCACAGATCCCCCTCTCCATAACTGCGCCGCCCACAGATCCCCCTCTCCATAACTACGCCGTCCACAGATCCCCCTCTCCATAACTGCACCACCCACAGATCCCCCATAATAGTGTCGTCCACAGATCACCCATAATAGTGTCGTCCACAGATCCCCCATAAGTGTCGTCCACAGATCCCCCATTATAGTGTCGTCCACAATTTGTTTTAATATGGCCTTTGAACATATTTTTTCAAGTAAGATCATATAAACCTCTGTTTTGTAATTTTGTCGTTTTTGCCGATTAATCGTAGAAATTAATCGGCAACTAATCGATTATTCAAATAATCGTTAGCTGCAGCCCTAAACGATTTGATACATATGCAAATTAACCTGAGATGAGTCCTGTCCCTTAGATGAGTCACGTACAGGACTCATCTCAGGTTAATTTGTATATGTATAAAATTGTTTACCCTAAAAAACAAACTTTTATTGCTATGCAAATGAGCCTCTAGGTGCTATGGGGGTGTCTTTTCAGCACCTAGAGGCTCCGTCTACTCACCATGTCTGCCGCCCAGCTCGTCCCTCCAGCCCGCCCATCTCTAGATTGACAGCCTCTATCGCGGCCGAATTCTCGCGTCTGCGCCGTGTGCGTCTGTATTCGGCGTAGGCGCAGTGACTGTCGGACCGCTCACTGCGCCGGCATCGATGACGTCAGAGTGCTCCCAGGAACAGACGACGCCCGGCCTCAAGCAGTGGAGATGCACAGGCGCAGTGAGCGGTTTTACTGCGCCTGCGCCGAATACAGACCCACACGGCGCAGGCGCGAGAATTCGGCCGCGATGGAGGCTGTCAATCTAGAGATGGGCGGGCTGAAGGAACGAGCTGGGCGGCAGACATGGTGAGTAGACGGAGCCTCTAGGTGCTGAAAAGACGCCCCCATAGCACCTAGAGGCTCATTTGCATAGCATAGGGTAACCATTGCAGAGAAAGGGATTACAATAGCATGGTTAGGTACAGCAGACACTAGCAGATCGCTAGTGCCTGACAGCTAATTAGGTCAAAATGTGGTGGTAGAAACCCTTTAAGCAAAAGACAAACACAATGAAAACAACAGTTTTATTTTTTTATCAAGGGGCTGGATAGTAGCAGCAGGCATAAACATCAGGAACAGGAACTTTACCAGTTCAAAAATGGTGCTGCTGCTGCTGCCTTCTCCGCTGATCTTCTGCTGAAGATAGGGCAGTGGGCGATCCAGGAAGGGGCATTTATTGTAAAACATGATTTCCCTAGTAGAATCCCATAGTCATGTTTAAAGTTTAAGCTAACAATCTGAGTTTACAAGTTTTTATAGCCTTAGCTGAATGACAGCAGTTTTTCAAATGGTTTACAGCTTCAGTCTTGAACTATTGACTATCCATTCCCTTCACTTATACAAGTGTCTCTAGTCCTGCAAAAAACATATTTACTTAATCAGTTATCAGTGAGAGGCGAGGCTAACCATGGGCGTTGCGTTCCCTGTAACAGAAGAAGCATGCTTCTTCACAGTCACTTAATGTGTTCGTTTTGCGGTAACGTGACGCACTGCATGCATTTGCCTTTATTCTTACAGTATAGAAGTAATTAATTATAACTTTTTGTGAATTGGGACATTTAAACTTGTTTTTTTTTATTTATTTTTTTATTCCAATTAAAATTTAGTAAGAGTCGGAGTCGGTTCATTTTTGCCGACTCCGACTCCAGGTACCCAAAATTGCCTCCAACTCCGGCTCCACAGCTCTGGCTTTAACTACTGTGCATGCGCCGGCAAATGCCACATTGCCGCTGGTTTTGCGCACTAGTTAAAGCAATGCTGTGCCAACAATGGGCATCGCAGTGTGCATGCCCTGGCCCGGCAGTGCGCAGGCGCGGGATCTTGGCCGGACCGAAGGGTGACGCAAGGGAATAGGAGGGCGGGCAGAGGCTGGGACGGGGAAACAATGAAAAAAGGCAGAGCAGCCTGGGCTCCAACACATTGAACTTGGGCATATGCGAGTGCTCATTTGCATATGAATCAAAGTTCGTTTTTTTCCAGCTTCTGCAAGAGTAAAGAAAAAGACAAAGGTACCATTACATTCGTGTATAGGTGTGCTATAGGACAAAGTGCTGTATATGGCCATATGGAGGTGACAGACTCACTTTAAGTGCTTGGCTACTTTTAGAACTTAGAACTAGTGGTGGGACCCAAACCCATGGGCGGACTGGGAGTTTAAAGTGGCTCTGGAAAAAGACTAAAAGTGGCCCTATGTTTTAGGGGGGCCCTGATGCTCCTAAATGAATTAACACTAAGAACATCACATTGTTATGCACCCAGCTGGCGGCCAAGAGGAGGGCTTAGGTGACCTTCTGGGCATCAGCCCACCGGGAAATTTCCCTGTAGGTTCTATGGCCAGTCCACCCATGCCCACACCTAGACCATCTGACATTTGTGGCAGATCCTAGTCATATGCCATAAATGTCCCAGATGGGACAACCCCTTTAATCATAAAGGCTGCAAGACTACATAACACCAAGTATGTCATACCTTAACTACAGGCTACTGGGGTTTGTAAACGGATATGTGAACGTAGGGGTTACTTGACAGACATACTGGGACATATACCCTTTATACTGTATGTGTTGTAAACTACACTATACCTTACAGAGGTATCCACTCCAGTAAAAAAAAATATATATAAAAAAAAAAAAGTTTTTTCACAATGGGACTCTGGATGATGTATATGACAGGGTGGATATGCAGTGGTATATGTAGAAGTCTTCCATCAGGGGTATACAACAGGAAATACGCCCTTGACCTGACATATACTGTACCTTTCATGGAAGACTCGAATGTGACATGAACTGGACCAGTCTGCAATGCAGAACAGTGTAATGAAATCCGAGGTAATAGACAGATAGATATATAGAAGACATGGGCTTCGGGCACAGTCTATGAGCGTCATACGGAACATGAGGCATTTCTCGGTATTCAGGATCTGGCCTTCTGGAAATCATAACTCGATTATATTCGGTGTCTGTATGACTGGGACAAAGCGACTCAGATTATGGGATCGTACCTGTACCCGCAGTCCCTGTCATACGACCAGGAATCACCGTGGTTCATATTGCGACATCGGTCAGCCTTGTGGGAAGGTGGGGCAAAAACCTGAATAATATCAGACGTCTCAGAAGGCCGGACCGAAAGGAGGGAGGTTCCCTCACAGCCCACCCCTCGGCTGAGGGGGGATAAAAATGGATGTTTGGGAACAGGTAATGGTCAGCCATTTTGGGGATCCACATTGTTTGGAGTGACTTCCCATATCTTCAGCTGTCCCCACAGCCGGAATATAACTGCTGCATCTGAGTAAGCCAATATTCCGTATTTTATCCCTTTTATTTTATCTTGTTCACTGCATTCTTATTGTATGTATATTTTGTTTTATCTTTTATCTGACACTTTCTTTTTGTATTGCACTGCACTATTGTGTATTAAATTTAAACATTAATAAGTCCCTTCCTTGTGGTCTTACGCTGGGTTCACACCTGAGCGTTCGCGATGGAGCGCTCTGTATGCGTGATTGTACGGGCGTTTGCAATCGCGCATACAGAGACAAGCGAACGCCCATTGTCGCGCGTTCCCAGAAATCTATGTACGGGAACGCGCCAAAGAAGCTCATGTACTTCTTGGGGCGTCGGGCGTTTTACAGCGCGATCGTATGCGCTGTAAAACGCCCAGGTGAGAACCATTCCCATAGGGAAGCATTGGTTTCTCCTTGTTGAGCGTTTTACAGCGCGTAGGAACACGCTGTAAAACGCTCAGGTGTGAACCCAGCCTTATAGAACTTGCTCTTTCGGAGGGAGCAACGTTACCAGTAGTGTGTCAGAGGATTTTAGGTCCCATATAGATAACTTGTGTTACGGTGTTAAATTTGGGTTGAGAGAGTATCCGAGTATAGGCCCCTATTGCCTTATAGTATAGGTGGTGGCAGCTATTGTGATAGAAAATATTGGGGTGTTAGAATCTAGGGGGGTACGTTAAAATAATTCCGTCACCTAGAATAGGTGGGTGGGAATTTCTGTGGTAACTTGATGAGCTCACTAGTATAATTCACCCCAGTGACGCGATCCGAGAGTAGGGATTGTGACAGAACAGCATCATATAAATATTAATGTGCACAGCTCTGATAATGATCTGTTCTACGGAAATGAAAAGATCGATGTGTCGATATATCAGGTACCGTATATAAAATGTCAATATATCCGGTATATTGATGTCAGGATCCCTGGTGATCTATGGCAGTGACACCATTTAATATCAGAATCCCTGGTGGCCGACAGCAGAGAAAGAGTTGATTATAGGATCTCAGGTGGGGGATAGAGAAGGAGTTAATATTTTGATGGGGTCAAGGGACTTTCTCGCATCTCCGGGCATTGTCCTGGCTATAACTTCTTGTTTCCTTCCTGTACTGATCATAAAGATGATTTCAGGAGGGATGGAGAAGATGTAACGCTCTGCCCGATTATTGAGAGGGAGCTGAGGGAATCAGCCCCAGAAAAGACACTCGCCTTCTCTGAGTGGACAGACCCTTCAAGTTGTATGGCCATAATGCTGCACAGCGTTCCACCAAGTCTTAACGTTCTTCACCATGGATCAGAGATAACTAATGGATTCCAAGAATGAGGGATTCATTCCCCCGTCCTGATTGAGTGGCTCATCTACCTTCAGCAGTGCTATAGAGAATAATACGTAGTGGCAGAACATCTGCTCCATCAGGATGTGGGAACGTGACCCCTCCTCAGGGTACACCGATTATCACTTCAGCACTTTCAGATTATACACACAATAAAATGTGATTTTTATAAAATGTACACAATTGAACATGGCCTCAGTCGCAGTTAGTAACAAGGATACATGACATAATGTACTTGTGCTGGGTCATCACACAGGACACACCCATTCGATAATTAATTAGAATTAGGGCTCATGCACACAACCATATGTATTTTGCAGTCCGCAAAACACGGATCCACTAAAAAATACGGATGACGTCCATGTGACACCCGTATTGCATCCGTTTTTTGGGGGGCGGATCCATTGTAACAATGCCTGTACTTGTCTGCAAAATGGAGAAGAATAGGACATGTTCTAACTCTTTTGCAGAACGGCCATGCCGGACATACGCAAACGGAATTCACACAGAGAACTTTTGTGTGTTTTTTTGCGGACCTATTGAAGTGAACGGTTACACATACGGGCCACAATTTTTTTTATGGAACGCAAAATATGGTTTGTGTGCACGAGCCGTTAATAGTGGAAAGCTAATGACTACTTCACTGGATGGGCATTTACATGGCTGCCTACCTCTAAGTGATGTCATGTTTTTATCAAAGCTAAAGGTGTAGTCCCATTACAAAGTGTCTGAACAGCAAGGGTCCATATGCTGGGGCCCCTATTGCTCACAAGAATGAGGGTCCCGTGTTCCCGTAGTCACGCACGCATGCAGCCACTCCATTGCACTCTATGGGACTGCCGGGGACAGCTGAGCTCTCAATGGGATGTTATCCCCAGCAGTCCCATACAGCTGAATGGAGTGGAAGTGCACATGCATGCCCACCATGCTGTTCAAAAGGGGGAACACAGGGCCCAATTTTTGTGATTGTCAGGGGCCCGAGCAGTTGGATCCCCGCACACAGATACTTATTTTCCTCTTTGCTGTGGATAGGTGATAAGTATTTGTAAGGCGACAACCCCTTTTAATAGTGAGAAATAACTGAGAAAAGAAGGTAAGGTCATGTTCACACTGCCAGTAGAAGCTCCATTTGAGCCTCCGTTGGCAGGATTGATATATTTGACAGAAAACATGTAGTGCTATTTTTCCCACCAAAACAAAACCCTACAGGCTTCATTAACCCCTTACCGACATGTGACGTAATAGTACGTCACATGTCGGGTCTTTAAAGATGGTGCAGCAGACACCTAGG
Source organism: Bufo gargarizans (assembly GCF_014858855.1). Lineage (NCBI taxonomy): Eukaryota > Metazoa > Chordata > Amphibia > Anura > Bufonidae > Bufo > Bufo gargarizans. The sequence goes on from NC_058081.1 coordinate 545,113,717, forward strand.
GTTAATGTCCATGACCAGTGGTAATGCCGATTGCGGACATTTAACCCCTCAGATGCCATGGTCAAACCTGATCACGGCATCTGAGCACACTGAAGATCTAAAGCGCGCGCTTCGGTTATGCCTTGGCTCCCCCATGCGGCATCCAGAGGAGCCGAAGCTTGTGTGTGGCAGCCCCCTATGACAGGAGGCTGCTGCATAGTATTTCCTATGGAACTCTTGCCTGTAATAGGGCTCCATAGGAAAGTAGTTAAATCATCACAGACTGCTAGTGTATGGAGTGTATGATAGTAGCAATCGAATGACTGATTGTTATAGGAACTATAAAAAAATAATAAAGTATTTACATTTAAAAATATAAAAGTTCAAATCACCCCTCCTTTCCCCAAAATGAGAATAAAAAATGTAAAAATACACATAATGGGTATTGCCACATGTGTAAATGCCCGTTCTATCAAAATATAAAAGTATTAATGCCATACGCAAAAAGGAGAAACAAAAAAAAGGGTCAAAATGGCTAATTTTATGTTTTTTGGTCGCCTCTCCTCCCACAAAAAGTTCTTGTGAAATATTATCAAAAAGTCGTACACTCCCTAGAACGGTATCAATGAAAAGTACAGATCACTCCGTAAAAAATGAGCTCCGCACACATAACTACTAAAAAGTTAGAGGGTTCAGAAAATTACTGCAAAAAAATTCTATTTTTTTTTTCTTTCTTTTCAGCATCAAAACACAAGTATCAGTGTACATATGTAGTATCGCCAGATTGTACTGACCTGGAGAATGGAGATCACCAGTCATTTCCCAGCATATGCTGATGGCACTAACTGCACCCCGGCTGTCACTCCCTCCCTGCCCAGACTGACAGACTAGAGATAGAGGAGAACATGGCACTTACATGGTTATGGACACAAAGGGCTCCTCGCAGATCTGACCAGCCTTCCAGGCTTCAGCACTGATCACCTCCTTCCTATTTACTGAGTTTCGTTTCAGCAACATTACACAGAGTCACGTGCTCTGTGCAGCCAATGGCCGTCCTGCTTCCTCATCCTGTCAGCTTATCTTCTGTGCAGTCATATCCTCTGAACTCCCTGCAGACTACCGTCTACCAGGTTGTAATGCGTACATCTCAGCAAGACATGTATCCAAAGGTGTGTCTTGTGCAGGTTCACAGATGTAGCAGAGCTAAACTCAACAGCAATGCAAACATCTGGTGAAGCTGCACTTACAGGGTAGAGACAGAGCGACAAGCGCAGGGAATGCTGGGAGAGGAGCGACCGTGAAGCCATTAGTTTCCTTTCCAGGACGATAGGGAAATGCAGAGGGGGAGGGAAGGGGTCCTGGGGACAGTTTACCGCAGGCTGATTGTGTAGTGTGAGGGGGCTCTAGGGCAGTGGTCCCAAACTTTTTTGCAGTAAGGAAACAATTTTCCCAGGGACTGGGGTGGGTGGGGGAGATCTGGGGCTGGGGCTGGGGCTTAGGGGGGTGCTGGTCGGAGGTGACTGATTCAAACCCATAACAAAACACAAGGTGCATCCCCCTTCACAGTGTTTATTTCCCTTTTCAGCAGCAGTCGTCCCCCCTTCACAGTAGTTATTCCCCCCTTTCAGCAGCAGTCCCCCTTCACAGTAATTAACCCCTTTCAGCAGTAGTCCCCCTTCACAGTAGTTATTCCCCCCTTTCAGCAGCAGTCCCCCCTTCACAGTAGTTATTAACCCCTTTCAGCAGTAGTCCCCCTTCACAGTAGTTATTCCCCCCTTTCAGCAGCAGTCCCCCCTTCACAGTAGTTATTCCCCCCTTTCAGCAGCAGTCCCCCTTCACAGTAGTTATTCCCCCCTTTCAGCAGTAGTCCCCCCTTCACAGTAGTTATTCCCCCCTTTCAGCAGCAGTCCCCCCTTCACAGTAGTTATTAACCCCTTTCAGCAGCAGTCCCCCCTTAACAGTAGTTAATAACCTCTTTCAGCAGCAGTCCCCCCTTCACAGTAGTTATCCCCCCCCCTTTCAGCTGCAGTCCCCCCTTCACTGTAGTTATCCCCCCCTTTAGCTGCAGTCCCCCCTTCACAGTAGTTATTCCCCCCTTTCAGCAGTAGTCCCCCCTTCACAGTAGTTATTCCCCCCTTTCAGCAGCAGTCCCCCCTTAACAGTAGTTAATAACCCCTTTCAGCAGCAGTCCCCCCTTCACAGTAGTTATCCCCCCCCTTTCAGCTGCAGTCCCCCCTTCACTGTAGTTATCCCCCCCCCCTTTAGCTGCAGTCCCCCCTTCACAGTAGTTATTAACCCCTTTCAGCAGCAGTCCCCTCTTCACAGTAGTTATTAACCCCTTTCAGCAGCAGTCCCCCCTTCACAGTAGTTATTAACCCCTTTCAGCAGCAGTCCCCCCTTCACAGTAGTTATTCCCCCCTTTCAGCAGCAGTCCCCCCTTCACAGTAGTTATTCCTCCCCTTCAGCAGCAGTCCCCCTTCACTGTAGTTATTCCCCCTTTCAGCAGTAGTCTCCCCTTCACTGTAGTTATTCCCCCCTTTCAGCAGCAGTATCCCCTTCACTGTAGTTATTCCCCCCTTTCAGCAGCAGTCCCCCCCTTCACAGTAGTTATTCCCCCCTTTCAGCAGCAGTCTCCCCTTCACTGTAGTTATTCCCCCATTTCAGCAACATTACCCCCTTCACAGTAGTTATTCCCCCCTTTCAGCAGCAGTCCCGCCTTCACTGTAGTTATTCCCCCCTTTCAGCAGCAGTCACAGTAGTTATTCCCCGCTTTCAGAAGTAGTCCCCCCTTCACTTCTTAGCTAACTACCTCTTGAAGCTCATCAAGAGAATGCCAAGAGTGTGCAAAGCAGTAATCAAAGCAAAAGGTGTCTACTTTGAAGAACCTAGAATATGACATATTTTCAGTTGTTTCACACTTTTTTGTTATGTATTAAAATCCACATGTGTTAATTCATAGTTTTGATGCCTTCAGTGTGAATCTACAATTTTCATAGTCATGAAAATAAAGAAAACTCTTTGAATGAGAAGGTGTGTCCAAACTTTTGGTCTGTACTGTATATATGTTTACTTTCCATGGGCTTTATTGCCCTTACTTATGATCGCCGCCCATTTTTCACCGTCAAGCACCGAAAAGTGTCAACGCCCATTATTCACCTAGACCAGTGATATATATTATATGTGACGTATTTGCCTAGAATGTATTTGTAGTACATTGCAAAGTCCACATTTATATTTGCTCTTTTTGGAGGTGATTGTATATGGCGTATGTTTTGGTGTCTTTCAGGTGACCAGATTTCTGTCCTGGATGTGTCGGGGGCGACACATGTTATACAAGAGGGGTATGCAGTGTCCCACTACGTAGCTGTGGGCACTGCAAACTTGTTTTATTGTGTTTCATTGTCATATATTATGCCTGTATGCTGTACTTCATCTCATGTCATATTCTCCCATGTCATTATTTGATTTTTACATGTAAGATCCTTTACACAGGCCTAGTTAGGTTGCACTACACTAGTTTCTCCACAAGATGGGGCAGTGTTACTGTGTATATATAGCTTAGCTCAGGCCCAAGTTAGGCAGTTCAGTCCAGTTCAGAGTAGAGTCTTTCCCTGAAGTTTAGTCAGAGAGCAGCCATAATGTAGCTGTCTGCTGGAGGGAGGCTTCCTGCCTCTCTGCTCTCTCCCTGTTGGCTCCACAGTCCAGGGTTAAAGCCTACAAGATTCAGCCCAGAGTTGAGAAGTCCACTTCTACAGCTCACTCCTCCAGGGTGACCAGTGACAAGCTGCAACTGCAGGTATTCAAGGGGATTATTATACATAATTCAAGTCAAAGGATAACAAACAGCCATACTTAAAGGCTTCCCAGGCACCTTGCAAGCAGGTGTAGGACACAGCTTCTCGCATCCACACCTTCCAGTTTAAACCCTGAGGACAGATAGGCCATCTGTCAGAAAAGCACTGGAAAATAGAGGTTCAAAGATTCTGAAAACCACCTTCAAGTCAGGTTAGAATCAGGCAAGAGTTTTTACCATCCTAAGATTTGTATTACTTCAAAGCCTAGTCTGAAGCGGTAGCTTTCACATAGTCATATATATATATATATATATATATATATATATAAGAGCCTGTTTCTTCTGAGGACTTACATTACCCTACCCCTGTATGCATGAGACTGTATTTCATACTTGGATGTACCAATATTACCAGGAGCAACGTTCAGTAAAAGTTCTAAGTTGGATTGCACCATCTTTGTCTCAGTCTTCTGTTCCTCAATTAACACTACAGTAAATGGTTGTACCACCACAAAAGGTACTGGCGTCATGACTACAAGGGACCTTGCCATAGGCACATTAATACAGACCATCAAGGGCACCTCAAACCTCCATCTGGCCTGTGTCCCTTACACCAGAGTGTGCCCCAGAGAATTCCTGTGCCGTTCTCCTTATCATTTATGCTGTACAACAGCCCAGGAAAGGGATAGAGGGCTGCAAAAGGCAGCAAAATGTAGGTAAATCCCCTGCAAACAAATGTGGATAGGGAAATGAATAAAAATAAAATAAATAAAAATTTACCAATATCATTTGGAGAGAGGTCCCATAGCAGAGAATCAGGCTTCATGTCACCCACCACTGGAACAGGCCACTGTCAGATATTTAAGCCCCGGCACCCAGACAGAGGAGAATGGTCCCATTGCAGAGAATCAGGCTTCATGTCATAGCAGAGAATCGGGCTTCACGTCACCCACCACTGGAACAGGCCGTTGTCAGATATTTAGGCCCCGGCACCCAGACAGAGGAGAGAGGTCCCATAGCACAGAATCAGGCTTCACGTCACCCACCACTGTAACAGGCCACTGTCAGATATTTAGGCGCCAGCACCCAGACAGAGGAGAGAGTTCCCATAGCAGAGAATCAGGCTTCACGTCACCAACCACTGGAACAGGCCACTGTCAGATATTTAGGCCCCGGCACCCAGACAGAGGAGAGAGGTCCCGAAGCAGAGAATCAGGCTTCATGTCATAGCAGAGAATCAGGCTTCATGTCACCCACCACTGGAACAGACCACTGTCAGATATTTTTAGGCCCCGGCACCCAGACAGAGGAGAGAGGTCCCATAGCAGAGAATCAGGCTTCGTGTCATAGCAGAGAATCAGGCTTCACGTCACCCAACAGTGGAACAGGCCACTGTCAGATATTTTTAGAGAGGTCCCATAGCAGAGAAACTGGCTTCATGTCATAGCAGAAAATCAGGCTTCATGTCACCCACCATTGGAACAGGCCAAGGTCAGATATTTTAAGGCCCCGGCACCCAGACAGAGGAGAGAGGTCCCATAGCAGAGAATCAGGCTTCATGTCATAGCAGAGAATCAGGCTTCATGTCACCCAACAGTGGAACAGGCCACTGTCAGATATTTTTAGGCCCCGGCACCCAGACAGAGGAGAGAGGTCCCATAGCAGAGAATCAGGCTTCATGTCATAGCAGAGAATCAAGCTTCATGTCACCCACCACTGGAACAGGCCACTGTCAGATATTTTTAGGCCCCGGCACCCAGACAGGGGTGAGGTCCCATAGCAGAGATTCAGGCTTCATGTCATAGCAGAGAATAAGGCTTCACGTCACCCACCACTGGAACAGGCCATTGTCAGATATTTAGGCCCTGGCACCCAGACAGAGAAGAGAGGTCCCATAGCAGAGAATCAGGCTTCATGTCATAGCAGAGAATCAGGCTTTATGTCACCCAACAGTGGAACAGGCCACTATCAGATATTTTTAGGCCCCGACACCCAGACAGAGGTGAGAGGTCCCATAGCAAAGATTCAAGCTTCATATCATAGCAGAGAATCAGGCTTCACGTCACCCACCACTGGAACAGGCCATTGTCAGATATTTAGGCCCCGGCACCCAGACAGAGGAGAGAGGTCCCATAGCAGAGAATAAGGCTTCATGTCATAGCAGAGAATCAGGCTTCATGTCACCCAACACTGGAACAGGCCACTGTCAGATATTTTTAGACCCCGGCACCCAGACAAAGGAGAGAGGTTCCATAGCAGAGAATCAGGCTTCATGTCATAGCAGAGAATCAGGCTTCATGTCATAGCAGAGAATCAGGCTTCATGTCACCCAACACTGGAACCGGCCACTGTCAGATATTTTTAGGCCCCGGCACCCAGACAGAGGAGAGGTTCATTCAACTTTGGGTTGCCCCGCAATATAATGGTAAAATGAAAAAAAAAAGAGGATTGAATGAGGAAGTGCCCTGGAGTACAAGAATATATGGTTAAGGGGAGGTAGTTATAAATGTCTAATCTGCACAAGGGATGGACAGGTCCTGTGGGATACATGCCTGATTCATTTTTATGAACGTCAGCTTGTCCACATTAGCTGTAGACAGGCAGCTACGTTTGTCTGTAATGACGCCCCCTGCCGTGCTGAATACACGTTCAGACAAAACGCTGGCCGCCGGGCAGGCCAGCACCTCCAAGGCATAAAAGGCTAGCTCTTGCCACGTGGACAATTTGGAAACCCAGAAGATGAATGGGGCCGAACCATCAGTCAGTACGTGGAGGGGTGTGCACACGTACTGTTCCACCATGTTAGTGAAATGTTGCCTCCTGCTAACACGTTCCGTATCAGGTGGTGGTGCAGTTAGCTGTGGCGTGTTGACAAAACGTTTCCACATCTCTGCCATGCTAACCCTTCCCTAAGAGGAGCTGGCCGTGACACAGCTGCGTTGGCGACCTCTTGCTCCTTCTCTGCCTTCGCCTTGGGCTAGTCCCAGATCTGCGACGAGATTTCGCCCATTATCGCACACCACCAGGCCGGGCTTGAGGCTCACCGGCAGCAACCACTCGTCGGTCTGTTGTTCAATACCCCGCCACAACTCCTGCGCGGTGTGGGGCCTGTCCCCCAAACATATGAGTTTCAGAATGGCCTGCTGACGTTTACCCGGGGCTGTGCTGAAGTTGGTGGTGAAGGTGTGTGGCTGACTGGATGAGCAGGTGGAAGAAGAGGAGGAGGAAGCTGAGTAGGAGGAGAAGGCAACAGGAGGCAAAGAATGTTGCCCTGCGATCCTTGGCGGCGGAAGGATGTGCGCCAAACAGCTCTCCGCCTGGGGCCCAGCCGCCACTACATTTACCCAGTGTGCAGTTAGGGAGATATAGCGTCCCTGGCCGTGCTTACTGGTCCACGTATGTGTGGTTAGGTGGACCTTGCCACAGTTGGCGTTGCGCAGTGCACACTTGATTTTATCGGATACTTGGTTGTGTAGGGAAGGCACGGCTCTCTTGGAGAAGTAGTGGCGGCTGGGAACAACATACTGTGGGACAGCAAGCGACATGAGCTGTTTGAAGCTGTCTGTGTCCACCAGCCTGAATGACAGCATTTCATAGGCCAGTAGTTTAGAAATGCTGGAACTCAGGGCCAGGGATAGAGGGTGGCTAGGTGGGAATTTATGCTTTCTATCAAATGTTTGTGAGATGGAGAACTGAGCGCTGCCGTGTGACATGGTGGAGATGCTTGGTGATGGAGGTAGTGGTGTTGGTGGTACATCCTCTGTTTGCTGGGCGGCAGGTGCCAACCTTCCTCCAGAGGCGGAGAAAGAGGCCGAGGCAGCAGCAGAAGAGTTAGCAGGGGGAGCCTGAGTGAGTTCCTTGTTTTTAAGGTGTTTACTCCACTGCAGTTCATGCTTTGCATGCAGGTGCCTGGTCATGCAGGTTGTGCTAAGGTTCAGAACGTTAATGCCTCGGTTCAGGCTCTGATGGCACAGCGTGCAAACCACTCGGGTCTTGTCGTCAGCACATTGTTTGAAGAACTGCCATGCCAGGGAACTCCTTGAAGCTGCCTTTGGGGTGCTCGTTCCTAGATGGCGGAGGCCAGTAGCAGGCGGACACTCTTGGCGGCAGGTGTTCTGCTTTTGCCCACTGCCCCCTCTTTTGCTACGCTGTTGGCTCGGTCTCACCACTGCCTCTTCCTCCGAACTCTGAAAGTCAGTGGCATGACCTTCATTCCATGTGGGGTCAAGGACCTCATCGTCCCCTGCATCGTCTTCCACCCAGTCTTCCTCCCTGACCTCCTGTTCAGTCTGCACACTGCAGAAAGACGCAGCAGTTGGCACCTGTGTTTTGTCATCATCAGAGACATGCTGAGGTGGGATTCCCATGTCCTCATCATCAGGAAACATAAGTGGTTGTGCGTCAGTGCATTCTATGTCTTCCACCGCTGGGGAAGGGCTAGGTGGATGCCCTTGGGAAACCCTGCCAGCAGAGTCTTCAAACAGCATAAGAGACTGCTGCATAACTTGAGGCTGAGACAGTTTCCCTGATATGCATGGGGGTGATGTGACAGACTGATGGGCTTTGTTTTCAGGCGCCATCTGTGCGCTTTCTGCAGAAGACTGGGTGGGAGATAATGTGAATGTGCTGGATCCACTGTCGGCCACCCAATTGACTAATGCCTGTACCTGCTCAGGCCTTACCATCTTTAGAACGGCATTGGGCCCCACCAAATATCGCTGTAAATTCTGGCATCTACTGGGACCTGAGGTAGTTGGTACACTAGGACGTGTGGCTGTAGCAGAACGGCCACGTCCTCTCCCAGCACTAGAGGGTCCACTAACACCACCACGACCATGTCCGCGTCCCTTACTAGATGTTTTCCTCATTGTTACCGTTCACAATAAGAAAAAAATTATTTGGCCCAATTTATTGAATTTAAATTCAGGCCTTTTTTTACAGGCACCTACCACTATCTGGCTATCTACTTAGGTACCGTATTACACTAATACAGGCACAGCAGTAACGACAGATTTAGCTGAATATAAATTGTAGGCCTAGTATTTAGGCCCTGGATGACAGGTATCCCTTTTACGGACAGAATTAGACCTGGAAATGCATAGTAGCGTGTGTGTGAAGTTATTAAGGATGTCCCTATCTGCACCTTCAATCTAATATACCCTTTTATGGATAGATTTAAACTTGGCCTGATACAGCAGAAACCACTGATTTAAGGAATTGCTAAGTTGGGAATTGTATTTCAACCCAGAAAAATATATATCCTTTGCCAGACAGCAGACAGTATTACAATTGGCTGGCCACAGCTGAAACACCAGATTTAGGGTACTTCTATTTTGGCAATTGTATTTCACCCCTCAATAAAATAGCAAGCACAGCCAAGCCCCTGATGTAGGATATAGCAAAAAAACAACAACACACTATTGATGGTTAAATTTACTTGGTGGCAGCTTGTGCTGGCGCACCACAAGACGCAAAATGGCTGCCGATCACCCCAGAAAAAGTGACAGAAAAACGCTCTGGACAGCCTAAAAACAGTGAGCAATTAAATAGCAGAGATTGAAGTATACACAGCTGTAGATCGATCACTTCAGTAAGTGTTTTTGAAGACTAAATCACTGCCTAATCTCGCCCTAACAGCAGCAGCTGCATCCTATCCCTACACTGATCAGAGCAGAGTGATGTGCGGCGCTATGTGACTCCAGCTTAAATAGAGGCTGGGTCACATGCTGCACTGGCCAATCACAGCCATGCCAATTGTAGGCATGGCTGTGATGGGCTCTTGGGGCAAGTAGTATGACGCTTGTTGATTGGCTGCTTCGCACCCTTTCAAAAAGTGCCAAGAAAGCGCCAAACACCGAACCCGGACTTTTACGAAAATGTTCGGGTTCGGGTCCGTGTCACGAACACCCCAAAATTCGGTACGAACCCAAACTATACAGTTCGGGTTCGCTCATCCCTAGCAGCCGCCTGTCCACAGCCAATGTGGACAAGCTCATGTTCATTAAAATGAACCAGTCATAGATCCCACAGGACTTGTTCGTACCTTGTGCAAAATAGACATGTATATCAGCCTAAGGCTACTTTCACACTTGCGCTTGATCGGATCCGTTCTGAACGGATCCGATCATATTAATGCAGACGGAGGCTCCGTTCAGTACGGATCCGTCTGCATTAATAACTTAGAAAAATTTCTAAGTGCGAAAGTAGCCTGAGCGGATCCGTTCAGACTTTCAATGTAAAGTCAATGGGGGACGGATCCGCTTGAAGATTGAGCCATATGGTGTCATCTTCAAGCGGATCCGTTCCCATTGACTTACATTGTAAGTCTTGACGCCTGGCGTTCAGCTGTCCGCCTGGCCGTGCGGAGGTCGAGCGGAGCGGAGGCTGAACGCCGCCAGACTGATGCAGTCTGAGCGGATCCGCATCCATTCAGACTGCATCAGGGCTGGACGGAAGCGTTCTGCTCCGCTCGTGAGCTCCTTCAAACGGAGCTCACGAGCGGACAGCAGAACGCTAGTGTGAAAGTAGCCTTACCCAGCCATTGTTATACTACAGTTCAATTGCTCATTGTTGTATTTTTGATATTTCCCACTCTTTTGGGGTGTACCGCTTCCACCTACACTGCTACGTCCACCGCCTCCTCAACCTCCTACTCCATATGGACCTCCACCTCATACATCAAGATTATTTTTTGTTAATTTTTACGTATTTTATTTTATTTTAAGTCATTTCACTAATTTGTCTGATACATTGGTTACATATCTCACATTTTTGGCGGAGATATACCCCTGCTCTACCTAGTGGACAGGTTAATAAATATAACTAATTTGCATTGTTACATTGTCGGGTGAAATTCACCAATTTTTGGCTGTGATATACCCCTGCTCTACTTAGTGGACAAGGAAATACATTTCACTAATTCGTCTGTTACATTCTTGGGAGACATTTTACCATTTTTGCAGTGAATAAACCCCTGCTCTGCATAGTTGACAGGGCCCGGAATTTTAAAAAATCGTCTGTTCCATTGGTGGGTGACATTAATCTATTTTTGCAGATGAAAAATCCCTGCTCTGCATAGGTGACAAGGACTTAAATTTCTAAAATTCATCTTTAATTGGCCCTTTCATTCGATCCTTCTGCTTTAATAACTTGTCCCACATTTCAGGTCGATCACATTGCAGCCATTGACCTCCCTTAGATGTGGTATTCCTTTCTCACGCTCCCTCTCCGGCGTGGAACCCTGATTCGCCGCTTACCGTGATCAACATTGTAGGCGCAGAAAAGAACATCGAAAGTTGATAGAAAAGATATCCAATTGGATTGTAGACATCACAGGAATGTGAGATCAGGCAGAAGTTATCTAGAGCGGCAGCAGGGCCTCTCCTGTCTAACGTTTCAGAATCCAAAATACCCCAGTGACATTCCCTAAAAATTTGCAATCATTCCAATAACAGGGCATCTTAAGAGTCCTGTATTGTTATTTATCGTCACTACCTCCCAGAGTTGGGAGTGGGTAATTGTCGCACGCCCCCTCCTTTACTTGAAAGCTTCGGCTTCAATAATTTGTCCCACATTTCCACTCGATCACATTTAATTTCATCCATTGACCTGACTTGGATGTGGTATCCCTTTCTCACGCTCCCTCTCTGGCGTGGAACCCTGATTCGCTGCTAACCGTGATCAACATGGTAGGCGCAGAAAAGAACATCGAAAGTTGATAGAGCAGATATCCATTTGGATCGTGAACATCACTGGGACATGCGATATGGTGGAGCAGTATGTGTACTCCTACACCTACTGACTGATGGGTCTGCCCCCTTCAACTTCTGGGTCTCTAAATTGGGCACATGGCCTGAGCTTGCCCTTTAGGAGGTGCTGGCCTGCCCTGCAGCCAGTGTATTGTCTGAACGTTTGTTTAGCATGGCTGGAGGGGATTATCACAGGTTATATTTCCCAATGTTTTGGGGTCTACCCAAAATTTAAACAAAATATATATATATAATAAAATAAAATAAAAAACAAAAACAAAAAACAGTGTTTTCTTTATTATATATTTTTTATTTTTGAATATTTTATGTTATAAGTGATTTACCTATCCACATTTGTTTGCAGAGCACTTGCCATGCTCTTAACCACATTTTGCTGCCATTTGCAGCCCTCTAGCCCTTTCCATGACATTTTTACAGCCATTTTAGTGCTCAAAAGTTAGGGTCCCCATTGACTTCAATGGGGTTCGGGTTTGGGGTCAAGTTCGGGTCCCGAACTCGAACTTTTTTGTGAAGTTCGTCCGAACCCGTTGAACCCGAACATCCAGGTGTCCGCTCAACTCTACCCATAACACCAAGGGCACCTCAACCAACATCTGGCAGGAGATCCCTGAACACGAGAGTGTGCCCCAAGGGAATACGGTGCTATCCTTTCCATCACTGGGTGCTGCAGAAACGTGAGTGCCAACTACTACACCCATCGGCCCACTGCACTCACGCATTGCACCCCTGTAGTCCCGGTCGCTGCACAATATGCATATTATTGCTGTTCTGGCCTGCAATCTCCTTCAGATTATTTGACAGTAAACACAGAATATTAATCAGCTCTGGCATACCCACTTCAACCCCAGTGCTCTCCTGCTCTACAGTTGGGAGCCCTTCTTCTGCCATCTGCTTGAGAATATATCAGGAACATCCAGCTCCTCATCTCTCTGCATCTTGCTGACTTTTCTAGGACATGGAGACTTTGAAGGATGATTTGGAAGTTAAGCCAGCAAAAGATAAGGATGGTCATTATTAAGACCTGGCCCCCCTAAGGGGTGCAGACTGGTCGGTATAGGTTGGCACACTGGCAGTGGAATAATAAAGGCTTTCATCTTATTGGTATTGAATTATATATCTTAGTTTACAGCTGATGTAGGAATAAGTAAATAAAAGTGACACAGAATACGTCTCCCTGAACTCTCCCCGCAGTCTCCCTGCACTCTCCCTCTCCAATATTCTTCTATTAATCGTTTTCAGCAACATTGTCCCTTGCGCATGAGGGCTTGCCACGTCTCTCCCTATGCCCAGTAGTGATGAGTGGCAGGGACAATATTTCACAAATATTTTTTAGAATATTCATCATATATTCGTGAATTTGCTAATTTTTTTATTATATTCTTGATTGCGAAAATTGATAATGCAATATTCGCGTAAAGCGCGCAAAATACAGGTGTGGGTCAGTTATGCTACATTTTTCAAGCTGATGTAAGTTTCATGAGACTGGAGAAAATGGTTGGCACGGCAGAACATTAGAATAGCTTTATATGCAGATAGAGTGCTCCAATATATTCGCGCTTGCGAATTTTCTGCATACTTTTTCGTTGGGGAGGTTCTTTTTATATAGTAAGGAGCAGGCAACTTCTCATTGGTCCAAAAGCTAGAAAAAGGGAGGGATGATTACCTGATGTGTACTGTGTTAAAAAAAAAACAAGAAAAGAAAATATTCGTCATTACGAAATATATAGCGCTATATTCTAAATGTTTGCAAATTCTCAAAGTGCCGATATTTGCGATAAAAATTTGCTTTTCGAATATTCATGCTGAACACTAATGCCCAGCTCACAGGACAATGGAGAAGACTGCACAGGATGAGGGTCGCATGGCATTATGGGTAATCTCACGTTATCGGGCTTCTTACTTTCAATTTGTAACATGTGCAGCTGCCATTTTAGGAAAAAATTATTTGTTATCACGAAACGCGAGGAAATTCTAATTTGTGTGGAATCAACACTAATCAAGTGCCAGGTCCAGGGTACTGCTCAGTAGTTTTCTTATTCCCTATCCCTTCCCCTAACTGCTGGCATAGTAATCCCATAGAGAAGCACTTGAAGCTGGCCAGACATATTTCATTCATTAATCCCTCCTTCTAAATCTACAGACATTTATATTTATATCTTGATCTAGACAGTGGAGAAGGAAATTGTGGGGGCAATACATACCATATGTATCTCTGGAGCTACAGTATACGTGAAGACTATTTTATACACAAGGGCAGACATGTAAGTGCTTATTACAATGCTTCCTGACAGATGTAGGCACTTCATTGTGTATAAGGGAACAAAGTTCTGCAGATAAGTAGATAAGTATCCCCAAAAAAAAATTTTACATTTGTGGGATAACCCTTTAAAAAAGGATCAAATGAAGAGTTCTGAAATGTGCTTACATAGTATGGCCCCATGTTGCTATATAGTTTAAACACTAGGTGGCACCATACTACTGTAAGTAAATAGCACAACTTCACAGGATAGTTTTTTTGAAACACCATGTAGTGGCAAATATGCATATTTTATAATCTACAAAATGAAATTATGAGATTATGAAATATAATGGTGGGACAACCACTTTAAGCGGTCAGGGACGTGACTGGTGAGGGTGACATAAGTGATGAACAGGCATTAGTTAATGATGATGTAGCCAATGGCATGTGGGAGCCAGGTGAAGAGGGGGCATCATCATCATCATCAGGCCCCTGAGACAGCAGCAGGGTGGCAGCATGCCAATGAGCCAGCAGGGTGGAAGCAGGTGGAGATCAGGAGCAAAACGCGCCTGGGTAGACAGTCTGCTACTCAGGAGCCTACCTGTCAGGAAACAACTAGCAGGATATGGGTTCATAAACACAGCGGCTAGCAGTCAGCACAAAATGTTGGGGTTAAAGTGCCATACTCGGCAGTGTGGGAATTTTTATAAAATTGCTGGAGGACGTTAGTGTGGCGGTATGCAGGATAAGTGGGCAGAAGGTGAAGCACGGACAGGATGCTAATGTTGGCACCACGGCCCTGCGTCAACACAAGTAGCATCACCATAAAGTGGCCTGGGAAAAATGTGGCACTAATATAGTGGTACAGCCTGACACAGCAAACGCTCAATCCTCGGGCAATTGAAATCTTTTGACATATCGTGGTGTCTAATCATGATCTGCTGCTTGCAAGCAACTGTACAACTGGGGACGAGTAATGCTTTAACAATCACTCCTCCTCATGCTGTGAAGGAGATCGCTGCATGTAATAGCAGCGGTCTCATCCACTAACAAGCAGGCGATTAATCAGGGTGTCTAATACAGTCTTAACTCCATTAATTATCATTCAGTGTATGCAGAGGTCATATCATCAATAACCACCACTAGCATCAATAATATGCAAGTGGAGATGCTGATATAGTGTGCAGGCTGTACTTTAACCCCTTAGTGACCGGCCAGTTTTGGGCCTTACTGACCAAGCGGTTTTATTCCTTTTTTTCATTGAGAGCTCTAACTTTTTAATTTTTCCGTCTATATATAGCTTTATGAGGGCTTTTTTTTTTTTTTTGCGGGACAAATTGGAATTTTTTTAATGGTGCCATTTTAAGGTACACATAACTATTAACTAATTTTTTGGCACAAATAACATAACATATTTATTCTTTGGGTCAGTAAGATTACAGTGATTCCAAATACATATATATTTCTTTACATTTTACTACTTTTTTGCAATAAAAGCCCTGGGCATTCCAAGATCCATAACTTTTTTAGTTTTCTTTCTATGGAGTTGTGTGAGGGCTTTCTTTTTTGCGGGACGACTTTTATTTTTCATTAGTATAATTTTTTAGTAAATAAAACTTTTTGATCGCTTGTTGTTATGTTTTTTCGTTAGCAACCAAGAAAAAATTTGCAATTCTGTCTTTTTTGTTTAATTCTTTTTTACGGAATTCACCATAGGGGAAAATGTACATGATATTTATGTAGTACGGGTTGTTATGGATGCGGTGATATCAAACATATGGGGCAGATTTTTGTTTGCAATTTTTTTCATTGAAAAGAGTATTTTCAATGGAAAAAAAGCTACATTTTTTTAATGGGATTTTTTGTTGTTGAATAAACGTGTTTTTTTTACCACCTAATATTCCCACAAGGGGACTATAGCAGACAGCTTTTTGATTGATTTTAAAATGCAATGCACTATCCCTATAGTGCATTGCATTTTAATGTCAGTGCTATTCTGACATTGACAGAGGCGCAGCCAGCTGGAAATTACTCAAAGCTGGTCTGGGTGGGGCCTACATCAGACCCCTGCCAGGCTTCATACACATCGGCACCCCGCGATCGCATTTTCGGGGTGCCGATGGGAGACAGAGAGAGAGTTTGCTCCCTCTGTCAGCACTTTACATGCAGCTGGAGAGCTGGGCCCCGACTCCCTGCTTCTCGGGGGACCCGTGCAGTGCTTAGACTGGGCCACTGTAAAAAAGCAGTGGTCCAGCCTAAGGCCCCTTGGTGACCGCCGTAAAAAGGCATATGGGTGGTCACTAAGGGGTAAAGGTGTCAAAATTGGACCAAAATCTTTCTTTTGATCGATTCTTTCTTCTCAGGGAATTGGCTGCCTTCATATATAGCACCCTATTAGGAAACCCTGTATTAATAGAGAGTGCCATCTGTTCAAGTTCCTTCTTTTGGCTAGAATGGAAATCAGTTACAAAGACGATCCGAATGGGCACCATGTAATGCTTATTTTTACTTCTACTGGTGCTGCAATGAATTGGAACATTTACTATTAGTTTCCTCAAAATGCTGATTGCTGGGGGTCCCAACTCTCACTTTGTGATCAACTTATTGTCAATGTACAATATCATACAGGACCAGGTCACAAGCAAGCTGCTCTAGTCCTCCATAAGAGAAAAGGCTGCTCTTGCAGAAGCTGAGGCTGCAACAGTAAGGTCTTCCGTTGCTGCACAAGAGATGCAACTAAAGAAAGAAAGAGCGTCAAAGGAAAAAGAGAGAGCATGCCTGCAGGAATCATTGGAAGAGACAGCAGGACTGCAAGCATCAATGGAAAAACTTGCCTCAGAGAAATAAGCGGCAGCCGCAATAGCCAAAGCAGAATACCTGGAAGCCTTGGAGTTCCTAGAATCCAAGAAACACAGCCAGACCTGGATGAACAAGATCTAGCACAGTGCGTCTCAGAATATGTCCATCAGCATACAAAGACAGATGACAACTATGATCCAGTATATCAGCCAGCTTATACAGAGTGCCAAAGATCCTACCTTGAACCACAGTACCTCAAGCAGGACGGTATACAACAAGGCGATGCTGACCACAACTACCGCCCTACAGAACAAAAGCTACGGTACAACCTTTACTTCGACTTCAGAATGGTATTATACAGACTGCCCTAAGCCATAAACCCCTAAAAGGTATGGTGATACACCACACATGCAGCATAATAACAACCCACCGGTAGTGGCGCTAATCAGGCCGCCATGGACTACGATAAGTTCTTTGCTAAACGGGAGCTGGTTACCAAAGGACTTACAGTATAAAGTTCACCAATCTCCACAAGAACTACAGGGCATGGTGAGCCTCCTTCCAGAACGCCATAAGATACTTAGATCTTTCCTATAGTGAGGAGTTAGATCTCTTGTTAAAGTGGCTTGGAAGCGAGTTTACTGAACACGCCAAAAGAATCAGAGACATGAACATAAACTATCCGGGCAAAGGCCTAAAGATCGTGTGGGAAAGACTTGATGAGTGTTATGGGTAAATAGAAGCTATAGAAAATGCTTTATTTAAGAGAATTGATAATTTTCCCAGAATAGTAGATAGGGGTCACCAGAAGCTCAGGGAACTCAGCGATTTGCTAATAGGGCTAGCATTCCTGGACACCACTAGAGGTGTCAACCCGATTGTCCAAAAACTTCCTTATAACCTACAGGAGAAGTGGACCACACATGGTTACCATTATAAACGGTTTCATAATGTACCATTCCCCCCCTTCGTGCTGTTTGTAGACTGTGTTGCTGAACAGGCAAGGATCAGAAATGATCCCAGTTTTGACTTTACATTCTCACTACAACATCGCACTTCGCCAGGAACTGTAAGGTCAGTCTGACATGCACAGAATGCGGTAGCATAGAACACAACACGGCTTTACACTCTGGACCACCCTCTCAGGTATCATCCCAAGCAGAAGAGCATGATGGAAAGCAGATAGACACTGACATCAAACCTTCTTTGACACCTTTAACATCGTAGGGTCCGATTCTCCCTACTCCTTAAAGACATGTGCAGGTACCGTTGAGAAGGTGGGGAGGAAAGCAACTGGGTACAAGGTGGAGTCCATAGATGGTCAGACCTGCTTGTCCCTGCCAACCATACTGGAGTGCAATCACATTCCTGACAACCGTTCTGAGATACCTACACCAGAGGTAGCAGCATATCACCCCCATCTGAAGCATATAGCTCACCTGATACTGGAACTGGACCTAGAAGCCCTGATAGTCTTACTCATTGGAAGAGACATACTGCGAGTTCATAAGGTTAGAGGGCTGATTAACGGTCCCCAAAATGCTCCATACGCCCAGAGACTTGACCTAGGATGGGTGATCATAGGAGACGTCTGTCTAGGAGGAGCACACAAGCTGACCTCAGTCAATAGTATGCTCACCAACACACTTGAAAATGGATGTCCTTCCCTATTCCAGCCATGTCACAGTAGTTTCCTAATAAAATAATTGCCACACAGAGCTCCTATGCCTTGTCCTTTCGCAGATACCTCCTGTAAAGACCACGCCTGCGATGGTGAGCAAGATCACTTAGGGTGCACAGTTTTCCAGAGGACAAGAGAAGACAACAGGGTCGCAATGTCCATAGAAGACAGGCTGTTCTCGGATATCATGCATCAAGGAATAGTAAAAGACAAGTCAAAAAGCCACATTCACCTTCCAAATCAGCAAGGAAGAAAAGCCCTTTACTATAAACAGCTGATATGATTCCCTGGGATTCGTAACGCCTGTTACCATCCAAGGTAAAATGATGCTAAGGGACTTCACCACAGAGACGTCTGATTGGGATGATCCGCTTCCCATGGAGAAAAAGGACCTGTGGACAGGTTGGAAGAAGTCTCTCGAAGCTTTGACCAGCCTTCATGTGGCACGACCATATGCTTCCGTGCCATCTACTGAAGTCAAGATGCAAAGACTATACATCTTCTGCGATGCTTCAGTCAAGGTAATTGCTGTCGTAGCATACCTAAAAACCATTGATGTCAAAGAACAATGCCATATAGGAAGAAAAGGGTTAATATATAGGATTTGTCATAAGCCGGACCAAACTGGTGCTACTCCGTGAACACACTATTTCTAGGTTGGAGCTCTGCACTGCGGTGCTTGCAGTGTAGTTGGCTGAACTTATAACTTCTGGAATGAACCTAAAAATAGAAGAAGTTGAGTTTTATACGGACAGCAATGAAACCAGACGCTTTTACGTATATGTCTGCCATCGGGTGCTAAGGATCAGGAGATCCACTTGTCCTAAACAGTGGTACTACGTGCCCACACAGCATAATCCTGCGGACCATGCGACTAGATCCGTCACACCATGCCACCTTAAAAACACAACATGGTTTACGATCCGTGTTCCTGTACCGTTCAACATCTTGCAGTACCAGAGTCGACACATTTGAATTGGTAGACCCAGATACAGATGAAGAAATTCAACCCAAAGTATCTGCTGTACTCACAGTGACTTTGAACCACCAACACAAATCCCATCATTTCAACAGGTTCTCCACCTGGATGTTGCTCTTTTGTGCTATAGCCTGTGTAGTTCATACAGCTCAGACATTACCTGTAAGCCAGAAGCCCTGCAAAGTTTGGCATCACTGTGAACATGCCTTTACCGCTCCTAATCTGAAAAGGTCGAAGAACATAATAATTTAAATGATACAACATGAATGTCATGCTAAGGAAATAGACTACCTCAGCAAAGGCCAAACAGTCTCCAAAGATAGCACTTTGAAGAAGCTTGATCCCACCATTGACCAAAATGGGTGGCTAAGAAAGAAGGACCTAGTGGTGGTGTCCGTTGACGCCAGACGGGGAGTGTTCTGCCTCCAGCAGAGGGAGATTCATTTCAGTTCAAATCTATTTAATTTCTAATTCATTCTGCTGCAATTTCTGTATTCCTGTAGTTATTAGTTAGGTAACAGCTCCATCTAGCGGCGGTAAAAATGTAGTGCACCTTAGTTCTTGTTAATAAAGATTATTTCTTTGTGGGAGGTGCTAGGCATTGTGGGTAGTGCAAGGCATTCTGGGAAGGAGAAGCCCCAGTCTTCAGTCTACATGCAGACTACAGGACATCAGCAGAGCTGTTCAATGCAGTTCTCCTTCTCAAACTCCACCATCTTTGTGCAAGTATATCTGGTGAGTGAGATCTACCTTGTTTCAGGGACATTATGTTATGCAGAGCTGTTTAGCTAGGTATAAGTGTTATTTCTGTTAGCTAGCCATGCAATCTATGTATAGGCAGCCATTTTGGATATATGCCCAGTGTTAATGTAATGTTATAATTAGAGATGAGCGAATTGAAGCTGACAAAGTAAAATTCGTTACAAATTGAGTAATTTCTGAACAAATGCGAATTTCCTTGTGCTTCGTGGTAACGAATCGCAATTTTTCCTAACATGCCGGCTAGTCGGCTATAATGGCGGCTACACGTGTGAGGATATCGGGCAAGGAACTATGGGAAGGCGGGATGTCCAGCCAGCAGCCAGCCAGCCCAGTGATGTCACAACCCTATAAATACGGCGGCCATCCTGGAGTCTGCCATTCACTATCGTACTTTGTTCAGGGACAGATGTGTATGCAGGCGCTAGGGAGACTGAAAGAAAAAGTAATTGTAAAAAAAAAAAAAAAAAAAGGAAAGAAGCGATTTACTAGTACAGGGAAAGGATAGCGAGAGGAATCATTTCACAGGCAGGAAGGGACGTGTGCAGATGATAGGGAGAGTCATAGGAAAATCCTCATTGTCAAAAAAAAGCTATTTACAAGTGCAGGGAAACATTACTTGGGGATCCAGATAGTCTCATAATACAGCTCTGTCATTCCAGCAATTAGTTATTGGGGTGAAAAAGAGAAAAATAGACAATTATTTACTTAGAAATCGTTTAGTGGCCTATTTTAGTCCAATACGAGAAATATATACGCAGTTCACTTTTGCTGTTATTTACGCTAAAATCGTTTTGTTGCCAATTTCAAATCCTTTAGTTGCCTATCTCAGTAAAAAAAGAAAAATATATTTGGCGCTTTTAGGGGTGTTTTAATTTGCTTTTAATTTATTTAGTTCAGCTAAAAGCATGTCAGACAGAGAAGTGCCAGGCCCTGCACAGGGAAATGTCAGAGGTGTAAAGGATTATGGCGCAGTCACAGGTCGCAGCAGAGTAAAGGGGCGTGGCAGAAGGTGTTTTTTCTCGAGACCTCAGGTCCACACGTCAGCTTAGCAGTCGTGTCTTGACCAGCAACCCAGCGGTTCTAGATTGGTTGACTGGATCTTCGACTTCATTGCAAGTGACAGCAGTACCAGCAGCCTGAGTCTAGAGTTGCTGATGAGCAGCTTTCTTCACCCGCATAGTGAAGAAACTACTTACCAGCAGCAGCAGGTAGACCTGGAGCAGGACCTGAACCAGCAGGTGGTGGCATACTTTGACAGCACCCTGCCAGCCGTCATAGAAGATCTGCTGGACTACTGGATTTGTGGCCGCAACTGGCCGAGTTTGCCGTGGAAAAGCTGTCCTGCCTGGCCAGTAGTGTGGCATCAGAGCAGGTGTTTAGTGCGGCGGGAGACATAGATTTATGCTATCTTTCACATACAGGGCCACCCCTCCCCCTTCTTGCCTTCTCTGTCTTTCCTGTATAGAGAGCACCCTGGTATTGATATATCCCAGTCATTACTCCCCTTGAACCACGTCCCAGTAACAGCCACTACATCTATATTCTCAGATGCCATAGCCTCAAGTTCATTGATCTTATTCCCTAGACTGCGGGCATTTGTAGACAAGACTCTGAGCTTGTCATTTCTTAACCTTTGTGCTACTGGCCTCTTCTGGCATTGTTCCGGGGGGCAGTTGGACTGCTGGATTATAACTCTTTTGCCCCCCTTTCCTAGTTTAAATGTTTCTTAGAAAATACTTGGAACTGTTCACCGAGGACATTCGTTCCCTTGAGAGAAAGATGCAAACCATCTTTCTTGTACAGTTCTTTTCCATTCCAACAAGAGCTAACATGAGACACAAAGCCAAACCAACACGGATCCTGTCTGTGTAGCAGCTGTAAGTCCTGAATGGTCACATCAGAATTGGCTTATGATTTGGTAGCCAAAAGGAGGATTCGGTACAAAACACAGAAGACATGCAAATATTACCTTCACGCTCACGTGTCATCTCTGTATTAGACCCACTCCTGTTTTTTTGGGCATTACCAATACTTATGGATTACTGAGCAAATGCTGACCGAGTGAAGGCGTATGCTCCCCAGACAGGATCTGTTTTTTGTGGGTTATTGTTCTGACGGATCAGAGGAAGGGAAAATTAATCAGTGACGTCAACACAAACTTACTGCTGACATCCTCTCCACTCTGTCGGGGGTCTCTACCTGTATAAGAGTTTAATAGAACAGGTTCTGTAGACATCTATGGGGAATCAGCTGATGAGGGTGTAAAAGGAGTGCACTTCTTCCTGACAATAACATGGACCTGTAAGACTGAGTTCATACTTAAGTTATTTGATTAGTTTCGGCGAATTTAAGTATACTTTCTTATAATTTTAATCAAGTTTTGGTTCAATTTAATATTAAATATTTAATGAATTTACTAATAAACATTACATGTTGCCTAAGACAGGAGAGAATCAGCCAGTCTTCTGTTTATTCAACGATGTGGTGTTGCAATGGAGAAAGCATGCAAAGAAAATAATTCCTCTCCACCTGGAGACGAATCCTGTCAAGATTGCTGCAAGTGCGGTATTGGCTGCTCATCGACCAAGATACTTCTGGGGGCAACCTGCCTGGCATGAACAGGCCTCCAGTAGCTACAGACAATGAGAAGACAAAGGTTCAAGATAGCGTGGAGCTCGGAAGAGTCGCAAAGTTAGTCAATATTCAAATCACCAACCAGGCCCCGGTCTCATTATACGGTGAAAACAAAAAATCACGGGTTCCCAGTCATCATGGAACTGAAAAGGAGGGCATCCTTCTTATATTTAATTAATGTAATAATAAAATATTTCTTACATTTACTAATAAAAATTTTATTTTGTCTACAACAGGAGAGAAACGGCCAGTCTTCTGTTTATTCAATGACGTGGTGTTGCGATGGAGAAAGCATGCAATGAAAACAATTCCTCTCCACCTGGAGACAATCCTGTCAAGATTGCTGCAAGTGCCGTATGGCTGCTCATCGACCAAGATACTTCTGGGTGATGGTAGTGATGCCTGGTAGTGATGGACGAACATCGACCGGGACGATTCGCTAACGTGCGGTCGTGGCGGGCCCCATTCACTTTAATGGCAGGAGGAACTGAAAAACCTTTAGGTCATATTTGCAGCAAAAAAACACTTACTAGAAGTACATAAATAGTCCCACAACATGGACAGTGATATACCAGAGGGGGATCATTGGCAAAAATTCCCACAAAAAAATATGTACCGGTATTTTAATCAGGGGCCATTTTTATGCGTCTTAAAGGAAAACTCTCAAAAATGTGCCCTGTTAGAGCCTAGAAAATTTCCTATTTATTTCCTATTTATTGTTTTGATGTATACAAATGTATACAAATGTGCAGCACTCCACGTTTTTGTATCGTGCAGAGTCCATTAAAAAAATGCATATGTTAACATAAATGTTTTTTCTACCATGGAACTGTATGATGAACAGACGCCACTGTACGGCATCAGTCTGAGGCATCTGTTAACACATACATTTTTGGTATGTATTAAATAGATGGAAAAAATAGGATGTGAACCCAGCCCTTGTGTCAGAATAAGCACCAGTACACAGCCGAGCAGCGCGGCGGAGAGGGGAGGCCGCCATGTACTGACAGAGCGCTACCTGGTCCTTGTGGTCATGGATGACGGCTGTGTTTCCCAAAGATCATTTTCTACTGGGAAATACAGGGCACAGTATAATACACTAGAATCTATATACTATAAAGATATTAGCCCTACCCCGAATAATAATACAATTAGGTGGTCATTTATTATATAGAAATACGTCTATGTTAGGCTTATTTCTGACACAGATTGTGGCGCAAAGGTCCTTAGCACCGCAATCTGCATATTTTTCCCCCTCATGCCAAGTCTAAAAAAGGATGGCGTAGGCAGGGAAAGGGATACAGTTATGGCCATCCAGTTATTAGATACCACTGCCATATATTGACCGGATAACATCGCCATACCCCGTGACCAGATAAAAATGTATAAGAGGGCACAGTACAGGGAATGACTTGGGGCACTGCACAGGGTGTGGTAAGAGGGCACAATGCAGGGTATAAGGGGGCAAGGTACAGGGTGATGGGCACAGTACGGGGTGGGGGGCACAGTCACATGACCCTGTGACATTAAAAGGTCCTTGAATGCGGTTAATAAACCACCATAATGAGAGGCGGAGGACTGAGACAGGGGTGTGATTATTTGGCTAGAGATAATAAATTTAACTGTTGGCCAGTACAGGCCCCAAAAATTAGGCAATAGGCATTCACCTGACAGCAAAGAACTTTGGATTCTGTGGCTGGAGGTACATTAGGCAGTCACAGGATAAAAATGTAACTGTCGGCAAGTACAGGCCCCAATAATTAGCCAATAGGCAGTCACCTGACAGCAAAGAACTTTGGATTCTGTTGCTGGAGATACATTAGGCGGTCACAGAATAAAAATGTAACTGTCGGCCAGTACAGGCCCCAAAAATTTGCCAATAGGCATTCACCTGACAGCAAAGAACTTTGGATTCTGTGGCTGGAGGTACATTAGCAGGTTACAGAATAAAAATATAACTGTCGGCAAGTACAGGCCCCAATAATTAGCCAATAGGCAGTCACCTGACAGCAAAGAACTTTGGATTCTGTGGCTGGCGGTACATTAGGCAATCAGAGGATAAATATATAACTGTCGGCCAGTACAGGCCCCAAAATTTAGACAATAGGCATTTACCTGACAGCAAAGAACTTTGGATTCTGTGGCTGGAGGTAGATTAGGTGGTCACAGGATAAAAATGTAACTGTCAGCCAGTACAGGCTCCAAAAATTAGCCAATAGGCATTTACCTGACAGAAGACAACTTTGGATTCTGTGGCTGGAGGTGCATTAGGCGGTCACAGGATAAATATGTAACTGTTGGCCAGTACAGGCCCCAAAAAATAGGAAATCACCTGACAGAAAAGGCCTTTTATGCCACTGTATATCCATAAAACAAGGACCATTCTTTGTTCTGGGTGGTGGCGGATATGTGTGGCCTGACATGAGGAAATTAAATTTCACGTAGTCATCACAGGTGCTGAATTCCTGAAAAGATCCATGCCTCATTCATTTTTAAAAATGTGTGGTAGTCCACACTGTTGTGAGCTAGGCGACTGCGCTTATCGGTCACGATCCCCCCTGCTGCACTGAACATCCTTTCGGACAGGACACTTGATGAGGGGCAAGCCAAGAGTTCCATGGCAAATTGTGCCAGCTCTGGCCACAGGTCAAGCCTGCACACCCAGTAGTCAAGGGGTTCCTCGCTTCTCAGAGCGTCCACATCGGCCATTAACACAATGTAGTCGGACACCTGTTGGTCTAGGAGTTCCCTGAGGCTGGATCCGGAGGGAGGCTGTCGATGGGTTGGCTGCAAGAATGATCTCATATCCGAAGTGACTAACACATCTTCAAACTGCCCTCTTATTCCAGGCGCGGTAGGATTGGTTCCCGCACCGGTTTTACTGTGGGTGGAAATTCCTCTGCCAGTGCCCCAACAGCAGAATTCAGAATCTCTCACAGCAAGGCCTGGAAATGCTGCATTCTGAAAGCCCTCTGTGATGCTAGTAACATGTCCGCCATTTAGTGTTTGTACCGAGGATCTAAATACGTTGCCACCCAGTACAGGTCCTGGACCTTTATGCTTTTTATACGGTGGTCCCTCTTTAAACACTGGAGTCCCCCATTTGCACTAAATTGGAAGCAGTGGAGTGGCCTGGCTTCTGCTCATCGCACAGCAGAATGTCGTCCTCGGTCTCCTCCCCCCAGCAACTGACAGCCTGCTCTTCTTGGCCCTCCTCCTTCTCCTCCTCCCACCAGCCACCATCCTCCTCTGACTCCTCTTTAGACTCCTGCTGACTTGTCTCAGATGGAGTAGCCCCCCTGGGAATTCATTCAGCATTGCGACTTCATCATCTTCCAGCTCCTGCTCCTCGATGGCTAGATCAATGACACAACGCAATGCACACTCCAGAAAGAAGGCGTAATGTACAATGTCACTGATTGCGCCCTGGCTGCGACTGACCAGTTTAGTTATCTCATCAAATGACCGCAGAATGAACAGTCACTGGCACGGTAAAAAAAAAAAAAAAAGCTCCCCAGGGCCTGTCCTGCCGCAAAGTTCGTACAGGTTAACGGCACGTTTCTGCTGGAGCAGCCTATCAAGCATATACAAGACGGAGTTCCAGCGCGTTGGGCAGTCACAAATCAGACGTCTGACTGGCAAGTGGTAGAATAATACAGGATAAGCAGCACTACAGATTCCAACAATTGGAAGAAGTGTCTACCATTAGTAGGAAAGGTGGTGCTAGCGGGTAGAGATCCTGGCTGGGGGTCCCGACATGTACCAAAAATATGTAGAAGTCCGCAGCACTCTTCCATTTCTGAAAAAAAATCTAGTCTTTTATTTAAATCATCAGCATAGAGACAGCGACGTTTCGACCATCTCTGGTCTTTATTGAGCAGTGCTTGATAAAGACCAGACATAGTCGAAACGTCACTGTCACTATGCTGCTTAGTTAAATAAAAGACTGGATTTTTTTTCACAAATGGAAGAGTGCTGTGAATTTCCACATATTTTTGATGATCAAGTGATTTCGACGCTGAACATCAGCAAGGCAAGCCATGGCTGTGTAAGATCTTCTAAAATGTCGACAGATTTTCGTGGCCTGCCGCAAGATGTCCTGGACCCCGTGGTATTTTGCAACAAATCGCTGCATGACTAAGTTCAGGACATGTGCCATGAACGGCACGTGTGTCATTTTTCCCGGTTTCAGCGTGCTTAGCAGATTGTTACCGTTGTCCCATACCACTTTACCAACTGTCAAATTGAGCGGGGTTAGCCACTGATCGGCCTGCGACCGCAGAGCTAAAAGGACTGCAGGACCAGTGTGGCTCTTGGCTTCCAGGCACAACAGCCGCAGCACAGCATGGCAACGTCTCACCTGGGATGTCGAATAGGTTCTAGGGAGCTTGGGGGTTGCAGCGGAAGAAGCGGTAGTAGTAGAAAAGGAGGAGTCAGCCGAGGAGGAGACGGAGGATGGAGTAGGAGGAGGAGAAGAAGAGGCAGTCCTGAATGCAATCCGTGGCGGTAACAGCAAATTCAAAAGGTTGCCACGGGTTACATGCTTGACAGCCGTCAGAAGGTTTACCCAGTGGGCAGTAAATGTTATGTATCTTCCCTGCCCGTGTTTGCTAGACCACGTCTCTGTGATCAGATGTATCTATCTTTGTATAGTTCAGGGATGCCCTTCTAGGAGAAAAATTTCCTTCCGGGGACCTTTCATTGCAGGGTGTCAATGGCCACAAATTTTCTAAAGGCCTCCGAGTCCACCAATTTATATGGCAGTATTTGGTGGGCTAGCAGTTCCGACAAGCCAGCCGTGTGCCTTTGGGCACGAGGATTATCCAGTGTCATCAATTTTTTTACGCTCGAACATTTGGGCCACAGAAGCCTGCCTTGTGTCAGATAAACGCGACGATGGCATGGTGGAAGGTGGAGTGGAGGACAAATATGAGGAGACCAAGAAGAGGCTGGACGTGGAGCGCCGAGAGTGTGGCTTTGTGGGTTCTGACAACGTTGCGCCCACTGGGCTTCTTAAGGCGTGTGTCCCTAGGTGAGTGTTTTCGCTTACCGCAACTTATGCATTGACAGAAAAGGCTACAGTTGGCAACACTATTATCAGCAGTTGACATGTTAAAAAAAAGCCCACACTGCGGAACCGTGTGCCTGCATCCTGTGAGTGCAAGATGTGACCGTGCATGGTGGATGACTCGCTCCAGATACAATTGCAGTCTGCTTTTTGCCTCCTGTGCACTGCGAGTTCTGCCTGCTTCTCTTCCTTCTCCTCCTTATCTGCTGCTCCGTCTCTCTTCTTACTCTCTTGTGGGCACCCATCAACACGTCATCATCGTCACCTTCACCACCACTGACATTAGAGATCTCAAGGTAGGCAGCAACAGCTGGGACCACCCTAATTGGGCTGATCTGGGTACTGTTGTCAGACTGCTGGGTGGCGGATGTTGCTACCTCCTCTTCCTCATCCGATGCCAAAAATAGCTGTGAATCGGTAAGGTCTGGGAATGGATGAAAAAAAAAATCTCTGATTTGAGTGGAGGAGCTATGGTAGTGGTGGTAGTGGTGGTGGTGTATTTGCGGGGGGAAACAGCAGAGGATGTGGAGGGTGCAGAAATGGAAGGCTGAGTGAGCCACTCAACCAACTGTGGTGCACCCTTTGAAGTTATCGTACAGGCCTTCTATAATCTCCCACTTAGGCTCCGGCCTGGTGCATTTGCCCGAACCCTATCATCCCTGCTGAACAGTCTGCATCTTCCTCTGCCTGTTTTCTAAATGACCCTCTGCCTAAGTCCGTATAGAAGAGCAGTATTTGTGGAAGAAGGTATATTGCAGCCCTCGATCAGTATTTGGTGGAAAAAAGCATATAGCAATAGCACCCCTCAATCAGTATTTTGTGGATGAAGGTATATGGCACCCCATAATCAGTATTTGGCAGAATCAGGTATATAGCACCCCTCAATCAGTATTTGGCGGAAACATGTATATGGCACTCCTCAATCAGAATTTTGTGAAAGAAGGTATATCGCAGCCCTCAATCAGTATTTGGTTGAAAAAGGTATATAGCAATAGTACCCCTCAATCAGTATTTTGTGGAAGAAGGTATATGGCAACCATCAATCAGAATTTTGCAGAAACTGGTATATAGCACCCCTCCATCCATTTTTGGCAGAAACAGATACATGGCACTCCTCCTTCAGTATTTTGTAGAAGCAAGTGTATTGCAGCGCTCAATCAGTATTTGGTGGAAGAAGGTATATAGCAATAGCAACCCTCAATCAGTATTTTGTGGAAGAAGGTATATGGCACCCCTCAATCAGTATTTGGTTGAAACTGGTATATAGCACCCCTCAATCAGTATTTGGCAGAAACAAGTATATAGGTGCCTTCAATCAGTATTTCGTGGAAGAAGGTATCTAGCAATAGCACCCTTCAATCAGTATTTAGTGGAAGAAGGTATATAGCAACAGCACCCCTCAATCAGTATTTAGAGGAAAAAGGTATATGGCACCCCTCAATCAGTATTTGGCGTAAACAAGTATATAGCACCCCTCAATCAGTATTTAACAAAAACAGGTATTTGGCACCCCTCAATCAGTATTTTGTGGATACAGGTGTATCACAGCTATCAATTAGTATTTGGTGGAAGAAGGTATACAGCAATAGCACCCCTCAATCAGTATTTAGTGAAAGAAGGTATAAAGCACCCATCAATCAGTATTTGGCAGAAAAAGGTATATGGCACCTCTCAATCAGTATTTTGTGGAAGCAGGTGTATCGCAGCCCTCAAATCAGTATTGTCACGGAAGGTGTACAGGAAACAAGACAATGCAAAATGAATATATGACTCACTGGATCCAAAACTAAGGAACAAAAGGGAGACCCCTGCATCAGACCTGGCTCTCTCCCTGTCTGCTCAGCCTATGTGAAAATCCCAATGGTGGATGATCGCATATCCACGTACCTCGACTATATACCACCTGAACACCCTACAATAGTGAGGGGACACGACCACCGGCTCCCTACACTAGACACAGAGGGAGTCAGGGTCACCTGGGATCCAGCAAACAGAAAATCACAAATAAATGTACAGCACTTATCTTGTAGAAGGCTGGAAAATAGGATCAGCATGCACACACACTCCAGGAAGTTGTATAAGCCACACACTAATGCATTATGGGGAGGAATTTAAAGGGATGCAATCAGTCCAACTACATGACAGCTGAGAGAGGCTAACGAGATGAGGAACTGAAATTCAAAACAAAGAAAACTCAAGGAGGAGGTTCTGAAAGGCTTCTGTCAGAGCTTCTCAGCTGTCTGGTTGTGACAAGTATTTGGTAAAAGAAGGTATATGGCACCCCTAAATCAGTTTTTGGCAGAAACAGGTATATAGCACCCCATAATCAGTATTTAGCGGAAACAGATATATGGCACCCCTCAATCAGTATTTTGTGGATACAGGCGTATCACTGCTCTCAATTAGTATTTGGTGGAAGAAGGTATATAGCAATAGCACCCCTCATTCAGTATTTAGTGGAAACAGGTATATAGCACCTATGATTCAGTATTTGGCGGATACAGGTATATGGCACCCCTCAATCAGTATTTTGTTGAAGCAGGTGTATCACAGCCCTCAATCAGTATTTGGTGAAAAAAGGTATATAGCAATAGCACCCCTCATTCAGTATTTAGTGGAAGAAGATATATGGCACCCCTCAAGCAGTATTTGGTGGAAACAGGTATATAGCACCCATGATTCAGTATTTGGCGGATAGAGGTATATGGCACCCCTCAATCAGTGTTTTGTTGAAGCAGGTGTATCACAGCCCTCAATCAGTATTTGGTGAAAAAAGGTATATAGCAATAGCACCCCTCATTCAGTATTTAGTGCAAGAAGATATATGGCACCCCCTCAATTAGTATTTGGTGGAAACAGGTATATAGCACCCCTGGTTCAGTATTTGGCGGATACAAGTATATGGCACCCCTCAATCAGTATTTTGTTGAAGCAGGTATATCACACCTCTCAATCAGTATTTGGCAGAAACAGGTATATAGCACCCCTAATTCAGTATTTGGCGGATACAGGTATATGGCACCCCTTAATCAGTATTTTGTTGAAGCAGGTGTATCACAGCCCTCAATCAGTATTTGGTGAAAAAAGGTATGCAATAGCACCCCTCATTCAGTATTTAGTGGAAGAAATTTTCAATTATAATTTTCAATTATATTCAGGTCTGGGGACTGAGATGGCCATTCCAGAACGTTGTACTTGTTCCTCTGCATAAATGACTTAGTGGATTTTGAGCAGTGTTTAGGGTCGTTGTATTGTTGAAAGATCCAGCCCCGGCGCAGCTTCAGCTTTGTCACTGATTCCTGGACATTGGTCTGCAGAATCTGCTGATACTGAGTGGAATCCATGCGTCCCTCAACTTTGACAAGATTCCCAGTCCCTGCACTGACCACACAGCCCCACAGCATGATGGAACCACCACCATATTTTACTGTAGCTAGCAGGTGTTTTTCTTGGAATGCTGTGTTCTTTTTCCTCCATGCATAACACCCCTTGTTATGGCCAAATAACTAAATTTTAGTTTCATCAGTCCACAGCACCTTATTTCAAAATTAAGCTGGCTTGTCCAAATGTGCTTTAGCCCTCCTCAAGCGGCACTTTTTGTACTGTGGACTGAGAAAAGGCTTCCTCTGCATCACTCTTGCATACATCATCTCCTTGTGTAAAGTGTGCCGAATGGTTGAACGATGCACAGTGACTCTATCTGCAGCAAGATGATGTTGTAGGTCTTTGGTGCTGGTCTGTGGGTTGACTCTGACTGTTCTCACCATTCGTTGCTTCCGTCTATCCTAGATTTTTCTTGGTCTGCCACTTCGAGCCTTAACTTGAACTGAGCCTGTGGTCTTCCATTTCCTCAATATGTTCCTAACTGTAGAAACAGACAGCTGAAATCTCTGAGACAGCTTTCTGTATCCTTCCCCTAAACAATGATGGTGAACAATCTTTGTCTTCAGGTCATTTGAGAGTTGTTTTGAGACCCCCATGTTGCTACTCTCCGGAGAAAATTAAAAGAGGAGGGAAACTTACAATTGACCCCCTTAAATACTCTTTCTCATAATTGGATTAACCTGTGTATGTAGGTCAGGGGTCACTGAGCTTACCAAGCCAATTTGAGTTCCAATAATTAGTTCTAAAGGTTTTGGAATCAATAAAATGACAACAGTGCCCAAATTTATGCACCTGCCTAATTTTGTTTAAACAATTATAGCACACTTTCTGCAAATCCAATAAACTTCATTTCACT
Source organism: Bufo gargarizans (assembly GCF_014858855.1). Lineage (NCBI taxonomy): Eukaryota > Metazoa > Chordata > Amphibia > Anura > Bufonidae > Bufo > Bufo gargarizans. The sequence continues at coordinate 545,145,660 of NC_058081.1, forward strand.
TCTCAAATATCACTGTGTGTGTCTCCTATATGATATATTTTACTGACATTTTTTATCGCAACAACCAACGATTTATACAGGAAAATCATGACGATTAACAAGGTTGCCCAAAATTTCGCATCCCACTGTTAATGGCACCCCTTAATCAGTATTTTGTGGAAGCAGGTGTATCACAGCCCTCAATCAGTATTTGGTGGAAGAAGGTATATAGCAATAGCACCCCTCAATCAGTATTTAGTGGAAGAAGGTATATCGCACCCTTCAATCAGTATTTGGCAGAAACAGGTATATAGCACCCCTCAATCAGTATTTGGTGGAAACAGGTATATGACACCCCTCAATCAGTATTTTGTGGAAGCAGATGTATCACAGCCCTCAATCAGTATTTGGTGGAAGAAGGTATATAGCTATAGCACCTGTCAATCAGTATTTTGCGGAAGATGGTATATTGCACCCCTCAATCAGCATTTGATGGAAACAGGTATATAGCACCCCTTAATTAGTATTTTGTAGAAGCATGCCAAAAAAACAATTCCTCTCTACCTGGAGACGAATCCTGTCAAGATTCATGCAAGTGCGGTATGGGCTGCTCATCGACTAATATACTTCTGAGGAAACCTGCCTGGCATGAACAGGCCTTCAGTAGCTACAGACAATGAGAAGACAAAGCTTAAAGATAGCTTGGAGCCTGGAAGAGTCGCAAAGTTAATTAATATTCAAACCAACCAACCAGGCCCCGGTCTCTTCGTCTGGTGAAAACATTACGGGTTCCCAGTCATCATGGAATTCAAAAGGAGTGCATCCTGTGGTGCACGGAGATGGAGCAGGTCTTCGGATTCCCCCTGCACTATACTGACATCTCAGAAATGAACTGCTGCTCCTTTGAAGGTCATTGAGCGTCCCGGTCATCCGGCATCTATTTGCCCCGCTGAAGGATTATTTTGAAAGTGTGTAGAAGCCGACATGGGGCCTCCACGCTGCAGATTTATCAGGGAGACACAGGATTTTACAATATTAAAATATTATTTTGTGCATTAGCAATACTGATGGATTATTGAGCAAATGCTGACCGAGTGAAGGCGGATGCTCCACAGACAGGAACCGTTTTTTGTGGGTTATTGTTCTGACGGATCAGAGGAAGGGCAAAATAATCAGTGACTTCAACACAAACTTACTGCTGATGCCTTCTCCACTCTGTCGGGGGGGTTCTACTTGTCTAAGCGTTTGATAGAACAGGTTCTGTTTACATCTATGTGGAATCAGCTGACAACGGTGTAAAAGGAGCGTGCTTCTTCTTGACACTGACAACGACCTGTAAGGCTGAGTTAATACTTGAGTTATTTGGTCAGTTTTGGCCCCGTGACTACCCAAATAAGTGAAGTGTGCAGTGATTCTAAGAGCGACGCCTGTCATCTGCGTTTCATACTGACAGTATTATTTCACCACCCCAGCACACTCCCTATGTGTGTCACTGCAAGGCTCAGTGTTCTACACCCATATAAAGGCTCTATGCAGACCTGAAATAGCAATTTTTATCGCGATTCTTCCCCAAACATTTTTGGAAATTGGCTCATTTCTAGGTATAATACATGCTGTTCTATGCTTCTGCTAATTCATGTTATGCCTTATACTTATACAATCCATTTGTATTCTTATAGTTTTACCAATTCACAATCCTGTTGACCAATAAACTACATAAGACTACATAAAACAGACTACATAAAACAGTCCTTTTATTTGGAAGACAGGAATGGTTTATACTGAATGTCAGATTGCACACTGTGTGAACGTGTATGAAGACAGAACATATAGGGATGTCCAGAGTACAGAACTTCTTCATAGGGGTTATGCAGAATTAGAAAAAAGGACCTGCTTTGTATCTGAAAACAGCACCACGTCTGTCCACAGGCTGTGTCTGGTATTGCAGTCATCCCTAATAAACTTAATCGGGTGAACTGCAAAACCAGTCACAATGCCAAGATAGAGAAGAATAGTCTGAGCGCATGTCAATTTGTATACAACTTTTGTCACTGTGTGCCATGTGTGCAGTAAAATAGAATATAGGAGGCCTGCCATCAATAGCTACGAGCTGCAGGATCCAAACAACCTGTTAGCTGTCGCCCGTGAAGCTTCATCATACAAACATGGATCCCACTGTTACTGCATGCATTTATTTTCAATATTGAATTTATTTTTTTCATACATTAAGAAAAGTAACAATTTCCTTTACTAGGTTAATCTGTCAATTCAAAACTAGAACTTTTGATTGGTAGAATGCCTGTTGGCCTGTTATCTTTGAATGCTTGTATCCCAAGGAAACTTCACGCTGAAATTCTGCATTTCTTCATTGTAGAGCTTGTCAAAATATTCATTTTGAGCGACAGTAAAATTATTTTTCCAGTCTCCAACTATTCCTGTGGGGAATAAAAAGTGTGGCAACAAAATATTTTAAGTTAGCTTCAAGAGATAAGTTATGTGCATATAGTAAAACCTTAAAAGGTAACTGAGTTTTAGAGCTTCTCACAAATTAATTTCTGCTTTTGCTGGGCACAGTGTGCGAAACCATTCCAGTGTACCCCAGTGCTCTGGTCTTATATTGACTTCTAGCTGCCCCACTGTTCTGCCCCTGCATCCAGGAGTTCTCCAGGCTTTAGGAGAGCAGTGCTGGTATAGACAGGAGCAGGGATGTGTTATGGAGCTTCTGCCAATCAGCTGTTTTAAGGGGCTATACTGCATAACGCTACACTGGGATGTTTTTTTTGCAAAGCTTTAATAAATCTTTCACTCATTTAATTAAAGCAGCTCATCTTGTACTGACCCGTACCTATCTCTAGAATGGAGCCAGGCATGCAAAGGAGAGTGGACCATGCAAGCACAGCTGCCCTTTATTCATTTCTATGGTTCTACTTAAAATAGCCAAGCGCTGGCTGAGCTATTTCCATCAGGCCAATAAAAGTGGAAAGAGCACTGGCCATACTTGCGTTTGAGCTTCCCATTAATTTCTATGGGACTTCTGAAAATAGCCGAGCGCTCTGCTTTGCTATTTTTGGCGGTCCCATATAAATGAATGGAGGGCGGCCGGGCATGCGCTGTCCGTTCTCCTTTACTTTGCAGGCTCCGTTCTAGAGATAGGTGTGAGTCTCAGAGTTGCTCATATAGCAATTAGAGATGAGCAAACCACTTGAGATTTGGTTCAGTTCAGATTCTCCTAGGACACTGAATTTTTAGGAAAAGTAATCTCTTTTCGTTGATTGTTTATGAATTTTCTATTTTTTCCTCCCACCGCCCCAAACTCTGGAACACAATGACTACAATAGTAAATGATGTGTGAGTGAAACTGATATACGTTGCTAGGAGTAAATGTTTGTTTGACATCCTTAACATACAGTGCATTTAAAAACACGCCGCTCCGGCACATGTTATACTTTTTCATATTCCATTTCCATTACCCTGTGTATTGATGTGCTGATTATGTATATGCTTGTTTCATTAAATTGATTTTAGAGGGTGAAAATAGGGAAAACATTTTTTTTAAACAAAAGGTGTGTTAATAATGGGCAACATGGGGATAAAGCATGAGGTACATGAACAGTAACTTACTATTAATGTTATCGGCACTGTCTTATGAATTTTGACTTCCATCATTCCATGTGCCTCACATTAATAATAAGTGGCCTGTATTCTGTAACTCACATTAACCCCACGTTGCCCATTATTTGAGAAGGTATAATACTCACTAATAATGTGAAGCATATGGGGCCCACTCCAAAAGCATGTGCCCATCCTGAAATTAAAAATAAGTGACCCCCTATTCATGTTTAAAACATGGCAGTGGCAACATTGGGGTTAATGAGTCACGTTAACCCCAATCTTGCTGGTTGCCTGGTATATATGTTTTTGCCTGCCTTTATTTTCAGGCAGGCTAATCACTTTTGTACTGGGGAGTTTCCTGCTGGCTCCTGATGAGTGCAGCCCGGGCTGATACTGAGGAACACAGGACAGTCAGGAGGGAAGGCTGCTGCTGCTGTTCGTCACGCTCACAAGTTCAGGCGGCACAGCAGTTTTTTTTCTCTCCCCAGTCCCTCCTCCTCCTTTAATTATCGTCATATTCATTGGTGGCAGTGGTGAATGCAACTTCAGAGCCTGCAGTTTTCATTGGTGGCAGTGGTGAATGCAACTTCAGAGCCTGCAGTTTTCATTGGTGGCAGTGGTGAATGCAACTTCAGAGCCTGCAGTTTTCATTGGGGCAGTGCTGGCCACATGATAGGAGGGAGGGACTCTGTCCCTCCTTCTATGCTGTGCTGCCAAAGTGAACATGACGCACGCCAAGCAGCGCACTGCGCACATGCTGCAGATGGGCAGGAATGCTGCCGGCCAGGCTGTCCATTATCCATGCCACATAGAAGCGCTGGGATCTTTCCTCTTCCTCAGTAGGTATCGTACATGCCAGGATCGATGTCCGGTCTATCGCAGGCTTATGCAGTACAGCCTGTGATGTATCGTCCACCCCTCTGTATTTGTTCTATAAGATGCACTATCATTTTCACCCCACTTTGGTGGCAAAAATTGTGCATCTGATAGGTGAAAAATATGGTAATTCCAATCATGTAGAGAAAGAAATAAACAGAAATGGACAATTGAGGCCTGACGCTTAATATCACTCACAGATAATTTGGTGCACTACCCTGTGTATTAGTGTACTGATCACCTATATGCTGGTTTAATGAAATTGAACAACCTTCCCCCCCCCCAAAAAAAAAAAGTGTTTGGATCTGTCTGGAGTTAGAAATAAACTGATTTAGACCTAATATTATAACTATTAACCACTTAAGGACCACAGGTTTATACCCCCCTAGTGACCAGGCCCTTTTTTACAAATCGGCACTCCACAACTTTAGCGGTTTATTGCTCGGTCATGCAACTTACCACCCAAATGAATTTTACCTCCTTTTCTTCTCACTAATAGAGCTTTCATTTGGTGGTATTTCATTGCCGCTGACATTTTTACTTTTTTTGTTATTAATCGAAATTTAACGATTTTTTTGCAAAAAAATGACATTTTTCACTTTCAGCTGTAAAATTTTGCAAAAAAAAAACAACATCCATATATACATTTTTCGCCAAATTTATTGTTCTACATGTCTTTGATAAAAAAAAAATGTTTGGGCAAAAAAAAAATGGTTTGGGTAAAAGTTATAGCATTTACAAACTATGGTACAAAAATGTGAATTTCCGCTTTTTGAAACAGCTCTGACTTTCTGAGCACCTGTAATGTTTCCTGAGGTTCTACAATGCCCAAACAGTAGAAAACCCCCACAAATGACCCCATTTCGGAAAGTAGACACCCTAAGGTATTCGCTGATGGGCATAGTGAGTTCATAGAACTTTTTATTTTTTGTCACAAGTTAGCGGAAAATGATGATGATTTTATTTTTTTTATTTTTTCTTACAAAGTCTCATATTCCACTAACTTGCGACAAAAAATAAAAAATTCTAAAAACTTGCCATGCCCCTCACGGAATACCTTGGGGTGTCTTCTTTACAAAATGGGGTCACTTGTGGGGTAGTTATACTGCCCTGGCAATTTAGGGGCCCAAATGTGTGAGAAGAACTTTGCAATCAAAATGTGTAAAAAATGACCGGTGAAATCCAAAAGGTGCACTTTGGAATATGTGCCCCTTTGCCCACCTTGGAATATGTGCCCCTTTGCCCAAAAAAGTGTGACACATCTGGTATCGCCGTACTCAGGAGAAGTTGGGGAATGTGTTTTGGGGTGTCATTTTACATATACCCATGCTGGGTGAGAGAAATATCTTGGTCAAATGCCAACTTTGTATAAAAAAATGGGAAAAGTTGTCTTTTGCCAAGATATTTCTCTCACCCAGCATGGGTATATGTAAAATGACACCCCAAAACACATTCCCCAACTTCTCCTGAGTACGGCGATACCAGATGTGTCACACTTTTTTGCTGCCAAGGTGGGCAAAGGGGCACATATTCCAAAGTGCACCTTTCGGATTTTGCAGGGCATTTTTTACACATTTTGATTGCAAAGTTCTTCTCACACATTTGGGCCCCTAAATTGCCAGGGCAGTATAACTACGCCACAAGTGACCCCATTTTGGAAAGAAGACACCCCTAAGTATTCCGTGAGGGGCATGGCGAGTTCCTAGAATTTTTTATTTTTTGTCGCAAGTTAGTGGAATATGAGACTTTGTAAGGAAAAAAGAAAAAAAAAGAAAAATCATCATTTTCCGCTAACTTGTGACAAAAAATAAAAAATTCTAGGAACTCGCCATGCCCCTCACGGAATACCTTGGGGTGTCTTCTTTCCAAAATGGGGTCACTTGTGGCGTAGTTATACTGCCCTGGCAATTTAGGGGCCCAAATGTGTAAGAAGTACCTTGCAATCAAAATGTGTAAAAAATGGCCGGTGAAATCTGAAAGGTGCTCTTTGGAATATGTGCCCCTTTGCCCACCTTGGCTGCAAAAAAGTGTCACACATCTGGTATCGTCGTACTCAGGAGAAGTTGGGCAATGTGTTTTGGGGTGTCATTTTACATATACCCTTGCTGGGTGAGAGAAATATCTTGGCAAAAGACAACTTTTCCCATTTTTTTATACAAAGTTGGCATTTGACCAAGATATTTTTCTCACCCAGCATGGGTATATGTAAAATGACACCCCAAAACACATTCCCCAACTTCTCCTGAGTACGGCGATACCAGATGTGTGACACTTTTTTGCAGCCTAGATGCGCAAAGGGGCCCAAATTCCTTTTAGGAGGGCATTTTTAGACATTTGGATCCCAGACTTCTTCTCACACTTTCGGGCCCCTAAAAAGCCAGGGCAGTATAAATACCCCACATGTGACCCCACTTTGGAAAGAAGACACCCCAAGGTATTCAATGAGGGGCATGGCGAGTTCCTAGAATTTTTTTTTTTTTTGCATAAGTTAGCGGATATTGATTTTTTTTTTGTTTTTTTCTCACAAAGTCTCACTTTCCGCTAACTTAGGACAAAAATTTCAATCTTTCATGGACTCAATATGCCCCTCACGGAATACCTTGGGGTGTCTTCTTTCCGAAATGGGGTCACATGTGGGGTATTTATACTGCCCTGGCTTTTTAGGGGCCCTAAAGCGTGAGAAGAAGTCTGGAATATAAATGTCTAAAAATGTTTACGCATTTGGATTCCGTGAGGGGTATGGTGCGTCCATGTGAGATTTTATTTTTTGACACAAGTTAGTAGAATATGAGACTTAGTAAGAAAAAACAAAAACAAAAACAAACAAAAAATTTCCGCTAACTTGTGCCAAAAAAAATGTCTGAATGGAGCCTTACCAGGGGGGGGGGGGGGTGATCAATGACAGGGGGGTGATCAATGACAGGGGGGTGATCACCCATATAGACTCCCTGATCACCCCCCTGTCATTGATCACCCCCCCTGTAAGGCTCCATTCAGACATCCGCATGATTTTTTACGGATCCATGGATACATGGATCGGATCCACAGAACGCATGCGGACGTCTGAATGGAGCCTTACAGGGGGGTTATCAATGACAGGGGGTGATCAGGGTAATCAGGGTGATCACCCCCCTGTCACTGATCACCCCCCCTGTAAGGCTCCATTCAGACATCCGCATGATTTTTTACGGATCCATGGATACATGTATCGGATCCACAAAACGCATGCGGACGTCTGAATGGAGCCTTACAGGGGGGTTATCAATGACAGGGGGTGATCAGGGTAATCAGGGTGATCACCCCCCTGTCACTGATCACCCCCCCTGTAAGGCTCCATTCAGACATCCGCATGATTTTTTACGGATCCATGGATACATGTATCGGATCCACAAAACGCATGCGGACGTCTGAATGGAGCCTTACAGGGGGGTTATCAATGACAGGGGGTGATCAGGGTAATCACCCCCCTGTCACTGATCACCCCCCCTGTAAGGCTCCATTCAGACATCCGCATGATTTTTTACGGATCCATGGATACATGGATCGGATCCACAAAACGCATGCTGACGTCTGAATGGAGCCTTACAGGGGGGTTATCAATGACAGGGGGTGATCAGGGTGATCACCCCCCTGTCACTGATCACCCCCCCTGTAAGGCTCCATTCAGACATCCGCATGATATTTTACGGATCCATGGATACATGGATCGGATCCACAAAACGCATGCGGACGTCTGAATGGAGCCTTACAGGGGGGTTATCAATGACAGGGGGTGATCAGGGTAATCAGGGTGATCACCCCCCTGTCACTGATCACCCCCCCTGTAAGGCTCCATTCAGACATCCGCATGATTTTTACGGATCCATGGATACATGTATCGGATCCACAGAACGCATGCGGACGTCTGAATGGAGCCTTACAGGGGGGGTGATCAGGGAGTGTATATGGGTGATCACCCGCCTGTCATTGATCACCCCCTGTAAGGCTCCATTCAGACGTCCGCATGTGTTTTGCGGATCCGATCCATGTATCCATGGATCCGTAAAAATCATGCGGACGTCTGAATGGAGCCTTACAGGGGGGTGATCAATGACAGGGGGGTGATCAATGACAGGGGGTGATCAGGGAGTGTATATGGGTGATCACCCGCCTGTCATTGATCACCCCCCTGTAAGGCTCCATTCAGACGTCCGTATGCTTTTTGCGGATCCGATCCATGTATCCGTGGATCCGTAAAAATCATACGGACGTCTGAACGGAGCCTGACAGGGGGGTGATCAATGACAGGGCGGTGATCAATGACAGGGGGGTGATCAGGGAGTTTATATGGGGTGATCATGGGTGATCAGGGGTTTATAAGGGGTTAATAAGTGACGGGGGGGGGGGGTGTAGTGTAGTGTGGTGTTTGGTGCGACTGTACTGACCTACCTGAGTCCTCTGGTGGTCGATCCTAACAAAAGGGACCACCAGAGGACCAGGTAGGAGGTATATTAGACGCTGTTATGAAAACAGCGTCTAATATACCTGTTAGGGGTTAAAAAATTCGGATCTCCAGCCTGCCAGCGAACGATCGCCGCTGGCATGCTGGAGATCCACTCGCTTACCTTCCGTTCCTGTGAGCGCGCGCGCCTGTGTGCGCGCGTTCACAGGAAATCTCGCGTCTCGCGAGATGACGCCTATTGGCGTTAGTGTGACCTGGGAGAGCCGCCGCGATGACGCCTTTCGGCGTTAGCGTGGCGGCAAGCGGTTAAGTTATCAATTAGTGATGTTTTTGTCCACTACCCTGTGTAGTTTATTCGGTTTTTAAAACATAAAAAAAAATTACGTTAACTATGTGAGTTGCCCTGACATGGAATTAGGACTAGTATTTCAGATGTTTTCAATGAGATTTAAAATGCTAGATTTATGTTAGAACATGCCCCCCCCCCCCCCCAAAAAAAAAAAAAAAAGTTATTTCTTGGCAGGTAGATGTTTTTGAGGTTTGCAGCAGCTGTAGCTGTTCTAGGAGGCAAAGCCAGCCTCAGCTCCTCACTTCTCACTCCCTGGCTGACAGCTTTCCCTGCCTTCTAAACACACAATTCTTCTTCTTTGTAATTCTAGCCTTTTCCTTCACTGTTCCTGGCAGTAGAATACAAGCTTTATTGACTTTTCACTGTCCCTGACTCACAAAGATGTTTTTTCTGGCAGACACACTGTAAGACCCATCCACCCTCGGTCACAGCCCATCACAGGTTGACGCTCTGCTCATTCTGCAAGGGCATCTCTTTGCCCACTGCAGAACTGATTGGCTTATCTAGGCTGTCTGTTGGCCTGTGAGCCAATCAGGTCTAGCCCTCCCTCCACTTTCCCTCAGGGTCATATGAGCATCCTTCATCTTAGGCCTCATGCACACGACAGAATTGCTTTTTCAGTGTTTTGCGGTCCGTTTTTTACGGATACGTTGTTCCGTTTTTTGTTTCCGTTTCCTTTCCGTTTTTCTGTTCCGTTTTTCCGTATGCCATATACAGTATACAGTTATTACATAGAAAAAATTGGGCCGGGCCGATGGTTCAGCAAAAACGGAACAGATACGGAAGACATATGGATGCATTTCCGTATGTGTTCAGTTTTTTTTGCGGACCCATTGACTTGAATGGAGCCAAGCACCGTGATTTGCGGACAAGAATAGGACATGTTCTATATTTTCAAGGCACGGAAATACTGAAATACTGAAACGGAATGCACACGGAGACACCAGTATTTTTTGCTGAACCATTGAAATGAATGGTTCAGTATATGTTCTGCATACTGAACTCAAAAAACGTCCAGTATACTGAACGTGTGCATGAGCCCTTTTCTGCTACTTATCCTTGTATCATGTACATTTTACCTACGTGTAACAATAAAGACTGAATTAGATTATTTTATGGGTATAGGATGGCTCAGTTATTATTGTGGGTGTTATATTATTCTTTGAGCTTTACCTAGTGATAAACATTAGTATATATCAGAAGCACAATAGCATTGCCTTATACATTTCTGTTTAATTGGTTATGAGTGCTTCTACATTTTGGTATCTTTTGTGTGTTCAAAATTTACAAAGAAACTGCTGACATTTAAATAAATAAATCAGTGACTGAATATAGCTGCCCTTCTTTTCAATAATAAATTATAAGCCTTCCATCCATGGAGTCTGTCAGTTTCCTATATCTGTTGAAATCAACTTTTTGTGCAGTATTCGCATGAATGACTACTGCTCCATTCAGCGTACATGAGATTGACAAAGATAGTCAAGTGCTGTACTCATTTTTTCTCTGTTAGTCGCATAGTTTCAGCTGTCTTCATCTGTCCTATAGACAGTTTATGGAGTCCTGGTCATGCGTGGACACTACCACTTCTTTCACTCTTTCACACTCGGGAGATGTGTGGATCCCAGCAATGTGACCCCCCAGCAATCATACATTTATCACTTATCCTGTAGTTAGGTGATAAATGTGGTTTATGGAAAAAAAAACACTTTAATGGGGCTCTCAGGGAATTAAGAAAATGAAAATACATGAATATTACTTTATTATAAATGTATTCCTAAATACCTTTCATTAGTTATAATGGCTACTTGTTTTAGAGAGCAATTATTAGGTGAATAAAATGGCAACTGTCCCATTACTACACACAAAACCTGCCCTAATCACATAGTGATTAGAACAGGTTACTTCAGAACACTGAGCAAAAGAGCTGTTTCATCTTCATATCTGCTCTGCTTGTCAGGGATTATAATTCTGAAGAGCTTTAGTTGAATCTCTGTAAGAAATTAAGTTCATGAGAAAACAAGTACAGAGAGGAGGTGGGGATGTGGCTAATGAGCAGCAGTATTTGTATGCAGTCGGCCACATTACCACAGCACCACATTACCGCAGCCCCACATTACCACAGTCTGTCTTGTCCGTCCTCTCTGTACTTCAGATGTTTCCTCATGAACTCTTTTCCTACAGAGAATCATCTGAAGATCACATTAAACTGTATTCAGGATCATAATCCCTGACAAGTTTAGCAGAGAGAAGGATGAGGCAGCTCTTTAGCTCAGTGTTGTGAAGTAACTTGTCCTGCTGTGTGATTAGAGCAAGTTTTGTGTGTACTAATAGGACAGCGGCCATTTTATGTCCCATGATGATTTCTCCACAGACAAAATGAGCAATTACAACTAGTGAAAAGTATTTGGGAATATATTTGTAATAAAGTAATATTTAAGTATTTTCATTTTCTTAATTCCTGGAGAACCCATTTAATTCCTGGAGAACCCCAGCAGTTTCCACTACACCAACATTGTCTTGCATAAGACAGACAATGTTTTTATGCTTGCTACCATATTTTGAACAACACTGCTGTTAGGAACCTGGTTGGTTGATCTATTAGTCTGGATGCTAGGCCATTCAGGTCCCTGGCTGGGCATCCAATCCCAGAGCTAAGTGTGGGATATAAATCAGGCACTTTCTGTCTTCCTGGTTCCTCTTTGCCCTGTGTTCTCAGAACATTGCAGCATTTTTGCTGTGAATTGACTTCAACTTGGTTCTGGAATAACCTCTTTTAAAGTGATTAGGTTTTAGCTGATTCTCCTGGCTTTTACTCCTTGGTCTATTTCTGGATTAACCCATTGTCTTCTGTTTTGGCTTTTATTAATTTTCATGTCTTTGACTCTGGCTTGTTTTTCTCTTCTATAGTGATGGATGAACATCAAATGTTTGCAAACTGCGCGTTTGCAGTGGGCCTTATTGACTTTAATGGCAGGCAAACCTAAAAAACCTTCAGGTCATATTTGCAGCCACCAAATACTGACTAGAAGTGCACAAATAGTCTCACAACATGGACAGTGACATACCAGAGGGGGATCATTGGCAAAAATTCCCCCCAAAAATATGTATTTTAATCAGGGGCCATTTTTATGCATCTTAAAGGCAAACTCTCAAAAATGTGCCCTGCTGGAGCCTAGAAATCTTTTACTTTAGGCTACGGGCGTACAGGCCCCAAAAATTAGTCATTCACCTGACAGAAAAGAACTTGTGATGATGTGGCTGTAGGTACATTAGGCGGTCACTGGATACAAATTGTACTGTAGGCCACTGGAGTACAGGCCCCAAAAATTAGGCAGTCAAAAGAACTTGTGATGATGTGGCTGGAGGTACAATAGGCGGTCACTGGTTAAAAATTCTACTGTAGGCGAGTACAGGCCCCAAAAATTAGGCATTTACCTGACAGAAAAGAACTTGTGATGATGTGGCTGTAGGTACATTAGGCGGTCACTGGATACAAATTGTACTGTAGGCCACTGGAGTACAGGCCCCAAAAATTAGGCAGTCAAAAGAACTTGTGATTATGTGGCTAGAGGTAAATTAGGCGGTCACTGGTTAAAAATTCTACTGTAGGCGAGTACAGGCCCCAAAAATTAGGCATTAACGTGACAGAAAATAACTTGTAATTATGTGGCTGGAGGTACATTAGGCAGTCACTGGATAAAAAATTTACGGTAGGCCACTGGAGTACAGGCCCCAAAATCTAGGCATTCACATGACAGTAAAGAACTTATGATTATGTGGCTGGAAGTACATAAGGTGGTCACTGGATAAAAATTTTACTGTGGGCCAGTACAGACCCCAAAAATTAGGCATTCACCTGACAGAAAAGAACTTGTGATTATGTGGCTAGAGGTACATTAGGCGGTCACTGGATAAAATTTTACTGTAGACCACTGGAGTAGAAGCCCCAAAGATTAGGCATTCACCTGACAGAAAAGGCCTTTTATGCTGCTGTATATACAGAAGACAAGGACCATTCTTTGCTTATGTGTGGGCTGAGGAAATTTAATTACACGAGATCGTCACAAGTGTTGAATTTCTCAGAGATCCATGCCTCATTAATTTCTAGAAATGTGAGGTAGTCCACACTGTCTTCAGCTAGGCGAGTGTGCTTATCGGTCACGATCCCCCCTGGTGCATTGAACGTCCTTTCAGACAGGACACTCAACGACGGACAAGCCAAGAGTTCCATGGCTAATTGTACCAGCTCTGGCCACAACTGCATACCCAGTAGTCCAGGGGTTCCTCACTTCTCAGAGCATCCACATCGGCCGTTAACCCGATGTAGTCGGACACCTTTCAGTTTAGCGTTCCCTGAGGCTGGATCTGGAGGGCGGCTGTCGATGGGTTGTATGCAAGAATGACCTCATATCCGAACTGACCAACACATAGGATTGGTACCCGCATCTGTTTCTCTGTGTGTGTAAATTCCTCTTCCAGCGCCCGCAACAGCAGAATGCAGCATCTCTCGCAGCAAGACCTGGAAATGCTGCATTCCAACAGCCCTCTGTGATGCTGGTAACATGTCCGCCATTTTGTGTTTGTACCGGGGGTCTAAGTACGTTGCCACCCAGTACTTGTCCTTTCCCTTCATGCTTTTTATACGGGGGTCCCTCTTCAAACACTGGAGCATGAAGGCCCCAATTAGCACTAAATTGGAAGTGGTGGAGTGGCCTGGCTCCTGCTCATTGCTCAGGAGAATGTCGTCCTCAGTCTCCTCCCCCCATACACGGACAACAAGGATCCCAGAAAATTGCTCCTCCTCCTGCTCCCCCCAGACACCATCCTCCTGTGACTCCTCTTTAGACTCCTGCTGACTTATGTCAGATGGAGTAGCCCCCCCTAGGAATTTATTCAGCATTGCAACTTCCTTATCTGCTCCTGTTCCTCGACGGCTTGATCAATGACACGACTCAATGCACGCTCCAGAAAGAAGGCGTAAGGTACGATGTCACTGATGGCACCCTGGCTGCGACTGACCAGTTTGGTGATCTCATGAAATGGCCGCAAAAGTCTGCATGCGTCGCGCATGGGCAGCCACTGGCGCTGTGAAAAGAAACTAAGCTCCCCAGAACCTGTCCTGCTGCAGAGTTCGTACAGGTAGTCGTTAACGGCACGTTTCTGCTGGCGCAGCCTATCAAGCATATACAAGGTGGAGTTCCAGCGCTTCGGGCTGTCACAAATAAGAAGTCTGACGGGCAAGTGGTGTCGACGCTGAACCATGGCCATGTAAGACCTTCTAAAATGGCCAGAGATTTTCCTGGCCTGCCGAAAGACGTCCTGGACCCCGGGGTATTTGGCAATGAATCGTTGCACGACTAAGTTCAGGGCGTGTGTAATTTTTCGCACACCACTTTACCAACTGTCAAATTGAGCGGGGTTGGCCACTGATCGGCCTGTGACCGCAGAGCTGAAAGCATTGCAGGACCGGTGTGGCTCTTGGCTTCCAGGCACAACAGCCGCAGCACAGCATGGCAACGTCTCACCTGGAACGTCGAATAGGTTCTGGAGAGCTTGGGGGCCGCAGCGGAAGAGGCGGTAGCAGTGAAAAAGGAGGAGTCAGCCAAGAAGGAGACGGAGGATGGAGTAGGAGGAGAAGAAGAGGAGGCAGTCCTGCATGCAACCCTTGGCGGTAACACCAAATCCACACGGGAGACATGGGTTACATGCTTTACGGCTGTCAGAAGGTTTACCCAGTGGGCAATACAAGTTATGTACCTTCCCTGCCCGTGTTTGCTAGACCACTTATCTGTGGTCAGATGTATCTTGGCACCGAAACTGTGTGCCAGAGATATATTCACTTGCCACTGAAAGTGGCCATATAGCTCTGGGATGCCCTTCTGGGAGAAATATATCCTTCCAGGCCACAACTTTTCTGAAGGCCTCTGAGTCCACCAGTTTATATGGCAGTGGTTGGCGGGCTACCATTTTCGACAAGCCAGCGGTCAGCAGTTGGGCAACAGTGTTATGCGGCATCATTAACATTTTACATTTGGGCCACGGAATCCTGCCTTCTGCCAGATGAATACGACAATGCAACGGTGGAAGGTGGAGGACAAATGGGAGGAGAGAGGAGAATAGGCAGGACGTGGACGTCGGGAGTGTGGCTTTGTGGGTTCTGACGGCGTTGCTCCCACTGGGCTCGGTAATGGGAGGCCAAGTGCCTTCTTAAGGTGGTTGTTCCTAGGTGAGTGTTGGGCTTACCCCGATTTATGCATTGACAGCACAGGCTGCAGATGGCAATACCATTGACAGCAGCTGACACTTTTAAAAAAAAGCCCACACTGCGGAGCCATGTGTCGGCATTCTGGGAGCGCCAGAAGTGACCGTGCATGGTGGATGGCTTGCTCCAGATACATTTTGCAGTCTCCTGTGCCCTGCAAGCTCTGCCTGCTTCTCGACCTTCTACTCCCTCTCTGCTGCTCCGTCTCTCCCTCTGAACTCCCCTCCTCTTCCTCTCTTATGGGCACCCACGTGATGTCCATTGACACGTCATCATCATCACCTTCACCACCACTGACATTTGAGATCTCGGAGTAGGCAGCAACAGCGGGGACCTCCCTCCTTGGGCTGATCTGGGTACTGTAGTCAGTTGCTACCTCCTTTCCTCATCCAGTGTTAAGAATGGATGCGTATATGTAAGGTCTGGGATTGGATGGAAAAATAATTCCTGTGACTTGAGTGGAAAGGCTATAGTGGTGGTGGTGGTGGTGATGGTGTATTTGGGAGTGCACACAGCAGAGAATGAGGAGGATGCAAATACAGAGGATGAGGAGGGTGCAGAAGCGGAATATATCACAGGCTTCAATCAATATTTGGTGGAAACAGGTATATCGAACCCCTTAATCAATAGTTTGTGGAAGCAGGTATATCGCAGCTCTCAATCAGTATTTTGTGGAAGCATGTATATCAAACCCCTTAATCAGCATTTTGTGACAGCAGGTATATCGCAGGCCTCAATCAATATTTTTTGGAAACAGGTATATCGAACCCCTAACCAGTATTTTGTGGAACCAGGTATATCGCAGACTTCAACTAGTATTTTGTGGAAACAGGTATATCGAACACCTTAATCAGTATTTTGTGGAAGCAGGTATATCGCACCCCTCAATCAATATTTGGTGGAAACAGGTATATCGAACCCCTTAATCAGTATTTTGTGGAAGCAGATATATCGCAGCCCTCAATCAGTATTTTGTGGAAGCAGGTATATCAAACCCCTTAATCAGTATTTTGTGGAAGCGAGTATATCAACGGCCTCAATCAATATTTGGTGGAAGCAGTTATATCAAACCCCTTAATAAATATTTTGTGGAAACAGGTATATCTCAGGCCTCAATCAATATTTGGTGGAAACAGGTATATCAAACCCCTTAATCAGTATTTTGTGAAAGCAGGTATATCGCAGCCCTCAATCAGTATTTTGTGGAAGCAGGTATATCAAGCCCATTAATCAGTATTTTGTGGAAGCAATTATGTCGCAGGCCTCAATCAATATTTGGTGGAAACAGGTATATTGAACCTCTTAATCAGTATTTTGTGGAAGTAGGTATATCGCAGCTCTCAATCAGTATTTTGTGGAAGCAGGTATATCAAACCCCTTAATCAGTATTTTGGGTATAGGTATATCGCAGCCCTCAATCAGTATTTTGTGGAAGCAGGTATATCAACCCCCTTAATGAGTATTTTGTGGAAGCAGGTATATCGCAGGCCTCAATCAATATTTGGTGGAAACAGGTATATCAAACCCCTTAATCAGTATTTTGTGAAAGCAGGTATATCGCAGCCCTCAATCAGTATTTTGTGGAAGCAGGTATATCAAGCCCCTTAATCAGTATTTTGTGGAATTAGGTATATCGCAGCTCTCAATCAGTATTTTGTGGAAGCAGGTATATAACATGCCTCAATCAATATCTGGTGGAAACAGGTATATCTAACCCCTTAATTAGTATTTTGTGGAAGCAGGTATATTGCACCCCTCAATCAAAATTTGGTAGAAGCAGGTATATTGAACCCCTTAATCAGTATTTTGTGGAAGCAGGTATATCACACCACTCAATTATTTTTTTTTACCAAAACAGTTATATCGCACCACCCTGTTTATTTGGGGCAATAGGTATATGGCAGCCCTCATTCAATATTTTGTGGAAGAAGGTATATCACACCCCTCAATCAGTATTTTTGGGGGACAACAGGTATAATACACCCGTTGCAATTAGTTGTTCCAATAGTGTTTGTTCCTCTATATAGCTACGGTATCGCAGCAGAACCGCACAGAACTGCTGTACAATACAAATGCACTATAATATACTTTCTATGTTAGAAAGTATAAGTATATCACACCCCTCAGTATATCACATCTATCTATAGCACACCTATACCAGTCCTTAAAATTTATGGCCCTATTAGCTAGCAATTGGTGCCCCTAACAGCCTGTCCCTGCTCCACAAAGCAACCTCTCCCTACACAGAATGTAAAATGGCTGCCAGATTGGGTTATTTTATAGGGTTGGGGTGTGTCCATGTGCTGAAACGTCTCAATTGGCTGTCCTGTCCCACCTGATGGATGTGTCATGGGTCAAAGTTTGGCGCAATGCAAAAGAATATGGTGCCGGCGGACATCCCCATATGTTCGCAAGTTCAGCGAATCGCGAATGCGCAAACGTGAAACGACCGCCGGGTGAACCGCAAAGCCGCCTCTACTCTTCTACTACATCTAATAGGTCTGCACACTTTGCACTTACACCTGTTTTTTGCTGCCTTGTTCCACAGACATAATCTGAGTCTCTAGCAACCAAGTTCAACTGGCCTTATGGTGGGCTCTGGTGACTACCTATGGTAGCCTTACAGTAGTGAAGAAAGATAGGTAGCAGATTTAGAGTTTGCTGGTGGTGGCTACAGACAGTGACCCTGTACTCATTTCTTACCACTCTATTCTTATATCTTAGTAGAGATCATTTGGGACAGCCTAGACTCTAACATTGTCCTGATAATCCTTGAAGCATGATGGATATACTGTAGCAATTTGTAGAGAGCAAATAAATATTTAAAGACTAAATAAAGGGAAATGTCTAAACTCTGATCAATCTATCACTTCAAATACCTAGATTTGTTTTGCTGTACAACATACAATTTAGGTTTTACCCTTCTAGAATGAACATAGTTGTACTGACGAAGCCAGTCAGTAAGGCAACATGGTTTTCCATCTATTAAAGATGTAAGCTTGTAATCATATATGTTTACTTTCCACTGTGATACATGTTTTTACCTTTTCTCATAAAGTGGCTCTTCTCATGGTCCATGTAACCAGGTGGGAGCATAGTGAAATTCGCCATCTTGTTCTCTTTCATGTTCTTGAAAGAAGCATTTTCAACCACAGAATCTATTGCTTTGTCATCTAACTCCTTTCCAATAAATTTGCAAATGTTGATTACGCTTCCTCGTAGATCCTGTAGCAGATTTGCACAGAGAGTAAAAATCATAATTTTGCTTCATATTAGAATAAGGGCTTATGCACACGACCATGTTTTTTGTCTGTATTCGATCTGCTTTTTATGGGTTGGGTGCAGACCTATTCACTTCAATGTGTGTTTGCATCTGTACGTCTGTTCTGTGTTCCTTCCAAAAAATTGAACATGTCCTATTCTTGACTTTTTTATGGACATGGATTGGACAATTCTAGCAGTGTGAACCTACCCTAAGGCATGTGTGCATAATTACAAGGAAGTAGTAAATATATAATACAAGTACAATGACTGTCTCCTCCTTATGTCAACTGTCTTATATTAAGGACTAGCAGAAGGACTCGACTTCGCACTGGTATATTTCATATATTTAATTTAATATTTGTGTGTGTCCTTAAAAGATATCGACAGTATCCCCCATAAGAGTGACCTCTACAGCACCCTGCCCCCTTAACAGTGAACTTCACAGCCCCTCACCCCTTAACACTGACCCCCCCACAGTGCTCCGCCTCCTTAAAGGGTTTCTACCACTTCGGTGTCACATATTTAGCTGTCAGACACTAGCGATCCGCTAGTGTCTGCTCTGCCCAACCATCCTAATATAATTGCTTTTGGGGCAGCTGTTTTGCTAAAAAAAGAACTTTTATTAATATGCTAATGAGCCTCTAGGTGCTATGGGGGCGTCATTAGCACCTAGAGGCTCCGTCTACCTTCAGAAACTGCCGCCGCCCAGCGCGTCCCTCCAGCCCGCCCATCTCCTCCTGAATGCGATCCTCCTTGTGAGCGTATGTATTCTGCGCATGCGCAGTGAATGTCTGACCGCTTCCTTGCTCAGACATCTCCACTGCGCCTGCGCGATGACGCCATAGTGCTCCGAGGAACAGGCGTAGTGGAGATGTCTGAGCAGGGAAGCTGTCAGACATTCACTGCGCATGCGCCGAATACAGGCGCTCACAAGGAGGATCGCATTCAGGAGGAGATGGGCGGGCTGGAGGGACGCGCTGGGCGGCGGCAGTTTCTGAAGGTAGACGGAGCCTCTAGGTGCTAATGACGCCCCCATAGCACCTAGAGGCTCATTAGCATATTAATAAAAGTTCTTTTTTTAGCAAAACGGCTGCCCCAAAAACAATTATATTAGAATGGTTGGGCAGAGCAGACACTAGCGGATCGCTAGTGTCTGACAGCTAAATATGTGCAGCGAAGTGATAGAAACCCTTTAAAATGGGACCTCCACAGCAGCCCACCCCCTTGACAGTGACCTCCACAGGGGCCCGCCCCTTTAACAATGACCTCTACAGCATCCTGCTTGTTAACACTGACCTCCATAGCAGACCAGTCCCTTAACTGTGACCTCCACCGTTCCTTGCCCCCTTAACAGTGACCTCCACAGTACCCCATCTTGTTAACAGTGATTTCCATAATAACACGCCCCCTTATACAGCTTTTCTCTTAGAGTCTGACGACAGTTGTCCAATCGAATTCCTTTTTTTTTTACGGGGTATTATTGTCTTTAATTGACAGTATATAAAACCCCACAGAATTAGTATACACTTAAGGTCATGTGATTTCCATCAGCCTCTACAACAACATTGGCTAAGCATCACAATCGAAATAATATTAAGTCACGCATAAGCTGTCTTATACTAAGAATGTCCTCCGTTGCCTATAGTAACCAATCAGAGCTCATATTAATGACCTGTAGCAAAATAGAAGCTGAGCTGTGAATGGTTGCTATATGCAACCTGCCAACAGACAATGGCTTCTATAGTTTGGCAGTTAGGTTACTAAGCGTATTGTGTGGCAAATAATTGGAATGCGCGGAGTAAAAATTTCCACTCAAAACATAGTCTATGACGTTCCCCGAGTCACAGGAGGCGGCTGTGCAAAATGTCGTCATTGTAAATGTGAGTGTGTGGATTCTTTTAGCGGACATACATACATATATACAAACATGCACTCAGCTTTACATATTAGACTAGCATTTAATGTTTGTGTATGTGTCGTGAAAAGATATCGACAGTATCCCCCATGACAGTGACATCTACAGTACCTCACCCCTTAACAGTGACCTCCACAGCCACACACCCCTTAACACTGACCCCCCACAGTGCCCTGCCCCCTTAAAATAGAACCTCCACAACAGTCCACCCCCTTAACTTTGACCTTCACAGCAGCCTACCCCTTTAACAGTGAGTTGCACAGCGCTCCATCCCCTTGACAGTGACCTCTACAAGGACCCCCCCTTAAAATTGACCTCTACAGCACCCGCTCCTTAACACTGACCATAGGTTACAGTGCCCTTAACTGTGACCTCCACCATTCCAGGCCCCCTTAACAGTGACATCACAGTACCGTGCTGCCCCTTTAATAGTGGCCTTCACAGTCCCCTTCTCTCTTAACAGTGACCTCCACAGTGCCCTCCCCTTTAACAGTGACCTCCACAGTGGCCTGCCCCTTTAACAGTAACATCCACAGCACCCTCCCCTTTAACAGTGACTGCCACAGCGGCCGCCCCTTAAAACTGACCTCCATAGCAGACCGTCCCCTTAACAGTGACCTCCACTGTTCCCTGCCAACTTAACAGAGACCTCCACAGTGCCTGCCCATTTAACAGTGATCTCCACAGCATCCAGCCCCCTTAACAGTGACCTCCACAGCGGCCTGCCCCTTTAACAGTGACCTCCACAGCGGCCACCCCTTTATCAGTGACCTCCACAGTACCTCATCTCCTTAACAGTAATTTCCACGACACCACGCCCCTTTAAAAGTGGCAATCGGCCTCTTAACACTGACCTCCATAGCGTACCGTCCCCTTAACTGTGACCTCCACAGCACTCCGCTCCCTTAACAGTGTCATCCACAGCGCCCTGCCCCTTTAAAGCTGACCTATAGCACTAAAGAGCCACTGAGGAAGGGGAGAGACGTCCCCGAAACGCGTCTGGCTCGTTCACCCCCATAAAGAAGGATCCAAAGGCTTTAAGAAAGTTTCTCAGATATCGGAGCGCTCCATAGAAATCTGACTTGTAATCACCCTGAGAAGAAACAGACCGGACCTCTTAACAGGCAAATCCCGCGAGACTAGCATCACGTGACAACTGTCTTGAGCGAGGACGCCAAACAGCGTACACGGAAGCTGACAAGACGTGGTGAGTAGCGGTGAGAGGGAGAGACTTTTCAGTGACCGGACCCGAACTTGAGGGTAAGAAAGACCCGGCCCCGCTGTAACCTCAATCTGCAGCATTGTATCCACTTTGCGACTCACCCTGTGATACACTGGTATCAGCTATAACCACACGCCTGAATTGTAACGTAAGCAAGATCCGGCCCCGCTGCAACACCAATCTGCAGCATTGTATCCACTCTGTGACTTACCATTTGATACATACGCATCAACCATAATTATACACTTTTTTCTCTGGATCAGTATTCTTATCTAGCCACAGGCCACTTCCGGACAAGTGTTGATTATTACCAGAGGATTCCATCAGGAAGGTTATTACTCCACATTAGGATGCACCTCGTGCTCTTTTAGGGACACTGACAACCACCCACAGATTGTTGTCCCCAGTGCTCATTCATTTGCGGTCTTATTCTCATATATTGTTATATATATATTGTTCTATATTTCCACAAATTTTAATCATTGTTTTACCACATTCAATATATGGTTTTAATTTTATGTCTGTTTTTTATCTGAATAAATCATCATCTTGATTGATCCCACATAATTGAGTGCCAGCCTTATACTTGCTCCACTAAAGAAAAATGGCTGGATTGTTATGGAAACCTGGTGAAAAACTGTGTGTATGCGGAGAGTAAGTGCCTGCAAACTTCTATTGGCTAATAAGGGTCATGTCACCGTGTGTATGGCAGTTTCTATTGGATAATGCATCTTTTTTAGAATATCTCAGGAACGGTACGTCCTAGAGAGCCGAGACCCGATCTAAAACCTTCCCGACACCTGATGTACCTGTGTGCAAAATTTCGTGATTGTAAATGCGACAGTGCGGATTCCTTTAGCGGACATACAAACACACTAGTGTTTATCGAGCATGCTCGGCTGAACACCAGTTCGGCTCGAGCATCTCGATGCTTGACACATGGCGGTATTCGGCCAAATACCGCATGTGCTCGAGTGCAATGCTCGAGTCTCCTCCACGCAGATTTGTTGCCTGCTACGCAGCCAATAAATGTGCAGGTAGGTGCTGCCCCTCTCTGTAATGCCGTAGCCATGTTGGTTACTGGCATTACAGTGATTGGCTGGCTGGAACGCGTCATCCAGTGCTATATAGCACCCGATGACATGTGTTCGGCACAGTGTTAGTCAGAGAGAGCTGTGCTGAGGAAGGGAAAGATAGTGGTTTTTTTTTTCTTGTCAGAGACTCAAAAGTCCTTTTAAGGACTATTATTGTGTGTGGCAGCAGCAATATATATTTTTAGCGCAACCTGCGCTAAATTACAAAAACTTTACAGACCCAAAAGTCCTTTTAAGGACTATTGTTGTGTGTGGCAGCAGCAATATATATTTTTAGTGCAACCTGCGCTAAATTGCTAAAACTTTACAGACCCAAAAGTCCTTTTAAGGACTGTTCTGTGTGACAGCAATATCTATTTTTAGCGCATCCTGCGATAAATAGCGTGCAATAGTTAGGCCGCTGCAGACAGCGACATTATCTGCGCTACATCTCCTGTGTAACGGGTGCGCATCTAAAAAATAACTGTGTCATCAAGTGTAATTTTTCCGTAGATGGTGTCCGCTGTGGACAGTGACATTAGCTGCACTACATCTCCTGTGTAACGTGTGCACATCCAAAAAATATCACTGACATCCAGTGTACTTTTTTCCGTAGATGGTGTCCGCTGCGGCCAGTGACATTAGCTGTGTTACATCTCCTGTGTAGAGATGTCCCGAACTATTCGCCGGCGAACAGTTCCTGGCGAATATCGCATGTTCGCGTTCGCCAGCGGCGGGCGAAGATATGCGATGTTCGATCCGCCTCCTATACGTCATCATTGAGCAAACTTTTACCCTGTACCTCACAGTCAGCAGACACATTCCAGCCAATCAGCATACCCTCCCTCCCAGACCCTCCCACCGCCTATCAAAGAGCAAGGACAGCATCCATCTTAGATTAATTCTGAAGCTGCAGTGTCACAAAGTTGTAATCGCAATGCGATTAATACAGGTTATATTAATCGCATTGAGATTACAACTTAGAGCTAGGTTCCTAATGGTTATATTGATAGAATATAACGAAGATTGAGAATATAGTGCTATATTCGTTATCAATTCTAGCAATACAACCATTAGGAACTCAGATCTAAGTTGTAATCGCAATGCGAATAATGCAGGTTATATTAATCGCATTGCGAATTCAACTTAGAGCTAAGTTCCTAATGGTTGTATTGCTAGAATTGACGAATATAACGAATATAGCACTATATTCTCAATCTTCGTTATATTCTAGCAATACAACCATTAGGAACCCAGCTCTAAGTTGAATTCGCAATGCGATTAATATAACCTGCATTAATCGCATTGCGATTACAACTTTCTCAAATCCGACAGTACATTCTAGCATGGAGTCGTTCCCATGGTTATGGGGACGCTCCATGAGCATGGAAGTCGGCAGGAGCTCTATGTTGAAATCGCAATGCGATTAATTAAAGTTCTATAAATCGCATTGCGATTTCAACTTAGAACTTCTGCCGACTTCCGTGCTCATGAAGCGTCCCCATCACCATGGGAACGGCTCCATGCTAGAATGTACTGTCGGATTTGAGAAAGTTGAAATCGCAATGTGATTAATTCAAGTTATATAAATCGCATTGCGATTTCAACTTACCACACTCTGCGTCATCTATGTAATTTTCCATGGGAGTTTTGCCAATGGATCCCCCTCCGGCATGCCACAGTCCAGGTGTTAGTCCCCTTGAAACAACTTTTCCATCACTATTGTGGCCACAAAGAGTACCTGTGGGTTTTCAAATTCGCCTTCCTATTGAAGTCTATTGCGGTTCGCGCAGTTCGCACTTTCGCAAACATTTGCGGAAATTTGCGTTCGCCGTCCGGAAAATTTTATGTTCGCGACATCACTACTCCTGTTTAACGTGCACGCATCCTAAAAATATCTGTGACATCCACTGTACTTTTTCCGTAGACGGTGTCCGCTGCGGACAGTGACATTACCTGAGGTACATCTCCTGTGTAACGTTTCCACATCCCAAATACCTGTGACATTCCCTGTAATTTTAAATTAGCCGCTGCTGACATCAGCGACATTATCTGCGGTATTTCTCCTGTGTAACGTTTCCACATCCCAAATACCTGTGACATTTACTGTAATTTTTTATAAGCCGCTGGTGACAGCCATGACATTATCTGCGGTATATCTCCTGTGTGACGTTTCCACATCCCAAATAGCTTTTTTTATTTTTTTGCGCATACACTTACAAATCCAACGCTACTGTACGTGTGACATACTTTCAAGCATATATAAAATTTAATATAAAAAAGGCGAGCAGTAAGGGACAGAGAAGTGGCCGTGATGCTGATGGTGCACGCAAAGGCCCTGGGCGCGTTGAAACTGTGCCTGCTGCCAGAGCACAAGAAAAATAATCATCCACAATACCTAGCTTCATGTCCCAGCTTGCAGGGCAGCGCAGGACAATGCTCTCGAAGTCTGACGAGTGCGACCAGTTGGTCAGTTGGATAACAGCAGAAAATGCTTCCAGTCGGTAAAGCACCACCCTGTCTTCCACCAAGTCCAGGCTCAGTAGCTAAAAGTCTGGTCAACACAATCCTCACCCTGATCCTCCTTCCTCCCACCATGGTTTTGCCAAACAAGTGATCCCACATTCGGATATTCCGAGAAGCGCCATTCCTTCAATTGGGCCTCTCGACAAGCCCGTTTGAAGAGGGACATGAGATCTTGTGCCCTGATTCCAAAACTCTTCAGCATCCACAGTCACAAGAAGATGACGGCGGAAAACTGCAATTAGTGTGTCATGAGGTGGATGCTGATGATGAGACACAGTTGCCAATAAGTCAATGGCAATTAGTGTCTCAAGAGGTTGATGATGAGGATGAGACACAGTTGTCAATAACTGAGGTTGTTGTTAGGTCAACAAGTCAGGAGGATGAGCATAGTGAGGAAGTGGAAGAGGAGGTGGTGGACGATGAAGTCACTGACCCAACCTGGGAAGGTGGCAAGCAGAGCGAGGACAGCAGTACAGAGTAGGAAGGATCCGCAGCACCGCAAAAAGGCTGGAAGAGGCAGTGGGGTGGCAAAAAGGAGAAGGCGGGCCACACCAAACAAGCCCGCAACTGTTCCCCGCAGCACACACTTGCGGAAATCTCCCTTGCCAAGGGGTAGGTGTTCAGCAGTCTGGCGCTTTTTTGAGGAAAGCGTGGATGACAAAAGAATTGTAATTTGCAAACTGTGCCATACAAAAATGAGCAGGGGCGTGAACACTAGCAACCTTAAAACCACCAGCATGGCATCAAAGCACCGTAATAGGTGGGCCGAACGCCTGGGTCCACAATCTGTGTTTCGGGTCACACCACTACCTCCTCTTCCCCTGTGTTATGTGCTGGCCAATCCCCTATCAAATGTGCAGGCCCGGATGCCTCCCACCCTGCACCTGGACCTTCGCAAGCACCATCAGTGACCACATCCACTTCCGTTTCCCAGTGCAGCGTACAAATGTCTTTACCTCAGGCATTTGAACGCAAGCTCAAATACCCAGCTACTCACCCACAGGCCATAGCACTAAATGTGCAACTTTCCAAAATACTGACCCTGGAAATGTTGCCATTTAGGCTTGTGGACATTGAGGCCTTTCACAGCCTGATGTCGGCAGCCATCCCTCGTTAAGCAGTCCCCAGCCACCACAATTTTTCATGGTGTGCCGTGCCCTCCTTACATCAGCATGTTTCCCGTAACATCACACGTGCCCTGACCAACGCAGTTACTGATATGGTCCACTTAACCACTGACACGTGGACAAGTGCTTTCGGCCAGTAATGCTACATTTCCCTGACGGCACACTGGGTGAACGTTGTGGTGGCCGGGAGCGAGTCATACCCTAGGATGGTACAGGTGCTACCGATGCCAAGGATTTCGGGCCCTAATTCCATCAGGGTTCTGCCACCACCTACGTTAGTGACTCCAACCCCCACTTCTCCTCCTCCACTTCCACCTCAGAATTATCCTCTTGCAGCACCAGTCAGCCATCAGTCGGTAGCTGGAAGCAGTGTAGCACTGCAGTGGGGAAGCGTCAACAGGCCATGCTTAAGCTGATCTGCTTACACCGCCGCAGAGCTGTGGCAGGGTATAAGAGACCAGACTGATCTGTGGCTCTCGCCACTCAACCTACAACCAGGCATGGTTGTGTCTGATAATGGCCGTAATTGGTGGCGGCTTTGGAGCTCGGCAAGCTCACACACATCCCATGCCTAGCCCACGCCTTCAACTTAGTGGTTCATTCGTTTCTCAAAACCTACCCCAATTTGCCTGATCTACTGGTGAAGGTGCGCCGCGTGCGAGCCCATTTCCGAAAGTCATCGACAGCTTCCGCTGGTCTGTCAATGCTGCAGCAGCGCCTACAATTTCCAGCTCACCGTAGGTTGTGCGATGTGAGCACGCGCTAGAACTCCACGTTCCACATATTGGCCAGATTTTGTGAGCAACAGAGTGCAGTAGTGGAATACCAGCTGCAACATGGTCGTCGCCTTTCCAGTCAGCTTCCACTCTTCACAAGCAAGGAGTGGGCATGTATGTCTGACCTCTGTGAGGTTTAAAGAAAATTTGAGGAGTCAACACAGATGGTGAGCGGCAATGCGGCTATTATCAGCATCACCATCCCACTTCTGTGTCTACTCAAACGCTCGCTACTCACAATTAAAGCCGACGCTTTGCATGTGGAACAGGTGGAAATGGGGGAAGACATTATACAGGGTGATAGCCAGACCACCCTCAGTTCGTCTTCTTAGTGCAAATTGGATGATGATGATGATGAGAAGGAGGAGGAGCAGGAGACGGTTGCCTCCACTACAAAGGGTAGTACCCATGGATGTTTAATTCTATCTGTTCAGCGTGGATGGGCAGAAGAGGAGGAAGAGGATGAGGAGATTGAGAGTCATCCTCCTGATGACGACAGCAAAGTCTTGCCTGTTGGGACTCTGGCACACATGGATGACTTTATGTTATGCTGCCTTTCCTGTGACCCACGCCTTTTGCGCATTTTGGACAACACCGATTACTGGTTGTTGACCCTTTTTGACCTCCGCTACAAAGAGAACTTCTCATCTCTCATTCCTTTGGTGGAGAGGACAAGTAAAATGCTGCAATACCAGAAGGTCCTTGTGGAAAAATTGCTCTAAAAATTTCCAGCTGACAACGCTGGCGGCAGAGTACGTAGTTCTTTGGGCAACCGAGGGGACGAGGGGAACACACAGCAGTTTTAACAGAGGAAGGGCAACACTCTCCAAAGCCTGGGACAGTTTTATGACACCCCGCCACGCGGCCTAATGTCACACGGAGGGAAAAATCTTCTAAGATGGTGAAGGAGTACATAGCATGCCGTGTCAGCTTCTTCAATGATCAATCTGTGCCTTACAACTACTGGGTGTCCAAGCTAGACATGTGGCACGAACTGTCTCTCTACGCATTGGAGGTGCTGGCCTTCTCTGCCGCCAGCGTTTTGTCACAGTGGGTATTTAGTGCTGCTGGGGGCATAATAACTCATAAGCTCATCTGCCTGTCAACTGAAAATGCTGACAGGATGACTCTTAAAAAAAATGAAAAAGGCCTGGATTGCCCCTTGCATTCTCTACTCCACCAGAGGAAAGTGGCTGAACATAAAGACACTTTAAATGTGTTTTTTATAATGTACTGAATACACTGTATTCCCATGCACCCCTTCCACCACAAAAAAAAGGTATATGGTTCAATCTTCCTTTTCTCGTCCTCCTCCTTTTTTTCCATCATATCAACATGCTTATTAGTCTGCCCCCGCTCCTAATGTTGTAGAGGTTCAGCTGACCTGCAGGCCCTGGCATATAAGGTTTTAGAGGGTCAGTTTACCAGCAGGCCCTCACCTACAATCTTTTAGAGGGTTAGCTCACCAGCAGGCCTTCGCATATAATGTTTTTGAGGGTCAGCTTACCAGCAGGCCCTCACCTACAATCTTTAGAGGGTCAGCTCACCAGCAGGCCCTCAACCATAATGTTTTACAGAGTCAGCTCACCAGCATGCCTTCACCTACAATCTTTTAGAGGGTCAGCTCACCAGCAGGCCCTCGCATATAATGTTTTTGAGGGTCAGCTCACCAGCAGGCCCTCAACCATAATGTTTTACAGGGTCAGCTCACCAGCAGGCCCTCAACTACAATCTTTTAGAGGGTCAGCTCACCAGTAGGCCCTCAACTACAATATTTTAGAGGGTCAGCTCACCAGCAGGCCCTCAAATATAATGTTTTTGAGGGTTAGCTCACCAGCAGGCCCTCAACCACAATGCTTTACAGTGTCAGCTCACCAGCAGGCCCTCGCCCATAATTTTTTTAATGGTTAGCTAAGCAGCAGGCACTCGCCCATAATTTTTTCGATGCTCAAATCAGCAGCAGGCACTCGTCCCTAATGTTTTTGAGAAGCAACTCTGCAGCAGACCCTCACCCCTAATATTTTAGATGGTCAGCTCAGCAGCAGGCCCTTGTCCGTACTGTTTTTGAGGGTCACCAGCAGGCCCTTGCTCCTAATGTTTTAGAGGGTCACCAGTAGGCCATCAATCATAATTTTTCAAGATTGTATGATGCCCTCCATTATGTGTAATAAAGGGTGTATTGGAGTGCCGGTTCCTTGTAATTTTTAGAAGCCCTTTCACTTAGTGCATAGGCTTTATGAGTGTAGGAGTCCCACTACCTGAACAATTGTACCACAATGTGAATGAGGCCCTTTATTATGTGATATACAAGTTCCTTGTAATTTTTGGCAGCACTTGCACTTTATATACAAGTAAATATACAGGAAAGAATGTTTCCTACATTTTTTTCCTCTAAAATCGATTTTATCTTCGGTTTTGTGCGTATTATTGTTAGTCTGTAAAAGTGGCGTACTACTCAGACAAAATCGTTCCCAGCAGCGACCTGCGAGTCCAAGATGCATCCAGACATCCTCCCCATTCTGTTCCCGGACCATTTCAGTGGTATTTCCATAAATTTCTGACCTTTTCCTATGAACCAGACACCCTCCCCTCTTCAGAGCAGGGGGTGCCTGGTTTAATGCTTGAGTTCTCATATTGACTTCCATTGTGCTCGGGTTGCTCAGTAGAGCACCCGAGCATCCCGAGGCGTTCGACCCGAGAACCCGAACACCCGAGCACTTTGTTGCTCGATCAACACTAATACACACACACATGCATACACTCAGTTTTATATATTAGATTTACCCTATGAAGATCCTCATAGGTTTGAAACATAAAGTTTTCTTTTCCCAGCATTTCCATCCATTCCTTGACATGAATAAACCAAGATCCAAAGGGAACTGAAACAGACAAGATATGGTAACATATGTTTGGCATTGAAAAAGTAAAATGTAAGCTTGCATTCATTTTGACGACTTACTGTTTTCGGAGAAGAAACTTTTCAGAAAATGATCCATACTTTCCGGATCTTTGTAGAATCCACTCATTTTGGAAAAATAATAAAGGGACACTGCAGTATCTTTGGGATTTCTGATTGTATATATGACCTAAACCAAACATTTTAAAAGCAAGAAAAACTTTTTTTTGTATGTACATTTATAAAATACAAAAAAATCATCACAACATTTATGATTAAATTATGGGTTAAATAGCCAAACTACACACGTTGGAGGAAAAAATATCTGCAGCACTTGTCTACTTCAAGCAATGGTTATTTTATTTCACCAAAAAGCTGAAAACATGCTTTTTGGTGAAATAAAATAATCATTGTTTGAAGTGTAGGAGTGCTGCAGATATTCTCTCTCCCTATATGCTGGGAATTGGAGCCAGTATCGAACACTGCATGCACCAACACCCAGTACCCAGTTACTAGGAGTTACTTTGGAGTGCTGCTTTCATTCTATTTCTTCAAACTACACAGGTTGTCAGGGAGAAAACTAAGGGTGAACATTCAATTTATTTGTAATTATTAGAGATGAGCAAATTGATTCTGCACAAAGAAAATTAATTAGGAACTTCCCAAAAGATTCTAAGTTTTTAAAATCTGAAACTTTTGTTATTCATCCTGCACATTTTGCTCAAAATGGAAACCATTATTTTACAGTTCTGAAGACAAAGAAAAAGGCATTTACCACCAAAGTAGTTAAAAGGGTTTTCCGGGTTCATCCAGGTAGCCCCCTGATATTAGTATCATGCAGGGCAATGGCATTTTGTTTATATTTTCGCACTGCTAGGCGGAGGCTCCGACTAGCAGTGTATTCAATGATGTCACCGGCTCTGATGGGCGGGCTTTAGCACTGCCCTAGCCATTTTACAGGCTAGGGCAGCTCTAAAGCGTGCCCATTAGTGCTGGTGACGTCACCAGGCTCACTGCTAGGCAGAAGCCTCCGCCTAGCTTTCCCCATGGAGATCCCAATACATCACTGGATCTCCAAAAAAAGCCTTTG
Organism: Bufo gargarizans; assembly: GCF_014858855.1. Lineage (NCBI taxonomy): Eukaryota > Metazoa > Chordata > Amphibia > Anura > Bufonidae > Bufo > Bufo gargarizans. The sequence continues at coordinate 545,177,068 of NC_058081.1, forward strand.
CCCTGCGCGATTCAGCGCAAAGGAGAGCATCGGAGCATCAAATGCTCCGCTGCTATTATTACGGGGCATGCCAGGGTGAAAATGTGGATATTAGCTTTGAACCCAGACAACCCCTTCTATATTTTTTTATTTAAAAAAATTGGAAAGTGTAGCGTGTTTTTAAGAAGGCTGTTTGTTACAAACACTATCAACTCTTGTTTACCCATAGCCATATATGTTACTTTTACTTTGACATTAGTAGTGCAGTCCAAGATCTTGAAAGGAGTCAAATACAATCCTAGGAGACCTCAGAGTATCATACATGACTATTCAGGGCCATTGGGGCACTTTCAATTCAGTTGAGTTTATTCAGATTGAATTAATCTGACAGCTGAATCGAACATATTAGTAGTAATGGACGAACATCGGCCGGGACGATTCGCTAACGCAATCGCGCAAACGAGGTCAAATGTTCTCGTACCGCAAGTTCGCGGCGGGCCCCATTCACTTTAATGGCAGACGAACCTGAAAAACTGTCAGGTCATTATTGCAGCCACCAAATACTTACAAGAAGCGCACACATCATCCCACAACATGGACAGTGACATACCAGAGAAAAATCAATGGTAAAAATTCCTACAAAAAATATGTATTTTAATCAGGGGCCATTTTTATGCACCTAAAGGGAAATTGTCAAAAATGTGGCCTGCTGGAGTCTAGAAAATTTTTATTTTAGGCCACGGGAGTACAGGCCCCAAAATTAGGCATTCATCTGACAGAAAACATCAAGTGATTATGTGGCTGGAGGTATATTAGAAGGTCATTGGATATCAATTTTACTGTAGGCCAGTACAAATAGATGTCAAATACATATGTTTAAAAAAAACGAAAAATATTAAATTGGATTAAAAACATGGCTAACGAAATCCCCCTCTTGAAAAAAAACCAAATGATAATAGTTGAAATTCGATAACACGTGATTGTGGTCAACAGGTGTTGAATTCCTCCGAGGTCCCAAACATTAGGTATTCACTGGACATAAAAGAACAAGTAATTATGTGGCTGGAGGTATATTAGAAGGTCATTCAATAACAATTTTACTGCAGGCCAGTGTAGTACAGGCCCCGAACATTAGGCATTCACCCGACAGAAAAGAACAATTGATAATATGGCTGGAGGTAATTAGGCAGTCACCGCATACCAATTTTACTGTTGGCCAGTTAGATTAAAGGCCCCAAAAATTATACAATCAATGTACATAAATGATCAAGTAATTATGTGGCTGGAGGTATATTAGACGGTCAATGGATATCAATTTTACTGCAGGCCAGTGGACTACAGGCCCCAAAAATTAGTCATTCACCGTACAGAAAAGAACAATTGATAATGTGGCTGGAGGTACATTCGGCGGTCACCGTATAACAATTTTACTGTTGGCCAGTTAGATTACAGGCCCCAAAAATTATGCATTCAATGTACATAAATGATCAAGTAATTATGTGGCTGGAGGTATATTAGACGGTCAATGGATATCAATTTTACAGCAGACCAGTGAACTACAGGCCCCAAAAATTATTCATTCGCCCTACAGAAAAGCACAATTGGTAATGTCGCTGGAGGCAGGGACATCGCTAGGCACCAGATTACAAGCATTTTGCCCCGAACCTCTGGCCAGCTGTCACGGACGGTGTACAGGAAACAAGGCAAAGCAACATGTATAAACGACTCGCTGGATCCAGAAACTAAGGAACCAAGGGAGACCCCTGCAGAAGACCTGGCACTTTCCCTGGCTGCTCAGCCTATGCAAAGATCCGAATGGTGGAGGTCTGCATATCCACGAACCTTGACTATAAAGCCCTGAGCACCCTACAATAGTGAGGGGACACGACCACCGGCTCCCTACACAAGATACGGAGGGAGTCAGGGTCACCTGGGATCCAGCAAACAGATAATAACAGATAAAGGTACAACACTTAGCTTTGAAGCAAACAGGAGGACAGAGTCAGCGTGCACACACACTCCAGGAAGTAGTATAAGCCGCCCAGAAAAGCCTTCTGGGGAAGAATTTAAAGGGAAGCAATTAGTCCAACACATGACAGCTGAGAGAGGCTGACGAGAGGAAGAGCTGAATACCACAACACAGAAACTCAAGGAGGAGGTTCTGAAAGGCCTCTGTCAGAGCTTCTCAGCTGTCTGGTTGTGACAGTACCCCTCCCTCTACGAGTGGACTCCGGACACTCAGAACCCACCTTCTCAGGATGGGACCTATGGAAAGTCCTGATGAGACGAGAGGCCTTAATGTCCGTCACTGGGACCCACATCCTCTCCTCAGGACCATACCCCTCCCACTGAACAAGGTACTGAAGAGAACCGCGGACAAGACGAGAATCCACAATCCCAGAGACCTGAAATTCAAGATTCCCATCAGCCATAATCGGAGGAGGAGGCAAAGGCGAGGGTACAATGGGTTGAACATAAGGTTTCAATAAGGACTTATGAAAAACATTATGGATCTTCCAAGTCTGAGGAAGATCAAGACGGTATGCAACAGGATTGATGACAGACAGGATTTTGTAAGGCCCAATAAACCTAGGACCCAACTTCCAGGAGGGAACCTTCAATTTGATATTCTTGGTAGACAACCACACCAGATCACCAACTTTCAGGTCCGGACCAAGCACACGTCTCTTATCAGCCACACGCTTATATCTCTCACTCATGCTCTTTAGATTATCTTGAATCTTTTGCCAAATAGATGACAAAGACGAGGAGAATCTGTCCTCATCAGGTAAACCAGAAGACCCCTCTCCCGAGAAAGTCCCAAACTGTGGATGAAACCCATATGCACCAAAAAATGGTGACTTATCAGAGGACTCCTGACGACGGTTATTTAAAGCAAACTCAGCAAGGGACAAAAAAGAACACCAATCCTCTTTATTCTCCGCCACAAAACAACGCAGATATGTCTCCAGATTCTGATTGACGCGCTCTGTCTGGCCATTCGACTGCGGGTGGAAAGCAGAAGAGAATGACAACCGAACCCCCAAGCGAGAACAGAAAGCCTTCCAGAATCTGGAAACAAACTGCGTGCCCCTATCAGAGACTATGTCTGAAGGAATACCGTGCAATTTGACAATGTGATCAACAAATGCCTGCGCCAGCGTCTTAGCATTGGGCAAACCAGGAAAAGGGATGAAATGCACCATTTTGCTAAAACGGTCCACCACCACCAGAATCACAGTCTTCCCCGAGGAACGAGGCAGGTCCGTTATGAAGTCCATGGACAGATGTGTCCAAGGACGGGAAGGAATGGGTAAGGGAAGGAGAGGACCTGATGGCCGTGAATGAGGGACTTTGGCACGAGCGCAAGTCTCGCAGGCTGCCACAAAACCCTCAACCGACTTACGAAGCGCAGGCCACCAGAATCTCCAAGCGATGAGATCCAGTGTGGCTCTTACCCCCGGGTGCCCAGCAAGGACCGTATCGTGGTGTTCTTTAAAAATCTTGTGTCTTAAAGCGAGAGGCACAAACAACCTCCCAGGAGGATAAAGATCAGGAGCCTCTGACTGGGCTGCCTGCACCTCTGCCTCCAATTCAGGAAAAAGAGCAGAGACCACCACACCTTCAGCCAAAATGGGACCCGGGTCTTCAAAATTCCCGCCTCCCGGAAAACAACGTGACAGGGCATCTGCCTTCACATTCTTAACTCCAGGGCGGAACATGACAACAAAATTAAACCTAGAAAAGAACAATGACCATCTGGCCTGTCTCGGGTTCAGACGCTTGGCTGACTCCAAGTAGGCCAGATTTTTATGGTCAGTAAATACGGTAATAGGGTGTCTGGCTCCCTCTAGCCAATGGCGCCATTCCTCAAAAGCCAACTTGATGGCCAACAATTCCCTATCTCCCACATCGTAATTTCTCTCTGCGGAGGAGAGTTTTCTTGAGAAAAAGGCACACGGTCGCCATTTGGCAGGAGAGGAACCCTGAGACAAGACCGCCCCCACACCCACCTCAGAAGCATCAACCTCAACTATGAAGGGTAAAGAAACATCAGGTTGCACCAAGATGGGAGCGGAAGCAAAACTCTCCTTGATATCAGAAAAAGCCTTACGCGCCTCTACTGACCAAGAAGAAAAATCTACCCCCTTTCTGGTCATATCAGTGAGTGGTTTAACAATAGAAGAATAATTCAAAATGAACTTCCTGTAATAATTGGCAAAGCCCAAAAAACGCATCAGTGCCTTTTGATTCTCAGGAAGTTCCCACTCAAGCACAGCGCGGACCTTCTCGGGGTCCATGCGAAAACCAGAAGCGGAGAGAAGAAACCCCAGAAATTGAATTTCTGGAACCGCAAACACACATTTTTCCAGTTTCGCATATAATTTATTCTCCCGCAGGATGAGCAAGACCTGACGTAAATGTTCCTTATGAGTTTTGAAATCGGGAGAAAAAAATCAAAATGTCATCCAAATACACCAATACAAATTTTCCCATCAAATGATAAAAAATGCTGTTCACGAAATGCTGAAAAACGGCTGGGGCATTCATCAAACCAAAAGGCATAACCAAATTTTCAAAATGGCCCTCAGGGGTATTGAAGGCCGTCTTCCATTCGTCCCCTTCTCTGACCCTGACCAGGTTGTATGCCCCTCTTAAATCTAATTTGGAAAAGACTTTAGCCCCAACAACCTGGTTAAATAGGTCCGGGATCAGAGGAAGCGGATAAGGGTCACGAATTGTGATATTGTTCAGCTCCCTGAAATCCAGACAAGGTCTTAAAGAACCATCTTTTTTCTTAACAAAGAAAAAACCAGCGGCAACAGGTGACTTCGAGGGTCGTATGTGTCCTTTTCTCAGACTCTCAGAGATATAAGCACGCATAGCGATCCTCTCAGGTTGGGAAAGATTGTATAAACGAGATTTAGGCAGCTTGGCGTCTGGGATGAGATTAATAGGGCAATCGTACTCCCTGTGCGGGGGCAAATCCTGAACTCCACTCTCAGAGAAGACATCCGAAAATTCTGAGAGAAAAGATGGTACAGTCTTAGTAGCAACCTCAGAAACAGATGTCATGAGGCAATTCTCTCTGCAAAAGTCACTCCAACCATTTATTTGCCTCGCTTGCCAATCAATGGTGGGGTTATGCTTAGTGAGCCAGGGCAGCCCCAACACCAGAGGGGTGGGTAAACCGCTAAGGACGAAACATGACACATCCTCAACATGAGCATCACTCACAATTAAACGGATATTGTGAACTATGCCCTTTAATGATTTTTGAGAAAGTGGAGCGGAATCGATAGCAAAAACAGGAATATCCTTTCCCAAAGTGCGCACCTGGAAACCATGAGTTATCGCAAATTGATTATCAATGAGATTAACCGCTGCTCCACTATCCACAAAAATCTCACAAAAATGTTCTTGCTCTCTAGCGCCACCCTAGCCGGCAGGACAAAACGGGAACTACAAGCAAATGGAAAACCTTCAATTTCCGCCTCAACCCTGCCAATAGTAACAGACGGAACATTTTTAAAAGATTTTTTCCTGTTTGTTTCTTTACTACTCCCAGAAAACTGCCTGAATCTCCTAGAGGGACAAATATTTGCCAAATGATTTATACCTCCACAACAAAAACAAACCCTCCCATGCGAGCTGAATCTTCTATTGTCAGAAGCAATCAACCCCAGCTGCATGGGCTCCTGCTCAGAAGGGGCTGACGGCGACTGAGACCCCTGCGCACAGAGCGGGACCGCTGCACTGTCCTGGGACTGCGTATGACAGGAAGGAGACATCTCTCCTCTCTCTCTAAGACGCCTGTCAATACGAACGGCCTGAGACATAGCAGAGTCCAAAGAAATAGGCCTCTCATGAAAGGCAAATGCATCTTTCAATCCCTCTGAAAGACCATGGCAAAATTGACTTCGGAGCGCAGCATCATTCCAACCAGTATCAACTGCCCATCTCCGAAATTCTGAGCAGTATATTTCTGCGGATTGTTTACCCTGGCATAATAGACGTAGTTTAGACTCAGCCAGAGCAATACGATCCGGATCATCATATATCTGACCCAGGGCTAAAAAGAATTTATCCACTGAACGGAGAGGCCGTGCCCCCTCTGGCAGCGAAAAGGCCCAGGACTGAGCGTTACCTCTGAGCAGCGATATAGTGATCCCCACCCTCCGTTCCTCATCACCAGAGGAGTGGGGAAGAAGGCGAAAATGGAGTTTGCAAGCCTCTCTAAAACGCACAAAATTCTCACTACCCCCGGAGAACGTATCCGGGAGCGAGATCTTAGGCTCCGAACAAACTCCATGAACGCAAGCTGAACCGGTCACTTGAAGCTGAGAAAAAGTCTTACGGAGATCAGCTACCTCCAATGAAAGACCCTGGAAGCGTTCAGCCAAAAGTGAAACCGGATCCATGCTTGAGACGGTTATGGCGGCTTATAATGTCACGGACGGTGTACAGGAAACAAGGCAAAGCAACATGTATAAACGACTCGCTGGATCCAGAAACTAAGGAACCAAGGGAGACCCCTGCAGAAGACCTGGCACTTTCCCTGGCTGCTCAGCCTATGCAAAGATCCGAATGGTGGAGGTCTGCATATCCACGAACCTTGACTATAAAGCCCTGAGCACCCTACAATAGTGAGGGGACACGACCACCGGCTCCCTACACAAGATACGGAGGGAGTCAGGGTCACCTGGGATCCAGCAAACAGATAATAACAGATAAAGGTACAACACTTAGCTTTGAAGCAAACAGGAGGACAGAGTCAGCGTGCACACACACTCCAGGAAGTAGTATAAGCCGCCCAGAAAAGCCTTCTGGGGAAGAATTTAAAGGGAAGCAATTAGTCCAACACATGACAGCTGAGAGAGGCTGACGAGAGGAAGAGCTGAATACCACAACACAGAAACTCAAGGAGGAGGTTCTGAAAGGCCTCTGTCAGAGCTTCTCAGCTGTCTGGTTGTGACACCAGCACTTTCTCCATTGCTCTGCACTGAGCCACCAGTATGGAGCTGCTAGGCAGCTCAGTATGAGTTTAGCAAGAGACACACTAAACATATAATTAGGAGCTCCATTTACTGCCAGTCTAGTGTAGGTGAATGAGCCAGCAGCCCCACACTGGTGGCTCAGTAAGGGTCTAAGAAGAACATCCTGTAGTTATCCTGGGCCCTTAAGCAGGCCTAGCAGCTGAGCACCTCATCCCAGACAGGACAAGCAGATTACAGAGCTGCTGTGTCCTGTCCTCACCAGTGCTGGTACCAGTAAAAGGGATGTGTAAATTGCTTCTTCCAGCCCAGCAGCAACCAGTGCCAGTGTGAAGGAGCACAGAGAAGTGCAAGAAATGCAGGGAAGCTAAATGTAAGTCCACTTTCATCCATGTCTGTTTTTGGACCCATTAGTGTGTTACACTATAAACTGCTTCTACGAGCTGTGCGCATATACTGTATACTGTGGGTGGAGGAGCTGTGCATATATACTGTATACTGTGGGTGGAGGAGCTGTGCATATACTGTGGGTGGAGGAGCTGTGCATATACTGTATACTGTGGGTTAAGTAGCTGTGCATATACTGTATACTGTGGGTTAAGGAGCTGTGCATATACTGTATACTGTGGGTGGAGGAGCTGTGTACATACTGTATATTGTGGGTGAAGGAGCTGTACATATACTGTATACTGTGGGAGGAGGAGCTGTGCATATACTGTATTCTGTGGGTGAAGGAGCTGTGCATATACTGTATAATGTGGGTCAAGGAGCTGTGCATATACTGTATACTGTGGGTGGAGGAGCTGTGTATATACTGTATACTGTGGGTGGAGGATCTGTGCATATACTGTATACTGTGGGTGAAGGAGCTGTGCATATACTGTATACTGTGGGTGGAGGAGCTATGAATATACTGTATACTGTGGGTGTGGAGGAGCTATGAATAACTGTATACTGTGGGTGGAGGAGCTGTGCTTATAGACTGTGAGTGAAGGAGCTGTGTATATACTGTATACTGTGGGTGGAGGAGCTATGGATATACTGTATACTGTGGGTGGAGGTGCTGTGCACATATACCATATACTGTGGGTGAAGGAGCGGTGCATATACTGTGGGTGGAGGATATGTGCATATACTGTATACTGTAGGTGGATGAGCTGTGCATTTATTCTGTGGGTGGGAGAGCTGTTTGCTGTGGGTGGGGGCACTGTGCATATAGACTGTGAGTGGAGGAGCTCAGTTTTGAGAAGGAGGGGAGGGTTGGGGTAGACATATGCCTCGGGCTCGTGCCCCTCATGTTTTAAGACCCTAGCAACACCCCTGGCTGGAGGTAAATTAGGCGGTCACCTTATAACAATTTTACTGTTGGCCAGTTAGATTATAGACCCCAAAAATTATGCACTCACCGTACATAAATGATCAAGTGATTATGGCTGGAGGTATATTAGACGACCATTCAATATAAATTTTACTGCAGGCCAGTACAAATAGATGTCAAATACATATGTTTAAAAGAACAAAAAATATAAAATTGGATCTAAAACATGGCTAACGAAATCCCCCTCTTGAAAAAAAAACAACTGATAATAGTTGAAATTCGATAACACATGGTCGTCACAGGTGTTGAATTCCTCCGAGGTCCCAAACATTAGGCATTCACCGGACACAAAAGGCATTTTATGCCGCTGTATTTACCTAAGACAGAGACCATTATTTGTTCTGGGTGGTGGCGGATATTTGTGGGCTGTCATGAGGAAATTCAATTAAACATGGTCGTCACAGGTCTTGAATTCCTCCGAGATCCATACCTCATTCATTTTTAGAAATGTGAGGTAGTCCACACTGTCGTGAGCTAGGCGAGTGCGCTTATTGGTCACGATCCCCCTCGCTGCGCTGGACGTCCTTTCGGACAGGACACTCGATGAGGGGCAAACCAAGAGTTCCATGGCAAATTGTGCCAGCTCTGGCCACAGGTCAAGACTGCACACCCAGTAGTCCAGGGGTTCCTCGCTTCTCAGAGCGTCCACATCGGCCTTTAACCCGATGTATTCGGTCTAGGCGTTCCTTGAGGCTGGATCCGGAGGGCGAGTGTCGATGGGTTGACTGAAAGAATGATCTCATATCCGAAGTGACCAACACATCTTCAAACTGCCCTCTTCTTGCATGTGCTGTAGGATTGGTACTCGTAACAGTTTCTCTGTGGTAGGAAACTCCTCTGCCAGTGCCCGCAACAGCGGAATGCAGCATCTCTCACAGCAAGGCCTGGAAATGCTGCATTCTAACAGCCCTCTGTGATGCTGGTAACATGTCCACCAATTTGTGTTTGTACCGGGGGTCTAAGTACGTTGCCATCCAGTACTGGTCCTTTCCCTTTATGCTTTTTAAACGGGGGTCCCTCTTCAAACACTGGAGCATAAAGGCTCCCATTTGTGCTAAATTGGATGCGGTGGAGCGGCCTGGCTCCTGCTCATCGCCCAGGAGAATGTCATCATCGGTCTCCTCCCCCCATACCCGGACAACACCAGGGATCAGAGAAAAGTTTAAAGCCTGCTCTTCTTGTTCTTCCTCCTCCTGCCCCCAGGCACCCTCCTCCTCTTCAGACTCCTGCTGACTTGTTTCAATTGGAGTAGCCCCCCCTGGGAATTCATTCAACATTGCGACTTCCTCATTTTCTAGATCCTGCTCCTCGACGGCTTGATCAATGACACGATGCAATGCACGCTCCAGAAAAAAGGCGCAAGGTACAATGTCACTGATGGCGCCCTGGCTGCAACTGACCAGTTTGGTGATCTCATCAAATGACTGCAAAAGTCTGCATGTGTCGCGCTTGTCAAAACCTGTCCTGCCGCAGAGTTCGTACAGGTAGTGTCATGCCCCACTCTGACGATGTGCAGAGGTCGGCCAGGATAGCAGCACGAAGTTAGTGGTTGCTTTGGAGCCGTGCTGAATCCGCCTCTCATCAGGTGCACTGGGTGGAGTCATTAGTTTAAATAGCACACTGCCCAGTGCCCTGAGCGGATTATACTGTTCATTTTGGTCTGGGAAGCTTGGAGGGAAGGTTGGCTGTCAGTTCCTGCTCTCAGAGATAAGTGTCGTTTCTAATTTGGTTGTTTGTGTCATCTATTCCACCCAGGTTCTGTGCGAGCAGACTGCTCCTATCTCCCCACTTCACCATCTTAGGGAGTTCAGGGTTTTGTCAGCCCAGACTGGAGGACGCAGCACACCTACCTTCAAGGTCTGCTTGTGGGCTGAGCAGTGCAGGGAAACAGGTCAGGAATAAGCTAGGAGGTGACCCTTCCCCCGTCTCTCGTCCAGAGCCTGGTTGGTGTGTTATCTTTTGTACTGAGTGCACGTCCGTCGTGACAGGTAGTCATTAATGGCACATTTCTGCTGGAGAAGCCTATCAAGCATATAGAAGGCGAAGTTCCAGGGCGCCGGGCAGTCACAAATCAGACATCTGACTGGCAAGTGGTGTCACCGCTGAACGTCAGCAAGGCGAGCCATTGCCGTGTAAGATCTTCTAAAATGGCCAGAGATTTTTCTGGCCTGCCGCAAGACGTCCTGGACCCCGGGGTATTTGGCAACGAATTGCTGTATGACTAAGACGTGTGCCATGCACGTGTGTCATTTTGCCCTAATTCAGCGCACTCAGCAGATTGGCACCGTTGTCGCTCAACACTTTACCAACTATCAAATTGAGCGGGGTTAGCCACTGATCGGCCTGTGTCCGCAGAGCTGAAAGGAGTGCAGGACCGGTGTGGCTCTTGGCTTCCAGGCATAACAGCCGCAGCATAGCATGGAAACGTCTCACCTGGCACGTCAAATAGGTTCTGGGGAGCTGGAGGGGTTCAGCAAAAGTGGCGGTTGCAGTGGAAAAGCAGGAGTCAGCCAAGGAGGAGATGGAGGATGGAGTAGGAGTAGGAGAAGAAGAGGCAGGCTTGCATGCAATCCATGGCAGTAACACCAAATCCACATGGGTTCCATGGGTTACATGTTTGACGGCCATCAGAAGGTTCACCCAGTGGGCAGTAAAAGTTATGTACCTTCCCTGCCCGTGTTTGCTAGATCACGTGTCTGTGGTCAGATGTATCTTGGCAACGACACTGTGTGCCAGAGATACATTCACTTGCCACTGAACGTGGTTATATAGCTCTGGGAAGCCCTTCTGGGAGAAATATTTCCTTCCGGGGACCTTCCATTGCGGTGTGCCAATGGCCACAAATTTTCTAAAGGCCTCAGAGTTTACCAATTTATATGGCAGTAGTTGGCGGCCTAACAGTTCTGACAAGCCAGCGGTCAGCCGTTGAGCAAGAGGGTTATCCGGCGTCATAAGTTTTTTTACGCTCGAACATTTGGGCCACGGAAGCCTGCTTTGTGCCAGATGAACGCGATGACGGCACGGTGGATGGTGGAGTGGAGGACAAATGGGAGGAGAGAGGAGAAGGAGAAGAGGCAGGACGGGGAGCGCCAGGAGTGTGCCTTTGTGGGTTCTGACGGTGTAGCTTCCACTGGGCTCGGTGATGGGAGGCCAGGTGACTTCATAAGGCGGTCGTCCTAGGTGAGTGTTGGGCTTACCGCGACTTATGCGTTGACAACACAGGCTGCAGATGGCATCACTATTATCAGCAGCTGACAAGTTAAAAAAAAGTCCACACTGCGTAGCCATGTGCCGGCGTCACAAGATGTGACCGTGCATGGTGGATGGCTCGCTCCAGATACATTTAAAGTCTGCTTTTTGCCTCCTGTGGATTGCGAGTTCTGCCTGCTTCTCTTCCTTCTCATTCCTATTTGCTGCTCCGTCTCTCCCTCTGAACTCCCCTCCTCTTCCTCTCTTGTGGGCACCCACGTGACGTCCATCGACATGTCATCATCGTCACCTTCACCACCACTGACATTAGAGATTTCGAAGCAGGCAGCAACAGAGGGGACCACCCTCCTTGGGCTGATCTGGGTACTGTTGTCAGACCGCTGGGTGGCGGCCGTTGCTACCTCCTTTTCCTCATTCGATGCCAAGAATGGCTGCACATGAGTAAGGTCTGGGACTCGAGTGGAGGAGCTATGGTGGTGGTGTCTTTGGGGGTACACACAGCAGAGAGTGAGGAGGGTGCAGATACAGAGGATGAGGAGGGTGCAGAAGCAGAAGGCTGAGTGAGCCACTCAAATAAGTCTGGTGTGTCCTTTGACGTAATCGCACGCATCTTCTCCAACTTCCCACTTAGGCTCTTGCCTTGTGCACCTGCCCGACCCCTACCTCCCCTGCGGAATTGCCAGCTTCTTCTTATGCCTGTCATTTTCAAAATGACCCTGTGACAAAGTCCCTATAGAAGAGCAGTATTTTTGGAAGCAGGTGTATAGAACTGCCTAATGATTATTTGCTTGAAGCAGGTATATCAAACCCCTTAATCAGTTTTTTTGGGGGGCAACTGGTATATCACACCAGTTGAAATTATTTGTTTTAATAGCGTTTGTCCCTCTGTATAGCTGGGGTATCTCAGTAGAATCGCACACAACTCCTGTAAATTACAAATGCACTATACGGAAAGTATATTCTCGGTAAATCGCACCTCTACCCCCATCAGTTTTTTTGGGGGGCAAATATTATATCACACCAGTTGAAATTATTTGTTCCAATAGCGTTTGTCACTCTGTATAGTTGGGGTATCTCAGCAGAACCGCACACAACACCTACAAATTAGAAATGTACTATATGGAAATTATATTATAGGTATATCACATCCCTGCCTCAATCATTTTTTTGGGGGGAGGGGCAACTGGTATATCACACCAGTTGAAATTATTTGTTCCAATAGCATTTGTCACTCTGTATAGCTGGGGTATCTCAGCAGAACGGCACATTCCGAACAAGCATTTGCATGGCAAACTGGACGAGGACATAAATGCCTGAAGGGATGGAACTGCTGGCTAACCCTCTTCCCTAGGAAAACCTAATCACTTATAGCTACACACACACACACACACACACTCAAGATCGAACAAAACATCACTATTTAACCTAAATCCTTACCATTCCTGTCAGAAGCCGAGGAGGAACATTCATCAATTATGTTCTGATATGTGTTAATTGTAGCAATGAGACATGTTAACTGAGTTTACTTTTATACCTTATGTGGGGATTTGATCTGGTAGACAGGCTTGGGAACGCCGTATAGAGGCAATGACAACATCTTTAACTTAAACAGTTCAGTGTTTATTCAAACATAAGGATAAGCAAAACAAAAAGTCAGTTTCAAAGAAAACAGTCACCTTGAGTCTGGTGTTTGTTCACACCATGCAGCAATGCCGAAGTCCCTGGACATAGCAGAAACCACCTGCTCTCATGCCAACAAGGTAGCAGGCCTTTACGCAGGCCCAAACTCCCAGGTCCCACCACAGAGACGGTCAGAGAGGAGTAAATTCCTACCAGCTGACAGTGCTGCCTGTGTTTTATAGCCCAAACCAAGACCCGGCTTGGAACGTGGGGAGAAGCCACCCACCCTGCACTTTGGCTGCTCCCAGTAAGAGCCGGCCCGGATCGGCTTTACAGCGATACTAAATAGCAAAACCATGTCAGCCAGCACTTACCGGGTCTTACCTCACCGAGGCCATGAATCTTGGTGACACATACCTTCTGTCAATGATGGACCCTTGCGCCTTCCTACACTTACAACAAAACGAAAATTCTTATTAGTTTATCATACCACCTCTGCGAAGTAAAAAGCAGAGATCAGCTTGTGCTTTGGACTTATTTTAAAGCCACAATGACTAGAAGACTAGATGTTGATAACGCTGTAACATACACAGCGTTTTCTTTTATCTTTATAACTTTTTTCTTTATTTCTATTTTTTTGGTTTATTAAAAAGATGATTATGCTTCCAGTGCAAATTAATGTACATACTCTGTAACAATACTACTGTGATATATCTAATGAAAATATGTATACTTAAAGGGGTATTCTCATCTTCCCTTTTTATTCTTACCTTCCTTGAGCACAACGTTCACTTCCTGGATTCTTCTCCCGGCCGCGCCGCGCTTGCGCAAAAGACTAAAGATTTTCTGCCGGCCGGGCCGCACAATGTCCTGAACGCGCACGCCGCCGCGCATGCGCCATGGTGACTTATTCCTGCCTGTATAGTACAGAGACGGCGTGCGCGTTTGCAGCTCTGTACTATACTGGCCAGGAAGAAATTATCATAGCACATGTGCGGCGGCTTCCGCGTTCAGGACATTGAGCGGCCCGGACGGGAGAGAATTTTCAGTCTTCTGCGCAAGAGCGGCCCGGCGGGCTCCGACAGGAGAGGTGGCCGTAACCAGGGGAGACCAAAGACATCAGGTAAGAGGGGACTTATTTAAAAAAAAAAAAAAAAAGTGGGAATTAGGTAATAAAATGTATTTAGAAAAATGATCACTGTCAAATCATTAACAGATTTAACAGTGATCATTAAGATGAGAATACCCCTTTAATATCAGTACGTACAGTGTTTTGTACGATCTTTTCTTTACAATAAAACTTGGGAAAACCCAATAAAAATAAATTTTTAAGGAAATTATATTATAGGTATATCACACACCTGCCTCAATCAATTTTTTGGGGGGGCAACTGGTATATCACACCAGCGGAAATTATTTGTTCCAATAGCGTTTGTCCCTCTGTATAGCTGCGGTATCTCAGCAGAACCGCACACAACTGCTCCACACAGCAACTTCTCCCTACACTGGCAAAAGACTGAATGTAAAATGGCGGCCAGATAGGGTTTATTTATAGGGTAGGGGGTGTGTCCATGTGCTGATACGTCTCAATTGGCTGTCCTGTACCACCTGATGGATGTGTCATGGATCAAAGTTCGGTGCTATGCAAAAGAATATGGCGCGTGCGAATATCGCCATATGTTTGTGAACAAGCAAAGTTTGCTGCGAAATGACCGTCGGGCGAACCGCAAGGCCATCTCTATAAATCAGACCTGAAACAAATTTAGCAAAATCCGCTCATCTCTAATAATTATGTAAAGTTGTTCTACAGAGGAACAAAAGAAGCAGAAACCGGATTACTTGCAGCAATGAAATAGATAGCTGAATTTAGTTGTGATCAGTAACTTCTTTGTCACACATCTTGACCCACTGATAGTAATTTTACATACAATAATAATAATTGCAACATCATTTTACCAGAGAGTTTACTATTCTATGGTATTTGAGAATGTTATTTACAGAATTCAATTACCTTGGCCTTGGAATCTTGAAACGTTTTCATAAAAATATGTTTAGGCAAGTGGCTGGTAATTAGACGTGGCTGTCCGTCGCTTAGTTTCAGTCTTTGAGCAATACCCAAGCATTCAATCCAAGGTACTCTGTCCCAGTTTGGTACAGTCTTGTTCCATGTCGGGTCTCCATTCTTTTGGATGAGGCTTAAAATTTCTATCATCCACGTAGTGCCTACAAATTATTCTTATTTAAACACTTAACATGTAAATTACTTCTAGTTATTCATGCATCACTTTGTTTATTTCTCCTATTGATAAGTATTAAATGATTAACCCCTTCAGGACCAAGCCCGTTTTAACCATAAAGGGCTTGTCTCACTTCAGTAAATAGCATTTACTGTGTAGACAAAGTGAATACAAGGAACTTACTAATGTATTGTGATTGTTCACATTGCTTCCTGTGTTGGCTAGATTCATTTTTCTATCACATTATACACTGCTCGTTTCCATGGTTACAACCACCCTGCAATCCAGCAGTGATAGTCATACTTGCACACTATAAGAAAAAGCACTACGGACTGCAGGGTGGCCGTAACCATGGAAACGAGCAGTGTATAATGTGATGGAAAAATGAATCTAGCCAACAAAGAACACAATATGGATAGTCACAATACATTCTAGTGCATGCGCATTCACTCCTGGCCCTGGCCACCTAGTCAGTGCTGAGCAGTCTCTGGCACAAGTACAGGGCACACACTACAGCCCTGTAACTGTGCTATACAGAGACGCTCCAACATTTAGGACTATCACAGCTGTGTCCAAGCTTATCTGGAGCTGGAACACCGAACTGTAAGCATCTTATGGAAACACATAAGGAGATATCAGCATTCATATTCTCATATACTCTGTGCAGACAGCAACATGTAAGTTACCTTTCTTCTAAAATACTCCCTTATTTCTACTTACAAAATGTATCCAACCAATGATATTATAATTTCTTTCATGCTAAACACCAAGGAGATCATTTATCAAACTGGTGTAAAGTAGAACTGGCTTAGTTGCCCATAGCAACCAATCAGATTCCACCTTTCATTTTGGACAGCCCCTCTGGAAAGTGAAAATAAAAATTAGATTCGTTGCTATGGGCAACTAAGCCAGTTCTACTTTACACCAGTTTTATAAATGACCCCCCCCCCCAAGTTACCACTTTTGTATACCCTATATGCTGGGAAGGTTTGGTGTACATGGTTTACATCTATATATATACTCCAAACCATATCTATGTACATGGTTTACAAATATATATATATATATAGACAAAATCAAAATAAATTAATTTCTTATTTATTTATTTTATATAAAATGTATTAAATACTCCTTGTGAAACATAATTTTAAATGTCATAACATCCTAACATTGCTGTTTTCAATATGAAATAAACTTGGATGAATGGTTTGGGCACAATTGGGGACAGTTCATAATGCCTTCTTTTGGCACTGATTTTAGAGGGTTTTGGTGTCATTTATCAAACTGATGTAACATGGAACTGGCTTAGATGTTCCTATCAACCAATCAAATTTGATCTTTCATTTTCCAAAGGAGCTGTCAAAAATGAAAGGTCAAATCTGATTGGTTGCTATTGGAAACTAAGCCAGTTCTACTTTGCACCAATTTGATAAATTAACCCATTTATGTCTCAAAATCAGCTCCAAAATATGCCTCCCAACAGCCTTCCATTGGTTAAAATGTGAAGCAAATTTGTTATTATTAAGCGTATGAAAAAAAAATTGGGGTAGATTTATCAAACTGGTGTAAAGTATAGCTGGCATAGTTGCGCATAACAACCAATCATTTTCCACCTTTCATTTTTGACAGCTACTTTGGAAAGCTGTCCTGTCTTGGTGTGTAAACTGAAATGATGCAGCTTCTTATTGAAATGATCAACCATTGTTACAAAAAAAAAAACATAAACAAGCAAAACCCTACTTGAAACAACAGCAAAAAAAATGGACAAAAAGGCAACACAGGTATTTTGTGCCATTTTTTTCTCAATGCATTATTATAAATCTGGTAAGGGTAGTGTTGGGCGAACATGCTCAGCCGAACACTAGTTCGGCTCGAGACTCGCTATGCTTGAGCTCGATGCTTGAGTCAGTGTATTTAAATCTACTTTAGCCTCTATTTCTGAAAAGTTTCTGCAACCAAACTCAAAACCTTCTACATTACAGCCAAGAATGTTAACCACTACACTATAGAACTGTATGGCCAGTTACAAAAAATAAAATAAAAAATGAAATATGAGACTTATGCTTTATAGGAATAGTTACTAGTAGTAAGTATTCCTATATAGCAGAAGTCTCATATTTTTTTATGTTTTTTGTAACTGGCCATGCAGATCTATAGTGTAGCTGTTAAGGTTCTTGGCTGTAATATAGAAGGAAATATAAGACTAGTAGTAAGTATTCCTATAGTGCAAAAGTCTCATATTTTTATTTTTTTTAAGTAACTGGCCATGCAGTTCTATAGTGTAGTGGTCAAGGTTATTGGCTAAAATGTAGAAGGTTGTGAGTTCAAATCCTTCCAGAAGCCTTTTAGAAATAGAGGGTAAATTAAATTTATATATTTCAGATTTTTTTAGTACTTGTAAAAAATGTCTAATTACAAAAAATGTATAGGAAAAAAATATTTATAGACTTCTGATATATATGAATGCATAATATGTGGGAAACTACTACTGATGTTTTAGCCGTAATACAGTACAGACCAAAAGTTTGGACACACCTTCTCATTCAAAGAGTTTTCTTTATTTTCATGACTATGAAGGCATCAAAATTATGAATTAACACATGTGGAATTATATACATAACAAACAAGTGTGAAACAACAGAAAATATGTAATATTCTAGGTTCTTCAAAGTAGCCACCTTTTGCTTTGATTACTGCTTTGCACACTCTTGGCATTCTCTTGATGAGCTTCAAGAGGTAGTCACCTGAAATTGTCTTCCAACAGTCTTGAAGGAGTTCCCAGAGATGCTTAGCACTTGTTGGCCCTTTTGCCTTCACTCTGCGGTCCAGCTCACCCCAAACCATCTTGATTGGGTTCAGGTCCGGTGACTGTGGAGGCCAGGTCATCTGGCGCAGCACCCCATCACTCTCCTTCATGGTCAAATAGCCCTTACTTTCAAGGTTTTCCCAATTTTTTGGCTGACTGACTGACCTTCATTTCTTAAAGTAATGATGGCCACTCGTTTTTCTTTAATTAGCTGCTTTTTTCTTGCCATAATACAAATTCTAACAGTCTATTCAGTAGGACTATCAGCTGTGTATCCACCTGACTTCTCTTTAACGCAACTGATGGTCCCAACCCCATTTATAAGGCAAGAAATCCCACTTATTAAACCTGACAGGGCACACCTGTGAAGTGAAAACCATTTCAGGGGACTACCTCTTGAAGCTCATCAAGAGAATGTCAAGAGTGTGCAAAGCAGTAATCAAAGCAAAAGGTGGCTACGTTGAAGAACCTAGAATATGACATATTTTCAGTTGTTTCACACTTGTTTGTTATGTATATAATTCCACATGTGTTAATTCATAGTTTTGATGCCTTCAGTGTGAATCTACAATTTCCATAATCATGAAAATAAAGAAAACTCTTTGAATGAGAAGGTGTGTCCAAACTTTTGGTCTGTACTGTATATCTACATATATTATAATATATTTTAAATATATAATAATATATGTAAATATATTATGGCTAAAAACTTTAGCATCTATTTCTGAAAAGTTTCTGACGGGATTTAAACTCACAACCTTCTACATTTATTTATACAGAAGATTATTTGCGGACTATACGCCAATACAGGAAATCATGCTTTTTTGCCTCCCCTTTACTGAGAAACCCATAGTTGTCATGTGTGCAGAGTTTGCCAGTAGTAGTTATCTTAGTCCCCTTCACTGAGAAACCCAAAATTGTCATGTGTGCAGAGTGTGCCAGTAGCATTGGCATACCAATGGGGGGAGGGGTGCAGTCCGCCCCGGGTGCCCGTTTTTAGGGGTGTGCCAGAAGCAATTAGTAGTGATGAGCAGCAGGGGCAATATTCGAATTCGCAATATTTTGCAAACATTTGGGCCAATATTCGTCATAAATTTGCAAATTTGAGAATTCACCATTATTTTCTTGATTGCGAAGTGGATCACTTTTGCTACATTTCTCAAGCTGCTAGAAGTTTCCTGAGACTGGAGAAAATGGTTGGCACTGCAGAACATTACATAGCTTTATATGCAGATAGAGTGCTCCAATATATTCAGGATTGCGTAAATTGGCAATTAATGATGCACATATTTTGGCGCAATACATGCAACTTCACATTTTAGCAGGTCTGACTACATATTACTGATTGGTGCACTAAGTATTGTTGTGAACTTGTGACATCACAGCACTATTTCTGTAGCATGTATGTATGGACAGCAAAACCTATCAGCTACAGTATATCACTATCTAACCTACACTGACTATCTCCCACTAACTATCTGTATTATATATATATAAGCTAACTAACTATCTAATGTACTGACACAGGAAAGCAGAGAGCACAGCAATAACACTGCTGTCTCTCTCAGACCAGTGCAGCCGTACTAAGCGCAGCCTAGGGGGAGGCTGGCATGATAGGTTTGGGGACGAGGGGACGGCGGGGTTAACAGGCGGGCGGAATCAGGTAGGAAAAGGTTAAGGTTAGGGGGCCGGGTTAGCAGAGGGGGGGGGGGCGGAGTTAGGGATTTAAAAGAGGTAGAGGCGGGAAGAGCGGGCGCCATTTTAGGGTAGAAAACTCGTGGTGTGCTCGTGCGTGCGCTATGGAGGCGATGCTGAATAGATTGCGGGCGGCGGCAGAGTCCCGGGGCCCTGAGTGGTTGGAGGCACAGGTGGCGGCGGTGCTCGGTGGGGAGGATGCAGGCGCGGCTGGCTTGACACCGGAGGGCAGACGGCCGCGGCGGGCACGGCCGCCGGCGCGCCTTAGCCCGAGTGAGACCCCACGGGCTCGGCGCCGGATTGGGAGCCCCTCCAGGGACCCTCCACGTCGGGGAGGCTCTGCTAGAGCTCCGGCAGCGGCCTCCCGGCGTGGGAGGAATCCCGTTGTACGGCGGAGCCCAGCGCAGGGCAGGGGTTCCCCCCCCTGCTTTTACCAGCTTGCGGCGAGGGATCGGGACCAGGACCTGCGGGATCCCCCCTGTCACCTGTGGGTGGGAGGCCTGCGCGGCGAGGGAGCGTGCGGCAGAGCGGTCACGAGGCTGGGCTGGCTGCTGGAGCGCAGGGGTCCAGGCCTTGGGAGGAAGATAGAGGCGGGGAGAGCGCTGGTAGGTGCCAGCCAGAAGAGGTGTCGTCGCCATCATCGTGCGCACCCAGCACTGTGGAGGCTGGGGTGCTGGGAGTCGGATCCGTGATTGTGTCGGCGCAGGAGGACGTGGCCGTGCTGAGAGGAGATCGTCTGGAGTCAGGACTGACGGCTGCGGGGTCCACAGCGCCTGGGCAGCCAGGTAAGAACACTGCGGGATCTCTGTGTGCGTTGTCAGGGGCCCCCTGGGGGGGGGCTGGGGGGAGTCCCGGTGAGTTGGTGGGGGGTCTGAGTCAGTTGTTGGGGAGTCTGGCGGGGTGGGTTGCGGGTCTTGGGGGTGCGGGTTTGTCTTCCCTGCCGGCGTGGGGGGTTGGGGGGGGCCCCGTGGTGCCGGTGCTGGGGGGAGCTGGGGGGGCTGGTGCTACGGTGCGGGGGGGGAGGCGGTGTCAGTGCAGACACAGGCGGGTGGTGAAGAGGAGCGTCGGAAGGTGGACGATACGGCCCAAGGGGAGGTGTACGTTTGTTTTGAGGGTCCCTTGGGGGCGCATTTGAAGGCGGATGTGGGAGCGGATTTGGAAAGGGGAATATGTTGAGATATTTTCGTTGTTGCCTTTGGAGAGATTTCAGTTAGATAGGTCGCGGCGGGAGGAGGGGAAGAAGGAGGAGGAGGAAAAGCGTCGGTATCGGTTGATTCCGCGTACCTTCTCTAATTGGTTGCAGGCGTTTGCTATCCTGGCGAGCGTCATTGGGGAAAAGGCGCCGGAGTGCTGCTCCGCTTTGTTTTGTTACATGGACGCGATCGGGGAAGCGTATCGGGTGTATGGGGGTGTGGGCTGGCTGCGCTATGATGAGCAGTTTCGGCAGAGGAAGGCGGTCCGTCCGAATATGCGATGGGACCATAAAGATATTGGTTTGTGGATGCGGGTGGCGGCGCCAGGGCGGCAGGGGCAGTCCTTTCGGGGGGACGCGGGTAGTGGGGCGGGACAGTCTGGACTGTCCACAGCGGCGGCAAAGGGGTTGTGCTTCCTTTTTAATGAAGGAAACTGCAGGTTTGGAGCGAAGTGTAAGTTCAAGCACGAGTGCACGGCCTGTGGGGGGGCTCATGGGGTGTCCAGGTGTTTTCGGAGCGGTAGGCCGCGGGGAGGGGATTCAGGTGGAAAAGGGGGTGACGCCGGTGCGGGTGGGAAGGATGGAGCCGTTTTAAAATAGATATCCGGTGCGGGCGGCGGCTCAGTTATTGTTGGATGGTTTTAGTTTTGGTTTTAGGATCCCGTCGGACGCAGGTCCCACCAGGTTCACTGGTAGGAATTTGCGGTCAGCAGGGGAGCATGCGGACGTAGTGTCCGATAAGCTGAGGAAGGAGGTGTTGATGGGGCGGATGGATGGCCCGTTTGCAGAGCCGCCGTTGGCTGACTTTAAGGTTTCACCGGTGGGGGTGGTGCCTAAAAAGGAGCCGAACAAGTTTCGGCTGATTCATCACTTGTCCTTTCCGAAAGGGGCGTCGGTCAACGAGGGTATTGATCCTGACTTGTGTTCGGTGGTCTATACCTCGTTTGATGCGGCTGTGGCGTGGGTGCGGCGTTTGGGTCCGGGTACGCTGTTGGCAAAGACGGACATCGAGGCGGATTTTCGGTTGCTCCCGGTTCATCCAGATAGTTTGCATCTTTTGGGATGTTACTGGGATGGGGGTTTTTATGTGGATAGGTGTCTGCCGATGGGCTGTTCGTTGTCATGTGCTTACTTTGAGGCGTTTAGCTCCTTTCTGGAATGGGTGGTGGTGGATGTTTCGGGTTGTCGGTCGGTCATCCATTACCTGGATGATTTCTTGTGCTTGGGACCGGCTGGCTCGCAGGTGTGTCAGTTGTTGCTTTCTACGTTGCAGTCGGTGTTTTCGTCTTTTGGGGTGCCGCTGGCGGATGGGAAGACGGTGGGGCCCACGACTGAGTTGAGTTTTTTGGGGATTGTTTTGGACACGGTAGCTATGGAGTGTCGGTTACCGGAGGATAAGTTGTGCGACTTGAGGGGGGAGGTTGACAGGGCGAGGAGGTCTGTTAAGATTCGTTTGAGGGATTTACAGTCGTTGTTGGGGAAGTTGAATTTTGCGTGTCGGATTATGCCGATGGGTCGGATTTTTTGCAGGCGGTTGGCGGCTGCGACCGCGGGGGTGACGGCAGCGCATCATTTTATTAGATTGGGGCGGGAGTTGCGGCGTGATCTGGAGGTCTGGGCTCGGTTTTTGGCGGAGTTTAATGGGAGGGCGTTGGTGTTGGGAGATGCGGTGGACAGCGTGGATTTTGAGTTGTTTTCGGATGCGGCAGGGGGGGTTGGTTTTGGGGTTTACTGTCACGGGCAGTGGTGCGCTGATCGCTGGCCTGGGTCTTGGGAGGAGAGGGGTTGGACCGGGAATGTGGCCTTGTTGGAGCTGTTTCCTATTGTGTTGGCCTTGGAGTTGTGGGGGAACGTGTTTCGCAACCAGAAGGTGAGGTTTCATTGTGATAACATGGGGGTGGTGCAGGTGATTAATAGTTTGTCGGCTTCATCTCCCCCGGTAGTTAAGTTATTACAGCATATGGTGTTGCGATGTTTGGAGCTGAATGTGTGGGTGGTGGCGGTCCATGTTCCAGGTGTTTCTAACGGTATTGCGGATGCTCTTTCTCGTTCGCAGTGGGAGCGCTTTCGGCAGCTGGCACCGGAGGCGGAGGTCGTCGGGTTGGAGTGTCCGGTGCTGTTGTGGGAGGTCTTGGAGATACTGTGAGTGGGTTGTTCAGGGCTTCATT
This sequence comes from Bufo gargarizans, assembly GCF_014858855.1. Lineage (NCBI taxonomy): Eukaryota > Metazoa > Chordata > Amphibia > Anura > Bufonidae > Bufo > Bufo gargarizans. The sequence continues at coordinate 545,200,348 of NC_058081.1, forward strand.
GTTGACCGGGACGTGGGCGGCGTATGAGGGGGCCTGGGAGTGTTGGGTTGGGTGGTGCGACATGCTGGGTGTGGGGGTGGATGCAGGTGAGGTCCCCTTGTTGTTGTTCTTGGGGGTGAAGAAGGAGGAAGGGTGGTCGGTGGCGCGGGTGAACAAGTGCATGTCTGGGCTGGCGTTTGGCTTCAAGTTGCGGGGGTTGGTTGACTGTACTAAGGCTTTTGTAGTGCGGCAGGTGCTGAAGGGTTGGAGGCGGGGCTGTCGGTCGGCGGACAGGCGGTTGCCCGTGTCTTTCGAGCTGTTGTTGAGTCTGGGGGGGGGCGTTTGGAGGGGGTATGTAGCTCTGGGGGGGAGGTTCGCTTGTTTAAAGCGGCTTTTTCGCTGGCCTTTTTTGGGGCTTTTCGTTTAGGGGAGCTGGTGAGCGGGAGTGTTAGTTGTGCCGGGGGGTTGAGGGATGAGGATGTGGAGGTGCTGCAAGACAGGGTGGTGGTTCGTTTGCGGAAGTCGAAAATGGATCAGGAGGGGAGGGGGTGTAGTATTTGCCTGTTTGCAGTGCCGGGTTGCTCGATGTGCCCGGTTCTTTGTGTAGGTCGGTATCGGTTTGGGGGGGGGGGGTCGGGAGGGGCCCCCCTGTTGCGCCATGCGGATGGGTCCTTTTTGTCCAGATTCCAGTTCGTAGCGGTGTTGAAGCGGTGCTTGGGGGAATTGGGAGTGGATCCGAAGCGTTATACGGGTCACTCGTTTCGGATTGGGGCGGCGACGGAGGCGGCCCGACTGGGTATGGGCGAGGAGGTTATTAAGAGGATTGGGAGGTGGGAGTCGGGACGTTTTCGTTCGTATGTCCGCTTAGGAGGTCTGTAGGGGCGGTGGTTTTGGGGCCCTGGCAGTAATGAGTGTTTTGTCTGTTTTTTCATTGCAGGTGGTTCTCCGGCTCTGGTGTGGATTATCGGCCATTCGTTTGTGTTTTGGGGGGCGTTGAGGGCGGATGTGAGGCCTAATGGTCGTCAATTGGGCTTTGATAGGGAGGTGGCGGCCATCCGGTGGCTGGGTTACAGAGGTATGTTGTGGGGGGGGGGGTGTTGAGGGAGGTTCACAGGTTCGTTCAGCTGGACCGGCCTCTGGACGTTTTGGTGTTGCATGCAGGGGGGAATGACTTAGGCATGAAACCGGTTAGGGAGCTGATCAGGGACGTTAAGTTCGACCTGTTACGGTTATGGGCGTTGTTTCCCGGGATGGTGGTGGTATGGTCTGATATAGTGCCCAGGCGGCGTTGGCGCGAGGCGCGTTCGGTGGAACGGATTAATAAGGCCCGGATTAAGGTGAACAGGGCGGTTGGGAAGTTTATGGCGCGGAATGGGGCGGTGGTGGTGCGGCATTTGGAGCTGGAATCCGGTATTGGTGAGTTTTGGAGGGCGGACGGTGTCCACCTCAATGCGGTGGGCATCGATTTGTGGTCGTTAGGTTTGCAGGGTGGGATTGAGCGAGCCCTGGGTGTGTGGAGGGCCGCGCAAGCTTGAGGTTGAGGGTCAAGTTGCGCGTCTGTGGCGGTAGGAGGTCCTGGAAGACGGTGGTAGGGCTTGGTGTTTGTGGATGGGAGGGCCTCAAACGGTGGGGCTGTACTCCCAGGTGTGGAAAGTTGGTTGGTTTCAGCGGGTGACCATCACTCGGTGTCTCCGAGCTGGAGTGATACGGCTGGAGGCAGGGTGGCTTAACCGGGTGTTTGGGGCATCAGCTGGAATCGAATCAGGGGCTTCTAGGACCTCCTTCGTCAAGGTTTATATTTATATGGTATATTGTTATTTATATTATTATATGGAGTTTATATGTTATGTTTGTATTAATAAAAGGCTGCTGTGGCCATTTAATTCCAACTCACGGTGTGGCGTCATTTGTTGGTGGGTTGGTAGGTGGGGGGTAAGGTAATGTGGGGAAAATGAGGTGGTAAGGTGGGCGTGAAGGACCCGAGAGAATTCCCCATAACCTTATCATGCAAAAAACTGCAGAAAGTGGCTGCTGGGGAGGTTCTTGTATAGTAAGGGGTAGGCAACTTTCCTATTGGTTGCTAGAGATGTTGCTAAGCTCAAACAAAGACATTGCAGCTTTCTCATTGGCCCACAACCAAGAAGGGATAGCACTATATTCTAAATCTTCTCGAAGTGGCGATATTCGCAATTAAAATTTGCGATTCGATTATTCGCGCCCAACACTAGCAATGAGTGCTTTCATTAATACAGAAGGAAGCAATCATTGCTGGAGCACTGGGAGCTGCCGTCCTGTCACTCACTGACCGCTCAGCTTCCCATGCGTCTTCTCTTCTTCAGACCGATGAACTGAATCGTGAAGAAGGGAGCCTTCTGCTCCCTGCTCCACTATTCAGCCTGTAGACACAGTTCATGCTGCTGGCCTGTGTGGGAGGAATCTCTGTGGGAGGAATCAGCCTGTGTTCCTCTCACACAGCGCTGCACAGCGATCTTTGTCTGCAGGGGAGAGCTGAATGTGAGCATCAGTAACGGGACAAGAAGAGTAGTTACTGATTTTGTGTTATATTAACACAGATGGGGGTTACTTCTGTGAAGGGGACACAGAGGACTTTAGTACTATGAAGGGGGCACAGAGGGCAATACTGCTATGAAGGGGGCACAAAGGGCATTACTACTGTGAAGGGGGCACAGAGGGCTTTACTATTATGTTAAGGCACAGAGGGCATTACTACTGTGAAGGGGACACAGAGGGCTTTACTACTGTGAAGGGGAACAGATGGCTTTACTACTATGAAAGGTCACAATGGGCATTAATACTCTGACATGGGCACAGAGGGGATTAGTACTGTGAATGTGGCACAGAGGGCATTAATAATGTGAAGGGGCACAGGGGGCATTACTAATGTAAAGGGGGCACAGAGGGCTTTACTAATGTGAAGGAGGCATAGAGAGCTTTACTACTGTGAAAGGGGCACAGAGAGCTTTACTACTGTGAAAGGGGCACATAGGGCATTACTACTGTTAGGGGCACATAAGGCATTACTACTATGAAGGAGACACAGAGGGCATTACTACTATGAAGGGGGCACAGAGGGCATTACTACTGTGAAGAAGGAACAATGGGCATTATTACTGCAAAGGGGGCACAGAAGGCTTTACTACAATAAAAGGGCAAAATTGGCATTACTACTTTGGAGAGGGCATGGAGGGGATTAGTACTGTGAAGGTGGCACTGAGGGCATTACTAATGTGAAGGGGCACAGGGGGCATTGCTAATGTGAAGGGGGCACAGAGGGCTTTACTACTGTGAAGGGGGTACAGAGGGATTTACTTCTGTGAAGGCGGCACAGAAGGCTTTACTACTGTGAAAGGGGCACAGAGGGCTTTACTACTGTGAAGGGGCACAGAAGGCTTTACTACTGTGAAGGGGGCACAGAGGGCTTTACTACTGTGAAGGGGGCACAGAAGGCATTACTACTGTGAAGGGGCACAGAAGGCATTACAACTGTGAAGGAGGGCACTTAGGGCTTTAATATTGCAAAGGGGGCACAGAGGTCTTTACTACTGTGAAGGGAACACAGAAGGCATTGCTAATGTGAAAGGGGCACAGAGGGCTTTACTACTGTGAAGGGAGAACAGAGTGAATTAGTACTTTGAAGGGGACACAGAGGGCATTACTACAGGTGAATGGGCATAACTGTTATGGGGTACAGAGTTGGCATTACTACCGTGAAGACGGGCAATGTGAGCATTTCTACTATAAAGGGGGCACAATGTGCATTACTATTGTGAAGGGAGCACAGAATGAATTATTAGTGTGAATAGGGCACAATGGGCTTTACTACTGTGAAGGGGGCACAGAGGGCATTACTCATGTGAAGGGGCATAACTGTTATTGGGTACAGAGTGGGGATTACTACAGTGAAGGGGGAATACTCAGCATTACTTCTATGAAGGGGGCACAATGGGCATTACTACTGTGAAGAGGACAGAGAGGGCATTACTACTGTGAATGGGCAACAGAGGGCATTTCTACCGGGAAGGAAGCACAGAGGGCAATGCTGCTGTGAAGGTGGCATTAAGGTCATTACTACTGTGAATGGGGCACAGAGGGCATTTCTACTGTGAATGGGGCACAGAGGACATTACTACTGTGAATAGGGCACAATTGGCAGTACTACTGTGAAGGGGACACAGAGGGCATTGCTACTGTGCAAGGGGCACAGTGGGCATTACTCCTGTGAAGAGGCATAACTGTTATGGAGCAAAGAGTAAGCATTACTAATGTGAAGGGGGCACAACGGACATTAGTACTGTGAAGGGGGCACAGAGGGCACTACTGTTAAGAGGGCACAGAGGGTAAAACTAGTGTGAAGGGGGCACAGAGGGAATTACTACTGTGAAGAGGGCACAGAGAGAATTACTACTGTGAAGGGGCATACCTGTTATGGGGGAGCAGTGAGGGCATAAGTACTCTGAAACTGTACATTGACGACATGGAGGGGGAACATTTTGCACAGTGCAGAGCAGATCATGACAAGCAACTTACCATTGGATGTCTCGATCTGCTCTGCCCTGCTTTGCTATCCCAGAGGCTAAAACTGATTCTACTACAATGATGTAGTGTCCTGAAACACACTGCTTAATGTTGTGATTGTGTTTCATGTAAACTGTGCTTGCAAATCTGTTCTCATGAAGTTGCATAGGGAGGAGGAGGTTCTGGCAAGCCGCCCAGGGCTAACTCTGCCCTACACTCAGTGTGTGCACAGTGCAGGAAGAAGAAGGTCAGTGTGTGATAATGTCTGAGGACAAGCTGAACCTCAGCAGCCATTTTGCAGAGGTATAAAAGCTCCATACTTAGTTCCATGTACAAGCCCATAAAAACGAAAAGATTACAGTATCTCCAGGCAACTCAGAGAGGGGATGAGTATATTGACAAAGGAAGGTAACTGTCATTTATCAGACTCCAGACTCCTTTGCATTAGGTGGAGAGATCTCAAACTACAAGCTATCCATCACAAAAAGGCCATTTGTCAGAGTATAGTATTCGGAAGTATAGGATTATACTGGACAGCGAAGATAGTTCATCCCTCCAGCCTGGAGAAACAAGAGAGAGAAAGACTGATTGTTATAGAGGACAATTCCTTATGCAACTTCTGGGAACTTGTGAATCACTGTGAAAGCTGCCTTTATGTAAATGACTGTTGCATACCTTGATGATCCGTGGAACAGCTTCAGTAAAGTACTGGGCATTTATTAAAAGATCTAGTCTCCCTTATTCTATATCATCATTACTACCAGCAACATTTGCACCTAATGGTGCTGGCATCACGAACCAGGGGCCCAGCCACAAAAGCACCTTACACCAATTACCATCAAGGGCACTTCAACCAACATCTGGCTGTTGTTCCCTGCAACCGAGAGTGCCCCGGAGGATTTTGTGCTGTCTTCCCACCCACCTCACTGCCGGCCCCAAAGGACAACTAAACGGTGAGTACTACGATCCTTGGCACCTTATCACTAGTATGCTCACGCGCGCATCCTCCATAGGGAGCCCTGGCTTGTTGCATGAATTGGCGTCACTATGAACAGGATTCGTGCAATATAACTGTGTGCCATTGCTTTATGAGAATAAGCCCCACTTGTTTGCCTGAGAGACTGTCAATGTGCTTTAATACAGTGCAAACTTAATACAGAGCAGAACTGTCCAAATATATATATTGAGAGTTGCCTGGATATGCAGTACTAGTCACCTGTTATTAAACTGCAGTGTCAAATCGCTAATTTCTGTGTCATTGTCATTGCTTGCTGTCAGTGAATGGACTTTTCTATGCATCTAAAATGGCCACCTGAAGTCTCTTTATTAGTTGTGCTGTGCTATTGTTGTGAGGCCACGCCCCCTATAAAGCGGGAAAAGGTAAGCCAATCCGCTTATGCAAAATAACTTTTTACAATTGTGCCAATACTAACGCTGCTACTTATACTTGCAAATCAGCGCCGCCACTCCTGCCTTGCAAACGGACCTACGGGGAGGGCCGCACATGAGAAAGGAGTGTGACGTGTGCGCGCACGCTTAAGAGACGTGAGAATACGTGAGGGTGAATGGAAAGAAAAAAATAGGGAGACCAACAACCCTTTTCCACAGAACAAATATAATCGTGTTCCGATTCCCCTGCAACCTGAGAACCTTCCAGGAATGTCAGAGTGAGGGCCGCTGGGAAGAAGTAACCTTAAGTGGAACTGTTTGGGAGCATAATCTGCCTTACAGAGCACCATACTGCTCTATATTAAGTTGTCACAATGACTCTTAAAGGACCAGACACCTAAAAAGTAGCAGTTGCCCATACCAATGCAACACAAAAAAGTGTGTAAAACTATATTTAACCTGCAGCATTTTGAAGGCCTGTCATTGCCATGTCTGAACAAGGAAATAGGATAGTGAGCAGCCTGACCTTAACAGGTCCCCTGCAGTAGCCGCAGCTGGTCCTAATGCATCACCAGCCACTGTAGCACCAAGCATGATGCCTTTAACAATGCCTTATTTCTTTAGAGCTCCCTGGTTCCGACAATAAGTGGAGGAAGCTCATACTTTAAGGGAATTTAAAGAAAAAATGTTGGCTATATGTACCCTGTGTCAGCAGAACAGCAAATGGAAATCCTCATTGCTCAATTGGAAGGAGCTGCGCTCAGAGAAGTGAAGTCCTGGCCAAGCTCAGAGAGAAAAACATTGAAGCAGATAATTGAACGACTCTACACCACCTTCGAACCCAGGACTGTGTCAGAGGTCAAGATGAGATTCTTCAGCATGAGACAGCAGCCTGGTGAGTCCCCTTAGAGACTTTGTTACAAACCAGAAGTGGACAGGCACTCATAGTTGGAGTCTCCGTTGAGATAACACCAATCCAAAATGTATTGCATTAAAATTTTAAATATGTGTATACATAAAAATAGTAAAACAATTAATATAAAAATTTGTATAAAAATTAGTATACAAACAGTAGTAACAGTTGGAGCACTTTGACATAACAGGTATCATAGATCAAGTTGATATCCATAATCTATTAGGGATAGTTGTATTGCTCCCAATGGCAAAAGTGCTCTTTTTGTCTTCATTAGTATTTATTCACTGTTAGTATATTCCTGATATTCCACATAGGTTAGTCCTGAAAACCAGCTTAGTATGGTCAATATCAGTTAAATGTTCATGTGTCTAAACCCTATCAAAAGTTAGTAGAGGGTTAATAGTCTCTTGATATTACCCCAACTTTGGTATAAAAGACCGGACTCATACAATGCGAGTGGAACCACTGAGGAAGAAGAAGTATTTACTTCGAAACGTGTCTGGTGTCACAATTGACCACTCGCTGTTAATCTTAATACTCTAAAAGCATGGCCATGCATTAAAAAGAATTACAAGGCTGTAAAACAAGTGATTTCACATTTAAACACGTCCTCTCATCTCGCGAGACTCCGAGGTGGGAATAGACGAAACATACGAGACGCCAAGTACACAAGCCGGCCGCTCTTCCGCTCCTGCTCCAACTGCAGAAGTAAGGAACAAGAGCCCACATGAGGGACGCCACAGAAAACAGCCGATAACATTCAACCGTGAGTACGGACAATCAAAAAAAGTGCATAGCCTGTTTATATTGCCACACCATACGCAGAGGCTTCATTAAACAGAAGTATTATTATATGCACCTACTTTGAAGATATCTGGAAATATCAAGAGACTATTAACCCTCTTCTAACTTTTGATAGGGTTTGGACACATGAACATTTAACTGATATTGACTGATATTGACCATACTAAGGACTAACCTATGTGGAATATCAGGAATATACTAACAGTGAATAAATACTAATAAAGACAGAAAGAGCACTTTTGCTATTGGAAGCAATACAACTACTGTATTTTTTGCCCTATAAGATGCAATTTTCCCCCCAAAAAGTGGGGGAAAAATAGCAGGGCGTCTTATGGGGTGAATGCTGCGGCTGTCGGGTGTATCGGCTGAGAGGGAGGAGGGGCTGGGGGTCGGCATCTGGTTCTGTAATGGCAGCGGGGCCCGGTGCAGTATTCTACTACACCGGGCCCCTCTCACAGTATTATAATCATATATAACCTGTAGGTATTGTTAAACTATTCAAATCATCTGAAATCCAGCGCTTGTAGTACTTACTACTAACTTCATAGCAGTCAGGAGGCCAGGCTGGCGGCAGCGTAACTCATTACGTCAAGCGCCTGCTCCGCCCACTTTATGAATGAAGCAGGGGGCGCAGGTGCGTGATGTAGTGAGTCACGCTGCCGACGCCCGCCCGGCCTACTGCCTGCTACGAAGTTAGTAGTAAGTAGTACATGCGCTGGATTTCAGATTATTTGAATAGTTTAACAATACCTGCAAGATAGATATGATTATACTACAGTGAGCGGGGCCCGGTGTAGTAGAATACAGTGACTGCATCGGGCCCCGCTGGCATTACAAAATCAGAGGCTGGCCTCCATTCACTACACAGGGACACTGTTATGGGGGGTCTGTGGATGACACATTAGATAGGATGCTATATATGTGTCATCAACAGATCCCCCCATAGCAATGTCATGCCATCCACAGATGCCCCCATAACAGTGCCATCAACAGATTCCCCCATAACAGTGCCATCCACAGATGCCCCCATAACAGTGCCATCCACAGATGCCCCCATAACAGTGCCATCCATAGATCCCCCATAATAGTGTCATCCACAGACCACCATTAGTTAAAAACCCACCAAAAGCACACCTTTTGGTTCAAATTTTTTTTTCTTATTTTCCTCCTCAAAAGCCTAGGTGCGTCTTATGGGCCGCTGCGTCTTATAGGGTGAAAAATACGGTATCCTCAATAGATTATTGATATCAACTTGATCTATGATACCTGCTTATGTCAAAGTGCTCCAACTGTTACTACTGTTTGTATTCTAATTTTTATACTAATTTTTATATTAATTGTTTTACTATTTTTATGTATATACATATTTTAAATTTTAATGCAATAAATTTTAGATTGGTGTTATCTCAACAGAGACTCCAACTATATGAGTGCCTGTCCACTTTTGGTTTGTAACAATTTAACCATTTTGAAGAGGGTGACTCAAAAAGGACAAGAGCACCAGACCAGGGTGACGGATGAGCCATCTCACAATATTGTTGTAAACAAACTTAGAGACTTTGCATTATCCTTACAGGAAGCCCTGCAAGATGTTATACAGGTAGACCCTCATGAAGCAGAGGATCAAGATAAAACACTGAAAGAACAATTCATTGGAGGTGTTAGGATAGAAACCTTAAAGAGACAGTTAAAAATGCTAGCTGCACAGCACCCAAGTTCTACCTTCCTAGACTTCAAAGAACTAGCCATCAGCATTGTGGGGAAAGACCCACAACCATAACCTGCTAGGCCTGCTGAAATGTCTGTGTATAAGATAACTACATCTCCAAAATGTCACTCTATAGTCAGTCAGAAAGCCCAAGCTCCGGTTCCTGATGTAGTTGCTGCCTTCAGAGAGCAAGTTAACTTCCTAACTAGTGATGAGCAGGAGGTGCTTTATTTGATTTCGAGATATTTCACGAATATTAGATTGAATATTCGTCTTATATTCGTCGAAATCGAATATTCGTCATTATTCTATTTATCACGAATAATATGCGATTTAATTATTCGCGTATTGCGATTTTTTTTTTTAAACTGTATAAGGCAACTTTCCTATTGGTTGGCTATGGCTATTAGCTAATATGTGTATTTTACGAAGTTATAGCAATATAGCGAATATTTGTAAAATACACATATAGACTGCAATTTAACTAATATAGTGCTATAGTATTTTTTTTAATAGTGTACATTTTTTCCAAATCTGAAGTCCAGAAGAGACAAAAAAAATTAGACTATACAAAAAGATTATAGCACTATATTAGTTAAATTGCAGTCTATATGTGTATTTCACAAATATTCACTATATTGCTATAACTTTGTTTTTTAGAATATTCGTCATATTCTAAAACAAGAATATATGGCAATATAGCGAATACAGTGGGATCCGAAAGTTTGGGCACACAGTGATATTTGAGAAGTGGAATGAAGTTTATTGGATTTACAGAAAGTGTGCTATAATTGTTTAAACAAAATTAGGTAGGTGCATAAATTTGGGCACTGTTGTCATTTTATTGATTCCAAAACCTTTAGAACTAATTATTGGAACTCAAATTGGCTTGGTAAGCTCAGTGACCCCTGACCTACATACACAGGTGAATCCAATTATGAGAAAGAGTATTTAAGGGGGTCAATTGTAAGTTTCCCTCCTCTTTTAATTTTCTCTGAAGAGTAGCAACATGGGGGTCTCAAAACAACTCTCAAATGACCTGAAGACAAAGATTGTTCACCATCATGGTTTAGGGGAAGGATACAGAAAGCTGTCTCGGAGATTTCAGCTGTCTGTTTCCACAGTTAGGAACATATTGAGGAAATGGAAGACCACAGGCTCAGTTCAAGTTAAGGCTCGAAGTGGCAGACAAGAAAAATCTCGGATAGACAGAAGCGACGAATGGTGAGAACAGTCAGAGTCAACCCACAGACCAGCACCAAAGACCTACAACATCATCTTGCTTCAGATGGAGTCACTGTGCATCGTTCAACCATTCGGCGCACTTTACACAAGGAGATGCTGTATGCAAGAGTGATGCAGAGGAAGCCTTTTCTCCGCCCACAGCACAAAAAGTGCTGCTTGAGGAGGGCTAAAGCACATTTGGACAAGCCAGCTTCATTTTGGAATAAGGTGCTGTGGACTGATGAAACTAAAATTGAGTTATTTGGCCATAACAAGGGGCGTTATGCATGGAGGAAAAGGAACACAGCATTCCAAGAAAAACGCCTGCTACCTACAGTAAAATCTGGTGTGGTTCCATCATGCTGTGGGGCTGTGTGGCCAGTGCAGGGACTGGGAATCTTGTCAAAGTTGAGGGACGCATGGATTCCACTCAGTATCAGCAAATTCTGGAGACCAATGTCCAGGAATCAGTGACAAAGCTGAAGCTGCGCCGGGACTGGATCTTTCAACAAGACAACAACCCTAAACACTGCTCAAAATCCACTAAGGCATTTATGCAGAGGAACAAGTACAACGTTCTGGAATGGCCATCTCAGTCCCCAGACTGGTGTGACTTAAAGAGAGCTGTCCATGCTCGGAAGCCATCAAACCTGAATGAACTAAAGATGTTTTGTGAAGAGGAATGGTCCAAAATACCTTCAACCAGAATCCAGACTTTCATTGGAACCTACAGGATGCGTTTAGAGGCTGTAATTTCTGCAAAAGGAGGATCTACTAAATATTGATTTAATTTCTTATTTGTGGTGCCCAAATTTATTCACCTGCCTAATTTTGTTTAAACAATTATAGCACACTTTCTGTAAATCCAATAAACTTCATTTCACTTCTCAAATATCACTGTGTGTCTCCTATATGATATATTTAACTGACATTTTTTATCGTAACAACCAACGATTTTATACAGGAAAATCATGACTATTAACAAGGTTAATACACATATAGACTGCAATTTAGCTAATATAGTTCTATAATCTTTTTTTTATAGTCTAATTTATTTTGTCTCTTCTGAACTTCAGATTTGGAAAAAATGTATACTATAAAAAAAAATACTATAGCACTACATTATCTAAATTGCAGTCTATATGTGTATTTTACGAATATTCGCTATATTGCTATAACTTTGATTTTTAGAATATTCTAAAAAATGAAGTTCTAGCAATATAGCGAATATTCACAAAATACACATATAGACTGTAATTTAGCTAATATAGTGCTATAATATTTTTTTCACGATCTCGGGGAAAACTCAGATCCGATATTATTTTCTAACCCACAGGCGTTCCCATGGTGACGGGGACGCTTGTCGGGGAGGAGTATGCAAACAACTGTACAGATTGGAAAAAAAGGCGAATATTCTAAATAATGAATATATTCACTATATTGCTATATATTAGTTTTTTAGAATATTCGTCATTTTTTTTCATATGAAAATATGATTCCTTCCTGCTTAAGTTGCTTGTGAGCCAATGACTTATTGACCCACAAGAAAGAAGCAGGGAGGAATCGTGTTTTCAGATGTTAAAAAATGAAGAATATTCAATATAGCGAATATATAGCACTATATTTGAAATATTCGCGAATTAGCGAAGTTGCGATATTCACAATTAATATTCGCTATTTGAATATTCGCGCTCAACACTATTCCTAACCAAAAGTCTGGAGAAAGTATGCCAAAAACTAGAACAGTGGGAGAAATCCTTATTGCTGGAGGATGAGACATCGTCTCCAAGGAAATATTTCCCTCCTGATTATAAAGAAACTTATCCTAGAAACTCTGGTAGACATCCCACTGACCGCTTTTCGAGCCAAAGCGACCCATTTGCAGATACTATCACAAGCCAGGTCATACAGAAATTATGTGCTGGCAGTTAAAAGGTCAACTCCCGTGGCCAACGACCACCCCTCGGGAGGTAGAGCAGTAGGTAGAGAAGATCCCAGCTGGATGCCCAGATATGTAGGTTACCGTCCAGAAGTGGTTGTCCGAATCAATGGGGTTCCCTTTGTTGCCTTATTGAATACCGGGTCTCAAGTCACAACTATCCAACGGAATGCCTTTAAGGAATACTGGGACCAAAACCAGCTGACACAGCCACCAAAACCAGCTGACACAGAATCCTGGCTGAGCATTATAGCCAGCAACGGCAAACCTGTGCCAGTGCATGGATACTGGGAGCCAAATCTTCAAGTGGGAGGAACCACACTACCCCAACAAAGTATCATTGTTGTACAAGTCAGGGAAGATAACAAACCCCCAATAGTCCTAGAAATGAACCTTCTTAGGAACTGTTATACTGAAATGTTTGGAGCTTTGCACAAGTCTATGCCTTTGTTGTGCTCGCATCAATGATAACCAACCAGTGATACTGAAACCCAGTACTGAAACACTCCTATGGTGCCGAGCGGCTCTTGGAATCCAAGGTCAAGACTACCAAGCCTTAGTTTTACCTATCAACCTACAGGACCATCCTCTAGTCCAAACTGCAAGAAGCCTAGTGACTGTTTCTCAAGGTAAAGTGCCAATTCGTCTCCTGAACTTAAGTAGTAGCAGTATAACTTTGACCAAGCACTGCCCTGTTGCTCAGTTGTTACAAGTCACTTTTCAAGATGTTATCAGTGTAACTGCAGCTACGACTGAACAGTCTACTCAGAAGCTGAATATTCAAGATCATACTCCAAATAAATCATGGTGGACAGAACTCAATATGGGAGATGCTTCTACACCTGAGGAACAAATTGAAGGAGTCTTAAAAGTTGTAAAGGAACATCATCAAGCCTTCAGTAAGCATCCTTCAGATTATGGAGAGGTCAGTATAATCAAGCACACCATCCCTACCGATTCACACCCTCCAATTAAACAAAGGTACCGGCCTATACCACCAACGATGCACCAATCTGTGAAAAAGATGATCCAAGAGATGAAGGATTCAAAAATCATCAAAGACAGCCATAGTCCATGGGCTACACCTCTTGTCCTTGTCCGAAAGAAAGATGTTAACATTCGGTTCTGTGTGGACTACAGGAAGATTAATCAAATTACCCATATGGATGCCTATCCTTTACCAAGAATTGAGGAGTCCTTGACAGCATTAGGATCCTCAGCTTACTTTTCTACTCTGGATTTAAGCAGTGGGTACTGGCAGGTAATCATGGCTCCTGAAGATCGTGAAAAAACAGCATTTACTACCCCTATGGGCCTATTTGAATTTAACTATATGCCGTTTGGACTTTACAATGCACCTGGAACTTTCCAAAGACTAATGGAACACTGTTTAGGCCTCAAGAACTTTGAAACTGCTATACCTAGATGATGTCATCATCTAATCTAAATCCTTTGAAGACCACTTAAAACATCTTGCAGAAGTTTTTCAAGTCCTCATCAAGCACGGACTAAAGATCAAACCCTCTAGGTGCTACCTACTGAAACCAAAAGTCAAGTACCTGGGACATATTGTCAGCTCCGAAGGTGTCAAGCCAGATCCAGGGAAGATAGATGCAGTCCGGAATTGGCCTACTCTTACCACAGTAAAAGAGGTGAGAAGTTTTCTTAGTTTTGCAGAATACCACAGACGTTTTATCCGTCACTTCGCTCAGATTGCTGAGGCAATACAAGAACTCCTGTGAAGACATCCCAAGAAGTACCAGAAAGCCTAGATACCAATCGAATGGAATGAAGACAGAGATATCGCTTTCCAACTCCTGAAGAAAAAGTTGACCGAACCACCTGTCTTAGGCTATCCAGATTACCAACAGTCATTCCATCTCTACACTGATGCCAGTAAGAAAGACCTGGGAGCTGTCCTGTCTCAACTGCAAGAAGGTAAGGAGCGAGTGATTGCTTTTGCTAGAAAATCTCTTAGAGGTGCTGAGAGAAATGACCAGAACTACAGTTCCTTCACCTGGAATTCCTCGCACTTGTGTGGGCTGTCACTGAAAAATGTAAAGACTACCTTGTAGCAACCCCAGTTGTGGCCTATACAGATAACAACCTACTGGCGCACCTCAACACAGCCAAGTTAGGAGCCTTAGAACAAAGATGGGCCTCACGTCTTGCCATGTACTTCATGGTCAAGTACAGATCAGGACAATCAAATGAGAATGCAGATGCCTTATCCCATATGGCTACCAGAGAAGACACTACTTAACAGGAAGACATATGGGAAGAAGTAGAGACGCCAACTTTCTATAAACATTTTGCTCAACAAGATGTTGTCACCATCAAAAGCCAAGGTAAAGAAGTCCTCAACTTCCAACAGCACAGAAATCCAGAACCCCACGTTGAGAAAAAAAGGTGGATCAAATTGCAAGCAGAGAGCAGAGTATTAGGTGAGCTACGAGATTTCTTCACTAGTGTAAGAACACCAGAAAGAATCTGCAGAAAGAATGCTCAAGCTATGGAGACACAGAAAGCAACTCTTTATGCAAAAGGGACTAATAATGAGAAGAACCCTAGATCCCATCACCAATGATCAGCTGTATCAAATTATAGTACCATGCCGAGATGCCAGAATTGTCCTCGAAATGTACCACGACAGGTCAGGACACTTTGGTGTACAAAAAACAGAACATATCATCCGCCGAAGATTTTATTGGGTTGGAATGAGAGAAGATATTGAGAATTGGTGTACAGAATGTTCCACTTGTGCCATTGGAAGAAATAAGAGACATGACCAAAGAGCACCATTACCTACCATTATAAGCAAAACACCTCTAGAAATAGTGATTATTGATCACGTAAAGCTAGAACCAAGTCGCTCAGGATATGCCTACGCCATGACAATAATTAATCACTACACCAAATTTGTAGTAGCTCTACCTGTTAAAGACTTGACAGCCAAAACCACCGCAAACGTTTTCTGGAAGAATTTCCTGTTGCTCTCTGGATGTCCTGAAAAGATTCTCACAGATCAAGGATCTGCTTTTGAATCCCAACTATTCCATGAACTATGTTCACTTCACAATTGTCAGAAGATGAGAACAACAACGTACCATCCTCAAGATAACAGACTTTGCGAGAAAATGAACCAAATCTTGATTGAGATGTTGAGAGCTGAACCACCTGCTAAAATAACTTATTGGCAAGTGGTTCCACTACCTCAAAAGAAGTATATTTACAACAGCACCATTCATTGTTCTACTGGATACACTCCAAATTACCTTATGGTTGGCCGTCAAGGAAGATTACCTGCAGATCTCGCCTTGGATGTACAAGTTCCAGATTCCATCAATCTTTACCACAAACAAATTGGGTCAGTGAACATCAAAAATGCCTAGCTGATGCCCAAGAGATTGTCCAAATATGCCAAAAGCAACAGAAATACTATGATCAGTCTGCAAAAGCAGAACCCTTAAAACTTGATAACCATGTGTGGCTGAAAAATAATCATCGCACCAATAAACTATAGGATAGTAAATGGGAAAGAGAACTCTAAGTCAGGGATGGCCAACCTGAGGCTCTCCAGCTGTTGCAAAACTACATCTCCCAGCATGCCCACACTGCCTACGGCTATCAGCCTACAGCAGGGCATAGTGGGAGTTGTAGTTTTACAACAGCTGGAGAGCCACAGGTTGGCTATCCCTGCCCTACGTCATCACAGCTATTCCCAATCCTGAGACTGATATCTACGAAATCATCAAAAGGGAACAGAGCACCACAAATAGTGCATCACAACCGTCTCAAGCTGTGTTCGAAGGAAAAAACTCCAGTCCAAGAAGAAACTCCGTCCACAGAGCAAGTGTCTGAAAAATCACCTGATCCAGAGGAACCAACACAGCCTATTGCAAAACTATTATTGGAATCAGATTCCCTACAGTGGTTTCTTGTGCCGGAACTTAACTTTCTTGTTCCAGCCACAACTAATACAGCCCCACCTCTGCCAGGAGAAGTACCTTGTGAAGGATCCTCAGAAGCTCAATATGTACCAAGTGACCTTGAACCAAGGCCTATAGCGCCACAGCCACATTGCAGATCTGATCTGATTACTAAAGGTCAGCCCCCTGCCCGTTATAGGGAGTTCTTTCAACAGCAGCCAAGGAGGAGACTTCCAGCCCTTCCAGTTCAACTGTGATTACATTCTTACATCATTTGGAGCTACAGAGCCAGAGTAAGAGACTCATTGCTTTGATTATTTGCCTTGTGCTAAGGACTCTCTAAAGACTCCTTTGCCCTTGTTTTGCTATGTTCAAGTCTTGTGCCCGGAGATGGACTTTGACACACTAGAGCCCTCCGTTATGTTCTGCAACCTTTATGCTTCATGTCCAGGGAACGGACTCATGCCCTGTGAGCCTCCTGAGAAGTTTCCCTTTTTGTTTTACATTATGGACTATCCTGGTCCTTACTGTTCGCTGTACCAGGTCATCGCCCCCAGTTTCCCAGTTACAAGAGAAACCTCGGCCCTTGTCACTCATTTTATATTGTGATGCTCCTGATATAGATATGCCTAACCCAATTCTCTTGCAGCAAAAGGAAAGAGAAACTGCAGGAAGGGGTTAATGCTATTGTGTATATGCATGCTTTTATTTGTATTTTTCAGGTGATGCTTCATCGTGGCAAGAGTGTGTCAAGGACGACTTTCATTAAAAAAGGGTGTAATGCAGTGTCCTGAATCACACTGCTTAATATTGTGATTGTGTTTCATGTAAACTGTGCTTGTAAATCTGTTCTCATATAGTTGCATTTGGAAGGGGAGGTTCTAACAAGCCTCAAAGGGTTAACTCCGCCCTACACTCAGTGTGTGCACAGTGCAGGAAGAAGAAGGTCAATGTATGATGATGTCTGAGGACAAGCTGAACCTCAGCAGCAGTATCTCCAGGCAACTCAGAGAGGGGATGAGTATATTGACAAAGGAAGGTAACTGTCATTTATCAGACTCCAGACTCCTTTGCATTAGGTGGAGAGATCTCAAGCTACAAGCTATCCACCATAATTAAATACAAAAAGGCCATTTGTCAGAGTACAGTATTCCTAGAGGAGGATACTGAAGTATAGGATTATACTGGACAGCAGAGATAGTTCATCCCTCCAGCCTGGAGAAACAAGAGAGAGAAAGACTGATTGTTATAGAGGACGATTCCTTATGCAACTTCTGGGAACTAATATACATCACTGTGAGAGCTGCCTTTATATAAATGACTGTTGCATTCCTTGATGATCTGTGGAACAGCTTTAGTAAAGTACTGAGAGTTTGTTAAAAGCTCTAGTCTCCCTTATTCTATATAATCATTTCAACTACTACCACCAAGATTTGTACCTAATGGTGCTGGCGTCACAAGGGACAACTAAACCGTGAGTTCTATGATCCTCGACACCTTATCACTAGTACGCTCATGTGCGCATCCTCCATAGGGAGCCCAGGCTTGTTGCAATGACATCCTCTGGAGTGAGCACATACCTGACTTAGGATATGTGACATTGAAGACGTCATCATCCCGGACTTGAAATTCATTTTCCACAAACTCCAGGTCTTCCAGACAGGATGACATTCGCGGAAAAAGAGTTCCCTTGTAGTCTATGTAAAGATCAGACATTTTCTTCCCTTAAAAAGAAATATGTAAACATAAGAGCCTGTACATCAAACAACAGTTTATATATTTATATACAGTGGATATAAAAAGTTTACACACCCCTGTTAAAATGTCAGGTTTCTGTGATATAAAAAAAAAATGAGACAAAGATAAATCATTTCAGAACTTTTTCCACCTTTAATGTGACCTATAAACTGTACGACTCATTTGAAAAACAAACTGAAATCTTTTAGGTGGAGGGGAAAATAATATTGTGGTTGCATAAGTGTGCACACCCTCTTATAACTGGGGATGTAGCTGTGTTCAGAATTAAGCAATCACATTCCAAATCATGTTAAATAGGAGTCAGTATACACCTGCCATCATTTAAAGTGCCTCTGATTAACATTAACCCCAAATAAAGTTCAGCTGCTCTAGTGTAATGACCGGCGTCACACAAAGGGAGGGAAAAGGGAAGGCCCTGCCCAAGGGAGAGGGAAAGGTGGTGACCCCTGACTCACCTTGCGGCTGGCACCTGACTGCCCTGACGTCCCTAGATGGGTTCCTCACCCGTACGCCGATCACGTGCCTAAACCCTGGCTTTCCCTAAGATGAGCCCTAGGTAGTGAACGGGGCGGTGGGATCACTAGTCCGCACCACTGACACTAAAAGGAAAACACCAAGGAGAGGACAGACAAACATATAATTCCAGGTGGGCGACAACAGCAGACCACAAAGGCTCAACAGGGATCCGGAGGGTAACGTTCTGGAACAAGAACCAGGGAACGCAGCAACACAGCTCCAGTGGGTCAGTATAGAAGTCCAGGCAGGAAGCTCTATATCTGGCAACCAGAGAAGTGTGAGAGGGGAATATAAGGAGGTTTGGAGTGCTGGACAAGGAACAGCTGAGGAGAAGGAGCTACTGATCCCTGAGTGAACCAAAAAGGGTTGCAAAGCAAACCCAGAAAGCTACCATAAAGAAACAGCCCTATCTTACTACATAGAGCGCGCAGCCAACAGCTGCGACTTCCTGATCCCGGGTATAACGGAGTCAGGCGTGGTTCTTGACACCCTCGTGACAGAACCCCCCTCTCTACGAGGGGCCTCCGGACACTCAGGACCAGGTCTCTCAGAATGAGAGGCATGAAAAGCCCGAACTAGCCTGTCGGCATTTACCTCAGACGCAGGAACCCACATTCTTTCCTCGGGACCGTAACCTCTCCAATGCACCAGATATTGAAGAGAGCGGCGGACCCGACGAGAATGAACAATTTTGGATATCTGAAACTCTAGATTACCATCCACAACAACAGGAGGGGGTGGCAGCGGTGACGGTTCTAGAGGTGGAACATATTTTTTGAGTAACGACTTATGAAAGACGTTATGGATTTTAAAAGTCAGGTAGCTCCAGGCGAAAAGCCACGGGGTTGATGATGGCTACAATTTTGTAAGGGCCAATGAACCTAGGACCCAGTTTCCAAGAGGGAACCTTTAATTTAATATTCCTACTAGACAACCACACATAGTCATTCACTCCTAGGTCCGGACCTGGCGACCGTCTCTTATCAGCCATGCATTTGTATTTACCTCCCATATTTTTCAAGTTAGCTTGCACCTTCTACCATACCGATGAAAGAGATGACGAAAACCGTTCCTCTTCGGGAACCCCAGAAGACGCCCCCTCTTTGAAAGTACAGAATTGGGGATGAAAACCATATGCACCAAGAAATGGTGACTTGCCAGTGGATTCCTGACGACAATTATTTATGGCAAACTCAGCTAACGGTAAATATGATGACCACAACTCTTGGTTTTCAGACACAAAACATCTTAGATATGTCTCAAGGTTTTGGTTGGTACGCTCAGTCTGTCCATTCGACTGAGGATGGAAAGCTGAGGAAAACGACAACAAACGGGAACAAAAAGCTTTCCAAAATTTAGAAATAAACTGGGTACCCCGATCCGAAACAACATCGGAAGGGACCCCGTGAAGCTTCACGATTTCACTGATGAATACCTGAGCAAGAGTCTTAGCATTAGGTAGTGCGGGTAACGCAATGAAGTGTACCATTTTGCTAAACCTGTCCACTACTACCAAAATAACTGTTTTACCCGCAGACAAAGGTAAGTCAGTGATAAAATCCATTGACAGATGTGTCCATGGCCTATTGGGAATGACAAGTGGCAATAAAGACCTTGCAGGACGTGTATGAGAGACTTTCGCGCCCGCACAAGTAGTACAAGAAGACACAAAATCCATTACATCCTGAAGCAACCTTGGCCACCAAAAACGACGAGACAATAGCTCCAAGGTTGCTTTACTACCCGGGTGCCCAGCAAGTGCCGAATTATGATGTTCCTTTAATAATTCGAAACGCAGGTTCAACGGTACAAACAATTTCTCTGAGGGGCAAGAGACCGGGGCGTCCCCCTGGGCCTCTAACAGCTTCCCCTCCAGAGCAGAGTGTACAGCAGAGACAACCTACTCCTCTTGGTAGAATGGGTCCCGGATCACTCACATTCCCCCCTCCAGGGAAACAACAAGATAATGCATCAGCCTTGGTATTTTTTGCTCCAGGACGATAGGTAATAACAAAGTTAAACCTGGTAAAAAATAGCGACCACCTAGCTTGTCTAGGGGTGAGACGCTTAGCTGATTCGAGGTACTGAAGGTTTTTGTGATCCATAATCACAGTGACAGGGTGGATTGCCCCCTCTAAAAAGTGACGCCATTCTTCAAACGCTAGTTTAATAGCTAATAGTTCCCTATTGCCAATATCATAGTTCCTTTCTGCTGCAGATAGTTTTTTAGAAAAGAAAGCACAAGGACGCCATTTGCCAGGAGACGGACCCTGAGACAGCACAGGCCCCACTCCCACCTCTGACGCATCGACTTCAACAATAAAAGGCTGGGAGACATCAGGTTGGACTAGTACAGGTGCCGAGGTAAACCTCTCTTTTAGAGAGGAAAAAGCAATTTTAGCGGCGTCAGACCATTTAGAAAAATCAGTCCCCTTCCTAGTCATGTCAGTAAGGGGTTTTACAATAACTGAATAATTTTTAATGAATTTTCTATAGAAATTTGCGAAGCCCAAGAACCGTTGCAGTGCTTTGAGGTTCTCAGGAAGATCCCAATCTAAAATTGCCTGGACCTTCCTAGGATCCATACGGAAACCTGAAGCAGATAATAAATAACCTAGGAATTGTATTTCCTGAACGGCGAAGACACACTTTTCAATTTTAGCATATAATTTATTAGTCCGTAGGACCTGCAGTACTTGTCTGACATGTACCCCATGTGTTTTCAGATCTGACGAATAAATTAAAATATCATCTAGGTGTATTACCACAAACCTGCCGATAAGATGACTAAAAATGTAATTAACGAAATGTTGGAAGACAGCAGGAGCATTGGTCAGACCGAAAGGCATGACTAGATTTTCATAATGCCCCTCAGGGGTGTTAAAAGCTGTCTTCCACTCATCCCCCTCCTTGATACGAATCAGATTGTAGGCCCCCCTAAGATCAAGTTTGGAGAACCACCTAGCACCTGCAATCTGATTAAACAGGTCAGGAATGAGAGGAAGAGGGTATGGGTCTCGGATGGTTATCCGGTTTAATTCGCAAAAATCTAGGCAAGGACGCAGGCCCCCATCTTTCTTTTTAACGAAGAAAAACCCTGCAGCCACGGGTGAAGAAGAGGGTCTGATGTGTCCCTTAGCCAAGCTCTCGGAGATATAATCTTTCATGGCTTGTCTCTCTGGACCCGAAAGATTATATAACCTGGTCTTGGGTAATTTTGCGCCAGGAATAAGGTTAATCGGGCAATCATAAGGACGGTAAGGTGGTAACTTCTGACAACCCTTTTCAGAAAAAACGTCCTCAAAGTCCGACACAAATGTAGGTAGGGTAGCTATGGAGGCGACTAAGCAATTGCTATTTAAGCAATTTTCTCAGCAATGCTCACTCCACTCCAATATCTCCCTGGCCTGCCAATCCACCACTGGATTGTGCGCTACCAACCAGGGAAGGCCCAGCACCACCGGAGTGGGAAGCCCCTCCAGAACATAACATGAAAGCATCTCGTTATGGTGGTCCCCTACCCGAACGTGTAAGTTATGGACAATGTGAGTGAGGTTTCTCTGAGACAGAGGAGCAGAGTCAATAGCGAAAATAGGAATAGGTCTCTGTAGCGTACAGAGAGACAAACCCATAGTGTGGGCAAAATGGGCATCAATCAAATTTACTCCTGCTCCACTGTCTAGAAAAAAAGAAATAGTCTCCGTCTTAACGCCAAAAACAACAACCGCTGGCAACAAAAATTGTGATGTTCGTATGGAGGAAACATATACCTCCCGGCTGACATCCTCCACACAGCCTGGGGTTAGTAGTTTTCCGACGGTCTTTTGTTTTTTGAGGAAAGAAGGACAGACATTAATGAAATGACCCCTCTCCCCACAGAAAAAACAAACCCCACGCCTACGGCGAACCTCAGAAGGATGGACCTGACGAGTAGTTCCTCCTAGCTGCATAGGCTCGTCTAAGTCCGTACAGACTAACTGCTGCTTGGGAGGGGTTACCAATTGCTCCGGGTTTTTCAATCTGTCCCTAAGACGTCTATCTATTCGGATAGAAAGGGACATAACCGCATCAAGGGAAAAGGGGGTCTCATACAGCGCAAGCACATCCTTAACCCTTTCGGATAACCCAGAGCAGAACTGACTCCTGAGAGCCGGGTCGTTCCACTGGGTATCCGTAGCCCACCTACGGAACTCAGAGCAATACTCCTCTACTGACCGCTCTCCCTGTAGGAGTCTCCGTAATTTTGATTCAGCCAGTGCGACTCGGTCAGGGTCGTCATATATGAGACCCAAGGCCCCAAAAAATTCATCCACTGACCGGAGAGTCTGGGAATCAGTGGGTAAAGAGGATTGCGGGTCCCCCTGCAGTAGGGAAATAACAACCCCCACCCACTGTTCTTCCTTACCAGAGGAGTAAGGGCGCAGCTTAAAATATAATTAACAGGCCTCATGGAATGTCACAAACTTGTCCCTTCCCCCAGAAAATCTGTCAGGAAGAGCAACCTTGGGTTCCGCAACAACCTGGTTACCTGTAGCAACCGCTGGGCTTGCGGTCTGTTGCAATTGCTGCTGTTCCTGGAGGACCGACGCCTTCAATCCTGCCACCTCCAAAGAAAGGCCATGAAATTGGTTTGACAAAGCAGCAATTGGATCCATACTGGATTCTAAGTAGGTAAAAAAAATAAAAATTTTATTTATTTATTTTTTACCTACACAACATAAGGGCCAGATATAATGTAATGACCGGCGTCACGCAAAGGGAGGGAAAAGGGAAGGCCCTGCCCAAGGGAGAGGGAAAGGTGGTGACCCCTGACTCACCTTGCGGCTGGCACCTGACTGCCCTGACGTCCCTAGACGGGTTCCTCACCCGTACGCCGATCACGTGCCTAAACCCTGGCTTTCCCTAAGATGAGCCCTAGGTAGTGAATGGGGCGGTGGGATCACTAGTCTGCACCACTGACACTAAAAGGAAAACACCAAGGAGAGGACAGACAATACAGACAAACATATAATCCCAGGTGGGCGACAACAGCAGACCACAAAGGCTCAACAGGGATCCGGAGGGTAACGTTCTGGAACAAGAACCAGGGAACGCAGCAACACAGCTCCAGTGGGTCAGTATAGAAGTCCAGGCAGGAAGCTCTATATCTGGCAACCAGAGAAGTGTGAAAGGGGAATATAAGGAGGTTGGGAGTGCTGGACAAGGAACAGCTGAGGAGAAGGAGCTACGGATCCCTGAGTGAGCCAAAAAGGGTTGCAAAGCAAACCCAGAAAGCTACCATAAAGAAACAGCCCTATCTTACTACATAGAGCGCGCAGCCAACCGCTGCGACTTCCTGACCCCGGGTATAACGGAGTCAGGTGTGGTTCTTGACACCCTCGTGACATCTAGTTGGTCTTTCCTGAAATTTTCTTAGTCGCATCCCACAGCAAAAGCCATGGTCCACAGAGAGCTTCCAAAGCATCAGAGGGATCTCATTGTTAAAGGTATCAGTCAGGAGAAGGGTACAAAAGAATTTCCAAGCCATTAAATATACCATGGAACACAGTGAAGACAGTGAACATCAAGTGGAGATTTGGAAGACTAGACAGTGATTGGCCTGAGGGAGGAGATATGTCTTAAGCTATGAAACTCAGGTTTAGATAATAGATGACACACACAGTGAACCACAAGGAGCTAATTTGGTTAGTTTTGGGATACATGTTGATTCTGGGGGGGAGGGGGGTATTTAGCGTACAAAAAACAAAAAAAATGAGAAAATGATTATACATTGTTTTCGATGTCTTGTCCCTCAATCAATTGTAAAGATGGAAATGTAATTGATTTTGATCAGTTGTAATTTATTATATCTACTGATATGTAATCTATTCCCACATAATCTGTCTGGTGGGGCGTGTCGTGCCATATACTGTATTGTCATTTTCTGCCAATAAAATTTGTTTAAAAAAAATAAATAAAACATCAAGTGGAGAAAATATGGCACAACAATGACATTACCAAGAACTGGACGTCCCTCCAAAATTGATGAAAAGACGAGAAGAAAACTGGTCTGGGAGGCCTACAGCCACAGCAACATTAAATGAGCTGCAGGAATATTTGGCAAGTACTGGCTGTGTGGTACATGTGATAACAATCTCCCGTATTCTTCATATGTCAGGGCTATGGGTTAGAATGGCAGGACAAAAGCATTTTCTTACAAAGAAAAACACAAAAACCAGGCTACATTTTGCAAAAACACATCTGAAGTCTCCAAAAAGCATGTGGGAAAAGGTGTTATGGTTTGATGAAACCAAGGTTGAACTTTTTGACCATAATTCCAAAAGATATGTTCGGTGCAAAAACAACACTGCACATCACCAATAGAACACCATACCCACAGTGAAGCATGGTGGTGGCAGCATCATGCTTTGGGTCTGTTTTTCTTGAGCTGGAACTGGGGCCTTAGTTAAGCTAGAGGGAATTATGAACAGTTCCAAATACCAGTCAATATTGGCACAAAACCTTCAGGCTTCTGCTAGAAAGCTGAACATGAAGAGGAACTTCATCTTTTAGCATGACAACAACCTAATGCATACATCCAAATCAACAAAGGAATGGCTTCCCCAGAAGAAGATTAACGTTTTAGATTGGCCCAGCCAGAGCCCAGACCTGAATCCGGTTGGAAATCTGTGGGGTGATCTGAAGAGGGCTGTGCACAGGAGATGCCCTCTCAATCTGACAGATTTGGAGTCTTTTTGCAAAGAAGAGTGGGTAAATTTTGCCAAGTCAAAATGTGCCATGCTGATAGACTCATACCCCAAAAGACTGAGTGCTGTAATAAAATCAAAAGGTGCTTCAACAAAGTATGTTTAAGGGTGTGTACACTTGTGTGCAACCATATTATTTTATTTTTATATTTTTTCTTCCCTCTACCTAAAAGATTTCAGTTTGTTTTTTAATTGAGTTGTACAGTTTATAAGTCACATTAAAGGTGGAAAAAGTTCTGAAATGATTTATCTTTGCCTCATTTTTTTACATCACAGAAACCTGACATTTTAACAGGGGTGTGTAGCCTTTTTATATCCACTGTGTATATATAGACATCAAAAGGATGAGGCAGCACTCCAGGTAAAGTGAAAGTAGTGGATCTTTTATTCCCTCTGCAACGTTTCAACCGTCTCAATGCGGTCTTTCTCAAGCATATTACACAGTGTCATACAAGGGTATATATACCCACAATCCATAGCAAGCAATTATAGTGACAATTATTCAATATACAGCATGATTAGTCCATACAAAATATAATAAAGTGCATTGTGCAATCTACAGTGAATCTGTCTAAACTGTGTATATATATATATATATATATATATATATATATATATATATATACAGGTGAAACTTGAAAAATTAGAATATCGTGCAAAGTTCATTTATTTCAATAATGCAACTTAAAAGGTGAAAATAACATGAGATAGACTCATTACATGCAAAGCGAGATATTTCAAGCCTTTATTTGTTATAATTTGGATGATTTAGGCTTACAGCTTATGAAACCCCAAAATCACAATTTTGAGGTACCCTTTGCTCAGGGGGTATGGATTAATTAGCTGACTAGAGTGTGACACTTTGAGCCTAGAATATTGAACCTTTTCACAAAATTCAAATTTTAAGATGCATTTATGCAATTCCTTTTAATTTACATTACTGAAATAAATGAACTTTTGCACGATATTACACACATATATATATATAGATATATATATATACTCAACAAATGACGAGGCAGCACTTCCAGCTTTTGGTGACAGGGTGACAACCCCAAAACGTTATTCCCAGCAACGTTTCGGCCTACTCAATGAGGCCTTTGTCAAGCTATACAAAATTAGACTACGGTCAGGGATCGTAGGGATCAGAAACGACATAAAGCGCTGCAAACCGCAGGTCTGAATTGACCTGCGGTTTGCAGCGATCGCCGATATGGGGGGGTCACAGGACCCCCCTCGGCATTGACCTTGGGTGCCTGGCTGTGTGTAACAGCCGGCACTCAGCGCTGTCACCATGTCTGCAGACATGATGACAGTTTAATATCAGGACGAGTATACTCGTCCTGGTGCGCTAAGTACCGTTGCTCCAGGACGAGTATACTCGTCCAAGGTCCTGAAGGGGTTAAAACATTATTTCTCTCATCATTCTGGCATTTGGCAAATAATAATAATTATGGTAATCCAAATTGACCAAAAACAGGAAAGGTTTATTCCGTTTTCATGTTTGAAAAAAATGCATATGTGTCTTTTTATATAGTGCATGTACAGTGAACTTCTGGTTTCAACTGTCGATGTCCAGTTACAGGCGTTCCATCAACCTCACGCCACTGCTCTCAAAGGCTATCATGGTGTACAGCAACATGGCAGTGGAGGCTGCAATGGAGGTTTGTCTTCTTCAGGAATGAGTCCTGCTTTTGTTTAAATGTTAAGAATAATTCGGTGGCTCACCTATTGAATGCAACCAAATGGGTGCACACCTCCTGGACTCGCCCGTACCAAGAAATGCAAAATTAATAGAAATATAGAGGGGCACTCACTATATGGGAATTATGGTACACAACAATGTTTAATACAATCACTCCAAATAATTTGACATAATAAAACATATCATCAATTGCACATATCTTAAAATACATATGTTAAAATTCATGCGGTATTACATAATATATTAAAACTTCAAAACAGGCACAAGTCAAGAAATTGGTTCCAAAGGCAATGATGTATCCTAGTAACATACAGCCTGAAGTTTATTTTGGCTGCAATGATAGCTGGAGATTGGTATGGAGACCACATGGGCAATGCCATGAAGAAGCCTTCACAAAGGAACCTCACGCCAGTCCCACTCCCAGAATTATGGTGTGGAGTGGCATAATATACAGTATGTTAGCCAGACCCCTCTAGTCTTCATTTCTGGCACACTAACAGCTTAGTGTTGCATTGATTTGATCATAGAACCAGTGTCACAGGAGCAGTTTTTCAATAGGACAGCACCAAGTCACATGTTGCTTGTGCTACTATGAGCAGCCTGCATGACCTAAACTTGCTCCCATGGCCTGCAGTTCCATTGGACTTGTCTCCCATTGAGCACATCTGGAACGTCATTGGTTGGCAATTGAAAAGGGAGCTGCCAGCATTGGATCTTGATGAGTTGCATTCAGCATGGCAGAACATTCCTCAGGCAACCAATACTGAATTAATTGAGATCTTATGACTAATTTGTTTCCATTTGTATTGCTTGCATATCATTAACATGCATTATAGCAGTGGCAACTGCATGCCCTGTGAAACTTACTTGGCGGGCCAGACCCAACTCTCACTGCTTTTTCCTCTCCTCCTGCTACCATAGGGCGCGCTCTTCATCCAGCTCTTAAAGGGCTACTGTACTTGTCCCAATCCTCACCACTCAATGGCTAGCAACCTTGGGGCATTTTAGGCAGATTAAGCAGTGGAAGGGTTCCTGAGCAATAACGTTTTTCAGGTGTGCTGTTCTTTTGTCTGCCCATGTAATGACTGCTGCCTATTTACCTGTATAGACCCACCACGAACTGACCTGTGTCTGATTAGTGTTTTTTCATGTTATCTCTGACCTGTTTCACAGTCACAAACTCTGCCTGCCCAACCTCTGCCTTTTATTGACTACAAGTAACAGGCAGTAGCATATTTAAAAGTGACTTGCCTCAGTGACAACAGTCTTATAGCTTTTTAGCTCTGTAGCTCTAGCTCTTGAAGAAGAAACCACAACCCATCTGTACTATGCTGGCAACTTTTTGTATAACAGCTGACTTTATTTTTTTAATCCCATATAGGAACAACAAGTTGCAAATTGTGGGGCAATCTGCGCCCGAAATACACCTAATATAGGAGTATTTCAGCTTAATAAATCACCCCTTAATCTTTTATTTTTTTGTATAATTTGTAGATAAGAGTTAAGTGCTCAACTTCCAGTTATTACCGTGAACTGATAGTTGGTCTAGATATATGAAGGGATTTATCACTACTTAAATAGGAAAATTTAGGAATTCAGTAGTTTGGGAAAACTTGGCAACCTCTATTGAGATGTAAAGGAGGTCTGATATACATATTCTATATACACATTACTACTACTTTTCAAGATAAGCCCAAAACACCCAAGAACTCCAGTGACAAAACTACATCCTAAAAATTATGTCCACTGTCTTTAAGTTTACACCAAAATAAAGAATACCTCATATATAATCAATGTCTATATAAGCTTTATTAATAAATCAATAGATAAAAAAAAACTATTAATGAGTTGGCTGCAAACGATTACCCAGAGGACATAAGAGGGCGCTAAAATATCAGATCATTATAATCAATTACATAATTCAAAGAACTGTGTAGCAAGAGAACCAGCCTATTGGAAAATAAGTAAGCTCCAATGGGAGTTGCCAATAAATATCATATAATACCACACTGTAATACAAAAGAAAAATAAATAGATTACTGACTCATATGATAGTGCCCTCCTCCCAACACAGTTTCGTCCAGCGGTATCTTCCGGGGATTAGTCCTAATATAGGCGTATTTCAGCTTAATAAATGACCCCCTTAATCCTTTATTTATTTGCATAGTTTGTAGATAAGGGTTTAATTGTCAACTTTCAGTAATTAATGTGAACTGAAAGTTGGTACAGATATATCACTCACGATGAGAAGAGAGAAAATAACAGTTGCGGCACTCACCGGAGTAATAGTTGCTACTTTATTTGGGCTTCCTTAGAAGACAACACATAAAGGATCCAGGGGCGGACACAATGTTGCAAGCAGCGACGGCCGTTTCGCGCGTGGGATCGCACTTCCTCGGGCCGCTGTATACGTCATCGTGCAGACTTGCGCTTTATACAGGCAGACAGGGGGCGGCCGGCACCGTCAGCCACAACTGTGCGCACATAAATTGATGACATAGATTAAAAACATGCAAACAGCAGGTACAGGTGTGGATGTTAGAAACAAATTGATAAGCACAAATCGGATACAGATTAACTAGTGGTGCCCACCCCGAACGGGCTATAACTACAAATGCATACATAGGTGGCAGGGGAGGTTTCAGGCACCGCGATGTAGATTCAAATGTGATAGATACATTAGAATTCAGATAGTGATTATATTCGAGCTGAAAAAGCCACATAGTGCCAGTATGGAAAATCGCGAGTACAGGAAAAATCGTAAGTGCACAAAATCGCAAAATACGAGATATCGCAAGTGCAAAAAATCGCATCATGTAAATGATCGCCTCTCTACTCTGAACGCATGCGAATTATAAGAACACTGACATATCGTTCTTGTCGTTTATGCCTACTGCACCCATTGCTCCAATTTGCATAATCCACCTTGCCTCCCTCTGAAGGAGCAGGCGATGCCGGTCACCTCCCCTAGGGATGGGACGGACATGCTCAACCCCCGCAAAAGAGAGGCAGCGCGGATGGGCATCATGGGCAGTGCGGATATGGTCAATAAGGCGTGGGCTACCTCTGCCCGACCGTATAGAACCGACGTGTTCACGGATGCGTTCAAATAGGGGGCGAATTGTTTTGCCTATGTAAAAACGTTTGCAGGGACAAAAAACTACGTATACCACGTAAGATGTGCGTCAGTTTATGAATTCCCGTACGGTATGTTGTATCCCCCCTATCAGTAGATGTTTACTGCAGGCATTCAGTGCACAAAATGAACAGTGGCCACATTTGAAGTTGCCCCTAGGCTTCCTAAGCCAGGTCTCGCCTTTAGCCATAGAAAATACACTCCTGACAAGTTTGTCCTTGAGCGTGGGGCACTTTCTAAATGTGACCAACGGTTTTTCATTAGTGAGACTGCTGAGAGAGGAGTCTCCCTTCAGTAAGTCCCAATTCTGATTAATTACCTGTCTGATTACCTCAGCGGCAGAACTATATTGGAAGGAGAAGGCAAAGCGTGAGGGTTTAGCATTAGTTCTTCCCTCCATGAGCAAGGAATTACGATCCAATTTGGCAGCCTTATACAGGACTGCTGAGACACTTCTCGGTGGATAACCCCTATCCAAGAGCCTACCCCTAAGCTCTCCAGCCTGCTTAAAAAAGCCCTCATCGGTATTGTTTATCCTACGTAATCGGACAAATTGTCCGTACGGGACTGCACGTTTGACCGAAGGCGGATGAAAGCTGGTCTGGTGGAGGAGGGAGTTAGTCGCCGTGGGCTTGCGGTAGCCACTGGTATGTACAATACCATCCTTTACAGTGACATGCATGTCCAAGAAGTCTAGAGCCTCACCACCAAAATTGATGGTGAATTTCATATTCATTTGGTTACGTGCATTCAGATAGTCAACGAATGCATGGCATGACCCCTCGCTCCCCGACCAGACCAGAAAAATATCATCCACATATCTTAAAAACAGGTGGATATGGCGCAGGAAGGGGTTATCCATCGAGAAGATGTAGGTCTCTTCAAATACCGCCAGGTACAGGTTAGCGAATGTGCACGAAACAGGGGTGCCCATCGCAGTACCTAGTACCTGGCAGTACCACTGTCCATCAAATTGAAAGAAATTGTTTCTAAGGACAAGGTCCAATGCTTCATGGATGAAGTTATTAAATGTCGCACCCTTGTCGCTTTTACTAAGAACCGTACTGACAGCCCGAAGTCCTAAATCATGGGGGATTCGGGTATACAGACTTTCGACGTCCAAAGACACAAGGTTAAACTCGTCCTGCCACTCAAGACCTCTGAGTGCCCGGAGAAGGTCACCTGTGTCCTTTAAATATGTCGAAGTGCTACTTAGCAAGGATCTAAGGAGCCAGTCAATGTAGCCAGACAGAGGCTCAGTCACTGAACCGATCCCCGCGATAATGGGACGACCCGGAGGTCAGGTCAGCGATTTATGAATTTTAGGTACGAAGTACCATGTAGGAATTTTGGGGAAGGCAGGAATAAGTCGATCTTTCATAGCTTTGGATAAAAATCCGTTGAATACATACTTATTAATAAGAGTGAACAACTTAGAAGACACATCAGGTATAGGGTCTCCCCTAAGCTTTAAATACACCGTGCTGTCTCCTAATTGCCTGTGTGCCTCCTCCAAATAATACTCCCTGGGCATCAGGACCACATTCCCTCCCTTGTCGGCCGGCTTAATGACCATATTAGTCTGTTTACGTTAGGTTAGAAGGTGCTGCAGGATACACCAGCGCACGCATTTCTCTCAATACTCGCTTGTGGAAAAGGTCTATGGCTGAGCCGGCCGGCATGGGAGGAAGGAAGGTGGACCTGACGCCCCCTGTTACTTATTAAGATGGCCTACAGTGTTTACGGGCTCTTCTGGTTCAGTATTAGACAAAAAGTGAATACAGGCTATCTCCTCCTCACTAAATCTGCCTAATAGATGAAAATCGGTAAGGGACATGGTAGCTGGGACCTCTCCCGGTAAGGGGTCAGAACCCTGGAGGAGGGTCTCGGCAAACAGCTTTTTAAGATACAGCTTACGAACCGACAGAAATAAGTCAATCTCAAAATCCACTAGGTTGAACTGCCCAGGTAGGCTGTATCCCAGCCCTCGATTGAGGAGTGGGATACAGCCAGGGGGCAGTTCAGAGCCCGTGAGATTGATAACTATGTTCTTAGTAGGTATATTAGAGTTCAATTCATCGTGTTCTACTGTCGCCAGGAAACCTGGCGTCTCCTTCTCGTGGATTTTCGAATCTCTCTGGATTTTTCTTGAGTGTCCGCCACGCCCCCTTCTCGTGCCTTTTCTAAAGGGGTTGGTTCATCGCCTGAGTTGGCTCCGTTTCCTTCAGATTGGCTTGACTCAGAGTCAGTGGCCCAGAAGTTATGGCGTCCTTTGCGTGGCATACGCTTGGGGCGGATCCGTTTTTTTCCCCCAGTCAAATACACGGTCCAGTTCGTAATCGTTTTTATCTCTGATGAACTTGTCTCTTTTACGATCTTTTATATCTGCCTGCGTGGTCAGTAGTTTTTTGTTTAACCTCTTTACAAACCCGGCAAATTGTGATTCAAGGAGTCGTTTTTGGAGCTCCTCTCGTGCTTTTGCCAACTCTTCTGTGACCGTTACATATTCCTGCTAGTCACGGGCCAATACAAGCTCCATAATTTCTAGGGAAAATCGCTGGTGTGCAGCCTTCCACTCCCCTATGAAATGGGGGTCATCGTCATATTGTACGATTTCTTTGAACAAGCGTAAGCCCCTAGGGACCCGTCCGCTCTCTTTATAGGACTTAAGAGATTCAATAGTCCAGAAAAGTCTGACCTCCTCATCCGCCAGCTGAAATATTTTAGTTTCCAAACCAGAAGAGCCCATAGACACTGTAGGCCATCTTAATAAGTACACAGGGGGCGTCAGGTCCACCTTCCTTCCTCCCATGCCGGCCGGCTAAGCCATAGACCTTTTCCACAAGCGAGTATTGAGAGAAATGCGTGCGCTGGTGTATCCCGCAGCACCTTCTAACCTAACGGTAGAAGAATCCCGCGCTCTTGTGGCTAAGTAAACAGACTAATATGGTCATTAAGCCGGCCGACAAGGGAGGGAATGTGGTCCTGATGCCCAGGGAGTATTATTTGGAGGAGGCACACAGGCAATTAGGAGACAGCACGGTGTATTTAAAGCTTAGGGGAGACCCTATACCTGATGTGTCTTCTAAGTTGTTCACTTTTATTAATCAGTATGTATTCAACGGATTTTTATCCAAAGCTATGAAAGATCGACTTATTCCTGCCTTCCCCAAAATCCCTACATGGTACTTCGTACCTAAAATTCATAAATCGCTGACCCGATCTCCGGGTCGTCCCATTATCGCGGGGATCGGTTAGAAACAATTTCTTTCAATTTGATGGACAGTGGTACTGCCAGGTACTAGGTACTGCGATGGGCACCCCTGTTTCGTGCACATTCGCTAACCTGTACCTGGCGGTATTTGAAGTGACCTACATCTTCTCGATGGATAACCCCTTCCTGCGCCATATCCACCTGTTTTTAAGATATGTGGATGATATTTTTCTGGTCTGGTCGGGGAGCGAGGGGTCATGCCATGCATTCGTTGACTATCTGAATGCACGTAACCAAATGAATATGAAATTCACCATCAATTTTGGTGGTGAGGCTCTAGACTTCATGGACGTGCATGTCACTGTAAAGGATGGTATTGTACATACCAGTGGCTACTGCAAGCCCACGGCGACCAACTCCCTCCTCCACCAGACCAGCTTTCATCCGCCTTCGGTCAAACGTGCAGTCCCATACGGACAATTTGTCCGATTACGTAGGATAAACGATACCGATGAGGGCTTTTTTAAGCAGGCTGGAATGCTTAGGGGTAGGCTCTTGGATAGGGGTTATCCACGAGAAGTGTCTCAGCAGCCCTCTATAAGGCTGCCAAATTGGATCGTAATTCCTTGCTCATGGAGGGAAGAACTAATGCTAAACCCTCACGCTTTGCCTTCTCCTTCCAATATAGTTCTGCCGCTGAGGTAATCAGACAGGTAATTAATCAGAATTGGGACTTACTGAAGGGAGACTCCTCTCTCAGCAGTCTCACTAATGAAAAACCGTTGGTCACATTTAGAAAGTGCCCCACGCTCAAGGACAAACTTGTCAGGAGTGTATTTTCTATGCCTAAAGGCGAGACCTGGCTTAGGAAGCCTAGGGGCAACTTCAAATGTGGCCACTGTTCATTTTGTGCACTGAATGCCTGCAGTAAACATCTACTGATAGGGGGATACAACATACCGTACGGGAATTCATAAACACATCTTACGTGGTATACGTAGTTTTTTTGTCCCTGCAAACGTTTTTACATAGGCAAAACAATTCGCCCCCTATTTGAACGCATCCGTGAACACGTCGGTTCTATACGGTCGGGCAGAGGTAGCCCACGCCTTATTGACCATATCCGCACTGCCCATGATGCCCATCCGCGCTGCCTCTCCTTTGCGGGGGTTGAGCATGTCCGTCTCATCCCTAGGGGAGGTGACCGGCATCGCCTGCTCCTGCAGAGGGAGGCAAGGTGGATTATGCAAACTGGAGCGATGGGTGCAGTAGGCATGAACGACAAGAACGATATGTCAGTGTTCTTATAATTCGCATGTGTTCAGAGTAGAGGGGCGATCATTTACATGATGCGATTTTTTGCACTTGCGATATCTCGTATTTTGCGATTTTGTGCACTTACGATTTTTCCTGTACTCGTGATTTTCCATACTGGCACTATGTGGCTTTTTCAGCTCGAATATTATCACTATCTGAATTCTAATGTATCTATCACATTTGAATCTACATCGCGGTGCCTGAAACCTCCCCTGCCACCTATGTATGCATTTGTAGTTATAGCCCTTTCGGGGTGGGCACCACTAGGTATTCTGTATCCGATTTGTGCTTATCAATTTGTTTCTAACATCCACACCTGTACCTGCTGTTTGCATGTTTTTAATCTATGTCATCAGTCCATGGGCGCACAGTTATGGCTGACGGTGCCGGCCGCCCCCGTCCGCCTGTATAAAGTGCAAGTCTGCGCGATGACGTATACAGCGGCCCGAGGAAGCACGATCCCACGCGCGAAACGGCCATCGCCGCTTGCAACATTGTGTCCGCCCCTGGATCCTTTATGTGTTGTCTTCTAAGGAAGCCCGAATAAAGTAGCAACTATTACTCCGGTGAGTGCCGCAACTCTGTTATTTTCTCTCTTCTCATCGTGAACCACAGTCTGAACCTCTGTGTTGCCGAGCACCACACAGCGGAGCATATTGTACCACATTTACGGTTATCCCACTACTGAAGGCCATACCAGTGGAAGCAGTGCCGCCGTGTTTCCCTCTCTTCGCATATCTTACAGATATATCACTACTTAAAGGGATTTATCACTACTTAAATGGAAACATTTTGAATTCAGTAGTTTTGGAAAGCTTGGTAACAACCTCTGTTAAGATGTAATTGAGGCCTGATACATATATTCTATATACACTTTACTACCACTTTTCAAGATAAACGCAAACCAGTGACAAAACTACATCCTAAAAATTAAGTCTACTGTTAAGTCTCCAAAGTTATGGGGGTAAGAATATGGTGATGCAAAAAAAATGTTTAGATTTAATTTTACACTATTTAGAACCTATTTAAAACCTATACATATGTGGCACATATGTGGTATCGTTGTAATTGTACTGACCTAGAGAATGAAGGGCACAGGTCAGTTCTGCCGCAAATGGAACGCTGTGGGAGGAATATTTTTTTTTTCAATTCTACCCCATTAAATTTTTTTTTTCCTGCTTCTCACTACATTATATTCTACAATAAATGGTGACATTAGAAAGTACAACTTGTTCAGCAAAAATTAAGCCCTCACAAAAAATTATGACTCAAGAAAGATAGGGAAAAAAATGAAAACGCAAAAACAAAAAAACCTCCGGTATCCTAAGAGTTAAACTGCTGATAGGCAGGGGTGCCAGGTGCTGGACCCCTGCTGATCAGATATTGATGACTGTGCACAGCCCCTTTAAGTCTTTAATATGAGGGGTTTTAAGTCTTTCTTCTTCTTCAGCGCAGTGTCTCCACCTTAGTCTGGATAGGGCCTTGTAAGGGGGCTTGTAAGGTATGCAGAAGGGTTTGTCTCTTCTGCCAGGGACTGATTCAAGAAACCCCAGCCCTGCTTGATATACTCAATACACTATAATGTAGTCATACGCTAACAGAGAAATGTACAATTTAATGTGAGGATAGGGAAAAACAATATTGGATTTCAGTAAGTGATAAGCTAATAGTGCGTTAAGAAAATACAAATCCTGCAGTATACAATCCTCTCATGCTGAAAAACACTCAAAAATAGGGATAAAATGTTCAGATAAGACAAATGGCACTAACAAAAAGTAAAAAGGTTGATGGTGGGATCACAATAAAATTATGGACTCTTAGAAATGACTGATCTTTTCAAATGCAGTTTAGAGCTATTGCCTACCTTCTCCGAATCCCAAACGTGAAGGTCTTGCTCGTCACAGTTTTAGGTTTCACTTCATTTCATAATTCGAATTAATTTGTGGGTGGATAAAATGGATTGTTGGCATTATAACTTTGAGGACACAAGCAGTTAATAATTTACCTTTATTTGAGAATTGTGGGTTACAGTTCAGAAACTCCCATCACCTTACTTGGCATGCATGATAAACTTTTTCAAGTTCATTTCAGGTGAATCCAGTAAAATGGCACGTATTTTACTGCAAATGTCAGCGGTAAAAAAGCACTAGGGAGTAAAAAGAAGGATGCTTACATGATCCTGAGATAAAGAAGGAGGGTCTTGCCATTATTGGCTCACAGGCCAACAGCCTAGATAAGCCAATCGGTGTTGCAGTAGGCAGGAATGTTCCCTAGCAGAATGAACAGAACACCATTCTGTACTAGGCTGTGAATGAGGGTGGATGGGTCTATTTGTCTGTTAAAGAAACAATCTTAGGAAGTCAGAGACAGTAAAAAATCAAAAATCTTGCATTTTACTGTGTGCATGGAATACAGAAAGGAAGGGAACGCTGGTGCAGCTCAGCCCCATTCAAGCGATACCAAGCACAGCCGCTTTACAATGTATGTGTAACTGGTCGCGTACACACACACACACACACACACACGGGGAGGATAGTGACCACTGCGCTCCATCCTCAGCCCTGGCCCTGCCTACTTGCCTCGCAAGTCCTAATGACAGGGGACAACTGGACGGCAATCCCTATCTTGGAATAAGTTCTGGGAGGACTGACCAGACAAACAACAGAGAGTGAACGGACCTATTCAATACCAGGAGAGCAACGAAGTACAAATGGAGCAAGCAAAGAATAGTCAGGAGAAGCCGGGGTCATAAATACTAGGAGCGTCGTGAAGTACCAAAGGAGCAGGCAGAGGATCGTCAGGAGATATACAGAGGGTAAGTATGCCAGGTATGCAAAATCACAACAAAATCTAAATAACAGGCAACCTGTGGCCAGCAAGCTGCCTCTTTAAATACTGAGTAGCAGGAATCATGTGATGTGGCTTGTGTCACATGACTCACCCTGCTGTTCATGGCTGAGCACCAAGTGCCCAGCTCGGTGCTCAGGCTTAATCAGGATGCTGGGGGAACCGAAGACGCCGGCCGCGCTGAGAAAACGTGCGCGGCCGGGTCCGTCCCACCCCCATCACCTAGGAGACAAAGACGCTGCACGCGTCCTTGCACCTGTACAGAGGCGGGGCGAAATCAGCGCTGTGGAGAGTAAGTGTGTCCGCGGCGCCCCCTGACAGTACCCCTTCCCTTATGCAGGGCCACTGGACCCAAGACTTCAGGCGATAGCTTCAAAGGATGGTCAGCATGAAATTTTCTAACCAGTGTAGAGGCATGAACCTCCCTAGCTGGTTCCCAAGACCTTTCCTCGGGTCCATAGCCCTTCCAGTGGACCAGGTACTGTAAAGAATTGCGCACTCTCCTGACGTCCACAATCTTTGACACCAATCATTAAATCATTAACAAGAATCCGCGGAGGCGCAGCTTGCGATGGTACGACAGGTTCAATATATTTTTTAAGTAGGGATTTATGAAACACAACCTAAACGATATCGGGTTAATCACATTCGTAATTTTATACGGCCATATAAAACAAGGAGCAAATTTTCTAGAAGCTACCTTGAGTGAGAGATTCTTGGAGGACAACCACACCTTATCCCCAACCCGAAAGTTCACACCCTTAGAATGTCTCCTATTGGCCTTGATGTTCTGAGTATTTTGAGCCTTTTCTAGGTTCAATTGAACCCGAGCCCTAAACTGTGCACAGTTTAGAGGAGACCTTATCCGCCTCGGGGTTAGAGGAGGAGTCGAATGAACCAGAATGAAAATGAGGATGGAAACCATAGTTACAAAAACGGGGAGACATCAGCAAAATAATTTACATGGTTATGCAAAGCAAATTCGGCCAATGGAAGATATTTAACCCATAATTGCTGGTCATCAGCAACATATGACCTAAGGAATTGTTCCACAGACTTATTAAGGCGTTCAGTCTGCCCATTACTCTCACCGTGGTAGGCGGACGAAAAAGACAATGAAATCTGACATTTATGACAAAAGGCCCTCCAAAACTTGGACACAAACTGCACACCCCTGTCAGATATTCTATGGAATACCATGTAAACGTGCAATCTGTTTCACAAATATAGACGCCAGGATTTTAGCATTCGGGAGTTTAGACAGGGGAATAAAATGAACCATCTTGGTAAACCTATCGACCACTACCCAAACCACAGTCTTACCCTCCGAAGGCAGCAGGTCAGTAATAAAGTCCATCGAGATATGGGACCAGGGTCTACTGGGAATGGGTAGGGGTCGTAGGTCACCAGCAGGACGAGTACTAGGTGTCTTAGACCTGGCATAAACCTCGCAGGTGACAGAACTTAACATCCCTAGCTAGAGTGGACCACCAATATGATCTAGAAACCAGCTCCTTAGTGCCCTCAATACCAGGATGTCCACAAAAGGCAGAATCATGACACTCACCCAACAGCCGGAGACGAAACTGTACGGGAACAAACAACTTATCTGTTGGGGTGGGTGCCGGGGCCAGATGTTGTTCAGCCTTAATGAGAGCCGTGATATCCGGGGTCAAGGCTGCTACAAAGATATTAGCTGGTAGAATGGATTCAGGTGGTGCCTCTGTAGGCTGAAACGCACGGAAGCTCCGAGACAATGCGTCAGGCTTCACGTTTCTCTTTCCTGGCCTGAAAGTAATGGATAAATCAAAACGAGTAAAAAACAATGCCCATCTGGCCTGAATGGAATTCAACCTTTTAGCAGTCTTGAGGAACATTAGGTTCTTATGGTCAGTGACAGAATGTTTTGCCCATTCCAGAAAATGCCTCCACTCCTCAAACGCCCATTTAATGGCCAGCAATTCCCGATTCCCTATGTCATAGTTTCTCTTGGTGGGGGAGCATTTTCTGGAAAAGAAGGCACAGGGTCCCAGGTTAGTATGGCTAGCGGGACCTTGTGAGAGGACCGCTCCTGCCCCGTCTTTGGACGCATCCACCTCCACAATAAAAGGTTTCTCCTGATCTGGCTGGATCAGAATGGGAGCGCTACTAAATGCCTTTTTAAGGGTTTCAAATGAAGTTACAGCCTCCGTAGACCAATCCTCCAAATTCACCCCTTTCTTAGTGAGTTAGGTCAATGCTCTAGCAATTACCGAAAAATTCTTTATGATTTTACGGTAGTAATTGGCAAACCCTAGGAAACGTTGTAAGGCCTTTAAGGATGAAGGCCTTACCCATTCCTTAATTGCTAGTATCTTAATAGGATCCATTTTGAAGGCATGAAAAGTCAGAACATGACCTAGAAATAGTATTTTGTAAGACACATTTCTCTTGCTTAGCAGATAACTGATTTTCCCTCAAAACCTCTAACACTTGCCTAACATGAAACACCTGAGATTCGAAATCAGGGGGAAAAAATCTAAATGTCTTCAAGGTAGACAATGACAAGTTTTTCCCAAGAACTCCCTGAGAATATCG
This sequence comes from Bufo gargarizans, assembly GCF_014858855.1. Taxonomy (NCBI): domain Eukaryota; kingdom Metazoa; phylum Chordata; class Amphibia; order Anura; family Bufonidae; genus Bufo; species Bufo gargarizans. The sequence continues at coordinate 545,240,588 of NC_058081.1, forward strand.
TTCATGAAGTTTTGGAACACAACTGGGGCACTGGGGGGAGTCCAAAAGGCATAACCAGATATTCAAAGTGTCCAGCCGAAGTATTGAACGCTGTCTTCCATTCGTCTCCCTGCTTGATTCGGATAAGGTTATATGCCCCTTTCAGGTCAATTTTAGAAAACCAGATCGCCCCAGTACCTGGTTAAATAAATCCGGAATCAATGGGATGGAGTATCTATTCCGTATAGTGATCTTATTTAATTTCCGGTAATCGATGCAAGGTCTGAGACCACCATCCTTCTTCTTAACAAAGAAAACCCTGCCCCCATCAGAGAGACAGAGGGTCTAATGTGCCCCTTACTGAGGCTTTCCTTAATATAATCCTCCATATCCTTGCGTTTGGGCTTAGAAAGATTATAACTACGCCCCTTAGGAAACCTGGCACCCTCTACTAATTCTATGGCGTAATCATAAGGTCTATGGGGTGGTAGAGCCTCCGGGGTCGATGATGAGAACACATCTGTATATTCCTTAATAACTGTGGGAAATGTATCACATTCTACTGAGACCCCAACCTGTACCACAGACAAGCACGAGTCACACTTAGGTCCCCATTTCACCAACTCCCCTCTGGTCCAATCTATAGTGGATTTGTGTAATTGGAGCCAAGGCAACCCGAGTACCACCTAGACCGGTAAGTTCTCGAGGACTAACAGGGAGCATTTCTCAGAGTGACACACACCCACAATTAAAGAAATCTCTGAGGTACACGACCTCACCGTACCTCCCACCAGGGGAGTGGCGTCAATAGCCATGATGTGGATAGGCGTAGGTAGAATAATAATTGGAATTCCCAGTCTTATAGCGTATTCAGAATCAATAAAGCTGGCCGCTGAGCCAGAGTCAATAAAGGCCTTACCGGACCACTTATTTTCACCCAGAGATATCATTATAGGTACTAAAAGCCTACATTTCATAATATTAGGGTGTACATGGTCTTTAGGTTGCCTTGCCTTGGGATATTTGATGGGGAGGATCTTCTTAGGACACTGGTTTATCCCATGGTCAGGATCTCCGCAGTAAAAACACACTCCATGTGTGTGGCGCAGATCCTCTCGGGTCATGCCGACCTGAATGGGTTCTTCGGAAGAGACCTCTGCTTCATTCCTGGGACAGACCTCAGGCTGGACCACCACCTGAGAAGAGAACTGTCGTTCCTGTTGTCTCTCTCTAACCCGTCGGTGGAGTCGAACAACTAGGGTCATCATCTCCTCTAGAGTTTCTGGAAGCTGATAACTCACTAGAAGGTCTTTCAGGTTATCAGACAGACCTGACCTGAACTGACTCTCAAAGGCTGGTTCATTCCACCCTGAGGGAACATACCACCTTCTAACTTGGGTGCAAAACTCCTCCGCAGGTTGATCGCCCTGAACCAGTGCCTAAAGACCGGTCTCGGTTACCAATGACGGGACAACTGGACGGCAATCCCTATCTTGGAATAAGTGCTGGGAGGACAGAACAGACAAACAACAGAGAGTGCATGGACCGAGTCAATACCAGGAGAGCAACGAAGTACAAATGGAGCAAGCAAAGAATAGTCAGGAGAAGTCGGGGTCATAAATACCAGGAGTGTCGTGAAGTACCAAAGGAGTCAGCATAGGATCGTCAGGAGATAGCCGGGGTCTGAATACCAGGAGAGCAGCGCAGTACAGAAGTAACAGACAGAGAATCGTCAGGAGATACACAGAGGGTAAGTATGCCAGGTATGCAAATTCACAACAGAACCTAAATAACAGGTAACCTGTGGCCAGCAGGCTGCCTGTTTAAATACTGAGTAGCAGGGGTCATGTGACGTGGCCAGCATCACATGACTCGCCCTGCTGTTCATGGCTGAGCACCGAGTTCCCAGCTCGGTGCTCAGGCTTAATCAGGTTGCTGTGGGAACCGAGGACGCCGGCCACGCTGAGGAGACGTGCGCGGCCGAGTCTGTCCAGCCCCCCATCACCTAGGCTCCTGTACAAAGGTGGGGCGCCGTCGGCGCTGTGGAGAGTCAGTGCATCGGCGGCGACCCCCATGACAGTATGGCACTGTGCTTGATACAGAGAAGGCCGCATTGGTGCTCTCTCAAATAGCTGACCGGCGGGGGTCTCATGTGACGGACCCCCACCAATCAGATACCGATGACCTATCCCAGCAGCACTGTTTAGTAGGCACTAGTCTTTGGGGCACTGGGATTGCTGCCAATATCCCTGGTAAGCACTGAATGGCTGGCACTGTTCTTCAGCATGTTCTTCAGAGGGCTCTGTGTGGTGGATGCTATTCCTAGGGGCCCTGTATGACACTATTCTTATAAGTACTAATTGTATGGCACTTTCAAATAGCCACAAATAGCCACAGTACAGAATGCTTCCTTGCTGTCACACCATTTATATGAAGCTAATGGTAATAATATATATAAATATGAACAGATATCATTATGGCCAAGCATCCTATAGTTTTAAGAACACTGTCTGGAAAGTGTATGGGATATTGACCGACGAATGCAAAAATATTTATTTCAGGTCCAGATTAATGTGTATTGGTAAAGCATGGGAGAAGAACAATTCAATATAGGTCACTATGTATACCGTGGCCATACCTTTGTTAGCCAATTAGGGAAACTGTACTCGGCTATCTTCGGAACCATAAAAATTAATGGAGCAGCTGTGTGCATGCCCATCCAAATGCTCTGTTAATTTCTGGGGGTTCCACAGAGTATAGGGTTCCCGTTCTCATTATTGGTTGAGGACCCCTATCAATCTAATGGCTATAGCTTCACATAACCAGAATACCCCTTTAATAATGTTGGATTATTACTGTGGGGGCTTAAGTGGAATCTGCACAGTAAAAAGTCCTAGTAAAATTCTAATTGGCCTTTTGTGCAGACTCCACTTAGCCCCCCCACAGTAATAATATTAAGCCATTCCTATTTAGACTCCATGCCCCCAGCCAGCCCCACTGGGAATTTAATTTGTACTACTCTCAGTTGGGCTGAATGGGATTCAGGAATGGAATTCCTTTCTGACCCCTGCAATAGTCAGCGGAACGCAAGAACTGTATGTTAAGAATCATCCGCTGATCCCATGCCATACACGGCTGGGGTGTGTGGGGCATGGTTCTATAAATAGGGAGCGTTTCTGCAGGTTAGGGGGCACAATAATTGGCTTTCCTTGGGAGCCGGCAATGCACACTAAGTCACTGTGTGAGCCTAAAGGGAACATAAGCACTGTGGGAGGTACTAAAAGCAATGCTATAGCCATGTGGGCTCAAAATGTTAGTACAGCAAAATGCAGTGAAGATTATCAGCTCATCACCAGTCCAGGTCTGCGGACGTACAGTACGTGTTCATAGGGCTTTGTTCTGATGAAAGGAAACAGGAGACACCAAGTCAATGTTGATAGAAGTCCGTCAGCACCAATAAACTTTAAAACCAAGAGGGATATGCATGAAATATTGTAGGCCATGTGTCTAGCATTAAAATGTTGCTGGTGCATGCGCATTTTGTGAATTTGCCCCCCTGCACCACCCTGTGCCACTTTCAAAAGTGTGCTGGGATTAAGGCCAAGTTTACAGATTAGGTCAAGTCTCATTTATCTTCTGCGACATTTACAAAACATGTACAAATGTTGCAGTGGCTAAAACTACATCTCACTTGCACCAAATTCATTATTACTGTGTGCCATTTTATAAATTCGTTGAACCTACAATAAACCAAAGGCAGACCAAAACTGAAAACCCAAAAAACAATCCAAACAATCCACCCATGAGGTTAAAACAGTGGGTTCACATTCAAATAATAAGTCCTGGCTTTTACATTTTAAACATAATGAAACCTCTGAATATAAAACCATAGGGGGACAGTTACTAGTCTGTTTAACCACTTAAAGATTGGATACATTTGCGTTTTTCACATTTTTTATTTTTTATCCCCATATTCCAATAGCCATAACTTAATTTTTCATTCACATAGTCTTATGAGGGCTTATTTTTGCAGGACAAGATGTATTTTTTAACCCCTTAGGGACGGGGCTCATTTTCACCTTAAAGACCAGGCCATTTTTTTGCAAATCTGACCAGTGTCACTTTATGTGGTGATAACTTCAAAGCACTTTGACTTATCCGGGCCATTCTGAGATAATTTTTTCGTCACATATTGTATTTCATGACACTGGTAAAAGGAAGTCAAAAAAATAAATTTTTATTTATAAAAAAATACCAAATTTTAGTTTCAATTTCTCTACTTCTATAATACATAGTAATACCTACAAAAATAGTTATTACTTTACATTCACCATATGTCTACTTCATGTTTGGATCATTTTGGGAATGACATTTTCATTTTTGGGGACGTTACAAGACTAAGAAGTTTAGAAGCAAATCATGAAATTTTTCAGAAATTTTCAAAAACCCAATTTTTAGGGAAGAGTTCAGGTCTGAAGTCACTTTGTGAGGCTTACATAATAGAAACCACCCAAAGATGACCCCATTCTAGAAACTACACCCCTCAAGGTATTCAAAACTGATTTTACAAATGTTGTTAACCCTTTCGGTGTTCCACAAGAGTTAATGGCAAATGGAGATAGAATTTGAGAATTTAGATTTTTGGGTGAATTTACCATTTTAATCCATTTTTTCCAGTAACAAAGCAAGGGTTAACACTCAAACAAAATGCTATATTTATTGCCCCGATTCTGTAGTTTGAAGAAACATCCTATATGTGGCCGTAAACTACTGTACGGGCACACGTAGGGCTTAGAAGGAAAGGTGCGCCGTGTGGTTTTTGGAAGGCAGATTTTGCTGGACTGGTTTATTTACACCATGTCCCATTTAAAGCCCCCCTGATGCACCCCTAGAGTAGAAATGGTGAGTGGTGGTGTATTATCACACCACCGATCACCATCCAGTTCCGGGTTATCGGGTCCCCAGAGACCTGAATTGACCTGCGGTTTGCTGCGATCGCCGACGCGCGTGGTGGGGGGAGGGGGGGGGGGTGAGGGCTAACAGGAGCCTGCTAATTGTCCCTTGGTGCCTGCTCAATGATTTGAGCAGGCTCCCAGTTACGATCACCGCCCGCCGTGTGGCGGTGATCGGAACTACACATGACGTACCGGTACATCATGGGTCCTTAAGTACTGGGACAACATGCCGTACCGGTACGTCATGTGTCCAGAACAGGTTAATTCCAACATTTAATTTACCCTATCTTATTGGAAAATGGAAAAAAATAATATTTGTGGAGTAAAATAAAAAAAAACAACACAATTCCGCCAAGAGTTTTTGGGTTTTGATATTGTGATGTTCCCTGTGCGCTAAAAGTGATATGATGTCCTTATTCTGCAGGTCATCACGGTGATGCCAAATATATATACTTTTTATTTTGTTTTATTACTTTAAAAAAATCTAAACCTTTGAAATTGTCAACTTTTTCTATGCATCATCGTGTCCTGACAGCCATACATTTTTTATATTTCCATCTACAGAGCTGTATGAGAGCTCTGTAGAGCTCATCCATGGTGCTTCTGAAAGTGTCATTGTAGTATTTTGAAGCCAGTTCAAGAGAGGGAAGAAATTGGGGACAATGATTACTGTAGAGAGTGTGTAATTTCCCTACTGTCAATGGCATGTAGATTTGTGAATGTGTGATAAGTAGGAGTGTGCTAAGATGGATACGGACTGGTGACAGTGATGGAAAGAACAGGAGAGTAGAGTTAGTAAAGTCAGAAACGGAGCAGAGACAGAAAAAGACCAGGTCTATTGTCTTACCGTCTTTATGCATATGAGAGTTAGAAAGTTGTGAAAGCCATGAGAGGAGATCAGAAATAGAAGCTGGAAGGCAGATGGAGATAGAGCTGTATATGGGGATGTTAAAGTTGCCCAAACTGAACCTTGATAATTCCGAGGACAGGAGGTGTGGCAGCCATGCAGCAAAGTGATTCATTAATGGAACTGGCTGGGGGAGTCAGAGGGTCGGTGAATAACTACCATTCTGAGGGAAAGAGGATGTAAGAATCTGAGAGTGTGAACCTCAAAAGATGGGAATGAAAGTGATGGTACTAGAGGAATGACTTGGAAAGTGGATTGTGGGGAAAGATGTCAGGTCTGGGGATATGTAAATAAAGGTAAGCCATCATAAGAATGGGCAGCAGGAGAAGCAGTGTCAGATTGCTCTAATCAAATTTTAGGTGAGACCCTGTAGGTTAAGAGAATTAGTAAGAAAGAAGTAGTGAATATAGGAGAGTTTGTTATACTCTGACCGATGGTTCCTGAGAGCACTGTTAAAAGAGGCAATAGAACACACCCAACAAATGATTATGAGATTAGCAGGTGTACTATTTGAGATGGGGAAGGGGTTGAAATTAGAAAAGCGTGAGCTGAGGTTAGGAGAGATATCTCCTGAAGTGAGAAACAAAAGTATACAGAGAAAGCACAAATGGTTGTGTGATATATAAAAGTGCTTATTGCGCTAGGACATGATGGGTTAAGACTAATCAGGAAGGTAAATAAAGCATGTGAGTGGTACATGGGGAGGGAAGAAGAGAGGGGCTGTTGGGGAGAGTGTTAACAAAAACAGCACATAAGAAAATAGACATAGACAAGGAACTTAATTATTGAATAATGTGAGAATGCAAATGTGTTTCTCTCATAGCCTACCCGTCTCCATCCCTGTCTAACTGACATGTTTAACTACTAAACACTTGTTAACAATGACACTTTGCGTAAGATGACCCATGAACAAACAATGCACTGGTGCTCCCTTATACTCTGTCTAAATTTATAGCGTACAGTCGTGGCCAAAAGTTTTGAGAATGACACAAATATTAGTTTTCACAAAGTTTGCTGCTAAACTGCTTTTAGATCTTTGTTTCAGTTGTTTCTGTGATGTAGTGAAATATAATTACACGCACTTCATACGTTTCAAAGGCTTTTATTGACAATTACATGACATTTATGCAAAGAGTCAGTATTTGCAGTGTTGACCCTTCTTTTTCAGGACCTCTGCAATTCGACTGGGCATGCTCTCAATCAACTTCTGGGCCAATTCCTGACTGATAGCAACCCATTCTTTCATAATCACTTCTTGGAGTTTGTCAGAATTAGTGGGTTTTTGTTTGTCCACCCGCCTCTTGAGGATTGACCACAAGTTCTCAATGGGATTAAGATCTGGGGAGTTTCCAGGCCATGGACCCAAAATGTCAACGTTTTGGTCCCTGGGCCACTTAGTTACTACTTTTGCCTTATGGCACGGTGCTCCATCGTGCTGGAAAATGCATTGTTCTTCACCAAACTGTTGTTGGATTGTTGGAAGAAGTTGCTGTTGGAGGGTGTTTTGGTACCATTCTTTATTCATGCCTGTGTTTTTGGGCAAAATTGTGAGTGAGCCTACTCCCTTGGATGAGAAGCAACCCCACACATGAATGGTCTCAGGATGCTTTACTGTTGGCATGACACAGGACTGATGGTAGCGCTCACCTTTTCTTCTCCGGACAAGAGGCTTCATCGGAGAATATGACTCTGCCCCAGTCCTCAGCAGTCCATTCACCATATTTTCTGCAGAAGATCAATCTGTCCCTGATGGGTTTTTTTGGAGAGAAGTAGCTTCTTTGCTGCCCTTCTTGACACCAGGCCATCTTCTAAAAGTCTTCGCCTCACTGTGCGTGCAGATGTGCTCACACCTGCCTGCTGCCATTCCTGAGCAAGCTCTGCACTGGTGGCACTCCGATCCCGCAGCTGAATCCTTTTTAGGAGACGATCCTTGCGCTTGCTGGACTTTCTTGGACGCCCTGAAGCCTTTTTTAACAAGAATTGAACCTCTTTCCTTGAAGTTCTTGATGATCCTATAAATTGTTGATTGAGGTGCAATCTTAGTAGCCACAATATCCTTGCCTGTGAAGCCATTTTTATGCAACACAATGATGGCTGCATGCGTTTCTTTGCAGGTCACCATGGTTAACAATGGAAGAACAATGATTTCAAGCATCACCCTCCTTTTACAGGTCAAGTCTGCCATTTTAACCCAATCAGCCTGACATAATGATCTCCAGCCTTGTGCTCGTCAACATTCTTACCTGAGTTAACAAGACGATTACTGAAATTATCTCAGCAGGTCCTTTAATGACAGCAATGAAATGCAGTGTAAAGTTTTTTGGGGGATTAAGTTAATTTTCATGGCAAAGAAGGACTATGCAATTCATCTGATCACTCTTCATAACATTCTGGAGTATATGCAAATTGATATTATAAAAACTTAAGCAGCAACTATTCCAATTTCCAATATTTATGTAATTCTCAAAACTTTTGGCCACGACTGTAGTGTGAGCATGGTTCTATGGGTAATCAAGCTTACAATACATTGGTAAGTGGCTGGTATTAATTTTGTCTACATGATAAATGCCATTTGATCAAGTGAGACAACCTCTTTAACCATAATACTGTAAATAAGAGGAAACTCCGGAAATATAGGGTCACAATGATTTAGTTTAAAAACACACAATTTACCATCTTCTGACCCTTATTTGCTAATTCCCCGCTGCCACAAGATCACTAAATGTCATGGAGAGTGGAGAGGTGGCCATGCTTCTATGTATCCCTCTCTACTGAGGTGTACAGGAGTTATGGAAAGAGCCAAGTGCTGCTTGCTTCATTCTTTCTGTAACTCTCATAGACTTCAATTGAGAGCAATCTATGCTAGGGGCCACCTCTTCATATGGAGATTGTGGACCACAATTCTCCCAATAGCCGTGTGTCCACAAGGTGCAATTTAGATAGGAATATACCACATTAAGGGCAGGATATCAGTCTCTGCGCGGGAGAGTTTTAAAATAGCGTTGAACAAGGAGATGACTATAGACCGTAAGGGAACAGATGTAGCTGAGCTAAAATTGACTCTGATAACACGTTACATTGTTATTTAATGGCAAAAGCCATTGAAATCCATTGAAAAATGTCAGTTGACATTTTCATGCCATACGTTGACTATCAAGTTTAGCTCAGCTACTTTTGTAGTTATGGGGCTCCTTAGGTGTTACTGTTAGGGGTCTCTGCAGCTAGCACAGTTGCACTAGCTTTCTTCCTAGCAAGGTGATACTTTATTGTAGGCCAGGGCTCAGTAAGCTCCAGCACTCCAGCTGTTCATAAACTACAGCTTCTAGAATGTTACCTTCAATTCTGTGAGAACTTAGAGAACTGCCAAACATGTGTATGCTGGGTATTGTAGTTTCATAACAGTTATAATGGCAGAGGCTGCTGCACCTTGCTGTTGGCACTGTTAATGGAAAACTCTCCTTTATGGATGTACTCAGATCAGTCATAACATTAAAGAACCACTGCCATGGCCTTTTTTCAGACTTGCATTTCAAATAGATATTAAACTTCCTTTATTAATAAAGTCACATTTTTAGATGCTTAGTTTATACAGAAATTTCACATCTTCATTTTTAGTTACTGCATCATGTGACTTAGATAAGACTAACCATTCTTTTCTTATACTTTTTTTCCGCAGGAAGCCAGTTTCTGTCCTCCCTGTGCAGATGGAAACTACAAGCATGGTCTGAAGGAAGATTGTCATCTGCTGTATCTCCACCTCTCAGCAGCTCTTCATTCCTCCTACAACAGACCCAACCACTTCCTCCTCCACACCAGCATAGAACGCTTAGAATCACTAAGTTGCAAAGACCTTTTGATATCACATGGTCAAGTGACCAGATCAAGTCACATGACCAGAAAATAAAAAAATGTACATTAGCTATTCTATAATCTCATTTATGTTAGGAAATCAATAATTTAATCCAATAAGTGTTTTGAATGCTTGCAAGTTTAAAAATAGGGGTCACATGACCGAGTGACATCATAAGTTCCTGTCTTGAATATGAGAATACAGACTGCCAGGAGGAGGATCAGTGGGTGAAACAACAGTATAGAGGAAACGCCCACCCTCATTTACACTCTCCAAGATCCAAAGTAAATTGTCAATAATTAAGGTACAGATAGGATGTAGTGTTGATCGAGCATGCTCAGCCAGCCATACACCAGTTCGGCTCAAGCATTGCGATGCTCGGCACATCGCAGTGTTCGGCCGAATACCGCATGTGCTCTAGCACAATGCTCAAGTCTCCTCCCCGTACGTTTTTTCGCTACTATGCAGCCAATAAATGTACAGGTAAGTACTCTTCCCTCACTGTAATGCCGTAGCCATGTTGGTCAGTGGCATTACAGTGATTGGCTGGCCAGAACGCATCATCGGGTGCTATAAATCACCCGATGATACGTGGTTCGGCCAGTCTTGGTCAGGAAGAGCTGTGCTGTAGAAGGGACAGATAGTGTAGGGAATTGAATTTTATTTTTTTGTTAGGCGGGGTTGGTGTTAGAGACCCAAAAGTCCTTTTAAGGACTATTGTTATGTCTGGCAGCAATATATTTTTTTAACGCAACCTGCGCTAAATTGCATGCTATTGTAGAGACCCAAAAGTTCTTTTAATGACTATTGTTGTATCTGGCAGAAATATATATTTTTAGCGCAACCTGCGGTAATTGCATGCTATTGTAGAGACCCAAATGTCCTTTCAAGGACTATTGTATCTGGCAGCAATATATATTTTTTGCGCAACCTGCGCTAAATTGCTTGCAATTGTTTGGCCGCTGCATTAGCGCTGCGACATTGCCTGCGCTACATCTCCAGTATAACGTTAGCGCATCTGAAATATCAGTGACATTTAGTCAAATTTTTTCTCTGCTGGTGTCAGCGACATTACCTGAGCTACATCTCCTGTATAACATTAGCGCATCAGAAATATCAGTGACATTCAGTCAAATTCTTTCTCTGCTGGTGTCAGCGACATTACCTTAACTACATCTCCTGTATAACGTTTGCCCATCCTAAATATCAGTGAGAATCAGTCTAATTTTTCGCTGCTGGTAGCAGCGACATTACCTGTGCTACATCTCCTGTATAACATTTGCCCATCGTAAATATCAGTGACATTCAGTCTAATTTATATGCGCATACAACTTACAAAACCTGCGCTACTGTACGTGTGACATACTTGCAAGCACATATACCATTTAATATGCGGAAGGCGAGCAGTAAGGGACGGAGAAGTGGCCGTGGCACTGTGTGCGGTGCAACTGTGCCTGTTGCCAGAGCACAAGAAGCACACTCATCAACGATACGTAGCTTCATGTCCCAGTTTGCAGGGCAGCGCAAGACACCACTCTCGACGTCACACCAGTGCGACCAGGTGGTCGGTTGGATTGCAGCAGATAATGCTTCCAGTTGGTTAAGCACCACCCTATCTTACACATAGTCCAGTCTCATTAGCCAAGAGTCTGGTCAACAGAATCTTCACCCTGATCCTCCTTCCTGCCACCATGGAGAGTCATGGCAAAAAAATGATCCCACACTCGGATATTCCGAGGAGCTCTTTTCAGCCTCATTCCTTCATTTGGGCCTCTCGACAAGCCCGCTTAAAAGGGACATAAGGAGATCTTGGGCACTGATTCCCAAACTCTTGAGCATCCACAGTCAGAAGAAGATGATGGTGGGGAATGGCAATTAGTGTTTCACAAAGTGGGTGATGATGATGAGACACAGTTGCCAATAAGTTAACGGCAATTAGTGTCTCAAGAGGTTGATGGGAGGATGAGACACAGCTGTCAATAAGTGAGGCTGTTGTTAGGTCAACAAGTCAGGAGAATGAGCAGAGTGAGGAAGTGGAAGAGGAGGTGGTGGACGATAAAATCACTTATACAACCTGGGAAGGTGGCAAGCCGAGCAAGGACAGCAGTACAGAGGGGGAGGGATCCGAAGCACCGCAATGAGCTGGAAGAGGCAGTGAAGTGGCAAAAAGAAAGAAGGCAGGCCACACCAAACAGGCCCACAACTTTTCCCAGGAGCACCCCCTTGCGGCAATCTCCCTTGCCAAGGGGTAGGTGTTCCTTTTTTGAGGAAAGTGTGGACGATAAAAGAAATGTAATTTGCAACCTGTGCCATACCAAAATGAGCAGGGGCGTGAAAACTAGCAACCTCACCAACACCAGCATGATCTGCCACATAGCATCAAAGCACCCTAATAGGTGGGCTGAACGCCTGGGTCCACAATCAGTGTCTGTGGGTCACACCACTGACTCCTCTTCCCCTGTGTTACATGCTGGCCAATTCCCTGTCCAAAATGCAGACCTGAATGCCTCCAGCCCTGCACCTGGACCTTCGCGAGCACCATCAGTTAGCACATCCACTTCTGTGTCCCAGTGCAGCGTACAGATGTCCATACTGCAGGCCTTTGAAAGAAAGCGCAAATACCCAGCCACCCAGCCACAGGCCATAGCAGTAAATGCGCACCTTTCCAAATCGCTGGCCCTGGAAATGTTGCTATTTAGGCTTGTGGACACGGAGGCCTTCCGCAGCCTGATGGCGGCGGTCATCCCTCGTTACTCAGTCCCCAGCCGCCACTATTTTTCCGGGTGTGCCGTCCTCGCCTTACACTAGCATGTGTCCCGTAACATCAACCATGCCCTGACCAACGCAGTTATTGGGAAGGTCCATTTAACGACTGACACATGAACAGGTGCTTTTGGCCAGGGACGCTACATTTCCCTTACGGCACACTGGGTAAATGTTGTGGAGGCCAGGAGCGAGTCGTACTACTAGGTGCTACTGACACCAAGGATTGCGGGCCCGACTTCCATCAGGATTTCCGCCACTACCTACAGTAGTGGCTGCAACCCACCATTCTCCTCCTCCACTTCCACCTCTGAAGTCTCTTCTTGCAGCACCAGTCAGCCATCAGTCAGTAGCTGGAAGCAGTGTAGCACTGCAGTGGGGAAGCGGCAACAGGCCGAGCTGAAACTAATTTGCTTAGGTGACAAACAACACACCGCCGCAGAGCTGTGGCAGGGTATAAGGGACCAGAATGAGCTGTGGCCCTTGCCACTCAACTTACAACCAGGCATGGTTGTGTCTGATAATGTCCGTAACTTGGTGGTGGCTTTGGAGCTCGGCAAGCTCATACACATAACATTCCTAGCCCACGAGTTCAACTCAAAACCTACCCCAATTTGCCTGAGCTACTGGTGAAGGTGCGCCGCGTGTGTGCCCATTTCAAAAAGTCATCTACAGCTGCTACCACTCTGTCAACGCGGCAGCAGCGCTTGCAATTGCCAGCTCATTGACTGTTGTGCGACGTGAGCACGCACTGGAACTCCATGTTCCACATGTTGGCCAGGCTTTGTGAGCAGCAGAGGGCAGTAGTGGAATACCAGCTGCAACATGGTCGTCGCCTTTCCACTCAGCTTCCGCTCTTCACAAGCGACGAGTGGGCATGGATGTCTGACCTCTGTGAGGTTTTACACAACTTTGAGGAATCAACTCAGATGGTGAGTCGCGATGCCGCTATTATCAATGAAGCCATCCCACTTCTGTGTCTACTGAAACACTCGCTGCTCACAATGAAGGCGGACGCTTTGCATGTGGAAGAGGTGGGAATGGGGGAAGACAGTACACAGTGTGATAGCCAGACCACCCTCAGTTCGTCTTCTCAGCGCTAATTGGATGATGAGGAGGAGGAGCAGGAGACGGTTGCCTCCGCTACAGAGGGTAGTACCCATAGCAGGTTTATTCCACCCTCATCCCTACACTGTTGTTCTTCTGATATCCTGAAAATTTAAAGAACAATTGTTAAACATTAAGGATGTGAAATGTAGGGTATAAAATAGTTAATCGGCAGTACAGTTCCTGGTTACATAAGTGAACTAAAGTGAACCTAAGGGGAACAATCTACAATCTACGGAGAGACCGACTCTGTCTTTTCCGCTGCCATTCTGTGCCTGCCCAATTCTAAACTATTATAGCACTTTACCCTATATTTATTTTAAAGGAAAGGGGTGAAAGGGTTAATGTGCAGTCGGACTGGAGGTCAGGGTTAGGGTTACTTTCAGCAGGCGTGTCAATAACTTTCCGCTGTAACAATTGACACTGTAAAGGTAATAATTATCCGCTCTGGCAATTACCGCAGCCTGTATCTATATACTGTATCTCCACTATACTGTACCTGTAGAAGTTAAGACAAAATGTGTCCATAAATCTCCACTGTGACAGCAGCATACTGTATATTTTCAAATCTCTGCTATAGCAGTTATGTCAGCATGTATTTATAAATCTCTGCACTTGAAGGGGTTAAAGAGCCATATACCGATTTATTTATACATATTTTATTGCTATTATACATATTTTATTGTTTACTACACTATAATTATGAATTAGAAATATACTATATATAATTATATAACATTATAATTGTAAAAAGTCTACCTGCCAAATTACATGAATTGCATATTAAACAATACATACATGATTCAATAAGGAAATTGTAAAAACTGTACAAGGGGAACACATATCCATGAAACATTCATTACATCGTGTATATACCGTATATTTTTATTGCACATCAGACACATCATATATCAAATGACACATATTATAATAAAAAAAAGAAAAATAAAAGCATCACAATTAATTATATTTTATAAAAACTATAAAAAAAGGATTCTAATTTTATATTGCTTAATTTGGTATATATTACATAGAACATCATGCACTGTTATTTACAGAAATAAACTATTTCATGCTAAAAAAATTATACAAATAAAAACAAATTTACAAAATTATACAGTATCTATATAAATATATATACTGTATATACTGGCGTATAAGACTACTTTTGAGCCCTAGAAAATATTTTCTAGAGTGGGGGGACGTCTTATACGCCGGGTATGGCGGGCGCTGCAGTGCCGGGACGCACGAATTATCAACAGAGAGAGCCCGGGCTATTGCCTTGTATCCCCAGCAGCTGAGAGCTGCGATGTAACCCACGGCATACCCCCCTGCGCTGTACCTTGTATACCGCCCCCTGCTCTGTACCTTGTATGCCTCCCCCCTGCTCTGTACCTTGTATGCTCCTTGTACCGCCATCCTCCCGGCCGCTCGCATCTCGCTCCTACGCATGTGTGAGATTTCATGCGGCGAGCGTGGATACACGGGATCCTCACGGCCGCTCGCATCTCGCTCCTGCGCATGTGCGAGATCTCCGTGCGGCGTATCTAAGTGCGGCGCAGATGTGCATATGTGAATGTGAATATGAAGAATAACATAACAAAAACATGTTCAGGGTATAGGTGGCACATGTTTAGGGTCTGGGAGGCAGGACAAGGAAGGTGGTGGGATGCAGGGATGGTGGTGATACCATGGGATGGCGGTGGTACCTAGGGATGGTGGTGGGATGCAGGGATGGCAGTGGTATCCATTTTATAAAATTTTCCATTTTAATCAATTTTTTCCAGTAACAAAGCAAGGGTTAATAGCCAAACAAAATGCTATATTTATTGCCCGGATTCTGTAGTTTGCAGATACACCCTATATGTGACCGTAAACTACTGTACGGGCACACGGTAGGTCATAGAGGGAAAGGTGTGCCGTGTGGTTTTTGGAAGGCAGATTGTCATGCCTTGCTCGGACGGTGTGCGGAGGTCTGTCAGATTGGCAGCACGTGTCTAACCTTTTTTTTTTTTTAAATCAAAATTTTTACTCAGATCTGGTGTCAGTCAATGTTGTACAGAAAGCAATATAGTACATACAATGGTTGATTCAATACAGAGAGATATGACATGTATATTCAAAAAGATGCAAGGTTAACATCAACCACTGCATGTCGAAGAAAATTCTGCCTAGATCCCTTTTTTTTTATTTTTTAAACCTCCAACCCTCCCTTCCCTCCCCCCAAGAAAAACAAGTCAAGATCCGGACCATCCTTTAAATATTGGATTCCTACCAAGATGGCTCTAAAAGATCACAAATAGCAAGAGAGGTAGTTTTGTTATTCTTGACATCCTTTTTCTCTTTCCCAGTAAACATTTTCAACCGGTCAAACTGCAAAATAGCATTACAGATAATCCAGAGTATTCTAGGTTATATTAGTAGGTCTCCTAGTCTACTCTCGCCTTCATGTACCAACAAATTGTTTTATCATAACCTCTTTTATCCCGTATAAAGTGAGTGAATTTTCAATAAATGGTCTCCACTTGTGAATAAAGGATTGTATGGATGTTTCCTTGTTGCGCTCCGCATCCAATCCATCCATATACATGAGCACTTTCACTGTGCCAATGACTTCATCCAGAGTGGGCATCTGGGGCTGTAGCCATTTCCTCAATATACATTTTTTTGCCGCAAGCAGTAAGACATGTGGTCCTTTGGTGCCCACTATGGGTGAATCAGCATCCTCCTGATCACTGGGAATGAACTGGAACACGCATTGTTGGGGTACATCCTTAACTTCAATCTTCCATGTATCTTTGACATATGCACATATCTGCTCCCAGTACATTCTTAACTTACTGCATCCCCACATCCCATGCAGAAGGTCGGCTTTATGCATATCACACTTGGGGCAATGTCTCAGGTAATGCGCTGGCGCATTGTCATAAGACAAGTTATAGGTATAGGTTGCCCTGTGTATTATTCTAAATTGTGTTTCTCTCCAATGCTCACTGCTGATGGCATATCTTATTCTATCCATCCCTTCTCGAATTTTAAAAGTAAGTTTGTCATCAGCTAACTGATTCTCCCATTCTTTAAAGACCGTCTGCGCAACCCCCTCCAACTTAACATTCATTAGTTTTCTATATAGTATGGAAATAGAGTCAATATTATTCGCATAGTTCATCAAACTTGCGAACCTAGTTATGGTTGTCTCAGTGCCTAGTGTTTTTGATTGGGCTGTACAGAATGCCCTTATCTGCAAAAACTGCAGCTACTGGTTTGGGGGTATGGAGTATTTGGACTGTACTTCCTCCCAGGATAGTAGCTTTAGCCCATTAGTAGTCAATAGATCTCCTAGGGTCCTCACATTTTTCCTACGCCAATCTTGAAATAGTCTATTAGCTCTCCCCTGTGGGAAAGATGGGAGGGACCACAACGGCATGTAGGCTGAAATATAATTGGAAGCCTACATAATTTTCTGACATGTTTCCACGTCGCTATTGTGTCCCTGAGTATTAGAGCTTGTTTGGCACTATCTGGAAGTAATGAGATTTTGGTGTGCAGCAGAGCATGTAGGTCAAGTGGCGCTACTAGTTCTTGCTCCAACGCCCTATCGGCATAATGTGAGGTTCCCCACACCCAATCTCGTATATACCGCCAAAGTGCTGCCAAGTTGTAGCCCCAGATATCAGGTAATTGCAAGCCCCCCTCCCATTTTAGAAGGCAAAGTTTCTTATATGCAATACGGGGTCTTTTTTTCTTCCAGAGGAAAGCTACTGACACTATTGCCCTTCCTAATAGTGTCAGTGGGAGTTCTTGCCATCTCTGCAATTCGTGAATAATTTTAGCTATCAAAGGGTCATCATTTAATTTGTACATCATGGCCGGGGATTTGCCTATTTTAATTCCTAGGTATTTTATATAGTCACGCGCTACCGTAATCAGACCCCCGTCATATCTCGCTCCTAATCCCTTCCCTATGTGGAGCAGCTGACATTTAGCTACATTGATCTTATATCCCATAAAAGTTCGCACTTTATCCAGGGTATCTAGAACTTTTGACAAATCCTTGGTGGGGTCTTTTAGAAACAACAACATATCGTCCGTGAAACATGTCAGTTTAATTTCCTTATTCCCCACTTTTATTCCTTCATAGACATCCGAACTTAGCAGGTGTCTTGCAAGTGGTTCAAGAGCTATGTTGAACAAAAGTGGGGAAAGTGGGCATCCCTGTCTCGTACCTTTCCGAAGTTGGAACGTGGCGGACAAAAAACCTGGGAGACAGATCCTTGCTTGTGGGGCAGTATAAATTGCCTGAACAAACGCCCTAAAGGGACCTTGAATTCCTATCTTATATAATACTAGATCTAACCGCTGCCAATTCACGTTGTCGAAGGCTTTTTCGGCATCCAAAGCCAAAAGAGCCTCTCTTCCCATCTGATCCGTCTGCCGTCTCCTGAGGAGCCAATCCTGGACTGCCAAGACTGTCCGTATGTTAATTGTGGCTGAGCGGCCTTTCACAAATCCAACTTGGTGTGAGCCAATCAGTTTGGGCATAATGTTAGCTAGTCTATTAGCCATTATCTTTGCCAGGATCTTTAGATCTTGATTTATCAGGGAAATTGGTCTATAAGACCCCGGAAGAGTGGGATCCTTATCTTGTTTGGGTATCAATTTAATATGTGCCAAGTTACCTGAGGGCATTACCGTATGGGTTTGGATAATGGACTGAAATAACAATAGCAAGCTAGGGACTACCTCCGGGCCCAGAGATTTATAAAATTCCGCTGGGAAACCATCGGACCCCGGGGCCTTCCCGTTATGTAAGGATTTAATCACCAGATTAATTTCTTGCTCCGTGATAGGAGCGTTAAGCATTGACAAATCAGGCTCCTTAACAGACGGCAGAGAGACTGAGTCTAGGAAAGCACGCCCCTCTTTAATGTCACAAGGGTCCTGGGCATATAACTGTTCATAATAGCTTTTAAATATCTCTAGTGTGATTTTTGGGTCACTAGTCAGATCCCCCTTCCCTGTTTGAAGTCTGGGAGGTGGCAATTGCACTCTCTTCCCTTGTGCAAGCCTGGCCAACAATCTACCTGACTTGTTTCCAAATTTAAAAAAATATGCTGAAGAGTGATCTGCGTGGATCCTTTCCAGTTTTTCTGTGTAGTGATCATAGTTATGTTTAGCAGTAACCCATTTAGTTTTTTGGGCCTCTGTGGGGTTCTGTTGGAACCCTGTGTAGAGTGTTCTTAAGTTATTTGTAGCTTCTAAGAATTTGGAGCATGTATCCTTTTTTTGAGCCATAGTGTAGGAAATGATATTTCCTCTTAGTACAGCTTTTGCTGTGTCCCAAAAAAGGGACGGGTTGTCCTGATGTTGCCCATTCCTATCTTTATATTCCCACCACCATCCTAGTAGCTTAGATCTAAAAGTTTCGTCCATAGCTTAATACCCCGATAACCGCCATAGAATATCCTGACCCTTTGCGTTAACTTCTCTCAGTTTCAATGATACCGGTGAATGGTCCGAAATTACCATCTCCTCTATCTTCACCTCCCTCACTTTGGTAGTCAATAAACTGGATCCTAAGAAGTAATCTATCCGGGACCAAACACATTGAGAGTGAGAGAAGTGTGTATATTCCCGTTCCATGGGGTTGTAATGTCGCCAGATATCTGTCAATTTAGTAGCTTCCATCATATTAGGAAGCATGGACAATGTCTTCTGCTTGTCTGCTCTACCAATCCTGGTTCGTTTCCTATCTTCATGGACCGAGTGTACCATGTTAAGGTCTCCTCCAATTAACACTAAATTGTTGGAGTCTTGCAGGATTAGCCTTTCTAAATTCCCAATGAAGGGACCTGCTTGCACATTTGGGGCATATAATTGATAATTTTCCTGCAGGGGTCTCAATGGTTAGGGTAACCAACCTCCGCCTGTCATCCGCTTCCGTTGTCAGTATCTTATAATGTAGTTTTTTATACAACAATACAAGCACCCCTGCCTTCTTCCCGTCAGATGGGGACCCTAACACTTCTCCCACCCATAGCTTCTGCATTCTTTTAAAATCTGTTGTCCCTAGATGCGTTTCTTGTAATAAGGCAATATCTGCATGCAATTTTTTCAAAGACGTAGAACCATCATCCTCTTATGTGGAGAGAGTAGGCCTTTGATATTCCAGGTTACAATTTTGACCATCCTAATACTGTATTAATTTCTCTCACAAATTATGGGTTGAGTATCCGTAGTGCTATGAAACCCCAACTCCCTCCCTTCCCAACTCAAAAACAAAATAACCCCTTTATCACCTAGGGCGATTGCGAACTTATAAATTCCTGACTTCACCTTTTTCTCGTCTATCTAGAGACTTCGCTATCTCTCGTCCTCCTGTACTCAGTCTCAGCAGTAAGAACATTATCACTAACCGCTATCCGGAAGAACCTTTGCTCAGTACACAGAAAGGGGGGGGGGGGGGGACTCCTTGGAACTATGTCATTCCCCAGCTTAATGCCTATACAGGCAATCAATATGAGATTCCAGGTCAATCATCTGATGGCGATTCAGCTGAGTAGCCTACTAATATCCACCCATGAGAGCCATGGAAGCCAACTATAGCATAGATAAACATCAGGTAGAACAGATACAATATACGGGAGAACTCACTGACACAATAGCAATTTACATGTAGATTCGAGTGTTCCCAGAACAAGCGCCTAGCACTTTAGTCCCTCCTGGAACGTCGATCCGCAAAGTTTTGATTTCCTCGTCGGCGTGGTGATCGCGGCCTTTGTGAAGCTGGCATGTCTCGCTGTGTTGATGGCGGCCTTCCTGATGGTGTAAGCGGGTCAGGTGACCACTCTGCCCTGCCATCCTGTGTTAACATATTTATACTTTTCTCGGCCTCCTCTGGTGTCTCGAAAGTCTCCGAGGAGCCATCCTCCTTAAACACTTTAAGTATCGCCGGGTATATCAATGCAAATTTTCGCTTCTTCCTCACGAGATTTGAGCAAATCGCTGAGAAAGCCCTTCTCCTTCTCGAGACCTCAGCGCTATAGTCACCAAACAACAGTACCTTATAGCCTCTGACGTCAATTGGCTTCCCTCTCTTCTTGAAGTGTCCCAAGATATCAGCTTTTTCTGCATAGTTCAGGTACTTAACAATGGTGGGACGGGGCCTTGCAATTTGATCACTATTTTGCTCATCATTTTGGTACGTCCGCATTGGGCCCACACGATGTGCCCTTTCCACTACGCAGGGGCTGCGGATACCTAGGGCTTTTGGTATATCCACCGCGCAAATCGATGCAAGCTGGCTGGAAGGGATCGACTCTGGTAGGCCAATTATTCTTACATTGCTGCGTCGGGACCGATTTTCCAGGTCCTCTATTTTGTCGCGGAGACCCGAGGTAGACTTTAGCACTGCCTGTAGCTGCATCTGGGACTGGCCCAGGTCACTTTCGAATGAGTTGATTCTGTCTTCCAGGTCAGAAATCTGGGACGAGTGCCTAGAGACGTTGGCCTGTAGCTGTGCCAGCGTGGTCTCCACGGCGGCCTCAAGCGCGGCTTTAATATCTGGGGCTAAAAGTTTAGCGACTTCCACTGCCAATGCCTTACAGCCAACCCCTAGCCCTTGTAGTACCTCAGGCTCCTGGTCAATACTGTCCGTATCCACAACCGGTTCGATGGCCTTCGAGGTGATGGGGGGGGGGGTTGGGATGAGGATCTGGCTGAGCGCATGAGACGATCTGCAGCGCCCGCCATCTTGTCTTCCCCAGCTTCACACTTTGCGTGCCTGCAGTGTGCCGGGCTTCCCACACTTGCGCCACTCCTTGTCAGGTATTTCTCCATCCACTCCGGAGGAGATATGAGGCAGGTGAGTGAGGTTTGCACCCCTCTGAAAACGCTTGCGGCCTTGTGATCGGTTCTCCGGAACGGAGCTCTCGTCTCCTGCTGCTTCACATACAAGCGCCGGAACCGGAGGTCGTGTCTAACCTTTTTGTTTGTTTTGGAATCATGCTGGATCCGCCTTCCTTCAGGTGCTCTGGGTGGGGTCATTGGCTTAAATTGTCTTCTATCCCAGAGGGCCGTGCCGGTTATAGTATTCATTCTGGTCTTGGATTCAGGAAGGAAGGATTGTCTGTTCCAACTCAGATAAGTTTAATTTCTGTTTGTGTTGTTTGCGGTCTAAGCTATTTGTGTGTCTTCTGCCCCTTCTCCCCTTTCCCCATCTCAGGGATTCTAGGGTGTTTGCAGCCCAGGCACGAGGACACTTCTTACCTACCATCAAGGTCTGAAAGTGGGCTTTAGGGATAGGGAGAGAAGTCAGGGATGTGCTAGGAGGTGACCTGTCCCCAGCATCTAGCCTAGACACTTGTGTATTTGGTTGTTTGTATATCTGAGTTCCTGTCCGCCGTGACATTACAGGTCCTTCTCAAAAAATTAGCATATTGTGATAAAGTTCATTATATTCTGTAATGTACTGATAAACATTAGACTTTCATATATTTTAGATTCATTACACACCAACTGAAGTAGTTCAAGCCTTTTATTGTTTTAATATTGATGATTTTGGCATACAGCTCATGAATACCCAAAATTCCTATCTAAAAAAATTAGCATATCATGAAAAGGTTCTCTAAACGAGCTATTAACCTAATCATCTGAATCAACTAATTAACTCTAAACACCTGCAAAAGATTCCTGAGGCTTTTAAAAACTCCCAGCCTGGTTCATTACTCAAAACCGCAATCATGGGTAAGACTGCCGACCTGACTGCTGTCCAGAAGGCCATCATTGACATCCTCAAGCAAGAGGGTAAGACACAGAAAGACATTTCTGAAGGAATAGGCTGTTCCCAGAGTGCTGTATCAAGGCACCTCAGTGGGAAGTCTGTGGGAAGGAAAAAGTGTGGCAGAAAACGCTGCACAACGAGAAGAGGTGACCGGACCCTGAGGAAGATTGTGGAGAAGGACCGATTTCAGACCTTGGGGGACCTGCGGAAGCAGTGGACTGAGTCTGGAATAGAAACATCCAGAGCCACCGTGTACAGGTGTGTGCAGGAAATGGGCTACAGGTGCCGCATTCCCCAGGTCAAGCCACTTTTGAACCAGAAACAGCGGCAGAAGCGCCTGACCTGGGCTACAGAGAAGCAGCACTGGACTGTTGCTCAGTGGTCCAAAGTACTTTTTTCAGATGAAAGCAAATTTTGCATGTCATTTGGAAATCAAGGTGCCAGAGTCTCGAGGAAGACTGGGGAGAGGGAAATGCCAAAATGCCTGATGTCCAGTGTCAAGTACCCACAGTCAGTGATGGTCTGGGGTGCCATGTCAGCTGCTGGTGTTGGTCCACTGTGTTTTATCAAGGGCAGGGTCAATGCAGCTAGCCATCAGGAGATTTTGGAGCACTTCATGCTTCCATCTGCTGAAAAGCTTTATGGAGATGAAGATTTCATTTTTCAGCACAACCTGGCACCTGCTCACAGTGCCAAAACCACTGGTAAATGGTTTACTGACCATGGTATTACTGTGCTCAATTGGCCTGCCAACTCTCCTGACCTGAACCCCATAGAGAATCTGTGGGATATTGGGAAGAGAAAGTTGAGAGACGCAAGACCCAACACTCTGGATGAGCTTAAGGCCGCTTTCGAAGCATCCTGGGCCTCCATAACACCTCAGCAGTGCCACAGGCTGATTGCCTCCATGCCACGCCGCATTGAAGCAGTCATTTCTGCAAAAGGATTCCCGACCAAGTATTGAGTGCATAACTGAACATAATTATTTGAAGGTTGACTTTTTTTTGTATTAAAAACACTTTTCTTTTATTGGTCGGATGAAATATGCTAATTTTTTTAGATAGGAAATTTGGGTTTTCGTGAGCTGTATGCCAAAATCATCAATATTAAAACAATAAAAGGCTTGAACTACTTCAGTTGGTGTGTAATGAATCTAAAATATATGAAAGTCTAATGTTTATCAGTACATTACAGAAAATAATGAACTTTATTACAATATGCTAATTTTTTGAGAAGGACCTGTATAACCCGCCATAGTTTACTTAGATGACATTTTAATTTACTCTCCTGATCTGAAGACCCATCAGGATCATGTGAGACAGGTTTTGACAATCCTTCAGGAGAATAAGTTATTTGCCAAATTGGAAAAATGTGTGTTTTCTGTGCAGGAGCTTCCGTTTTTGGGATATCTGCTTTCCGACTCTGGCTTTCGTATGGACCCCGAAAAAGTCTGGGCGGTTCTGGAATGGGACCGACCAGAGAATCAGAAAGATTTGATGCGGTTTTTGGGGTTTACTAACTATTATAGAAAATGTATTCTAAACTATTCCACCATTGTTAAACCTCTGACTGATATGACAAAGAAGGGCACTGACGTCTCTGTTTGGTCGGAGGAGGCATTGCAGGCCTTTTTCGACTATTAAGGAGTGTTTTGCGTCTGCTCCCATTCTGGTGCAGCCCGATCTGTCTCAACCATTCGTGGTGGAGGTGGATGCATCAGAAGTGGGGGTGGGAGCGGTGCTGTCGCAGGGTTCTTCTCCTGGCAAATGGGTCCCGTGTGCTTTCTTTTCCAAGAAGCTCTCGGTCGCCGAGAGGAACTATGATGTGGGAGATAGAGAGTTGCTGGCTATAAAGTTGGCCTTTGAGGAATGGCGTCACTGGTTGGAGGGGGCTTCTCACCCTGTTACTGTTTATACGGATCATAAGAATTTGGCTTACCTGCAATCTGCCAAGCGTCTGAACCCTAGACAGGCCAGATGGTCACTGTTTTTTTACTAGGTTTAATTTTGTTGTTACTTTTCGTCTGGGGGTCAAAAACATCAAGGCAGATGCGTTGTCTCGCAGTTTTCCTGGGGGAGGTGATTCAGAGGATCCTGTTCTGATTTTGGCTGACGGGGTTGTGGTTTCCGCTCTGTATCCCGAATTGGAGATGGAGGTGTTGGGAGCCCAGGAGGGGGCTCCTGGTTCCTGTCCCCCAGGGAGGTTGTTTGTTCCCGAAGAACTGCGATACAAGGTTTTCAAGGAACATCACGATACTGTCCTTGCCGGACATCCTGGTGGTAAGTCCACCTGTGACCTTGTGTCTCGGAGGTTCTGGTGGCCCGGGTTACGTAGAAGCATTGAGGATTACGTGGCAGTGTGTGAGACCTGTGCACGATATAAGGTTGCTCATACTCGACCGGCTGGTTCTCTCCTTCCTTTATCTATTCCGTCTCGTCCTTGGACGCACTTGTCCATGGACTTTATTACGGATCTGCCGAGTTCCTCAGGGAAAACAGTAATTTTGGTGGTAGTTGATCGTTTTAGCAAGATGACTTATTTTATATCGTTAACTAGTCTGCCTAATGCCAAGACTCTTGCGCAAATTTTTATTGACAATATCGTGAGATTGCATGGTATTACTTCGGATGTGGTTTCTGATAGGGGCACGCAGTTTGTCTCCAGGTTCTGGAGGGCATTCTGCTCTCGGCTTGGCATTCAACTTTCGTTCTCTTCGGCTTTCCATCCGCAGTCGAATGGACAGACTGAGCGTACTAATCAGAACCTGGAGACCTACTTGAGGTGCTTTGTGGCGGAGAATCAGGAGGACTGGTCCTCATTAGAGTTGAGCGAACACCTGGATGTTCGGGTTCGAGAAGTTCGGCCGAACATCCCGGAAATGTTCGGGTTCGGGATCCGAACCCGATCCGAACTTCGTCCCGAACCCAAACCCCATTGAAGTCAATGGGGACCCGAACTTTTCGGCACTAAAAAGGCTGTAAAACAGCCCAGGAAAGAGCTAGAGGGCTGCAAAAGGCAGCAACATGTAGGTAAATCCCCTGCAAACAAATGTGGATAGGGAAATGAATTAAAATAAAAATTTAATAAATAAAAATTAACCAAAATCAATTGGAGAGAGGTCCCATAGCAGAGAATCTGGCTTCACGTCACCCACCACTGTAAGAGTCCATTTTCATAAATTTAGGCCCAGCACCCAGGCAGAGGAGGGAGGTCCCGTAACAGAGAATCTGTCTTCATGTCAGCAGAGAATCAGTCTGCATGTCATAGCAGAGAATGAGGCTTCACGTCAGCCACCACTGCAACAGTCCATTGGCATATATTTAGGCCCAGCACCCAGGCAGAGGAGGGAGGTCCCGTAACAGAGAATCTGTCTTCATGTCAGCAGAGAATCAGTCTGCATGTCATAGCAGAGAATGAGGCTTCACGTCAGCCACCACTGCAACAGTCCATTGGCATATATTTAGGCCCAGCACACACACAGGCAGAGGAGAGAGGTCCCGTAACAGAGAATCTGGCTTCATGTCAGCAGAGAATCAGTCTGCATGTCATAGCAGAGAATGAGGCTTCACGTCAGCCACCACTGCAACAGTCCATTGGCATATATTTAGGCCCAGCACACACACAGGCAGAGGAGAGAGGTCCCGTAACAGACAATCTGGCTTCATGTCAGCAGAGAATCAGTCTGCATGTCATAGCAGAGAATGAGGCTTCACATCAGCCACCACTGCAACAGTCCATTGGCATATATTTAGGCCCAGCACCCAGGCAGAGGAGGGAGGTCCCGTAACAGAGAATCTGTCTTCATGTCAGCAGAGAATCAGTCTGCATGTCATAGCAGAGAATGAGGCTTCACGTCAGCCACCACTGCAACAGTCTATTGGCATATATTTAGGCCCAGCACCCAGGCAGAGGAGGGAGGTCCCGTAACAGAGAATCTGGCTTCATGTCAGCAGAGAATTAGTCTGCATGTCATAGCAGAGAATGAGGCTTCACGTCAGCCACCACTGCAACAGTCCATTGGCATATATTTAGGCCCAGCACCCAGGCAGAGGAGGGAGGTCCCGTAACAGAGAATCTGTCTTCATGTCAGCAGAGAATCAGTCTGCATGTCATAGCAGAGAATGAGGCTTCACGTCAGCCACCACTGCAACAGTCCATTGGCATATATTTAGGCCCAGCACCCAGGCAGAGGAGGGAGGTCCCGTAACAGAGAATCTGTCTTCATGTCAGCAGAGAATCAGTCTGCATGTCATAGCAGAGAATGAGGCTTCACGTCAGCCACCACTGCAACAGTCCATTGGCATATATTTAGGCCCAGCAACCAGGCAGAGGAGGGAGGTCCCGTAACAGAGAATCTGTCTTCATGTCAGCAGAGAATCAGTCTGCATGTCATAGCAGAGAATGAGGCTTCACGTCAGCCACCACTGCAACAGTCCATTGGCATATATTTAGGCCCAGCACACACACAGGCAGAGGAGAGAGGTCCCGTAACAGAGAATCTGTCTTCATGTCAGCAGAGAATCAGTCTGCATGTCATAGCAGAGAATGAGGCTTCACGTCAGCCACCACTGCAACAGTCCATTGGCATATATTTAGGCCCAGCACACACACAGGCAGAGGAGAGAGGTCCCGTAACAGAGAATCTGGCTTCATGTCAGCAGAGAATCAGTCTGCATGTCAGCAGAGAATGAGGCTTCACGTCAGCCACCACTGCAACAGTCCATTGGCATATATTTAGGCCCAGCACCCAGGCAGAGGAGGGAGGTCTCGTAACAGAGAATCTGGCTTTATGTCAGCAGAGAATCAGTCTGCATGTCATAGCAGAGAATGAGGCTTCACGTCAGCCACCACTGCAACAGTCCATTGGCATATATTTAGGCCCAGCACCCAGGCAGAGGAGGGAGGTCTCGTAACAGAGAATCTGTCTTCATGTCAGCAGAGAATTAGTCTGCATGTCATAGCAGAGAATGAGGCTTCACGTCAGCCACCACTGCAACAGTCCATTGGCATATATTTAGGCCCAGCACACAGGCAGAGGAGAGAGGTCCCGTAACAGACAATCTGGCTTCATGTCAGCAGAGAATCACTCTGCATGTCATAGCAGAGAATCAGGCTTCACGTCACCCAACATTGGAACAGTCCATTGGCATATATTTAGGCCCCGGCACCCAGACACAGGAGAGGTTCATTTAACTTTGGGTAGCCTCGCAATATAATGGTAAAATGAAAATAAAAATAGGATTGAATGAGGAAGTGCCCTGGAGTCCAATAATATATGGTTAAGGGGAGGTAGTTAATGTCTAATCTGGACAAGGGACGGACAGATCCTGTGGGATCCATGCCTGGTTCATTTTTATGAACGTCAGCTTGTCCACATTGGCTGTAGACAGGCGGCTGCGTTTGTCTGTAATGACGCCCCCTGCCGTGCTGAATACACGTTCAGACAAAACGCTGGCCGCCGGGCAGGCCAGCACCTCCAAGGCATAAAAGGCTAGCTCTGGCCACGTGGACAATTTAGAGACCCAGAAGTTGAATTGGGCCGAACCATCAGTCAGTACGTGGAGGGGTGTGCACACGTACTGTTCCACCATGTTAGTGAAATGTTGCCTTGTGCTAACACGTTGCGTATCATGTGGTGGTGCAGTTAGCTGTGGCGTGTTGACAAAAGTTTTCCACATCTCTGCCATGCTAACCCTGCCCTCAAAGGAGCTGGCATTGACACAGCTGCCTTGGCGACCTCTTGCTCCTCCTCTGCCTTGGCCTTGGGCTTCCACTTGTTCCCCTGTGACATTTGGGAATGCTCTCAGTAGCGCGTCTACCAACGTGCGCTTGTACTCGCGCATCTTCCTATCACGCTCCAGTGCAGGAAGTAAGGTGGGCACATTGTCTTTGTAGCGTGGATCCAGCAGGGTGGCAACCCAGTAGTCCGCACAGGTTAAAATGTGGGCAACTCTGCTGTCGTTGCGCAGGCACTGCAGCATGTAGTCGCTCATGTGTGCCAGGCTGCCCAGGGATAAGGACAAGCTGTCCTCTGTGGGAGGCGTATCGTCATCGTCCTGCCTTTCCCCCCAGCCACGCACCAGTGATGGACCCGAGCTGCGTTGGGTGCCACCCCGCTGTGACCATGCTTCATCCTCATCCTCCTCCACCTCCTCCTCATCCTCGTCCTCCAGTAGTGGGCCCTGTCTGGCCACATTTGTACCTGGCCTCTGCTGTTGCCAAAAACCTCCCTCTGAGTCACTTCGAAGAGACTGGCCTGAAAGTGCTAAAAATGACCCCTCCTCCTCCTGGGCCACCTCCTCCTCCTCCTCCTGGGCCACCTCCTCTTGCATCATCGCCCTAAGTGTTTTCTCAAGGAGACATAGAAGTGGTATTGTAACGCTGATAACGGCGTCATCGCCACTGGCCATGTTGGTGGAGTACTCGAAACAGCGCAACAGGGCACACAGGTCTCGCATGGAGGCCCAGTCATTGGTGGTGAAGTGGTGCTGTTCTGTAGTGCGACTGACCCGTGCGTGCTGCAGCTGAAACTCCACTATGGCCTGCTGCTGCTCGCACAGTCTGTCCAGCATGTGCAAGGTGGAGTTCCACCTGGTGGGCACGTCGCATATGAGGCGGTGAGCGGGAAGGCCGAAGTTAGGCTGTAGCGCAGACAGGCGAGCAGCAGCAGGATGTGAACGCCGGAAGCGCGAACAGACGGCCCGCACTTTATGCAGCAGCTCTGACATGTCGGGGTAGTTGTGAATGAACTTCTGCACCACCAAATTCAGCACATGCGCCAAGCAAGGGATGTGCGTCAAATTGGCTAGTCCCAGAGCTGCAACGAGATTTCGCCCATTATCGCACACCACCAGGCCGGGCTTGAGGCTCACCGGCAGCAACCACTCGTCGGTCTGTTGTTCTATACCCCGCCACAACTCCTGTGCGGTGTGGGGCCTGTCCCCCAAACATATGAGTTTCAGAATGGCCTGCTGACGTTTACCCCGGGCTGTGCTGAAGTTGGTGGTGAAGGTGTGTGGCTGACTGGATGAGCAGGTGGAAGAAGAGGAGGAGGAAGCCGAGAAGGAGGAGGTGGCAACAGGAGGCAAAGAATGTTGCCCTGCGATCCTTGGCGGCGGAAGGACGTGCGCCAAACAGCTCTCTGCCTGGGGCCCAGCTGCCACTACATTTACCCAGTGTGCAGTTAGGGAGATATAGCGTCCCTGGCCGTGCTTACTGGTCCACGTATCTGTGGTTAGGTGGACCTTGCCACAGATGGCGTTGCGCAGTGCACACTTGATTTTATCGGATACTTGGTTGTGCAGGGAAGGCACGGCTCTCTTGGAGAAGTAGTGGCGGCTGGGAACAACATACTGTGGGACAGCAAGCGACATGAGCTGTTTGAAGCTGTCTGTGTCCACCAGCCTAAATGACAGCATTTCATAGGCCAGTAGTTTAGAAATGCTGGCATTCAGGGCCAGGGATCGAGGGTGGCTAGGTGGGAATTTACGCTTTCTCTCAAATGTTTGTGAGATGGAGAGCTGAACGCTGCCGTGTGACATGGTTGAGACGCTTGGTGACGGAGGTGGTGGTGGTGGTGTTGGTGGTACATCCCCTGTTTGCTGGGCGGCAGGTGCCAACGTTCCTCCAGAGGCGGAGGAAGAGGCCGAGGCGGCAGCAGCAGAAGAGGCCGAGGCGGCAGCAGCAGAAGAGGTAGCAGGGGGAGCCTGAGTGACTTCCTTGGTTTTAAGGTGTTTACTCCACTGCAGTTCATGCTTTGCATGCAGGTGCCTGGTCATGCAGGTTGTGCTCAGGTTCAGAACGTTAATGCCTCGCTTAAGGCTCTGATGGCACAGCGTGCAAACCACTCGGGTCTTGTCGTCAGCACATTGTTTGAAGAAGTGCCATGCCAGGGAACTCCTTGAAGCTGCCTTTGGGGTGCTCGGTCCCAGATGGCGGCGGGCAGTAGCAGGCGGAGTCTCTTGGCGGCGGGTGTTCTGCTTTTGCCCACTGCTCCCTCTTTTGCTACGCTGTTGGCTCGGTCTCACCACTGCCTCTTCCTCCGAACTGTGAAAGTCAGTGGCACGACCTTCATTCCATGTGGGGTCTAGGACCTCATCATCCCCTGCATCGTCTTCCACCCAGTCTTGATCCCTGACCTCCTGTTCAGTCTGCACACTGCAGAAAGACGCAGCAGTTGGCACCTGTGTTTCGTCATCATCAGAGACATGCTGAGGTGGTATTCCCATGTCCTCATCATCAGGAAACATAAGTGGTTGTGCGTCAGTGCATTCTATATCTTTCACCGCTGGGGAAGGGCTAGGTGGATGCCCTTGGGAAACCCTGCCAGCGGAGTCTTCAAACAGCATAAGAGACTGCTGCATAACTTGAGGCTGAGACAGTTTCCCTGGTATGCATGGGGGTGATGTGACAGACTGATGGGGTTGGTTTTCAGGCGCCATCTGTGCGCTTTCTGCAGAAGACTGGGTGGGAGATAATGTGAACGTGCTGGATCCACTGTCGGCCACCCAATTGACTAATGCCTGTACCTGCTCAGGCCTTACCATCCTTAGAACGGCATTGGGCCCCACCATATATCGCTGTAAATTCTGGCGGCTACTGGGACCTGAGGTAGTTGGTACACTAGGACGTGTGGATGTGGCAGAACGGCCACGTCCTCTCCCAGCACCAGAGGGTCCACTAACACCACCACGACCATGTCCACGTCCGCGTCCCTTACTAGATGTTTTTCTCATTGTTATGGTTCACCACAACAACAAAAATATTATTTGGCCCAATGTATTGTATTCAAATTCAGCGGGATATAAATTTGAGGCCTAGTATTTAGGCGCTGGGTGACCGGTATGGATTTACTAACAGAATTAGACTTGGAAATGCACAGTAGCGTGTGTGTGAAGTTATTCTGAATGACCCTATGTGCACCTTGAATATTATATACCCTTTTAGGGATAGATTTCAAATAGCTCTGATACAGCAGAAACCACTAAATTTTTAAATTGCTAAATTGGGAATTGTATTTCAACCCAGAACAAAAAATGTGCTTTGACGGACACTAAATAACTTTCCCAGCCACAACAGGACAGCGGTAACGAGAGATTTAGCGGGATATAAATTTGAGGCCTAGTATTTAGGCGCTGGGTGACAGGTATGGGTTTAGTGACAGAATTAGACTTGGAAATGCACAGTAGCGGGTGTGTGTGAAGTTATTCTGAATGACCCTATGTGCACCTTCAATATGATCTACCCTTTTAGGGATAGATTTCAAATAGCTCTGATATAGCAGAAACCACTAAATTATGAAATTGCTAAATTGGGAATTGTATTTCAACCCAGAACAAAAAATGTGCTTTGACGGACACTAAATAACTTTCCCAGCCACAACAGGACAGCGGTAACGAGAGATTTAGCAGGATATAAATTTGAGGCCTAGTATTTAGGCGCTGGGTGACAGGTATGGGTTTAGTGACAGAATTAGACTTGGAAATACACAGTAGCGGGTGTGTGTGAAGTTATTCTGAATGACCCAATGTGCACCTTGAATATTATATACCCTTTTAGGGATAGATTTCAAATAGCTCTGATATAGCAGAAACCACTAAATTATGAAATTGCTAAATTAGGAATTGTATTTCAACCCAGAACAAAAAATGTGCTTTGACGGACACTAAATAACTTTCCCAGCCACAACAGGACAGCGGTAACGAGAGATTTAGCGGGATATAAATTTGAGGCCTAGTATTTAGGCGCTGGGTGACAGGTATGGGTTTAGTGACAGAATTAGACTTGGAAATGCACAGTAGCGGGTGTGTGTGAAGTTATTCTGAATGACCCTATGTGCACCTTCAATATGATCTACCCTTTTAGGGATAGATTTCAAATAGCTCTGATATAGCAGAAACCACTAAATTATGAAATTGCTAAATTGGGAATTGTATTTCAACCCAGAACAAAAAATGTGCTTTGACGGACACTAAATAACTTTCCCAGCCACAACAGGACAGCGGTAACGAGAGATTTAGCAGGATATAAATTTGAGGCCTAGTATTTAGGCGCTGGGTGACAGGTATGGGTTTAGTGACAGAATTAGACTTGGAAATACACAGTAGCGGGTGTGTGTGAAGTTATTCTGAATGACCCAATGTGCACCTTGAATATTATATACCCTTTTAGGGATAGATTTCAAATAGCTCTGATATAGCAGAAACCACTAAATTATGAAATTGCTAAATTGGGAATTGTATTTCAACCCAGAACAAAAAATGTGCTTTGACGGACACTAAATAACTTTCCCAGCCACAACAGGACAGCGGTAACGAGAGATTTAGCAGGATATAAATTTGAGGCCTAGTATTTAGGCGCTGGGTGACAGGTATGGGTTTAGTGACAGAATTAGACTTGGAAATACACAGTAGCGGGTGTGTGTGAAGTTATTCTGAATGACCCAATGTGCACCTTGAATATTATATACCCTTTTAGGGATAGATTTCAAATAGCTCTGATATAGCAGAAACCACTAAATTATGAAATTGCTAAATTGGGAATTGTATTTCAACCCAGAACAAAAAATGTGCTTTGACGGACACTAAATAACTTTCCCAGCCACAACAGGACAGCGGTAACGAGAGATTTAGCGGGATATAAATTTGAGGCCTAGTATTTAGGCGCTGGGTGACAGGTATGGGTTTAGTGACAGAATTAGACTTGGAAATGCACAGTATCGGGTGTGTGTGAAGTTATTCTGAATGACCCTATGTGCACCTTGAATATTATATACCCTTTTAGGGATAGATTTCAAATAGCTCTGATATAGCAGGAACCACTAAATTATGAAATTGCTAAATTGGGAATTGTACTTCAACCCAGAACAAAAAATGTGCTTTGACGGACACTAAATAACTTTCCCAGCCACAACAGGACAGCGGTAACGAGAGATTTAGCAGGATATAAATTTGAGGCCTAGTATTTAGGCGCTGGGTGACAGGTATGGGTTTAGTGACAGAATTAGACTTGGAAATACACAGTAGCGGGTGTGTGTGAAGTTATTCTGAATGACCCAATGTGCACCTTGAATATTATATACCCTTTTAGGGATAGATTTCAAATAGCTCTGATATAGCAGAAACCACTAAATTATGAAATTGCTAAATTGGGAATTGTATTTCAACCCAGAACAAAAAATGTGCTTTGACGGACACTAAATAACTTTCCCAGCCACAACAGGACAGCGGTAACGAGAGATTTAGCGGGATATAAATTTGAGGCCTAGTATTTAGGCGCTGGGTGACAGGTATGGGTTTAGTGACAGAATTAGACTTGGAAATGCACAGTATCGGGTGTGTGTGAAGTTATTCTGAATGACCCTATGTGCACCTTGAATATTATATACCCTTTTAGGGATAGATTTCAAATAGCTCTGATATAGCAGGAACCACTAAATTATGAAATTGCTAAATTGGGAATTGTACTTCAACCCAGAACAAAAAATGTGCTTTGACGGACACTAAATAACTTTCCCAGCCACAACAGGACAGCGGTAACGAGAGATTTAGCGGGATATAAATTTGAGGCCTAGTATTTAGGCGCTGGGTGACCGGTATGGATTTAGTGACAGAATTAGACTGGGATATGGCCAAAAAATAACCACACTATTGCTGGTTAAATGCACTTGGTGACGGGCGCAGCTTGCCCCTGATGTAGTATATGGCCAAAAAATGAACAGACTATTGCTGGTTAAATGCACTTGGTGTCACAGCTTGACCAACCACACTACTGAGGGTTAAATGCACTTGGTGACGGGCGCAGCTTGCCCCTGATGTAGTATATGGCCAAAAAATAAACAGACTATTGCTGGTTAAATGCACTTGGTGTGACAGCTTCACCCTGATGTAGGCTTTAGCCAAAAAACAACCACACCATTGAGGGTTAAATGCACTTGGTGACAGGCGCAGCTTGCCCCTGATTTAGGTATATGGCCAAAAAATGAACAGACTATTGCTGGTTAAATGCACTTGGTGTGACAGCTTCACCCTGATGTAGGCTTTAGCCAAAAAACAACCACACCATTGAGGGTTAAATGCACTTGGTGACAGGCGCAGCTTGCCCCTGATTTAGTATATGGCCAAAAAATGAACAGACTATTGCTGGTTAAATGCACTTGGTGTGACAGCTTCACCCTGATGTAGGCTTTAGCCAAAAAACAACCACACCATTGAGGGTTAAATGCACTTGGTGACAGGCGCAGCTTGCCCCTGATTTAGTATATGGCCAAAAAATGAACAGACTATTGCTGGTTAAATGCACTTGGTGTGACAGCTTCACCCTGATGTAGGCTTTAGCCAAAAAACAACCACACCATTGAGGGTTAAATGCACTTGGTCGCAGCTTGGATGCACTTGGTCGCAGCACCGCACAAGACACAAAATGGCCGCCGATCACCCCAGAAAAAAGTGACTGACAAACGGTCTGGGCAGCCTAAAAACAGTGAGTGAGCATTTGAATTTCAGCAGCTCAATGATGCACAGCTGCAGATCGATCGATTAATCAAGTGAAGTCCTTTGGAGGAGTTAATCTGCCTAATCTCGCCCTACTGTCGCATCCGCAACCTCTCCCTACGCTAATCAGAGCAGAGTGACGGGCGGCGCTATGTGACTCCAGCTTAAATAGAGGCTGGGTCACATGGTGCTCTGGCCAATCACAGCCATGCCAATAGTAGGCATGGCTGTGACGGCCTCTTGGGGCAAGTAGTATGACGCTTGTTGATTGGCTGCTTTGCAGCCTTTCAAAAAGCGCCAAGAAAGCGTCACAAAAGCGCCAAGAAAGCGACGAACACCGAACCCGAACCCGGACTTTTACGAAAATGTCCGGGTTCGGGTCCGTGTCACGGACACCCCAAAATTCGGTACGAACCCGAACTATACAGTTCGAGTTCGCTCATCCCTAGTCCTCATTCCTGCCCTTAGCAGAGTTTGCTTTGAAAACCATAGACAGGAATCCACGGGTAAGTCGCCATTTTTTGGCGCATATGGTTTTCATCCTCAGTTTGGTACCTTTTCTGGGACTAGTTCCTCTGGGATGCCAGAGGAGGAAAGATTTTCTTCTACCTTATCCTCTATCTGGCGGAGGATACAAGTGAATTTGGAGACAATGGATGAGAGATATAAGCGAATGGCTGACAGGAGACGTGCGACTGGTCCGGACCTGTGTGTGGGTGATCTGGTGTGGTTGTCCACTAAAAACATTAAATTAAGAGTGCCATCTTGGAAACTGGGTCCAAGATTTATTGGCCCGTTCACAATATCTGCGCTGATCAATCCAGTAGTGTTTCGACTGGATCTTCAGCAGACTTGGAGGATCCATGATGTGTTCCATAGAGCTTTATTGAAAAAATATGTGAGACCAGTGGAACCATCGCCATTGCCCCTCCTCCTGTTCTGGTGGATGGGAATTTAGAGTTCGAGATCTCCAGGATTCTTGATTCTAGAGTTCTTCGGGGTTCCCTTCAGTACCTGGTACACTGGAGGGGATATGGCCCCGAGGAGAGGATGTGGGTTCCGGCACTGGAGGTCAACGCCAGCCGACTGGTTAGGGCTTTTCACAGAGCCCACCCGGATAAGGTGGGTCCGGGGTGCCCGAAGGTCACCCATAGAAGGGGGGGTACTGTCATGCCTTGCTTGGACGGTGTGCAGAGGTCTGTCAGATTGGCAGCACGTGTCTAACCTTTTTGTTTGTTTTGGAATCATGCTGGATCCGCCTTCCTTCAGATGCTCTGGGTGGGGTCATTGGCTTAAATTGTCTTCTATCCCAGAGGGCCATGCGGGTTATAGTATTCATTCTGGTCTTGGATTCAGGAAGGAAGGATTGTCTGTTCCAGCTCAGATAAGTTTAATTTCTGTTTGTGTTGTTTGCGGTCTAGGCTATTTGTGTGTCTTCTGCCCCTTCTCCCCTTTCACCATCTCAGGGATTCTAGGGTGTTTGCAGCCCAGGCACGAGGACACTTCTTACCTACCATCAAGGTCTGAAAGTAGGCTTAGAAGCATAGGGAGAGAAGTCAGGGATGTGCTAGGAGGTGACCTGTCCCCAGCATCTAGCCTAGACACTTGTGTATTTGGTTGTTTGTGTATCTGAGTTCCTGTCCGCCGTGACACAGATTTTGCTGGACTGGTTTATTTACACCATGTCCCATTTGAAGCCCCCCTGCTGCACCCCTAGAGTAGAACTCCATAAAAGTTACCCCATCTAATAAACTACACCCCTTAAGGTATTTAAAACTGATTTTACAAACTTTGTTAACCCTTTAGGTGTTGCACAAGAGTTATTGGCAAATGGAGATGAAATTTGAGAATTTTAATTTTTTGGGCAAATTTTCCATTTTAATCCATATTTTGCAGTAACAAAGCAAGGGTTAACAGCCAAACAAAATGCTATAT
The DNA here is from genome assembly GCF_014858855.1 of Bufo gargarizans. NCBI lineage: Eukaryota > Metazoa > Chordata > Amphibia > Anura > Bufonidae > Bufo > Bufo gargarizans. Next base: position 545,277,357 of record NC_058081.1, read on the forward strand.
TTATTTCCCTGATTCTGTAGTTTGCAGCTACACCCTATATGTGGCCGTAAACTACTGTACGGGCACGCGGAAGGGAAAGGTGTGCCGTGTGGTTTTTGGAAGGCAGATTTTGCAGGACTGGTTTATTTACACCATGTCCCATTTGAAGCCCACCTGATGCACCCCTAAAGTAGAAACTCCATTAAAGTGACCCCATTTTGGAAACTACAGGATAAGGTGGCAGTTTTGTTCGGACAATTTTTAGGGTACATATGATTTTTTGTTACTCTATATTACATTTTTGTGAGGCAAGGTTACCAAAAATAGAAATTCTGAAATTTCATCTCCATTTGCCATAAACTGTTAAGAAACACCTAAAGGGTTAATAAAGTTTGTAAAATCTGTTTTGAATACCTTGAGGGGTGTAGTTTCTTAGAGGGGGGCGCTTTTATGGAGTTTCTACTCTAGGGGTGCATAAGGGGGGCTTCAAATGGGACATTGTGCAAAAAAAAAAAGGCCATCAAAATCTGCCTTTCAGAAACCATACGGAGTTCCTTTCCTTCTGCGCCCTGTCGTTTGGTCATACAGCAGTTTACAACCAGATATTGGGTGTTTCTGTAAACTGCAGAATTAGGGTAATAAATGTTTTGTTTGGATATTAACCCTTGCTTAGTTACTGGAAAAAAAACGGCTAAAAATGGAAAATTTGCCAAAAAATTGCTGTTTTAGCACCGTTTTTATTAAATTTTTTGACCATATTCATCTGAGGGGTTAGGTTATGGGGTATTTTTATAGAGCAGATTCTTACAGATGCGGCGATACCTAATATGTCAACTTTTTTATTTTATTTATGTTTTACACTATATTATCTTTTGATAAACAAAAAAAAAAAAAACATTTTTGTATCTCCATAGTCGGGATGAGAGGACGGTTTAATTGGCACTATTTTGGGGGGCATTTGACTTTTTGACCGCTTGCTATTACAATTTTTGTGATGTAAGGTGACAAAAATACCTTTTTATGCACAGTTTTTATTTTATTTATTTGACCGTGTTCATCTGAGGGGTTAGGTCATGGGTTATATTTATAGAGCCGATTCTTACGGACGCGGTGATACCTAATTTGTCTACTTTTGTATTTATTTTAGTTTTACTAAATAATATTTTTTTGAACCATTTTTTTTTAGTTTTAGTGTCTCAAGTCTAAGAACCATAGTTTTTTATCCGATTGTCAGTGGCTAAATTGGGGAAGGGGAACATAAATTTAGTACTCCATGGAAGTGTGGTACTCCCTGAAGCTACCAATAATGCAGAGGCTCGGATGATCGGGGCACGTGTCACACTGAGTAGTGGTGTCCTTCCGTATCCCCCTCCCGTGACACACTCTGCACCTTTTTTAGATCTGTCCCTTCTTTCCAGTATGGGGGACCACACCTGGAAAGTGTTGGCCAGGGACGATCCGGGCTCTTCCAGTACTCGAGGTACTCCGGCCTGCTCTTTCCTGTCAGAAAAGAACAGGTCCTTGAGGACTGCCTCATAGAACTGAAGGAATGTCCCTGTGTTGCCAGCGCTCCTGGACAGCACAAAAGATTTGTACAAGGCAACCTGTACCAAGTAGACCGCAACTTTTTTGTACCATGTCCGGGTTTTGCGCATGGCATTATATGGCTTGAGGACTTGATCAGAGAGATCAACTCCTCCCATATACCGATTGTATTCGACGATACAATCGGGCTTGAGGACCGTTGCCGCGGTACCTCGCACAGGGACAGGGGTGATGTAATTACCATGAATTGTGGACAGTACAAGGACATCCATCTTGTCCATATATCTGACCAGCAACAGGTTTCCACTGGTAAGGGCACGGGTCGCACCCCTGGGGATAGGTACCTGAAGGGGGTGGGTAGGGAGGCCGCATTGATTTTTCCCGCACAGTCCCACAAGCGGATCTGGATCTGGCGGTGAGGGACTGGAACAAGGGGATACTAGTATAAAAGTTATCCACGTACAGGTGGTAACCCTTATTTAGCAGTGGGTGCATAAGGTCCCACACAAGTTTCCCGCTAACACCCAGAGTGGGGGGACATTCTGGGGGTTGAATACGGGAATCTGGAATAATGCAGGCATTTCCGGATGGCCTCAAACCAGGAGCGTGTCATGGCCGTACTGTAAAGTGGGGTCTGGTAGAGGACGTCACCACTCCAGTAATGCCTGACACTAGGTTTCTTGACTATTCACATGTGCAGCATGAGGCCCCAAAATGTCCTCATCTCGGCTGCACTGTCCAGTCACCGGGCCTAGCCAAAAAGGAGCCCGGGTGTTGAGCAACAAACTGTTGGGCGTACAGGTTTGTTTGCTCCACCATTAGATTTACAAAGTGATCACTGAAAAAAAGACTAAAATAGTCATATTCAGTGATGTCCACTGTGGAACTCTGGATTCCTGGTTGGCCTATAAATTCAGGAATCGCGGGCTCAAAATGCTCTGGGGTATACCAGACAAGTTCATCGGCAGGTTCCTTAGCATGGCGTTTCCCTTGCTCCCCCTGGCGGCGTCTCCGCTGCCTTGAGGGCTAATTATCATTGCTAAATGATGAGGAGGGCGTGGATTACAAAAGGAAAGTGGGGTCATCCTCATCCTCACTGCGGCTCTCGGACTTGGAGGCAAGCTGGGCGTATGCCTCCTCGGCTGAGAACATGCGGCGGGCCATAGGGGAGTGTGTGTGTGTGTGTGCGTGCGTGATACACTTTATTTGGTTTGCGTGTGTGGGAGCACGGGTGTTCGCGAACTTACCCTAAATCTAACAGACAAAAAAATAATAATAAAAAAAGGGCAAAAAATTAGAAAAAAAAAAAATTCAAAATCACATTTCAAAATCACTGATCAACCTTCCGAAGTTGATCAGCGGTGGGGTGTGCGATGCGCTAACAGTGGCTGGACACTAAGAGTGCTGTCCATAGTCAGCGTACGCAGAAAAAAAACGAATAAAACTGCTTGCGCCCCAAGAAAAGTTGTGGGGGGTAGGGGGGAGGGGGCCAAAGGGGGGCAAGCTGCAGCATCCTTGGGGGGTCTAGGGTCAAACTGTGGACCCCAGACACCCGATTTGTTAGTTTTTTCTCAAATTTTTCTGAATATCCCTGCCTAACCTAACCTTTCCCTAACCTTTCCCTAAATACCTTGGTGCACAGATGGGGGTGCTGGGGCACAGATGGGGTGCTGCCTGATGATCCCTGCACAGATGGGGGTGCTGGCTCTGAGACTTCTCTCCGCGGCTCCCAGACTGAAAAGGAGCAGGAGAGGAGCGCTGCAGTAATTTGAACTGCCTGCCCACCCAGTCGACCAATGAGAGGCGATCCTGAGAGGTGATGTCACCATAACCTCTCAGTTGTCCTTAAGTACCGGGACAACATGCCGTACCGGTACATCATGTGTCTGGAAGAGGTTAAGAGCTGCACAACGGCAAAGCTTGTATCAATAAGACATTTTTTTTCCATTTAATACCGCTGTGGGATTTTTTTCCATCTGTTAATAGAGAGACCGAGATAATATTTTAGAGAGACCGAGATAATATTTTATACTGTACTTTATATTATGTTTATTTTTATTTTTATGAAGTGCTTTTATATAAGGTTATGGTATTTTATATTTATTCTGGAAAATAAATGTGGATATATTATGTATAAAAAGCCGGCCATTTATTGAATAAGCAGCTAAGCGGTATAGCAGCCCGAGCTATATTTCAGTGAGCTCCCTTTCTTGATATTGTTACTGTAGTAGATCCACCAAAACTGCTGGCACACTACCAGATCTGCTCACACACTCTCTGTAATTGAGAGCCAAAGGAGTGACCCTACTGCAAGAAGATCATAAGCGCTGACATCCCGGGCATCTGCGCATCTCGGGCACCCTTTCACAAACCACCACCGAAGTGACAAGGCCCCCCCATCCCCCCCAGTACCAAGCACCCACCAAAGGAAACACAGACATAATGTACACTGATTTATTTATTTATTCAGAGATCAATTACAACAAAACACGCATTAGGGCTATATGAGATGTATATGTAGGTGTATATATATGTACGCATTTCCTTGGGCAATTGAGGAGGGGAGATGAGCGGGACAAACAGCAGTTCCAACAGAGGCAACACTTTCCAAGTCCTGGGGCAAAAAAGTATTTAGTCATTCACCAATTGTGCAAGTTCTCCCACTTAAAAAGATGAGAGAGACAGAATGGGGGGAAAGAATACATGAAATCACATTGTAGGATGTCTAATGAATTAATTGATAAATTCCTTGGTAAAATAAGTATTTGGTAACCTACAAACAAGCAAGATTTCTGGCTCTCACAGACCTGTAACTTCTTCTTTAAGCGGCTCCTCTGTCCTCCACTCGTTACCTGTATTAATGGCACCTGTTTGAACTTGTTATCAGTATAAAAGACACCTGTCCACAACCTCAAACAGTCACACTCCAAACTCCACTATGGCCAAGACCAAAGAGCTGTCGATGGACACCAGAAACAAAATTGTAGACCTGCGCCAAGCTGGAAAGACTGAATCTGTGATAGGCAAGCAGCTTGGTGTGAAGAAATCAACTGTGGGAGCAATTATTAGAAAATGCAAGACATACAAGACCACTGATAATCTTCCCTCGATCTGGGGCTCCACTTAAGATCTCACCCCGTGGGGTCAAAATGATCACAAGAACGGTGAGCAAAAATCCCAGAACCACATGGTGGGGCCTAGTGAATGACCTGCAGAGAGTTGGGACCAAAGTAACAAAGGCTACCATCAGTAACACACTACACCGCCAGGGACTCAAATCCTGCAATGCCAGATGTGTCCCCCTGCTTAAGCCAGTACATGTCCTGACCCATCTGAAGTTTGCTAGAGAGCATTTGGATGATCCAGAAGAGGATTGGGAGAATGTCATATGGTCAGATGAAACCAAAGTAAAACTTTTTGGTAAAAACTCAACTTGTCGTGTTTGGAGGAGAAAGAATGCTGAGTTGCATCCAAAGAACACCATACCTACTGTGAAGCATGGGGGTGGAAACATCATGCTTTTGGGCTGTTTTTTTGCAAAGGGACCAGGATGACTGATCTGTGTAAAGGAAATAATGAATGGGGCCATGTATAGTGAGATTTTAAGTGAGTACCTCCTTCCATCAGCAAGGGCATTTAAGATGAAACGTGGCTGGGTCTTTCAGCATGACAATCATCCCAAACACACCGCCCGGGCAATGAAGGAGTGGCTGTGTAAGAAGCATTTAAAGGTCCTGGAGGGGTCTAGCCAGTCTCCAGATCTCAACCCCATAGAAAACCTTTGGAGGAAGTTGAAAGTCCATTTTGCCCAGTGACAGCCCCAAAATATTAGTGCTCTAAAAGAGATCTGCATGGAGGAATGGGCCAAAATACCAGCAACAGTGTGTGAAAACCTTGTGAAGACTTACAGAAAATGTTTCACCTATGCAAAGGGAATATAACAGAGTATTGAGATGAACTTTTGTTATTGACCAAATACTTATTTTCCACCATAATTTGCAAAAAAAATCTTTAAAAACCAGACAATGTGATTTTCTGGATTTTTTTTTTCTCATTATGTCTCTCATAGTTGAGGTATACCTATGATGAACATTACAGGCCTCTCTCATCTATTTAAGTGGGAGAACTTGCACAATTGGTGGCTGACTAAATACTTTTTTGCCCCACTGTATATATATATATATATTAAAGATGTTTTCTGCTTTTCCCATATTGATGACCTATCTTGAGTTTAGGTCATCAATATCAGATTGGCAGGATTCTGTCTCCTTCTACCCCACGCCGATCAGCTGCATGAAGAGAACGCGGTGCTCATGAAGGATTGACAGGGCCAGACATTCTTCCTAGCCCTGTCAGGAGGGAAAACAGAGCCTTTAGGATTAGTGGCAACACCATTCATTTTTCACAAAAAAGGAGGCACGTAGAAAGAACAGACAAGGACTGTTAGCTTCAACTGACATTAGCACATATCTAGAATCTAGCTTTTGTTGCAATTCTGCACCATTTCCTATCTTTCATAAAGTATTCTCCCTTGTTTATAAAGTCTTTTGAGCTGTCCACACAGAGGTCTTGTCCATTAAATGGCAGCTGATGGAGGGTCATGTGACCAGACAAATCACCTCCATGTGATGTCTTCTTCATCCAAATACACTTTATCTGCACAAAACTCCCAACAGAACAAGTGCAGATGTCAGGTGCAGTGTGGACTTCTTTCTTCAACCCATTGTTCTAGGACTACCCTCCTATGTACGGGATTCTCTCCACTTGATAGAAATACTGGAACATTTATCAATCACTTCCGATATATTATTGGTAACTTGTGACGTCGAGTCTCTTTATACGAATATTGCACACAAGGATGGCATCAGGGCTACAACCCATTTTCTGGAAAAATCAACCTCAGAGGAGCCGGCCCACCGCGCCTTCCTGGTGAGTCTCCTGCATTTTGTGTTACATCATAATTATTTTGTTTTTGATCGGATTTTTTACAGGCAGGAGTCCGGGACCGCGATGGGTGCACGCTGTGCGCCCTCCTACGCAAACCTATTTCTAGGCTGGTGGGAGGAGACCTGCGTGTACCCATCGCCGTCCTTCAGTGGGGGCGTGGTGGGTTGGTTCCGCTATATTGATGATGTCCTGTTCCTTTGGCAGGGCTCTAGGGAGACCTGCATCCAATTTATAGATGCATTGAATATCAACGACTTGAATATACATTTGACGTACACTATATCGGATGATACGGTGGATTTTCTGGATTTGAAGTTGCGTAAAGAGCATGAGCGGATTACTACATCCTTTTTCCGAAAAAGCACGGCTACTAATAACTTACTACACTATCAAAGCTTTCATCCGGCCCATATGAAGAAAGGGATTCCAAAAGGGCAGTTTCTTAGGCTGCGGCGCAACTGCACCAATGTAACGGACTTCAGGACAGCATCGGCAGACCTAACAACACGGTTTCGGAAAAGGGGGTACCCTAGGAAACTCATCACACGATCCTATGAAGAAGCCAAAAATGCTGACCGGATGCAATTATTCACCCCAAAACCAAAAACCAGGGATGGTAGGGTGCATTTGATCACACGCTACAATAATCAATGGCCAGCATTATACAAGATCCTGGAGAACCACTGGTTCCTGCTCACCTCCGATCACAGATTGATACCACACATGGATGAAAAACCGAAAATTATTGCCCGTAAAGCACCCTCACTCAAGGACAAGCTTGTCTGTAGTCACTTCCAGCGTCCCACACGGGGACTGAACAGAGGCATCAAACTTAAAGGCACACATCCCTGTGGCCAGTGCAATGTTTGTCCGTACATGCTGGGGAAGGATAACTTCATAAATGGTGAGGCACACATACGTCTAAAGCATTATATCAACTGTCGTACGAGGAACGTGGTATATGGGATCATTTGTCCATGCAGGCGAATATATGTGGGACAGACCTCACAGGAACTGCAAAAACGGATCCAGCAGCATATGTCCAATATCAACCTGGCCGCTCGGGATCGGGCTGACGAGGAGAAGACTCTTACTTCTGTGGCTTCACACTTTTTGGATCACCATGGGGGTAAGTACAATGGCCTACAAGTTGTAGGCTTAGAAAAATTTTTCTCCAGTATTAGGGGGACACATATAGCACAATGTTTGTTGAAGGCGGAATCCCGATGGATTTATAATCTTGACTGTTTATCCCCACAGGGTCTTAACGAGGAGCTTTTGTTCACAGGTTTTTATGGTAGATGATTTGTTGTGGTTTTTTAATTATCCCTTTTTTTTTCCTCTTCTTATGTAATTTTAGGTATACATGCTGTCTACACTATATGTGATCACGTGGTCTTCTATTTCGGGACCGGATTATCTTGTTCTGCACTTCGGTTGGGGAATCTCTTGATCATCGTTCACAACACTGAATTTTATTGGACTACCATGTCTTTTTCTCAAGGACTATTTTATTTGTTTGGACTTGTGATGACCAGTCCACTATAATTTGTGTGTCCCCATATTATCCGAGCTAGATAACCTTTGGACGCTGCAATCCCTGGCATGGACATTATTTTTAGAGTGACCTTCTTGATCCTGGGACCTCGACGTGGGGTGCTGCAGATCTTGGCATGGAGCCATACATTCTCTTTCTTTCTATTTTCCCCTTTTTAAAAAAAAAAAAAAAAAAAAATCTTCTTTTTTTCTTACCTCCCTCTTTTTTTCCCTTTTTTTTTTTTTTTTTTTTACAATTAATTTATAATCAGCAACAAAAATTAAGGGACAAGATGCCTATCTAGACACGCTTGGGTGTGACACCATGCAGCCGAATTAAGAGACCAGGTCATCTACTTGACAGGTAGCTAATTCTGCACATGATTTAATTATAAGCATTTATTTTGGATTTTATTTCTGGGCACATACACTGCCCCCTAGTGCACTAATTAATTTAATATAAAAAAATATAATTTTTTTTTTAAAAATAACCTAAAAAATAAAAAGTATACAAAATATAAAAAACATAGAAAAGAAAAAATATAAAATAACAAATACAAAAAACAAAAAAAATAATAAAAAACATATAAATATAAAAAATAATATATGCAAAAAAATACAAAATATAAAGTATATATAAAAATAAAAAATAACAATAAAAAGTAGATTAAAAATAAGTAATAAATAAGTACAACTAAATAATTACAAATAATAACACACAAAAAATTGATTTATTTTTTGGATTTTGAGACATATTAATTATCGTTATCTGTTACTTTTCCTGTGTGATCTTGAATTTATTCTATTTCTTTCCTGGTGCTCTCATCATGCCTCTATCCCTGGAGCAATATTTGTCCCCTATTCTTTATTTCAACTTTTTGTTATTCGCTGATACTGTTTTTTTTTATCCATTGTCTACTGTAATCTATGTGCTAAGTCTAGTGCAAAAAAGTTCGTTCTTGCTCCATGCATATCTGCAGTTCCCCTCGTCACCGTCACATACCGGGACCTACGTCACTTCCGACTGTTGACACGCAGTGGGAGCCCTGTGAGCCGGCGCGTGCTGCTACTTCCGGTCTTTGGAACGCAACACGGGCCGGCTTGGACGGGCGCATGCGCGGACGGCACATCCGGACGCCGTTCGCCTCCCACAACGGACCCACACCTGTATTGTGGGAGACTTCCCCACTCGCCCCTCTCTGTTGCTCCACGACAGCGAGGTGACCGCCCCCCTTTTCCCACCTGGAATCATTGCACAGGTATAAGGCATTATTATGTGATTACTTAATATATATATATTTGATGATTGCTATTGGGAACCAGGCACTCCTGAGGAAGCCAGCAAGTCTGGCGATACGCGTTGGGCTCTCTTTCTGACCGCCACAGACCCCCCCATCATGCCAATACTATGATAAGTATTCATTAACTCTTATCTATTGTTGATGGATTTCATGCACTTTATATTATTACATGCTGATAGATGTGGGGGTTCATACATGAATTTGTGGTGATTCAGATGGGCATGCGCCGATACACGGCTTACATGGCCCGGATCTGTTGTATACAACGATTTTAAACTTTTTTATGCTGTGTCTGTTACCTTAATAAATTTGTAAATTTTGTAGATGTGCGGCTCCCGTTTCGGTATTCTTTCTCTCTCTTGTTATATTTGAAAGAAGGAGACATCACATGGAGGTGATTTGCCTTGTCACATGACCCATCATCAGCAGCCATTTTATAGACAGGACCTCTGTGTGGAGAGCACAAAAGATTTGGCAAACAAGGGAGTATACCTTATGAAATATGGAAAATGGTGCAGAATATCCACAAAGGCTATATTAGTTAGTTCCATGTAATCATGATACACACACATTGGTCATCAGTAAACAGAAAGTGGCCAACCCCTTTAATAAAAAAACAGACTTTGAGGTCTCAAAGGACTATTTGTAGGAGAACCTCCCCAAACAACAAAGTTCACAAGAGAAAGAGGTCAAATATTTCAATAGACAAGTACAAATATTTCATAAATAAATCCCAAGTAAAATAACCAAAAATAACCAGCAAAAAAGATAGCATATGCAGCACAAAAGTGTATAAATTCATAAATAAATAAGACAGAGAAAACTCTGTGACATAATGTGACATCACATGAACAAGAATCATTGTTCTAGTGCATCAAATTATATGCAGTGCAAAAAATTAGACCATAGAGCCTGTTATTATAGAAAAAGACCTCTTTCAAAGTGTAGTGGACATTTGCATGTCGTGTTTTTATATATTGTCCTACATTGAAAGAATCTATGGTCAATAGCTTTTACAATTACTATTTTGCTATAGTAATGCTTCTTCGCTGCCCGTTCTTGCCCTGTAGAGTGTAATTATGCATGCACAAGAAATGCACAACAGTACATGAAGCCAAAAGGGTTTGGGAAGCTGTAGTTTTTAACTCTAAAACGGTGGCCACATATGCCACTTGGAAGGACTACCCAATATACGTAGACAGTGGCCCACATTTACTATGATTCTTAGCATTGTTTGTGCCAGAAATCTAGCACACCTCATTTTAGACACATCAAGGAACATTTATCTAGACTGGCCTACTCATTCGCCAGTCTTGATCACCCTGTGTGAGATGTATCTAATTTATTATGAGGCAGATGTGCGAAGCGCTGCCCCGTCCCTTATCTTGACTCTTTGGAAAATTGGCCAGAAGCTATAAAAGTTGCAAATAATGGTGCACATATGGCAATTTTTTACGCTATAATAATGGCTTAGGGTACTTTCACACTAGCGTTATTCTTTTCCGGTATTGAGTTCCGTCCTAGGGGCTCAATACCGGGAAAAATTATATCCTAATGCATTCTGAATGGAGAGCAATCCATTCAGGATGCATCAGGATGTCTTCAGTTCAGTCACTCTTACGGTATTTGGCCGGAGAAAATACCGCAGCATGCTGCAGTATTTTCTCCATCCAAAATTCCGGAACACAATTCTAGGAATGCAGGATCCGGTATTATTTTCAATTGAAATGCAAGCACCAAGTGTTCCTGCAAAACGGATCCGCAAAAAAAATAAAAAATACCGGATCCGTTTGTGTCAATACATTTGTTAGACGGATCCGGATCCGTCTACAAATGCTATCCGTTTGCACACAGATTTCTGGATCCGGCAGGCAGTTACGGCGACGGAACTGCCTGCCGGATCTTCACAATGCAAGTCTGAAAGTACCCTTAAAGAGTTTAGTAAATGTCCCTCATTTATTATTCAGATGTACCAAAAAGAATGATTTTTTCTGACACACTTCACAATTCCTGACTGTAAACTAGAAAGTTGGCATGGCTAGCTTTTGCTTACCTTCTAGGCACATTTATGAAGATAAAAAATTTATGATTCTGATACATCAGATTATGCCAATTTAGAGTTGGTGCAAAGTTTTTGCAGAGCAGAATTTTGGCTCATTGGAACAGATTTGTGTCTCAGAGACAGAAATATGGCACATTGGGACAGATTTTCAGGGCAGGTGGGCACACTTTCCAAGCTAAGCCAATGAATAGGTGGTATAAACTAAAGTAGACAGTCTAAAAATGAACCAGATTTGTCATCAGTTTGGCTCATTTTCACACTGTCCAAGCTTACTCTGAAATTAGATCGGATTAGTAAATGTGGGCGAATGAGTCCTGCATATGACTAAAAATCAAAGACAAATAGCCAAATAAACAATTTAAATATACATTGTAAAGTACCGTGGGGCATGTAACAAAATGTATTAAGAACGTTGGGTGGGGATTGGGCTTTCAATAAAAATGAACAATTCTGGGCTACCCCTATAATTTTACAGAAAATAATCCATCTTTGTGCAGTATTCACATTCACAGAGCAGATAGCGCTTGTATCTAACTACTGATTACACTAAACATATTTCAGCAGATTAATGAAGTTAATTAAGCATTTGTAATAGGACCAGGTAAATTCATGCGCAACAGCAGGTAATTATGACTACATACAGTAGTATGTAATTTACTATAACTATACAATTTAGAAACGACAGGCTGTATCTAAATGTATTGTAATTACCGATACATTCAGCAGAAGTACTCAGGTTTTTAGTAAAACTTCTCTTTCACAAGTAGGAAAGAGCTTAGAGGTAACACGATCAGTCTCATACAATGAACAAGGGTTTTGTTCACAAATTTCCAAATGCCATTGTAATCCAGCATTCTGTAATCCATTCTGCAGAAAGATACCTGCACCCCTTTGGCAAATATTTAAAAGTGGCAAAAAAAACAAAACAAAACGGTTGATGAATGGATAAAAGCCGTGAAGTATGCTAAAGCTAATCTTACCAAAAGCCACGTTTATAAAATGATGGGAATGGCTGATATCACAATTGCTGCAATGACTGTTAGTTTCCCCATGCTCCTGAATGCCAAATATGTGTTGTTCATTAATATGGCCTCCTACATCATCTACTCAGTTTTCACAATTAGAAGTCTGGAAAAACCTGTTAAACTTGTACGCGGGCTTTGAGACTATGTGCCCACACAGTGTCTATTTTCCTCTGCAGTGATGGCCCAAAATGCCATGCAATATGCACACCTATGGATATATGATAAGATAATCCTTTAATAGTCCCACCATGGGGAAATTCACAGCAGCACAGAGAATACAAAAACAGTGACAGTAGATTAGAGATAAAAAATGTAGAAAATAAGTGATATAGATATCACAGCTTATAGAATTCAGTCAGTGGATGGAATGATATTCACAGGAACCCGTAAGCGATGAGTGCAGTCTATCTCCACTTGGGTCTGTGTTGGTTGTACAGCCTAACCGCAAGCAGGGAGGAATGACTTCAGATAGCGCATCTTCTCACACTTGGGGTGAAGCAGTCGGTCACTAATGGTACTGCCCAATGCTATCACTGTTTCATGGGATGTGAGTTATTCTCAACTTGGATAGCATCCTTCTCTCACCTACCACCTGCACTGGTTCTAGGGGGCTCCGCAGGATGGCCACTTTTAATCAGTTTGGTAAGTCTCTTCTTCTCCCTGGTTGAGATGCTGCTACCCCAGTAGGCCACTCTGAAGTAGATGGCTGATGCCACCACAGAGTAGAAAAAGCCCCTGAGAAGTGCCCTCTATAGTGAGGGACATACATCAGCCGAGACGATTCACGAATGCGCGTTTGTGATCAAATGTTCATGAACCGCGCATTCACGGCGGGCCCCATTCACTTTAATGGCAAGCAAACCTAAAAAACCTTCAGGTCATATTTTCAGCCAGCAAACACTTACTAGAAGTACACAAACAGTCCCACAGCATGGACAGTGACATACCAGAGGGGGATTATTGGCAAAAATTCCCACAAAAAATATGTTTTTTAATCAAGGGCCATTTTTATTCATCTTAAAGGGAAACTTTCAAAAATGTGCCCTGCTGGAGCCTAGAATTTTTTAGAGTCCATTAAAAAAATGGATACGTTAACGTAATTTTTTTTTTCTACCGTGGAACTGTTTGGTGAATGGACTCCACTGTACGGCATCTGTCTAAGACATCTGTTAACGCATACATTTTTGGTATGCATTAAATGGATGGCAAAAATAGGATGTGAACCCAGCCCTAGTGTCAGAATAAGCACCAGTACACAGCGGAGCAGCTTGGCGGAGAGGGGAGGTCGCCATGTACTGTGCTACCTGGTCCTGGTGGTCAGGGATGAGGACTGTGTTTCCCAAGGATCATTTTCTTCTGGGAAATACAGGGCACAGTATGATACACTAGAATCTATATAATATCAAGATATTAGCTCTACCCCTGAAAAATAATACAATTAGGTGGTCATTTATTACGTATATAAAGAAATATGTCTATATTAGGCATATTTCTGACACAGATTGTGCATATTTTTTCTGCTCATGCCAGGTCTAAAAAAGGATGCCGTGGTCAGGGAAAGGGATACAGTTATGGCCTTCCAGTTATTGGAAACCACCGCCATACATTGACCGGATAACACCTCTGCACAGTAACCAGATAACACTGCCATACCGTGACAGGATAAAAGGGTATAAGAGAGCACAGCACAGGGAATTACTAGGGACACTGCACAGGGTGTGGTAAGAAGGAACAATGCAGGGTATAAAGGTGCACAGTATGGGGTAGGGGGCACAGTCACATGACCCTGTGACATTAGAAGGTCCTTATGGTGAATGCGGTTCATACGCCACCATAATGAGAGGCAGAGGAGTGAGACAGGGGTGTGATTATGTGGCTAGAGATAAAAAAAATTAGCTGTCGACCAGTATAGGCCCCAAAAATTAGCCAATAGGCATTCACCTGACAGCAAAGAATTTTGGATTCTGTGGCTGGAGGTACATTAGGCTGTCACAGGATAAATATGTAACTGTCGGCCAGTATAGTCCCCAAAAATTAGTCAATAAGCATTCACCTGACAGCAAAGAACTTTGGATTCTTTGTCTGGAGGTGCATTAGGCGGTCACAGGATAAAATAGTAACTGTTGGCAAGTACAGGCTCCAAAAATTAGCCAATAAGCATTCAACTGGCAGCACAGAACTTTGGATTCTGTGGCTAGAGGTGCATTAGACGGTCACCGGATAAATACAGTGGATATAAAAAGTCTACACACCCCTGTGAAAATGTCAGATTTCTGTGCTGTAAAAAAATTAGACAAAGATAAATAATTTCAAAACTTTTTCCACCTTTAATATGACCTATAAACTGTACCACTCAATTGAGAAACAAACTGAAATCTTTTAGGTGGAGGGAAGAAAACAAAAAAAAATTAAATAATGTGGTTGCATAAGTGTGGGGGGTCTAGCTGTGTTCAGAATAAAGCAATCACATTCAAAATCATGTTAAATAGGAGTCAGCATACACCTGCCATCATTAAAAGTGCCTCTGATTAACCCCAAATAAAGATCTGCTGCTCTAGTTGGTCTTTCCTGAAATTTTCTTAGTCACATCCCAGAGCAAAATCCACGGTCCACAGAGAGCTTCCAAAGCATCAGAGGGATCTCCTTGTTAAAAGGTATTAGTCAGGAGAAGGGTACAAAAGAATTTCCAAGGCATTAGATATACCATGGAACACAGTGAAGACAGTCATCATCAAGTGGAGAAAATATGGCACAACAGTGACACTGCCAAGAACTGGCCGTCCCTCCAAAATTGATGAAAAGACGAGAAGAAAACTGGTCTGGGAGGCTACCAAGAGGCCTACAGCAACATTAAAGGAGCTGCAGGAATATCTGGCAAGTTTGTTATAACTAACATAACAGTGGCTGCGCCGCCTGAGCGCTCTAAAGAATCCCGGCTGGCCGCGGCGGCAGGCGGCACATGTCAGAGACAGGCAGCGCACACACAGACACAGGCAGCAGGCTGCGCAGCACTGAGCTGAGCCGGCGCCTGCTGACTCATGACTGAGAGTCTGAGCGCCGCTGCCTCGGTGAAGACAGCCACGGGGGGGGGGGGCGCATCGGCACAGCAGACCAGAGAGACAGTCTGTCACTGACAGTGACAGTCTGACACGGTCACCGCTGTCTGTCTCTCTGGTGGTCTGACGTCCTCCTGACTGAGTGACTATTCTAACAGCCCAGCAGCCAGCCACGGCCACGGCAGCCACCAGTGGCCCACCACCAGCAATTTGCCTGACCTCCCCCGACCCACAGGGCGGCAGTGCAGTGCAGTGCCTGTGCCTTCTCCTTCTGGGAGAGAACTAGAAGTGGGCTTCTAGCCTCCTACCTGCCTGGACTGGAGTGCAGCCTGCAGGTGCAGCTGCTTTCTTCTTCCCCAGGACCCCAGCCAGGGCGACATTGGTGAATGGTGTACATACCATGTTTGTCTCCAGTCCCCAGAGCCCGACCAAGAGCCAGACTGCAGCCAGAGACCAGCTCATCTTATTGTCCTGGACTGGTAAGTAGTCAGTAGACAATGCAATATGTTTATTATTTACTGTATTTTTTGCCTTGTAAGATCACTTCCCCCCTCCCCAAAAGTGGGGGGAAAATGGTCGTGCGTCTTATAAAGCGGATTGGGGATACTTCGCTGGCCGCTATGCTGCACAGCGCGGCCAGCGAAGTATCTGTGTGGAGGGAGGAGGCGGGGACACTCATGGCGGGGCCCGCTGCAGTGACTCTACTCTAATACACCGGGCCCTTCAGCTGTTAAGTACATTCGATGAGAATGGGTCCGCAATTACTGTACTGTACTTACTGTACTAGTACCTTATGTATAGCATTAAGATGGCGCAGACCGGCAGCTCCCTCGGTCATGCGCCGCCTGCCTGTTCATTCATAAAGTGAGATAAGCAGGCAGGCGGCGAATGAGGAGGGAGCTGCGGCAGGCAGCGCATGACCGAGGGAGCTGCCGGTCTGCGCCATCTTAATGCTATACATAAGGTACTACAGTAAGTACGGTACAGTAATTGCGGACCCATTCGGATTGAATGGATTTAACAGCTGCGGCGGGGCCCGGTGTATTAAGTAGAAGCACTGCACCGGGCCCCACCATGAGTGTCTCCGCCTCCTCCCTCCACACTTATGCATCTGATGGGGGATCTGTAGATGACACTTATGGGGATCTGTGGATGACATAAGTGTCATCCTCAGATCCCCCCCATAACAATGCGTCATCCACAGATCCCCCCCATAACAATGCGTCATCCACAGATCCCCCCCATAGCAGTGCGTCATCCACAGATCCCCCCCATAGCAGTGCGTCATCCACAGATCCCCCCCATAACAGTGCGTCATCTACAGATCCCCCTATAACAGTGCGTCATCCACAGATCCCCCCCATAACAATGCGTCATCCACAGATCCCCCCCATAACAATGCGTCATACACAGAACCCCCCATAACAATGCGTCATCCACAGATCCCCCCATAACAATGCGTCATCCACAGATCCCCCCATAACAGTGCGTCATCCACAGATCCCCCACCTATAACAGTGCGTCATCCACAGATCCCCCCCATAACTGTGCGTCATCCACAGATCCCCCCATAACAATGCGTCATCCACAGATCCCCCCATAACAGTGCGTCATCCACAGATCCCCCACCTATAACAGTGCGTCATCCACAGATCCCCCCCATAACTGTGCGTCATCCACAGATCCCCCCCCATAACAGTGCATCATCCACAGATCCCCCCCATAACAGTAACAGTGCGTCATCCACAGATCCCCCGCATAACAGTGCATCATCCACAGATTATCTGATAAGGGGATAAGGGGGGGGGCAATTTTAATCTTGCCTAGGGCGGCAAAAATCCTTGCACCGACCCTGGAAGTCTCCCAAAAGCATGTGGGAAAAGGTGTTATGGTCTGATGAAACCATCGTTGAACTTTTTGGCCATAATTCCAAAAGATATGTTTGGCGCAAAAACAGCACTGCACATCACAAAAAGAACACCATACCCACATTGAAGCATGGTGGTGGGAGCATCATTCTTTGGGACTGTTTTTGTTCAGCTGGAACTGGGGCCTTAGTTAAGTTAGAGGGAATTATGAAAAGTTCCAAATACCAGTCAATATTGGCACAAAACCTTCAGGCTTCTGCTAGAAAGCTGAACATGAAGAGGAACTTCATCTTTCAGCATGACAACGACCCAAAGCATACATCCAAATAAACAAAGGAATGGCTTCACCAGAAGAAGATTAAAGTTTTCGAATGGCCCAGCCAGAGCCCAGACCTGAATCCGGTTGGAAATCTGTGGGGTAATCTGAAGAGGGCTGTGCACAGGGGATACCCTCGCAATCTGACAGATTTGGAGTGTTTTTGCAAAGAAGAATGGGTAATTCTTGCCAAGTCAAAATGTGCCATGCTGATAGACTCATACCCAAATAGAATGAGTGTTGTAATCAAATCAAAAGGTGCTTCAACAAAGTATTAGTTTAACCACCTCCGGACCGCCTAACGCAGGATCGCGTTCCGGAGGAGGCTCACTCAGGCACAGTAACGCATTGGCGCATAATCTCGCGAGACGCAAGATTTCCTGTGAACGCGCGCACACAGGTGCGCGCATTCACAGGAACTGCAGGCAAGCAAGTGGATCTACAGCCTGCCAGCGGCGATCGTTCGCCCTGCAGGCTGTAGATGCGATTTTTTTTAACCCTAACAGGTATATTAGACGCTGTTTTGATAACAGCGTCTAATATACATGCTACCTGGTCCTCTGGTGGTCCCTTTTGCTTGGATCGACCACTAGAGGACACAGGCAGCTCTGTAATAAGTAGCACCAAGCACCACACTACACTACACCCCCCTGTCACTTATTAATCCCTTATTAACCCCTGATCACCCCATATAGACTCCCTGATCACCCCCCTATAATTGATCACCCCCCTGTAAGGCTCCATTCAGACGTCTGTATGTGTTTTACGGATCCACGGATCCATGGATCGGATCCGCAAAACACATACGGACGTCTGAATGGAGCCTTACAGGGGGGTGATCAATGACAGGGGGGTGATCACCCCATATAGACTCCCTGATCACCCCCCTGTCAGTGATCACCCCCCTGTCATTGATAACCCCCCTGTCATTGATCACCCCCCTGTAAGACTCCATTCAGACGTCCGTATGTGTTTTACGGATCCACGGATCCATGGATCGGATCCGCAAAACACATACAGACCTCTGAATAGAGCCTTACAGGGGGGGTGATTACCCCATATAGACTCCCTGATCACCCCCATGTCATTGATCACCCCCCTGTAAGGCTCCATTCAGACGTCCGTATGTGTTTTGCGGATCCGATCCATGGATCCGTGGATCCGCAAAACACATACGGACCTCAGAATAGAGCCTTACAGAGGGGTGATCAATGACAGGGGGGTGATCAGGGAGTCTATATGGGGTGATCACCCCCCTGTCATTGATCACCCCCCTGTAAGGCTCCATTCAGACGTCCGTATGTGTTTTGCGGATACTCGGATCTGTGGATACGCAAAACACTGACACTGCGGATCCGCAAAACACATACGGACGTCTGAATGAAACCTTACAGGGGGGTGATCACCCCATATAGACTCCCTGATCACCCCCAGGTCATTGATCACCCCCCTGTAAGGTTCCATTCAGACATTTTTTTGGCACAAGTTAGCGGAAATGGATTTATTTATTTTTTGTTATTTCTTACAAAGTCTCATATTCCACTAACTTGTGACAAAAAATAAAATCTCACATGTACTCACCATACCCCTCACGGAATTCAAATGCGTAAAATTTTGTAGACACCCCAAAACACATTGCCCTACTTCTCCTGAGTATGGCGATACCACATGTGTGACTCTTTTTTTGCAGCCTAGATGCGCAAAGGGGCCCAAATTCCTTTTAGCAGGGCATTTTTAGACATTTATATTCCAGACTTCTTCTCACGCTTTAGGGCCCCTAAAATGCCAGGGCAGTATAAATACCCCACATGTGACCCCAATTTGGAAAGAAGACACCCCAAGTTATTCGCTGATGGGGCATATTGAGTCCATGAAAGATTTAACTTTTTTTCCCAAGTTAGCGGAAAGGGAGACTTTGAGAGAAAAAAAAAATAAAAAATTCTGCTAACTTGTGCCCAAAAAAAAAAAAACTTCTATGAACTCGCCATGCCCCTCACGGAATACCTTGGAGTGTCTTCTTTCCAAAATGGGGTCACATGTGGGGTATTTATACTGCCCTGGCATTTTCGAGGCTCTAAAGCGTGAGAAGATGTCTGGAATCCAAATGTCTAAAAATGCCCTCCTAAAAGGAATTTGGGCCCCTTTGCGCATCTAGGCTGCAAAAAAAGAGTCACACATGTGGTATCGCCGTACTCAGGAGAAGTAGGGCAATGTGTTTTGGGGTGTCTTTTTACATATACCCATGCTGGGTGAGAGAAATATCTCTCTATAATGACAACTTTGCATAAAAAAATGGGAAAAGTTGACTTTTAGAGAGCTATTTCTCTCACCCAGCATGGGTGTATGTAAAAATACACTCCAAAACACATTTCCCTACTTCTTCCGAGTACGTCGATACCACATGTATGACACTTTTCTGCAGCCTAGGTGGGCAAAGGGGCCCACATTCTAAAGAGCACCTTTTTTTTACACATTTTGATTTCAAACTACTTCTCACGCATTAGGGCCCCTAAAATGCCAGGGCAGTATAACTATCCCACAAGTTACTCCATTTTGGAAAAAAGACACCCCAAGGTATTCCGTGAGGGGCATGGCGAGTTCCTAGATTTTTTATTTTTTGTCACAAGTTAGCGGAAAATGATGATTTTTTTTTTGTTGTTTTACAAAGTCTCATATTCCACTAACTTGTGACAAAAAATAAAAACTTCCATGAACTCACTATGCCCATCACGAAATACCTTGGGGTGTCTTCTTTCCAAAATGGGGTCACTTGTGGGGCAGTTATACTGCCCTGGAATTTTAGCGGCCCTAATGCGTGAGAAGTAGTTTGAAATCAAAATGTGTAAAAAATGCCCTGTGAAATCCTAAAGGTGCTCTTTGGAATGTGGGCCCCTTTGCCCACCTAGGCTGCAAAAAAGTGTCACACATGTGGTATCGCCGTATTTAGGAGAAGTTGGGCAATGTGTTTTGGGGTATCTTTTTACATATACCCATGGTAGGTGAGAGAAATATTTCTCTAAAAGACAACTTTTCCCATTTTTTTATACAAAGTTGTCATTTGACAGAGATATTTATCTCACCCAGCATGGGCATGTTTAAAAAGACACCCCAAAACACATTGCCCAACTTCTCCTGAGTACGGCGATACCACATGTGTGACACTTTTTTGCAGTCTAGGTGGGCAAAGGGGCACAAATTCTAAAGAGCACCTTTAGGATTTCACAGGGCATTTTTTACACATTTTGATTCCAAACTACTTCTCACGCATTAGGGCCCCTAAAATGCCAGGGCAGTATAACTACCCCACAAGTGACCCCATTTTGGAAAGAAGACACCCCAAGGTATTCCGTGAGGGGCATGGCGAGTTCCTAGAATTTTTCTATTTTTTGTCACAAGTTAGTGGAATATGAGACTTTGTAAGGAAAAAATAATTTACAAAAATCATTATTTTCCGCTAACTTGTGACAAAAAATAAAAAGTTCTATGAACTCACTATGCACATCAGCGTATACCTTAGGGTGTCTACTTTCCAAAATGGGGTCATTTGTGGGGTTTTTCTACTGTATGGGCATTGTAGAACCTCAGGAAACATGACAGGTGCTCAAAGTCAGAGCTGCTTCAAAAAGCGGAAATTCACATTTTTGTACCATAGTTTGTAAACGCTATAACTTTTACCCAATTTTGCCCAAACATTTATTTTTTTAGCAAAGACATGTAGAACAATAAATTTAGAGAAAAATCTATATAGAAATGTATTTTTTATATTTTTTATTTTACAACTGAAAGTGAAAAATTTCAGTTTTTTGCAAAAATTTAGGTAAATTTCGATTAATAACAAAAAAAAGTTAAAATGTCAACAGCAATGAAATACCACGAAATAAAAGCTCTATTAGTGAGAAGAAAAGGAGGTAAAATTCATTTGGGTGGTAAGTTGCATGACCGAGCAATAAACGGTGAAAGTAGTGTAGTGCAGAATTGTAAAAAGTGGTCTGGTCATTAAGGGTGTTTAAGCTAGGGTAGCTGAGGTGGTTAAGGGTGTGCACACTTATGCAACCATATTATTTAATTTTTATATTTTTTCTTCCCTCTATCTAAAAGATTTCAGTTTGTTTTTCAATTGAGGTGTACAGTTTATAGGTCACATTAAAGGTAGAAAAGTTTTGAAATGACTTATCTTTGTATATTATATTTTTTTGTTGCATCACAGAAACATGACATTTTAACAGGTGTGTAGACTTTTTATATCCACTGTATGTAACTCTCAGCCAATACAGGCCCCAAAACATAAGGCATTCACCTGACATACTGTAAAGGCCTTTTATGCCGCTGTATTTACATAAGGCAAAGACCATTCTTTGTTCTGGGTTGAGGCGGGTATGTGTGGGCTGGCATGAGGAAATTCAAGTACACGTGGTCATCACATGCCTCATGTCACGTGAGCTAGGCGAGTGCGCTTATCGGTCACAATCCCCCCTGCTGTGATGAACGTCCTTTTGGACAGAACACTCGACGAGGAGTAAGCCAAGAGTTCCATGGAAAATTGTGCCAGCTCTGGCCACAGGTCAAGCCTGCACACCCAGTAGTCAAGGGGTTCCTCGCTTCTCAGAGTGTCCACATTGGCTGTTAACCCGATGTAGTCGGACACCTGTCGGTCTATGCATTCCCTGAGGCTGGATCCAGAGGGAGGCTGTCGATGGGTTGGCTGCAAGAATAATCTCATATCCGAAGTGACCAACACATCTTCAAACCGCCCTCTTTTTGCAGGGCGGAAATTTCTCTGCCAGTGCCCGCAAAGAGCAGAATGCAGCATCTCTCGCAGCAAGGCCTGGAAATGCTGCATTCTGACAGCATTCTGTGATGCTGGCAACATGTCTGCCATTTTGTGTTTGTACCAGGGGTCTAAGTACGCTGCCACCCAGTACAGGTCCTTGACCTTTATGCTTTTTATACGAGGGTCCCTCTTCAAACACTGGAGCATGAAGGCCATCATTTACACTAAATTGGATGCGGTGGAATGGCCTGGCTCCTGCTCATCGCCCAGGAGAATGTCATCCTCGGTCTCCTCCCCCCAGCCACAGACAACACCAGGGATTTACAAAGAAAAAGGTGATTAATCAGCACCTCCCAATGCGCAGGTGCACGCTGCCATGGCTGAAAACAGAAAAAAAAGAGGAATGCAGCAGCACCCTGCAAATCAGATAAAGTACAATAATTCCATAGTCACAAAAATTATTATAGTGCTAATGCTACACTTATTTATAAAGTGAGATGCTTGGCAAATGCATTTGGTACAACCAAAATGGCCTCCATTACTTACAAGGGATGCAGGTACAAACATGCATGCCGAGCCCACTCTATACCTTTCCTTGTGCCTGACAGCTTCCAATGAATGCAGTGAGAGCAGGCCACAGCTTTATACTGAGACTAATTAAAATCAGCCTATGGGGCAGACAGGCTAGTCAGGAGTGCATGACTATCTGGAGTGCCACACCTCCAGCACTGTAAATCTACAAAGAAAAAGGGGGTTAGTCAGCACCTCCCAATGCGCAGGTGCACGCTGCCATGGCTGAAAACTGAAAAAAAGAGGAATGCAGCAGCACCCTGCAAATCAGATAAAGTACGAAAATGCCATAGTCACAAAAATTATAATAGTGCTAATGCTACACTTATTTATAAAGTGAGATGCTTGGCAAATGCATTTTGTACAAAACCATCTGAGCCCATCAACACCAGAGATCCCCAAAAAGTTTAAAGCCTGCTCTTCTTGCTCCTCCTCCTCCCCCCAGTCACAATCCTCCTCTGACTCCTCTTCAGACTCCTGCTGACTTGTCTCAGATGGAGTAGCCCCCCTGGAAATTCATTCAGCACTGCGACTTTCTCATCTTCCAGCTTCTGCTCCTCAACGGCTTGATCAATGACATGACGCAATGCATGCTCCAGAAAGAAGGCGTAAGGTACGATGTCACTGATGGCGCCCTGGCTGCGACTGACCAGTTTGGTGATCTCATCAAATGGCCTCAGAAGTCTGCATGCATCGCACATGAGCAGCCACTGGCACGGTGAAAAAAAAACAAGCTCCCCAGAACATGTCATGCCGCAGAGTTCGTACAGATAGTCATTAACGTGACGTTTCTGCTGGAGCAGCCTATCAAGCATATACAAGGTGGAGTTCCAGTGTGTCGGGCAGTCATAAATCAGACGTCTGACGGCCAGTGGTGTCACCTCTAAACGTCAGCAAGGCGAACAATGGCTGTGCAAGATCTTCTAAAATGTCCAGAGATTTTCTTGGCCTGCCGCAAGATGTCCTGGACCCCGGGGTATTTGGCAGCAAATCGCTACACAACAAAGTTCAGGACATGTGCCATGCCCGGTACATGTGTCATTTTGCCCTGTTTCAGCACGCTAGGCAGATTGGCACCGTTGTCGCACACCACTTTACCAACTGTCAAATTGAGCAGTAGCCATTGATCGGCCTGTGACCGCAAAGCTGAAAGCAGTGCATGACCGGTGTGGCTTTTGGCTTCCAGGCAACAGCCACAGCACAGCATGGCAACGTCTCACCTGGCACGTCAAATAGGTTCTGGGGAGCTCGGGGGGTGCAGCAGGAGAGGCGGTAGCAGTCGAAAAGGAGGAGTCAGCCGAGGAGGAGACGGAGGATGGAGTAGGAAAAGAAGAGACAGGCCTGCATGCAAACCGTGGCGGTAACACTAAATCCACACAGGTGCCACGGGTTACATGTTTGATGGCCGTCAGAAGATTCACCCAGTGGGCAGTAAAAGTTATGTACCTTCCCTGCCCGTGTTTACTAGACCACGTGTCTGTAGTAAGATGTATCTTGGCACTGACTCTGTATGCTAAAGATATATTAACTTGCCGCTGAACATGGGCATATAGCTCTGGAATTCCCTTTGAGGGAGAAATATTTCCTTCCAAGGACCTTCCATTGCAGTGTGCCAATGGCCACAAATTTTCTAAAGGCCTCCGAGTCCACCTGTTTATTTGGCAGTAGTTGGCGGGCAAGCAGTTCCGACAAGCCAGCGGTCAGCCGTTGAGCAAGAGGATTATCCGGCGTCATCATTGCTATATGCTCAAACATTTGGGCCAAGGAAGCCTGCCTTGTGCCAGATGAATGCGACAACGGCATGGTGGAAGGTGGAAGGAGGACAAATGCGAGGAGAGAGGAGAAGGAGAAGAGGCAGGACGTGGAGTGCCGGGTTCTGACGGCGTTGCTCCTACTGGGTTTGGTGATGGGAGGCCAGGTACCTTCTTAAGGCGGTCGTCCCTAGGTGAGTGTTGGGCTTACTGCAACTAGGGTTGAGCGAACCCGAAATGTAAAGTTCGGGTTCGTACCGAAACTTTAGGATTTTTAGACCCCGGACCTGAACATTTAAGTAAAAGTTTGGGTTCGGTGTTCGGCACTTTCTTAGAGCTTTTTGAAAGGCTGCACAGCAGCCAATCAACAAGCAGTTAACTGTCTGACCTTAGAAGCCATCACAGCCATGCCTACTAATGGCATGGCTGTGATTGGCCAGGGCAGCATGTGACCCAGGCTCTATATAAGCTTGAGTCACATAGCGCTGCACATCAGTCTGCTGTTACAAGTGTAGGGAGAGGATGCTGCTGGACTTGTGATTTCAGGGAGAGAATAGGACAGAATCTTACTCAGCGATCTAAATAGAAATAGTTGTGTAGGTGCAGGGCACAATCGCTTTACCCTGCCCTGAGCCCATTGACCAAAAAAAAAGAACTTTTATAATTTTGTTAGTCAGGTGAGCGGCGGCCATTTTATGCAAGCTCAGTGCACCAGCACTGCATCTGAGCTTTTGGGACATTGCAAATCACAATTTTTTTGGCACTCTATAACATCTGGATTAGTCACTGTGCAATTTAAGGTAGAAATATACCCATAATTTTCTGGGGTTTTAAAAACACACTTTTTTGCCAAAAAACAATATTTTCCTGATCTGCAAGTGTTAAATTTAAGTTTAATATATACAGCTTTCATTTTCTGTTACAAAAATAAACAAACACTTTTTTTTGGCACTCTACAAGATCTGGATTAGTCAGTGTGCAATTTAAGATAGAAATACACCCATCATTTTCTGGAGTTAAAAAAAAAACTAAAAACTTTTTTGCCAAGAAAATGTGTTTTCCTGATATGCAAATGTTAAATTCAAGTTTAATATATACAGCTTTCATATTCTGTTACCAAAAAAAACACTGTTTTGGCAATCTAGAACATCTGGATTAGCCAGTGTGCAATTTAAGCTAGAAATACACCCATAATTTTCTGTGGTTTTAAAAACACACTTTATTGACAAAACACTATTTTCAGGCCTTGCAACATCAGCACGTGTGAAATTACAGGCTTATATACTGCTGTAAAATTCAGTTGTTAAACAAACACTCATTTGGGCAAAAAAATTTAGTTGGCAGCCTTTGATGCAGATGTCATTGTAAGATACACCCTTAACCCCTTGAGGACCGGGCTCAGTTTCACCTTCAGGACCAGGCCATTTTTTGCAAATCTGACCAGTGTCACTTTATGTGGTGATAACTTTTAAATGCTTTGACTTATCCATGCCATTCTCAGATTGTTTTTTTTTTGTCACATATTGTACTTCATGACACTGGTCAAATGGAGTAAATAAAAACAAATTTTTTTAAATAAAAAAATACCAAATTTGGCAAAAAATTTGCAACATTTGCAAATTTCCAAGTTTCAATTTATCTACTTCTATAATACATATTAATACCTACAAAAATAGTTATTAATTTACATTTCATATATGTCTTCTTCATGTTAAGATCATTTTGGGAATGACATTTTTTTTTGGGGGGACGTTACAAAGCTTAGAAGTTTAGAAGTAAATCTTGAAATTTCTCAGAAATTTTCAAAAAACAACTTTTTAAGGACCAGTTCAGGTCTGAAGTCATTTTGTGAAGCTTACATGATAGAAACCACCCAAAAATGGCCCCATTCTAGAAACTACACCTCTCAAGGTATTCAAAACTGATTTTTACAAACATTGTTAACCCTTTCGGTGTTCCACAAGAATTAATGGAAAATAGAGATACAATTTCAAAATTTCACTTTTTGGGCAGATTTTCCATTGTAATATTGTTTTTCCAGTTACAAAGCAAGGGTTAACAGCCAAACAAAACTAATTATTTATGGCCCTGATTCTGTAGTTTATAGAAACACCCCATATGTGGTCGTAAACTGCTGTACGGGCACACGGCAGGACGCAGAAGGAAAGGAATGCCATACAGTTTTTGGAAGGCAGATTTTGCTAGACTGTTTTTTTTGGACACCATGTCCCATTTGAAGCCCCCCTGATGCACCCCTAGAGTAGAAACTCCATAAAAGTGACCCCATCTAAGAAACTACACCCCTCAACGTATTCAAAACTGATTTTACAAACATCGTTAACCCTTTAGGTGTTCCACAAGAGTTATTGGCAAATAGAGAAGAAATTTCAGAATTTCGATTTTTTTGGCAAATTTTCCATTTTAAGATTTTTTTTCCCAGTTACAAAGAGTAGAAACTGTGAAAAATGACCCCATTTTAGATACTACGGGATACGATGGAAGTTTTGTTGGTGCTAGTTAAGGTACATATGATTTTTGGTTGCTCTATATTACACTTTTTGTGAGGCAAAGTAACGAGAAATAGCTTTTTTGGCACAGTTTTTATTTTTTGTTATCTACAACATTCATCTAACAGGTTAGATTATGTGGTATTTTTATAGAGCAGGTTGGCACGGACGCGGCAATACCTAATATGTATACAATTTTTTTATTTATGTAAGTTTTACACAATGAATTCATTTTTGAAACAAAAAAAAAATATGTTTTAGTGTCTCCATACTCTAAGAGCCATAGTTTTTTCAGTTTTTGGGCAATTATCTTGGGTAGTGTATAATTTTTGCGGGATGAGATGACGGTTTGATTGGCGCTATTTTGGGGTGCATATGAGTTTTTGATCGCTTTCTATTACACTTTTTGTGATGTAAGGTGACAAAAAATTGTTTATCAATCAACACCAATAAATGACTCACAGAAGTGAGTACCCGTGCCAAACCTGCACGCAAAGTAGAACACCAAAGAAGAGAAAAGGCTAGCACAAATAAATCTTTAACAAATAAAGCTTTATTAAAGTCTCAACACGAGACAAAATATGATAAAATACAGATAAGAGACAGTATTGTGGTGGGTATAGAACACACAGGAAAAAAATATACGGCACCACTGGTATATAGGCGTATACATATAATTATAAATATCCAGACTAATTAAATCATGTAGATAGCATAATATATAAATAACATGAACCGGATATCTAAAAAATAATAAGGCCAAGCCACGGTTAACAAACCAGAATGGAGAACCAAAACAGTACAAAAGGTATAAAGTGCAAAGTGCAACCATACATAGAACATGGATAACTACAACTGAGCTAACCACAATGGAGCCATGGCATAAGTACCTGAGTGGTAAACCAGAACCCCAACGCACGTTTCACGTTAAGCTTCTTCAGGGGGAGAAGGTGTATACGTGAAACGTGCGTTGGGGTTCCGGTTCACCACTCAGGTACTTATGCCATGGCTCCATTGTGGTTAGCTCAGTTGTAGTTATCCATGTTCTATGTATGGTTGCACTTTGCACTTTATACCTTTCGTACTGTTTTGGATCTCCATTCTGGTTTGTTAACCGTGGCTTGGCCTTATTTTTTAGATATCCGGTTCATGTTATTTATATATTATGCTATCTACATGATTTAATTAGTCTGGATATTTATAATTATATGTATACACCTATATACCAGTGGTGCATTATAGACAAGCACCCATTCGCTGTCTGATGTGTGTACATATACACTATAAGTGATTTTTTATACTGTCAATTGTGACGTTTTATCTTTATGTTATTTAATTTCTGTACAAATTGTGTATTTTGTATGACATTTTAATTATTTTTAAAAAGTTATTGCATCAATAAAGTGACTTGTTTGAGCAAACTTTCCAGATATTGAGTGCCATATCTCCAATATTAATTAAATTTTTTACTTTCTGGTGTTTGGAGTTCACACCTAGATATTGAGCACCTCTCTATCCTACGGAGTAGTAGAGCCACTCCATATTGCTAATTCTTTAACTTTGTCTGAACAGATCTATGCCTTTAGCACCATGGACAGCAGGATGCCTGAGAAGGCGTCCTGTTGCCATGGGAACCTTCCCCGTCTGCCACAACTGAGCAGACGGGGAAGGGGAAGGAGGGGGGCTCCCTGACTGTCACCCTATTCCATACAGCGGTCCGTACGGACCATGGTATGGAAAGGGTTAAACGGCTGACATCACAGCACAGATGTCAGTTGTTTATACCAGAGTGTCAGCAATGTGCTGACACTCTAGTATACCCACTGGACACCAATGAATATTCAAGAGGAGGCGAGCGCCTGCAACCCCCCCTGCACCACCTGCCGGCATAAAATCATTCAGGGGTGCAGGGGGGGGGGGGGTGAAAAAATCTTTATTTTGGGCATTTTAAAGTTTCTGATCCCCGCGGTCAGGGAAAGCGGGGATCAGAAACTGCAGAAAGCGCTGCAAACCGCAGGTCTGAATTGACCTTCGGTTTGCAGTGAACGCCGATTAGGGGGGGGATGGGTGTCACAGAACCCAAGGTGCCTGGCTGTGTGTAACAGCCGGGGTCTCAGCGCTGTCACCGTATACTCATCATGGAGCGCTAAGTAGCAGTGCTCCATGACGAGTATAGGTCGGGAAGGTGTTAACACATTTGGGTTAGATTCAGAGATTTGAAATACTGCCATTTGGTGCACCAATATTGAATTCAGGCCTACACTGGTTCAGGCCGTGTGAGATACACAATCTACATACAAGGTTTGATTCAGGCATTTGAAATGCAGCCATTTTGGGCAAAGAAATATTTAATTCAGGCATGTGCTGGTTAGGGCCATGTGAGATACACCCTCTACATACAGGGCTTTGATTCAGGCATTTGAAATGCAGCCATTTTGGGAAAAGAAATCTTTAATTCAGGCCTAGTCTGGTTCAGGCCATGTGAGTTACACCCGTTACATACTGTCGTTCTATTCTACTATTAATTAAACACCCATTTAGGGCAAGATCCTAAATTCGAGAAATAAGAGGAGAGCGTCAAATAAGGGACGCGGCTCAGGTCGTGGGGCTGCTGGTGGAGCTCCTGTTGCAGGGAGAGGACGTGGTCGATCTGTGCCAGCTACACGCACAAGTCAAACCCCTTCCTCAGGTGCGAGTAGGCGAGAGAACCTGCAGCGGTATTTGGTCTGGCCTAATGCGGCTCTACGAATGGTGAGGCCTAAACAAGTACAGGCTATAGTAGATTGGGTTGCTGACAGTGGATCCAGTTCCTTCACATTGTCTCCCACCCAGTCTCCTGCTGAAATACCACAGTTGGCACCTGCAGCCGATGTCCATCAGTCTTTCACTTCACCCCCTTGCAAATCAGCCGAGCAGTCTGAGCCCCAAGTCATGCAGCAGTCTCTTCTGCTTTTTGATGACTCTGTTAGCAGGGTTTCCCAGGGCCATCCACCTAGCCCTGCCCTAGAAGTGGAAGAGATTGAGTGCACCGATGCCCAACCACTTATCTTTCAAGATGAATACATGGGAGGACCATCGCAGCACGTGTTGGATGATGACGAAACACAGGTGCCAACTGCTGGGGCTTTCGAAAGTGTGCAGACCGACAAGAAAGGCAGGGGTGAAGACTGGGTGGAAGATGATGTGGCGGACGATAAGGTCCTCGACCCCACATGGAATCAAGGTCATGCGAGTGACCTATGTAATTCGGAGGAAGAGGCGGTGGTCGCACAGAGCCACCAGCACAGCAGAAGAGGAAGCAGGGTGCAAAAGCGTAGCGGCCGTCCTCTAGACAGTATGCCTCCTACTGCCCACTGTAGCAAGAAACCGAGCACAACAAAGCCAGCTCCAAGGTGTTCCCTGGCGTGTCAATTCTTCAGACAATGTACTGACGACAAGACACGTGTAACGGTCACGTACACACACACACACACACACACAGGGGGGAAGATAGTGACCACTGCGCTCCACCCTCACCCCTGGCCCTGCCTACTTGCCTCACGAGTTCTGATGACAGGGGACAACTGGACGGCAGTCCCTAACTTAGGATACATGCAGGAAGGACAGACAAGACAAAT
Organism: Bufo gargarizans; assembly: GCF_014858855.1. Lineage (NCBI taxonomy): Eukaryota > Metazoa > Chordata > Amphibia > Anura > Bufonidae > Bufo > Bufo gargarizans. The sequence continues at coordinate 545,308,208 of NC_058081.1, forward strand.
AACGGATAGTGAACGGACCGGGTCAAAACTAAGAGGAAAACGCAGTATAGAGGGATAAGCAAAGAATGGTCAGGAGAATCCGGGGTCATAAATGCCAGGAGAGTCGAGAAGTACCAAAGGAGTCAGCAAAGAATAGTCAGGTGGAAGCCGAGGTCAAAATACCAGGAGGGATGCGCAGTACAGGAGGAGCAGGCAAAGGATTATCAGGGAACAGGATCAGGTAAGTATACAGGTATCCAACAAATGCCAGGAACCTAAATTAACAGGCAACCTGTGGCCAGCAGGCTGCCTGTATTTATAGTGGGGAGTGAGGGTCATGAGACGTGGCCAGCGTCACATGACCGACAGACTGACCAGTCGAGCACCGAGTGATCAGCTTGGCGCTCAAGGCAGAACTTGGAGCAGGGAGTCTCCCAGCTAGCAAAGCTTCTCTGGGAACGAGGTCAAACACAGATCCTCGCTCCTGAAGCTAAGCAGCAGGTCTGTGGGTGATGGGAGACCGAGTGCGCCTTCGGCACCCGTTAAAACACAAGTGGTTTTCACGCTGTGCAATCAGAGCATGAATTGAGGCATAAACGTTCTCAACCTGAGCACAACCTGCATGACCAGGCATTTAAGTGAAAAGCACGAGCTGCAGTGGAGTAGACACCTCAAAAACCAAGAACGGTCTCTGGCTCCTCCTGCTTCCTCTTCTGCTCCAGTCTCGGTCTCTTCATCCACCTCTGCAGTGACAGTGCCACCTGGCACCCCATAAACAGAGGATCTGCCAGCAACACCAACACATGGGTCACCAAGCATCTCCACAATGTCCCAAGGAAGCGTTCAGCTCTCCATGTCCCAAACACTGGAGAGGAAGAGGAAGTACCCCCCTACCCACCCGTGATCCCTGGCCCTGAATGCCAGCATTTCTAAATTACTGGCCTTTGAAATGCTGTCATTCCGTCTGGTGGAGACAGATAGTTTAAAAGGCCTTATGGCGGTGGCTGTCCCACAGTACGTCGTGCCCAGCCGCCACTACTTTTCAAGGCGAGCCATCCTTCCCTGCACAACCAAGTAGGGGACAAAATCTGGTGTGCACTGCGCAATGCCATCTGTGGCAAGGTGCACCTGACTACGGATATGTGGACCAGTAAGCACGGTCAGGACTGTTATATTTCCATAACAGAACACTGGGTAAATGCAGTGGCGGCTGGGCCTGAGGCGGATAGCAGTTTGGCGCATGTCCTTCCACCACCGAGGATTGCAGGGCGCTTCAGTTTGCCTCCTGTTGCTTCCTCCTCCTACTCTGCTTCCTCGTCCTCTACCAACACCTTTACCACCAACTTCAGCACAGCTAGAGGTAAATGACAGCAGGCAGTTTTAAAACGTATCTGTTTGGGGGACAAACCCCACACCGCGCAGGAGCTGTGGACGGGCCTTGAACAACATACTGATGAGTGGTTTGTGCCTTGCACGACATGTCAGAGCTGCTGCATAAAGTGCGGGCCATCTGTTCAAGCTTTCGGCATTCTCACCCTGCTGCTGCTTGCCTGTCAGTGCTGCAGCGCAACTTCGGCCTTCCCGCTCACCGCCTCATATGCGACGTGCCCACAAGGTGGAACTCCACCTTTCACATGCTGGCCAGACTGTGCGAGCAGACGATAGTGGATTTTCACATGCAGCACGCGCGGGTGAGTCGCTCAGCGGAACAGCACCACTTCAACACCAATGACTGGGCCTCCATGCGAGACCTGTGTTCCTTGTTGCGCTGTTTCGAGTACTCCACCAACATGGCCAGTGCCGATAACGCTGTTCTCAGCGTTACTATCCCACTTCTATGCCTCCTTGAAAAAACACTCCTGGCGATGATGGAAGAGGATGTGGCACAGGAGGAGGAGGAGGAGGAGGAGGAGGAAGAGGGATCATTTTATAGGGTTTCCAGGCCAGTCATTCACAAGTGGCTCTAAAGGTGGGTTCCTGCACCCACAAACCCAAGTTACACAATTGTCTATCCAGGGCACAGTTCTGGAGGATGACGAGGTGGAGGATGAGGAAGAGGAGATGGAGGAGATGGAGGAGGAGGAACCATGTTCACAGCAGGGTGTCACCCAGACCAGCTCATGGCCATCACCGGTGCGTTGATGGGGGGATACAGAGGACACAGACGATAAAACTCCCAAAGAGGACAGCTTTTCGTTGGCTCTGGGCAGCCTGGCACACATGAGCGATTACATGCTGCAGTGTCTCCGCAGCGACCGCCGAGATGCCCACATTCTAACTTGTGCTGATTACTAGGTGGCTACGCTGCTGGATCCCCATTACAATGACAACGTACCGTTCTTAATTCCCTCACTGGTGCGTGATCGTAAGATGCGCGAGTAAAAGCGCTGCTGGTGGCATTCCCACCTGACAGCGGGGGCACAGTGGAAGCACAAGGCGAAGGCAGAGAATGAGGAAGAGGTCGCCAAAGCAGCTGGGGCATCGCCAGCACCTCAGAAGGCAGGGTTAGCATGGCCGAAATATGGAAAAGCTTTGTTAGCACGCCACAACAACCAGCACAACAGGCTGATATTGAACGTCTTAGCAGGAGGCAGCATTTCACCAACATGGTGGAGCAATATGTGTGCACACGCCTACACGTAATGAATGACGGGTCTGCCCCCTTCAACTTCTGGGTCTTCAAATTGGCCTGAGCTTGCCCTTTACGCCTTGGAGGTGCTGGCCTGCACTGCAGCCAGTATATTATCTGAACATGTATTTAGCACGGCAGGGGGCGTCATCACAGACAAACGCAGCCGCCTGTCCACAGCCAATGTGGACAAGCTCACGTTCATTAAAATGAACCAGGCATGGATCCCTCAGGACTTGTCTGTACCTTGTGCAGAATGTATACCGGCACTAAGCAGCCATTGTTAAACTGAAGCGCAATTGCTCATTCTTGTATTTTGGATATTTCACACTCTTTTAGAGTGTACCCTAATTTTTAAAAATTAAATTAAAACCAAAAACCTGTGTTGGCTACCTCGTCCTCCTCCACCGCCGCTTCCACCTACACCGCTACATCCACCACCTCCTCAAACTCCTACTCCATATGGAACTCCACCTCCTAAATCAAATTTTTATTTTTATTTGTACGTATTTTATTTTATATAATTTCACTACTTTGTCAGGTGAAATTCACCAATTTTTGGGTGTATAGTACCACTGCTATATCTAGTAGACAGGTTAAAAATAAAAAATAAAATCTCATTTACATTTTCGGGTAAATTTCAACAATTTTGGTGTGTATAGTACCACTGCTATACCTAGTGGACCGGCAAAAAATAAAAAAAAAATTGTCAGTTACATTTTCTGGTGAAATTAACAAATTTTTGGGTGTGATGTACCAGTGCTATACCTAGTAGACAGGTTTAAAAAAAAAAAATTGTCAGTTACATTTTTGGGTGAAATTCTCAAATTTTTGGGTGTAATATACCACTCCTTTACCTTTTTGACAGCTTAATAAATTTCAATAATTTTTCTGCTACATTCTTGGGTTGACATTATACAATTTTGTACGTGAATAAACACCTGCTATGCATAGGTGACAGGAAATAAAATCTAATATATTATTCAGTAATTAATGCGCGCCACATCCTTTCATTCAATGCTTAAACTTTGAAAAGTTGTCACACTTTTATGCTTTAATAATTTCTCCCATATTTCAGCTCTAATTTTAAATTTGAAAAAATGAATCCTCCCTTGGATGTGGTCTCTCTTTCTCACGCTCCCTCTCTGGCCTGGAACCCTGATTCCCTGCCACCCGTGATCACCATGGTAGGCGCATAAAAGAACATCAAAAGTTGATAGAGCAGATATCAAATTGGATCGTGAACATCACGGGGACGTGCGACATTGTGGGGTAGTAAGTGTGCGCATGCCTACACGAACTGACTGACAGGGGTCAGCCCATGCAACTTCTGGGTCGCTAAATTGGGCACATGGCCTGAACTTGCCCTTTACCTACCCCTTGGAGGTGCTGGCCTGCCCTGCAGCCAGTTTATTGTCTGAACGTGTGTTTAGCATGACTGGAGGGGGTTATCACAGGTTATATTTCCAAATGTTTTGGGCTGTACCCTAATTTTAAAAATTAAATTAAAACCAAAAAGCTGTGTAGGCTACTTCCTCCTCCTCCACCGCCGCTTCCACCTACACCACCACATCCACCGCCTCCTCAACTTCCTACTTCATATGGACCTCGTCCTCCTAGATCTACGTATTTTATGTTATTTAAAGTAATTTCCCTATCCACATTTGTTTGCAGAGCACTTGCCATGCTCTTAACCACATTTTGATGCCATTTGCAGCCCTCTAGCCCTTTCTATGACATTTTTACAGCCATTTTAGTGCTCAAACGTTCGGGTCCCCATTGACTTCAATGGGGTTCGGGGTCAAGTTCGCGTCCCGAACTCGAACTTTTTTCTTTTTTCTCAAGTTCGGCCGAACCCGTCGAACCCGAACATCCAGGACTCCGCTCAACTCTAGAATACACAAAGAAAGCTAAAAATACAATAAAATGCAGTAATAAGAAACTGATTTACTGCAGTCCCCCAATAAAGTCCCTGAATCTGAAGTAGCACACTTATACAAACACACACTTAAATCAAACATGCAACACGCAAACTCGCGTTATATTCCTGCTTATATAAATGGAGCTCTCAAAACCAGCCTGTTTTGTTTCCTCTGGATTTAAGGGACTGGGCTGCCCTGAAGACTGGCTTTTTACCTTTTCCTAATTAGACAGCACACCCTACTCACACACCCTGTAGAAGAGAAAAAAATAATAATGTTATCACAGTATATTCTCAGCTGCTTTTTAATGAACCTTGCAGCAGAAGCAACAGTGTACAATAAAGTCAAATACAGCCACACTGGGATAGTGTACAATAAAGTCAAATACAGCCACTCAGCAATGCACACAAATAATTTTGCTCTCAGATACTCCCTCACTTGATCTAAAGCCACACACTTAGGCCTCTTTCACACTACCGTTTTTTTTTCCGTTTTGCAGTCTGTTTTTTGCGTTCCGTATACAGTCCGTATACGGAACCATTCATTTCGATGGTTCCGCAAAAAAAACGGAATGTGTTCCGTATGCATTCCGTTTCCGTATTTCCGTTTTTCCGTTCCGTTTAAAGATAGAACATGTCCTATTATTGCCCGCAAATCACGGTCCGTGGCTCCATTCAAGTCAATGGGTCCGCAAAAAAAATGGAACACATACGGAAATGCATCCGTATGTCTTCCGTTTCCGTTCCATTTTTTCTGAACCATCTATTGAAAATGTTATGCCCAGCCCAATTTTTTCTATGTAATTACTGTATACTGTATATGCCATATGGAAAAACGGAACGGAACAACGGAACGGAAATGGAACCACAACGGAAGCAAAAAACGGAACAACGGATCCGTGAAAAACGGACCGCAAAACACTGAAATGGACATACTGTAGTGTGAAAGAGGCCTAATACAAACACACACTAAGGCCTCATGCACACGACCGTTTTTTTTTAAGGTCCGCAAAAACGTGGTCCGTAGGTCCGTGATCCGTGACCGTTTTTTCGTCCGTGGGTCTTCCTTGATTTTTGGAGGATCCACGGACATGAAAAATGAAAAAAAAATCTAAGTCAAGTTTGCCATTGAAATGATAGGAAAAAACGGACACGGATCACGGACACGGATCACAGACGCGGATGACAATCTTGTGTGCATCCGTGTTTTTTCACGGACCCATTGACTTGAATGGGTCCGTGAACCGTTGGCCGTGAAAAAAATAGGACAGGTCATATTTTTTTCACGGCCAGGAAAAACGAATCACGGATGCGGCTGCCAAACGGTTCATTTTCCGATTTTTCCACGAAAAAAAAAGGAAAACGGTACAACGGCTACGGATGCACACAACGGTCGTGTGCATGAGGCCTTAGGCAAGGTCTACACGACGACATTTGTCGTGTGACATTTTGTTGCACCAATGTCACGCGACAATTTTTATAATGGCAGTCTATGTTGTCGCACTGCAACATGCAACATGTTGCGACTGCAACGCAACAGTAGCAGAAAATCCATTCAAGATGGATTTTTCTGCAACTGTTGTGTCGCAGTCGCAGCATGTTGCATGTTGCAGTGCAACACCATAGACTGCCATTATAAAAATTGTTGCGCGACATTAGTGCAACAAAATGTTGCGTGACAAATGTTGCGCCCTATCTGTTGCGCAACTTTTTGTCGCGCAACAAATGTCGTCGTGTAGACCTAGCCTTAAATCAAACATGCGACGCGCAAACTCGCGCTATATGCCTGCTTATATAAATGGAGCTCTCAAAACCAGCCTGTTTTGTTTCCTCTGGATGCAAAGGCGTTTCCTCTAGATTCAAAGGGATTTTTTCAGTGAAATAGTAGTATAGGAAGCAATTTGGAGTCTGTTGTGGAGCAGAACAGTTCTTTACTGAATAATTCAAATGCAAACATTTCAGGACACGTCTAATTATCACGCATGAAGTGGCAATATGTTACTCAAAATGCCGTTTCCATGGATGTTACAGTTTTTACAGCTGCACAGGTAATAACATGCCAAAAGAGTGTTTCTTTAAGATGGTCTTTCTCAATCTACACTCCACTAGCTGACTCTGACATAAGCATCTAGACTTGAGGTGTAATACTTTACCTTAGGCAAAGCAACTCTCACGGCAGGCAAACACTTCTGCCCTATTCTTTGAACTGGCTCCAGTACTCACAATACATTTCCATGGTATGCACCTTGAGATGTGGAGATACCCACAGTGGATCAAACTGTGCTTTGGTGTGCCTAGGCATCGGAGGTATATCCTGAACACAGATTACAAAGAGTCAATAAGTCCTTTTCAAACAAGTCATCTCTAATGGTGCACCAATCAGTAATATCTACTCTGACCTGATAAAATGTGAAGTTGCATTGCATGTATTGTGCAAAAAAGATGCACATCAGTAGTGCGGATTTGCGCAATCGCAAAAATAATGACAAGATCACAAATTCTAGAATTTGTGAATTTATAGCGAATATTATACAAAAAATTTGCGAAATATTGCAAAAACGAAAATTGCCTATGCTGCTCATCACTAAAAGTAATTAAAGACTTATTCTAGGGTAGATTGACAAGTGTAGTGGCAGGGGCTAATCTCGTCACACATGCACAAAGTGTATATGTTACTCCCAGTTCATCTTTATTTATACTCCAGGATAAGCAAAGTAATCAAAATATGATGATGTAAAGATGCAGAATTTCTTGGAGATTTGCACAATTTCCTGGAAAACCATCAGAACATATTACCGCACATAGGTAAATAGAATTTTGAAATCACATCGGGTTCAGCTAAGGAAAACCATTGTTCTTTCCAACTTTTCTTTCCTAGACCACAGTGACCTTGGCAGCTTAAAGCTTAAGCAAATGATAACCATGTGTAAACAAAACATTTGTATCATGCACGTACAAAATTAACTCCCCCATTAGGCCCCTTTCACTCAGCTTCTAGTGTACAGGTAACCAGATAATCTCTATCATATGGGTATGTGGAGAAGCAAATTCTCACTGCACCATATTAGGTATGCCTCGCAATATAGTCCCTGCAAGTAGGTGGACCCAACAGTGTTGTATGCCGCAATCCCTATGATGTTCCATGTAGTCAATGATCGTATGTGTACCAGCATACATATCTACACTGTTTCCACAGTTCAAAAGTTTTCGCTGCTGAACCCATGGAAACACTATTTAATAACAGGTATTGTTTCTTCAGTGTGCACTAGGCACTAAAAACGCTATTTCAGGTGAAGGGACAGGAGCAGTGATGGCCAGTTCGCATTGTTTGCCCGCGAACATATGCGGGCTGCCATCTTTTTTCATGGCAAGGCGCAGGTAAGCCCTTACCTGTGCCTGTGCCGCGAGCCGGTCTGAAAACAAATGCGGTCATCGGGAGCAGGCAGTTCCAAGAACAGTCCGATGAAGGCCCCCGGTGGCCCCCGCGGGCGGACAATGCGAATTGGCCATCACTGGACAGGAGCACTGCAGTAGTTTCTGCATCAAAAACACATATACTGACCATTTTAGGAGGCTACATACAGCACTGTGGAGACATTTTAGGCAGGTGTGGAAAGAAAGTTTTCAAAAATAGAAGTTTAAATTTAATCTGCAGTAGGACAACTTCCCTAAACATATAGCCAATGTCATTAACCTCTTTCCTACCGCCGCAAATTCATTTATGAAGTTATTGTGCGAAGTTTTGCAACACTTCGCGAAGCAATAACTTCGGCTCATCGGAGCCAATACATTCTAATATTGTACAGAGCTACTTTAGAGCTATTTTTCTAATAGAAATGTACGATTTCAGTAATTAAAGTATATTACAAAAATGTCAGTATCACTGCCCCTACACATTACACAAATAAAATAAAGAATGACAGTTACGCTTTAATGGGAAATTTAGAGAAATGTATACCCCCCAAGAAAAGTGTTGCAGTTGATGAATCGCTAATCCACTTTACTGGCCAACTGTCCTTCAAACAGTCCACATCAAGTAAACGTTCTAGATATGGTGTCAAGATGTATAAGTTGTGCGAAAGTGGTACACTAATACATTTAGGTTGTACGAAGGAAAGGACAGCTAGTTGGATCCCCCTGATTGCTCATCCCATATGGGCACAAATGGGAAAATTGTCTCACATCTAATGAGTCTGTTACTAAGGGCTCATGCACACGAACAAATTTTCTTTCCGCTTCCGTTCAGTTTTTTTTGCGGACCGTATGCAGAACCATTCACTTCAATGGGGCTGTAGAAAATACAGAAGTTACTCCATTTCCGTTTGTCCGCATGGCCTTTCCGCAAAAAAGTAGTGCATGTCCTATTATTGTCCGCAAATCACGAGCCAAGCCCCTATTCAAGTCAATGGGTCTGCAAAAAATACGGACAGCACACGGAACACATCCATATGTCATCCGTATTTTGCAGATCCATACTGTAGAAATGCTATGCCCAGCCCATATTGCTCATGTGTTTGGTGATTAATAAGTTACTGTTTCTGTATATTATCAGCAAAAAACGGATCAAATACGGAAACCATACGGATATGTTTTGTGCAATAACGGAAGGGAAGAGGACTTAAATCAGAGAAAAAAACAAAACAGATACGGAACAACAGATCAGTGAAAAACAGACTGCAAAACAACAATGGTCGTGTGCATGAGCCCTAAGGCCTCTTTCACACGGGCGTCATGTTTTTGGCCCGGATAATATCCGGTTTGCGTCGAGGGAAAATGCACGATTTTTCCGCGCAATGCAAAACATTGTAATGCGTTTTGCACGCGTGTGAGAAAAATCTGCATGTTTGGTACCTAGACGTTGGGTTAGGCGTTGTGTAGATTGTATTATTTTCCCTTATAAGGCCTCTTTCACACTTGCGTTGTCCGGATCCGGCGTGTACTCCACTTGCCGGAGGTACACGCCGGATCCGGAAAAACGCAAGTGTACTGAAAGCATTTGAAGACGGATCCGTGGCACCCTAGTAGGAGCGGGGAGCGGGAGAGCGGCATACTTACAGTCCGCGCGGCGCTCCAGAATGACGTCAGAGCGCCCCTTGCGCATGGATGACGTGCCATGCGAACACGTCATCCATGCGCCTGTCGCGCCCTGACGTCACTTTGGAGCGCCCCGGGAGCCGCACGGACGGTAAGTATGCTGCTCCCCGCTACACTTTACCATGGCTGCCAGGACTTTAGCGTCCCGGCAGCCATGGTAACCATTGAGAAAAAGCTAAACGTCGTATCCGGCAATGCGCCGAAACGACGTTTAGCTTAAGGCCGGATCCGGATCAATGCCTTTCAATGGGCATTAATTCCGGATCCGGCCTTGCGGCAAGTCTTCAGGATTTTTGGCCGGAGCAAAAGGCGCAGTATGCTGCGGTATTTTCTCCGGCCAAAAAACGTTCCGTTCCGGAACTGAAGACATCCTGATGCATCCTGAATGGATTTCACTCCATTCAGAATGCATTAGGATAATCCTGATCAGTATTCTTCCGGCATAGAGCCCCGACGACGGAACTCTATGCCGGAAGACAAGAACGCAAGTGTGAAAGAGCCCTAACATAGTTATAAGGGAGAATAATAGCATTCTTAATACAGAATGCTTAGTAAAATAGGGTCGGAGGGGTTAAAAAAATAAATAAATAATTTAACTCACCATATTCCAGATAATTTAACTCAATTGTTTGCACAGCCCGATTTCTCTTCTGTCTTCTTCTTTGAGGAATAGGACCTTTGATGACGTCACTGCGCTCATCACATGGTCCATCTTTTTTTACCATGGTGATGGATCATGAGATGGACCATGTGATGAGCACAGTGACATCACCACAGGTCCTTTTCCTGTGCACAGCAAAGATGAAGACAGAATAGAAGCAAGGCTGCGCAAACAAGTGGATTAAGGCCTCTTTCACACTTGCGTTGTCCGGATTCGGCGTGCACTCCACTTGCCGGAATTACACGCCGGATCTGGAAAAACGCAAGTGTACTGAAAGCATTTGAAGACGGATCCGTCTTCAAAATGCTTTCAGTGTTACTATGGCAGCCAGGACGCTATTAAAGTCCTGGGTGCCATAGTAGTAGTGGGGAGCGGGGGAGCGGTATACTTACCATCCGTGCGGCTCCCGGGGCGCTCCAGAGTGACGTCAGAGCGCCCCATGCGCATGGATGACGTGCCAAGCGATCACGTCATCCATGTGCCTGGGGCGCCCTGACGTCACTCTGGAGCGCCCCGGGAGCCACAAGGACGGTAAGTATGCTGCTCCCCCGCCCCCCGCTACACTTTACCATGGCTGCCAGGACTTTAGCGTCCATGGTAACCATTGAGAAAATGCTAAACGTCGTATCCGGCAATGCGCCGAAACGACGTTTAGCTTAAGGCCGGATACGGATCAATGCCTTTCAATGGGCATTCATTCCGGATCCGGCCTTGCGGCAAGTCTTCAGTTTTTTTGGCCGGAGCAAAAAGCGCAGCATGCTGTGGTATTTTCTCCGGCCAAAAAACGTTCCGTTCCGGAACTGAAGACATCCTGATTAGGGATGAGTGAACCCGAACTGTATAGTAAGGGTTCGTACCGAATTTTGGGGTGTCCGTGACATGGACCTGAACCCGGACATTTTCGTAAAAGTCTGGGTTCGGGTTCGGTGTTTGTCGCTTTCTTGGCGCTTTTTGAAAGGCTGCAAAGCAGCCAATCAACAAGCGTCATACTACTTGCCCCAAGAGGCCGTCACAGCCATGCCTACTATTGGCATGGCTGTGATTGGCCAGTGCAGCATGTGCCCCAGCCTCTATTTAAGCTGGAGTCACATAGCGCCGCCCGTCACTCTGCTCTGATCAGCATAGGGAGAGGTTGCAGCTGCGACGTTAGGGCGAGATTAGGCAGTGATTAACTCCTCCAAAAGACTTCATTCAGAGATCGATCTGCAGCTGTGGATGATTGAACTGCTGCTATTGAATTGCTCACTGTTTTTAGGCTGCCCAGAGCGTTTTTCAGTCACTTTTTTCTGGGGTGATCGGCGGCCATTTTGTGTCTTGTGGTGCGCCAGCACAAGCTGCCACCAAGTGCATTTAACCCTCAATAGTGTGGTTGTTTTTTGGCTAAATCCTACATCAGGGTCAAGCTGTCACACCAAGTGCATTTAACCATCAATAGTCTGGTTATTTTTTGGCCATATACTACATCAGGGGCAAGCTGTCACCAAGTGCATTTAACCCTCAATGGTGTGGTTGTTTTTTTTGCTAAATCCTACATCAGGGTCAAGCTGTCACACCAAGTGCATTTAACCAACAATAGTGTGGTTATTTTTTGGCCGTATACTACATCAGGGGCAAGCTGTCACCAAGTGCATTTAACCCTCAATCGTGTGGTTGTTTTTTGGCTAAATCCTACATCAGGGTCAAGCTGTCACACCAAGGGCATTTAACCAGCAATAGTCTGGTTATTTTTTGGCAATATACTACATCAGGGGCAAGCTGTCACCAAGTGCATTTAACCCTCAATGGTGTGGTTGTTTTTTTGGCTAAATCCTACATCAGGGTCAAGCTTTCACATCAAGTGCATTTAACCAGCAATAGTGTGGTTATTTTTTGGCCATATACTACATCAGGGTCAAGCTGTCACCAAGTGCATTTAACCCTCAATGGTGTGGTTGTTTTCTGGCTAAATCCTACATCAGGGTCAAGCTGTCACACCAAGTGCATTTAACCATCAATAGTCTGGTTATTTTTTGGCCATATACTACATCAGGGGCAAGCTGAGCCTGTCACCAAGTGCATTTAACCCTCAATGGTGTGGTTGTTTTTTTGGCTAAATCCTACATCAGGGTCAAGCTTTCACATCAAGTGCATTTAACCAGCAATAGTGTGGTTATTTTTTGGCCATATACTACATCAGGGTCAAGCTGTCACCAAGTGCATTTAACCCTCAATGGTGTGGTTGTTTTCTGGCTAAATCCTACATCAGGGTCAAGCTGTCACACCAAGTGCATTTAACCATCAATAGTCTGGTTATTTTTTGGCCATATACTACATCAAGGGCAAGCTGTCACCAAGTGCATTTAACCCTCAATGGTGTGGTTGTTTTTTGGCTAAATCCTACATCAGGGTCAAGCTGTCACACCAAGGGCATTTAACCAGCAATAGTGTGGTTATTTCTTGGCCATATACTACATTAGGGGCAAGCTGTCACCAAGTGCATTTAACCCTCAATGGTGTCGTTGTTTTTTGGCTAAATCCTACATCAGGGTCAAGCTGTCACACCAAGTGCATTTAACCATCAATAGTCTGGTTATTTTTTGGCCATATACTACATCAGGGTCAAGCTGTCACCAAGTGCATTTAACCCTCAATGGTGTGGTTGTTTTCTGGCTAAATCCTACATCAGGGTCAAGCTGTCACAACAAGTGCATTTAACCATCAATAGTCTGGTTGTTTTTTGGCCATATACTACATCAGGGGCAAGCTGAGCCTGTCACCAAGTGCATTTAACCCTCAATAGTGTGGTTGGTCAAGCTGTCACACCAAGTGCATTTAACCCTCAATAGTGTGGTTGGTCAAGCTGTCACACCAAGTGCATTTAACCATCAATAGTGTGGTTATTTTTTGGCCATATCCCAGTCTAATTCTGTCAGTAAACGTATACCTGTCACCCAGCGCCTAAATAATAGGCCTCAAATTTATAGTCAGCTAAATCTGTGGTTATTGCTGTGGCTGGGCAAGTTATTTAGTGTCCGTCAAAGCACAGTTTTTGTTCTGGGTTGAAATACAATTCCCAATTTAGCAATTTCCTAATTTAGTGGTTTCTGCTGTATCAGAGCTATTTTAAATCTATCCCTAAAAGGGTATATAAGATTCAAGGTGCACAGAGGGTCATTCTGAATAACTTCACACACACGCTACTGTGCATTTCCAAGTCTAATTCTGTCAGTAAACCTATACCTGTCACCCAGCGCCTAAATAATAGTCCTCAAATTTATATCCAGCTAAATCTGTCGTTACTGCTGTGGCTGGTCAAGTTATTTAGTGTCCGTCAAAGCACAGTTTTTGTTTTGGGTTGAAATACAATTCCCAATTTAGCAATTTCCTAATTTAGTGGTTTCTGCTGTATCAGAGCTATTTTAAATCTATCCCTAAAAGGGTATATAAGATTCAAGGTGCACATAGGGTCATTCTGAATAACTTTACACACACGCTACTGTGCATTTCCAACTCTAATTCTGTCAGTAAACCTATACCTGTCTCCCAGCGCCTAAATAATAGGCCTCAAATTTATATCCAGTTAAATCTGTCGTTACTGCTGTGGCTGGTCAAGTTATTTAGTGTCCGTCAAAGCACAGTTTTTGTTCTGGGTTGAAATACAATTCCCAATTTAGCAATTTCCTAATTTAGTGGTTTCTGTTGTATCAGAGCTACTTTAAATCTATCCCTAAAAGGGTATATAAGATTCAAGGTGCACATAGGGTAATTCTGAATAACTTCACACACACGCTACTGTGCATTTCCAAGTCTAATTCTGTCAGTAAACCTATACCTGTCACCCAGCGCCTAAATACTAGGCCTCAAATTTATATTCAGCTAAATCTGTCGTTACTGCTGTGGCTGGTCAAGTAATTTAGTGTCCGTCAAAGCACTGTTTTTGTTCTGGGTTGAAATACAATTCCCAATTTAGCAATTTCCTAATTTAGTGGTTTCTGCTGTATCAGAGCTATTTTAAATCTATCCCTAAAAGGGTATATAAGATTCAAGGTGCACATAGGGTCATTCTGAATAACTTCACACACACGCTACTGTGCATTTCCAAGTCTAATTCTGTCAGTAAACCTATACCTGTCACCCAGCGCCTAAATAATAGGCCTCAAATTTAAATCCAGCTAAATCTGTCATTACTGCTGTGGCTGGTCAAGTTATTTAGTGTTCGTCAAAGCACAGTTTTTGTTCTGGGTTGAAATACAATTCCCAATTTAGCAATTTCCTAATTTAGTGGTTTCTGCTGTATCAGAGCTATTTTAAATATATCCCTAAAAGGGTATATCAGATTCAAGGTGCACATAGGGTCATTCTGAATAACTTCACACACACGCTACTGTGCATTTCCAAGTCAAATTCTGTCAGTAAACCTATACATGTCACCCAGCGCCTAAATAATAGGCCTCAAATTTATATTCAGCTAAATCTGTAATACGGTACCTAAATAGATAGCCAGATAGTGTTAGGTGTCTGTATTTGAATTCAATACATTGGGCCAAATAATATTTTTCTTATTGTGGTGAACGGTAACAATGAGGAAAACATCTAGTAAGGGACGCGGACGCGGACATGGTCGTGGTGGTGTTAGTGGACCCTCTGGTGCTGGGAGAGGACATGGCCGTTCTGCCACAGCCACACGCCCTTGTGTACCAACTACCTCAGGTCCCAGTAGCCGCCATAATTTACAGCGATATTTGGTGGGGCCCAATGCCGTTCTAAGGATGGTAAGGCCTGAGCAGGTACAGGCATTAGTCAATTGGGTGGCCAACAGTGGATCCAGCACGTTCACATTATCTCCCACCCAGTCTTCTGCAGAAAGCGCACAGATGGCTCCTGAAAACCAAGCCCATCAGTCTGTCACATCACCCCCATGCATACCAGGGAAACTGTCTGAGCCTCAAGTTATGCAGCAGTCTCTTATGCTGTTTGAAGACTCCGCTGGCAGGGTTTCCCAAGGGCATCCACCCAGCCCTTCCCCAGTGGTGGAAGACATAGAATGCACTGACCACTTATGTTTCCTGATGATGAGGACATGGGAATACCACCTCAGCATGTCTCTGATGATGACGAAACACAGGTGCCAACTGCTGCCTCTTTCTGCAGTGTGCAGACTGAACAGGAGGTCAGGGATCAAGACTGGGTGGAAGACGATGCAGGGGACGATGGGGTCCTAGACCCCACATGGAATGAAGGTCGTGCCACTGACTTTCACAGTTCGGAGGAAGAGGCAGTGGTGAGACCGAGCCAACAGCGGAGCAAAAGAGGGAGCAGTGGGCAAAAGCAGAACACCCGCCGCCAAGAGACTCCGCCTGCTACTGACCGCCGCTATCTGGGACCGAGCACCCCAAAGGCAGCTTCAAGGAGTTCCCTGGCATGGCACTTCTTCAAACAATGTGCTGATGACAAGACCCAAGTATTTTGCACGCTGTGCCAGCAGAACCTGAAGCGAGGCATTAACGTTCTGAACCTTAGCACAACCTGCATGACCAGGCACCTGCATGCAAAGCATGAACTGCAGTGGAGTAAACACCTTAAAACCAAGGAAGTCACTCAGGCTCCCCCTGCTACCTCTTCTGCTGCTGCCGCCTCGGCCTCTTCTGCTGCTGCCACCTCGGCCTCTTCCTCCACCTCTGGAGGAACGTTGGCACCTGCCGCCCAGCAAACAGGGGATGTACCACCAACACCACCACCTCCGTCACCAAGCATCTCAATCATGTCACACGGCAGCGTTCAGCTCTCCATCTCACAAACATTTGAGAGAGAGCGTAAATTCCCACCTAGCCACCCTCGATCCCTGGCCCTGAATGCCAGCATTTCTAAACTACTGGCCTATGAAATGCTGTCATTTAGGCTGGTGGACACAGACAGCTTCAAACAGCTCATGTCACTTGCTGTCCCACAGTATGTTGTTCCTAGCCGGCACTACTTCTCCAAGAGAGCCGTGCCTTCCCTGCACAACCAAGTATCCGATAAAATCAAGTGTGCACTGCACAACGCCATCTGTGGCAAGTTCCACCTAACCACAGATATGTGGACCAGTAAGCACGGCCAGGGACGCTATATCTCCCTAACTGCACACTGGGTAAATGTAGTGGCAGCTGGGCCCCAGGCGGAGAGCTGTTTGGTGCATGTCCTTCCGCCACCAAGGATCGCAGGGCAACATTCTTTGCCTCCTGTTGCCACCTCCTCCTACTCAGCTTCCTCCTCCTCTTCTTCCACCTGCTCATCCAGTCAGCCACACACCTTCACCACCAACTTCAGCACAGCCCAGGGTAAACGTCAGCAGGCCATTCTGAAACTCATATGTTTGGGGGAACAGGCCCCACACCGCACAGGAGTTGTGGCGGGGTATAGAACAACAGACCGACTAGTGGTTGCTGCCAGTGAGCTCAAGCCCGGCCTGGTGGTGTGCGATAATGGGCGAAATCTCGTTGCAGCTCTGGGACTAGCCGGTTTGACGCACATCCCTTGCTTGGCGCATGTGCTGAATTTGGTGGAGCAGAAGTTCATTTACAACTATCCCGACATGTCAGAGCTGCTGCATAAAGCGCGTGCCGTCTGTTCGCGCTTCCGGCATTCACATCCTGCCGCTGCTCGCCTGTCTGCGCTACAGCGTAACTTCGGCCTTCCCGCTCACCGCCTCATATGCGACGTGCCCACCAGGTGGAACTCCACCTTGCACATGCTGGACAGACTGTGCGAGCAGCAGCAGGCCATAGTGGAGTTTCAGCTGCAGCACGCACGGGTCAGTCGCACTGCGGAATAGCACCACTTCACCACCAATGACTGGGCCTCCATGCGAGACCTGTGTGCCCTGTTGCGCTGTTTCGAGTACTCCACCAACATGGCCAGTGGCGATGACGCCGTTATCAGCGTTACAATACTACTTATATGTCTCCTTGAGAAAACACTTAGGGCGATGATGGAAGAGGAGGTGGCCCAGGAGGAGGAGGAGGAGGAGGAGGAGGAGGAGGAGGAAGAGGGGTCATTTTTAGCACTTTCAGGCC
This sequence comes from Bufo gargarizans, assembly GCF_014858855.1. Classification (NCBI taxonomy): domain Eukaryota; kingdom Metazoa; phylum Chordata; class Amphibia; order Anura; family Bufonidae; genus Bufo; species Bufo gargarizans. The sequence goes on from NC_058081.1 coordinate 545,325,526, forward strand.
AGTCTCTTCGAAGTGACTCAGAGGGAGGTTTTTTGCAACAGCAGAGGCCAGGTATAAATGTGGCCAGCCAGGGCCCACTACTGGAGGACGAGGAGGATGAGGATGAGGAGGATGAGGATGAAGCATGGTCACAGCAGGGTGGCACCCAACGCAGCTCGGGCCCATCACTGGTGCGTGGCTGGGGGGAAACGCAGGACGATGACGATACGCCTCCCACAGAGGACAGCTTGTCCTTACCCCAGGGCAGCCTGGCACACATGAGCGACTACATGCTGCAGTGCCTGCGCAACGACAGCAGAGTTGCCCACATTTTAACGTGTGCGTACTACTGGGTTGCCACCCTGCTGGATCCATGGTACAAAGACAATGTGCCCACCTTACTTCCTGCACTGGAGCGTGATAGGAAGATGCGCGAGTACAAGCGCACGTTGGTAGACGCGCTACTGAGAGCATTCCCAAATGTCACAGGGGAACAAGTGGAAGCCCAAGGCCAAAGCAGAGGAGGAGCAAGAGGTCGCCAAGGCAACTGTGTCACGGCCAGCTCCTCTGAGGGCAGGGTTAGCATGGCAGAGATGTGGAAAAGTTTTGTCAACACGCCACAGCTAACTGCACCACCACCTGATACGCAACGTGTTAGCAGGAGGCAACATTTCACTAACATGGTGGAACAGTACGTGTGCACACCCCTCCACGTACTGACTGATGGTTCGGCCCCATTCAACTTCCTGGATCTTTAAATTGTCCACGTGGCCAGAGCTAGCCTTTTATGCCTTGGAGGTGCTGGCCTGCCTGGCGGCCAGCGTTTTGTCTGAACGTGTATTCAGCACGGCAGGGGGCGTCATTACAGACAAACGCAGCCGCCTGTCTACAGCCAATGTGGACAAGCTGACATTCATAAAAATGAACCAGGCATGGATCCCACAGGACCTGTCCATCCCTTGTGCAGATTAGACATTAACTACCTCCCCTTAACCATATATTATTGTACTCCAGGGCACTTCCTCATTCAATGCTATTTTTATTTTCATTTTACCATTATATTGCGAGGCAACCCAAAGTTGAATGAACCTCTCCTCTGTCTGGGTGCCAGGGCCTAAATATATGCCAATGGACTGTTCCAATGTTGGGTGATGTGAAGCCTGATTCTCTGCTATGACATGCAGACTGATTCTCTGCTGACATGAAGCCATATTCTCTGTTACGGGACCTCTCTCCTCTGCCTGGGCGCCTTGGCCTAAATATATGACAATGGACTGTTACAGTGGTGGCTGACGTGAAACCTGATTCTCTGCTATGACATGCAGACTGATTCTCTGCTGACATGAAGCCAGATTCTCTGTTACGGGACCTCTCTCCTCTGCCTGGGTGCCTGGGCCTAAATATATGACAATGGACTTTTACAGTGGTGGCTGTCGTGAAGCCTGATTCTCTGCTATGACATGAAGACTGATTCTCTGCTGACATGAAGCCAGATTCTCTGTTACGGGACCTCTCTCCTCTGCCTGGGCCTAAATATATGACAATGGACTGTTACAGTGGTGGCTGACGTGAAGGCTGATTCTCTGCTATGACATGCAGACTGATTCTCTGCTGACATGAAGCCAAATTCTCTGTTACGGGACCTCTCTCCTCTGCCTGGGTGCCCGGTCCTAAATATATGACAATGGACTGTTACAGTGGTGGCTGATGTGAAGCCTGATTCTCTGCTATGACATGCAGACTGATTTTCTGCTGACATGTAGCCAGATTCTCTGTTACGGGACCTCTCTCCTCTGCCTGGGTGCCTGGGCCTAAATATATGACAATGGACTGTTCCAGTGGTGGGTGACGTGAAGCATGATTCTCTGCTGTGACATGAAGACTGATTCTCTGCTTACATGAAGCCAGATTCTCTGTTACAGGACCTCTCTCCTCTGCCTGGATGCCAGGGCCTAAATATCTGACAATGGACTGTTACATTGGTGGGTGACGTGAAGCATGATTCTCTGCTATGACATGAAGACTGATTCTCTGCTGACATGAAGCCTGAATCTTTGTTATGGGACCTGCCTGGGTGCCAGGGCCTAAATATTTGACAATGGACTGTTCTAGTGTTGGGTGACATGAAGCATGATTCTCTGCTTATGACATGAAGACTGATTCTCTGCTTACATGAAGCCAGATTCTCTGTTACGGGACCTCTCTCCTCTGCCTGGATGCCAAGGCCTAAATATCTGACCATGGACTGTTACATTGGTGGGTGACGTGAAGCATGATTCTCTGCTATGACATGAAGACTGATTCTCTGCTGACATGAAGCCTAAATCTTTGTTATGGGACCTCTCTCATCTGCCTGGGTGCCAGGGCCTAAATATCTGATCATGGACTGTTACATTGGTGGGTGACGTGAAGCCTGATTCTCTGCTATGACATGAAGACTGATTCTCTTCTGACATGAAGCCTGAATCTTTGTTATGGGACCTCTCTCCTCTGCCTGGGTGCCAGGGCCTAAATATCTGACAATGGACTGTTCTAGTGTTGGGTGACATGAAGCCTGATTCTCTGCTATGACATGAAGACTGATTCTCTGCGGACATGAAGCCTGAATCTCTGTTATGGGACCTCTCTCCTCTGCCTGGGTGCCTCGGCCTAAATATATGACAATGGACTTTTCCAGTGTTGGGTGACGTGAATCATGATTCTCTGCTATGACATGAAGACTGATTCTCTGCTGACATGAAGCCATATTCTCTGTTACGGGACCGCTCTCCTCTGCCTGGATGCCAGGGCCTAAATATCTGACAATGGACTGTTACAGTGGTGGGTGACGTGAAGCATGATTCTCTGCTATGACATGAAGACTGATTCTCTGCTGACATGAAGCCAGATTCTCTGTTATGGGACCTCTTTCCTCTGCCCGGGTGCCGGGGCCTAAATATATGACAATGGACTGTTCCAGTGGTGGGTGACGTGAAGCCTGATTCTCTGCTGACATGAAGCCAGATTCTCTGTTACGGGACCTCTCTCCTCTGCCTGGGTGCCTGGGCCTAAATATATGACAATGGACTGTTACAGTGGTGGGTGACGTGAAGCCAGATTCTCTGCTATGGGACCTCTCTCCAATTGATATTGGTTAATTTTTATTTATTTAATTTTTATTTTTATTCATTTCCCTATCCACATTTGTTTGCAGGGGATTTACCTACACGTTGCTGCCTTTTGCAGCCTTCTAGCTCTTTCCTGGGCTGTTTTACAGCCTTTTTAGTGCCGAAAAGTTCGGGTCCCCATTGACTTCAATGGGGTTCGGGTTCGGGACGAAGTTCGGGTCGGGTTCGGCCGAACTTCTCGAACCCGAACATCCAGGTGTTCGCTCAACTCTAGTTATATTCTAAGATTTTTTTTTACTCGAAAAATCGGCAAGGTGATGATTGTGTAATTTTCGTAATCCAAATTTTTTATTCCGAATTTTTCAACTTATATTAGACAAAGAAGATTATAGCACTATATTAGCTAAATATATATATTCTTTCTTTTTTTTTATTCGCTATATTGCTATAACTTCATTTTTTTAATATTTGTAATATTCTAAAACAAGAATATATAGCAATTTAGCTAATATAGTACTATAATCGTTTTTTTTATAGTTGTAATTTTTTTCCAATCTAAACCTCAGATGAGAAAAAAATTACAACTATTAGACAAAGAAGATTATAGCACTATATTAGCTAAATTGCTCTATATTCGTTTTTTCGAATATTCCCTATATTGCTATATATTCTTGTTTTAGACTATTACAAAAATTTGAAAAAACAGTTATTGCAATATAGTGAATATTTGAAAAAAAATCGAATATAGAGCTATTTAGCTAATATAGTGCTACAATCTTCTTTGTCTAATAGTTGTAAGTTGATTAGCAATAAAAAATTTGTAATACGAAAATTTGCATTACGAAAATTCGCAAAAACAACACTACTCCTAAAGTCAAATATACTGCAGCCTTCTCATTGGCCCACAAGCTAGAAGCAGGGAGGGATCATGTGTACTGATTAAAAAAAAACAACGAATATTCGAAATTACGAATATATATCACTATAGTTGAAATATTCGCGAATTTTCAAAGTGCCTATATTTGCGCTAAAAATTCAAAATTCAAATATTTGTGATCAACACTAGTTGCTATGACGCCGTGCGCTTCATGCCGCCGCTGCACTACAGTAATACACTCGTACGAGTCATAGCAACCAGCGACGCCGCACGCTCCCGCTCTCAGGCCGTGTTACCACGGACTGCTCACGGCCGTGAAACACGGCTATGTGCATTCGGCTTTAGTCAGGATGAATATGTACATTCAAATCAGCAAACAGAGATATACCGCCTGAACAGCCAGGTTCAGTCCTAACTGGACTGTGGCCTTCTTCTGGCACATAAGGATGTAGCAGAGTTAAAACACACAGTTTGTAATTTATTCCATCTAGTTAATGTGTTAGGACTTTGACCGTTAACTCTGCTGCATGTGTACTTGTCCTTGGGCACGCAGACAGGGACAATGACCTGAACTGGCCCAGTTTGCTCTCACTGTACTGTCTTGTTCAGCCTCCAGGGTCATCTCAGAGAGGGTTATTTAACATGGAAGGTGGCATTGTTACGTCCAAACAGACAAAGTTGTCATTTGCCAGTGTACATAAAAAAATCATATTTGTAAAAAATGAACGAGGCATGAATCCCATGCAACAGGTCAGCCAGAGTCATAGGTACAAATCTGCTGACAGATTCTCTTAATTTTTTCCCACTGTTTTAATCTTCTTACATTAAGTGGTGGAGGCCCCATCTTATTTTTCTATGGGGCCCTATGAATTATAGATATTCCCTCCCCTGCTACTGCCTATCCACCCTTGTTTGCCCAAAAACTCCAGATGTATCTATTTTTTTTTTTTTTACTTTTCATTTTTATTTTAATTTATAAGTATATAAACAGTTACAGGCACATCTATTTATACTGATGTGCACAGACAAGTTGTAACTCTGTTAAAAGGCAATAACATGCTACAGAACAGAATGGTCTGAAGTTCATAGCTTTATGGCAATTGTTCCCAGAAAAAATTTATATTGATGTCATTCATCTTCTCTTGGTAGACTTTATCGAAGTACTCACTTTGAGCTACTGTAAAATGGTTCTTCCAATCACCAGATATTCCTGCAATGATAAGAACATCTTGAATTATTCATCTGATTGTCTACATGGTTATAGACTGCCTTTATATAATAATATTGATTTTCAAAGTTGCCTTCTCAGGCTCCATATAAAATGTGTTTGTTCTCTCTTATTTCCAAGTATTTTTCCATTTTGTTTTTATGTGCAGACTGCCTTTACGTAGCCATCAGTAGCGTAGCTATAGGGGTCGCAGTGGTTGCAGTAGCGACTGGGCCCCCAGTGGTACTGTACTTTTCCCTTTATAAGATGCAGTGTATATTATAAAGGGAATACTAGTGAGCGCTTCCATAATAGAAGCGCTCACTAGTATGCAGGAGGAGGAGGCGAGGGTGAAGCGCTTTACCTACCCCTCCTCCTGCTTACACTTCTCAGGTCCCAAACTGGTGTGTCCTGGCTGCCTGCAGCGTCAGGATGTACAGAGCGCACTCTGACCTGATGCTGCAGGAGGTCAAGTGACTGTGCAGCGTGGGCCCTGAGAAGAGAACCAGAACAGGGAGAGTGGAAGCAGGAGACAGGAGAGGTAAGTTATTTTATTATTTTACAGTCTGATCTCAGGTCTGATATGGAGGTCTTATTTGGGGTCTGGAGAGGTTTAATGGGGAGTCTGGAGGTCTTACTGGGGGTCTGGAGAGGTCTCACAGGGGGTCTGGAGAGGTCTAATGGGGGTTGTGGAGGTCTGACTTGGGGGGTCTGGAGTGGTCTGACTGGGGGGGTCTGGAGTGGTCTGACTGGGCGGTTTGGAGTGGTCTAATGGGGGGTCTAAAGGTCTGACTGTGGTCTGGAGAGGTAAATTGGGGGGTCTGGAGGTCTGACTGGGGGTCTGGAGAGGTCTAATGGGGGGTCTGGAAGTATGGCTGGCGGTCTGGAGGTCTGGAGAGGTCTAATGGGGGTATAGACATCTGATTGGGAGTCCGGAAAGGTCTAATGGGGGGTCTGGAGGTCTGACTTGGGGTCTGAAGAGGTCTAATGGGGTCTAGTGGTCTAATGGGGGTCGGGGTCTTACATGGAGCTCTAATGGGGGGGTCTGATCTGAGGTCTAAAACTAAGGGTCTGACATAGAGGTCTAAAGGGGGTTTGGTCTGAGATGGGGGGGTCTCATTTAGGGTTTTATATGGGGGTCTGATCTGAAAGGGGTATTTTTGTACTGGCGCACAATATAAAGTGGTGTTTCTGTACTGACGCACTGTGTGGTACCAGCATTTTCAGGGGGACTGTTTCTCCAGAATAACATTAGGGGCACAGCGGACAAAGTATTGGAGGTGTCAGGGTGGGGAGTTGAGAAGGTGAGGAGGATGATGGAAAAGTAGGAAAGCAAGATGTCTGTTTGTTAAACTCTGCAGAGACAAGGCACGGCTGAAAGAAGTCACCGTGGCGGTCTGGTCTGAGAGGAGAAGAAGAGAAAAGAGAATATTTACATCAGAGAAGAGAAGTCACTGGGTTATTTAACATGAAAGGCATTGTTACGTCCAAACAGACAAAGTTGTCCTTTGCCAGTGTACAAAAAAAATGTACACCAGCCAAATGTACTGCCAGCAAAATGTTTATTCTCTGACCTGTTAGAAAGTGATGTCATGTGACCAACTCTCTGATCTTCAACTGACACAGGAAGTCAGTTCCTTTTCTATTCATTCCTATGAGACTGAAATTGACTTACATTGAGGCTCCTATATGAATACTACAATGATATGCAACTGACAATACTGGCTAATCCCTCAGGCTGATGTTAAAAACTGAGACTTTAGCCAATTTATTCCAGCCAGGAACACAACGGAGCCCTTTTGCACCACCATCAAGGTATTTCAGTGTGGCATGGGTCCTACCACTAGACTACCTATGGTGTGTGAACACGGTCTGAATGGTGCTATCTAACTCACAGCCAAGCTTTTCCACATACCTCCATAGTGAGATCACTCATGCAGTGGGAGAAGGAATAGGGCTGAAAGCACCACCTATAACAGACCATGTGACACAGGCTACCAGGTGCAGTAGAATGTTACCAGCATTGCGCAATGGCACATTCCATACATATAAAGAAAAATCACTAAAATAAAGTGGCCTAAATAGGAGGAAATGCTCAAAAAACCCAAACACTGTAGCGCGTTTATAACCGGGGGAGCAATTCCTCCGCATGTGGTCCATTGCTAGCGGCAATCCCCAGCAAAAAATGCATACAATGGAGGATGTCGGCACTAGACCACTTGCACCACAAAGGCATCCTACACAAAATGTAGTAGTGTGTGGATGTAAATATACACATACATAAATCACTGCAAAAGGTGTGGTGCAATGATATGTATATCGACACTCTGAAACGGCTGACATCACACAGATGTCAGCCGTTTAACCCCTTCCATGCCGCGGTCCAAAGGGACCACTGCATGAAAGAGGTTAACAGGGAGGGAGCTCCCTCTCCCATTGGGGGCTGCTGTGCCTTTTCAGCCCCTGCTTCTTGATGGGATCACAGAGGGAGGGGGCCCCCCTCCCTCCCCATCACCTGCTGCTCTGTTGTGGCAGTGAGTGATGGTTACCATTGCATCCGGACGTCTTCACAGAACTCCGGCTGTCCATGGTGCTGATCAGACTTCTGCTAAAGACTTCTGGTGATCAGACTTTGTAAAGTGAAAGTATAGTACAGTACACTATATAATGTACTGTATTGTATTATACAGACATCAGACCCACTGGCTCTTCAAGAACCAAGTGGGTCTGGGTCAAAAAAATAAGTTAAAAAATAAATAAAATAAAAAACACATTTATCACTGATTTAAAAAAATAATAATTCCCTACGCATGTTTAATATCACAGCGTCCATAATGACCTGATCTATAAAACTGTCATGTTACTTTCCCCGCACGGTGAACACCATAAAAAATAAAAATAAAAAACTTTTTGGGAGTTTCTACTCTAGGGGTGCATCAGGGGGCTTCAAATGGGACATCGTGTCTAAAAACCAGTCCAGCAAAATCTGCCTTCCAGAAACCATGTGGGGTTCCTTTCCTTCTGTGCCCTGTTTTGTGCCCGTACAGTAGTTTATGACCACATGTGGGGTGTTTCTATTAACTACCGAATCAGGGCAATAAGTATTTAGTTTTGTTTGGCTGTTAACCCTTGATTTGTTACTGGAAAAAATTGATTAAAATTGAATATTTGCCAAAAAAATGTAATTCTGAAATGTCATCTCCATTTGCCAATAACTCTTGTGGAACACCTAAAGGGTTAAAAGTTTGTAAAATCAGTTTTGAGTACCTTGAGGGGTGTAGTTTCCAAAATAGGGTAATTTTTGGGTGGTTTCTATTATGTAAGCCTCACAAAGTGACTTCAGACCTGAACTGGTCCTTAAAAAGTGGGTTTTGGAAAATTTCAGAAAAATTTCAAGATTTGCTTCTAAACTTCTAAGCCTTGTAACGTCCCCAAAAAATAAAATGGCATTCCCAAAATAATCCAAACGTAAGGCTACTTTCACACTTGCGGCAGTGTGATCCGGCGGGCAGTTCCGTCGACCGGATCCGCTGATCTGCTGCTGCCTGAAAGCATTTGTGAGACGGATCCGGATGCGGATCCGTCTCACAAATGCATTGCAAGGACGGATCCGTCTCTCCGCTTGTCATGCGGACCGATGGATCCGTCTTGTACATTTTTCGCATTTTTACCGATCTGCGCATGCGCATGCCGGAATGACGGATCCGGCATTCCGGTATTCTGAATGCCGGATCCGGCGCTAATACATTCCTATGGGAAAAAATGCCGGATCCAGCGTTCAGGCATGTCTTCGGTTTTTTTCGCCGGAGAAAAAACCGTAGCATGCTACGGTTTTCTCTTTTGCCTGATCAGTCAAAACGACTGAACTGAAGACATCCTGATGCAAACTGAACGGATTACTCTCCATTCAGAATGCATGGGGATATGCCTGATCAGTTCTTTTCCGGTATAGAGCCCCTGTGACGGAACTCTATGCCGGAAAAGAAAAACGCTAGTGTGAAAGTACCCTGAAGTAGACATATGGGGAATGTAAAGTAATAACTATTTTGGAGGTATTACTATGTATTATAGAAGTAGGGAAATTTAAACAATTTGGTATTTTTTTATAAATAAAATATTTATTTATTTTGCTCCATTTTACCAGTGTCTTGAAGTACAACATGTGATGAAAAAACAATCTCAGAATGGCCTGGATAAGTAAAAGCGTTTTAAAGTTATTCACACATAAAGTCACACTGGTCAGATTAGCAAAATATGGCCTGGTCCTTAACCTCTTCACAACTGCAATACGTTTATTTACGTGATATTTGCACATGCCCGTGTAGCTATCACGTCTATAAACGTCAAACCAGCTCTTTAATCCAAGCGCTGCAAAGCGCTTGGATTAAAACTTCTGCCCCTGCACTGCTGCTGTCACGGACAGCATACAGTGCAGCAATGCCGGCAAGGGACAAATCAGAGTGGCCCCTTGCCGGCAATCGATCCAATTGGTAAGTCTGTGCAGACTAACAAATCGGATCGCGGCATTGAAAAAATGCCGGTTTCAGGCTCTGATCTGCGCTCTGCAGATCAGAGACTGAAATCAGGTTGTGTCTCTGTGCCCCCCGATCTGTGCTCCTCCAACCCCCCCTGTCCGCGCCTGCCCCTGATGCAGTTCCCCCGCCCCATCCATATTCATGTAGTCTGCCCCTGATGCGGTCCGCCCCCCTCCCTGCCCCATACATTCATCCTGCCCCCATTTGCTCCTGTCCCTCAATGCTGGTATTACCTTCCCCCTTTCCAGCGCTGCCCCCTTTGCCCCCTTGCGGTGCGGTCCCCCTGCTGTGTTTGATGGCGGTGGCTCCATTCCTGAGCCGCCGCCATCAGCAACGAGTGTCAGCTCTATGCTGACACTCTGCTGTAACCCTATAGATGCCGCATCCATGGGGTTAATAGAGGGAGGGGGCTCCCTCTTTCCACCATCATCACCTCATCCCGCAAAAAATGAGACCCTACATAAGAAAATCGTTTAAAAAAATCTATAGTTCTTAGAACATTGAGACACTAAAACATATTTTTTTTATTTCAAATATGCTATTATTGTGTTAAAGTGAAATAAATAAAAAGAAAGTATACATATTAGGTATCGCCACATCCATAATAATCTGCTCGATAAAAATATCACATGACCTAACCCCTCAGGTGAACACCGTAAAAAAAAAAAAAAAAAAAAAAAAAAAAGGTTGTCACCTTACATCACAAAAAGAGCACCAGCAAGCGTTCAAAAAGGTTTATGACCCCCAAAATTGTACCGCTCAAACCGTCACCTCATCCCGCAAAAAATGATACCCTATTTAAGACAATCTCTCAAAAAATAAAATAGCTATGGCTCTCAGACTATGGAGACACTAAAACATAATTTTTGGGGTTTCAGAAATGCTATTATTGTGCAAAACTTAAATAAATAAGAAAAAGTATAATTATTAGGTATTGCCACGTCCGTAACAATCTGCTCTATAAAACTATCACATGACCTAACTCGTCAGATGAACGCTGTAAAAATAAATAAATAAAAACTGTTCCAAAACAGTCACCTTGCCCCATGAAGTGTAATAATGAATGATCAAAAAATCCTATGTACCCAAAAATTGTACCAATAAAAATCTCAACACTTTCTGCAAAAAACTAGCCCCTCCACAAGACGATCGGCAGAAAAATAAAAAACATATGGCGTTCAGAAAATGGACACACAAAAACATAATTTCTTTTTAAAAAAATGCTTTATTATGTAAAACTGAAACAAACAAAGAAAGTAGACATATTTGATATCATTCTGTCCGGAACAACCTGCTCTATAAAAATAGCACATGATCTACCCTGTCAGATGAATCTTGTAAAAAAACTAAACGATGACAAAACAGCCATTTTTCAGTTACCTTGCCTCACAAAAAACGCAATATAGAGCAATTATCATATTATTATTATCAAAATCATTATTAAATTATCAAAATCATATGTACCCCAACAGGAAAAATCATATATACCCCAAAATAGTACCAATAAAACTGGCACCTTATCCCCTAGTTTCTAAAATTGGGTCCCTTTTTGGGAGTTTCTACTGTATGGGTGCATCAGGGGGGCTTTAAATGGGACATGGTATCTAAAACCAATCCAGCAAAATCTGCCTTCCAAAAACCTTATGGCATTCCTTTCCTTCTGCGCCCTGCCGTATTCACAGCCGTTTACGACCACATGTGGGGTGTTTCTGTAAACCGCGGAATCAGGGTAATAAATATTGAGTTTTGTTTGGCTGTTAACCATCAATGTGTTAAAGAAAAAATGTAATAAAATGGAAAATCTTCCAAAAAAGTGAAATTTTGAAATTTCATCTCCATTTTCCTTTAATTCTTGTGGAACACCTAATGGGTAAACAAAGTTTGTAAAATCAGTTTTGAGTAACTTGGGGGTGTAGTTTCTACAACGGGGTCATTTATGGGGGTATCAACTATGTAGGCCCTACAAAGTGACTTCAGAACTGGTCCTATAAAAGTGGGTTTTGGAAATTTTCTTAAAAATTTAAAAAATTGCTTCTAAACTTCTAAGCCTTCTAACGTCCTAAAAAAATAAAATTACATTTCCAAAATGATGCCAACCTAAAGTAGACATATGGGGAATGTTAAGTAATAAATATTTTATTTGGTATCACTTTCTGTTTTAGAAGCAGAGAAATTGAAATTTGGAAAATTGTGAATTTTTCAAAATTTTGGATACATTTTGGATTTTTTCATAAATAAAGGTGAAATATATTGACTCAAATATATGACTATCATGAAGTACAATGTGTCACGAGAAAACAATCTCAGAATGGCTTGGATAAGTAAAAGTGTTCCAAAGTTATTACCACATAAAGTGACGCATGTCAGATTTGTAAATTTTGACCTGGACACTAGGGCATCAATGACCCTTGGTTATGAAAGGGTTAAGGTGAAAATGAGGCCTGTCCTTAACGGGTTAAAGGTTTAGAACTTTAGAAGCAATTTTTAAAATTTTCAAGAAAACTTCCAAACTTACTTTAAGGCCTATTGCACACGACCGTATGGCTTTTTCAGTGTTTTGCGGTCCGTTTTTCATGGATCCGCTGTTCCGTTTTTTGTTTCCGTTGTGTTTCCGTTTCTGTTCCGTTTTTCTGTTCCGTTTTTCCGTATGGCATATACAGTATACAGTAATTACATAGATAAAATTGGGTTGGCCATAACATTTTCAATAGATGGTTCAGGAAAAAACGGAACGGAAACGGAAGACATACGGATGCATTTCCGTATGTGTTCAGTTTTTTTTGCGGATCCATTGACTTGAATGGAGCCACGGACTGTGATTTGCGGGCAATAATAGGACATGTTCTATGTTAAAACGGAACGGAAAAACGGAAATACGGAAACGGAATGCATACGGAGTACATTCCGTTTTTTTTGCGGAACCATTGAAATGAATGGTTCCGTATACGGACCGTATACAGAACGCAAAAAACGGCCAGTAAACGGTAAAAAAAAACGTCCGTGTGCAATAGGCCTAAGGACCAGTTGAATCACTGTAGGGCTTACACAATAGAACCTACCTATAATTAACACCATTTTAGACACCCCTCAAGTTATTGAAAAGTGATTTTTGAAACTGTGTTAGCTCTTTAGGTGTTCCACAGGAATTAAAGCAAAATGTAGGTAAAATTGGAAAATATCCTTTTTACTTGCAGATCATCCATTTTAATCAATTTGTTCCTGTAAAACAGCAAGGTTTAATTGAATTCATTACTCTGATTCTGCAGTTTACAGAAACATTGCACATGTGGTCATTAACCTCTTCATAGGCACACGGCAGAGCTCAGAAGGGAAGGAGTGCAATATATTTTTCAGAGGGTAGATTTTGCTGAAATGGTTTTCAGGTGCCATGTAGAATTTGAATAAATCTTGAGGTACCCCTAAAAAGGAAACCTGCCTCAAGGAGTTTATCAAGGGGCCCAGTGAGCACTTTTATCCAAAAAAGTATTTCATAGAATTTTGAAACACATGGCTGTAGTACCAGAAGAAAATGCACCCCACAATTTGTTATGAATTTTTTCCTAATTATAGCAACACTCGATATGTTTGTAAACTGCTGAAAACACAGGGAGAACATACAAACTCCATGCAAATGTTGTCCTTGGATTTAAACCTAGGACCACAGCACTGCAAGGCACCAGTGGTAACCACTGAGCCACCATTTTTTTTAATCACTTCAGCCCCGCTAGGTGAAACCCCCTTCATGACCAGAGCACTTTTTACACTTCGGCACTACACTCCTTTCACCGTTTATCGCTCGGTCATGCAACTTACCACCCAAATGAATTTTACCTCCTTTTCTTCTCACTAATGGAGCTTTCATTTGGTGGTATTTTATTGCTGCTGACATTTTTACTTTTTTTGTTATTAATCAAAATGTAACGATTTTTTTGCAAAAAAATGACATTTTTCACTTTCAGCTGTAAAATTTTGCAAAAAAAACGACATCCATATATAAATTTTTCGCCAAATTTATTGTTCTACATGTCTTTGATAAAAAAAAAATGTTTGGGCAAAAAAAAAATGGTTTGGGTAAAAGTTATAGCATTTACAAACTATGGTACAAAAATGTGAATTTCCGCTTTTTGAAACAGCTCTGACTTTCTGAGCACCTGTCATGTTTCCTGAGGTTCTACAATGCCCAAACAGTAGAAATCCCCCACAAATGACCCCATTTCGGAAAGTAGACACCCTAAGGTATTCGCTGATGGGCATAGTGAGTTCATAGAACTTTTTATTTTTTGTCACAAGTTAGCGGAAAATGATGATGATTTTTTATTTTTATTTTTTTCTTACAAAGTCTCATATTCCACTAACTTGTGACAAAAAATAAAAAATTCTAGGAACTCGCCATGCCCCTCACAGAATACCTTGGGGTGTCTTCTTTCCAAAATGGGGTCACTTGTGGGGTAGTTATACTGCCCTGGCAATTTAGGGGCCCAAATGTGTGAGAAGAACTTTGCAATCAAAATGTGTAAAAAATGACCGGTGAAATCCAAAAGGTGCACTTTGGAATATGTGCCCCTTTGCCCACCTTGGCAGCAAAAAAGTGTCACACATCTGGTATCGCCGTACTTAGGAGAAGTTGGGGAATGTGTTTTGGGGTGTCATTTTACATATACCCATGCTGGGTGAGAAAAATATCTTGGTCAAATGCCAACTTTGTATAAAAAAATGGGAAAAGTTGTCTTTTGCCAAGATATTTCTCTCATCCAGCATGGGTATATGTAAAATGACACCCCAAAACACATTCCCCAACTTCTCCTGAGTACGGCGATACCAGATGTGTCACACTTTTTTGCTGCCAAGGTGGGCAAAGGGGCACATATTCCAAAGTGCACCTTTCAGATTTTGCAGGCCATTTTTTTACACATTTTGATTGCAAGGTACTTCTCACACATTTGGGCCCCTAAATTGCCAGGGCAGTATAACTACGCCACAAGTGACCCCATTTTGGAAAGAAGACACCCCAAGGTATTCCGTGAGGGGCATGGCGAGTTCCTAGAATTTTTTATTTTTTGTCACAAGTTAGCGGAAAATGATGATTTTTTTTTTCTCTTTTTTCCTTACAAAGTCTCATATTCCACTAACTTGCGACAAAAAATAAAAAATTCTAGGAACTCGCCATGCCCCTCACGGAATACCTTGGGGTGTCTTCTTTCCAAAATGGGGTCACTTGTGGCGTAGTTATACTGCCCAGGCAATTTAGGGGCCCATATGTGTGAGAAGTACTTTGCAATCAAAATCTGTAAAAAATGACCGGTGAAATCCGAAAGGTGCACTTTGGAATATGTGCCCCTTTGCCCACCTTGGCATCAAAAAAGTGTCACACATCTGGTATCGCCGTACTCAGGAGAAGTTGGGGAATGTGTTTTGGGGTGTCATTTTACATATACCCATGCTGGGTGAGAAAAATATCTTGGTCAAATGCCAACTTTGTATAAAAAAAATGGGAAAAGTTGTCTTTTGCCAAGATATTTCTCTCACCCAGCATGGGTATATGTAAAATGACACCCCAAAACACATTCCCCAACTTCTCCTGAGTACGGCGATACCAGATGTGTCACACTTTTTTGCAGCCTAGATGCGCAAAGGTGCCCAAATTCCTTTTAGGAGGGCATTTTTAGACATTTGGATCCCAGACTTCTTCTCACACTTTAGGGCCCCTAAAAATCCAGGGCAGTATAAATACCCCACATGTGACCCCACTTTGGAATAAGTTAGCGGAAATTGATTTTTTTTTTTGTTTTTTCTCACAAAGTCTCACTTTCCGCTAACTTAGGACAAAAATTCAAATCTTTCATGGACTCAATATGCCCCTCAGCAAATACCTTGGGGTGTCTTCTTTCCAAAATGGGGTCAGTTGTGGGGTGTTTGTACTGCGCTGGCATTTGAGGGTCTCCGCAATCATTACATGTATGGCCAGCATTAGGAGTTTCTGCTATTCTCCTTATATTGAGCATACAGGTAATGAGATTTTTTTTTCCGTTCAGCCTCTGGGCTGAAAGAAAAAAATGAACGGCACAGATTTCTTCATTCGCATCGATCAATGTGGATGAAAAAATCTCTGCCAAAAAAAAAAAATGGAGGGGAAAGGCGTCTGCCAGGACATAGGAGCTCCGCCCTACATCCATACCCACTTAGCTCGTATGCCCTGGCAAACCAGATTTCTCCATTCACATCAATCGATGTGGATGAATAAATCATTGCCGGGATTTTTTTTTTTTTTTTTATATATATATATACAAAGTGTTTGCCAAAGCATAGGAACGCCGCCGCCTCCTCAGCTCGTATGCCTCGGCAAACATATCTGTTACTGCAGAGGAGAAAATCCCGTCTTGCAGCGCCGCATACACTGACTTGCGTGTAATCTGACAGCAGCGCAATGCTTCTGTCAGAATGCACATCGGTGCTGCAGCTGGTCGATCGGTTGGTCCACCTGGAAGGTAAAAAGACAAAAAAAAAAAAAAAAGAAAAAACCAGGCCGCAACGCAATAATTTTATTAACTTTGCAACAGAACATGTAACTTTAACTTTTTAACTGAACATTAACCTTTTTGCTTACTGGTGTTTTTTTTTTGTTTTTTTTGTTTTTTTACCTTTATAGAACAAACCTCTCCTTCCCCATGGGTCAATGTGCAAAGCGCAAATCGCCCAAAGATGTGGCGAAGTGCGTTATGCACTTTGTCCCATGTGAAAGGAGACGTTTGCAGCAGCAGTGAGTGAATGGGCCCTAATAGCCCTGTGTGCCTATCCTGGTGAGATGATCCCTATGCTAATAGTGTACCTGTGAGTGGTACTTCCGGAAACACTCTCCAAAGCATAGGGCAGGGTGGTCAGGACAGTCAGGACAGAAATAGCGGGTGTCATGCCTTATTCCACTCCTGCTACAGACACGACATCTTTTTCGGGGTGACGGTTGGGTTGAGGTACCAGGAACGACATTGGGGAAATGTCGCTCATGTAGACGGCTAACTACACTGGTGGATGGGGCCACGGAACCTCCTGGGTACAGGAGGTTCTCGATGATCTCTTCCTGAAATTTGAGGAAGGATCCAGTTCTCCCAGCCTTACTGTAGAGAACAAAACTATTGTACAGAGCCAATTGAATTAAATATACAGACACCTTCTTATACCAGCGTCTGGTTCTGTGGGAAACTAAATACAGAGACAACATCTGGTCATTGAAGTCCACCCCTCCCATGTGGAGGTTATAGTCGTGGACTGAGAGGGGCTTTTCAATGACACGGGTTGCTCGCTCAATTTGTATTGTCGTGTCTGCGTGAATGGAGGAGAGCATGTAAACGTCACGCTTGTCTCTCCATTTCACCGCGAGCAGTTCTTCGTTACACAGTGCGGCCCTCTGCCCCCTTGCAAGACGGGTGGTAACGAGCCGTTGGGGGAAGCCCGCGCGACTAGTTCGCGCGGTACCGCAGGCGCCAATCCGTTCTAGAAACAAATGCCTAAAGAGGGCCACACTTGTGTAAAAATTGTCCACATAAAGATGGTACCCCTTGCCGAATAAGGGTGACACCAAGTCCCAAACTGTCTTCCCACTGCTCCCCAGGTAGTCAGGGCAACCGACCGGCTCCAGGGTCTGATCTTTTCCCTCATAGATCCGAAATTTGTGGGTATAGCCTTTGGCCCTTTCACAGAGCTTATACAATTTGACCCCATACCGGGCGCGCTTGCTTGGGATGTATTGTTTGAAGCCAAGGCGCCCGGTAAAATGTATAAGGGACTCGTCTACGCAGATGTTTTGCTCTGGGGTATAAATATCTGCAAATTTCTGGTTGAAATGGTCTATGAGGGGCCGAATTTTGTGGAGCCGGTCAAAAGCAGGGTGGCCCCTGGGACGGGAGGCGGTGTTGTCACTAAAGGGCAGGAACCGCAGGATGGCCTCAAAACGTGCCCTGGACATAGCAGCAGAGAACATGGGCATGTGATGAATCGGGTTCGTGGACCAATATGACCGCAATTCATGCTTTTTTGTCAGGCCCATGTTGAGGAGGAGGCCCAGAAAAGTTTTAATTTCGGAAACTTGGACTGGTTTCCACCGGAAAGGCTGGGCATAAAAGCTTCCCGGGTTAGCGGTGATAAATTGTGTGGCATATCGGTTTGTTTCGGCCACAACTATGTCTAAAAGCTCCGCAGTCAAGCACAGCTCAAAAAATCCCAGGGCCGAACCGATCTGAGCTGTCTCAACCCGAACTCCAGACTGGGCAGTGAAAGGGAAAACTACGGGTGCGGCTGAAGTTGGGGACTGCCAATCAGGGTTTGCCAGCACCTCTGGGATTCTAGGGGCTCTACGGGCACGTCTTTGCGGTGGCTGCGACGGGGTCACTACTGCACGTGCCACCGTACCAGCTTCAACTGCCCTTCTGGTGCTCGCTACTTCACCAGGTTGTATGGCAGTGCTGGTACTAGGTCCAGGGAGGGCTGGGCTGCTGGTGTATGCCTCACCACGTAATCCGACAGCACCAGCCCCACTCTGCTGCTCTTGAAGCGGATCCTGCGCAACCTGTGGTCTAGCGACACGGGGCCGGGTATGCCTGGTGGTATCAGGGACCTCAGCCTCCTCGTCCGAACTTTGGGTCAGAGAGCCACTGCTTTCTACAGGTTCGTATTCTGACCCGCTGGATTCATCAGATGAGGGTTCCCACTCCTCATCCGACTGGGTCAGAAGCCTGTAGGCCTCTTCAGAAGAATACCCCCTGTTAGACATGTGGGCAACTAAATTTAGGGGTATTCCCTGAGACTACCCAAGAAAAAAAAAGCAAGCCTGTCTTACAAAGGGGAGGCTAGCGAAGTACCGGAGGCCGCTGCGGTTGATAAAAAATATCAAAACTGATTTTTTTATCGCCGCAGTGCGTGTAAAGTGATTGTGCAGTGAACCAAAAAAAAAATTTTTTTTGTCACTGCGGTGGGGCGGGTGTGGGCGAACGCACACAGGCCTGATCGGGCAAACACTGCATTTTGGGTGGAGGGAGAACTAAAGTGACACTAGTACTATTATAGATCTGACCGTGATCAGTTTTGATCACTTCCAGATACTATAAAAGTACAAATGCTGATTAGCGATACGCTAATCAGCGAATAACGAACTGCTAACTGATTGCTAACTACCTAACCAAGGGGCCTAAACTATACCTAAAACCTAACGGTCAATACCAGTGGAAAAAAAAAGTGACAGTTTACACTGATCACTTTTTTCCTTTCACTAGTGATTGACAAAGGGGTGATCAAAGGGTTAATTGGGGTTCAGGGGGGTGATCAGGGGCTAAAGTGTAGTGTTTGGTGTACTCACTGTGAAGCCTGCTCCTCTGCTGGATCCAACCGACGAAAAGGACCAGCAGAGGAGCAGGGCAGCCATATAACAGATCATATTTACTAATATGATCTGCTATGTGGCTTCTGATTGTTTTTTTTAAAAATCAGCAACCTGCCAGCCAATGATCACGGCTGGCAGGTTGCTGACGAAATAGTCCTGAACGAAATGCCGGCGCGAACTGCGCATGCGCGGGCGCATATTCGTTAGGCGGTCCGGAGGCGGTTAAAGGCCATAATTTTTAAAAAAAAATTGTTGTTGATTGAGTTGTCAGTTATGTCATACTGCAGGAAGGGGTCAATGCAGAGGGTGCGACCATGACCAGGTCAGGAGGAGAAGGCAAGTGTCAGTTTCAACTACATCTGCATTCTCAGGATGCTCTCTGAACAACTATTTATTCTGGTAACCAACAGGCTGCTTAAAGATGACAAGTGAGAAGTTGGGGATGATACTTGAATACAAATGAGCCAAACATATCTGTGCATTACACGATACAGACATATGTTGTGCTTGGAAGAAGTCTTCATGGCGGTCTGGGCCAGATGGAGGAGACAATTTTGGTACAGTGTTTTTTTCAGTATCAGTATGGTGGAATTATCAGCCATAATGTGGTGGTAATTTTTGTTCACTGTCAGTCTTTTTTTTAGGGTGACAAGACATCGGTCTAGGAACCTTATTAAAACAACTGGGTATCACACAAGCATTGTGGGGTGAAACCAAAAATTTGTTACAGGGCACATAGGACCCAAGTTACAGCCCCTGGGTTAATGACAATTTGTAATATTTGGTAATGATGATAATAAAATGACACTGCTGATCATATTTACACCAAAATATCTTCTTACTACAAAGTTTTGACAGCGATGTGTTAGACAAATTAAAAGTACCTTTACGCATGAATGATCCTTTTGATTGGTCCATTATTTCAGGTGATATTTGACTCCAATTTGTCATTTTGTTTTCCTCCATGGATTTGAAAGTTGAATATTTAACAACTAAGTCAATCTGGGCATCATCTAACTCCTGTCCCAAGAATTTACAGATTCTTACCACACTGCCACGGATATCCTGAAATAAATGATATGTATGAACAGCAACTGTGAATATATAGTGTATAACTGACATCACTAATTCTTTATAGCAATTAGAAATTATTTAATGAAGTTATATAAGTTAATTATATTCTAAAACTTCTTTAATAAATACACAATTAATTTGCCTATTGGAAAACCTTAATGTGTGTACAAAGCCTTATAATTTCACCAGAGTAAGCTTTTATAATATGCAGACGTTTTTCTAAATATTGCAGTCTATGGCTCTATTCACACACCATTTTTTTTTTTAAACAGACCATGAATAACTGCTTTAAAAAAATTGGACAAAGTTAGACCAGTACCTCCAAGCAATATGAAATAAAGTACAAGTGCATGCTACTATGGCTGCAATGAAAAAGCAAACAAGCATTATATGCGGCAGCACACTGATCCACGCACAAAGACGCAAACAGTGAAAACTTGAAAACATCTGAATTGCATCACTGCTATACTTACTATATGAAAATGAAAAGCTCTTTGAGCACATTTTGATTAAAATTGTATCAGGTCAATCTACCAATGAGAAGGTGCCTTCTTCAGATGAGAACTCCACTAACAGACTTAACTCTCCTTGACCTAAGACTACAAAATAAAGGGCAATGTATAATCCAGCTATATTCCAGTACTCTGCTGTACTGGACCAATACTGTGCATCATTACTGCTATACTTACTATATGAACATTAGAAGCTCTAAAGCACATTGTTGTGTCTGGCTAATATATCATGGCTTCAGTGCAAAAGCAAACAAACACTATATTCAGCACTATTTTGTAGACTTGGGCCCAGGAGTGGGAAGTCTGTTTTGTATAGGTCCCATCTGTGGAAGCAACCTTGTTACTGGTAGGTGGGCACAACACATTTTTAATAAAAAATGTGCACCTAGAGCTTATAATTTTCATATAGTAGTTATAGCAGTAATGCAATTCAGATTTATCCATGTTTTCAGCTCTGCACGTGTGTTACCGAAACCTCCAGTAAATTCAATGGGGCTGTTTTTCAGAAAGACACCCGTGAAAAACAGTAGTTAAAATAGACTGTTTTGCCATTTTTCATGGACATTTTTTTTCAGTCATGTGAATGTACAGGGAGTGCAGAATTATTAGGCAAATGAGTATTTTGACCACATTATCCTCTTTATGCATGTTGTCTTACTCCAAGCTGTATAGGCTCGAAAGCCTACTACCAATTAAGCATATTAGGTGATGTGCATCTCTGTAATGAGAAGGGGTGTGGTCTAATGACATCAACACCCTATATCAGGTGTGCATAATTATTAGGCAACTTCCTTTCCTTTGGCAAAATGGGTCAAAAGAAGGACTTGACAGGCTCAGAAAAGTCAAAAATAGTGAGATATCTTGCAGAGGGATGCAGCACTCTTAAAATTGCAAAGCTTCTGAAGCGTGATCATCGAACAATCAAGCGTTTCATTCAAAATAGTCAATAGGGTCGCAAGAAGCGTGTGGAAAAACCAAGGCGCAAAATAACTGCCCATGAACTGAGAAAAGTCAAGCGTGCAGCTGCCAAGATGCCACTTGCCACCAGTTTGGCCATATTTCAGAGCTGCAACATCACTGGAGTGCCCAAAAGCACAAGGTGTGCAATACTCAGAGACATGGCCAAGGTAAGAAAGGCTGAAAGACGACCACCACTGAACAAGACACACAAGCTGAAACGTCAAGACTGGGCCAAGAAATATCTCAAGACTGATTTTTCTAAGGTTTTATGGACTGATGAAATGAGAGTGAGTCTTGATGGGCCAGATGGATGGGCCCGTGGCTGGATTGGTAAAGGGCAGAGAGCTCCAGTCCGACTCAGACGCCAGCAAGGTGGAGGTAGAGTACTGGTTTGGGCTGGTATCATCAAAGATGAGCTTGTGGGGCCTTTTCGGGTTGAGGATGGAGTCAAGCTCAACTCCCAGTCCTACTGCCAGTTTCTGGAAGACACCTTCTTCAAGCAGTGGTACAGGAAGAAGTCTGCATCCTTCAAGAAAAACATGATTTTCATGCAGGACAATGCTCCATCACACGCGTCCAAGTACTCCACAGCGTGGCTGGCGAGAAAGGGTATAAAAGAAGAAAATCTAATGACATGGCCTCCTTGTTCACCTGATCTGAACCCCATTGAGAACCTGTGGTCCATCATCAAATGTGAGATTTACAAGGAGGGAAAACAGTACACCTCTCTGAACAGTGTCTGGGAGGCTGTGGTTGCTGCTGCACGCAATGTTGATGGTGAACAGATCAAAACACTGACAGAATCCATGGATGGCAGGCTTTTGAGTGTCCTTGCAAAGATTTGTTTTGTTTTTGAATGTCAGAAATGTATATTTGTGAATGTTGAGATGTTATATTGGTTTCACTGGTAAAAATAAATAATTGAAATGGGTATATATTTGTTTTTTGTTAAGTTGCCTAATAATTATGCACAGTAATAGTCACCTGCACACACAGATATCCCCCTAAAATAACTAAAACTAAAAACAAACTAAAAACTACTTCCAAAAATATTCAGCTTTGATATTAATGAGTTTTTTGGGTTCATTGAGAACATGGTTGTCAATAATAAAATTAATCCTCAAAAATACAATTTGCCTAATAATTCTGCACTCCCTGTACAATTAGGGAATTGAGTTTAAACAAGAGGCCCTCTATTCAGGATCCTTAATCCCTGGTAAAGAGCACAGCACATTATAGCACAGTCCTTATGGTCCAAATTTGCGAATCTTGGTCAAATTGTCTATTAATACTTAAAATGTTTGCAGGGTGCATTCTGGCCTTGTGATATCAGAGGAGAATGTGAGATCACTACTTTGTCATGTACATACTCAAACTGGGCAACCCATCTGTTATAATAGTATAGCCAAAACCAAATACTGTATGTTTGTGGCTGTGTCACATGCTATGTGCACTGTCTCTTGGAAAGTTCTCATCCGCCACCAGAAACCTACTCTGAGCAACAACTCCAAAACAGTTCTTTCTACAGATGGGTGACTATTTGAAGCATAATTGGCACAACGCTATGCTGACTAGTATGAAGCTAACATACAGTACATGGGGACAGGTCCACATGAACCCAGACAATCCCATAAGCCGTGCAGCGAAAGTGGTGGGGCTTATGCAAGCACTGGCCTAAAGTCAGCATGTGGGGGCTATTCCAGTGCTATATTGAGGATGTTGCCAGGTTGCCAGAAGGGCAGGGCTTAAATATTTTCTGAAACTGTTAATACCCAGTGAAGTTAACTGGGCCATGTTATGTTTGTTGTTTTAGGCCTTGTGTACTAATATACTGTACATCATAAACATCCTTTCTTTGCAGGTGCTGTGTTTTTAATAGATCACTGCTGGTTGTGTTACATGGCTCTTATGGGCTGGCACCTGGGCTGCACTGGTTCTAGTCACAGGTGCCAATGATAGAGTGTAATGCTGCATGGCCTTCAATCAGAGAAGAGTTGTATTACATATGGAGTTGCCTAGTGTGGCTCCTGGTGGGCTGTTTATGTAGAGCAATAGAGAGTACAGTGTGTCAGATGTAGCTGTGACAGACTGCATAGCACTGATGGTGACTAGCAGTAGCAAATTGCCATGCTAGCCACATAGGAGCCTTTGATTCTACAATCCTGTCAGGTGGTGCCATCCTGTAATCTCAACTAGCACTGGCCTCAGCCTTGCTTTGGACGGCCATGCAGTTCTGCTTCCTGGAGTGTGCCTATACTACAGGCTGAGGAAGGCCCTACAAAATACTACTGTTGTGACCAGAGTCTAGGAGAGCGTTTAATTTTCGTGACATGTTCAAAGAGCCTTTGTTGGCTGCAACCAATAAGATGTATGCCATCACTGCAGTCCATACACTGTAATCCCCTGATGAGAGACTGTGACTAGTATTCTGTGTGCTCTCTATGCGAACTGTACTATGTATTTCCATTAGTAACCTCCAAACTGTGTCTGTGTAATGGACTCTGCAACTGAAAAGCCATGTAACTATCAATTGTTGTAGTTCCTGTTGGATTAAAGATGTTATAAGTTCATTGCCCCATGTCTGCCTCTTTACTGCTCCATTCTCAAGTGGGATATTTTACCTGGGTCTAGAGACACATACACAGGGTCCTACACAACCATATTATTACCTGTATTAGCTCCTCATATGTGATAAAGAAGAATCTGCTGTCATCTTTCATTTGCATCCAACCTTTTATATGGTCAAACCAAGATCCACCTAGAACTAAAAAACAAGGGCTAAACTTTTTTCTGGAGTAAAAGCATATAATATTTGAGGTAATTCTTCTATAGCTAAGGAAGTTTATCTCTTGGACCGAATAAAGACTAAGACTTGACACCTAAAGGGTGTATTAGACATTCACTCCCGGCAATTGCCTGCTCACTTGCTGAGGAGACCGCTGCTATTACATGCAGCTATCTCCTCAGCAACATGGCGAGGAACGATCGTTCTGCCATCATGCGTCCCCATGCTCTACAGTGGTTTGCCAGCAGCAGATGGTAATTAGACCGCCCGCAAAATCTGATCTTTCAGCATGCTGAAAGATCTGGATTGCCCGATGAATGATCACTAATATGCCCTTATGACTGATTGGTACAGGTTTCAATAAAAGGGCAGATGGAGTTATCTGAATTGAACAACCCTCTTCCCTATGGTAGGGGAATTACAAGAAAATGAACAATTAACCATTTATGGTATTTGCCGCATTATTGGCTCAGTTTCTAGTAATTAACTAGGAATTTGCCTAACAAACTACTGGACCACTCTGCCACAGAGCCCCAGAATCTAAAAATATGATTTAAACATGGTTGGGGCCACGTCTAATATCTTGTTGTTTGTCCATTGTTCATTCTACCCTGAAGGAACCGGAAAAAAAAAAAACCCAATAAGGATTGTGAAGCTGGCCAGTTGAGTCACATAATTATGCACCTCACCAGCTAATATCCAGCGTAAACTCCATCTGCAGCACGGACAGCAGCTAGATGTGCTGGGAGTGAGTCAGTAAGGTCCTGGTAGTTTGTCACAGGTACTGTATCTGGAACCATGCATGATGGTTTAAAATAGGAACGTCTTGTATTATTGCACCTAAAATTATCGGATATTATAGTATGTATCTCTAACATGCATTTTAAATAAAAGTTTCTTGTGCATCTTTGACATAATTCAATTTCTTTAACATCCCTTTAGACATCTTGGAGATACAGTAGATTCTTTTGCCATTATCTGTGACAGTTAAAGAGGTTTTCCTGTTTTCATCAATGTCGATTAAAACTATGTATTTATGACAGTAGGTGTAATTTTCTAATATATTTCTTTTACCTTTATAAAAATATTGTATGCTTCAGCGGTTGATGTAAAAACTTTAGTCTTTTAAGATTTTTTTCATATTGATATTTACATAAAAAGTTAAAAAATACAAAATTTTCATATAAACACATGAAATAATAAGTCTTCTTATTATATAATGTGTTAAGGAAATAGCTCACCTTTCCCCTGTATAAAGTCCTCAATGAAATTCTGGAAATTTTCAGCAGGTTCAAAGATTTTTAAAATCTTAGTATAATGGAACAAAGATACGATTATGTCTTTTGGGTTTCGCATTGTGTAAATAATCTGAAAAAAAAAAAAAAAACATTTTGCCTTGCACATCACAATAGAGCATTTATGTTTTATAACAAATAAACATTTATATTAATATTAGTGTTGATCGAGCAGCATAGTGCTCGGGGGCTCCGACCGAGCACCCGAGTATAATGGAAGTCAATGGGAGAACCCGAGCATTAAACCAGGTACCCCCTGCTCTGAAGAGGGGAGTGTGCCTGGTTCTAAGAAAATGTCATAAATTGTTGGTAACACCACCGAAATGGTTCTGTAAAAGCATGGGGAGGATGTCTGGATACATCTTGGACTCGCTGGTCGCTGCTGGGAACCATGTTGTCCAAATAGTACACCACTTTTACAGACTGACAATAATACGCACAAAATCAAGGGGAAATTTTTTTTTGAGGAAAACATTCTTTCCTGAATATTTACTTGTATATAAAGTGCAAGTGCTGCCAAAAATTGCAAGGAAGAGGCACTCCAATACAACCTTAGTTACACATAAAGGAGGGCATCATACACACCCTTTAAAAATTATGATTGATGGCCTGCTGGTGACCCTTAAAAACATTAGGAGCAAGGGCCTGCCGGTGACGATCCATTTGGATGCCTGGCCTAACAACTTTTGATGTAATTGTCAGCTCAAAACCATTGTAAACCATGGGTATCGGGGAATCAGTGTTTGATTCCAGAGAGGGAGCCTGAGAAACAGCTACCGCATCCAAGGAAGGCAAGTGGGTGGTGCTCAAATCACCCACTCCCGACTCGTGGAAGTAGTGACGATAAATAACAATACAGGACTCTAACGATGCACTTGTTATTGGATTGAGTAATAAAAAATTACAGGGAATGTCACTGCGGTATTTTGGATGAGGAAACGTTATACAGGAGGGGCCCTGCTGCCGCTATGTTAGCTCTAGATTACTTCTGCCTGATCGCACGTCCCTGTGATGTCTACAATCCATTTGAATACCCTCCGTATCAACTATCAATGTTATTTTATGTGCCTAACATGGTGACCACCGGTAATGGGGAATCATTGTTTAATTTCGGAGAGGGAGCCTACAGATCCGCGGTGTCCGTGTTTTGCGGATCCGTGGATCCGCAAAACACCTACGGACGTCTGAATGGAGCCTTACAGGAGGGTGATTAATGACAGGGGGGTGATCAGGGAGTCTATATGGGGTGATCAGGGGTTAATAAGGGCTTAATAAGTGACGAGGGGGGTGGGGGGTGTAGTGTAGTGGTGTTTGGTGCTACTTACAGAGCTGCCTGTGTCCTCTGGTGGTGGTCGATCCAAGCAAAAGAGACCACCAGTGGACCAGGTAGCAGGTATATCAGACGCTGTTAGTAAAACAGTGTCTGATATACCTTTCAAGGGTTAAAAAAAATTGCATCTACAGCCTGCCAGCGGCGATGAACTCGTTTACCTCCCGATCCTGTGAACGCGCGCTTTCACAGGAAATCTTGCGTCTCGCGAGATGACGTGCCGGCGCGTCAAGGAGGAACAAATCGACCGCCGCCGGAACGCAATCCTGCGTTAGGCGGTCCGGAGGCGGTTAATAAACCCTTTTGACTTGATCCTCACTGGTCTGTTTCGTTGGTGCCTTGCATTACATTGCAAACACAAGATGGTATCTGGAAAAGCAGTGGCTTGTTCTAAAAAGTAGTCTAAAAATGTTTTTTTTTTTTTTTTTTTTTTTTTTTTTTTTTTTTTTTAGGGGGGGAGACACAGGTGCGATAGAATGTCCCCTGGGTGTGACCAAAATATATAGTACACTGTTGACACACTCAAATACAATTATTGCAATGTTCACTTTTAAACAGTGAACTTTTAATGTCCAGATACCTGGACATTAGGACGTCCCAAGATAGGCACTGCTGCTAACAAACTAATATAAGCTGCTCATGTCTCTTCTATAGTGCAATTCATGAAGTTATAAACAGCCCCAACCCTGGTTGCAGACACACAGTAATACACTAACTGTCCCTGCCTTGTCCCTAAGGATAAGACCTGACTTTCTACCCAATAATTCAACCTAACTAAATATATCTTCTTCACAATTCCTGCACTGTTCCTGCAAGACACTAAAATGGCTGGCTTCCATGTCTTATTGCTCTGTCTGACACAGACATGGCAAACATGTTCTGTCACTTCTGTAGCTGAGCTCACAATGGCGTTGCACTTCAGAGCTAGCATATAGCCTGATAGATCAGCCAACATTCTGCCTCCTCATTGGATTGGATTGGATTGTGAGGAAGCCCACCGTCTAGGACCCCACCCAGGGTCATACGATCATCTATCTTCCCCTTCCCTGTCCTGTTTTCCTGATTAGTGTACTGCATTTTAAATGTAAACTGGTAGGCGCCGGTTTGTGCGTTTTATCTGAATTGAATTGCAAAAACATCAGATTCTTTTGGAAGGACTTTGTGATCCGATTAGTTTAGAATTGATTCACTGAAGACTCTTTTATTCTGCATATCATTCCTTCCATCAATACCGTACCAGTTGTGACAGAGCTGGGAACCCCCCATAATAATGGCAGGTGAAAGGTAACACCCAGAGCAAACAGCCAGTTCTGCCCCTGGTGTTCTAAAAGGCATATTATTGCCCAAAACTTTGCATATGTTTCACATTCAGCTACTAAAGAAAATAAAACGCATTGTTAGCTTAACATTATGACTTCAATATGTATATAGTCTAATAGTTTGCTCAGTCCCCTTTGGCTAGGGTACACTGTTCAGTGCCCCAGGACTTTAAAACTTTGCATTAATAGGATGTTAAAATGCACAGTGTATAACAATGTGTGAAAGTCCCTATTTATCCAATTTCTAGGCCGTATCAAAAGGAGTGCACTCATGTAATCCTATTCTCAAGAGTTAAAATCAGAAAATCTAGCTATAGAAAGTCAATGTATGTTACCCTAGTGTAAAAGATGTCTGCTTAAAGGGGTTGTCCACCTTTTTTACGTAATAGCTTATTCTCAGGGTAGGCCATCACTAGCTGAGCCCTGACAACCCTGAATCCTGCCAATCAGCTGTTCAGCAATATAGTGGGATGCGAAAGTTTGGACAACCTTGTTAATCGTCATGATTTTCCTGTATAAATCGTTGGTTGTTACAATAAAAAATGTCAGTTAAATATATCATATAGGAGACACACACAGTGATATTTGAGAAGTGAAATGAAGTTTATTGGATTTACAGAAAGTGTGCTATAATTGTTTAAACAAAATTAGGCAGGTGCATAAATTTGGGCACACAAAAAAGAAATGAAATCAATATTTAGTAGATCCTTCTTTTGCAGAAATTACGGCCTCTAAACGCTTCCTGTAGGTTCCAATGAGGACTTACTGAAGGTATTTTGGACCATTCCTCTTTACAAAACATCTTTAGTTCATTCAGGTTTGATGACTTCCGAGCATGGACAGCTCTCTTTAAGTCACACCACAGATTTTCAATTATATTCACGTCTGGGGACTGAGATGGCCATTCCAGAACGTTGTACTTGTTCCTCTGCATAAATGCCTTAGTGGATTTTGAGCAGTGTTTAGGGTCGTTGTCTTGTTAAAAGATCCAGCCCCGGCACAGCTTCAGCTTTGTCACTGATTCCTGGACATTGGTCTCCAGAATCTGCTGATACTGAGTGGAATCCATGCGTCCCTCAACTTTGACAAGATTCCCAGTCCCTGCACTGGCCACACAGCCCCACAGCATGATGGAACCACCACCATATTTTACTGTAGGTAGCAGGCGTTTTTCTTGGAATGCTGTGTTATTTTTCCTCCATGAATAACGCCCCTTGTTATGGCCAAATAACTAAATTTTAGTTTCATCAGTCCACAGCACCTTATTCCAAAATGAAGCTGGCTTGTCGAAATGTGCTTTAGCCCACCTCAAGCGGCACTTTTTGTGCTGTGGGCGGAGAAAAGGCTTCCTCTGCATCACTCTCGCATACAGCATCTCCTTGTGTAAAGTGCGCCAAATGGTTGAATGATGCACAGTGACTCCATCTGCAGCAAGATAATGTTGTAGGTCTTTGGTGCTGGTCTGTGGGTTGACTCTGACTGTTCTCACCATTCGTTGCTTCTGTCTATCCGAGATTTTTCTTGGTCTGCCACTTCGAGCCTTAACTTGAACTGAGCCTGTGGTCTTCCATTTCCTCAATATGTTCCTAACTGTGGAGACAGACAGATGAAATCTCTGAGACAGCTTTCTGTATCCTTCCCCTAAACCATGATGGTGAACAATCTTTGTCTTCAGGTCATTTGAGAGTTGTTTTGAGACCCCCATGTTGCTACTCTTCAGAGAAAATTAAAAGAGGAGGGAAACTACAATTGACCCCCTTAAATACTCTTTCTCATAATTGGATTCACCTGTGTATGTAGGTCAGGGGTCACTGAGCTTACCAAGCCAATTTGAGTTCCAATAATTAGTTCTAAAGGTTTTGGAATCAATAAAATTAAAACAGTGCCCAAATTTATGCACCTGCCTAATTTTGTTTAAACAATGATAGCACACTTTCTGTAAATCCAATAAACTTCATTTCACTTCTCAAATTATCACTGTGTGTGTCTCCTATATGATATATTTAACTGACATTTTTTATCGTAGCAACCAACGATTTATACAGGAAAATCATGACGATTAACAAGGTTGCCCAAACTATCACATCCCACTGTAGGTCTGGCACTGGAAGCAGACAGCTAAGTCTTCTTTTTAGTGGACTGAGCTCGTATCTGCTGCATCGGTCCCACTGTAGTCAATGAGAGCGCAGCACTGACAAGCTCAGTCGACTACACAGTAGATTTAACTGTCTGCTTCTGGCACTGGAGCTATTGCCGAACAGCTGATTGGACCCCCGCCAATCAGCTAATGATGGCCTGTTTTGAGGATAGACCATCACTAAATAAAAGGTGGACAACATATAATTTTTTTTCTATAATCTCTCTAAGGGATGTTTCAGACGAGCGAGTCCATTGCAGGAATTGCTTTCCATGTGTGAGTGTGATCGTCCATTCTGGCACTGCAAGAGTACACTGCATTATCATGATTTATATTGCTATGCGCCTCTGCTTGACCTTACTTCTACAGGATCATACTGACTGTACAGTGGCGTACCTCCAATAGAGGCAGACCACGCAGCTGCTATGGGGCCCGTGAAGAATAGGGGCCTGCAGTGAACCAAAAGCCCTGCTCCCTAATTTTACTCATTACTGTCCAGCTCCAGTATAGTATACTTATCATCAGTGGAGAAGGCTAAAGGACCTGTGAAGATGGAAACTGCACAGATCATCACAGGTCCTTCAACCCCAAACAGCATGGAGAAGAACTGCACAATGAGCTCTCCACTGAGACTAAAATGGAATGGTAAGAGGTGGTCCTCCTCCTTTCTCCCCTCCCCCCCCATTCGCTATTTTTACTCATAGCTCACTCATATATAGTACTGCAGACAATTACAACCACTATGACCTCATGTACCTCACACAATAACCATAATATGTAACTAACCACATATATCTGTACACATTACATCTATTATACCTTGTCCTTGTCACATCAGTAGACTGCTCTCTGTGTATCTATCTATATATATATATATATATATATATATATACACACTGAATCTATTCACATTCGGATGCTGTGAAAACAGGTATGTAGTATACCCAGCAGTGTAATGATATCTGCCATACAAGGTATAATAGATGCAGAGTGTTAAAATATATAGTATTTACAGCAATGCACTATCTGAGCTACAAGGTGTATATACTGGCCAAGAATGGGTAGTGGGAGGGGCTATGAATGGGGCATGGGGGCCCAATTTAGATTCTTGCAATGGGGCCCAGTGATTCCTATGTATGCCCCTGTACTAACAGCTGTATGTCAGTATGATCCAAAGCAGAGACACATAGCAATCAGTATAATGCTGTGCGCTCCTGCAAGTACACAATGGAGGATCACACTCACACACGGAGCATGATTTCAGCAATGGACTCTTCCGTCTGAAACAGCCTTAAAAAAAAAGTGGCTGATCTTCGTCAAGTGAACCTAATTACAATTGACCAGTGTGAATGACAACTCTAATAAAAGTGTTTATTGTATTTCTGGATATTGAGAGAGTAAGTCAGTGACAGACTTGTAATACTGTATGTCCATGCCACTTGTTGCACTAAGTCTACTATACAGGTAAGCAAACACTACAGAGCTCAAAATATCGTTAGTGTTATCCTAAACACATAGGGGGGGAATTTATTATTGTCGGTGTATTTGAGGTTAGCTTTAAGATTCGAGTTGCTATGTGCACCTGTGTCAAACTTATGAAAATGGCTCACAGTGTAAATAAATTTGGCTTAAGTGCAAAGTGTTTGCACACATTTCAAGAAAAGTATGCCCAGGGGATGCCTGGCATGGGGTTGTGAATTTTACGTGACTATTTAAAAAGTCTCACTTCATAAATGTGTCACAAAAATCATCTACTATAAAATTCTGACCAGGTTCTCTCTCCAAATCTGTAGGTGGTGTTTAAAAAGTCGCAAAATTCCCCCCAAAATTCCTGCATGCAGGGCTTGATAAATTCCTCCCATAATTAATGAAGTTAGTCTTACTCACTTTTGCCTTAGATTTGAAAAAAGATTTAGCAAAAATGTGGTGTGGTAGATGGGAAGATAATATTCTTGGAGACTTCATCTTTTGGATTTCTTCTAGACAGCCAACTGCTTCGTACCATGGTGATCTCATAAAGATAGGCACAGCATTACTTTTTTCAAGATCTCCTTTGTGTTTAATTAAATTCAAGATTTGAATCATCCAATTACTACCTGCAAAAGAGTTAACACATACCGTAAAACATTTTATAAATGTGTACATTTGGCCAGATATATATTTCTTTAACGTTTTACTGAGCTTTCAAAAAACTTTTGATATGCATAGTAACATATCAAAGGTTGGATCTGTGGTAGTCTGGTGTCACGGCTGTAAGTGAGCAACAAGAGCCTACACAGTGAATAGCAACTGACCGGACCCAAACTAGGGAGGATAAAGGGTGACCCCTGTCAGACCCTAAAAGCTCTCCCTAAGCTGCTAAGCACATGTCCGGATCCAGATGGTGGATCGAGACATGCCCGCGTACCTAAGGCTGATGACCACTGAAACCCCTACAATAGTGGAAGGGGCACGGCCACCGGTGCCCTGCTCAGTATATGGACGGAACCGGGGTCGCCTCGGATCCAGTCAGCAAAGAAACAGAAACACACAATGTCTGAACACTTAACTGAAGGAGCTGCAGCTGCAGTGAAAACAGATCCAAAGTCAGCAGACAATATCCGAAGTACTTGCTTCAGCAGAACACAGATCCAGTGAAAAGATATCACACAGGTGAAGATACTCAAGCGAGAGATACAGCTCAAATGAAAAGTATAATCCGCACCTCTACAAAGGAGGAGGGGTGATTTAAAGGCAGCGAAATCAAACACAGGAGGGACAGCTGGGAGGAAGGAAACAGAAAGTAAAGACCTCATCACAGGGGCGGAGAAACAGGGCAGAGGGAACTCCTCCAAGCTCTAGTAGTGATATCATCACAGGGGTGGAGAAACAGAGCTGTGAGAACGTCTCAAAGCTCTGGTAGTGACAACTGGGTGCTGATTCGGGCAGTTTGTGTGAACACTTCTCTCTTCTCATTCTAGTGATTGGTGGGGATCTCAGCAGTCCCACAGATTAAAAACTTAGATATGTTACTATGACATATCAAAAGTTTTCTGAAAGCTCATGACACTAAGTTTTATAGAGCTACTGGTAGACATCACATAAATAAAAACATGGTAAAGAGGCCTTATGGTGGCACATATACTGATCCATACATACTGTATGCACATGTACTTTGACCGGTATCGGGAGGAAATTGTTCTAAAGGACAACAGCACCATACTGTACATATATAATCCAGAAAAAAAAAACTTCCTCTATACATTAAAGTGTAACTGTAATGCTGTCATAAAAAATAAAAATACATTTAAGCTCATGTTATTTCTGCTGCAACTATATGCATAAAGCAATCTTTAGTTTCTTCACATACCACTGTTTTTCTTGAGTTTTTCCCTTGGTTATGGTTGTTTTGAACACTACAGTCAATTCATATGGGCCCTTGGGCGATAAATCTCAGTGGGCCCCCTTGTGGCATTTGTCAAATGTCACCACGGCATCTGATAGTTTTAAAAAACGGAAGCATAGGCTTCCTTCTCAGACACTCCTTCCCCCAGTGGAGATCGGGAAAAGGACCCTGTTCTAAAAATGAGTCGCAGCCTGTACTAGACTTCCAGGATCATTATTAGTATATCTCAGTTCAGGCCACTAGGTGGCAGCAGTAAACTGTGATATAAGGATTTCTATACAGAATAAGGGCTCATGCACATGACCGTATGTATTCTGAGGTCTCCAAAAAATGGATGCATCTCATATTTTGCTGCCCTTCATAGAACAGTACTATCCTTAATAATAGGATATGTATTTTTTTGCAGAACGGAAATACGGACATACAGAAACGGAATGCACACAGAGTAACTTGTTTTTTTTTTGTTGACCGATTGAAATGAATGGTTCTGCATACGGTCCACCAAAAAAACGGAACGGTCACGGAAAGAAAATATGTTCATGTGCATGAGCCCTAATGGAACAATTTATATTATTCTATATAAGTTGCAATCTGATTAAAAGTAATAAAAAAAAATTACAAAAAATTGAAAATATAAAAGAAACTTAAAAAGTAAAATCACCCCACTTTCCCCCAAATAAAAATAAACAAAAAAGAATAACATTATGGGTAGAGATGAGCGAATTTCGGAAATACTTGTTTTGATCTGAATTTATTTGTGGTGAATTACATAAAATAACGGCTATTTCTTGGCTGCAGAGACTCTGTATAGTGGTATAGAACACTGTACCGTGCAGTAATACACATAGGTAGTCTGCTGTGGTAATGAAACAATACTGTGAGTCAGTATGACATGCAGATGACAGGCGTCGCTCTTAGAATTACTGCACACTTCACTTATTTGGGCAGTTACAGGGCCAAAACTGACCAAATGACTCAAGCGTGAACTCAGCCTTACAGGTCAATGTTAGCATCAAGAAGAAGTGCACTCCTTTTACACCGTCAGTGGCTGATTCCACTTAGATGTCTACAGAACCTATTCTATTAAACACTTAGGCCTCTTTCACACGGGCGAGTTTTCCGTGCGGGTGCGATGCGTGCGGTGAACGTATTGCACCCGCACTGAATCCTGACCCATTCATTTCTATGGGGCTGTGCACATGAGCGTTGATTTTCACGCATCACTTGTGCGTTGAGTGAAAATCGCAGCATGCTCTATATTGTATGATTTTCACGTGACGCAGGCCCCATAGAAGTGAATGGGGTGCGTGAAAATCGTATAGCATCCGCAAGCAAGTGCGGATGCGGTGCGATTTTCACGCATGGTTGCTAGGTGAGAGTCTATTCACTGTATTATTTTCCCTTGTAACATGGTTATAAGGGAAAATAATAGCATTCTGAATACAGAATGCATAGTAAAGCAGCGCTGGAGGGGTTAAAAATAAAAAATAAAAAATTTAACTCACCTTAGTCCACTTGATCGCGAAGCCCGGCATCTCCTTGTGTCTCCTTTGTTGACTAGGACCTGTGGTGAGCATTAAATAGAGGTAAAGGACCTTTAATGACGTCACTCCGTTCATCACATGGTACGTCACATGATCTTTTACCATGGTGATTCACCATGGTAAAAGACCATGTGATGACCGGAGTGACGTCATCAAAGGTCCTTTGCCTCTATTTAATACTCACCACAGGTCCTAGTCAACAAAGGAGACACAAGGAGATGCCGGGCTTCGTGATCAAGTGGACTAAGGTGAGTTAAATTATTTTTTATTTTTTTTTAACCCCTCCAGCGCTATTTTACTATGCATTCTGTATTCAGAATGCTATTATTTTCCCTTATAACCATGTTATAAGGGAAAATAATTCAATCTACAGAACACCGATCCCAAGCCCGAACTTCTGTGAAGCGATTTTTCTCACACGAGTATCCGCCTTCACGGTCAACATTTGGTCAGTAATGCATCAGTATTGCTAAAGGCAAAAAAACAGGAGTGGATCCAAAACATAGATGACAAGTAAATGTCTTCTGTGTTTTGTACCCACTCCTGCTTTAGGCTACCAAATTATAATCCAATTCTGATGAAAAATAGGGACCAAGTCATGCAGGCCTTACAGCTGTTACATAGACAGAATCCGTTATGCGTCTAATTTTTCCTTCCTTCTGACAGATCAGAAGAAGGGTAAAATAAATGATGATGTCAGCCAGGCCAAAAGGCTAAATAGTGGCCCAGTCATGAAGTGGGGAGGGTGGGAACAGCATGAGAAGTCCACAGAGTGGCCCTATGACATGGTGGTTAGGTGGAAGCAGCATGAGGAGACCACAGAGTGGCCTAATGACAGAGTGTGGAGGTAGCAGCAGCTTCAGGAGGAGGCCACAGATTGGCAAAATGACAGTGTGGAGGAGGCAGCAGCAGCATTAGGAGGCCACAGAGTGGCAAAATGACAGAGTGTGTAGGTGGCAGCAGCAGCTGCATCAGGATGAGGCCACAGAGTGGCACAATGATAGTGTGGAGGGGGCAGCAGCATCAGGAGGAGGCCACAGAGTGGCACAATGCCAGAGTGTGAAGGTGGTGGCATCAACATCAGGAGGAGGCCACAGGGTGGCACAATGACAGTGTGAATGGGCAGCAGCAGCATGAGGAGACCACAGAGTTGCACAATGACAGTGTGGAGGTGGCAGCAGCAACATAAGGAGACCACAGAGTGGCACAATGGCAGAGTGTGGAGGTGGTAGCAGCAGCATCAGGAAGAGGCCACAGGGTGGCACAATGACAGAGTGTAGAGGTGTCAGCAACAGCATCAGAAGGAGGCCACTGGGTGGCACAACAACAGTATGGAGGTGGCAGCATCAGCATCAGGAGGCCACAGAGTGGCAAGGTGACATAGTGTTGAGGTATCATCAGCATCAGGAGACCACAGAGTGGCAAGGTAACATAGTGTGGAAGTGGCAGCAGCATAAGGAGACCCCAGAGTGGCAAGGTAACAAAGTGTGGAAGCAGCAGCAGCATCAGGAAACCACAGAGTGCCAAGGTGACATAATGTGGGGGTGACAGCAGCATCAAGAGACCACAGAGTGCCAAGGTGACATAGTGTGGAGGTGGAAGCAGCATCAGGAGACCACAGAGTGGCAAGGTGACATAATGTGGAGGTAGCAGCAGCATCAGGAAACCACAGAGTGGCAAGGTGACATAGTATAAAGGTGGCAGCAGCATCAGGTGACCACATAGTGGCAAAGTAAAATAGTGTGGAGGTAGCAGCAGCATCAGGAGACCATAGAGTAGCAAGGTGACATAGTGTGGAGGTGGCAGCAGCATCATGAGATCACAGAGTGACCCAGTGACAGAGTAGGGAGGTGGGTGGCAACACCAGTACCAGCTGAAGATGGTGGGTGAAAGAAGGAGCACTTGGCATTAGATGTGTGGCATCAGGCGGGTTGCAGCATCAGAATAGTAGCTGAGTCAGGTAGCCAGAAGAAACCGATCTCTTTTGTCAAAGTATTGGTGTGCCACCAGGGATGATCTAGTCTGATGCATCAGGCATTGGCGGGTGAAAATCCTGGCTGATTCACGCCTGATTCATCTTGACAATTGTCAGTCTCTCCACATTTTGGGTGGACAGGCGAGTTCTTCTTGGGGTAGCTATTAGTGTTCATCGATCACCAAAGTGCTCGGGTGCTCTGGCCAAACACCTTGGGATGCTCAGGTGCTCTACCGAGTATAATGGAAGTCGATGGGACAACCCGAGCATTAAACCAGGCACCCCCTGCTCTGAAGAGGGGAGGTTGCCTGGTTTATAGGAAAAGGTCAGAAATTGATGGAAACACCACCGAAATGGTTCAGCAACAGCATGAGGAGGATGTCTGGATGCATCTTGGACTCCCAGGTCGCTATTGGGAACGATATTGTCCGAGTAGTACGCCACTTTTACGGACTGACAATAATACGCACCAAACCAAAGATAAAATCGATTTTAGAGGAAAAATTGTTAGGAAACATTCTTTACTGTATATTTACTTGTATATAAAGTGCAAGTACTGCCAAAAATTACAAAGAAGAGGCACTCCAATAAAATCTGTATATCAAACAAAGGAGGGCCTCATTTATGTTGTGGTACAATTGTTCATGTAGTAGGACTCCTAAACTGTTAAAGACTATGCACTAAGTGGAAGGGCTGCCAAAAATTACAAGGAACCGGCACTCCAATGCACCCTTTGTTACACATAAAGGAGGGCATCATACACACCCTTTAAAAATTTTGATTGATGGCCTGCTGGTGACCCTCAAAAACATTAGGAGCAAGGGCCTGCCGGTGACGATCCATTTGGATGCCTGGCCTAACAACTTTTGATGTAATTATCAGCTCAAAACCATTGTAAACCACGGGTATCGGGGAATCAGTGTTTGATTCCGGAGAGGGAGCCTGAGAAACGGCTACCGCATCCAAGTAAGGCAAGTGGGTGGTGCTCAAATCACACACTCCCGACTCGTGGAAGTAGTTACGATAAATAACAATACAGGACTCTTACGATGCACTGTTATTAGATTGAGTAATAAAAAATTACAGGGAATGTCACTGCAGTATTTTAGATGAGGAAACGTTATACAGGAGGGGCCCTGCTGCCGCTATGTTAGCTCTAGATTACTTCTGCCTGATCGTACGTCCCCGTGACGTCTACGATCCATTTGAATATATTCCCTATCAACTTTCAATGTTCTTTTATGTGCCTAACATGGTGACCACCAGTAACGGGGAATCATTGTTTGATTTCGGAGAGGGAGCCTGCAGATCCGCGGTGTCCGCATTTAGACGTCTGTATGTGTTTTGAGGATCCGTGGATCCGAGGATCCGTGGATCCGCAAAACACATACGGTTGTCTGAATGGAGCCTTACAGGGGGGTGATAAATGACAGGGGGGTGATCAGGAAGTCTATATGGGGTGATCAGGGGTTAATAAGGGGCTAATAAGTGACAGGGGGGTGGGGGTGTAGTGTAGTGGTGTTTGGTGCTACTTACAGAGCTGCCTGTGTCCTCTGGTGGTCGATCCAAGCAAAAGAGACCACCAGTGGACCAGGTAG
Organism: Bufo gargarizans; assembly: GCF_014858855.1. Classification (NCBI taxonomy): domain Eukaryota; kingdom Metazoa; phylum Chordata; class Amphibia; order Anura; family Bufonidae; genus Bufo; species Bufo gargarizans. Next base: position 545,364,515 of record NC_058081.1, read on the forward strand.
CAGGTATATCAGACACTGTTAACAAAACAGCGTCTGATATACCTTTCAAGTGTTAAAAAATTCGCATCTACAGCCTGCCAGCGAATGATCACCGCTGGCAGCCTGTAGATGAACTCGTTTACCTCCCGGTCCTGTGAACGCGCGCTCCTGTGTGCGCGCTTTCACAGGAAATCTCGCGTCTCGCGAGATGACGCGCCGGTGCGTCAAGGAGGAACAAATCGACTGCCGCCGGAACGCAATCCTGCGTTAGGCGTTCCGGAGGCGGTTAATAAACCTCTTTGACTTCGTCCTCACTGGTCTGTTTCGTTGGTGCCTTGCATTACATTGTAAACTCAAGATGGTATCTGGAAAAGCAGTTTCTTGTTCTGAAAAGTAGTCTAAAAATGTTTTTTTTTTTTACAAATTTTTTTTAGAAGGGGAGACACAGGTGTGATAGAATGTCCCCTGGGTGTGACCAAAATATATAGTACACTGTTGACACACTCAAATACAATTATTGCAATGTTCAAATTGCTGCAGGTTTTTGAGAGAAAGATACTTGGACATTAGGACGTCCCAAGATAGGCACTGCTGCTAACAAACTAAGGGTACTTTCACACTTGCGTTTTTCTTTTCCGGCATAGAGTTCCGTCACAGGGGCTCTATACCGGAAAAGAACTGATCAGTTTTATCCCCATGCATTCTGAACGGAGAGTAATCCGTTCAGTTTGCATCAGGATGTCTTCAGTTCAGTCGTTTTGACTGATCAGGCAAAAGAGAAAACCGTAGCATGCTACGGTTTTCTCTCCGGCGAAAAAAGCTGAAGACATGCATGAACGCCGGATCCGGCATTTTTTCCCATAGGAATGTATTAGCGCCGGATCCGGCATCCAGAATACCGGAATGCCGGATCCGTCGTTCCGGCATGCGCAGATCAGTAAAAATGAGAAAAATTGTACAAGACGGATCCATCGGTCCGCATGACAAGCGGAGAGACGGATCCGTCCTTGCAATGCATTTGTGAGACGGATCCGCATCCGGATCCGTCTCACAAATGCTTTCAGTCAGCAGCAGATCGGCGGATCCGGCGGCCAGTTCCGACGTCGGAACTGCCCGCCGGATCACACTGCCGCAAGTGTGAAAGTAGCCTAATATAAGTTTATTGCACATGTATAAGCTACAGAAGCTTTGCAACAGGTTCAGTATTTGAACAAATAAATCATGGCACATAAAAATAGAGTACTGACTGTTTAAATGCTCATGTCTCTTCTGTAGTGCAATTCATGAAGTTATAAACAGGCCCAACCCTGGTTACAGACACACAGTAATCCACTAACTGTCCCTGCCTTGTCCCTAAGGATAAGACCTGACTTTCTACCCAGTAATTTAACCTAACTAATTATATCTTCTTCACAATTCCTGCACTGTCCCTGCAAGACACTAAAATGGCTGGCTTCCATGTCTTATTGCTCTGTCTGACACAGACATGGCAAACATGTTCTGTCACTTCTGTAACTGAGCTCACAATGGCGTTGTACTTCAGAGCTAGCATATAGCCTGATAGATCAGCCAACATTCTGCCTCCTGATTGGATTGGATTGTGAGGAAGCCCACCGTCCAGGACCCCACCCAGGGTCATACGATCATCTATCTTCCTCTTCCCTGTCCTGTTTTCCTGATTAGTGTACTGCATTTTAAATGTAAACTGGTAGGCGCCGGTTTGTGCGTTTTATCTGAATTGAATTGCAAAAACATCAGATTCTTTTGGAAGGACTTTGTTTTGTTAAATTTGTGATCCGATTAGTTTACATTGATTCACTGAAGACTCTTTTATTCTGCATTGTGATTTTTCTCTATTATTCCTCCTAGAATGAAAAATATTACTTGACAAGTAGATGTTATCATTCCTTCCCTCAATACCGTACCAGTTGTGACCGAGCTGGGAACCCCCCATACTAATGGCAGGTGAAAGGTAACACCCAGAGCAAACAGCCAGTTCTGGTGTTATAAAAGGCATATTATTGCCCAAAACTTTGCATATGTTTCACATTCAGCTACTAAAAAAATAAAACGTTTTATTAGCTTAACATTATGACTTCAATATGTATATAGTCTAATAGTTTGCTCAGTCCCCTTTGGCTAGGGTACACTGTTCAGTGCCCCAGGACTTTAAAACTTTGCATTAATAGGATGTTAAAATGCACAGTGTATAACAAGGTGTGAAAGCCCCTATTTATCCAATTTCTAGGCCGTATCAAAAGAAAGTCAATTAATGTTACCCTAGTGTAAAACATGTCTGCTTAAAGGGGTTGTCCACCTTTTTTACGTGATAGCTTATTCTCAGGGTAGGCCATCACTAGCTGAGCGGCGGAGCCCTGACAACCCTGAATCCTGCCAATCAGCTGTTCAGCAATAGCTCTGGCACTGGAAGCAGACAGCTAAGTCTTCTTTTTAGTGGACTGAGCTCGTATCTGCTGCATCGGTCCCACTGTAGTCAATGAGAGCGCAGCACTGACAAGCTCAGTCAACTACACAGTAGATTTAACTGTCTGCTTCTGGCACTGGAGCTATTGCCGAACAGCTGATTGGACCCCCGCCAATCAGCTAATGATGGCCTGTTTTGAGGATAGACCATCACTTAATAAAAGGTGGACAACACATAAATTTTTTTCTATAATCTCTCTAAGGGATGTTTCAGACGAGCGAGTCCATTGCAGGAATTGCTTTCCATGTGGGAGTGTGATCGTCCGTTTTGACACTGCAAGAGTACACTGCATTATCATGATTTATATTGCTATGTGCCTCTGCTTGACCTTACTTCTACAAGATCATACTGACTGTACAGTGGCGTACCTCCAATAGAGGCAGACCACGCAGCTGCTATGGGGCCCGTGAGGAATAGGGGCCTGCAGTGAACCAAAAGCCCTGCTCCCTAATTGTACTCATTACTGTCCAGCTCCAGTATAGTATCCTTATCATCAGTGGAGAAGGCTAAAGGACCGGTGATGATGGAAACTGCACAGATCATCACAGGTCCTTCAACCCCAAACAGCATGGAGAAGAACTGCACAATGAGCTCTCCACTGAGACTACAATGAAGTGGTAAAGGGTGGTCCTCCTCCTTTCTTTGCCCCCCATTCGCTATTTTTACTCATATCTCACTCATACCACTATTACCTCATGTACCTTACACAATAACCATAATATGTAACTAACCACATATATCTGTACACATTACATCTATTATACCTTGTCCTTGTCACATCAGTACACTGCTCTCTGTATATACAATATATATATATATATATATATATATATACATATGCATACACTGCATCTATTATACTGCACAATTGATGCTGTGGAAACAGGTATACAGCAATGTACTGATATGTGAGCTACAAGCTGTATATACTGGCCAGGAATGGGTAGTGGGAGGGGCTATGAATTGGGCATGGGGGCCCAATTTAGATTCTTGCAATGGGGCCCAGTGATTCCTATGTATACCCCTGTACTAACATCTGTATGTCAGTATGATCCAACGCAGAGACACAGCTATACTAATTAAAGCCCTCTTTACGTGCTCAGGGCTGTTGTCTGTGCGTGTGTGCCGATTAGTGAAGTGCGCATGCGCAGCACACAACCCAATCAGCACACACTCCACACACACACAGCAGGGACCGCCGAAAGCACTGCGCCACCGGCCAATAAAAACACGGCGCATCACCCGTGCTCAGGGCTGTTGTCCGTGCGTGTGTCCCGATTGTATACCATGGGATCGGAGTTTTCTCCAATCTGATGGTATATTTTAACTTGAAGCGTCCCCATTACCATGGAAACGTCTCTGTGTTAGAATATACCATCAGATTTGAGTTAGATCGTGAAAACTCAGATCCGACAGTATATTCTAACACAGAGGCGTTCCCATAATGATGGGGGCGCTTCAAGTTAGAATATACTAAGAACTGTGGACATAACTGCCCCCTGCTGCCTGGCAGCACCCGATCTCTTACAAGGGGCTATGATATGCACAATTAACCCCTCAGGTGCCGCTCCTAAGGGGTTAATTGTCTGGATCTCATCCCCCTGATCGGGGGCTGCCAGGCAGCAGGGGCCAGACCTCCCTCTCTCCCCAGTATTAAAAGCATCGGTGGCCAGTGTGGTCCCCCTTCCTCCCTCCCCAGTATTAAAAGCATTGGTGGTTAGTGTGCCCCCCTCCCTCCCCAGTATTAAAAGCATTGGTGGCCAGTGCAGCCCCCCCCTCCCTCCTCAGTATTAAAGCATTGGTGGCCAGTGCGGCCCCACCCCCCTCCCTCCCCCGAATTAAAATCTGTATATCAAACAAAGGAGGGCCTCATTTATGTTGTGGAACAATTGTTCATGTAGTAGGACTCCTAAACTCTTAAAGACTATGCACTAAGTGGAAGGGCTGCCAAAAATTACAAGGAACCGGCACTCCAATGCACCCTTTGTTACACATAAAGGAGGGCATCCATAGGCGTGCGCACGGGGTGTGCCGGGTGTGCCTGGGCACACTCTAATAGGTTCGTCACCTCCATGCGCACTGCCCCCCAGCCTATTTCCCTGTCTGTTTTGCTGGCTGCCGCCGCCCGCCGCGCTGTCAATTCATTTACAATATCTGGCTGTGGGCTGCCGGCGGGCGGTGGCTAGTATTCAAATAGGGGGCGGAGTCCCGGACCCGGCAGAGGCAGAGAGGGAGTGCGTGCTGTGCGGCGCAGGCTGAGTTGACGTTGACGTCACGTCACACTGCATCTGAATAGTAGTACCCTGCCTGCGCGCCTGGCCGTCTGCTAGCTGGTGAGGTGAGGGCTGGGCATATAAAAAAAGTAGTATGTACCCCCCCGTCCCACAGTGCTACGAATCCTCTGTTGTCGCCTGTATTATCCTGATACCCCTCAGTTATATAATATATCTGAGGGGTATCAGGGTAAATCATACAGGGGATAATATAACTAGGGGTATCAGGGTACATGAGGGGAAATATAACCGAGGAGGGCTAGGCTACTATCAGACATTATACAGGGGGTAATATAACTTATCTTACCCCTCACCCCTGTATTATGTCCCTGATAGCCCTCCTCACTTGTATTACCCCTGTATAATGTACCCTGATAGATACCCCTTAGTTATATTACCCCCTGTATAATGTACCCTGATACCCCTCAGTTATATAATATAACTGAGGGGTATCAGGTTAAATTATACAGGGCGGGGTAATATAACTAAGGGGTATCAGTGTACATTATTATACAGGGGGTAATATAACTAAGGGGTATCAGGGGACATTATTATACAGGGGTAATATAACTTAGGAGGGCTATCAGGGGACATTATACAGAGGAAATATAACTTATATTACCCCTGTATAATGTCCTTGATAGCCCTCCTCAGTTATATTACCCCTGTATAGTGTACCCTGAAACCCCTTAGTTATATTACCCCCTGTATAATTTACCCTGATACCCCTCAGTTATATTACCCCTGTATAAAGTCCCCTGATAGCCCTCCTCAGTCATATGTCATCCACAGATCCCCCATAACAGTGTGTCATCCACAGGTCCCCCATAACAGTGTGTCATCCACAGGTCCCCCATAACAGTGTGTCATCCACAGGTCCCCCATAACAGTGTGTCATCCACAGGTCCCCCATAACAGTGTGTCATCCACAGGTCCCCCATAACAGTGTGTCATCCATAGGTCCCCCATAACAGTGTGTCATTCACAGATCCCCCATAAAAATGTGTCATTCACAGATCTCCCATAAAAATGTGTCATTCACAGATCCCCCATAAGTGTCATCCACAGATCCCCCAAAACAATGTGTCATCCACAGATCCCCCATAAGTGTGTCATCCACAGATCCCCCATAACACTGTGTCATCCACATATCCCCCATAACAGGGCACCTGCGCACTATGGAGAGACTGAAAGGAGGGGAAGATCCGCGGAAGCAAGCAGAGGACGGCATAGCAGACGACTGAATGGCTTCTTTTGTAAGTAAATTATTTTATTATAGTGCTGAAACTGCTTTAAACTCTAAAGAAAAGTTTTGGAGAGTGTTTCTCTCTTTCTCAGGTATGAAGCAATACCGAGGAAGAAAGGAAAACTCTTGAAAGCTTGTCTTTTAAGTATTAGGATAGTACAATAAAAAGGTACCCCTGCATACCGCAATACTCTCCTATTTTGTAATCTTATTTATATATACTTATTTAGTTTTTTTCAGTAGTATGATTATATGGTGGAAATTATTAGTGCCCCCCGCCCCCATTTTTGACTGTGGTATATTATGTGCCAGCCCCCCCCCCCTATATATTGTTCCTAGGTGCAGAGGCGGAGTCACGGCAATGCTAGGGTGAGGCCCAGCCTGTGTGTATATGTGTGTGTGTATATAATTATATATATACAGTGTGTGTATATATATATATATATATATATATACACACACACACACATATATACATACATACATAAATACACAAATACACACGTGCGCGGGGCGTGTGTTTTTGTGCTTTAGGGTGCACACCCTAATGCAATAGGCTGCGCACGCCTATGAGGGCATCATACTGTCACAACCAGACAGCTGAGAAGCTCTGACAGAGGCCTTTCAGAACCTCCTCCTTGAGTTCTCTTAGTTGTGCTGTTCAGTTCCTCATCTCGTTAGCCTCTCTCAGCTGTCATGGAGTTGGACTGATTGCTTCCCTTTAAATCCCTCCCCATGGTGCATTGCTGGGCGGCTTATACTTCCTCCTGGAGTGTGTGTGCATGCTGATCTTGTTTTCCTGTCTGCTACAAAGTTAAGTGCTGAACATTTATCTGTTATTTTCTGTTTGCTGGATCCCAGGTGACCCTGACTCCCTCCGTGTCTGGAGTAGGGAGCCGGTGGTCGTGTCCCCTCACTATTGTAGGGTGTTCAGGGGTTATATAGTCGAGGTACGTGGATATGCAAACCTCCACCTTTCGGATCTTTGCATAGGCTGAGCAGCCAGGGATAGTCTCAGGTCTTGTGCAGGGGTCTCCCTTTTGGTTCCTTAGCTTTGGATCCACTCAGTCATATATGCATGTTGCTTTGTCTTGTTTCCTGTACACCGTCCGTGACACATACACAGCTTTGGAAAATTATGATTGATGGCCTGCTGGTGACCCTCAAAAACATTTGGACCAAGGGCCTGCTGATCTGACCATCTAAAACATTCTGGGCGGGGGGGGCGGAGCTAGCGCCTGAACTGACTGGACGCATGCAGCAGTAGCTCCGTCAGTTAAATCGCCCTTACAGCTTGGTTTTCAGCCTGTTTGATCCAGGATGGCGAAGATTGGAGGCTCTAAAGCTGGCGATTCTTCCAGCCAACACAGAACCTCGAATACCGAAGGGAAAATGGACTGATTTATAAAAACAGCGGCCTCGCCGCTCATCGCAAGCCATAAACAGACGGAGGCACCTGATAACGCTCACTGAGGTGAGGATGATGCAGACACCCTGTCCATCTCCCGTACGTACCTCAGAGAAGCCCTCGCCTCCTCCCTGGCATCTGCTTTGGAACACCTGAGCTCCGAACTCCTGGCGATCAAGCAGGACGTCCGACACATAGGACGCAGGGTGGATTCGCTGGAGGAGTCACAAACTGCCATGATACAGCACCAAACTGCAGTAAAACACAACCTCCACGCGATACAATCTAACATAAACTTCCTCTATAATGCTATAGAGGACCAGGAAAATAGAGGGAGGCGCAACAATCTGCGCTTCAGGTGCGTCTCAGAGTCAGTTACCCCTGGTGACATACCCAACACTATTGTCTAAATATGTCTCTACCTCCTGGGCCCAGACTCTGCACATGAAGTGCTACTGGAAAGAGCCAACAGGGCCCTAAAGCCCAACCCAGCTTTCACAGCCCCTCCTAGGGACATAATTTGCAAATTCCTACATTTTCCTGTAAAAGAGGCTGTCATCTCCAAAGCTAGAGAAGCAAAATATGTCAAATGGGATGACCAAGACATCCTCATATTCCAGGACCTTGCCCAATCGACCCTGGGGAAGAGATGGGCACTAAAGCCATTAACAGATTGGCTCATATCAAAGAATGTCCTGTACAGATGGTCCTTCCCTTTTGGACTCTCTTTTATGCATGAAGGTTGCAGAATGAACATATCCTCATTGCAGGACTTGGATCAAGTATTTGAGCATCTGGGACCCTGTCCAGGACTAAGCTAACCTGCCTATCCTCCCACCTCTTGAGCTGTGGGAAAAACAGCAAACCCCTAAACCCCAAAGGGGCAGAAGAGGAAACTCCAAATCAACACCCAGAAGGCTCACAATGGGAGAATGAGATGATCTCCTCCCAGCTGGTTCAATACCTCCCCATTGGGGTCATACCACCCAAAATTCATCTGCTGCCTTCTCTTACTCCTCTTCCTGTCACTCCTCCATCCTTCTCACTCTTCTGATACTCCTCCTCTGATCCTTTTCTGGCTTTTCTGGATACCCATCTTAAACAAGGGCAATACACCATGTTACAGTATAACCCCCCTCCTTCTGCTTCTCCTTCTCTCCTCACTTTTACTAATCTCTTACTTCTCACCTCCCTTGCTCTTAAAATACATCACTGTAATGTTTTGTATAATGTTTACTCTTTCAAATAATCCCCACTGGGAGTTGTGCTGCTCTCTACTCTATGATCAGCGCACACTCATGTTATGTGTTAATGTTCCTTGTACCTTCACTTTTGTTCTTAGACATGTGTGGTCTGGAAACAGACTGAGGTACCACTCTCCTGGTTGGTTGCTTGGACCTTCCTCTCCTCGGGGTGGCGCCCCCCCCTCCCCCTCTCGCCAACCGATTATATCAGCATAGCCAGATTAATTTCCGCATTCCCTTCCTCGACCCTCACTTCCCAACATGAATGATCTTAGAATAGTTCCGTATAATGTTAAAGGGCTAAGGTCACCATCAAAGAATTGCCAAATTCTCTCACTTTTGAATAAGGAAACTCATTTTAAACATGGCAATTATATGAATCTCTCCTTCTCCAAATTTCCTGGTTGGTATCATTGTGGGGCCGGGGGTGCTGTCTCGAGGGGGGTTAGTATTGGCTTTCATAAAGCTAGCTTTCCACGAATGTGTGGGGCGGTTGGATGAAGAGAGGCTCTTTGACGTTACAGCAGAAGTGTGGATTCGCACTGAGATTTCTGGTACGTATGCTATGGCCACCCTAGTATTGATGTCCTGGAATGTGAGAGGGTTAGAGGGGACAGGTAAAAGAATGTCTGTTTTTACACATGTCCGTAGGTACGCTCTTCACATACTCTGCTTACAGGAGACTCATTTAACAACTGATACGGCCGGTAGGCTTCAGAAGTCATGGGTTCAGTGTGCATATCACTCGTTTGGTTCTTCACACTCCAGGGGGGTCTTTACTAATTAGCCGCTCGGTCAGAAGGGAGCTGCATTCAATTGAGAGTGACCCAGAGGGCAGATACGTTTTCGTAAATGGTACTCCGTTTGTGATCCTGAACATTTATTGCCCCCTTCCTGCTGATACGTCACTTCTGCAGACTGCAACTATATTTGCAGCTCAGTATCAGCATGCGAAACTCTTATGTGTCGGGGACATTAATATGGTCATGGACTCGCGGAGGGATCGATTCTACGTGATAGAATACTCTTGCTTTACTCCTTCTCATGGTGCATTGTCCAGGATTGATTACATATTTGGATCCCCTGATGCGTATCTGGAATTGTCCACTATCTCTCATGGCCCTCAAAGTGTATCTGACCATGCACCCCTAATAGCGAAATTCAATATAGTACAAGGGGTACACCCTCGTTTGAAAACGAGAATCCATCCTTTTTGGCTCACCCTATTGAAGGAGCAAGATAGAATCCCGGACCAATTACAAGTTTTTCTTGAGGTGCATGACGCTGATACGAATGCTCTTCTTCTGTGGGAAACGATGAAGGCATATTTAAGGGGATGCCTTAGGTCATCGATATCCTATATTAAGAGGGACACTAGGAGAAAGGAAGATTCCCTTAATGATAATGTTAGGGAGGCTGAGGCTAGATTTCTGTTGGATCCGTCTGAGTCAAATAGGCAGGATTGGTTACTGAAGGGAAGAATGTACTTAGTCCACTTACACGAAAAGAGTAACCGCAAGTTATTTTTCTACAAACAGCAGGCCTTTGAGGTTGGAGATAAGGCAGGAAGGCTATTGGCTCAAATAGTACATAGAAATAACTCTGCCCCACCGGTTTTACGTATTCAGGCCCTGGATGGAGCAGTCAAAGAATCCGTCCCGGATATAGTAGCTAGCTTTGCTGACTTCTATCGAGAGTTATACCGTACAAGGGTGTCATACTCGGAGGTGGAGCTTGAGAGCTATTTAGATGAGATAACTGTAGATGTAGATGAGATAACTGTAGATGTACATGTAGATATTACTCTAGAAGAGATACAGGCTGCAATTGACGGACTGGCAAATGGGAAGTCTCCAGGCCCTGACGGGTTACCATTGGAGGTATACTCTAAGTATGCGGATATCCTTGGACCTCAACTTAGAGAGATGTACAAGGAGGCGTGGCGTATGGGTAAACTCCAAGATTCCCTATATGAGGCGTCCATAGTAGTGATTCTTAAGCCAGATAAAGATCCGACAGATTGTGCCTCCTATCGGCCGATATCTTTACTTAATCTGGACTATAAAATCCTGACAAAGATCTTGGCCAATAGGTTGAACAAGATAATAACTAGCATAGTCCATAGCGATCAAACTGGGTTCATACCTGGAAGATCAACCTCTAATAACATCCGCAGAGCGCAAATCATAGCTCAAATTGGTACCCATCAAGAGAGACAGTGGGCGATGGCTTCGTTGGATACGGCCAAAGCCTTTGACTCGCTGGAGTGGTCATACGTAATAAGAGCACTGGGGAAGTTTGGCTTCGGTCCCAGATTCTTACATTGGATCCGAATAATACATGAAATACCAAGAGCCAGTATTCTAGTTAACGGCACGGCCTCCCCCTCCTTTCCCTTGCAACGGGGCACGAGGCAGGGTTGTCCTCTCTCCCCCCTGTTATTTGCTATTGCCATTGAACATCTTGCCTTGCGTATTCGTCAGGACTCGACGTTTAGAGGCGTTGGGATAGGGGGAAGGGAGGACAGAATAGGCCTATATGCAGATGATCTCATACTGTACATGACTGATGTGGACACTTCCTTTCCACGTGCGATCTCGATTATAGAGCAGTTTGGGCACTTCTCTGTGTTACACATTAATTGGACTAAGTCGGCTCTGATGCTGCTATGGCGTTCAGATTGGCCCGAGGTACACCATAACCTTAGAGTGGTAGACCACTCTAAATATCTGGGGATAGTCCTCACCAGAGATCCGATAGCCTCATATTCCAGGAATGTTGCCCCCTTAGAAGCCTTATTCATTGACAAATTCAGGATATGAAAAACCCTTCCTCTATCCATCATGGGCAGGATTCATTTAATTAAAATGATCCTATTGCCTAAAGGATTGTATATACTGGGACATGCTTGTACCCCAATACCTCGGAACTTCTTGGACCGCCTTCACTCCCTAATGGTTCAATTCATTTGGGGTAGAGCCAGACATAAACTTGCTCTTAGTACATTGCAAAGGTCCAAAATGCACGGTGGAGCATCGTTGCCAAATTTTCAATTGTACTTTTTGGCAGGACAGCTGAGATTCTTGGCTGGTTGGGTTAATAATCACTATCTGCAACAGCATTTGGACATTTCCAACTTATGGCCAGTACTCGAGAGGGTAGGATCTCTGTCGAACCAACTTCTGCAGATACACAGGTTGGCGCAACAGGTCTGGAGAGATGCTAAATTGAGGCAATTCCAGGATTGGGCTGACATCATACCTCTGTGGGATAACCCTTTATTCTCCCACTTACAAGGGATCGAGGGAACGCACGTTTGGACAGCATCCGGGATAGTAACTCTGCGGGATTTGTATGATGAGGGTGTCTTGCGCTCCTTCTCTAAATTCAAGAACGATATGGCATAGCACGCACCCAATTTTTCAAATACTTACAGATTAGACACGCCCTTAGGTAACAATTTACAGGACGTAAATAAGGCCATCTCCTCTTACCCCCTCATTGGAGTCATTAAATCGCAGGGACCTAGAGGCATAGTATCTGTACTCTATACCCATCTTTTGGAGAATCACATGTCGGCACAGCCCATATTAGCTGAGGCTAGATGGAGAGGAAATATTCTGCATCTCTCAGCGGGGGATTGGACAGAGGCGTTAGAAGCAGTCACTAATGTATCTCCCTCGATTAATAACAGGTTGATCCAGCTATTTATGCTACACCGCATCTATTTGACCCCCACTAGGTTACACAAGATGGGAAGAATACCCCAACCTAACTGTTTGAGATGCTCTCATGGTAATGCAGACTTTTGGCACATGATGTGGGAATGTGTGCATATTAAGGCATATTGGCAGTCGGTGCTGGGGATACTTTCATCGTTGGGCTTGGGCCCTATACCATTATGCCCTAAGCTATGTTTATTAGGTATCCTGGATAATGATGGTTGGACCCACTATAACAAGATAGTCCTAAGTGAAACCTTATTTTTTGCTCGCAAAGTTATTGCTCTCAAATGGATGGCGGAGGATCTGCCAACATTGGGGATGTGGAAGAGGCTTGTCAACCAGGTGATTCCCTTTGAAAAGGTGATATTTGTGAACAGGAAATGTCCTGATAAATTCCAGAAAGTGTGGGGTCTGTGGTGTGAGTCACACTCAACTACTTCAGGGGGGTCAGCAGTCTCAATTGGTTCTTAACAGGATTAGCACAATTATAATCTCACGTTATACTTATACACAACTCCATTTATTATAATCTCAATGTATATGCTGGGATGGGGTGGGCCCTCTCTTTATTGAATCACTTGAATGTATTTTATCCTCATTCTATATGTTTTGACCTGTAGTACAATGCTGTATTATGCTTTCGTGTATGTACCACTAACAAGCCTTGTTACTCTTTTTTCAATAAAACGAGTTAAAAAAAAAAAGCTAGCTTTCCAATATAAATCACACATCCAGGACTCTGAAGGTAGATACCTTCTTCTAAAGGGCCTAATAGGGCAGACCTTATTCACATTGGTTAATGTATACGCTCCAAATAAGGACCAAGTTACCTGGCTCTCCTCCATCCTTTCACTAAAGATGCTCACAGAGAAGGGATACTGATTATAGCAGGTGACTTTAACTTGGCCCTCCATCCTCTCTTAGATACCTCCTCCAAGAGATCTTCTATCCCCTCAAGAGCTCTCAAATTACTACAAACCAAACTTTTTAATCTGAGGGTACTGGATACTTGGCGCTGCCCCCTAACTCACTTGACTACTCTTTCTATTCCTCAGCAAATAACTCATATAGCAGGATAGACTACATCTTTATCTCAAGAGAACATCTTCATTCCTGCTCTTCAGCCAAGATTGGTGATATGACTCTCTCGGATCACTCCCCAGTATTCTGTGATGTTCGTCCTTCCTCCAGGTCGGGTAAGAATATTAATTGGAGGTTCAATGAGTCCTTGCTGGGTAACCCCAACCACAAATCCCAAGTCTCCTCCTTCCTAGACGACTACTTCTCTACCAATCACACCCCAGACATATCCCCCCAGGTTTTGTGGGATGCTTCTCTATATTAGAGGTAGATTAATTGGCCTCTGCTCTTTCCTTAAAAAGGAATCTGAAAAAAAAAATACACAACTCTGTTGCCAAAAATATACATTTTAGAAAAAGCCCATAAGCAATCCCTACTTGCTCAGCAGCTGGCGGAACGCTCTTTCCTCAGAACCGAATTGAAGAACCTTCTGAATGAACGTTCGGCCAAGTATTTTCGGTCTGCCCAAAAGAAGTTCTTTGCCCACGGTAACAAAGCATCAAAATTTATGATGCAGAGAATCAAACAGAGAAGGGGCTCCCGCCACAGTCCAGAGCATCAAATCCCCCAGGGAGATCTTTTATTTAAAGCAGAGGAAATTGCCAAGCAGTTCAAACTTTTCTATGAGTCACTGTATAATCTACTACCTCTAAACCCCCAGATCCCTCCCAGGGGAGAGAAGCCAATATCAACTCATTCCTGAAATCCCTCAGACTCCCTTACAATATCTCAGCGGGACTCCCTAATAAAACCATTTACAATCTCTGAATTGACATTGGCTGTTAACTCCACCCCTAAAGGTAAATGCCTAGGCCCTGACGGCCTCCTGTTATCATATTATTCAGCTTTTAGAAACTCCCTCCTTTCCTTTCTACTACCCATATGCAATCTCTCTTTGTCAAACCACTCCATCTCCACTGATATGACTAGAGCCAGCATCACAATCATCCCCAAAGAGGGCAAGGACCCATCAATGTGTTCCAATTACTGTCCCATCTCACTACTCAATGTAGATCTTAAATTATTAGCCAAGATGCTTGCCACTAGATTTCAAGACCTTCTACCCAGCTTGATTCACCCCAATCAGGTGGGATTTGTCAGGGGTCGTGAAGGGAAAGACAACACAAAAGTCTTAAATGCCCTATACTATGCTATTCACAAATCCACCCCACTGGTCTTGATCGGCACGGACACCGAAAAAGCATTCGACAGGGTTGACTGGTCCTACATCAAGTTGGCCTTGTCTAGATTTATGATCCCCGAACCCTATATCGATACAGTGTTCTTTAAGTACACCCACTCTTCGGCGTCCATGTCGGTCAATGGAATCTTATCCTCTCCATTCCCAATCAGGAACGGAATGAGACAGGGATGCCCACTTTCCCCCCTCCTCTTTGTCCTAGTGATGGAGACCCTCTTGCAAGCTCTAAGACAAGAAAGTTAAATCAGAGGCCTATCTGTGGAAGGTTGTGAGTTCAAACTTGCTGCTTTTGCAGATGATTTACTGATCCTTACAACTAACCCCTGTAAATCTATAAACACCATCCTCTCTATACTTAACCACTTTGTCTCTCTATCCAACTTTAAAGTAAACTCCTCCAAATCCCAGGTGCTACATGTCGGCCTCTCACCCCTTGCTCTCTCGTCCCTCCAGAAAAACTCCCCATTTAACTGGCACACCCAACAACTAACATACCTTGGGGTAAAGCTCACTCCCTATTTATCTGATTTATTTAAAATAAATTACAAACCCCTTCTACTTTCAATGGCCGCCCAGCTGGACTCATTTGACTTTCCATACCTATACTGGTTCGGGAGGAAGAACATCCTCATGTCCCTGGTAATCCCAAGACTAACTTACCTGATGCAAGTTTTCCCTATTGAAATCACCAAAACCTATTTTATCACTCTGAATAAGATGATCCGCAGATATATATGGCAGAGGAAAAGCTCACGTATTTCATTTGACACGCTTACCAAACCTAGAGCTCACTTAAATGAAAGCCATCCAACTCTACAGGGCCCTGGACTGGATTAGAAGCCCCTCCCATAAAACATGGATTGTCCTGGAGAACGCTTTCCTCCACACCCCTGCCTGGGCCCTCCTGCTGGCTGACAGACCACCTCCATAACCTAGCTTCATACACAACTCCATGATCCGTAATACATTGAAGGTTTAGAGGTGGTTCTCAGCCAGTAGCGGGGCTTTGGCACTACCCTCTCCTCTCTTACTTGTTAAGGATGTTTTAGCTCTAGCCCCTAAAGAGTTAAGGGAAAGCTGTCCTACTTCCTTAAGGTATTCCAAGCTCCCCCTATCCAACTTTTTGGATCCAGAAGGCTGTATGCCTACCGAAGCTGAGCTTCACATGAAGCTGGGACTAACAACCCAAAATGATATGCCTACGCATTTTCTTAGGTCGAAAACACTTCTTCTGATAAAAAGTACTCCCCCCCCCCCCCCCAGAGAGGCTAGCTGGTTTGAGAGGCTGATAAGCAATCTGCTGCCCCCTCCCAAAACAATATGAACAATATATAAGTCTCTTAAGACATCACCCTCTTGTCCAAAACCCGCTGCATTAGGTCTTTGGAGAGGGATTTAAAGCGGACCTTCTCGATCTCTGAAACAGCAAAAATCTTGCTCCCACCACACAAGATCTCTAGATTCATCCGCATCCAAGAAAACTGTTACAAAATCCTACTACACTGGTACAGAAGCCCTGACAAGACCTGTGTTTAAAGACCAGGATCTCCAGATGTTTGTTGGAGATGCCTCAAAGAAAAAAGGTACCTTACTTCCATGTTTGGTGGTCTCGTGAGCCTATCAAGGTCTGGTGGTCTGAAATAGTAAAAGTTAGCAATCGGATCTGCAAAACCTCCTTTCCCTGCATCCCAGAACTGGTCTTGCTTACTGTCGGAGTGGGAGACACAAACTCACATAAGGTTTCTTTCTTCTCTCTACTATTGGCAGCGGCCAGATTGCTTTTGCTCTCCCACTGGCTTTCCCGAAACCCCAAAGTTAGACCATTGGGTAAATAAGGTCGACCAGATATATAGATTTGAGGAAATCTCTCACTGGGAATTAAGGTCAAGGTCTACCTTCCTCCAGATATGATCGCCCTGGAAAAGTTATGGGAACTTCCCATGACCCCCCTCTCTACTCTACCTCACCTGAGATACAGGAAACTTGCTTTACCACAAGTCGTACGCTCACTAAAATAATCACTCCAAAAATCCCATGTCTAACTGTTGTTACGGTTATGTTATTGTCTATATACATCACTTTGCCTACGCTCTCCGGTTTACACCGATCATGATATGTATCTATTACCTTCATATGTGGCTACTATTTGTATGACTTTATTTGATACTACGCAATGTATGGCTATATTTAATTACTTGATAAAACAATAAAAATTGTTAATAAATAAAAACAAAAAACATTATGGCCGAGGCCTGCTGCCGCTTTGGTGACTCTAGATAACCTTGGCCGATCGCATGTCCTTGTGACGGCGATGATCCATTAGGATGTCTGCCCTATCAACTTTCGATGTTATTTTCAGTGCAAACCATGGTGACCACGGGTAATGGGGAATCATGGTTCGATTCCGGAGAGGGAGCCTGAGAAACGGCTATGGCTACCACATCCAAGCAAGGCAGCAAATTGCCTATTAGGTATAATTAGGTAAGAGCCTGTAGGTGGGCTGACCCTGTAAAAGACTTTAGGTGTGGGCCTGCAGGTGAGCTTGCCCTATAAAAGATTTTAGGTGCGGGCCTTCAGGTGAGCTGACCCTGTAAAAGATTGTAGGCGAAGGCCTGCCGGAGAGCTGACCCTGTAAAAAATTATATGCGAGGGCCTGCTGGTAAGCTGACCCTCTAAAACATTATATGTGAGGGCCTTCAGGTGAGCTGACCCTGTAAAAGATTGTAGGTGAAGACCTGCTGGTGAGCTGACCCTGTAAAACATTATATGCGAGGGCTTGCTGGTTAGCTGACTCTGTAAAACATTATATGCGAGGGCCTGCTGGTGAGCTGACCCTCTAAAAAATTGTATGCGAGGGCCTGCTGGTGAGCTGACCCTGTAAAACATTGTAGGTGAGGGCCTTCTGGTGAGCTGACCCTGTAAAAGATTGTAGGTGAAGACCTGCAGGTGAGCTGACTCTGTAAAACATTATATGTGAAGGGCATAGATGCGAGGGCATTATATGTGACAAATAAGCATGTTCATATGATGGAAGAGGAGAAAGGGTGCATGGGAATACAGTGAATTAAGTACATTATAAACAACACATTTAAAGTGCCTTTATGTTCATTAGCTTTCCTCTGGTGGAGACGAGAAGTCATGGTCAATCCAGGCCTTGTTCATTTTAATAAGACTCAACCTGTTAGCATTTTCAGTAGACAGGCGGATACGCTTATCTGTTATAAAGCCACCAGCAGCACTAAATACCCGCTCAGACAAAACACTGGTGGCAGGGAAGGCCAGCACCTCCAAGGCGTAGAGCACCATTTCTTGCCATGTGTCCAGCTTGGACACCCAGTAGTTGTAAGGCACTGAAGGATTATTGAGGACGCTGAGATGGTCTGTTATATAATCCTTCACTATCTTCCAAAATATTTACCTCATTGTAATACTAGGCCGCGCATCATGGTGAGGGTGCTGGCGGGGTGTAATGAAACTGTCCCAGGCTTTGGAGAGTGTTGCCCTGCCTCTGGAACTATGGACTCTGCCGCCAGTTTTGTCAGCTGGAAATTTTGGGAGCAATTTTTCAACAAGGATCTTCTGGTATTGCACCATTTTGCTCATCCTCGCTACCAGAGGAATGAGAGATGAAAAGTTCTCTTTGTAGTGGGGGTCGAAAAGGGTGAACAACCAGTAATTGGTGTTGTCCAAAATGCGTATAACGCGCAGGTCGCGGGAAAGGCAGCCTAACTTGAACTCAGCCATGTGTGCCGAAGTACCAACAATCTCCTCATCCTCTTTCTCCTCTTCTGCCCACCCACATTGAACAGATGTAATTAAACTTCCTTGGGTACTATCCTCTGGAGCGGAGGCAACCGTCTCCTGCTCCTCCTCCTCACTCTTTATTGTCCAATTCGCGCTGAAAAGACTAAACTGAGGGTGGTCTGGCTATCACCATGTGTAATGTCCTCCCCCATTTCCACGTCTTTTACATGCAAGCGTCATCCTAAATTGTGAGCAGCGACCGTTTGAGTAGACACAGAATTTAGATGGTTACACTGATAATAGCGTTATCACTGCTTATTATCTGTGTTAATTCCTCAAAGTTTCTTAAAACCTCATAGAGGTTAGATATCTATGCCCACTCTTCCCTTGTTAATAGCAGGAAGCTGACTGGAAACGCGACGACCATGTTGCAGCTGGTATTCCACTACTGCCCTCTGCTGCTTACAAAGCCTGGCCAACATGTGGAACGTGGAGTTCCAGCGCGTGCTCACGTCGCACAACAGTCAAGAGCTGTCAATTTCAAGCGCTGCTGCAGTGTTGGCAGACCGGCTGAAGATGTCGATGACTAGTAGCTCTGGCAAATTGGGGTAGGTTTTGAGAAACCACAGAACCAAGCTTAAGACGTAGGCTAGGCATAGGATGTGTGTGAGCCTACCAAGCTCCAAAGCCGCCACCAAGTTACGTCCATTATCAGACACAACCATGCCTGGTTCTAGGTGGAGTGGCGAGAGCCACAGCTCAGTCTGTTCTCTTATCCCCTGCCACAGCTCTGTGGTGGTGTGCTGTTTGTTACCTAAGCAGATAGTCAGTAGCACCTGTGCCATCCCAGGGTACGACTTGCTCCTGGCCTCCACAACATTCACCCAGTGTGCCGTCAGGGAAATGCAGCATCCCTGGCCAAATGCACTTTTCAAAGTGTCCGTGGTTAAATGGACCTTCCCAGTAACTGCGCTGGTCAGGGCACGTGTGATGTTACGGGACACATGTTGGTGTAAGGCGGGCACGGACACACCTTGAAAAATAGTGGCTGGGGACTGCGTAACGCTGGACGGCCTCTTACATTAGGCTGCGGAAGGCCTCAGTGTCCACAAGCCTAAATGGCAACATTTCCAGGGCCAGTAATTTGGAAAGCTGTGCATTTAGTGCTATGGCCTGTGGGTGGGTGGCTGGGTATTTGCGCTTACGTACACATGCCTGGGTAAGGATATTTGGAAGCTGCACTGGGACACAGAAGTGGATGTGGTCGCTGATGGTGCTTGTGAAGGTCCAGGTGCAGGGTGGGAGGCATCCGGGCCTGGGTCTTGGACAGGGTATTGGCCAGCACATAACACAGAGAAAGAGGAGACAGTGGTGTCACCTGCAGACACAGATTGTGGACCCAGGCGTTCGGCCCACCTATTACGGTGCTTTGATGCCATGTGGCGGATCATGGTGGTGGTGGTGAGGTTGCTAGTGTTCATGCCCCTGCTCATTTTTGTATGGCGCAGGTTGCAAATTACAACTTTTTTGTCATCTGCACTTTCCTAAAAAAAAGTGCCAGACTGCGAAACACCTACCTCTTGGCAAGGGAGATTCCCGCAAGGGTTTGCTCCAGGTAGTGGCCTGCCTTCTCCCTTTTGCCACCCCACTGCCTCTTCCAGCCTGTTGCAGTGCAGCAGATCCCTCCCACTCTCTACTGCTGTCCTCGCTCGGCTTTCCACCTTCCCAGGTTGGGTCAGTGACTTCATCGTCCACCACATCCTCTTCTACTTCCTCACTTGGCTCATCCTCCTAACTTGTTGACCTAACCACTACCTCAGTGATTAACAAATGTGTCTGATCCTCATCCACCTTATTAAACAGTAATTCCCCACCGTCATTTTCTTGCGATTGTGGATGCTCAAGAGTTTGGGAATCTAGGCACAAGATCTGACCCTCTTCAAGCGTGCTTGGCGAGAGGGCCAAATCAAAGAATTGCGCTGAAAAGAGGCTCCTCGGAATATGCAAGTGTGGGGTCACTTGTTTGCCCATACTCTCCATGGTGGGAGGAAGGAGGATCAGGATGAGAATTGGGTTGAGCAGACCCTTGGCTACTGAGACTGGACTTGGTGGAAGACTGGGTGGTGCTTAAACGACTGGAAGCATTGTCTGCTGCAATCCAACCAACCACCTGGTAGCACTGGTATGTATTCAAGAGTGATGTCCTGCACCGCCCTGCATACTGGGAAATGAAGCTAGGTATCATGGATGATAGTTTTTCTTGTGCTCTGGCAGCAGGCACAGTTTTACCGCGACCAGGGCCACGTGCACCATCAGCATCATGGCCACTGCCCCGTCCCTTACTGCTCGCCTTCTTCATATTAAATGTTATATATGCTTGAAAGTCTGTCACATGTACAGTAGCGTAGGATTTGGAAATTTATGCACAAACAAATTGAAAACGGTATTTGGGATGTGGAACAGTCACACAGGAGATATCCCGCAGATAATGTAAATGCTGTCACCAGCAGCTAATGAAAAATTACAGGGAATGTCACAGGTACAGTATTTAGGATGAGGAAACGTTATACAGTAGATGTACCACCAGTAATGTCACTGTCCGCAGTGTTTACGCAAAAAAGTACACTGTATGTCACAGATAAATTTTTGAAGAGCACACACTACACTTAAGATGTGGCCTTGGTTATGTCACTGTCAGAAGCGGACACCGTCTATTCACAAAGTACACTTTATGTCACAGATACATTTTTGAAGCGCACACGTTACACTGCAGATGTGGCGCTGGTAATATCACTATCCACAGCAGACACAGTCTACGGAAAAAGTACACTGTATGTCACAGATACATTTTTTCAGCGCGCACGTTACACTGCAGATGTGGCACTGGTAATGTCACTGTCAGAAGCGGACACCGTCTATTAAAAAAGTACACTGTATGTCACAGATATTTTTGGGATGTGCACACTTTACACTGGAGATGTGACACAGCTAATGTCACTGTCCGCAGCAGACACTGTCTACGGAAAAAGTACACTGGATGTGACAGATATTTTTTTGAAGCGCACACTTTACACTTGAGATGTGATGCAGCTAATGTCACTGTCCGCAGCGGAAACCGTCTATGGAAAAAGTAAACTGTCAGATATTTTTGGATGCGCACACTATACACTGGAGAATGGCGATGTCGCGCAGCTAATGTCACTGTCTGCAGCGGACACCGTCTACGGACAAAGTACACTGGAAGTCACAGATATTTTTGGGATGCGCACACTTTACACTGGAGATGTGGCGCAGCTAATGTCACTGTCCGCAGCGGACACCATCTACGGACAAAGTACACTAGATGTCCCAGAAATTTTTTCGATGAGCACACTTTACACAGGAAATGTGTCGTAGCTACTGTCACTGTCCACAGTGGACACCGTCTACGGAAAAAGTACACTGTATGTCACAGATAAATATTTTAAGAGCACACTTTACACTGCAGATGTGGCACTGGTTATGTCACTGTCAGAAGCAGACACTGTCTATTAAAATAGTACAATGGACGTCCCAGATATTTTTGGATGCGCACACCTTACACTGGAGATGTGGCGCAGCTAATGTCACTGTCCGCAGCGGACACTGTCTACGGAAAAACTACACTGGATGTCACAGCTAAATTTTTTAAGCGCACACGTTACACTGCAGATGTGGCACTGGTTATGTCACTGTCAGAAGCGGACACCGTCTTTTGAAAAAGTACACTGGATGTCACAGATATTTTTTGGATGTGCACAATTTACACTGGAGATGTGGCGCAGCTAATGTCACGGTCCGCAGCAGACATTGTCTACAGAAATAGTACACGGTTTGTCACAGATAAATATTTTATGCACACACGTTACTTTTTTTTTTTTGCGCATACACTTTCAAATCCTACGCTACTCTACGTGTGACATACTTTAAAGCATATATAACATTTAATATGAAGAAGGCGAGCAGTAAGGGATAGTGAAGTGGCCGTTATGCTGATGGTGTACGCAATGGCCGTGGCCCTTGGCGCGTTGAAACTGTGCCTGCTGCCAGAGCACAAGAAAAACAATCATCCACGATACCTAGCTTCATGTCTTAGTTTGCAGGGCGGCGTAGGACAACACTCTCGAAGTCAGACCAGTGCAATCAGGTGGTCGGTTGGATTGCAGCAGCTAATGCTTCCAGTCGGTTAAGCACCACCCCGTTTTCCACAAAGTCCAGTCTCAGTAGCCAAGAGTCTGGTCAACACAATCCTCCCCCTGATCCTCCTTCCTCCCACCATGGAGAGTCTTGCCAAACACGTGATCCTACTCTCTGATATTTTGAGGAGCTCTTTTCAGTGCCATTCCTTGATTTGTGCCTCTCGACAAGCCTGCTTGAAGAGGGACATGAGATCTTGTGCCCTGATTCCCAAACTCTTCAGCATCCACAGTCATAAGAAGATGACGGTGGGGAAAGGCAATTAGTGTTTCACAAGGTGGATGATGATGATGAAGAGACACAGTTTCCAATAAGTCAACGGCAATTACTGTCTCGAGAGGTTGATGATGAGGATGAGACACAGTTGTCAATAACTGAGGTTGTTGTTAGATCAAACGTTGTGGAGGCCGGGAGCGAGTTATGCTGATGGTGTACGCAATGGCCGTGTCCCTGGGCGCGTTGAAACTGTGCCTGCTGCCAGAGCACAAGAAAAACAATCATCCATGATACCTAGCTTCATGTCTTAGTTTGCAGGGCAGCGTAGGACAACACTCTCGAAGTCAGACCAGTGCGATCAGGTGGTCGGTTGGATTGCAGCAGCTAATGCTTCCAGTCGGTTAAGCACCACCCTGTTTTCTACAAAGTCCAGTCTCAGTAGCCAAGAGTCTGGTCAACACAATCCTCACCCTGATCCTCCTTTCTCCCACCATGGAGAGTCTTGCCAAACAAGTGATCCTACACTCGATTATTTTGAGGAGCTCTTTTCAGCGCCATTCCTTGATTTGGGCCCGCTTGAAGAGGGACATGAGATCTTGTGCCCTGATTCCCAAACTCTTCAGCATCCACAGTAATAAGAAGATGACGGTGGGGAACGGCAATTAGTGTTTCACAAGGTGGATGATGATGATGGAGAGACACAGTTTCCAATAAGTCAACGGCAATTACTGTCTCAAGAGTTTGATGATGAGGATGAGACACAGTTGTCAATAACTGAGGTTGTTGTTAGATCAACATGTCAGGAGGATGAGCAGAGTGAGGAAGTGGAAGAGGAGGTAGTGGACGATGAAGTCACTGGGAAGGTGGCAAGCCGAGCGAGGACAGCAGTACAGAGGGTGAGGGATCCACAGCACCGCAACAGGCTGGAAGAGGCAGTGGGGTGGCAAAAGGGAGAAGGCAGGCCACACCAAACAGGCCCGCAACTGTTCCCCGAAGCACACCCTAGTGGAAATCTCCCTTGCCAAGGGGTAGGTGTTCCACAGTCTGGTGCTTTTTTGAGGAAAGTGCAGACGACAAAATAATAGTAATTTGCAACCTGTACCATACAAAAATGAGCAGGGGCATGAACACTAGCAACCTCATCAACACCAGCATGATCCGCCACATGGTATAAAATCCTAATAGGTGGGCCGAACACCTGGGTCCATAATCTGTGTCTGCGGGTCATAACACTGACTCCTATTCTCCTGTGTTATGTGCTGGCCAACCCCCTGTTGAAGGCGCAGGCACGGATGCCTCCCGCCCTGCACCTGGACCTCCCTGCACCTGGACCTTCGCAAGCACCATCAGTGACCACATCCGCTTCCGTGTCCCAGCGCAGATTCCAAGTGTCTTTACCCCAGGCATTTGAACGTAAGCGCAAATACCAAGCCACTCACCCACAGGCCATAGCACTAAATGCGCAACTTTCCAAATGACTGGCCCTGGAAATGTTGCAATTTAGGCTTGTGGACACTGAGGCCTTCTGCAGCCTGAGGTCGCAGCCTGATGTCCCTCGTTACGCAGTCCCCAGCTGCCAGTTTTCTTTTTACTTTGACCGTGCCCGCCTTACACAAACATGTGTCCCATAACATCACCCGTGCCCTGACTAACGCCGTTACCGGAAAGGTCCACTTAACAACTGACACATGGATAATTGCTTTCGGTCAGGGACGCTACATTTCCCTGATGACACACTAGGTGAACGTTGTGGAGGCCGGGAGCTACCAATGCCAAGGATTGCGGGTCCTAATTCCATCAGGGTTTCCGCCACCACCTACATTAGTTGCTCTAACCCTCACTTCTCCTTCTCCGCCTCCTCCTCCACTTCTACCTCAGAATTATCCTCTTGCAGCACCATTCAGCCATCAGTCGGTAGCTAAAAGCAGTGTAGCACGGCAGTGGGGAAGTGTCAAAATTAAGTGCTTAAGCTGATCTGCTTAGGTGACAAACAGCACACTGCCGCACAGCTGTGGTAGGGACTAGGAGACCAGACTGAGCTGTGGCTCTTGCCACTCAACCTAGAACCAGGCATGATTGTGTCTGATAATGGCCATAACTTGGTGGCGGCTTTGGAGCTTTGCAAACTCACACACATCCCATGCCTAGCCCACGTCTTCAACTTAGTGGTTCAGCAGTTTCTCAAAACCTATCCCAATTTACCTGAGCTACTTGTGAAATTGTGCCATGTGTGTGCCCATTTCCGAAAGTCATCGACAGCTTCTGCTGGTCTGTCAATGCTGCAGCAGCGCTTACAATTGCCAGCTCACCGACAGTTGTGCGACATGAGCACATGCTGGAACTCAACGTTCCACATGTTGGCCAGGCTTTGTGAGCTGCAGAGGGCAGTAGTGGAATACCAGCTGCAACATAGTCATTGCCTTTCCAGTCAGCTTCCGCTCTTCACAAGCGAGGAGTGGGCATGGATGTCTGACCTCTGTGAGGTTTTAAGAAACTTTGAGGAATCAACATAGAGGGGGAGCGGCGATCATCAGTGTAATCATCCCACTTCTGTATCTACTCAAATGCTCACTGCTCACAATTAAGGCCGACGCTGTACATGTGGAAGAGGTGGAAATGGAGGAAGACAGTACACAGGGTGATAGGCAAACCACCCTCAGTTCGTCTTCTCAGCACAAATTGGATGATGAAGAGGAGAAAGAGGAGCAGGAGACGGTTGCCTCCACTACAGAGGGTAGTACCCATTGAAGTTTAATTTCATCTGTTCAACGTGAATGGGCAGAAGAGGAGGAAGAGGTTGAGAAGATTAGGAGTCATCCTCCTGATGATGACAGCGAAGTCTTGCCTGTTGGCACACATGGCTGACTTCATGTTAGGTTCCCTTTCCCGTGACCCAGGTGTTTTACACATTTTTGACAACACCGATTACTGGTTGTTTACTCTTCTCGACCCCCGCTACAAAGAGAACTTCTCATTCCTGTGGTGGAGAGGAAGAGCAAAATGGTGCAATACCAGAAGGTCCTTGTTAAAAAATTGATCCAAAAATTTCCATCTGAAAACGCTGGCGGCAGAGTACCTAGTTCCTTCGGCAACAGAGGAGACGAGATGAGGGGAACACACAGCAGTTCTAACAGAAGCAGGGCAACACTCTCCAAAGTCTGGGACAGTTTCCTGAAACCCTGCCAGCACCCTCACCCTGATGCGTGGCCTAGTGTCACAAGGAGGGAAACATTTTGGAAGATGGCGAAGGAGTACGTAGCAGACTGTGTTAGCATCCTCAGTGATCCCTCAGTGCCTTACAACTACTGGGTGTCCAAGCTAGACACGTGGCACAAACTCATGCTCTACGCCTTGGAAGTGCTGGCCTGCCCTGCCACCAACATTTTGTTTGAGCGGGTATTTAGTGTTGCTGGGGGCATAATAACTGATAAGAGCATCCGCCTGTCAAATGAAAATGCTGACAGGTTGATTTTATAATAATGAACAAGGCCTGGATTGCCCCTGACTTCTCGACTCCACCAGAGGAAATCGGCTGAACATAAAGGCACTTTAAATGTGTTTTTTTTATAATGTACTGAATACACTGTATTCTCATGCACCCCTTCCACCCCAAAAAAGGGTATATGGTGTAATCTTTCTTTTCTCGTCCTCCTCCTCCTCCTCTTCTATCATATCAACATGCTTATTAGTCTGCCCTCGCTCCTAATGTTGTAGAGGGTCAGCTCACCTGCAGGCCCTCGTATAAAAAAAAAGTAGGGTCAGTTCACCAGCAGCCCCTCACCTACAATCTTTTATATGGCCAGCTCACCTGCAGGCCCTAGCATGTAATGTTTTAGAGGGTCAGCTCACCAGCAGGCCCTCACCTACAATCTTTTATAGGGTCAGCTCACCTGCAGGCCCTCGGATGTAATGTTTTAGAGGGTCAGCTCACCAGGAGGCCCTCACCTACAATCTTTTAGAGGGTCATCTCACCTGCAGGCCCTCGCATATAATGTTTTTGAGGGTCAGCTCACCAGGAGGCCCTCGCCTACAATCTTTTAGAGAGTCAGCTCACCTGCAGGCCCTCGCATGTAATGTTTTAGAGGGTCAGCTAACTAGCAGGCCCTCTCCTACAATATTTTAGAGGGTCAGCTCACCTGCAGGCCCTCACATGTAATGTTTTAGAGGGTCAGCTCACCAGCCCTTGCATATATTGTTTTTGAGGTTCCGCTCACCAGCAGGCCCTCAACCATAATGTTTTAGAGGATCAGCTCACCAGCAGGCCCTCGCCCATAATGTTTTCAATAGTTAGGTAAGCAGCAGGCACTCGCCCATAATTTTTTCAATGGTCAGCTCAGCAGCAGGCTCTCGCCCATAATTTTTTTATGGCTTAGATCAGCAGCAGGCACTCGCCCCTAATGTTTTAGAGAGTCAGCTCTGCAGCAGACCCTCACCCCTAATGTTTTAGAGGGTCATCAGAAGGCCCTTGCTTATAATGTTTTTAAAGGTTACCAGCAGGCCATCAATCATAACTTTTAATAGGTGTATGATGCCCTCCTTTATGTGTAATAAAGGGTGGATTGGAGTGCTAGTTCCTTGCAATTTTTGGAAGACCTTTCACTTAGTGCATAGGCTTTATGAGTGTAGGAGTCCCACTAACTGAACAATTGTACCACAATGTGAATGAGGCCCTCCTTTATGTGATATACAGGTTGTATCATAGTGCCTCTTCCTCGTAATTTTTGGCAGCACTTGCACTTTATATATAAGTAAATATACAGTAAAGAATGTTTCCTAACATTTTTTCCTCTAAAATCGATTTTATCTTCGGTTTTGTGCTTATTATTGTCAGTCTGTAAAATTGGTGTACTACTCGGACAACATCGTTCCCAACAGCGACCTAGGAGTCCAAGATACATCCAGACATCCTTCCCATGCTGTTCCCAAACCGTTTTGGTGGTGTTTCCACTAATTTCTGACTTTTTCCTATGAACCAGACACCCTCCCATCTTCAGGGCAGGGGGTGCCTGGTTTAATGCTTTGGTTCTCCCATTGACTTCCATTATGCTCGGTAGAGCACCTAAGCATCCCAAGGTTTTCGACCCAAGCACCCGAACACCCGAGCACTTTGGTGCTCTATCAACACTACTAGTCATATTTCTTAGTACCTGATGCTGGTATTTGCTACCTATCAGGCCACTAAAGCCATCTACTGACATTACTACATGTGCTAAGCTAAGTAATAAGAACAGCTGCTCACTCAGTAGTGATAGTCATAGTGGGTTTTATCGGCCCTGTTATAGCAGAGGTGGTGCACTTTACATGAGGTGTGTTCTCTATGTCAGTTTAACAACTACTTCTGTCTCATTCAAAAAAAATTAGAAAAAAAGGAGATGACAAGTGAAAATGGTCTAAAACAAATTAAAACTATTAAAGGGAACCTGTCACCCAAAAATCGCCTATTAAGCTGTTTACAGTACCTTATAGTGCTGTATAGTCGTTTCCTGATGCACTTTTTGTTAGTTTTGCAGCATGTATGCTCAGTCAGAAATCGATGTTATATTCAGCTGCTGCCCCGTGCTTCAAGTCAGGCTTGAAGTCACGGGGGCAGCGGCCTCGGCGTCTTACATGGCCCTCTCCCCGCCCCCTGCCTCTGTGACTGACAGCCGAAATCCGATTCCGGGACCGCGCTCAACGGCCGCATGCGCAGTAAAGGGCGGCAGGAGCGCGGTCCCGGCTGCCGCGCGTACTACGCGCCGTCTTACTTTCGCCGCACTGCGCATGCGCCCGACATCCTGTATCAAACGCCCCCGCGCCCGGCATCTGGGCGCGGGCGCGTTTGATACAGGATGTCGGGCGCATGCGCAGTGCGGCGAAAGTAAGACGGCGCGTAGTACGCGCGGCAGCCGGGACCGCGCTCCTGCCGCCCTTTACTGCGCATGCGGCCGTTGAGCGCGGTCCCGGAATCGGATTTCGGCTGTCAGTCACAGAGGCAGGGGGCGGGGAGAGGGCCATGTAAGACGCCGAGGCCGCTGCCCCCGTGACTTCAAGCCTGACTTGAAGCACGGGGCAGCAGCTGAATATAACATCGATTTCTGACTGAGCATACATGCTGCAAAACTAACAAAAAGTGCATCAGGAAACGACTATACAGCACTATAAGGTACTGTAAACAGCTTAATAGGCGATTTTTGGGTGACAGGTTCCCTTTAAAGATCATGTAGTTTAAAGTAGCCATGAAATGATTCAAATAATATATGATAATTACCTGATTTTGGATAGGTTAAATTATAAATGTCATCATCAAGTACTTCAAATTCATTTTCTGCGTAGGCAAGAGACTCTTTTGTGTATACTCCATCAGCAAATGTGACACCTTTGTACTCAAAATGTTTAAAAGACATTTTATCTGAAATTAGAACAAATTCAGATTCAATTTTTCCAGCCCTCAGCAAGATGTTTTTTTTTTTTTTCAAATTTCTTTTTATTAGAAAGAATTAAGTCCTACAAAAATATGAAAGTCACAATCAATAAGGATTACAAATGTAAATCAAACATTACATATATAGCATCAAGCTACAACATGGCCCAGGACGTGAGATCTATACTTCACACTGGCACACTGGCCTACAACCTCCCCTGCAGTGCTTCTATGCTGTGCCAGGGGCCCTCCTGACTCACTTCTGATTTTCTCCTGTGACTTATGTGACCAAGGTTTGAATTGACCACGTCAAGACTTGGAGTCACAAAAACAGGCATTCTTCCTTATCTACCTATGCATTTATTGGAGGATATGTCACAATAAAATAATTTTACTTGCATGTTAACCCTGAGTGTGCAGTGGTATTTCTCTTACTATTGAGATCTATACTTCAGCCATGAGCTCCAGACCTGGGTATCAGGTCTACCCAAAACCTGCTGACATATTCTTTCAGCCCAGAAAGCTTGGATCCAAGGACAAGAAAACCACCAGATAGGTAACAAGGTGCCAACATGGGTGTTACAGGGTCAACATGAGTTTGAAAAGGTAGAATATAATTTATGTGAAAGTACTGGGGCCTTGTACCACCTGGTTATTGTGTTATAAGAATTCTCCTGAATCTTGGCACATCTCAAGAAGCTATGTGAAGTTCTCAAAATATTTGTGAGTTTAATCTGTTAGAAGGTTGTTCCAAGCTCCTTCTGCAACGGTGTAGTCAGGGTTCCTTAGTGAGCAATGCTGAGTAGATGAATGAGATGAGTTTCCATGGGAGTGTAGGAAAAGTTATGAGTTTTTCTGGCCATGAAGGGAGATGCAAATTAGTGAATGCTCGCAAGACATTTCTTTAATGATTTTATCTTGATTTTTTTATACTGCTTTTCTATCTTGCTTACAACCTATTCATTTTGGCTAGTCTAACCGCAGCATCCGGACAGGTAGACATGAATATTATGGTTTGATATAAGCTACCAATGACTTATTGCATGGTACCACCAAATCTAATACTGTTTCAAGGCCATGTTCTTGTCTTTACTGCATGTGAACGAGCCTCTTCTCAACTTCATTGAAATAACTTTTTAATGTTCCTTTTGGTATTAAATTCACACTAAAAACATAGATAATGAGTGGTGTAAGAAATTTTATTATTGACAATATTAATATTAAATTATAATAATGAACTATAACAATATTTCCACATACATTCTAGGGGATGACCAGCGAAGAAAGTACACCAACCAACGCGTATTAAGTTATATAAAGTATATTATACACAGAGTCAATTATGCAGTAAAAAATTGATTAAACAAATAGCCAATTTACCATAATTATCACAAAAAAGTTCAGTTATTACATAAATAAATATCACAGACATTAACCAAACAATAACTATACAATGCAACAAAATACAAATATAACTGTAGTATTAATCAAGGAAACATGAGCAAAAATGACAACCTAAATTTGTGGATAGGAACACCATTAAAATCAATACTGTAAGCATCAATACTTCACCAGTTCCAAATTCCTATACCTAAAAATCCTGGAAATACAGTACATTCGGAGTCTACAGGCCCTTTCCCTTTATTTTTACATTTTTGTTATGTTGTGGCCTTGTGCTAAAATAAAAAATAAAAAAAATAAAACTGAAGTGAAAACTAAAATGTTCTATTGACATAAGTTTTCAGACCATTTCTTATGATATACCATGCAAATATATATATATATATATATATATATATATACACACACACACACACACACACACACACACACACACATTATTTAGCTCTAGAGACCTCCCATTTGATTGGAGTCCACCTCCAGTAAATTCAGTTTGTTGAACACGATTTGAAAAGACACATCCTTGTCTATATAAGGTCTAAAAGCTGTCAATGCACATCAGAGCAAAGGCCAAGCCATGAGGAGGAAATAACTGCCTGTAGAGCTCAGAGAAGGGTACAAAACAATTGTATTGCACTGAAAGTCCCAAAGAGCACAGTAGTTTCCATAATTCTTAATTGTTAGAATCTTGGAACAACCAAAACTCTTCCAAGAGCTGGCTGCACCACCAAAACTAAGTAATCAGGGTAAAAGGTCCTTGGTTAGAGAGGTTACCAAGAAAATTATGGTCACTCTGGCTGAGCTCCAAAGATTTTGTCTGCAGATGGGAGAAACTTCCAGAAGGTCAAACATCCCTGCAGCATTCTACCAATCTGGGCTTTATGTGACAGTGTCCACAAAGAAGCCTCTCCTCAGTAAAAGACACATGAATATTTGCAAAAAAGCCTGAAATCTAAGTGTTGTGTTTGCAGGAAAGCCAGGCAATGCCAATACCATCGCTATAGTGAAGCATGGCGATGACAGCAGCTATAGGGAGACAGGTCAGAGTAGAGGGAAAGCTGAATGAAGCAAAGTTTTGAAAATTCTTAATGAAAAATTGATCCAGAGTGCTCTGGACCACAGACTAGGCCAACAGTTCACCATCCAACATAACAATGACCCTGAGAGCACAGCAAAGACAGGACAGGAGTAGCTTGGGGACAATTCTGTGATTTTCCTTGACTTTCCTAGCCACATAACTAACTTGAAAGTGGCTGTCTACTGATGGTCCCCATCTAACCTGACACAGCTCGATAGGATCTGCAGAGAAGAATGGCAGAAAATCACCCAAATCCAGGCGTGCAAACATGTCATCATGCCTAAGAAGACTGGAGTCTGAAATCGATGCCAAATTATGTCATTACAAGATTTGAGTTTTTCCTTTTGAAAAGTTTTTATTTTCAATTAATTTTTCACTTAGTCATTATGAGGTATTGAGTGCAGAATGATGGGGTAAAAGTTGATTTTTATTTTTATTTTAGCACAGGGCCACAATATAACAAAATGGGGAAAAAAACGAGGGTCTGAAGACTTTCAAATCTACTGTAGACCATAAAAATACAACAAACCAACAATTCATCTAACAAATCAATAGTAACCAATGTAGTAACAAAACATAACAGTAATTGAATAATGTAGAATCATTAATGTAGAGTAAAGATTCCTCTTTGGCCACCTCCACTCCTGGAATGACTCCCCGGGATATGACCTCCCCATGAGACAAAATCTGGATAGTTTGGGGGTCATTTATTAAAACCGGCATTTTAGACGCCAGTCTTAATAAACCCCTATACCTTGCAGTGGATTCGCCAGAGTTATGAAGAGATGCAGGCCTCTTCATAACTTTGGCGGATCTACCACCTGCTTCTAAATGTAGTACAGCTCTTTTTCTTTGCTAGGTGGGCACACAAAACCACAATGGTTTACAAGGATTAAAACAAGCCATGGTCCATTCAAACACAATTATAGGTACCTATTGAAGCACGTGAAGCAGCATCACCAGATTCCTTTGGAAAATACAACTGGCTAATATTCCCAATCAGAACAAGTCTGTCCTTCACACCTATCTGCAGGATTAGATACCCCCTTTTAACCCAAAGGATACCAGGGCCGTATCTGTACGGCGCTGCAGGAAGTGATGAGTCCCTGCTGCATACTCCGGCATCAGTGAATACACCAATGCCAATGTACTAACCCCTTGTATGCTGTGGTCTGCTCTGACCGCGGCACATATGGGGCTTGTGGAGGCTCCCTCCACATCTCCATTGGGTCCCTGCGATGCGGTGACAGGGACCTGATGACCCCTGTCACCGAAAGCCTAGGAGTTCCAGCCCCCAGGGGTATAGTACACCCTACTGTGAATGTGCATTTGTGTTTTAAAATGTAATCATTTTCCGTTTCACCTCATAATAACTCCAACAAATGCATGCCACTTTGCCATTCTGCAGGCATCTTCCCACAGCGATGTCATGTGCAGAGGAGGAGCAGAGCCCTGAGTGCTTTAAAGCTGGGCTCGAGCAGAAAGTGGAGGGGGAGGGCTGATTTCAGGCTTTCATACAAGACCAGAATGGCAGCTAAAGTCCAAGCAAGAGAGGAGAAATCACTGTTAGAAATCGAGTCGGGAATAATCGCGAATAAAACCTTCTTTTACTTTCACTTTCAGCTGCATTCACTGCATCCCGATTTCTATCAGTGATATCTTCCCCTGTACTGAACATATTGCTGTCATTCTGGTATTGTCTGAAAGACAGTCAGCATTGCCTGTATTGTTTGAAATGTCTAACAGCTTTCAAGCAATACAAAGCCCATAACTCTAGTTGGTACCAAACCAGAGATATGAGCAGATAAAGCAGCCCCCCCTCCCTGTCAGTGTGGAAGGAGAATGAGGGAGCAGCTGACAGCTGTATTAGCAGAGAAAAAGCTATATATATACAGAAATGTGTAATTATCATCATTGTAGTGACCCACATAATAAAATTACATTATTTTTACCACACAGTGAATGCCATAAATAAATTACACAAAAAATTGTCTGCTAGTTCATGTAAGAAGAGCCAAGGGTTATGGGAAGTTAGGGAAATACAGAATGGCCTCAAGGGTATGGCAAACATCATCACAGGAAGTGCAGCAGAGGCGATTTTAGGAAGATGCTGAAATAGGGGCACAGAGAAGTAGGGTTGTAAAGGGCTGAATACAGACATCAGAAAGGTAAAATTACCTGAAATAAAACTTCATGAATATCTTCCCTTCAGCATCACATATGTTAGGAATTTTATTTATGGTAGTGAAATGGCAGTTACACTTAATATTAATATTTTTCTGCACTCTAATCCCTTGTCAGAAAACTACAGCTTTGCAGACAGAAACAACATCTGAATGCCAACCTGGAATAAAAGCAGCAGTGTAAAGCAATAAAAGACTGTCAAGCACTCACCGGAATCACTCACGGAGTAAGCATTGCCGCCGCTGAAGGCAGGAGGGTGGAATGTAATATTCCCACAAGGGCTAAAGAACAAAATATTCACATTCAGGACTGTCACTAACCAGAGAGGAGGACAGTGGACCTCAGCAAAAAGGACTGTGCTGACATGATTGGTTTGTATTGAAATTTATGTATATTTGTGGGTGAATCAAAAGAAATGGGCCATATGTAAGAGAAAAATATGTGAGGTTTAATGCAGACACAATGAAAAAAGGTGCCAGTAAAGGAAAGTTTCAGAGTTTTCCTGGCTGACCAGTTAGTCTAGAATCTTCCAGTTAATCAATCCTGTAAACGAAATGGAAGATTCTCAGGACTTCCTTTTGTTGAATGACCAGCGAGATAATGATGTGTGTGAGAGTTTCATAAACCACAAGTTGTTGTCTATGCAGACTCCAGGGGAGGGGTGTAATATTGTTATGTAACACCTTTGTGTATATACAGTATACTGTGACTGTCACTGACACTATTGCCAACCGTACTGACCACCATGTTTTACCAAGTGCTTGTATCGGGCACAGTAATAAAGATCTACTTCATACATTATAAAACTAACAATGAGCATTCAGAATATTACTTTATTATGATATAACCCCTAGATGACCGAGTACTGTTGGACACGTTATGCAGCAAGTGAGGAAGTGTATTGAGGATCCAGATGATCATACATATACAGTAAGGGCCATGTCTCCCTCACTTGCACCCTTATTTCACTATTCCAACAGCCAGCATTCTGAATTAGAAAAGGTCTGTCCCCCTCCTCCCGGTCTCCAAGTTGCTAGTGATGCCATTGCTGCAGTACCACTTATTTGTGGAAAATGTGATACAGTTCTGTGCCTTCACCCAAATTTAATTCTGTTCTATAGTCACAGAACTGTACCACATTTTCCACAAATAAGTACTACTTCTGGCCAGCTGTCCATAAAACCATTTTAAGGATGTGCATTTCTGTAGAATGAGACACCATCACTAGATCCATTGGGAAAATAGACCTTCTCCCAGTATTCTTTGTGGCATCCAGGCCACATCCACAACCAGTACAACAGCCTTGTCATTGTCCCCGACAATTAATTGTTTTTAGACTCCTCCTCCGTTCTGTTATCAGTTATTGATAATGGAATGAGTAGGCCAAAAAACAACTATGCTCTCAGAACTCCAGTTGTGATCAAGCTTATCTCCAACCTGGCGAAGTTCCATTCTTCTGAAGCTGGACTTTTTGCCAGATGTCCATAGTGGAGCAGTTCACTTTCAGGAAAATGTAATTCTTCTCTATGCTATCAGTCTGACTTTTGGCCAGGTGTCCAATTGTCTTGTTTTCTAAATGACTGTGGCCTTTCCCCTGCACATACCGTGTTCCCTCGCTGTACAATCTTGTCCATCCAGTGTCATCTCAGAAAGGGTTCTGAATGCCACATGTGGTGTTGTCACACCCAAACCGACAAAGTTGTCCTCTGCCAGTGTACAATACATATTTGTCAAAATGAACAAGACATGGATCCATGAAGATTTTCACACACCATGATATCTCTGATGAATACAATTGCCACTGCTGATGATGACTATTCATCGCCAACCCAATCATGCCACTGCCGCTGTCTGCTTGCCTACCATCATATTCCATACCGTATGGATGCTGATGAGTATGAATATAAAGGAGAATGAGAATTTAATAAATTATTTATATCAGTTTTCTGGTGTATAAAAGTAACAAACTTTGTCAATGCCACATTTTCACAAGAATTTGAGACTCTTTCTACTGTTAGAAAGTGCAGAAGAAATGGGTTTGGTTAGGCTTGAGGGGATGGGGTCAATTTAAAGAGGTTTTCCAAGAGCACCATAATTGATGACCAATCCTTGAGAGAGATCATCGATATATGATTGGTTGGCACCATGGCACCGCCACCAATCAGCTGTTTGAAGAGCCACATCACTTTGATGAGCTCTGCGGCCCCCCTACAGAATACCAAGGACAGCACTGTACATTGTATAAAAACTGTGCTTGGTATTGCAACCCAGGCCATTTCACTTGAATGGCACCGAGCTGCACAACTAGGGCATGTGACTACTAAATGTGTTGTCACCGGCCTAGGAAGATCCTGCAGCGCTCACTAGAGTACTGCAGCCTCATAAAACAGCTGATCGCCCAGTGTGCTATCAGTCAGACCCCTACCAATCAGATGTTGACCTATCCTGAGGAAAGGGCATCACTATTTTACTCCTGAAAATCCCCTTTGAGTCTTAGAAATTTGCTATGAGTTACATCAGAAACTGGCGTAAATTATAGTTTAAGCCTACCGTATGTCTGTTCATACCATAGATTTCAATTTCTGACACATGGACAGAGAAAGATGCATGAAACTCCAGTCTTAATAAATTCTCCTGTAACTAAGAAGTTTATTCCAGTTTGTGGCATTAACTGTGCCAAAAAAGTCATATTGAAAAATATAAAAAATACAAAAAACATATAGGTCAGTCATAGTCTAATGACATCACATCAATCTAATCATACAAAAGTGAACAGATGAAATAACTTGTCGGCCAAGTTCTTACTATGACCTAACTGCACCATGTAGAAACTTCAACATCATTCAAGAAACTCAAACTGTTGCAGAATTTGAAAAAATGAATGAATTTGAGAACTATCAAAGATTAGATCAATAGATAAAAACAAATATAAAGGGTAAAAACACAACAAACCCTGCTGTTAGAACCAACTAGAACCAATTTGGCAAAACTAAGTCCATTTTGGGATTCATAAATCAATTCAAACATCATTGGGCTGTTATTTATTTCCATTTGTGAAACAGATTATACTCACTCAATGTAGTCATAGTAAAACTAGCGTGATTTTGGGCTGAGTAACCCTAAGCAAATAATTAATGCTTACATGGGACTGTGTCAATGCACTGGAGGTACTAAGCTCAAGATCCTTGTATGATAAAATAGACAAGCAGAATTAGCTTATTGTACAGAATACTTCCTTTTTATATATGTTATTTTGTTTTTGATATTCTAACATATAAATACCATATTGTTATACTGTTCCTATACCATAATGATAAAAAAGTTTCCAATTATTGTATTAATCATCACTATGTGCAATCTTTATAAAACATTAAGATTCAATTCTAAAAATAGAAAGGAACAAGATACCTTTACAGACCAGACACTACCGTCCAGATACCAGAAACTGGTAAAGCTGCTTGCTTTTTGTGAAAGGTTTCTTTCCCAGGCAGTGCAAGACCTTAAGCCTAATTATACTACTATGAGGAAGTAAATGTCCAGTCTCCACCCCATTCTCAAGCTATTGGCTGCATTATTTGGCTGGGAAAGTTTGGATTATTATAAAAATGTAGTGTAGTGTTTATTATGCACTATTAGCGATTATTATGTAAATGTATTGTAGTGTATATGAAAGTATTATTAGCGATTATTATGTAAACCAGCTGAAGGACGGGTATATTTCATCATTTTCATTTAATGAACAGTATCCCTATAACAGTGATAGCTACAGTATCCCGCCCCCTTAACAGTGACCTCAACAGCCTCCCACTCCTTAACACTGACCCCCCCCCACAGTGCCGAGTCTCCTTAAAATGAGACCTTCACAGCAGCCCACCCCCTTAACTTTGACATTTACAGCAGCCTGCCCCTTTAACAGTGAGTTCTACAGCACCTCACCCCCTTAACTGTGACCTCCACCATTCCTGGCCCCCTTAACAGAGACCTCCATAGTGCTCGCCCCTTTAACATTGACCTCCACAGCGGCCGACCCTTTATTAGTGACCTCCACAGTACCCCGTCTCCTTATCAGTGATTTACACAATAATACGCCCCCTTAACAGTGATCTCCACAGAGCTCTGTTCCCTTAAAATGAGACCTTCCATAACACCCTGCCCCCTTAATAGTGACCTCTACAGCACCCCACCCCTTAATACTGCCTCTATAGCGGACCGTCCCCTTAACTGTGACCTCCACCGTTCCTTGCCCCCTTAACAGAAACCTCCACAGCGCCTGCCGCTTTAACAGTGACCTCCACAGCATCCTGGCCCCTTAACAGTGACTTCCACAGCGACCCGCCCCTTAAACAGTGACCTCCACAGCGGTCACTCTTTAATTAATGACTTCCACAGTACCGCGTCTACTTAACAGTCATTTCCACAACACCCCGCCCCAGGGGCGTAACTAGAACTGACTGGGCCCCACAGAATTTTTTTTTACAGGGCCCCCCTCCCTTAGGGTCCATTCAGACATCCGCAAGTGTTTTGCGGTCCACAAAATGCGGATCCGGAAAACACGGATACCAGCCGTGTGCTTTTCGCATTTTGTTAGTTCCCTATGATAGAAATGCCTATTCTTGTCCGCAATTGCAGACAAGAATAGGATATGTTCCATCTTATTTGAAATTAATGGGTTTGCACCTGTGTCCCGCAAAATTGTGTAACGGATGCGGACCCAGAACAACGGACGTGTGAATGGACCCTTACTTAAAATAAAACCTTTGAAAAAACCTATTTGTCTTTGTATCACCATTTTTGGACAGCTAAAACTTTTTTTTTTATTTCTGCCTAAAGAGCTGAAGCTTTTTTTCAAGTGGATGAATTGTACTTTTTATTGGTACCCTTTTTGAATTCAAATTATTTATATTTTTTAATAGTGAAGACATTTTTGGACATGGCAATGCTTTTTTTTTATGTTTATTTACCTATACAGACGTGGACAAAATTGTTGGTACCCTTTGGTCAATGAAAGAAAAAGTCACAATGGTCACAGAAATAACTTTAATCTGACAAAAGTAATAATAAATTAAAATTCTATAAATGTTAACCAATGAAAGTCAGACATTGTTTTTCAACCATGCTTCAACAGAATTATGTAAAAAAATAAACTCATGAAACAGGCATGGACAAAAATGATGGTACCCCTAGAAAACACAGAACATAATGTGACCAAAGGGACATGTTAATTCAAGGTGTGTCCACTAATTAGCATCACAGGTGTCTACAACCTTGTAATCAGCCATTGGGCCTATATATATGGCTCCAGGTAATCACTGTGTTGTTTGGTGATATGGTGTGTACCACACTCGACATGGACCAGAGGAAGCAAAGGAAAGAGCTGTCTCAAGAGATCAGAAAGAAAATTATAGACAAGCATGTTAAAGGTAAAGGCTATAAGACCATCTCCAAGCAACTAGATGTTCCTGTGAGTACAGTTGCACATATTATTCATAAGTTTAAGATCCATGGGACTGTAGCCAACCTCCCTGGACGTGGCCGCAGGAGGAAAATTGATGACAAATCTAAGAGACGGATAATCCGAATGGTAACAAAAGAGCCTAGAAAGACTTCTAAAGAGATTCAAGGTGAACTTCATGCTCAAGGAACATCAGTGTCAGATCGCACCATCCGTCGTTGTTTGAGCCAAAGTGGACTACATGGGAGACGACCAAGGAGGACACCATTGTTGAAAACGAATCATAAAAAAGCAAGACTGGAATATGCCAAACTACATGTTGACAAGCCACAAAGCTTCTGGGAGAATGTCCTGTGGACAGATGAGACAAAAATCGAAGTTTTTGCCAAGGCACATCAGCTGTATGTTCACAGACGAAAAAATGAAGCATATCAAGAAAAGAACACTGTCCCTACTGTGAAACATGGAGGAGGCTCTGTTATGTTCTGGGGCTGCTTTGCTGCGTCTGGCACAGGGTGTCTTGAATCTGTGCAGGGTACAATGAAATCTCAAGACTATCAAGGAATTCTAGAGAGAAATGTACTAGCCAGTGTCAGAAAGCTTGGTCTCAGTCGCAGGTCATGGGTCTTGCAACAGGACAATGACCCAAAACACACCGCTAAAAACACCCAAGAATGGCTAAGAGGAAAAAATTGGACTATTCTAAAGTGGCCTTCTATGAGCCCTGACCTCAATCCTATTGAGCATCTTTGGAAGGAGCTGAAACATGCAGTCTGGAAAAGGCACCCTTCAAACCGGACACAACTGGAGCAGTTTGCTCATGAGGAGTGGGCCAAAATACCTGCTGAGAGGTGCAGATGTCTCATTGACAGTTACAGGAAGCGTTTGATTGCAGTGATTGCCTCAAAAGGTTGCGCAACAAAATATTAAGTTAGGGGTACCATCATTTTTGTCCATGCCTGTTTCATGAGTTTATTTTTTTACATAATTCTGTTGAAGCATGGTTGAAAAACAATGTCTGACTTTCATTGGTTAACATTTATAGAATTTTAATTTATTATTACTTTTGTCAGATTAAAGTTATTTCTGTGACCATTGTGACTTTTTCTTTCATTGACCAAAGGGTACCAACAATTTTGTCCACGTCTGTATTTAAAACACTGTGAAAGGGGGTGATTGGAACTTTCATCCCAACCTCTGCCCACTCCTTCCTCTGCCAGCCTCCTGTACTATAGTATGCGGTACGTGGCAGCCTCCCCTCTCTGCCTCCGCTGCTCTGCCATATACTAGTGCTTATTATGACACACATATGCATGCACCTGATGCCAGCCCAGAACCATCCTGGCATCACATTTGTGTATATGTAACTTAAAAGAGTGCCATAATAAGCACTAGTAGATGGCGCAACAGCAAGCAGAGAGGGGAGGCTGCCACGTACTGCATGCTATAGTACAGGAGGCTGGCAGAGGAAGTGTGGGAAGAGGTTGTGATCTGGCTACCTGGCAGCATGCAGCTGCCAGGTGGTGATCCCAGCATCTGCCAGCCTCCTGTATTATAACAGAAGCAGATGAAGGCATTTTATTATATAGGAGGCTGGTGGGACTGGGATGGCAGCCTGTGGCAGCTACATGCTGCAGCCTGCCATGGCTTTACACTTAGAACTTTGCCTGCTGCTGTACCTGGCCTTACCTCTTCTCCTCTCCAAGTCTGTGAACTTGACAGACTGGGAGAGGAGGAAAGGGTTAACTACTTTGACTCTGTCCTGCCCTCCTCTTTCCTCATGCCCAAAGAGGCCCCAGAACTACTGTGCACTCGTGCGCAGCAGCAGGCAAGGGGGGAGAGGGGCCCAGGCACATACCTGAAAAGTGCTGTGCAGCATGCTTGTTGTGCCTCCCTTCGCTCGCCTCTCTGCCATAATGCGCTGCTTCTCCCAGCCTCCCCGCCCCTTGAGGAGGGCTTCATTTGGGGGCGGGCTGCCACTGTGCTGCCTGAAGAGATTAATATGCATAGCTTGCTGCCGACCTGTTCTCTGGCAGGTGTCACGCTATGCAGGCAGAAAAGGCAGCACAGCAGATAATCATGCATGGAGTCGCCCGCCGAAGCGGGCCCTGTGTTAATGAATGGGGGTGTAGGAGGGATGGGAGGGGTGGGCGGGCCTGGCCCTGCGGCCCGGCCCCTATGTGACCACACCAAATCTAAAGGGGAGGGGATTTGGAGGGGTTGTTTTCGGGGGTGGAGCCGGCCTGAAAATGTAAAGTTATTTACACACAGTAAGTGTGTGTGAGACACTGCTCCCGGGCCCCTTGTCAGCCCGGACCCCGAAGCAGCCGCTTCCCCTGCTTCCCTGGTAGTTACGCCACTGCCCCGCCCCTTAACAGTGGCCTCTACAGCAATCTGCCCCTTAACACTGACCTCCATAGCGGACCGTCTCCTTTATTGTGACCTCCACAGCAGCCTGCCCCTAACGGTGGCCAGAGGTCCGGTTTTAGGCAGGACAGTCTGGCTTTCAGACGCTCTGTCTGGTGCAGGGCCTGGATGAACACAGGGATGTCCTTTTGAACAGCTCACTCTCAGACAGCAGCACTGTGCTGTCTGAGCGTGAGCTGCAGGGAGAATGTCACCCTCCCTCCCACCCCTGCAGCTGACAGAAGTTGAATTTTACCTTAATCCCCATCAGCTGCGGAGTGGAAGGGCGTGGCCTAACAGGATCCGTGGCGTGGGTTAGAGGGCCTGGGGGTGGGGTTTTTAAGTCTGCCTTTTGAGGGTAGCCTGAATGGCCACCCTACCTGCCCCCTTAACTTTGACCTCCACAGAACTCCTCTCCCTTAGCAGTGTCATCCACAGCCCCTTTAAAGGAAATCTGTCACCAGGATAATCGCTATTGAAGTAAAGCCATGGCCTAATAG
Source organism: Bufo gargarizans (assembly GCF_014858855.1). Classification (NCBI taxonomy): domain Eukaryota; kingdom Metazoa; phylum Chordata; class Amphibia; order Anura; family Bufonidae; genus Bufo; species Bufo gargarizans. The sequence goes on from NC_058081.1 coordinate 545,406,752, forward strand.
CACTTAGTACCTTATTTCTAGATGTGCCATTGTTTCAGCAATGCATTTCTAGTACGGAGTCGGGGACTAGAAATGCAGATGTGAACAGCACAATGTGTGCTGTCCTCATCCTTTCTGTCCCCATTGTTGCAAGGGCAGGGTATTTGCTTTACTGCAGTGCTATCTACGCCACCATCTGCTTGATCTTATTTAGACTGCCAGGTTTTTCTGTGTGTCAGGTGTTTTTTCTACTTTTGTATTTTATACAATAGGATATAGCAGTAGAGTATAACAGTAGTGGTAACAATTACAGATATTGTCATCTCTGTTGTATCAGTCATTGCACTTTTAACATTAATTATGATAAAACATAATGAATACATAAGATCATGTTAACCAAACCATAACTCATCTAAGGAGATAGTAAAGCCTCTGTGTAATGATCTATATTTCTAATAATTTCTCAGCAGTATCCCAGTGTAGCTGGCCAGCTAAGACCTGTCCTAGGTTGCTAACATAGCTTATATGTTTATACAGCTAGACCTGCCAATGACCTTAATACAGTTCCTATGTTCGTGTGTTAAGGACAAAAGCAGAGTTATTTACAGTGACTTCATGTTTGGATGTCATATAACTGTTATATATATTGTGTTCACAGAAAAGATAATATGCCTTATAAATTAATAAGTTGTGGTAGGCAAGCTCAATGACAGCAGAATTAACAGAAAGCATAGAGTTAAACTGTTGTAGCTGGGCAGGAGTTTTGACCAATTACAGCCAGGCTCACACACAGCTTGTGTGGGAAATTCCCCTAGCAGGAGCCTCTGGAATCATTATTTACTAGAGAGAGGAGCTGAACAGACACACACTCCACTAAGAGCTATGTTTTATGGAAGCAAAGAGACCAAAATAGAGCAAAGTGCAAACCAAGTAGAGCAAGTGAACTATTGGTTAACCTCAGATATACCTCTCAGAGAGATCATAAAGTGCTTAAATAACTTAAAGTCAGAGTACAGATACTGAAGAGAGAAATATATCCACCATTTTATGTTGAAAGACAAGATTGAGCAGTTGAACCACCATCTTATGTATACCGCCATTTTATGATACTTTATTTAACACGTGTTTTGTAAATGGAGTATCTGCTGCGGAGGCGGCAGTGTTATATATGAAGAAAAATTGAAGTTAATAAAGAAGTTATTTAAAGCATTTGGTGTGCTCTTTAAAGAGGACCTTTCAACGATTATGACAATGTGAACTAAGAATACAGACATGGAGAGCGGCGCCCGGGGATCTCAGTGCACTTACTATTATCCCTGGGCGCCGCTCCGTTCTCCCGCTATGCCCTCCGGTATCTCCGGCCACTAAGTTATAGTAGGTGGAGATTTCAGTCACTAAGTTATGGTAGGAGGAGTCTGCCCTTGTTCTGCTGTAGCGCTGGCCAGTCGCAGCGCAGAGCTCACAGCCTGGGAGGTTATTTTCTGCCAGGCTGTGAGCTCTGCAATGCGATCGGCCAGCGCTACAGAAGAACAAGGGCAGACTCCGCCTACTATAACTTAGTGAGCGGAGATACCGGAGGGCATAGCAGGAGAATGGAGCGGCGCCCAGGGATAATAGTAAGTGCAGTGAGATTCCCGGGCGCCGCTCTCCATGTCTGTATACTTAGTTCACAGTGTCATAATCGGTGAAAGGTCCTCTTTAAACCTACTGCTTCCATAGAACGGCGCTAGAGGAATTACATATTTTTTACTTTATAAGATGCATCTGATGATAAGACGCATCTACTGTACGTGTTAGAGATGAAAAGTAAGTAAAAAAATATATGAACCAAAATGTGTGCTAAAATATTTTAAAAAATAACAGAATAATATTTTACGTTGTCATGGCAGATCTTCTGCAGACAAACTGCAAAAGTGGGATCTGTGGATGGAGTACTGTTATGTTGTGCAATATATGGATGCATTTTTAAGGATGAGGGGGGTTATAGTCACATTTAATTTAAAAACCAATAAACACTTGCTAATTACAGCACAGTCCCTGGACAGTGTTTATATTAAATGTTACTATAGCCCCCCTCATCCTTAAGAATGCACCCATATACTGCAGTACATGGGTTCCTTCCTATAGATGAGAGGGGCAATAGTCACATTTAATATAAACAGTGCAATAATGTTACAGTCCCTAGACAGTGTTTATATTAAATGTTACTATAACTCCCCTCATCCTTAGGAATACATTCATACACTGCAGTATATGAGTGCATTCCTATGAATGAGGGGTTTATAGTCATATTCAATACATATTTAATGTCCAGGTCAGTCCCTGAGCTCCCCTTCATATCCAGGAGATAGCAGTGTTCACTCAATTGAGGGCCAGTAACACTCCCTTCTGTCCTTCTTCTTTCTTCCTTTTAGCAACGGCATATGTGGCCAGGTGGGAGTAAGCTGATTGGTGGAGGCGGTGGAGAAGCCTTTCCTCCTGGTGCTCACCACCAATCAGGGCAGCATGCAGAGCGGCAGCGCAGAGGAGAAGCAGAATGTCTCTCCTCCTCTGCCTTGGAACAGACCCCAGCTGCAGAGCAAGGATATGCTAGCTAGCGGCAGTCAGTTCAGGAGGTCTCCTCCTCTAGGGCATACTTACCTGCTTCCCGACACCCGTGTCTCTCAGGATCACTGCATGGCCACTGCTGCATCTCCCCATCACGCAGATCAAAACATCCGGTGATAGGGGAGCAGCCAATGTGGGGAGATGCAGCTGTGCAGGGATCCGGAGGGACAGAGGTGCCGGGGAGCAGGTAAGTATGCTCTAAGGAATGGACCTGGGCATTCTGGGGGTCATTATAGGGATTGAATATCCCATTTAAAGCTACTGAAATGTGCCGGTCACATGATGTCAACAGACTCCCTGACTTTTTCCCCTTTTCCACTTTGGGGGACAAAGTGCTTCTTTATAAAGCAAATGATACTGTAAATAACTAAAATGGAACTAATCTTTTGAACCAATCTTTCAGTCAATCTAGATCAGAATGAAGTAATCTGCAAAAGGAACCACATTTCGCATAACTACCCAGGCCACAGAGTGGCTAACATAGTCCACAGCTAGGAGTGCACGCACCCGGTTTTTAACCGTCCAGATGCTATGGTGACATTTGACCTGAGCATCTTAAAGGTTAAATGTGTATGATCGACATTATCGTTAATCGCATACATTAGCCCCAGGTGTCAGTGGCTATGGTGCCTATTGTGCTCGTGAGCGGGCACTATATTTAAAGTCTGACGTATATAGTCGTACTAATTTTATTTGTAACAGTGCAACACTTGTACATTCACTGTTCTTTTCCCCAACAGTTTATTAGGTCTCCTAGTCATGGACAAAGTGGTCTCTCAGCAAGTGGTCTCTCAGGCAACCAGCCTCTCACTATCTGCAGGACACTCTAACTATGGGCTGGCACATTGACAGCCCTCACCAACCCAGCAATTGGTCCTACAGTCTCTCCACCAGCTCACCAGCATGTCTCACGATAGCTGCAGTTAAGCTCCCAAGACTCCAACGTTTCTGACTTCAGCACAGTGGCTGCACTTGGAACTTCTTTCCCAAGACTCTCAGACCAAGCCTCTCTGACGCTGTTTACAGATCAGATAATCTGATTTGAAGAAAATATTTGTTTCAATGGGAACTAATAAGCCCTAAATTGATGTATCATTCTGATACGTTTCCTCAAGGCAAAACTTTATTTCATCAGGGGACAAGTACTGAGTAGTATGATCTGCACACAATGCTAAACAACCTAAAGTGAAGTGAGAACAGTTACCTTGAAAGAGATGTTTCGTCTGTCTTATATTAAGTGGCTAGGGTGTATAAATGGGGCTCTGCGGTCCTCCAGAATGTCTTCTCAGAGGTTTTCAATCTCTCTGAGTGCCAGAGTTCAGCTCAGCTGTCCTAATCCTGCACTGTGTACACAGTTTAGTTGCTGGGGGAAGGGTTCGGGTGGGGTTTCTTTCAGCTCTGCTCTCCAAGGATTAATTGTTGTGGAGGAAGTGTCTTTATGAAAGCTCTGTGCAGTAGCCTTTGAGTCTCTACTATAGACTAGTTTTAGACTAGTAGGGGCACTATAGTGAGCATTATAACTACTGAGGACACTATAACAACCATTATTTCTACAGGAGGCAGGGTTAAATTCAATGGCAGTGTTAAATACAGTGTTAGGCTACTTTCACACTAGCGTTCGGAGCGGGTCCGCTATAATGCAGACGTTTGCATCCGTTCAGAACGGATCCGTCTGCATTATAACTTAGAAAAATTTCTGAGTGAAAGTAGCCTGAGCGGATCCGTTCAGACTTTACATTGAAAGTCAATGGGGGACGGATCCGCTTGAAGATTGAGCCATATGGTGTCATCTTCAAGCGGATCCGTCCCCATTGACTTTCATTGTAAGTCTGGACGGATCCGCTCGCCTCCGCACGGCCAGGCGAGCGTTCAGGTGTCCGCTCACTGAGCGGAGCGGAGGCTGAGCGCTGGCAGGCGGATGCATTCTCAGTGGATCCGCATCCACTGAGAATGCATTAGGGCCAGACGGCTGCGTTCAGGGCCGCTTGTGAGCCCCTTCAAACTGAGCTCACGAGCGGACACCTGAACGCAGGTGTGAAAGTAGCCTTAACCCCTTAAGGACCGGGCTCATTTTCACCTTAAGGACCAGGCCATTTTTTGCAAATCTGACCAGTGTCACTTTAAGTGCTGATAACTTTAAAACACTTTGACTTATCCAGGCCATTCTGAGATTGTTTTTTCGTCACATATTGTACTTCATGACACTGGTAAAATAAAGTCAAAAAAATAAATTTTTTTGCATAATAAAATACCTAATTTACCAAAAATTTTGAAAAATTTGCAAATTTCAAAGTTTCAGTTTCTCTACTTCTGTAACACATAGTAATACCCCCAAAAATTGTGATGACTTAACATTCCCCATATGTCTACTTCATGTTTGAATTATTTTGGGAATGATATTTTATTTTTTGGGGATGTTACAAGGCTTAGAAGTTTAGAAGCAAATCTTGAAATTTTTCAGAAATTTACAAAAACCCAATTTTTAGGGACCACTACAGCTCTGAAGTCACTTTGCAAGGCTTACATAATAGAAACCGCCCAAAAATGACCCCATTCTATAAACTACACCCCTCAAGGTATTCAAAACTGATTTTACAAACTCCGTTAACCCTTTAGGTGTTGCACAAGAGTTATTGGCAAATGGGGATGAAATTTGAGAATTTCATTTTTTTTGCCTAATTTTCCATTTTAACCCATTTTTTCCACTAACAAAGCAAGGGTTAACAGCCAAACAAGACTGTATCTTTATTGCCCTGACTCTGCTGTTTACAGAAACACCCAATATGTGTCTGTAAACTACTGTACGGCCACACAGCGGGGCGTAGAGTGAAAGGTGCGCCGTATGGTTTTTGGAAGCCAGATTTTGCTGGACAGTTTTTTTGACACCATGTCCCATTTGAAGCCCCCTGATGCACCCCTAGAGTAGAAACTCCATAAAAGTGACCCCATCTAAGAAACTACACCCCTCAAGGTATTCAAAACTGATTTTACAAACTCCGTTAACCCTTTAGGTGTTGCACAAGAGTTATTGGCAGATGGGAATGAAATTTGAGAATTTCATTTTTTTTGCCTAATTTTCCATTTTAACCCATTTTTTCCACTAACAAAGCAAGGGTTAACAGCCAAACAAGACTGTATCTTTATTGCCCTGACTCTGCTGTTCACAGAAACACCCAATATGTGTCTGTAAACTACTGTACGGCCACACAGCGGGGCGTAGAGTGAAAGGTGCGCCATATGGTTTTTGGAAGCCAGATTTTGCTGGACAGTTTTTTTGACACCATGTCCCATTTGAAGCCCCCTGATGCACCCCTAGAGTAGAAACTCCATAAAAGTGACCCCATCTAAGAAACTACACCCCTCAAGGTATTCAAAACTGATTTTACAAACTTCGTTAACCCTTTAGGTGTTGCACAAGAGTTATTGGCAGATGGGAATGAAATTTGAGAATTTCATTTTTTTGCCTAATTTTCCATTTTAACCAATTTTTTCCACTAACAAAGCAAGGGTTAACAGCCAAACAAGACTGTATCTTTATTGCCCTGACTCTGCCGTTTACAGAAACACCCCATATGTGGCCGTAAACTACTGTACGGCCACACAGCGGGGCGTAGAGTGAAAGGTGCGCCGTATGGTTTTTGGAAGCCAGATTTTGCTGGACAGTTTTTTTGACACCATGTCCCATTTGAAGCCCCCCTGATGCACCCCTAGAGTAGAAACTCCATAAAAGTGACCCCATCTAAGAAACTACACCCTCAAGGTATTCAAAACTGATTTTACAAACTTCGTTAACCCTTTAGGTGTTGCACAAGATTTAATGGAAAATAGAGATACAATTTCAAAATTTCACTTTTTTGGCAGATTTTCCATTTTTTATTTTTTTTTCCAGTTACAAAGCAAGGGTTAACAGCCAAACAAAACTCATTATTTATGGCCCTGATTCGGTAGTTTACAGAAACACCCCATATGTGGTCGTAAACTGCTGTACGGGCACACGGCAGGGCGCAGAAGGAAAGGAATGCCATACGGTTTTTGGAAGGCAGATTTTGCTGGACTGTTTTTTTGACACCATGTCCCATTTGAAGCCCCCCTGATGCACCCCTAGAGTAGAAACTCCAAAAAAGTGACCCCATCTAAGAAACTACACCCCTCAAGGTATTCAAAACTGATTTTACAAACTTCGTTAACCCTTTAGGTGTTGCACAAGATTTAATGGAAAATAGAGATACAATTTCAAAATTTCACTTTTTTGGCAGATTTTCCATTTTTTATTTTTTTTTCCAGTTACAAAGCAAGGGTTAACAGCCAAACAAAACTCATTATTTATGGCCCTGATTCGGTAGTTTACAGAAACACCCCATATGTGGTCGTAAACTGCTGTAAGGGCACACGGCAGGGCGCAGAAGGAAAGGAATGCCATACGGTTTTTGGAAGGCAGATTTTGCTGGACTGTTTTTTTGACACCATGTCCCATTTGAAGCCCCCCTGATGCACCCCTAGAGTAGAAACTCCAAAAAAGTGACCCCATTTTAGAAAGTACGGAATAGGGTGGCAGTATTGTTGGTACTAGTTTAGGGTACATATGATTTTTTATTGCTCTATATTACACTTTTTGTGAGGCAAGGTAACAAGAAATAGCTTTTTTGGCACGTGTTTTTTTTTTTGTTATTTACAACATTCATCTGACAGGTTAGATCATGTGGTAATTTTATAGAGCAGGTTGTCACGGACGCGGCGATACCTAATATGTATACAATTTTTTTTTATTTATGTAAGTTTTATACAATAACTTTTTTTTAAAACCAAAAAATTGTTTAGTGTCTCCATAGTCTAAGAGCCATAGTTTTTTCAGTTTTTGGGCGATTATCTTGAGTAGGGTCTAATTTTTTGCGGGATGAGATGACGGTTTGATTGGCACTATTTTGGGGTGCATATGACTTTTTGATCGCTTGCTATTACACTTTTTGTGACGTAAGATGGCAAAAAATAGCTTTTTTTACACCGTTTTTTTTTTTTTTTTTTACGGTGGTCATCTGAGGGGTTAGGTCATGTGATATTTTTATAGAGCCGGTCGATACGGACGTGGCGATACCTAATATGTATACTTTATTTTTATTTATGTAAGTTTTACACAATGATTTTATTTTTGAAACAAAAAAAATCATGTTTTAGTGTTTCCATAGTCTAAGAGCCATAGTTTTTTCAGTTTTTGGGCGATTATCTTGAGTAGGGTCTCATTTTTTGCGGGATGAGATGACGGTTTGATTGGTACTATTTTGGCGTACATGCGACTTTTTTGATCACTTTTATTACCTTTTTTGGGAAGTAAGGTGGGCAAAATTTCAATTTTCTCATAGTTTTTATTTTTTTATTTTTATGGCGTTCACCGTGCGGGGAAAGTAACATGACCGTTTTATAGATCAGGTCGTTACGGACGCGGCGATACCTAATATGTGTAGTGTATTTTATTTTTTTAATTTTTATTCAGTGATAAATGTTTTTTTTTTTTATCTTAACTTTTTTCACTTTTTTTTTTATTTTTTTGACCCAGACCCACTTGGTTCTTGAAGATCCAGTGGGTCTGATGTCTGTATAATACAGTACAGAACCTATATAGGGTTCTGCACTGTATTTTACTTACACTGAACAGATCTATGCTTTCAGCACAGATCTGTTCAGCACCATGGACAGCAGGACGCCTGAGCAGGCGTCCTGTTGCCATGGGAACCTTCCCCGTCTGCCACAACTTCGCAGACGGGGAAGGGTAAGGACGGGGCTCTCGGGGGGATGCCTGGGGGCTCTCTCCCTCTCCCATCGGGGGGCTGCAAAGGCACAGCAGCCCCCCGATGGGAGAGGGAGGGAGCTCCATGCACTGTTAACCTTTTCCATACAGCGGTCCATACGGACCGCTGTATGGAAAGGGTTAAACGGCTGACATCGCATCAACGATGTCAGCCGTTTATACCAGGGTGCCAGCAATGTGCTGGCACCCTGGTATATCCACTAGAAACCAACGATTATTCAAGGGGAGGCGGGCGGGGGATCGCGATCCCGCCTGCCGCACCGCCCGCCTCCCGCAACGCCCCCACCGCCTGCGACACCCCCCCTGCACCACCCGCCGCCATCAAATCGTGCAGGGGTGCAGGGGGAAGGTGAAATCTTGATCTTAGGCACTCTGAAGTTTCTGATCCCCGCGGTCAGGGACCGCGGGGATCAGAAACTGCAAAAAGCGCAGCAAACCGCAGGTCTGAATTGACCTGCGGTTTGCTGCGATCGCCGACACGGGGGGGTCAAATGACCCCCCCCTGCGTTGTTACGGGATGCCGGCTGAATGATTTCAGCCGAAATCCCGTTCCGATTAACCCCCGCGGCGCCGGAATTCAGATTTTAAGTCAGGACGTACCGGTACGTCCTCGGTCCTTAAGGACTCGGGAAATAGGGCGTACCGGTACGTCCTCGGTCCTTAAGGGGTTAAATTCATTGGGCAGCCGGATCCGGCAGGCTATTCCTCTCCCGGAACAGCCTGCCGGATGATTATGTGTGAAACTAGAGTTAACTGTTTTAAGTCCTGCTTTCAGCTTCAATGTCAACCAGCTTGCTATCCCATCCAGGGGCGTTCCTAGGTTGAAACATTTGGGACCTGGGCCCCTGATTTGTGTCCTAGGTACAGAATGTCCTGCCTGCCTGCTAGATTCAGCTGTATTGTCGCCCTCAGGATGGTAATACATTTAGATTGAATGCACTGGAAGAGCTGAAGGACATCACAGGTCATGTGACCAGTAAAATAGGCAGTGGTTGACAAGGACCTGGGATGATGTCAAAATCATGTGACCAGTGCAGGAAAGGAAGGCAGTGAAGAGGAGAATTCCCCGGGAAAGAAGCTGAGGTGATGTCTGCCAAATAAGGAGAGATAAGTGAAGGGAGAGGCAGAGGAATACTGGGATTTGTGGTTATTTAACTGGCACTGTATGTTAGGGCTGAAGGTAGGGATGTTATTAACATAGGACTGTGTGTTGATAGTGGCTGTAGGAGGGAGTGATGTTATTTACATGGGACTGTATGTTGGAGGAGGCTGAGGGAGGGAGTGATATAATTTGCATGGGACTGTATGCAGTGTCGGACTGAGGTGCATAGGGCCCACCAGTGGAAATTATTGTAGGGGCCCACCCTACAGCTACCAAAAATAAATATTATGTGTTCATTTTTCAGGCTCATGCACATAAATATTTGCAGTATAGCACACAATACAGTGTGCAAAACAAAACAGTATTGTGCACTGCTCTATATCAAATAGTTTCTCATTAAGCAGCTCATTGTAGTTGATAACCTAATCTGTTAAGGTCCCTTTACACAGGGCCACAGAGCAGGAGATTGTTGGGAAGAAAGCGTTCCTTCCCTCAATTGCATGCTCTTTAACGGAGGAGAACGCTGTATTTACATGCAGTGATCTCCATTGTATCAGGAGCAGTGATCACTGCTGTCAATGTTCTTCCCCATACTGACTAGTTGTTTGCCAGCACACAGCAAAATCTACTTCCAGTAAATTATCATTTTTATGAGTGCACAAACGATCGAATCATGGTACCCGATGAATCAGCCTACATGGCATCTACCGCAGCCAGTACACCCAAGAGCTACTGCAGCATTCCACATCAGTGTGTAAATGGGACACGTTAAACATCTGAATATATATATATATATATATATATATATATATATATGTGTTTATTTGCAATGTATGGTATTTCCTATTATCTGGCTGGCAATTTAATTTACATCCATTCCCCCTAGGTGGTGCTGTCACTACACTATATATAGCTTTGGGTGTGTCTAGCTTAGAGAAGAATGTTATGTTGGAGTTAGTTAGTAGTAGTTGGTGAGAGGAGGAGAAGCAAGTTCATGGAGCAGATAAACAGGCTAAAGTTACCATGTAACTGTTTCCCTTTCCTCTGGTCCCTGATCAAGCCTGGAGAAGACCACCACAGCAACCAAGCACCAGACAGTAGTGATGGACGAACATCGGCCGTGACGGTTCGCGAACTGCAAGTTCGCGGCAGGCCTCATTCACTTTAATGGCATGAGAACCTGAAAACTCTTAAGCTCATATTTGCAGCAACCAAATACTTAGTAGAAGTGTACAAATAGTCCCACAACATGGACAGTGACATAATAGAGGGGGATCAATGACAAAAATTCCAACCAAAAATATGTATCTTAATCGGGACATTTTTATGCGGTAGATTACACTGTCATTGGATATCAATTTTACAGCAGGCCAGTGGACTACAGGCCCCAAAAATTATGCATTCAACGTACCCGTATTTTTCGCCCTATAAGACGCACCGGCCCATAAGACGCACCTAGGTTTTTGGGGAGGAAATAAAAAATTTTTTTTTACCAAAAGCTGTGCTTTTGATGGGTTTGGAACTAATGGTGGTCTCTGGATGGCACTATTACTGGGGATCTGTGAAGGACACTAGTATGGGGGATCTATGGATGACGCACTGTTATGGGGGGATCTGTGGATGACACACTGTTATGGGGGGATATGTGGATTACGCACTGTTATGAGGGATCTGTGGATGTCGGACACTGTTATGGGGGGATCTGTGGATGACCGACACTGTTATGGGGGGATCTGTGGATGACAGACACTGTTATGGGGGATCTGTGACAGACACTGGTATGGGGGGATCTGTGGCTTTCACTGTTACAGGGGGATCTGTGACTGGCACTGTTACAGGGGGGATCTGTGGATGGCACTGTTAGAGGCGGTAGGAGTGGAAAAGGAGGAGTCAGCCGAGGAGGAGACGGAGGATGGATTAGGAGGAGGAGAAGAAGAGGCAGGTCTGCATACAATCCGTGGCAGTAACACCAAATCCACACTGGTGCCGCGGGTTGCATGCTTGACAGTCGTCAGAATGTTCACCCAGTGGGCAGTAGAAGTTATGTATCTTCCCTGCCTGTGTTTGCTAGACCACATGTCTGTGGTCAGATATATCTTGGCACCTGCACTGTGTGCCAGAGATACATTCACTTGCCGCTGAACGTGGCCATATAGCTCCGGGATGCCCTTCTGGGAGAAATATTTCCTTCCGGGGACCTTCCATTGCGGTGTGCCAATGGCCACAAATTTTCAAAAGGCCTCCGAGTCCACCAGTTTAAAAGGCAGACTAGTAGTTCCGACAAGCCAGCGGTCAGCCGTTGGGCAAGAGGGTTATCTGGCGTCATCATCTTTTTTCATTCGAACATTTGGGCCATGGAAGCCTGCATTTTGCCATATGAACGCGCTGATAACACGGTGGAAGGTGAAGTGGAGTACAAATGGGAGGAGAGAGGAGAAGGAGAAGATGCAGGACAGGGAGCACCAGGAGTGTCTCTTTGTGGGTTCTGATGATGTTGCTCCATTTGGGCTTGGTGATGGGAGGCCAGGTGCCTTCCTAAGGTGGTCATGCCTAAGTGAGTGTTGGGCTTACAGTGACTTATCCGTTGACAGCACAGGCTCCAGATGGCAACACTATTGTCAGCAGCGGATATGTTAAAAAAAGCTCACACTGCGAAGCCATGTACCTGCGTCCTGGGAGCGCCAGATGTGACCGTGCATGGTGGTTGGCTCGTTCCAGTTACATTATCAGTCTGCTTTTTGCCTCCTGTGCACTGTAAGTTCTACCTGCTACTCCTCCTTCTCCTCCCCATCTGCTGCTCCGTCTTTCCCTCTGAAATCCCCTCCTCTTCCTCTCTTGTGGGCACCCACATGACGTCAATCGACACGTCATCATCGTCACCTTCACCACCACTGACAGTAGAGATCTCGGAGTTGGCAGCAACAGCGGGGACCACCCTCCTTGGGCTGATCTAGGTACTGTTGTCAGACTGCTGGGTGGCGACCGTTGATACCTCCTCTTCCTGATCCGATGCCAAGAATGGCTGCGTATCGGTAAGTCTTGCAATGGATGGGAAAATAATTCCTCTGACTCGAGAGGGGATATGGTGGTGGTAATGTCTTTGAGGCTGCACACAGCAGACAGTGAAGAGGGTGCAGATAGAGAGGATGAGGAGGGTGCAGAAGCGGAAGGCCGAGTGAGCCACTCAACCAAGTCTGGTGCGTCCTTTGAAGAAATCGCACGCATCTTCTGCAACTTCCGACTTAGGCTCTGGCCTGGTGCACCTGCCCGACCCCTACCACCCCTGCTGAATGGCCTGCCTCTTTCTCTGCCTGTCATTTTCAAAATTACCCTATGACAAAAGTCTCTATAGAAGAGAAGTATTTGTGAAATAAGGTATATCACACCCCTGCACTACCTAAATGCACTATATAGAAAGTATATTATTGGTATATCACACCCCTGCTTTTTTTTTTGGGGGGGGGGGGGGCAACTGGTTTATCACACCTATAGAAATTATTTGTTCCAATGGCATTTGTCACTATCTGTAGCTTCGGTAACGCAGCAAAACCGCAAACAAATGCTGTACTACCCAAATGCACTATATAGAAAGTATATTATTGGTATATATCACCCCTGCTTCAATCAGTTTTTGTGGGTGGCAACTGATATATCACGCCAGTAGAAATTATTTGTTCCAATGGCGTTTGTCACTATCTGTAGCTGTGGTAACATAGCAAACCGCAAACAAATGCTGCACTACCTAAATGCACTATATAGAAAGTATATTATTGGTATATCACACCCCTGCTTCAATCTGTTTTTTGAGGGGGTAACTTGTATATCACACCAGTAGAAATTATTTGTTCCAATAGCGTTTGTCCCTCTGTGTAGCTGCAGTATTGCAGCAGAACCGCACACAACTGCTGCACAATACAAATGCATTATAATATACTTTCTATGTTAGAAAGTATATTATAAGTATATTACACCCCTCAGTAAGTCACACCTATCGATAGCACTCCTATACCAGTCCTTAAAAGGACTTTTGTGGTCATATTAGCTAGTGTTTGGTGTCCCTAACAGTCTGTCCCTGCTACACACAGCAACCTCTCCCTACACTGGCAAAAGACTGAATGTAAAATGGTGGCCAGATTGGGTTTATTTATAAGGTAGGGGGTATGTCCATGTGCTGAAACATCTCAATAGACTTTTTTTTCTCTCAGGCTATGAGCTGAGCGCTGCGATTGGCCAGCGCTACAGCATGGGAGAATGAGACGCCGGCAGGTTCAACTGGGTGGAGCCTAACTATGAAGATACCGGAGGCTATACCGGGAGAATGGAGCGGCACCCAGGTATAACAGTAAGTGCAGGGAGATCCCTGGGCACCGCTCTCCATGTCTGTATAGTTAGTTTAGATGTTTTATTCTAGTGAAAGGTCCTCTTTAACAGCTAAATCTTTCTTATCTACCTCATTAGCACAAGTGCCTGAGAGCATCTTTCCGAGAGCCAGGACACAAATGGACAGTTAGTGTGCAGAATTGTCCTTATCCACTAAACAAGCCTTCCGGGTCATAGTGGAAAAGCCTAAACCTATTTAGAAGAGTATCCTTCAAATAATGAAGCAGATATTTTTGCTGCCACAAGGGAGATCACCCTCAAAGGATACCTCATAGTAACTATATATATCAGCATAGTTTAGAGTGCTATAGAGTGGACTTGGGATTACCACCAGGATCCTTGCCTGTAAAGTGTCTACTTTAAAAGGGACAACTCCTTCATTGACCACTGCCACTACCTGATAAAAGGATTACAATTGAACTTATTATTACTTATGCTATACAAAAAGCTTTCCATTGATGAACTGTACCAACTATCCAGAGATTATTCATTTGTAGTAAATGTTCAACAGTTTTTTAACAAACGCCTCCTCACTCTTACTACTGAAACTCTCAACATTTGCACCTTGTGGTGCTGGCGTCACAAACCATGGGCCCAGCCACCAAAGCACCTTAAACACCTACACCATCAAGGGCACTGTGGCAGGTGCAGAACTATGAAGTGCCTTTTGCGCTGTGGCATTAGAAGAATTTTGATATCTCTGACTTTTAGTCTAACCAGACTGTCTGTAATTCCTCTAGCGCCGTTCTATGGAAACAGTAGGTTTAAAGAGCACACCAAATGCTTCAAATAACTTCTTTATTAACTTCAAATTTTCTTCATATATAACACTGCCGCCTCCGCAGCAGATAGTCCATGTACATAACAAATGTTGAAAAGATATCGCAAAATGGCGGTATGCATAAGATGGTGGTTCAACTGTTCAATCTTGTTCAACCGAAAATGGTGGATATATTTCTCTCTTGAGTAACTGCACTCTCGCTTTAAGTTATTTAAGCACTTTATGATCTCTCTGAAAGGTATATCTGAGGTCTAACTAACTGTTCACTTGCAGTATGCAGTTAGCAGTGACTATTTGCAGATTGGTTGAATATGATCTGGTATGGTTGTATGCAATTTGGATTGCAATACAGAATCTAAATGCTTGCAATGGCATGCTTGTAATTGTAGCTTGAAATTTGAAACTTGCAATTGAATTTGTATGCAATTGTATGGCTCAGTATGCTTGCAATTTGGTGGAACTGTAAGTAAACACATATATAACTGGATCAGTATACAGTTTTAATCACAATACTAACAACATGAACATTATATAACTGTTTTAAATACCTATATTGGCCTCTTGTTCCCATAAAGCTCAGCTCTCGGTGGAGTGAATGTTTATTCAGCTCCTGTGTCTGGTGAATAATGATTTTAGCAGCAGGAGCTGGTGGAATTCCCAGACAGGCTGTCTGTGAGGCTGGCTGTAATAGGTGAAAACTCTTGCTGTGTGAGAAGTTGGCTGTTGTTTCTGCTGTGTCACTGAACTTACCTTACATTACAAAATAAATCTTAAAGGTATTTTATCATTTTCTGCTTCTGTGAACACAAAATATAACAGTTATATGACATCCAAAACATGATGTCACAGTAAATAACTCTGTGTTTGTCTTTAACACATAAACATAGGAACTGTATTAAGGTTATTGGCAGGTTTAGCTGTATACACATATAAAGCTATACTAGCAACCTAGGACAGATCTTAGCTGGCCAGCTACACTCCCACCAAAATTACCTATAATTCTATGTTCTTAGTGGTAGGACTTGAACATGAATTTAATACATTTTCCATCAGGTTCTCAACTTTCAAGTGTCTTTTATCACTCTCAAGTAGAACAACTAACTTCTGTATAGGACGTTCCAACTTGAGTGAAGTAGTTGGACGTTTTTCTTTTTTGTCAAGTTTTGAGTCTCCTATTTGTAACAAACACTCTTCTTACTAGTTTGTCTTCATCCTTTTGAACTTCTAGAACTTTGGCCAATTTCCATTGACTTCTAGGTAAATCTTCTTCTTTCACTAACACTATGTCACCAACTTGGACATTTCTTCTGGGTGTTTGCTATTTACATCTTAGCATAAGATTGACTACATAGTCTTTCCTCCATCTATTCCAAAACTGTTCTGATAGATATTAAACTCTTCTCCATCTCATTCTGGCATATAAATCCTCTCTGGTGAACTTGCCTGGCGGCGGCTGTATGAAATCAGACTTAAAGGGGTTGTCTGGGATCAAAGTAATTTTTAAAAACTTTAATAATCACCTTGACATTACACAGTAAAGTCATTCTGATGCTCTGTGTATTTTTTTCATCCCCTTTGCTCCTATGTGTCCCTAATACTGCTGTCAGTATTGTTTACATAGCAGCTCCTGTGCTATGTAATTTCCGGCCACACTGCCTCATGGGTCCCACAAGGCTGGTGACTTTGCAGCTGGATCTCACAAGCCTTTTGACTCCCCCTAATCAGTATTCCGCCTCCTGCCATTCATACTCCTCATCAGTATTACTCCACTAAAACAACCTTTTTCTAAGCATACAAACTAAATCCCTCCCTGCTTCCACGTATCTGCTCTCTGCTAGCATTGCATAAAAGACAATAGTGGCAGGGAGTGATCTGACTGGCATGTAGGGACATGGGAGGCGTGGTTAGCACCCATACTGTAGCACATCCCATTCATTGCAAATGACCATGGGAGGCGTGCACTATGCTAAATAGCATAGTTTGCTGTCTCCAATAGAACCTCCTTCTACCCCTAATAACACTCCTCTATGGCCAGTGATGTCATCGCCAGAGGGGGCGTTCCTTAGTGAGGCGAGTTCCCTCCTCCAAATACTGCCTCCTTCTTTCCAGACTAATGCCCTCTGTGCCCGGTAATGTCACAGAGAGGTATGGTTTAGCTGACATTTACCTCCTACTGACAGCGTCCTTGCTAGCTGCAGAACGATCCTGTGTGCTGGTGACGTGATCAAACTCCTTGCTAAGCGGAATAAGAAGCTTAGCACACCAGTAAGGAGCCTGGTATGTCACAGAATCTTTGAAAATCTGAACTTCCGGCTAAGAATTTATGAAATAAATACAGGGCATCAGAAAACTCTGGCAAAGGTTGGACAGGAATGTATATAATATTTATGTGCTTGTTGTACCCTTACAACAATGTCCCCAATCCCAGACAACCCCTTTAAGGTGAAGTAGATGGTTGGGAGTTAAAGGGTCCAAACTTGTTGGATCGTTGATGTTATCAACTGTAAGTTGACGACTGTTAACAATAGACATTACTTCATAGAATAGGGTCCTAAGTGAAACATCATCTATTCTTCAGGCATTCTTTTTCAACACTGAACTTAACACATTTCTTACAGTTTTGATTTCTCTTTCCCAAACTCCTCCTGTATAGCTTGCATGTGGAGCATTCATGTGAAAATCACACTGTTTATCTAACAAATACTCATATACTTTTTCTTTATCAATATCTTTTAGAGCTTTATTCAATTCATTCTTTGCTCCGACAAAATTAGATCCTTGGTCAGATCTCTCTGACGGTACCTCTAATGGCTATTAAACATCTCAAGGCATTGATGAATGCATCAGTAGACATATCTTCTAACATTTCTAGGTGAATCGCTCTGGAGCTCAGACATGTAAATATTAGTCCATATCTCTTGTACTCCTTGTGGTTTTGCTTGGTGATGAATGAGCCAAAACAATCCATTCCACTATAAAGAAGTGGTGGTGATGGGTTTACACGATCTGCCGGTAAATCTGCCATTCTTTGCCCTTTGGTAGGTCTACGTGCCTTTCTGCAGACTACACAATTACTTATATACTTTGCTATAACTTTGCTTCCTTTCACAATCCAGTAACCACCTTCTCTCAAACAGCTTTGGGTAAAGCTTCTTCCTTGATGCAAGGATTTGTTGTGGTAGTGATCAATAATCAATCTTGTGAAGGTAGAGTTTTTGGGTAGAATTGCTGGATACTTCACTCTGCTAGGTAACGATGCATTTTCCAGTCTCCTTTCCACCTTCAGTATACCATTCTGCAGAACAAGATTACGCTTGTACAATGTGCAGTTGTTTGGAAGCCTTCTAAGGTTCTTGTCTAAGTCTCTTCAACTCTTCACTGTAGAATCTCTGTTGAATGAGTCTTTTGACTGTTTATTCAGCTTTCATTCTTTCTTCTACATTCAACAACTCCTTCTTTCTGATTCCCTTTGCCAAACGTTGAATTCGAGCTACTACGTTTATGACTGTATTCCATTTTGAACATCTGGCTAGTCTTTCAAGTATGTCATTTTGACACTTGGAAGCAGTGCTCAATGTTTGTACAACTTTTACTTCTGGATCAGCCATAGACAATTCTGTGTAACATTTACTGGGCATGGTTTCCTTTTCCCAAAGGAATTTTGGACCTGTGAACCAATTTGAATTTTTTAATTCAGCTACATTTAGGCCTCTTGAAGCATGATCTGCTGGGTTATGCTTTGTGTCATTGTGATGCCAATGTTACGGGTATATTTCCTGAATTTTCTCAACTCTGTTGGCGACAAAGATATGGAATCTTCGAGCTTTGTTGTTTATGTATTCTAGGACAACTTGTGAGTCTGTCTAAAAATATTCTTCATCTATTTTTAATTCCAATTATTCTCTCAGAAACTTACTTACTGATGCTGGAACTACAGCTGCTGTCAGTTCAAGTCTTGGTATTGTCTGAATACTGGTAGGTGCAACTCTGGCCTTCCCCATAACTAGGGCACAGTGTATGTTCTCTTCTCCTATTACTCTGATGTACGAGCACTGACCATATCCATAACTACTGGCATCTCAAAAACAATGAAGTTCTATTTTCTTGTAATTTCCGAAATCATGAGGTACAATACATCTGGGTATCCGAAATTCTCTAAAGTTTTGCAACTCTCCCACCTTGGCCTCAAATATTCAGGTATGGGCTCATCCCATCCTAACTTCTGTCTGCATAATTCTTGCCGTATTTCTTTTGCTTTGAGGATTACTGGGGTGAAGAATCCCAATGGATCAAATATAGAAGCCACTGCGGAAAGAATGTTTTGTCTAGTTGCAACTTTCTCTTCAATAGATACTTCAAAGAAGAACTTGTGGTTCTCTACATTCCATCGCAATCCAAGTACGTTCTGAACTGGAAGATGATCATAATTGAGATCTACATTCTTCATTGTTGCTGCACATTCAGAGTCACTGATGGATTCCAGTACCTCTCTGTTGTTTGAGATTAATTTGTGAAGGCGAAGGTATCCTTCTGTAGACTCTAGACTTATGAGACCATCATCTACATAAAAGTTTTTCTTCAGAAAATGTGCAGCTTATGGCCAATCCTTTTCATTCTGATTGGCCAGGTACTTCATACCATAATTGGCGCAACCTGGATATGATGCTGCTCCAAACAAGTGTACTTTCATTCTGTATTCTGCTAGCTCTGTATCTCCATCCTCCCACCATAGAAACCTCAGGAAGTCTCTATCTTCATTTTTCACATGAAACTGGTCAAACTGTCAAAACTTCACGTCACACATGACCGCTACGGGATACTTTCTGAATCTACAGAGTACTTCAGGCAGAGCGTTTGTAAGATCTGGTCCTTTTAGTAGATGATCATTCAATGCAACACCATTGTACTTTGCTGAACAATCAAATACTACTCTAATCTTATCTGGTTTCTTTGAGTGGTAAACACCTTCGTGTGGGATGTACCACACTTCTCCTTCTTTAGGTTGGTTATTAACTTTTTCTGCATGTCCTTCTTTGAGGATGTCTTCCATGAATTTCAAAGAATCCTGCTTGAATTTGGGAGCTGTTCCCATCTTTTTCTTCAAACATTTCAATCTTACTAGGGCAAGGTTTCGGTTATTTTGCAGACGAGGTCGTTCTCTAAAAGGTAAGGGCATTTCAAGATGACCTTGTTGATTCTGCTGAATATTTTCTTCCAGAGTATGTACAAACTTTATGTCTTCTTAGTATACACTCTTTTCTTTAGAACTTATGTCTGCAAAGTCAGATTCAAGGATCTTGATTAATTTCGCTGGACTTACAGTTGGTAACTCTTGGACAGATATTAGATGACACCATCCTGTCACCTGTCTTGAGTTTGCGATCTGCTGTTTTCCTCCAACAACACCCCATCCTAGATCAGTTTGAACAGCATAGGGTTCACCCTTTCCTCCTGTAAATACCTTTCGTGGTACCAAAGCTTCAGGACAATCGTAGCCTATCAACAGTCCAACACCAAACTCATTCAGCGGGGACATTTCATGAGATATGACTAGAGTTGAGCGGACAGCTGGATGTTCGGGTTCGACGGGTTCGGACGAACTTTGGAAAAAAGTTCAAGTTTGGAACTCGAACTTGACCCCGAACCCCATTTAAGTCAATGGGGACCAGGACTTTTGAGTACTAAAATGGCTGTAAAAATGGCATGGAAAGGGCTAGAGGGCTGCAGATGGCATCAAAATGTGGTTAAGAGCATGGCAAGTGCTCTGCAAACAAATGTGCATAGAGAAATTACTTTAAAAAACATAAAATACATTAAAAAAAAAATAATAATCTTGATCTAGGAGGACAAGGTCCATATGGAGTAGGAGGTTGAGGAAACAGTGGATGTGACGGTGTAGGTGGAAGCGACGGTGGAGGAGGAGGAAGCCTACACAGTTTTTTGGTTTTAAATTTTATTTTTTAAATTAGGGTACACCCCAAAACATTGGGAAATATAACCTGTGATAACCCCCTGCAGTCGTGCTAAACACACGTTCAGACAATACACTGGCTGCAGGACATGGGCAGTGTTCCCTGTAAGCTGCGCAGGCGCGCGGCCGCGCAGCTTCCTTTATGCCTCCGCTCAGGACCTCTGCCGGTCCGCTCACCACTGCTGCCTGGAATTTATGTAAGGGGCTCGGGGCCTCTCTGTGCAATTTATTTTTATAACGCCCACAGTGCGATTGGCCGGCTGTGCTAAAGTCCCAGTGCGCACATTAAGTAACCCATTCCCACCTACCCATACCCTCTCGGATGCTGCACCACCAGCTGTGACAGCGCGAGACCCGGCACTGACGTCACAGGTCTCGCAGGATCACGCGGGATGACTGAATGGCGCGGCGCCGGAGAGGGTATGACAGGATTGTTCTGACAGATAAGCAGAGAAAAGTAGGTATATTTATTTATGTATGCACACACCCCCGGCTTCATGGGGGGAGGCACACCGCACTTGAATTCAGAAAAGGGAGCCTACGCCGGTCATATGAGGGCAGGCCCACTGGCAGCAAATCCTTCATTATTATGAAATATATACAGAGATGGAGAGATCGGCAAAATAATGAAATATATACAGAGAGGTGCAGTGTAGGGACACTGTGTAGGGGTTATACTGTTTATTGTACAGCATGGCACAGGGGTTATATTGTCCGGCATGGTGTAACCTCCATACATTTTCTGTACAGTATACTGTACATTATAATACCTGTACCATGCCGTACAATATACAGTATAGTTCATACACTGTGCCGTACAATATACAGTATAGTTCATACACCGCGCCGTACAATATACAGTATAGTTCATACACCGCGCCGTACAATATACAGTATAGTTCATACACCGCGCCGTACAATATACAGTATAGTTCATACACCGCGCCGTACAATACAGTATAGATCAGATACCATGCTGTACAATATACAGTATACCACCTACACTGTGGGGTTATTGTGTACGGTATATTGTATGGCATGGTTTATGGATTATACTGTATATTGTACAGCATGGTGTATGAACTATACTGTTCATTATCATGAGTAAGGACCAGCACGTAAATGTCCGAAATGCATAGATTTGACTGCCCTGCATATGTGGAAGTTTTAATACCGCTGTGAATAAAGGATTCCCTGCTATCAAGAGCTGGATTTTATCTCTTTTCTTCCTGAACTATACTGTATATTGTACGGCACGGTGTATGAACTATACTGTATATTGTACGGCACGGTGTATGAACTATACTGTATATTGTACGGCGCGGTGTATGAACTATACTGTATATTGTACGGCACGGTGTATGAACTATACTGTATATTGTACGACATGGTGCAGGGGTTACACTATATGCTCTTTGATGTGACACTTATCTTAGGTTTTCCTAGCGCCCACTTTTGATGGCGCTGTGCCCAGCTCTGAGCCGACCCCGCTCAGCAGCTGCCAAGTCTTAGAGGGAACACTGGACATGGGTAAAGGGCAAGCTCAGGCCATGTGCCCAATTTGGAGACCCCTGTCAGTCAGTTCGTGTAGGCATGTGCAAACTTACTGCCCCACCATGTCGCACATCCCCGTGATGTTCACGATCCAATTTGATATCTGCTCTATCAACTTTCGATGTTCTTTTCTGCGCCTACCATGGTGATCACAGATGGCAAGGGAATAAATGTTCCACGCCGGAGAGGGAGCATCAGAAAGAGAGACCACATCCAAGGGAGGATTAATTTTTTTAAATTGAAAATCATAGAGTTGAAATATGGGAGAAATTATTAAAGCATAAAAGTGTGACAACTTTTTAAAGTTTAAGCATTGAATGAAAGGATGTGGCGCGCATTAATTACTGAAGAATTTATTAAATTTTATTCCCTGTCACCTATGCAGCGAAGGGGTTTATTCACGTCTAAAATTGTATAATGTCAACCCAAGAATGTAACAGAAAAATTAGAGAAATTTACTAAGCTGTCAACTAGGTAGAGGAGGGGTATATTACACACAAAAATTGGTGAATTTCACCCAAAAATGTACCAATTTTTTTTTTTACCTGTCTACTCAGTATAACAGTGGTACATGACACCCCAAAAATTTTGAATTTCACCCAAAAAATTGAACTGACAATTTTTTTTGTTTAACCTGTCTACTAGGTATAGCAGTTGTACTATACACCAAAAAATTGGTGCATTTCACCCGAAAATGTAAATGACAATTTTTTTGTATTTTTTTGGTCTACTAGGTATAAGAGTGGTACATCACACACGAAAATTGGTGAATTTAAACAGAATATGTACCTGACAATCTTTTTTTGTTTTTGTTTAACCTGTCTACTAGGTATAGCATTGGTACTATACACCCAAAAATTTGTGAATTCCACCAGAAAATGAAAATGACAAAGTGGCATGCTGACAAAGCTTTTCCACATTTCGGCCATGCTAACCCTGCCTTCTGAGGTGCTGGCTGTGCCCCAGATGCGTTGGCGACCTCTTCCTCTGCCTTTCCCTTATGCTTCCACTGTGCCCCCGCTGTCAGAGGGGAATACCACCAGCAGCGCGTCTACCATCGTGCGCTTGTACTCGCACATCTTACGATCACGCTCCAGTGAGGGAATTAGGAACGGTACGTTGTCCTTGTAACGGGGATCCAGCAACCTGGCCACTCAGCGTGACCACGTATCCGTAGTCAGGTGCACCTTGCGACATATGGCGTTGCGCAGTGCACACCTGATTTTGTCCCCTACTTGGTTGTGAAGGGATGGCTCGCCTTGTAAAGTAGTGGCGGCTAGACACGACGTACTGTGGTACAGCCACTGCCATAAGACCTTTAAAACTATCCGTCTCCACCAGACGGAATGACAGCATTTCAAAGGCCAGTAATTTAGAAATGCTGGCATTTAGGGCTAGGGATTGCAGGTGGGTAGGGGGGGGGGGGGTACTTTCCTTTTCCTCTCCAGCGTTTGGGAGATGGAGAGCTGAATGCTTCCGTGGGACATTGTGGAGATGCTTGGTGACCCAGTTGGTGCTGTTGCTGGAAGATCCTCTGTTTGTGGGGTGGCAGGTGGCGCTGTCACTCCAGAGGTGGATGAAGAGGCCAAGACTGCAGTAGAAGAGGAAGCAGGAAGAGTCAGAGAGTGAGACCTTTCTTGGTTTTTGATGTGTCTACTCCACTGCCGCTCGTGCTTAGCACTTAAATGCCTTGTCATGCAGGTTGTGCTCAGGTTGAGAACGTTTATGCCTCGCTTCAGGCTATGATTGCACAGCGTGCAAACCACCTGCTCCCTCTTCTGCTGTGCTGGTGGCTCTGTGCAACCACCGACTCCTCCTCTGAACTGCATAGGTCACTCACATGACCTTGATTCCATTTGGGGTTGAGGACCTCATTGTCCTCCACATCATTTTCCACCCAGTCTTCACCCCTGCCTTCCTTGTCAGTCTGCACACTTTCGACAGCCCCAGCAGTTGGCACCTGTGTTTCGTCATCATCCGAGATGTGCTGAGATGGTCTTCTCATGTACTCATCTTGAAAGATAAGTGGTTGGGCATTGGTGCACTCAATCTTTTCCCCTTCTGGGGCAGGGCTAGGTGGATGGCCGTGGAAAACCCTGCTAACAGTCATCAAAAAGCAGAAGAGAATGCTGCATGACTTGGGGCTCAGACTGCTTGGCTGATTTGCAAGGGGGTGAGGTGAAAGACTGATGGACATTGGCTGCAGGTGCTAACTGTTGTCTTTCAGCAGGAGACTGGGTGGGAGACAATGTGAAGAAACTTGATCTACTGTCAGCAACCCAATCTACTATCGCCTGTACTTGTTCAGGCCTCACCATTCGTAGAGCAGCATTAGGCCCAACCAAATAACGCTGCAGGTTTTGTTGCCTACTCACACCTGAGGAAGGGGTTTTACTTGTGCGTGTAGCTGGCACAGATCGAGCACGTCCTCTCCCTGCAACAGGAGCTCCACCAGCAGCACTACGACCTAGACCACGTCCCTTATTTGACGCTCTCCTCATATTTTTCTAATTTAGGATCTTGCCCTAAAGTTATAGAATAGAACAACAGTATGTAAAGGGTGTATCTCACACGGCCTGAACCAGACTAGGCCTCAATAAAATAAAAAAAATTGCCCAAAATGGCTATATTTCACATGCCTGAATCAAACTCCTGTATGTAGAGGGTATATCTCATATGGCCTGAACCAGTGTAGGCCTGAAGTAAATATATATTTGCACAAAATGGCTGTATTTCAAATCCCTGGATCAAACCCCTGTATGTAGAGGAGGTATCTCACACGGTCTAAACCAGTGTAAGTCTGAAGTAATATATCTTTGCACAAAAAGGCTGTATTTCAAATCCCTGAATCAAACCCCTGTATGTAGAGGGAGTATCTCACACGGTCTGAACCAGTGAAGACCTGAAGTAAATATATCTTTGCACAAAATGGCTGTATTTCAAATCCCCGAATCAAACCCCTGTATGTAAAGGGAGTATCTCACAAGGCCTGAACCAGTGTAGGCCTGAACTAAATATTTATTTGCCCAAAATTGCTTTATTTCAAATGGATGTATTTCAAATGCCTGATTCAAACCCCTGTATGTAGAGGGAGTATCTCACACAGTCTGAACCAGTGTATGCCTGAAGTAAATATATCTTTGCACAAAATGGCTGTATTTCAAATCCCTGAATCAAACCCCTGTATGTAGAGGGAGTATCTCACACTGTCTGAACCAGTGTAGGCCTGAAGTAATATATACAGTGATACCTCGGTTCACGAACTTAATTCGTGAACTGACTCTGGTCGCGAACCGAATTGGTCGCGAACCGAGGCACATTTTCCCATATGGTTCAATGTAAATCCGGTTAATCCGTGCTGACCTTTTTTGGGGGGTTTTTGAAGCACAAAAATATGAAACAAATTACAATACACATTGTCACTTGCATTTCCACTTTGCCCATTGTCACTTGCATTTCCACTTTGCCCATTGTCACTTGCATTTCCACTTTGCCCATTGTCACTTGCATTTCCACTTTGCCCATTGTCACTTGCATTTCCACTTTGCCCATTGTCACTTGCATTTCCACTTTGCACATTGTCACTTGCATTTCCACTTTGCACATTGTCATATGCATTGCTGTTCTTGTCACCTTCATTGCTGCTCCGCACTTTCTTCTTTCCACTATGCTTCTTGGGAGCCATATTGGGTGTCCAGTGAACTGTACAATACAGTAAGTACAGTACTGTATGTGCTAAAAAGCACACCAAAAATCAAAAAAATCACTTTAAATGTTTGCAGAGCACTCACAGTACTTCTTTCTGTGTCTCTTCTTCTCTCCACGGTCTTCCTACAGGAAGTCACGACCATGTGACAGCCTGGAAATAGCATTAAAATGGCCGCAGCTCCTGTTCGTGAACCGAGGCGGAGTTCGTGAACCGGAGCATATTTTTATGAACTTTTCTGTTCGTGAACCGAGTTGTTCGTGAACAGAAGCGTTCGTGAACCGAGGTATCACTGTATCTTTGCACAAAATGGCTGTATTTCAAATGCCTAATTCAAACCCCTTTATGTAGAGGGGGTATCTCACACGATCTGAACCAGTGTAGGCCTGAAGTAAATATTTATTTGCCCTAAATGGCTGTATTTCAAATGGCTGTATTTCAAATCCCTGAATCAAACCCCTGTATGTAGAGGGTGTATCTCACAGGGCCTGAACCAGTGTAGGCCTGAATTCAACATTGGTGCACCAAATGGCGGTATATAAAATCTCTGAATGTAACCCAAATGTATTAAGGGTGTATCTCACAATGACATCTGCATCAAAGGCTGCCAACTAAATTTTTTGTGCCCAAACGAGTGTTTAACAACTGAAATTGACATCAGTATATAAGCCTGTAATTTCACACGTGCTGATGCTGCAAGGCCTGAAAATAGTGTTTTTTGTTGAAAAAGTGTGTTTTTCAAGCCCCAGAAAATGATGGATGTATTTCTAGCTTAAATTGCACACTGACTAATGTTGTAGATTGCCCAAAAAGTATTTTTGGGTATCAGAATATGAAAGCTGTATATATTAAACTTGAATTTAACACTTGCAGATCTGGAAAATACTGTTTTTCGAAAAAAAATAATAATTGTGTTTTTAAAACCGCCGAAAATGATGCTTGTATTTCTACCTTAAATTGCACACTGACTAATCCTGATGTTGTAGTTTGCAAAAAAAAAAATTAAAATGGTGATTTCCAATGTCCCAAAAGCTCAGAAGCAGTGCTGGTGCACTGAGCTTGCATAAAATGGCCACCGCTGCCGCCACCCACCTAACAGAATTATAAAAGTAAATATTTTTTTTTGTCAATGGCCTCAGGGCAGGGTAAAACGATTGTGTCCTGCACCCACACAACAATTTCTAGGTAGATCGCTGAGTAATATTCTCTCCTATTCTCTCCCTGAAATCACAAGTCCAGCAGCATCCTCTCCCTACACTTGTAACAGCAGAGTGACGTGCAGCGCTACGTGACTAAAGCTTATATAGAGTCTGGGTCACATGCTGCTCTGGCCAATCACAGCCATGCCATTAGTAGGCATGGCTGTGATGGCCTCTTGGGGCAAGTAGTATGATGTTTGTTGATTGGATGCTGTGCAGCCTTTAAAAAAGCACCAAGAAAGCACCGAACCCCGAACCCAAACCTTTACGGATATTTTCGAGTTCAGGTCCGGGGTCCAAAAATCCTAAAGTTCGGTACGAACCCGAACTTTACAGTTCGGGTTCGCTCAACCCTAATCGTGAGTACAAACAACTACTGCCCCCATCGGC
Source organism: Bufo gargarizans (assembly GCF_014858855.1). Taxonomy (NCBI): domain Eukaryota; kingdom Metazoa; phylum Chordata; class Amphibia; order Anura; family Bufonidae; genus Bufo; species Bufo gargarizans. Next base: position 545,434,224 of record NC_058081.1, read on the forward strand.
CCACTGTGAGCCTCACGTGTTTTCCCCTGCATGTCCCGGTCACTGTACTACTAAATTGAGCAACACGGTAACCTGTGTCACAGTGAACTACACTTTGACAATATGTCTATCTTTATATTTTTTTACATAATAAAGCATTTAAAAAAAATTATGTTTCCATTTCTGAAAAACATATATTTTTATGCCAATGATCTTGTGTAGGGGCTCCTTTTTTGCAGGAAGAGTTGACATTAATTGTTGCATTTTTTGGGTGCATATGATTTTTTGATCGTTCAATATTTGATGGCATTCACTAGAGGGGATAGGTCATATCATTTTTATAGAGCAGGTTGTTACAGACGCAGCGATACCTAATATGTAAATATTTTTTTTTTTTCTATTAAATGGATTTTCGAATTTCAGACAATGGGGTTATATTGCTAGGCTATGCCCCCAGGGTCACACCTATGCTGGGAGCCACACCTATATTGAGAACATAGCCCTGAAAGTGGTAGAGGGCACACTGTGCATACACAGCCACCCTCCATTAATTTTCTATGGGGCCGCCACAACTAGCCGTGTGCTGGCTCAGCTTTTTTCGTCGGGCTCATAAAAGAAAATGGCGCTGCCATACACAGCACCCACCTGAAGCTGCCATACACAGCGCCAACCTGACGCTGCCATGCACAGCGCCAACCTGACATTGCCATGCACAGCGCCCGCCTGACGCTGCCATGCACAGCGCCCGCCTGACGCTGCCATACACAGCGCACACCTGACGCTGCCATACACAGCGCACACCTGGCGTACACACCTGCCATACACAGCGCACACCTGATGCTGCCATACACAGCTCTCACCTGACGCTGCCCCCTGACACTACTATATACATATTACATACATAGCTCTACCATATGCCCATTACATATGCAGCCAGCCAGTACCGCAGGGGCAACACGTGAGGTGCACGGTGGGCCGATGAGGGGCCAAATAATAACACACAGTTCATTGGTTTACTCACGGTTAGCAGAAAGCCTCCCTGGGCTGGCAGCACAGTGTTGAGGAAGACAGCACAAAATCCTCCGGGGCATGCTCTGTGGTAGGGAAGCACAAGCCTAGATGGAGGTTTAGGTGCCCTTGATGGCAGTGGTGTTTAGGGTGCTTGTGGCGGCTGGGTTCCTTGATGGTATTCGTGACGCCAGTACCATTAATGGTGGTACAACCAGTGGTAAGAATGAAGTAGACAGTGGTAGGAAACAACTCACAACTTTTACTTTTGGTTCGGGTTGCAGCATGTACATCCAGATAGAATACAGTCTTTTACAATTTAGATGAATTCTGTTGATCCACTGTTAATAGGTTTGGCTGGGTTTAGCTTAGCTTGAAGGTTGTGTAGAAGTATTTCTGGTAGGTGACTCTGCTTCAGGTCCCTAGTAAACCAGAGTTGTTTGGTGAGGTTACCTGTAATGCTTATTTGGTATGCTTAGTCCTTTTGTTTCTGTATCTTCCAAGCCCTTAAACAGGTAGCTAATCTGTATTCTTCAATGTATGGTGAGGCTGCCTGTAGCTAGATTGTCCTCCACCATGTGCAAAGGTGCCCATTAAGCCTTTAGTAATGGCTGTTATCACTGATGTCTAGCTTGGTTATCTTCTTCCAGGGACGAAAACACTATCCTCTGGTTATAGGATCTAGGATCTAAGAAGGTCACAGGAGGAAAACGCTCTCCTGCACCTCATAACTTGGCTCTACCTCATTTCTGCATTTGGCTTCACCCACTAATCTGTGGTGTGTAGCCTCAGAGTAACCACTGACTCTGCTACTCTGTCACTTTTCTTCACTCTTTCTCTCCTAGACTATTCCACTAGGCCTGACCTAAGTATTTATATAATCTAAGTGCTATCCCCATCTAGTGGTGGGATGTATAAATTGCACCAGACCAGCCTATGAACAGGGATACAACAGGTGTTGTAGTACAAAATAACATGCAAGATGATAATGCGGTTTTAAAGCTATTTTGCAGTTCCCACGTTTCCTGAGTGGGACGCTGAACATAGAAAGTTTACTATATACACATTGCACACACAGCTCTGCTACATGTCCATTACACAGATATAACTACTTTGTGCACATTACACACGAAAAACTGTACAATAGACTAATTACACTGACATAGCCCTGCTTTATACACACCTTCCATACATAACGTACCTCTGCATTTTCCACCAGCACAGTCTTACATGGAGCCTGTGTTCCCCTAACTCCTCCCACACACATGGCTGATCACATGACTGTGACATCACGACAGGTCCTGTAACCACAAAGTAGTGTCTAGTCCAGTCTCTGGAGCTGCTCTTGGTGAGAGATATGTCTGTGAGGGCCGGGGATTCAACTAGGCAGGGTCCCACCGAGGATTTCTCTGGCTCCCCGATGGGCCAGTCGGAGCCTGACTGTATGTTGATGGCAGCTGTGGGAGTGAGTGATGTTATCTACATGGAACTAAATGTTGGAGGGGCTGGGGCAGGGTAATGTTATTTAAATGGGACTGTATGTTGAAGGTGGATGTGGGAGGGGATTATGTTATTAACATGGGACTGTATGTTAGGGGCGGCTGTGTGAGGGACTGATGTTGTGTCAGAGTGGGCTGAGAGAGGCAGTGGTGTTATTTACATGGAACTATATGTCAGAGGGGGCTGAGGGAGGCAGTGATGTTATTTATAAGGGACTGTATGTTAATGGTGGCTGTGGGAAGGGAGTGATGTTATTTACATGGGACTGAATGTTAGAGGGGTCTGAGGGAGGGGGTGATGTTATTTACATGGGACTGTATGTTGAAGGTGGCTGGTAGGGGGAATTATGTTATTTACACGGGACTGAATGTTTACAGGGTGATGTTTACATGGGATTGCATGTTGGAGACGGCTGGGGAGGGGGTAATATTTTTTACTTGGGGAATGTATGTTACAGGCGGCTGGGGAGTAGGTGATGTTATTTACATGGGACTGTATTTTGGAGGGGGCTGTGGATAGAGAGGGATGTTTTTTAAATTGGACTGTATATTGGAGAGGGGGCTGGAGAGATGGTGGTAGTGATGAGCAGCAGGAGCAATATTCGAATTTGTGGTATTTGTGAATTCACTATTATTTTCTTGATTGAGAAAATTGGCAATGTAATATTCGCATTATGCGCGTGCAATACAGGCGTGAGTCACTTTTGCTACATTTTTCAAGCTGCTAGAAGTTTCCTGAGACTGGAGAAAATGGTTGGCATGGCAGAACATTAAAAATGGCTTTATATGCAGATAGAGTGCTCCAATATATTCGCAATTGCGCTAATCGGTACTAATAATGCAAATATTTTGGCGCAATACGTGAAACGTCACATTTTAGCAGGTCTGACTACATATTACTGATTGATGCACTCTGTATTGTTGTGACATCACAGCACTATGTCTGTAGCATGTATGTATGGACAGCAGAGAAACAGTAACACTCAGCTACACTATATATCCATCTAACCTACACTGACTCTACACTGATCTCCCACTAACTATCTGTAATATATATATATATATATATATATATATATCTATAAGCTATCTAACTATGTATCTTATGTAATGAGTGGAAAGCACAGAGCACAGCAGTGACACTGCTGTCTCTCTCAGAACTTAACAAAAAAACGGTAGAAAATAGCTGCTGGGGATGTTCTTATATAGTAAGGGGTAGGCAACTTTTCTATTGGTTGCTAGGGATGTTACTCAGCTCAGACAAACACATTGCAGCCTTCTCATTGGCCCACAAGCAAAAAGCAGGGAGGGATCATAGGTGAAAAAAAATCTAGAATATTCGAAAATACGAAAATATATCACTATATTCTAAATATTTGCAAATTCTCGAAGTGCCAATATTCACGATTATTATTCACGATTCGAATATTCGCGCCCAACACTAATGGTGTGATGTTATTTACATGGGTCTATATGGTGGAGGTAGCATTATAAATACTGGGGGCACTTCAGGGTGAGCATTATAACAGTAGGGGGCAGTATAAATACTGGGGGCATTGTAGGGGTATTATAAATCCAGGGGACATTAAAGGCATACTTATTACTACTGAGGGCTCTATAGAAGTCACTAATAGATCCACCCTATTTCTACTAAGAGCACTGTGGGAGAGCTTATTACTACTGAGGGGTCTGTAGAGAGCTTTATTACCACTAGGGGAACAATAGGGGGCCTTATTTCTACTGGGGCCTCTGTGAGGGAGGGCTCTTCTACTAATGGGGGCACTCTTGGGGAGCTTTATCACGGTTGGGGGCACTTTAGGGGGCAGTATTACTAATGAGAACATAAAGAGCACTATTACTATGGGGGCACAAATTTTTCTTCAGGATAGTATTTGGGGGTATTGGGGAGCACAGAGAGCAGCAGGATAACACTGTGAGGACTCAAGATTGAGGGATGATGATAGAAATGTGAGGAAGCTAAGATGTCTGTATGTCACACTCTGCAGAGACGAGGCACGGCTGAAAGAAGTTATCCGGACCGAATGAAGAAGATGATGACAGAGAAGATCTACATCGGAGGAGACATCACCTGGAGGCACTGGAAGTGTCAGGTATGTGCTGCTGTATAGCAAGTACAGCAAAATGCGGTGTGCGGGGGGAGGGGGGCTACTTAGGGAACTGGACTTGGGCTCTGGATATTTTGAGACCCTAGCAACGCCCTTAGTCCGATCACTGTTATCTCCAGGACCACTGGGTTCCAGGGACTTGGGATGTAATATGCAGAGAAGCAGCAATTGGTTCTTTTCTCCCCATAGTGATCCTGTAGATGTAATATAGTGCAACGTGCACCTGCCCCAAGGGCCCTCTATATCACGACCCAGGTTTAGTAGGAATGCCAAGTGGTGTAGTCTGGCCTAAATGTCTCTTCATGCGTGTCACGGTGCTCCGAGCTGGATACCATTGGACCCCAGGCTTTGGCTCCGAAGGAATAAATAGGGGGACTTATTGAGGGATTTGAAAGAATAACTTGAGTCCAGACCTTGAGATGAAGTTCAACAGCAGCTTTACTTTGAATAAACGTTTCTTCCAAAAGCTTACAGGCTTTGTATTGGTTCCAGCAGGCTTTAGCATTAAACTGGCAGGCAAACTTAACTGCTATATCTGTTTCTTTCTGCTGTACTGACAAGCTGACTGGATAATTTGGCTTCTTCTTTATGCTGCACTTTTCTATTCATAGTCAGACTTAGATTAGGCCAAGGAACTATGCCCTTGGCTTCTGAGGCTTTTAAGCTTCTGCCTCCATGGCCAGCAAAGCTTAGGGTGATCTGGCTTGCGTGGGCACGTCCAGCAGAGACGTGCCCCTGCACACCCTTCCCCTTTGCAGGGGGTAAAACTAGAGTAACTTCTAACTGGTCCCCATCCTTCCTGCAGGAAGTAGGGCTAGCCCACTTCTCTTCAGAGGGGGTTAGAATGGAATAGAATGCTCCATTCTACTTGCATACAGCTCTGCTGTGTTTGCTGCCACATGCTGGTGAACCATGCACATTACATGAACAGTTAGATAGTGCCCCCAGTAGATATAATGCTCATTATAGTACTCCTAGTAGATATAATGTTTCCTATAGTGCCACCATTAGATATTATGCTCCCTTTAGTACTCCAGTAGATATAATACTCTCTATAGTGCCCCCTGTAGATATAATGCTCCCTGTAGTGCTCACTGTAAATATAACGCTCCCTGTAGTGTCCTCAGTAGATTTAATGCTCGTGAGGCCTCATGCACACGACCGTTGTGTGCATCCGTGGCCGTTGTGCCGTTTTCCGCTTTTTTTCGCGGACCCATTGACTTTCAATGGGTCCGTGGAAAAATCGGAAAATGCACTGTTTTGCAGCCGAGACCGTGATCCGTGTATCCTGTCCATCAAAAAAAATCTGACCTGTCCTATTTTTTTGACGGACAACGGTTCACGGACCCATTCAAGTCAATGGGTCCGTGAAAGAACACGGATGCACACAAGATTGGCCGTGATCCGTGGCCGTAGGTTACTTTCATACAGTGTCCGTGTCATACAGTGTACGTGTCCGTGATCCGTGGCCGTAGGTTACTTTCATACAGACGGATCCGAAGATCCGTCTGCATAAAAGCTTTTTCCGACAGTATATTCTAACACAGAGGCGTTCCCATGGTGATGGGGACGCTTCTACTTAGAATACACTACAAACTGTGTACAAGACTGCCCCCTGCTGCCTGGCAGCACCCGATCTCTTACAGGGGGCCGTGATCAGCACAATTAACCCCTTCAGGTGCCGCACCTGAAGGGGTTAATTGTACTATCATATCCCCCTGTAAGAGATCAGGGCTGCCAGGCAGCAGGGGGCAGACCCCCCCCTCCCCAGTTTGAATATCATTGGTGGCCAGTGCAGCCCCCCCCCCTCCCTCCCTCTATTGTAATAATTCGTTGGTGGCACAGTGTGCGCCCCCCCCGCCCCCCCCCCCCCCTTCCTCCCTCTATTGTAATAATTTGTTGGTGGCACAGTGTGCGCCCCCCCCCGCCCCCCCTTCCTCCCTCTATTGTAATAATTTGTTGGTGGCACAGTGAAGCATCATGGACCTACGGACCCCGTTTTTGCGGACCGTGAAAAAATACTGTCGTGTGCATGAGGCCTTATAGTGTCCTCAGGAGTTATAATGTTCCCTATAGTGCTCCCAGTAGATATATTGATCCCTATAGTGCCCCATTAGATATAATGCTCCCTATAGTGAACCTGCTGATATAATATAGTACCCTCTGTAAACGTAATGCTCTCTATAGTGCCCCCTTTAGATATAATTCTCCCTATTGTGCCCCTGTAGATATAATGCTCGTTATAGTGCCCTCAGTAGGTATAATGCTTCCTTTAGTGCCCCCAGTAAGTATAATGCTCCCTGTAGTGCCCCCAGTAGGTATAATGCTCCCTTTAGTGTCCCAGTAGGTATAATACTTTTAGTGCCCCCTGTATACTCCCTTTAGTGTCACCTGTAGACATAATGTTCCCTATAGTACCTCCTGTAGAGATAATGCTCCCCATAATGCCTCCAGTAGGTATAATGCCCCCTGTAGTGTACACAAAATAAGAGCACTATATTAAGCACCACTATTCATGTTCATATACTGAGCACAGTGGTGATGTGCAGTTCCCCTTAATAAAGAACACGAGCAAATGTTGAAACACACACACACTGACATACACACACAGATGCACACACAGATAAAAAACACTGACACAGGTACACACACAGATAAATGCAGAGACACACACATACATAAACACAGATAAACACATGGCTGAAGTTGGTTTCTTACTTGGGCAGCTTCTTATTCATATCATTCATTGAACCCTTTAACAATACCAGTTACTTATTGAAATCAGTGAAATGTCTTTAAAAACCATTGGGGCCAGGCTTAACTCAAATGTATATGATATGATGGATTGCCCTCTGTATGTTATTGCTTTCAAATGATTTCCCTTTAGGACAGCTCACTGCAACTTTTTTTTATTACTAGCGATAAGGTCTCCTCAAAATTAATTTAAAAAAAGAAAGATAAAAAAATGAGAATAAGAAACTGATGAATACGAAACCAACTGGCTGAATAAGAAACCAATTAGTGTTGAGCTAATTGAAGAATCCGAAATGGAAATATTCGATTTGCCACAAACCTGAATTTTCTCACACTTCATGTTAACTAATCGGTTTTCTCCTAAAATGGCATGTTAAAAAGTGAAAGTAAGAAGCTCAGGAAAGTGAGATCACCCATAATGCCATGCAGGCAGCCAATACATAGATAGCCATCCCCTGTGATGTCACAGCTCTATAAAAGCCTCATCTCCGCCATTTCACCGTAAGCTGAGCATAGGGAGAGATGTGACAAGTGTGAATCTGAATATGCTAGGGACTGTGTTGGTGAAAACTGTTTAAAAAAAAATATTGGAGAGGGAGAGTGCAGGGATCGTAGGGAGAGTTTTTGAGACTGTAGGGAGAACATAAGGAGACAGCAGGGAGGCTGCAGGTTGAGTGTAATTGCCGCATGCATCTTGTTCAACTGCTGCAACATTTTAGTTAATCTGTTATTTTATACTGTACATAGACTTACTGTTCATCAGACTCTGTATTAACCCCTTCTACCCCAGGCCAGTTTTCACCCTCCTGCACAGGCCATTTTTTGCAAATCTGACATGTGTCACTTTATGTGGTAATAACTTTGGAACACTTTAACTTATCCAAGCCATTCTGAGATTGTTTTCTTGTGACACATTGTACTTTATGGCAATCATAAATTTGAGTCAATATATGTCACCTTTATTTATGAAAAATCCCAAATTTACCAAAAATTTTTAAAAATGTGCAATTTTAAAGATTTCAATTTCTCTGCTTTTAAAACCTGAGAAGGGGGAGTGAAGACTAACTACTATAGAGAAATGCTGTGTAGTCGGATGGTCGCTGCTTATGAGCACCATCGCCTCTCTAAAAGATCCCAATTGGTATGTAGGACCCTGTCCTGAAGTAGTTCTCCGAACTCTGCTGGACACCGGTTCTCAGGTTACCACCATTCAACAAGCCGCATTTGAGAAATACTGGACCAATAACCAGCTGATGCAGCCACCAGAATCCTGACTTATCATTATAACTAGTAATGGCAAACCAGTACATGAGTACTGGAACCAACCCTTCAAGTAGGAGGAACAACTCAACCTCAACAAGGCATCATTGCAGTAGAAGTCAGAGAAGACAACAATCCTCCAGTAGAACTTGGAATGAATGCCCTCAAAAACTGCTATGGAGAGATGCTTGAAGCACTATGGAAGTCTATGCCTACAGAGTCCCATGCCACTAAAAACGTGATCCAACAGATCATCCGTGTGCTAGGTGCTTTGAAATTTGCCAATCAAAAAGGGGGTATCTACTGTGCTCGCATCAGAGATAACCAACCAGTGATCTGGAAACTCTGTACCGAAACACTCTTGTGGTGTCGAGCCTGTCCAGATATCCAAGGCCAAGGCTACCAGGCCCTGATAGAGCCCATCAACCTGGAAGACAATCCTCTGGTCCGAGCAGCAGAAATCATAGTGACTGTCTCCCACGGCAAGGTACCAATTCGTCTGTTGAACTTAAGCAATAACTCTGTGACATTAACAAAGCACTACCCTGTTGCTCAACTGTTTCTGGCCACTTTCAAAGACATTGTAAATCTACTGACACCCACTACCAAACAGTCTACTCAGAACCTGACCACACAAGTATATACTCCAACTACACTGTGGTGGACAGAACTCCATGTAGGAAACATTTCCACACTTGCTGATCAAATTGAAGGAGTCCTTAATGTTGTAAAAGAACATTTTCAAACCTTCAGCTAAGATACTTCAGACTTTGGAAAAGTCTGCGTGATCAGGTGCGCATCCCTACTGGCTTTTAACCCCCCCAATCAAGGAAAGTTACCGACCTATACCACCGGCTATGTACCAACCTATCAAAAAGATGATCAAGGAGATGAAGGATGCCAACATTCTATAAGACAACCATAGTCCATAGGCTGGGCCTCTAATCCTTGTCAATAAGAAAGATGGTAACATCAGATTCTGTGTGGATTATAGAAAAATTACCAAGATAACCCACAAGGATGCTTATCATTTGCCACATATAGAAGGGTCTTTAAAAGCATTAGGATCCTCAACCTACTCTTCTACTCTGGATTTAACCAGTGGATACTGGAAAGTACCCATGGCTCCAGAAGATTGTGAAAAGACAGCATTCACTACCCCCATAGACATATTTGAGTTCATCGACATGCCCTTTGGACTTTGTAATGTACCAGGAACTTTCCAGAGACTAATTAGACACAGCTTGGGTGCTTTGAAACAGGTTTTGCTGTACTTAGATGATGTCCTCATATGCTCCAAGTCCTATGAAGACCATCTACAACATCTGGCTGAAGTCTTCCAAGTCTTCATCAAGCATGGTCTCAAGGTCAAGCCTTCCAAATGTCATCTGTCGTGTTGATCGAGCATAAAAGTGATCTGGTGCTCGAGCAGAACACCTCGGGATGCTCGGGTGCTCTGCCAAGCACCCGAGCACAATGGAAGTCAATATGAGAATCTGAACATTCAACCAGGCACCCCCTGCTCTGAAGAGAGGAGGGTGTCTGGTTCGCATGAAAAGGTCAGAAATTGATGTAAACACCTCTGAAATGATTCGGGAACAGCATGGGGAGGATGTCTGGATGCATCTTGGACTCCCAGGTCGCTACTGGGAATGATGTTGTCCTAATAGTACGCCAATTTTACAGACTGACGATAATACGCACAAAACCGAAGATAAACTCGATTTTGGAGGAAAAATTGTTAGGAAACATTCTTTCCTGTATATTTACTTATATATATACGTATATAAAGTGCAAGTGCTGCCAACAATTACAAGGAAGAGGCACTCTGATACAACCTGTATATCACATAAAGGAGGGCCTCATTCACATTGTGGTACAATTGTTCAGGTAGTGGGACTCCTACACTCATATAGCCTATGCACTAAGTGAAAGGGCTTCCAAAAATTAAAAGGAATCGGCACTCCAATACACCCTTTATTACACATAAAGGAGGGAATCATACACACCCTTGAAAAATTATGACTGATGGCATGCTGGTGACCCTCAAAAACATTAGGAGCAATGGCCTGCTAGGGACCCTCTAAAACATTAGGGGTAAGGGTCTGCTGCTGAGCTGAGCATGGGAAAAATTATGGGCAAGGGCCAGCTGCTGAGCTGATCAACTAAAACATTATGGGCAAGGGCCTGCTGCTAAAACATTATGGGCGAGGGCCAGTTGCTGAGCTGACCATCTAAAACATTATGGGTGAGGCCCTGCTCCTGAGCTGACCATCAAGCAAATTGCGGTTGAGGGCCTATTGCTGAGCTGACCCTCTAAAACATTAGGAGCGAGGGCAGCCTAATAAGCATGTTGATATGATGCAGGAGGACAAGAAAAGGAAATTTGAACCATATACCCTTTTTTGTGGTGGAAGGGGTGCATGGGAATACAGTGTATTCAATACACCATAAAAGCCACATTTAAAGTGCCTTTATGTTCAGCCGCTTTACTCTGGTGGAGTAGAGAAGTCAGGCGCAATTGAGGCCTTGTTCATTTTATTAAGAGTCAACCTGTCAGCATTTTCAGTTGACAGTCGGATGCGCTTATCAGTTATTATGCCCTCAGTAGCACTAAATACCCGCTCTGACAAAACACTCGCGGCAGTGCAGGCCAGTACCTCCAAGGCGTAGAGCACCAGTTTGTGCCACGTGTCCAGCTTGGACACCCAATAGTTGTAAGGCACAGAGGGATCATTGAGGACCCTGACACGGTCTGCTATGTATTCCTTCACTATCTTCCAAAATATTCTCTCCTTGTGACACTAGGCCGCGCATTAGGGTAAGGTTGCTGGCGGGGTGTCATGAAACTGTCCCAGGCTTTGGAGAGTGTTGCCTTGCCTCTGTTGGAACTGCTGTGTGTTCCCTTTGTCTCCCCTCCTCGGTTGCCCAAGGAACTACATACTCTGCTGCCAGCTGGACATTTTTGGAGCAATTTTTCCACAAGGACCTTCTGGTATTGCACCATTTTGCTAGTCCTCTCCACCACAGGAATGAGAGATGAGAAGTTTTCTTTGTAGCAGTGGTCGAGAAGGGTGAACAGCCAGTAATCGGTGTTGGGCAAAATCCGTATAATGCGAGGGTCAGGGGAAAGGCATCAAACCATCAAGTCAGCCATGTGTGCCAGAGTCCCAACATCAAAGACTTTGCTGTCCTCTTCCAGAGGATGACTCAATCTCCTCTTCCTCTTCCTCCTCTTCGGCCCATCCACGCTGAACAGATGAAATAAACCTGCTTTGGGTACTACCCTGTGTAGATGAGGCAACAGTCTCCTGCTCATCCTCCTCATCATCATCCAATTTGCGCTGAGAAGACGAACGGAGGGTGGTCTGGCTATCATCCTCTGTATTGTCTTCCCCCATTTCCACCTCTTCCAAATGCAAAGTGTCCTCCTTTATTGTGAGCAGCGAGCATTTCAGTAGACACAGAAGTTGGATGGTTATGCTGATAATAGCGGCATCAGCCGCTCACCATCTGTGTTGATTCCTCAAAGTTGCATAAAACCTTACAGAGACATCAGACATTTATGCCTACTCGTCGCTTGTGAAGAGCGGAAGCTGACTGGAAAGGCGATGACCATGTTGCAACTGGTATTCCACTACTGCCCTCTGCTGCTCACAAAGCCTGTAAGCGCTGCTGCAGCGTTGCCAGACCGGTGGCAGCTGTAGATGGAGTAGGTTTTGAGAAACTGCTAAACCACTAAGTTGAACACGTGGGCTAGGCATGGTATGTGTGTGAGCTTGCCGAGCTCCAAAGCCACCACCAAGTTACAGCCATTATCAGACACAACCATGCCTGGTTCTAGATTAAGTGGCGAGCCACAGCTCAGTCTGGTCCCTTATACCCTGCCACAACTCTGTGGCGGTGTACTGTTTGTCACGTAAACATATTAGTTTGAGCACTGCCTGTTGCCGCTTCCCCACTGCAGTGCTACACTGCTTCCAGCTACTGACTGATGGCTGACTGGTTCTGCAAGATGATAATTTAGAGGTGGAGGAGGAGGTGAAGAAGGAGAAGGTGGGGTTGCAGCCACTAATGTAGGTGGTGGCGGAAATCCTAATGGAAGTAGGGCCCGCTAGCCTTGACGTCGGTAGCACCTGTGCCATCCCAGGGTACGACTCACTCCTGGCCTCCACAAAGTTCACCCAGTGTGCCGTCAGAAAAATTTAGCATCCCTGGCCACAAGCACTTGTCCAAGTGTCAGTCGTTAAGTGTAACTTCCCAGGTGGCTAATGTTCACGCCCCTGCTCATTTTGGTACGGCACAGGTTGCAAATGACAATTCTTTTATCGTGCCTGACTGCGGAACACCTAGCCCTCGGCAAGGAAGATTGCCGCAAGGGGGTGCTCTGGGGAACAGTTGCGGGCCTGTTTGGTGTGGACCACCTTCTCCCTTTTGCCACCCCACTGCCTCTTCCAGCCTGTTGCGGTGCTGCGGATCCCTCCCCCTCTGTACTGCTGTCCTCGCTCGGCTTGCCACCTTCCCAGGTTGGGTCAGTGATTTCGTCGTCCATCACCTCCTCTTCCACTTCCTCACTCTGGTAATCCTCCTGACTTTTGACCTAACAACCTCACTTATTGACAACTATGTCTCATCCTCACTAGTGATGAGTAGCAGGGGCAATATTCGAATTCGTGATATTTCACAAATATTTGGACGAATATTCCCTATATATTTACGAATTTCGAGAATTCGTTATCTCCAGTCATTAATTTCTTCATTGCAGAAATCGGCAATTGAAAAATTTGCAATAAAAATTTGCATTACGAAAAATTCTCAATCAACACTACTCCTAAATTCAAAGATATTGCAGCCTTCTCATTGGCTCACAAGCTAGAAGCAGGGAGGGATCATGTGTACTGATTAAAAAAAAATCTCGAATATTCGAAATTACGAATATATATCACTATATTCTAAATATTCGCGAATTCTCGAAAGTGCCGATATTCGTGATATAAATTCGCAATTCGAATATTCATGATCAACACTAATCCTCACAATCAACCTCTTGAGACACTAATTGCCATTGACTTATTGGCAACTGTGTCTCATCATCATCATCCACCTTGTGAAACACTAATTGCCGTTCCCCACCATCATCTTCTTGTGACTGTGGATGCTCAAGAGTTTGGGCATCAGTGCACACGATCTCCTTGTGTGCCTCTTCAATCGGGCTTGGCGAGAGGCCCAAATCAAGGAATGGCGATGAAAAGAGCTCCTCGGAATAACCGAGTGTTTGATCACTTGTTTGCCAAGACTCTCCATGGTGGGAGGAAGGAGGATCTGGGTGAGGATTCTGTTGACCAGACTCTTGACTACTGAGACTGGACTTTGTGGAAGACAGGGTGGTGCTTAACCGACTGGAAGCATTATCTGCTGCAATTCAACCGACCACCTGGTCGCACTGGTGTGACTTTGAGAGTGGTGTCCTGCGCCGCCCTGCAAACTGGGACATGAAGCTATGTATCGTGGATGAGTGTGTTTCTTGTGCTCTGGCAGCAGGCACAGCTTCACCACACCCAGGGCCACGGCCTCTGCGTGCACTATCAGCAGCACGGCCCCTTTCCTCATCCCTTACTCCTCGCCTTGAGCATATTAAATGGTATATATGCTTTCAAGTATGTCACACTTACAGTAGCGCAGGTTTTGTAAGTGTATGCGCAAATATATTTAGGATGTGCAAAATTTATACAGGATATGTAGCGCAGGTAATGTCGCTGCCACTAGCAGCAAAAGAATTAGACTGAATGTCACTGATATTTAGGATGCTCAAACGTTATACAGGAGATGTAGCACAGGTAATGTAACTGTCTGCAGCGAACACCATCTACGTAAAAAGTACACTGCATGTCACAGATATATTTAGTATGCCACACGTTAAACAGGAGATGTAGCGCAGATAATTTCGCTGTCCGCAGCATCTACGGAAAAAGTACACTGGATGTCACAGATATTTTTAGGATGCGCACACGTTTTACAGGAGAAGTACCGCAGGTAATGTAACTGTCCGCAGCATCTACGGAAAAAGTACACTGGATGTCACAGATATTTTTAGGATGTGCAAACATTTTACAGGAGATTTAGCGTAGGTAATGTAACTGTCCGTAGCAGACACCATCTATGGAAAAAGTACACTGTATGTCACAGATATTTTTAGGCTGCGCGCATGTTACAAAGGAGATGTAGCGCAGATAATGTCGCTGTCTGCAGCGGCCAAACAATTGCAAGCTATTTAGTGCAGGTTTCGCTAAAAAATATTTATTACTGCCAGATACAATAGTCCTTAAAAGGACTTTTGGGTCTCTAACACTAACCCTGCCTAACCCCCAAAAAAATTTCAATTCTCCACACTATCTGTCCCTTCTACAGCACAGCTCTCCCGGACTAAGACTGGGCGAACCACGTGTCATTGGGTGCTTTATAGCAATGCATTCTGGCCAGCGAATCACTGTAATGCCAGTAACCAACATGGCTACGGCATTACAATGAGTGGCAGTACTTACCTGCACGTTTATTGGCTGAGTAGCAACCAAAAAATGTGCGGGGAGGAGACTCAAGCATGGCACTTGAGCACACGCAGTATTCGGCCGAACACTGTGATGTGTCGAGCAGCATCCCGATGCTCGAGCCGAACTGGTGTTCAGCCGAGCATGCTCGATCATCACTAGTCATCTGATGGAACCAGAAATCAAGTATCTGGGATATGTCGTCAGCTCTGAAAGTGTTTAGCATGATCCAGAGAAAATAGCTGCACTGCAGATCTGGCCTACCACTACTACAGTAAAAGAGGTGATAAATTTAATAAATTTTGCAGACTACTACAGATGCTACAAGAGCTGCTAAGAGGACATCCAAAGAAGAACTAAAATACCCAAATTCTCATCAATTGGAATGAAGACAGAAATTGCCTTCCAACTCCTGAAGAAGAAGTTGACTGAACCACCTGTCCTAAGCTATCCTGACTACATTCAGCCATTCCGCCTCTACACGGAAGTACCTTTACAAGTAAGTAGGAAAGCTCTAGGAGCTGTTCTTTCTCAAGTTCAAGATGGTAGGAAAGAGTATTTATTAGAGCAGCTAAAAAAAATGACCAGAACTACAGTTCTTTCAAGCTGGAATTCATTGCACTTTCTATGGCCGTCACTGAGAAATTCAAAGACTCCCTTGAAGCAACACCATTCGTAGCCTATACTGATAACAACCCACTGACACACCTGAATACAACCAGATTATGTGCTCTAGAACAGAGATGGGCCTCACGTCTTGCAAGCTACAACTTTGTGGTCACGTAAAGAACAGGAAAGTCAAATGAGAATGCAGATGCCTTATCCCATCTGCCTACTAGAGAAGACCCTATTGAGCAGGAAGACATCTGGAAAGAAGTAGAGATGCTGACTTTCTACAAGCAATTTGCTCAGAAAAGGTAAATAAGTTTTCAACTCCTAACAGCAGAAATATCCAGAACCAGAAGTCGAGAAAGTAAGGTGGGTCGAGCTTCAATAATAAAGTAGAGTGTTAGGAGAATTACAAGACTTCTTCACCAGTGGAACAATGCCAGAGAAAATCAGCAGAATAAATGCAGACCCAGAGCTACTCAAGCTATGGAGACATGTCTTCATGCAATGAGGGTTGATGTTGAGAAGAACCCTAGATCCCATTACCAGTGATCGACTGCATTCAATTGTGATATCTCACAGCAGCCACAAGACATAGACATATACAGTATGTCATTTACCAGAAGGTTGGGGGCCACACAGAATGGTATCGAGGGCTGCATGTGGCCCCTGGGCCGCAGGTTGTGCACCCCTGCTTTATTAGAACCTACTAGAACCTAAAGTATTTTAAGTTGAAATTCATCAAGGCATTTAGGAGACTATGAAGATCAAATATAAACAAACTTTCACAGATAGATATGTAGCGCGCAGATGGTACCATAACCACTGTGTTTCTGCTGTTTTACATAGCAGAGGCCTGTGGTTAATGTCTGAGATCAGCGATAATGCTGATCGTGCACATTTATCCCCTCAGATGCCGCAGTGAAATGTGACCACGGCATCTGGGAGCACTGAAATCAGGAGCTGCAAGCTTGTCAGGCCACCTTCCCCTAGCTGAGATCAGGAAAGCAGCGTGTACTAGTAATAACAAAAACAGAAAAAATACAGGATGCTGAAAGGATAAATTTATAGTTACCAACATAAAGGTTGTGACCTTTTTTCCAGAATATGTGAGTCCAGGGTATTTATTGGGATGGGTGTCCTGAGGAAAATAATCATACAGCTTTTCTAATAATCAGTAGCTAATATTTTTTAGACTATGCAAGCACGTGATTAACCTTGAGCTACTTGTAACAGGATGTTCTAGAATGGATTTTGCAGAAGAGCCCTGAAATGGTCATTCTGACATTAGGCGTTTTAAATATTAGGTCTTCTGTAGATAAGGTAGCAAGATGAGGGAGAGCGAGGTCTCACATTAGCCAAAGCAATTCTTGTAGATTAGTTATGCATTTAACTCTTGATGTTACTATGTAAAGGAACACTAATCCCTGAAAAACAAGATAAATGAAGCATAATGCACTAAAGAAGTTTGTTTGTAGTCCTTTCTTTATGGACATCTGCAAACTGATGCAGAAAGCAGTTAAACAGATATATTAAACCCAGGAGATGCGCCTCAATGTGCATTTTGCTTCCTCATATTACCCAGCTACGACCTCCTGATGAAGCTAAGGAAGCAAAACATGTGTTGAGGCATTCTCTGGCCATTTTTTTGGTTCTCTGATCATGTCTACATTTGGGTCCTGTTTGTGGGAGTTCTAATTGGATTCTTTTTTCTGAGCCCGATTCTTTTATTTGAGGATTATGGTGGACGTCCCCCTCTTAAATTATTGTATAATTATGTATAGGCTATCCATGTAATAGATAGTGTTAATTTATCTCACCACCTGGTCCCCCTGGGAGCTTTTTGATATGTTTTATGTTCTTTTCGGAGTGTCAAGGTAGTTCAATTTTCAGGTCCAAGTAATCAATAGTGTTGATCGCGAATATTCGATCCGCAAATTTTAATCGTGAATATCGCCACTTGAAGAATTTGCGAATATTTAGAATATAGTGCTATATATTTGTGAATAGTGTTGAATATTCTAATCGCGAATATATCGTGAATTTATCATGAAAATATCAAATTGCTAATTTTTGGAATCAAGTAAACAATGACTGGAGATCACGAATTCTCGAATTTGCAAATTTATGGCGAATATTCGGCGAATTAGAATATTGCCTATGCCGCTCATCACTAGTAATCAATATTAAATAATTAAATCAGTCGGCATACAGAGACAATCAGGTTTGATGTGTCTGTGGAGATCTCTCTTGAAACCGCCCCAAACACTTAATTAAATACCCTTAGGATATGGGATTAACATGGGGGTTTCAGGGCGGTTACACTGCATATTATTGGAGAATATAGGTTACATAATTGCACGTGATACATATTGGCAATGTCCTATAGTCATATAATTAGGTAATAGATCCTTGAGACAAGTCTCTAAACTAAAGGTCAGGTTCCCAGGAATTGAATCCAACTATACCATATATTGTGGACATCTGTGTCCTTCATTTGAAAAACATTTCCTAGAATTTCTTGGACATAAGCACAAATATCACCACAAAACTTAATTTTTTTCTTTGTTGTATAAAATACTCCCTTTTCCTCCGTATTGAGACCAGTGACTTAGTACATCATTTGTAGTCATTGCTACCCATTTCTGACGTTTGTTATCCCATTTATGTTTTTAATCATGTATTTTAGATTTTTTTGTTTAATACATTTGATATTTTGGATAAATATCAATAGGAATAGTGTTTTATTGTTCCCTTTGGGAGCATATCTATAGCTTACAGTGTGTGCATAGATATGCCTTCAGTATTATATGTTTGCGGCTTTGTGTTGTTTCCCATATCAGAGCCTCAGACCCACATATCAGATCAGCTCCTCATATCAGATCCTCAAACCCCCTTGTAAGATCTTCAGACCCCCATATTTATTATACTCACTTATATATAGAACTGACATATTCCACAGTGCTTTACAGACATTAGCATCACACTGTCCCCAATGGGGCTCACAATCTAAGGTTCCTGTCAGTAGGTCTTTGGAGTGTGGGAGGAAACCGGAGTACACTACCATACACACTTACAGCTTTACTATACACACATGCAGCTCCGCTGTCTGCATAGTTCAGTTAGGCTACTTTCACATCTGAGTTTTTGCTGGATTTGTCATGTATCAGCAAAATCACTTCTGTCGTGATAATACAACCGTCTGCATCCATTATGAAAGGATCCTATTATATCTAAAAAAGCCATGACTGATCCGTCATGGCTTTTTTAGAAACCAAAACGGGTCTGTCACCATTGATTTACATTGTGAGTCATGACGGATCCGCATCCCAGGGCGCACTCAAAAATGTTGCTTGCTGCACTTTTGTGTGCGTCATGGAAACGCAATGAAACGGAACAAAATGCATTCTGGTGCACTATATTCCCTTCAGTACAGTTTTGTCCCCATTGACAACTAATGGGGACAAAACTGAAGCGTTTTCCACCGCAATTGAGATTCTATGACAGGGAAAGGGAAAGCGCATATGTGAAAGTAACCTTACATAAATACAGCTCTGCTACACATATACAGTTAAGTTACACACATACAGCTCTGCTGCAGACATATAAGTCAGTTACACACATACAACTCTACTACACGCATAGGGCCAGATTTATCATTAGCTCAGGTCAGAATAATGGAGTGAAAAAGTCCCCCAAAAAGTCCCAAACGCTAAAACTGCGCACAAATTTGTGACCTTTTTCTGCTCTGCACTATGCTCGCCAGTTTTCTGAAAGTGGGCGTGTTTTCCTATGTAAATTAATCTCTAGACAGATTTACTATTGGGACTATTTAAAAAGTCGCAAAAAAGTAGCAATTTCACTCCAGTGAGGACCATGCTTATCTTATGAGACTTTTTAATAGAATATGCAAGTTTTTCATAAAAACGTGCGACTTTTTCGTAAAGATGTGCGACTTTTGAAAAGCGGCTTACTGACGGATAAACTGCTACCGTTAAACCACATTTATTACAGTCTTAAAGGGCCGATCATAAATCTGACTTGGCTAAAACTGACTTTAGCCATATGTTAAAGTGGAGTGAGATGTCAGAGTCATGATTAATCTGGCCCATACAGTTCAGTTACACGCATACAGCTCTACTACACGCATACAGTTCAGTTACACACATGGAGCTCTACTACACACATACAGCTCTGCTACACACATACAGTGCAGTTACATACACATACATTCTCTCTCTCTCTCTCTCTTTCTATATATATATATATATATATATATACATACAGTACAGACCAAAAGTTTGGACACACCTCATTTAAAGAGTTTTCTTTATTTTCATGACTATGAAAATTGTAGATTCACACTGAAGGCATCAAAACTATGAATTAACACATGTGGAATTATATACATAACAAAAAAGTGTGAAACAATTGAAAATATGTCATATTCTAGGTTCTTCAAAGTAGCCACCTTTTGCTTTGATTACTGCTTTGCACACTCTTGGCATTCTCTTGATGAGCTTCAAGAGGTAGTCACCTGAAATAGTCTTCCAACAGTCTTGAAGGAGTTCCCAGAGATGTTTAGCACTTGTTGGCCCTTTTGCCTTCACTCTGCGGTCCAGCTCACCCCAAACCATCTCGATTAGGTTCAGGTCCAGTGACTGTGGAGGCCAGGTCAACTGGCGCAGCACCCCATCACTCTCCTTCATGGTCAAATAGCCCTTACACAGCCTGGAGGTGTGTTTGGGGCCATTGTCCTGTTGAAAAATAAATGATGGTCCAACTAAATGCAAACCGGATGGAATAGCATGCCGCTGAAAAATGCAGTGGTAGCCATGCTGGTTCAGTATGCCTTCAATTTTGAATAAATCCCCAACAGTGTCATCAGCAAAGCACCCCCACACCATCACACCTCCTCCTCCATGCTTCACGGTGGGAACCAGGCATGTAGAGTCCATCCGTTCACCTTTTCTGCGTCGCACAAAGACACGGTGGTTGGAACCAAAGATCTCAAATTTGGACTCATCCAACCAAAGCACAGATTTCCACTGGTCTAATGTCCATTCCTTGTGTTCTTTAGCCCAAACAAGTCTCTTCTGCTTGTTGCCTGTCCTTAGCAGTGGTTTCCTAGCAGATATTCTACCATGAAGGCCTGATTTATTAGTACTATTTTTGGGTACATATGATTTTTTGATCATTCATTATAACACTTTATGGGGCAAGGTGACCAAAAAATTGGTTGTTTTAGCACAGTTTCTATTTATTTATTTTTACAGCGTTCACCTGAGGGGTTCAGTCAAGTGACATTTTTATAGAGCAGATTGTTACGGACGTGGCGATACCTAATTTGTATACTTTTTCTCATTTATTAAAGTTTTACACAATAATAGCATTTTTGAAACAAAAAAATTATGTTTTAATGTGTCCATGTTCTGAGAGCTATAGTTTTTTTTATTTTTTGAGACATTTTCTTATGTAGGGGCTCATTTTTTGCAGGATGAGGTGACGGTTTTATTGGTACCATTTTGTGGGACATACGAGTTTTTGATCACTTGGTGTTGCACCTTTTGTGATGCAAGGTGACAAAAATTGCTTGTTTTGACACAGTTTTTTTCTTTTTTTTTTTACGGTGTTCATCTGAGGGGTTAGCTCATGTGATATTTTTATAGAGCTGGTTTTTACGGACACAGCAATACCTAATATGTATACTTTTTTTTATTTGTTTCACTTTAACACAATAATAGCATTTTCGAAACCAAAAAATGATGTTTTAGTGTCTCCATGTTCTAAGAGCTATAGTTTTTGTTTTTTTTGAGAGATTTCCTTATGTAGGGGCTCATTTTTTGCGGGATGAGGTGACTGTTTTATTGGTACCATTTTGTGGGACATACGTGTTTTTGATCACTTAGTGTTGCACCTTTTGTTATGCAAGGTGACAAAAATTGCTTGTTTTGACACCGTTTTTTTTGTTTTGTTTTTACGGTGTTCACCCGAGGGGTTAGGTCATGTGATATTTTTATAGAGCTGGTTATTACGGACGCGGCAATACCAAATACCAAAAATTTTATTTTTTCTATTTTCTATTTTTGTTTTAATTCCTTACTCGGGGACCTTTTTTTTTTTTACATGTGAAACTTTATTTTATTTTTTCAACCCTTTATTTTTTTTTACACTTTTTGTCCCCCATAAGGTCATACAAGACCTCTGGGGGACATTTGCTTCACTTTTTCATTTTTTTTTCACTGTTGATTTCTCCTGTAACTGGGGCTGACATAGTAGCCCCAGTTACAGAAGAAATGCACCCCCCAGAGAGGCTGTACAGCATGATTCTGCGCTGTACAGCCTCAGAGCAGGGCTGATCAAGGTCTCTGTAAGACCTCACACAGCTCCTGCACGCTCCGGTCCCGGCGGTCACATGACCGCCGGGCCGGAACAGGAAGCGCATAGCGCTTCCTGCTCTGCAGACACAGCGCTCGGAGAGCGCTGTGTCTGCAGCGATCCGGAAGGCAGGGACACCTGGGAACTGTCCCTGCCTTCTCTCTGGGTTGCCCTGCTGTCACTGACAGTGGGCAACCCGATCAGCAGCTGCACGATTAGCGTGCAGCTGCTATTTCTGAAAGGACGTTTTAAAACGTGCTTTCAGAAATAGAGGTCCACCCATAGGACGTTTATATCCTATGGGCGGACGTAAAGTGGTTAACAGTTGTTCTAGCCGCCTCCGGACCGCCTAACGCAGGATTCAGTTCCGGAGGCGGTGGTTTTGTTCCTCCTTGACGCGCAGGCGCGTCATCTCGCAAGACGCGAGATTTCGCTCACAGCCAGCCCGCGCATGCGCATCGATGGACGGCAAAAGTTCGAGGACAAGTTCGTCATCACTTAGTGAAAGGGAAAAAAGTGATCAGTGTAAACTGTCACTTTTTTTTTCACTAGTATTGACTGTTAGGTTTAGGATAGTTTAGGCCCCTTTGTTAGGCAGTTAGCCTCGGTTAGTGCCCAGCCCACCACACCGCAGTCACTGATTCGCTGATTAGCGTATCGCTAATCAGCATTTGTACTTTTATAGTATCTGTAAGTGATCAGAACTGAGCAGTCAGATCTATAATAGTATTAGTGTCACCTTAGTTCGCCCTCCACCCAAAACGCAGTGTTTGCCCGATCAGGCCTGATCGGTCGCCCACACGTACGTTCACCCACGCCCGCCCCGCCGCAGTGACAACATTTTTTATTTTTTTTTATCACTGCACAATCACTTCACAAGCGCTGCGGCGATAAAAAAATCAGTTTTGATATTTTTTATCAATCGCAGTGGCTTCCGGAAATTTGCTAGCCTCTCATTTGTAAGACAGGCTTGCTTTTTTTCTTGGGTAGTCTCAGGGAATACCCCCTAAATTTAGTTGACCAAATGGCAAATAAGGGGTATTCTTCTGAAGAGGCCTACAGGCTTCTGACCCAGTCGGATGAGGAATGGGAACCCTCATCTAACGAATCCAGCAGGTCAGAATATGAACCTGTAGAAAGCAGTGGCAGTCTGACCCAAAGTTCGGACGAGGAGGTTGAGGTCCCGGCCCCGTGTTGCTAGACCACAGGTTGCGCAGGATCCGCTTCAAGGGCAGAAGAGTGGGGCTGGCGCTGTCGGATTACATGGTGAGGCATACACCAGCAGCGCAGCCCATCCTGGACCTAGTACCAGCACTGCCGTAGAACATGGTGAAGTGGCGAGCACCAGAATGGCAGTTGAAGCTGGTACGGTGGCACGTGCAGTAGTTCCCCCGTCGCAGCCACCGCACAGACAGGCCTGTAGAGTCCCTGAGGTGCTGGCAAACTCTGATTGGCAGCCCCCAACTTCAGCCACACCAGTAGTTCCCCCTTCCACCGCCCAGTCTGGAGTTCGGGTTGAGACAGCTCCGATTGGTTTCGGCACTGGAGTTTTTTGAGCTGTTCTTGACTGCGGACCTCTTGGACTTAGTTGTGGCAGAAACAAATCGGTATGCCACTCAATTTATAGCCGCCAACCCGGGAAGCTTTTATGCCCAGTCTTTCCGGTGGAAACCCATCCAAGTTTCCGAATTTTAAAATTTTCTGGGCCTTCTCCTCAACATGGGCCTAACCAAAAAGCATGACTTGCGGTCATATTGGTCCACAAACCCAATTCATCACATGCCCATGTTTTCTGCTGCCATGTCCAAGACATGATTTGAGACCATCCTGCGTTTCCTGCACTTTAGTGACAACAGCACCTCTCGTCGATCGACCAGCTGCAGCACTGATGTGCATTCTGACAGAAGCATTGCGCTGCTGTCAGATTACACAAAAGTCGATGTATGCGGTGCTATAAGACGAGATTTCTCCTCTGCAGTAAAAAAGATATGTTTGCCGAGGCTTATGAGCTGAGGGGGCGGCGGTGTTCATATGCTTTGGCAAACACTTTGTATATAAAAAATTATAAAAATCCCGGCAAAGATTTATTCCTCCACATCGATTGATGTGAATGGAGAAATCGGGTTTGTCAGGGCATACGAGCTAAGTGGGTTTGGATGTTGGGCGGAGCACCTATGTCCTGGCAGATGCATTTCTCCTCCTTTTTTTTTGGGCAGAGATTTTTTCATCCACATTGATCGATGGGAATGAAGAAATCTGTGCCGTTCATTTTTTCTTTCAGCCCAGAGGCTGAACGGAAAAAAAAAAATCTCATTACCCGTATACTCAATATAAGGAGAATAGCAGAAACTTCTAATGCTGGCCATACATGTAATGATTGCGGAGACCCTAAAATGCCAGGGCAGTACAAACACCCCACAAATGACCCCATTTTGGAAAGAAGACACCCCAAGGTATTCGCTGAGGGACATATTGAGTCCATGAAAGATTGAAATTTTTGTCCCAAGTTAGCGGAAAGGGAGACTTTGTGAGAAAAAATAAAATAAAAAAAAATTGCCGCTAACTTGTACCAAAAAAAAAAAAAATCTTCTATGAACTCGCCATGCCCCTCATGGAATACCTTGGGGTGTCTTCTTTCCAAAATGGGGTCACATGTGAGGTATTTATACTGCCCTGGCATTTTAGGGGCCCTAAAGCGTGAGAAGAAGTCTGGAATACAAATGTCTAAAAATGCCCTCCTAAAAGGAATTTGTGCCCCTTTGCCCACCTAGGCTGCAAAAAAGTGTCACACATGTGGTATCGCCGTACTCAGGAGAAGTTGGGCAATGTGTTTTGGGGTGTCTTTTTACATATACCCATGCTGGGTGAGATAAATGGGAAAAATGGGAAAAAAAATGGGAAAATTTGTATTTTAGAGAGATATTTCTCTCACCCAGCATGGGTATATGTAAAAAGAAACCCCAAAACACATTGCCCAACTTCTCCTGAGTACGGCGATACCACATGTGTGACACTTTTTTGCAGCCTAGGTGGGCAAAGGGGCACAAATTCCAAAGAGCACCTTTAGGATTTCACAGGGCATTTTTTACACATTTTGATTTCAAACTACTTCTCACACATTAGGGCCCCTAAAATGTCAGGGCAGTATAACTACCCCACAAGTGACCCCATTTTGGAAAGAAGACACCCCAAGGTATTCCGTGAGGGGCATGGCGAGTTCCTAGAATTTTATTTTTTCTGGCACAAGTTAGCGGAAAATAAAAACTTCCATGAACTCACTATGCCCCTCACAAAATACCTTGGGGTGTCTTCTTTCCAAAATGGGGTCACTTGTGGGGTAGTTATACTGCACTGGCATTTTAGGGGCCCTAATGCGTGAGAAGTAGTTTGAAATCAAAATGCGTAAAAAATGCCCTGTGAAATCCTAAAGGTGCTATTTGGAATGTGGGCCCCTTTTCCCACCTATGTTGCAAAAAAGTGTCCCACATGTGGTATAGTCCTACTCAGGCGAAATTGGGCAATGTTTTTTGGGGTGTCTTTTTACATATACCCATGCAGGGTGAGAGAAACATCTCTCTAAAAGACAACTTTTCCCATTTGTTTATACAAAGTTGTCATTTGACAGAGATATTTATCTCACCCAGCATGGGCATGTGTAAAAGACACCCCAAAACACATTGCCCAACTTCTCCTGAGTACGGCGATACCACATGTGTGACACTTTTTTGCAGCCTAGGTGGGCAAAGAGGCCCAAATTCTAAAGAGCACCTTTAGGATTTCACAGGACATTTTTTACACATTTGAATTTCAAACTACTTCTCACGCATTAGGGCCCCTAAAATGCCAGTGCAGTATAACTACCCCACAAGTGACCCCATTTTGGAAAGAAGACACCCCAAGGTATTTCGTGAGGGGCATAGTGAGTTCATGGAAGTTTTTATTTTGTGTCACAAGTTAGTGGAATATGAGACGTTGTAAGAAAAAAAATATAAAAAATCATAATTTTCCGCTAACTTGTGACAAAACATAAAAAGTTCTATGAACTCACTATGCCCATCAGCGAATACCTTAGGGTGTCTACTTTCCGAAATGGGGTGATTTGTGGGGTTTTTCTACTGTCTGGGCATTGTAGAACCTCAGGAAACATGACAGGTGCTCAGAAAGTCAGAGCTGCTTCAAAATGCGGAAATTCACATTTTTGTACTATAGTTTGTAAACGCTATAACTTTTACCCAAACCATTTTTTTTTACCCAAACATTTTTTTTATCAAATACATGCAGAAAAATAAATTTAGAGAAAAATGTATATAGAAATTTAGTTTTTTGGAAAAATTTTACAACTGAAAGTGAAAAATGTCATCTTTTTGCAAACATTTCGGTAAATTTTGATTAATAACAAAAAAAGTTAAAATGTCAGCAGCAATGAAATACCACCAAATGAAAGCTCTATTAGTGAGAAGAAAAGGAGGTAAAATTCATTTGGGTGGTAAGTTGTATGACCGAGCAATAAACGGTGAAAATAGTGTAGTGCAGAATTGTAAAAAGTGGTCTGGTCATTAAGGGTGTTTAAGCTAGGGGAGCTGAGGTGGCTAGAGATGTGTCTGCTGCTAGAACTCTGTGTGGCATTGACCTGGTCTCTAATCTGAGCTGCTGTTAACCTGCAATTTCTGAGGCTGGTGACTCGGATGAACTTATCCTCCGCAGCAGAGGTGACTCTTGGTCTTCCTTTAATGAGGCGATCCACATGTGAGTCAGTTTCTTTGTAGCGCTTGATTGTTTTTGTGACTGCACTTGGGGACACTTTCAAAGTTTTCCCAATTTTTCGGACTGACTGACCTTCATTTCTTAAAGTAATGATAGCCATTTGTTTTTCTTTACTTAGCTGCTTTTTTCTTGCCATAATACTATTTAGTAGGACTATCAGCTTGTGTATCCACCTGACTTCTCCACAACGCAACTGATGGTCCCAACCCCATTTATAAGGCAAGAAATCCCACTTATTAAACCATTTCAGGTGACTACCTCTTGAAGCTCATCAAGAGAATGCCAAGAGTGTGCAAAGCAGTAATCAAAGCAAAAGGTGGCTACTTTGAAGAAGTTTCACACTTTTTTGTTATGTATATAATTCCATATGTGTTAATTCATAGTTGTGATGCCTTCAGTGTGAATCTACAATCTTCATAGTCATGAAAATAAAGAAAACTCTTTGAATGAGAAGGTGTGTCCAAACTTTTAGTCTGTACTGCATATATATATATATATATATATATATATATAATCTCCATAGGCGGTATGTCCACCCCTGATAAGTGGATATTTTTTTGTACTGGTATACATGAGGGGACTTTCTTTTTCAACGGGCACACATTATAGGGGGAATTATTACTACTGCGGGAAATTATGGCTGGCTTTATTACTACTGGGGGACTATGGGGAACATGATTAATAGTATGGGCACTATAGGGGCATAATTACTTCTGGGACACAATGGAGTGTTATTACTATTGGGGCACTGTTAACTTGAATTGCACTCAGACAGAGTATTACTATTGGTGGGACTTTTGGGAGCACTATTAATGGGGGGCACCTGGCATAGTATCAGCTTACAATAATTATACGGCACTATTACTGTCAGGGACACTATTTGCTGGGCGCAGTCATTTCATAGGGCACTGTATGCAAATAATTTTTTAATAGGGGAACTATCTCTGTGGAGACCCTATTTCTGCAGTATAGTATTGGAGAGCACAGTGGTCACGGTATTGGGGTTGGCAGGATGATGGAAAAATAGGAAACTAAGATGTGTGTTAAACTCTGCAGAAAGGAGCTATGGCTGAAAGAAATCATCATGACAGACTTATCCAAATGGAGAAGATGAGGAAAGAGGACGTCTAATGTAAGAAGTATGTAGTACTAGATTACCCTGCATGTTTTTTAGAGCTGTATGTTATGTTTTCCAAGTATGTATGTCTTTAACAGTAGGCCCGAAGGGAAGGGGTTAGGTTGAGAATTTGGCATGGGGGCGCCATTTCAATTTTCCCCTCAGAAAGGCCAGGTGCACTCCTGCTTGCAGTCAGAGAAGTGTCTCCTTCTTCCCTGCTTCCCGATCTTCGGCTAGTTACTGTCTTTGTGCACTACCATGGGCTCACAGGCAAACAGGAAGTTTACAAAGAGTGGGGCTTAACACTGCATTCACTTCAATGGACAGTCAGAGCTCTGTAAAAGAGGTGGGAGCTGCAAAACATCAGCAGCTCTTTACAAAACTTCCCCTATTTGTGTGCAAAGATACTGGACAGTACGATGTCACTGACACTTTAGAAAGTTCTACCCAGCTTTCCCAGGTGCATGAATGTTAAATTTACTTACATAGCCAATAGGGATTTTTCATTGTCTGCAGTTATATTACAGCTCCATATGATTGTAACCCAGCTTTCTCAGGACCACAAATGACTAATCTATCTAGCTGTGCTACAGTATGGAGGACGTCAGTTTTTTTTAACTCAACTTGTCCAGGCTCCTGGCTATCAAATCCCAGCTATGTATCCTAAAATAATGGGGATTTACCAATTCATAGACAGGCTGATCTAGCATTCTGTAGTCTGAGAAAGCTGACAACCTCTGCTGAGATGTAATGGAGGCCACACTGGTATGTACATTCTGTAGTCTATGGCTAGACAATTAATAAAAATAAAAAAAAAATGCAGCCTGATTAATCGACAGTCTTGCCCATGTCAATTATTTGAATTATTCTGCTTACAGCCAGCTCTCCTCTACTCTGAGTCTCCCATACTTAGCAATTTAGATGTTTGCTTAAGGCTCCTCCACTCCCTTCACTGTGGGCGCCTCTTTCCACTGCTACAACTGTTGAGAGTCAACTATGGGGGCAAAAAGTAAGAAATAATCAATCGTTCATTAATCGTAATTTTTATTTTGATCATCATAATTGGGTCCGCATCCCTTTCATTTCAATGGGGCCGCAAAGGATGCGGACAGCACACAGTGTGCTGTCCGCATCCATAGTTCTGCTCCGCGGAACCACATCAAATATAGAGCATGTCCAATTCTTGTCCGCAAGAATAGGCATTTTCTATATAGCGTTTGCCTTGTGCATTACGCAAAATGCACGGAATGCACGGTCGGTATACGTGTTTTGTGAACTGCAAAACACTACACGGTTGTGTGAATATACCCTTAGAGATGAGCGAAGTTTAGAAAACTTTGATTCGGCTGCTTTGTCAGATTCACAAAGAAATTGCATTTCTTTGTGAGTAGCGGGTGCAATGATGAAGAATGATGATCGTGGCATCAGAGAGAAAAAATTAGGGCTATCTTGATTGAAGATCTCATGCGAAATCTCATGCAGCGTGATGTATGACATCACTACGCCAGCCAGCGTGATGACGTCATCACACACCGCATGAGATTTTGCACAGGATCTTTAATCAAGATGGCCCTAATTTTCTTCTCTCTGATGCTGCAATCAGCGATGAACGCTGCATCTAAAGGGTTCAATCACAGGGGAGCGACACAATAAAGATAGCTGTGCGGCCTCTTCACGCTCAAATGAATAAGGTGAGTATTATTAATTTTTTTTATTTACTTTTACTTACTCAGGGCTCATGCACACGAACATATTTTCATTCCGCTTCCGTCCCGTTTTTTTTTTTTGCAGACCATATGCAGAACCATTCACTTCAATGGGGCTGTAGAAAATACAGAAATTACTTCGTGTGCATTCTGTTTCCGTTTGTCCGCATGGCCGTTCCGCAAAAAAGTAGTGCATGTCCTATTATTGTCCGCAAATCACGGTCCGAGGCCCCATTCAAGTCAATGGGTCCACCAAAAATATGTAATGCACACGGAACACATCCGTATTTCATCCGAATTTTGCGGATCCATACTGTAGAAATGCTATGCCCAGCACATATTGCTCATGTGTTTGGTGATGAATAAGTTACTGTTTCTGTATACGATCCGCAAAAAACTGTTCAAATATGTAAACCATGCGGATATGTTTTGTGCAATAACGGAACGGAAGAGGACTTAAATCAGAGGAAAAAAAAACTGATACGGAACAACGGATCATGAGCCCTTACACTGTAAAATTTGCCCATTTTATATTTTTTTATTCCGGTATGCCTCTTTATAAACTGTATGAGAGTTTCAGTGTTTGATGGCTTGAGGAAGACGGCAGACTACCCCTGAAATGCGTTGGTTTTTGTCAGTAATTGTGTATTTTTTTTTTAACCATTTTAAGTTCATTTGTTCAAAAAAGTAAAGTTTTAATGGTCAATGCCATGGTAAGCAATTCTTTCCCTTCACTTTCCTCACATTGTATAGGATTCTTTGATGAAAAATCCAAAATGGTTGGGAGCAGCGTTCACTTCATGTACACTTACCACACAAATCCATTTCAGAGTTGTGCCTGAGTTAAAGGCTATGGACACCTTTGTAAAAAAATAAATAAAAAAATTTACACTAATGAATTTATTCTGTGGAGAAAATCATTTCTCCAATTGGTTGTCTTTATTTTCGTTTTTGTTTTTGTTCTACAGCCTGCTGTGCTTCCTATGCACAGAAGGCTGCTCCCAGTGAGTTTATAGAGAATCCGTCATCTGACTGATTTTCTGTAACTCCTCCTATGTGCACACTGGAGCTTGCACTGTCTCTCTCCCTCCTCTGCAGCGGTTCGCCCTCCACCCTCTCCCCCTCAACAGGATCGCCCAAGGGTGCAGAGTGTGAGCATAACCTCTTCCAGGCCGTGGTCCTTAGGGACCGCTGTATGGAAGAGTCTAACCACGGACATATCCCCCATCTCCCTTCCTTCAGGATGACCAGAGCAGTGGTCCTCCATCCCTCCCTCCCTCCTCTCAATGCTGCCGGCGCAGACACAACCCCAACCCCCCCTTCCCCCGGTCAGGATGGCCGACGCAGCGTCCTCCATCCCTCCCTCCTCTCAATTATGCAGGCACGGACACAATCACCCCCCCCTGCTCCCCGCTCAGGATGGCCGGCGCAGCATACTCATCCCTCCCTTCTCTCAATGCTGCCGGCTTGGACACAACCTAAACCCCTCTTTCCCCGATGAGGATGGCGGATCCGCAAAACACAGACAATGCGGATCTGCAAAACACGGACACACCGACAATGTGCTTTCCTCATTTTGCGGATCCGCACATTGCCAGAACTATATAGAAAATGCCTTTTCTTGTCTGCAATTGCGAACAAGAATAGGACATGTTCTATAGGCTCTACAAAAAACGCAGTGTTCGCCCGATCAGGCCTGATCTTGTGCGCACACTTGCGTTCAGTCCGCCCCACTGCAGTGACAGAATTTTTTTTTTCTGATCACTGCAAAAACACAGTAAAATCGCTGCGGCGCTATAAAAAGATCACTTTTGAGGGGCATGGCGAGTTCATAGAATAATTTTTTTTTTTTTTGGGCACAAGTTAGCGGAATTTTTGTTTTTCTTACGAAGTGTCATATTCCACTAACTTGTGACAAAAAATAAAAACTCACATAGTTCCGCCATACCCCTCACGGAATCCAAATGTGTAAAAAAAATTTTGACATTTATATTCCAGACTTCTTCTCACGCTTTAGGGCCCCTAAAATGCCAAGGCATTTTATAAAGAAGACACCCCAAGATATTCCGTGAGGGGCATGGCGAGTTCATGTAAAATTTTATTTTTTGTCACAAGTTAGTGGAATATGGACTTTGTAAGAAAAAAAAAAAAGAATTTCCGCTAACTTGTGCAAAACAAAATATATTCTAGGAACTCGCCATGCCCCTCACGGAATACCTTGGGGTGTCTTCTTTCCAAAATGGGGTCACTTGTGGGGTATTTATACTGCCCTGGCATTTCAGGTGCCCTAAAGCGTGAGAATCCAAATGCCTAAAAATGCCCTCCTAAAAGATGCTCATTGGAATTTGGGCCCCTTTGCGCACCTAGGATGCAAAAAAGTGTCACACATGTGGTATCGCCGTACTCGGGAGAAGTAGGGCAGAGTGTTTTGGGGTGTATTTTTACATATACCCAAACTTTGTGTGAGAAATATCTCTGTCAAATGACAACTTTGTATTAAAAAAATGGGAAAAGTTGTCTTTAGAGAGCTATTTCTCTCACCCAGCATGGGTATATGTAAAAAGACACCCCTAAACACATTGCCCTACTTCTTCTGAGTACGGCGATACCACATGTGTGACATTTTTTGCAGCCAAGATGCGCAAAGGGGCCCAATTTCCAATGAGTACTTTAAGGATTTCACAGGGCATTTTTGCGAATTTGGATTCCAAACTACTTCTCACGCTTTAGGGCCCCTAAAATGCCAGGGCAGTATAAATGCCCCACATGTGACCCCATTTTGGAAAGAAGACACTCCAAGGTATTCTGTGAGGGGTATGGTTAGTTCATGTAACATTTTATTTTTTGTCACAAGTTAGTGGAATATGAGACTTTGAAAAAAAAATAACATTTTCTGCTAACTTGTGACAAAAAATAAAAACTTCCATGAACTCACTATGCCCATCAGCGAATACCTTAGGGTGTCTACTTTCCAAAATGGGGTAATTTGTGGGGTGTTTCTACTGTCTGGGCGTTGTAGAACCTCAGGAAACATGACAGGTGCTCAGAAAGTCAGAGCTGCTTCAAAATGCGGAAATTCACATTTTTGCACCATAGTTTGTAAACGCTATAACTTTTACCCAAACCAATAAATATACACTTATTGCATTTTTTTTATCAAAGACATGTAGAACAATAAATTTAGAGAAACTTATATAGAAATGTAGTTTTAATTGAAAAATTTTACAACCGAAAGTAAAAAATGATGTTTTTTTGCAAACATTTTGTTAAATTTCGATTTAATATAAAAAAATGTAAAAATGTCAGCAGCAATGAAATACCACCAAATAAAAGCTCTATTAGTGAAAAGAAAAGGAGGTAAAATTCATTTGGGTGGTAAGTTGTATGACCGAGCAATAAACTGTGAAAGTAGTGTAGTGCAGAATTGTAAAAAGTGGTCTGGTCATTAAGGGGGTTTAAGCTAGGGGAGCTGAGGTGGTTAAAGGGAACCTTTCACCAGTTTTATGGTGTCCTAACTAAGGGCAACATAAATAAGTGACTGATTCGCTTAGCAAAATGCTGGGTCACTTTCTTTAATTGACCCAGTCAATCTGCCAACATCTTGTATTGAAAAGCTCCAGCTGATAATGATGAGTCATGAATATTCATGAGCTTCTGACTCTCCCCGCCCACCTGCTGCTGAATTATAGTTTGTTTCCATAGGAATCAGCAGCAGGTGGGCAGGGGAGTGGCTATAGCTCTGAATTAAATATACGCTGGACTCAATGACATCACGCCGGACTCGAATCAGCTCATTAGCATGCAACATCTTTGTGTGTATATTATGAGGTAACCATCTGTCACACCAGTAAGTGAATACATCTAAGGTACTTTTTAGTAGTTAATGATTGTATATAATTAGTTAGATTATATAACCAAATATCCACATGACAGGTTCCCTTTAAGTACAATTCTTTATAGTAAGTGCAACCTAACACTGCACTTTTATTTTTGTACATAACTGTACTTCACCAGGAAGTGCCTGGGCACTGTGCTCTGACGTTAACGAGACTGCCTGGCTGGTCACACCTCCAATACCTGTAGGCATCACTTGTTGAAGGTTTGCAACCATGTCTCTTTTGTCTTGATGATGTACTGGAAATTTTAGTCAGACATTTTGTATGATTTTAAGTTGATTCGTTCCCCAACTTCATGTTAATGCTGTAAAGAGATCTGTCTCCGTACAGCATTAAAATATATGGGCTTCGCAGAGGCAAATTGTTAAGGCCGAAGTCTCACGAGACTTTGGTGAACAACTTCTGCCTTCGATTCTACATTTTTAAAAACATTTTAAAACAGCAAGTTGGCTTTGTACAGAATCCCTAACGCTAGTGTGAACCCACCCTTACATAAATAAAAAAAGGATACATATTGGGTATTGCCATGTCTGTAACAACCTGCTCTATAAAAATATCACATGAACTAACCCCTCAGGTGAACACTGTAAAAATAATAAAAGTGCAATTTTTTTTTGTCACCTTACATCACAAAAAGTGTAATAGCAAGTAATCAAAAAGTCATATGCACTCTAAAATAGTGCCAATCAAACCGTCATCTAATCCCACAAAAATGAGACCCTACCTAAGATAATGGCACAAAAATTAAAAAACTAGGGCTTTCAGAATATGGAGACACTGAAACATAATTTTTTTTTTATAAAAAAATGTTGTTATTGTGTAAAACATAAATAAAATAAAAAAGTATACATATTGGGTATTGCCGTGTCTGTAACAACCTGCTCTATAAAAATACCACATGATCTAACCTGTCAGATGAACATTGTAAATAACAAAAAATAAAAACTGTGCCAAAACAATTTTTTGTTATCTTGCCTCATAAAAAGTGTAATATAGAGCAACCAAAAATCATATGTACCTTAAAATAGTACCTAACAAAACTGCCACCTTACCCCGTAGTTTCCAAAATGAAGTCACTTTTTTGGAGTTTCTCCTCTAGGGGTGCATCAAGGGGTCTTCAAATGTGTCATGGCAGCTTAAAATTAACTCTGCTTTCCAAAAACCATATGGCATTGCTTTCCTTCGGCGCCCTGCCATGTGCCCGTACTTCAGTTTACAACTACATGTGGGGTGTTTCTGTAAACTACAGAATCAGGGCAATAAATATAGCATTTTGTTTGGCTGTTAACCTTTGCTTTGTTTAGTGGAAAAAAATTGATTCAAATGGAAAATCTGCCCAAAAAGTGAAATTCAGAAACTTCATCTCCATTTTCCATTAATTCTTGTGAAACACCTAAAGGATTAGCAAAGTTTGTAAAATCAGTTTTGAATACCTTGAGGGGTGTAGTTTCTAAAATGGAGTTTCTACTCTAAGGCCCCTTTCACACGAGCGTGTCCAGATAAGGTCTGGATGTGTTGCGGCAAACCTGCGCGAGTAGGTACTCAATTGCAGTCAGTTTTGACTGCGATTGCGTTCCGTTGTTCACTTTTTATTGCGTGGGTGCAATGTGTTTTTGCACGCGCGTGATGAAAAACTGAATGTGCTACCCAGACCCGAACTTCTTCACAGAAGTTAGGGTTTGGGTTAGGTGTTGTGTAGATTGTATTATTTTCCCTTATAACATGGTTATAAGGGGAAATAATAGCATTCTGAATACAGAATGCATAGTACAATAGGGCTGGAGGGGTAAAAAAAAAAATATAATATTTCTTTTTTTTAACTCACCTTAATCCACTTGTTCGCCCAGCCAGCATCTCTTCTGTCTTCTTCTTTGAGGAATAGGACCTTTGATGACGTCACTGCGCTCATCCCATGGTCCATCACATGATCTTTTACCATGGTGATGGATCATGTGACGGACCATGTGGTGATCGCAGTGACGTCATCAAAGGTCCTTTTCCTGTGCACAGCAAAGAAGACAGAAGAGAAGCCGAGCTGCGCGATCAAGTGGATTAAGGTGAGTTTTATTATTTTTATTTTTTTTAACCGCTCCAGTCCTATTGTACTATGCATTCTGTATTAAGAATGCTATTATTTTCCCTTATAACCATGTTATAAGGGAAAATAATAATGATCGGGTCCCCAGCCTGATCGTCTCCTAGCAACCGTGTGTGAAAATCGCACCGCATCCGCACTTTCTTGAAAATCACTGCTCGTGTGCACAGCCCCATAGAAATGAATGGGTGCAATGCGTTCACGTCATGCATTGCACCCGGGCGGAAAACTTGCTCGTGTGAAAGGGGCCTAAGAGTGCATCAGGTGGTCTTCAAATTTGTTATGGCAGCTTAAAATTAACTCAGTGAAATCTGCTTTCCAAAAACCATATGGCATTCCTTTCCTTCTGTGCAATGCTGTGTGCCCGTACAGCAGTTTACAACCACATATGGGGTGTTTCTGTAAACTGCAGAATCAGGGCAATAAGTATTGAGTTTTGTTTGGTTGTTAACCCTTGCTTTGTTAGTGAATCAAAAATTGATTAACATGGAAAATCTGCACAAAAAGTGAAATTCTGAAATTTCACCTCTATTTTCCGTTAATTCTTGCGGAACACCTAAAGGGTTAACAAAGTTTGTAAAATCAGTTTTGAATACCTTGAAGGGTTTAGTTTCTAAAATGGGGTCCATTTTGGGTGGTTTCTATTATGTAAGCCTCACAAAGTGACCTCAGACCTGAACTGGTCCTCAAAAAGTGGGGTTTGGAAATTTTCTGAAACATTTCATCCCTAAAAAAATAAAATGGCATTCCCAAAATGATCCAAACATGAAGTAGACACATGGGGAATGTAAAGTAGTAACCATTTTTTGAGTTATTACTATCTATTCTAAGGGCTCATGCACACGACCATATGTCTTGCGGTCCGTTTTTTACGGATCTGTTGTTCCGTTTTTTGTTTCCTTTGTGTTTCCGTTTCCTCTCCGTTTGCTACACACTGTATACAGTAATTACATAGAAAAAATTGGGCTGGGCATCACATTTTCAATAGACGGTTCAGCAAAAACAGAACGGATACGGAAGACATACAGATGCAATTCCGTATGTGTTCCTTTTTTTGCGGACCCATTGACTTGAATGGAGCCAAGAACCGTGATTTGCGGACAAGAATAGGACATGTTCTATCTTTTCACGGTACGGAAATATGGAAATTCTAAAACGGAATGCACACGGAGACGCTTCAGTTTTTTTTGCTGAACCATTAAAATGAAAACGGCCAGTATACTGAACGCAAAGTACTGTCATGTGCATGAGCCCTAAAAGTAGAGAAATTTAAATTTGGAAATTTGCTAATTTTTCCAAATGTTTGGTAAATTTGGTATTTTTTTTATAAATAAAAATGTCATTTTTTTACTCAATTTTACCACTGTCATGAAATACAATATGTGACGAGAAAACAATCCCAGAATGGCCTGGATAAGTAAAAGCGTTTTAAAGTTATTACCACATAAAGTGATAAATGTCAGATTTGCTAAAAATGGGCTGGGCAGAAAGGTGAAAAATGGCATGGTCCTGAAAGGGTTAAACTTTTAATATGGTGGGGTTTTTTAAATAATTATTAGCCCGCTTAGGGGGCTAGTACGTTGGATCTTTTGATCCCATTCTCCTATTCACCCTAAGGGCTCATGCACACGGCCATTGGTCGGCCGCTCCGTGCATTGGGGACCGCAAATTGTGGTCCCCGATGCACAGGCAACATCTGTGCGGAATCCACAGATCCAGCAACTTAAATAGGTCCATGAATTTCGCAAAAAAAAATAGAACATGTTTACAAGGCAGAGGGAGCCTGAGGGGTTAAATGCCTCAAAATAATCATACAGCTTTTCTAATAATCAGTAGCTAAGGTTTTTAGACTCTGTACAAGTGTGTTTGCACTTTAGCTACTTGTAACAAGATTTGTGAGTATGGAATTTGTAGCACAGCCCTGATTCTGAGGTTAGGCCCTTGTTATATGCGGTCTTCTGTAGATAAGGTAGCAGGATGAGGGGGAGAGGCCTCAGGTTAGTCAAGGCAATTCATGTGGCTCAATTATGCATTTTAACTCTTGGTGTTACTATCTAAAGGGACACTAAACCTGAAAAACAAGAAAAATTAAGTTTAATCTGCTCTGGATGTTGGGACATCTAGAAATCAGTTAACCCCTTTGCAACCTCCGTCATGTATCGTGTCTTTAAACATGGCGCCCACTCACGCGTACAGCAGATGCCATAGCCACTGGAATTCAGGTCAATTTTACCACTTAGTGAATGACAAAACAAAACA
Organism: Bufo gargarizans; assembly: GCF_014858855.1. Classification (NCBI taxonomy): domain Eukaryota; kingdom Metazoa; phylum Chordata; class Amphibia; order Anura; family Bufonidae; genus Bufo; species Bufo gargarizans. Next base: position 545,472,219 of record NC_058081.1, read on the forward strand.
AAAAAACTGTGGCAGAATTACGTTTTTTTTTCCACTTCCACAGCATTTGGAATTTTTCCCCTCTTTCCTACTACATTGTATGCAACCATAAATGGTGCCATTATAAAGAACAACTTGTCCGACAAAAAAATAAGCCCTCTTGAGGTTATTTGAATGGAAAAATGAAAAAGTTATGACTCTTGAAGGCGGGAGTAAAAAACTTGCTTGTTCCACTAATGCCCCTTTCACGCTAGCGAGTTGTCCGCGCGGTTGCAATGCGTGATGTGAATATTCCAATAGTCTGCTGACTATAATTCCTGTTTCTGGTCTTATATTAAAATATAACTTTTATTTTCCTTTTATTAAATACTATATTTAACATACAAAAAACAAAAAAACACACTCTTTTAAAATGTATATGGAGAGCTTGGACCTGTGGGCTCAGTATTCGTATTGGCTGATTAATCAGTGGGACATTCTCTCATAGATATCATGGACTTCTCTGTATTTAATTGTGTAATGACACTTCAGTGCCAGTAGGTGTCACCCCGACACCAGGCAAACGCCGTACTTGGTAATAGTGTTAGGTCCGCAACTATGTATCTATTGTGTCCCTCACTGCTGATTACACAGTTACTATATTCATTCCGTCTTTCTAATCTGGCCCTCACACAGGTTCAGCGTCTGCAGATCGCCTCTCCCTAGTCCATCTTCAGCCCTGCCATCCTTATTAAAATCTTACAGACACAGCTCCCCCAACATGTTTCACCGCAAACACGGCGTCTTCAGGGGGATGGAGCTACTATCAACGCCGTGTTTGCGGTGAAACATGTTGGGGGAGCTGTGTCTGTAAGATTTTAATAAGGATGGCAGGGCTGAAGATGGACTAGGGAGAGGTGATCTGCAGACGCTGAACCTGTGTGAGGGCCAGATTAGAAAGACGGAATGAATATAGTAACTGTGTAATCAGCAGTGAGGGACACAATAGATACATAGTTGCGGACCTAACACTATTACCAAGTACGGCGTTTGCCTGGTGTCGGGGTGACACCTACTGGCACTGAAGTGTCATTACACAATTAAATACAGAGAAGTTGGGGGAGCTTTTCCAGGCTCCTAGCAAGCCAATCCAGCTAGGTATTCTACAGTACTGGGAATGTGCCAACTCATAAATTTAGGCTGCTCTGGCATTCTTCATTCTGCAAAGATGTAATGGAGGCCACAGTTGGTACATACATTCTCTATACACTACATCCATAAATGACAGATTTCAGCGAGATGGTCTGGCTGGTCACACCTCCAGTACCTAACATAGTAACATCGTATATAAGGCCGAAAACAGACATTTGTCCATCCAGTTCGGCCCGTCATCCTGCAAGTTGATCAAGAGGAAGGCAAAAAAAAAACTGAGGTAGAAGCCAATTTTCCCCACTTTAGGGGAAAGAAATTCCTTCCCGACTCCATTCACAGAATCAGAATAACTCTCTGGATCAACGACCCCTCTCTAGTAGCTATAGCCTGTAATATTATTACACTCCAGAAATACATCCAGGCCCCTCTTGAACTCTTTTAGTGAACGCTCCATCACCACCTCCTCAGGCAGAGACTTCCATAGTCTCACTGCTCTTACCGTAAAGAATCCTCTATGTTTGTGTACAAACCTTCTTTCCTCCAGACGCAGAGGATGTCCCCTTGTCAAAGTCATAGTCCTGGGGATAAATAGATGATGGAAGAGATTTTTTCTAAAGTGAATAACCCTAATGTTGACAATCTTTCAGGGCACTGTAGTCCCCCTATTCCAGTTATTACTTTAGTTGCCCTCCTCTGTACCCTCTCCAGCTCTGCTACAGTATGTTTGCCTTGTTCACAGGAGCCCAGAACTGTACACAGTACTCCATGTGTGGTCTGACTAGTGATTTGTAAAGTGGTAGGACTATGTTCTCATCACTGGCATCTATGCCCCTTCTGATGCAACCTATTCTCTTATTGGCCTTGGCAGCAGCTGCCTGACACTGGTTTTTGCAGCTTAGTTTGCTGTTCACTAAAATTCCTAGGTCCTTTTCCATGTCAGTGTTAGGCCTCATGCACACGACCGTTGTGTGCATCCGTGGCCGTTGTGCCGTTTTCCGTTTTTTTTCACGGACCCATTGACTTTCAATGGGTCCGTGGAAAAATCGGAAAATGCACCGTTTGGCAGCCGCATCCGTGAGCCGTGTTTCCTGGCCGTGAAAAAAATATGACCTGTCCTATTTTTTTCACGGCCAACGGTTCACGGGCCCATTCAAGTCAATGGGTCCGTGAAAGAACACGGATGCACACAAGATTGGCATCCGTGTCCGTGATCCGTGGCCGTAGGTTTTAGTTTCATACAGACGGATCCGAAGATCCGTCTGCATAAAAGCTTTTTCAGAGCTGAGTTTTCACTTCGTGAAAACTCAGATCCGACAGTATATTCTAACACAGAGGCGTTCCCATGGTGATGGGACGCTTCTAGTTAGAATACACTACAAACTGTGTACAAGACTGCCCCCTGCTGCCTGGCAGCACCCGATCTCTTACAGGGGGATATGATAGTACAATTAACCCCATCAGGTGCGGCACCTGAAGGGGTTAATTGTACTATCATATCCCCCTGTAAGAGATCAGGGCTGCCAGGCAGCAGGGGGCAGACCCCCCCCTCCCCAGTTTGAATATCATTGTGCGGCCCCCCCCTCCCCTGTTGTTAACTCGTTGGTGGCCAGTGTGCGCACCCCCCTCCCTCCCTCCCTCTATTGTTTTAATACATTGGGGCCAGTGTGCGCGCGCCCCCCCCAACCCCCCCCTCCCTCCCTCTATTGTTTTAATACATTGGGGCCAGTGTGCGCACCCCCCCAACCCCCCCCCCCTCCCTCCCTCTATTGTAATAATAGCATTGGGGCCAGTGTGCGCACCCCCCCCCCCCCTGATCATCGGTGGCAGCGGAGTAGAAGATTTTCATACTTACCTGGCTGCTGCGATGTCTGCGTCCGGCCGGGAGCTCCTCCTACTGGTAAGTGACAGCAATGCGCCGCACAGACCTGTCACTTACCAGTAGGAGGAGCTCCCGGCCGGACACAGAGATCGCAGCAGCCAGCAGCCAGGTAAGTATGAATCTTCTACTCCGCTGGCACCGATGATCGGGGGGGGGGGGGGTTGGGGGGGCGCGCACACTGGCCCCAATGCTATTATTACAATAGAGGGAGGGAGGGGGGGGGTTGGGGGGGCGCGCACACTGGCCCCAATGCTATTATTACAATAGAGGGAGGGAGGGGGGGGGTTGGGGGGGCGCGCACACTGGCCCCAATGCTATTATTACAATAGAGGGAGGGAGGGAGGGGGGTGCGCACACTGGCCACCAACGAGTTAACAACAGGGGAGGGGGGGCCCACTGGCCACCAATGAGTTAAAAACAGGGGGGGGGTCTGCCCCCTGCTGCCTGGCAGCACCTGCCAGGCAGCAGGGGGCAGTCATGTACACAGTTTTTTTGTATATTCTAACCTGAAGCGTCTCCATCACCATGGGAACGCCTCTGTGTTAGAATATACTGTCGGAAATGAGTTTCACGATGTAGCTCATATCCGACAGTATATTCTAACACAGAGGCGTTCCCATGGTGATGGGGACGCTACAAGTTAAAATATACCATCGGATTGGAGAAAACTCCAATCCGATGGTATAACAGAACTCCAGACTTTACATTGAAAGTCAATGGGGACGGATCCGTTTGAAATGGCACCATATTGTGTCAACATCAAACGGATCCGTCCCCATTGACTTGCATTGTAATTCAGGACGGATCCGTTTGGCTCCGCACGGCCAGGCGGACACCAAAATGACTTTTTTTTCATGTCCGTGGATCCTCCAAAAATCAAGGAAGACCCACGGACGGAAAAACGGTCACGGATCACGGACCCACGGACCCCGTTTTTGCGGGCCGTGAAAAAAAACTGTCGTGTGCATGAGGCCTTACTCAGTGTTTTACCATTTAGTATGTAACAGTGATTTGCATTATTCCTTCCCATGTGCATAACCTTAAATTTTTCAGTGTTAAACCTCATCTGCCACTTATCTGCCCAAGACTGCAATCTATCCATATCCCTCTGTAGTAGTATACTGTCCTCTTCCGTGTCAATTACTTTACACAGTTTAGTGTTATCTGCAAAAAAATTATATTTTACAGTGCAAGCCTTCTACAAGATCATTAATAAATATATTGAAGAGAATAGGGCCCAATACTGACCCCTGAGGTACTCCACTAGTGACAGTGACCCAATCTGAGTGTGTACCATTAATAACCACCCTCTGTTTTCTATCATTGAGCCAGTTACTTATCCACGTAGAGACGTTTTCTCCCAGTCCGAGCATTCTCATTTTATATACTAACCTTTTATGTGGTACAGTGTCAAATGCTTTGGAGAAGTCCAGATATACGACATCCATTGATTCGCCGCTGTCTAGTCTAGAACTTACCTCCTCATAGAAACTGATTAAATTAGTTTGACATGACCAATCCCTCATTAAGCCATGCTGAAATGGCGTTATTTGCTTATTTTCATTGAGGTACTTCAAGATAGCATCTCTTAGAAAACCTTCAAACAGTTTACCCATGACAGATGTTAAACTTACCGGCCTATAGTTTCCGGGCTCTGTTTTTGGACCCTTTTTGAAATATTGGCACAACGTTTGCAATGCGCCAATCCTGTGGAACACTCCGTCAGTATAGAGTCCATAAATATCAGAAATAAGGGTCTGGCTATGACATTACTTAATTATCTTAGGCTACGGGGGTGTATGCCATCTGGTACTGGCAATTTGTCTATTTTAATCTTTTTAAGACTCCACTGTACTTCTTCTTGGGTCAGACAGGGCCCTTTTAATGGGGAATTTTTACATTCTGCATTTCATCTGACAGTTTATTTTCCTCAGTGGAGAAAAAAATATTTAATAGATTTGCTTTCTCCTCATCGCTCTCTGCAACTCCCCCATCATCACTCTGTAAAGGGCCGACACCTTCAGATTTATACTTTTTACCATTTATATAATTGAAGAACATTTTAGGGCTAGTTTTGCTCTCTTTGGCAATTAATCTCTCGGTCTCTAGTTTGGATGCTTTATTTGTTTTCTACATATTCTATTTTTTTTTCTTCTAGTTTGTCAGTGCTTCCTCGCGACCCTCCTGTTTTAGTCTTTTTTTTATTTTATTTATTGCTTTCTTTACAGTACAATTTATCCACATTAGTTTCTTCTTTTACTTATCCTTTTATTCCCATAAGGTATATACCTCCCACAATTAGATTTTAGGATGCTTTTAAAAATATCCCATTTTGTGGCTGTTTTTTTTAATTTTTGAGGACTTTGTCCTGTTTTGCATCTGGTCAAACTGCCAGTTCGGTTGATGTACTGCTCCAAATCAATGTTAAATGAATACGTGCACGGAAAGATCAAACTGAGACACACACAGCTGTAGGTCAAAGCAAGATCTCTAGTTTATTGTGGAACAGATTTCATTATATAGGGCAGCAAATATAGAACAGGAAGAAGCGGGGGAGGTAAGGTGGTGTATATCTTTGCTGTTTGCTAAAAACTATTTTCTGTCACATCTATGTGCCAGAGGAAGTTTCCCCCTCCCCCTTCCAGATGGGGGAAGCTGCTTGCTTAAGATGAATAGAAACTGTCTTGAGGCACATAATGAAGCATGAAAGTAAGATTTTTGTTCTAGGTGTTGGCGGGGTGCCTGGCTGCCACTTTAGCTAAAGTATAGTTCTAGCAAGTATCCATTTTGTCTCAATATTCCATAACAGTCCCAGTTAGTTAGGCCTATGGCCTCTCTTAGTTGGCTAAATTTAGCTTTTTTGAAGTTTGGTATTTTTGTTCCTCCCTGAAGAAACACTCTTTTGAATGATAATTGGAAGGTTATTACATTACTTTACAAGAAATGCGATGCAAAAATGAATCAAGCCAGCAAAGGAAGCAAAATAGACAATACAATACATTAGTAAGTGCTTTGTATTAAAGGGGTTCTGCAGTTTTTATAAACTGATCGGTGGGGGTCCGACACTCGGAACCCCTGCCGATCAGCTGTTAGAGAGGGCAGCAGCGCCGCGGCCTTCTCGCTGTTTACAGCAGACCCAGTGATGTCTAGTATCAATGGCCTGGGCGGGGCTAATCCCCATTTAAGTGAACAGAGCTTAGTCCAGCCCAGGCCATTGATACTAGTGGTGACATCACTGGGCCTGTGGTAAACGGCGAGAAGGCCGCAGCACCGCTTCCCTCACTAACAGCTGATCGGCAGGGGTCCCGAGTGTCGGACCCACGCCGATCAGATGCTAATGATCTATCCAGAGGATAGATCATCAGTTTAAAAAGACTGCAAAACCCCTTTAACTTTCTCTACATGCCATTTTCTCAAGTGAGACAACCCCTTTAAATTATAACTGAACTCCACGCCAATCCAGACTCCTGGCTTATGCACACTGCAGCCAGATTCAAAAAAGCTTACAATGTACTGCTTAATCTTCAACATACAGACTGCTGCTTCTCCTCTACTCTTTCCCCAGGAATCCTGTATTACCTGACATGGATCGGCACGCTGGCACGTATACTGTGTTTTTATGACTGCAGAATTAGATTTTGGTAATATATGCATGTGTGAAAAGGTGTAAAATAGATGGCAAATCCCACTGATGAAAAGGACCATGCTTAAAAGGGGTTGTCTGGTTTCAGAGCTGAACCTGGACATATCCCCTTCTTCACCCAGACAGCCCCTCTGAGATGAGCATTAGAGCATTTCCTGCTCCAATGCCCTTCCTTGCCCTTTACTGAATCAGTGTTTTTCAGCAGATCAAGTGACGGACTGGGTCTCTGCTAGGTGAAGGCTTCTACCTAGCAATGTTCCTGGAGATGTCAACGGCACTAGGTGGGCTTTAGGGCTGCAGTAGCCTGTAAAACAGGCTAGGGTAGCGCTAAAGTCCATGTGATGTACAACGTGTGCTTGATGAGCTGAGAGAAGGCTGCAATGCTATTACTTCTGGGTGTCGAGCCCCCACAGATCAGTAGAAAAGTCTTGGATAAGCATCTAAGTCTGTTTAAGCATTTAATAAAACTGCAACATTAAAACATTTGTTACACTTGGCCAACTTCCCTTTTTTTGTGAACAGTTTGCCCCAAAATCACAGATGCATCTAACTTTTTTTTGTTTCAATCGCCATAGTTTTTTTTTTTTTTTTTTTTTTTTTTTATGACATTGTCTGAATTCATGGACAGTTGACAACCTTTGGTAAAACATATTTAATCATGCAGGCACTTCTGCTAAATAGAAATGTCATAACTTTATGATTGCTCCCAGAAAAATTTTATATTGACATCTTTCATCTTCTCTTGGTAGACTTTATCGAAGTACTCACTTTGAGCTACTGTAAAATGGTTCTTCCAATCACCAGATATTCCTGCAATGATAAGAACATCTTGAATTATTTGTCTGGTTGTCTACATGGCTATAGAATGCCTTTATAGAATAATATTGATTTTCAGAATTGCCTTATCAAGCTCTATGAGAAAATGCGTGTCTGTTCTCTCTTATTTCTGTATTTAGGTAAGTAACTGGCTCAATGATAGAAAACAGAGGGTGGTTATTGACGGTAGACACTCAGATTGGGTCATTGTTACTAGTGGGGTCGGTATTGAACCCTATTCTCCAATGTATTTATTCATTATCTTGTAGATGGGTTGCACAGTAAAATTGTTTGCAAACTGTGTAAAGTAATTAAAACAGAAGAGGACAGTATACTGCTACAGAGCGATCTGGATAGATTGGAGGCTTGGGCAGAGAAGTGGCAGATAAGGTTTAACACTGACAAATGTAAAGTTATGCACATGGGAAGGAATAATGCATGTCACCAGTACATGCTAAATGGTAACACTGGGTAAACTGACGTGGCAAAGGGCTTAGTGATTTTAGTTGATGGTAAACTTAACCGTAGCCCACAATTCCAGGCGGCTACTGCCAAAGGCAGTAAGTATGGGGATGCTTCAAAAGGGGCATAGATGCCCATGGTGAGAACGTAACTCTGCTACTTTATATATCACTAGTCAGACCACACTTGGAGTACTGTGTATAATTCTGGGTTCCTGTGCACAAAAAAGAAATAGCAGAGCTAGAGGGGTTCAGAGGAGGGCAAGTGAATTAATAACTGGAATGGGTAGACTACAGTACCCAGAAAGATTGTCAAAATTAGGGGTATTCAGTCTAAAAAAGGGATGGCTGAAGGGAGATCTAATAATCATGTATAAATTGTATGGATTTGTTTTCACGGCATTCACTGTGTGGTAAAACTGACCCATGCCCTTCCTTTTCTGGGTCAGTGTGATTACAAAGATAGCACATTTATATATTTTTTCTTGTGTTTTTAATATTAAAAAAAAAAAAAAAACTTTGGAAAGAATACATTTCTTTCTTTTTATTGCCATATTCTGACCACCCATAACTTTTTATAGTTATATCTACTGTGCTGAGTGAGGGATAATTTTTTTTGCAGGGGGTTCAGTAGCTTTTATTGATACCATGTTGGGATGTGTGTGAATTTTTTTATCACTTTTTATTTAATTTATTTATCGAGGTGAAGCAACAGAAAAATTGCACATTGGCCATTTGGCTTTTTTTTTTCATTGAATTTTTATATTTTTAAATATTTTTAAAAACTTTTTTTTAACTTATTTTTAGTCCCCCAAGGGGACTGCTCATACAATTGTTAAATTGCCATTCATGTTTACATATGGATTTTTATCCATTACGGAATACAAAATCAGTATATTCCAATGCAGTGTGGTCACTAGCAGGCTTGCATTTGGAATATACCAGTAATAGTTGTATTTCAGAAAGGATTTAATGCAATGATGCTACGATTGCAGTCACAGAGGGTGTGGTCATGACTAGGCCAGGGGGAAGGAGAAATGGGGGTCTTCTTACATCCCAGGCAAGTACCAGTTTCAACTACATTCACACCCTTAGGATGCTCTTCTTTAATAAGCTATTTGCTCTGGTAAGTGACAGGATGCATTAGGATGACAAATGTGAAGGTGGGGAGGATACTAAAACTAATGAGCCAAACGTGTCTGTGAATTACACTCTACAGACATATCTTGTGGCTGGGAGAAGTTTTCACGGTGGTGTTGACCAGATGGAGAAGAGAAGGTAAAGTGAAGACTTCAATCTAGAATTTGACCTGGGGCCCATATGACCCTAGTGACAGTCCCTGGGTTAAATAGAATTAAAAATATTTGGTAATTATGATAATGAGATTACATTGCTGATCATATCTACACAAAAATATCTGGTTACTAAATATATTTTGGCAGCAATATGCTAGAAAAATTTAATGTACCTTTACGCATGAATTGTCCTTTTGTAAGGTCCATTATATCCGGGGAAATTTCACTCCAATTTGACATTTTGTTTTCCTTCATAGATTTGAAGGATGAATGTTTAACAACTAAGTCAATCTGGGCATCATCTAACTCCTGTCCCCAAAATTTACAGATTCTCACAACACTGCCACGGAGATCCTGAAATAAATATTTATATGCAATTATATATAATGTATAACTCACATCAAAGTATTAATTCTTTAGACAAGTAATGAGAAACCTTCTTTATCATCAGAAATTATTAAATGAACTCTGTTTAAAATGTAGAACTGTACAGAAATAAATTATATTCCAAATTCATTTTCATTAATGCTGTTAGGATTACGCTGGGTTCACACCTGAGCGTTCGCGATGGAGCGCTCTGTATGCGCAATTGTACGGGCGTTTGCAATCGCGCATACAGAGACAAGCGAACGCCCATTGTCGCGCGTTCCCGGAAGTCTATGCACGGGAACGCGCGACAAGACTCCCCAAAGAAGCTCATGTACTTCTTGGGGCGTCGGGCGTTTTACAGCGCGATCGTACGCGCTGTAAAACACCCAGGTGAGAACCATGCCGATAGGGAAGCATTGGTTTCTCCTTGCTGAGCGTTTTACCGGGCGTAGGAACGCGCTGTAAAACGCTCAGGTCTGAACCCAGCCTTAGGGTTGAGTGATCCCGAACTGTAAAGTTCGGGTTCGTACTGAACTTTACAATTTTTTGACCCCGAACATTTCAGTAAAAGTTTGAGTTGTGATTGGCCAGTGCATCATGTGACCCAGCCTCTAAATAAGCTGGAGTCACATAGCGCCGCACGTCACTCAGCTCTTACTAGTGTAGGGATAGGACGCTGCTGCTGTGAGGGACAGAATAGGAAAGAATCTGATATCAGAACTTGTTAACTATGCGATCTACAGCAATTTTTTTGCAACATGCAACATTTTTGTACCCTGCCCTGAGCCCAGTGACACAGAAAAATAAGTTTTATCCGTCTGTTAGTAAGGTGGGCATCGGCGGCCATTTTGTGCAACAATAATTTAATCCTGTTCTTTTAGTTCAATGGGCAACATATACCCATTTTTTAAGTGCACCTGCACTGCATATGTGCCAGGGAAAGGGAATATAATATAGGTAATCCGCCTGAGTTCAGGGACCCAGGGGGTGACATATTCAAAACATTTTCTGTAAAGTACCCCTGTGCTGCATATGTGAGTGTAATCAATTCAGTAAATCCATCTGTTAGATTCTGGGGGGACAAATACATTTTTTTTTTTCTCTAAAAAGTACATTTGCGTCCTGCACTGCATTTGTGATAGTGAAAGAAAATCCGTTAAATCATCTGTTTCACTGTCAGTGAAAAAATATATTTTTTCCCATAAAGTACATTTGCGGCCTGCGCTGCATTTCTGACAGTCCAATAAACCGTTAAATACAGCTGTTATATTGTGGTTTAAAAAAAACACCCTTTTTGTACTAGATAGTATATTTGTGGCCTGCGCTGCATTTCTGACAGTCTATTATAACGGTTAAATATTGCTATTATATTTTAGTTTGAAAAAAATACACCCGATTTGTGCTAGATAGTACATTTTCAGCCTGCGCTGCATTTCTGACAGTCCAATAAAACAAGTCAATACTGGTGTTACATTGTTGGTTGACAAATTCACATTTTTTGGGACCGTGAAGTAATTGTGACCTCAAGAAATGTTTCCTCTTTATAACACCAGCACTGCCTTACTGTCAATGAACTTAATTGTTAACTATTGGCCGTTACATTGTCGCCTGACAAACCATCTGTTAGTTTGGTGGGTGAATGAAAAGAATGAGCGATGTGGCCCTTGTCGTAGTGCTGCTGGTGTTGGTGGAGCTCCTGTTGCAGGGAGAGGATGTGGTCGATCTGTGCCAGCTACACGCACAAGTGAAACACCTTCCTTAGGTGCAAATAGGCGACAGAACCTGCAGCAGTATTTGGTAGGCCCGAATGCCGCTCTACGAATTGTGAGGCCAGAACAAGTACAGGCGATAGTAGATTGAGTGGCTGACAGTGCCTCCAGTTCCTTCACATTGTCTCCCACCCAGTCCCCTGCTGAAAGATCAGAATTGGCACCTGCAGCCGATGTCAATCAGTCTTCCACTTCACCCCTTGCAAATCAGTCAAGCAGTTTGAGCCCTAAGTCATGCAGCAGTCTCTTCTGCTTTTGAAGACTCTGCTAGCAGGGTTTCCCAGGGCCATCCACATAGCCCTGCCCCAGAAGTGAAAGAGATTGCACCGATGCCCAACCACTTATGTTTCAAGATGTGTACATGGGAGGACCACTGCAGCAAGTCTCGGATGATGAGAAAACATAGGTGCCAACAGCTGGGGCTTTCTGCAGTGTGCAGACCGACAAGGAAGGAAGGGGTGGAGACTGGTTGGAAGATGATGTGAAGGACGATGAGGTCCTCGGCCCCACATGGAATCAAGGTCATGCGAGTGACCTTAGTAGTTCGGAGGAAAAGGCGGTGCTCGCACAGAGCCACCAGCACATTAAAAGAGGGAGCAGGGTGCAAAAGTGGAGCGGCCATCCCCTAGACAGTACCCCTGCTACTGCCCACCGCACCAAGGGACCAAGCACACCAAAGCCAGCTCCAAGGAGTTTACTGGCGTGGCAGTTCTTCAGACAATGTGATTACGACAAGACACAAGTGGTTTGCACGCTGTGCAATCAGAGCCTGAAGCGAGGCATAAACGTTCTAAACCTGAGCACGACCTGTATGACCAGGAATCTAAGTGCAAAGCATGAACTGCAGTGGAGTAGACACCTCAAAAACCAAGAAAGGTCTCTGGCTCCTCCTGCTTCCTCTTCTGCTGCAGTCTTGGCCTCTTCATCACTCTCTGAAGTGATAGTGGCACCAGCCACCCCGCAAACAGAGGATGTGCCAGCAACGCCATCACCTCGGTCAACAAGCATCTCCACAATGTCCCATGGAAGCGTTCAGCTGTCTATCTCCCAAACACTGGAGCGGAAGAGGAAGTACCCCTCTACCCACCCGTGATCCCTGGCCCTGAATGCCAGCATTTCCAAAGTCCTAACCTTTGAAATGCTGTCATTCTGTCTGGTGGACACGGACAGTTTTAAGAATTTGATGGCGGTGGCTGTCCCACAGTACGTTGTGCCCAGCCGCCACTACTTTTCCAGACGAGCCATCACTTCCCTGCACAACCAAGTGGGGGACAAAATCAGGAGTGCACTGCTCAACACCATTTCTGGCAAGGTCCACCTAACTACGGATACGTGGACCAGTAAGCACGGTCAGGGACATTATATCTCCCTAACAGCACACTGGGTAAATGCAGTGGTGGCTAGGCCTGAGGCGGATATCAGTTTGGCGCATGTCCTTCCACCACTGAGGATTGCAGGGCGTTTCTCTTTGCCTCCTGTTGCTTCCTCCTCCTACTCCACTTCCTCATCCTCTACCGCCTCCTCATCCAGTCAGCGTAATACCTTCACCACCAACTTCAGCACAGGCAGGGGTAAATGACAGCAGGCAGTTTAAAACGTATCTGTTTGGGGGACAAACCCCACACCGCGCAGGAGCTATGGATGGGCATGGAACAACAGACTGATGAGTGGTTGTTGCCAGTGAGCCTCAAGCCCGGCCTGGTGGTGTGCGATAATGGGTGAAATCCAAAACTTATTATGTTACTACACTCTTTTACCCCGCTACCACCTGTCAAGTGTACTTATTTTGTCATCCGGTATAATTTTACTTCACATTCTCTATTATGTGCATTTTCTAGGCCCGTTTCATGTTTTTGCTGTAGTTTCCTATGTACACCAGCAGGTGGCAGCAATGTGTGACCAGGAACTTAATGTCAGTTTAGCATATCTAGACTGTAACAGTACATTCCAGTTTAGCTCCCCCTTTATGAGCAGAGTGGGCTGGCCCATGTCCTGTCTCATAGGGAGGGAAGGAAGTTCAGTTAGTGTACCAGCCACCCCGGCTAGGGGAAGGCTGTGTTGGTAGGAGCTCCCAGTTCTAGGGATCCCAACCCAGGATCCTGTCACGGCTGAGGCCAAAGATCTCCATTCCCAGTCTGAGCCCTTCAGCCTCAACTGGTTGACAAGCAAGCAGTCACTTCCAGTCCTCCAGGAAGAGCCATTCTCTGTGAGCACAGCTGTGAGTAACTATCCAGAGACCAGGAGATGCCAAATTCCTCCTAAGCTAGTCAGTCCCATACCAAGCAGAAGATAGACAGAGCAGAAGACAGATTCCTATTACAGAGCCATAAGCAGATGACTAATCCTGCAAGAGAGCTCCAGACACATGCTAGATGCAGAAGAGATATTGATCCCTGCCATACATTGCCAAATACCTGCTGGGACCTAAAAGACTAATGCTGTATCTCATATGGATTAATGTTGCCTTCAGTAAAGACAAGTTGAATTATACTTCAAGTCTGGATCTCATTCATTCCTCAATTACTCCTACTAGCAACACTTATTTATTGCAAGTGAGCCAGGATCCAGGAGTGCAGCCGTACCAAGGTAGGAGACACCGTTGACACTATACCTACTACTACACAGAGACTTTACACCACTCTGGCATTCCTCACCTGGTACGTGAGTTACAACACCTTAAAGAGCCCTGAGACTGTAACCTGCGCACCCTGCAATTGGAGTCAGAAACAAAAACTATTAAGTATCATTTACACCTGACCCAGTCAGTGCATATTACTGCAGTAGCAGCTCTGGGCCTAGCAGATTTGACGCACATCCCTTGCCCGGCGCATGTGCTGAATTTGGTGGTGCAGAAATTCCTGAAAAATTACCCCAATATGTCAGAGCTGGTGCAGAAAGTGCAGTCTGTCTGTGCGCTCTTTCGGCGCCGCTTCCACCTACACCGCCACATCCACCGCCTCCTCAACCTCCTACTCCACCTAGATCAAGATTCTTTTTTATTTTTGCATATTTTATGTTATTTGAAGTCATTTCCCTATCCACATTTGTTTGCAGAGCACTTGCCATGCTCTTAACCACATTTTGCTGCCTTTTGCAGCCCTCTAGCCCTTTTCCTTTACTTTTTTAGAGCCATTTTATTGCTTCAAAGTTCGGGTCCGCATTGACTAAAATGGGGTTCGGGGTCAAGTTCGGGTCCCGAATTCGAACTTTTTTGCGAAGTTGGGCTGAACCCGGCAAACCCGAACATCCAGGTGTCCACTCAACTCTAGTTAGGATACATTCATATGACAATGAAAAACATTTCTAAAATATTAGTTTTTTTAATGGGCCGTGAATAACAGCTGTCAAAAAATACCACATGTCCTATTTTGTCGTATTCACAGATTGACAGCCCCAATACAATTCAAGGGGAGCTTTTTAGTCAGAATGATTTTTATTGAAATATCACAAATAGATATCGGTTTCTACATAAATGATACAAATTATATGTGGATTATTCATTACATGTTATTACTTGCATAACATTAGTGTACCCACATTATGGTACATTTTATATCATGTCTTGTCGATATATTTTATTTTCAAAAGAAGGTAGAATATAGTTAACCTACCAAAACATTTTAACATTTGCTGTTACAAACTTTCTTTTGTCATTTTTTATTGGTTGTTTTTTCAGAAAAACATCCATGATAAAACAACTGTAAATGGGCCGTTTTGCTATTTTAATTGTCATGTGAATGTACCCTTAGGTTAGCGAGTTAAAGAAAGGGGTCCTCATTCCCTATTCAGAGTGGCGAGCACAGCACAGTATACCACAGTTGTGATGTCTGTCAAGGATAAACTGTATCAGACTCATTAACCTCAGATGATTTTTTTATGTGGGTTGGATATTTTGGCCGAAATGTCTATACCTTATATTATATATTTATAATGTTTGCAGGGTTCATTCTGGCCTTGTGAAGTTGGAGGAGAATGGAAGATTGCTACTTTGTGTCATGTGCTCAAACAGTGTTGGGCAGCCTATCTGTTATAATAGTATCGGCAAAACCAAATATGTTTGTGGTTGTGTAAGATGCCATGTGCACTGTCTCTTGGAAATTTCTCATCAGCTACCAGAAAGCTACTCTGTGATAATGAGGAGCAACAACTCCAAAACAGGTCTCTCTAGAGATGGGTGTCGCTGTTTTGGCTAGCTAAGGCATAATTGTCACAACGCTATGCTGACCTGTTCATGGACAGGTCCTTGTGAACTGTGGCAATCCTGGGAACCATGCAGTGAGAGGGTGGGGTCTATGCAAGCACTGCCCTAAAGTGGACATTCGTGGTCTGTTTTGGGGGATGTTGTCAGAAGGACAGTGCTTGAATGTTTTCTAGAACTGTTACTACCCAATGAAGTTAACTGTGTCATTTTATGTATGTTGCGTTAGGCATTGTGTACTAATACTTATCATAAACACCCTTTTTTGCGGGTGTTGTGTCTTTAATAGATTACTGCTGGTTGTATTACATGTTTTTTATGAGCTGCCACTTGGGCTGCACTGCTCCTAGTTACAGGTGCAAATGATAGAGTGTAGTGCCACATTGTGTGGTTCCTGCTGAGATATGTATGTGGAGCTATAGAGAATACAGTGTGTCAGATGTGGCTGCGAAAAGCTGCAAATGTACTGACTGAGAGCTGCAATAGCAAATTGCCTTTTAGCCACACTAGAGCTTTTAATTCTACAGTCCTGTTGGGTGGTGCCAACCGGTCATCTTAAGCAGCATTGGCCTTGGCCTTGCTTTGGACTGCTACGCCTTCAGCTTCCTGGAGAGTGCATATACTACAGGCTGAGAAAGGCCCTAGAAAATACTGCTGTTGTGACCAGAGACTAGGAGAGAGCCAACTTAAGGTGCCCCCCTGAGTTTAATTTTTGTGATATTCTGAAAGAACCTTTGATGACCACAATCAATATGATGTATGCCATCACTGAAACACTGCAACCAATATGTGTGCCCTTTATGAAAGCCTGTACTGATTCCACCATCAACCTCCAAGCCCTTTGCCTTTAATGGACAGTGTAACTGCCAAGCATTGTACTTATTGTGAATGTAACCATCAAGCATTGTAGCCCCTGTTGGAGCAAAGTTGTTATAAGCTTATTGCCCCATGTCTGCCTCTTCACTGCTCCATTTTCAACTGAGGTCCTGTACTGGGGTCTACAGACAAATCCACAGAACTGAACTTCTTGCATACTGGTACTTGATGCTGCCCCATACAGCCTTATTACCTGCATAAGCTCTTCATATGTGATTATGAAGAATCTGCTGTCATCTTTCATTTGCATCCAGCCTTTTACGTGGTCAAAATAAGATCCAAACAGAACTGAAAAATAATGGTTAAGCTTTATTAGCAACAATGACAATAAAAGTTAATGTTTCTTCCTAAACTAAATTGTTATTGCAATGAATAGGTAAATTGTCTGTTTGTCACTGGCCACAAAATAGTTAATTTCTGGAGTAAAGGCAATAAACAATTGGGGCCCTTCTGGGCCATATAATTAGAGCTTTCTCTTGAACAGAACAGAGTGAGACTTGACATGTAACATTGGTTGTTACAGGCTTCGATAAAAGGGCAGATGGGGTTATCCAAACTGCACATCATCCATCCTCTATGGTAGGGGAAAATGAATAATTTACTAATCATGGTACTTGTCACTTTAATAGATAACTGTCCAGTTATAAACACAGAATTTTCCTAATGAACTGCTGGACCACTCTGACCCAGAGCCTGGCAATAAAAAAATATGGTTGGGGCCAGGTCTGATATCTTGGTGTGTGTTCATTGTTCCTTCTACCCTCAAGGAAGGAAATAGACATGGATTGTGTTTGGCCAGCTTCACAATAATTATGTGTCAGTCAAACACTCATTCAGAGGACTGCTATCTCTCACAATATACGCCCCCCTTCAAAGATATGCAATCAAAGCTGAACATGTATGTGTTCTGAAATGGGATATGCCCTGAAAATTGGAGGCCTCCTAGGACTAGATATTTTATTCTCTCTTGTCTTCCTGTTTTCTCTCTATTCAAGGCCTCTTGCACACGACCATATGTCTTTGGCCTCCTGCACACGACAGTATTTTTTAACGTCCCTGCAAAACGTGGTTCCGTTGTACCGTGATCCGTGCCCGTTTTTTCTTCTGTGGGTCTGCCGTGATTTTTGGAGGATCCACGGACATGAAAAATGAAAAAAAAATCTAAGTCAAGTTTGCCATTGAAATGATAGGAAAAAACGGACACGGATTACGGGCAACGGATCACGGACACGGATGCCAATCTTGTGTGCATCCGTGATTTTCACGGACCCATTGACTTGAATGGGTCCGTGAACCGTTGGCCGTGAAAAAAATAGGACAGGTCATATTTTTTTCACGGCCAGGAAACACGGATCACGGACGCGGCTGCCAAACGGTGCAGTTTCCGATTTTTCCACGGACCCATTGAAAGTCAATGGGACCGCAGAAAAACACGTTAAACGGGACAACGGCCACGGGTGCACACAACGGTCGTGTGCAGGAGGCCTTTTTCTGTATTTTGCGGTCCGTTTTTAACGGATTCGTTGTTCAGTTTTTTGTTTTGTTTTCATTCCGTAGTTCCGCAAAAAATCTCTGTATTGTTTCAGTATGCAATTTATTTTTTTGCGAATCGCAAACAGAAACAGAAAATTTGTGATGTCCAGTAATGTAATGTACAGTAGTTTTTTTTACAGTAAACACATGGGTAAAGTGGGCATGGATCCGCAAAAAACTGATTACATACGGATGTGTTCTGTATACATTCCGTATTTTTTGCTGAACCATTGAAATTAATGTGTCCGCATACGGACCGCAAACAGAATCCTCAAAAACGGATTGGAAACTGAAAAAATAAACGTTTGTGTGCAAGAGGCCTAACACAAAGAAAGCAAGAGTCAGAGGAAAAAGTGACTTGTTATGATCAAGCATTTAAAAATTATGCCTTAATGGGGCAGATGCCTGTTCCTGTTTATACACATACAAGTGTCAGAAAAAACATTGGCTCATTTTGAACAAGGCTCAAAACATTCCCCTTTTTTTGGGAGCAGCAGTACAGTGAAAATGTGAGATGGCAATAGTTAGCAGCAGTATCAATACAGCATGAAACAGACAAGGTAGTTGATGTGTGGCTGTGTTGGGGAAGTAGTAGTAGCAAGGCATTTAATGTGCGGCTGTGTAGGGTCTATGGTAGTGAGAGTGAAGGGCGTAGCAGCTAGGGCAGTGGTGACAGCAGAAGCCAAGCAGTACCGAGCATGATGGTAGGCAGGCAATGGCAGATCTCAGGTCTCAACCTCAAGTTTCTGAAAATCTTCATGGATCCATGCCTAGTTCATTTTGACAAATGTGATGTTTGGTACACTTGTGGATGGCAACTTTTTCCATCTGGGCATGAAGACACCACCTGCTATGCTAAAAACCCTTTCAGAAGGGTTGACACTGGAAGCTGGACAAGACAGTAAAGAAAGATCAAACGGACGGTTTCAGATTCAGGTGCGTTTGAAAACTGCTGTATAATTTTCATGTGACAAAACCTTTAAGTAATGATAAATCTATTGGGCCACATAGGGTCCCACCCATCCTGTCCAGGCTACCCACTGCATAAAAAGTGGGTTTACAAATAAATGTGTATCTTTTTGATGATCTCCCCCATTGTGTCTGTATCCTGTCATTCTCCTATGCAATCTGTACCTATCTGGATTAGTACAGAAGGGAAATTTAGTAATTTTTAGATAGATTTCGATATTTTCGTGAGGCAAATTGCGTTAATAAACTGCTATTTCTTGGCTGCTGAGAGCCTTTATAGTTGTGTAGAACACTGTGCCTTGCAGTAACATGCATAGGGAGTCTGCTTTGGTAGTGAAATAATACTGTGAGTCCATATGACATGCAGATGACAGGTGTCGCTCTAAGGCCCCTTTCACACGGGCGAGATTTCCGCGTGGGTGCAATGCGTGAGGTGAACGCATTGCACCCGCACTGAATCCGGACCCATTCATTTCTATGGGGCTGTGCACATGAGCGGTGATTTTCACGCATCACTTGTGCGTTGCGTGAAAATCTCAGCATGCTCTATTTTGTGTGTTTTTCACGCAATGCAGGCCCCATAGAACTGAATGGGGCTGCGTAAAAATTGCAAGCATCCACAAGCAAGTGCGGATGAGGTGCAATTTTCACGCATGGTTGCTAGGAGATGATCGGGATTGGGACCCGATCATTATTATTTTCCCTTATAACATGGTTATAAGGAAAAATAATAACATTCTTAATACAGAATGTTTAGTAAAATAGGGCAGGAGGGGTTAAAAAAAATCATAATAAATTTGACTCACCTCATCCACTTGTTCGCGCAGCCCGTCTTCTTCTTTGCTGTCCAGGAGGAAAAGGACCTGTGGTGACGTCACTGTTCTCATCGCGCAGTGACGTCACCACAGGTCCTTTTCCTCAAAGAACAAGTGGATTAGGGTGAGTTAATTTTTTAAAATATTTTTTCTTTAACCCCTCCAGCCCTATTTTACTAAGCATTCTGTATTAAAAATACTATTATTTATAATTTTTGTTATAAGGGAAAATAATAAAATTGGCACAACACCTAACCCAAACTTCTGTGAAGAAGTTCAGGTTTAGGTACCAAACATGCCGATTTTTCTCACGTGCGTGCAAAGCGCATTAAAATGCTTTTGCGCGCGAAATATTGCGCATTTTTCCCGCGACGCACACGCATCTTATCCGGCCCAAATCCATGACACCCGTGTGAAAGAGGCCTTAGAATCACTGCACACTTCACTTATTTGGGCAGTCACATGGCCAAAACTGACCAAGTAACTCAAGCATGAACTCAGCCTTACAGGTCGATGTTAGTGCCAAGTAGAAAGCACTCCTTTTTACACCGTCGCCAGCTGATTCCACATACATAGATGTCTACAGAACCTGTTCTATTAAATGCATATACAAGTAGAGCCCCCTGACAGAGTGGAGACGGTGTCAACAATAAGTTTGTGTTGACATCACTGATTAGTTTGCACTTCCTCTGACAGAGTCTGGAGTTGGCAGCAGTATGAGGAGGCCACCGAGTGACAAAATGACCGAGTATGGAGTTGGCAGCAGTATGAGGAGGCCACCGAAGGGCACAATGACAGATTATGGAGGTGGCAGCAGTATTAGGAGGCCATGAGTGGCACAGTAACAGGGTATGGAGTTGGCAGCTATATGGGGAGGCCACCAAGTGGCACAATGACTGAGTCTGGAGTTGGCAGCAGTATGAGGAGGCCACAGTGTGGCACAATGACAGAGTCTGGAGGTGGTGGGATCAGGAGAAGGCCACCAAGTGGCACAATGACAGCCTGGAGATGGCAGCAGCATGAGGAGACCACAGAGTAGCCCAATGACAGAGTGTGGAGGTGGCAGCAGCAGCATCAGGAGAAGGCCACTGAGTGGCACAATGACAGAGTCTGGAGTTGGCAGCAGTATGAGGAGGCCACCGAGTGACACAATGAGAGTCTGGAGATGGCAGCAGTATGAGGAGGCCAACCGAATGGCACAAAGAGTCTGGAGATGGCAGCAGCATGAAAAGACCCCAGAGTGGCCCAATGACAGAGTGTGGAGGTGGCGGCAGCAGCATCAGGAGGAGACCACAGAGTGACAAAGAGACATAGTGGGGAAATGGCAGCAGCAGCATCAGGATACCACAGAGTGGCAAGGTAACATAGTGTGGAGGTGGCAGCAGCATCAGGATACCACAGAGTGGCAATGTGACAGTGTGGATAAGGCATCAGCATCGGGATACCAGAGAGTAGCAAGGTGACATAGTGTGAAGATGGCAGCAGCAGCATCAGGATACCACAAAGTGGGAGGTAGGTGGCAATACTAGTACCTGCTGACGAAGGTGGGTGAAAGAAGGAGCACTTGGCATCAGATATGTGGCATCAGGTGGGTGGCAGCATCAGAGTAGTAGCTGAGGTAGGTAGCCAGAAGTAACCAGTCTCTTTTTTTTCAAGGTTTGGGTGAGGCAGCATGGATGATCTAATCAGATACATCAGGCTCAGGCATTGGTGGGTGGAAATCCTGGCTAATCCATGCCTGATTCATCTTGACAAAGGTCAGTGTCTCTACATTTTGGGTGGACAGGAGTTCTCCTTAGGGTAACTATGGCCCCGACCGCACTAAACACCCACTCTGATGCCACACTACTGGCCGGCCAGGACAGCTTTTCCAGGGAAAATTCTGTTAGTTGAGCACACAAATACAGTTTGGCTGCCAAGTAGTCCTGCAGGTCTTCAATGTGGGTTGGCAGAGTGCTGTTCAAGTATGCCACCACCTGCTGGTTCAGGTCCTGCTCCAGGTCTACCTGCTGCTGCTAGTGAGTAGAGATGACATAACATTTTCCGTTCGCGAACAGCAAATGCGAATTTTCGCAAATGTTCGCGAACGGGCAAACCGGGTGAACCGCCATTGACTTCAATGGGCAGGCGAATTTTAAAACCCACAGGGACTCTTTCTGGCCACAATAGTGATGGAAAAGTTGTTTCAAGGGGACTAACACCTCGACTGTGGCATGCTGGAGGGGGATCCATGGCAAAACTCCCATGGAAAATTACATAGTTGACGCAGAGTTGGATTTTATTCCATAAAGGGCATAATTCACCTAACAATCCATTATTTTTTTTTTTTTTTTAACAACGTGGTTTAAAACATCCAGTGTGTGTATACGATCAGGTATGATGTTGTATCGATCAGGTAGTGTAAGGGTTACGCCCGCTTCACAGACATTGACAGACCAAACTCCCCTTTTAATGCACCGCAAACAGTCCATTTGCCCAACCGCAAACTTCCCATTTGCACAAGGTTGGATACCAAGCTAGCCATGTACCGTTGATGTTATTGAAGGTTTCTTCCTCCACCCAGCCACGTGCAACACCAAGGGTCCCGGAAAGGTGAATTGAATTGATTTTTTGAATGGGGAGATGGTTAAAAAAACGCTGGCTCCCTCCCCTTTGTTTGAATCCACGGTCACTGCGTCTGTGCCGTGCAATTTACTGTCCCACCCAATATGAGTGCTATTTTCTATAGTTCTCTCTTCTCATCAGTTTAATCCCTGTTAAGTCCCCAATCTGGGGTCCATTTATTAAATAGATTTTTCGAACAGGGAGATGGTTACAAAATTGCTGGCTCCCTCCCCTTTGTTTGAATCCACACCAAGGTCACTGCGTCTGCGCCGTGCAATTTACTGTCCCACCCGATATGAGTGGTATTTCCTGTAGTTCTGTCTTCTCATCAGTTTAATCCCTGTTACGTCCCATATCAAGGTGGGATTGCCTTTTGTGAGAAAAAATTTAGGCCGGGTATCTTCGACTGCCTTCACAGTGACAGACCAAACTCTGATACACCAAACTGAATTGATTTTAGGAACCGGGAGATGGAAAAAGCAGCTTGGTCGGTCCTCTTACTCCCAAGTTGGGGCACTGCGCGTGTACGGAGCAATGTGCTGTGACACCCTATATGAGTGATGTCTTAACTAGTCCTATTCCTATCAGTTTAATCCCTGTTACGTCCCCTATCCAGGGATGTGTGTCGAATTGATTAACCATTGTCGAATTAACGAACCATTACGACATCCTGGAATAATTTAGTTCTGAGCTCTGTACTTGATTTGTATTGGAATTGTTGGGGATTTTTTAAATTGTCTGCATTATTTCTAATAAACTATTAAGAGACTTTATTATAATTTTTTTTATTTTATGTACTAAAAACCCACCCATACAACTTAAAAAAAGATAAATAAATAAATTTATGTTTTTTCTATGAAAAAACATCCAGCCGTCCCGATCGCTTTTGGTCTGATCATAATGAAGCAACGGCCTTATCATCTGGGGTGTGGCAACATTGCCAACACACTCATAGAGGTGATGATCACTTCATTGTGATACGCAAGCCCCTTCACCACAACAAGGTAACGATCACGAAAGGGGAATTGAAACTTGTATGCGCCTTTTTTTCGTTTTGTTTTTGCAGCCACAGTGCAGCACTAGAGGCCAGAAAAATTAGGCATGTACACATGCTTAAAAAACAATGTTATTGTTGCAGCTGTTGTAGCAGCGGCCGGAAAAATTGATGTTTTCAAGGCAGAAAGGTGACTAAAACATTGCGGCTTGAACCCTAGTTGGTGGCGGAGAATTCACGATAGTCATCCGGTATGCAGACATTAAATACAGCAGCGTGGGGACCATTTTGAGGCCAAGGCATGTCAGGCCTTTTGTTAGTTAAACGTATTCCCTACTGTTAGTCCCTTCGGGATCCATGCCTCATTCATCTTAATGAAGGTGAGGTAATCAACACTTTTTTGACTGAGGCGACCTCTTTTGTCAGTGACAATGCCTCCTGCTGCACTGAAGGTCCTTTCTGACAGGACACTTGAAGCGGGGCAGGCCAGAAGTTCTATCGCAAACTGGGATAGCTCAGGCCACAGGTCAAGCCTGCACACCCAGTAGTCAAGGGGTTCATCGCTCCTCAGAGTGTCGATATCTGCAGTTAAGGCGAGGTAGTCTGCCACCTGTCGGTCGAGTCGTTCTCTAAGGCTGGATCCCGAAGGGCTGTGGCGATGTGTAGGACTGAAAAAGCTCTGCATGTCCTCCATCAACAACACATCTGTAAAGTGTCCTGTCCTTGCCGCCGTGGTCGTGGTAGGAGGAGGATTACTTTGACCTCTTCCCCAGTTAGTGCTGTGACATCCCCCTTATAAGCTGTGTAAAGCATATTTTTTAGTTTGGTTTTGAACTGCTGCATCCTTTCTGACTTCCGGTAATTTGGTAACATTTCCGCCACTTTCTGCTTATACCGGGGGTCTAGTAGCGTGGCCACCCAGTACAGGTCGTTCTCCTTCATCCTTTTTATACGAGGGTCCCTCAACAGACATGACAGCATGAAAGACCCCATTTGCACAAGGTTGGATGCCGAGCTACTCATTTCCCGTTGCTCCTCCTCACTGATGTCATTGACGTTCTGTTATTCCCCCCAGCCACGTACAAGACCATGGGTCCCAGATGGGTGACAACAACGAGCACCCTGGGATGCCTGCTGTGGTTGGTCTTCCTCCTCCTCAAAGCCACATTCCTCCTCTGACTCCTCTTTCTCATACTCCTCTTGCAGCGTTGCCGCAGGTCCGGCTAGCGATGATGACAAGGCTGTTTCTGGTGG
Organism: Bufo gargarizans; assembly: GCF_014858855.1. Taxonomy (NCBI): domain Eukaryota; kingdom Metazoa; phylum Chordata; class Amphibia; order Anura; family Bufonidae; genus Bufo; species Bufo gargarizans. The sequence goes on from NC_058081.1 coordinate 545,496,804, forward strand.
TGATGGTGACCACAACTCTTCCTTTTCACGCTCATCTACAGCCTGATCCAGCACTCTTCGCAGGGCACGCTCCAGGAAGAAAACAAATGGGATGAGGTCGGTACGACTGACTAGGTTTGTAACCTCCTCAAAAGGACGCATGAGCCTACAGGCATTGTGCATGAGCGTTTAGTAACATGGCAAAAAAATTCCCAGCTCCGCAGAGGCTGTCCTAGCACCCCGGTCATACAAATACTCATTGATGGCTTTTTCTTGTTGGAGCAGGCGGTCGAACATTAGGAGTGTTGAATTCCAATGTGTCGGGCTGTCGCAAATTAAGCGCCTCACTGGCATGTTGTTTCGGCGCTGAATGTCTGCAAAGTGCACCATGGCCGTGTAGGAACGCCTGAAATGGCCACACACCTTCCTGGCCTGCTTGAGGACGTCCTGTAAGTCTGGGTACTTAGACACAAAGCGTTGTACGATGACATTCAACACATGTGCCATGCACGGCACATGTGACAACTTGCCCAAATTCAATGCCGCCAACAAATTGCTTCCATTGTCACACACCACTTTGCCGATCTCCAGTTGGTGTGGGGTCAGCCACTGATCCACCTGTGCGTTCAGGGCGGACAGGAATGCTGGTCCGGTGTGGCTCTCTGCTTTCAGGCAAGTCAACCCCAAGACAGCGTGACACTGTCATATCCGGGATGTGGAATAGCCCCTGGGGAGCTGGGGGGATTCAGTTGATGTGCAGCCAGACGCCACAGCAGAAGAGGACTCAGCCGAGGAGGTTATGGAAGAGGATGGAGTAGGAGGAGTGGAGGAGGTGGCAGTAGGCCTGCCTGCAAGTCGTGGCGGTGTCACCAACTCCGCTGCAGAGCCACGCATGCCATGCTTGGCAGCCGTCAGCAGGTTGACCCAATGCGCAGTGTAGGTGATACACCTGCCCTGGCCGTGCTTTGCAGACCAGGTATCAGTCAGATGGACCCTTGCCCCAACACTGTATGCCAGAGATGCCATGACTTCCTTTTCAATCACCGAGTAGAGGTTTGGGATTGCCTTATTAGAAAAAAAAATTTGTCCGGGTACCTTCCACTGTGGTGTCCCAATAGCGACAAATTTTTTTAAGGCCTCAGACTCCACCAGCTGGTATGGTAAAAGCTGGCGGGCTAAGAGTTCCGTCAAGCCAGCTGTCAGACGCCGGGCAAGAGGGTGACACTGTGACATTGGCTTCTTACACTCAAACATTTCCTTAACAGACACCTGACAGTGGGCAGATGAGATGGAACTGCTCAAGGTGAGAGGCGGAGTGGCGGGTGGTTGAGAGGGGGCAAGGAGGACAGCAGTGGTTGACGTGGCTGAAGATGCTGGACCAGGAGAAGGATGGTGGCTTTGAGCTTGTGTGCTGCTTCTACTCGTCATCATGTGTTGATCCCATAGGCGTTTGTGATGTGCGATCATGTGCCTTCGCAAAATAGTTGTACCTAGGTGGGTGTTGGATTTCCCACGACTCAGTTTCTTTTGGCACAGGTTGCAAATGGCATCGCTGTTGTCAGAGGCAGACACACCAAAAAAATGCCACACTGCTGAGCTTTGCAATGACGGCATTCTGGTGGTGGCAACAGCATGCGTTGATTGGCGTGCTGTCTGGCTGACCCCGGGTGCCGATACATGCTGTCTGATTGTGCCACTAGCTCCTTGCGACGACCTCCCCCTGCTTCCAACTCGTCTCCTCCTTCTCTCTATCTCCCCTTCTGAACTTTCCCCCTCTTCTTCTCTTCGAGCAGGCACCCACGTGGCATCCACGGACACATCGTCATCATCAACCGCTTCACTTGTATCTGACACCTCAGCAAAGGAAGCAGCAGCGGGTACATCATCATCATCATCATCACACTGTACATCCATGTGTGTAATGCTGCCTGACTGAGACATATCCCTGTTATCTACATCCCCTGGCAATAATGGTTGCGCATCACTAATTTCATCCAACTGATGTGTAAATAACTCCTCTGAGGGATCAAGTGAAGCGGCTGTGGTGGCTGTGGTGGTGGTGGCGGCGGGCGGGAGAGTGGTGACCAAAGCTGAGCTGGAGGAGGATGGTGCGTCAAGGTTCTTAGCGGAAGCTGTTGAAGATTGGGTGTCCTATGTAAGCCAGTCAACTATTTTCTCCAAATTTTTTGGGTTCAGGGAACGTGGCCTCTGAATACTGGGCATTATTCCAGGGCTAGTGGAAATCACAGCACCACGAACATGACGGCCCCTGCGGCGTGGCCTGCCTCTGCCTGTCATTTTTTATTAGATAAGTGTTACTATGCGTGCAAGGTACTGTGCCACTCTATATAAGTGGTGGGCAGTGGGCACAGTACAGTCTGTGTGGGCCTGACACACACGGGCTTGCAAATGTGATTAGATCACAGTTAAATTTAAAATATAGTTGTTTTTTTTCTGAAAGGTATTTGGGTGAATGACACTGTCACAACCAGACAGCTGAGAAGCTCTGACAGAGGCCTTTCAGAACCTCCTCCTTGAGTTCTCTTTGTTGTGCTGTTCAGTTCCTCATCTCGTTAGCCTCTCTCAGCTGTCATGGAGTTGGACTGATTGCTTCCCTTTAAATCCCTCCCCATGGTGCATTGCTGGACGGTTTATACTTCCTCCTGGAGTGTGTGTGCATGCTGATCTTGTTTTCCTGTCTGCTACAAAGTTAAGTGCTGAACATTTATCTGTTATTTTCTGTTTGCTGGATCCCAGGTGACCCTGACTCCCTCCGTGTCTGGTGTAGGGAGCCAGTGGTCGTGTCCCCTCACTATTGTAGGGTGTTCAGGGGTTATATAGTCGAGGTACGTGGATATGCAAACCTCCACCTTTCGGATCTTTGCATAGGCTGAGCAGCCAGGGATAGTCTCAGGTCTTGAGCAGGGGTCTCCCTTTTGGTTCCTTAGCTTTGGATCCACTCAGTCATATATGCATGTTGCTTTGTCTTGTTTCCTGTACACCGTCCGTGACAGACACCCTGTAACGGTATAAGTGCAGGCCTAACCAGCCACTAGCCAGTGGACACAATACAGTATGTGTGGGGGCCTGACAATAAGCCACTAACCGCTTTCACCACAAATAACTGCAACAGTGAAGTGCGTATATATTTTTCTTTTTGTACTAAAATAGGCCAATAAAGGCTATTCAACATAGCACTTGCACCCCAATAACAAGAACAAATTGCTGGAATGACAAGCTGTATAATGGCTATTTAGATCCCCAAATAATTTTTCCCTGCACTTGTAAATCGCTTTTCTAGCATTGTTCCTAGCGCCTTCTGACGTCTCTCCCTGCACTAAGATGCTGTGAAATTATTGCTCTCTATCCTTTGCCTGAACTTATAAATAGTTTTTTCATTTTTTTTTTTTTTTTACAATGAGGTTTTTCCTATTGCTGTCTCTAGCGCTTTCTCACATTTGTCCCTGCACTCAGAATGCTGGAAAATGTCTGAATCTAAGATGGCCACTGTATTTATAGGACTGTGACATCAAAGGCTGGCTGGCTGCTGATTGGCTGCATCATGCATATCAGTCTGGGTGATCCCGCCTTCCCATACTTCCTTTCTCCATGTCCTCAAACGTACAGCTCCATTTTAGAAAAATGTGATTAGTTACCACGAAGCGTAAGGAAATTGGCATTCGTTGCAAATTTAATTTTTCCTGAAATTCAGATCGAATTCCACTTTGTCAGCTTCAATTCGCTCATCTCTAGTTATGTCCATGGCCATGTCAAAGCAGCCCAATGGATAGTCATAAGGGAGTGTCTATGTAACGAGTGGAAGGAGCTATAAACTAGCTGGGCATTGTTAAGGGCAGTGCTGGAACTGTGGTGGAGAAAGGAGAATGGACTTGGGTGGATATAGCAACAGGAAGTGCTACATACAGGAGATAAACAACCCAGAGGGATTGGTTTACATGGGAAATATGGGTTGGGAGAGTACAAATGGTAAAATACAAAGTTTACTGGTTACTTTTATTATAAAGGTCAGTATGAATCCAGCGATACCTTTATATGTATAGGTTTTCTTGCATTCTGATAGTGATAAAAAAAATTAGTGGGGGAAAAAAAAATCAGTTTTATTTTTTGTTGCCATATTTTGACCCATATAACTTTTTTATAATTATGTGTATGGAGCTGTATGGGGGCTCCTTTATTGCGGGGCAATCTAAACTATTCATTGATACCATTCGGGAGTGTGTATGACTATTTGATAACTTTTTATTGAATTTTTTTGCAGAAAATGAAGAGACCAAACACAGTGAATGGACCATTTGGACGTTTTTTCCCGTTTTGCTGTTTGCCATATGGGGAATATCTTTTTATAATTTTTATACTATGGGCATTTTTCGCACATCGCAACACCCCTGATGTGTATTTTTTTATTTCTTTTATTTTTATTTTGGGGAAAAGGGGTGATTTGAATTATAATGTTTTTTTTATTTTTTTATTTGTAAACTGTTGTTTTTTTTTACTTTTTTTTATAGTTCTCAATCATCTGATTGCTATTATCATAGATTCCAATGCATTTGCATTGGAATCTATGATGTGTAAGAAGGTACCTGGTATCATTGTGGATGGAAGGTATGTTTCACCGAGGTTCCTGGCTTTGGTGAAGTAAGAGCCAGTATTTTATGTGTCAGCTGCAGCTATTGCTAATTGACACCTTGAGATTTAGCTGGGAGTAGTCAAAGTGCTGGGTGGGTGACTACTCCCCATGTTCCCGGCCGGGTTTTGCCAGGCATAAAAACCAGCCAGCAATGCCAGGTGTGTGGATTTACCTCCCTCTGACAGTGAAGCTCAGGAGTCTGTGTGCTGTGAACTCAAGGCTGTGCTGTGATTTGAGGTTTGAGCCGGACTGGAGGACTCGGGCCCCTCTAAAGACGAACAGGCCGCCTATACACTTGATGAGGCTGAACTGCTAACAGGGTGTGAATTAACACCCAGGAGAAAAGGTGACTTTTATTGTTTATGGACTTTCCTTGTGTGTTAACAAACACCAAGCCATCTGCATTTTGTGATGCACCTTATCTGCATTTTGTTATACACCAATGTGTGAATAAATACCACTATTTGATTCAAGAACTGTGTACTTTGCCTCTGTACTGCATCCGCTAGTCCTAACTACCAGAGCTAATCCCCACAGATGATTTTACTGCTTTCCTACTTTACTACTATGCAGCAGCCTCCTGTCATTCATAAAGACAGGGGCTGCTGCATACACGTTCCGGCTCCTCCGATCGCCACACGGGGAGCTGGAGCACCACCGAAAGTGTGCAGTTTCAGTTTCAGCGTCCTCAGATGCCGTGGTCAGGATTGACCGCGGCATCTGGGGGGATAAATGTCTGCAGTCGGCATTACTGCCGGTTGCGGTATTGAACCACGGGTGTCTGCTAAAAGAAGCAGGCAGCCACCTGCGGCTACCATCTTTAAACACCAGCCCAGCGCTGTACATGTACAGCGTTGGGCGTGAAGGGGTTAAAGCCATATTAATATTGGAAAAACTCTTTAATGCATATTAAAGGTGATCTGCGGAAATGAAGAAAATGAAAATATCGAAATATTACTTTTTTATAAATATATTCCCAAATACCTTTCATTAGTTATAATTAGAGATGAGTGAATCGAAGCTGATGAAGTGGAATTCTTTCTGAATTTCAGGTAAAATTTGATTAATACCGAATGCGAATTTCCTCGCACTTTGTGGTAACAAATCACATTTTTTCCTAAAATGGCTGCTACACAATCTAGGACATGGGGCAAGGAAGTCTGGGAAGGCGGGATTACCCATATTGATATGCATGCAGCCAATCAGCAGCCAGTCCTGTGATGGCACAGCCCTATAAATATGGCAGCCATCTTAGATCCTGCCATTCACCAGCTTACAGGAAGAGACGTGTCTGCAGGCGCTAGGGACAGTGATGAGAAAGACTTGATTGTGGTGAAAAAAAAAAAAGATTTACAAGTGCAGGGAAAGATTACTCAAGGTGTAGAGAAAGGATAGGGAGGAATCATTCCATCAGCATTTCTGTTGAACAACAGAGTTCAGTCGAGGAGGTGACAGCCTGGGTAATAGGAACAATCCGAATACACCTTGCTGCCCTGACTGAGGATCCAAGTTGCCATTATACAGCTCTGTAATTCCAGCAAACCGTTCTTATTAGGGTGCAAGTGCTGTTTGATACAGGCATTAACAGGGGTTATTACAAGGGAATATTTATACGTTTTATTTGCCCTTGTGCGGTGCAGTAATATGTTCTAAAGCATTTTTTGGCTTGTGTTAGTGAGAAAAAAAAGGGCTTATTAGTATGGTGAAGGGCAAAAATTACAGCCCTTTTTATCGTGTATTAGTGGCAAAAGTAAAATATATTTGCCGCTCAGCGGTGCAGTTATCTATTATAAAGCCCTTTTTTCTGTGTATTAGTGGAAAAAGAAAAAATATCTTTGCCGCTTAGCAGTGCAATGATATATTGTTAAGCAATATATTTTGAAGTGATATATTGTGAAAAATATTTTCTGTGCATTAGTGGCGAAATAAATAATGTATTTGCCGTCCAGCGTTGTACTTCTCTGTTGAAAAGCCTGTTGTGTAAAAGTAGAAAAAAATTTGGGCCTTATTGATGTTCTGCGGTGCAGTGATATATTGTGAAGCCCTGTTTTCAGTGTATGACTGGCAGAATGGGTTCACGGAGGCAGCGGTGGTAGCAGTGGTCAGTCAGTGCCGAGTGTTGGGGGTAAAATCATCTACTCGGCGGTGTGGCAGTTTTTTCTTAAGCCGCCAGAGAAGGTGAACAGTATGCAGTGGAGATGGAGGCAGGGAGTCCCTCCGAGTCACTTTCACAAATGGCCTGATGCATGCTCACTTGCTTGCGTAGTGACATCCGAATTGTCACCATTCAGCAGAGGGATGACTTCTGGCTCTCCACCTTGTTGGACCCTCGTTACACCCGCTGAGAGGGAGAACAAACTGAACTACTATAGAGACATCCTATGTAGTCAGTTGGCCGCTGCCTATCTGCGCCATCTTCGACTCTTTCGCAGGTCCGACCGGGGGGCTCTCTGCACTCATGTTCCGCAACCGTGGCTGCTGGGGAGGGGTGGGGTGGCAGGAGCAGTACCAGCTCGATCAGCAGCAGCCTGAGTCTAAAGTCGCTGATGAGCAGCTTTCTTCATCCGCATAGAGAAGAAAGTAATCACCAGCAGCAGCAGCTAGACCTGGAGCAGGAGCTGAACCAGCAGGTGGTGGCACACTTGGACAGCACTCTGCCAACCCACATTGAAGATCCACTGGACTACTGGGCAGCCAAACTGGATTTGTCACCGCAACTAGCAGAGTTTGCCCTGGAAAAGCTGTCCTGCCTGGCAAATAGTGTGGCATCAGAGCGGGTGTTTAGTGTGGCGAGGGCCACAGTTACCCCAAGAAAAACTCTCCTGTCACCCAAAATGTGGAGAGACTGACGTGTGTCAAGATTAATCGAGCATGGATTAGCCAGGATTTACACCCACCAATGCCTGATGTATCTGATTAGATCATCCATGCTGCCTCACTCAAACCTTGAAAAAAGAGACCGGTTACTTCTGGCTACCTACCTCAGCTACTACTCTGATGCTGCCACCCACCTGATGCCACACATCTGATTCCAAGTGCTCCTTCTTTCACCCACCTTCATCAGCAGGTACTAGTATTGCCACCCACCGCCCCACTCTGTTACCGGGTCACTTTGTGGTCTCCTGATGCTGCTGCTGCCATCTCCACACTATGTCACCTTCACACTCTATGGTATCCTGATGCTGCTGCTGCCATCTCCACCCTGTCACCTTGCCACTCTGTGATATGCTAATGCTGCCATCTCCACACTATGTCACCTTGCCACTCTGTGGTTTCCCGATGCTGCTGCCTTATCCACACTGTCACATTGCCACTCTGTGGTATCCTGATGCAACAAGAACTCGCCTGTCCACCCAAAATGTGGAGAGACTGACGTGTGTCAAGATGAATCAGGTGTGGATCAGCCAGGATTTCTACCCACCAATTCCTGATACATCTGATTAGATCATCCATGCTTCCTTACCCAAATCTTGACAAAAGAGACCGGTTTCTTCTGGCTACCTGCCTCAGCTACTATTCTGATGCTGCCACCTGCCTCATGCCACACATCTGATGCCAAGTGCTCCTTCTTACACCCACCATCGTCAGCGGGTACTGTTATTGCCACCCACCTCCACACGCTGTCTTCGTGCCACTCTGTGGCCTCTTCCTGATGCTGCTGCAAACTCTGTCATTGTGCCACTCTGTGACCTCCTGATGCTGCCGCCACCTCCGGACTCTGTCATTGTGCCAGTCTGTGGCCTCCTCATGCTGCTGCCACTTCCAAACGCTGTCATTGTGCCACTCTGTGGCCTCCTCATGCTGCTGTCACCTTTACAATCTCTCGCTGTTGTGCAATTCTGTGGCCTCCTGATGCTGCTGCTGCCACCTCCGCAATCTCTTATCATCATGCCACTCTGTGGCTTCCTGATGCTGCTGCCACTTCCGCAATCTCTCGCTCACTGTTGTGCCACTCTGTGGCATCCTGATGCTGCTACCACCTCTAGACTCTGTCATTGTGCCACTCTGTGGCCTCCTCCTGATGCTGCTGCTGCCAGGGGGGCTCTACTTGTATAAGCATTTAATAGAACAGGTTTTGTTTACATCTATGTGGAATAAGCTGACAACGGTGTAAAAGGAGTGAGCTTCTTCTTGACATTGACCTGTAAGGCTGAGTTCATACTTATTTGGGCCCCATGACTGCCCAAATAAGTGAAGTGTGCAGTGATTCTAAAAGCGACGCCTGTCATCTGCATGTCATACTGACTCTCAGTATTATTTCACTACCAAAGCAGACTCCCTATGTGTGTTGTTGCAAGGCACAGAGTTCTACACCACTATAAAGTCTCTCAGCAGCCAGGAAATAGCAGTTTTTTTTACGTAGTTTGCCTCGAATATATTTGGATCGAACCAAATTTATCCCAAAAAGTTTGGCAAACCTGTGAATTGAATTTTTTAAACATTTCCTAATTTTTAGTTATAATAGCTTGTTTTGTCTAGGGAGCAATCATGAGGAGAAATAAAATGTCAGCTGTCCTATTAGTACACACAAAACCTGTCCTAATCACACAGGAGGACAAGTTACTTCAGAACACTGATCAAAGAGCTGCCTCATTCTCCTCTCTGCTCTGCTTGTCAGGTGTTATGATCCTGAATACGGCTGAATATCTGCCCTTTGCAGTATTGTCCTGTTTTTTTTTGCGGGTCCGTGGAATGGACATACGGATACGGACAGCACACTGTCATATTCATAAGGCTACATTAACACTGGCGTTTTGGCTTTCAGTTTGCGAGATCTGTTCAGGGCTCTCACAAGCGGTCTAAAATGGATCAGTTTTGCTCTAATGCATTCTGAATGGAACAGGATCTGCTCAGAATGCATCAGTTTGCCTCTGTTTAGTCTCCATTCCGCTTTGGAGGTGGACACCAAAGAGCTGCTTGCAGCATTTTGGTGTCCATCTGACGAAACTGAGCCAAAACGGATCCGTTGTGACACATAATGTAAGTCAATGGGGATGGATCTGTTTTCTATGAAACAATCTGGCTCAATAGAAAACGGATCCGTCCTCCATTGACTTTCAATCTATCTTGGCTATGTTAAAGATAATAGAAACGGATCCGTTCTGAACGGATGCAGACAGTTGTATTGTCTAAACGGATCCGTCTCTGCAGATGCATGACGGATCCACACCAAACGCAAGTGTGAAAGTAGCCCAAGCCCTTAAGGAAATACCTCACCTTTCCCCTGTATAAAGTCTTCAATGAAGTTCTGGAAATCTTCAGCTGGTTGAAAGATTTTGAGAATCTTGGTAAAATGAAAGAATGATACAATGATGTCTTTTGGATTTCGCATTGTGTAAATAATCTGAAAAACAAATAAAGTATATATAACAATGTGTCTTGCATACCACATTAAAGTGTTTTTCATTTATAACAAATTTATTTCTGTTTTAATATGGAATTCCATTGACATTTATATGATGAGTTCATTAGAAAACGAAAGCTATCCCTTTGTAGCATTTACAGATGTGCAAATTTCTTGAAATTCGTTTTAAGTCCGATTCCAAAGAATTGTTCAGAAAATTTCATTCAGGTCTAAGTTGATTCTACCTGAATAAAAAGAGCTTCAAAAGGCCTGAACATGTGTATGACACTGAGTCCGCTAGGACTCATGTTTTCTTTCTTGTCTTTCTCTTTTTTTATTTTGTTTTGCCTTTTTTTCTCCCTTCCCTTTCAAAAAAACTAGTGTCAGAGTGACACTGACATAAATAGCTATTAATAGATGCATGGTTGATGGCATTAACAAACAGCATGTTTAAAACTGCACTGCACCATCTTTTCAAAATTAACTGGGCAATCTAAGAAGCAGTGGTTTGTATTGGACCTGTTTCACACTTGCGTTGTTTTCCGGTATTGAGATCTGGCAGAGGATCTCAAAAAAGGAAAAAAACTGTTCCGTTTAGTCCATTCTGAATGGACCGGACACAAAACTGCTGCAAGCTGGTCACTAAAAACAATGTAAGACTTTCAATGTACTTGGTGATGGATCTGGTTTGTTCCATTTTGATCATCACACAACTGCATCTTAACGCAACAGATGCATACTGATGTGCAAAATCAAAACGGATCAGTTTAATTCCAGTTTTGCCCATGACAGGCATCGCTCTTAGGTCCCTTTCACACGGGCGAGATTTCCACGTGGGTGCAATGCGTGAGGTGAACGCATTGCACCCGCACTGAATCCGGACCCATTCATTTATATGGGGCTGTGCACATGAGTGGTGATTTTCACGCATCACTTGTGCGTTGCGTGAAAATCGCAGCATGTTCCTCTTTGTGCGTTTTCCACGCAACGCAGGCCCCATAGAAGTGAATGGGGCTGCGTGAAAATCGCAAGCATCCGCAAGCAAGTGCGTATGCGGTACTATTTTCACGCACGGTTGCTAGGAGACGATCGGGATGGAGACCAGATCTTTATTATTTTCCCTTATAACATGGTTATAAGGGAAAATAATAGCATTCTTAATACAGAATGCATAGTACAATAGTGCTGGAGGGGTTAAAAAAAATAAAAAAATTATTTAACAGAACTTATTCCATTTGCTCGGTGAAGAAGTTCGGGTCTGGGTACCAAACATGCCGATTTTTCTCACGAGCGTGCAAAACGTATTACAATGTTTTGCACTCGCACGGAAAAAGAGGCCTTAGGCTTAGTTCACACTTTACTTTCAGGCTACTTTCACATCTGCATTTTCCTTTCTGGTTTTGAGATTCTCTGCCGGATCTCAGTCATTTAAATAATACAACCAGCTTCATCCATTCAGAACGGATCCAGTTGTAGTCTATCGAAAACGAACATGCCAGATCCAGCATAAAATACTATTGTAAGTCAATGGGCGGCAAGCAGCGTTTAAGTCAATGGTGCCGGATCAGTTTATTTTAAACACGAAAAAAACGAATCCGGCACCATTGACTTATATGGCATGTTCAGTTTCGATATAATACAACCGAATCCACTGAACGGATGTAGTCATTTGTATTATTCAAACAGATCCGGCATGTTCAGTTTCCCATGCAGCACAGAAAAACGCTACTTGCAGCGGTTTTGTGTCAGGCATGGGAACGCAACAACATGGAACGGAATGCATTCTGTTCCAGTTTGTTCCGTTTTGTCCATATTGACAATGAATGGGGACAAAACTAAAGCGTTTTTCTCCGGTTTTGAAATTGTCTGCCGGATCTCAAAACCGGAAAGGAAAGTAGCCTTATTTGGTCAGTTACAGGTCAAAAACACAGAACAGGTGCAGATCTTTTTATGATATCTTATCTGAGAGTAGGATTGGCTCCTGATTTTGGCTCACTATGCAGTAACTGCTAGAATTAACTTACCAAATAAGTGTGAACTCAGCATTACAGGTCAATGTTTGCATCAGGTATAATGTACTTAACTGTGCAGTGGCCTAAGATTCTAATATAGTGGGAAACAGCTGTATTTATACAGTCTGCTGCTTCCTCATAGATTGATAGACAACCAATTTTGTTAGGAGTGATGAGCGGCAGGTCCCAAATTCGAATTTTCAATATTTTGAAATTGCAAAAATAAATAAACAATCTAAAATGTAAAAATCACGCAATGCGAAGTTGATCAAAAAAGAATATATAGCAGTAAATATAGTGCTATATATTCGTTTTAAGAATATTCGTCATATTCTAACACAAGAATATATAGCAATATAGCTAATATTCGAGAAAATACAAACATATTAATTTAGCTAAGCTAATATAGTGCTATAATAATTTTTTTTAATAGTGTACATTTTTTCCAAATCTGAACTTCAGAAGAGAAAAAAAAAATAAGACTATAAAAAAAACATTATAGCACTATATTAGCTAAATTGCTCTATATTTGTATTTAGCGAATATTTGCTATATTGCTATATATTCTTGTTTTAGAATATGGCAAATATTCTAAAATAGAATATATAGCAATATAGCGAATATATTAGTTATTTAGAATATTCGCCTTCTTTTTTTTTCCAGTTGTTCTGCATACTCCTCCCCGACAAGCATCCGCTTTGTTGACTCCTATCGGGTGGGCGTTCTGCCTGATTCGATGAGGGAGGCAATTGTGGTAGTGATTCCGAAACCCGGCAAGGATCCCTCCCAGGTAGACTCTTATCGGCCTATCTCTTTATTGACGACTGATGTGAAGATCTTGGCAAGGGTGCTAGCTAATAGATTGATACGAGTTATCCACATGGTTATTCATGATGACCAGTCAGGCTTTATGCCTGGAAGGTCTACGTCCCTCAATCTTAGGCATTTGTTTTTGAACTTGCAAATGGGTGGAGATGAGGGTGGGGGGTGTAGTGCTGTGGTCTCATTCGATGCTGCCAAAGCTTTTGACAGTGTCGAGTGGGACTACCTCTGGGCAGTTTTGTCTAGGATTGGTTGTGGACCTGGATTTATTAGATGGGTGCGTCTGCTGTATAACCAACCCAGGGCTAGGATTAGGGTGAATGGTGGGATTTCTCCGGCTATCGCATTAGAAAGGGGAACCAGGCAGGGATGCCCACTATCGCCTCTTCTATTCGCCATAGCAATAGAACCATTGGCCTGCATTCTTTGTAGCACGCCAGTATTAAGAGGCATTACAAGGGGTGCAGTGGAAGAGCGTATATCGCTTTATGCAGATGACATGCTTTTATATGTGGGAGATTTAGCATTGTCTATTGATCCCATTATTCCACTCATCTCGGAATTTGGCAAACAGTCAGGATTGCTTATCAATTGGGATAAGTCTGTCATACTCCCCATGTCCCGATTGCCGGAGAATTTATGTTTAGCTCATACTAAATTGCAGGTAGTATCCTTCTTTAAATATCTGGGAATTATGGTGGCTGTTGACCAGAAAAAATACATACCAAACAATATCCTACCCCTGCTTGCCAGATTCAAAGACAAGGCCACATTGTGGCATAAGCTACCACTATCCTTGATTGGCAGGGGAAATTTACTTAAAATGATTTGGATGCCTCAGCTTTTGTATTTGCTCCAAAACTCTCCTGTATGGATCCCTATGCATTTTTTCTATAAACTACAAAGTATGTTCCGCTCCTTTCTGTGGAAAAATAAGAGCAGTCGTATTCGATATGAAACACTACAAAGGGCTAAGGATGCGGGGGGCCTGGCTCTACCTAATCCCTTTATGTATTTCCTCTCAGCGCAATTGCAGCATTTCAAGGGATGGAGTAAGGGAGGTGGAGGAGGAGCAGCAGGGAGATTACTCACCTGGGTGGCAAACGGGTGGTGTCCTTTGGAAGCTTTGGAGGGGGAGGTTCGTCCAGAGTTTAGAGGAGCCCCCATCATATGTCTTATGAGAAAAGTGTGGTCTAAACATTCTGGGTGTCTCGGGGTTATTGGATATCTCTCCCGTCTGGAACAACCCTCAGCTGGGTGAGTTATCTCGCCTGAGGGGCTTTGCCCAATGGAGACGATGTGGGATTTGGAATTTGGCCAACTATTAGATGGAGGGGTGCTGAAACAATTCCAACAGTTGAGTGCTGAGTTTGGCCTGCCCTCAACGCATTTCTACAAATATTTACAACTAAGACATGCCATGGAGGTGCATTCCAGGCTCTCCCCCGTAAAGTCTGTGTCCAATCATATGTTAAATGATGTAGTAGCTTCTGGTTCGGTCAGAGGAGCTATTTCTAGGTACTATATAGTGTTGATCACAAATATTCGAATTTCGAATTTTTATTGCAAATATAGGTACTTCGAAAATTTTGCGAAAATTTCGAATATAGTTATATATATTCGTAATTTAGAATATTCAAATTTTTTTCAAAATGTTTTTTTTTCAATTTTTTTCATTTTATTTTTTTAAATCAGTACACATCATCCCTCCCTGCTTCTAGCTTGTGGGCCAATAAGAAGGCTGCAATATACTTTACTTTAGGAGGAGTAGAATTTTTCTCTATATTCATTTTTTCGAATATTCGCTATATTGCTATATATTCTTGTTTTAGAATATTAAGAATATTCAAAAAAACGAAGTTATAGCTATATAGCGAATATTCGAAAAAAAAAATAATATAGAGCAATTTAGCTAATATAGTGCTATAATCATCTTTGTCTAATAATTGTAATTTTTTTCTCATCTGAAGTTCAGATTGGAAAAAAAATTACAACTATAAAAAAAAAATTATAGCACTATATTAGCTAAATTGCTCTATATTAGTTTTTTTTCGAATGTTCGCTATATTGCTATATATTCTTGTTTTAGAATATTAAGAATATTTGAACAAACTAAGTTATAGCAATATAGCGAATATTCAAAAAAAAATCGAATATAGAGCAATTTAGCTAATATAGTGCTATAATCTTCTTTGTCTAATAGTTGCAAGTTGAAAAATTTGCGATAAAAATTTGAATCCGAAAATTCTAATTCCGAAAATTCGCATATTACACAATCATTACCTTGCCGATTTTTTCAAGAAAAAAATCGTGAATTTTCGAATTAACGAATATTCTAAAAAATATTCGCGAAATATCGTGAATTCGAGTGTGCTGCATGAGGAATCTTTAATAAAATATCCGCTGCAGGTTAAAACTAAACGGGAACGGGATGTGGGAGAGATGTCTGATGACCAATGGGAGGAAACAGTTGCCCTTACACCAGTAGTTTCGCTAAGTGAAGCTGCTAGACTATCGCAGCTTTATATGCTGCACAGAGTTTATAAGACACCAGCATTTCTATTCCAAGTGGGATATAGAGCTGACTTCTGTTGTCCTAAGTGTGGAGAGTCGGATGCAAACTTGTTTCATATGCTATGGCAATGTTCTAGTGTGAAAACTTATTGGTGAAATATTATGCAACTGATTAACAAGGTATATAGCGCGTCTTTTTCCATAAATCCTAGAATGTGTCTGCTGGGTCTGTTTGATGCAGATGGCTTGCAACAGCCGATTGTCACTGGCATCCAGAGGATGTTATACCAAGCCCGTAAAACTCTAGCGGCAAAATGGATTCAACCAATATCTCCTGTACTCACAGAGTTTATAAATAGAATGAATGTTGTGATTCGGCTGGAGAGGGGCATTTACCTAAAATGCAACTGTCTCTCTAAATTTGAAAGTATATGGGGCCTTTGGCTTGACAGGTCTGGTGTATGTAGCCCTTGGCTGGCCCTCCAGAGAAGTGGTCTGGTCACTGCGGGTTAGATGTGACGTAACTGGATCTACGTATGAATAAAGGAAGGAACAGTAAGGAAAGGTAAAAAGGAGGTGCCCCATAACCATTGTGATCAGAACTTGCTCTTACCTGACAACACTAGGTGAATGAGTGATTGGGTGTTTGCTGGGTGCCCGTCACGTCCGTTTGTCCATCTGGTTACTCGTATATCTGGATTTAGCTCTCCAGGCCATGTGGTGTTCATTGCCGTCTATATCTAGCTATGGATACAGTTTCTGGTTCTACATGTGGAATATGTCTCGGTTTCCTGTCCCGGGGGGGGGGGGGGGGAGTTGGGTTGTGGAGTTGCTATTGAATTCATATTTCTTTTTTTTTTTTTTTTTTTTTGAACAATAGTTTTTATTAATAATTTCAAGAAATAAAAAAATAAAAAAAATAGTAGGTTACAAATGAATGAGTTCAATCACATGTAAAAAGTCATAATAGAGGAGTAATTAAGGCACTTATTACAGCCGATAATGAGGAAGAAATTTACACTTCATATACGAAACAGCTTAATATTATAAATATAATAATATCAAACAATATCAAAACAGGTATGTAGATGTAAGAGGAAATACAAGGAAACACTGGCGTAAGAGAAGAAAGCGCAAGTGATATTACATTCTAATGGATGCATTGGGAGGTATGTTGCATTTAATGCTGGCTAGCCAAACTTCCCAGTTTTTTAGAAATCTGGATTTAGAATTCCTAGCCGATGCCCAAAGGCCCTCATATAAGCAATTATTATCAAGCGTTCTAAAAATTCTATGTATATTAGGTAGAGAACCATTTTTCCAGCAAGCAGCAATTTTCAGACGGGTGACAAATATTAAATGACTGGCAATAGTCCTAAAATGATAAGGAAGATCTATGAGACCTACCGATAATAAGGCCATCTTGGGAGAAGGGTCTACAGTATAGCAAGCCAGAGTCGAAATGTACTTAAAGATTGAATTCCACAGAGATTTTACTGTAGGGCAATTCCACCACATATGAAGGTACGATCCACAAACGTGACCGCACCTCCAACAAGCGGGGGAGACCTCTGGAAAAATTTTATTCAAGTAAACAGGTGTTCTATACCATCTGTACAGTATTTTCCTTGCTCCCTCTAGGTGATCAGAGCATTTAGAAAGTTTAGAAACAGAGGTAAAGACTTCAGTCCATTCTGAGTCTGAAAGAGCAACACCCAGATCTTCATTCCACATATCTAAAATATGCTGTAAGGGATTTGTATTTGATTCCTTCAATATTTGATACCCTTTAGTAATACCTTTATCTAATCTATGTGACATATGTATCCACTCTGTTAAATATTGATTAATTGAAGTGAAATGAAAAATCCTTGGGGATTGTAGTAAATGTCTTATTCTTAGGTACTTATAAAAATCTGTATTGGGAATATTGAACTCTTTGTTTAAGTAAGCAAAGTCCACAAAAACATCATCTTTCCTTAGTTGATCAATATTAGTGATACCCAAGGAAATCCAATTATCAATCTTGAGGTCTGGTATTACCAGCTCACAAATTTTCAGGGGGAGAGAAAGTATTGAGGTGGAAACTAATTTTTCTGTTCTAGCAATGGAGTACCAAATGTTATGAATTGCTTTTAGGGTTGAGAGTGGAGTAGTATTCTTGGTTCCAAAGGCTGCTGTTGCAGAGAGACGCAAGCTTAAGTCATAAGAACCCATTATATTCTTTTCAAGTGCAACCCATTTTTTCGAAGTGTCATTTTTAATCAGATATCTCATTTGATCGAGTATGGAGGATATATAGTAATGTTTAATAGAAGGTACATTAAGGCCTCCTGTTCTAAGTGATTTATTAAGGATAAGCCCTTTAACTCTGGGTTTAAATTTCCCCCAGATGTGCTTGTTGATTAAGGCCTGTAATTTCGTGATATATCCTTTGGGGATAATAATAGGAATATTGCGGAACATATAAATAATTTTAGGTAAAATTACCATTTTTATTGCAGCAATTCTTCCTAACCATGAAAGTGAGTCTATTCTTAGATTATTCAAGGAGTCATTAATTTTATTGTATAAAGGCCAAAAGTTGACTTTAAATAGTTTACTAGCAGGGAAGGCAAGCTGGATGCCTAAATAAGTCAGTGATTCCTCTGCCCAGGGATATTTATACAAGTTGGATATTGAGCGTTTGGTAGATTGAGATAGCCCCATATCAAGAATTTGGGATTTATTAATATTGACTTTATAGAAGGAAGCTTTGCCAAAATTAGATATAATATCATTAATTGCACTTAGAGCAGTAGTTGGATTTGATGTCAATATTAGTACATCGTCAGCAAAGAGACCAATGCGATGATCTGTATCACCCACTGTTATCCCATTAATAAGAGGAGAGGATCTAATGTGTTCCGCAAAGGGTTCCATTGCCAGGGCAAATATCAAGGGTGGCATGGGGCATCCTTGCCTGGTTCCATTCTTTATATTGAATGGAGCAGACAGAAAGCTGGATGAATATATAGATGCAGATGGATTTGAATATAATGACATTACTGCTGATAAGAAGAAATCCCTAAATCCAAACTTTTCCAAAGTAGCTTGAATGTATTTCCAGTGTATTCTATCGAACGCCTTCTCTGCGTCTAGGGAAAGGAGCAAAGAAGGCGTTCGGGAGGAATATGCTACATCCAGAAGATCTATGAATCTCCTAGTACCATCTGAAGATTGTCTATTGGGGACAAACCCAATTTGATCATTAGCTATCAGGGAAGGTAGAATGCTAGATAGTCTTGTTGCTAAAATTTTTGCAAATATCTTCACATCAGAGTTTAATAGTGATATTGGTCTGAAGTTAGCCGGTTTATCTGCGGGTTTACCAGGTTTTGGAAGGGTTATTATCAGTGCATTTAGCATGTCTTTGGGGATTGAATTTTGTTTTGCTATCAAATTGAAAGATCTATTCAAGAAGGGGCTTAAGATGTGGGAGAAATTTTTGTAGTATTCATTTGTGAGTCCATCAGGGCCTGGGGACTTATTGTTTTTGAGGGATTGGATCGCTTCAGTTATTTCTAGATGTGTGATTCTAGCGTTAAGGGATTGGTTTTGGGATGAGGTTATGGACGGAAGAGAGATGCCCTTGAGAAAGTCATTAATATATTCAGGGGTAGGTTGAACTATGTCAATTGTTTTTTCCAGATTATATAGGTTTTCATAGTATTTTGCAAATTCTTCTGCTATGTGTTTGGGGTTATACAACTTTTGATTCTGGCTATCATATAAAAAGGGAATCCTGGATTTGACTTCTCTCTTTTTAATTCTGTTAGCTAAGATTTTTGATGCCTTGTTGCCCTGAGAATAATGATCTGACTTTAGTTTTCGAAGGTGGAATTCATGTTTTTCATGGAGGTGAAGATATAAGTGGTGTCTAGCTGTTTTTAGTTTGTTAATGGCTTTTGGGTCCAGAGAGGCCTTAGAAGACTCCTCTAGATCCTTGATGTTCGCTAATAGTTTATCTAAAACTTCCCTTCTTTTTTTCTTTTGAATAGCTGCATGTTTTAGCAATACACCTCTTATAAATGCTTTGTGCGCACTCCATATTGTAATATCTGATACCAGATTATTGTCATTTGTCTTAAAATATTCTTGTAACGAATTTTCTACGTCTGTGCGGATAGAAGCATTCTGGAGTAGGGAATTGTTAAGTCTCCACGGGGAATATATTCTATTGCTGTATGTGTCATCTAGTGTAAGGGAAATAAATGCATGGTCAGACCACGTTATGTTAGATATCGTTACCTTCTATCACTTTTTGAAGAAGCCATTTATCTGAAAGAAAGAGGTCGATCCTAGAATAAGTATTGTGTGGATGTGAAAAAAAAGTAAAATCTTTTTCATTGGCATGATGCACCCTCCAGATATCTAGGAGTCCTTCCTGAAATAGAAAATCTCTAAATTGTGAGTTTTTGGGAGACAGGATAGGAGGGGGAAGCTTATCAATTGAGGAGTCAGGGCACATATTAAAATCTCCGCAGATCAATAAGGATCCTTGCTTAGAATCTTGAGCTAATTTAATGGTGCGTTTAATAAAACTAATCTGATCAGCATTAGGGGCATACAGGTTTACTATTGTGTATCTGGTATTGTTTATATCACATATTACGATGATATATCTACCCTCCTTATCTATAATTGTGTCATGACAATGGAAAGCAACAGAATTCCTGAAACCCAAAATCACACCTTTTCTTTTTTTCGTGGCCGGGGAGAAGAAAATATGCGGGAAGGAGGGGTGAGAAAATCTGTATGAGTCTTCCTCATTAAGGTGGGATTCCTGAATACAGATGATGTCAGCTCCCTGTTTCCGCACCTCGTTCCAACATGTTGAACGCTTAAAGGGATTATTGAGACCCTTAACATTTGCAGAGAAAATTTTTATGCCTTTACTGGACATTTTGAATTTTAAGGTAGCATGCTTGGGTTCCCAATCTGAAATGATCGGTTAACCATATATGAATAACGTAGTAAAGTGCCCAATTGTTACTATATTTCGGTTGTGGGGATCGTAGAATTATACCTTTAGAGACAAATATTTGAGTACGTGGGTATAGACCCTTTTTGTGTAACCTAGTAAAACAGTAAATTAAAACATAAATAATAAATTGAATATTAAATAATCAATAACATAACACTGGTCTAACAATGACCACAAGTTGTGATGTATCTCACTTAGTATAGGAGACGTTAAGTAAACAGTGGATTAGAGAATGTGAACACAGAGATGGAATATGTGTTCTGAGAGGTAGAGCAGCGGGTGTGGAGCCCCGCAAAAATTAGTGTAGCACGAAAGCATACCTAATTCAATATAGATATTGTCCAGAATATAAATCATGGAGGGTTTCTTCCTACTTTCGTCCATTCTGGAGTCAGGTTCAGGTGGCTTCTATCTGAGGAAGGCCTGTGAGTTGGAGAGTTCATTGCTTTGTCCTTGTCTTTGTCTTTGGCGCCCTCTGGTGGCACAGTGATGTTCCATTTGATAAAGGCATTTGACGCTTCCTGAGGAGAAACTAGTACAGTTGAAGAGTTTTGATATCTTACAATCAGTTTAACAGGGAAGCCCCATTTATAAGGGATATTATTATCCCTTAGTGCTTTAGTGTACTTCTGAAATTCACGTCTTCTACTCAGCGTTGCTGGTGAGAGGTCGGTAAACAGAAGGACATTACAAAATCTGTCAGGAATGTCCGTCCTCTTTTTTTGGGCTTCTCTCATCAGGGATTCCTTTAGATGGTAGAAATGGATTCTAGCTAGTACGTCTCTGGGAATAGAGGCTGGTAAAGCTTTGGGTTTAGGAACCCGGTGTACCCGGTCTATGATTAATTCTGACCCTGGAGTGTCTGGTAAATATGACGCTATAAGATCCGTAATAAAATCTTGTAACTGAGAGTCCAAAACGCTTTCAGGGATGCTTCTGAATCTTATATTGTTTCTTCTGGAGCGATCCTCCAGATCCGCAATTTTAAGTTTCATGGTAGCTATGTCATCTTCAACCGCATTATGATTATCTACTAGCGAGTTATGCGCTGTGACAAATTCCTCCATTTTATCCTCCAGGTGTGCGGTTCTTTCCCCTATAGCGACTATATCTGCATGTATAATAGAGATTGTCTCTTTAAAGTCACCATGTATGGATCTTTTTAGATCTGTCAGCATGTCTTGCATAGTAGTGACTGTTAGCCCAGGATCTATGCCTGGTGAGGTAGGGTAAGTATCAAGGGGAGAGCTATATGGCTGTTGCTCACTCACCCTTCTTTGTTTTTTAGGTTCCTGTGGCGGTGGAGAACCGGATCCTGCTGAGGAGGGAGATCCAGAAGATCGCTGGACGGGTGCCGCTGCTGAGACTGGACAGGGCTCTCCCTCTGTGTGGCGGGAACCGGCGCCATCTTGGGAAGACCCAGGAGCTGGGTGAAAAAACGCCGTCATCTTTTGAGGCTGCGATCCCTTCTTCCGTCCCCTGGTCATCATCGGCAGGACTACTGTATCGAGGGCTGTCCTGGGGTAGGTAAGTATGAGGTATAATCTCTGTAGGTATGCTGCTATGAGCCGTTATCGAGACTCCACAGCCGGAGCTCTCACACTATGCGCCCTCTCCTCTCGGCATCCGGCCACGCCCCCTGAATTCATATTTCAATGCATGTTCTGTAATGTATGTATCCCTTTCTGTCTATTGCGGTGGGGATTGCTGGATAAATCCACTACCTGTACTTAATATCTTAAAAAAAAAAAAGATGTTCATTATTATTATTGTTTTTCAATGAAATAAAAAAAATCTGATAAAAAAAATAAAATAATTTGTCCCACATTTCCGCTTCATCCCATTGCAGCCATTGACCTCCCTTGGAGGAGGTCTCCCTTTTTCACGCTCCCTCTCTGGCCTGGAACCCTGATTCGCCGATAAAAGAACATCGAAAGTTGATAGAGAAGATATCCAAATGGATGGTGGATGTCACGTTCCGTACGATCAGGCAGAAGTTATCTAAAGTGAACAAAGCGGCAGCAGGGCCTCTCCTGGCTAACGTTTCCAAATCCAAAATACCCCATTTACATTCCCTATAATTTTTTATTAATCATTCAAATAACAGAGCATCTTAAGAGTCCTGTATTGTTATTTATCGTCACTACCTCCCCGAGTTGAGAATGGGTAATTGCCGCACACCCCCTCCTTTCCTTCAATTCTTCAGTTTTATTAGCTTCTCCCACATTTCCGCTCAATTACAATTAAATTTTATCCATTGATCTCCCTTGGATGTGGTGCCTCTTTCTCACGCTCCCTCTCAGGGGTGGAACCCCGATTCACCACTAACCGCGATTAACATGGTAGGCGCAGAAAAGAACATTGAAAGTTGATAGAGCAGATATCAAATTTGATCGTGAACATCACGGGGACATTCAACATGGTGGGGCATTATGTATGCACATGTCTACACGAACTGACTGACAGGGGTCAGCCCCTGCAACCTCTGGGTCTCCAAATTGGGCACATGGCCTGAGCTTGCCCTTTATACCTTGGAGGTACTGGCCTGCCCTGCAGCCAGTGTATTGTCTGAATGTGTGTTTAGCACGACTGGAGGGGGTTATCACAGGTTATATTTCCCAATGTTTTGGGGTGTACCCTAATTTAAAAAAATAAAAATAAATTTAAAACCAAAAAGCAGTGTAGGCTACCTTCTCCTCCACCGCCGCTTCCACCTACACCAGCACATCCACCGCCTCCTCAACCTCCTACTCCATATGGACCTCGTCCTCCTAGATCAAGATTATTTTTTTTTAGTTTTACGTATTTTATGTTATTTAAAGTCATTTCCCTATCCACATTTGTTTGCAGAGCACTTGCCATGCTCTTAACCACATTTTGATGCCATTTGCAGCCCTCTAGCCCTTCCCATGACATTTTTACAGCCATTTTAGTGCTCAAAAGTTTGGGTCCCTATTGACTTCAATGGGGTTCGGGGTCAAGTTCGGGTCCCGAACTTAAACTTTTTTGTGGAGTTCAGCCGAACGCGTCGAACCGAACATCCAGGTGTCTGCTCAACTCTAATTTTGAGCATCCGCCTTTACATGGTCAGTATTTAGTCAGTGATTTATCAGTATTAGTAAGGCAAAAAAGGAGTGGGTCTAAAACAGAGATGACACGTGATGGGAATATTTGCATGTCTTCTGTGTTTTGGACCCACTCCTGCTATTGGCTTCCAAATCACAATCAAATTCTGATGCAGAATACTGACCATATGATAGAAGCCTCATGCTCAATTTACATAAGTTTTGACTATTTGCATCTGAAATCAGTTTTAATCAAATGGAAATAAGCCCTGCATGCAGGACTTTAATGGCCTTTATCATACGATCAGTATTTGGTCAGTAATTGATCAGTATTGGTATGGCAAAAGGTCCAAAACAGAGATGATGTGTGATGAAAATATTTGGATGTCTATATTTTGGACCCACTCCTGCTTTTTACTTCAAAATCATGATCAAATCCCGATACAAAATACTAACTGTGTGATGCTCCAAAGACAGGAACAGTTTTTCATTTTCGGATCTTGTGACTAGAGTTGAGCGAACCCGAACTGTAAAGTTTGAGTTCATACCGAACTAAAGGGTTTTCGGCACCCGGACCAGAACCTGAACATTTACGTAAAAGTTTGGGTTCAGTCTTCGGCGATTTTTATTGCGCTTTTTGAAAGGCTGCAAAGCAGCCAATCAACAAGCATCATACTACTTGCCCCAAAAGGCCATCACAGCCATGCCTACTATTGGCATGGCTGTGATTGGCCAACTGCAGCATGTGACCCAGCCTCTATTTAAGCTAGAGTGACGTAGCGCCGCCCGTCACTCTGCTCAGATTAGTGTAGGGAGAGGCTGCAGCTGCTGTGAGGGAGAGATCAGGGAGAAATCTTGTCAAGAACTGGTTTATGTACTCATCGATCTACAGAAAGTGTTTTGTGGGTGCAGTGCACAATTTTTTTAAGCCTGCCCTGAGCCAACTACTGCTGAAAACGAACTTTTTTTTCTTCAGTTAGTCAATATCAATACATGATCGGCAGACATTTTATGCAACGATAGTGCACCACCAGCATAGGCTATCTGCAAGTCCAGAAATACAGCTTTGGCATACTGGGGTGAAAAAAAAACCTCTAAAATACTGCACATCTGGGATTACACATGCATAACTGACTGTCACATTTAGGACAGAAATACAGCTTTTTGGTTAGGGTGAAAAAACCTCTAATATACTGCACATCTTGGATAAGACGTGCATAAGTGAGTGTCACATTTAGGCCACAAATACCGCTGTCATATAGAGTTTAAAAAATAAATAAAAATAGAGTGCAATACCATACATCAGGGTTTATATTGGTGGTTAATTATTTTTAACATACTTAACCACGTTTTACTTTGCTTTGTGAATGCTAACTATGAGGCAAACATCTAATAAGGGATGCAGTTATGGTCGTGGTGGTGGTGTTGGTGGAGCCTCTGGTGCAGGGAGAGGACGTGGCCGTTCTGCCACAGCTACACGTCCTACTGAACCTACTACCTCAGGTCCCAGTAGCCGCCAGAATCTACAGCGATATTTGGTCGGGCCTAATGCCGTTCTAAGGATGGTAAGGCCAGAGCAAGTACAGGCGCTAGTCAATTGGGTGGCCGACAGTGGATCCAGCACGTTCACATTATCTCCCATTCAGTCTTCTGCAGAAAGCGCACAGGTGGCGCCTGAAACCCATTCCCATCAGTCTGTCACATCACCCCCGTGCATATCGGGGAACCTGTTTGAGCCTCAAGTCATGCAGCAGTCTCTTATGCTGTTTGAAGACTCTGCTGGCAGGGTTTCCCAAGGGCATCCACCTAGCCCTTCCCCAGGGGTGGAAGACATAGAATGCACTGACGCACAACCACTTATGTTTCCTGATGAGGACATGGGAATACCACCTCGGCACGTCTCTGATGATGACAAAACACAGGTGCCAACTGCTGCATCTTTCTGCAGTGTGCAGACTGAAAAGGAGGTCAGGGAGGAAGACTGGGTGGAAGACGATGCAGGGGACGATGAGGTCCTAGACCCCACATGGAATGAAGGTCGTGCCACTGACTTTTAGAGTTTGGAGGAAGAGGCAGTGGTGAGACCGAGCCAACAGCGTAGCAAAAGTGGGAGCAGGGTGCAAAAGCAGAGCAACCGTGACCAAAACAACCGTGGCCACCGTCAACAGGGACCGAGCACACCAAAGGCAGCTTCAAGGAGTTCCCTGGCATGGCACTTCTTCAAACAATGTGATGACGACAAGACCCAAGTGGTTTGTGCGCTGTGCCATCAGAGCCTGAAGTAAGGAATTAACGTTCTGAACCTTAGCACAACCTGCATGACCAGGCATCTACATGCGAGACACGGGCTGCAGTGGAGTAAGCACCTTCAAAACCAAGAAAGGGCTCTGGCCCCTCCTGCTCCCTCTTCTGCTGCTGCCGCCTCTGCCCCTTCCTCCGCCTCTGGAGGAACGTTGGCACCTGCTACCCAGCAAACAGAGGATGTGCCACCAACAACACCACCACAAACCTTTGAGAGAAAGCGTAAATTCCCACTTAGCCACCCTCGATCCCTTGCCCTGAATGCCAGCATTTCTAAACTGCTGGCCTTTGAAATGCTGTAATTCAGGCTGGTGGAGACAGACAGCTTCAAACAGCTCATGACGTTTGCTGTCCCACAGTACGTCGTTCCCAGCCGGCACTACTTCTCCAGGAGAGCAGTGCCCTCCCTGCACAACCAAGTATCGGATAGAATCAAGTGTGCACTGCGCAACACCATCTGTGGCAAGGTCCACCGAACCACAGATACGTGGACCAGTAAGCATGGCCAGGGACGCTATATCTCCCTAACTGCACACTGGGTAAATGTAGTGGCGGCTGGGCCCCAGGCGGAGAGCTGTTTGGCGCACGTCCTTCCACCACCAAGGATCGCAGGGCATCATTGTTTTTCTCCTGTTGCCTCCTCTTACAACTCGGCTTCCTCCTCCTCTTCTACCATCTCCTCATCTGGTCAGCGACAGACCTTCACCACCAACTTCAGCACAGCCAGGGGGTAAACATCAGCAGGCCATTCTGAAACTGATGTGTTTGGGGGACAGTGCCCACACCGCGCAGGAGTTGTGGCGGGGTATAGAACAAAAGACTGACGAGTGGTTCCTGCCAGTGGGCCTCAAGCCCGGCCTGGTGGTGTGCGATAATGGGCAAAATCTTGTTGCAGCTCTGGGACTAGTCGGTTTGATGCACATCCCTTGCCTGGTGCATGTGCTGAATTTGGTGGTGCAGAAATTCTTTCACAACTACCCCGACATGTCTGAGCTGCTGCATAAAGTTGCGGGAAGTCTGTGCGCGCTTCCGGCGTTCTCATCCTGCTGCCGCTCGGCTGTCTGCTCTACAGCTTAACTTCGGCCTTTCCGCTCACCGCCTCATATGCGACGTGCATACCAGGTGGAACTCCACCTTGCATATTCTGGAGAGACTGTGCGAGCAGCAGCAGGCCATAGTGGAGTTTCAGCTGCAGCACACACGGGTGAGTCGCACTGAGGAACAGCACGACTTTACCACCAATGACTGGGCCTCCATGCAAGACCTATGTGCCCTGTTGTGCTGTTTTGAGTACTCCACCAACATGGCCAGTGGCGATGACGCCGTTATCAGCGTTACAATACCATTTCTATGTCTCCTTGAGAAAACACTTAGGGCGATGATGGAAGAGGATGTGGCCCAGGACAAGGAGGAGGAAGAGGGGTCATCTCTAACACTTTCAGGTCAGTCTTTTAGAAGTGGCTTAGAGGATTTTTGCAACAGCAGAGGCCAGGTACAGCGGGGTGGTATCCAACGCAGCTCAGGCCCATCACTGGTGCGTGGCTGGGGGGATACGGAGGACGCAGACGATACGCCTCCCACAGAGGACAGATTGTCCTTACCTCTGGGCAGCCTGGCACACATGAGCGACTACATGCTGCAGTGCCTGCGCATCGACTGCAGAGTTGCCCACATTTTAACTTGTGTTGACTACTGGGTGGCCACCCTGCTGGATCCCCGTTACAAAGACAATGTGCCGTCCTTAATTCCCTCACTGAAGCCTGATCGGAAGTTGCGTGACTGCAGGAGCACGCTGGTAGACGCGCTCCTGAGAGCATTCCTGACTGACGCCAGGGGATAGGTGGAAGCACAAGGCGAAGGCAGGGCAGGAGGAAGAGGTCGCCAACGCAGATGTGTCAGCGCCAGCACCTCAGAAGGCAGAGTTAGCATGGCCGACATGTGGAAAAGCTTTGTCACCTCGCTGCAACAACTGGCCCCAACTGCTGATATGGAGCGTGTTAGCAGGAGGTAGCATTTGAACAACATGGTGGAACAGTACCTGTGCACACGACTACACGTACTGACTGATGGTTCTGCCCCATTCAACTTCTGGTCTCCAAATTGTCCACATGGCCAGAGCTTGCCCTGTATGCCTTGGAGGTGCTGGTCTGCCCTACAGCCAGTGTACTCTCTGAACATGTATTTAGCACGGCAGGAGGCATCATTACAGACAGACGCAGCCGCCTGTCCACAGCCAATGTGGACAAGCTCACGTTCATTAAAATGAACCAGGCTTGGATCCCACAAGACCTGTCTGTACCTTGTGCAGAATAGACATTTATACCACCATCAAACATACATTCTTGTACTCAAGTCAAGTGCAATGATTCTTTGTTTTATTTTTATTTTTTATTTGTCCCAATATTTTTGGGGCTACCTACCCCAATAAAAAATTAAAAAAACATTGTTGGCTACCTGTTCCCCCTCCATTGCTGCCTCCACCTACCTACCACCGCATTCACGGCCTCCTCAACCTCCGACTCCATATCCACCTCCTTCTCTGAGTTGCAGGTTAATAATTTGTAAATTGTAGTTATTTTATTTCATTTTAAGTTATTTCCCTATCCACATTTGTTTGCAGAGCAGTTGCCATGCTCTTAAGAACATTTTACTGCCTTTTACATCCCTCTAGCCTTTTCAAGGACTATTTTAGAGCCATTTTAATAAAAATGCCAAAAAGTGACAATTTTAGTGCCCTAAATTGAAAAAAATCTTATTTTTAATCGTCGGGTGACATTTTATCATTTTTATCACCCCTGCTGTGCCTGGGTGACAGGGGCCTAAATCTCTCAAAATCCTCTGTTCTATTGCTGTGTGACACGAACCCCCTTTTGCCGTGAATGAACCCCTGCTCTGCATTGCTGACAGGGAACTAAATTTGGTGAAAACATCTGTTACTGATCGGAAGATGCGGGACTACAAGCGCACGCTGATGATAGCAATCCCACCTGACAGCGGGGGCACAGTGGAAGCACAAGGTGAAGGCAGAGGAGGAGGAAGAGGTCGCCAACGCAGCTGGGGCACCTCCAGCACCTGAGAAGGCGGGGTTAGCATGGCCCAAATGTGGAAAAGCTTTGTCAGCCTTGGAGGTGCTGACCTGCCCTGCAGCCAGTGTATAGTGTGAATGTGTGTTTAACACAGCAGAGAGCATTATCACAGGCCACAGCCAATGTGGACAAGCTTACGTTTATTAAAATGAACCAGGCATGGATCCCACAGGACTTGTCCGTACCTTGTGCCTCAACCATCCATTCTTGTATTCAAGTGCACTTATTCTTAGTTTTATTTTGTTTTATGTTCCAATATTTTGGGGGATACCCCAATTTAAAAGTAAAAAAATAACAATCCAAATTGCATACAACCATACCAGATCATGCTCAACCAATCTGCAAATAGTTACTGCTAACTTTATACTGCAAATTGCGACCAAATTCAGTAAGTAGAACCTCAGATATACCTCTCAGAGAGATCATAAAGTGTTTAAATAACTTAAAGTCAGAGTACAGATACTCAAAAGAGAAATATATCCCCCATTTTATGTTGAATGACAAGATTGAACGGTTGAACCACCATCTTATGCATACCATCATTTTATGAATCTTTATGCAACACGTGTTTTGTAGTGATAAGCTCGTTCGGCTCGAGCATCGCTATGCTCGGCAGATCTGAGTGCTCGGCAGAATAAGTGCTTGGGTGCTCGAATACAATTTAATACAATTGAAGTCAATGGGAGAACCCTAGGCACCCCCTGCTCGGAAGAGGGGGGTGTCTGGTTCATAAAAAAAAGTTAGAAATTGATGGAAAATCAAAAAAGGTTTGGCAACAGCATGAAGAGGATAGCTGGATGTGTCTTAGACTCCTATTATGTACAACATACAATAGACAACCACACAAAGGCTGTATGCCAAAAGCCAGGTATGTGCAAGCCATCAATCTATCAATGAGACAGATGACAGGCTTAGTCAACATACCTTACAATGGAAGCCTTGTGCACTATGAGATATTCCAAACCAGCTCTCATCTGACTGAGAACCGGTAAACCTCAAAGTTATATTGTAACTGTTGGATGGCTTGGGTGGAGCTGCACACCTAGATCAATATCATTAGGGTGACAAGAAGTTTTCAGATTGTCCTAACATAATATTCAAAAACTTTCTATACAGTTTTGTCATGTAAAAAACAATAGAAACCAATAGAGGGCACTGTTCATAACTCACTAGCGCCCTCTATTGGTTTCATAGTCTTCTGAGAATATTTGTCTTGTCATAAGACTGTGAAATCAATGGAGGGTGCTGTTCATAATTCAATAGCGCCATCTATTGGTTTTCATAGTCTTATGACAGCTGAAAAACAAGGCAGATTCTGCTCATTTGCATATCTTTCCAATATGCCCATGTTTATGCAAATGAGCAGAATCTGCCTTTTTTTTCAGCTGTCAAGACTATGAAAACCAATAGATGGCGCTATTGAGTTATGAACAGCGCCCTCTATTGGTTTCACAGTCTTATGACAAGACAAATATTCTTGTCAGAAGACTATGAAACCAATAGAGGGCGCTGTTCATAATTCAAAAGCGCCATCTATTGGTTTCATAGTCTTCTGACAAGAATATTAGACTGAGTCTTATGACAAGCTTATTAGTGTAACCTTTTGCATGGAAAATTTGCGATTAAAATATTTGCGATCTACACTGGGATGATATCTGACACTGGGAAAAAATCTAACACTGGGAAAGCTGGGTAATAACTCACGATCTACACTGAGTTATTACCCAGCTTTTCCAGTTTCAGATATTATCACTGACTTACTACATAATTATTACATAATATTCACTATATATTTGTTTTTTAGACTATTATGATGTAAAAACTGTGATTTTTTACTACAAAATTACGGTGACAACTTTATCTCACTCAGATTTTGCAGTAAAAAGGTCACAGAGAGGCGCAAAGCATTATCATAGCATGTCTCTGCTGTCCAGAGCGGCGCTTGGCACTCTTTCACGCAGCGGATTACCCTCACGGGATCCGCTCGTGTGAAAGGGCCCTAAATTGTTTTTTTAAGCACAATAAGTCTTTTCTAACACTGTCCCTAGCGCCTGCTAACGTCTCTCCCTGCACTAAGCACACTGGAAAATGGCAGAATCCAAGATGGCTGAGGCTATTTATAGGGCTGTGACATCCCAGGAGCTGACTGGCTGCTGATTGGCTGCATGCATGACATTGTGGGTGATCCCTCATTCCTAGAGTTCTTTGCTCCATGTCCTAACATGTACAGCATCCATTTAAAAATGTGATTTGTTACCACGAAGCGTGAGGAAATTCGGATTCGAATTCCACTTCATCGCGTTCGATTCACTCATCTCTATTTATAATCATATATTGTACCTGTGAATAAAGCAGTAATATGTAACTTTTAGAGTTCTGAGCAGATCTCAGTATGGTGAAGCTATAGTACAGAGTGGGTATAATATTCATACAGTATGTATAAACCACGACACAGCTCTGCCCTCAGCATGTCTAGCCCTTTCAATCAATGGAAGGGGATGCGTGTGCAGAGCACAGGGGGTGTTACAGAGCAGAGCTCAGAACATTCAGCCCGCCTCTTAGTGCTCGAATTTCTCATTTGCCTAGGAATAAAAATGATTTTTCTGCAGTCGTTTAACATACAGACAAAAGAAAGCTACAGTTTTAATCAGCAGGATGAGCCCTCCCAGGCAGTATGTCTGGTTTAATAGGGTTGATCCTGGTGACAGAGCCTCTTCAAGCCTTTACTGACATGCCGATTTTCCGTTTTTGTTTTCATTTTTTACTTCCTGCCTTCCCAGAGTCATAGCTTATTGATTTTTCTGTTCACAGTAGCCATATGAGGTCTTGTTTTTTTGGGGACAAGTTCTACATTCTTATGGCACCATTTTTGATGGCATTAAAGGGAAGCTGGAAAAAATTACAAATGGGGTGAAACTGAAAAAAAATAAGCAATTTTATGGATAAGGTTTTATGGATCTCTGGGGTCATTTATCAAACTGGTTAAAAGTAGAACTGGCTTAATTGCCCATAGCAACCAATCAGACTCCACCTTTCTTTTTACAAAGGATCTGAAGTTTTTATTTATACCATTTTGGAGTGTATTTGATTTTCTGAAAAGTTTTTATAATTTTTTTTTTTGAACTGCCAAAAAAGGCAAATCTGCCATTTAGTTTATTATTTTTATTACTCCATTCACCATCTGGGATAAATATTTTTATATTTTAATAGCATGTGTGTTTTCAGACACAGTGATGCCTATCATGTATATTTTCCTATTGTATATTTTTAAAAGAAAATATATATTGGATGGATCACTTCTTAGGTGATATTAACTACAATGTGGAGTGCCTAAACCAGTCAAATGCCCTCAGACTGATTAATGGAAATATGCAAAAACTGTGGTTCAGACCCTCAAGGCAATTGTACACAATGTATCATTTAATTATATTGATGATAGTGGAAAACAAGTAACAAACAGAACATATAAGATTCCAGTTAAAACTAAAAAAATGATATTATAAAATAGCAGTTCCAGTTGCAATTGTTTAAAATAGAATATCTATTGTTCAGTGCCCAGCATCTAATAAAACATACAAAAGGTCCTAACCACCATACATATAATAAATGTCCTTCCCTCAGTGTACTGACATCTCTGAAAAGTACAGTGTTTTATATGAAGTAGGCTGTTAGATCCAGATGAAGTATCACCATAAACTTGTGATATTATCAATGATATACTGTATATGCATGGTCTCCACTGCGGTTTTGCACACAATATAAATTTGCAATGCAGCGCACTATAAAAACAAGTAATTTCAGTCAAGCGGTGGCCAAGTTTTCACATGCCACTGTTCTTGACGCTCCAAGAATATGCCATCGGCCCAGCATGAGTTTGTGCAGTAGGTATTTCTGAGATGGATGTGCTCTGTAGTCCCATGTAGTGTTAATATATTTTCTGTCTACTGAGGAAAAGGATAGTAGCCCCAAAATGTGTTTAGCATTAGCCCATTAGTCTACCACCATATTTACTAATACTATTTATATAGTCTATTTACATTTAAGAACCCCATGTCTACTTGCATATTAAAAAGTACATGTAGAAAATAAGCTTTTTACTAACTATAAGAACATAGTTCTGCACCATCTGCTCATTTATTAAAGACAGCAGCAGAGGACAAAGTAACCCTCTGTGGAATTACAGAGCGCAGCCAGCTCTATTACTGGATAGCAACTCTTTTTAGACTGGTAGAATGGTTTTCTGTTGCCAGAGGAAAGCTAAATTGCTTTCAGAAAGTGGACGCCCGCTGCCTGTATGTTTGACAAGGACCCACCCCAATATTAAATTACCTCAAGCCCTCTCTGCTACCACATGTAGCAGAATCCACAGCAGAAGCCATTTCAGTATCATGAACAGGTTCCAGGTAAGGCTAACACACATTGGAAAACGGAGTAGTACTGCCTGAACAACCAGTTTTATTTCTAAATGGACTGTGGCTTTTCTCCAGCACGTACCATGTTCCCTGACCCCATGGACTTCTGGGCAGACAAATTGGAATTGTGTCTGGAACTGGCCCAGTTAGCTTTTGCTATACTGTCTTGTCCAGCCTTTAGTGTCAATTCAGAGAGTTTTCAGCATAGCAGGAGGTGTTGCCACATCTAAATGGACAAAGTTGTGCTCCACAAGTGTGCAAAACATCACTTTTGTCAAAATCAATGAAACATGGATCCGTGAGGATTTTCACACACTTCCAGCTGACGCCTTTGCTGATGGTGGTTATTATTGTTGGCCCGGTCATGCCACTGCTGCTGTCTGCCTACCAGTCATCATGTTCCATACTGTATGGCTGCTGCTGCTGCTACCTCTACTGTCACTACAATTACCACTACACAGCTACCACTGCTACTACTACCCCAACAAGGGGTGTAACTAGAAATGACTGGACCCCATAGCAAATTTTATAATGTGGCCCCCCCCACCAGCACACAGGTAACCAACATAGGTAGCCATCGCTGCTCTACCCCTACCAGTAGGGGTGAGAAAATCAAGCTTCAGATCCATGACCCAAAGTAGATTTGTTTAAAAACTTTGTTTTAATGCTGGACAGAGACCTGTCTCCGTACAGCATTAAAATGTATGTGATTCGATGAGGCAAAATTTGTTAAATCGAAAGTCATGCGAGATTTTGGTGAATAACTTCGGACTTCGATTCTATGACTTTAAAGACATTTTAAAGCAGGAATACGAAGTCGGAGTGTGTCCAAAACAGAGATGACAAGTGAAGAAAATATTTGCATGTGTTCTCTATTTTGGATACACTCCTGCTTTTGGCTTCCAAATCATAATCAAATCCTGATGCAAAATGCTGACCATGTAATAGAGGCCTTATATATGCTCCAAAGACAGGATCTTTTGTGTTTTTCATTTTTCAGTTCTTCTGACAGATCAGAAAAATTGTAAAATAAACTGTGATGTCAACAAGGCAAACAGGGACCCTAATGTCCCCAGAACATACTGGTGAGGGTGGAAACAACATGAGGAGTCAACACAGTGGCCCAGTCACATATTGGGGATGGTGGCAACAGCATGAGGAGTGAATACAGTGGCCCAGTCACAGAGTGGGGAGGGTGGCAACAGCATGAGGTGTCACTTCAGTGGCACAGTCACAGAGAGGTGACAATGGCAACAGCATGAGGAGGCAACACAGTGGCCCAGTCACAAAGTGGGGAGGTGGGAGGCAACAGCAGTGGCAGTAACAGAAACATAGAATGTGTCAGCAGATAAGAACCATTTGGCCCATCTAGTCTGCCCAATACACTGAATACTATGAATAGCCCCTGGCCCTATCTTATATGAAGGATGGCCGTATGCCTATCCCATGCATGCTTAAACTCCTTCACTGTATTTGCAGCTACCACTTCTGCAGGAAGGCTATTCCACACATCCACTACTCTCTCAGTAAAGTAATACTTCCTGATATTACTTTTAAACCTTTGCCCCTCTAATTTAAAACTATGTCCTCTTGTAGCAGTTTTTCTTCTTTTAAATATTCTCTCCTCTTTTACTTTGTTGATTCCCTTTATGTACAGGGAGTGCAGAATTATTAGGCAAATGAGTATTTTGACCACATCATCCTCTTTATGCATGTTGTCTTACTCCAAGCTGTATAGGCTCGAAAGCCTACTACCAATTAAGCATATTAGGTGATGTGCAGCTCTGTAATGAGAAGGGGTGTGGTCTAATGACATCAACACCCTATATCAGGTGTGCATAATTATTAGGCAACTTCCTTTCCTTTGGCAAAATGGGTCAAAAGAAGGACTTGACAGGCTCAGAAAAGTCAAAAATAGTGAGATATCTTGCAGAGGGATGCAGCACTCTTAAAATTGCAAAGCTTCTGAAGCGTGATCATCGAACAATCAAGCGTTTCATTCAAAATAGTCAACAGGGTCGCAAGAAGCGTGTGGAAAAACCAAGGCGCAAAATAACTGCCCATGAACTGAGAAAAGTCAAGCGTGCAGCTGCCAAGATGCCACTTGCCACCAGTTTGGCCATATTTCAGAGCTGCAACATCACTGGAGTGCCCAAAAGCACAAGGTGTGCAATACTCAGAGACATGGCCAAGGTAAGAAAGGCTGAAAGACGACCACCACTGAACAAGACACACAAGCTGAAACGTCAAGACTGGGCCAAGAAATATCTCAAGACTGATTTTTCTAAGGTTTTATGGACTGATGAAATGAGAGTGAGTCTTGATGGGCCAGATGGATGGGCCCGTGGCTGGATTGGTAAAGGGCAGAGAGCTCCAGTCCGACTCAGACGCCAGCAAGGTGGAGGTGGAGTACTGGTTTGGGCTGGTATCATCAAAGATGAGCTTGTGGGGCCTTTTTGGGTTGAGGATGGAGTCAAGCTCAACTCCCAGTCCTACTGCCAGTTTCTGGAAGACACCTTCTTCAAGCAATGGTACAGGAAGAAGTCTGCATCCTTCAAGAAAAACATGATTTTCATGCAGGACAATGCTCCATCACACGCGTCCAAGTACTCCACAGCGTGGCTGGCAAGAAAGGGTATAAAAGAAGAAAATCTAATGACATGGCCTCCTCATGAACCCCATTGAGAACCTGTGGTCCATCATCAAATGTGAGATTTACAAGGAGGGAAAACAGTACACCTCTCTGAACAGTGTCTGGGAGGCTGTGGTTGCTGCTGCACGCAATGTTGATGGTGAACAGATCAAAACACTGACAGAATCCATGGATGGCAGGCTTTTGAGTGTCCTTGCAAAGAAAGGTGGCTATATTGGTCACTGATTTGTTTTTGTTTTGTTTTTGAATGTCAGAAATGTATATTTGTGAATGTTGAGATGTTATATTGGTTTCACTGGTAAAAATAAATAATTGAAATGGGTATATATTTGTTTTTTGTTAAGTTGCCTAATAATTATGCACAGTAATAGTCACCTGCACACACAGATATCCCCCTAAAATAGCTAAAACTAAAAACAAACTAAAAACTACTTCCAAAAATATTCAGCTTTGATATTAATGAGTTTTTTGGGTTCATTGAGAACATGGTTGTTGTTCAATAATAAAATTAATCCTCAAAAATGCAACTTGCCTAATAATTCTGCACTCCCTGTATTTAAAAGTTTCTAAATCCCTTTCCTTAGATACTGAGGTTAGGACTGTATCACAGATTTTATATTCTGCTCTTGGGTTTTTACGCCCCAGGTGCATTATCTTGCACTTATCAACATTAAATTTTAGTTGCCATATTTTTGACCATTCCTCTAGTTTTCCTAAATCCTTTTCCATTTGGTGTATCCCTCCAGGAACATCAACCCTGTTACAAATCTTTGTGTCATCAGCAAAAAGACACACCTTACCATCTGCAATTTCGCTGATAAAGATATTAAACAATATGGGTCCCAGAACAGATCCCTGAGGTACTCCACTGGTAACAAGACCATGATCTGAATATACTCCATTGACTGCAACCCTCTGTTGTCTGTCCCTCAGCCACTGCTTAATCCATTCAACAATATGGGAGTCCAAGCACAAAGACTGCAATTTATTAATAAACCTTCTATGTGGGACAGTATCAAAAGCCTTACTAAAGTCCAGATAAGCGATGTCTACTGCACCTCCGCCATCTATTATTTTAGTCACCCAATCAAAAAAATCAATAAGATTAGTTTGACATGATCTCCCTGAAGTAAACCCATGCTGTTTTTCATCTTTAAATCCATGGGATTTTAGATGTTCCACAATCCTCTCCTTAAGTATGGTTTCCATTAATTTCCCCACTATTGATGTCAGGCTTACTGGCCTATAGTTGCCCGATTCCTCCCTACTACCTTTCTTGTGAATGGGCACAACATTTGCTCATTTCCAATCTTCTTGGACAACTCCTGTTACCAGTGATTGGTTAAATAAATCTGTTAATTGTTTTGCTAGTTCACCGCTAAGATCTTTTATTAGTTTTGGGTGTATCCCATCAGGCCTTTCTGACTTATTTGTATTGCTGATGGTGGCAGTAGGAAAAAATGGCAGCAGGTGTGTGGAATCAGGTGGGTGACAGCATCAGAATAGTGGCTGAAGCACATGGCCAGAATGAACGGGTCATTTTTCACAATGTTCTGGTGTTGCAGCACACTGCAGTCAGAACATTACTGCCAGAATGATCTAGACTAAGGCATCAGGCAACAGTGTATGGGAAAACCTGGCTGATCCATGCCTGATTCATTTTTATAAAGGTTAATCTCTCTACATTTTGTGTTAAAAGACAAATTCTCTTTTGGGTAACTATATATCTCCCACACTAAACACCTGCTCTGATACCACACTACTGGCCAGGCAGGAAAGCTTGTCCAGGGCAAACTCGGCCAGTTGTGGCCACTATTCAAGTTTGGCTGCCCTGTAGTCCAGGGGATCTTGGATCTGGGGTGACAGGGTACATTCCAAGTATGCCACCATATATTAGTTCAGGTTCTGCACCATGTCCTGCTGCTGGGTGGTTTCTTCAGTAGGTGGGTGAAGAAACGTGCTTGTCGGAGACTGGAGACACCAGTTTCTGCTAATGGACATGGTGCTGCTCCTGCTCCTCCACCCACTCCATGGAGTATGAGCTCAGAGGTTCCCCCAGTCAGGTTTTTGTGAGGATCGACAATGGCACAAATAGGCAGTGACCAACTGGCTACATAGGATGTCTTTATAGTAGTTAAGTTTATTATCTCTCTAGCGATGGTGTAACATTGTGGAGAGCTAGTCATCCCTCTGCAGAATGGTGATAATGCAACTGTCATTATGCAAGCAACTCAGCATGCATCTGGCCATTTATACAAGGGACGAAGAGGGACTCCCTGCCTCCATCTCCACTGCATATTGCCATGGTCTGTTGGGGGCATTTGCCTGGTCTTCCTCATCACCCTCCAGCTCCTCCTGCTCATCTCCTGTCGCTTGTGCAGACAAACCACCTATTTCTGGGGCATACACAGAAATCACTGGGCCCCATAGCAAGAGTCTGAATTGGGCCCCACTACCCACCCCTGGCCCATCCCACCCCTGGCTCCTCCCCTTTCACCCCCCCATTTGCCAATAAAGAAATGTATACATGATCTACTGAAACCGTTATAAACCTTTAAGAAATAGGTGCTGAATTCAGGTGCCTATAGCGCTTTATAATCTGTACTCTCTCTCTATATATGGGAGTAGGGATCTCACTGGGGTGCAGGGAGCCATATACAGCACACATCACTGCTCCTACCTGTATACATTTTCTGGGTGTTAATGTCCTCCTCATCTTCGTTTTCCCCCTCCACCAGTTCAGCCCCCACAGGACTCAGGTGGCCGTGAGATGTAGATGGGGTGTCTGCTGTTCCTGGCCAGCCAGATTTATCAGCATCTGCTCAAGGATGTGAAGGAGTGGAATGACATCATTCATCCCGTAGTCCTGGAGACTGATAAATAAAGAGGCCTCCTCAAAGGGACTCAGCAAATGGCAGGTGTCATGCGTGGCTAACATCAAAGTTACACATGTCAGTATCCCGGTCCACCTGCATCATCAAGAAATCATCAAGTTGCTGGTGCGTCTGGGCAGGAACCACATTTACCCAGTGGGTCATAACGGAGATATATTGTCCTTGACCATAGTTATAGTTCCATATGTCGGCACTGCTGTGAACTGTACCAGACAGCGACAAGCTCAAGGACTGGCTCACCTTCTGCTCAACATACATGTGCAGGGCTGGTACAGCTTTTTTTTAGAGAAGTAATGACGGCTTGGGACTCTCCAACTTGGCTTGCCACAAGCCATCAGTTATCTGAAATGGGCAGAGTCAACCACATGGAAAGGGATGGTAGTACCAGTAACTTGGCCAGGAGCATGGTCAGATTGTGTGCCATTGGTTAAGTGCATGCATATTGTTGTCTTTTTTTAATTGCCTCGGTGTTCGATTGCTGACGAAATGCATGACAAGGAGTAGGAGGATCATCAGGAACAGTAAACAATGGGAAGGAAATACAGCTCCTTTCTGCCGAGGGGGAGGAGCCTTGACTGCTGGAGATGGGGTGCGGAACATTGGAAGATGTAGTTGCTGCATCAGGCTGTACCAGTATAGTAGCGCTTCGGTTTTTTCCAGGCCACTTTATGGTGACATTCCATGCATTAATGCAGGGCCATGGTGCCAACATTGGCACCCTGGCCACGCATTAACTTCTGCCCACAGATCCTACATAAGGCCATGCTGACATCCTCCGGCGGCTTGTTGAAAAATTCCCACATTGTTTAGAATGGCATTTTACCCCCGGCAGGAGCCAGGGGTCACAGCATTCCTCCTGCTACTCCACCTTGAAGCCCCAGATAAGCCTTACAGTGCCATCCTCTCTGTCTCCCTTGCCCATTCCTAGTGAAGCACCTTCTATTTTCCTAAGAAGGGGCAACAAAACACCACCTTACCCTACTGCTGACACCAGTAAGCATTTGGACTGCCCTGAGGAGGAGGTTCAGGAGAAGGCTGCAGACCCTATGTATAGCTGTGTTGGTGATGGTAATAGTGGCACCTATACCCTCGGTATTGGTGGTGAGAGCAGTGATAGTGACAGTCGTGGCAAATGCAGAGCATAGAATCGGGAGGTGGGCCAATGAGCCCACCATGATATTTCAAGTCTGATAAAAGTGGCAGGGAGGGTGAGGACTCCAGTGATGATTGTGTTAGACAGGATCTGGGAGCCAGACAAGGGTGCTGAGGAGGTGGCAGCAATAAAAAACAGAGTCGTATGGGCAGAACTTCCCAAAGAACTGCCAGGACCATATGTAATTCGGGAACTGGTGATGTCACTGACAGTGTGGGTGCATTAGGCTCAAAAGGTGCCCAAAACCCAAGCTCTGCTGCCTCTAGCTCTGAACATCTGGCGTTTTTTCTCCACGCATTGCAATGTGCAAGCTCTGCAAGAGTAAAATAAGCCCTGGGCCGATAAATAGATCTAGGCTTGCTAACAGTGCACCATTTTGCCACTGCTGCTGTCTGCCTGCCAACATCTACCTTTTGGCTTGTCCTGCTGCTGCCACTGCTGCAGCTACTACTCCTTGCTGCTAATTCCCTACTGCCACCACTATTAACACTATGTATCCACCGCTATTACTACTACTATGATATATTGCCTTGTATGTTCCATGCTACTGCCGTTACTATTGCTGCCACGTGCCTCTAATACCCTACTCTTTCAACAGTAACACTTTACTGCTCCTAATTAATAGCTTGAATTATTTTAGGCTCGTTCAGAATGAGCCACTTTTTCACTTGTGCGTCTCTTATGGGCAAGCATTCTGACTCTGTAAAAGTGTCATGTTTTACTTACTTTTGCCTTAGATTTGAAAAAAGACTTTGCAAAAATGTGGTGTTGTAGATGGGAAGATAATATTCTTGGAGATTCCATCTTTTCGATTGGTTCTCGATTGCCAATTGATTCAAACCATGGTGATCTCATAAAGATAGGTATGCTGTTACTTTTTTCAAGATCCCCTTTGTGTTTAATTAAATTCAAGATTTGAATCATCCAATTACTACCTGCAAGAGTAAACACATAAAACATTTGATAAATGTATACAATTGGCCAGATATACAATTTCTTTAAGGGGTCACTGAGCTTTCAAAAGACTTTTGAAATTCCATAGTGACATATAAAAGATTTAGATCTGTGGGGATCTGAGTGATAAGACCCCCACTGATCACTAGAATGAAGAGACAGAAGTGCTCACATACAGTAGCACGCTCGTCTTCTCGCTGCAGTAGATAGGGTGAATAGAAAGTCTATGAGCTCTTCTTGATTCTTCTCGAGAGTGCACTGAACTTCTCTTTTCTCATACTAGCAACTGATGGGGGTCTGAGCACTTAGCCCCCACAGATCAAAACTTTAGATATGTTGTTATGACATATCAAAACTTTTATGAAAGCCTTAGCGACACTTTTTTTAGAGCTACTGATTGACTTCACATAAATAAAGTTTTATGCACAGAGGCCTTATGGTGGCAAATCTATACTGCTCCATATATACTGTATGCACTTATACTCTGTATAATACTTGTCAGGGGCGTAGCTATAGAGGGTGCAGAGGTAGCAGTTGCTACTAGGCTCAGGATCCTGAGAGGGCTCCAAGACCCTTGTGCCACATAAAAAGACACCGGAATTATAGAAAGTGCATGCTGGTCAAGTTACACCTCTGGCTGGAAGGAAGGTGTTAGGTCAAGAATTTGGAATGGGGGGTGGCGTTTCAATTTTTGCCTCAGGCAGCATGAAGGCTATGTGCTTCCCTGTCCCTGGCCACAAAGCACTGAGGGAAGTGGGGGCCCAAGCTGAGCTCTTGCACTAGGGGCTATGAACCTTTAGCTACACCCATAATACTTGTACTTTGGTCCAAGGAAAAACAACACATTACTGTACATATACAATACAAGAGAAAAAAAAAACTATGTATGCCTCGTAGTTACGGTAAAGACCTCATGCACTATAGATACTTTAAATGACACTGTAGAAAATGGATCTGTAATACAGCCATGTGCATGTGGTCTAACAGCTTGTGAAAGTCTAAATTAATAAAGGCAAAATACTACTGTACTGTAACAATTATAATTAACCCTTATGACACTATTATAGGATTTATTGCAAAGTTAGAAAAAATGCATCCAGCAAAATAGCAAAGTAATCAACAGTTTTATCAAGCAGACACAGGTTGAGTACATCTCCCATTAACACCCGATAGTAATACATATTCCCTAATTCATCTAATAGTTTATTTTTCTGGTATTTGTATTCGGTGTCCAGTATGTGATAAAAGTGGTTGTCTAGCTTTTTGGACATTTTTAACTTTTGCTAGCAGCATGTTCTACCTACCAACTTCCATGGCAATACATAGCATATGCTCACCAAAACACATAATACATTCTCTAACTATAACATTAATGAAATAAAACACCAGACTAGAGAGTGGAGATAGGCTGAGGCCTGTTAATTCATAATTAGGGATGAGCGAACTCGAACTGTATAGTTCGGGTTCGTACCGAATTTTGGGGTGTCCGTGACACGGACCCGAACCCGGACATTTTCGTAAAAGTCCGGGTTCGGGTTCGGTGTTCGTCGCTTTCTTGGCGCTTTTGTGACGCTTTCTTGGCGCTTTTTGAAAGGCTGCAAAGCAGCCAATCAACAAGCGTCATACTACTTGCCCCAAGAGGCCATCACAGCCATGCCTACTATTGGCATGGCTGTGATTGGCCAGAGCACCATGTGACCCAGCCTCTATTTAAGCTGGAGTCACATAGCGCCGCCCGTCACTCTGCTCTGATTAGCGTAGGGAGAGGTTGCGGCTGCGACAGTAGGGCGAGATTAGGCAGATTAACTCCTCCAAAGGACTTGATTAACTGATCGATCTGCAGCTGTGGATCATTGAGCTGCTGATCCTCAATTGCTCACTGTTTTTAGGCTGCCCAGACCGTTTGTCAGTCACATTTTTCTGGGGTGATCGGCGGCCATTTTGTGTCTTGTGGTGCGCCAGCACAAGCTGCGACCAAGTGCATTTAACCCTCAATGGTGTGGTTGTTTTTTGGCTAAAGCCTACATCAGGGTGAAGCTGTCACACCAAGTGCATTTAACCAGCAATAGTCTGTTCATTTTTTGGCCATATACAAAATCAGGGGCAAGCTGCGCCTGTCACCAAGTGCATTTAACCCTCAATGGTGTGGTTGTTTTTTGGCTAAAGCCTACATCAGGGTGAAGCTGTCACACCAAGTGCATTTAACCAGCAATAGTCTGTTCATTTTTTGGCCATATACAAAATCAGGGGCAAGCTGCGCCTGTCACCAAGTGCATTTAACCCTCAAT
Organism: Bufo gargarizans; assembly: GCF_014858855.1. Lineage (NCBI taxonomy): Eukaryota > Metazoa > Chordata > Amphibia > Anura > Bufonidae > Bufo > Bufo gargarizans. The sequence continues at coordinate 545,539,955 of NC_058081.1, forward strand.
GGTGTGGTTGTTTTTTGGCTAAAGCCTACATCAGGGTGAAGCTGTCACACCAAGTGCATTTAACCAGCAATAGTCTGTTCATTTTTTGGCCATATACAAAATCAGGGGCAAGCTGCGCCTGTCACCAAGTGCATTTAACCCTCAATGGTGTGGTTGTTTTTTGGCTAAAGCCTACATCAGGGTGAAGCTGTCACACCAAGTGCATTTAACCAGCAATAGTCTGTTCATTTTTTGGCCATATACAAAATCAGGGGCAAGCTGCGCCTGTCACCAAGTGCATTTAACCCTCAATGGTGTGGTTGTTTTCTGGCTAAAGCCTACATCAGGGTGAAGCTGTCACACCAAGTGCATTTAACCAGCAATAGTCTGTTTATTTTTTGGCCATATACTACATCAGGGGCAAGCTGCGCCCGTCACCAAGTGCATTTAACCCTCAGTAGTGTGGTTGGTCAAGCTGTGACACCAAGTGCATTTAACCAGCAATAGTCTGTTCATTTTTTGGCCATATACTACATCAGGGGCAAGCTGCGCCCGTCACCAAGTGCATTTAACCAGCAATAGTGTGGTTATTTTTTGGCCATATCCCAGTCTAATTCTGTCACTAAATCCATACCGGTCACCCAGCGCCTAAATACTAGGCCTCAAATTTATATCCCGCTAAATCTCTCGTTACCGCTGTCCTGTTGTAGCTGGGAAAGTTATTTAGTGTCCGTCAAAGCACATTTTTTGTTCTGGGTTGAAGTACAATTCCCAATTTAGCAATTTCATAATTTAGTGGTTTCTGCTATATCAGAGCTATTTGAAATCTATCCCTAAAAGGGTATATAATATTCAAGGTGCACATTGGGTCATTCAGAATAACTTCACACACACCCGCTACTGTGTATTTTCAAGTCTAATTCTGTCACTAAACCCATACCTGTCACCCAGCGCCTAAATACTAGGCCTCAAATTTATATCCTGCTAAATCTCTCGTTACCGCTGTCCTGTTGTAGCTGGGAAAGTTATTTAGTGTCCGTCAAAGCACATTTTTTGTTCTGGGTTGAAGTACAATTCCCAATTTAGCAATTTCATAATTTAGTGGTTTCTGCTATATCAGAGCTATTTGAAATCTATCCCTAAAAGGGTATATAATATTCAAGGTGCACATTGGGTCATTCAGAATAACTTCACACACACCCGCTACTGTGTATTTTCAAGTCTAATTCTGTCACTAAACCCATACCTGTCACCCAGCGCCTAAATACTAGGCCTCAAATTTATATCCTGCTAAATCTCTCGTTACCGCTGTCCTGTTGTAGCTGGGAAAGTTATTTAGTGTCCGTCAAAGCACATTTTTTGTTCTGGGTTGAAATACAATTCCCAATTTAGCAATTTCATAATTTAGTGGTTTCTGCTATATCAGAGCTATTTGAAATCTATCCCTAAAAGGGTAGATCATATTGAAGGTGCACATAGGGTCATTCAGAATAACTTCACACACACCCGCTACTGTGTATTTCCAAGTCTAATTCTGTCACTAAACCCATACCTGTCACCCAGCGCCTAAATACTAGGCCTCAAATTTATATCCCGCTAAATCTCTCGTTACCGCTGTCCTGTTGTAGCTGGGAAAGTTATTTAGTGTCCGTCAAAGCACATTTTTTGTTCTGGGTTGAAGTACAATTCCCAATTTAGCAATTTCATAATTTAGTGGTTTCTGCTATATCAGAGCTATTTGAAATCTATCCCTAAAAGGGTATATAATATTCAAGGTGCACATTGGGTCATTCAGAATAACTTCACACACACCCGCTACTGTGTATTTCCAAGTCTAATTCTGTCACTAAACCCATACCTGTCATCCAGCGCCTAAATACTAGGCCTCAAATTTATATCCTGCTAAATCTCTCGTTACCGCTGTACTGTTGTTGCTTGGAAAGATATTTAGTGTCCGTCAAAGCACATTTTTTGTTCTGGGTTGAAGTACAATTCCCAATTTAGCAATTTCATAATTTAGTGGTTTCTGCTATATCAGAGCTATTTGAAATCTATCCCTAAAAGGGTATATAATATTCAAGGTGCACATTGGGTCATTCAGAATAACTTCACACACACCCGCTACTGTGTATTTTCAAGTCTAATTCTGTCACTAAACCCATACCTGTCACCCAGCGCCTAAATACTAGGCCTCAAATTTATATCCTGCTAAATCTCTCGTTACCGCTGTCCTGTTGTAGCTGGGAAAGTTATTTAGTGTCCGTCAAAGCACATTTTTTCTTCTGGGTTGAAATACAATTCCCAATTTAGCAATTTCATAATTTAGTGGTTTCTGCTATATCAGAGCTATTTGAAATCTATCCCTAAAAGGGTAGATCATATTGAAGGTGCACATAGGGTCATTCAGAATAACTTCACACACACCCGCTACTGTGTATTTCCAAGTCTAATTCTGTCACTAAACCCATACCTGTCACCCAGCGCCTAAATACTAGGCCTCAAATTTATATCCCGCTAAATCTCTCGTTACCGCTGTCCTGTTGTAGCTGGGAAAGTTATTTAGTGTCCGTCAAAGCACATTTTTTGTTCTGGGTTGAAGTACAATTCCCAATTTAGCAATTTCATAATTTAGTGGTTTCTGCTATATCAGAGCTATTTGAAATCTATCCCTAAAAGGGTATATAATATTCAAGGTGCACATTGGGTCATTCAGAATAACTTCACACACACCCGCTACTGTGTATTTCCAAGTCTAATTCTGTCACTAAACCCATACCTGTCACCCAGCGCCTAAATACTAGGCCTCAAATTTATATCCTGCTAAATCTCTCGTTACCGCTGTACTGTTGTTGCTTGGAAAGATATTTAGTGTCCGTCAAAGCACATTTTTTGTTCTGGGTTGAAGTACAATTCCCAATTTAGCAATTTCATAATTTAGTGGTTTCTGCTATATCAGAGCTATTTGAAATCTATCCCTAAAAGGGTATATAATATTCAAGGTGCACATTGGGTCATTCAGAATAACTTCACACACACCCGCTACTGTGTATTTTCAAGTCTAATTCTGTCACTAAACCCATACCTGTCACCCAGCGCCTAAATACTAGGCCTCAAATTTATATCCTGCTAAATCTCTCGTTACCGCTGTACTGTTGTTGCTGGGCAAGATATTTAGTGTCCGTCAAAGCACATTTTTTGTTCTGGGTTGAAATACAATTCCCAATTTAGCAATTTCATAATTTAGTGGTTTCTGCTATATCAGAGCTATTTGAAATCTATCCCTAAAAGGGTATATAATATTCAAGGTGCACATTGGGTCATTCAGAATAACTTCACACACACCCGCTACTGTGTATTTTCAAGTCTAATTCTGTCACTAAACCCATACCTGTCACCCAGCGCCTAAATACTAGGCCTCAAATTTATATCCTGCTAAATCTCTCGTTACCGCTGTACTGTTGTTGCTGGGCAAGATATTTAGTGTCCGTCAAAGCACATTTTTTGTTCTGGGTTGAAATACAATTCCCAATTTAGCAATTTCATAATTTAGTGGTTTCTGCTATATCAGAGCTATTTGAAATCTATCCCTAAAAGGGTATATAATATTCAAGGTGCACATTGGGTCATTCAGAATAACTTCACACACACCCGCTACTGTGTATTTCCAAGTCTAATTCTGTCACTAAACCCATACCTGTCACCCAGCGCCTAAATACTAGGCCTCAAATTTATATCCTGCTAAATCTCTCGTTACCGCTGTACTGTTGTTGCTGGGCAAGATATTTAGTGTCCGTCAAAGCACATTTTTTGTTCTGGGTTGAAATACAATTCCCAATTTAGCAATTTCATAATTTAGTGGTTCCTGCTATATCAGAGCTATTTGAAATCTATCCCAAAAAGGGTATATAATATTCAAGGTGCACATAGGGTCATTCAGAATAACTTCACACACACGCTTCTGTGCATTTCCAAGTCTAATTCTGTCACTAAATCCATACCGGTCACCCAGCGCCTAAATACTAGGCCTCAAATTTATATCCCGCTGAATTTGAATACAATACATTGGGCCAAATAATATATTTGTTGTTGTGGTGAACCATAACAATGAGAAAAACATCTAGTAAGGGACGCGGACGTGGACATGGTCGTGGTGGTGTTAGTGGACCCTCTGGTGCTGGGAGAGGACGTGGCCGTTCTGCCACATCCACACGTCCTAGTGTACCAACTACCTCAGGTCCCAGTAGCCGCCAGAATTTACAGCGATATATGGTGGGGCCCAATGCCGTTCTAAGGATGGTAAGGCCTGAGCAGGTACAGGCATTAGTCAATTGGGTGGCCGACAGTGGATCCAGCACGTTCACATTATCTCCCACCCAGTCTTCTGCAGAAAGCGCACAGATGGCGCCTGAAAACCAACCCCATCAGTCTGTCACATCACCCCCATGCATACCAGGGAAACTGTCTCAGCCTCAAGTTATGCAGCAGTCTCTTATGCTGTTTGAAGACTCCGCTGGCAGGGTTTCCCAAGGGCATCCACCTAGCCCTTCCCCAGCGGTGAAAGACATAGAATGCACTGACGCACAACCACTTATGTTTCCTGATGATGAGGACATGGGAATACCACCTCAGCATGTCTCTGATGATGACGAAACACAGGTGCCAACTGCTGCGTCTTTCTGCAGTGTGCAGACTGAACAGGAGGTCAGGGATCAAGACTGGGTGGAAGACGATGCAGGGGACGATGAGGTCCTAGACCCCACATGGAATGAAGGTCGTGCCACTGACTTTCACAGTTCGGAGGAAGAGGCAGTGGTGAGACCGAGCCAACAGCGTAGCAAAAGAGGGAGCAGTGGGCAAAAGCAGAACACCCGCCGCCAAGAGACTCCGCCTGCTACTGACCGCCGCCATCTGGGACCGAGCACCCCAAAGGCAGCTTCAAGGAGTTCCCTGGCATGGCACTTCTTCAAACAATGTGCTGACGACAAGACCCGAGTGGTTTGCACGCTGTGCCATCAGAGCCTGAAGCGAGGCATTAACGTTCTGAACCTGAGCACAACCTGCATGACCAGGCACCTGCATGCAAAGCATGAACTGCAGTGGAGTAAACACCTTAAAACCAAGGAAGTCACTCAGGCTCCCCCTGCTACCTCTTCTGCTGCTGCCGCCTCGGCCTATTCTGCTGCTGCCGCCTCGGCCTCTTCCTCCGCCTCTGGAGGAACGTTGGCACCTGCCGCCCAGCAAACAGGGGATGTACCACCAACACCACCACCACCACCTCCGTCACCAAGCGTCTCAACCATGTCACACGCCAGCGTTCAGCTCTCCATCTCACAAACATTTGATAGAAAGCGTAAATTCCCACCTAGCCACCCTCGATCCCTGGCCCTGAATGCCAGCATTTCTAAACTACTGGCCTATGAAATGCTGTCATTTAGGCTGGTGGACACAGACAGCTTCAAACAGCTCATGTCGCTTGCTGTCCCACAGTATGTTGTTCCCAGCCGGCACTACTTCTCCAAGAGAGCCGTGCCTTCCCTGCACAACCAAGTATCCGATAAAATCAAGTGTGCACTGCGCAACGCCATCTGTAGCAAGGTCCACCTAACCACAGATACGTGGACCAGTAAGCACGGCCAGGGACGCTATATCTCCCTAACTGCACACTGGGTAAATGTAGTGGCAGCTGGGCCCCAGGCGGAGAGCTGTTTGGCGCACGTCCTTCCGCCGCCAAGGATCGCAGGGCAACATTCTTTGCCTCCTGTTGCCACCTCCTCCTTCTCGGCTTCCTCCTCCTCTTCTTCCACCTGCTCATCCAGTCAGCCACACACCTTCACCACCAACTTCAGCACAGCCCGGGGTAAACGTCAGCAGGCCATTCTGAAACTCATATGTTTGGGGGACAGGCCCCACACCGCACAGGAGTTGTGGCGGGGTATTGAACAACAGACCGACGAGTGGTTGCTGCCGGTGAGCCTCAAGCCCGGCCTGGTGGTGTGTGATAATGGGCGAAATCTCGTTGCAGCTCTGGGACTAGCCAATTTGACGCACATCCCTTGCTTGGCGCATGTGCTGAATTTGGTGGTGCAGAAGTTCATTCACAACTACCCCGACATGTCAGAGCTGCTGCATAAAGTGCGGGCCGTCTGTTCGCGCTTCCGGCGTTCACATCCTGCCGCTGCTCGCCTGTCTGCGCTACAGCGTAACTTCGGCCTTCCCGCTCACCGCCTCATATGCGACGTGCCCACCAGGTGGAACTCCACCTTGCACATGCTGGACAGACTGTGCGAGCAGCAGCAGGCCATAGTGGAGTTTCAGCTGCAGCACGCACGGGTCAGTCGCACTACAGAACAGCACCACTTCACCACCAATGACTGGGCCTCCATGCGAGACCTGTGTGCCCTGTTGCGCTGTTTCGAGTACTCCACCAACATGGCCAGTGGCGATGACACCGTTATCAGCGTTACAATACCACTTCTATGTCTCCTTGAGAAAACACTTAGGGCGATGATGGAAGAGGAGGTGGCCCAGGAGGAGGAGGAGGAGGAGGAGGAAGAGGGGTCATTTTTAGCACTTTCAGGCCAGTCTCTTCGAAGTGACTCAGAGGGAGGTTTTTGGCAACAGCAGAGGCCAGGTACAAATGTGGCCAGCCAGGGCCCACTACTGGAGGACGAGGAGGACGAGGATGAGGAGGAGGTGGAGGAGGATGAGGATGAAGCATGGTCACAGCGGGGTGGCACCCAACGCAGCTCGGGTCCATCACTGGTGCGTGGCTGGGGGGAAAGGCAGGAAGATGACGATACGCCTCCCACAGAGGACAGCTTGTCCTTACCCCTGGGCAGCCTGGCACACATGAGCGACTACATGCTGCAGTGCCTGCGCAACGACAGCAGAGTTGCCCACATTTTAACCTGTGCGGACTACTGGGTTGCCACCCTGCTGGATCCACGCTACAAAGACAATGTGCCCACCTTACTTCCTGCACTGGAGCGTGATAGGAAGATGCGCGAGTACAAGCGCACGTTGGTAGACGCGCTACTGAGAGCATTCCCAAATGTCACAGGGGAACAAGTGGAAGCCCAAGGCCAAGGCAGAGGAGGAGCAAGAGGTCGCCAAGGCAGCTGTGTCACGGCCAGCTCCTCTGAGGGCAGGGTTAGCATGGCAGAGATGTGGAAAACTTTTGTCAACACGCCACAGCTAACTGCACCACCACCTGATACGCAACGTGTTAGCAGGAGGCAACATTTCACTAACATGGTGGAACAGTACGTGTGCACACCCCTCCACGTACTGACTGATGGTTCGGCCCCATTCAACTTCTGGGTCTCTAAATTGTCCACGTGGCCAGAGCTAGCCTTTTATGCCTTGGAGGTGCTGGCCTGCCCGGCAGCCAGCGTTTTGTCTGAACGTGTATTCAGCACGGCAGGGGGCGTCATTACAGACAAACGCAGCCGCCTGTCTACAGCCAATGTGGACAAGCTGACGTTCATAAAAATGAACCAGGCATGGATCCCACAGGACCTGTCCGTCCCTTGTCCAGATTAGACATTAACTACCTCCCCATAACCATATATTATTGGACTCCAGGGCACTTCCTCATTCAATCCTATTTTTATTTTCATTTTACCATTATATTGCGATGCTACCCAAAGTTGAATGAACCTCTCCTCTGCCTGTGTGCTAGGCCTAAATATATGCCAATGGACTGTTGCAGTGGTGGCTGACATGAAGCCTGATTCTCTGCTATGACATGCAGACTAATTCTCTGCTGACATGAAGCCAGATTGTCTGTTACGGGACCTCCCTCCTCTGCCTGGGTGCTGGGCCTAAATTTATGACAATGGACTGTTGCAGTGGTGGCTGACGTGAAGCCTGATTCTCTGCTATGACATGCAGACTGATTCTCTGCTGACATGAAGCCAGATCCTCTGTTACGGGACCTCTCTCCTCTGCCTGTGTGTGTGCTGGGCCTAAATATATGCCAATGGACTGTTGCAGTGGTGGCTGACGTGAAGCCTCATTCTCTGCTATGACATGCAGACTAATTCTCTGCTGACATGAAGACAGATTCTCTGTTACGGGACCTCTCTCCTCTGCCTGGGTGCCGGGGCCTAAATATCTGAGAATGGACTGTTCCAGTGGTGGGTGACGGGAAGCCAGATTCTCTGCTATGGAACCTCTCTCCAATTGATTTTGGTTAATTTTTATTTATTTAATTTTTAATTTAATTCATTTCCCTATCCACATTTGTTTGCAGGGGATTTACCTACATGTTGCTGCCTTTTGCAGCCCTCTAGCTCTTTCCTGGGCTGTTTTACAGCCTTTTTAGTGCCGAAAAGTTCGGGTCCCCATTGACTTCAATGGGGTTCGGGTTCGGGACGAAGTTCGGATCGGGTTCGGATCCCGAACCCGAACATTTCCGGGATGTTCGGCCGAACTTCTCGAACCCGAACATCCAGGTGTTCGCTCAACTCTATTCATAATTAAACCAACTTTAATATATAACCAAAATATTAACCATATAAAAACCATGAGCCTAGTCAAACTCAGACTCGTTTAAACCATCAATACATCAGAGTCCATCCCATTCCGGGATGACTATATCAACCACCCTGAACAGACCTCAACATTACCAAATAAAGGGGTGGGGGGGGGACGCTTGGTCCAGGCTTCCCGGGCAGGTGCGGCAAACAAGCCCGCAGAGCCTGGACATTTATAGCCCCTATCCCCACTGACCCACCAATGACTAACTGTCACCAGGGCTCGAGCAAACTTCGCCCGATCCCTGTGACCTCATAGGTCATCCAAATGACCAATAAAGAGCATCACTGGGCAGAAATAAATTCTTCCCAGTGATCTTGAACAAAAGAGCGGAAAAATTTCCCTCCAATTCCTGCAGACTAAAAATAGCCTCTGATCACTGGGCAGAAAACTGACTGACCAGTGACCAGAACCCAAAGCACAGGCAATGCAAGTATTGCCATGTGCACCCCTCCATAATGTCTGCGGTACCTCCACTCCGTCTCCACTTTGATTGACAGGACAAGGACCTGACCCTGTCAATCAAAGCCCTGGGGCGTGGCAGTTGCAGAGAGAACAGAACCTCTAGGTGTAACGGCAACGGCCCCATTGCTATTAGAGGCTTGTTTGCATATATTAAAACATCATTTTTTTTTTCTCCGCAATGCGAGCACATATGAACATGGGACCAACACAGATGCCTTTGTGTGCAACAAGTCAACTAGTTTTTTTAGGTACAAATCTGCTGACAGATACTTTTTAACAACTACTGCAGTCTTAGCCAAAAATAAAGGTGAAAAAAATGACAAAAGTGGAAATGGGCTAAAACAAAAGGAAAAATATCCGTGGTCTTCCGCTGGCCCGCAATACTCACCTTTCCAGCAGGGGGCCGCCGGACACTCCACAGCACATCCATGGTCCCGTGCTGCACTGATCTCCTGACGTACGCATGCCGTGACCTGACGCGCTGTGTGACGTCAAACGCAGAGCAGCACAGAACGATGGAGTGTCGGCGGCGTCCCTGCTGGAAAGGTAAGTTGGTGCGACTAAGGCCGGTCGCCCGGAGTGAACAGCGTCATGGCAACCAATGACACAGTGCACTTCAGGTGTCAGGAGGAGCGGGGGGAGATGCTGGCACAAGGTGGGGGAGAGCTGCTGACACAAGGGGGGGAGAGCTGCTGGCACAAGGGGGGGGAGAGCTGCTGGCACAAGGGGGGGGAGAGCTGTTGGCACAAGGGGAAGGGCTGCTGGCACAAGGAGGAAGAGCTGCTGGCACAAGGGGGGAAGAGCTGCTGGCACAAGGGGGGAAGAGCTGCTGGCACAAGGGGGGAAGAGCTGAAGGCACTGGGGTGGGAGAGAGCTGAAGGCACTGTGGGAGTAGAGCTGATGACACTGGGGTGGGGAGAGCTGAAGGCACTGGGAGAACGGAGCTGATGGCACTGGGGGAGAATAGAGCCGATGGCACTGGGGGGAACTGAAGCACTTGGGATGATCACACAGGGGGGAACGAAGGGGCTTGGGGACTGATGGCAGGGGGTCTTATGAATTTTTATAAAGGAAAACAGTCTATTAATTTTTTTTTTCTTATTAGAATAATCGATTAATCGTAAAAAATAATCGATAGAATACTCGATTACTGAAATAATCGTTTACTGCAGCCCTAGTTTAAAGGAACTATGAAAAGATTTAACAAATATATGATAATTACCTGATTTAGGATAGGTTACATTATAAATGTCATCATCAAGTACTTCAAATTCATTTTCAGCATGGTTGAGAGTCTCTTCTGATTGTACCCCAACAGCAAATCTGACTCCTTTGTAGTCAAAATGATCAAAAGACATTTTATCTGAAATTAGAGCAAATTCCAATTACATTTTTTTCAAACCTATTTAGGACATTTCTTTAATGATTTTTGATTTTTTTGTACCAATTTTCTATCTTGCTTACAACCGATTAATGTCAACTAGTGTAACCATAGCATTCATGTAGGTAGACAAGGATATCATATTTTAAAGGGGTTGTTCGGGATCAAATTATTATATATTTTTTTAAAGTGTACTCACTATTAACATATGAATCAAGGTCCCCCCCATATGTTTTTAGGTATTTTCACCATTTCTACATGCTCCGACAGTCCACCACGCATTGTTTGTATCTATGTTTATTTTTTCCTACCTTCCTGCCGCACTGCACTGTGGTTCCCAGCGCAGCGCGGCATCACGTCGTTTCAAATGACTATCATCTCCGCTGTGACTCCACCCCCTCATTAATATTCCGTGCTCTGCCTCCTTCATTCATAATAAAGCGCCCTGCCCGGTGACGTCACTGGACTAGAGGGGCATGGCTTAGTGGCTGAGGGTGACGTCACCGGGCTCTCTGCAAAGCGGAAGAAGAGGCTTCGCTCGGCAGAAAGGGACCCAGTACATCACTGAGTCTTGGAAACACAGCACTTCGTCTGAAATGTCGGGTAAAGGTAGGACAGGCACGATTGTAACATTTAGGGCATTGATGTACACATACTCCAATCTTCCCAATCCCGGACAACCCCTTTAAGCTACCAACCACTTATTACTGCACGGTAATTCCAAATTTGATTACTATTTTGAGTCCATTTGCTTATTACTGCATATATATGAGCCTGTACTCATACCTACTGTATACTGGCGCAACTCCAGTAACTAAGTGACCAGTCCCGAAATTGAAAATCTGTCTAGTTTTTGTAAGAAAAAATGTATACTGTGTCTAGTTCCTTCAGGTTCAACATTCAAGGGTAATGCAGTAATGTGAAGGGAGGGGGCACACCAATGAATACTAATAATCTGATGAGTAGGGATGAGCGAACCCGAACTGTATAGTTCGGGTTCGTACCGAATTTTGGGGTGTCCGTGACACGGACCCGAACCCGAACATTTTAGTAAAAGTCCGGGTTCAGGTTTCGTCGTTTTCTTGGCGCTTTTTGAAAAGCTGCAAAGCAGCCACTCAACAAGCGTCATACTACTTGCCCCAAGAGGCCGTCACAGCCATGCCTACTATTGGCATGGCTGTGATTGGCCAGTGCAGCATGTGACCCAACCTCTATTTAAGCTGGAGTCACGTAGCACCGCACGTCACTCTGCTCTGATCAGTGTAGGGAGAGGTTGCAGCTGCGACTGTTAGGGCGAGATTAGGCAGTGATTTACTCCTCCAAAACACTTAAGTCAGTGATCGATCTACAGCTGTGGATCATTGAACTGCTGCTATTCAATTGCTCACTGTTTTTAGGCTACCCAGAGCGTTTTTCAGTCACTTTTTTCTGGGGTGATCGGCTGCCACCAAGTCCATTTAACCATCAATAGTGTGGTTTTTTTTTTGGCTATATCCTACATCAGGGGCAAGCTGCGACCAAGTCCATTTAACCATCAATAGTGTGGTTATTTTTTGGCTATATCCTACATCAGGGGCAAGCTGCCACCAAGTCCATTTAACCATCAATAGTGTGGTTATTTTTTGGCTATATCCTACATCAGGGGAAAGCTGCCACCAAGTCCATTTAACCATAAATAGTGTGGTTATTTTTTGGCTATATCCTACATCAGGGGCAAGCTGCCACCAAGTCCATTTAACCATCAATAGTGTGTTTATTTTTTTGCTATATTCTACATCAGGGGCTTGGCTGTGCTTGCTATTTTATTGAGGGGTGAAATACAATTGCCAAAATAGCAGTACCCTAAATCTGGTGTTTCAGCTATGGCCAGCAAATTGTAAAACTGTCTGCTGTCTGGCAAAGGATATATTTTTGTTCTGGGTTGAAATATAATTCGCAACTTAGCAAGTTCCTAAATTAGTGGTTTCTGCTGTATCAGACCTACTTTAAATCTATCCATAAAAGGGTATATTAGATGCAAGGTGCTGATAGGGTCATTCTCAATAACTTCACACACACGCTACTGTGCATTTCCAAGTCAAAATCTGTCTGTAAACGTATACCTGTCACCCAGCGCCTAAATAAGAGGCCTCAAATTTATATTCAGCTAAATCTGTGGTTATTGCTGTAGCTGGTCAGGTTATTTTGTGTCCGTCAAAGCACAGTTTTTGTTCTGGGTTGAAATACAATTCCCAACTTAGCAATTTCCTAAATTAGTGGTTTCTGCTGTATCAGACCTACTTTACATCTATCCATAAAAGGGTATATTAGATTCAAGGTGCTGATAGGGTCATTCTCAATAACTTCACACACACGCTACTGTGCATTTCCAAGTCAAAATCTGTCTGTAAACGTATACCTGTCACCCAGCGCCTAAATAAGAGGCCTCAAATTTATATTCAGCTAAATCTGTCATTACTGCTGTGCCTGTATTAGTGTAATACGGTAACTAAATAGATAGCCAGATAGTGTTAGGTGTCTGTAAAAAAAGGCCTGAATTTGAATTCAATACATTGGGCCAAATAATATTTTTGTTATTGTGGTGAACGGTAACAATGAGGAAAACATCTAGTAAAGGACGCGGACATGGTCGTGGTGGTGTTAGTGAACCCTTTGGTGCTGGGAGAGGACGTGGCCGTTCTGCCACAGCCACACGTCCTAGTGTACCAACTACCTCAGGTCCCAGTAGCCGCCAGAATTTACAGCAATATTTGGTGGGGCCCAATGCCGTTCTAAGGATGGTAAGGCCTGAGCAGGTACAGGCATTAGTCAATTGGGTGGCCGACAGTGGATCCAGCACGTTCACATTATCTCCCACCCAGTCTTCTGCAGAAAGCGCACAGATGGCGCCTGAAAACCAAGCCCATCATTCTGTCACATCACCCCCATGCATACCAGGGAAACTGTCTGAGCCTCAAGTTATGCAGCAGTCTCTTATGCTGTTTTAAGACTCTGCTGGCAGGGTTTCCCAAGGGCATCCACCTACCCCTTCCCCAGCGGTGGAAGACATAGAATGCACTGACGCACAACCACTTATGTTTCCTGATGATGAGGACATGGGAATACCACCTCAGCATGTCTCTGATGATGACGAAACACAGGTGCCAACTGCTGCGTCTTTGTGCAGTGTGCAGACTGAACAGGAGGTCAGGGATCAAGACTGGGTGGAAGACGATGCAGGGGACGATGAGGTCCTAGACCCCACATGGAATGAAGGTCGCGCCACTGACTTTCACAGTTCGGAGGAAGAGGCAGTGGTGAGACTGAGCCAACAGCGTAGCAAAAGAGGGAGCAGTGGGCAAAAGCAGAACACCTGCCGCCAAGAGACTCCGCCTGCTACTGACCGCCACCATCTGGGACCGAGCACCCCAAAGGCAGCTTCAAGGAGTTCCCTGGCATGGCACTTCTTCAAACAATGTGCTGATGACAAGACCCGAGTGGTTTGCACGCTGTGCCATCAGAGCCTGAAGCAAGGCATTAACGTTCTGAACCTTAGCACAACCTGCATGACCAGGCACCTGCATGCAAAGCATGAACTGCAGTGGAGTAAACACCTTAAAACCAAGGAAGTCACTCAGGCTCCCCCTGCTACCTCTTCTGCTGCTGCCGCCTCGGCCTCTTCTGCTGCTGCCGCCTCGGCCTCTTCCTCCGCCTCTGGAGGAACGTTGGCACCTGCCGCCCAGCAAACAAGGGCTGTACCACCAACACCACCACCTCCGTCACCAAGCATCTCAAGCATGTCACACGGCAGCGTTCAGCTCTCCATCTCACAAACATTTGAGAGAAAGCGTAAATTCCCACCTAGCCACCCTCGATCCCAGGCCCTGAATGCCAGCATTTCTAAACTACTGGCCTATGAAATGCTGTCATTTAGGCTGGTGGACACAGACAGCTTCAAACAGCTCATGTCGCTTGCTGTCCCACAGTATGTTGTTCCCAGCCGCCATTACTTCTCCAAGAGAGCCGTGCCTTCCCTGCACAAGATGTGGAAAACTTTTGTCAACACGCCACAGCTAACTGCACCACCACCTGATACGCAACGTGTTAGCAGGAGGCAACATTTCACTAACATGGTGGAACAGTACGTGTGCACACCCCTCCACGTACTGACTGATGGTTCGGCCCCATTCAACTTCTGGGTCTCTAAACTGTCCACGTGGCCAGAGCTAGCCTTTTATGCCTTGGAGGTGCTGGCCTGCCCGGCGGCCAGCGTTTTGTCTGAACGTATATTCAGCACGGCAGGGGGCGTCATTACCGACAAACGCAGCCGCCTGTCTACAGCCAATGTGGACAAGCTGACGTTCATAAAAATGAACCAGGCATGGATCCCACAGGACCTGTCCATCCCTTGTGCAGATTAGACATTAACTACCACCCCTTAACCATATATTATTGTACTCCAGGGCACTTCCTCATTCAATCCTATTTTTATTTTCATTTTACCATTATATTGCGAGGCTACCCAAAGTTGAATGAACCTCTCCTCTGTCTGGGTGCCGGGGCCTAAATATATGCCAATGGACTGTTCCAATGTTGGGTGACGTGAAGCCTGATTCTCTGCTATGACATGCAGACTGATTCTTTGCTGACATGAAGCCAGATTCTCTGTTACGGGACCTCCCTCCTCTGCCTGGGTGCTGGGCCTAAATATCTGACAATGGAATGTTGCAGTGGTGGCTGACATGAAGCCTGATTCTCTGCTATGACATGCAGACTGATTCTCTGCTGACATGAAGACAGATTCTCTGTTACAGGACCTCTCTCCTCTGCCTGTGTGCTGGGCCTAAATATATGCCAATGGACTGTTCCAATGTTGGGTGACGTGAAGCCTGATTCTCTGCTATGACATGCAGACTAATTCTCTGCTGACATGAAGCCAGATTCTCTGTTACGGGACCTCCCTCCTCTGCCTGGGTGCTGGGCCTAAATATCTGACAATGGACTGTTGCAGTGGTGGCTGACATGAAGCCTGATTCTCTGCTATGACATGCAGACTGATTCTCTGCTGACATGAAGACAGATTCTCTGTTACGGGACCTCTCTCCTCTGCCTGTGTGCTGGGCCTAAATATATGCCAATGGACTGTTGCAGTGGTGGCTGACGTGAAGCCTGATTCTCTGCTGTGACATGCAGACTGATTCTCTGCTGACATGAAGACAGATTCTCTGTTACGGGACCTCTCTCCTCTGCCTGTGTGCTGGGCCTAAATATATGCCAATGGACTGTTCCAATGTTGGGTGACGTGAAGCCTGATTCTCTGCTATGACATGCAGACTAATTTTCTGCTGACATAAAGCCAGATTCTCTGTTACGGGACCTCTCTCCTCTGCCTGGGTGCTGGGCCTAAATATCTGACAATGGACTGTTGCAGTGGTGGCTGACATGAAGCCTGATTCTCTGCTATGACATGCAGACTGATTCTCTGCTGACATGAAGACAGATTCTCTGTTACGGGACCTCTCTCCTCTGCCTGTGTGCTGGGCCTAAATATATGCCAATGGACTGTTCCAATGTTGGGTGACGTGAAGCCTGATTCTCTGCTATGACATGCAGACTGATTCTCTGCTGACATGAAGCCAGATTCTCTGTTACGGGACCTCTCTCCTCTGCCTGGGCCTAAATATATGCCAATGGACTGTTGCAGTGGTGGCTGACGTGAAGCCTGATTCTCTGCTATGGGACCTCTCTCCAATTGATATTGGTTAATTTTTATTTATTTTATTTTTTAGTCTTATTCATTTCCCTATCCACATTTGTTTGCAGGGGATTTACCTACATGTTGCTGCCTTTTGCAGCCTTCTAGATCTTTCCTGGGCTGTTTTACAGCCTTTTTAGTGCCGAAAAGTTCGGGTCCCCATTGACTTCAATGGGGTTCGGGACGAAGTTCGGATCGGGTTCGGATCCCGAACCCGAACATTTCCGGGAAGTTCGGCCGAACTTCTCGAACCCGAACATCCAGGTGTCCGCTCAACTCTAAACATAATACATTTAAAAAATGTAGTTTTGGCAAACAAGCCAAACTTGCGCTTGAATTCTAATTTTAAGATGCATTAATGCAATTCCTTTTAATTTGCATTACTAAAATAAATGGACTTTTGCACGATATTCAAATTTTTCGAGTTTCACCTGTATATAAATTATATATACTGTATATTTAATCCTATATACTTTTAGGAGGTACTGGAACACTTAAGACATCTTTCAGGATATCCAGGGAAGGACATATATTATACATATGATGGTTAGAACCTTTTGTTCAGTTTTATTTTGCTGCTGAGCCATCAGCAATAGATACTAATAGGGTCATTTATTTAGACCAACGTTTTAGACGCCAGTCTTAATAACCTTGTGCTGGCACTTGATGCACCTAAGTTATTTAGAGGTGCCGGGCCGGCCTCTACATAACTTAGGAGCATCCTGGCGTACAAAACTCTTAAATCTGCGCCAACTCCCTTGCTTGTGTAGATTTAAATAATTTTCTATGCCAAAAACTGTCATTGAAAATTATAAATGACATGGGTCTACAGGCCCGCCTTCTTCCCCACCCAGACCACATCCCCTTTTTTAGAACTGGCGTATGTGGCATTTAAGGGTAAGAAGTCACAGATTTTGCTGCAAATCACATTTGCAACTAAATCTGTGCCACATACTGTATATGCCAAAAAGTGGAATATATTTGGTGATAAATGACCCCTTAAAGGATAACTGTCACACTTAGACCCTAATTTCAATTTTCAGATATGTAGTTACTAATAATAACATGATATTCCAGAATCAGTTACTATTAGACTGACTTACCCCATATTTAATAAGATTCAGCCCTTAGTAACCAGTCTGCATAAAACTGCAATTTCACTTTTCAGTTAAGATGGCCGCCACTGCCCTCACCCTGAGGCTAATCCCGCCTGCCCTCACTAGCCAGTAACAATAGCCCCCCAAAAGTGTCAGTAACCACAGCCCTCCCCCTAAAGGGTTAATCTCCTGCAGCACAAAGGGGTCCTCTTACCACATGTTGCTTTCATTTATACACTGAGCAGATGGCAGATCTCCCTCCCCTGGTCTGCAATGTCCCAGTCTGCTGAGTGAGGGAGCGTCTGCCAAGTGCAGGGACAGGGAGAAGTGCACACAGCCCAGGCACTGTTATCAGCTGCTGGGGAGGACCTGGCTTTAATCATTTACTTACAGTCCCTGGCTGTCTGTAATCTGACCTTGCACGCAGCCTGCTTCTGCATCCTCCGTCCTTCAACACATAGACGGACCATGCCTAGCAACACTATTTTAAGCACAGGTAAAAATAGGCAATACATGGAACAAAACTGTGAAATTAAGGGGTAATTGAATACACAGTGAAAAGTTGAAATAGGGCCACCAAGGAGATATTAATCACCACAATCCAATACTCCCAAAAAATAAAAATATGACAGTTATACGTTAACATTTTTATACATTCAGGACTGGATCTTCTATCTTATTATAGTTATTTTTGTTTTATTTGACATGTTATACGTTATAATATTGTCTGTTATTTGATTGTCACATCAGCACCATTAACTTATACATTTTGTACAAATGCCTTTAGAGCCTGAACTCCAATTCTTGTACATTTCCGTTAGTCGGCCTGGGGCCCCTGGATTGGTCTAGGCTCTTAGCATTGTAGTTAATATAATCTAATAAGTGAACCGTCTAAAATATCTTTTTTTTTTAAATGTGTAAGCTGTTCTTCTTCTGTAGCGGTCAGAGGAGGAAAAGACCGCAGGGCAGGATTCAAATACATTACAGCAGACAAAGAGGCTGAAGCAGATACCGGCTTTATTAAAGGCCAACATATAACGGCCGGGAAATCAGATAACAGTATTGTGCCGATGCACCAGAGGCGCAATCGACAAATGACAGAAACAGTGTAAATAGGTTTACATAAATTTATAGGAAGGATAACTGAACTTTGCATCCAAACAAAATGTGCTCTAAACAGTAAACACATAAAAAAATGCAAGCTACTCTCCTCTAATATTCTCCTGTCTGCCCCTGCTAACCAGGGCACGTTTCTAAAACGCACTGACTAAGTCTCCTGCTCTATGTCCTACCACAGATTAGCATCAGTGCAAACTCACAGTTCTGCAGGTAGCTGCTTGTCACGTTTATTGGCTGTGTGCAGGTAAGTACTGGACCTTTTACTTAGCATTCTGAATTAAAGAATGCTATTATTTTCCATTATAACTATGTTATAATGGAAAATAATAAAGTAAATGGGGTCCCGGGTAACTCATCCCTCATCTCCTTAGCAACCATGCGTAAAAATCGCATTGCATCCGAACTTGCTTGCGGTTGCTTGCGATTTTCAAGCATCCCCATTCATTTCTATGGGGCCAGCGTTGCGTGAAAAACGCAGAATATAGAACATGCTGCGATTTTCATGCAATGCACAAGTGATGCGTGAAAATCACAGCTCATCTGAACAGCCCCATTGAAGTGAATGGGTCCGGACTCAGTGCGTGTGCAATGCGTTCACCTCACGCATTGCACCCGCACGGAATTCTCGCCCATGTGAAAGGGGCCTTAAGGTCCCTTTACACAAGGAGACAGAGCAGGAGATTGTGGGGAAGGAAGTGTTCCTTCCCGACATTTGCATTCTCTTTAACGGAGGAGCAAGCTGGGGTTGCCTGTCACTGTTGATTAATATGTAGACCATAGGTCGCACTAAATTTTTTTAAGAAGAGTAAAAATACGGCTCTTAACAATTTTGAGGAGCATTTTTAGCCGAGGAGGAGTATAAATTTTGTGGTAATTCACATATATAATGCATAGGTCCAGATAAAGTTATGATGTTAAAGTTTCTACAGGGAAACCATTGCTAGTCTCCCATGAAGAAATAAATATAGGCAATTTTACATTTATACAACATCATACACTAAACATAAGACCACTGCTGCCATACACAGCGCCCACCTGATGCTGCCATACTCTGCCCGCCTGACACTGCCATACACAGAACCTACCTGACGCTGCCATACACTGTGACCACCTGATGCTGCCACACACTGCGCCCACCTGACCCTGCCATACACAGCGTCCACCTGACCCTGCCATACACAGTGCCTACCTGACCCTGCCATACACAGCGCACACCTGACGCTGCCATACACTGTGCCCATCTGACGCTGCCATACACTGCGCCCACCTGACGCTGCCATTCACAGCGCCCACCTGACGCTGCCATACACAGGGCCCACCTGATGCTGCCATACACTGTGCCTACCTGATGCTGCCATACACAGCGCCCACCTGATGCTGCCATACACTGTACCTACCAGATGCTGCCATACACTGCGCCCACCTGACACTGCCATACACAGCACCCACATGATGCTGCCATACACTGCGCCCACCTGACGCTGCCACACACAGCGCCCACCTGACGCTGCCATACACAGTGTCCATTTGACCCTACCAGACACAGCGCCCACCTTAAGCTGCCATACACAGTGCCCACCTGATGCTGCCATACACAGCGCACACCTGACGCTGCCATACACTGCGCACACCTGACGCTGCCATACAAAGCTCCCGCCTGATGCTTCCGTACACAGCGACCACCTGACGCTGCCATACACAGACCTGACACTACTATATGCATATTGCATACACAGCTCTACCACATGCGAATTACACAGATAGTTTACTATATACACATTGCACACACAGCTCTTCTACATGTCCATTACACAAATAGAACTACTGTGTGCAAATTACACACAGAAAACTGTACAATAGACTGGTTACACTGACATAGCCCTGCTTTATACACAGCTTCCATACATAAATGACCTCTGCATTCTCTACCAGCACAGTCCTACACAGAGCCTGTCTTCCCCTAACTCCTCCCGCACACATGGCTGATCACTTGACTGCAACATCACCACAGGTCCTGTAACCACAAAGTAGTTTTTGGTCCAGTCTCTGGAGCTGCTTCTGGTGAAAGAGATGTCCGTGAGGGGCGGGGCTTCAACTAGGTAGGGTCCCACCGAGGATTTCCCCGACTCTCCAGTGGGCCAGTCTGAGGATGACGGGGAATGTTGATTATGCCATCGTCCCGCCCCCCTCATTGAACTCAAGTGCTGCATTAAATCCTGATCGTTGCATCTAACAGTCACATTAAGGCCTTTCAGAGGTTAATCAGGGGTTAAAAACAAAAAAAAATATATACTCGGCTCCAGGGGCGTAGTTATAGGGGAAGAACGGGAAGTGGCTGCTTTGGGGCCTAAACTCAGAAGGGGCCCACTCAGGAGGAGAACTAATAGATTTTATTGTCAAGGTCCCCTCAACAGTATTATAAAAGGACATTATATTTATATACAGAGACACTGTAGAAAATGGAAGGAGTGGCTGACTGTCTCGCCTGAGAAAGCGATCTTGACTAGCCTCAGGAGTAAGGGTTGCACGGGAGGATGGGTTTGCCTAGAAGTTGATCGGGGGTGGCATTCAAAAATTTTCTGTGGAGTGCAGTCATTTTTAGTTACTCCACTGCTTATCTCATCCATTTACTCGTGGAGAGGCTGTCACGGCCATCTTGATTGAAGAACTGTGAAGAACCTCAGCATTCGATAATAATAATAATAATAATACAGTGTTGAATAACTTCAGACTTCAAATAGTCAACTTTAAAACCATTTTAAAACTGCAATACAGAGTCTGCTTCGGTACCGAGGTACCAGTTGGTACCAAAGCCGACTTCTGATCCCAGTTTTATACTTTTCAAGCTCCATATTTTTTTTTTCTTATTTTTGTTATTATTATAGTTCTGTTCCGGAGAACCTCTTTGAGAAAACAGGGGAATAAACTAGTAGGTATTGATTAGTAGTTACAGGTCACAGTAAGATGGATTTTTAATTCTCAGTATCTTAAATTTTTCTTATCTGTAGCGCTCAATGATAGCAGGTAGACTAAAGGTAACAGTTAGCATTGAGCAAATCGAAGTATCTGTAATGGACTTCGATATACGAATATCAGGAAAAATTAGATTTGTCGCAAAACCGAATTTCCTAGTGCTTTATGGTAACCAACCCATTTTCCCTGAAATGACGGTTTAAAAAAATATATATTCACCTTATCCATTTGCGTGCAAAGAGCCCACCGCAGCCATCTTGATTGAAAAAACAGCTCGAAAACTTGAATGCAGTTATGTATGGCATCACCACACTGGTCGTCATGATGATGTTGTCTTGTCACCACGCAAAATCTAAATAAAGATGTCCGCAGCGGGATGTTCGCGATTAAATAAGGTATTTTTTTTTTTTTTACTGTATAACCCCTGATAGCCCTCATTTTTTATCTCAGAAGCAGCAATCATCAATGAACACGCATCTGAGCGGTTGAATGACAGGGACAGCGCAATCGCCATTCCCCTCATTTCTCCCGCTACATACGAAGAAATCTGCTTTTTGACGAAGCAATTCGTCACAAAGCAAATTTCTTTGTGAAATTTCGGCAAAGCAGCTGAATCCAATTTTCCATAACTTGACTCATCTCTAGTAACAGTAAGTGTAGAAAAGCTGATTATTTTGCAGTGGAGTTGAGCTGAAGGTTCCCCTGAAGGTTCTCCTAGAATTGTCATTCATCACCTTTCCATAGAATAGGTGATAAATGTTTGATCACTAGTGGCCCCACCACTGCCATCGACAGATCATTAGAACAGGGGCCCCAGGTCCCCTGTTCCTCCTCAATGCATGACTGTGTTGTAGTAAAATGTTATGATGGAGAAAGAGTGCACCAGTACCACCACCAGGTAAAACTGAGGCCAATCACCCTTAGTTCTTTTTCATAAATTAAGCTTTATTTAGATTTTCAGACTCAGAGATAGCAAATGTTATGCTGAATGTATCTGTTAGGGTTGGAGCGTTCCCTTTAACTCCTTGATGACATCCATTGTACATGTACAACACTGTGCAACGCCAGACCACAGTATAGCGCGGCGCCGACAGAAAACCAGTGAGCAGCAAGAGCACGCCGTCCGCAGCAGGAGAGGTAAGTTCTTGTATTTATTTTAAGTCTGATCTGAGATCTGATGAGGATTGGGGGGGGAGGGGGTGTCTGATTCAGA
This sequence comes from Bufo gargarizans, assembly GCF_014858855.1. NCBI lineage: Eukaryota > Metazoa > Chordata > Amphibia > Anura > Bufonidae > Bufo > Bufo gargarizans. The sequence goes on from NC_058081.1 coordinate 545,562,454, forward strand.
TTAGTGTGGTGTGATCTGAGCTCTGATAAAGACCGGGGGGCTGATTGGGGGGCCTGATCTGAGGTCTGATAAAGTTTGGGGGTCTGATACAGATTGGCAGTCTGATCTGAGGTCTGATAAAGATTGGGTATCTACTGAAAATTGAGGGGTCTGAGCTGAGGTCTAATAAAGATTAGGGGGTCTGATCTGATGTCTGATGAAGACTGAGTGGTCTGATTTGGGGGTCTGATCTGAGGTCTGAAAAATATCTTTTTTCCTATACTAAAACTTACTGTAGGTGCATGTTATAAAGCGAAAGCTACGGTAGTTAAAAAGAAAAGACCAAGAGGATAAAACAGACCTAGCAGTTCATTATCTGTACAGTAAGGTTGGTGTCAGATTATAGAAACTGTAGAAGCTGTCTACGCTCTGGTGTTCATCACCAAATCTAGCTTTAGATCAGGGGCGTAGCTAAAGGCTCATGGGCACTGTGCAAGAGTTCAGCTACCCCTTCCCTCAGTGTTTTGTGGTCAGGGAAGCACATAGCCTTCGTGCTGCCTGAGGCAAAAATAGAAAAATTCCCACGTCCATGTTAAATTCTTGACCTAACCCCTTCCCTCCAGCCAGAGGTGTAACTTGACCAGCATGCACTTTCTATAATACTGGTGTCTTCTTATGAGGCACAAGGGTTTTTGGGCCCCCTTAGGCTCCTGGACCCGGTAGTGAATGCTACCTCGCCCCCTGTCCCCCCTCCCCAGCTCCCCCCCCCCATCCCCGTCCCCCTATAGCTTCTCCTTTGCTTTAGATAAACTATTTTGCTGAATATAACAGTGACTGGATAATTGTTCATAATATTAATATTTTCTAATATTACACAAGTAAGCAGTTTCATTAAAGTTCACCATATTGAAATGGAATTAAAGCGGTATTCCCGTTTTAATTATTACATTTATTTCTTTAGACAAAAAAATTACAAAGAGAGATATAGGGCGTCTCTCCCTCTTATTGGGGATGGCAAGGTGCTCCAATCTGATGTCGCACTCTATTCACCAAGAAAATATTCAAAGAAGGTGAATGGGCACTCTTATATCTGGACACACACAGAGTCAATATGGCATCACTAAATTAATTTATTGTGTGGATGCATGTATCAAAGGAAACAGGAGATATAGGCATATAGTATGTATATTAAAAATCAATATCCGTACCGAAAACTCCAAAATATAATAAAAATATATAGTAAATGGCAAGACGTTGTACATAAAATCAGCAGTACTGCAGATATTCAGATGAATACAGTAAAATGTGCATACTAATTATGAAACTCAATAAGATAGCTGCTGGGATACAGATTTGGCAACCCAAGCAGAGTTCATTCAAATCACAGGTTAGAGCAAGTGAATAAGTTCTCCTATATTGTAATACACTGGTTTGGAAATGTGGCTGAAAAAGTTATATATCAAATCCAAAACTGTGAACTGTAGGTGAAGAAATCCAGGTCTGTGTAAAGTCTGTATAAGGCCTCATGTACAAGACAGTATTTTTTCACGGTCCGCAAAACGGGGTTCCGTTTTTCGGTGATCCGTGTCCGTTTTTTCTTCCGTGTGCCTTCCGTGATTTTTGGAGGATCACCAGACATGAAGGAAAGTTAAAAAAAAAGTCGTTTTGGTGTCCGCCTGGCCGTGCGGAGCCAAACGGATCAGTCCTGACTTACAATGCAAGTCAATGGAGACGGATCCATTTGACGTTGACACAATATGGTGCAATTGCAAACGGATCCGTACCCCATTGACTTTTAATGTAAAGTCAGGAGTCCCTATCAGAGTTTTCTCCAATCCGATGGTATATTTTAACTTGAAGCGTCCCCATCACCATAGGAACGCCTCTATGTTATAATATACCATCGGATTTGAGTTACATCGTGAAAACTCAGATCCGACAGTATATTCTAACACAGAGGCATTCCCAAGGTGATGGGGACGCTTCAAGTGAACTGTGTACATGACTGCCCCCTGCTGCCTGGCAGCATCCGATTTCTTACAGGGGGCTGTGATCCGCACAATTAACCCCTCAGGTGCAACACCTGAGGGGTTAATTGAGCGTATCATAGCCCCCGTAAGAGATCAGGGGCTGCCAGGCAGCAGGGGGCAGACCCCTCTCCCTCCCCAGTTTTAAATTCATTGGTGGCCAGTGCGGCCCCCCCTCCCTCCCTCTACTGTATTAATTTCATTGGTGGCCAGGGCGGCCCCCCCGCCCCCCCTCCCTCCCTCTACTGTATTAATTTCATTGGTGGCCAGTGCGGACCCCCCCTCCCTCCCTCTACTGTATTAATTTCATTGGTGGCCAGTGCGGCCCCCCCGGCCCCCCTCCCTCCCTCTACTGTATTAATTTCATTGGTGGCCATTGGTGGAGACCCAGTTTAATCGCTGGGGCTCCGATCGGTAACCATGGCAACCAGGACGCTACTGCAGTCCTGGCTGCCATGGTTACTTAGCAATATTAGAAGCATTATACTTACCTGTGCTGTCTGTGACCGGCCGGGCGCTCCACATACTGGTAAGTGACAGGTCTGTGCGGCGCATTGCTTAAAGCACAGATCTGTCACTTACCAGTAGGAGGAGCGCCCGGCCGGTCACAGACAGTGCAGGTAAGTGTAGCGGATTGTATTTAGCCTGGCCTGTTTGGATCATGTAGGACGACATTCGGTTGATTGTATGGCTATGTATTGTAAACTTTAATGTTTACTGTGTTGGATGCATTGCTTTTCTGTGCCTCCTCCCCTCCCCCTTTTTTTCCTGTCCCATTGTTTTCCCAGCAGGGTGTTGTCTCAGGGACACTGGGAGACCAGTAATCTAGCTGTTCTGTCCCTCCTCCATCTCCCATCAGCCCTTGCTATTGTCTGTCTCCACCCTTCCTTGTACCATGGTCATCTATGTGCCCCATTGTATGTAAATAAAGCTGTTGGGGGGTTTAAAGTGTGTGCTATGTCCAAATAAAGTTAGTTCTGCTCCTGATGCTGTGTGTCGTCCAGTTATTGGGATTGCTGTTGGGATATTATTGGATTATTTTGCCTGCTGGAATTACTACTCTATGGATTTATGATACTTGTTCCTGAGCCTCACTGGGATCTTGTGGAGATTGGCTGTGGAATATCAGCTCTCCGCTACATTGGTTGGCAGCGCTGGGATCCAGACTCACAGAGGAACAAGGATTAATGGAGATTGATTACTCCACTTTAAAACGATCCACACTTAAAGATCTTCTGGAAGCAAGAGGTATTTCAGCCAGCAACAAAAGAAAGGCAACACTTATCTCTGAAATAATGGCAGAAATCCGAACAGAGGATGATTCGGTCACTGCACAGAGGGACGAGACAGACGGAACAGAGCAAGCAGAGTTCCAAAGGCAGCTCTTATTCAGATTGTCATTTTATGGGGAGAACCCACCAGTGGAAATTATCTCCGAGACAATGACAGAGGTTCAAGAATTTATAACGCGGCAAAGGAGACCACAAACACCAAGCCCAGCAGTGTCTATGGTGCAAGAGGGTAAGCCAAAAATTCCATACCAGGCATTTAAAATGTATGTAGAAGCGGAGGAAGATATAGATGCATTCCTCCAAGACTTTGAAAGACTATGCACGTTACATAAAATACATATGGAAGATTGGGTACCCATCTTAGCAGGACGGTTAACTGGGAGGGCAGCTGAAGCCTATCGTACGATACCAGATACGGAAATTAGGAATTACAGCCGTGTCAAAGAGGTTATCCTGGCCCGATATGCTATGACACCAGAGGCATACCGGAGACGGTTCAGGGAATTGAAAAAAGCAGAAAAAGACTCGCATGCAGAATGGGCTTGCCGTTTACAAAGGGCAGCCCTCGGATGGGTACAGGCGAACCAGGCACGGTCCATGGAGGACCTATTACAAATGCTGCTACTAGAACAGTTCTATGATGGGATACCCGCAGACCTGCAGGAATGGGTGAGAGACCGTAACCCCACGTCTATCACAGAAGCAGCTAAAAAGGCCGATGACTATTTGGATGCCCGCAGGCAGCACAAGCTTGTGGGTGTTAAACCAGCTGTGCGACCTCTAGGGGGAAACCAATTTTCAGCTAGCACCAACACACCACTGAGACCGCTACCCCCACCAGCTCCTACAGCGGCTCAACCGAGGTTTCGCCCACCCTCCTCTGTGCAATGCCACCAGTGCCAGAGGTGGGGACACTATAAGCGGGAATGCCCGCAGCTTAGAGACCGATCCACCTGGATTCGACCAGGACCACCACCACCACCGAGAGCAGCAGCACACCACTATCAGGAGGAGACACCCACCGCTTATGGCTCTGCAGTTCCAGTCACCACTATAGAACAGTGGGAAGTACTCCACGAAGCCAACCCACTACAAGCACAGGCGGATAATCGGCAGCACCACAGGCAAACAGTATACCTGGAGGGGAAACCGTTGCAGGGACTCAGAGATTCAGGAGCAACCATAACCTTGGTCCAAAGCCACTTGGTCGCGGACAAAGCTAAAACCAATAAGACTGTGGCTGTCAGGGTTGCTGGGGGAGCCGTATATCGTCTGAATACAGCAAGGGTTCATTTGCATTGGGGTGCGGGGTCAGGGACTGTGGAGGTGGGGTTGATGCCCCAATTACCCGCAGAGGTGATACTGGGAAATGACCTGGGAAAGCTCACATCTGCATTTGAGCCACAAACCACAACCACTGAGGAAGCACATCCAGTGGTCACCAGGCAACAGGCCCGCACCCAGGACTACAACACACTGCCGGAGGTCCAGGTAAGACAACCTTCCCCTTCCCTAGACTGTGTCCCTTGGGCCCCTCCTGACGAATTTGTGGCAGAGGTGATCACTGACCCTACTCTACAGGTATATAGAGACAAAGTCACCTCTGACCAACCGGGGGCGGAGGGGGAAAGATTTGTATGGGATAGGCAGCTATTATACAGGGAGTCAGACAAGCAGGTAGCTGGGTCAGACCCGATCGTTATGAGACAGCTAGTTGTACCACAGAGGTACCGAGCCGAACTGCTCCGGATAGCGCACGATATTCCGTTATCCGGACATTTGGGGGTCAGTCGTACTAGATATCGGCTGACCCAAAGTTTCTTTTGGCCAGGAATTAGCCAGGGAGTATGCAAATATTGCAGCACCTGTGATACGTGCCAGAGAGTAGGGAAGAGGGGGGACCGGCGGAAAGCAAAGTTACACCCGCTACCTATAATTGAGGAACCGTTCCATAGAATAGCCGTAGATATAGTAGGTCCCCTCCGGAAACCTACCCCCTCTGGCAAGAGGTATATTTTGACGGTGGTGGATTACGCCACCCGCTACCCAGAGGCCGTAGCCTTGACAAACATCCACGCAGAAACCGTGGCAGAGGCCCTGATGCAGATTTTCTCCCGGATGGGATTACCCAGGGAGATCATCTCGGATCAGGGTACTCAATTCACTGCAGAGGTCCTAGCACCTCTGGAAATTTTGCAAAATCAGACCTATAATCAGTGCCCCCTACCATCCTCAGACCAACGGGCTCTGCGAGCAGTTCAATGGCACCTTAAAACAAATGCTCCGAACCTTTGCTGAGACCCACCGAGACTGGGAATGATTCCTGCCTCACCTCCTCTTTGCTTACCGGGAGGTGCCGCAGGAATCCACAGGATTCTCCCCATTCGAATTGTTGTTCGGGAGGAGAGTAAGGGGACCGCTGGACTTAATTAGGGAGCATTGGAATGGAGACAGGAGTGCAGACGGCACCCCCATTGTACCATATGTGTTGGCGCTCCGAGATCGCTTGGAAGCTCTAACCAAGACGGTAAAGGAAAACCTCCAGGCGGCTCAGACGCGCCAGCGCACATGGTACGATCGGGGCGCCAGGGACCGTAGCTTCCAGGTTGGGCAGAAAGTTTTAATTTTGAAACCTGTCCGACATGATAAGTTACAGGCCGCCTGGCAAGGCCCTTATAAAGTAGTGGAACAGAGATGTGACACCACTTATATAATTGGCCCCTGCGCAGGGACCGGAGGGCGACGAGTGCTCCATGTGAACCTGATGAAGCCCTACCAGGAACGCTCAGAAGACGTGACCGCTATTTGTGCACCCAGCTCTGAAGAGTTTGACAGTCTTCCCCTGCCGGATCTACTGGGGACGGTCCGCTGTCTGGGGATTTAGGAGAAGTTGTACTGGGGGACCGGCTGAGCCCACAGGAACGTACCGAGGTACAACAGCTGCTAAGAGAGAAGCAGGAGACTTTCTCCAATGTGCCTGGGTACACTCCTCTGGCCACTCACAGAGTAGAAACCCCAGGGCAACTACCCATGCGCCAGACCCCGTACCGCATCCCTGAAGCGGTGCGAGAGAATATGCGTAAGGAGATCGACGAGATGCTCCAGCTGGGGGCGATTGAGCCCTCAGACAGCCCCTGGGCATCTCCGGTAGTCCTCGTACCAAAGCGGGACGGTACGACCCGCTTCTGCGTAGACTTCCGGAGGTTGCCATTTGGGATGAAAAACGCTCTGGCTACGTTCCAGCGGATGGTGGACCGACTTCTAGATGGGTTCCAGGACTGCACCTGTGCCTACCTCGACGATATTGCAATTTTTAGCAATACCTGGCAGGAGCACTTAACCCATATAGGAGCGGTTCTAGACAGGATTAGGGAGGCCGGTTTGACGTTGAAACCGGCCAAATGCAGTATAGGAATGGCCGAGGTACAGTACCTGGGCCATCGAGTGGGTTGTGGGAAACAGAAGCCAGAACCAGCCAAAGTAGAGGCTGTAGCCCAATGGCCTACCCCTAGGACTAAGACTCAGGTGTTGGCATTTCTAGGGACAGCAGGATATTACAGAAAGTTTGTCCCCAATTATAGCGCCCTGGCGAAACCCCTTACTGACCTGACCCGTAAGAACCTTCCCCGCCAAGTAACCTGGACCCCGGAGTGTGAGCAGGCCTTCCAACATCTGAAAAATTCACTTATTAATGCCCCTGTCTTGGCAGCTCCCAATCCAACTAAACGTTTTCTTGTTCACACAGACGCTTCTATGTTTGGATTGGGGGCAGTGCTGAGCCAAGTTGGGGCCGATGGCGGAGAACACCCCGTGGCTTACATCAGTCGCAAACTGTAACCCAGAGAAGTAAGCTACGCCGCCATCGAGAAGGAATGCCTGGCTGTGGTGTGGGCCCTAAAGAAGTTACAGCCGTATTTATACGGACAGGCTTTTTCCCTGCTCACGGATCACAACCCGTTAGTATGGCTGAACCGGGTGGCTGGGGACAATGCCAGGCTTCTGCCCTGGAGTTTGGAGCTGCAGCCTTTTGACTTTAATATTCAGTACCGCCCGGGCAAACAAAATGGAAACGCTGACGGGTTGTCGCGACAAACTGATTTGGAGAAATGATCAGTGAGCACCCCGGACATCCCCAAGCTGATCCGTGCTGGATCAGACTGTGTATGCCGGCTTGTGGGCAAGGGGGAGCAGTGTAGCGGATTGTATTTAGCCTGGCCTGTTTGGATCATGTAGGACGACATTCGGTTGATTGTATGGCTATGTATTCTAAACTGTAATGTTTACTGTGTTGGATGCATTGCTTTTCTGTGCCTCCTCCCCTCCCCCTTTTTTTCCTGTGCCATTGTTTTCCCAGCAGGGTGTTGTCTCAGGGACACCAGTAATCTAGCTGTTCTGTCCCTCCTCCATCTCCCATCAGCCCTTGCTATTGTCTGTCCCCACCCTTGTACCATGGTCATCTATGTGCCCCATTGTAAGTAAATAAGGCTGTTGGGGGGTTTAAAGTGTGTGCTATGTCCAAATAAAGTTAGTTCTGCTCCTGATGCTGTGTGTCGTCCAGTCATTGGGATTGCTGTTGGGATATTATTGGATTATTTTGCCTGCTGGAATTACTACTCTATGGATTTATACTTGTTCCTGAGCCTCACTGGGATCTTAGGTGGAGATTGGCTGTGGAATATCAGCTCTTCGCTACAGTAAGTATAATGCTTCTGGCCACCAATGAAATTAATACAGTAGAGGGAGGGGGGCCGTGGGGGGCCGCACTGGCCACCAATTAAATTAATACAGTAGAGGGAGGAAGGGTGGGCCGGGGGGGCCGCACTGGCCACCAATGAAATTATTACAGTAGCGGGAGGGAGGGGGGGCCACACTGGCCACCAATGAAATTAATACAGTAGAGGGAGGGGGGCCGCACTGGCCACCAATGAAATTAATACAGTAGAGGGAGGGAGGGGGGGCCGCACTGGCCACCAATGAATTTAAAACTGGGGCGGGAGGGGGGTCTTACAGGGGGCTATGATATGCTCAATTAACCCCTCAGGTGCGGCACCTGAGGGGTTAATTATGCGGATCACAGCCCCCTGTAAGAGATCGGATGCTACCAGGCAGCAGGGGGCAGTCATGTACACAGTTCGTAGTATATTCTAACTTGAAGCGTCCCCATCACCATGGGAACGCCTCTGTGTTAGAATATACTGTCGGATCTGAGTTTTCATGATGTAACTCAAATCCAATGGTATATTCTAACATAGAGGCGTTCCTATGGTGATGGGGATGCTTCAAGTTAAAATATACCATCGGATTGGAGAAAACTCCGATAGGGACGCCTGACTTTACATTGAAAGTCAATGGGGTACAGATCCGTTTGCAATTGCACCATATTGTGTCAACGTCAAACGGATTCGTCTCCATTGACTTGCATTGTAAGTCAGGACTGATCCGTTTGGCTCTGCACGGCTAGGCGGACACCAAAACGGCTTTTTTTTTAACTTTCCTTCACGTCTGGTGATCCTCCAAAAATCACGGAAGGCACACGAAAGAAAAAACGGACACGGATCACCGAACAACGGAACCCCGTTTTGCGGACCGTGAAAAAATACTGTCGTGTGCATGAGGCCTTATACAGACTTTACACGGACCTGGATTTCTTCACCTACAGTTCACAGTTTTGGATTTGATATATAACTTTTTCAGCCACATTTCCAAACCAGTGTATTGCAATATAGGAGAACTTATTCACTTGCTCTAACCTGTGATTTGAATGAACTCTGCTTGGGTTGCCAAATCTGTATCCCAGCAGTTTCATAATTAGTATGCACATTTTACTGTATTCATCTGAATATCTGCAGTACTGCTGATTTTATGTACAACGTCTTGCCTTTTACTATATATTTTTTATTATATTTTTTATTATATTTTGGAGTTTTCGGTACGGATATTGATTTTTAATATACATACTACAAACCGTATTCCCAAATAGTTGGGACACTATACAAATCGTGAATAAAAACTGAATGCAATGATGTGGAGGTACCAACTTCTAATATTTTATTCAGAATAGAACATAAATCACGGAACAAAAGTTTAAACTGAGAAAATGTACCATTTTAAGGGAAAAATATGTTGAATCAGAATTTCATGGTGGCAACAAATCCCCAAAAAGTTGGGACAAGGCCATTTTCACCACTGTGTGGCATCTCCCCTTCTTACAACACTCAACAGACGTCTGGGCCCGAGGAGACCAGTTTCTCAAGTTTAGAAATAGGAATGCTCTCCCATTCTTGTCTAATACAGGCCTCTAACTGTTCAATCGTCTTGGGCCTTCTTTGTTGCACCTTCCTCTTTATGATGCGCCAAATGTTCACTATAAGTGAAAGATCTGGACTGCAGACTGGCCATTTCAGTACCCGGATCCTTCTCCTACGCAGCCATGATGTTGTGATGAATGTGGTCTGGCATTATCTTGTTGAAAAATGCAGGGTCTTCCCTGAAAGAGATGACGTCTGGATGGGAGCATATGTTGTTCTAGAACCTGAATATATTTTTCTGCATTGATGGTGCCTTTCCAGACATGCAAGCTGCCCATGCTACACGCACTCATGCAACCCCATACCATCAGAGATGCAGGCTTCTGAACTGAGCGTTGATAACAACTTGGGTCCTTGTCTTCTTTGGTCCGGATGACATGGCGTCCCAGATTTCCAAAAAGAACTTCGAATTGTGACTTGTCTGACCACAGAACAGTCTTCCATTTTGCCACACTCCCTTTTAAATGATCCCTGGCCCAGTGAAAACGCCTGAGCTTGTGGATCTTGCTTAGAAATGGCTTCTTCTTTGCACTGTAGAGTTTCAGCTGGCAACAGCGGATGGCACGGTGGATTGTGTTCACTGACAATGGTTTCTGGAAGTATTCCTGAGCCCATTCTGTGATTTCCTTTACTAGCATTCCTGTTTGTGGTGCAGTGTCGTTTAAGGGCCCGGAGATCACAGGCATCCAGTATGGTTTTACGACCTTGACCCTTACGCACAGAGATTGTTCCAGATTCTCTGAATCTTCGGATGATGTTATGCACAGTTGATGATGATAGATGCAAAGTCTTTGCAATTTTTCGCTGGGTAACACCTTTCTGATATTGCTCCACTATCTTTCTGCCCAACATTGTGGGAATTGGTGATCCTCTACCCATCTTGGCTTCTGAGAGACACTGCCACTTTGAGAAGCTCTTTTTATACCCAATCATGTTGCCAATTGACCTAATTAGTGTTAATTGGTCTTCCAGCTCTTCGTTATGCTCAAATTTACTTTTTCCAGCCTCTTATTGCTACTTGTCCCAACTTTTTGGGGATTTGTTGACACCGTGAAAATTTGAATCAACGTATTTTTCCTTTAAAATGATACATTTACTCGGATTAAACGTTTGATCTGTCATCTACGTTCTATTACAAATAAAATATTGACATTTGCCATCTCCACATCATTGCATTCAGTTTTTATTCACAATTTGTATAGTGTCCCAACTTTTTTGGAATCCGGTTTGTATATGCCTATATGTCCTGTTTCCTTTGATACATGCATCCACACAATAAATTAATTTAGTGACGCCATATTGACTCTGTGTGTGTCCAGATATAAGAGTGCCCATTCACCTTCTTTAAAAGAATGACAAACCATTTTTTATTTTAAAGTTTGCTCGCAGCTCTTTATTATATGCATGCATTTGCCTCTCTCTAAACAAAAACAAATGGTACAGTCCATTTTACTCCTGTAAAATGTATTTGTAGAAGAGCTAGATAGGCCTAAACATGGCATCGAGTATCATGTGACTTGGCGTTCAGTTAACTGCCCAGGTATCTAACAGGTGAATAGTAGTCTATTGAGGAGCAGAACGTGTACAGTACATACAGTGTAGCTGCCTGCAACAGCATTGGTCTGTGAAGCAGATCTCTATTTGTGCTGTTTGTTTTATTTTTGTTATGTTTTTTATTAACATGAAAACATCACTTAGAGACAAGCAGCCATTTTACAAATCATGGGCACACAATGATGTAGTTACTGTAATAATCACAAATAAAATCATGACTGTGTCCTATGTGCTGACCCAGAACATGTATGTCCATGTAGCACTGCTACTGAATATCAGGGTGTAAAGGGTGTCACAAGACAGGTGCCTTGTTTCAGTAGAACCATGCGGGTGGCTAACCTTCGCTACTCCAGCTGTGTTGAAACTATGACTCCCAGCATGCTCCATTCATTTCTGTGGTGTTCTGAGAACAGCCAAGCATGTGTGCAAGTTTTACCACAGCTGGAGTGCCGAAGGTTAGCCATCACATTTAGGCTATAGATCATTACACAGGACTTATATACATGGGCTATGCCAGGGCTGTAAAACTACAATTCCCACCATGCCCTGCTGTAGGCTGATAGCTGTAGGATGTCTGGACATGCTGAGAGTTGTAGTTTTGCAAAATCTGGAGAGCCACAGGTTGGCCTTCCCTGGGCTATGCCATTCTACTGCATATAGGAGTCAACTGTCGTATATAAGAAAGGTATGTATGCAGAATTTTAAATATGTACAAGTCCCATGGCAAACATGGCAATCCTGTTCAGACATTTGTCACATGCAACCCATAACATGTACTGTCAACATTAAATCCGTGGGAAACAAACAGTGGCAGTACCTCATGTAATAAAGAAAGCCACACATTATTCCCATCTGCCAAGAAGGTTACTTTTGCATGGCAAACTCTTTAACACATCAAAATGTCATAAATAACTCTTAAACCGATAACACAAGGGCTACTGATTTTAGATATATTTACCCTGAAAATCCTCCAATGTTAGATGATGTATAGGTAATCTATGTACATGTTATATAATATATATGTATGTACTGTATGTATACAGTCAGGGTCATTGTTAGGGTCTGAACATCTGGGGCACAATTGTGCCCACTGTACCACGAGCCTGTGAAGCCATGCCCCCACCCCGTGAAGCCACTCCCCCATCACCACCGGAGGGGGCGAGGCACTTTACAGTAGTTATTAACCCCTTTCAGCAATCCCCCCTTCACAGTAGTTACTAACCCCTTTCAGCAGTCCCCCTTCAGTGAATGGGGGACTGCTGAAAGGGGTTAATAACTACTGTGAAGGGTCTAGCCATCTGGGCAACCCCACAGATCAACCCCCCCACCCCCCTTGTACTTGTTCCACTGATCCGCTACCTGCAGCCTATTTGGGCATGAGTTCAGTAACTTCGGTGCGCAATCTCGTCCTACGGCGCATGATCCCGCGAGACCCATGACCTACAGCGGCGGGTCTCGCAGGATTACGCGCCGCAGGACGGGATCATGCCCACGCAGCCCGCAAGTAGCGGAACAAGTAAAAGGGGGGTGGGGAATAGCCAAATTCAAAAGCCAGCATAACATTCGGGGCACTGGACAAAGCATCCGGGGCTCAAGCCCCGAATGTTTTGACCTAACGATGCCCCTGTTTACAGTGTATCTACAGACTGCGGTGAGGATTTAGAATGGAGCAGTAGTGGAACATGCATGGTGGCATTCCATTTAATGTCTATTGAGCTGATGAAGACAGCCGAGTACAGGGGCAGACTGCTAATAGACCTCCTCAGTAGGCCGTTGCCCAGGGGGCTGCTTAAGCCCTCCTCATTGCCACTGGCTGGGTAAATATTGATCTGATGTTCTCAGCATTAATTCTAGGTGCATTAGGTACTTATTCCTCTGGCTGATGGTGGAAAGTGCCCACCTGCAATCAACTGTATTGCTGTCCTGAGGACTTTGATACTGTTGAATACTGCAGCTGGGGCAGCAGTATTTTATGCTGGACTGTAGTATTTGGTTCTGTTGGGCCCGCTTTTTTATACTGCCCTATCTTCTTGTGTTGCACCACCTTCTGTCAACTTGGACACACCTACAACATGGGGCCAAATGTAGTATTTTTTTTCTAGGGCGACTTTAAGTTCCCAGTTCGCACCTGGCCGAGTACAGTAAAGCAGTAAGGAAGAACAGGGGGCTTGGGACCCCGTTTGAGTGATCTGTTCAAATCCCTTCCAACTGCAGTTGCTCAGTGAAAGAAAAGTCTTGGATGCCCCAGCAATCAGACATTTATCACCCATCATGTGGATAGGTGCTAAAAGTTGATTATAGGACATCCCCAATTAGTTGCATGAAAATAAAGTAAAAATGTGCAGACTGTACAGATATGGCATACTTTCTGGGAGAGTCTAACTTTGCTATGTTGAAGTTAGCTTCCCTTTGCATGAGTATATTAACCCCTTCCCCCGTATACATTTTAGGGCTTAGGCTACTTTTACACCTGCGTTTAGGTGCGGATCCGTCTGCTATCTGCACAGACTGATCCGCACCTATAATGCAAACGCTTGTATCCGTTCAGAACGGTTCCGTTTGCATTACCATGAACAAAAAAATAATAATAATATTTTATTTATTTATTTTTTGTTCATAATAATGCAAACGGATCCGTTTTGACTTACATTGAAAGTCAATGGGAGGCGGATCCGTTTTCAATTGCACCATATTGTGTCAGTAAAAACTGATCTGTCCCCATTGACTTACATTGTAAGTCAGGATGGATCCGTTTGGCTCAGTTTCGTCAGACGGACACCGTCTGCCTCCAAAGCAGTGTTTTGGTGTCAGCCTCCAGAGCGGAATGGAGACTGATCGGAGGCAAACTGATGCATTCTGAACGGATCCTTATCCGCTTGTGAGAGCCCTGAAACGGATTTAACAAGCGGACCCAGAAACGGCAGTGGGAAAGTAGCCTTAGTGACCAAGCATTTTTTTGTTTTAAAGTTATAGCTCTTGGGAATTATATTTTTTTTTTCTGTCGATGCAACCGTATGAGGGCTCAGTTTTTGCAGGACAAGTTGTAATTTTTAATGTCACCATTTTGGTGTACACATAAGTTACTGAGTACTTTTATTAACTCTTTCTGGGAGGAATGGGAAAAAAACTGCAATAATGCCTTAGAGTTTTTAGGTTATTGTATGTATTTTGCGATGTTCATTTTTTTACATAAATAGCATGATAACTTTATTCTCTGGGTTAGGACAATTACAGCAATACCAAAAACATGTCGTTTTTTTTTACATTTTACAACTTTTACACAATAACCCTCTTTATTTTTCTTTCTGTGGAGCTGTAAGATGGCTTGATTTTCGCACTTGTACTTTACGTTGGTAGCATTTTAGGGTACATAACACTTTTTGATCACTTTTTATTCCATTTCCTGGGTGGCGAATAAGCAAAAAACAGTGATCCTGGCACAGTTTTTTTTTTCTTATTTTTTATATGTTCTCTGTGCAGCATATATTGCATGATAATTGTGTCGTGCAGGTCATTATGAATGTAGTGATAACATAAATAAATATGTGGAGAGTTTTTTATTTTTGCAGCATTTTCCATTAAAAAGCTTTTTTTAATGGAAAAATTTGTATTTTTAATGTGCAGATTGCATATTTTTCACTTTTTTATAACCATTTTCTAGTCCCACAAGGGGACTTAAACAGGAAATCTGTATTGTTTATGCAGTACAGTGTATTATACTATCAGTGCTATAGTGACAAGCATCATCTTTGTGGGCCAGAGAGGCACAGCCTAGTGGGCATACACTGAAGGCACCAGGCTGCCATGAAACACTTTGCCACCCTACTGTCTAATTTGTGGGGTCCCAATGGTAGACAGCGGTAGCACCCACCAACTAAACCACATAGATGCTGCAGTCATGTGAGAACCAAGACTCTGTGTCCCATGCAACACTTATTCTAGGCCAACTAGAGTAAGGACTCCTGCACATGACCGTATGGCTTTTTCAGTGTTTTGCGGTCGGTTTTTCACGGATCCGTTGTTCCGTATGGCATATACAGTAATTACATAGGTAAAATTGGGCTGGGCATAACATTTTCAATAGATGGTTCCGCAAAAAACGGAATGGAAACAGAAGATATACAGATGCATTTCCGTATGTGTTCCGTTTTTTTTGCAGACCCGTTGACTTGAATAGAGCCACAGAAAGTGATTTGCGGGCAATAATAGGACATGTTCTATCTTTAAACGGAACGGAAAAACAGAAATACGGAAACGGAATGCATATGGAGTACATTCAGGTTTTTTTTTGCGGAACCATTGTAATGAATGGTTCCGTATATGGACCGTATATGGAACGCAAAAAACAGCCAGTAAACGGGGAAAAAAAACGGTTGTGTGCAGGAGGCCTAAAGCCCATTAATGACTACCATAAAAACACATATTGGCAGTAATGAAGGGGTTAAAGGGTATTTCCATTACAATCTCCCTCGGGGCAGACCCCCAGCCCCCTCCCCTGTTTGACCTGATTCCCCCTCCCCTGTGTCAGTGACGGATCCAGGGGGGGCAACGGGGCAATTGCCCCCCCCCCCCCGAGCTGGCGGCTGGGCACAGGGAGATGAGCGCTCATCTCCAGTCATCTGTATCGCCGTCCTCAGGACAGCGATACAGATGCCTGCCTGTGCTGCGGTAGGGGAGGGAGAGGCGTGTCGCTTTCCCTTTCTCTGATAGGCTGCCGGCCTAGTGCCTGCAGCCTATCAGAGGCCGGCGCAGGCGCCGCGATGACGTCATCGCGCCGCCTGAGCCATACAACGTGGGACACAGGCCAGAAGAGGCCTGCATCGCATCACTGACATGGAGGTAAATTTGTGGTTTTTTTTTAATTTTTTATTATGTACAATACTTTTACTGACGGGGGCTGTTATTACTGGCAAAGGGGGGGCTGTTTGTTATTACTGGCAAAGGGGGGGCTGTTATTACTGGCAAAGGGGGGCTGTTATTACTGGCGGGGGCTGTTATTACTGGCACAGAGGGGCTGTTATTACTGACACAGAGGGGCTCCTATTACTGGGGGCTGTTACTACTGGCACAGAGAGGCTCTTATTACTGGGGTCTGTTATTACTGGCACAGAGGGGCTGTTATTACTGACACAGAGGGGCTCTTATTACTGGGGGCTGTTATTACTGGCACAGAGGGGCTCTTATTACTGGGGGCTGTTATTACTGGCACAGAGGGGCTGTTATTAATGGGGGCTGTTATTACTGACACAGAGGGGCTCCTATTACTGGGGGCTGTTATTACTGGCACAGAGGGGCTCTTATTACTGGGGGCTGTTATTACTGGCACAGAGGGGCTCTTATTACTGGGGGCTGTTATTACTGGCACAGAGGGGCTCTTATTACTGGGGGCTGTTATTACTGGCACAGAGGGGCTCTTATTACTGGGGGCTGTTATTACTGGCATAGGGGGGCTGTTATTACTGGGGGCTGCTATTACTGGCACAGGGGGGCTGCTATTACTGGCATAGGGGGCTATTATTACTGGCACAGGGGGGCTGTTAATACTGGCACATGATTGGGGGCACGATAGGGGCATCTACTGAGGCCACAAAGAAGGGGTATTTTATATGGGCTCTCTGTACAGTACAATTTTATACTGGGAAACATGGTGGGTACTATGGGGAAGGGGGAGAGGAGTACTATAGTCTCATCTACGGGGGGCACTAAGAAGGGGTATCTTATACTTGCAAATTATGGGGGACACTGAGGGCATCTACTGGAGCATTTTATACTGGTACATTATGGGGGGCACTAGGAGGAAGGAAGGTGTGGAGCACTATGGGGTCATTTACTAGGGGCACTATATAGGGGTATTTTATACTGGCACATTATGGGGGCACTATGAGGACATTAGCTCAAATGGGGGCATTACAAGGGGGTATTTTTTGCACTGTCACATTATAAGGAGAATTATTACTACTGGGGGGGGGGGGGCATTATGGTGGGCTTTATTACTCCCCCATGGTATGACCCCCTAGTAGCAGCACCAGCCTCTCCCTGCTCTGATATCCCTCTGCCCCTTCTCCAAATACTTATTATGAAATCTTTCTCATTAGGATAAAACACCTCATCAGCTCCACCAAGCCCCCGGCCAAAGTGTGGAAGTGGCGTCCGAGATCCCCAAGGGCCAAGCCAAAGTAACTGTAAGTTTTCATGGGAAATATGTTTGTTATACACATATAGCATACACTGTGCCACACAATATTTTTTTTTAATTTTTTTTGAGGGGGGGGGGGGCACCACAAGGTTAGCTCGCACAGGGCGCCTGAACACCTAAGGCCAGCCCTGGTGACATAGCACATGGTGTGCTATACCAGGATTAGCTGAGCAAAGCAGGCTCCTGCCTGTGCCTGCTTCACTAAGCTAACATTCCTCCATGTAAGCTTTTAGCTTAGAGAAGCAGGCACAGGCAGGAGCCGCTCCGCTCAGCTCATCCTGGCATAGCATATGGTTACAGGATTTAGTAAACCTTGGTGGGGGGGCACTGGCAGGAGCAGCAATGTGTTCTCTGCAGCCCCATTCATAAAGTGTCCATACTCCGTACACCGCTGACAAGAGAATAGTCAATTTAAAGCGCACAGGAAATATGTGCTTTAGGGGGGAATATTTCTAGTAAAACTCCTCTAACTAGCTCCACCCTTCCTGGGTACTCTTTCACCATGTGCTATACCAGGATTAGCTGAGCAAAGCAGGCTCCTGCCTGTGCCTGCTTCACTAAGCTAACAGTCCTGCGTGTAAGCTTTTAGCTTAGCGAAGCATGCACAGGCAGGAGCCGCTCCACTCAGCTAATCCTGGCATAGCACATGGTTACAGGATACCCAGGAAGGGTGGAGCAAGTTAGAGGAGTTTGGAGTACCCCCTGCTAAGGGAAGGAAGCAGGAGCACGTCCCTGCTGGACGAGCCCCGTCTAGGCCAGCCAGAGCACCTTCAGCTCTGCTGGATGTGGAGGCATCAGCAGGAAGCATCAGAAACCAGGAGTAAAGTGTTCCCTGGATAAAGTTAGAGACAGACCAGATCACAAAATGAAGTACAGCATAAAGAAGAACCTGAGTTCTATACCAAGCCTCTCAGTACAGCAGAGCCAGAGAGCAGCAGATGTAGCAGAGAGGAGTTTGCCTGCCACAGTTAATGCAAAGCCTGCTGGAAACCAAGACAAAGCCTGTAAATCGTTTGGAGGAACATTTATGGAAAGTAAAGCTATTATCAACTTCACCACAAGGTCTGGTTATTTCTTCAATCCCTCAATTATTCCCCCTATTTTTCTACTTTCGAAGGGCAACGCCTGGGGTTCCAGAGTATCCGGGCAGGAGCACCGTGTCACGTGCACAACACCTAAAGGGACATTATAGGCTTCCCTACACCACTCTGGCATTCCTACACCTTGGTACCATCCACAATATCACTAAAAGGGGCCTTGTGCCCTTTGTGCTTCACTGCAACTGGCGTCACGACAAAACATGTAATGTAAGGGACCCCAAATAGTGCTCCCGACGACTGAAATTACAGGAAGCTTATTCATATAATCACAATTATTACATAGAGAAATGTTGTTTGCATGTTTTTCTTTTATCTGGAAGCCGAATTTCCTCGCGTTTCATGGTAACGAATCAACTTTTTCTACAAACCGGATTCCAAAAAAGTTGGGACACTATACAAATCGTGAATAAAAACTGAATGCAATGATGTGGAGATGGCAAATGTCAATATTTTATTTGTAATAGAACGTAGATGACAGATCAAACGTTTAATCCGAGTAAATGTATAATTTTAAAGGAAAAATACGTTGATTCAAAATTTCACGGTGTCAACAAATCCCCAAAAAGTTGGGACAAGTAGCAATAAGAAAATTAAAAAAGTAAATTTGGAAAAAGTAAATTTGAGCATAACGAAGAGCTGGAAGACCAATTAACACTAATTAGGTCAATTGGCAACATGATTGGGTATAAAAAGAGCTTCTCAGAGTGGCAGTGTCTCTCAGAAGCCAAGATGGGTAGAGGATCACCAATTCCCACAATGTTGCGCAGAAAGATAGTGGAGCAATATCAGAAAGGTGTTACCCAGCGAAAAATTGCAAAGACTTTGCATCTATCATCATCAACTGTGCATAACATCATCCGAAGATTCAGAGAATCTGGAACAATCTCTGTGCGTAAGGGTCAAGGCCGTAAAACCATACTGGATGCCCGTGATCTCCGGGCCCTTAAACGACACTGCACCACAAACAGGAATGCTACTGTAAAGGAAATCACAGAATGAGCTCAGGAATACTTCCAGAAACCATTGTCAGTGAACACAATCCACCGTGCCATCCGCCGTTGCCAGCTGAAACTCTACAGTGCAAAGAAGAAGCCATTTCTAAGCAAGATCCACAAGCTCAGGCGTTTCACTGGGCCAGGGATCATTTAAAATGGAGTGTGGCAAAATGGAAGACTGTTCTGTGGTCAGACGAGTCACGATTCAAAGTTCTTTTTGGAAATCTGGGACGCCATGTCATCCGGACCAAAGAGGACAAGGACAACCCAAGTTGTTATCAACGCTCAGTTCAGAAGCCTGCATCTCTGATGGTATGCGGTTGCATGAGTGCGTGTGACATGGACAGCTTGCATGTCTGGAAAGGCACCATCAATGCAGAAAAATATATTCAGGTTCTAGAACAACATATGCTCCCATCCAGACGTCATCTCTTTCAGGGAAGACCCTGCATTTTTCAACAAGATAATGCCAGACCACATTCTGCATCAATCACAACATCATGGCTGCGTAGAAGAAGGATCCGGGTACTGAAATGGCCAGTCTGCAGTCCAGATCTTTCACCTATAGAGAACATTTGGCGCATCATAAAGAGGAAGGTGCAACAAAGAAGGCCCAAGACGATTGAACAGTTAGAGGCCTGTATTAGACAAGAATTGGAGAGCATTCCTATTTCTAAACTTGAGAAACTGGTCTCCTCGGTCCCCAGATGTCTGTTGAGTGTTGTAAGAAGAAGGGGAGATGCCACACAGTGGTGAAAATGGCCTTGTCCCAACTTTTTGGGGATTTGTTGACACCATGAAATTCTGATTCAACATATTTTTCCCTTAAAATGGCACATTTTCTCAGTTTAAACTTTTGTTCCGTGATTTATGTTCTATTCTGAATAAAATATTAGAAGTTGGCACCTCCACATCATTGCATTCAGTTTTTATTCACGATTTGTATAGTGTCCCAACTTTTTTGGAATCCAGTTTGTAAAATGGTGGATGAAAATAAAAAATAAAAAATATACTCACCTCCACTTGCTCCTGGAGAGGCCATCCTCTCCCATCTTGATTAAAGAAAACCTGCGAAAGGACAGCTCTTTGGATCTCATCTTGAGAGTTGACAGCAACAGATTCCAAATGCAAATAGCACACTTGAAATTAACTCTGGACCTTTTATCTGCTCATTGTAATTGGGATAATGAGGGAATAACACATGGAACAGCTGAGAAGCCAATTGTCCCATTACTTTTGGTCCCCTAGCAAGTGGGAGGCACATATGCAAACTGTTGTAATTCCTACACCGTTCACCTGATTTGGGTGTAAGTACCCTCAAATTAAAGCTGACAGTCTGCAGTTAAAGCACATCTTGTTTGTTTCATTTCAAATCCATTGTGGTGGTGTATAGAGCCAAAAATGTTAGAATTGTGTCGATATTTATGGACCTGACTGTATTCCCCTCGCCCTCCTCCTCCTTCTTTTTCTGAATTAAGAGGAGGAGCGGCATTGTACAGGGAGAGGTAATGTGGAGGCGGCGTTGTCACCATCTTAGAAGCTAGACTCCCTCCTGAGACTGAGAGCTGTCTGCTGCACCTGCTACATACAGTTGCAAGAAAAAATATGTGAACCCTTTGGAATTATATGGATTTCTGCACAAATTGGTCATAATATGTGATCTGATTTTCATCCAAATCACAATTATAGACAATCACAGTCTGCTTAAACTAATAACACACAAAGAATTAAATGTTACCATGTTTTTATTGAACACATCATGTAAACATTCACAGTGCAGGTGGAAAAAGTATGTGAACCCTTGGCTTTAATAACTGGTTGAACCTCCTTTGGCAGCAATAACTTCAGCCAAACGCTTCCTGTAGTTGCAGATCAGACGTGCACAACGGTCAGGAGTAATTCTTGACCATTCCTCTTTACAGAACTGTTTCAGTTCAGCAATATTCTTGGGATGTCTGGTGTGAATCGCTTTCTTGAGGTCATGCCACAGCATCTCAATCGGGTTGAGGTCAGGACTCTGACTGGGCCACTCCAGAAGGCGTATTTTCTTCTGTTTAAGCCATTTTATCGTTCAATAAGTCTTTATTGAGGATTTTATAATTAATCAAGATTAACAAAAGATATACTATACAAAAGGTCAGTGTAAAGATATCCGTACATCATAGTGTAATACAGTAATCTACATACATCACTGTGCATGAGCCATCAGAAGTGACTCCTATTACATAAAGCAACATGAGGTATCGATGGGATATTTGAGTTGTCAATATATGGTAGGTCAATAAATCTTGGAAGATTTAACAAAAATATAAGAAAACATAGACAATAACAAAGAATGGCAGAGAATTTGACATAAGTCAGGTGATCTTAGTGTGCATCATATATGTTAGCGAGCATAATCAGTGTAGCAGGTTTCATCGTTTCCCGAGTTATTTGCTGGAGGATAGATTCGCCCATTGTGACCATTCTACTTCAAATCTATTCAGCGTGAAGTTTTTGTGCGCTAACATTCTTTCGTATGATCTAGTAGTATCTACAGCTCTTAAAATTTCCTGGACATTCGGGATTGTTGAACTTTTCCAGTACCTAGTAATGGCCAATTTTGTGGCTAAAAACAGGTGCATGGAGATAGTCCTGAAGTTATAAGGGACTTCCGTAAGATCTATAAATAACAAGGCCAGAGCTGGATCTCGAGGTTGCTCGCGGCTGGATGCCATTTCTACTAATTGAAAAATGCTAGACCACAGTTCTTTCAACAGGGGGCAGCCCCAAAGTATATGTAATAGGGTCCCTCTACCTCTGCATCCCCTCCAGCACAGCAGCCCCGAGCCCGGGTAGATGCGACTTAGTCTCTGGGGAGGGAAATACCATCTGAGAAGCGTTTTCGAGTAAGATTCAAAGTGTGACACACATTTCAGCCGTTTGGTCGCATAATTGATAGCTATGGACTGCTGCGCTGGGGGGATACTGCGGCCAGTCTAATTCCCAAGATGCAATGGGGCAGTCTTTACAAAATAAGTTTTTGTTGCCTAGAAAGGAGTAGAGTGGACGGATTCCTTTCCATTTGGGTTGTTTCAGAGCCCATTGATTTAAGAGCTTAAGATGCGAGTTTACTATTAGGGTAGGGTTAGAGGCCAGTGAATGACGGATCCTCAAGTATTTATAAAAGTCCCTTTTATGTATGTTAAATCTGTTTTGCAAATTTTCGAATGAATTCAAGCCTGCCTGAGAGAGTAAATCTGCAACCGTTGCCACACCCCCTTCTCTCCACCCTGCCAGAGGTAGGTCAGGAAGAAGACATTGTAATGCCTCTATTGGGGTGAATTTCGCTATAGAAGCAGTTGTGCCATGTCCACTGCCGTGATATCGTTTCCATATATTCAGAGAAGTTGAAAGAAGGTATGGAAGGGACTGTGACGGTACCTCCTAGATAGAAACTAACATCATCGCCTTTAGATTGTGGGTTTGGGCAAGCGACTGCTCAATGTGGACCCAGTGTTTGGGGTTGTCAGAGGTCCACCATTCTTTAAGTTGGTGTACTCTGGTAGCTAAATAGTAATCATAAATATTTGGAAGGCTTAGTCCTCAGAATTTTTTTTATCTGGACATGACCGTCCTGGCAATGCGGGGGGGTCCCTTGTTCAAAATGAACCCATTAAGCAATTTATTTACAGCAGTAAAGAAGGAACAGGGCAGTTCTAGTGGAAGGATTCTGAACAAATAGAGAAGCTTAGGGAGCACATGCTGCTGGAAGGCCGCCACCCTACCAAGCCATGATATCTCCATTTTCGCGATATTCCCTAATTCTTTTTGGAGGTCTAGGAGAAATCGAGAGAAATTTGCATCATACAAATGTCACGAGGGTGTCAAGAGCCACGTCTGACTCCGTTATACCCGGGGTCAGGAAGTCGCAGCGGGTGGCTGCGCGCTTTATGTCTAAAGATCACGGTGTTTCTTAGTGTTTGTTTTCTGTGTTTGCCTTGCTATCCTTTTTGTCTCACTCAGGGATCCGTAGCTTCTCCTCCTCAGCTGTTTCTTGTCTGCCACTCCCAAACTCCTTATATTCTCCTCTCACACTTCTCTTGTTGCCAGTTATAGAGCTTCCTGCCTGGACATCTATGCTGACCCACTGGAGCTGAGAATCTGGTTGTTGTTCCAGAGTGCTACCCTCCGGATCCCTGTTGGGCTTTTGTTGTCTCCTGTTGTTGCCCACCTGGGATTATATGTTTAGTTTGTATTGTCTGTCCTCCCCTTGGTGTTTTCCTTTAGAGCTAGTGGTGCGGACTAGTGTTCCCACCGCCCTGTTCACTATCTAGGGCTCATCCTAGGGAAAGCCAGGGTTTTAGGCACGTGATCGGCGTACGGGTGAGGAACCCGTCTAGGGACGACAGGGCAGCCAGGTGCCAGCCGCAAGGTGAGTCAGGGGTCACCACCTTCCCTCTCACTAGGGCAGGGCCTCCCTCTTTTCCTCCCTCCGTGTCACGTATGTGACAGTTACGCCGATCGTGATAACAAATTCTGGATAGTAGGGGTGAGTTGAACACCAAGGTATTGGACTCCTGTGGTCTGCCAGTCCCAAGGGTAAAGCTGTTTTAGCTGCTCTAGAGTTTGGTTGGGGATAAAGAGAGGGAGGGCTTGGGATTTTCCTTCATTAAGTTTGTAAAATGATAAAGAGCCATATGAATAAATGAACTTCCTAACTTCATTTAGTGACAGGACAGGGTTGGTTAGGGAAAGGATTATATCGTCTGCAAACAATGAGAGGATGTGCTGCCTATCACCGATCTAAATCCCTTCTGTTTTCAATGTTTCAAACAATGTTTTCTGCTTGTCTGATGGCCTGCGCCAATGGTTCTAGGGACAGTATGAATATTAGAAG
This sequence comes from Bufo gargarizans, assembly GCF_014858855.1. Lineage (NCBI taxonomy): Eukaryota > Metazoa > Chordata > Amphibia > Anura > Bufonidae > Bufo > Bufo gargarizans. The sequence continues at coordinate 545,586,784 of NC_058081.1, forward strand.
GGACAAGGGGCACAATGCTTCTATGACTCCGATTAGTGCAGCTGGGAAACCCATTTTTCGGAGTACCGAGAAGGCAAACAACCAATTCACCCAGTTGAATGCCTTCTCAGCGTCCAAGGTAAGGAATACTGCGGGTAGTCTCAGTCTATTGACTCTGTCTAGTAGGTAAATACTCTCCTAGAGTTGTCTGTAATCTGCCTACCAAGGACAAATCCTACTTGGTCAGGAGCCACCAAGGACGGGATGATAGCTGCCAATCTATTTGCCAGTAACTTGGCGTAAATTTTCAGGTCGGTGTTGAGGAGGGATATAGGCCGAAGATTTTGGGGTGTTGTTGGTTCTTTGCCTGGCTTTGGCAAGGTGACAATAGTTGCCTCTAACATTTCTCTAGGCATGTGCCCATCAGTCAGGATCCTGGATAAAGATAAATGGAGGTGCGGGCCTAGAAGCTCAGAGAAAATTTTGTAATAGGAGTTAGACAGACCATCTGGTCCGGGGCTCTTATGGTGGGGCAGCTTTTTGACTATGCCTAATATCTCATTAAGTGTAATGGGCTGGCAGACCCGTTCCTTGTGTTCCTCAGACATGGAAGGTAGTGGGAGGGAATCAAGAAAACTGCTAATATCTTGATCAGAAGGCTGAACTACCTCCTTACTATCAGCTAGATTGTATAAATTTGAGTAGAAGGTAGCAATCTCTTTTGGGTCGTAAAGTTTGTGGGTTCTAGTGGAATCCCAAAGAAAAGCAATACGGGAATTTTGGAGTTTGCTCTTAATTCTACCTGCTAATAGCTTCCCTGCTTTGTTCGCTTGGGAATAATACATGGCTTCAACTTTTTTTAAGGATAGTTCATACCTATACAGCATGTGCTAACCCTAGCTGTGCCCTAAGGGAGCGGAGCTCCTCTGAATAAAGAGGAGAGGGAGATGCCTTATTCAGAATTTCTGTAGCTCAGATTTTATTCAGCAGATATGTAGTGAGTTGTTCTCTTTTTTTTTTGGCCCCTATGACCTAGTTTAATGAAAATACCTCTGACATAGGCCTTATGTGCTGCCCATACAATAGAATAGGGTTGTCTACTGTGTTCACATTGGTCAAGAAATATTCAGATAAAGCATCTTTTACCTCTTTCTGACATTCCAGGTCTGCAAGTAAATAATCATTTACTCTCCATGTCGGATTCGGAGGGTGGTTGTATTGTTCTGAGATCTTTACGGAGACAGGAGCATGGTCTGACCATGTTATTGCTCCTATTTCAGAGTCTGTAATGGTTGAAAGAGAAGCTCTATCCACCAAAACAAAGTCGATACGAGAATATTTTAGATGAGAAGGGGAGAAATACGTATAGTCTCGTTCCATGGCATGATTTAAGCGCCTAATGTCATATAGGGACAATTTGGATAGGAGATCCATCAATGTGTGGGGATTTCGTCTCACAGGGGAGGAGGAGTCCATGGATACATCTGGGACCATGTTGAAATCGCCAAATATTAGGACTCTTCCTTGCTGTACAGACTTAACTTTATTGAATAGGTTGTGAAGGAAGCCCTGGGAATGTGCATTAGATGCATATAAACCCACTAAAGTATAAAGAATATTCTTTAAATAGCATACATGTATAATATACCGGAGTCGACAGTGGACATTACAGCAGAGTAAGCAACAGTACTCTTGATTGCCAGCAATACACCCCGTTTTTTTTTTTTGTTACAGTGGGCCTGGAGAATAATCTGTGCTTGATGCGATTAGCATCCGCAGCAATTATATGCGTCTCCTGGGCACAGAAGATATCACACTGTAGAGAGAGAGCCTCCCTCCACATCAAATTGCGTTTGTATAACGTTTAAAGAGCTAAGCTTTAGTACCATGGTTGTTTTGCACTACTATAAACGCAGGAGATGCCTTGAAGCCGAAGGAGGCGCTGTCCCAGCAGCGATGATCACACATTATGTAAATTGCAATTATAGATAGTACTCTGCCATAAGTAAATAGAAAACCAAAACTGGAGAATAAAAAATATGAACAGTGAGTGGGGAGTCACAACAAACATTGCCCTAATGGTAGGACAAGATGGGGAATGGGGTATAAGTGAGGCATACGTTGATGCCTCAGCATCTGTAGGGGGAAGAGTTCTGCCAAATGCCATAGAAGAGAAAAATAGGGCTACTGCTCCTTGGGGGTAGTAATGGATTTGACCCCCCTAGCGCGCTTTCTTCCGTCGCCTGTTTTCCACCAATTGCCACTCTCCAGAAGTGTGGTGACGTCTAGGAGCTTCAGAGTTCTGTAGGACTTCCACTGTAATGTTCCAGGGTCGCTTTGCCTTCAGCGACTGAGCGGATCATCACAAAGGAGCCATCTTTATGAATCAAAATCTTGACGGGAAATCCCCATCTATAGGCTATGGAGTGCGCTCTCAAAGCGGTGGTGATAGGGGCAAGAGACTTCCGAAGCTGCAGTGTCGCCGCAGAAAGGTCCACAAAAATCTTGACCTCAGTATACGGGGCAGGTAGAGTCTCTAATTTCCTTGTGGCAGTGAGGAGTTGTTTAATGTGGAAAAAATGCACCCTGGCTAATACATCCCTTGGGACATCATCCGGTAGATGTTTGGGCTTGACAATTCTGTGCGCTCTATCAATCATAAGATCGCGTTCAGCACACTTGGGTAGAAGCATCTTCATCAACTTTTGAATGTAGAATGTCAGCTCAGGTGCGGTGACATCTTCTGGGACCCCTCGCAATTTAAGGTTGTTCCGGCGGGAACGATCCTCTAGATCCGCAATCATTACTTTAAGCTGGGTAACCTCTTCAGAGAGGAGCTCATGGGAGTCAATGAGGGTGTTGTGGGAGGTAGCAAATTCTCCCATTTTAGTTTCCACATGCTCCATTTTATCTCCCAGCTCCCTAACAGTGGATTGGATCGGCACGATCGACTTCGAGATCTTCGCCGTTATGGAGTGGTGAAACGCCAGCAACATGTCCTTTATCAGGGTCCCTGAAGCGGGTTGATCTGTCGTTTGCAGGCCCTGTAGCGCCTCATGTATCGAGGGCACACCCGACTGACCCATAGGGGAAGCTGTGCACTCACCGGAGTCTCGGGGACCAGGGTGTCTCAGTCTTTGCTTATCCGGACTAGCCGTCGGTGAGGCCTGGGTATTGGTGCTCCCGGGTCGCGCGGGAAAGGTCACCTCCGCCATCTGCTGAGGTCTGGGTGAAGTCGCTGCTAGAGGAGACTCCACTGGGGAAGCACTGGTGGGAGACCTGTTTTTTGCGGGAGGTAAGCTGGTAAGTGTGGGCCCATTGATGAAGAAGGGCTGGAGCCAGGCGTGCTCCGTGTGCCGTCTCCACCGGCGCCATCTTTGTTTTTTTCATGGCCGAATAAAAAGTCCAGCTTTCCCTGCTGCTTCAAGCTTTTCCTGCCTCTGGTCATTATGGAGGCATGTAGGAAGCTTAGAGGGATAATTAAATATCAGTTTGGTGGATATTAGTGGGGTTTAGCAGGTCTGAGACGCTTCGATGGAGCAGGAGCTCAGAGTTAGGCTGCCATTTCACTCGGCTGCTTGGCCACGCCCCCTGTTTAAGCCATTTTGTTGTTGATTTACTTCTATGCTTTGTGTCATTGTCCTTTTAAAACACCCATCTTCTCTTGAGCTTGAGCTGGTGGACAGATGGCCTTAAGTTCTCCTGCAAAATGTCCTGATAAACTTTGGAATTAATTTTTCCTTCAATGAAAATCCGTGCAGGCCCTGACACAGCAAAGCAGCCCCAAACCATGATGCCCCACCACCATACTTCACAGTTGGGATGAGGTTTTGATGTTGGTGTGCTGTTCCTCTTTCTCTCCACACATAGTGGTGTGTGTTTCTTCCAAACAACTCAACTTTGGTTTCATCTGTCAACAGAATATTTTGACAGTACTGCTGTGGAGCATTCAGGTGCTCTTGTGCAAACTGTAAACGTGCAGCAATGTTTTTTTTGGACAGAAGTGGCTTCCTCTGTGGTATCCTCCCATGAAATACATTCCTGTTTAGTGTTTTACGTATCGTAGATTCGCTAACAGGGATGTTAGCATATGCCAGAGACTTTTGTAAGTCTTTAGCTGACACTCTAGGATTCTTTTCACCTCATTGAGCAGTCTGTGCTGTGCTCTTGCAGTCATCTTTGCAGGATGGCCACTCCTAGGGAGAGTAGCAGCAGTGCTGAACTTTCTCAATTTGTAGACAATTTGTCTTACCGTGGACTAATGAACAGCAAGGCTTTTGGAGATACTTTTATAACCCTTTCCAGCTTTATGCAAGTCAACAATTCTTTGTCATAGGTCTTTTGATAGCTATTTTGTGCGAGGCATCATTCACATCAGGCAATGCTTCTTGTGAAAAGCAAACCCAGAACTGGTGTGTGTTATTTATAGCACAGGGCAGCTGTAACCAACACCTCCAATCTCATCTCATTGATTGGACTCCAGTTGGCTGACACCTAACTCTAATTAGCTCTTGGAGATGTCATTAGTCTAGGGGTTCACATACTTTTTCCACCTGCACTGTGAATGTTTACATGGTGTGTTCAATAAAAACATTGTAACATTTAATTATTTGTGTGTTATTAGTTTAAGCAGACAGTGATTGTCTATTGTTGTGATTTAGATGAAGATCAGATGACATTTTATGACCAATTTGTGCAGAAATCCATATCATCCCAAAGAGTTCACATACTTTTTCTTGCAACTGTAAGTATGCTGGGATTGGGGAAAGACCTGGAGGGCATGCTGCTGCAAAACACAAGGGGTGAAGCCACTGTCAGGGACACACCATCCTATCCCAGTCATAGCCTATCACTGGAATGTGGAATGGTGTGTTTCTGCCAGTGGTTTCACCCCTTGTGTTCTGCAGCAGCATGCCCTGCACTTATATACAGCCTATACCTATGTACAGCCTATACCTATATACAGCCTACAATTATATATTACAGTACATAGATGTAGACTGTATATAGATATAGGCTGTATATAGGTATAGGCATATCTATCTAGCTACCGATCTCATATCTATCTATCCCAACCACCTCTTCAGACAAGCCTACAACCAGTGAGCCTGCTGCCTCTATACCATCATGACCAGCTTTACCCTAACCTACTGTGTCCTTCTCCCATACTATGTAGGTTGTAAGCCCTCACGGGCAGGGCCATCTTTCCTTCTGTACCAGTTTGTAACTTTTCTTGTTTATGATTAATGCAATTGTCTGTATTATGTATGTATATCCCTTATCATATGTACAGCGCTATGGAATGAATGGCGCTTTAATAATAAATTATAATAATAATAATATTTCCACAGGGGTTATATTGTTCGGCATGGTGTAACCTCCAAACATTTGCTGTACAAGTGTTAAGCAAATTCATTTGGGAAGCTGATTGATGACCCTATTTAGCCTCACCTGTGTCCTCAGGCTGACGTTGACTCAGCGATTTTCTTTCCAGGTCGGCGCTGGGCGAGTTCAGGCGGCAGCATGCAGCGTTTTTTTCCGGCTACGGAGGGTTCCGCTAAACGGCCTGCGGTTGATGCGGGGCATGCGCACTGGGAGGGCTCCGGGGCTGGGTTCTAAGTGCACGCGCAGCTGGGGACTGCGCAGCACATGCGCACTGGGGGGGGGGGGCGGGTGTTCAGGGCAAGCGCTCCGGATCTGAGGCTTTGCGCTGCACGACATCACGCAGCGCATGCCGAGAGGGGGCAATGGGGCAGGAAAATAGGAATCAAAGGGAAGAATATAAATAAATAAATTAACACATATATAATATATAAATAATTAAGTAGAAACAAGGTGCACGGAGATACAGGGCAGGGGAATCGTGTAGATGTTAAGTACTGCTAAATAAATTACGGTCTTGTAATAAGTGCTGTCCTACGGCTCGATACACATTCTGGATGATTTTATCTCAATTCACAGGGCAATTCGGCAGTTGGTCTGACTTCGACAATTTTCGGCTCCTGACGGAGTAAGAGTTAGTCGGTCTGCCAGGACGAGGCAACGGCAATTAGAGTCACGTCAAAGCTGGTAGGTATTGCTGGCCCTACGCACTTGACGCATGAAAAAAAAAAAGGAAATTTATTATTATTTTTTTTGTGTTGTTTCTCCGCCCATTAAGTAATGCCTCTTTTGTCCGTAGTTCAGTTAGGTCCATGGGTGCCGGGCTTGGGCAGTCTAGTGTCATGTTTCACATATGGCTGGTCAGCGGGTAGGTATGGTCCGTAGGGATCAGGTCAATTGGGGGCATTAGGTGGCACCGGGATTCTCCAGGGTTACTCTAATCTATCACGGCCATAGGCACAGTATTATGGTGTCCGCCACGACTACAGACGCAAGATTACGAAGTCTGTCACGACTACAGGCACGATGCTTAAGTCCTGTCATGACTACAGGCACGTTACTACAAAGTCTGTCACGCCTACAGACACAATGTTTAAGTCCTGTCACGACTACAGGCGCGCGATTACGAAGTCTGTCACGACTACAGGCGCAAGGTGTCGAAGTTGGTCACGACTACAGGCACGAGATTACGAAGCCAGTCACAACTACAGGCACGAGATTACAAAGTCTGTCACGACTACAGGCGTGAGATTACGTAGTCGGTCACAACTACAGGCACGAGATTATGAAGTCGGTCACGACTGCAGGCACTTTGTGAAGTCCTGTCACTACTACAGGCACATTCGCATCGGATTACAACAGTCTGGTCACGTTGTTCACTAGCAATTGGTGGAGCATATAGGAATGTTACGGAACAGTCACATCACATTTATAGGCACGGTTCGGAAGCTTGTCACATCATAACCACTAGGTGGCTTGGTTAGTCACAGGTGTCGGCACTAGGCGGCTGTTTCGGTTGGTTATATTGTCATTTGTCTTGTTTTAGTTGCACGATGTCTCATAACGCGGACATCGAGGGCACGTCTTCATTGTATGGAAGCATGGATCGGCAGTCTGTACGGACCACCGTACCTTCGTTAAGATCCTGGACCATCCCCAAGCTGACGGCGGAATTACTGAAGAGTGGAATTCCTTTCCCAGCAACAGCTAGGAAAGCAGAACTTTACCGTCTAATCTCTTCAGAGTCAGCAGGTCCTGGTCAGGCCGTAGTGTCCATGGGCACGATACAGACTTCCTTGACTCAGCTGCATGCAATCATCAATTTTATGGCTACGTCTATTGCGGACGTCCAGGCTAGGCTGGAGATGGTGGAAAGTAGGGGGGCGGCAGCTGGTTTAGCAGTGCAGGGACATTCAAGGGCCTCTATATCGCAAACCAGTGTGGCTACTGGGTTAGTTAATCTTCACTCTATAGCCCCATCACATTTCATCCCAGCCAATATTTGCCAGGACATCTTTGAGGGTAAGGACGTTAATTTAGCGTTGTTACTTATAGTTACACATGAAGTGCCCAATAATAAGACGATAGCCTGTGGGGAAGTGTCCAATTGTCCTAATGTCCAAAGATGTCAGGCTCAACAGAAAGCTAAGTGTGGCAGAATTTGTCCTTGCATTTAGTTTATTTTGGGGCGTGGTCGTGTGAGTTAGCCCACATAGGAGGGAGGAGTTGGATCTGTACTTATACAAGGTGGTGGATTTAGGTTATAAATACGGTGGTACAGCATTCTATGACTACCACAGTTTGTTTTTGGCCAAGGCAGAGGCAGCCCTGGCGCAGAGCCAACATGTCGTTGACTGGTCAGTCGTCGACATGGAACTATTCTGCTTTGCGGGTCTTAGAGCCCCGGCGTGTGCCATGTGTAGTTCCTACTCACACACAACGGATTGGTGTTCCAGTCTAAGCGTACCAACAGAGACCTCACAGATTAGGAACATTCCGGGTCCATCGACCAGCAGTGGCAGGGTTCTGTCAGGGGTGGACAAATTGGGACAACCCATTAAATATCTGGGCAGGTCACAAGTGTGTAACAACTTTAATTTCTCGGCATGTCACTACAGGCAGTGTAGGTTGTTACACTGATGTTCGATTTGCTTTAGGGCTCATCCCCGTGTGGATTGTCCTCAGAGGAATAAGCATAAGGCATGACTAGGCGTGGTAGACGTGGAACTGCTTAAATATTATTTAAGAGATCATCCGGAGCCTGGCTGGGTTAAATATGTGGTGAGCGGTTTGGTTAATGGTTTCCATACGGGGCTAGTGGCACTACCTCAGTTCTCTTATGAGTGTAGGAACCTGCTCTTGGCCTTCAAAGACCCAGTTCAGTCTCGGAACTGATACAGAATGAATTGGAGAATTATTTGGTAGGTCCGTTTAGTCAGCCCCCCTTCGACTGTTGGAGAGTACATCCAGTGGGGGTGGTAACTGGGAAATTCTCCAATAAAAAATATTAATTTATGATCTGTCAACACTACATTCCTTGCCTATCTCTAGTTTGAACTCCTTGATACCATCGGAGGAGTTCTCTATGAAGCATGCTTCAATTGACGAGGCTATCCAGGTGATACTTCTCTTAGGTCGAGGCACATGGTTATCGAAAGCAGACATCACAGACACCATTAAATTACTTCCCTTACAGCCATACTTATGGCAGTGGCACCGCATTAAGTGGGAAGGTCGGTATTATTTTCCTAATAAGTTGACCTTTGGGTCAAAATCCAGTCCGTGGTAGTTTGACCAGTTTGTGAAGGCCCTACACTGGATTTTGACTAATAGATTCCACGCTAACCATGTCATTCATTATTTAGATGACTTTCTGCTAATCGAACCCACGTCACAAGCCCCCAGGGATCTGCACATATTAAGTACGGTAATCAAGGATCTTAAAATACCAGCAGCACCGCATAAGGTGGAAAACCCTAGTACTGCAATTACCTTCTTCGGGCTACAGCTGGACACAGTTAAGATGCAGGCCAGTCTTCCGCAAGATAAATTATGCAGAATCAGAGAGGTGGTTCAAAGGTTGGCTCATGTCAGGGTCACCACGAAGGCAAACCTCCAGTCCCTTCTGGGCATGTTAAATTTTGCCATGCAGATTTTTCCTCAAAGGAGGACCTTTATTTCCAGGCTGCTGAAACTGCTTCCATCAGCCCCAGATAAAGACAGTTCTATCCACTTAGATCAACAGGCGACGGCCGATCTACTGATGTGGGACACCTTTTTGACACAGTGGAATGGAATTTCGTTGTTTGTTCCTGCAGTGTAAAATCAGTCCCCCTTGGTATATACGGATGCGGCATCATCAGTAGGTTTCGCTGCCATATGGGGAAGATACAGGTTGGCCAGTCCTTGGCCGCCTGAGATAGCGAACATTCCGGGGTTCGGTCAGTCATCCCCTTGTTTGTTTGAGATCTAACCCATAGTGGGGGCAGCGCAGGTCTGGGGTAGGCAATGGAGGAATCATACTGCAGACATTCTGATGAAGGGCAGATTAAGTTCCGTAGAGATAATGTCGTTTGTTAGAAGGTTTGTTTGGCTGGCACAACAGCATGGTTTTCATTTTATTTGTACACACAATAGTGGGGAAAAGAATGTAGTAGCAGGCGCTCTGTCCTGGCTTAACTTTCAGCTCTTCTTCCAGGTATACCCAGGGGCAGACTCCTTGCCGACGCCAACCCCTCATCACAGTCAACTGGTGATGGACTAGCGTTACACCTCACTACAGCTAGGAGTCTTGTGGCTATGTCGTTGTCCAGCAACACGCTAAAAGTATATGAGACTGCTTGGGGATTGTTCAACAAGTTTAAGGAAACTTAGCCACCTGGGGGCACGGGACACATATCCTACTTAATAGCATTTATTGCTTTTTGCTACTCTCACCTTAAGTTAGCACATAGCACCATCAAATTATACCTTGCTGGCATACAGCATCACTGCTATGTCCTACACCCCGATCAGCCGTCTCTGTTTTCAGCACATCCTGTGAAGGCCTTATTGAAGGGTATTCTGAAGGTGACAGCTAGAAGCTATCCTACTCGACAGCCGTTATCAGGACGGATGTTTAGATAGTTGTCTGACTTGCTGCAGAAGAAGCCCTTTGGCCATGACACTAATCTGTTGATTAAAACAGCCATGTATCTGGGTTTTACGGGTTCCTCAGGCCTAGCGAGTTTACACGTTCTGCTTCCGCATTTTTACTTAAAGGACAACTTGTGTGGAGTAACACATGTTATGTCTTAACTTTAACCCCCTAAGGACACAGCCATATTTCACTTTAAGGACCAGGCCATTTTTTGCAAATCTGACCAGTGTCACTTTATGTGGTGATAACTTTAAAACGCTTTGACTTATCCAGGCCATTCTGAGACTGTTTTTTCGTCACATATTGTACGTCATGATACTGACAAAATGGAGTAAAAAAAATTCATTTTTATTTATAAAAAAATTGGAAAAATTTGCAAATTTCCATGTTTTAATTTCTCTTCTTCTATAATACATAGCAATAGCTACAAAAATAGTTATCACTTTACATTCTCCATATGTCTACTTCATGTTTGTTTCATTTTGGGAATGACATTTTATTTTTTGGGGATGTTACAAGGCTTAGAAGTTTAGAAGCAAATTTTGAAATTTTTCAGAAATTTTCAAAAACCCACTTTTTAAGGACCAGTTGAGATCTGAAGTCACTTTGTGAGACTTACATAATAGAAATCACCTAAAAATGACCCCTATTCTAGAAACTACACCCCTCAAGGTATTCAAAACTGATTTTACAAACTTTGTTAACCCTTTAGGTGTTCCACAAGAATTAATGGAAAATAGAGATAACATTTAAAAATTTCACTTTTTGGGCAGATTTTCAATTTTAATAATTTTTTTCCAGTTACAAAGCAAGGGTTAACAGCCAAACAAAACTCAATATTTATGGCTCTGATTCTGTAGTTTACAGAAACACCCCATATGTGGTCGTAAACTACTGTAAGGGCACACGGCATTGCGCAGAAGGAAAGGAATGCCATACGGTTTTTGAAAGGCAGATTTTGCTGGACTGATTTTTTAACACCACGTCCCATTTGAAGCCCCCCTGATGCACCTCTAGAGTAGAAACTCCAAAAAGTGACCCCATTTTAGAAACTACGGGATAGGATGGCAGTTTTAGGTACTATTTTAGGGTACATATGATTTTTGGTTGCTCTATATTACACTTTTTGTGAGGCAAGGTAACAAAAAATAGCTGTTTTGGCACCGTATTTATTTTTTGTTATTTACAACATTCATCTGACAAGTTAGATCATGTGGTATTTTTATAGAACAGGTTGTTTCAGTTTTACATAACAAAGCATATTTTTTTTAAATGATTCTTTAGTGCCTCCACATTCTGATAGCCATAATTTTATTTATTTTTTGGGCGACTGTCTTGTGTAGGGGCTACTTTTTAATCACTTGCTATTACACTTTTTGTGATGTAAGGTGACAAAACATTTTTTTTACACCGTTTTTATTTAAAAAAATTTATGGTATTCACCTGAGGGGTTAGGTCATGCGATATTTTTATAGAGCAGGTTATTCCTGACAATGCGATACCTAATATGTATACTTTGTTTTTTTATGTAAGTTTTACACAATAATATCATTTTTGAAACAAAAAAAATCATGTTTTAGTGTCTCCATATTCTGAGAGCTATAGTTTTTTCAGTTTTTGGGTGATTATCTTAGGTAGGGTCTAATTTTTTGTGGGATGAGATGACGGTTTGATTGGCACTATTTTGGGGTGCATATAACTTTTTGATCACTTGCTATTACATTTTTTGTGATGTAAGGTTTAAAAAAATGGCTTTTTTTACAACTTTTTTAAATTTATTTTTTACAGTGTTCACCTGAGGGGTTAGGTCATGTGATATTTTTATAGAGAATGTTATTACGAATGCGGCGATACCTAATATGTATACTTTTTTAAATTTACTTACGTTTTACACAATAGCAGCTTTTAAAAATAAAAAAAATGATGTTTAGTCTCCATATTCTGAGCCATAGATTTTTTATTTTTTAGGCGATTGTCTTAGGTAGGGGGTAATTTTTTGAGGGATGAGGTGATGGTTAGATTGGTACTATTTTAGGGCTCTTTCACACTTGCGTTCTTGTCTTCCGGCATAGAGTTCCGTCGTCGGGGCTCTATGCCGGAAGAATCCTGATCAGTTTTATCCTAATGCATGCTGCGCTTTTTGCTCCGGCCAAAAATCCTGAAGACTTGCCGCAAGGCCGGATCCGGAATTAATTCCCTTTGAAAGGCATTGATCCAGATCCGGCCTTAAGCTAAAAGTCGTTTCGGCGCATTGCCGGATCCGACGTTTAGCTTTTGTAGAGTGGTTACCATGGCAGCCGGGACGCTAAAGTCCTGGCAGCCATGGTAAAGTTTAGCGGGGAGCGGGGGAGCAGCATACTTACCGTCCGTGTGGCTCCCGGGGCGCTGCAGAGTGACGTCAGGGCGCCCCAAGCGCATGAATCACGTGATCGCATGGCACGTCATCCATGCGCATGGGGCGCTCTGACATCACTCTGGAGCGCCCCGGGAGCCGCGCGGACTGTAAGTATACCGCTCCCCCGCTCCCCGCTCCTACTATGGCAACCAGGACTTTAATAGCGTCCTGCATGCCATAGTAACACTGAAAGCATTTTGAAGATGGATCCGTCTTCAAATGCTTTCAGTACACTTGCGTTTTTACGGATCCAGCGTGTACCTCCGGCAAGTGGAGTACACGCCGGATCCGGACAACGCAAGTGTGAAAGAGGCCTTAGTGGGCATACGCCTTTTCGATCGCTTGCTGTTGTACTTTTAGTGATGTAAGGTGACAAAAAATTGCTTCTTTAGCACAGTTTTTATTTTTTATTTTTTACAATGTTCCTCTGAGGGGTTAGGTCATGTGATATGTTTATATAGCCGGTCGATACGGACGCGGCGATACCTAATATGTCTACTAATATGTTTTTCCTATTTTTGACCAATTTTATTTTACTTTATTTGGGGGAAAAAATTTTTTTTTTTTTTTTACTTGAAACTTTTTATTTTTGGGGGAATACCTTATTTTTTAACTTTTTTTTCACTTTATTTTTTGTTCCACTTTGGGACTCCAACTTTTGGGGGTCTGATGCCCTTTACAATGCATTCCAATACTTCTGTATTGGAATGCATTGGCTGTATGAGTGATACAGTGTGTATTACTCATACAGCTTCCTGCCTGTGAGATCCTTGGGGCTGGATCTCACAGGCTCTTCATTACGGCCGCACGGGGGACCCGATGGCACCGTCGACCGCCCGCCGCAACCACTTGTTACTGCCGCAAACCGCAGGTTTCAAACTGCTGAAACTGCTTCCATCAGCCCCAGATAAAGACAGTTCTATCCACTTAGATCAACAGGCGACGGCCGATCTACTTATGTGGGACACCTTTTTGACACAGTGGAATGGAATTTCGTTGTTTGTTCCTGCAGTGTAAAATCAGTCCCCCTTGGTATATACGGATGCGGCATCATCAGTAGGTTTCGCTGCCATATGGGGAAGATACAGGTTGGCCAGTCCTTGGCCGCCTGAGATAGCGAACATTCCGGGGTTCGGTCAGTCATCCCCTTGTTTGTTTGAGATCTAACCCATAGTGGGGGCAGCGCAGGTCTGGGGTAGGCAATGGAGGAATCATACTGCAGACATTCTGATGAAGGGCAGATTAAGTTCCGTAGAGATAATGTCGTTTGTTAGAAGGTTTGTTTGGCTGGCACAACAGCATGGTTTTCATTTTATTTGTACACACAATAGTGGGGAAAAGAATGTAGTAGCAGGCGCTCTGTCCTGGCTTAACTTTCAGCTCTTCTTCCAGGTATACCCAGGGGCAGACTCCTTGCCGACGCCAACCCCTCATCACAGTCAACTGGTGATGGACTAGCGTTACACCTCACTACAGCTAGGAGTCTTGTGGCTATGTCGTTGTCCAGCAACACGCTAAAAGTATATGAGACTGCTTGGGGATTGTTCAACAAGTTTAAGGAAACTTAGCCACCTGGGGGCACGGGACACATATCCTACTTAATAGCATTTATTGCTTTTTGCTACTCTCACCTTAAGTTAGCACATAGCACCATCAAATTATACCTTGCTGGCATACAGCATCACTGCTATGTCCTACACCCCGATCAGCCGTCTCTGTTTTCAGCACATCCTGTGAAGGCCTTATTGAAGGGTATTCTGAAGGTGACAGCTAGAAGCTATCCTACTCGACAGCCGTTATCAGGACGGATGTTTAGATAGTTGTCTGACTTGCTGCAGAAGAAGCCCTTTGGCCATGACACTAATCTGCTGATTAAAACAGCCATGTATCTGGGTTTTACGGGTTCCTCAGGCCTAGCGAGTTTACACGTTCTGCTTCCGCATTTTTACTTAAAGGACAAGTTGTGTGGAGTAACACATGTTATGTCTTAACTTTAACCCCCTAAGGACACAGACATATTTCACTTTAAGGACCAGGCCATTTTTTGCAAATCTGACCAGTGTCACTTTATGTGGTGATAACTTTAAAACGCTTTGACTTATCCAGGCCATTCTGAGACTGTTTTTTCGTCACATATTGTACTTCATGATACTGACAAAATGGAGTAAAAAAAAATCATTTTTATTTATAAAAAAATTGGAAAAATTTGCAAATTTCCATGTTTTAATTTCTCTTCTTCTATAATACATAGCAATAGCTACAAAAATAGTTATCACTTTACATTCTCCATATGTCTACTTCATGTTTGTTTCATTTTGGGAATGACATTTTATTTTTTGGGGATGTTACAAGGTTTAGAAGTTTAGAAGCAAATTTTGAAATTTTTCAGAAATTTTCAAAAACCCACTTTTTAAGGACCAGTTGAGATCTGAAGTCACTTTGTGAGACTTACATAATAGAAATCACCTAAAAATGACCCCTATTCTAGAAACTACACCCCTCAAGGTATTCAAAACTGATTTTACAAACTTTGTTAACCCTTTAGGTGTTCCACAAGAATTAATGGAAAATAGAGATAACATTTAAAAATTTCACTTTTTGGGCAGATTTTCAATTTTAATAATTTTTTTCCAGTTACAAAGCAAGGGTTAACAGCCAAACAAAACTCAATATTTATGGCTCTGATTCTGTAGTTTACAGAAACACCCCATATGTGGTCGTAAACTACTGTACGGGCACACGGCATTGCGCAGAAGGAAAGGAATGCCATACGGTTTTTGAAAGGCAGATTTTGCTGGACTGATTTTATAACACCACGTCCCATTTGAAGCCCCCCTGATGCACCTCTAGAGTAGAAACTCCAAAAAGTGACCCCATTTTAGAAACTACGGGATAGGATGGCAGTTTTAGGTACTATTTTAGGGTACATATGATTTTTGGTTGCTCTATATTACACTTTTTGTGAGGCAAGGTAACAAAAAATAGCTGTTTTGGCACCGTATTTATTTTTTGTTATTTACAACATTCATCTGACAAGTTAGATCATGTGGTATTTTTATAGAACAGGTTGTTTCAGTTTTACATAACAAAGCATATTTTTTTTAAATGATTCTTTAGTGCCTCCACATTCTGATAGCCATAATTTTATTTATTTTTGGGCGACTGTCTTGTGTAGGGGCTACTTTTTAATCACTTGCTATTACACTTTTTGTGATGTAAGGTGACAAAACATTTTTTTTACACCGTTTTTATTTAAAAAAATTTATGGTATTCACCTGAGGGGTTAGGTCATGCGATATTTTTATAGAGCAGGTTATTCCTGACAATGCGATACCTAATATGTATACTTAGTTTTTTTATGTAAGTTTTACACAATAATATCATTTTTGAAACAAAAAAAATCATGTTTTAGTGTCTCCATATTTTGAGAGCTATAGTTTTTTCAGTTTTTGGGCGATTATCTTAGGTAGGGTCTAATTTTTTGTGGGATGAGATGACGGTTTGATTGGCACTATTTTGGGGTGCATATAACTTTTTGATCACTTGCTATTACATTTTTTGTGATGTAAGGTTTAAAAAAATGGCTTTTTTTACAACTTTTTTAAATTTATTTTTTACAGTGTTCACCTGAGGGGTTAGGTCATGTGATATTTTTATAGAGAATGTTATTACGAATGCGGCGATACCTCATATGTATACTTTTTTAAATTTACTTACGTTTTACACAATAGCAGCTTTTAAAAATAAAAAAAATTGTGTTTAGTCTCCATATTCTGAGCCATAGATTTTTTATTTTTTAGGCGATTGTCTTAGGTAGGGGGTAATTTTTTGAGGGATGAGGTGATGGTTAGATTGGTACTATTTTAGGGCTCTTTCACACTTGCGTTCTTGTCTTCCGGCATAGAGTTCCGTCGTCGGGGCTCTATGCCGGAAGAATCCTGATCAGTTTTATCCTAATGCATGCTGCGCTTTTTGCTCCGGCCAAAAATCCTGAAGACTTGCCGCAAGGCCGGATCCGGAATTAATTCCCTTTGAAAGGCATTGATCCAGATCCGGCCTTAAGCTAAAAGTCGTTTCGGCGCATTGCCGGATCCGACGTTTAGCTTTTGTAGAGTGGTTACCATGGCAGCCGGGACGCTAAAGTCCTGGCAGCCATGGTAAAGTTTAGCGGGGAGCGGGGGAGCAGCATACTTACCGTCCGTGTGGCTCCCGGGGCGCTGCAGAGTGACGTCAGGGCGCCCCAAGCGCATGAATCACGTGATCGCATGGCACGTCATCCATGCGCATGGGGCGCTCTGACATCACTCTGGAGCGCCCCGGGAGCCGCGCGGACTGTAAGTATACCGCTCCCCCGCTCCCCGCTCCTACTATGGCAACCAGGACTTTAATAGCGTCCTGCATGCCATAGTAACACTGAAAGCATTTTGAAGATGGATCCGTCTTCAAATGCTTTCAGTACACTTGCGTTTTTACGGATCCAGCGTGTACCTCCGGCAAGTGGAGTACACGCCGGATCCGGACAACGCAAGTGTGAAAGAGGCCTTAGTGGGCATACGCCTTTTCGATCGCTTGCTGTTGTACTTTTAGTGATGTAAGGTGACAAAAAAATTGCTTCTTTAGCACAGTTTTTATTTTTTATTTTTTACAATGTTCCTCTGAGGGGTTAGGTCATGTGATATGTTTATATAGCCGGTCGATACGGACGCGGCGATACCTAATATGTCTACTAATATGTTTTTCCTATTTTTTACCAATTTTATTTTACTTTATTTGGGGGAAAAAAATTTTTTTTTTTTTTACTTGAAACTTTTTATTTTTGGGGGAATACCTTATTTTTTAACTTTTTTTTCACTTTATTTTTTGTTCCACTTTGGGACTCCAACTTTTGGGGGTCTGATGCCCTTTACAATGCATTCCAATACTTCTGTATTGGAATGCATTGGCTGTATGAGTGATACAGTGTGTATTACTCATACAGCTTCCTGCCTGTGAGATCCTTGGGGCTGGATCTCACAGGCTCTTCATTACGGCCGCACGGGGGACCCGATGGCACCGTCGACCGCCCGCCGCAACCACTTGTTACTGCCGCAAACCGCAGGTCTGATTTGACCTGTGATTTGCGGCAATTGCCGATATGGGTGGGTCACATATGGGTGATCGGAACTACACATTTTGTACCAGTACATCATGTGTCCTTAAGTACCAGGACATCATGCTGTACCAGTACGTCATATGTCCCCAAGAGGTTAAGTTCATCGAAAACAGCTCAGCCTGGGGAACTGGTGGAGGTGAAGTATTTTCCCACCGGGAACAGTTGGTGTCTGGTAGTGGTTCTTTGTTGAATGATTATTACTCCAGGGTGGCTTCAGCGGACTCGCCGCTGTTAGCCTTTAATGCTGCACCCCTGAGTACTCAGACATTCATGAAATATAACCGGCTACTGTTAGTTAATATGAGGGTCAACCCTATGTCTATCACGGGACACTCCTTTAGAATTGGGGCAGCGTCAGCTGCCTCCAGAAACAACGTCCCAGTTCATATTATTCAGAGATTGGGTAGATGGAAATCATCTTGCTACATACGGTACATTCCAGACCCGCATCATGAAATGTCTCTCACTTTTCAGACCTTGGTGTTGTAACGACATGTTTATATAAATATTCTTTCTGAATATATTGTCTGTTTATTCTTGGCCCCTTTAGGCGGCCCTACTCCGGCAGTTGTGGGATAACTCTACTGCTAAGTGTAGCTAGGGTGAGTCAGGTTAGGTACTTTCTGATAGACGATCCGAGCACAAGTGTTAAGCAAATTCATTTGCTGGATTTGTGGGAGGGGAGGCTGATTGACGACCCTATTTAGCCTCACCTGCATCCTCAGGCTGACGTTGGCTTGGCGATGTTCCCCCCACCCACCCACACCATCTTACAGTCATTCATATTAGGGTTGCCCCCTTTGTTTGGCCCTACTCAGGCAGTTGTGGCATAACTCTACTGCTAAGTGTTGCTAGGGTGAGTCCGGTTAGGTACTTTCTGATAGATGATCCGAGCACAATATACATTATAATCCCTGCACAATGCTATACAATATACATTATAATCCATACACCATGCCATTCAATATACAGTATAACACTGCCTTCCCTGCGGATGGCTCTTAGCAACGCTCATTTCTGAGAGTGCTACTAAGAGCTATTTCAGACAATGGGCCCCTACACCGGGAGGGGGGAGTATACTTATTTAAAATATAACTTTTAATAGGATCTAAAGATATCAGAATAATAAGATTCACTACACATAGTAGACATACATACACATTAACGACCAACTTAATGGTGCCTTGCTGGTATAGACAAAAAATCTGTTCCGTCCGTGAAGACGCGAACAGTCTTACCAGACCCTTTGTAGGTAGTGGGAGAGGTCCTTAGATGCAGGAGACAGGAGACACTTGGATCATGCCATGCGGGAATAGGTGCATTCACTGTAGGGTCGAGTAGACGGAGCAATGGAGTGAATCCTATATAACCCTACCAAGATGAAGGGGGCTATTATGCTACTACCTATCTACACGGAGCACTCGCCTTGGAAAAGGCGACCCCGTCCGGTAGCCTGTCCCTGTATTGGACTAGTGATGTACCTGAGTAATGGGTTTTAAATAATCGCGCTCTATGTCCGTTGCCCTTCCTCCCCATTGGCGTCATCAGCATGCAACGCCAGCCTGAAGCGCTGCTACCGACCAGGTCACGTGACCCCGACATCATGAAACCTGAGCCGAGGCAACACCTACAAGGCAACGGGCGGACGCAGTCAGTGACGCCACACGCCGGCGGCACCACGTGGGGTAGGCGGGATCGCGGCAAGAGATGGGCGGAGCTGAAGATCACTCCAATGTTTTAGTGGTCTGATGATCACATGGGGCGCACAGTGTACGCGTCTCCAAGGTAACACAGGAGATAATAAAGCCTTTAAATCGGCTGGTGGCATTTGGTGCAGGAAACAGGGGTAGACAGGTGTTCGATGATGCAGATGCTGTCAGAGAAGTCCCTGACTAGGTGACATGAAGTCAGAAATTCGCAACTGTGCCCCGATTACACGATTGCCGTGCAACCAGGGCACAGCATATGGTCATGTGAGGCGCACTTAGGATGAAGTGGATAACTGTGGATGCGCATTAACGGCGCAGTCCCAGCAGGATACACAGTCACTATATTCATAATGCAATTAAGCTAACCCCAGGAGACGATGCGCCTCAAGGGACGCATGCGCCTTTATACTAGTGGAAGTGTGCACCAGCAGGGACGCAGATATGTGGAGAGAGATGTGCACATAGGAGTTAGCAAGCGCAAATTTGGAAAGTAGAGCCATACGCGCATGTACATGCGCATAGTGCCCCAAACCATCAGGAAAACAGCATGGCAGATGAGGCATAGCATTTGGCATGAATGTGATTTTTTCAAAGGAAACAAGTATAGTTCAATCTCTCATTCATGCCACATGGTGCTGCTGTTTTTAGATTAAAGATCCAGCGTGCTTCACGTTGGAGGAGGCTCCTGTCCCAGTCCCCCCCTCTTGGAGGGGGTTTCACGAGATCAATGCCCATGAACTTCAACTGGGCTTTGCCGTTGTGATCGGTGTGCACATGTTTAGACACCGGGGAGTCCCTCTTGTGTGTGACATCCCCCATGTGCTCACCTCCTTTCGATCCTCCTCCGAAATTCCCGTATGGTCTTAGCGACGTATTCCAGACCACATTCACAGAGGATACGGTATATCACACCTCTGGATTTACAGTTGATGAAATGTGGAATGGGGTACGTCTTGCCTGTAATCGAGCTGGTGAAGGATTTTGTAGTCATAATTTAGGAAGACGTCTACGCAGGAGACTTCACTAGAGCTGGGTGGCATCTTATTACTTTTACATTTAAGGTCTGTAAAAGGGCCAAGACCTGACGCTGAGTTATCTATCATGGATAATGAGTTCAATAGTTGGACATCGGCCAACAGCTCCACCAGAATACCCAGCTCAAGGCATCGGCGTCTGTCAATGTATTTAAAATGCTTGTGCCACCTTAGTTTCCGAATGAATAGATTCAAGTCTTTTACGGCCATGAATCTATCAAACTTTGGGGTAGGCACAAAGGAAAGTCCCAGTTCAAGGGCTCTAGTCTCGTCTTGGGAAAGAGGATGTGAGGACAAGTTGATCACCTCTGGTCCTGTGATTAAGTTGGCGGTGGAGGTGTGCGACTGCGGAGTGGGTAGTCCAGAGTCTGACTCGGTTGTCCTAAAAAACGGTTGTCCTTAATCGCATTATGAATATAGTGACTGTGTATCCTGCTGGGACTGCGCCGTTAATACACATCCATAGGCATCCACTTCATCCTAAGTGCGCCTCACATGACCATATGCTGTGCCCTGGTTGCACGGCAATCGTGTAATCGGGGCACAGTTGCAAATTTCTGACTTCATGTCACCTAGTCAGGGACTTCTCTGACAGCATCTGCATCATCGATCACCTGTCTACCCCTGTTTCCTGCACCAAATGCCACCAGCCGATTTAAGGCTTTATTATCTCCTATGTTACCTTGGAGACGCGTACACTGTGCGTCCCATGTGATCATCAGACCACTAAAACATTGGCTGAGTGATCTTCAGCTCCGCCCATCTCTTGCCGCGATCCCGCCCACCCCACGTGGTGCTGCCGGCGTGTGGCGTCACTGACTGCGTCCGCCCCTTGCCTTGTAGGTGATGCCTCGGCTCAGGTTTCTTGATGTCGGGGTCACGTGACCGGGAGGGTAGCGGCGCTTCCGGCTGACGTAGCATGCTGATGACGCCAATGGGGAGGAGGGGCGACGGACATGGAGCGCGATTATTTAAAACCCATTACTCAGGTACATCACTGCGGCTGGTTTATTGCACTGTTACCCCCAACCAGAAGGGTTTCATCTGCCAGGAACTATTATGTCCCCCGGACCGTCTAGAACAGGACTACCCCTCCTGCACAATACTGCATCCCACCCTAGGATAGCAGAGCACAAGCTTCTCAGCTTGTCCCCTTTTCCAGTGTGTATTCAGCCTCAGGTCAGGTACCTGCGGCTTTCTACCTTTCATCTTCCTGCAGTCTTTCCGCTGAAGAGTCAAGGACAGAAACGTGCCACGTCGGGAGACCATTGGAAGCAATTTCACCTTCATTTCACTGGCATAACTTCTGTAGTTTTAGGGTTAAGTCCAATACAGGGACAGGCTACCGGACGGGGTCGCCTTTTCCAAGGCGAGTGCTCCGTGTAGATAGGTAGTAGCATAATAGCCCCCTTCATCTTGGTAGGGTTATATAGGATTCCCTCCATTGCTCCGTCTACTCGGCCCTACAGTGAATGCACCTATTCCCGCACGGCATGATCCAAGTGTCTCCTGTCTCCTGCATTTAAGGACCTCTCCCACTACCTACAAAGGGTCTGGTAAGACTGTTTGCATCTTCACGGACGGAACAGATTTTTTGTCTATACCAGCAAGGCACCATTAAGTTGGTCGTTAATGTGTATGTATGTCTACTATGTGTAGTGAGTCTTATTATTCTGATATCTTTAGATCCTATTAAAAGTTATATTTTAATATAACTAAGTATACTCCCCCCTCCCGGTGTAGGGGCCCATTGTCTGCTTGTCAGTTTGGAGTGTCTGCATAGCCTGAATTGATTCAGTGCTCTGATCAATTTTTTTCTAAGGGCTATTTCAGACCCATTTTACTACTAAAATTAAAAGTTTTGGCTAAATAAAGTATATTACAAAAATGTTACCTATCACTTGCCCTACACTTTGGCAAAAAATGTTTTAATGGCAGTTACACTTTAAGCTTTACAATGAATACGATATCCTTTTACAGCTGTGTGTGGTTATGTACATGTAACCACCTCCCAACTCATTCCCCTGGCAAATTGTGCAGAGGTAGAGCTTGGCAGGACAGCAGGATTGCCATCCAAAATTAGCCTGCCTCTACATGATATGTCAGCAGGTATGAGTCTTTGGGTAAAATGTATTTTAATACAATGAAGAACAACCAGTATCTCAAAAACTAGAGCCAATCTAACAAAACTAATAGCATTTTTGGATTCATAAATACATTCAAACATCATTAGGCTGTTATTTATTTCCATCTGTGCAACAGATTATAGTCATTTACTATAGTCAATGTAAAACTAAAGTGATTTTGTGCAAAATAAGCTGAAAAAGTGCTTACATGAGAATGTACAGTAACATTACACTGAGAGTACTAAGTTCACGATTCCTGCACAATAAACAGATGCAGCTGATTGCACAAAAGAGTTATCATACACTATAATCATTATGTGCACATGTTTAGGACATTAAGATTATACTGTAAAAATAGAAAGGAAGAAGATACCTTTAAAGACCAGACTCTCTCTTCCAGACACGAGAAAGGCTGCTTGCTTTTTGTTTCTTTCACAGGCAGTGTAGGAACTAAAGCCTTATGTACGGATGTTCATTATGAGATGTTGCTCAGTCAGTTAAAGCACTAGTCTCCACCCATATCTCAAGCTATTGGCTTCATTATTTGGCTGGGAAACTTTGCATTATTATAAAAATGTGCAGATATGTATGGGCAGCACGGTGGCTCAGTGGTTAGCACTGCTGCCTTGCAGCGCTGGGGTCCCAGATTTGAATCTGCATGGAGTTTTTATGTTCTCCCCGTGTTTGCGTGGGTTTCTTCTGGCCACTCCGATTTTCTCCCACAGTCCAAAGACAAATTGATACGGAACTTAGGGCTCATGCACACGACTGTATGTATTTAGCAGTCCGCAAAAAAACGGATCCACAAAAAATTCGGATGACGCCCATGTGACGTTTTTCGCGGAACGAAACAGCTGGCCCCTAATAGAACAGTCCTATCCTTGTACGTAATGCGGACATTAATAGGACATGTTCTATTTTTTTGCAGAACGGAAATACGGACGAACGGAAATGGAATGCACGCGGAGTACCTTCCGTTTTTTGGCGGACCCATTTAAATAAATGGTTCTGCATACGGTCTGCAAAAAAAACACATAATGGACACAGAAAGAAAATACATTTGTGTGCATGAGCCCTTAGATTGTGTGCCCCATTGGGGACAGATTGATGCTATAGAAAGAGCCGGACTGGGGGCGCAGCCTTGGGGGGAGGCGACCATGACGGGGGGCTGGTTTGAGGGAGCCCCTGGGAAGCCGATTGGCCAGTTCAAGTGATGGGGCAGCGAGGAGCAAGGGATTAAAATGGCAAGGGTCTGGGACGAAGGAGGCCATTTTATGGATGTGGATTCCCTCTTGGCGGATCTCAGGTCGGCGGCAGCTGGCTCCAAGAAGAGGTCCAGCAGCTGCTCAGAGGGGCGGCTGAGGCACCAGCTCCGCCTCAGCCACCGACACTCCGGCCACGGCGGTCCCGCCCGCCGTCACGCCTCAGCCCAGACATGGCCTCCCCTCGGGCTCAGCGCCGTAGACAAGGACCCTCCACGCCTGCAGGCGCCGGGTGCCGCTCCTGCCCGAGCGCCCAGGCGTGGAAGGAATCCGGCTAGTAGGCGGAGCCCTCGTGCAGGCCTCAGCAGGCCTCTTCAGCAGCGCAGCAGTGCCACCTTGTGGTCAGGACCGGGAACGGTGGGCACTCTCCAGGATCCAGATGTGGATGAGGCCCCTCAGCTTGAGCAGTATCCCAGAGCGCACGGGGCTGCTGCGGACCACAGCAGCAGGCCGTCGTCGGTCAGGCAAGTCGAGGAAGAAGGTGTCACTGCGCAAGTTGTATCCAGGGAAGATCCGGAAGATTGCGTCCCTGGCCCCAGCCCGGCCAGGGGACATCTGTGGGAGCTCGCTGTGCCAGGACCGTCTCAGAGGACCGAGCATCGGGATTCAGGACCCTCGGCTGATGGGGTCTCAGCACCCAGGCAGCCAGGTGAGGCACCATGGGGACCTTTATGTCAGTTAGTGTCTGGGGGTCTGGGGGGGTCTCAGTCGGACTTGAGTAAGGGACTGGGCCAGTTCTTGGGGGGTTTGGTGGGGTTGCTAGCAAATTTGGGGGCGGCAGGGAATCCCGGGTTACTGTTGGGGGGCCTGGGTGGTGTCATCGGCGGGTCGGTAGCGTCAGGGCCATTGCTGGTGTGGGGCGTGGGGGGGCTGCGGGGGGCCGCCAGCTTCGGGTACACCCACAGTGGTTTCATGTGGTACTTCGGCATCAGTACAGACGCAGGTGGGCGGGTCTGAACAGGAGGACGTAATGAAGTTAGACGATAGGGTGAAGTCTATGTTTGCTTTGAAGGCCCGTTGGGGGCACATTTGAAGCAAGAGGTTAGGGAGCCCATTTGGAAAGGGGAGTATGTGGATATATTTTCCCTACTCCCTTTGGACAGGTTCAATTTGGATAGGGCGCGAAAGGATGAGGGTAAGAGGGAGGACGAGGAGAAGCGTAGGCACCGACTGATACCGCGGACGTTCCCTAACTGGTTGCAGGCGTTCGCGATATTGGCCAGTGTGACAGGTGAGAAAGCGCCGGAGTGCTGCTCCGCGCTTTTTTGTTACCTGGATGCCATTGGGGAAGCTTACCGTGTGTATGGGGGTATGGCCTGGCTGCGTTACGACGAGCAGTTTAGGCAGCGGAAGGCGGTACGCCCTAGTATCAAATGGGACCACAAGGATATCGCTTTGTGGCTAAAAGTGACGGTGCCGGTTCGGTCAGGCCAGCCCTTTCGGAGCGAATCAGGTGCGGGGGGACAATCCGGATTCGCGGCAACAACTGCGAAGGGGTTGTTTTTTATTCAATGAAGGGGGGTGTAAATTTGCAGCCAAGTGCAAATTCAAGCACGAATGTTCCACTTGTGGCGGGTCCCACGGTGCCGCGCGCTGTTTTAGAGGGGCCAAACAGAAGGGGGGCGAGGGTTCTGATAAGGGGGAGACACCGGTGCGTCTGCAAGAGATGGACCGGTTTCTCGCTAGATATCTGGATAGGGGGGCTGCGCAATTGTTGCGGGAAGGTTTTTCGGGGGGATTTAAAATTCTGTTTATTCCATCGGGGCCTGTGTTGCTTAAGAAGAATTTGCAGTCGGCGAGGGAGCACCCGGATGTGGTGACGAAAAAGTTAGAAAAGGAAGTTAGACTGGGAAGGATGGCTGGCCCGTTTTTGGAACCACCTTTGCAGAACTTGCGTGTGTCGCCTCTGGGGGTGGTCCCAAAGAAGGAGGCGAATACGTTTTGCCTGTTCAACATCTATCCTTTCCGAAGGGATCCTCGGTCAACGACGGTATTGACCCGACACTGTGCTCGGTAGTCTATACCTCTTTTGATGCGGCAGTGAAGTGGGTTAGGAAGTTCGGGAGGGGTGCATTGATGGCGAAAACAGATATCGAGTCAGCATTTGGACTGTTGCCGGTGCATCCAGAGAGTCTGCATTTGTTGGGATGTTTTTGGGAGGGTAAGTTTTTTGTTAATCATTGTTTGCCAATGGGGTGTTCGTTGTCATGCGCGTATTTTGAGAAGTTCAGCTCTTTTCTAGAATGGGCGGTGGTGGATTCCTCCGGATGTGACTCAATTATTCACTATCTGGACGATTTCTTATGTATTGGCCCCCCAGGATCCAAGGTGTGCTCTTTACTGTTGCACACGATGAAGGCGTTGTTTAATTCCTTCGGGGTTCCCTTAGCGGCAGGGAAGACAGTGGGGCCGACCACGGAATTGAGCTTCCTAGGCATAGCGATTGACTCAGTGAAGATGGAATGTAGGCTGCCCTTAGACAAGGTTGAGGATCTAAAGAAGGAAGTGGACAGGGCGCGAAGACTGCCAAAAATTCAATTGCGGAGCCTACAGTCACTCCTGGGGAAGCTGAATTTCGCTTGTAGGATTATCCTCATGGGTAAGGTATTTAGTAGGCGTTTGGCGGCGTCAATGGTGGGGGTGGCGGCACCGCACCATTTTATTAGACTAGGGAAAGAGCTTAGGGTGGATTTGCAAGTTTGGGCATCGTTTCTGGAGCATTATAATGGCAGAGGTCTGTTTATATGTGAAGCGGTAGACTCCTTTGATTTTGACCTTTTCTCTGGCGCTGCGGGGGAGGGGGTTTTGGGGTCTATTGTGGGGGTCAGTGGTGTGCGGGGGGGGGGGGGGGGGTTGGCCTGATACCTGGGTGGAGAGAGGCTGGGTCAAGAATTTAGCGTTGCTGGAGCTATCCCCCATTGTAGTGGCAGTAATGTTATGGGGGGAGGATTTTAGGAACAAGAAGGTCCGTTTCCACTGTGATAACTTGGGGGTGGTGCAGGCGATTAACGGGTTGCGGCTGTTGCAGAGGCTAGTGTTGGAGTGTTTGTCACTTAATGCGTGGTAGCAGTGCACATACCAGGGGTTGATAACTGTATTGCTGATGCCCTCTCTCGTTCACAGTGGGAGCGTTTCCACCAGCTGGCCTCGGGGGCAGAGGAACGCGGGCTGGACTGCCCGAGTTGTCTGTGGGAACTCCTGGAGACACCGTAGCGGGTCTCATACGGGCTTCACTCGCACCCGGTACGTGGGAGACATACAATAGGGCATGGCAATGCTGGGAGGAATGGACGACCAGGTTGGCCGTTGGGACAGATGATTTCGAGATTCCCTTGCTATTGTTCATTGGGCATTGTAGAGAGGAGGGGTGGTTTATCTCTAGGATTAATAGTTGTGTTTCGGGATTGGCTTTCAGTTTTCGTCTTAGAAATCTGCCGGACGTCACCAAGTCTTTTCTGGTAGTGAGGGCTTTAAAGGGTTGGCGGCGTTCTCAGTCGGGGCAGGATGACTGTAGGCCAGTGTCCTTTGCTTTGCTGTTGAGGTTGGGTGAACAACTAGTCGACGTCTGTGCCTCGTCGTGGGAGTTGCGTTTGTTTTGGTTGATTTTTTTGCTAGCGTTTTTCGGAGCATTGCGTTTGGGTTGGTTTCTCCGTCGGTTAAGAGACAGGGTGGCTTGTTCAGGGATGACGTGGACCTTTTTCAGGACAGGGTGGAATTTCGTATTTGACGATCAAAAACTGATGGGGAAGGGAGAGGTCGGAAGGTTGTTCTTTTCGCAGTCCCGGGTTGCGCAATGTGTCCGGTATACTGCTTGAGGGAGTACGGGGTTGCGGTGATGGGGATGAATTCCCCTCTCTTAGTGCATGCGGACGGGTCTTTTCTTTCCCGTTTCCAATTCACAGCGGTCTTCAGGCGGTGTCTAGGGCAGTTGGGAATAGCGCTTGGGGTTTACGCTTGCCACTCTTTTAGAATCGGGGCAGCGACAGAGGTGGCCAGACGGGGGCTGGGGCAGGATGTGATAATGCCAATAGGGAGGTTGGAATCGATTTGTTTTAGATCATATATAGATCATATATATGCCCAGATCGTTTGTGATATTGCATTGTACTTTGTCTCATCCCGTACGGTATGCTTTTGATCTTATTATTTCATTACAGATTCGGACCCAGCGCTAATCTGGATAATGGGTCACTCGTATGTTTTCTGGGGAGCCATACGGGCAGCGGTTCGGCCGGATGGACAACAGTTGGGGATTGACCGGTCGGCAGCGGTGTTAAGATGGTTGGGACGTAGGGGAATGGTGTGGGGGGCGTGTTACCTGAGGTCCACAAGTTTGTTAGGTTGGATAGGGCGCTGAATGTGTTGGTGTTGCACGTAGGGGTCAACGATTTGGGGGCGCGGCCATTGCGGGAATTAGTAAAGGATGTTAAGTTCGACCTACTCCGGTTGTGGGCGCTGTTCCCGGGTCTAATTTCTGTTTGGTCAGACATTGTTCCCTGCAAAGTGTTGAGGGGAGCGCGGTCGGTGGAAGGTATAAATAAGGCTAGGATAAAAGCTAATCGGGCCATAGGGCAGTTCATGGCAAGGAATGGGGCGGTGGTAGTAAGGCATACCGAACTGGAGAAAGGGGTCGGGCTTTTTGGCGGTCTGACGGTGTGGTGTCTGGCGATACAGGAGGGCATTGAGACAGCTTTGCGAATGTGGAGGGTCGCACAGGCTTAAGGTGTCAAGCATGTGCGTTCGTGGCGGTGGGAGGTCCTTGAAGTTGGAGAGATTCAGGTGACGAGGATGGGAGGGCTCCATGGTTGGGGCTGGACTCCTATGGCTGGTGGTCGGTTGTGGCGGAATTTGGGCGAGCCGTCAGTGGTGCCTCCGAACTGGTGCTTAACGGCTGGGGGCAATTCGGCTCAAGAGCTACTGGTGAAAATTCCGAGGTTTGGGGCTTCCAGGAACTCCCTCGTGTTACTCAGAGATATGAATAAATGGTTATATCTTATGGTTATGTTTTCTGGGAAATAAAAGGTTATTTATTCATGTATGTGTTTTCAATAAACGGCTGCTGTGGCCGATATAATCCAACTTGGTGTCTGTGTCTTATTGGGGTTCTGACAAGGCCAGTTTAGAGGGATAGGGCTGGTGGTAGGGGAGTCAAGGGTTAGTAAGTGCCAGAATAAGAGAGGGGCGAGCGGGGAATAACCAATACCCCGTCATGTCTGGCTGTGGAATTCAGGAGCTAAGTGTGTAAAATAAATGTATAGCAGTGTTCCCAAACCTGTGATTCAGGAGCAGTTTCCAGCTGATACACTAGTAGTACCATAGAAGTTAAAGCATTACTAGAACATGGAATCAGATTCAAAACTATCTCACTGCCATTATGTGAAAGAGCGTTCCTTCTTGAAAGACACTCACAATGGAATTGCAGAAAACATGATAGTTTTATTGTTTTTACAACAGTAGCTCAAAGGTTTTCCTGACCACTTCTTCCTCCACGGATGGAGATTACTGATGAGCGAAGTAAAAAAAAAAAATTGATTTGATTTGAAATTCAATTTGTCGCATAGTACTTCGTCACGAATCGCATTCCTTCGTATGTAGCAGGCGCAATGACGGGGAGCGGTAATCGCTCCACCCCTCATTAGATGACGTTTGTTGTGGACTTTGAGGCAGATTTGCTCCACATCTCATTGTTTGTAAAGGGCGAAATCTACATTGAAAATGTGCACAAACTGTCGACATACTGCAAATGTCAAAATCCGCAAAACAAGTCAATTCTGAGCTGAAAATCTCATCTACTTAGCTTGAGCTATACAGTATTACGCTGTGGATTTTCCACACGAAAACTGGAGTAGAAAATCCACACACAATATACACATGGCCTCCTTTATCAAAACTGTCTAACAGGTAAACAGTCTTAGTTGTCAATAGCAACCAATCAGAGCTTACCTTTCATTTATTCAGAACACTTTAAGAAATGAAAGGTGAGCTGTGGTTGGTTGCTATGGGCCTCTTTCACAAGACTGAGTTTTCCGCAGGGGTGCAATGCGTGAAGTGAACTGAATCCTCACCCATTCATTTCAATGGGTCTGTGCACAAAAGTCACAAACGTTTAAAAACTTCTGAATTACCTTATTTTTCTCCCTATATGTAAGACGCACCTAGGTTTTAGAGGTAGACAATAAGAATAATATTTTTTTCATCAGACCACCAATTAGAACCCAAATGTTAATAAGACTCTAAATCAGACATCAGATCAGACCCCAATGTTAATAAGACCCCAACAAGAACTCAGATCAGACCTACAATAAGGCCTCAGCTCAGACCCCAATGTGAATGACCCCCAATCAGGCCTCAGATAAGAGCCCCAATATAAATAAGACCCCCCATTCCGACCTCAGATGAGACCCCCAGACGTGAGATGAGAGCCCTATACCTCAGATCAGCCCCCCATGCCACAGATCAGCCCCATGCCTCAGATCAGCTCCCATGCCTCATAGCAAGTAAAATTTTAAAAAATCAACTTACCTCTCCTGCTTCGGACGCCACACGCTCCCAGGATCCAGTGATCCCGCTCTCTCTCTTCTTCCTGTCTTGCACAGTGCTGTGAACGGACTTGCACAGCGTGAGGTCACAGAGCGCTCTCACGCTGTTTGCAGTCACAGCACAGCCAAAGGCAGAGGACCAGCAGTGAGTACAGATCCCGGGGAGCGCTGCTTTCCGGTCTTCCGGTACTAATAAGCGCTTACATTATGAAAGCGCTAATTAGTATTCTCCCCTTAAGACGCAGTGACATTTTCCTCCCACTTTGGGGGGGAAAAGTGCGTCTTATGAGGCGAAAAATACGATAGTCTTAAAACTCGAAATAAAGTGAGAAATAGAAGTATTTGAACATCCTGCGATTTTGCAAGTTCTCCCACTTAGAAATCATAGAGGGGTCTGAAATTCACTTTGTAGGTGCATTCCCACTCTGAGAGACAGAATAAAAAAAATAAAAAATAAAAAGGAAATTACATTGTATGATTTTTAAAGAATGTATTTGTCTTGCACTGCTGAACAAAAGTATTTGAACACCTGAGAAAATCAGTGTTAATATTTGGAACAGAAGCCTTTGTTTGCAATTACAGAGTTCAAACGTTTCCTGTAGTTCTTGACTAGGTTTGCACACACTGCAACAGGGATTGTGGCCCACTCCTCCACACAGAGCTCCTCTAGATCTGTCAGGTTTTGGGGCTGTCGCTGAGCAACACATAGTTTCAGCTCCCTCCAAAGATGTTCTATTGGATTTAGGTCTGGAGACTGGCTAGGCCACTCCAGAACCTTGATATGCTTCTTACGGAGCCACTCCTTGGTTATCCTGACTGTGTGCTTCGGGTTGTTGTCATGTTGCCCTTCTCAGAAAATCACCCCGAAACAGGCAAAAAATCAGTTGGTAAATGAAACTTTCAAAAAATAAGACAGTTGTAAACCGGCTTTTTACTCATCAAAGCAGACATTATATTAAACTTGCCTCACTGTCTGAAGGACACTCCAACTCTGGGTTAGCATGCTCACAGCCTACATCAACCCAGCAATTCCTCCCACAGTCTCTCAATCTCTCCACCAGCTTGTCTCACGAAGGCTGCACTTCAACCTTGTTGGAAAGCACCACTCAGACTCCCAAGACTTTCCCAGGACTCTCACATCAAGCCCCTCTGGCGCTGTTTATAGATCAAACAATCCGATTTGCAGGGAATATGTATGTTCCAAGGGAACTAATGGGCCCTAAACAGATGCATTACCCCGACATGTTTCCTTAAAGAGGTCTTCCAGTAATAATGATCTTTTAGCCAGCGCACTCAACCTGCCTTCTGAAACAGAATATTCACACTTAAGTGCTCCAACTGCTCCAGTACTCCACGTTGGCCCCCCATCTTCATCTTCCAGTCCCTACTCTGTTTATATCCCGCGGTGTATGGGCATGGTCACATGGACCACCCCAGCCAATGACTGGCTTGAGCAGTGATGTGGCAACAAGCAGCATGTCACCACTGAAGCCACTCATTGGCAGGAGACGTGGCAGGTCACTATGCCACAGGGAGAGTGTGTTGGACCACAACAGCAGTAAGTGGATAAATATAAAGGAGCCTTCACACATGGCACACCGATTCTGCAGTGGAAAATGCTGCAGGAAAATGTGCAACAAAATCCACACAGATTTTGTTGCAGATTTTTCTGCAGTGTTTTCCACTGCAGAATTGGTTTGCCAAAGGATAACATCGTGGAATTTTTCATGTTGCGGACAGAATTTTCTGCCACATGTGAAGGCACCCTAAAGGAGTCAGGCTACAGGCACTTTGTAAAAAAAAAAAAAAACTTTTTTACAGAAAACCCGTTTAAAGCAAAGCCTTCTTTCATCTGGGAACAACGCAGCACTGAGTAATATGATTTGAACACAAAGCATTGCTAAGCAACATAAAATGAAGTGAAATCAGTTACCTTCAAAGAGACAGTTATTCTGCCTTATCTAAAGTAGCAAGGGCTGCACTGTGGCTCAGGAGTATCTTCAGAGAGGCTTCTAATCTATCTCTGTCTCAAAGATCAGCTCAGGCTCCTACTTCTGCTCTGTGTACCCAGGGTGGGGTGATGGTGGAGAGGTGCTATGAGGGTTTGCTGGCTGACCACCAGTGTGATTTGTTGTGCTGGTTGCATCACCAGTATGCTGTTAACCTTTGAGCCTCTACTAATTTAACTGTTTAAAGGCTTCTATACACATTATTTTGACGGCTGAACCCCCCAATAATGGCAGATTTATAATTTATACAACATTCTAATTTGTGCAGGGAGCTCTTGAATCTGCCTAAACAGATAACGGAGGAGAGAAGGATTGGGCAAAATCAATATTTTTGCCCAGTCCTTTTGTTCTCCCAGGAGATAAGCCACTGTTAAAAGTGTCTGGCAGTGGTTTTCTTCGCACTACCTATAGAATACACATACAAACCAGACGTATATGTGTGTGGGGAAACACGGAGGCAGTCAATAGGGATAGCTGTTGACCGGCAGTTATTAAATGTGTATGGTCTACTCCCAGCTCCATCATCAACCAACTTGCTGTCTCCTCAATGTTATATCCCAGACTTCTATCTGTCTACATACTGTAGCAATAGAAAGCAGCCATTAGAGTAAAGTTGTCCTGACCATATTGTGATGCTTCCTATTATTAATAGATAGGCATGCTACATACAAGGAGAGAACAGGTATTTTTATCATATCAAGGAACAAATGCTCTCCCCTTAACCCCTTACATGTAAAGCGAAAGTTGGGTCTTTTAAACTGCAGACATCAGGGGCTAATATCTGCAATTGGCAATAACGCTGATCACAGACATATAACCTCTCAGAATTAAAAAGCGCTCTCTGAAAGCACCGCACATTTGGGGCCTGAACTGATCCCCCATGTTGTGATCAGGGGAGGGCCCGTTCATTGTCTGTGAAAGCATGTGTGTCCGAAGAAATCCATG
This sequence comes from Bufo gargarizans, assembly GCF_014858855.1. Lineage (NCBI taxonomy): Eukaryota > Metazoa > Chordata > Amphibia > Anura > Bufonidae > Bufo > Bufo gargarizans. The sequence goes on from NC_058081.1 coordinate 545,619,955, forward strand.
TTATTGCTGTTGTAGTTACTGTAGAACCCTGCATATGACAGAGCTCCTTAAGAATATAGCAAATCTGCAATGGAAAATTTATGATAAATGTCTCCCAATGGGTTTTCACTATCCTGTTTTTATTTTAAAGAGGACCTTTCACGACTTTAATAGCTTCATGCATTCCCCGTGTTATAACAATTCTGGAGCATCTATTCTTATGGCTCCATGTTGTGCCATTCTTTTATTATTTGCACTATAAGTTATGAATTAATTGCTATTAGCCTTTGTGATGCTTCGCGATCTCAGCAATACGAAGAAATTGAGAATACATCTGGTTTTAAAATCACAAGAGCCCTCTCCTGCACACAGAGTTACAATCTTTTTTTTTTTTTTCAACCCAGAGGTAATTCACCTTGCTAGCACAGCTCACAGATCAGAGTCAATTAGCACCTCCGTGCCAAAAGCACCCACTGCCTCCTATACTTGAATTAATGTGGTAATTACCCCCAGTATTATAAATTCTTTTTTTTTATATTGACAATTTTTATTGGTTTTCTATTTTCCAAATAAATGTAATTGGCCAAGTACAATGTACAATTACATTACAGGCATAATTTTACAATAGGTCATATAAAGAGGCATACTAAAAACAAAATAAATAAAATAAAATTATCAAAAAATGACCAGCATGATCCGGACAAGACAGCCAGAGCAAAATTTCAAGTAACAGTGCAGTTGTGAGTCAACATAGAAACATAGAATGTGTCGGCAGATAAGAACCATTTGGCCCATCTAGTCTGCCCAATATACTGAATACTATGGATAGCCCCTGGCCCTATCTTATATGAAGGATGGCCTTATGCCTATCCCATGCATGCTTAAACTCCTCCACTGTATTTGCAGCGACCACTTCTGCAGGAAGGCTATTCCATGCATCCACTACTCTCTCAGTAAAGTAATACTTCCTTATATTACTTTTACACCTTTGCCCCTCTAATTTAAAACTATGTCCTCTTGTAGCAGTTTTTCTTCTTTTAAATATTCTTTCCTCTTTTACCTTGTTGATTCCCTTTATGTATTTAAAAGTTTCTATCATATCCCCTCTGTCTCGTCTTTCTTCCAAGCTATACATGTTAAGTTCCTTTAATCTTTCCTGGTGAGTTTTATCTTGCAATCCATGTACCAGTTTAGTAGCTCTTCTCTGAACTCTCTCCAGAGTATCAATATCCTTCTGGAAATATGGTCTCCAGTACTGAGTACAATACTCCAGATGAGGTCTCACTAGTGCTCTGTAGAGCGGCATGAGAACCTCCCTCTTTCTACTGGTAATTCCTAGCATGAAGGAGAAGAGTGCTACTTTATGAGGGTTCACTCCCTTAACTCCCAAGGAGAGCAAGGTTAATTCAGGAGTGCAGGAGAAGGAGGTCTGGCAAATCTGGTTACTGAGTTTGATTATGTTAGACCCACCATGGTTTTGTTAATTCGCAAGACCACCATATATGGATAAATGAGCCCCTTTCTTTACAACATCTCCAGCAGATATCAGAGGAGTTGGGTTTGTAATAGCTGGTTTTATCCGGAGTTCTATACCAGCGCATTCAAATTTTGTAGCTATTTTCTTGGATTGGGATACATCTGGAGATCTTGTGAGGGGTAAACAGTATGCTTGAAATTTCAGAAGGCGTCAATTTTGCTGTAGGTCTTTCTCCCAGAGGCTAATAACAGCGGGCTTTGCCAAAGTGGGAGGAGATTTTAATTGTTTGTATATTGTTGATATGGTTTTAAGGGGGTACAGTGAGTATTATAGATTCTAGCCATTGGTGGCGCAGTGCCCCCCCAAGTATTCGTATTATTGGTGGCAGTGGCCATAGGGTCACTTCCCCCCCTCTTCATTGGTGGCAGTTCGGATCGGAGCCCCAGCAGTGTAATCCTGGGGCTCCGATCTGTTACCATGGCAGCCAGAATGCTACTGAAGCCCTGGCTGCAATGGTAAGTTCCCTGCTGCTGTGTGTACTATGCACAGGGAGGCAGGGAGAGTGTGAAGTCCTATTCAGCCTAATAGAACTCTATTGTTGGCTAATCTCAATTTTAGCACCAGTTTGAGGGCTTAGTAAGATCGCAGAGTGCACCTGTCCTAGTTATTAGATTGAGCTTGGCTGTAAGTTGTATCTTAGCACTTCTCAGGCTGTGTTCACACTCCGTAGGTAGTTTAGTGGCAGGAACCCATGCCACGCTGGGATACATTGACGGTGGCGCAAAAGAGCTCCAATGTGTTCCTGACTGGAATACATTGGCTAAAGTCTCAGTTCTTAACGTAAGCTTGAGGGATTAGCCAGTGTTGTCAGTTGCATATCATTGTGGTGCACCTTTCACAGTGATTTATATAAACTAGAAAAAAGGCTTCAATTTGCTAGGGACCATAAAGATTGAACTCTGGAGCAATGGAAAAAGGTCATGTGGTCTAATGAGTCAAGATTTACCCTGTTCCAGAGGAGTGATGGGTGCATCAGGGTAAGAAGAGAGGCAGATGAAGTGATGCACCCATCATGCCTAATGCCTACTGTACAAGCCTGTGGGGGCAGTGCTATGATCTGGGGTTGCTGCAGTTGGTCAGGTCTAGGTTCAGCAACAGTATGTGCTCCAAGAATTAGGTCAGCTGACTACCTTAACATACTGAATGACCAGGTTATTCCATCAATGGATTTTTTCTTCCCTGATGGCACGGGCATATTCCAAGATGACAATGCCAGGATTCATCGGGCTCAAATTGTGAAAGAGTGGTTCAGGGAGCTATGAGACATCATTTTCACACATGGATTGGCCACCACAGAGCCCAGACCTTAACCCCATTGAGAATCTTTGGGATGTGCTGGAGAAGGCTTTGCGTCAGTTAGTGTACATGCAAAATATGTTCCCACCCCCAGCCATCTGATTGACAGCTAGCAAGGGAGAAAGCCCCAGGGTTCCAGGCTTCAAGGAGGCCCTAGGTGGATAATGTAACACCTCTACCAGACAGTTTGGCTGCATCCAAATCTGCAGGAAAACCCCTAGCAGGGGGGGGTCTCCGTCCTTGCCCAGGATCAATGCTACCTCCCAGACATGTTGGCACCTACATTTCATAAGGAATTGCCCGGCCATCTCATGCACAAACCGGAAACATATTTGTGTCCCGTGGCCACGAGGAATGTGCCCATGTTCTTGGTTTGATAGTGGGATGCCAGGGAAGGGAGATATACATATTTCCCCACAGAAACCAACTAACAGTACCATATTTGGACTCTACTTGTAGCCGGTACCCAGGCGGATCCGTTGGTCTCAGAACCATCTCCCTGTGACCTTCTGGACTGAGGCTATGAAAAGGGTTTTGTGTGTCATTTGCAGCTAGTCCAGCAAAAGGGGAGTGGACCCCTCCCAAAGGCCGGAAGGGAAAGGGCCGGCTACAGGTTAAAAGGCTAGTGCAGCAAGCAGGCGTGTCTTTCTCTGAAGAAGGGTCACATCGTGTAATGTGTTTAGGGGGACCCAGGAACTAGCTGAGATCACTGCCCTTCATGTGACTACAGCAAAGAACACCTTACAACCCAAAGGAACTTTCATCTTACCCGGTAACTGACTTTTGTTCTGCTTAACCCTGTTGTACCCATATAACCTGTATCTGTAATGTCAGACCACTGTATATATTCTCTGTGTATATTGTGTTATATCTAGTGTGCCCTTACGGCGATTACATATATATAATTTAATCTTGTGCTATCTTGTATCTAGATCACGAATCCCCACGTCCGTATTTTGGCCTAGTTATAAACTACCGCGGGTTGGTTTCTCACCCTATATAATCCCGTTAGCAAACCGGGCTTATATCAAACGAGAAGCTGGTGGCAGATACCTGGGCTGAGACAGCGCTGTTTTTACTGTGGCAGTGAAAAGACTCTCTTAACTTGTGGCCTCTCTGTGCCCACATGGACAGGAGGTGTCTGTGTAAGCTCTACCAAGCTGACCTTACCTGCTCCTCTGTAGGGCGTAACGTCACATTTTTGGTAATATATATAATAGAAAAAAGGCATCACTAGCACAAAAAAGATAAATAACTACTGGTGCCAGCACAAGGGAATAAGCAATTACCCAAGGTATAAAATAGAAAAAAGGGCAGCCCACCAAAAAAATGTCATTTAAAAAAAACGTTATTCACCCATGTGGTACAGTGACGTTTCAGCTCAACAATAGAGCCTTTCTCAAGCAAAGTACAAGGACAAAGTGCTCAGTATATATAGCATGGTGGATTGCATACATGATTACTGATTAATTATTCAATAAATAAAAAGGAAATGCTTACATAGTGTACAATAATCATACAGTGAAAAAGAATAATGGACAAGAATCAAACATACGTGATTACAACAATTTATTAAAAAGTGAAATAATAAATAAAAATAGTAATATTTCATATAATTGAAAATTAAGACCAATTCATAAAATATGTGAAAATAAAGTGACGTGTGCAATAATCATGATGTATTAAATTAAGATGGGGGAGGATTAAAAATACACCAACCATATGTGCAGCGGCTGAGTGCGCAGACCGCGCCAAACTCAGCTTGTAGAGATAACAACTGTGCATGCCTGGGTTCCGCCCTTAATTGCTATGATGTCGTTATGTGATGCCGCTGTTGTAGCATGCGCACAAGCGCTACGAGGTTGCGGTGGCCATATCGGAAAAGGCAAACTACAAGGATATATTGACACAAGCGCAGTATGAGTAGAAGTGACATACCGGGCCATTTTAATTACTGGTCAGACAATCCAACACCCGTATACATATATAGACTCAGAGTCCAAATGAGAGTCTGGGGCAAAAAGGGATCCAAAGGGACACGGGAGTGTATACCAAATGGCAACCCCCCTCCCAAAGTGAGAAACAGACCCTACAGCTGTTCCCATATCCATGGGACAACTGTCGTAGGTCCACCTCGTGAATCTACCATGCCAAAAATAGCTCATGAGGGATCGCCTCTGTATATTATAAAGGCAACAGGTGATAAAAAATGGTATAACATATATTAACAGCACAACCCGGGAGATACAGCAGTTCATATAGCAAATAATTAGCACTGCAAAATCAAAGACATCTGGCAAGTGTATTCATAATTCATGTTGCTTCTCCCCTCATTGTTCTTCAACACATCATCTACAAGCGAAAGAAAAAGTGAATTAAATTGCCATAAATATTCAAAATATTTGTCCTAAAAAAACACCCACTTTATAGTAGAGGTGATGACTCACAAGGGACGAAAGGGCAAACATGTCCTCCTCCCCCTCCAGCTTCCTCTGCAGCTGACTGACACCCCGGGATCTGGGCCCGGCAACCGCCGCCTGCCACAACGTATCCTTCACCGACACCCTTATGCACTGCCCACACCTGCACACCGGGCAGAGAGTGGCCCGTACCTGTTGCAGCATTGCATACTGGAGTTCATAGAACTCCCAAAGAGCCTGGGAGGACAAAGCTGGGAGCACTGGGGATGGGGACCTCCTATTCTGGACCCCGGGTATCTGTTAGCACAGGGGGCACATGTTAGTCTCCGCAGCGGCCGCATCCTACTCACTCCTATCTCACCCTAACCCCATCCACCAAAGTCAGGAAATGGCCGCACAGTAGCATGTGAGGGAAGCTATCACAGGCAGAGAGCATTACACATGTATTATACTCCAACCCCCATCATTACACTACAACCCTCATTGGAGTGTAATGATGGGGATTGGAGTGTAATATGTGTGTAATGATGGGGGTTGGAGTGTACTATGTGTATAATGTTGGGGATCCTTGGGTGTAAGGCGTCTGCAGATGAAGCTGGAGGGGGAGGAGGAGTCACGGCGGAGCTGGGTGCAGGTGCGGGCGGCGTGTGGAGCGATGTGTGCTGATAGGTCCCCGCGTCACGCATGCCCAGTATAACAAACGGCGCGCACACACACACACAGGGATTTTATTATGTAGGATTACACTCCAGCCCCATCACATAAAATCGTCTGTGTGCCGTTTGTTATAGTGGGCATGCGCGGCGCAGGGACCCATCAGCAGCCCCCTCTAGTAACTCAAACCCACCCCCCTCCCCAGTATTAATCATTGGTGGCAGTGGCCACAGGGTGCCCCCTCCTCCCCCCCATCATTGGTGGCAGTGGCCACAGGGTCCCCCTCCCCCCCCCCATCATTGGTGGCAGTGGGCAGTTCCGATCGGAGCAGCAGTGTAATGCTGGGGCTCTGATCGGTTACCATGGCAGCCAGGAGTCACGCTACTGAAGTCCTGGCTGCCATGGTATGTTAGTGAGCAGCATTATACTCACGTGCGCCGTGGCCTGCCAGGGCTCCTTCTTCTCATAGGTCTGTGCGGCACATTGCTAATGCTATAAGCATTAGCAATGCGCCGCACAAACAGAAGAAGGAGCGACCGGCGGCCACGGCGCACGTAAGTATAATGCTGCTCTCTGCTCACTAACATACCATGGCAGCCAGGACTTCAGTAGCGTGACTCCTGGCTGCCATGGTAACCAATCAGAGCCCCAGCATTACACTGCTGGGACTTCGATCAGAACTGCCCACTGATATGGCCTCTCACCTCCACTCACAGAGACTGCCGCCAGACTCACATGTATGGGCGCTGAAGGCGGTGTCCGTACGTGCGTGCCGATTGGCCAGCGAGCCGCGCATGCGCACTTAACAAATCGGCACACACGCACGGACACCACGTACACAGGGCTTTTATTAGTATAGATAATATTCACAGGTCAGCACTGCTTGCTGAAGTCGCGGTGCACGTGTCTGTGGGATGGCGTTCCCAATAAAACACTGCAGAAAAGACCGGCCCTCGCTGTAGATGAATTCTTGTTGCTTTTATTGGTCACATATACAGTAAATAAGTGACGCGTTTCGGTGCTACTGCACCTTCATCAGACTTGTCGTCATACAAGAAAAAAGCATGTTTAAATAGACCGCCAAAACACAGGGAAATGACATCACACAGATAACCCCTCCCACCAATCAGTGATAAATCGATACATATAGACAAAATGAAATCAAGCCTTGTTGCAGAATTCGTTTTAAATTCAATAAATAAAACATTATTCATTTTCCTTTCTTATTGTGTTCTGCTTTTTCTTTAGTTCCTCTATGGAAAAAATAAAAGAAAAAAATATTTTTTTCAAAAATATATATTTTTTTTAAATACATTTTTATCTTTATCACAAAAATGAAGCTTTGTACATTATATTCACGATTGAGTCCACGGGGCTCAATCTTCTGTAATCGGTGTATCCAGTAAGCCTCCCTTTTAAGTAGTAATTTATTTCTATCTCCACCTCGCCGAGGTAGGGGTACACTCTCAATGATTTGATAACGTAGTTGTGCTACAGTGTGTCTGTGCTTGTGGAAATGAAATGGTACAGGAAATAATAGATTTTGTTTTCTAATGGTGGATTTGTGATTACTCAATCTATCTTTCATCCTTGTAGAAGTTTCTCCCACGCACAGTAAACCACAAGGGCACTGCAAAATATAGACAACAAACCGGCTATCACATGTGAAAAAGCCTCTAATTGGTATACGTTCAGCCGATTGTGGGTGTGTAAAATGTGTACCCCTAATTATACTGGAACAATGTACACAATTTAAACAAGGGAAAGTTCCCATTTTGGGGGTAGCCAATACTCTTTGTATGGGTCCAGTTTTATTACTGCCAATATCTGCCCGCACTATCCTGTCACGTATGTTGCAAAGTGAACTTTAATTCAGGCCAGACAGAATTGAGTCGCAATGTAAATTGTGGAAGGGATCGAACGTCGCCACGCCATACGCAAAAAATTTAGTCGATAAAACGACGCAAAAAAATTTGCAGTATTCCTTGTAAAGATCATTAGTATAGACAAATTCTGTCTCAAATTGTGCCATATAACAATTTGCGTATAGTGGTGCGACGTTAGATCCCATCGCGGTCCCACGCCGCTAAAATAATAAATAATTCTGTTTAAGCACAATCCTCAATAATGTCAGGAAAAATTCTCGTTCTGTATTTTTATAGTGACTCAACGCTAAAAGTATCTGTATCACTTTAAAACCTTTTTCATGTGATATAGATGTACATAGTTACATACGTCAAAAGTAACGAGTACCGTATTTTTCGCCACCCATAAGACGCACTTCCCCCCCCCAAAAAAAATCAGGGGGAAATGCCCCTGCGTCTTATGGGGCGAATGCTGACAATTTAACATCGCTGGATGCGATGTAGAGTGAGCGGGGGCCGGGGGAGGGACTGGGAGGAGGAGCTGGGGGCCGGCAATAGCGGCGGGGCGGTGCAATCAATGTACTATAGCCCCGGCGCCGCCGCTCCGGTATACTAATATTAAATGTCTTATTCAATTAAAATGTATTAGATATGCTCCCTCACTCCTAAATTGCTAATCGTACCTTACATCCTATTCCTAGGTTCTGTAATGCAGGCCGGGCGGGCGGCAGCGTAACTCCTTGATGTCACGTGCCTGCGCCGCCTACTTTATGAATGAAGCAGGCGGCGCAGGCAAGTGACGTCAGTGAGTGACACGCCGGCCGCCCGGCCTGCATTACAGAACCTAGGAATAGGATGTAAGGTACTATTAGGAATTTAGGAGTGAGGGGGCATATATAATACAATTTAATTGAATAAGACATTTAATATTAGTATACTGGGGGCGGCAGAGGCGGGGGGGCGCGGGCGAGCTGATCCATGGATGGCACAGTTAAGGGGGGGGGGGTCTGTGGATGCCACTGTTATGGGCTGGGGGGCTGTGGATGCCACTGTTATGGGCTGGGGGGCTGTGGATGCCACTGTTATGGGGTGGGGGGTCTGTGGATGGCACATATATAAAACAGTGCCACCCACAGATCCCCCCTGTAACAGTGCCACCCACAGATCCCCCCTGTAACAGTGCCATCCACAGATCCCCCCTGTAACAGTGCCATCCACAGATCCCCCCTGTAACAGTGCCATCCACAGATCCCCCCTGTAACAGTGCCATCCACAGATCCCCCCCCCTGTAACAGTGCCATCCACAGATCCCCCCCCCTGTAACAGTGCCATCCACAGATCCCCCCTGTAACAGTGTCTGTCATCCACAGATCCCCCCATAACAGTGTCCTTCACAGATCCCCAGTAATAGTGCCACCCATAGACCACCATTAGCTCCAAACCCACCAAAAGCACACCTTTTGGTTAAAAATAATTTTTTTCTTATTTTCCTCCCCAAAAACCTAGGTGCGTCTTATGGGCCGGTGCATCTTATAGGGCGAAAAATGCGGTATGTCATCTTTGCCCGATTTGAAAGATTTAATTTCCTGTAGGAAATACTCAGTGTCACGTAGGTACGAGGGAGACAATTTGGTAAATGGTGTTAGTATCTTCTTAAGAAAGACTGCCGAGGGTGAGAGGATCGAGTCAGTCGATGCCACAATGGGATGGCCAGGCGGATGAGTAATAGATTTATGAATTTTCGGTAACGTATAAAAAACCGGAGTAATGGGATATTGGTCAACCAAAAAGTCGCCCAGTGTGGCATCAATGACCCCCCCTCTATGGCAATATTAACAGCAATTTGAATCATTTCCTTCATCTGATATACAGGATCATTCTGCAAAATCTGATATGTATCTATATCACTTAATTGGGACAAAATTTCAGAAACATAATACGTTTTGTCTAGAACGTTTGAACGTCGTACCACAATATGCAAATTGTTATATGGCGCAATTTGAGACAGAATTTGTCTATACTAATGATCTTTACAAGTTTTGGTGTTGTTTTATTGATGACATTTTTTGCGTATGGCGTGGCGACGTTAGATTCCTTCAACAATTTACATTGCACCTCAGTTCTGTCTGGCCTGAATTAAAGTTCACTTTGCAACATACGTGACAGGATAGTGCGGGCAGATATTGACAGTAATAAAACTGGACCCATACAAAAAGAGTATTGGCTACCCCCAAAATGGGAACTTTCCCTTGTTTAAATTGTGTACATTGTTCCAGTGTAATTAGGGGTACACATTTTACACACCCACAATCGGGTGAACGTATACCAATTAGAGGCTTTTTCACATGTGATAGCCGGTTTGGTGTCTATATTTTGAAGTGCCCTTGTGGTTTACTGTACGTGGGAGAAACTTCTACAAGGATGAAAGATAGATTGAGTAATCACAAATCCACCATTAGAAAACAAAATCTATTATTTCCTGTACCATTTCATTTCCACAAGCACAGACACACTGTAGCACAACTACGTTATCAAATCATTGAGAGTGTACCCCTACCTCGGCGAGGTGGAGATAGAAATAAATTACTACTTAAAAGGGAGGCTTACTGGATACACCGATTACAGACGATTGAGCCCTGCAGACTCAATTGTGAATATAATGTACAGAGCTTCCTTTGATAGATTACTCTTATTAACTTTTTTGTGATAAAGATTCAAATTTATAAAAAAAAATATCTTTTTGAAAATATTTTTTTCTTTTATTTTTTCCATAGTGGAACTAAAGAAAAAGCGGAACACAATAAGGAAGGAAAATAAATAATGTTTTATTTATTGAATTTAAAAAGAATGCTGCAACAAGGCTTGATTTTGTTTTGTTAATATGTTTCGATTTATCACTGATTGGTGGGAGGGGTTATCTGTGTGATGTAATTTCCCTGTGTTTTGGCGGTCTATTTAAACATGCTTTTTTCTTGTATGACGATAATTTTGATGAAGGTGCAGTAGCACCGAAACGCGTCACTTATTTACCGTATATGTGACCAATAAAAGCAACAAGAAATCATCTACAGCGAGTGCCGGTCTTTTCTACAGTGTATGTATATATATATTCACCGAATGAAGAGGCAGCACTTCCAGTTATTGGTGGTAGGGTGACGACCCCAAACTGTATTCCCAGCAACGTTTCGACCTTCTCACTGAGGCCTTTGTCAAGCTTGACAAAGGCCTCAGTGAGAAGGTCGAAACGTTGCTGGGAATAAAGTTTGGGGTCGTCACCCTACCACCAATAACTGGAAGTGCTGCCTCTTCATTCGGTGAATGTATGTGTTGGAGGAGAAGCCAGCCTCTCTGAGGAATCTTGCACCCAGCGCACAACGTCTGACTGTGCTGCTGCACTATTTGCGATTATATATATATATATATATATCATATTTAATATTAATAATTGTATACAGTCCTGATCAAAAGTTTAAAGGGACACTGACAGCCCCAATTAGCATATTTAGGTATATATACGTGAGTACAGGTCTTATAAAGTCTATTAAAATGATCTAAGTATCCCCCCTGTCCACCTTATAAGTACCAAAATATAAAGTTATATAACCTGCTTGTCCGGTCACCAATCTGCCCAAGGGGCGGCGTTTCATCACAAAATGCGCCCAGCCAGCCGCTCCCAACTGCCAGTCTGAAGCGTCGCCCAGCTCATCAATATTCACTTAGCTGGGCGGCGGCTACAACTCTCCGGACTCAAGTGCTGCAGCCTCTGCTTTATGCGCATGCGCCGGGCACTTGAGTCGGGAGAGTTGTAGCCGCCTCCCAGCTAAGTGAATATTGATGAGCTGGGCGGGGCTTCAGAACGGCAGTTAGGAGCGGCTGGCTGGGCGCATTTTGTGATGAAACGCCACCCCTTGGGCAGATTGGTGACCGGACAAGCAGGTTATATAACTTTATATTTTGGTACTTATAAGGTGGACAGGGGGGATACTTAGATCATTTTAATAGACTTTATAAGACCTGTACTCATGTATATATACCTAATTATGCTAATTGGGGCTGTCAGTGTCCCTTTAACCCCTTAAGGACTCAGCCCTATGTTACCTTAAGGACTTGGCCATTTTTTGCAAATCTGACCAGTGTCCATTTAAGTGCTCATAACTTTAAAACGCTTTGACTTACCCAGGCCGTTCTGAGATTGTTTTTTCGTCACATATTGTACTTCATGACACTGCTAAAATTGGGTCACAAAAGTTAATTTTTTTGCACAAAAAAATAAAATTTTTACCAATTTTTTTGAAAAATTAGCAAATTTCAAAGTTTCAGTTTCTTTACTTCTGTAATACATAGTAATACCCCCAAAAATTGTGATGGCTTTACATTCCCCATATGTCTACTTCATGTGTGTAGCATTTTGGGAATGATATTTTATTTTTTGGGGATGTTACAAGGCTTAGAAGTTTAGAAGCAAATTTTGAAATTTTTCAGAAATCTTCAAAATCCCACTTTTTATGGACCAGTTCAGGTTTGCAGTCATATTGTGAGGCTTAGATAATAGAAACCTCCCAAAAATGACCCCATTCTAGAAACTACACCCCTCAAGGTATTCAAAACTGTTTTTTCAAACTTTATTAACCTTTTAGGTCTTCCACAAGAGTTAATGGCAGATGAAGAAACAATTTAGAAATTTATATTTTTGGGAAAAATTTTCCAATATAATCAATTTTTTCCAGGAGTAAAACAAGGGTTAACTGCCAAACAAAACTCAAAATGGGTTGCCCTGATTCTGTAGTTTGCAGAAACACCCCATATGTGGTCGTAAACTACTGTTTGGCCAAACGGGAGGACATAGAAGGAGGGGAATACCATATGGGTTTTGGAAGGCAGATTTTGCAGGACTGGTTTTGTTTATACCATGTCCCATTTGAAGCCCCCTGTTGCACCCCTAGAATCGAAATTTCAAAAAATTGACTCCATCTAAGAAACTACACCCCTCAAGGTATTCAAAACTGGGTTTACAAACTTTGTTAACCCTTTAGGTGTTCCACAAGAGTTAATGGCAGATGGAGAAACAATTTAGAAATTTCTATTTTTTGGAAAATTTTCCAATATAATCAATTTTTTCCAGGAGTAAAACAAGGGTTAACTGCCAAACAAAACTCAAAATGGGTTGCCCTGATTCTGTAGTTTGCAGAAACACCCCATATGTGGTCGTAAACTACTGTTTGGCCAAACGGGAGGACATAGAAGGAGGGGAACACCATATGGGTTTTGGAAGGCAGATTTTGCTGGACTGGTTTATTTACACCATGTACCCTTTCAAGCCCCCTGATGCACCCCTAGAGTAGAAACTCCATAAAAGTGACCCCATCTAGGAAACTACAGGATAAGGTGGTTGTTGTTTTGGGACTATTTTAGGGGTAAATATGATTTTTGGTTGCTCTATATTACTCTTTTTTGAGGCAATGTAACAAAAAAATTAAATTCTAAAAATGTTTCTACATTCGCTATTTAGTTTTGTGGAACACCTAAAGGGTTAACATAGTTTGTAAAGTAACTTTTGAATACCTTGAGGGGTGTAGTTTCTTAGATGGGGTCACTTTTTTGGAGTTTCTGGTCTAGGCTACATCAGGGGGGCTTCTAATGGGACATGGTGTCAAAAAAAAAAAACTGTCCATCAAAATCTGCCTTCCAGAAACCGTATGGAGTTCCCTTCGTTCTATGCCCTGCCGTGCGGCTATATAGCCATTTACGACCACATATGGGGTGTTTCTGCAAACTACAGAATCAGGGCCATAAATATTGAGTTTTGTTTGGCTGTTAACCCTTGCTTTATTACCGGAAAAAGGGATTCAAATTGAAATTTTGCCCAAAAATGGGTGTTTTGGCACCGTTTTTGTTTTATATTTTTAACACCGTTCATTCGAGGCGTTTGGTCAAATGTTATTTTTATAGCGACGACTTTTACGCACGCGACGATGCCCAATATGTATGGCTCTCAGACTTTGGAGACACTAAGCAGGCATCCTAAAAACTGCGGCCCTCCAGATGTTGTAAAACTACAATTCCCACCATGCCCTGCTGATGGCTGTAGGTTGTCTGGGCATGCTGGGAGTTATAGTTTTACAACATCTGGAGGGCCGCAGTTTGAGGATGCCTGCTCTAAAACTAATATTTTTTTGGGGAAAAAAAATTGTTTCTGTGTCTCCAAAGTCTAAGAGCCATAGTGTTTTATGTTCTCTAGTGGACTGTTGGGGATTATAAAAATTTAGTACTCCATGGAAGTGTGATACTCCCTGAAGCAATCGATAACAGCAGAGGCCCGGATGATCGGGGCACGTGTCACATTGAGTGGTGGTGTCCTTCCGTATCCCCCTCTTGTGACACACTCTGCATCTTTTTTGGGTTCGTCCCTTCTTTCCAGTATGGGGGACCACACCTGGAAAGTGTTGGCCAGGGACGATCCGGGCGCCTCCAGTTCCCGAGGTACTCCGGCCTGCTCTTTCCCGGTCCGAAAAGATCAGGTCTTTGAGGACTGCCTCATAGAATTGGAGGAATGTCCCTGTGCTGCCAGCGCTTCGGGATAGTACAAAAGAGTTGTACATGGCAACCTGCACCATGTAGACCTGTAACTTTTTGTACCATGCCCGGGTTTTGCGCATGGCATTATATGGCGTGAGGACTTGATCAGAGAGATCGACTCCTCCCATATACCGATTGTAGTCGACGATACAATCGGGCTTGAGGACCGTTGCCGTGGTACCTCGCACAGAGACTGGGGTGGTGCTGCTACCGTGGATTGTGGACAGCATAAGGACATCCCTCTTGTCCTTATACCTGACCAGCAACAGGTTTCCACTGGTAAGTGCACGGGTCTCACCCCTGGGGATAGGTACCTGGAGGGGGTGGGCAGGGAGGCCGCGCTGATTTTTCCGCACGGTCCCACAAGCGAACGTGGATCTGGCGGCAAGGGACCTGAACAAGGGAATGCTGGTATAAAAGTTATCCACGTACAAGTGGTAACCCTTATCCAGCAGTGGGTGCATAAGGTCCCACACGAGTTTCCCGCTAACACCCAGAGTGGGGGGACATTCTGGGGGTTGAATACGGAAATCTCGCCCCTCGTACACACGAAATTTGTAAGTGTACCCTGAGGTACTATCACAAATTTTGTATAGCTTCACGCCATACCTCGCCCGCTTTGTGGGAATGTATTGGCGGAAACTGAGTCTCCCCTTGAACGCAACGAGAGACTCATCAACCGCGACCTCCCTTCCAGGTACGTAGGCCTGCTGAAATGTGGCCCCAAAGTGATCGATGACCGGCCGTATCTTATACAGCCGGTCATAGGCAGGATCACCTCGGGGTGGACATGCTGCATTATCGGAATAATGCAGACATTTCCGGATGGCCTCAAACCGGGGACGTGTCATGGCCATACTGTACAGTGGGGTCTGGTATAGGACGTCCCCACTCCAGTATTGCCTGACACTGGGTTTTTGGACTAGACCCATATGCAGCACGAGGCCCCAAAATGTCCTCATTTCGTCTGCACTGACCGGCGTCCAGCCACCGGGTCTAGCCAAAAATGAGCCTGGGTTTTGAGCGACGAACTGTTGGGCGTACAGATTCGTCTGCTCCACCATCAAATTCACCAGTGGGTTACTGAAAAAAAAACTAAAAAAGTCTATTTCAGTAAACCCCACTGTGGGAATCTGGATTCCAGGATTGCCAGCGAAATCCGGAATCTCAGGCTCAAAGTCCACAGGGGGACACCAGCTAATTTCATCGGCAGGGGGCTCCGGTGAACTTATTTGGTGGGCCGGGAAACCAGTACGAACCCCAGGGTGGCTCGTACTAGGGTGGGCCACAGGATCCCTAGCATGTGTGGCCCCTGGCTCCGCCTGGCGGCGTCTCCGCCGCCTTGGTGGCTCATCGTCATCTGATGATGATGAGGAGGATGCAGATGACAAAAGCAACGTGGGGTCATCCTCATCCTCACTGGGGCTCTCGGAGTCGGAGGCAATCTGGGCGTATGCCTCCTCGGCCGAGAACCACCGGCGGGCCATGGGTGTGTGTGCGTGTAGGTGTGCGTGTGTGGAAACCTTTATTATATGTGCGTGTGTGTGGGGGCAACGGGTGTTCGCGTACTAAAAAAAGGAAAATAAAGGGGCAAGTGTTAGGAAAAAAAAAAAAAAAAGTTCAAAGTTGCTGATCAGCGGTGGGGCGGGCGATGCGCTAACAGTGGACGGACGCTAAAGTGCCGACCAATCAGCGAACGCAGAAAAATAAAAATAAAGTGGTGGTAAGGGGGCTAGTGGTGAGGGGGGGGGGCTGGGGGGCAAGTGGCAGGGGGGGCTCTGGGGTCTGATAGATGGATCAAAAAAGTTTTGTGTAAAAGTTTTTTTTTTTTTTTTTTTTTTCCTAACTAACTTTTCCCTTCTTTCCCTTCCTAATGGTGCCTCTCCCTCACTGACCCTAACCTACCTGAGTGGCGATGGGTGCAGGAGGGTGATGGATGCCGATTAGGGGGACACAGGAGCTGGTGCTGGACGATGCTGCACGGTCAGGGTGCTGGACAGGAAGAGGAGGGGAGAGAGGAGCGCAGGAAGTTTGAATCTCGCGCCTCTCTCCCCTGCACCAATCAGCACCCTGGACAGCAGTGTTCAGCACCAGGGCCAGCACCGCCTCCTCAAATCCTCGGACTGCGATTGGTGGTGTAAAATTACGCCACCGATCGCAGTCTTTTTCCGGTTCATCGGGTCACAGCACACCCGAATGGACCGGAAACGCAGAAAACCGCAGGTCTGAATGGACCTGCGGTTTTCTGCGATCGTCTATACGGGGGGGTCAAATGACCCCCCCCTGCGTTGCTACGGGATGCCGGCTAAATGATTTCAGCCGGCATCCCGTTCCGATTAACCCCCGCGGCGCCGGAATCGCGAATTAAAGCCATGACGTACCGGTACGTCATGGGTCCTTAAGGATTCGGGAAACATGCCGTACCGATACGTCATGGGTCCCTAAGGGGTTAAGACCACTTGAAAAATGGCAAAAAATTCTATTTTACATTGTTGGATCTTAACAAGGTTCAAAGTAGAGCTTCAACATGCAACAAGAAAGAGTGAAACAAAACATTGAGCATTCAATTAATTGAAAATAACGATTAAACTGAAACAGGCTGTTTTTCAGCTTATCCAAATTTTAGGACCACATGCCTTTAAAAGGCCAAATCTGTGCAAAGATGTGGATTCATTGTCATTTTCTGTCAGGTAGTCAAGTGTTGTTATTGCAAAGGCAAAAACACTTTCTCCCTTTTTGAACGTGGTCGGGTTGTTGAACTGCAGAAGCAGGGTCTCTCACAGCGCGCCATCACTGCTGAGGTGGGACGCAGTAAGACAGTCATTTGGAATTTCTTAAATGATCCTGAGGGTTATGGAACAAAAAAGTCAAGTGGAAGACCTCAAAATATGTCACCAGTCCGTCAAGACACTGGACGATCCTCGACCCAAATTAAGGCCCTTACTGGTGCTGACTGCAGCCCCATAACCATCAGACAGCATCTGAGACTGAAGGGCTTCAAAAACAAAAAACTTCTTCAAAAGACCTCGTCTCCTTGAACGCCACAGAACTGCTCGTTTGGACTTTGCAAGAGAGCACCAAACATCGGACTTTCAAAGGTGGAAGAAAGTTTTATTCTCTGATGAGAAAAAAATTTAACCTTTATGGTCCTGATGGTTTCCAACGTTACTGGCAGGACAAGCAGATCCCACCTGAGATGTTTTCTTTGCGCCACAGTGGAGGGGCGCCATAATGGTCTGGGGTGCTTTTTTATTCAGTGGAACAATGGAGCTTCAGGAAGTGCAGGGGTGTCAAATGGCCGCTGGCTATGTCCAGATGTTGCAGAGAGCACTCCTCATGACTGAGGGCCCTTGTCTGTGTGGTAACAACTGGGTTTTTCAACAGGACAACACTACAGTACACAATGCCCACAGGACAAGGGACTTCTTCCAAGGGAATAACATCACTCTTTGGATAATCCTACGTGTTCCCCTGATCTAAATCCAATTGAGAACCTTTGGGGATGGATGGCAAGGGAAGTTTACAAAAATGGACAACAGTTCCATACAGTAGATGGCCTTCCTGTGGCCGTCTTCACCACTTGGAGAAATGTTCCCACTCACCTCATGGAAACGCTTGCATCAAGCATGCCGAAACGAATTTTGGAAGTGATAAACAATAACGGCGGAGCTACTCATTACTGAGTTCATGTTTGGAAGTTGGATTTCTGTTTTGGGGGGTTTATTTTTTTTTTTGGAGGTGTGGTCCTAAACTTTTGATCAGCTGAAAACCAGTTTATTCATCGTTTTCATTAAATTGAATGCTCAAAAAAAAATGTTTTGTCTCACTCCTATTTCTTCTTGTTGTATGTTGAAGCTCTACTTGGAACCTAGTTAAGATCCAGCCATGCTAAATATGATTTTTTTGGCATTTTTCAAGTGGTCTTAAACTTTCGATCAGGAATGTATTAATTTATTGTTACCAAAAATTAATATTGTGGCTAATTTTTATCAAGAACTAACTGATGACCCTCGGGAATATATTTATTGCAATTTTATATTAAATAACAGTGACTTTCACAATGGCCGCCCCTTTAACAGTGACTTTCACAGTGGCCGCATCTTTGATGGTAACTGCCCCTTTAACAGTGACTTTCACAGTGGCCGCCCCTTTAACAATGAGCGCCCCTATAACAGTGAACTCCATGTTGCCCGCCGCTTTAACAATGAACTTTACGGTGCCCGCCCCTTTAACAGTGGACTCCACAGAGCCCGTCCGTTTAATAGTAGCCCCTGCCCCCATGCATCTAGCAGTGTAGTTGTGCCATCATACGTCATATGACTGAATATTTTAGGACCTGCGAACTGCTAAAACCTGAAGTAGGACCTGCGAGCTTCTATTAGCTGATAAGGGTCATGTGACCGTGTGTATGGCAGTTAGGATTTAAGTGAAATGCTGGCAGGCTTCTATTGGCTAATGCAGGTCATTTTTTGGGAATATCTTGGGAATGGTATGTCCTAGAGAGCTGAGACCCCCGCAAGATTTCTTTCCAGGTAGCAAGGGATGTAACATTGAAATGGATGGTTGCGTTTTTGAGTTTTCACAGAACATACACACATACATACATACATACATACACACACACATACATATATTGCGGCTGGATCCTCTCTTCAGTTGTTTCCGGTTTCTAATTGTTTATTCTATCACTATGGTTACGTGATGTCACTTCCGCCTTGGCGGTCTATTTAAATGCCGTGTGTTCACTATGCTTGCAAATCACATCCTATCTATACGTTTGAGAAAGGCTCCTGATGTGAGTCGAAACGCGTCACAGATTATTGCATGTGACAAAAAAAGACATCATCTTTCTTTCAAGAATACAGTGAGTGCCGGTCTTTCTTTATTATACATATATATATATATATATATATATATATATATATATATATATATATATATAGAGAGAGAGAGAGATTAGTCCAGTGTGGTGTTTATTTAATTAACCGCCTCCAGACCGCCTAACGCACGGATGTGTCCTGGAGGCGGTCGATTCATTCCTCCTGGACGCATCCGTGCGTCATCTCGCGAGAGGCGAGATTTCCTGTGAACGCGCGCACACAGGCGCGCGCGTTTACAGGAACGGAAGGTAAGCGAGTGGATCTCCAGCCTGCCAGCGGCGATCGTTCACGGGCAGGCTGGAGATGCAATTTTTTTAACCCCTAACAGGTATATTAGATGCTGTTTTGATAACAGCGTCTAATATACCTGCTACCTGGTCCTCTGGTGGTCCCTTTTGCTTGGATCGACCACCAGAGGACACAGGTAGCTCAGTAAAGTAGCACCAAACACCACTACACTACACTACACCCCCCTGTCACTTATTAACCCCTTATGAACCCCTGATCACCCCATATAAACTCCCTGATTACCCCCCTGTCATTGATCACCCCCTGTCATTGATCACCCCCCTATAAGGCTCCATTCAGACATCCGTATGATTTTTACGGATCCACAGATACATGGATCGGATCCGCAAAACACATACGGATGTCTGAATGGAGCCTTACAGGGGGGTGATCACCTATATAGACTCCCTAATCACCCCCCTGTCATTGATCACCCCCCTGTAAGGCTCCATTCAGATGTCCGTATGATTTTTACGGATCCACGGATACATGGATCGGATCCGCAAAACACATACGGATGTCTGAATGGAGCCTTACAGGGGGGTGATCAATGACAGGGGGGTGATCACCCATATAGACTCCCTGATCAGGGTTTTTTTTTTTTTTTCTTACAAAGTCTCATATTCCACTAACTTGTGTCAAAAAATAAAATCTCACATGAACTCACAATACCCCTCACGGAATCCAAATGCGTAAATTTTTTTAGACATTTATATTCCAGACTTCTTCTCACGCTTTAGGGCCCCTAAAATGCCAGGGCAGTATAAATACCCCACATGTGACCCCATTTCGGAAAGAAGACACCCCAAGGTATTCAGTGAGGGTCATATTGAGTCCATGAAAGATTGAAATTTTTGTCCCAAGTTAGCGGAAAGGGAGACTGTGAGAAAAATACAAAAAAAAAAAATCAATTTCCGCTAACTTGTGCCCCAAAAAAAAATTATTCTATGAACTCGCCATGCCCCTCATTGAATACCTTGGGGTGTCTTCTTTCCAAAATGGGGTCACATGTGGGGTATTTATACTGCCCTGGCATTTTAGGGGCCCGAAAGCGTGAGAAGAAGTCTGGGATCCAAATGTTTAAAGATGCCCTCCTAAAAGGAATTTGGGCCGCTTTGCGCATCTAGGCTGCAAAAAAGTGTCACACATCTGGTATCGCCGTACTCAGGAGAAGTTGGGCAATGTGTTTTGGGGTGTCATTTTACATATACCCATGCTGGGTGAGATAAATATCTTGGTCAAATGCCAACTTTGTATAAAAACAAATGGGAAAAGTTGTCTTTTGCCAAGATATTTCTCTCACCCAGCATGGGTATATGTAAAATGACACCCCAAAACACATTCCCCAACTTCTCCTGAGTACGGCAATACCAGATGTGTGACACTTTTTGCAGCCTAGGTGGACAAAGGGGCACACATTCCAAAGAGCACCTTTCGGATTTCACCAGTCATTTTTTACAGATTTTGATTTCAAACTACTTTGCACGCATTTGGGCCCCTAAAATGCCAGGGCAGTATAACTACCCCACAAGTGACCCCATTTTGGAAAGAAGACACCCCAAGGTATTTTGTGATGGGCATAGTGAGTTCATGGAAGTTTTATTTTTTGTCACAAGTTAGTGAGACTTTGTAAGAAAAAATAAAATAAAAAAATAAATCATAATTTTCCGCTAATTTGTGACAAAAAATAAAAAGTTCTATGAACTCGCCATGCCCCTCACGGAATACCTTGGGGTGTCTACTTTCCGAAATGGGGTCATTTGTGGGGTGTTTGTACTGTCTGGGCATTGTAGAACCTCAGGAAACATGACAGGTGCTCAGAAAGTCAGAGTTACTTCAAAAAGCGGAAATTCACATTTTTGTACCATAGTTTGTAAACGCTATAACTTTTACCCAAACCATTTTTTTTTTTAACCAAACATTTTTTTTTTATCAAAGACATGTAGAACAATAAATTTAGCGAAAAATTTATATATGGATGTCATTTTTTTACAAAATTTTACAACTGAAAGTGAAAAATGTCATTTTTTGGCAAAAAAAAAATCGTAAAATTTTGATTAATAACAAAAAAAGTAAAAAATGTCAGCAGCAATGAAATACCACCCAAATGAATTTTACCTCCTTTTCTTCTCACTAATAGAGCTTTCATTTGGTGGTAAGTTGCATGACCGAGCAATAAACGGTGAAAGTAGTGTAGTGCAAAAGTGTAAAAAGTGGCCTGGTCATTAAAGGGGTTGTCCGGGTTCAGAGCTGAACCCGGACATACCCTTATTTTCACCCCGGCAGCCCCCCTGAGCCTAGCATCGGAGCATCTCATGCTCCGATACGCTCCCGTGCCCTGCGCTAGATCGCGCAGGGCACAGGCTCTTGTTTTTAATAACACACTGCCGGGCGGTAACTTCCGCCCAGCAGTGTGTTCGGTGACGTCACCGGCTCTGAGGGGCGGGCTTTAGCTCTGCCCTAGCCGTTTTACTGGCTAGTGCAGAGTCAAATCCCGCCCATCAGTGCCGGTGACGTCACCGGAGTTCCTGTCAGCCTCATGGTGAGCCCGGTACGTCACCGGAACTCTGAAAAATGCCTTTGCCCTGCGCGATTTAGCGCAGGGCAAAGGAGAGCATCGGAGCATGAACTGCTCCGATGCTCATGTCAGGGGGGCTGCCGGGGTGAAAATGGAGGGCTGTCCAGGTTCAGCTCTGAACCTGGACAACCCCTTTAAGGGTGTTTCAGCTAGGGGGGTTGAAGTGGTTAAGGGAGTTGTGTCATCTGGGACTTTGATGGCATATCACCAGGATATGCTTTCAAAGTCAGATAAATGAGGGTCCTATCTCTGACACTTGCACCTCTAACAGGGGCAACAAAGTGAAGGAGAGGACCTTTCACATGTGTGCTATGCTCTCCATTGATGTGTGGCGTGGTCTCCAGCCAGCACTCGGCTGTTTTCAGAACTCACATAGAAATGTATAGAGGGCAACCACGCATATGCAGCTGCTCTCCGTTCACTTCAGGGGTCTCGTTCTGGAGATTGGTCTCAGATGACAACTCCTTTAAGGCTACTTTCACACTCGCATTTTGGGCGGATCCGTTATGGATCTGCAAAAGCGGATCCATTACAATAATACAACCGCATGCATCCATCATGAACGGATCCGTTTGTATTATCTGTAACATAGCCAAGACGGATCCGTCGTGAACTCTATTGAAAGTCAATGGGAGACGGATCAGTTTTCTATTTTGCCAGATTGTGTCAGAGAAAACGGATCCGTCCCCATTGACTTACATTGTGTGCCAGATCTATTTGGCTCAGTTTCGTCAAGCGGACAGCAAAAGGCTGCAGGCAGCGTTTTGGTGTCCGCCTCCAGAGCGGAATGGAGACTGATCAGAGGAAAACTGATGCATTCTGAGCAGATCCTTTTCCATTCAGAATGCATGAGGGCAAAACCGATCTGTTTTGGACCACTTGTGAGAGCCCATGACAGATCTAACAAAAGTAAAGCCAAAACGCAAGTGTAAAAGTATCCTAAGATATAGTTATGCAGCGCGATAGGTGTGATGAAGAATATAAATCATAGATTTTTTCTAATAATTGTTGCAGCTTTTCTAATATATAGCTAATTTTATAGACTGTATGCAAGTCTGAGAGATTGCATAGACTAAACTTTAGCTACTTGTAACAAGATGTGCTAGGATGGAATTTGTAAAACAACCATGAAATGGTCATTCTGACATTAGGCATTTAAAATATGACGTCTTCTGTAGATAAGGGGCAGAGAGTCATCACTTTAGCCAAAGCAATTCTTGTAACTCAATGATGCATTTTAACTCCTACTGTTACAGTTTAAAAGTGACACTAAACCCTGAAAAATAAGAAAAAAAATAAGCATAACCTGCACAGGACAGTTTGTGTGCATTTGAAATTCATTTTGTGTCTGAACCGATTCTACACAAATTAGAGTTGCTCCAATTGTCCTGAAGATTTAAAAAATTAGATTCGCCGGTTCGCCAAATTTTTGGGAAAAAATGTGGTTCGATCTGAATTTATTTGTGGCAAATTTCATTAAAAACAGCTATTTCCTGGCTACAGAGAGCCTTCATAGTGTTGTAGAACACTGTCCCTTGCAGTAACACGCATAGGGAGTCTGCTGTGGTAGTGAAACAATACAGTATGACACGTAGATGACAGGTGTTGCTCTTAGAATCACTGCATACTTCACTTATTTGGGCAGTCACGGGACCAAAACTGACCAAATGTTAGCGTCAACATCCATACAGAACCTGTTCTATAAAACGCTTATACAAGTAGAGCTCTCGACAGAGTGGTGAGGGTGTCAGCAGTAAGTTTGTGTTGACGTCACTGATTATTTTGCCCTTCCTCTTATCCGTCAGAACAATAACCCCAAAAAAACGGATCCTGTCTGTTGAGCATCTGCCTTCACTCGGTCAGCATTTGGTCAGTAATCCATCGGTATTGCTAATGCCCAAAAAAAAAAACAGGAGTGGATCCAAAACAGATGACACGTGAATGGAATATTTGCATGTCTTCTGTGTTTTGTACCCACTCCTGCTTTTGGCTACCAAATCACAAGCCAATTGTGATGGGACCATACAGGCCTTACAGCTGCTACACAGACAGAATCCGTTGTGCGTCTCATTTTTCCTTCATTCTGACAGATCAGAAGAAGGGTAAAATAAATGATGATGTCAGCCAGGCCGAAAGGCAAAATAGTGTCCCAGTCATGAAGTGGGGAGGGTGGAAGCAGCATAAGAAGACCACAGAGTGGCCCAATGACAGAGTCTGGAGGTGACAGAAGCATCAGGAGACCACAGAGTGGCAAGGTGACAGTGTGGAGGTAGGTGGCAATACCAGTAGCAGCTGAAGATGGTCGGTGAAAAAAGGAGCACTTGGCATCAGATGTGTGGCATCAGGCGGATGGCAGCATCAGAATAGTAGCTGAGGCAGGTAGCTAGAAGAAACCGGTCTCTTTTGTCAAAGTGGTGCTGTGGCACCATGGATGATTTCTTCTGATGTATCAGGAATTGGTGGGTGAAAATTATGGCTGCTCTTCACATTTTGAGTGGACAGGCGTGTTCTTATTGGGGTAACTATGGCCCCCGCCGCACTAAACACCCGCTCTGATGCCATACTACTGGCCTGGCAGGACAGCTTTTCCAGGGCAAACTTGGTCAGTTGCGGCCACAAATCCAGTTTGGCTGCCCAGCAGTCCAGTGGATCTTCAATGTGGAGTGGCAGGGTACTTTCTAAGTATGCCACCACCTGCTGGTTTAGGTCCTGCTCCAGGTCTAGCTGCTGCAGCTGCTGCTGCTGCTGGCAAGTAGTTTCTTCACTAGGCAGATTAAGAAAGCTGCTCATAAGCGACTCTAGACTGAAATTGCTGCTGATGGAGCTGGAACTGATCCTACCCCCCCTCCTGCCACAGCAGCCATGGCAGAGGAACATGAGCGCAGAGGGCATCCTTGGTCAGATCTGTGAGAGGATTAACAATGGCGCAAATAGGCAGCGGCCAACTGACTACATAGGATGTGTCTATAGTAGTTCAGTTTGTCCTCCCTCTCAGTGGGTGTAAAAAGGGCCCCCATTTTGAACTGGTAGCGAGGGTCCAACAAGGTGAAGAGCCAGAAGTCATCCCTCTGCTGAATGGTGACAATTCGGCTGTCACTACACAAGCAAGTGAGCATGCATCGAGCCATTTGTGCAAGTGACTCAGTGGGACTCCCTGCCTCCATCTCCACTGCATATTGCCACAGTGTGTCTGGGTCCTCTGCCTCATCTTCCTCATCGCCCTGTTGGTCCTCTGGCTGCTCCTCCTCCTGTCACCTGTGTGTAAAAACCACCCATTTTGCTACTCATTGCTTGTGCTCCAATGTCCTTCTCTTACTCCTCCAGTTCAGCCCCCACAGGGTTCATGTGTCCATGAGATCTAGACGCTACGTCTCCGGTCCCCTGACCAGCCAGATTTACCATCATCTGTTCCAGGACATGAAGCAGTGGAATGACGTTGTTCATCCCGCAGTCCTGGCGACTGACAAATAACGTGGCCTTAGCAAACGGGAGGTGTCATGTCATGCATGAGCTGCCACTGGCTGTTAAGAGGAGACTGTGTGAATCAGGCCTTCGTGGTAGAATATCTGCTAGGAAACCACTGCTAAGGACAGGCAACAAGCAGAAGAGACTTGTTTGGGCTAAAGAACACAAGGAATGGACATTAGTCCAGTGGAAATCTGTGCTTTGGTCTGATGAGTCCAAATTTGAGATCTTTGGTTCGAACCACTGTGTCTGTGCGACGCAGAAAAGGTGAACGGATGGACTCTACATGCCTGGTTCCCACCGTGAAGCATGGAGGAGGAGGAGGTGTGATGGTGTGAGGGTGCTTTGCTGGTGACACTGTTGGAGATTTATTCAAAATTGAAGGCATACTGAACCAGCATGGCTACCACAGCTTCTTGCAGCGGCATGTTATTCCATCCGGTTTGCGTTTAGTTGGACCATCATTTATTTTTCAACAGGACAATGACACCAAACACACCTCCAGGCTGTGTAAGGGCTATTTGGCTATGAAGGAGAGTGATGGGGTGCTGCGCCAGATGACCTGGCCTCCACAGTCACCGGACCTGAACCCAATCGAGATGGTTTGGGGTGAGCTGGACCGCAGAGTGAAGGCAAAAGGGCCAACAAGTGCTAAGCATATCTGGGAACTCCTTCAAGACTGTTGGAAGACCATTTCAGGTGACTACCTCTTGAAGCTCATCAAGAGAATTCCAAAAGTGTGCAAAGCAGTAATCAAAGCAAAAAGGTGGCTACTTTGAAGAACCTAGAATATGACATATTTTCAGTTGTTTCACAGTTTTTTGTTATGTATATAATTCCACATGTGTTAATTCATACATTTGTTTTGATGCCTTCAGTGTAAATCTATAATTTTCATAAGAAAACTCTTTGAATGAGAAGGTGTGTCCAAACTTTTGGTCTGTACTGTGTATGGCGAAATACAGATACAAATGCAAAAACACAAATGCAATCGCACTCTGCAAACCAGCACTCTGCCCTGCCTCTATGCTGGATGTTGAATAAGGCATTGGTGTACATTTTGGCCAAAGCGTAATAAGCCACTCACCACGTCAAGGTCGCCTTCATGAGTGGTCCCTAACACTAACACGTCCAGGGAGCGCAGGTACAGCATGCACGCCAAACACACTCTGCTTTTAGAGTAGAGTGTGCTTGGCGTGCATGCTGTACCTGCGCTCCCGGGACTTTGTGTGGCTGTCATGGCCCATAACAGGTAGGAACTAGTGTTAGGGACCACTCATGAAGGCGACCTTGACGTGGTGAGTGGCTTATTACGCTTTGGCCAAAATGTACACCAATGCCTTATTCAACATCCAGCATAGAGGCAGGGCAGAGTGCTGGTTTGCAGAGTGCGATTGCATTTGTGTTTTTGCATTTGTATTTGTATTTCGCCATAGCAATGTGCACCTGCATACAGGGTTGTGCGGGCTGAACCCCCCACATTTTTTTCTTTGTAGTATATATTGGAGGCGTAGCAATCTCCAAGCAGTCATGCACACCTGACCAGTTAGTCTGCCCTGGAGGCTGGTTTTAAAGTCAGTATAAGGCCTCTTTCACACTACCGTTTTTTTTCTCCGTTTTGCGGTCCGTTTTTTGCGTTCTGTATACGGTCCATATACGGAACCATTCATTTCAATGGTTCCGCAAAAAAAACGGAATGTGTTCCGTATGCATTCCGTTTCCGTTTTTCCGTTCTGTTGAAAGATAGAACATGTCCTATTATTGCCCGCAAATCACGGTCCGTGGCTCCATTCAAGTCAATGGTTTGCAAAAAAAACGGAGCACATACGGAAATGCATCCGTATGTCTTCTGTTTCCGTTCCGTTTTTTCTGAACCATCTATTGAAAATGTTATGCCCAGCCCAATTTTTTCTATGTAATTACTGTATACTGTATATGCCATATGGAAAAACGGAACGGAACAACGGAACGGAAACTGAACCACAACGGAAGCAAAAAACGGAACAACGAATCCGTGAAAAACGGACCACAAAACACTGAAATGGACATACTGTAGTGTGAAAGAGGCCTAAAACTGAGTCTGCTTATATGGCACCTACCAGTAGCCATTTGGCTCCAGGAGAAGTATATAGTGGGCTCAGCATGCATGTTGGTACTTGCATCCCTGGATCCGATGAAAGCTGTAATGGCACGACCTTCTACATTACAGCCCAGAATGTTAACCACCAGTGATGAGCCTCAGAGGCATTATTCAAATTCACAATTTTTCCAGAATATTTAGGCGAATATTCGTCATATACTCAAAAATTCGTGATCTCGTCATTATTTTCTTGATTGCGAAAATCAGCAATCGGAAAATTAGCAATACGAAAATTTGCGATCAACACTACTCCTAAATAGTGATGGATGAACATAGGCCAGGGCAATTCACGAACGCAAGTTCGGGGCGGGCCACATTCACTTTAATGACAGGCGAACCTGAAAAACCTTCAGGTCATATTCGCAGCCACCAAATACTTACAAGAAGTGCACAAATTGTCCCACAACATTTACAGCCACATACCAGAGGGGGAACAATGGCAAAAATTCCCCGCAAAAATATGTATTTTAACCACCTCAGCTCCCCTAGCTTAAACACCCTTAATGACCAGACCACTTTTTACAATTCTGCACTACACTACTTTCACGGTTATTGCTCGGTCACGCAACTTACCATACAAATGAATTTTACCTCCTTTTCTTCTCACTAATAGAGCTTTTATTTGGTGGTATTCCATTGCTGCTGACATTTTTACTTTTTTTTTTATTAATCAAAATTTACCAAAATTTTTCACTTTCAGTTGTAATTTTTTTTTTAAACTACATTTCTATATAAATTTAGGGGCCCTAATGCGTGATAAGTAGTTGGAAATCAAAATGTGTAAAAAATGCCCTGTGAAATCCTAAAGGTGCTCTTTAGAATGTGGGCTCCTTTGCCCATCTAGGCTGCAAAAAAGTGTCACACATGTGGTATCGCCGTACTCAGGAGAAGTTGGGCAATGTGTTTTGGGGTGTCTTTTTACACATGCCCATGCTGGGTGAGATAAATATATCTGTCAAATGACAACTTTGTATAAAAAAAAAATGGGAAAAGTTGTCTTTTAGAGAGATATTTCTCTCACCCAGCACGGGTATATGTAAAAAGACACCCCAAAACACATTGCCCAACTTCTCCCGAGTACGGCGATACCACATGTGTGACACTTTTTTGCAGCCTAGGTGGGCAAAGGGGCCCAAATTCCTTTTAGGAGGGCATTTTTAGATATTTGGATCCCAGACTTCTTTGCACGCTTTAGGACCCCTAAAATGCCAGGGCAGTATAAATACCCCAAATGTGACCCCATTTTGGAAAGAAAACACCCCAAGTTATTCAATGAGGGGCATGGCGAGTTCATAGAAGATTTTATTTTTAGCGGAAATTGATTTTTTTAAGTTTTTTCTCACAAAGTCTCCCTTTCCGCTAACTTGGGACAAAAAATTCAATCTTTCATGGAATACCTTGGGGTGTCTTCTTTCCGAAATGGGGTCACATGTGGGGTATTTATACTGCCCTGGCATTTTAGGGGCTCTAAAGCGTGAGAAGAAGTCTGGAATATAAATGTTTAAAAACTTTTACGCATTTGGATTCCATGAGGGGTATGGCGAGTTCATGTGAGATTTTATTTTTTATCACAAGTTAGTGGAATATGAGACTTTGTAAGAAAAAATAAATAAATAAGTAATTTCCGCTAACTTATGCCCAAAAAATGTCTGAATGGAGCCTTACAGGGGGGTGATCAATGACAGGGGGGTGATCAGGGAGTCTATATGGGGTGATCACCACCCTGTCATTGATCACCCCCCTGTAAGGCTCCATTCAGACGTCCGTATGTGTTTTGCAGATCCAATCCATGGAACCGTAAAACACATATGGACGTCTGAATGGAGCCTTACAGGGGGGTGATCAATGACAGGGGGTGATCAGGGAGTCTATATGGGGTGATCAGGGGTTAATAGGGGGTTAATAAGTGACAGGGGGGTGTAGTGTAGTGTGGTGCTACTTATTACAGAGCTGCCTGTGTCCTCTGGTGGTCGATCTAAGCAAAAGGGACCACCAGAGGACCAGGTATATTAGACGCTGTTATCAAAATAGCGTCTAATATACCTGTTAGGGGTTAAAAAAATCACATCTACAGCCTGCCAGCGAACGATCGCCGCTGGCGGGCTGTAGATCCATTCGCTTACCTGCAGTTCCTGTGAACGCACGCGCCTGTGTGCGCGCGTTCACAGGAAATCTCGCGTCTTGCGAGATGACGCGCCGATTCGTGACTGTGCCTGAGTGAGCCGCCTTAGGCGGTACGGAGGCGGTTAATCAGGGGCCATTTTTATGCGTCTTAAAGGGAAATTCTCAGAAATGTTCCCTGCTGGAGCCTAGAAAATTTTTATTTTAGGCCACGGGAGTACGGTCCTTAAAAATTAGGCATTCACCTGACATAAAATAAATTGTGATTATGTGGCTGGAGGTACATTATGCAGTCAATGGATACAAATTTTAATGTAGGCCACTGGAGTACAGGCCCCAAACATTAGGCATTCAACGGACAGAAAAGAACAAGTAAATTATGTGGCTGGAGGTATATTAGACGGTCATTGGATATAAATTTTACTGCATGCCAGTGGACTACAGGTCCCAAACATTAGGCATTTACCGGACAGAAAAGAACAATTGACAATGTGGCTGGAGGTACATTAGGCGGTGACCGTATAACAATTTTACTGTTGGCCAGTTAGATTACAGGCCCCAAAAATTATGCATTCACTGTACATAAATGTAATTATGTGGATGGAGTTATATTAGACGGCCTTTCAAAATCAATTTTAATGCAGGCCAGTGTAGTACAGGCCCCAAACATTAGGCATTCACCGGACAGAAAAAAAAAAGTAATTATGTGCCTGGAGGTATATTAGATAGTCATTGGATATCAATTTTACTGCAGGCCAGTACAAATAGATGTCAAAGACATATGTTTAAAAAAACAAAAAATGTAAAATTGGATTAAAAACATGGCTATCATAATCCCCCCTTTTGAAAAAAAAAATTATAACAGTTGAAATTCGAAAACACGTGGTTGTCACAGGTGTTGAATTCCTCAGAGATCCATGCCTTATTCATTTTTAGAAATGTGAGGTAGTCCACATAGTCGTGAGCTAGGCGAGTGTGGTTATCTGTCACAATCCCCCCTGCTGTGCTGAACGTCCTTTCGGACGAAGGGGCAAGCCAAGAGTTCCATGGCAAATTGTGCCAGCTCTGGCTATTTGCGGTCCCCAATGCACAGGCAACGTCCGTGTGGCGGCCAGGACGGATTGCGACCCATTCAACTTGAATGGGTACGTGATCCGCACACACCGCAAAAAGATAGAATAAGTTCTGTTTTTTTTGTGGTGCTGAGGCACGGACACAAACACCACGGAAGCACTCCATAGTGCTTCTGTGGGGTTCCGATTCGCGCTTCCATTCCACATCTTTGTGATTGCAGACCCATTCAAGTGATTGTGTACCTGCCGTGTGCGGGCCGTAATACGGCCACGGCACACAACGTTCGTGTGCAAGAGGCCTCAGTGAGAGCCACCGGATAGTTCGTGCTATCCCCATGAATGTCTAGCACACTTAGCATTTTGTCCAACACATAGTCCCCAGCTACCAAGCTGGCATGTACCAGGCTCACCTGGTTCATTGAATCCAACAATACTTGGACTGGACTGCCATCCACCACAATGTCACACATTTTTGTCGGAGTCTCTAGTCCCGTTATCTTAACACCTACCGACTCAGCAGGTAGCGACTGTCGCCGACTCTCACCACAGTTCATGGCTTTTGAGGTAGTAGAGCACTGCTCAGTAACATGCCCAACCTCCAGAGCCTTGCTTACTATCACTTTATCTGCTACACAAGCAATAACAGGAACGCTCTTACCCATTGACGTCACTGGTTCGGCGCTCCCGGGAAATGAGAGTGCTGGTACTCCAAGGACATCTCCCCCAAGGTAATCATCCTTCTCCTGGATCTTGGGAACCTCCTGCCCTTGGTTCCTGGTGCCACGATCACATAAAGGCTCCTCAATGCAGTAGCTGCCATGAGAAATGCCTTGACCTTGAATCCAGTGTTCTTTCTCAGGATGATGAGTCACACATTTTTCCTCGATTCTCCAGACACACAATTTGAAGCACTTTCTCTGCTCCATAGCTGCCAAAAAAACTAAAAGTCTCAGCCCAGCACAAATTCTACCTCCAGGGTCTCTCATTTCATTGTACAGAGCCATAGTCCGTTACAAAGGTCAGAGCCACCGTGGTATCTGTCTCTGGTCCCCTGTCCAGGAAGTTCAGTATGGTGGGCATAGCCCGGGATACTTGTTGGTGACCATCTAGAGTGACTCCCAGCGGGATTCCCCTAATCACCAAATCGCAGGACCACAGGACAATCAGGTGCACACATTCCCACTTGACGGCATCTCCAGCAGCAGTCTCTCTTTTGCTGGACAGCTGCATGCTGTAGTAGTTGGTTGCTCCTAGCAACGGCATTATGGCACCGCCACACATCCTCTCTAGGACTCTGTACACATTTGCAGATAAGATTTGAACTCCTGAGAGCCGAACCTCTCTTAATCTAACCTTGCTCCCTTTCGTTGCCCTTAGCAACGGCACACATCACCTTTTCCTTTGGAACTCCAGGCACATCACCAACAACTTGGACCTTTACAAAGTACCCATTCAGCGTTGAAGACTTTCTCTTCAGGGCCAACTGCATGAAACCGCACCATTTCACTTTCTGTACAACCCATCTGTTTGGCCAAGTTTTCCTGCCGTTTTATCTGCCACAACTGCCTGACATATTCCTCCATGAGACCCATGGTCTGTAGCAGCACAGTTTCTGCAACTTGGGCTTCTACATTTCAGCAAGTTTTCCTTGCAACACAGAAGAAGTGTCCAAATTAGCAAGAGCAGCAGCTTCTTCAGACACCCAAGCTTTCAGCCCTTTAAATGTCCAACGCAATTTCATGCAATGTAGCAAAAGTGTCTGGACTAGAAGCATTCAGAAGCACCTGCAGCTTTTGTCATGCCATTGCCCTTAGCAACGGCGTTGTGCCCTTTTAGCATGGACATTGCCTGCATCCTCCACCACATGTAAGGGATCGCTCTCTCTCAGGGGTCGGCAATGACAGACTTTGCATCAACAGGCGGTTTAAAGTTCATACTGTGCTTTATTGTGGGCACTTCCACACCAGCACAAACATAGGCCTCTTGAACACGGCCGTAGTGCTCCCGTGGCCGTATTGCAGGCCGCATACGGAGGTTCCGCAATACACGGGGCACCGGCAGTGTCCATTCTGCATCACAGATGCGAAGCCATTCACTTGAATGGGTCCGCATATCCGGTGCAGTGGTGTTCCGTTCCGTGCTTCGGTTTGGCAAAAAAATAGAACTTGTTCTATCTTTTAGCAGAACAGATGGATCCGCATGAGGCTTCCCCACAGTTGGTGCCCGTGCATTGCGGACCGCAATTTACGTTCCGCAATGCACGGACACGGAGCCCTTATGTTCTTGGGCAAGAGGCCATAAACAAAGCAAAATAAACACCTGCCTGTCTAGGCACTACCTAATACATAGATCATTTCTACCTCACCTATATAGCACAGTCCACACACTGGGTAATAAGATCCGGCTTTTCTCAGCCTCGTGGCCCCTCAGCCCTCCTGGCTGAGAACAGACAGAGCCTCTGTTTCCAAGTCCTCCTGGACTCATACACTGAGGGCTGGTTTATCCCCCCCCAGTGATTAAATCCAGCTGGTCTCACCTGGTCAGGCGAATACCTGTGTTGGAATAGGGGTGTGGACTGAAATATCCACCCCCTCCACACCTCTATCATGTATAAGGCCTGTCACTGCCTCACATTGGACATATAAATTTGTACAATTTCCTGTAAAATGTCCTCAATAATAAAAAGTTGGGAATTTTTTTTAGTTGCCAAATTATTATTTGAGGGGCCCCATGCTAGATTTATTATGTCAGGGACAACACATTGTGTTTGATGTTGACAGAGTATCTCTCCTATGCACTTGTCGTTATTTAAACTTTAATCACTCTGTTCGCCACTGCTGTGACTTGCTCTTTGTGCCACGTGGCTTGTAAATGGCGTTGCCAAATCACTGCTGGTAGTCGCCAATAATTCCTCATCACTGGATTTTTTGTGGCATGTGGGTGTAACAAACAGAGCCACTGGGTCTTGCAGTTAATGTGTCTCTACCACACAGTGCTGAAACATCTGCATTCCATTTTATTTTTAAACAAAAGACCAAAAATGTTTTCAAATAAAGATGCATTCAGATATATATGTAAACAATAGGTGTCTGTACATACTGTATGTATGTTTTTTAAGAAAAAGAATGCCTATATGTATGTATATAAAACACACCAAAAGACTACTATTCTATTAGTAAACGTGATCAAAAATGTTTTATCTAAAGAAGAAATATATGCAGATAAACTTATGCTCTGAAAACATCTCTGCTTATATTTGTTTTTTCATTAAAAAAGTATATAAACACAAACAACAATTAGATGGTTATCTAATGTATGTAAAAGACCGCTATACACTAACGATACTAAAAAAACAATACCAAGAAAATGCCTGTCACACACAAAGAACTTAAAGACTTATACTAACTATAGCTAAAACTAATAATTATAACAATTCTTTTTTTATTTTTGTAAAATGACAAAAATCTATGCACGTTTAATTTACTCACACAAATTATTACCTACACTAACTATAGGTAAAATAATAACTCTTTATTATTTTTTTAAAAATATATACAGTACACACCAAAAGTTTGGACACACCTTCTCATTCAAAGAGTTTTCTTTATTTTCATGACTATGAAAATTGTAGATTCACACTGAAGGCATCAAAACTATGAATTAACACATGGAATTATATACATAACAAAAAAGTGTGAAACAACTGAAAATATGTCATATTCTAGGTTCTTCAGAGTAGCCACCTTTTGCTTTGATTACTGCTTTGCACACTCTTGGCATTCTCTTTATGAGCTTCAAGAGGCAGTCACCTGAAATGGTTTTCACTTCACAGGTGTGCCCTGTCAGGTTTAATAAGTGGGATTTCTTGCCTTATAAATGGGGTTGGGACCATCAGTTGTGTTGTGGAGAAGTCAGCTGGATACACAGCTGATAGTCCTACTGAATAGACTGTTAGAATTTGTATTATGGCAAGAAAAAAGCAGCTAAGTAAAGAAAAAACGAGTGGCCATCATTACTTTAAGAAATGAAGGTCAGTCAGTCCGAAAAATTGGGAAAACTTTGAAAGTGTCCCCAAGTGCAGTCACAAAAACCATCAAGCGCTACAAAGAAACTGGCTCACATGCGGACCGCCCCAGGAAAGGAAGACCAAGAGTCACCTCTGCTACGGAGGATAAGTTCATCCGAGTCACCAGCCTCAGAAATCGCAGGTTAACAGCAGCTCAGATTAGAGACCAGGTCAATGCCACACAGAGTTCTAGCAGCAGACACATCTCTAGAACAACTGTTAAGAGGAGACTGTGTGAATCAGGTCTTCATGGTAGAATATCTGCTAGGAAACCACTGCTAAGGACAGGCAACAAGCAGAAGAGACTTGTTTGGGCTAAAGAACACAAGGAATGGACATTAGACCAGTGGAAATCTGTGCTTTGGTCTGATGAGTCCAAATTTGAGATCTTTGGTTCCAACCACCGTGTCTTTGTGCGACACAGAAAAGGTGAATGGATAGACTCTACATGCCTGGTTCCCACCGTGAAGCATGGAGGAGGAGGTGTGATGGTGTGGGGGTGCTTTGCTGGTGACACTGTTGGGGATTTATTCAAAATTGAAGGCATACTGAACCAGCATGGCTACCACAGCATCTTGCAGCGGCATGCTATTCCATCCAGTTTGCGTTTAGTTGGACCATTGTTTATTTTTCAACAGGGCAATGACCCCTGTTGAAGGAGAGTGATGGGGTGCTGCGCCAGATGACCTGGCCTCCACAGTCACCGGACCTGAACCCAATCGAGATAGTTTGGGGTGAGCTGGACCGCAGAGTGAAGGCAAAAGGGCCAACAAGTGCTAAGCATTTCTAGGAACTTCTTCAAGACTGTTGGAAGACCATTTCAGGCGACTACCTTTTGAAGCTCATCAAGAGAATGCCAAGAGTGTGCAAAGCAGTAATCAAAGCAAAAGGTGGCTACTTTGAAGAACCTAGAATATGACATATTTTCAGTTGTTTCACACTTTTTTGTTTTGTATATAATTCCACATGTGTCAATTCATAGTTTTGATGCCTTCAGTGTGAATCTACAATTTTCATAGTCATGAAAATAAAATAAAAACACTTTGAATGAGAAGGTGTGTCCAAACTTTTGGTCTGTACTGTATATATCATGCTTGAGAAAGGCTCTGTATTTTGAGCCGAAACGTCGCCACTGTGGCCCAATAAATATATTTTTTGTACTACTGGATGTGCTGTCCTTTTCCGTATATATATATATATATATATATATATATATATATATATATCACACAATGAAAAAAAAAAGAAAACAGCAGCAAAATCCTCAGACCATGGGAAAAACGGTCATCAATGGTTGTAGTTCTCCAAAAAAGAGGCAGCACTCCAATGTAAAAGTGAAATGACCCACTTTATTCCCCTCTGCAACGTTTCAATTGCTCATTGCAGTCTTTATCAAGCATACAAACTGGTGTCAAAATATACACATTTATACCCACAATGCCTTGTGAGTCAATTAGTGAGTTAATCAGTGACAATTATATAATCAAATATACAAAATGTTTAAAAATACATGATCCAATGTGAGAACAAAATACAAAAAGTATAAAACACATAATAGATCAGTGAAGCACATATCTCGTGAAGTCATGGTTATTGGTCTTCAAAAATCACATACATCAATACATATTTCCATAAAGTGCCATGTGCATTTATTCAAAATGATCACCTGTGTGTGCTAAATAGCGGTCAGTCGCCCGCATAAGTTATATAGAAAAATAACTTACACAGCGGTATACTATGATGGCGTCCATCACGGCGTCCCCAGTCCGTCATTGTGCATGCCCGGTTACCTAGGAAACCAGTACGCACAAGATCCCGTGGCGCGTCACCTGATACGTGACGTCAGTCGCGAGGCGTGCACTGGCAACCTGACTCCTGCCCCGGAGCGTGACGAGCCAGATGGTTATGTCCCAGCAGCCAAGTCACCGGATCACGTGAACATGTCACATGAGCCGTAACTCGGCAACCGGAAAGCGTCCCACCACCGGCAGATCACTACCACCCAGGGCAGGATAGGGCACCGCAAATCCAGACGGGGAAAGAATTCACATGTAGGGCATGATCAGGTTGCATAATATTACTTAGAGAGTTTAGATGAATACTGATGACGAAGGATATCAAGCCGTATATTTCGGAAGCAGATGGAGACATAGGTCCCTTACAGGGACAGTGCCTCTATAGAAAAATAAAATAAGTAGTATTGAAGCTAATTGGAAAAGGTGCGGTTTATGTGGTTGTGTCACTTTAGTGACCATTGCCACACACCTATTATGGCACCTGGGTATCGAGTGCTATCAACACCCTATATCCTCTGAGCCAAAGTCCACCCATAATCCTCATCTAAAGCTGAGTGAAAATCTTCCATTCACGACTTATCCACACTGTATTTATTTATCTGAATAAACTGCGATTTCAACCCCATTCCCCCACCATGGGACTAAAACACCGTAGATGGTAGCCATCTTTTTCTACTGCTGTGGTGATAAACTTGAAAAAATAAAAAAAATCGATCAGAGCCGATAAGATCTAAAAATAGAAGAAAAGAAGAGCAAAAACATGATAAGTAAGGCTACTTTCACACTTGCTTTGGGAGCGGATCCGTCTGGTGTCTGCACAGACGGATCCGCTCCTACAATGCAGACGATGGGATCCGTTCAGAACGAATCCGTCTGCATTATATTTCAGAAAAAATTCTAACTGAAAGTTAGTTAGACGGATCCGTCCAGATTTTACTTTGAAAGTCAATGGGGGACGGATCCGTTTGAAATTGAGCCATATTGTGTGAACTTCAAACGGATCCGTCCCCATTGACTTACATTGTAAGTCTGGACGGATCCGTTTGGCTGAACCCTTGGATTTAATAACTGGTTGAATCTCCTTTGGCAGCCAAACATTTCCTGTAGTTGCAGATCAGACGTGCACAACGGTCAGGAGTAATTCTTGACCATTCCTCTTTACAGAACTGTTTCAGTTCAGCAATATTCTTGGGATGTCTGGTGTGAATCGCTTTCTTGAGGTCATGCCACAGCATCTCATTTGGGTTGAGGTCAGGATTCTGACTGGGCCACTCCAGAAGGCGTATTTTCTTCTGTTTAAGCCACACCTTCTTCTGTTGAGCTTCAGCTGATGGACAGATGACCTTAAGTTCTCCTGCAAAATGTCTTGATAAACTTGGGAATTCATTTTTCCTTTGATGCTAGCAATCCGTCCAGGCACTGCAAATCAGCCCCAAACCATGATGCCCCACCACCATACTTCACAGTTGGGATGAGGTTTTGATGTTGGTGTGCTGTGCATCTTTTTCCCCACACATAGTGTTGTGTGTTTCTTCCAAACAACTCAACTTTGGTTTCATCTGTCCACAGAATATTTTGCCAGTACTGCTGTGGAACATCCAGGTGCTCTTGTGTAAACTGTAAACGTGCAGCAATGTTTTTTTTGGACAGCAGTGGCTTCCTCTGTGGTATCCTCCCATGAAATCCACTTTTGTTTAGTATTTTACGTATCGTAGATTTGCTACCAGAGATGTTAGCATATGCCAGAGACTTTTGTAAGTCTTTAGCTGACACTCTAGGATTCTTCTTGACCTCATTGAGCAGTCTGCGCTGTGCTCTTGCAGTCATCTTTACAGGACGGCCACTCCTAGGGAGAGTAGCAGCAGTGCTGAACTTTCTCCATTTATAGATAATTTGTCTTACCGTGGACTGATGAACAGCGAGGCTTTTGGAGATACTTTTATAACCCTTTCCAGCTTTATGCAAGTCAACAATTCTTAATCGTAGGTCTTCTGAGAGCTCTTTTGGGCATTATTCACATCAGGCAATGCTTATTTTGAAAAGAAAACCCAGAACTGGTATGTGTTTTTTATAGGGCAGGGCAGCTGTAACACCTCCAATCTCATCTCATTGATCGGACTCCAGTTGGCTGACACCTCACTCCAATTAGCTCTTGGAGATGTCATTAGTCTAGATGTTCACATACTTTTTACACCTGCACTGTGAATGTTTACATGGTGTGTTCAATAAAAACATGGTAACATTTAATTCTTTGTGTGTTATTAGTTTAAGCAGACTGTGATTGTCTATTGTTGTGACTTAGATGAAGATCAGATCACATTTTATGATCAATTTGTGCAGAAATCCATATAATTCCAATGGACATACTTTTTCTTGCAACTGTATATTACATATATTCAGTGTCCACACGGTTGGAATTTTTTTTTGGGGGGGAATGGTTAAATGTACCTGTGAGTGATAAAGAGAAATTAAGTGTCAGGCCTCAGTTGTCCATTTCCGTGAATTTCACATGGTTGGAATTGAAATGTTTTTTGGGACTTGCTCAATTTAATAAAACCAGCATATAGGCGATCAACACTAATACACAGGCCAGCACACAAAGTATCTGTAAGGGATAACGAATTTAAGCCTAAATCAGTTTCCCTTTATTTCTGTGTTCACAAACACGTTTCCAATCAATTTCTTTATTTTTTATTGGGATCTGATTATATTCAAACTAGCAGCATATATGCAATATTACTACACCAATAGACAGGGTAGCACATAAAAGTACCTGGGAGTGATTTTAGGCCCAAATCCATTTCCCTATTTCACACGTTTTTTATCAACCATATTTTTCGCTTTATAAGACGCACCTGATTATAAGACAGACCTAGGTTTTTGAGGAAGAAAATAAGAAAAAAAATATTTTGAACCAAAATGGTGGTCTGGGGATGACATTGTTATGGGGGACCTGTGGATGACGCACTGTTATGAGGGATCTGTGGATGACAATGTTATAGAGGTTCTGTGGCTGACGCACTGTTATGGGGGATCTGTGACTGATGCACTGTTATGGGGGATCTGTGGGTGACACACTGTTATGGGGGACCTGTGGCTGACACACTATATGGGGGATCTGTGGCTGATGCACTGTTATGGGGGATCTGTGGCTGATGCACTGTTATGGGGGATCTGTGGCTGATGCACTGTTATGGGGGATCTGCGGCTGACGCACTGTTATGGGGGACTTGTGGATGACACACTGTTATGGGGGATCTGTGGATGTCACACTATTATGGGGATCTGTGGATGATACACTGGATCTGTGGATGATGCACTGTTATGGGGGATGTGTGCTGTGACACATAGGGCTATATGTGTTAATGACACATATAGCATCTTATTCTGGTCCCCCTCATGGCCCTATGTTTCCATGTTTCACAGCATTACTTTATTAATATGTGTCCCATTACACTCTGCGCACAGCAGCCTCTTTGTATGTAAAGTCTATTTCTTTAATGCTGAAGCAATCGCTTTCCTTTGATAAACTAGCCTAATCGCCTGAAACAGTACTCACTCCAATACACAAGGTAGTGCACTAGGGTAGTGCACAGGGTAGGACATTATCTGAGAAGCCCAAAAATGTCTGGGCTATAGAAGGGTTCCAAACTAAAGACCCAGAGCCAGAATGTGGGTAGAAGCAGCACCAACTATCTGACCAGAAGCAGTGGTAGTAGTAGTATTCAAATCCACAGTTGTTCCTGTTGGATTCGGAAACATTATAGTTGAGGAGAATGAGGATGAGATTGTGGATTAGATGGCTTATTCTTCCTCTCAATCGCGGCTTGATAATGTGGAGGTGACTTCAGAGTCTGACACCATGCCATGGAGCCAGGGGTCACAGGGTTCCTCCTGCTCCTCCTCCTTGCAATCCCAAAGAAGGATTTCAGTGGAGTCCTCCCAGTCTGCACTGCCCCTGTCTAGAGGGGCGCTTTCCTTTTTCCTAAGAATTGGCAAGAAAGCCCCACCACGCCCTACGGCAGATAGTCAAGAGAATCACCCTGTTGATGACTTGTGTGAGAGCAGTCAGCATTTGTACTGCCCTGAGGAGGAGGAGGTTACAGACCCCAGGCATAACCATGTTGGTGGTGGTAGTAGTAGTTGCCCCCATAGCTTCACTATTGGCATTGGGGGCAGCAACAGTGATAGTTGGGGAAGAGAAGGGGGACAAAGAACCCACCATTATATCCCACAGTCTGATAGAAGCAAAAGGGTGAAGGACCTGGGAGCCGTATCAGGGTGCTGAGGAGAACGCAACATCAAAGGAGGGGGGTGTTGGCAGAAGCAATAAAGATCAGAGGCCACGTACCTCCCAAAGAACATCCTTGGCCACGTATTCTTCGGGATCTGGGGATGCTGTTGACGGGATCTGGGGACACAGTGGGTGAGTTAGGCCCAAAAATGCCGGAGGTAAGCCCAGCTCGGCCGCCTCTACTTCTGTGTGGGTATCTCCCATTGGTCAGTTTTTCTTCATATTGCTGTGCAGTGACCGGACTGCAGGGGCGCAGCTCACGTTTCTGCAGCTCCCTGGGCTAGCATGTAGTTATTAGTGATGAGCAGCAGGGGCTATATTCGAATTTGCAATATTTCACAAATATTTTGTAGAATATTCATCATATATTCGCGAATTTCAAGAATTTGAGATTATTTTATTGAATGCAAAAAATCTGCAATGTAACAATCGCGGAATGCAAATTCGTAATGTGAAATACAGGCGTGGGTTACTTTGGCTACATTTTTCAAGGTGCTAGAAGTTTCATGAGTTTCTCCTAAGACTGGAGAAAATGCTTGGCATGGCAGAACATTACAATAGCTTTATATGCAGATAGAGTGAAGTGCTCCAATATATTCGCGATTGCGCTAATCGGCAGTAATTAGAATATTTCACATTTTAGCAGGTCTGGCTACAGATTACTGATTGGTGCACTAAGTATTGTTGTGAACATTGCTTCCTTCTCATTGGCCCACAAGCAAGAAGCAGAGAGGAATCATGTGTTCAGATGAAAAAAAAATGCTGAATATTCGATATAACGAATATACGGTATAGCACTATATTATAAATATTTGCGAATTCTCGAACTGGCGATATTCACGATAAAAATTCTCTATTTGAATATTCGTTTTCAACACTAGCAGTGATGGGAAGGATAGCACTGGATTCCTTTGGGATACACTCTGGTGTTGAGGGATCTCCTGCCAGATGGTAGTGAAGGTGCCCTTGATGGTACAGGGCTTTAGGTGCAGGGAAGGCAGGTTCCCTGAGGTTCGTGATACTAGCACCCTTGGGTGCAAATGAAGTGTGTAAATAAAAAGGAGTCAGTTTGCATAAATACCTGGAACGTTTTCTGGTAATCAGTTGAATTGAGGTAGATGTACAGGTTCATTGACATGGAAGACGTAGTTGTATTGTAATCCACACAATGCACGTCTAAAGGGATTCTGTCACCAGGTATCACCCCTTTAAGATAAAAATATGGTTATGTTCAGGGAGCTTTAACCATTTCTAATGTGGTCTTATAAATGTAATCTTTAGGCTCATTTTGCTAAAAATACGGTATTACTAACCTGTCAGTCATAAAAATAAGGTGCCCAAGGGGATGTAAATGGCTCCAAGCTGCCGCCCTCACCTGCTGCCGTTCGTGCCCAGCGCCGCCTCATAATCTTCTGTGACGCCTCCAGCTCTCCCTCTGTAACATCGCTGTGAAAGCCTCCCTCTGTAACATCGCTGTGAAAGCCTCCTGCTCGCTCTCTCTCCCTCCTCCCTCCTCCCTCTGTAACATCGCTGTGAAAGCCTCCTGCTGCTGTAACATTGCGAGGGAGGCTTTCACAGCGATGTTACAGAGGGAGAGCTGGAGGCGTCACAGAAGATAATGAGGCGGCGCTGGGCACGAATGGCAGCAGGTGCGGGCGGCAGCTTGGAGCCATTTACATCCCTTTGGGCACCTTATTTTTATGACTGACAGGCTAGTAATAGCGTATTTTTAGCAAAATGAGCCTACAGATTACATTTATAAGACCACATTAGAAATGGTTAAAGCTCCCTGAACATAACCATATTTTTATCTGGAGGGGGTGAAACCTGGTGACAGAATCCCTTTAAGTTAGCTGTGGCTGCAATCTAAGTAACAGTAATAGATATGTTTTGCCTTCCTGGTTTACTCACAATTTGCATAAGCATTGTCCCCACTGGAATACGGAATGCGGCTATACAGCTAGCACTTCACTGTAGACTGTGAACAGGCACTGGAGGCTAACTCCTGTCTCACAATGGTTGCTAGAGGGGTCCATAGGCTAAGGTAACACTCTCACCTCCACTAGGCTCTCCTTATACACTCTTAACACACTGGATCACGTTTGTCCATCCCTTGAGGCCTAACCTTGTTCTGCACACAACTCAGAAGGGTAGCTAAATGTTAGCTAATTTCCAGGTCCAGCAGGTCCAGCCCTAGCTTTGGTCCTCCACTTCCGTTATCTGTCCCTTTCAGTCTGGCTGAGGCATCTGACTTCTGTGGGTCTGATGCTGTAGGTAGCCTTCTTCAACTGGGAGCTAAACTTGTGCAGCCCTTGTTGCACTTCTCTCACTGCTGCACTTAACGGAACTTAATTTGGACTGTTCTCCACTCACTCTACATATATATATATATATATATCTATATATATATATATATAGTGCCAGAGCACCACCTAGGGGTGATTAGATGTAATGACGTGTAAGGTGTAAACAGCCTTTTAGAAGGAATTACAGGAATATACTACATAGCATAGCAGGACTTACTGCAAATACCCCTAAACATACAGGGCCCCACTTCTAATATGTAGTGGGCTACTGCAGCTGGAAGACATAAGCATTGACTTGTGC
Source organism: Bufo gargarizans (assembly GCF_014858855.1). Taxonomy (NCBI): domain Eukaryota; kingdom Metazoa; phylum Chordata; class Amphibia; order Anura; family Bufonidae; genus Bufo; species Bufo gargarizans. The sequence goes on from NC_058081.1 coordinate 545,663,590, forward strand.
CATATGTACAAGAGCAAAATAAAACGTGGGCACCACAGCTCTATTAAACCAGTGCCCCATCTTGCCACTGTTGCTGTCTGTCTGCCCATTATCACGTTTTGTTCGGCTGCTGCAGCCTGCATAATGCTACTAATGCCTCTCAATTGTCAGTTTCACTTTCCACATGGTTGAATAAAATAAAAAAATTGGGGGGAGGGTTACAGTTTTTTTTTTAATGCGGCTATACAGCTAGCACTTCACTGTAGACTGTGAATAGGCACCGGAGGCTAACTCCTGTCTCACAATGGTTGCTAGAGGTGTAGTGTACGGGAGAGTAATACCCCGTCACTACAGAAGGGTCACTTGGGTATTGTCGTTCCCCCTGTATTTTTGGGGAGGTTGGTATAGAATATCTTATAATGTCATGCTATGTATTTTCCTGTTACTGTGAAACGTGCATTTGCAGGCCGGCTAGGGTGTAGTTCCAGCTCTGAGTCACTAGAGGGAGCTAGGGAACCCTAGGTTATATAAGGCCCAGTCAGGAAGTAGTAGCAGGAGAGACAGACAGTGGGAGCAGAGGTCAGAGATGATCCTGTGTCTGAGTGGAAGCCAGGCTATGGGCCTGTGAGAGCAAAGCAGGCCCCAAGCCTGCCGGCTAGGAGAGGGTAGTAAAGTCCCTGTAACCGGGTTCCGGATCCAAGGAAAAGGTTCCCCTCCTGAGTCATCATCCGTTTAGCTGAAGCAGCATAAGCCAGACACCAGCCAAGACACAGATTACCACAGAGGCCGATCAGATAAGCAAGAGGTACTCAAGATAACAGAGGAGGTACTAGATAAGGACAGCTTCAAGGGTACGCCAGATAAAGGGCATTAGACCTTGGAGGGAAAGTCACGTGTAGCGGGACCAGTCAGGAATAGTGTGCAAGCCGCCTGTACTGCATCTCCTGCAATTAACACTCTGTATTATACATTGCTAATACCGGCCATTCTGTAATTCCCAAGAACCACCTGTATTGCTACAAGAAACCAACCGTCTTTCATGGAACTGTGCTGTACCTGTGTCCATGTATTATCCTGACTGATATTCAGTAAAAGTTCCAGTTTTTGTTGGCTATCCTGTGCTTGCTTCATTCTTCCACCATACTTTACACGGCGTGTCACCGTTTAATTGACACTGGCATCACGAACTTTTAACATCTGCCTGTTCCTGTATTGGCCCCAATTGAAGACGACAGTGGATCCCAGGTTAGTGGTCAATCTGCACTACAAAGCCCAGCATACACTACTGACCCCCTGGGACACTGCAGAGGGGTCCATAGGCTAAGGTAACACTCTCACCTCCACTCCATATAAAGCAGAATCACCCCTCTGAACAAACAGAGGTGGTAGCCAGCCATTGCAGCAGGAGTTTCCCTTTCCGCTTCTATCGCTCAGGCTCCTCCTCTTCCGCTCTATTGACAGCTATCAATGATGGAAAAAGTGGCCAGGAAATAACACGCCCAGCAATCCGTTGGTGTGCAAGCTTAATTCCCACCTGACCAAGTCACTGGAGGTGCAGTTGCTGCTGTACCATTTAGTCGAGTCTGCTGCCTTTAGGTAACTAAAGGCCTGCCTCAGCCTCCCTGGAAGATTCCTAGCTGCCATTATTTCTCAAATAAAGCCATCCCTGCCTTGTACTATCATGTGGCGGACCACTTGGGCCTCCTTCTGCGATTCTCGCTGTATGGCAAGGTTCACGCCACGGTGGACACCTGGAGCAGCTCTTATGGGCAGGGACAGTACATGTCTTTCATGGCCCCTTGGGACAATGTTTTTTTCTGGCAGCAGTGAGGCAGCACCCAAACAAGGAGGCCAGATTCTTTTGACCCCTCCACAATTGTGTCGGCCTGGCTCCCACACCAGGCACTTATCCGTCTCTTTCTCCATGGACATGTTTCGGTCCCCAGCAGCAGCAGGGCACAGGATCTCTAGCACTACCCCTTCTTCCTATCACATGTGTCAGGTCAAGCATTGTCACTCTGTGTTGGAGCAGATTGGCCTGGAAGGAGTAGCCACACCAGCAAGCAGTTGCTCAAGTACATCAAGCAGCAAGCATCCCGCTGGCTGTTACCCCACCAATTCCAACTGGGCAAGGTGGTCAATGACAATGGGCTACCCTGAACTTTGACGAAGTAACACATGCTTCTTGCATGGTGCACGTCATCAACCTAGTGGTGCAGCACTTTCTAAATAAGTAAAAATTGGCTTGTGCAAGGTGGTGGCAAGGTCCAGGAGACTGTCCAAGCACTTCAGCCATTCTTATGTGGTGAGAAACGCGCTCCTGGACCTGCAGCGACAGAACAGCCTGCTGCTACACCTCTCACTCCGAAATGTGCCAATTAGATGGAATTCAACGTTGTACATGCTCAAGCATTTGTACGAGCAGCGGAAAGCCATAAACAATTTTGTCATGCACCAGACAGCCTCAGGTCAGGCCATCAAGGTCAGAACAGACGATTACGCTCATGCAGCAGGGAACTACTGCAGAAAAAGAGCAGCTGAAGCAACTTGCTGTCCAGTTGGGGTAACACAAAGGGAATCTTCCATGAAGGAGTAGGATGATGAGGATGAAGAAGATGCCACAGCAAAAGGAGGAGGTGGAGGAGCAAGAGGACAATGATGAGGATATCACTGACTAATACACCCATTGTCTTAGTGGGGAGCAGAGCCAAAAAGAAGAGTTTCCTCAGGCATGCTGGCCTGAATGGGCACCTGCATGCTGGCTTGCTAAACAGTAACAGGCGTATCATTGACATCAGGAGGTCTGATGATTACTGGATAGCCATGCTTTTAGACCCTCGTTACTAAGGCAGAATGAGGGAATATTTTCCTCTGGCAGAAAGGGAGGACAAATTACGTTACTACCAGGAAACACAGTGTATACAGCTTGCTGCAACTTACAGCAAGCAGATGATTGCCACCAGCATGTCTCAAAGGGAGGCCCCCGTCCGCCCCCCGCAGAGTCAGCCCCCCTTTTTCCTCCCTGAGCAGCAGCCATTTCAGCCTCCTCAACATGATGGAGCAGTTTTCCATATGCCACGCATGGCTGAGGGCAGTCAGCAAGCCAACAGCTCCCGCCTCAACATAAGTTCAGGCCTACAGTACCTAAATTATGGCCAGTCTCTCTCGCATACCCAGTTCCCTTACACCATGGATTTTTGGGCAGGCAGACTGGAAAAGTGGCCTGAACTAGCACAACACACTAGCTTCTTTCTTACCCTGCCTTCAGTGTCATTTCAGAGAGGGTTTTCCGCCCCGTGAGGGGCAATCAAAAGGACCAAGTTGTCCTCCACCAATATCCAAAACATCACTTTTGTCAAAATGAACCAAGCCTGAATTCAGGAGGATTTTCACACTCCTCTGGCTGATTCCAATGTATAGACTACTTCCACCTTGCCTTTCTGGCAGTGCCCCATCTTGCCACTGTTGCTGTCTGTCTGCCCGCCCATTATCACGTTTTGTTCGGCTGCTGCAGCCTGCATAATGCTACTAATGCCTGTCAATTGTCAGTTTCACTTTCCACATGGTTGAATAAAATAAAAAAATTGGGGGGAGGGTTACAGTTTTTTTTTAAAGCGCAGCATAAATGTACATGATTACTGCCTCAATACTGACATTTTCTCACAGTCCAGGCAATGCTGGGGTCTGCATCATACCACTAATGCCTAAGCGTCATTTTCCCTGTACCCACTTTCCACATGGTTGAATTTTTTTAATTTTTTTGTTGTGATTGTTAACATTATTGAAATGTAAATATTTTTTTTTTATTTGGGGGGGAGTGGTTAACAGGGTTTAAATTTTATGAGGCGACATATGTACTGTATGTGATCACTGTACAGAAATTTTCTCACAGTCCAAGCAGGCTGAATGCGATCAATAGACCTCTTCTTGCTGTGACACCCCATCTTGCCACTCTTGCTGTCTGTCTGCTAACCTACCATCATGCTGTGTACGGCTGCTACATGCTGCGGCCTGCATCATGTCATTCATGCCACTTTCCAACCATCACGTTCTGTATGGCTGCTGCTGTAGCCTGCATCATGCCACTTCCCAACATCACTTTCCTCCAATATACTTTTTTATTTGTGTGTTTTATTTTTTATTCATGTGTTTAAACATCAACTGCCCTTGATAAGGAGAAATTTTTGGAAGCTTTGGAATATGAACAATATGTGCCGGCGCTGTGTCTTTTTAAACGTGCTGTATGTTAACACTGTCAAATGCAGGTTTGTGCACAGCTCTGTATGTCAGTGTCACTCAGATATCTTTTACTATTGCTGTCATTGCGTTCCAGAGCTTGGGGAGGGGGATGGTGGAGGGAAGAAAAAAATCATAAAAAATAAACAAAAAGAGATAACAAGTTTTCCTAAAAAGTCAGAGGAGGCTACAGGGGGTTATATGCCAACTTTCAGGTCAATTAGGCAAATCGATTCAGGTCTGAACTGAACTTTTTAAAAAATTCAAGGAAACGGACATGAAAATGAATCTCTACTGGTTCGCTCATCTCTAACCGGAGCGTTTATCCCCTTTTCTTACTAGGCCTATTTTTCCTTTTAAGCAATGGGCCCATCTAACTGCAAATAACTAATTAATTTCTGAGCCTACCTACATGTAATTTATATTATGTTTCACAGAACACCTTAAACCTTTCTCATCTACCATTAGATGACAGATAGAAATATTTAAGGAAAAACTGTGAAAATTATGAACAAAATAAACAAAAATGTATATTTTTCCTTTCTTAGAATTTTTTTTCTGTTACTAAAGATTTCAAGACAAAACATTTCTAAACCAGGAGGGACACCTGGTGGACAAAAAATAATTGGTGCCATGGTAAAGTTCATCACATATCTACATATAAACACAAAGGATTCTGTATACTGTACAGAGGAATAAAACTATTCCAACAATCCAAGAATCATGCGGTCCAGAACGTGCAATTAATACCCAAAAAGTGCATTTGAATCCAGGCCAAAGCATAAAACAGTATAAATATATGGTACTAGTCACTGCCAGTAACTATAGCTATAACTTTTTTCTCTCTCTTTTTCATTTAAGGCAGGGAGGAGTTAATTTCCACAGTGCAGGCTCACTGTTAATTTTACAGCCTGACGGCTTTTTTACTCTACAGTGCAATGAATCACTGTAACACCCTGTTATAGTGATGCCATGCAGGGAGACCATTTGCTGGTCTCCAGGATACTTACTGTGACTGCAGTTAATGACAACTCAGTCACAGAGATCTGCAGCGTCACCGGTTTCCAGCCAATTCTAATGTAACCCAATAGGGTAGGTCATCGTTATCACATCAGCGTGGGTCTGAGTCCCAGCACCCCCGTCGATCCGCTGTTTCAGGGAGCTGCCGTGCTCACCAGAGGTCTAGTGAGCATAGCAGCTCCCAGCAGCTTTCAAAGCACATTGTACAGAGGCTGTGCTTGGTATTGCAGCTCTTGCACTTTTTAATGACCCTTCACAACGTGTTGAGACACAATAATATTTTTGTTTTTACAAATGGCCCATAAGACCAATGGCTGTCTCTAGGTTGACACGCGTGGTGATTTTCTAAATTAAAACATAACGTTTATTATATTCGGTTGTAAAAAATTCTACACACTGGACTCACATTTAAAATTATCAGCTAAGCCTGCTATCTATATGATAATTTTTATCAAATGGTATTAATAGCGTCTAGGGATCCTGGTGGAAGTGCTGCTGTTTATCAGATTTATTTAGATATCCTAGATCTGTTTGGCTGCTTAGTATATAGCAGCCGCCACAGATACTAGCTGTTACCAGCTCTGTTATGCCCCTGTTATGTGGTTCCTCACAGTAGCTGGTGCGTTCACACTCTTATCTTATGATATCAACGGCTGTGTACAGTTTCCACCGATCTACTAACTGACAGCTGTTTAACTTGCTCGTATTTGCTGGTATGCTGCAGGCTTTCACTGTTTAAAATACATGCTTTACAGCACTCTGCCCCCCGACATGTTTCGCCAAATTAACTTGGCGTCTTCAGGGGATCGGGCAGTCTGCTGCTGGGGTGGGCGTGACCTGAGCTTATATAACCTTCCTAGGATGATGTCATACTCATTGTATCCACTCTGGATACATTTCGTGACCCACATGTTACTCGGGCCTATCAGGGATCAGCTACTATTTTTCCATCATTTCCGCCTACGTTTCCGTCCATTCATCTTCTTCGTTTCTTTTTTGTAGCTGCGCATGCGCTGACTGAATCGCCGCCGGTTACCCGTCCTGCTTCTGCGCATCCGCAAGTACTTGGACTCAGCGCTCTCTTTATGCGCTGAGCCCAAGGATGACGAACTTTTTATGCGCCTGCGTCCCCCTGTTGCTATGGTGCCCTTAACTAGTCATGGACTCTAATGCGCATCTGTAAGATCTCGGGTACTGCTCTTCTGTTATGCGCTGGATCCTGGGGGACAGGTTAGCTGTACGCCTGCATATCTACACGGCATTACCTCCCTAGGTATCATATCCTAAACTATTGATTTTGGTGGGTGTATAGAGTCCGCATTATTTTTGGCTAATAATGGGATATCTATAATGAAAATTGTGACATATTACTACTTGCCCTATTGATGACCTTTACATAATTGCTTATGGAGACTTACCTTTACATTTTTTTTATATATATATATATATATATACAGGTCCTTCTCAAATAATTAGCATATTGTGTTAAAGTTCATTATTTTCTGTAATGTACTGATAAACATTAGACTTTCATATATTTTAGATTCATTACACACCAACTGAAGTAGTTCAAGCCTTTTATTGTTTTAATATTGATGATTTTGGCATACAGCTCATGAAAACCCCAAATTCCTATCTAAAAAAATTAGCATATCATGAAAAGGTTCTCTAAACGAGCTATTAACCTAATCATCTGAATCAACTAATTAACTGTAAACACCTGCAAAAGATTCCTGAGGCTTTTAAAAACTCCCAGCCTGGTTCATTACTAAAAACCGCAATCATGGGTAAGACTGCCGACCTGACTGCTGTCCAGAAGGCCATCATTGACACCCTCAAGCAAGAGGGTAAGACACAGAAATAAATTTCTGAACGAATAGGCTGTTCCCAGAGTGCTGTATCAAGGCACCTCAGTGGGAAGTCTGTGGGAAGGAAAAAGTGTGGCAGAAAACGCTGCACAACGAGAAGAGGTGACCGGACCCTGAGGAAGATTGTGGAGAAGGACCGATTCCAGACCTTGGGGGACCTGCGGAAGCAGTGGACTGAGTCTGGAGTAGAAACATCCAGAGCCACCGTGTACAGGTGTGTGCAGGAAATGGGCTACAGGTGCCGCATTCCCCAGGTCAAGCCACTTTTGAACCAGAAACAGCGGCAGAAGCGCCTGACCTGGGCTACAGAGAAGCAGCACTGGACTGTTGCTCAGTGGTCCAAAGTACTTTTTTCAGATGAAAGCAAATTTTGCATGTCATTCGGAAATCAAGGTGCCAGAGTCTGGAGGAAGACTGGGGAGAGGGAAATGCCAAAATGCCTGAAGTCCAGTGTCAAGTACCCACAGTCAGTGATGGTCTGGGGTGCCATGTCAGCTGCTGGTGTTGGTCCACTGTGTTTTATCAAGGGCAGGGTCAATGCAGCTAGCTATCAGGAGATTTTGGAGCACTTCCTGCTTCCATCTGCTGAAAAGCTTTATGGAGATGAAGATTTCATTTTTCAGCACAACCTGCTCACAGTGCCAAAACCACTGGTAAATGGTTTACTGACCATGGTATTACTGTGCTCAATTGGCCTGCCAACTCTCCTGACCTGAACCCCATAGAGAATCTGTGGGATATTGGGAAGAGAAAGTTGAGAGACGCAAGACCCAACACTCTGGATGAGCTTAAGGCCGCTATCGAAGCATCCTGGGCCTCCATAACACCTCAGCAGTGCCACAGGCTGATTGCCTCCATGCCACGCCGCATTGAAGCAGTCATTTCTGCAAAAGGATTCCCGACCAAGTATTGAGTGCATAACTGAACATAATTATTTGAAGGTTGACTTTTTTTGTATTAAAAACACTTTTCTTTTATTGGTCGGATGAAATATGCTAATTTTTTTAGATAGGAATTTTGGGTTTTCATGAGCTGTATGCCAAAATCATCAATATTAAAACAATAAAAGGCTTGAACTACTTCAGTTGGTGTGTAATGAATCTAAAATATATGAAAGTCTAATGTTTATCAGTACATTACAGAAAATAATGAACTTTATGACAATATGCTAATTTTTTGAGAAGGACCTGTATGTATTTAACTATTAATGATTATAACCTTTTATTAATACATGATCCACTTTTTTATATGTATTATTTACTATAGTTCTAAATTTTTCATTATTTATAAGGTAGCCTTTATATTTTCTTTAACTTATCCCTTTATCTAAATTTCTTTCCCTCTTTATTGTGGCTATTTATAATTGTTTTCTATTTTTATTTATATTTTGTATTGTTTTTAATTTATTTTTTATTAATTAATTGTTTTTCTATATTTTTTATATATTTTTTATATTTATTTAAATTTTGAAATTTGCTAATTATTTTTATTTTTGTTTTTATTTTTTAATTTTTAATTTTTTTCCATCCAAAGGCTCACTTGAAGTTGGTACTTTCTGCCGAATGCTTCATCCGTCGGATCATTCTCAACTAGGTAAGTGTACTTCTATTTAATGGACTGGACTTTGGAGGTTGAAAATGAAGAATATAGATTTTCTATTTTTTATACACATCCTGATATACCATATTTTTAGTTATAATTTTGTATGTACCCTGATATAAAGCTACTATTGGTCTCACCCTATTCGCATGTTACTCATGTTTATTTATTTGTATTGATGTGTATATCTCTTACTTGTACAGTAGACTAATTTTTATTATACTGTATAGATTCCTCTATGGGTTGCCTATTAGAGAAAGGATACAAATGTGAACCCCTCATTAAGCCCATGAGGGGCCAGACTTTTGAGACGATGTATCCATCTCGTTTCTTCTTGCTGGAGTTTTCTGTCCAAATCTCCCATCCGCTGGCCTGTTGTCATTTTTTGAATTCCCCACACTGTTAGAGTGTCTGTATTCCCTTGATGAACCGTTCTGACATGTCTTGATAGGGACGTGTCGGATCCAATGTTTATGGTGCTCAGATGTTTCGATATACGCCGTCTCAATTCTTGGATAGTTTTTCCTATGTATAATTTGGGGCACCCACATTGAATGGCATAAATCACCCCAGTGGATTTACAGTTGATGAATTCCCTGATTGTATATTTTTTATTATCTACCGGATTGGTAAAGTCCTTTTTGGGCACCATTTTTGCACAGAAGGTGCATCCACCACAGGGATAAGAGCCTGTAGTGCTCAGCCATGTTTGTTTACCTGATATTTTTCCTACTGTGTAATGGCTGTGCACCAATTTGTCCCTAAGATTGGGTCCCCTTCTGTAGGTGATGGCGGGGTGGGAGGGAAGAATTTCTTTAAGTTCCTCATCTGCGAGTAAGATATGCCAGTGTTTACTTAATATATCTCGGATCTTATTATATTGGCTATCGTAATTTCCTATGCATCGTACAATTTTTTGGTTTTGTCGTTGGTTTTTCACTTCAGAGAGCAGTACAGTCCTATTGCTTTTTTTAGCTTTATTATAAGCCCTATGTAATGTTTTTTTAGGGTAACCCCTCTCAATGAATCTACCATATAGATGTTTGCACTCCTCTTCAAACGCCTCATCTGTGGAACAGTTTCTCCTTGCCCGGAGATACTGTCCCACCGGGATACCCTTTTTAAGAGGAGTTGGATGGTGGCTGCTCCAATATAACAAATTGTTTGTGGAGGTGGGTTTTCTATATATTGTAGTGGCAACACTGCCACTTCTGTCCAAGACAATAGTAAGATCTAAAAAATTGAGTTTGTTACTATTTATTTCTGCTGTGAACTTGAGGCCTACTGTATTATTATTGAGTTTTTCAACAAAATTTTTGAATTGTGCTGCTGTGCCCTCCCATAATATCAGGACGTCGTCTATGAAACGACCCCAAAATAAAATGTGCTTCGTGAAATCATTATATTCATCTGTGAAAACTATTCTCTCTTCCCACCACCCTAAAAATAAGTTTGCAAAATTTGGTGCACAAGTCGTCCCCATTGCAGTCCCGGTGATCTGTAAATAATACTTACTGTCAAAAATGAAATAATTGTGTGTTAACAAAAAGTGAAGTATAGATAAAACAAATTTGTTGTGCTCGTGATATTGTGTTCCTTTACTTTGTAAGTAATATTTTATGGCCTCAAGTCCCAAGTCATGCTTGATACTCGTGTAGAGCGCTTCTACATCAAGGCTTGCAATCATTGTTGTTCTGCTTACTTGAATGTCTTGGAGTTTGGTCAAGGCGTCTTTGGTGTCCTTCAGGTAGGATGAGAGGCTCGACACAAAAGGAGAAATGATCTGATCTATATACTTGCTAATCCCTTCACAAAGATTTTGGTTTCCTGACACTATAGGTCTCCCTGGTATGGGGTCACGATTTTTGTGTATTTTGGGGATTGCATAGAATGTTGCTATAGTTGGTCTGGGGTGAAATAGAACTTGTAGTTCCTCTTTGGTGATTAGATCTTTCTCTTTTGCTGCTTCTAAGATTGTTTTCAGCTCTTTCTTAAAGGATTCTGTGGGATTCTCTTTTAATAATTTATAAGTTTTTTTGTCATTTAGGAGGGTCATTACCATCTTGTGATAATATTCTTTAGTGAGGAGCACAATATTTCCGCCTTTATCTGACGGTTTTACTTCGAGATTTTTTTCTTTCATAAGATAATCCAGAGCATCTCTTTCTGGCTTAGTGAGATTTGCTCCCACATTCTCTTTCTTAGTTTTTATTTTCTGTACGTCTCTAGTTACTACATCTACAAAAGATTATATTTTGCCATACTTTGTAAATGGTGGTGTGTACTTAGATTGGGGACTTAATGTGCTGTATGGTGCACTGGGTGGAATTATTTCTCCTCTGTGCTCCCTCTGTAATTCTTCCAGTACTTGTATGGCTATGATTTCTTTTGCCATTTGCCTATTGGGATTACTCTCTATATTTTGATGTTCCTTGTGTAAGGCTAGCTTTCTAGCAAATAAGTTTATATCTTTAATCCAACTGAAAGAGTCATAGTATGGTGTTGGTGTAAAAGATCATCCTTTTTGTAAGAGGGTTAGATGTTCAGAGGTTAATGCTATGTTAGTTAGGTTTATTATTTGCATATTTTCATTAGTTGAAATTACGTTCCCTGTCGATATCCCCACTTGTCCCTGTCTCGCAATTGTATGCCCGGGACTAAAAAATGTGGCATGATTGTTTGAGTAGTGGTGCCAGTGGGTCCGCCAGTTGGTAGCTGCAAGGGTTGTGAATAGGATGGCAGTAATTGACCAGATGGCTGTCCATCTCCTCCACCTTGTGGCATCCCTAGACTTGTATTCGTTGTTGTAGTGCATTTTGTATTCTCACTAGTATTGTATCTTGTTCTTCTTTGAGAGGACTGGTATCTATTTCTTCCTCCTCTGCGTCTGTTGCCTGTCCTTTGATTGATATTTGCGCTCTCTGGTTCTGACACCTCCGATTCTGACAAATCTGTATATTGAGCTCGATTACTAATATAATTACTGCGGTATTCTGTTTGTGTATTCTTCACATACACTTTCCCTGTTTCAAAATCTCTCTTATCCCTATTATATTTACGATATTTTCTTTCCTTTACTTCACTTGTTAAATATTCAATATTTTTTTGCAGTTTGCTCTCTTGATTAGTGAAATCTGTATGAGAACGGAATGTTTGTATCTCATTAATTTCCTTTTCCAGTTGTACCGCTACTTTATTTAATACTCTTTTTTCGTATTCTAGTAAGTAGGCCTGCATTCGCAGTGAGCTTTCAGTCAAAAGGGCTTCCCATCCCTTCAGGAAATCTGGATCCTCCTGGTGTGAGTTTGGCGTGATATGTATCCTAATACCTCTATACACGATCTTCTGCTGCAGGTATGTTTCTAAGCTCGTCACTTCCCATATGGATCTGATGTATTGTTTATATGTTTTATTTAATCCTTTAAAAGCCAAATTAATATCCAAGACATTGACTGGAAGGTTTTCTGTGGAGAAAACCTTGCTGGCCTCTGCCAAAAATTGTTGTGTAGTGGGCTGATTTGACAGAAAACTTGCCATTCTTTAGTAGTTGTAAAATTGCCCCTCTCTCTAAATATGGGATCCCATCAGAGTGGGTCGGGATGTGGGGTTTTCCCCCAATTAACACTATTGCACTTTTTAATGACCCTTCACAACGTGTTGAGGCACAATTATATTTTTGTTTTTACAAATGGCCCATAAGACCAATGGCTGTCTCTAGGTTGACACGCGTGGTGATTTTCTAAATTAAAACATAACGTTTATTATATTCGGTTGTAAAAAATTCTACACACTGGACTCACATTTAAAATTATCAGCTAAGCCTGCTATCTATATGATAATTTTTAATCAAATGGTATTAATAGCGTCTAGGGATCCTGGTGGAAGTGCTGCTGTTTATCAGATTTATTTAGATATTGCAGCTCAGCCCAATTGACTTGAATGGGGCTAAGCTGCAACTAGGTTATGTGACCAAAGTACGGTGACATCACATGGTCTAGAATGAGGCTGCAGCACCGATTGTGCGCTGGGCTATTCTAACATCTGGATCACCAGGGATCCCAGGTGTCAGACCCTCGCCAATCTGATATTGATGGCCTATCCAGAGGATAGGTCATCAATATAAACTCCCAGATAACTCCTTTAAGGACCAGTAACAACTTCTTCCCTCAGTTTAGCATATGAGACCTTGAATTCTGTGGGAAGAGTTGTAGTTTTTAGGCACCATTTTGGTGTACATATAGTGCATTAAATAGCTTTTATTATTTTAGTTTTTGGAGGAAGAGTTAAAAAAAAAGCAATTTTTAACATCATTTTGTGGGATTTATTTTTACAGCCTTCATTTAGTGTGATAACTTTATTCTGAGGGACAGTGCGAGTATGATGATGGCAAATGTATGTCCTTTTTATTATGTTATACTACTTGCATGATAAAAAAAAAGTGTTCACTGCATTCCAAGGCAAATAACATTTTTATTTTTCTGATGACATAACCATGTAAGGGCCAATATATTAGATAATTCTCTAGTAATAATTGTTATTGCTATAACTTGTAATAGATATCTCAAGAGATGCGGTCCACATGTAGTATCCAAGACCTGGGGGTACTACTCTTGTAACTACAATTGGTTTGTAATGTAATGCTTTGTAGAGTTCATGTTATGTCACATTTCATGCTATATACCTTGTTCACCAGGACATGGGGTATGGTTGGCAGTGTTTGGCAACAGGAATGGAACTTACCATCTAATTTCTCCCTTCTTGATAGGAATAGGCTAGTCTGACTTCCTGCCTAGGGTGGGGTAGAGCTAGTTAGATTTGATTCAGGATGTAGAAAGTGAGTAGTGAGAGAGCACGTGATATAGCTCCCCCTTATTTAGGCCATGTGGATGATAGAGGTGGCTCATCTGGGAGAAAATAATTGCCCCAGAGAGACTGCAGTGTACTAGGCCATAGAAGATTTGTATGCTATGGCATAGTTGTGTTGGCAGAGTGATCAAGCAATCAAGCTATCAAAACTGTGCTGCAAGGTGGTGGTTAACATGCTAAAACACCATCTCCAGCTACACATTCCTTAGCCTCTGCATGGCCGCGCCAGGAGAGATGCACTTCAGAGCCACCATGTTCTTAGTAATAGGATGCAATGCTCTGTTTCACCCAGCAGTGAGCATGTGCTGGGGAGATTAGTAGTAGACTGATGGCCAGCTCTGCTGCTCTATTACTGTATAGCTTAAAGGAATTATTAACTACTAAAAAGTGCCTTAGTAAGTATTCACTTACTGGTGTGACAGATGGTTACCTCATAATATACACACAAAGATGCCGCATGCCGCATGCTAATGAGCTGATTCGAGTCCAGTGTAATGTCATTGAGTCCAGCGTATATTTAATTCAGAGCTATAGCCACTCCCCTGCCCACCTGCTGCTGATTCCTATGGAAAAAAAATGGTCATTCAGCAGCAGGTGGGCGGGGAGAGTCCGGAGCTCATGAATATTCAGGACTCATCATTATAAGCTGGAGATTTCTAATACAAGATGTTGGCAGATTGAGTGGGTCAATTAAAGAAAGTGACCCAGCATTTTGAAGAGAATCAGTCACTTATTTATGTTGCCCTTAGTTAGGACACGATAAAACTGGTGACAGGTTCCCTTTAAGTTTCTAATCAATGGAGTACTGAGTCAATAGATCTATCAGGTTCTGATCCAGGGACTCGTATTCTTTTTAAATCCGCTCCTGGCCATACACCAATGCCAGTAATTGTCTTTGGGCTCACTAGCTTGTTTTTTTTATTCTGGTTCCTGATCGCTATTTGATATCTCGTGTTTCTGACCTTGGCTTGACTCTTTGTACCTCAAAGCCATCTGGTTCTGACCTGTTTAGGTATTACTCTGCTATTGTGTTTGTCTGCCGACATCCAGTTGCAGTTCTGCCATTTAGGGGTTATACTGCAAGTAGGTGGGGAAAGTGGTCTAGGCTTTAATTAGGACTCACTGTCCTTGTCTGCCCCTACCTACAGGCATTACACTATCACTGTAGACACATGTGTCAGAGTAAAGCCATAGGGAAGGGAATCCACTGAAAGACAGTGTCAGCTAGCAAACTTCTGAGTGTCATCTTCTGCCATATTGCCAGCCGCCATGCCTTATTATCTGGAAGGAGAAATTTCACTTTGTATGAACTACTGCTGAGTATGCTGCTATTTGTTTTTTACTTAGTAAAGAAAGACATTTCCTGTTCTACAATCTCTGCTTGGCTTCTCCATCATCACTTACTGACTGCACCGAACCCTAGGGAGTGACGGCCTGAGGTAGGACACTGTGACACAACAAGACTTCATCAGAGCCACTTTCATCCTCTGCATCGGCTCCTCCGGGGCTCGCTGCACACATATTGTGTGGTAAAGATAGGATATGTACAGGTGAAACAATGCAAAATTTAAACTTTATTGATGTTGGTGTGTGTGGGGTGCAAGTGTTTGGTGTGACTTGACACCATGAGTAATACACTTTACACCGACCTCTGATCTGTCATTTTTATTCTTTTAATCCCTACATTAGAAAGCTGTGTTTTTGTCATCGGAAAGCTCTGAATGGATTACTGTACATTGCTTGTCACAAATGGTGCTTTTATTTTTAGTCCTTTCAGAGCTTTCTGTCATTTCTGGCATTTTAATGTATGTCAAATAAAGGTTATAGGATTAATATTCTGAGCTCTCGAATATTTGTGATTGTATGATTCTCTGCGCATCTACATAATCAGGAACAGACAGCCATGTCAAGTTTGTACGCTCATGCTAGTTAGGTGTCCATGTTGAGTTTCTAGTGTATGCTTCTGACTTCTTAATTTCAATTTCTATATGTAAGACCTCATGCACACGACCATATTTTGAGTGCACGTGCAATACGCATTTTTTGAGGATCACATGCTGACCAATTTATTTCTATTGGCCTGCAAAAATGATGATGAATGAACATGTGGCCATGACTCAAATTATCGAACATGTCCTGTTCTTTTCTGGGTATTTCTGTACTGAAATTGCGATGTTCACACAGATGGTATCCGTATTTTACAGATCCACATTTTTCAGACTGCAAAACATATATGGTTGTGTGCATGAGCCTAATGATGTCATTAAGAATGATCTTAGCATGCTAAAACTATAAAGGGAAGACTGAGGCTGGGTTCACACCTGAGCGTTTTACAGCGCGTTCCTATGCGCTGTAAAACGCTCAACAAGGAGAAACCAATGATTCCCTATGGGAATGGTTCACACTTGGGCGTTTTACAGCGCGTACGATCGCGCTGTAAAACGCCCGACGCTCCAAAAAGTACATGAGCGACTTTTGGGGCGTTTGTGGCCATAGGACACTGTAGTGAATCACACAAACGCGCGTCAAACGCGCGTTTACTATTACAAAAACGCGCATAAAAATGCGCGTCAAAAACGCGCGTAAAACGCGCGTTTGCGCAACGCTCAAGTGTGAACCCAGCCTAAAGGCACAGCTTACTGATTGACGTTCTCAATCCTTTCCTACTGTATGTGCTTGACAAGATCTTCAGCCTTACTTTACTTCTCCCCTGTCAGTTAACCAAGTTCTTGACTTGATAGAGAACGGTGGTCAGCTCCAGCTTGCTCTTGATGTTCCTCTGTTAGTGAGCACATCAAGCTGTGGTCCACTATCTTTAGCCACTTGGATTCCTAGCCCTCTGCTGTCATTGACAGTAAGTTGGTATATAGAAAGGGGGAACCAACTGGGGGGATGCAGGGATAGTTATTAGTACTAATTCTGCATTGTTCCATAGTGTAACAAAAAGTATACTTTGTGCTGTTCCTGACAACTAGTGTTGAGTGAATCAAAGTTTTGGAAATGGACTTCAATCCAAATTTCATGAAAAATTTGATTTGCCATGAAAGCAAATTTCCTTGCGCATCATGGTAACAAATCAATTTTTCCTGACATATATGCTCACCTCATCCATTTGATAGTGGAGAAGCTGTTGTGGCCATCTTGATTGGGGAGTATGTATTTAGTCACTGATTAACCCCTGAAAGGCCTCAATGTGACTCTTAGATGCCACAATCAGCAGCATCTGAGGGAGTTCAATGACGGGGGATGGCGCGATCGCCGTTCCCGATCATTGCACATGCTACATACAATGGAATGCAATTTGTGACAAAGTGCTTTGTAACCAGTTGAATTTCTTGTAGGAGCTCAGTGAAGCAGCCGAATAGAATTTTAGTGTTCATCACTACTGACAAGATTAAAGTATACCAGCCAAACCAAACTCCTAGCTTGTTCACACTGCACCCAGACTCCCAAGAGCTTCAAAAAGCTTACAGTGTACTGCTGACTCTTCACTATATAAACTCCTGTTTCTCCTCTACTCCTTGTAGGAGCCCTTAATCTGATAAATATTCAGAATTTCCGCATGGCCAACCTTCCTTTTGTTTTGGTGACAATTTGGCCAAAAACCCTAGATAGTGTGTTTGTGCGTGTGTTTTATATATATATATATATATATATATATATATGTGTGTATATATATATATATATATTTATTTATTTTTGACACAGTTCTCTTTTTCTAAAGGACAACTCTGAATTTATGGACAGAAGGCCACCCTTCGTAAAACAAGTTTAATCCAGCAGGTACCTCTGATTAAAAAAACAAATTATGGCACAACTTGATAACTTTATGATAATTGTTCCCAGGAAAAATTTATATTGACATCTTTCATCTTCTCTTGGTAGACTTTATCGAAGTACTCACTTTGAGCTACTGTAAAATGGTTCTTCCAATCACCAGATATTCCTGCAATGATAAGAACATCTTGAATTATTTGTCTGGTTGTCTACATGGTTATAGAATGCCTTTATAGAGTAATATTGATTTTCAAAATTGCCTTCTTAAGCTCCATAAGAAGGTGTGTTTCTGTTCTTTCTTATTTCCAAGTATATTTCCAATTTGTTACAATTTGTAGAATGCACTTATAGGACTAAGGCCCCATAAACCTTGGAGTAGCCATAACACATTGCACCGATGTGTTTTGATCAAAATACTGTATTTTTGGCTGAGAGTCTCAGATTTTAACATATCAGAATGAGGGCTTAGTCCATATGCAATGTTTGCATCTATTGTGTTTTATTATGTGTGTGCATTATTTTCAGTGATTTTTCTTTGATAAATGTTGCCTTGTACATCCACATATTCATTTATTATAATTCTGCAAATTATTTTTATCTTTTACTGTGATTTTTGTTTAATCTGTAGTATACACTTGAAGGAGTGGCACCTTCAAGTGTGAATGCGTTTCTATTTTATCCTGGGAGTAGCATTCTTGTGCACGTTTTGCCCCACCTATCCCACAGGCGACCTGGAATAGGTGGTACATATAGCTGTGCGTGCTCCTCCTCTCATTGGTTGCTGAATGCACACAGAGGTGACTAGGAGCAGCACACTTTATTTACCTGCTCTCCCGAACATAGATGCCCAATGGCACAGGAAGGTTTAGAGTAGGACCTGCCTGACTGAGACCACCTTGGCTCTGGTAGGCGGACACAGATGTGTTTTGATCAAAATAGATTGTCTGAGAGTATAAGATTTTATCATATCATAATAAGCACTTAGTCCATATATAATGTTTTCATCTATTGTGTTATTGCATTTTTATAATTCACTATTATTATAATTCATTATTATTATTATATTTTATAATCCACATGAGGTACTACAGACTTCTATCGAGCTTACTGTACTCCCTATGACTGCATATTATGATGGAAAAAAGTTACGCTATATTCCATCAGCTGTTATTCCCTGTATACAAAATACAGCAACATATGGAGCACTATATGGCAGCATATCTAGTGTCTATTGATACTTCTCTGCATTTCTGCAGCCATAAGTTTTTATTTATTCATTGACATGGCTGTCTGAGGCCTTCTTTTATGTGGGAGAAATGTTCTTTTTTTTTTTTTTGCATTCTGGGTTACATATTAATTATGGCATCTAGAGATGATCGAAATTCTCAAAAATTCAATTTGGACGGTTCACAGGATTTTCTGAAAAAATTTGGTTAGATCCGAATTTATTTGTGGTGAATCGCTTTAAAAAAGAGCTATTTCCTGGCTGCAGAGAGCCTTTATAGTGGTGTATAACACTGTGCCTTGCAGTAACACGCATAGGGAGTCTGCTGTGGTAGTGAAACAATAATGTGAGTCAGAATGACATGTAGATGACAGGCGTCGCTCTTAGAATCACTTCACACTTAACTTATTTGGGCAGTTACAGGGCCAAAACTGACCAAATAACTCAAGTGTGAACTCAGCCTTACAGGTCAATGTTAACGCGAGGTGTAAAGAACCGTGCAGAGGTCCAAGATCCTACTATAATGTGAAAGAGTGCACTCCTTTTACACCAATTCACTGATTCCACATAGATTTCTACAGAAAAGTAGAGCCCCCCCCCCCCCCCCCGACAGAGTAGAGTGGGTGTCAGCAGTAAGTTTTTGTTGACGTCACTGATTATTTTGCCCTTCCTCTGATCCGTCAGAACAATAACCCTCAAAAAATGGATCCTATCTGTGGAGCATCCGCCTTCACTCGGTCAGCATTTGGTCAGTAATCAAGTATTGCTAAAGCCAAAAAAAAACTGCAGTGGATCCAAAATAGAGATGACACATGAATGGAATATTTGCATGTCTTCTGTGTTTTGTACCCACTCCTGCTTTTGGCTACCAAATCACAAGCCAATTCTGATGCAAAATAGGGACCATGTCATGCAGGCCTTACAGCTGTTACGTAGACAGGATCCATTATGCGTCACATTTTTCATTCCTTCTGACAGATCAGAAGAAGGGTCAAAGAAATTATGATGTCATCCAGGCCAACAGAGTGGCCCTATGACATACTAGTAGGTGGAAGCAGAATGAGGAGACCACAGAGTGGCCAAATGACAGAGTCTGGAGGTGGCAGCATTATCAGGAGAAGGCCACAGAGTGGCCCAATGACAGTGTGGAGGTGGCAACAGCAGCAGCATCAGGAGGGGGCCACAGGGTGGCACAATGACAGTGTGCAGGTGGCAACAGCAGCAGCATCAGGAAGAGGCCACAGGGTGGCACAATGACAGTGTGGAGGTGGCAGCAGCATCAGGAGGCCATAGAGTGGCACAATGACAGTGTGGCGGCAGCAGCAGCATCAGGAGGAGGCCAGAGGGTGGCACAATGACAGTGTAGAGGTGGCAGCAGCAGCATCAGGAGGCCTCCGAGTGGTACAATGACAGAGTGTGGAGGTGGCGGCAGTAGCAGCATAAAGAGGAGGCCACAGGTTGGCACAATGACAGTGTGGAGGTGGCAGCAGAGGATCAGAAGACCTAAGTGGTGATGTGGCAGCAGCATCAGGAGACCACAGAGTGACCCGTTGACAGAGTGGGGAGGTGGGTTGCAATACCACTACCAGCTGAAGATGGTGGGTGAAAGAAGAAAAGAAGCACTTGGCATCAGATGTGTGGCATCAGGCGGGTGGCAGCATCAGAATAGTAGCTAAGGCAGGTAGCCAGAAGAATCCGGTCTCTTTTGTCAACATGTTGGTGTGGCACCATGGATGATCTAGTCCAGGCATGCGCAACCTGCGTCCCTCCAGCTGTTGCAAAACTACAACTTCCAGCATGCCCGAACAGCCTACAGCTATCAGCCTACAGCAGGGCATTGTGGGAGTTGTAGTTTTACTACAGCTGGAGTGCCGCAGGTTGAGCATGCCTGATCTAGTCTGATGCATCAGGCATTGGTGGGTGCAAATCCTGGCTGATCCACTCCTGATTCATCTTGACAACGGTCAGTCTCTCCACACTTTGGGTGGACAGGCAAGTTCTCCTTGGGGTAACTATGGCCCCCGCTGCACTAAACAACCGCTCTGATGCCACACTACTGGCTGGGCAGGACAGTTTTTCCAGGACAAACTCTGTCAGTTGCGGCCACAAATCCAGTTTGGCTGCCTAGTAGTCCAGCGGATCTTCAATGTGGGGTGGCAGGGTGCTGTCCAAGTATGCCACCACCTGCTGGTTCAGGTCCTGCTCCAGGTTTAGCTGCTGCTGCTGCTGCTGCTGTTGGTGAGTAGTTTCTTCACTAGGCGGGTGTAGAAAGCTGCTCATCAGTGACTCTAGACTCAAGTTGCTGCTGATGTAGCTGGAACTGCTCGTTCCCCCTACCCTGCCACATCGGCCATGGCAGAGGAACGTGAGCACAGAAGGCCCCCCGGTCAGGTCTGCGAGAGGATGAAGGATGATGCAGATAAGCATCAGCCAACTGACTACATAGGATGTCTCTATAGTAGTTCAGTTTGTCCTCCCTCTCAGTGGGTATAAAAAAAGCCCCCATTTTGGACCGGTAGGGAGGGTCCAACAAGGTTGAGAACCAGAAGTCATCCCTCTGCTGAATAGTGACAATTCGGCTGTCACTACGCAAGCAAGTGAGCATGCATTGGACCATTTGTGCAAGTGACTCGAAGGGACCCCCTGCCTCCATTTTCACTGCATACTGCCATGGTGTGTCTGGGTCCTCTGCCTCCTCTTCCTCATCACCCTGTAGCTCCTCTGGCTGCTTCTGCTCCTCCTCTCCTGTTACCTGTGTAGAAAAAACTCCCATTTCAGTACACATTTCTTGTGCTCCAATGTCCTCCTCCTCTAGTTCAACCCGCACAGGGCCTATGTGGCCTTGAGATCTAGGCGCCACGTCTCCAGTCCCCTGACCAGCCAGATTTACCAGCATCTGTTCCAGGACATGAAGCAGTGGAATGACGTTCATCCCATAGTCCTGGCGACTGACAAATAACGTGGCCTCCTCAAAGGGCCTGAGCAAACGGCAGGTGTCACACATGAGCTGCCACTGGCTGACATCGAAGTTACACAGGGGACTCCTCCTGTCTGCTTGGATCATCAAGCAATCGTTTATGGCCTTTCTCTGTTCATATAGTCGGTCCAACATACGGAAGGGGATGCCATTCTGCTGCTGCAGCTCAAGGAGGGTGTGCTTTGCGGTGTACAAGTGGCTGAAGTGCATTAAAAGTTTCCTGGCCATTTTTAGGATGTCTTGCAGATAGGTGGAAGACTTTAGGAACTGCTTGACAACCAGATTGAGCACATGTGCAATGCAGGGAACATGGATCAACTCTCCTTGAAAAAGCGCCAATACCATGTTCATCCCGTTGTCGGTCACCTTGGTTCCGATTTTAAGTTGTTGCAGAGAAAGCTAGGATTTGATTTCTTGATAAAGGACACGGATCAGTTCCTCCCCTGTGTGACTCCGTTCACCTAGGCAAACGAGGTGCAGAACAGCGTGACAGCGCCGTGCCCTGCACATGTGGTATGCTGGAGGGGCACTGTGAATTGTCCCAGCAGTGGAGGCTGAGGACACAGTGGAGCATGAGGAGGCACAGGTGGACATTGTCGCAGGAACAATGGTGTGAGAACATGGAGGCGTCACCTGGCCAAGTTGCAGATGTACCTGTGCAGGAACCACATTGACTCAGTGGTCCGTAAAGGACATGTATTGCCCCTGACTGTAGTTACAGCAACACACGTCAGCACTGCCATGCACTTTGTCAGACACCGACATGCTCAAGGACTGGCCTACCTTCTGTTGTTCATATGTGTGCAGGGCTTGTACTCCTTTTTTGGGAAAGAAATGACGGCTTGGGACTCTCCACCTCGGCTCGGCACAAGCCATCAGTTTTCTGAAAGATGCAGAGTCCATGCATACTTTAGTCTCGGTGATCGATTGCTGACAGAATGACTGATGAGGAGTAGGAGGAGGAGCATCAGTGCCGTACGCCGCCCTGCAGGGTATTGCGATTGTGAGGTCACGGTACTTAGGCAAACGAGGATTGCTCTTGGTTACTCACAGTTTATGGGGAGACCCTGGGCAAGCGTAGAGCAGTGATGTAGAGGCTGGCACAGGAGTCCTCTGGGGCACTCTTAATGTATAGGGACCAGGCCTGATGTTGGGTGAGGTGCCCTGGATGTTGCAGATGTTTAATGTTCTGGGGGCCAGGTACCTTTAAGATTCGTGACGCCAGTGCCTGTAACGGTGGCACACCGATTGGTAATAGTAATAAGTGAGGAACACGGTGTTCTGGTGAACCAAACTTTCTTTTACTGGAAACAGTTCAACTTTATACAGTTTGAGTTCAGTTCCACTTTGCGACAGCAATTAATAAGCAGGTTTACACAATAATGGCAGGTACACTGTTCTTTTCAAGATACTCAGAGGGTAAAACAACACCTACAGTCCAGGCTGCACTTTTCCTCAGAAATCCTGTGCACTATTCCTCAGAACTCCTGGCTGTCTCAATCCCAAGGCCCGTATGCCCTAATGCTGGCTTTATCCTTAGAAACAAACTTCCTCAGGTATATATCCCTTGCTTTAGGTTAATAATCCTTCTACCTTTCAGCTTACTTGTTTGGCTGGAATACTCTTCTGCTCAGCTTGGTGCTCAGTGGGAACTGCAGGTTTCTCCCAGGAGGTATACTCTTCTCTTGGGGTGAATCTTCTGAGCTAACTGAGGCTCAGGAACTTAAGGCAGGGTAGGATCCTTCCACTAGCCTCCTGGTGGCAACTAGAAGCCTGGGCTGTCTAGCTGCATGTCAGGAGGAAGCCCTCAACTTGTCTCTGGGTGGTGCCCTCTCACTTCTGTCTCTCCACAGACTCCTGACTACACAGACTGACGCCTCCCTGTCTGGGCCTAAATATATATACTAGGGGCTACCTATCTCCCTCTAGTGTCTAGGATGAATAACTGCACCCTAATAGGCCTGCTTCACAGCTAACAGGGGAGAATACACATAAATACATATTAAAATGCATTAAAATGGACTGAGAAATACACTGCCACTGTCCCTTAGGAGTAGGAGTACCACATGGCCCAATTGACCCTTGTGTAGTGCCCACATTTACCTAGTGGGACACTACATCAGGACCAGCAGATGATGGGAGGAACAGACAGCTCCCTTCAGCTGAAATCGGGTGGATTCATTTGCTGACGAGAGTGATACATAGAGCCTAGAATATTGAACCTTTTCACAAAATTATAATTTTAAGCTGCATTAATCCAATTCCTTTTAATTTGCATTACTGAAATAAATGGACTTTTGCATGATTTTCAAATTTTTCGAGTTTCACCTGCATATCCTGGGGTTTGCTAATAAAAAGTTAGTGAAGAAGGGTAAAGGTTGAAAGTGAGGAGAGGAGGTTAATGGAGGAGGTGAACAAGAGCATTCCACAATGTAGCTGCCATCTTTACCCACTTGGCTTTGGCCAGGCCAAGGGAGCACAGAGAACAAGAACAGTATTGCAGCAGCACAGCACAGACCAGTGAGTCTAGGTCTGAATATAGAGGAAGTCTAGTGGAGATTAGAGCTAAAACTATCCAATGGACTTCACAAGCAACAGTAATCCGGAGGAACTTAAAGGTACCTGGACACAATCGGATGATTAGTGCACAGAATTGTCCTTTATCACATGCCTCTATGGACATAGTGGACCTGAACCTTTTCAGAGAGCATCCTGCATAAATAATGTAGCAGAGAGTTGGCCTGTCACGAGGGAGAACACCCTTATTGGATTGCTCAACAAAGTAAGAAGTTTATTATATTCAGTACCTGAGTACTAGAGTGTGGACTTAGAATAGAAAGCTATAGCAGGAAGGAAAACTCGTCAACTTACAATTGTCAAGCCTGTTATAAGGAAAGCAGCTGAACCACTATTTGGATGTATTGCTTTGCCATATACATGCACTGTACTGACTACCTGAAGACAAGTGATTTAGTAAAATTTCTGTTTACTACAATTGACTCCTTATCCTTTTTACCAACTTCTTGTAAATATTTTATTTTCAATCGCCAAGAAAAAAGGCAAATATAGAGTTTTGAAAGTAAGATTCAACATATATCAAAGAAATACAGTGCATGACTTAAGTTGCTTCACTTCAAGCATAAACAAGATTTGACGATTGCAAAACATCAATGTAAGATAAACATTGGAAATTGGGAAATAAAGGGAAACAGACAAAGGATAGGGGGGGATGGGGGGGGGCATAAACAGTATAATGCACCTAAAGGTGCTGGTGTCATGAACACAGGGGTCCAGCCACCAAAACACCTTAAGCATACCCATTACCATCAAGGGCACCTCAACTTCAATCTGGCTGGTGTTCCATGCAATAGAGAGTGCCCCGGAGGATTTAGTGCCCAGCCCAGGGAGGCTCTGCTAACCGTGAGTACCAAAAACTACTACTACCCTCATTGGCTCACCGTAGCCTCACATGTTGCCCCTGCGGACCTGGTCGCTGCACAAATAAGACGTAGACATTTTTCCTTGTAATAAACCCTGTTAATGGCTGTATCAAACAGCACTTGCACCCCAATAGCAAGAACGGTTTGCTGGAGTTACAGAGCAGTATAATGGCAATTTGGATCCCCAGTCAGTGCACCAAGGGGGAATAGGATTGTTCCTATTACCTAGTCTGTAACCTCCCCTACTAAACCCTGTTCTGCTTCAATACTGTGGAATGATTCCTCCGTATCCTTTCCCTGAACTTCTATATAGCAAAATAAAAGTATTAAAGTATTTTCTACCACTGTCCCTAATGCCTGCGAACAAATTTTTCCTGAAATTCTGATCGAATTCCACTTCGTCAACTTCGATTCGCTCATCTCTAAAGGCGTCATTTATGTAATTTTTTTGCTGCAGAAAAATAGAAAGGGTGACTTTAGGCTTTTTTTTTTTCTTCCAAGTTTCACAATATGCAACTTGATAAATCTGTCCTATTATGATGGTCGTGGATATTTAATATGTGTATATTTTATATTTGTATTTACTGTGTGCACAATAAATTTGTTATGCTAAATAATGACATTTTTTATTTCCTTTTCATTAAACTGAAAAATGAAGAAAGTCCAGCTTCTCCAAAAAAGTCTTTATTTTCTTAGTGCAGGTTAAAATCCAATATCCAATTTATTGTCTTCAACCAAGATGGCCTGAAATTCGGATCGAAGTCCACCTTGGATACTTCAATTCTCTCAACCCTACTCACTACACAAGTCATGCAGACACTGTTTAGCAGCAGATTCTAATTGAGGTAGACTCCAGCACATAGTAGGTGAAATGTTAAAAATTGTATTATTAATAATTGTAGAATCTGTGATTTATTTTTACTTTGTCCTTCTGATAAGGCTACCTTCACATTAGTGTTTTAGTTTTACGGTATTGAGATCTGTCATAGAAGCTCAATACCGGAAAAAACGCTTCAGTTTTGTCCCCCCATTCATTGTCAATGGGGACAAAACTGAACTGAACTGAACAGAACGGAATGCTCCAAAATGCATTCTGTTCCGTTTAGTGGTGTTCCCATACTGGAGAGCAAACCGCAATAGGTTGTAGTTTGCTTTCCGTCCTAGGAGAGCAAGACGGATCCAGCATGACCCCCAATGCAAGTCAATGTTGACGGATCCATTTTCTCTGCCACAATCTGCCACAATAGAAAACGGATCCGTCTTCCATTGACTTTCAATGAAGTTCATGACGGATCCGTCTTGGCAATGTTAAAGATAATACAACCGGATCCGTTCATAACGGATGCAGATAGTTGTATTATCAGTAACGAAAGCGTTTTTGCTGAACCCTGCCAGATCCAGAAAGTAGCCTAAGAGATCCATCTGATTTTACAATATCTCATTATGTATATAATGGACTGAAATTTTTCCTAAACCTTACTGTATATTAGCAAGTCTAGCCTAGAAGTATGAACTTTTTTGAAATTTCTCCACTTTACTTTCTTCTTTCATAATTAATATTTTCTAAACTAGTTTCCTCTAAAAGGAAGAAAAGTACTTCACACCATCCAAAAGAAAGAGACATCCATCTGTAAACAGTGTTAGGACCATGGCTGACATGACAAGCCATCTGTCTAACCACATAGATTTTATGATCGCAATTGACCGTGGTATCTAAAGGGTTAAATAAGCAGGATCAGCATTGTCTCCAATCACAGCAATAGTATAGGAGTCTTGCTGTACAGCTGGATTGCGGATAGTGTAGACTAATCTCCAAATCCTACACTGACCACACACAGTAACTGTACGCTGAGATGCAATAAATCACTCACACACTAGACATAGTTATGTCATACTGCAGAAAGGCATTAATGCAGTGGTGTAACAGCTGCAGTGACAGAGGATGCAATCGCTCACATCCCCAGGCACGTGCCAGTTTCAGGATGCTCTCTGAACAGCTATTTACTCTGGTAAGCAACAGTCTGCTTTAAGATGAGACGTGGGAAGATTGGAAGGATACTTAAAAACGAATGAGACAAAAGTCTCTGTGCATTAAACTCTACAGACAGATCTTGTGGCTGGAAGAAGTCTTTATGGAGGTCTGGGCCAGATGGGGAAGAAAAAGGAAAGTGACATCAGAGACATCATCAGTAAGTCACTGGATATAACTGTACTATAATCTACCCTGCAAAACACCTATGTAAGGCCTCTTGCACACATCTGTTGTTTTGGTCTGCATCCGATCCGTCGTTAATTCACTTTAATGGGGCCGCAAAAGATGCGGACAGCACTCCGTGTGCTGTCCGCATCTGTTGCTCCGTTCTGTGGCCCAGCTAAAAAAATATAACATGTCCTATACTTGTTCACGCTTTGCGGACAAGAATAGGCATTTATATTAAAGACTGTCCATGCCGCTCTGCAAATTGCCATCCGTGTTTTGCAGATCCGCAATTTGCGGACCGCAAAACACACTATGGTCTGCAAGGCCTAAAACTGGTATTTACAACTGCACAATCAGTGTAAACTCTTAAGTTTGGTCTTGAGTTTTCCCGGGGGGATAGAGGGGAAACCTATATGACTATAGACCTCAGCAACAACACTGTGACTTGCACAAGCATTGTCGGGGATTCTAAAATTTGAGATGACATTCCTAATCATATCTACACCAAAATCTCCTTACTAAACAATATTTTGACAGCGATGCGATGGAAAAATTTTATGTACCTTTACGCATGAATGATCCTTTTGATTGGTCCATTACATCAGTTGAAATTTGACTCCAATTTGACATTGTGTTTTCCTTCATGGATTTGAAGGTTGCATTTTCAGCAACTAGGTCAATCTGGGCATCGTCTAACTCCTGCCCCAAGAATTTACAGATTCTCACCACACTGCCACGGAGATCCTGAAATAAATCATATTTATGTACAGACATATATAATGTATAACGCACATCAATGTACAAAGTCTTTAGACAAGTAATGAGAAAACTTCCTCATCATTAGTAATTATTAAATATACTCTATTTAACCTGTAAAACTGTACTGAAATAAATCCTAAGACGGGCATCAAAATATCCACTCATTACTGCTTATTCTTAAGGCATGTTCACATGCTGCAGTTAATAGAAGTGAATGCAGTATTTTATCCCTTATGCATATGCAGTAGAAGAAATTCTGTGCAGAATGAAAACCCACAGCATGCTTAAATTATTGCCGCAGATTAAAAATTGAAAAACTGCTGATTAAATACCAATGAGGCTAATCCATGTATGGATCCGTTGGCAGATCCATGTCAGAAATCCAAGATCTAGCCCTGTATTTCTGCTGCAGATTGACCAGATTCTTTCATAAACTCTTTCATAATTAGAGTATATGGAAAGTTCTCATCAGCTACCAGAAACCTACTCTGTACTAATGAGGAGAAACAACTCCAAAACAGTTCTCTCTACAGATGGATGTCGCTGTTAGTGTTGAGCGAAGCGCGCTTCAGATGCTTCATCCAAAGTCACTTCATTCAAAACTTCTGAATAATACTACACGGAGATCCGCCTCCGTATAGTATTAGAATGTATAGGCTCCAATGACCTGAAGTAAGTTATTCGCAAAGTTGCATGTGACTTCATTAAAGAACTTCGGTGGAAAACCACTGCAAAACTTGAAACCGAGGTACTAGTTGGAACAGAAGCCAAGTTCGGTATCAAGTTTTAATGTGGTTTTACACTTTAACAATCAACTGCTGAAGTTATTCAACGAAGTCACTTGCGACTTCGTGTATAACTTACTTCAGGTCATTGGAGCCCATACATTCTAATACTGTACGGAGACGGATCTCCGTTCAGTATTATTCCGAAGTTTTTAATGAAGTTACTTCGGATGAAGCATCCGAAGCGCGCTTCGCTCAACACTAGTCGCTGTTTTTACTTGTTAATGCATAACTGTGACAACGCTATGCTGACCTGTGTAAGGATAATAATGTATATGGGGACAGGTCTACATGAACCGGGACAATCACATAAACCATGCAGCGAAAAGAATGGGACTTATGCAAGCACTGCCCTAAAGTGGGCATTTGGGGGCTTTTTGGGGTGTTGCCAGGTAGACAAACGGATAGGTCTTAAAGGGGTTCCATATTGATTCTAGGATTGTATTGGGAGGCCATTCTCCCTCTGATGAGAGACTACAACTAGTTTTCTGTGTTACCTCTATGGAAACCTGTACTATTTTCATTAGGAAACTTCAAGTCCTGTGAGTGTAATTGGCTCTGCAGCCAAAAAGCCTTGTACCTATTGTACCTGAAACCATCAAGCGTTGTGGTTCCTGTTGGATTCAAATTGTTAGGCTAGTTTTACAGTAGTGTTCAGAGATGCAGACAATGCTGGAATGCCATCCGGCCCAAATAACTATAATGGGGTCCAGTCGAGGTCCAGCTGCAACCTGGCAAATATGCTGAAAATCAGCCAGACAAATACGGCAACGTGCAACGGTTTTTGTTTGGACGATTCCTGGGATTCTATGCCGGAACATCCTGTTGGAAGGTTGTGCCGCTAGTGTCAAACTAGCAGTTCATTGCCCTGTGTCTGCCTCTTTACTGATACATTCTCAGATAAGATCCTGTACCTGGGTCTAGGCCCCATACACAGAACTGAACCTCTTGCATACTGGCGCTGCATGGTGTCCTATACAGTCGTGTTATTACCTGTATAAGCTCCTCATATGTAATAAAGAAGAATCTGCTGTCATCTTTCATTTGCATCCAGCTTTTTACATGATCAAACCAAGATCCATACAGAGCTGAAAGACAACGGTCAAGCCTTTTTAGCAACAATAAAAATAAAAGTAGAATTTTTTTTCCAAACTATATTGTTATTGTGCTGAATATGTAAAATGCCTGTATGTCACTGGCCACAAAAGAGTTAATTTCTGGAGAAAGGGAAATAAACCCTTGGGGTCCTTCTGGGCCATGTGGATACAGCTATGAGAGTTTGTCTCTAGTGTTGAGGGAACTTGTGTTTTCAAGTTTGGTGTGCAAGGTTTGGGTTCGGGTTATCTAAGAATTCCATTATGGACCATGGTAGCGGAATCCATAATGGAATTCTTAGATAACCCAAACCCGAACCTTGTACACCAAACTTGAAAACACAAGTTCGTTCATCCCTATTTATCTCTTAAAGAAGAAGAGTGAGACTTGACACCTAACATTGGTTGGCACAGGCTTGAATAAAAAGTCAGATGGGGTTATACAAAAATGAACAAATTAAAATTCATGGTATGTGTCGTCTTATTAGCTAACTGTCTAGTTAAAAAGCAGGAATTTGTCTAATGAACGGCTAGACCACTCTGACCTAGAACCTGGAAATCGAAAAAGATGTTTAAACATATGGTTGGTGCCAGGTCTGATATCCTGTTGTGTGTTCATTGTTCCTCCTGCCCTCAAGTAAGCAAAATGCAATAAGAATTTGCAGTGTCCCACTCAGTGGTAATGGGGCCCTGTATGTTTAAGGGTATTTGCAGAATGTCATTCTATGCTGTGTATATTGCTATAATTCCTATAACAGGCTGGTAAACCACCACTTCGCATCAGTCACCGCTAGGTGGTGCTAAAGAGATATATAGAATAGATTTTTGCCACTGTCTGTTACTTTTGAGGGCCCAAGCAACTGTCTGTTAGCCATAGTGTAAAGTAACTGAATCATTAGTGTAATGAGTCTAATGCAACAGGCCAGAGTTGCCACTGTCATCCAGTGGTCGTGTTTTGACCAACAATCCAGCTGTACTGGAATGGTTGACTCGCTCTTCAACATCATCTCAGGTGACAACAGATACACACAGGGTTTCTCTGACACCACACTTAGCTGGCATGGCCCAGGAACAATCTCTGTGCCCTCACATGTCCTGCAACTGCTTCTCTCTTTTTCTACTCCTTCTGATCGGGAATAATGCATGATGCCAGCTACGCTCCACTTTTCAGCGAGGATAGGCTTAGTGACAACAGTCAGAATCTACAGGCCAGCAAAGACTTGGAGGAGAGGCCTGATGCATCCTCCCTTAGGTGTACAACTAGCAATTATGACAGTTGGGTGGGAGCATGTGTTTTGCAAGCGGTCAGGGGCGTGGCCATGAGACTGGTGAGGGCGACATAAGTATCGAGTAGACAGTAGAGGATGATCATGTAGCCGATCGCACTTGGCAGCCAGGTGAAGAAGGGGCATCATCATCAGAGGGTGAGGGTGGCAGAATGCTCGTGAGATAGCATCAAGGTCGCAGAGTTCCGATGAGCCAGCATGGTGGAAGCAGTGGGAGATCTGGAGCCAAATATGCCCGAGGTAGAATGTCTGCTACTCTGGCCAGCAATTGAACACCGAGGTGATTGCCATGAGACATTAGTATGCGTGCACTGTATGTGCACCTGGCCAAGTCCCCCCCTTTCCATATCGTGGACTCATGGAAGTTTGGAACATTGATGGCTTGTGCCCACCCAAAGTGGCGAGTCCCAAGTCATCATTACTTCTCTAAAAAAGCTGTACCAGTCCTGCACAAATATGTTGAGCAGAAGGTGGGCCAGTCCTTGAGCCTGTCAGCATCTGGTACAGTTCATGCCAGCGCTGACATGTGGAACTGTAACTATGGTCAAGAACAATATATGTCAGGGGCGGAGCTTGACCTTGGAGCTGAATGGCTGCTTGTTCCTGAGCTCCTCTCCCTGGCAGCTATTATAGCCCCTTTTATTAGCTATTTACTCGGTGCCAATGGGGAAACCAGGCAAGGACCGTCACCCTGAGATACCAGAGCCGACTGGGGCCCGTTCCAGGCAACCGGAGATGGATAAATACCTCAAGAAACAGTCCAGGACTCCTGCTGCTGAAGTCTCCAAGAGGGCGCGGCAGCTCTCTGAAGCAGAGGAAGGCTCTGAGGCAGGAAGCACTTCTGATGTTTCTGATTGCAGACCACTGCGAAAGAGCTCCTCACTCTCCAAAGCAGATCTCAGGGACATTCTGGAATCTGCTCTTGCACCTCTTAAAAAGGACTTGGAGGAGATAAAAGGAGCTCTGCGGCAGATTGGGAATCGTGTGGAGTCCCTGGAGCTAGCACAGGAAGCCATCCTGGTGCATGAGGGTAAGACCAGCGCAGCGCAAACCCACAGAGACTTGCTAAACGATGCGCTGATGCGCATAGAGGATCAGGAGAACAGGAGCCGGCGGCGAAATATTCTCATCCGCGGCGTACCCGAAAATATTGCGATTGACGCGCTTCATTCAGTCGCATGCAAAATTTTCTCCTCCCTGCTGGGAGCTGAGAGAGCAGCTCCGATTGTGATCGAGCACATCCACAGGGCCTTAAGGCCCAAGCCAAAACCTGGTGAGCCGCCGCGGGATGTAGTATGCGGCATCCTAAGCTATGGGGACACTGCTGCACTGCTCAAGGCGGGAAGGGAGGCCGACCGCATCATGTACGGTGAGACCCCAGTCCTTTTCTTCCAGGACCTGGCCCCCTCCACCTTAGCCAAGAGGCGCATCGTGAAGCCGCTCCTAGAGGCCCTTAAAGCCACAGCTACGCCATTCCGATGGCTCTATCCCTTCGGTCTGGCCATCTTGAAAAACGGGAGGCAGTATACGGTGCGGACCCCGGGTGACCTGAAAGCTATTTGGGGCCCTCTTGGGATTTAACCCATCGCAGTTCCCTCGTGGATGCCTGCTGATCAAGGGGACCCCCTGCCTACCCCTCCGGGTATAGATTCGTGGCAGCAAGTTTCACCTTCCAGAGCTGGGAAACAAGGAAAAGGCCGGTCGCAAGCACCTGTTACCTGACTTTGTTCCAGGAAGCGCTGAAGGCGCTTTTGTTCACTCTTCACTGAGTTCAATGTTCTGTGACTTTGCTGGGTCTCAAGACGTAGGAACTCTGTCTGGCTCTGTCTGAGCTGAATTTTCATCGTTTGTCCATTTGGACTTGTTTTAGGTCTTGGCCCACTGCCCCGTTCTCATGGGTTTTGGGCCT
Organism: Bufo gargarizans; assembly: GCF_014858855.1. Lineage (NCBI taxonomy): Eukaryota > Metazoa > Chordata > Amphibia > Anura > Bufonidae > Bufo > Bufo gargarizans. Next base: position 545,696,610 of record NC_058081.1, read on the forward strand.
GACCCTATACTTTACTACCTTGCCTGCATGAGATGCAGGTTCCGAGCTGTGCACTAGAGCACTGACTGCACTGTTAGTTATGCGGGGGTTATATGTCTGCATTATTGTCAGTTATGTTACTGATTATGTCCTCTCCCTCACGCCCTTCCTTTCCACCTTTCCACCCCCGGTGGCCCCACAGGAGCCCCCCTCTGACAGATCCCGGCTGTTTGCCGCTATGAAAAAGGATCTCCATTGTGTCAGATGCTGGGTGGGGTCACGTGCTCCCTGTCCATGGGGAGACATTCTTTGTTATTTGGGTTGTGTTACTGTCTCATTTGTTATGTCTTTTATTTTTCTTTTGACTTTCCTTGTACCCTCCTTCTCCTTACTCCGTCCGTTGCTTTCCAGACTGGATGTCCTCTTGCTCTGGGCCGACAGGCCTCCTCTGTCTTTACTATGGCCTCTGTTGTAGTTGCCTCACTGAATGCCAAGGGTCTGAACGAGCCATGTAAGCGGTCTCAGGTGCTCTCTTTGTTACTGAAAGATGAGGCCTCCGTTGTATTCCTCCAAGAAACTCATTTTAAATCAGGGAAGATCCCGAAATTGTCCCAAAACGCATTCCCACAATGGTTTCATAGCTCTTTTGCCTCGGCTAGCAGGGGTGTCAGCGTGGCCGCCCACAAGCGCCTACCCTTCAAACACTCCGCTGTCCTTGCAGACACTGATGGTCGCTTCTTATTCGTTAAGGGGCACATCGCTGACGCGCCTGTTACCCTGGCTAATTTATATGCCCCTAATAGAGGTCAGATCCCCTGGCTCGTTCGGACTCTTGAGCAATTACAGGCTTTTAGTGAGGGCATGCTTATACTAGGAGGTGACTTTAATGTTACTATGGAACCAGGCCTTGACTCGTCCTCTCAGAGGTCTGAGTTGTCCCACAAACTTCTGCGACGTCTGAAGACTGCGCTGAAGAAGTTGCGGGTTATTGATGTGTGGCGCACTATGCATCCCTCTGGTAGGGATTATACGTTTTATTCCAACGCTAAAAAATCCTTCCATAGGTTGGACTACTTGTTTTTATCCTCCCCCCATATTTCTCAGGTGGTAGACACGAGGATTGGGAACATTACGCTTCCTGATCACGCCCCAGTATTTCTCCGAGTGTCTATGACAGCTCTTCCTCAACGTGAGAGAATATGGCGTCTTAATGACACATTGATCTCCGACCCTACCAATGCAGCTAGAATCTCCCGGATTATGTCTGAATTCTTCTTTCTTAATGCAGTGGGCGACCCTCCTCCCTCCCCCTCCATCTTGTGGGAGACTCATAAGGCGGTGGTTAGAGGAGAATTAATTTCCCTGGGCTCGCATGTTAAAAAGTTGCGCTCCAAGGCTGTAGATGACCTGCTGTCCTGCATAGCGAGTCTTGAACTGACTCATAAGCAAACCCAGGCTCAGGCTGTGGCTGCTGAATTAGCGGAAGCCAGGACGGGACTGAAAAACTTGCTCAACGCCAAATCAGCTAAACTTATATTCCGCTCCAGGTTTAAAGCTTATGCTCATAGGAACAAAGGGAATAAACTGATGTCTGCCATGGCTAAGCAACGTCACATGGATTCATTTATCCCTGCTATTCTAGATGCGAAAGGCAATAAGCACAAGTCGACTCACGATATAGCAAAAGCGTTTACTGCTTTTTATGCGGATCTATATAACCTCCCCACTCCAGACCGTCCTGGTTCAGCCTCTATTGAGCAAGCCACAGATGAGTTCCTGTCCACTCTGAAGCTGCCCTCTATTAGTCCCCTGCAAGCTTCCCAACTAGTCGCCCCTGTATCAAGAGAGGAAATTGGCAAGGTCCTTTCCTCCATTCCTTCAGGCAAAAGTCCAGGCCCGGATGGACTCCCTATATCGTATTACAAGACCTTCAAAGACGTTTTGACTCCTCATTTTCAGGCACTCTGTAATTTCCTCCTGTCTGGAGGCTCTCTACCCCCCCAAACGTTAGAGGCCCACATAACTATAATCCATAAAGAAAACAAAGACCCCCTCCACTGTGGCAGTTATCGCCCGATTTCACTGCTAAATGTGGATGTCAAGTGGTGGGCCAAGATACTGGCGCAGCGAATACAGCTGATCCTGCCGGATCTTATTGATAGCGAGCAAGTGGGGTTTGTGCATGGCAGACAGGGCTGTGAAAACACGATACGTTTGCTCCATCTTATGGATTGGGCTAGAAGCTCCTCTACGCCTCTGGCTTTGCTGAGCACGGACGCGGAGAAGGCCTTCGACAAGGTCGGTTGGCATTATATGTCGCGGGCCCTGTCGAGGTTTGGTTTCCCAGATTCGTTTATATCTGCGATCTTCACTCTGTACTCAGCCCCGTCTGCCAGACTCAAAATAAATGGTACGCTTTCTCCCTCCTTTTCCATATCCAATGGGACAAGACAGGGGTGTCCCCTCTCCCCATCTCTGTTTGTCATAGTGATGGAGACTCTGCTGTGTAAGATCCGGCAGGATCCTGCGGTTAGGGGCTTGACCATTGATTCTCGGACCCACTTGACAGCCGCATTTGCAGATGATCTACTTATCATGACCTCCAATCCCGAAACATCCTTCCCTAGGCTTTTGTCTCTTTTTGAGGAGTTTGGCTATGTGTCAAATTTTAAAATCAACTATAGCAAGTCAATGGCCCTAAACGTTACTTGTCCAGAATCGGTTAAAGAGGCCCTTCAGAATACTACCCCCTTTCACTGGGCTACAAAAGACATAGTATTTTTGGGTGTGCACGTCCCGGCTCAGGCTAAGGACTTATTTGCTCTGAATTATGCCCCCTTGTTATCCTCAGTTAGGAAGCAGCTGCACTCTTGGTGTGGCAAGCGGAACTACCTTAAGACCTTTATAGCTCCTAAATTTTTGTACCTTCTGCAGGTTTTGCCTATCTGGCTGCCGCACTCATTTTTTGTAGACATCCGCAGAGTTTTCTCCCTCTTTTTGTGGGGAAGCAAACCCTCCAGAATTGCTTATTCAGTGCTGACCAGAGAGAGGAGGTTTGGCGGCTTTGGTTTGCCCGACATGCGTTCCTACTATATGGCCTTTCAACTATTTAGAGGTCTATCCCTCCTCAATAGCACTTATAGTGCTCCATATGTGTGTCTTGAGCGCTCTCTGCTTTCCACCAGAATGAAGCGGATTCTCTGGGGGCTGTCCCCTTGTTCTCCGGGTAGTTCCTCTTTGCCACTCCTATGGAAGGGTATGTTGGTTGAGTGGGCCAAGCAGTTTAAGGATAGAACACTTGAGTTTCCCATACCGGGTACTCCGCTTTCCTCTTTACAGTTTTATGTCCATCCGGAAGCCGAGAAGCCCTCAGGTATCTGGCCTCTTTTGGCCGAGATCCCTTTAAGTGAGATTAGGTCCCCGGATGGGTCCCTGGATTGGCCCACGGTCTTGAATGACCCTAAAGTAAAAAAAAGCTTCCTTCCTACAGAGTTTTTCCCTGCAGAAGGTGATTAAGATGATTAAGCTACCACCCCCCACCACCTCTAGATCCCCCTCTTGGCTGTCAGATGCCCGTAGGATCCCTAAACCGCTGTCTACCATATATAAGGAGTTACTCTCAGCCTCCCCTCCTGAGCTACATTTCCTTTCTTCATGGGAAAGGGAATTGTCCATCCACCTTACAGACCCGGAAAGGGCTTTTGTCCTTACACACTCTAACGGCTTTAGTCGCTGTATTAAGGTACAAGAAAACTCGTATAAGCTGCTTACGAGATGGTACAAGTCCCCGAAGTTCTTGCATAGGCTTAATGCGGATTTCCCAAGTGAGTGCTGGAGGTGTAGAAAAGAAGTAGGCTCTCTGTCACACATTTGGTGGCATTGTGAAAAGATTAAAGCGTTCTGGACCAGTATAGAAGCTCTGATAAATGAGGTGTGTGCTAAGCAGGTTAAGCTGGATCCTAAACGGATTCTGCTTTGGTGCCCTAATGACTCGCTTTCCCCCTGTAGATCTGATCTTCCTACTATGCTCATCACGGCGGCGAGACTGCTCATCCCGCTGCTTTGGAAGGATACTGAACCTCCCACTGTTTCGATGTGGAGGGATAAGGTGGATCAGATCTACAGGTTTGAAGAGCTGGCCCACTGGGAATCTTCCACGCGTTCCCGCTTTCTGAAAATTTGGTCACCCTGGAAGACATATAGGAAGTTCCCCTGACGGAGTTGGGGAAAACTCCCCTACCCCCTCCTTTCCTTTCCCTTCCTTCCCCTCTCTTTTCCTCTTATTTGTGTTATATTTGATTTTTATTGTCTGTCACATTTGATGTATCATTTTGTACAACATGTGTTGCACTGACATGCATTTGTGGTCACTTCCATGACCGATTTGTGGCTATGCCTTACCAGTGATGCTACGATGGTTTGTGATCGATTGATATGCCTTACTCTTTGAATAAAAATAAATTTGGTTAAGAACAATATATGTCCTTTATAGTGTTGATCACGAATATTCAAATTGCTAATTTTTATCGCTAATATTTGCACTTCGAGAATTCGCCAATATTTAGAATATAGTGATATATTCGTAATTTTTAATATTTGAGATTTTTTTTTTAAACAGTACACACTTCCTGCTTCTAGCTTGTGGGACACTGAGAAGGCTGCAATATCTTTGATTTTAGGAGTAGTGTTGATTGCGAATTTTCGGAATGCAAATTTTCGCAATCAAGAAAATAATGACTGGAGATCACAAATTCTCGAATATATGGCAAATATTCACCTAAATATTTGCAAAATATCGCAAATTCGAATTTTGCCCCTGCTGCTCATCACTAGTCCTTTACAGCCTACTGGGTAAATGTGGTTCCAGCCCAGGGACACCAGCAACTTAGCCAGGTGATGGCAATGCGGCCTCTGTGTTGTAATGGTGGTATTTTTGTGCCAATGTCCTCCTCATCCTCCACCTTGTTCACAGCCTCCACTGTAGTCACAGTTCAGAGTGGTCCTCCAGCATGCCACCTATGCAAAGCACACTCCTGCACAGATGGGGTGAACAGCAGGGCAGGAAGACATGAGGCTGTGTGCCCGCCGCAGTATTCAACTGTATAGCCATCTTGATAATGGTAATTTAGGAGGGCATCTATGGTACCCAACTAGGTAGATAAGTACATGATGCTCCCAATAATGTTGATAGCATCCGATTGTTACAAACCCGGCAGTATCTAGTTGCACCCCTGGGCATCGGCCCACCAGGAAATTTCCCTGTAGGGACTATGGCCGGTCCGCCCTTGAACGCGTCATATATTGGACGTATATTCTGGCAGAGACAGGGATGTCAAAGACTGAAGAATTCCCTTCGTAGTGTATGCTTCCATGGGGGGTGAAAAAAACTGCCATATTTTAGGATTTTTTACGTGGATATTCAAATGAAAAGTAAAAAACACGTGTTTTTAATAAAAATCTATTTTAAATAATGTCTTTTTTATTTTATACCGCTTTAAGAAAATATCTCACCTTCTCCCTGTATAAAGTCTTCAATGAAATTCTGGAAATTTTCAGTAGGTTCAAAGATTTTGAGAATCTTGGTAAAATGGAACAAAGATACAATGATGTCTCTTGGATTTCGCATTGTGTAAATAATCTGAAAAAACAAACAAAAAAAAACAGAGGGGGGATTTATTAAAACTGGTATAAAGGAAAACTGGCTTAGTTGCCCATAGCAACCAATCAGATTCCACCTTTCATTACTCATTCATTACAGCTTCTTTGGAAAATGAAAGATGGAATCCGTTTTCCTTTACATCAGTTTTGATAAATCTCCCCCATAGTGCCTTGCACACCACAATAGAGTGTTTTTATTTATTTATAACAAATTAACTTTCATTTTAATATGCAAATACATTTACATTACAGGGGTTGTCCCAGCACCTGGATCTGAATACTTTTGTAATTGCATGTAATTAAAAATGTATTATAGATACTGAGGTATTCAAAGCAATCTATCTGTATAGCACCACCTGCTGTTTGCTCTTCTTCTAATTTCTCTGTCCTGCTCACTGAGATGGAAGCACATGCTCAGTTACATCCTTCAACTGCCAATAGCTGCAGCAGAAAGGTCTCAAACCCTGAGAAAGGTAACTCCCCTGTGCAGACAGCTTGACATTAAGGGCTGTTTCACACGAGCGAGTCCATTGCGGGAATCACGCTCCATGTGTGAGTGTGATCCTCTGCTCTGGACTTGCAGGAGCGCACAGAATTATCATGATTTATAATGCTATGTGCCTCTGCTTGACCTTATTTCTACAGGATCATACTGACAGCTTTATGTCACTATGATTCTGTGGGGAAAAGGCCATGCAGAGACACATAGCATTATAAATCATTATAATGGCGTGCGCTCCCGCAAGTCCAAAGTGGAGGATCACACTCACACACGGAGCGTGATTCCTGCAATGGACTCGCTCATGTGAAACAGCCCTAAGTTTCTTGAAATTAAATTCAAGGCCGATTCTAATGAATCGGTTAGAAAATTCTACTTGAATCAAAAGTGCTCCAATTGCCCTGAAAAGGTCTGCATTAGGCCTCATGCACACGACCATGTCTGTTTTTGCAGACCTCAAACTGCGGATCCGCAAAAAATGGAAGCCGCCCATGTGCCTTCCACAATTTGCGGAACGGCGGCCCATTGTAGACATGCCTATTCTTGTCCGCAAAATGGACAAGATTAGGACATGCTATATTTTGCTATCTTTTGCGGCCCCATTGAAGTGAATGGGTCCGCATCCGAGCCGCAAAAACTGCAGCTCGGATGCGTACCATAACTACGGTCGTGTGCATGAGGCCTTACACTCTAAAATTCTCCTAGGACTCATATGTATTCTCTCTTCTCTTTGTCTCTTGTTTTTTTTTTTTCTCCCTCCTTCTTTCTCTCTCTATCGCTCCTATTTTAGGTAAATCAGAGTGACACTGATATGGATGGGACCAAAATATACACTGCTGTTAACACACTTAAACATGCTTATGTAAGTTTTTGTATAAATGGTATAAATATTGGAACAAGATTTTGGGAAGAATAACACAGGCACAATAGTATGTCCCCTGGGAGCGACCAAAATATATAGTACACTATTCTCACTTTTAAATAGCAGAAAAAGTGTGACAGGCTTTTGGGAAAAATAAACACATGCGCTATAGGACGTCCCCTGAGTGCAACCAACATATGCACTGCTGTAGACACAACTAAAATACTCTTATTGCACAAGTAAAAGCTATAGAAGTTTTGCAACAGGTATTTGGACAAAAAATGCTGGCTCCTGCACATAAAAATAGTATTGTCTCTTTAAAAGCTCATGTGTCTACTGTGGTGAAACACATGAAGCTATGAATAGCCACAGCCCTGGTTACAGACAAACCTCTAACTGTACCTACCTTGTCCCTAATGATAAAACCTAGCTTTCTAGCTATCTAGTAATTCAATCCAGCCAACTAAATATATCTTCATAATTCCTACACTGTCCCTGCAAGAGCCTAAAATGGCTTGTGTAACACCCCAGAGGTGTGTTACTACACACCTCTACCCCGCTACTATCTTCTAAGAGCTTGTAATTTATATTATGTCTTCACAAAAGTGCATGTAAAACCATGTTAAATTCCATTGTTCTTGTAATTTTCCATGTTCACCAGCAGGTTGCAGCAACTCCATTGGCGAGGTACTAGTCCTAGTTTAGTGAATCCAGGCTGGAATGGATTCTACCAGCTTAGCTCCCCCTCTGTGAGCGAAGTGAGCTGTTCCCACATCCTGCAGCATGGGTGGAGAAGGAAGTTAGAGTTAGTGTAGCCTCCCCCCTGCTTGGGGAAGGCTGTGTGATAGCGTTCAGGAGATCCCCTGCATAGGGAAGACAGCAAGGATCTTGTCTCGGCTGAGACTTGATCACATCCCCAGTCTGAGCACCTGCAGCCTCAGCTGGATGACAAGATGCAGAAACTACAACCTCCAGGAAGGAAGAAAGCATCCCCTAAAAATCTATCTGTGAGTTAAGTCCAGAGACCTAGGAGAAGCCATTCCTCCTCAGCTAGTCTGTCCCCATACAGCAAAAGTTATAGAAAAGTGCAGAAGATTAATCACTGCCACAATTACAGAGCTACTAAGCAGATGACTTATACTCACATTTAAAGCAGAAGCATTCATTTCCTGCCAATCATTGCTAAAACCTGCTGGGACCAGAGACCAAAGCTGTATACTGCTTGGATACAAGTTATCTTCAGTAAAGAAACATCCTATAGAGACATTATAGACCATTGAGTGGGCTACACTCAATCTAACTTCCCTTCTCCACCCAAGGTGCAGGATGTAGGAACTGCCCACACCTCCACAGATGTACTAAACTGAAATTAATTCCTTACCAATCCATTGCTGCCACCTGCTGGTGAACATGGAAAATTACAACAATAATTGTATTTAACATGGTTCATGCACATTTGTGAATGACATAATGTGAAATCATATCAGATGACAAGGTAAAGGCTCTTAAGAGATAATAGCGGGGTAGAGGCGTGTAGTAACACAACTCTGGGGTGTTACATGTACAATTGTTCAGGTAGTGGGACTCCTACACTCATAAAGCCTATGCGCTAAGGGAAAGGGCTACCAAAAATTACAAGGAACCGGCACTCCAAAACACCCTTTGTTACACATAAAGGAGGGCATCATACACACCCTTGAAAAATTATGATTGATGCCCTGCTGGTGACCCTCAAAAACATTAGGAGCAAAGGCCTGCTTCTGATCTGACCATCTAAAACATTAGCGGTGAGGGTCTGCTGCTGAGCTGACCATCCCAAAAATTCTGTGGGCGAGGGACTGCTGCAGAGCTGACCATCTAAAAAAAATTGTGGGTGAGGGCCTGCTGCCGAGATGACCATCTAAAACATTATAGGTAAGGGCCTGCTGCCGAGCTGACCATCTAAAGCATTTTGTGGGTGAAGGACTGCTGATAAGCTGACCATCTAAAAAAAATTGTGGGCGAGGGCCTGCTGCCGAGCTGACCATCTAAAAAATTTTGTGGGCGAGGGCCTGTTTCCGAGCTGACCATCTAAAAAATGTTGTGGGCGAGGGCCTGCTGCCGAGCTAACCATCTAAAAAATTTTGTGGGCGAGGGCCTGCTGCTGAGCTGACCATCTAAAAATGTAGGGGTGAAGGTCTGCTGCCGAGCTGACCCTGTAAAACATTATGGTTGGGGGCCTGCTGTTGACCCTCAAAAACATTATGGATGAGGGCCCTCTAAAACATTATAAGTGAGGGCCCCCTGCTGAGCTTACCCTCTAAAACATTAGGAGCGAGGGCAGCCTAATAAACAAGTTGATATGATGGAGGAGGAGGACGAGAAAAGGGACATTGAACCATATACCCTTTTTAGTGGTGGAAGGGGTCCATGGGAATACAGTGTATTCAATACACCACAAAAGCCACATTTAGAGTGCCTTTATGTTCAACCGCTTTCCTCTGGTGGAGTAGAGAAGTCAGGGGCAATCCAGGCCTTGTTCATTTTTATAAGAGTCAACTGGTCAGCATTTTCAGTTGACAGGCGGATGCGCTTATCACTTATTATGCCACAGCAGCACTAAATACACGCTCTGACAAAACGCTGGCGTAGAGCGCCAGTTCATGCTACGTGTCAATCTTGGACACTCAATAGCTGTAAGGCACAGAGGGATCACTGAGGACGCTGACACGGTCTGCTACGTACTCCTTCACCATCTTCCAAAAATTTTCCCACCTTGTGACACTAGGCCGCGCATCAAACTGAGGGTGCTGGTGGGGTGTCATAAAACTGTCCCAGGCCTTGGAGAGTGTTGCCCTGCCTCTGTTGGAACTGCTATGTTTTCCCCTCGACTCCCCTCCTCGATTGGCCAAGGAACTACGTACTCTGCAACCAGCGTTGTCAGCTGGAAATTTTTCGAGCAATTTTTCCACAGGGATCTTCTGGTATTGCACCATTTTGCTCATCCTCTCCACCACAGTAATGAGAGATGAGAAGTTCTCTTTGTAGCCGGGGTTGAGAAGGGTGGACAACCAGTAATCGGTGTTGGCCAAAATGCATACAACACGAGGGTATTGGGAAAGGCAGCCTAACATAAGGTCAGCCATGTGTGCCAGAGTCCCAACAGACAAGACTTCTCTGTCCTAATCAGGAGGATGACTCTCAATCTCCTCATCCTCTCCCTCCTCTTCTACCTCTTCTAGCTCAGTCAAATTGGGGTAGGTTTTGAGAAACCACTGAACCACTAGGTTGAACACGTGGGCTAGGCATGGTATGTGTGTGAGCTTGCCAAGCTCCAAAGCCGCTGCCAAGTTACGGCCATTATCAGATGCAACAATTCCTGTTTTTTGACCAATTTTTGTAAATTTCTCCTGTGGTGGCGTTTGTTTGGCCCTGATCGTCACTCATACAGTAAGTACTTTTGGTTTTAATGGTTTTAACAGGTTAAACACGACTGTCAATGTGTTTTTAACTGTATGTATTATAGTTAGTGTTCGTTTGATTAATTCTCCCTACGATAATTTATTTAGAATGCTGAAACAGGAATTTGCAGGCGCTCCCTGTACATTGCAGGATGTGGGCGTTTTAAAACGATGGAGGCTGATGGATAATAAGAAAGGACACGTAATTTCAAGATCTATCAAGTGGATATGTGGACCCACCAGAATGATGGATGGTGGTATGAAGGACATGGGGATTTAAGATTAGGGGTCAGGACAATAAGGGGACCATAATATGGATATGGACAAATTATGATGGAGTTTGAGGTAGGCATCGGGTAATACTACACTTCATTTAGTTCAACCATCATCTAATATTAGTGATACAGTGGGTAAATTAGTGATGTAGTATGTATTGGTCACAGGTTGATTTAAGTGTTTTAGAATTGGTTTGCAAAAGTGTCTTTGGCTATGCAATTAAATATATTGGTTTTATTGTTTGTCCTTTTGCACGATCGAACCTTGTACCGGCATGCTGAAAAATCTCCCCTGGATTTGAACGGACTTTTAAAGTAAAGTTCTGCAAAATACCTTACTCGATCTTCTCAAGTACGTGACTCGCTGTCGGCTCTGAACATAGAGTCAGCTGAAATGGACCCGCTTATAGATCGGCGAGTCGACGTCTCAGATAAAGAGACTAGACCAAGGTAATACTGTGCAAGTGGGTGGGACGCCACCACGCAGGGGCGTAGCGTGGGGGGGGGGGGCATAGGGGCCGTTGCCCCGGGCGCCAAATTGCAGGGGGCGCCAGGCAGCCAAAATTTCAATGAGGGCTACAGGAGCCTATGGCTCGAGTCCCCTCCGTTATGCCTCATAGGCTTCAGGCCTAGTGGCCTGAAGCCTATAAGGCAGTAGAGCGATGCAGGACTCGGTCACGATAACCTCACTGTGACCTCCTGCGTCGGGTCTCGCGAGATGATGCGATGACGCGGCGCAGGAAGGCACAGTGAGGCGTTCGTGACCGCCTGCGCCGGGATGCCTCAAGCGGGGATGGAGAGAGGTAAGTATTTTTTTTTTATGTTACCTTACCTAATTGCAGAGGCTCTGGGGGCAGTATGGGGGGTGGAAGAGGACTGGAGCAGAAAGAGGCTATCCTATTCAATGGCATTGGCACAGTAATAAGAGGGTGGAGAGGTGGCCATTATATTAATAACAAAGAGGGGGGGGGACATTATATTAATAATAAAGAGGGGGACATTATATTAATAATAAAGAGGGGGACATTATATTAATAATAAAGAGGGGGCCAGTATATTATTATTATTAATGTAATGGCCCCCTCTTTAATATTTCTATAATGGCCCCCTCTTTAATATTAATATAATGGCCCCCTCTTTATTATTAATGTTATGGCCCCTCTTTGTTATTAATATAATGGCCCCCTCTTTATTATTAATGTAATAGCCCCTCTTTGTTATTAATATAATGTCCCCCTCTTTGTTATTAATATAATGGCCCCTCTTTGTTATTAATATAATGGCCCCCTCTTTAATATTAATATAATAGCCCCCTCTTTAATATTAATATAATGGCCCCCTCTTTATTATTAATGTTATGGCCCCTCTTTGTTATTAATATAATGTCCCCCTCTTTGTTATTAATATAATGGCCCCCTCTTTAATATTAATATAATGGCCCCCTCTTTAATATTAATATAATGGCCCCCTCTTTATTATTAATGTAATGGCCCCTCTTTGTTATTAATATAATGTCCCCCTCTTTAATAATAATATAATGGCCCCTTCTTTATTATTAATGTAATGGCCCCCTCTTTATTATTAATGTAATGGCCCCTCTTTGTTATTAATATAATGCCCCCCTCTTTAATATTAATATAATGGCCCCCTCTTTAATATTAATGTAATGGCCCCCTCTTTATTATTAATGTACTGGCCCCCTCTTTGCTAATATAATGGCCCCCTCTTTGTTATTAAAGAGGGGGCCAGTACATTAATAATAAAGAGGGGGCCATTATAATATACAGGGGGAATAATATTATGGGGAATGAAAGCTATCTGTCTGGCTCTAGCTCAGTATTGGGGGGCAGCAGGATGACAGTGTTGAGACACCAGGAAGGAGAGCATGATAGTAAATTGAGGAACCTAATTTTTTTTCTGTGAAACTCTGCAGAGACGAGAAGCGGCTGAAAGAAGTTATCATGGTGGTCTTATCTCTGAATGAAGACGTCGAGGAGAGTCTACATCACAGGAGACGTCACTGGATGTAACAGGTATGGTGCGGTATTCTACTGTAATTATAATGTCCATGCACATATCTGTTTCATGGTAGGGTTGTGGGAGGAGATTGAGAATATGGCCTACCCTGCCGCATCCTGGCCCCAGACTTCAGGTCACACTGTGTTCTGAATTCTGGGGCCTCACACCCATCTACTACATTATCTGTACTCAGAGAGTTATCTCTGTGTTATCTGAGGTGTTACATAGGACTGCTAGTGATCTACTACAGTATCTGTTAAAAGTGGCGTGCCTGGGGTAGGCGGGGGGGGGGGGCACAATTTTTGGCTTGCCCCGGGTGCTGGCAACCCACGCTACGCCACTGCCACCACGAGCACTTACTGGTTTGTAGCCGAGGTCAGACTGCAGAAAGTGAAGAGACTGGTAAACCACCAATCTTCGCTTTAACATAGCGAGGTAGGAGTGGAATCCTGTATACCCAAAACTCCTGGATTTGGAGAATATCAGAAAGAGAGTATCACATTTCTCTATAAGGAACTATCTATGTTGCTAGTGCCATTTATGTTGCTAATGCTGCTATCAGCCTGATTCCCCGGCTATTCTTGCGGTTCACTCCTGGACTCTAATATCGCGATTAACAGATTGTGATTATTTATCTCTTTATTTGCTACTTTGTATCACATCGTTGCATTAAGATATTACTGCTGCTAAAATTGCCACGTTGTTGCTGCTATATTATACATTGTATATTGTCACACATCATCGATTGTTCAGGTGGTTTATTATTGCTGCCAAAAATTGTTACGTTGTTGCTGCTATATTATACATTGTATATTGTTACATATCATCGATTGTCCAGCTGGACTAGAATTTTATGTCTTCATTTGTCACTGTATGTAATAAATATCTCGTTTTAGTTACATATATAGAGTGCCTGGTCTATCCTCTTTATATTATTACTATTTGCTTGTGGCTGGGTGGGTCACATAGACCAAGAGCACCTGTTCCATCTTGTCCAGCTGAAGTGATCCACAGATAATTTATTGAATTTTACTCTTTTGTCAAAGTGTTGGTGTGGCACCATGGATGATCTAGTCTGATGCATCAGGGATTAGTGTGGCTGATACACACCTGATTACCTGATTCATCTTGACAAAGGTCAGTCTCTTCACATTTTAGGTGGACAGGTGAGTTCTTCTTGGGGTAAGTATGGCCTCCGCCGCACTACACACCCACTCTGATGCCACACTACTGGCCGGGAATGGACAGCTTTTCCAGGGCAAACTCTGCTAGTTGCGGCCACAAATCCAGTTTGGCTGCCCAGTAGTCCAGTGGATCTTCAATGTGGGTTGGCAGGGTGCTGTCCACCTGCTGGTTCAGGTCCTGCTCTATGTCTAGCTGCTGGTGATTAGTTTCTTCACTATGCGGGTAAAGGAATCTGCTCATTAGCAACTCTAGACTCAGGATGCTGCTTATGGAGCTGGCACTCCCTGGGGCCTCCCCGGTCAGACCTGCGAGAGGATGGACGATGGCACAGATAGGCAGCGGCCAACTCACTTCATCGGATGCCTCTACAGTAGTTCAGTTTTTCCTCCCTCTCAGCGAGCGTAAAAAAGGCCCCCATTTTGGACTGGTAGCGAGGGTCTAACAAGGTGGCTAGCCAGAAGTCATCCCTCTGCCGAATGGTGACAATTCGGCTGTCACTACCCAAGCAAGTGAGCATGCAGCGGGTCTGAATGCTACCGCTGCTGCCTCCGTGGACCCCTGCAGGCTACTTCCCTGGAAGGTAGGCTTCAGTGAAGCTGGTGGTCTACCCCTGGCACGTTTGGCTCCCGACTATCGACTGCTGCCACCCTGCTGACTCTCGGCCACACTAGTGACTTGCTGGCTCATGGGCAAACCTTGTCACGTCAGCTACATCTTCATCATCAAGTACTGTCTGCACATTACTGATGTCCTCCTCAATGGTCTCTGGGTCAGGAGCCTAACCACTCGCATTACCAGCTCCCACGCCACTCTCCTCATAACTACTTGCCAGCCTAGTGGAGGAAGCGGTGGATGTCTCCTCCAGATCATGGCTAGGAAGTAGCTGCTGACTGTTTTCTAATACCTCATCCTCGCTGTATAGTGGAGCTGAGCCCACAGCATACATTACTTCTGTGGCTCTGGGAACAGAAAAGGACAGAGGCAGGTTGAGGACAGGTGAGGGCGCAGGGCCTGTTTCCGGGGCACGACAACTAAGGGTTGTGTCTGATGAACCCACTAACTCTTGGTTGGGGGTGTCTGATGTCACTTGTGAGGAAGTCAAAGATCGAGTCAACCACTCAAGAACTGTTGGGTTGCTGGTTACAACACAACCGCTAGCTGAGACTGGGAGCTCAGGCCTCTTGAAGTGACCCCTGGTGCCACGCCCCCTTACTCTGCTGCGAACTCTGCATGTGCCAAAATGTGCAGGGCCTGGCACTCCTCTGCCTGACATACTGTTACGGGATCAAATAAATAAAAAGGAAATTAAAACACTCCACATAAGCTTTACTACAGATAACTGCACCACTCAGCGGCAAATGTATTTTTTCTCTTTCTGCTAAAACACCCCACAAAAGCCTTTACAACAGATTACTGCACCGCAGAGCGGCAAATGTATTTTTTCTTTTTGTGTTAATACACGTCACAAAAAGCTTAACAAGAAATAACTGCACCGCAAAGAGGCACATTTATTTTTTATTTTTGCATTAATACATGTCACAAAAGGTTTAACAAGAAATAACTGCACCGCAAAGAGGCAAATTTATTTTTTATTTTTGCATTAATACATGTCACAAAGGGCTTAACAAAAAATAACTGCTCCACAAAGAGGCAAATGTATTTTTTCTTTTTGTGCTAATACACATCACAAAAACATAACAAGAAATAACTGCACTGCAGAGCGGCAAATGTAATTTTTCGTTTTGCGCTAGAATAAGTCACAAAAAGCTTAACAAGAAATAACTGCACCGCTGAGCAGCAAATATATTTTTTCTTTTTCCGCTAAAACACCCCACAAAAGCTTTTACTACAGATTACTGCACCGCAGAGCGGCAAATGTATTTTTATTTTTCCGATAAAACACCCCACAAAAGCCTTTACTACAGATTACTGCACCGCAGAGCGACAAATGTATTTTTTCTTTTTGTGCTAATACACGTCACAAAAGGCTAAACAAAAAATAACTGCACCGCAAAGCGGCAAATGTATTAATTCTCTTTCCACTAAAACACCCCACAAAAGCCTTTACAACAGATTACTGCACCGCATAGCGGCAAATGTATTTTTTATTTTTGTGTTTATACACATCACAAAAAGCTTAACAAGAAATAACTGCACCGCTGAGCAGTAAATGTAATTTTTCTTTTTGTGCTAATACACGTCACAAACGGCTTTACAAAAAATAACTACACCGCTGAGGGGCAAAAATGTTTTTTATTTTTCTGCTAAAACACCCCACAAAAGGCTTTAGTACAGATTACTGCACGGCAGAGCGGCAAATGTATTTTTTCTTTTTTTTATAAAACACCCCACAAAAGCCTTTACAACAGATTTCGGCACTGCAGAGTGGCAAATATATTTTTTTCTTTTCTGCTAAAACACCCCACAAAAGCCTTTACTACAGATAAGTGCACCGCAGAGCAACAAATGTATTTTTTATTTTTGCGCTAATACACGTCACAAAAAGTTTAAAAAGAAATAACTGCACCGCAGAGCAGCAAATGTATTTTTTCTTTTTGTGCTAATGCACGTCAGAAAAGGCTTTACAAGAAATAACAACACTTCTGAGCGGCAAATAAATGTTTTCTTTTTCCACTAAAACATCCCACAAAAGCCTTTACTACAGATTACTGTACCGCACAGCGGCAAATGTTTATTTTTTTTGTGCTAATACACGTCACAAAAAGCTAAACAAGAAATAACTGTACCGCAGAGCGGCAAATGTATTTTTTCTTCTTCCGCTAAAACACCCCACAAAAGCCTTTACAACAAATTACTGTACTGCAGAGCAGCACATATATTTTTTCTTCTCTGCTAAAACACCCCACAAAAGCATTTACTACAGATAAGTGCACTGCAGAGCGGCAAATGTATTTTTATTTTTGCGCTAATACACGTCACAAAAGGCTTTACAAGAAATAAGTACACCACTGAGCGGCAAATATATTATTTCTTTTTCCACTAAAACACCACACAAAAGCCCTTACAACAGATTACTGCACCGCAGAGCGGCAAATGTATTTTTTTCTTTTTCCGCTAAAACACCCCACAAAAGCCTTTACAACAGATTACTGCATCGCATAGTGTCTAATGTATTTTTTTTTTTGTGCTTTAAGCTTAACAATAAATAACTGCGCCGCAAAGAGGCAAATGTATTTTTTCTTTTTGTGCTAATACACGTCACAAAAAACGTAACAAGAGATAACTGCACTGCAGAGCGGCAAATGTATTTTTTAGTTTTGCGCTAATATAAGTCACAAAAAGCTTAACAAGAAATAACTGCACCGCAGAGCGGCAAATGTATTTTTTCTATTTGTGTTAATACACGTCACAAAAGGCTTTAGGCTTTACAAGAAATAACTACACAGCTGAGCAGCAAATATATTTTTTCTTTTTTCGCTAAAACACTCCACAAAAGCTTTTACTACAGATTATTGCACCGCAGAGCGGCAAATGTATTTTTATTTTTCCAATAGAACACACCACAAAAGCCTTTACAACAGACTACTGCACCGCAAACGGCAAATGTATTTTTTTCTTTTTCTGCTAAAAGGCCCCACAAAAGCCTTTACTACAGATTACTGCAACGCAGAGCGACAAATGTTTTTTTTTTGTTTTGTGCTAATACACATTACAAAAGGCTTAACAAGAAATAACTACACCGCTGAGTGGCAAATATATTTTTTCATTTTCCGCTAAAACACCCCACAAAAGCCTTTAGTACAGATTACTGCACCGCAGAGCAGCAAATTAATTTTTTCTTTTTGCATTAATACACCTCACAAAAGACTTTACAAGAAATAACTACACTGCTGAACAGCAAATATATTTTTTCTTTTTCCACTAAAACACAACACAAAAACCTTTACTACAGATTACTGCATCACAGAGTGGAAAATGCATTTTTTCTTTTTGCGCTAATACACGTCACAAAAAGCTTTACAAGAAATAACTGTATCGCTGAGCGGCAAATGATTTTTTTTCTTTTTGCGCTCATACATGTCACAAAAGTCTTTACAAGAAATAACTACACCGCTGAGTGGCAAATATATTTTTCTTTTTCTGGTAAAACACCCCACAAAAGTCTTTACTACAGATTACTGCACCGCACAATGGCAAATGTAATTTTTCTTTTTGCGCTAATACACGTCACAAAAAGCTTTACAAGAAATAACTGTATCGCTGAGCGGCAAATGATTTTTTTTCTTTTTGCGCTCATACATGTCACAAAAGTCTTTACAAGAAATAACTACACCGCTGAGTGGCAAATATATTTTTCTTTTTCTGGTAAAACACCCCACAAAAGTCTTTACTACAGATAAGTGCACCGCACAAGGGCAAATAAGATGTAGAAATATTTCCTTGTAATAACCCCTGTTAATGCTTGTATCAAAAAGCACTTGCACCCTAATAAGAACGGTTTGCTGGAATTACAGAGCTGTATAATGGCAATTTGGGTTCTCAGTTAGTGCAGCAAGGTCTAATAGGAATGTTCCTATTACACAGGCTGTCACCTCCCCGACTGAACCCTGTTCAACAGAAATGCTGTGGAATGATTCCTCCCAATTCTTTCCCTACACCTTGAATTATCTTTCCCTGCACTTGTAAATCAATTTTTTTTTAGCACAGTGAAGTTTTTTCTATCACTGTCCCACTGACTGCAGACACGTCTCTCCCTGCACAAAGTACGCTGGTCAATGGCAGAATCTAAGATGGCTCCCATATTTATAGGTCTGTGACATCACAGGGATGGCTGCTGATTGGCTGCATGCATGTCAGTATGGGTGATTCCGCCTTCCCAGAGTTCCCTTCTCCATGTCCTGAAACGTGCAGCAGCCATTTTAGGAAAAATGTGAAGCGCAAGGAAATTAGCATTCGGTGCAAATCAAATCAGCATTCGGTGCTGACGAATTAGCATTCGTCAGCTTCGATTCGCTCATCTCTAGTGTTTTTTCTAATTTAATATAAATGTTTCACTATCATGTTCCTTTATAACTTTGTGTCCGGAATTATAGTATAATAGAGATATTAATGTGATCCCCGTCGTCAATGTGTGTAACCGAGCACCCGAGTATAATAGAAGTCAATGGGATAACCCGAGCATTAAACCAGCTGCCCCCTGCTCTGAAGAGGGGAGGGTACCTGGTTCAAAGGAAAATGTCAGAAATTGATGGAAACACCACCGAAATTGGTTCGGGAACAGCATGGGGAGGATGTCTGGATGCATTTTTGAATTATGCTGTCCGATTAGTACGCCACTTTTACAGACTGACAATAATACGCACAAAACCAAAGATTAAATCAATTTTAGAGGCAAAATTGTCAGGAAACATTCTTTCCTATATATTCACTTGTATATAAAATGCAAGTTCAGCCCAAAATTTTGCTGATTTTCGGAACTGGGGTCATGATTAAGAGGGACGATCGGTGGCATCCGTATTGCGCCGCTAGAGGTGAAATTCATGGATTGACACAAGACGAACCACAGTGAAACCATTTGCCAAGAATGTTTTCATTAATCAACAACGAAAGTCGGAGGTTCTAAGACGATCCAACAGGTGATCCGGCGGCGTTATTCTCATGACCCGCCGAGCAGCTTCCGGGAAACCAAAGTCTTTGGGTTCCGGGGGGAGTATGGTTGCAAAGCTGAAACTTAAACTAATTGACGGAAGGGCACCACCAGGAGTGGAGCCTGTGTCTTTATTTGACACAACACGGTAAACCTCACCCGGCCCGGACACGGAAAGGATTGACTGATTGATAGCTCTTTCTCGATTCTGTGGGTTGTGGTGCATGGCCGTTCTGAGTTGGTGGAGCGATTTTTCTGGTTAATTCCAATAACCAACAAAACTCCTCCTTGCTAATTAGTTACGTGACCCCCGGCGGTGAGGATTGTTTTGACCAGACTGTTATGGGAGAGTGCCTGCTGCTTAGCTGACCATCGAAAAAATTATGGTTAAGGGCCTGCAGGTGAGCTGACCATTGCAAACATTATGGGGCGAGGGCCTGTTGCTGCTTTGTTGACTCTAGATAACTTCTGCCTGATCGCCCGTGATGTCAATGATCCATTTGGATGTCTGCCCTATCAACTTTCGATGTTCTTTTATTCGCCAAACATAATGACCACGGATATCGGGGAATCAGTGTTCGATTCCGGAAAGGAAGCCTGAGAAACGGCTACCACATCCAAGGAAGGCAAGGGGTGCGTGCAAATTACCCACTCTCGACTGTCAGAAGAGGACACCGTCTATTGAAAAATTTAATTTTATGTCAGAATTATTTTTGAAGCGCACACGTTACACAGAAGATGTGGGCCTGGTCAGGTCACTGTCAGAAGAGGACACCGTCTATTCAAAAATAAAAATGTTGTCACAGAAAAAAATATTAAGCGCACACGTTACACAGCAGATGTGGGTCTGGTCAGGTCACTGTCAGAAGAGGACACAGTCTATTCAAAAATACAATTTTATGTCACAGAAAATTTTTAAAAGCGCACATGTTACACTTCAGATGTGGGCCTGGTCAGGTCACTGTCAGAAGAGGACACCGTCTATTGAAAAATTAAATTTTATGTCACAGAAATTTTTTGGAAGCGCACACGTTACACAGCAGATGTGGCCCTGGTGAGGTCATTGTCAGAGGTGGACACCGTCTACGGAAAAAGTGTACTGATATTTTAGGGATGCGCACAATTTAAACAGGAGATGTGGCACGGATAATTTAACTGTCCGCAGAGGACACCGTCTACGGAAAAAGTGCACTGGATGTCACAGAAATTTTAGGGATGCGCACACTTTGAACAGGAGATGTGGCGCGGATAATTTAACTGTCCCCAGGGAAACCGTCTACAGAAAAAGTGCACTGGATGTCACTGATATTTTAGGGATGCGCACAATTTACACACGAGATGTGGCGCAAATAATGTAACTGTCCGCAGCGGCCTATTACACAGTATTCTGCGCCAAATGCGCTAAAAATATATATCGCTGCTGTCACACACAAGTTTTTTGTATAAAAATCTTCCTATTACACTCCCTACACTGCCTGTCCCTTCCTATGCACAGCTCTAACACTGAGCAATTTAGCACAGGTTGTGCTACAAAAATATATTGCTGCTGTCACACACAATAGTCCTTACAAGGACTTTTGGGTCTCTAAAAGTTTTTGTACACTTATAATATTAGATTACACTCCCTACACTCTCTGTCCCTTCCTATCCTCAGCTCTCCCTGACTTAGAATGAGCTGAACATGCGTAGGAGAGTCGAGCATTGCGCTCGAGAACATGCGGTACACGGCCGAGTACCGCCATGTGCCGAGCATAGCGATGCTCGAGCCGAACTGGTATTCGGCCAAGCATGCTCGCTCAACACTATTATTCATGATTCAATTTCATTTATAAATCAGTGTTCATGATTGTAGACAGTTAATGATGTTACTTGATCCAAACGATATACATAATTTCATTTAAGAATCAGTGTTCATGATTATCAATATATTTGTTATTTCCTTTTTTTAAGGTGCAAATATGTCTCTTATTTGTTTCCCATATAGCGTTATGGTTGGTAACTAGAGTGGTTGTTATCAGTATGGTAAGAATACATATAGAGAGTGTGACTTTCTTTTACTGCTAACAGTTAGTCTTTACCACATCAATGTCTTCCCAGGTTTTATCATCTGTGCAAGCGCTGTGTATTGCTCTCAGCCAAATCTCCTGGCTCCCCATGTATTGACTTGTGCAATGCCTTTACTTGGCGTTCCATGTGGTGTCCCACATGTTGGAGCTCCTCGCTTACCCTCCGATACAGCGCGCTGTTTGTTAAGTAGTATTGGATTCTGTGTCCAGCAATTTATTTCTGCTCTCATATATCGCAGCTATAATGATACTGGGCATGTCTTGGATTACAGTAATTACACCATACGTGTTTCGGAGCTGCCGGCTCCTTCTTTAGTGACTCTTACATGTAATCCTCTACTATTTATACTAAATTCTTGGGTGGATCAAGATTTCTCTATAGGATACAGCTAAGGCTACTTTCACACTAGCGTTCGGGTGTCCGCTTGTGAGCTCCGTTTGAAGGGGCTCACAAGCGGACCCGAACGCTTCTGTCCAGCACTAATGCATTCTGAGTGGACGCGGATCCGCTCAGAATGCATCAGTCTGGCAGCGTTCAGCCTCCGCTCCGCTCAGCAGGCGGACACTTGAACGCTGCTTGCAGCGTTCGGGTGTCCGCCTGGCCGTGCGGAGGTGTGCGGATCCGTCCAGACTTACAATGTAAGTCAATGGGGACGGATCCGTTTGAAGATGACACACTATGGCTCAATCTTCAAACGAATCCGTTCCCCATTAACTTTACATTGAAAGTCTGGACGGATCCGTCTGAGGCTATTTTCACACTTAGAAATATTTTAACAATATAATGCAGACGGATCCGCTCTGAACGCAAGTGTGAAAGTAGCCTAAAAGATGGAATGGATCCTCAGACTCATATACAATATAAGATGAATCCTAAGTTTAATAGTTGACATATATAACAAATAATATATAGCGAGTATTAACATAGTGAACTAAAGATATCAGAACATATCATTAATCTTAATATATCTAAATATATCAGTTGTGGAGACATATTTTTTGATGGACTTGCTTATCTATTTTTCCGCTTGTATCTGGTAGATATACTTTAATTTAATATATTTATGCCCCTGCTTGACTACATCTTGATGTTTAAATATTATGTGAAAGACTTTTGCACTTTAGACTTCGGGGATTTGGCCATAACAGTGATTATATTTAAGATTCTGTATCAGGTGGAGACACATTGATCAGAAGGTAATATCCTTTAAAAAAAATGGTGGCTCTAAAAGATAGGTCCAGGCGAAGTAATGTGAAAATTCCGGGATTACCAGAAGGCATGGAAGGAGACAACCCTGGATATATGATTCAGACTTTAATTTTGGAGAAATTTGGGATAGAGCATTTCTCTCCATTATTCTGTGTAGAAGACATCCGCGGACACTTCTTGCAAAGTAACTACTCTCACGAGATAGGGATATGATTTTGAAAAGAACAAGAGAGTGCCCCCCTATCTTATATAATGGAAATATATAGTCTTTTTTTCCTGACTTTTCTGGGAGGGTTGGGGGGGAGGGAGGGGTGGGATTTATTCCAAGGGGTGGGTTGCGATGCATCTCCCAGGCTGGAGGAGGAAAAGGTAGGAAAATTAATTTCTTCACTTAGGGAAGAATTTTAATTTTTTTCCCCGGGTTGATTGATGTTGGTTAAAATTCGAACTTGGAATGTTCGGGGTCTAGGTGATAAAATAAAAAGACAGGCAGTTTGTGATAGAGTTTATAGATGTCTCCCAGCGATTGTTAGCTTACTGGAAACTCATTTTACTGAGGGGGAGATCCTATGTATTGGTGGGAGATGGGCCGCGCAGACTTATCATTCTACTTTCACTAGTTATTCAAGAGGAGTAACAATGCTAATTCATAAAGGGATTGGTTTTGTCTGCCGGGCATCCTCCATTGATAAGTAAGGGAGATTTGTTTTCCTTTATGGAAATTTATTTGTGAAACCTTGCATCTTAGCCTCTATTTAAATTCCACCTCCTTTCACTTTATGCCCGGGGTCCCCTTTGTCCTGTTTTGCCAGAAATCTGGTTTTGTGGATGTATGGGGACATTTGGGGCGGGGGAAACAGGTATATTCTTGTGTTAGTAAATCCAGTAAGTCCATATCTAGGATAGATCTAACCTTGATAAATAAAAAGTATTTGAACTATATAAAACGTATGAAATACGAGGCTAGGTCTCGATCGGATCATCTACCTCTTTCCATTGAGTTATGTATGGTGGAAGATAGATTTAAGATTAGGCCCCCATTTAGATTAAATTCCCACTGGATTTCTATAATGGATAGCCATAAAATAATCTAACAGGAGATAGAGTTCTTTTGGGATTGTAACTATAACACAGCAAAAATCTATTTGGTATGGGTTGCGTTTAAGGCCTTTATGAGGAGAGTGTTTATTAGCAATATCTCCAATTTAAGAAAAAGTTATGCCAGGAAAAAGAGAGATCTGCAAAAAGCAGCAGTTGTTGCTATGGACGATTTCTCCAGTAACAATGCTAGAGAGACTATGCAGAGGACAAGTCAGACTTAGGGCTCATTCACACAAACGTTTTTTTGCGTTCCGTATAGGGGCCGTTTATTGAGTTCCATATACGGTCCGCATACGGAACTATTCATTACAATGGTTCTGCAAAAAAATGAAATGTATTCCGTATGCATTCCATTTCCGTATTTCAGTTTTTCCATTCCGTTCAAAGATAGAACATGTCCTATTATTGCCCGCAAATCATTCAAGTCAATGGGTCTGCAAAAAAAGACGGAACACATATGGAATGTGCTCTTATATGTCTTCCGTATCCGTTCTGTTTTTGCGGAATTATCTATTGAAAACTTTATGCCCAGCCCAATTTTTTTCTATGTAATTACTGTATACTGTATATGCCATATGGAAAAACGGAATGGAAAAATGGAATGGAACCGGAAACACTACTGAAACAAAAAACAGAAAAACGAATCTGTTAAAAACGGCCCGCAAAACAAGCCCTTATTCTGACTTTCTTCTGGATAAGGCTCAGCAAAGGATGTTCTTTAGGTGACAAAAATATTTTTCTGAATCAGGTCGTCCAGGGAAATTACTTGCCAGGGTGATCACTAATCAAGATCCAAAAAAAGAGATACTTGCTATTCGATTCTCAGAAGGTATAATTACTCAAGATCAGGAATGCATTAAAGAAGAATTTCTGAAATACTTTTCAGATTTATATAAATTATATAATAGTGTCTCGATTGATTCATATTTGGACTCCATCTCCCTTCCAGTTCTTACAGATATTCAGAAATAATCCCTGGATGCAGACCTATCCTTGCACGAGTTGGAGGCCGCTTTGAAAACCTGTGTTGGAAACTCCTCTCTAGGATTTGATGGACTCCCATACGAAATTTATCGTAAATATGGGGAGGTTATTCTTCCCCGCCTTAAGAAGGTATTTACTGAGGCAATAGAGTATGGTAATCTTTCGGAGTCAATGACAGAAGCATTAATAGTGTTGATATTGAAAAAAGGCAAAGACCCCTTAGATATGGACTCATACAGGCGGATTTCTTTAATTAACACTGACATTAACCCCTTAGTGACCACCCATACGTGTTTTTACGGCGGTCACTAAGGGGCCTTGGGCTGGAGCGCCGCCTTTTTACGGCGGCACTTCACCCCAAGTTAGCGATAAAATCAATAGCTGTAGCTCAGTGCCCGCAGCTACCGGAGGTAGCTGAGGGCTCGGGGCAGTAATCAGAGACCGTGACAAGTGGTCTCTGATCATGTGATCGCCGTGATACACTTTATCATTGTGATCACAGAAAATGCCGTCAGCGGAGCTGCCCGCAACTAAACTTTCTCCCTCCTCTCATGTAAGAGAGGAGGGAGAAAGTCTCCGATGCAGCGATCGGGTCACCCAGCGCTTCTGGGCCTAAGCTGGGTCCCGATCCCCACCCCCCACTCCCCTTACCCTCAAGAAAGATGGCGGCGGCCCGGCGCATGCACAGACTGAAAGCCGGCCACCACCGCTCACAGTAAGGTCTCTCTCCTCAGGAGAGGAGAAAGAAGTTCAAATTATGCCCTGATCGGGTCCCCCAGCACCCCGATCGGGGCAATATGGCCCCCAGATATGTTTAAATAAAGTTATTAGGACGCCCACCCACATATAATTAAAAATATATATATAATATGGCGCAGACATGCGCACTGGTTACTGTGCTGAAGATCTGCCTTCAGCACAGTAACCATCAGGGACCTATAATAATGTGCTCTGTAGGAAAAATATGTCTTTAAATTAATACTTTTGTGTAAAAAAATGAAAATTAATTATTTTTTCACCTTCTTAGCATTAATTTCTTTAAAAGACTAGTGAGTCAAAAAACTCATTACACCCATAGATAAATACGTTAAGGGGCCTAGTTTTTAAAATGGGTTCACTTTTGGGGGATTCTATTATTCTGACACTTA
Source organism: Bufo gargarizans (assembly GCF_014858855.1). Lineage (NCBI taxonomy): Eukaryota > Metazoa > Chordata > Amphibia > Anura > Bufonidae > Bufo > Bufo gargarizans. Next base: position 545,722,644 of record NC_058081.1, read on the forward strand.
TAAGCCTCTGCAAACTTGGCTTGTTGCAGGAAAAAATATGTACTTCAAAAAATTTTTGAAATTTTTGTTAAAATGTTAAGTCTCCTAAATAAAATAAAAAAAGTTAACATTTTTTGTAGGTGCAGCCAAAATAAAGTAAAGATGTGGAAATATATTTCTGATAAAAATATTGAATAGTATTTATGTATGTATGTGAAATATTGCAGTTGAAAATAGGAAAATGTGGCAATTTTTAAAAATTTTCATACATTTTCACTTTTTTAATAAAGATACGCATATTTTACTTACCACCTAAGTAAAGTACAATATGTGACGAGAAAACAATGTCAGAATTACTTTGATGTGCAAAACTGTTACAAAGTTATTCTAAGCTAAAATGACACATGTCAGATTTCCAAAATTTGGCTTGGTCACTAAGGGGGTAAGCTTCTCTCAAGAATTCTAACTACAAGGCTGCCGAAAGTAATTTCATCTATTATACATCCTGATCAAAATGGGTTTATTCCCAATAAGGGAACTCATTATAATTTACATAATCTTTTTGCTAATATTCAGTTCCCCCAGAGGGTTTCTCGCTCCATTCTATCATTGGACGCTTCCAAGGCCTTTAACCGGGTCGAGTGGAGATTCCTCTGGAGGGTATTGGGAAGGATGGGATTTGGTAGGAAGTAAAAAAATATGGTTAGGCTTTTGTACAAATCCCCCAAGGCCAGATTAAATATTAATAGGATTATGACAAGGTGTATTCCCTTGAGGAGAGGTACCCGACAAGGATGTCCACTCCCCCCATTACTATTTGGCCTATATATTGAGTCTCTTGCTGCTAGTATTAGGCAGGATACCACTATTGAAGGGTTTGGAAAACTGGGATTAGAAGATCCTATCTCTCTATATGCTGATGACATTTTATTTTATATACAACATAATAACAGGGTACTCCCGAATGTTATTCAGGTGGTCAACTTATTCGGTCATATCAACTGGTCCAAAACTATCCTTATGATAGAATTAGATAGAATTGCACCTCTTATTAAGGACCTTTCTAGCAATCTGATGATCTCTGATTCATTAGAATATTTGGGTATTTCTATTTCATCTAAAATAGATTTTTTTGCAGCTGAATTTAATTCCATTGATATCTAAATTGAGATAAAAAAAACTGCAATATGGCTCCGACTTTCGTTATCTAGAGCCGATAGAATTTGCCTGGTGAAGATGGTAATCCTGCCCCAATTATTGTATATCCTCAGAAATTCCCCAGTATGGATTAAAGATAAGTTTTTTCAAACTTATCGAAAGAATCATTAACTATATACTTTGGGGGAGGAAGCGAGTTAGGCTTAAATTGGAGTATTACTACAAGCCCATGGAACAGGGAGTGTTAAACCTTCCTTGTTTCAAGGGATACTTTTTAGCATCACAGCTATGGATATATTGTGAATGGGAGAAAGGTCCACTTTGTCAGACTCTGGTGAAGATTTCTCCATATAATAATTGTTTTACTTTATTGGAATCTGGCCAACTAATTAGTCCCCGACAGGACTATAGAGTCGCTGCGAAGCTATTTAGTAAGTCGTGGGGTACTATTAGAGAATGGTTAAAAAACAAAGGGATCTCTTTTTTGTACGCCCCTATGGTATAAATATTACTTACAGGCCTTAGTTGAACTGGCTGTGAATCAGTATTGGCAAAAGAACAATATTTCTTATGTTACCCAGGTGGTTGAAAATGGACATAGTCTTTAGTTTTTTAGACTTAGCACAAAGGGAAAATATATTGAATCTGTCCTAGTTTAGGTATTTTCAAATACGTTCTGCTCTTTCTAGTATAAAAGAAAAATCTTTGCTTCACATAGATACTTCCACATTTTTTAATGATTTGATAGTAAACTCAGCACAGAGCGTTAGGATTTCTCACTGTTATAAAGCTTTACCTAAAGCACAATTTAATAATATACACTCTCCGGGGGAAAAGGTGTGTGCAAGGGATTGCCAAATGATTCAATCAGATCACTGGGATAACATTATGGGGAATTTAGGTTTAGTTTCTCATGGTTTTAACCATATATTGGTTCAATTTAACATTTTCCACAGGACTTATATTCAGTGGCGTATATAGAGAACTAAAAGCCCCATAGCAAGGATCAAACCAGCCACCCCCTCCCCCCCCCACACACACAGGACAGAAGGGTTTCCACCTAAACGCCTCTCAATGACCCTTGGGCCATTTCTTTCCACTGCCTCATTTACTAAAAGTTGTTCCGTTAGAGGGTAGAGTCCTGACCAAGTTTTAACCCCCCAGTAGAAGAGGAGATGGTTCCAACTGGGCCCCCTCTTGCCCTGGGCCCCATAGCAGTCGCATTGTCTGCCGCTATGGTAGTAACGCCCCTGCCTGTAACCCCTGCTGTAACCCCTTCCCTATTTTAGCTCTACAGATGAACCCCTGTAATCCCTGTACCCCTGCAATCCATGCCCTGCAGATCATTAACCCTAGCCACCATATTCTCATTGCCCATATATTGTAATTAACCCATTGTTTTCCATAGGGACAATATAGAGCCACGTAGGTGGAAGCTGCTAATAGTGTGTGTGTAAGTGTATTTTTAGATAGAGTTTGGGGTGGAATTGTGTAAGATATTGTATTGTGTTTAGTGTAGTTAGGTGTATTGTAATGTTGTTAATATATTACTGTATGCTACTATAAGTATATATATATTTATATGTCCATTGATATAAATATATATATATATATATAGTAATAATTAGACTGTAGACTTGTTATTGTGTAATAAATACGTTATTATTCATAGTACAGCGTATAGTCATTTAATGTAGTAGTCGCCGAGGTAGTAGTAATTCGCACGTAGTTCAGTTGAAAGTAATTGCAAGGAAGTTAGTTAGTATTTTTAGTATAAATAGGCGGAGTCATCACTAGACGACTAACGCCTATTTATGAATATTAATTATTGATATTAACACATAATATTAATAATTAATATTTCCTTTAACACATGGCTTCTTAAATCATCACTGACTGTAAAAACTTCAAACTGAACCTCAAGCAACTTGTGCCTCTCCACTCATCTGAGGCTCTGGGACCTTGATTTCCAAACGAAATGCATAATTTACTTTAATCTGAATATAGAACTTTGGACCACTGCGCAACATTCCAACACTTTTTCTCCTTAGCTCGGCTAAGATGCTTCTGATGATGTTTTGGGGTCATAAGTGGCTTGACACAAGAAATGCGACAGTTGTAGCCCAAGTCTCAGATATGTCTGTGTGCGATGGCTCTTGCAGCAATTGCCCCAGCCTCTCCTACATTCTTGAATGGCTGTTTCTTGACAATTGTAACAGTGGCTGCTGTACGCCACTGTCCCCCTGCTTACTGCCGAGGTCCCGGGCGCCATGTTCAGTGCTTCCCCATTTACCGCTGCAGTCCTGGGCTCTGTCCTTGCAAGTACTGTTTGTTCTGGGATCCGCTCCACAGTTTCCTTTCAGCCCTGGCCACAGCATGCTTGCTGCTTGTTCCCAGTAGCATTTCCTTAAGGGCCGGCGCGCATCACTTTGTGTGCTTTATGGGTTAGATAATGTGACCTCGCTGACCAATCCTAGCCCTCCTGCACATATATAAGTGGCTCAGCCCCCTTCCCAGATGCCTGAGTGTCAAGGTTCTAGTGTCCTGCAAAGGTTGCTGATATGTCTGCTTGTGTTCCTGTTTACCTGACCGGTGCTTGTGTACATGGACTCTGCTACCTGCTTGATCCCCTGCCTGCTTGCCTTGACTCTCCTGTTGCCGAGCCGAATTGCCTGACCTGTACCTGTGCCGCCTTCCCTTACCTATTGCTTGTTTGACTTTGCCTCATCCTTCGGTGCAGAACTGTTGCTCTTGGTCATGACTCAGGGTGCTGAATACGTTGGTACCTCTGGTACCTTGCTCTAGTACCTACTGGTCCGTCTGGACTAGCTGCCTCGTGTGCCAATCCTCCTCAAGAGGTAGCGACCTGGTGTTTCCCTTGGGAAAATCTATCCCCACCATCAGGGGTACTGTGAAGAACGAGGGGTTCACTTAGACAACACCATTAATGGAGGTAGGACACATGGCACAATGGGTTTACACCTGCTGGTTCAGGACAACAATCTTTCCAATGCTGCGGTTATCCCTGTTGCTTGTGCATCTTTTTCTATCACACTTTATTTCCACTCAACTTTCCATGAATGTGCTTGGATACAGCACTCTCTGAACAGCCAGATTCTTTAGCAATGACCATTTGTAGCTTACCTTTCTTATGGAGGGTGTCAATGACTGTCTTCTGGACAACTGTCAAGTAAGCAGTTTTACCCATGATTTAGTAGCCTACTGAACCAGACTGAGAGACCATTTAAAGGCTTAGGAAACCTTTGGAGGTGTTTTGTGTTAATTAGCTGATTAGAGTCTGACACCACAATATTGAACTTCATCACAAAATTCTAATTTTGTGAGATATTGAGTTTTGGGTTTTCATTAGATGTAAGCCATAATCATCAACAATAAAATAAAATAAATAAATGCTTAAATACATCACTCTGTATGTAATAAGGCTATATAATATTCCAAATATTTTTGAATTGAATTACTGAAAATAACTTTTCGATGATATTCTATTTTATTGAGATGCACCTGTAATACGCTGCTTTTCTGGTGTATTTTATCTGCTATATGTGTCTAATGTTGGCATTATGTGCATGGTGTAGCTTTTGCACTATTTTAAATATGTTTAAATGCCCAGATTAACCATTTGTGACTTAGGTATATTGCCAGCTGATGGATCACCTTCAACTGACTCCATTCTTTCCCCCTTAGCTATTTATTTGGAGAAAATCCTTACACCGCTGATCAAGACTTCCAGATCTTTTTTACTGGATACCACAGATTTACTCAATAAATTACAAGTTTCAGACATGACACCAGGTTGTACCTTATTGACATTAGATGTGATTAGTCTATATACATTGATAACACATGAAAGAGGTATACAGGCCACAACCAGACTACTACAGAATCACTCCAATTTGAACTCCATACAACAAGAGTTCTGTCTGAAACGGACTTTTTCCTATTTGGGGACACTTACTATGGCCAAAAGAAAGGGGACCGCTATGGGGTCTAATGTGGCATATATGTGTATCGCATATCCTCGTACCTCGACTGTATAACACCTGAACACCATATAATAGTGAGCCGGATAGACGAAATCGCTCCAGTTCTCTGAAGTCTCGCGAGAACTGGAGCGTCTTCTCCCTGGCTAAGAGCGGAGCGCGCTGATTGTATGCGCTCCGTGCCAGGGAGAAGATGGAAGGCACGACCGGGAGAACTTTTAAAGCCAGACCATTTGAGGCTGGCTCATTAGCATAGACGGCGGGAATTATTCCGGGGGGCATAGCGGACAAACGGGGGCACAGAATGAAAAAAGAATTAACGTTCAAGAAATCATAGGGGCATGTAAGTAACGCTATAGTCTTAGTTTACATTTTTTTTTTAGGTGAAAGGTCCTCTTTAAAGGGATGCAATCAGTCCAACTACAAGACAGCTGAGAGAGGCTAACGAGATGAGGAACTGAAAACCAACACAAAGAAAGCTCAAGGAGGAGGTTCTGAAAGGCATCTGTCAGAGCTTCTCAGATGTCTGGTTGTGACAGGTACCTCTGAAGCTCAGTTTAGTTTGTGCCAAGTCATTTGTGGTTCTAAGTCCAGTAAGAAACAATACAGAGCTCAAATGAAAGGGAAGCATTTGGAATTCAGTATTGTATTCCATTTCCTATTTGTATACCCAATAAATGTCATTTCTATTATCCTAAACAAAAAAATCATGGATCTAGACTCACAAAGCAGAGTTTCGTGTTTTACTTACTTTTGCCTTCGATTTGAAAAAAGATTTAGCAAAAATGTGAGGCGGTAGATGGGAAGATAATATTCTTGGAGATTCCATCTTTTGGATTAGTTCTTGAGAGCCAACCGTTTCGTACCATGGTGATCTCTCATAGATAGGTACAGTATTACTTTTTTCACAATCACCTTTGTGTTTAATTAAATTCAAGATTTCAATCATCCAGTTAGTACCTGCAATAGTTAACACAAAACATTGTAAAAATTTGTACATTTGGCCAGATAGATATTTCGGTAAAGGGTCACTGAGCTTTCAAAAAACTTTTGATATGCGTAGTGACATATCAAAGGTTGTGATTTGGGAGAGGGGTCTCAATTAGGGATGAGCGAACTCGAACTGTATAGTTCGGGTTCGTACCGAATTTTGGGGTGTCCGTGACACGGACCCGAACCCGGACATTTTCGTAAAAGTCCGGGTTCGGGTTCGGTGTTCGTCGCTTTCTTCGCGCTTTTGTGACGCTTTCTTGGCGCTTTTTGAAAGGCTGCAAAGCAGCCAATCAACAAGCGTCATACTACTTGCCCCAAGAGGCCATCACAGCCATGCCTACTATTGGCATGGCTGTGATTGGCCAGAGCACCATGTGACCCAGCCTCTATTTAAGCTGGAGTCACATAGCGCCGCCCGTCACTCTGCTCTGATTAGCGTAGGGAGAGGTTGCGGCTGCGACAGTAGGGCGAGATTAGGCAGATTAACTCCTCCAAAGGACTTGATTAACTGATCGATCTGCAGCTGTGGATCATTGAGCTGCTGATCCTCAATTGCTCACTGTTTTTAGGCTGCACAGACCGTTTGTCAGTCTCATTTTTCTGGGGTGATCGGCGGCCATTTTGTGTCTTGTGGTGCGCCAGCACAAGCTGCGACCAAGTGCATTTAACCCTCAATGGTGTGGTTGTTTTTTGGCTAAAGCCTACATCAGGGTGAAGCTGTCACACCAAGTGCATTTAACCAGCAATAGTCTGTTCATTTTTTGGCCATATACAAAATCAGGGGCAAGCTGCGCCTGTCACCAAGTGCATTTAACCCTCAATGGTGTGGTTGTTTTTTGGCTAAAGCCTACATCAGGGTGAAGCTGTCACACCAAGTGCATTTAACCAGCAATAGTCTGTTCATTTTTTGGCCATATACAAAATCAGGGGCAAGCTGCGCCTGTCACCAAGTGCATTTAACCCTCAATGGTGTGGTTGTTTTTTGGCTAAAGCCTACATCAGGGTGAAGCTGTCACACCAAGTGCATTTAACCAGCAATAGTCTGTTCATTTTTTGGCCATATACAAAATCAGGGGCAAGCTGCGCCTGTCACCAAGTGCATTTAACCCTCAATGGTGTGGTTGTTTTTTGGCTAAAGCCTACATCAGGGTGAAGCTGTCACACCAAGTGCATTTAACCAGCAATAGTCTGTTCATTTTTTGGCCATATCCCAGTCTAATTCTGTCACTAAATCCATACCGGTCACCCAGCGCCTAAATACTAGGCCTCAAATTTATATCCAGCTAAATCTGTCCCTAGTGCTGTAGCTGGGCGAGTTATTTAGTGTCCGTTCAAGCACATTTCTTGTTCTGGGTTGAAATACAATTCCCAATTTAGCAATTTCATAATTTAGTGGTTCCTGCTATATCAGAGCTATTTGAAATCTATCCCAAAAAGGGTATATAATATTGAAGGTGCACATTGGGTCATTCAGAATAACTTCACACACACCCGCTACTGTGTATTTCCAAGTCTAATTCTGTCACTAAACCCATACCTGTCACCCAGCGCCTAAATACTAGGCCTCAAATTTAAATCCCTCTAAATCTCTCGTTACCCACCGCTGTACTGTTGTTGCTGGGCAAGATATTTAGTGTCCGTCAAAGCACATTTTTTGTTCTGGGTTGAAGTACAATTCCCAATTTAGCAATTTCATAATTTAGTGGTTTCTGCTATATCAGAGCTATTTGAAATCTATCCCTAAAAGGGTATATAATATTGAAGGTGCACATAGGGTCATTCAGAATAACTTCACACACACGCTTCTGTGCATTTCCAAGTCTAATTCTGTCACTAAATCCATACCGGTGACCCAGCGCCTAAATACTAGGCCTCAAATTTAAATCCCTCTAAATCTCTCGTTACCCACCACTGTACTGTTGTTGCTGGGCAAGATATTTAGTGTCCGTCAAAGCACATTTTTTGTTCTGGGTTGAAGTACAATTCCCAATTTAGCAATTTCATAATTTAGTGGTTTCTGCTATATCAGAGCTATTTGAAATCTATCCCTAAAAGGGTATATAATATTGAAGGTGCACATAGGGTCATTCAGAATAACTTCACACACACGCTTCTGTGCATTTCCAAGTCTAATTCTGTCACTAAATCCATACCGGTGACCCAGCGCCTAAATACTAGGCCTCAAATTTAAATCCCTCTAAATCTCTCGTTACCCACCGCTGTACTGTTGTTGCTGGGCAAGATATTTAGTGTCCGTCAAAGCACATTTTTTGTTCTGGGTTGAAGTACAATTCCCAATTTAGCAATTTCATAATTTAGTGGTTCCTGCTATATCAGAGCTATTTGAAATCTATCCCAAAAAGGGTATATAATATTGAAGGTGCACATTGGGTCATTCAGAATAACTTCACACACACCCGCTACTGTGTATTTCCAAGTCTAATTCTGTCACTAAACCCATACCTGTCACCCAGCGCCTAAATACTAGGCCTCAAATTTAAATCCCTCTAAATCTCTCGTTACCCACCGCTGTACTGTTGTTGCTGGGCAAGATATTTAGTGTCCGTCAAAGCACATTTTTTGTTCTGGGTTGAAGTACAATTCCCAATTTAGCAATTTCATAATTTAGTGGTTTCTGCTATATCAGAGCTATTTGAAATCTATCCCTAAAAGGGTATATAATATTGAAGGTGCACATAGGGTCATTCAGAATAACTTCACACACACGCTTCTGTGCATTTCCAAGTCTAATTCTGTCACTAAATCCATACCGGTGACCCAGCGCCTAAATACTAGGCCTCAAATTTAAATCCCTCTAAATCTCTCGTTACCCACCGCTGTACTGTTGTTGCTGGGCAAGATATTTAGTGTCCGTCAAAGCACATTTTTTGTTCTGGGTTGAAGTACAATTCCCAATTTAGCAATTTCATAATTTAGTGGTTTCTGCTATATCAGAGCTATTTGAAATCTATCCCTAAAAGGGTATATAATATTGAAGGTGCACATAGGGTCATTCAGAATAACTTCACACACACGCTTCTGTGCATTTCCAAGTCTAATTCTGTCACTAAATCCATACCGGTGACCCAGCGCCTAAATACTAGGCCTCAAATTTAAATCCCTCTAAATCTCTCGTTACCCACCACTGTACTGTTGTTGCTGGGCAAGATATTTAGTGTCCGTCAAAGCACATTTTTTGTTCTGGGTTGAAGTACAATTCCCAATTTAGCAATTTCATAATTTAGTGGTTCCTGCTATATCAGAGCTATTTGAAATCTATCCCAAAAAGGGTATATAATATTGAAGGTGCACATTGGGTCATTCAGAATAACTTCACACACACCCGCTACTGTGTATTTCCAAGTCTAATTCTGTCACTAAACCCATACCTGTCACCCAGCGCCTAAATACTAGGCCTCAAATTTAAATCCCTCTAAATCTCTCGTTACCCACCGCTGTACTGTTGTTGCTGGGCAAGATATTTAGTGTCCGTCAAAGCACATTTTTTGTTCTGGGTTGAAGTACAATTCCCAATTTAGCAATTTCATAATTTAGTGGTTTCTGCTATATCAGAGCTATTTGAAATCTATCCCTAAAAGGGTATATAATATTGAAGGTGCACATAGGGTCATTCAGAATAACTTCACACACACGCTTCTGTGCATTTCCAAGTCTAATTCTGTCACTAAATCCATACCGGTGACCCAGCGCCTAAATACTAGGCCTCAAATTTAAATCCCTCTAAATCTCTCGTTACCCACCGCTGTACTGTTGTTGCTGGGCAAGATATTTAGTGTCCGTCAAAGCACATTTTTTGTTCTGGGTTGAAGTACAATTCCCAATTTAGCAATTTCATAATTTAGTGGTTCCTGCTATATCAGAGCTATTTGAAATCTATCCCAAAAAGGGTATATAATATTGAAGGTGCACATTGGGTCATTCAGAATAACTTCACACACACCCGCTACTGTGTATTTCCAAGTCTAATTCTGTCACTAAACCCATACCTGTCACCCAGCGCCTAAATACTAGGCCTCAAATTTAAATCCCTCTAAATCTCTCGTTACCCACCGCTGTACTGTTGTTGCTGGGCAAGATATTTAGTGTCCGTCAAAGCACATTTTTTGTTCTGGGTTGAAGTACAATTCCCAATTTAGCAATTTCATAATTTAGTGGTTTCTGCTATATCAGAGCTATTTGAAATCTATCCCTAAAAGGGTATATAATATTGAAGGTGCACATAGGGTCATTCAGAATAACTTCACACACACGCTTCTGTGCATTTCCAAGTCTAATTCTGTCACTAAATCCATACCGGTGACCCAGCGCCTAAATACTAGGCCTCAAATTTAAATCCCTCTAAATCTCTCGTTACCCACCGCTGTACTGTTGTTGCTGGGCAAGATATTTAGTGTCCGTCAAAGCACATTTTTTGTTCTGGGTTGAAGTACAATTCCCAATTTAGCAATTTCATAATTTAGTGGTTCCTGCTATATCAGAGCTATTTGAAATCTATCCCAAAAAGGGTATATAATATTGAAGGTGCACATTGGGTCATTCAGAATAACTTCACACACACCCGCTACTGTGTATTTCCAAGTCTAATTCTGTCACTAAACCCATACCTGTCACCCAGCGCCTAAATACTAGGCCTCAAATTTAAATCCCTCTAAATCTCTCGTTACCGCTGTACTGTTGTAGCTGGGAAAGTTATTTAGTGCCCGTCAAAGCACATTTTTTGTTCTGGGTTGAAGTACAATTCCCAATTTAGCAATTTCATAATTTAGTGGTTCCTGCTATATCAGAGCTATTTGAAATCTATCCCAAAAAGGGTATATAATATTCAAGGTGCACATTGGGTCATTCAGAATAACTTCACACACACGCTTCTGTGCATTTCCAAGTCTAATTCTGTCACTAAATCCATACCGGTCACCCAGCGCCTAAATACTAGGCCTCAAATTTATATCCCGCTGAATTTGAATACAATACATTGGGCCAAATAATATATTTGTTGTTGTGGTGAACCATAACAATGAGAAAAACATCTAGTAAGGGACGCGGACGTGGACATGGTCGTGGTGGTGTTAGTGGACCCTCTGGTGCTGGGAGAGGACGTGGCCGTTCTGCCACATCCACACGTCCTAGTGTACCAACTACCTCAGGTCCCAGTAGCCGCCAGAATTTACAGCGATATATGGTGGGGCCCAATGCCGTTCTAAGGATGGTAAGGCCTGAGCAGGTACAGGCATTAGTCAATTGGGTGGCCGACAGTGGATCCAGCACGTTCACATTATCTCCCACCCAGTCTTCTGCAGAAAGCGCACAGATGGCGCCTGAAAACCAACCCCATCAGTCTGTCACATCACCCCCATGCATACCAGGGAAACTGTCTCAGCCTCAAGTTATGCAGCAGTCTCTTATGCTGTTTGAAGACTCCGCTGGCAGGGTTTCCCAAGGGCATCCACCTAGCCCTTCCCCAGCGGTGAAAGACATAGAATGCACTGACGCACAACCACTTATGTTTCCTGATGATGAGGACATGGGAATACCACCTCAGCATGTCTCTGATGATGACGAAACACAGGTGCCAACTGCTGCGTCTTTCTGCAGTGTGCAGACTGAACAGGAGGTCAGGGATCAAGACTGGGTGGAAGACGATGCAGGGGACGATGAGGTCCTAGACCCCACATGGAATGAAGGTCGTGCCACTGACTTTCACAGTTCGGAGGAAGAGGCAGTGGTGAGACCGAGCCAACAGCGTAGCAAAAGAGGGAGCAGTGGGCAAAAGCAGAACACCCGCCGCCAAGAGACTCCGCCTGCTACTGACCGCCGCCATCTGGGACCGAGCACCCCAAAGGCAGCTTCAAGGAGTTCCCTGGCATGGCACTTCTTCAAACAATGTGCTGACGACAAGACCCGAGTGGTTTGCACGCTGTGCCATCAGAGCCTGAAGCGAGGCATTAACGTTCTGAACCTGAGCACAACCTGCATGACCAGGCACCTGCATGCAAAGCATGAACTGCAGTGGAGTAAACACCTTAAAACCAAGGAAGTCACTCAGGCTCCCCCTGCTACCTCTTCTGCTGCTGCCGCCTCGGCCTATTCTGCTGCTGCCGCCTCGGCCTCTTCCTCCGCCTCTGGAGGAACGTTGGCACCTGCCGCCCAGCAAACAGGGGATGTACCACCAACACCACCACCACCACCTCCGTCACCAAGCGTCTCAACCATGTCACACGCCAGCGTTCAGCTCTCCATCTCACAAACATTTGATAGAAAGCGTAAATTCCCACCTAGCCACCCTCGATCCCTGGCCCTGAATGCCAGCATTTCTAAACTACTGGCCTATGAAATGCTGTCATTTAGGCTGGTGGACACAGACAGCTTCAAACAGCTCATGTCGCTTGCTGTCCCACAGTATGTTGTTCCCAGCCGGCACTACTTCTCCAAGAGAGCCGTGCCTTCCCTGCACAACCAAGTATCCGATAAAATCAAGTGTGCACTGCGCAACGCCATCTGTAGCAAGGTCCACCTAACCACAGATACGTGGACCAGTAAGCACGGCCAGGGACGCTATATCTCCCTAACTGCACACTGGGTAAATGTAGTGGCAGCTGGGCCCCAGGCGGAGAGCTGTTTGGCGCACGTCCTGCCGCCGCCAAGGATCGCAGGGCAACATTCTTTGCCTCCTGTTGCCACCTCCTCCTTCTCGGCTTCCTCCTCCTCTTCTTCCACCTGCTCATCCAGTCAGCCACACACCTTCACCACCAACTTCAGCACAGCCCGGGGTAAACGTCAGCAGGCCATTCTGAAACTCATATGTTTGGGGGACAGGCCCCACACCGCACAGGAGTTGTGGCGGGGTATTGAACAACAGACCGACGAGTGGTTGCTGCCGGTGAGCCTCAAGCCCGGCCTGGTGGTGTGTGATAATGGGCGAAATCTCGTTGCAGCTCTGGGACTAGCCAATTTGGCACATATCCCTTGCATGGCGCATGTGCTGAATTTGGTGGTGCAGAAGTTCATTCACAACTACCCCGACATGTCAGAGCTGCTGCATAAAGTGCGGGCCGTCTGTTCGCGCTTCCGGCGTTCACATCCTGCCGCTGCTCGCCTGTCTGCGCTACAGCGTAACTTCGGCCTTCCCGCTCACCGCCTCATATGCGACGTGCCCACCAGGTGGAACTCCACCTTGCACATGCTGGACAGACTGTGCGAGCAGCAGCAGGCCATAGTGGAGTTTCAGCTGCAGCACGCACGGGTCAGTCGCACTACAGAACAGCACCACTTCACCACCAATGACTGGGCCTCCATGCGAGACCTGTGTGCCCTGTTGCGCTGTTTCGAGTACTCCACCAACATGGCCAGTGGCGATGACACCGTTATCAGCGTTACAATACCACTTCTATGTCTCCTTGAGAAAACACTTAGGGCGATGATGGAACAGGAGGTGGCCCAGGAGGAGGAGGAGGAGGATGAGGAAGAGGGGTCATTTTTAGCACTTTCAGGCCAGTCTCTTCGAAGTGACTCAGAGGGATGTTTTTTGCAACAGCAGAGGCCAGGTACAAATGTGGCCAGCCAGGGCCCACTACTGGAGGACGAGGAGGACGAGGATGAGGAGGAGGTGGAGGAGGATGAGGATGAAGCATGGTCACAGCGGGGTGGCACCCAACGCAGCTCGGGTCCATCACTGGTGCGTGGCTGGGGGGAAAGGCAGGACGATGACGATACGCCTCCCACAGAGGACAGCTTGTCCTTACCCCTGGGCAGCCTGGCACACATGAGCGACTACATGCTGCAGTGCCTGCGCAACGACAGCAGAGTTGCCCACATTTTAACCTGTGCGGACTACTGGGTTGCCACCCTGCTGGATCCACGCTACAAAGACAATGTGCCCACCTTACTTCCTGCACTGGAGCGTGATAGGAAGATGCGCGAGTACAAGCGCACGTTGGTAGACGCGCTACTGAGAGCATTCCCAAATGTCACAGGGGAACAAGTGGAAGCCCAAGGCCAAGGCAGAGGAGGAGCAAGAGGTCGCCAAGGCAGCTGTGTCACGGCCAGCTCCTCTGAGGGCAGGGTTAGCATGGCAGAGATGTGGAAAACTTTTGTCAACACGCCACAGCTAACTGCACCACCACCTGATACGCAACGTGTTAGCAGGAGGCAACATTTCACTAACATGGTGGAACAGTACGTGTGCACACCCCTCCACGTACTGACTGATGGTTCGGCCCCATTCAACTTCTGGGTCTCTAAATTGTCCACGTGGCCAGAGCTAGCCTTTTATGCCTTGGAGGTGCTGGCCTGCCCGGCAGCCAGCGTTTTGTCTGAACGTGTATTCAGCACGGCAGGGGGCGTCATTACAGACAAACGCAGCCGCCTGTCTACAGCCAATGTGGACAAGCTGACGTTCATAAAAATGAACCAGGCATGGATCCCACAGGACCTGTCCGTCCCTTGTCCAGATTAGACATTAACTACCTCCCCATAACCATATATTATTGGACTCCAGGGCACTTCCTCATTCAATCCTATTTTTATTTTCATTTTACCATTATATTGCGATGCTACCCAAAGTTGAATGAACCTCTCCTCTGCCTGTGTGCTAGGCCTAAATATATGCCAATGGACTGTTGCAGTGGTGGCTGACATGAAGCCTGATTCTCTGCTATGACATGCAGACTAATTCTCTGCTGACATGAAGCCAGATTGTCTGTTACGGGACCTCTCTCCTCTGCCTGGGTGCTGGGCCTAAATTTATGACAATGGACTGTTGCAGTGGTGGCTGACGTGAAGCCTGATTCTCTGCTATGACATGCAGACTGATTCTCTGCTGACATGAAGCCAGATCGTCTGTTACGGGACCTCTCTGCTCTGCCTGTGTGCTAGGCCTAAATATATGCCAATGGACTGTTGCAGTGGTGGGTGACGTGAAGCCTCATTCTCTGCTATGACATGCAGACTGATTCTCTGCTGACATGAAGCCAGATTGTCTGTTACGGGACCTCTCTGCTCTGCCTGTGTGCTAGGCCTAAATATATGCCAATGGACTGTTGCAGTGGTGGGTGACGTGAAGCCTCATTCTCTGCTATGACATGCAGACTGATTCTCTGCTGTCATGAAGCCAGATTGTCTGTTACGGGACCTCTCTGCTCTGCCTGTGTGCTAGGCCTAAATATATGCCAATGGACTGTTGCAGTGGTGGGTGACGTGAAGCCTCATTCTCTGCTATGACATGCAGACTGATTCTCTGCTGACATGAAGCCAGATTGTCTGTTACGGGACCTCTCTGCTCTGCCTGTGTGCTAGGCCTAAATATATGCCAATGGACTGTTGCAGTGGTGGGTGACGTGAAGCCTCATTCTCTGCTATGACATGCAGACTGATTCTCTGCTGTCATGAAGCCAGATTGTCTGTTACGGGACCTCTCTGCTCTGCCTGTGTGCTAGGCCTAAATATATGCCAATGGACTGTTGCAGTGGTGGGTGACGTGAAGCCTCATTCTCTGCTATGACATGCAGACTGATTCTCTGCTGACATGAAGCCAGATTGTCTGTTACGGGACCTCTCTGCTCTGCCTGTGTGCTAGGCCTAAATATATGCCAATGGACTGTTGCAGTGGTGGGTGACGTGAAGCCTCATTCTCTGCTATGACATGCAGACTGATTCTCTGCTGTCATGAAGCCAGATTGTCTGTTACGGGACCTCTCTGCTCTGCCTGTGTGCTAGGCCTAAATATATGCCAATGGACTGTTGCAGTGGTGGGTGACGTGAAGCCTCATTCTCTGCTATGACATGCAGACTAATTCTCTGCTGACATGAAGACAGATTCTCTGTTACGGGACCTCTCTCCTCTGCCTGTGTGTGTGCTGGGCCTAAATATATGCCAATGGACTGTTGCAGTGGTGGCTGACGTGAAGCCTCATTCTCTGCTATGACATGCAGACTGATTCTCTGCTGACATGAAGCCAGATTCTCTGTTACGGGACCTCTCTCCTCTGCCTGTGTGCTAGGCCTAAATATATGCCAATGGACTGTTGCAGTGGTGGGTGACGTGAAGCCTCATTCTCTGCTATGACATGCAGACTGATTCTCTGCTGTCATGAAGCCAGATTGTCTGTTACGGGACCTCTCTGCTCTGCCTGTGTGCTAGGCCTAAATATATGCCAATGGACTGTTGCAGTGGTGGGTGACGTGAAGCCTCATTCTCTGCTATGACATGCAGACTAATTCTCTGCTGACATGAAGACAGATTCTCTGTTACGGGACCTCTCTCCTCTGCCTGTGTGTGTGCTGGGCCTAAATATATGCCAATGGACTGTTGCAGTGGTGGCTGACGTGAAGCCTCATTCTCTGCTATGACATGCAGACTGATTCTCTGCTGACATGAAGCCAGATTCTCTGTTACGGGACCTCTCTCCTCTGCCTGTGTGCTAGGCCTAAATATATGCCAATGGACTGTTGCAGTGGTGGCTGACGTGAAGCCTCATTCTCTGCTATGACATGCAGACTAATTCTCTGCTGACATGAAGACAGATTCTCTGTTACGGGACCTCTCTCCTCTGCCTGGGTGCCGGGGCCTAAATATCTGAGAATGGACTGTTCCAGTGGTGGGTGACGGGAAGCCAGATTCTCTGCTATGGAACCTCTCTCCAATTGATTTTGGTTAATTTTTATTTATTTAATTTTTATTTTAATTAATTTCCCTATCCACATTTGTTTGCAGGGGATTTACCTACATGTTGCTGCCTTTTGCAGCCCTCTAGCCCTTTCCTGGGCTGTTTTACAGCCGTTTTAGTGCCGAAAAGTTCGGGTCCCCATTGACTTCAATGGGGTTCGGGTTTGGGACGAAGTTCGGATCGGGTTCGGATCCCGAACCCGAACATTTCCGGGATGTTCGGCCGAACTTCTCGAACCCGAACATCCAGGTGTTCGCTCAACTCTAGTCTCAATGCTAAAACCCCACAGATAAATGAGGAGATAGGAGATAGCACACTCTCTCTTCTCGCTGCAGGAGACAGACTCAATTGAAAGTTTATGAACCCATCTCGATTCCGTCTCCTGAGTGCATCTTTCTGCTCATTCTAGTGATTTGTGGGAGTGTTAGCACTTAGAATTCCATAGATAAAAACCTTAGATATGTTATATCAAAAGTTTTACGAACACTCAGTGATGCTTTAAAGGGACACTGACAGGCCCAATAAGCATATTTAGCTATATATATGACTGCACAGGTCTTCTAATGTGTATTAAAATCATATAAGTATACCCCCTGTCCACCTTATAAATACAGCAAACTGATGTTTTATAACCTGATAGAATCGCTCTTCTTTCTGCCCAAGGGGCGGCGTTTCAGCTTCACTTGCGCCCAGCCAGCCTCGCCCCAACCACCGTTTTGAAGCGCCGACCAGCTCATCAATATTCACTTCGCTGGGCGGCTTCTGCTGTCCCCGACATTCCGAGATCCCACGCATGCCCAGTAGAAATAATGATGAGCTGGGCGGCACTTCAAAACGGCGGTTGGGGCGAGGCTGGCTGGGCGCAAGTGAAGCTGAAACGCCGCCCCTTGGGCAGAAAGAAGAGCGATTACCTCAGGTTATAAAACATCAGTTTGCAGTATTCATAAGGTGGACAGGGGTTAGACTTATATGTTTTTAATACACATTAGAAGACCTGTGCAGTCATATATATAGCTAAATATGCTTATTGGGCCTGTCAGTGTCCCTTTAAGTTTTACAGTACTGTTAGGGTCAGTTCACACTGAAGTTTTTGGCAATTATTGTTGAGCATTTCCCCCTTAAACTCAGCCCCTAAAAAACGACTCAAAACAGCAATTTGTTTCAATGGGAAGGAGCACTTGCTCCATATGGAAAAAAAGAAGCAGCATGCCCTATCGGAATCCTCGCTGAGTATCCCATTGAAATGATTGGTAAGCATTAAAAAACAGCTCTGTATGTGTCCATATTCAGCATTTTTCTGCCAAAAAACACAAATTGAAAGTGAGGTTTTGTAGTGAAGTAAACACCAGCTGGTTAAAAAAAAAAGTGTCCTAAAAAAAATCATCAAAAACCATGCTGAAAAAAAGAGCAGTGCGAACATACCCTTAGGCCCCTATGACAGAAGCAAGTTTTCTGCGCAGATGCAATGCGTGACGTGAGCGCATAGCACCTGCACTAAATCCTGACCAATTCAATTCAATGGGTCTGTGCACGTGAGTTTTTTTTTTCACGCATCAGTTCTGCGTTCTATATTCTGCGTTTTTCACACAGCCTTGGCCCCATAGAAGTGAATAGGGCTTCAGTGAAAAACACATTGCACCTGCGCGGAAAAAACTGAACGCAATTGCAGACAAAACTGACGGAACTTGTTGCGAGTTTCACTGAACGCTTCTGGAGCCAATCCGTCACACTCGTGTGAAAAAAGCCTTAGGCCTCTTCCACACGGGCACCCGGATTTGCCCCGGTGCATTGCAGGAAACCTGCGCGAGTGCGCACACAATTTCAGTCAGTTTTGACTGCGATTGCGCTGCGTTGTTCAGTTTTTATCGCGCGGGTGCAATGCATTTTGCACGCGCGTGATAAAAAACTGAAAGTGGTACCCAGACCCGAACTTCTTTACTGAAGTTCGGGTTTGGGTTCGGTGTTGTGTAGATGTTATTATTTTCCCTTATAACATAGTTGTAAGGGAAAATAATAGCATTCGTCATACAGAATGCTTAGTAAAATAGGGCTGGAGGGGTTAAAAAATAAAAAAAATTAACTCACCTCATCCTCTTGATTGCAAAGTGGATGAGATGAGTTAATTATTTTTTTGTTTAACCCCTCAAGCAACATTTTAGTAAGCATTCTGTATTAAGAATGCTATTATTTTCCTTTATAACCATGTTATAAGGGAAAATAATACAGTGAATACAGTAAAGTGACTTTTATCAATTTACTAACATCATCTCCTAGCAACCATGCGTGAAAATCGCACCGCATCCGCACTTGCTTGTGGATGCTATGCAATTTTCACGCAGCCCTATTTATTTATATGGGGCCTGTGTTGCGTGAAAAACACAGAATACAGAACATGCTGTGATTTTCACACAACGCACAAGTCATGCATGAAAACCACCGCTCATCTGCACAGCCCTATTGAAGTGAATGGGTCTGGATTCATGTGCGGGTGCAATGCGTTCACCTCACGCATTACACCCCTGTGGAAATCTCGCCCGCGTGAAAGGAGCCTTAGACTTTTCACATAAATAAGGTTTTATGCATATGGTAAAGAGGCCTTATGGCAGCATATCATTTATTTTACTCACTTATATAGTGCTGACTTATACCACAGCGCTTTACAAAAATGATCATTGCTTGCAAGGCACCAGACTGCCAACCGCTAAGCCACCGAGCTTCCTGCCACGTATATACTCTACCACATATGCTCTGCATAATAATTTTTCAGGTGTCAGGAAGAAATTATTCTAGGGGACAACAGCACCATACTGTACATATACCATCCAATAGAATGTATGCCGAGAGTGTATGCCTTCGTTTTGTACAGTAAATGCCCCATCCACTATACATGCTTTAATCCTTTCAGGACTGAGGGTCATCAACACCTCAATGACCACGTAAAAATTTTAACGTTTGGAGTACATTCCTTTATGTAGTCAAAACTTTTGAACTGCTTTACCTAGTTTAGGCTAGTTTCTCATCACCGTTTAGTTTTTCCGTTCTTCTGATCCGTCAGAAGAGAAAATAAAAAATTAAAATAAAAAACAGATCCTTTATTTTGAGCATCTGTTTTGCTCATTTTGGTCTGAGATCCATTATTTTTGAAGGGAGAAAAAGCCCGGCATGCTGGGAGAAGGTGAGCAGTTTTTTCTCCCTGGCTGTGACGCTCTCCACTGCAACTGGACCGCTCTACAACCAGGGTGAAAGACACACCCATTGAGAAACCTGGTCATCTCCTCCTCCCTATACCGATGGTCTAAATTGACATATCAGGCTCGCCAGAAGAGAGGGGTATTTTTGAAAATAAAAAAAGTGCTTGCATCTGTAGGGGCCGTCCTATTTGGTAAACAAACCAGTTTCTAACAAATAATCCCATGAAAGGTCCTCTTTAAGTACAACTTTTTGATCACTGTTATTCAGTTTTTTTTTATGGGGGAATGAACCTGTGGTGCCAGAATATCAAGTGGGAGAGTTATTATCGCCATGCACCAGAAAAGTGGCATTAAAAACAGGAGACTTTTTTTTTTTAAATACCGTAGTTGTAAGTGGCTTTTTTATGCCACCCTTGCAATATTTCCAGAAAGGGGCAAGAAAAGGATGGGAAGGGGGTGTGACCAGTCATCACATCAAATTTATTTTTCATTTACACCAGTTTTCTGAGCTGCCAGGGAACAGGGTATGTGACAGAGAGTTTTGGCAAGCCTGAGCCTGGAAATTGAGGTGGGAGCTGTCGGCTTGCTGACAGGCCTCAGCCTGGTGCTGCATGTGGAAAAACTGCTCCATCATGTTAAGGAGATTCAAATAGCTGCAGCTGCGGCTTCTGTGGCTCCTGGCGGCGGGAGTGGGGATGACTCTGCCGGGGGTGGAGTGCGCCATGCAGGGAGCATGTTATTTCGCCCAGATTCAGGGCAGCAACGATGAAACGATGTTGCGCCCATTGTCACTGAGTACCTTGCCAAGTTGGAGTCTGTGAGGTGACAGCCAGTAGGATGTTTGCTTGATGTACTTGAGCAACTGCTCGCGGGTGTGGCAACTCTCTCCCAAGCCGATAAACTCCAACACGGTGTGACATCAGTTGACCTGGCAAATGTGATATTTCGGGGGGTAGTGCAAGCAACCCTGTGCCCTGCACTACCCCCCGAAATATCACATTTGTTGGGGATGAAAAGGAGGCGGATATGTGCTTGGTGTGGGAGTACGGCAGGGATGGCTTTTTGGGATAAATAATGTTGGCTAGGAATCTTCCAGCGAGGCTAATCCCATGTCATTAGCTCCCTAAAAGCAGCAGACTCGCCTAAATGATACGACAGCATCTGCACCGCCAGCATCTTGGTTATGTAGGGATTAAGCTTGTGCTCCATTGGATTGCTGGGCATGTAGCATTTTTTACTGGCCATGCATTTTGTTATCAATGACTGAAGCAGAGGAGGAGCGGGAGCCTGAATGGGAGAGCTACTGCTACCACCACCAGCACGGCTATGCCTGGAGTTGGCAGTCTCCTCCTTCACCTCCTCCTCAGGGCAGTACAAATGCTCTCACACAAGTCGTCAACAGGGAGACTCTCTTGACTATCTGCCACAGGGTGTGGTGGGGTTTTCTTGCCACTTCTTAGGAAAAAAGAAGGGAGACTGAGAGGACTCCATTGAAAGCCTTGTTTGGGGCTGCAAGGAGGAGCAGGAGGAACACTGTGACCCCTGGATTCAAGACACGGTGTGGGACTCTGAAGTTATCTCCACATGTTCCTGCTGTGACAGAGAGTAGGAGTGAGCCATCCAATCCACAATATCATCCTCTTTCTCCTCAACTATAATATTGCGGTTTTCCGAAGCAAGCAGGGACAACTGCAGCCTACTACTACTACTTCTGGCCAGGTAGATGGTGCTGCTACTACCTACATTCTGGCTCTGGGTCTTTTGTTTAGAACCCTTTTGTAGCCTGGACATTTTTGGCCCTCTCAGACAATTTTTTGCATTGCTCTGTGTATTGGTGTAGTAACCACATACATGCTGCTAGTTTGAATATAATGAACAACCCCAAAAATAAATGGATTAAAAAACATGCGAATAAAGGAAAACGGATTTTGAAAGATTGCTTTGTGTGCTATCCTGTCTATTAGTGTAGCAATCACGTATATATTCTGCTAGTTTGAGTGTAATCAACAACTCCAATAAACAAATAAATAATTGGAAATGTGTTTGTAAACACAGAAAGGGAAACTGATTTAGGCTTAAATTCTTTATCCCTCACAGCACGGTCATTGCTAGGTTAAAACATTCGGGGCCTGTCCCAGGCCCCGAATGTCCTGTCTGCCTGCTAGATACAGCTGTATTGCCGTCCTGAGGAAAATCTGAAGGACCTGTGATGACATCACAGGTCATGTGATTAGTAAAACAGGCAGTGGTTGGGAAGAACCTGCAATGCTGTCACCATTATGTGACCAGCTCAGGAGAGGAGGTCAGTGAAGAGGAGAAGTCCCGGGGGAAGAAGCTGAGGTGATGTCTGCCACATGATATGATGTGAGGGAAGATAGGCAGAGAATGCTGGGAGTTGTGGTTATTTAACTGGGACTGCATGTTAGTGCTGAAGGGAGTGATGTTTTTTACATGGAACTGTGTGTTGGAGGTGGCTGGGGAGAGGGTGATGTTATTTAAATGGGAATGTTTATTGATGGTGGCTATAGTAGGGAGTGATGTTATTTACATGGGACAGAATGTTGGAGGCGGATTGGGCAGGGTGATATTTACATGGGACTGTATGTTGAAGGCGGCTGTGGGAGGGGATGATGTTATTTACATGGGACTGTATGTTGGAGGCGTCTGTGGGAGAGAGTGATGTTATTTACATTCGACTGTATGTTGAAGGCGGCTGTGGGAGGGAGTGTTGCTATTTACATGGGACTGTATGTTGAAGGCAAAGAACACTAATCGAAGTATATGTGGTTCAACAATAAATAACAAGCAAATCACACATCTATCATGATTATAGTATAACATTTTTATAAAACATGTATCACAGACATGATTGGCATACACAAATAAATTAAAAACGGTTAAAAAAACCAACACAGTGGTGGTGACTAGTTTTGAGCGAGTACCAAAGTGCTTGTGTGCTCGAGTAGAACACTTCGCGATGCTTGGGTGGAAGTCAATGGGAGAACCCCAGGCACCCCCTGCTCTGAAGAGGGTAGGGTGTCGGGACTCTAGTTCGGCTTAGGAGTTCGGCTCTGACTCCATATATAGCTATATCCATATAAGGAGTCAGTTCTTGGGGACACCCCAGTGTATTTAAATCTAATTTCTAAAAAAATTCTGCCAGGATTCAAACTCCCAAGCTTGTACATTAGAGGCAAGGACCTTATCCACTCATCTATAAAGCTGAATTTAAAACTATGACAGAAAAACCTCATAGTAGTTTCTGATTTAGTGAGTATTCCTATTCAGCAGAAGACTTATTTTAAATTTCTGTGCAGGTTAACATGTAGCTGTATAGTGTAGTGCTTAACGTCTTTGCCGCTAATGTGCAAGCTTGGGAGGTCAAATACCAGCAGAAACTTTTCTGAAATAGAGATTAAATTTATATATTTTATGTTTTTTAGTAATTGTGAAAAACGTATGGCACAAAATAAATGTGTTATTACTAAAAAATAAAAAATAAATTAAAAAAATTAAAAAAAATAATATATATATATATATACAGTACAGACCAAAAGTTTGGACACACCTTCTCAGTAGCCACTTTTTGCTTTGATTATTGCTTTGCATACTCTTGGCATTCTCTTGATGAGGTTCAAGAGGTAGTCACCTGAAATGGTCTTCCAACAGTCTTGAAGGAGTTCCCAGAGATGCTTAGCACTTGTTGGCCCTTTTGCCTTCACTCTGCGGTCCAGCTCACCCCAAACCATCTCGATTGGGTTCAGGTCCGGTGACTGTGGAGGCCAAGTCATCTGGCGCAGCACCCCATCACTCTCCTTCATGGTCAAATAGCCCTTACACAGCCTGGAGGTGTGTTTGGGGTCATTGTCCTGTTGAAAAATAAATGATGGTCCAACTAAACGCAAACCGGATGGAATAGCATGCCGCTGCAAGATGTTGTGGTAGCCATGCTGGTTCAGTATGCCTTCAATTGTGAATAAATCCCCAACAGTGTCACCAGCAAAGCACCCCCACACCATCACACCTCCTCCTCCATGCTTCACGGTGGGAACCAGGCATGTAGAGCCCATCCGTTCACCTTTTCTGCGTCGCACAAAGACACGGTGGTTGGAACCAAAGATCTCAAATTTGGACTCATCAGAACAAAGCACAGATTTCCACTGGTTTAATGTCCATTCCTTGTGTTCTTTAGCCTAAACAAGTCTCTTCTGCTTGTTGCCTGTCCTTAGCAGTGGTTTCCTAGCAGATATTCTACCATGAAGGCCTGATTCACACAGTCTCCTCTTAACAGTTGTTCTAGAGATGTGTCTGCTGCTAGAACTCTGTGTGGCATTGCCTGGTCTCTAATCTGAGCTGCTGTTAACCTGCGATTTCTGAGGCTGGTGACTCGGATGAACTTATCCTCCGCAGCAGAGGTGACTCTTGGTCTTCCTTTTTCTGGTGCGGTCCGCATGTGAGCCAGTTTCTTTGTAGCGCTTGATGGTTTTTGTGACTGCACTTGGGGACACTTTCAAAGTTTTCCTAATTTTTCAGACTGACTGACCTTCATTTTTTTTAAAGTAATGATGGCCACTCGTTTTTCTTTACTTAGCTGCTTTTTTCTTGCCATAATACAAATTCTAACAGTCTATTCAGTAAGACTATCAGCTGTGTATCCACCTGACTTCTCCACAACGCAACTGATGGTCCCAACCCCATTTATAAGGCAAGAAATCCCACTTATTAAACCTGACAGGGCACACCTGTGAAGTGAAAACCATTTCAGGTGACTACCTCTTGAAGCTCATCAAGAGAATGCCAAGAGTGTGCAAAGCAGTAATCAAAGCAAAAGGTGGCTACTTTGAAGAACCTAGAATATGACATATTTTCAGTTGTTTCACACTTTTTTGTTATGTATATAATTCCACATGTGTTAATTCATAGTTTTGATGCCTTCAGTGTGAATCTACAATTTCCATAGTCATGAAAATAAAGAAAACTCTTTGAATGAGGGGTGTCCAAACTTTTGGTCTGTACTGTATATATATATAAAAACAACACAGATAGAGCAGCAGCATAGTCAGACGGTGTGAATAGGGTGCAACTCCTCAAGGAAGGCTGGCTTCTCCTCCACTGTAGATACATCCAAAGAACGAGGCAGCACTCCAAATTCTTGTGAGGGGGCGATGACCCAAATTTATTTCCCAGGCAACGTTTCGGCCTACTTAATGAGGCCTTTGTCAATCAATGCAATAGTATTAAAACTGGGTATATATACCCAAATGCCAAAAGTGCAAACAAATCACATGGTGCAAATTAAGTAGATAATTGAACACATAATGGATATAACGCATGATCACATGACATCAGAAGCATTATAAATATTCTCAGTACAAAAGTGCATAAATACATTAAAAACCAAATAACTCATACTGTGAAAGGTTCATAAACACAGTGAATGCATATTTTTCGTATCACATCTTTATAAAAATAGATTTGTAGACTTGTGTCTCAGTGCTAAAGTGCTCGTGCTGGTGACTAAGGGGTTAAAAAATCATCTGCAGTTGTTAAAACTACAGCTGTATCAACTTAGAATATTGTTTGATTAAAATATCTTACCATTGGTGGTTCAGTGTGACCGCATGTATCTGGCGTCCCTGCATGTGCACTGCGCAGGCGCAGAGCCAGACAACCCGCCCCATCCTCCCCGGCACGAGCGGCATGAGCGCCACGAGCGGCGCAGCTACGAACTCCCATTCACGTGATCTGGGACGTGATGACTGAGAACACGTCACACGCATAAGAGGGGGAAGGAGCAGACAATGTGACTCTGCATCTGCCAATACACATCAGGGGTGTGTCCGGTCACCGTGGTGACCAAGAACAGTTTATTTACTATACTTAGATATAGGAAAAACAACATCAGTGGGACCATCTAGATTAACACCGCAATGAAATCAGCGGGTTGAAGGATCAATCATACTAGGCACAATGTATTACAGAGAACTAGGGTGGCACGTATTATGACGCGGCGGCAACCATTACGGTAACTACGCGACACAGATGAGCTAAATTGTCAACCAACAGGCCACTATCGGTTGATCAGAAGCTCAATATCGTGCCATCTATTGTCCCAATACACAAATTCACACTTCAGATGACCGAGGTGGGGCTCGCCCTTCCCTCTTAACTGCAGTGTAAAAATGGTGCAACGTAAGAGAGGAGCCACAAAAGTGGATCCATCCACTACTGTTATTGTGATGACATCCGAAAGTGGTACACTGTGGCCCACTCCGGCTATCCAAATAACACCACCACTGCAGAAATAAGACTGTCATCAATTAGACACACAAAAAAACAAACTCATATCCAAGAGTAACACTACTCTTAGATGGAACCACTGATGTCCAAAGATTCTTCATGTGTCCTTATCTGGCTAGCGATACCAGAAGTGGTTCCTTGTCTCCGCGCAACATAGCCTTGTTTTATTCACATGAAGAATCTTTGGACATCAGTGGTTACATCTATGAGTGGTGTTACTCTTGGATATGAGTACGTTTTTTTGTGTGTCTAATTGATGACAGTCTTATTCCAACGTATTCATATCCTCCACAGTAACGTAGCAATCTGTACCTATTTATTAAAGAGATCCCATTTAAATACTGTGTTAAGACCATCGGGTTTAAGTGTATGTAACCGGTGTATCCATACTAGTTCACGTCATTTTAATGTCAACTCTCTATTACTTCCTCTTTTTAGAGGGGGAATATGATCTATGATTCTGAATTTAATATATTTTTCTCTATGTCCAACATCCGCAAAGTGCTTGGACACAGGAAGATCCTTCCTTTTCTGTCGTATCGTGTACCTATCTTGGTTGAGTCGTGTTTTTAAATCCAAAGTGGTTTCTCCTACATATAGGAGGCCACACAGACATTGAAGCAAATAGATAACAAATGTACTAATACATGTTAAATAACGACGGATCTCAAACTGAGTGTTTGAGATGGGATGTACAAATTTGTCACCTTTCAACATATAACTGCAATTGACACAACTCAAACATGGGAAGCATCCATTTCTTTTAATACTTATGTAGGTCTGACTCAATGTTTTGTCCCCCACCACATCTGCTCTGACAAGTTTGTCACGTAGATTGGGGGACCTTCTGTATGACATTAAAGGAGGGGCAGAGAATTCTTTGACTTGGCTAAATTGTTCTTCAAAATAGGCCAATGTTTTTTGATTACCCCTGCTATGTGATAACTACCCTATGTAAAAGTAGAAATAAAGGGGACCCTGTCAATGGTAACTTGTCTAGTTGTTCCAGAGGCATCAGACCCCAGTGTGTTCAGGTGCCTCCGGACCAGCTTTTTAGGGTACCCTCTTCGAACAAACCTATCAGACATCTCAGACAGTCTATGATCACATACCTCAGGATCTCTAACAATACACTGAACTCTGAGAAATTGACTGCATGGTAATGACTTGATCATAGAGTGCGGATGACAACTCTCAAACCTTAAAAGTTTATTACAATCGGTTGGTTTGGTGTAAAGATCGTTTGTTAACATGTTGTCCTGAATTCTAACCATGGTGTCCAAGAACTGAACCTGTTTAGTGGAGTGAGTAAGGGTAAATTGAATCTCAGGATAAACCCCATTAAGGAAATGGTGAAACTCCACCAATTCATCCTCAGTGCCATTCCAGATGACAAACACATCATCTATATATCTCCACCACCCCAGCACATGGCTGAAGTGGTGGGAGACATAGATGTGCCTTGCCTCCAGATCTGACATGAAGACATTGGCTTAAGTTGGTGCCATATTATAACCCATTGCGGTTCCACGTAATTGCAGATAGTAGCCATCTTTAAAAGCAAAATAATAATACTTCAAAACAACACTGAGAAGATCAATGATAAACTCTTTGCACTCATCCGTGTAATGTGTTTTCATAAGGCATCTCCGAACAGCCCTGAACACCTCTATCATGATTGATAGAGGTGTAGATGCTGGTCACATCGAAGGATGCCAGTATGGTATTTGGAGTCACTGATACTTTGGAGGTGTTCTCCAGAAAATCTCCTTTGTCACATATGAATGACTTAGAAACAGCAGCAAAATGTCGTAAAATTTTGTCTAAAAAGATGGCGATGTTAGAAAAAACAGAATCTCTACTCGATACTATGGGTAGGGTTAACGAGAGACTTGTGAATTTTGGGCAACACGTATATCAGCGGCGTCTTCGGATGTGTCACCAGTAAATAGGTATATAGAGGTCCATCAATCAGGCCATCTGACTTGGCAGTGTCCAAAATATTTGGATTACTCTTAACACATCAAATTTGGGGTTGTGATTGAGACATCTATAGACTTTATCATCACCTAATTGTCTATAGAGCTCAGAAACATACCATTCTGTATTCATAACAACAACGGCTCCCCCCTTATCTGCCGGTTTGACAGTGAGGGAACCGTTGTTGCACAACTCATCAATAGCCCGGAATTCATCAGGCGTCATATATATATATATATATATATATATATTTAGTAATTTAAAAAAAATTATATATATATATATATATATATATATATATTAGTAATCACACATTTATTTAGTGCCATACATTTTTACAATTACTAAAAGACATATAAATTTAATTTAGTCTCTATTTCTGAAATGTATCTGCTGGGATTTGAACTCACAACCTTTTGCATCATAGCCCAGAACTTTAACCACTACACCTTATAGCTGCATAGCCAGCTAATAAAAAAAAAATACAATATGAGACTTCTACTGTATAGGTCTCAGTACAGTACAGTAGAAGTCTCTTTTTTTTTCAAGTAACTAGCTATGCAGCTATTATAGGTGAGTGGTTAAGTGCCTTGCCGCTAAAGGTTGTGAGTTCGAATCGCTGCAGAAAATTTTCTGAAATACAGGCTAAATTAGATTTAAATACATTGGGGTGTCCCAAAGCACTGACTCCATATATGGACATAGCTATACAGGTCCTTCTCAAAAAATTAGCATATTGTGATAAAGTTCATTATTTTCTGTAATGTACTGATAAACATGAGACTTTCATATATTTTAGATTCATTACACACCAACTGAAGTAGTTCAAGCCTTTTATTGTTTTAATATTGATGATTTTGGCATACAGCTCATGAAAACCCAAAATTCCTATCTCAAAAAATTAGCATATCATGAAAAGGTTCTCTAAACGAGCTATTAACCTAATCATCTGAATCAACTAATTAACTCTAAACACCTGCAAAAGATTCCTGAGGCTTTTAAAAACTCCCAGCCTGGTTCATTACTCAAAACCGCAATCATGGGTAAGACTGCCGACCTGACTGCTGTCCAGAAGGCCATCATTGACACCCTCAAGCAAGAGGGTAAGACACAGAAAGAAATTTCTGAACGAATAGGCTCTTCCCAGAGTGCTGTATCAAGGCACCTCAGTGAGAAGTCTGTGGGAAGGAAAAAGTGTGGCAGAAAACGCTGCACAACGAGAAGAGGTGACCGGACCCTGAGGAAGATTGTGGAGAAGGACCGAATCCAGACCTTGGGGGACCTGCGGAAGCAGTGGACTGAGTCTGGAGTAGAAACATCCAGAGCCACCGTGTACAGGCGTGTGCAGGTGCCGCATTTCCCAGGTCAAGCCACTTTTGAACCAGAAACAGCGGCAGAAGCGCCTGACCTGGGCTACAGAGAAGCAGCACTGGACTGTTGCTCAGTGGTCCAAAGTACTTTTTTCGGATGAAAGCAAATTTTGCATGTCATTCGGAAATCAAGGTGCCAGAGTCTGGAGGAAGACTGGGGAGAGGGAAATGCCAAAATGCCTGAAGTCCAGTGTCAAGTACCCACAGTCAGTGATGGTCTGGGGTGCCATGTCAGCTGCTGGTGTTGGTCCACTGTGTTTTATCAAGGGCAGGGTCAATGCAGCTAGCTATCAGGAGATTTTGGAGCACTTCATGCTTCCATCTGCTGAAAAGCTTTATGGAGATGAAGATTTCATTTTTCAGCACAACCTGGCACCTGCTCAGTGCCAAAACCACTGGTAAATGGTTTATTGACCATGGTATTACTGTGCTCAATTGGCCTGCCAACTCTCCTGACCTGAACCCCATAGAGAATCTGTGGGATATTGGGAAGAGAAAGTTGAGAGACGCAAGACCCAACACTCTGGATGAGCTTAAGGCCGCTATCGAAGCATCCTGGGCCTCCATAACACCTCAGCAGTGCCACAGGCTGATTGCCTCCATGCCACGTAGCATTGAAGCAGCCATTTCTGCAAAAGGATTCCCGACCAAGTATTGAGTGCATAACTGAACATAATTATTTGAAGGTTGACTTTTTTTGTATTAAAAACACTTTTCTTTTATTGGTCGGATGAAATATGCTAATTTTTTTAGATAGGAAATTTGGGTTTTCATGAGCTGTATGCCAAAATCATCAATATTAAAACAATAAAAGGCTTGAACTACTTCAGTTGTGTGTAATGAATCTAAAATATATGAAAGTCTAATGTTTATCAGTACATTACAGAAAATAATGAACTTTATCACAATATGCTAATTTTTTGAGAAGGACCTGTATATGGAGTCAGAGCAGGGACTCCTGCCGTTGACTCACACTGAGGGATTCCCTCACTGTACAGCGATCTTCTGCATAAAAATAGAGTCTGAATTAGATTTAAATACACTGA
This sequence comes from Bufo gargarizans, assembly GCF_014858855.1. Taxonomy (NCBI): domain Eukaryota; kingdom Metazoa; phylum Chordata; class Amphibia; order Anura; family Bufonidae; genus Bufo; species Bufo gargarizans. Next base: position 545,753,344 of record NC_058081.1, read on the forward strand.
CTCGTGGTGTTCGGCTGAGCATAGTGATGCTCGAGCCGAACTCGTGTTCGGCCGAGCATGCTCACTCAACACTATTGGTGATCGAACAAACACGTAAAGCAAGAGGTAACCCTTGAGAAAGCAGGCGGCGAAACCTGAGGCGGGGACACAATAATTTGATTAGAACTATATACACATTTGCCTATATACTTTGTATTATACTGGATCGCTTATATATTTTTTTTTTCTTTCATATGTTATTTGATCTGTACTCTTCATAGCCATACTATTAGGCTGTGTGTGTAATACTCATTTATGAACTCTTGAATCTGCACTTTATAAAATACTATAAAAATACTTTATGTAAAAGACTGTATGTTAAAGGCAGCTGGGGAGGAGGTGATGTTATTTACATGGGACTGTATTTTGGAGGGGGTTGTAGATAGATAGGGATGTTTTTTACATGTGATTGTATATTGGAGTAGGCTAGAGAGATGGTGTGATGTTATTTACATGGGACTATATGGTGGAGGGAGGGAAATAGTGTTATTTACATGGGACTATATATTGGAGGGGCTGAAGGGAGAGGAGTGGGAGTGATGTTATTTACATGGGACTGTATTTTGGAGGGGCAAGAGAGATGTGTGATGGTATTTACATGGGACTGTATGGTGGAGGGAGGAATATAACTACAGGGGGCACTGCAGGGGACATTATAAATACTGGGGGCACTTCATAGTGAGCATTATAACAGTAGGAGGCATTATAAATACTGGGGGCACTGTAGGGGTATTGTAAATTCAGGGGTCATTATAGGCATTCTTATTACTACTGGGGGCTCTATAGGCGGGACATATAGATATGCCTTATTTCTACTAAGAGCACTATGGGGGCCTTATTACTACTGAAGGGTCTGTAGAGAGATTTATTACCACTGGGGAAACAATAGAGGGCCTTATTTCTACTAGGGACTCTGTGAGGGCATTATTAATGCTGGAAGGCTCTTCTACTAATGGAGGCATTCTTGGGGAGCGTTATCACGGTTGAGGGCACTGTAGGAGGCAGTATTACTAATGAGGGCATTCTAGAAGGGAATTACTATTGGTGGGACTATGAGGAGCACTATTACTATGGGGGACAGTAATTTTTCTTCAGGATAGTATTTGGGGGTATTGGGGAACACAGCGAGCAGCAGGATGATACTGTGGGGACTTCAGGTTGGGGGATTATGATAGAAACGTGAGGAAGCTAAGATGTCTGTGTGTCACCCTCTGCAGAGACGAGGCGCGGCTGAAAGAAGTTGCCCGAACCGAATAGAGAAGATAATGACAGAAAAGATCTACATCAGAGGGGACATCACCTGGGAGGCACTGGATGTGTCAGGTATGTGCTACTGTATAGCATGTACAGGAAAGTATGGGGGAGGGTTGATTTAGAGAACTGGCCCATATCCATTGGGGCTTGGGCCCCAGATCTTTAGAGACCCTAGCAACGCCCCTGCCTCACAGATACTTTTGTGTGCTGGCCTGTGTATTGTTGTTGATCACCTATACGATGGTTAGTGTTGATCGCAAATATTCTAATCATAAATTTTATTGCGAATATCGGCACTTTGAGAATTTGCGAAGATGTAGAATATGCACTAAGCTATATGTATTCAGCTTTTTACCATGTACTCAGCTATCAAACATTCATAATAAATGGTGTGAATATAGGCACAATATTTTTGTGAGATTTTAGGTTATATACATAGATATATTCCCCTAAGAGTATATACATATTGGTAATATACATAATTGTAGTACAATATATATATATATATATATATATATATGTATATATATGAAATAGTGATCTTCAGTCCAGAGACGAGAAACTACCTCCACCAGTGTTCGTAAAAAGTAGCAGTAGCTCTATATTTTAATTTTCATTTTATGTGGAAAAGTATAATAAAGATATTTGTGCATCTTAACTCAAAATCCAGATGGTGAGTGCCTGTTTTTCTTCTTTTTTATACAAATTTTTAGTTGTGACAGGGTGAGTCACTCAAAACAGTGCACCATCACCACGTTTGAAAGAGAGGGAGACCTATTTCACTAAAAAACACTTTTGCCACAAATAACTGCACCAGTGAAGTGCTTATATTTTTTTCTTTCTATACGCTTTCAACACGTATAACTGCAGAAGTGAACTGCGTATATATTTTCCTTGTTTGAAAAGATATAAGCCACTAAAGGCTTTTCAACATAGCACTTGCACCCCAAGAACAAATTGCTGCAATGAAAGAACTGTATAATGGCTATTTGGATCCCCAAATAATCTTTCCCTGCACTTGTAAATCGCCTTTCTAGCAGTGTCCCCAGCGCCTTCTGACGTCTCTCCCTGCACTAAGAGGCTGTGCAATAATTCCTCCCTATCCTTTCCCTGCACTTATAAATCGTTTTTTCATATTTTTTGTCACAATGAGGTTTTTCCAATTACTTCACACGTCTGTCCCTGTACTCAGAACGCTGGAAAATGTCTGACTCTAAGATGGCCGCCGTATTTATAGGGCTGTGACATCACAGGGCTGGCTAGCCGCTGATTGACTGCATGCATGTAGCCGCCATTGTAGCGACCATTTTAGGAAAAATTGTGATTCGTTACCACAAAGCGCGAGGAAATTCGCATTTGTTGCAAATCAAATTTTTCCAGATATTTGGATCGAATTCCACTTTGTCTGATTCGATTCGCTCATCTCTAATAGCTATGTATGTCAGTGTCACTCAGACATCATTTACTATTGCTGTCATTGTGTTTCAGAGCTTAGGGAGGGGGAGGATGTTGGAGGGGAAAATAAATGCAAAGAAATTAAAAAAGATGTAACAAGTTTTCCAAAAAATTGTAAGTCCAAGGAGGCTAGAGGGGGTTATATACCAACTTTCAGGGCAATTGGAGCAACTTCGGTTCAGCCCGAATTGATTCAGGTTCAAACCGAACTTTTTCAGAATTTGCCAAACCGGACCCGAAACAAATCTCGACTGGTTGGCTCATTACCACCATCATATGTGGGGGCCTATAAATGTTACATTTGTTCTAATAAAGACAGACTCATCCTTTGAAGCTACACTTGTATGGAGCATTCTGTGTGACTCCCAGACCTCGTTATTTACATAATAATATGGACTCAGAGAGCATAAATCTGGGCTGTTTTGCATCCACAAACACCTCGTAACATTCAATTGTTACTTCAGGGTTAATGGTAATTTCAGGAACAAAAGGAGTACTTTGGGTTTCCCAATTTTGAGCTAAGGTCCATCAGGACTTCGGCCTCTTGGTATTGTACCGCGTCTATCTGCTCTTGTGCTTGTAAACTAGTACTAGGCTGACTCTCCAAGTTTTGATCACTGACTTTGAATTTTTTAGCACTGGGGTTCAACACGGCACTATCATCGGAGCTTTCTGTATTGTCATCAGAAATCAAAGCTAATATCACTCTCTGAGCTTTGCTCACTTTCTGTGCACAACATTAAATATGCCTGTATTGGAAAATACATTTTGCTTGATATCTTTGTTGATGTACACATTTTTTATTTTATTTTTATGATATAGTCAAGCTAGTAGCAGCATGAAAAATGTCACAGAACCAAATCATTCCTACCTGCCTATTATAACACTAATGAGCATAGGGAATAAAAAATCTTACTAATGACAAAAAATTGCCACAGAACCAAGTGGATTTTCATGCAGAAAATCCGGAATAATACAAACCGGATTCCCAAAAAGTTGGGACACTAAACAAATTGTGAATAAAAACTGAATGCAATGATGTGGAGATGCCAACTTCTAATATTTTATTTGTAATAGAACGTAGATGACAGATCAAACGTTTAATCCGAGTAAATGTATCATTTTAAAGGAAAAATACGTTGATTAAAATTTTCATGGTGTCAACAAATCCCCAAAAAGTTGGGACAAGTAGCAATAAGAGGCTGGAAAAAGTAAATTTGAGCATAACGAAGAGCTGGAAGACCAATTAACACTAATTAGGTCAATTGGCAACATGATTGGGTATAAAAAGAGCCTCTCAGAGTGGCAGTGTCTCTCAGAAGCCAAGATGGGTAGAGGATCACCAATTCCCACAATGTTGCGCAGAAAGATAGTGGAGCAATATCAGAAAGGTGTTACCCAGCGAATAATTGCAAAGACTTTGCATCTATCATCATCAACTGTGCATAACATCATCCGAAGATTCAGAGAATCTGGAACAATCTCTGTGTGTAAGGGTCAAGGCCGTAAAACCATACTGGATGCCCGTGATCTCCGGGCCCTTAAACGACACTGCACCACAAACAGGAATGCTACTGTAAAGGAAATCACAGAATGGGCTCAGGAATTTTTCCAGAAACCATTGTCAGTGAACACAATCCACCGTGCCATCCGCCGTTGCCAGCTGAAACTCTACAGTGCAAAGAAGAAGCCATTTCTAAGCAAGATCCACAAGCTCAGGCGTTTTCACTGGGCCAGGGATCATTTAATATGGAGTGTGGCAAAATGGAAGACTGTTCTGTGGTCAGACGAGTCACGATTCAAAGTTCTTTTTGGAAATCTGGGACGCCATGTCATCCGGACCAAAGAGGACAAGGACAACCCAAGTTGTTATCAACGCTCAGTTCAGAAGCCTGCATCTCTGATGGTATGGGGTTGCATGAGTGCGTGTGGCATGGGCAGCTTGCATGTCTGGAAAGGCACCATCAATGCAGAAAAATATATTCAGGTTCTAGAGCAACATCTGCTCCCATCCAGACGTCATCTCTTTCAGGGAAGACCCTGCATTTTTCAACAAGATAATGCCAGACCACATTCTGCATCAATCACAACATCATGGCTGCGTAGGAGAAGGATCCGGGTACTGAAATGGCCAGTCTGCAGTCCAGATCTTTCACCTATAGAGAACATTTGGCGCATCATAAAAAGGAAGGTGCAACAAAGAAGGGCCAAGAAGATTGAACAGTTAGAGGCCTGTATTAGACAATAATGGAGAGCATTCCTATTTCTAAACTAGAGAAACTGGTCTCCTTGGTCCCCAGACGTCTGTTGAGTGTTGTAAGAAGAAGGGGAGATGCCACACAGTGGTGAAAATGGCCTTGTCCCAACTTTTTGGGGATTTGTTGACACTATAAAATTCTGATTCAACATATTTTTCCCTTAAAATGGTCCATTTTCTCAGTTCAAACTTTTGTTCCGTGATTTATGTTCTATTCTGAATAAAATATTAGAAGTTGGCACCTCCACATCATTGCATTCAGTTTTTATTCACGATTTGTATAGTGTCCCAACTTGTTTGGAATCCGGTTTGTACAATACCAGCAGTTCCTACTTTCAATGTCGGCAGCACATAGCTCATGAAGAAAGTCACATGTCAAGCTGGCTTGTTGGGTATATAAGGTATGCTATAGGTTGTCTGCTAACATATCCCTTGTTGCTGTCATGGATAAAAGGAGCAATTTATCAGAGTTTTGGGGTCAAGAGTGACAGTATTTCTGAAACTCCAAAGTTGATGAACTGTTCTCATGCTGCTGTGGTGAAAGTGTATTGTGAGTGGACAAATGGCACTATTGCAAAAAAGTGACATGAAAACTGTGGACCACCATATGCCATTGATGTGAACATTGGCCACGAAAGGTAGACCAACATGTTACAATGGAGCAGCTCACCCCCATAATGATCAGGGGGCTACCAGATGTGTGTCTAAAACAAAGCTCCAGCAAACCCCACTGCATATGGGGTTCAAAGCAGACGGATGGTCACTGCATCTCAGCTAGTTAAGTTGCACTGGCAGAAAAGGCCCTAATTTTCACAGCTGTATCAGAATTGGACCTCCCATGGTTGGCAAATGGTTATCTTCTCCAATGAGTCATTTTTTCGGCTTCATCAAACAGATGGACATGGGTATGTCAGGCAAGAAACATCACAGATCAAAGATCCTGCAATTGTTGCTGGAAGAACACAAGCTGAAGTGGCAGCCTTATGGTCTGGGGAATGTTTTTGTGGCATTCTTTAGGCCTACTCATCCAAGTGGAAGACACTTGTGTTTCAGACAGTGGATATGGACCCACTGTGCCAAGTTACCAACCTGTTTAACTTTGGGCTAGTCCTAAGGGTGTTATCCTGGCAATTCCTTGGTTTTTCACCCTATACAGGGATCTGGTCTTCACTGTAGGGGAGCCACGAGGCTGCCACCAGGGGAGGACTGAGAATTTAAAGTGGCCCTGGAAAAAAAACCTAAAAGTGACCCCATGTTACAGGTGGGTCCAAATTGACAGAAGGTGTGGCAACACAAGTAGGTGGAATCAGAAATACCATAGTGCAGCAAAAAATACCGTCTAATCAGAACCAAATATCATAGTGCAGCACAATATACTTCCCCAGAAGTTTCCCTTCTATGGTGATCAGAAGGTGATAGCTGACACGCTCTGTCCTCCTCTAAGTGTCTCTAATTAAGATATGGAGCAGGGTGATTTGGACGTGAGATGTGGGTCACATTTACAAGCCACCCCTACCTTCTGCACGCTGCCTGCACATACCCTAGTAATGACCCTTATATCGCTCCCAGAAGTATGTTCCCCAAGTGGCTGGGAAAGAAAAAAATATTATATCTAAGTCCTAGTTGCTGTCTGGTGCAGGCCATAGGCCCCTTCTAGCCTGAGGCTTGAGATGCCAGAGTCCCTGCACCATTTATATTTTATACACTGCCTCATATAGTGGTCTATGAGGGTAAACAGCAAGAGGGCATCTGTGGTCCCCTGGCCAGGTACATAAGTACCATACCTGATGCTCCCAAAGTTTAATAACACTGGAAGCATCAGACCATTATGTACCAAGCCTGCCGTAGTGAAGAGGGCTCAAGTGGACTACCAAGTGTCCGCCCACCTGGAAATGTCCTTTTAGGGTTCAGGGCAGTCCGCCCCTGGCTGCTGCTCTTCGAATAGTCTCAGTGTGGTTGGCTACTGACCCACGAGAGTCAGAGACACCTCTGTGAAGCACCATGGGATAAAGCAATACTCTTAGCCAGAAAACAGACAGAGGTCAGGGCAGGCAGTGTTCATGCAAATCAATGAAATTAATCTGAGCTCAGAGCAGGCAGCAAGGGTAAGTACGGTAAACATGCAGTGGTGGAGTCAAGCAGCAGAGAGACAGAATTGGTAGACAGGCAGAGTTCAATAGAGGAGAAGGCAGACAGCAATAGCATGCCTTCACTTGGAACTAACACGCTAGACAACCTAAATCCCTCCCACTGGGAAAGATGCCTTAAATACCCTGGGACAGCCAGGGGAAGAATTAGGGCATGCGCGCAATCAAAAAATAAAGGGAAAAAGTAGATGACTAAAGTGAAAATAAACTAAAATAAAACGAAAACTATTAAAATTGTGAAATTTAAAGGAACTATGAAAAGATATAACAATAATACCTCATATAATTACCAGATTTTGGATAGGTAACATTATAAACGTCATCATCAAGGACTTCAAATTCATTTTCTACATAGGCCAGAGATTCCTCTGTGTGTACTCCAACAGCAAATTTGGTTCCTTTGTAATTAAAATCTTTAAAAGACATTTTATCTGAAATAAGAACAAATTCAGATTCAATTTTTCAGCCCTTAGCATGACGCTTCTTTACAGATTTTTATCATGATTTTAATTTTTTTTATATATCACTTTTCTATCTTCCTTACAATCTACTCATTTTGTCTAGTGAAACCACAGCACCTGGACAGTTAGACATGGATATTATGCTTTGATATAAACTACCAACTATTTATTACTGCATGGTACCATCAAATGTAATTACTGTTTCAAGGCCATGTTCTTGTCTTTACCGCATCTGTATGAAACTGTTCTCAATTTTAATTTAATACTCCAATTACTTATCAATTTCTGTTACTTTATAATATTCTTTGGCATATAATTTCCAATAAAAAAAAATCATAGTAATAAGTGCTGCCAATAATGGTTGATCTGAACAATAACTAGTGAAACTCTGTTGACTAAATGATCATTCCCAACCTATGAAAATCTATCTAATTTTCCAGTATTGCATCACTAAATTCTAGCAGTACTACTTGACTTGGCTAATACTACCTGGGAAGTGATAGATGCTGTCAAATATATTTAAGGTTCAAACCCAGTAGCTTCCAATTTGAGCACCTGACACATTTTATCCATACTACTGTATACCGATGTATGTTTGATAGGTCTGCAGCCTGTGTTTGGTCTGTTGTCCCTCTTTCTGCTGCCTGGACACAGATCTAAGCTGACATCTTGACAAATCAAATAAATGAGAATCAAAAGGAATCTATTTTTTCTTGAAGATGTTTTACTAGTCACCCAACTTGCTTTCTCAGTTAGAATGGCTTGTACGAAAATTGGCCTGCATTAAATACTCATGTTTCACTCATGGAGGTAAGGTGTTGATTGCATTTGCATGACTTAAGCTTTTAAGTGGGATTAAAATGTCTCGGTAGAGGTATTAGAGATGCATCGTAAGTACTGTACCAGACAATAGCTATCGCACCCTCCACCTCCGTTCAAGTTCGGTTTTTTAAACTTAACATAATAGCTTTTTTCACAGCACTTTTGAATTAGTCCTCCTCTGTATCTAAGATGCAAACTTGCTGTCATCAAATGATCGTTCTTTTTTCTTAACCACCTCCCGTCCGCCCATAGGATATAAACGTCCGGGAGGTGGATCTCTATTTCTGAATGGACGTTTTAAAACGTCCGTTCAGAAACTGCAGCTGCACGCTAATCGTGCAGCTGCTGATCGGGTTGCCCGCTGTCAGTGACAGCAGGGCAACCCAGAGAGAAGGCAGGGACAGTGCCCAGGTGTCCCTGCCTTCTGGATCGCTGCATACACAGCGCTCGCCGAGCGCTGTGTATGCAGAGCAGGAAGCGCTATGCGCTTCCTGTTCCAGCCCGGCGGTCATGTGATCGCTGGGACCGGAGAGTGCAGGAGCTGTGTGAGGTCTTTCAGAGACCTCGATCAGCCCTGCACTGAGGCTGTACAGCGCTGTATTGCGCTGTACAGCCTCTCTGGGGGGATGCATTTCTCCTGTAACTGGGGCTACTATGTCAGCCCCAGTTGCAGGAGAAATCAACAGTGAAAAAAAAAAAGAAAAAGTGAAGTTAATGTCCCCCAGAGGTCTTGTATGACCTTATGGGGGACGAAAAGTGTAAAAAAAAAAAAAAAAAAAAAAAGTATTCAAAAAATAAAATAATAAAAAAGGTTTCACATGTAAAAAAAAAAAAAAAATTCCCCAAGTAAGGAATAAAAAAAAAAGTTAAAAATAGAAAAAATAAAATAAAATAGACATATTTGGTATTGTCGCGTCCGTAAAAAACAGCTCTATAAAAATATCACATGACCTAACCCCTCGGGTGAACACCGTAAAAAAAAAAACTGTGTCAAAACAAGCAATTTTTGTCACCTTACATCACAAAAAGTGCAACACCAAGTGATCAAAAATGCGTATGTCCCACTAAATGGTACCAATAAAACCGTCACCTCATCCCGCAAAAAATGAGCCCCTACATAAGAAAATCTCTTAAAAAATATAAAAACTATAGCTCTCAGAACATGGACACATTAAAACATAATTTTTTTGTTTCAAAAATGCTATTATTGTGTAAAACTTTAATAAATAAGAAAAAGTATGCATATTAGGTATCGCCACGTCCGTAACAATCTGCTCTATAAAAATGTCACTTGACTGAACCCCTCAGGTGAACGCTGTAAAAATAAATAAATAGAAACTGTGTTAAAACAACCCATTTTTTGGTCACCTTGCCCCTTAAAGTGTTATAATGAATGATCAAAAAATCATATGTACCCAAAAATAGTAGCAATTAAACTGGCACCTTATACCCTAGTTTCCAAAATGGGATCACTTCTTGGGAGTTTCTACTGTAAGGGTGCATCAGGGGGCTTCAAATGGGACATGGCATCTAAAAACCACGTGGAGTTCCCTTTCTTCTGCGCCCTGCCGTGTGCTCATACAGCAGTTTATGACCACATGTGGGGTGTTTTTGTAAACTGCAGAATCTGGGTAATAAATATTGAGTTTTTTATGCAGAAAAAGTATTAAAACATAAACAAACTATGTAAACTTGTTATCGCCATAATTAGAGATTAGCGAATTTCTCAAAAATTCAATTCGGCCGGTTCGCTGAAATTTTTTTCCGATACAAATTTATTTGTGGCAAATCGCGTTAAAAAACTGCCATTTCCTGGCTGCAGAGAGCTTTTATAATGGTGTAGAACACTGGGCCTTGGGGAGTCTGCATAGGGAGTCTTCTGTGGTAGTAAAACAAAACTGTAAGTCCGTATGACATGCAGATGACAGGCGTTGCTCTTAGAATCACTGCACACTTCACTTATTAGGGCAGTCACAGGGCCCAAACTGACAAAATAACTCAAGTGTGAACTCAGCCTTACAAGTCAATGTTAGCACCAGGAAGAAGCGCACTCCTTTTACACTGTCAGAAGCTGATTTCACATAGATGTCTACAGAACCTGTTCTATTAAACGCTTATACAAGTAGAGCCCCCCGACAGAGTGCAGAGGGTGTCAGCAGTAAGTTTGTGTTGACGTCACTGATTATTTTGCCCTTCCTCTGATCCATCAGAACAATAACCCACAAAAAATGGATCCTGTCTGTGGAGCATACGCCTTCACTCGGTCAGCATTTGGTAAGTAATCCATCAGTATTGCTAAAGCCCAAAAAAAAACAGGAGTGGATCCAAAACAGAGATGACATGTGAATGGAATATTTGCATGTCTTCCGTGTTTTGTACCCAATCCTGCTTTTGGCTACCAAATCATAAGCCAAGTCTGATGCAAAATAGGGACCTTGTCATGCAGGCCTTACAGCTGTTACATAGACAGGATCCGTTGTGCATCTAATTTTTCCTTCCTGCTGACAGATAAGAAAAAGAGTCAAATAAATTATGATGTCAGCCAGGCCGAAAGGCAAAATAGTGGCCCAGTCGTGAAGTTGGGAGGGTGGGAACTGCATGAGAAGTCCACAGAGTGGCCCTATGACATAGTGGTGAGGTGGAAGCAGCATGGGGAGAACACAGAGTGGCCCAATGACAGTGTGGAGGTGGCAGCAGCAGCATTAGGAGGCTACAGAGTGGCACAATGACAGTGAGGAGGTGGTGGCAGGATCAGGAAGCCACAGAGATGCACAATGACAAAGTGTGGAGGTGGTGGAAGCATCAGGAGGAGGCCATAGGGTTGCACAATGACAGTGTGGAGGTGGCAGCAGCAGCATCAGGAGATCACAGAGTCGCAAGTTGACATAGTGTGGCGGTAACAGCAGCATCAGGAGACCACAAAGTGCCAAGGTGACATAGTGTGGAGGTAGCAGCAGCATTAGGAGGCTACAGAGTGGCAAGGTGACATAGTGTGGAGGAGGCAGCAGCATCAGGAGACCACAGAGGGGCAAGGTGACATAGTGAGGAGGTGGCAGCAGCATCAGGAGACCACAGAGGGACCTGGTGACCCCCGCCACACTAAACACCTGCTCTGATGCCACACTACTGGCGGGGCAGGACAGCTTTTTCAGGGCAAACTCTGCCAGTTGCGGCCACAAATCCAGTTTGGCTGCCCAGTAGTCCAGCGGATCTTCAATATGGGGTGGCAGGGTTATGTCCATGTAAGTATGCCACCACCTGCTGGTTCAGGTCCTGCTCCAGGTCTAGCTGCTTCTGCTTCTGGTGAGTAGTTTCTTTACTAGGCGGAATAAGAAGGCTGCTCATCAGCGACTCTAGACTCAAGTTGCTGATGATGGAGCTTCAACTGCTCCTACACCCCCACCCTGCCACAGCAGCCATGGCAGAGGAACGTGAGCACAGAGGGCCCCCCAGTCAGAACTACAAAAGGATGGTCGATGGCGCAGATAGGCAGCGGCCAACTCACTACATAGGATGTCTCTATAGCAGTTCAGTTTGTCCTCTCTCTCTCAGCGAGTGTAAAAAAGGCCCCAATTTTGGATCGGTAGCAAAGGTCCAACAAGGTGGAGAGCCAGAAGTCACCCCTCTGCCGAATGGTGACAATTCGGCTGTCACTACGCAAGCAAGTGAGCATGCATTGGGCCATTTGTGCAAGTGACTCGGAGGGACTCCCTGCCTCCATCTCTACTGCATACTGCCACTGTGTGTCTGGGTCCTCTGCCTCATCGCCCTGTAGCTCCACTGGCTGGTCCTGCTCCTCCTGCCCCTCCTCTCCTGTCACCTATGTAGAAAAAACTCAAATTTTACTACACATTGCTTGCGCTCCAATATCCTCCTCTTCCAGTTCAGCCCCCACAGGGCTCATGTGGCCATGAGATCTAGGAGCCACGTCTCCAGTCCCCTGACCAGCCAGATTTACCAGCATCTGTTCTAGGATATGAAGCAGTGGAATGACATCATTCCTACTGTAGTCCTGGCGACTGACAAATAACATGGCCTCCTCAAAGGGCCTGAGCAAACGGCAGGTGTCACGCATGAGCTGCTACTGACATCGAAGCTACACAGGGGAATACTCCTGTCCACTTGAATCATCAGGAAGTCGTTTATGGCCTTTCTCTGTGCGTACAGAGGGCGGAATTCCAACGGGTGGAAATGTTGCATATCAGCCTAGGTTGGGGGATGCCGTTCTGCCGCTTCAGCTCAAGGAGGGTGTGCTTTGTGGTGTACGAGTGGCTGAAGTGCATGCAAAGTTTCCTGGCAATTTATTAGGATGTCTTGCAGATGGGTGGAAGACTTCAGTAACCACTTGACAACCAGATTGAACACGTGTGCCATGCAGGACGCATGGCTCAGCCCTCCTTGACGCAGCACCGACACCATGTTCTCCCTGTTGTTGGTCACCAGGGTTCCGATTTTGAGTTGTCGCAGAGAAAGTTAGGATTCGATTTCTTGATGAAGGACATTGAGCAGTTCCTCCCCTGTGTCACTCCGTTCGCCCAGGCAAACGAGGTACTGAGCAGCATGACACCGCCATGCCCTGCACATGTGGTATGCTGGAGGAGCACTGTGAATTGTCCCTGCAGTGGAGGCTGAGGACACGGTGGAGGGTGAGGAGGCAGAGGTGGACATTGTCGCAGGACCAACGGCGTGGCACCATGGAGGCAGAAGAGGCATTGCCTGGCCAAGTTGCTGGTGTGGCTGTGCAGGAACCACATTCACCCAGTGGGCCGTAAAGGACATGTATTGTTCCTGACCGTAGTTATAGCTCCACACTTCGGCGCTGCCAAACACTTTGGCAGACACCAACAGGCTCAAGGACTGGCCCACCTTCTGTTCTACATGTGTGTGCAGGGCTGGTACTGCCTTTTTGGCAAAGAAATGACGGATTGGGACTCTCCACCTTTGCTCGGCGCAAGCTATCGTTTCTCTGAAAGGTGCAGAGTCCACCACTTGGAAACGGAGGGACTGCAGCAGCAGCAACTCGGACAGGAGCAGGTTCAGCTTCCGCACCGTTGGATGAGTGCACGCATACTGTTGTCTCTTGGGAATCGCTTCGGTGATCGATTGCTGATGAAATGACTGACTAGGAGGAGCAGAAGAGCTTGGAGCAGGAGCATGATGACCAGCAGATGATGGGAAGGACAGACAGTTTCCTTCGGCTGAGGTGGTGGAGCCTTGACTGCCTGAAATCGGGTGCATGCCACTGGGTTATGAAGAGGTTGCTGCGGCAGGCTGGACCACCACATCGGAACCACAGTTCTTTCAGGCCACTTTATGGCGGCATTTCATATGTTGACGCAGGGCACCCTTGCCCCTGCACCACTACTTTCCGGGCAGGTAGGCTTCTGCTAAAAGGTTGGTCTACCCCGGGCACGTTTGGCTCCTGACCCCCCACTGCTGCCACCCTACTGACTCCCAGCCACACTAGCTACTTGCTGACTTCGCTGCTGCCTCACGAGCAAGCTGCCACCCTCTTCTCCCGATGATGATCAAGCCCCTTCTTCACCCGGCTCCCAAGTGCGATCATCTACATCATCATCATCGAGTAGTGTCTGCACGTCACTGATGTCCTCCTCAACTGTCTCTGAGTCATAAGCCTGACTGCTCGCAATGTGAGATTGTGGAACAGGTCTTCCTGTATAATGTTTGTGCATAATTCGATTGGAACTGTCATTTGGCATTTCGTGCACTAGAGGCCGCTGTTTCCCCACAGTGGGGCTCTCCAATAAATTCTTACAAGATAAATTACAAAAGATGACCCGAACAATGGCCGACATAACATTCTACAGTGTCTACTTAGCCGCTGTAGAGAGAGAGGAAGAGCCAATACCTGCGGTGGCGAGAGTAGTGAATAGCACGCATGTTACAAGGGAAAGGGGTCTGAAGAATCAGAGTCCTTAAAGGATGCGGTCCAGGCCCTGCAGGCGGAATTGAAAGAGCTTCGTCCTGAAGTGTCCCAGATGAACGCAGAGCCTTCCCGGCCTCCGGAAATGCTCCCCGTACCTTGTGCCACTCCGCTTAGAACAACCCAGATGAGGGGGCCGGTCAGAAGAGGTCCCCTCTGTTGGGCTTGCCGAAAGTACTGGTAGCGTCTGAGCCGACGTTAAACTTCCAACTGCTGCAGTAGCTGTGCGTTCTGCAGAGTGCACCAGAAGTTAAGCCCTCTGCGTGAAGAACATAATCTGTATGCTAGCAGCCCCGTATTAGAAGCCGAGTTGGAAGGTCGGAAGGTCTGCTGCCTCGTCAATACAGGGTCAGAGTGCACCCTTATGCCTCTGGAGTTCTTCGAGAGGCAGTTCAGGCATATGATGGAGCCCAAAGACGGGAGCGTCATCAGGCTGACGGCTGACGATAACAGAGAGATGAATGTTCGAGGGATAGTCTGGATGCGGGTCCGACTGTTTGGGCAAGACATCGGCAAGAAAGGGGTCGTGCTGGTGGACCATTCGTCCCGGAAAGGAATGGACGTGACCCTGGGCATGAATGTACTGAGAGACCTAGACCATCAACTCTATGCCAAGGAAGGGCCACCACACACCGGCCTACCCAGAGGGTCTTACAATAGCTGGTGAGGAGCTGTAGCCTGCTAAAGAGTAACCTGTCCGGTCGGGCCATTGGAGATGTTAGGGTGCTACGGAGAACTCAGTTGAAGATCCCACTTCAACAAGAGCGAATATTGATGCTGCAGGAGGGGGCTGGATGACAACTGAATGGACAGGAGGTCCTGATTGAGACCGCTTATCAAGAAGAAATGCAGACTCGTCCACTGGTAGCCCGGGCCCTCGCCATTGTGAAGGACAGATGTGTGCCTGTATGCTGCTGTAATGTTGAGGTCTGCGAGTTAACCCTTCCTTGGAAACACCCTGCTGGCCAAAGTTGATGTGTCCGAAGGGGGTACTGCTCGACGAAGGGGCTTCACGCTACAGCCTGATAGGAGATCAGCCTGGACCTATGCTGTGGAGATCCATTCAAGTGAAACCCCGACAGCGGAGAGGAACGGTCAAGTGATCATGGCCTGGATGAGGGTGGATTGCAGAACCCTGACCCCAGGGAAACAAAAGCTGCTGGAAGACACCCTTTGGGAATTTGAGGAGGCCTATGGATGTGCTACTGCCACGAAATCCCAGCACGTTACTAGCAGATCCCACCTAAGATGTACCAGGAGGTGAAAGATATGGTGGCCAGCATGTTGGAGAACCGGGTGATCCAGGAGAGTCAAAGTCCGTGGGCTGCTCCGGCAGTCTTGTTGCGGAAGAAAGATGGGAGTCCACGGTTCTGCATGGATTATCGGAAGTTGAACGCTCAGACAGTCCGGGATGCCTACCCCTTCTGCAGATTGAAGAGTCATTGTCAGCCCTAAGCCAAGCAAAGTTCTTCTCGACTCTTGACCTGGCTAGTGGGTACTGGCAGGTGCCGGTGGCCAAGAAGGACAAAGCCAAGAAGGCCTTCATTCTATCTATGGGACTCTACCAGTTCAACCGGATGCCCTTTGGCCTCTCCAATGCTCCGGGAACATTCCAGTGATTGATGGAACACTGTCTGGGGGACCTCAACTTCGAATCAGTATTGATATACCTGGATGACATAGTAGTGTTTGGGGCCTCATTTGAAGATCACCTCCAGAAGCTGCGACAAGTCTTGGGACGGCTACGAGACCATGGGCTCAAGATCAAGCAAGCAGAAAAAGTGCCAGCTGTTCCGACAGCAGATAGAGTACTTAGTACATGTGGTTACCCGGGAGGGGGTAAAACCAGCCCCCAGCAAGGTGGAGGCCATTCAGAAGTGGCCCCAGCCAAGTACACTACGAGAGGTACGGGCGTTTGTGGGACTGGCCGGCTACTACAGGAGGTTTATACCCAAAATCGCTCATCTGGTGGGCCAAATAAATGAATTGCTAAGAGACACAGCTGGGGCCTGAAGAAACGTCCCGTCGACTGGGGGCCCCGGCAACAAGAGGCTTTTGAAGCGGTAAAAGAGGCGCTGACCAATGCCCCGATCCTGGCTTACGCACTGTTTGATACCCCATTACTGCTGTATACTGACGGAAGCCTATAGAGATTCATCGCCTATGGGAGCCAGTCCTTAAAAGAGTCGGAACACAACCCTGATAACTATAGTTCCTTTAACCACCTCAGCTCCCTTAGCTTAAACACCCTTAATGACCAGACCACTTTCACTTTTTACAATTCTGCACTACACTACTTTCACGGTTTATTGCTCGGTCATACAACTTACCACCCAAATTAATTTGACCTCATTTTCTTCTCACTAATAGAGCTTTCATTTGGTGGTATTTCATTGCTGCTGACATTTTAACTTTTTTTTTATATTAATCAACATTGACCGAAATGTTTGCAAAAAAATGACATTTTTCAATTTCTGTTGTAAAATTTTTCAAATAAAACTACATTTCTATATAAATTTTTCTCAAAATTTATTATTCTACATGTCTTTGATAAAAAAAAATGCAATAAGTGTATATTTATTGGTTTGGGTAAAAGTTATAGCGTTACAAACTATGGTGCAAAAATTTGAATTTACGCACTTTGACTTTCTGAGCACCTGTCATGTTTCCTGAGGTTCTACAATGCCCAGACAGTAGAAACACCCCACAAATGACCCCATTTTGGAAATTAGACACCCTAAGGTATTCGCTGATGGGCATAGTGAGTTCATGGAAGTTTTTATTTTTTGTCACAAGTTAGCGGAAAATGATATATATATATTTTTTTTTATTTATTTTTTTCTTACAAAGTCTCATATTCCACTAACTTGTGACAAAAAATAAAATTTTACATGTATTCACCATACCCCTCACGGAATACCTTGGGGTGTCTTCTTTCCAAAATGGGGTCACTTGTGGGGTATTTATACTGCCTAGGCATTTTAGGGGACCTAAAGCGTGAGAAGTAGTTTGAAATCCAAATGCGTAAAAAATGCCCTGTGAAATCGTAAAGATACTCATTGGAATTTGGGCCCCTTTGCCCACCTAGGCTGCAAAAAAGTGTCACACATGTGGTATAGCCGTACTCACGAGAAGTAGGACAATGTGTTTTGGGGTTTATTTTTACATATACCTATGCTGGGTGAGAGAAATATCTCTATAATAGACAACTTTTCCCATTTTATTATACAAAGTTGTCATTGTACAGAGATATTTATCTCACGCAGCATGGGTATATGTAAAAATACACCCCAAAACACATTGCCCTACTTCTCACCACATGTGTGACACTTTTTTGCAGCCTAGGTGCGCAAAGGGGCCCAAATTCCTTTTAGGAGGGCATTTTTAGACATTTGGATTCCAGACTTCTTCTCACCCTTTAGGGCCCTTAAAATGCCAGGGCAGTATAAATACCCCACAAGTGACCCATTTTGGAAAGAAGACACCCCAAGGTACTCCGTGAGGGGCATGGCGAGTTCCTAGAATATATATATTTTTGGCACACGTTAGTGGAAATTTTAATTTTTTTTTTCTCTTACAAAGTCTCATATTCCACTAACTTGTGACAAAAAAATAAAATTTTACATGAACTCGCCATGCCCCTCACGGAATACCTTGTGGTGTCTTCTTTCTGAAATGGGGTCACTTTTGGGGTATTTATACTGCCCTGGCATTTTAGGGGCCCTAAAGCGTGAGAAGAAGTCTGGAATATAAATGTCTAAAAAATTTTACGCATTTGGATTCCGTGAGGGGTTAGGTGAGTTCATGTGAGATTTTATTTTTTGTCACAAGTTAGTGGAATATGAGACTTTGTACGAAAAAACAAAAAAAATAATAAATTTCCGCTAACTTGTGCCAAATAAAAAAAAATCTTTTATGAACTCGCCATGCCCCTCAAAAGTGATCTTTATAGCGCCGCAGCGATTTTACTGTAATTTTGAAGTGATCAGAAAACAAAAAATTCTGTCACTGTGGTGGGGCGGACTAAACGCAAGTGTGCGCACAAGATCAGGCCTGATCGGGCGAACACTGTGTTTTTTGTAGAGCCTATAGAACATGTCCTATTCTTGTCCGCGGACATGTCCTTTTTCTTATTGCGGACAAGAAAAGGCATTTTCTATATAGTTCTGGCAATGTGCGGATCCGCAAAATGCGGAAAGCACATTGCCGGTGTCCGTGTTTTGCGTATTTGCGTATCCGTGGATCCACGGATCTGTGGATCCGCGGATCCACAAAACACATACGGATGTCTGAATGGAGCCTTACAGGGGGGTGATCAATGACAGGGGGGTGATCAGGGGTTAATAAGGGGTTAATAAGTGACAGGGGGGGGGTGTAGTGTAGTGTGGTGCTTGGTGCTACTTATTACAGAGCTGCCTGTGTCCTCTGGTGGTCGATCCAAGCAAATGGGACCACCAGAGGACCAGGTAGCAGGTATATCAGATGCTGTTAACAAAACAGCGTCTGATATTCCTTTCAAGGGTTAAAAAAATCACATCTACAGCCTGCCAGCGAATGATCACCGCTGGCAGGCTGTAGATCAACTGGTTTACCTTCCGATCCTGTGAACGTGCGCTCCTGTGTGCGCGCGTTCACAGGAAATCTCACCTCTATCGAGATGACGCGCCGATGCGTCCAGGAGGAATAACCTGGCCACCCGCAGGACGCATTCCTGTGTTAGGCGGTCGGGAGGTGGTTAAACTGGAACTACTGGTACTGGTGTGGGCCATGACCGAATTGTTTGCAGAATACCTGACTGGTGCAGAAGTGACCGTGATGACGGACAACAACCAGTTGGCACACCTGGAGAATGCTAAGCTCGGTGCACTCGAGCAAAGATGGTTGGCCCGCCTTTCTAAGTACCAATGCCACATCAAGTTCCGGTCTGGTAGGGAGAACAGCAATGCCGATGCACTCTCCCGAGTTCCAGTAGGACAGTTGGCTCAGAGAGCTGATGAGGAGTTAGAGGACACTGAAACTCTTGACCTTGGTCGCTTACCTCTGTTCCCGGATGTGGCACATTCAAGTGGGGGGGGCATCTGGAATGACCCTGGTGCTGGGGAAAACCTTGGCTGATTGGGAGAGAGTCCAGAATTGCTGCCGGGATTTGTGGAAAGTGAAAGAATGGGTTCGGAGCAAGATCTGGCCTCGGCCAGAAGAACGAGCCCGTCTAACCGCAGAGGGTTAGAAGTTGTTGAGGCAGTGGAACAAGCTGACAATTACCCAGGGCCTCCTGTGCCGTACCATATACTTACAGTCAGAGCTGCAGTATCGGCAACAGATTGTCATTCCCATGTTGTTGGGACTGGAGGCCGCCAGGGAAGCTTATGAAAAGGGAGCTCATTTCAGGAGCGACAAAACGTTCAGGTGGCTCCAACGGCTGGTATACTGTCCAGATCTGGCCGACATGGTGGCCGTGGCATGTCTTAAGTGTCGATCCTGCGGGCTGAATAAAAATACTGAACAGCGAGCTCCTGTACAGACCAGCCGCACCTCAGCGCCCCTAGAACTTCTGATGATCGATTATGTACAGATTGGATACTCTACCTCGGGACACTCATACTGTCTAGTCATGACAGATCACTCTACCAAGTATGCGGTGGCTGTGCCACCAGAGACCAAACCGCAGAGTCGGCCGCCGAAGCTGTCTATAAACACTTTATACAGGTGTTCTGGTGTCCATGGAGGATACATTCTAACCAAGGAGCATACTTTCAGGGTACTCTAATGAACAAACTGTACCAGCTGTATGGGATTGAACTCTCCCACACAACTCCGTATCACCCACAAGGAAACAGGGCTTGTGAATGCTTCAATCACACCTTGCTTCAGATGCTGCGGACTCTGGAAGACAGTCAAAAAGACCGGTGACCCGCGTACCTACCCGAGTTGATGTGGGCCTATAACAACAGGGTACACAGTACCACCGGATACTCTCCACAAATGCTCATGTTTGGAAGAACCGGACAGGAGATTTAAGATTGCCACATGCCTTACCCGATTGAGCCCCCACGAGAAGTACCACCACGTGGGTGCAGGAGCACCGCCGCCGGCTGAGAGTGGTTAACAAGGTTGTGGAGGAGTGACTGGGACAGGTGGTGCACCCTAACCCGAGACCAGTGCAGAAAGATGGGTATGCCTTGGGTGATGACAAACGGCCATCTGGGAAGATGGATGGGCGGTGGGAGACGTTGCGATAGACCGTGAAGAGAAGGGTAGACCCGGCTATTCCAGTCTATGAGGTAGAGCTAGTAGGGACAGGGGGACCCTCATGAAACTTGCACCATAATATGGTGAGACATTGCAATTTTGATGAGCAGGTGTGCATGGAGGGGGTGCCTCCTTATGCTCAGAGTATAGAGGAAAGTCCCTCAGATGAGGAAGAGGAGGAATGGTGGGTTGTCCCTGCCCAGTTGTCAACAGAGGTTCCGGCCGTGGCAGGTTTGCCACCCAGGTGCAATGCTGAGCAGTCAACAGTTCCTCCCTTGTCAAATATGCCTGACGTCCCCAGTATTTCTGAGCCCCTCAACCTGAGAAGGTCAGCGAGGCCCAATGCTGGTGTGCCTCCACAGCGCTATGCACAGGATTAGTTTGTATGGGGAGAGTTGCCGACGATGAAACCTCTAGTGGGGTGGTATGTGAGATTGTGGAACAGCTCTTCCTGTATAATGTTTGTGCATAATTGTATTTGAACTGTCATTTGGCATTTCGGGCACTAGAAGCCGCTGTTTCCCCACACAGCTAAAGTTACTGCTGGATTTGAATATGCAAAGGAGCTGATGACTCATGCTTATGACTCATGCAGGTGTCACGGCGGACGTACACTTTGTACCAAAGATAACACACCAACCAGGCTCTGGACGAGAGACAGGGGAAGGGTCACCTCCTAGCTTATCCCTGACCTCTTTCCCTGCACTGCTCAGCCCACAGCAGACCTTGAAGGTAGGTGTGTTAGTGTCCTCCAGCCTGGGCTAACAAAAACCTTGAACTCCCTAAGATGGTGAAGTGGGGAGATAGGAGCAGTCTGCTCGCACAGAACCTGGATGGACAAGAAGACACAAACAACCGAACTAGCAATGACACTTATCTCTGAGAGCAGGAACTGACAGCCAACCTTCTCTCCAAGCTTCCCAGACCAGAATGAACAGTATAATCCGCTCAGGACACTGGGCAGTGTGCTATTTAAACTAAAGACCCCACCCAGTGCACCTGAGAGAGGCGGATCCAGCACGGCTCCAAAGCATTCACTAAACTCGTGCTGCTATCCTGGCTGACCTCCGCACATCGTCAGAGTGGGGCATGACAGCAGGCTGTTTACTCTGAGAAGAACAGAAAGGAGAGAGTCAGACATCTTGGGAGGATGATGTGTGTGAGACACAAGCCAGTCTCATCACGGCGTTGGAGTGTCCTGCAGTGATCGGGGTGATAGTAGAGAGGGACTGTCATCCGTTCTGTACCCAGATCCTATCCTCAGGAGAAGGGATTGTCTCCAGCAGAGCTGATTGGAGCTTTGAAAGAAAAGGACATCTACTCAGCAAGGCCGCAGGTGTGCTTACAGACTTGGAACTATCCTGAAGAGAGACATCCTCTGTTACCAGATGGGATCAGGTATGTGAACCCGGGTTTTGTCGTGTTCATCGCACTGTTTTAGTGGTACCTAAAGAATCTGAGACTGAGCTTGTACATGCCATTAGTTAGATAGGTAGGATTTGTATTCGGCAGGCTGCCCGGGATTGTTTGCGGCACAGTATCGACTTTTCAGGCTCTGCTGTGGGCGCCATCGGTCAGGGTTGTTTTATTCTGCGGCACAGTATCGACTTTTCAGGCTCTGCTGTGCACACCACCGAGTTAGGGTTGGCTAGCCGGACTAGGACAGGACTCAGGGGTGGGGAATATTACCTTGTGTATTCCAACATCTTTATGTTGGTTGTCAATGTTTAGTAACGTTTTATTGGTTTGTAAAATCTGGAGTTTGTGTCGCTTTTCCTGTCTGTGACTTCGTTGTATCCTGGGGAGCCCACCCCGGTACATGGCTTACAGCAACACCAGCTCCCACGCCACTCTCCTTTTTTTATAATTCCTAAATGCTATCTTTTTGTTTTTAATGATTTTGGCCACTTCTGTTGAGTACCACAGTGGTCTCTTCCTTTTTTTGCTTTTACTGACAAGCCTAATGCAATTTTCTGTTGCCTTCAATAATGCCACTTTTAAGTAGTCCCATTTCTCCTGGACTCCAATGAAACTGTTCCAGTCTGATAGGAACTCGTATACCACTAATCTAATTTTAGAAAAGTCAGTTTTTCTAAAATCTAAAACTTTTGTTTTTGTGTGGTGTGACTCAGTCACTGTACTTATAGTAAACCACACTGACTGGTGATCACTAGATCCCAAGCTTTCCCCTACAGTAATATCAGATACCAAATTCCCATTTGTGAATACTAAATCTAAAATGGCCTCCTTCCGGGTTGGCTCCTCCGCTACTTGCTGTAGAGTTAATCCCAGTAGGGAATTTAGAATATCTGTACTCCTGGCAGAACTAGCTATTTTGGTATTCCAGTTTACATTTAGAAGATTGAAGTCTCCCATAATGATAACTTCCCCCTTCAATGTCATTTTAGCTATTTCCTCAACTAGTAGATCATCTAATTCTTTGACTTGGCTGGGTGGTCTATATATCACACCTACACGAGTTACCTTATGATTATCAAGCTGCAAGGTAACCCAAACTGACTCTAAATTGTTCTCGCTAACTTGTATCAAATTAGATTTTATGCTATCTTTGACATACAGGGCCACCCCTCCCCCCTTCTTGCCTTCTCTGTCTTTCCTGTATAGAGAAAACCCTAGTATTTATATATCCCAGTCATTACTCTCCTTGAACCACATCTCAGTAACAGCCACTACATCTATATTCTCAGATGCCATTATAGCCTCAAGTTTATTGATCTTATTCCCTAGACTGCGAGAATTTGTAGACAAGACTCTGAGCTTGTCATTTCTTAACCTTTGTGCTACTGGCCTCTCCTGGCATTGTTCCGGGGGGCAGTCGGACTGCTGGATTATCACTCTTTTTTCCCCCTTTCCTAGTTTAAATGCTTCTTAGCAAATACTTGGAACTGTTCACCGAGGACATTCATTCACTTGAGAGAAAGATGCAAACCATCTTTCTTGTACAGTTTTTTTCCATTCCAACAAGAGCTAACATGAGACACAAAGCCAAACCCTTGGTTCAGACACCATTCACCAAGCCATACATTGAATTCCTTAATGCACATCTTCCTGTCATGCTGAAGGTTATGCACAGGCAAAACTGCAGAGAATGAAACAGTTGATGCAACCTCCCGTATATCCTTTCCAAGTGTGTGAAAAGCTTCTTTCACCTTTGAAACCTCATTGCAAGCCAGATCGTTTGTCCCATGATGGAGAATAACATCCACTTCCCTTTCCTGCTTTGCTTGCCTAACAATATTAAGGATCCGTCGTCTATCCCTGCTAGCGGTAGCACCAGGGAGACATCTCACAACACCATTCTCCTCAAACTTCACACCTTATGATGGAATCGCCCACCAACAGCTGCTTACTATCAATCATCACCTTCTCCTTTTTGTCTTTGGCTGCAGTCTTGCATACTTTAGGCATGGGAGATGATTGTTTCTCACCCACTGTGCTTGAGCCATCCTCCATGTTGCTCTTGCACTCTGAAAGTGCTGCAAATGATTATGGAGAGCCACAGACTGTGGGACATGCCTTCTATTCACAACTCTCAGTCTACCAGAACCTACAGTAACCCATCTTCCATTTCTAGGGGGCTCTGTGGCAGTGGCATTGCAATGTTCTCAGCCTGAGTTTGTTTAGTGGTTAATTTAAAAATCTCATATTTTAAAAAGGTAATTTCCTGCTGCATTATGGAGAGCTGTCTACAGATCAGACAGTATCCAAACCTCTGAAGAGTGGAATCCGAAATAAAAGCACAATTCCTGCACAGAACCAGGTCTGCCATTGTAAAGAGGGGAAAGATTTTAAACAAACAAATCTTACTTGTTTAGATTGTATCCACCTTCAGATTACCTCCTGAGTATCTCCTGAATATCTCTAATGCTCTTGTAGATCAGCTCTTGGTAAAGCAGTCTTGGAAAAGCACCTCTCGCCCCCACAATTTGTTTTCACCAATGTATATGTATTATCATTTTTAATAAATGTTTGTGTTATATTTTATACATTATCTCATGCGTATCATTGTGGGGTTGCTGGTTGGTTCTATTGTAGGTTGTGTTGCATGATTTACTAGACCCCTTAGGAACTGGATTATTGTTATCTGAGGTACTGGTTGGTGTTAGCTACTTATGCCTGCGCCAGAAACATTTGGGCCACTCACTGCCCGTTCTCTTTAAAGGGCTTATCACTTGTCTGTCTGACATACTGCAAAATAAAATAATTCAATTCAATTAAAAGTAAATTAATACACCCCCAAAATGACAGTAGAACAATGTAAGTTTACTGCAAAACGACTAATAAGACGTAGGTTTTTTCTTAATACACAACAAAAATGTCTATAAAACAATGTCCGTTCACTGCTAAACGGCTAATAAGATGTACTTTTTAATCTTAATGCAACACAAAAATGTATATAAAGAAATGCACGTTCACCGCTGAACGGCTAATAAGGCGTAGTTTTTTTCTTATTAATACACCAGAAAAATGGATAAACAATGTTCGTTCACTGCTGAACAGCTAATAAGGTGTACTTTTTTTTTCTTAATACCGCAAAAATGTCTATAAAGAAATACATGTTCATTGCAAAAAGGCAAATAAGACGTCAATTTTTTCTTATTAATACACCACAAAAATGTCTATAAAACAATGTACGTTCACTGCTGAATGGCTAAAAAGATGTACTGTAGTTTTTTTCTTATTAATACACCTGAAAAATGTATATAAAACAATGTACATTCACTGCTGAGCAGCTATTAAGACGTTAGTTTTTTTTCTTAATACCCCACAAAAATGTCTATAAAGAAATGCACGTTCACAGCAAAACGGCTAATAAGACATACTTTTTTTCTTATTAATACACCACAAAAATATAAAACATTGTATGTTTACCGCTGAACAGCCGTGCTAAACAAATGTTCAGAAAATACTCTGGCTGCAGAGCAGGTCAGCACCTCCAAGGCGTAAAAGGGCAAGCTCAGGCCATGTGCCCAATTTGGAGACCCAGAAGTTGAAGGGGGCAGACCCGTCAGTCAGTATGTGTAGGCGTGTGCACACATACTGCTCAACCATTTCACATGTCCTCGTGACGTCCACGATCCAATTGGATATCGTTTCTATCAACTTTTATTGTTCTTTTCTGCCCCTACCATGTTGATCACAGCGGTGAATCAAGGTTCCAGGCCGGAGAGGGAGCGTTAGAAAGGGATACCAAATCCAAGGGAGGTCAATGGCTAAAATGTGATCTAGCGGAAATGTTGGACAAGTTGTTAAAGCTGAAGGATTGAATGAAAGGAGGTAATTTTTCATTTGCAAAAATGGTTTGATGTCACCCACCAATGGAACAGACTATTTTAAAAAAATTAGGTCACTGTCAACTAGGCAGAGCAGGGGTTTATTCACAGCAAAACTGTGTTCATGTCACTCAACAATTGAACAGACGATTTTACAAAAATTAGGTCCATATCACCTATGCAGAGCAGGGGTTTGTATATGGCAAAATTGGTAAAATGTCACCTGACAATATAACTGACGATTTTTTGAAATTTATGTCCCTGTCACCTATGTAGAGCAGGGGTTTATTCACAGCAAAAATGCTAAAATGTCACCCAAGAATGTAACAGATGCTTTTGCACCCTGCTCCCTCTTTTGCTGTGCTGGTGCCTCTGTGTGACCACCGCCTCTTCCTCTGAACTAGACAGGTCACTCACATGACCTTGATTCCATGTGGGGTCTAGTATCTCATCATCCTCCACATCATCTTCCACCTATCTACCCACTCTTTACCCCTGCAGTTTTTGTCGGTCTGCAGACTGTGGAAAGCCGCAGCAGTTGGCACCTGTGTTTTGTCATCATCAGAGACATGCTGTGGTGGTCTTCCAATGTCCTCATCCTGAAACATAAGTTGTTGGGCATCAGTACACTCAATCTCTTCCACTTCTGGTGCAGGGCTATGTGGCTGGCCCACGGAAACCCTGCCAGCAGAGTCATCAAAAAGCATAACAGACTGCTGCATGACTTGGGGCTCAAACTGCTTTCCTGATTTGCAAGGAGGTGAGTTAAAAGACAGATGGCCAAGATGGCCATGGGCTATAGGTGCCAACTCTGATCTTTCAGTAAGGTACTGTGTGGGAGACAATGTGAATGAACTGTAGGCACTGTCAGCCCCCCAATCTACAATAGTCTGTACTTGTTCTGGCCTCACCATTCGTACTGTCCTAAATGCAGTGTAGGCCGCAAATGTAATTTCTAGCGCAAAAGATGAGCATTTGTCACCCAACAATGTAACAGACGAATTAGTGAAATGTATTTCCTTGCCCACTAGGTAGAGCAGGGGTATATTACTGCCAAAAATGTGTGAATTTCACCCAACAATGTAACAGACGAATTAGTGAAATTTATTTCCTTGTCCACTAGGTAGAGCAGGGGTATATCACAGCCAAAAATTGGTGAATGTCACCTAACAATGTAACAGACGAATTAGTGAAATGTATTTTCTTTTCCACTAGGTAGAGCAGGGGTATATCGCAGCCAAAAATTGGTGAATGTCACCCAACAATGTAACAGACGAATTAGTGAAATTTATTTCCTTGTCCACTAGGTAGAGCAGGGGTATATCACAGCCAAAAATTGGTGAATGTCACCTAACAATGTAACAGACGAATTAGTGAAATGTATTTTCTTTTCCACTAGGTAGAGCAGGGGTATATCGCAGCCAAAAATTGGTGAATGTCACCCAACAATGTAACAGACAAATTAATGAAATATATTTCCTTGTCCACTAGGTAGAGCAGGGGTATATCACAGCCAACAATTGGTGAATTTCACCCGACAATGTAACAGACAAATTAGTTAAATTTATTTCCCTGTCTACTAGGTAGAGCAGGGGTATATCAGAGACGAAAATTGGTGAATGTCACCCAACAATGTAACAGACAAATTAGTGAAATGTATTTCCCTGTCTATTAGGCAGAACAGGGGTATATCACAGCCAAAAATTTGTGAATTTCACCCGACAATGTAACAAATTAGTGAAATGTATTTCCCTGTCTACTAGGTAGAGCAGGGGTATATCACAGCCGAAAACTGGTGAATTTCACCCGACATTGTAACAGACAAATTAGTGAAATGTATTTTCCTGTCCACAATGTAGAGTAGGGGTATATTACACCCAAAAATGTGGTTTATGTAACCCAACACTATATCAGACAAATTAGTGAAATGACTTAAAATAAAATACGTAAAAATTTAAAATAATCTTGATCTGAGATGGAGGTCCATATGGAGTAGGAGGTTGAGGAGGTGGTGGATGTAGTAGTGTAGGTGGAAGCGGCGGTGGAGGAGGAGGAGGTAGCCAACAGTGGTTTTTGGTTTACATTATTCTTTTTTATATTTTTTTTTAATTAGGGTACACCCCAAAAGAGTGGGAAATATAAAAAAAATACAACAATGAGCAATTGTGCTGGAGTATAACAATGGCTGGGTGAGGCCGGTATACATGTCTATTCTGCACAAGGTAGCGACAAGTCCTGTGGGATCCATGCCTGGTTCATTTTAATGAACGTGAGCTTGTCCACAATGGCTGTGCACAGCGGCTGCGTACTAAACACACGTTCAGACAATACACTGGCTGCAGGGCAGGCCAGCACCTCCAAGGCGTAAAGGGCAAGCTCAGGTCATGTGCTCAATTTTGAGACGCAGAAGTTGAAGAGGGCAGACCCATCATTCAGTACGTGTAGGCGTGTGCACACATGCCGCTCCACCATGTTGCTGAAATGCTGTCTCCTGCTAAGATGTTCCATATCAGCTGGTGGTACTGGCTGTTGTGGTGTGCTGACAAAGCTTTTCCACATTTCAGCCATGCTAACCCTGCCTTCTGAAGTGCTGGCAGTGCCCCAGCTGCGTTAGTGACCTCCTCCTCTGCCTTCGCCTTGTGCTTCCACTGTGCCCCCGCTGTCAGGTGAGAATGCCACCAGCGTGCGCTTGTACTCGCGCATCTTCCGATCACGCTCTGGTGACAGAAT
This sequence comes from Bufo gargarizans, assembly GCF_014858855.1. Lineage (NCBI taxonomy): Eukaryota > Metazoa > Chordata > Amphibia > Anura > Bufonidae > Bufo > Bufo gargarizans. The sequence goes on from NC_058081.1 coordinate 545,781,996, forward strand.
TAAGGACAGTACGTTGTCCTTGTAATGGACTCCAGCAGTGTGGCCACCCAGTAATCAGCACAAGTTAGAATGTGGCCAACTCGGCGGTCGTTGCGGAGACACTGCAGCATGTAATCGCTCATGTGTTCCAGGCTGCCCAGAGGCAACGACAAGCTGTCATCTGTGGGAGGTGTATCATCTGTGTCCTCTGTATCCCCCCAGCCATGCACCAGTGATGGCCATGAGCTGGTTTGGGTGCCACCCTGCTGTGAACACGGTTCCTCCTCCTCCATCTCCTCCTCCTCATCCTCCACCTAGTCATCCTCCAGAATTATGCCCTGGCTGGACAATTGTGTAACTGGCGTTTGTGGGTGCAGGAATTCACCCTCGGAGCCACTTGTGAATGACTGGCCTGAATCCCTTGGAAATGATCCTTCTTCCTCCTCCTGTGCCAAATCCTCTTTCATCATCACCCGAAGCGTTTTTTCAAGGATGCATAGAAGTGAGATAGTAACGCTAAGAACGGCATCATCGGCACTGGCCATGTTGGTGGAGTACTCTAAACAGCGCAATAACGCACACAGGTCTCGTATGGAGGCTCACTCATTGGTGGTGAAGTGGTGCTGTTCAGAAGAGCGACTCACCTGTGCGTGCTGTAGCTGAAACTCCACTATTGCCTGCTGCTGCTTGCACAGTCTGGCCAACATGTGCAAGGTGGAGTTCCACCTTGTGGGCACGTCGCATATGAGGAGGTCAGCGGGAAGACCGAAGTTATGCTGCAGCGCGCACAGACGGCCCGCACTTTCTGCAGCAGCTCTGACACATCGAGGTAATTTTTAAGGAACCTCTGCACCACCAAATTCAGCACATGCGCCAGGCAAGGGATGTGCGTCAAATCGGCTAGTCCCAGAACTGCTACGAGATTTTGCCCATTATCGCACACCACCAGGCTGGGCTTGAGGCTCACTGGCACCAACCACTCATGGGTCTGTTGTTCCATGCCCGTCCACGGCTTCTGCATGGTGTGAGGGTTGAGCATCAGTGCACTCAATCTCTTCCACTTCTGGGGCAGGGCTATGTGGATGGTCCTGGGAAACCCTGCTATCAGACTCATCAAAAAGCAGAAGAGACTTCTTCATGACTTGGGGCTCGGACTGCTTGGCTGATTTGCAAGGGGGTGAGGTGAAAGACTGATAGCCATGGGCTGCAGCTGCCAACTATGATCTTTCAGCAGGATACTGGGTGGGAGACAATGTGAAGGAGCTGGAGGCACTGTCACCCACCCGATCTGCTATCATCTATACTTGTTCTGGCCTCACCATTCGTAGAGCTGCATTCGGCCCTACCAAAAACTCTGAAGGTTCTGTCGCCTACTCACACCTGAGGAAGGTGTATCACTTGTGCATGTAGCTGGCACAGATCGACCACGTCCACTCCCTGCAACAGGAGCTCCACCAGCAGCACCACGACAGGGGCCCCGTCCCTTATTTGACGCGCTCCTCATTCTTTGCGTTCACCCACCAAACTAACAGATGGTTTATGTCAGACGACAATGTAACCGCCAATAGTCAACAATTAAGTTCACTGAGAGTAAGGCAGTGGCGGTGTCATAAAGAGGAAAAATTTCTTGAGGTCACACAACAGTGTGACAGGCGAATTTTAGACAATTACTTCACGGTCACAAAAGATGTAAATTTGTCAACCAACAATGTAACGGCAGTATTGACTGGTTGTATTTGACTGTGACAAATGCAGCAAAGGCCCCAGATGTAGTGTCTTGCACAAAACGGGTGTTTTTTTTAAAACCGGAATATAACAGCAGTACATCTTATTAGCTGTTCAGCAGTGAACATACATTGTTTTATAAGCATTTTTGTGGTGTACTAATAAGAAAAAACCTACATCTTATTAGCCACTCAGTGGTGAACGTACATTGTTTTTTAGACATTTTTATGGTGTAGTAATAAGAAAAAAACGTACGTCTTATTAGCCATTTTGCAGTGAAAGTGCAATTCTTTACAGACATTTTTCTGGTGTATTAATAAGAAAAAATAGTACATCTTATTAGCCATTAAGCGGTGAATGTACATTGTTTTATAAACATTTATGAGGTGTATTAATTCTAGAGCAAATCTTGCCCTGGATTTGCGATATTCCATGTGCCAGAATAGTACATTTGTCTAAGATTAAGACTGTGACTCATATTCTTAGACAGTGCAAAGTACAACAACACTATTAGTTAATCTGCCCCATTATGTTCTATGCTGGCCTGGCACAGTTAATATAAACCAGTTCTGATATGAAAGTTTCAGTTTAATCTTTATTTATCACTAGGTTCCTGGTGATAACATCTTTATTTGTGTTATAAATCTTTTCAATTGTAAAGTAATGATTTTCTAATTTAGAAATAAAAACACTACTGATGCCAAGGTAAGTAAGGTCAGCTAAGGTCTTGGTTGTTGTAACAGTGGCTGCTGTACGCCGTTGTTCCCCCCGCTTATCGCCACGGTCCCGGGCGCCACGCTCAGCGGTGACCTGTGATCGGTGCTTCTAATTTCACCACTGCAGTCCTGGGCTCTGTTTCTGTAGCTGGTATTGCTTTTGAGGATTTCGCTCCACAGCTTCCACTCAGCCCTGGACACAGCATGAGTTCGGCTGGTTTCGTATTACACTGCTCTAAGGGCGAAGCACATCACTCCCTGGGCTAGGTCAGGTGACCTCGCTGACAAACCCTGGCTCTCCTGCAGGTATTTAAGTGGCTCAGTCCCCTTTCCAGATGCCTCAGTGTCAAGGTCCTTGAGTTTGCTAGTGCCTGATACTCTCGTGTGCTCCTGATCTATACTTTGTTCCTCGACTCTGCTTATCATCTGATCCTTTCCTATTGCCGATCCGGATTGCCTGACCTGTTCCACCTGCCCTGACCTTTTGCCTGTCTGACTATGCCTCTGCCTCATCCTTCAGTACTGCACTGTTGCTCCTGGTAATGACCCGCCTGCCTCACTACGTGTGTACTTCTGGTACATACCCAGGTATATCCTGGTCCACCTGGACCAGCTGCCACTGACTCTGGGATTGCTCTGGAGTAGCCGCTGGCAACTACCCTAACGGCTCAAGTCTATTCTCACCATCTGAGGCTCTAGTGAAAACCAGGTAGTTGCTTAGACACGCCCCTCCAGAGAATAGCCAGTCAGTGGCACAGTGGGTTCACACCCGTTGATCAGTTACAGTTGTACTACTAAATATAACACAACTTAAATTTTTAATAAATATAATCTGCTGAAAAGTTAATAAAAATCTTTTTTAATTTTTTATTACGGTACTAGTCTAATTTTGGGATGTATAAGTTCCAGGAAAAACTAACAGTTCCAGTTTTGACTACATTTGGCACTCCCAAAACACATAATTTAGCTCTTACAGTTTAATATAGTCTTTAGTAAAAATGTATGACAGAATCCTGTTGCAATTTGCTTAGGAAATCCTCCCCCCATGTGGCTATTAAAAGTATAACCATCCATAATCCTGTCCCAGAGAATCCCTTTAGGGTCCATTCACACGTCCTGTTTTTTTTTCATCCTGAAAAACGGTCCGTTTTTTGCGGATCCGTTGTTCCTGAAAATGTTTCCGTATGTCATCCGTTTTTTGCGGATCCGCAAAAAACGGGAGCATGTATACATTTCAATAATCAAATAAAGTTGTTTGGATTTCTTTGAAAAAAAATTGAAAAAATAAAAATAAAAAAAATTGTTATGTGTTTCCAGGAACGGAATCCGCAAAAAACGGATGACATACGGAATGACATCCGAATGTCATCCGTTTTTTGCGGATCCATTGACTTTGTATTGTACCAGGATCCGATTTTTCAGGACAAGAATAGGACATGTTTTATATTTAAACGGACATGCGGAACGGAACAACGGAAACGGACAGCACACATTGTGCTGTCCGATTTTTTCCAGGACCCATTGAAAATGAATGGGTCCAGATCTGGTCCTGATCTGTTCCTGAAAAAACGGAACAGATCAGGAAAGAAAAAACGGACGTGTGAATGGACCCTTAAGAAAAGAAGGGTTAGTAGTTACTAATCAGTAGTTACAGATCAGCAAATAACATCTACTACATTCAGTTGTAAAGGTCCCGTTACACAGGAGGAGACATCAGGCAATTGTCGGGAAGGAAGCATTAGTCAGTGATGGGGACCATGCCACATTATGGGGAGGAGTGATCCCTATTGCCATCACTCTTCTTCATGCAAACTTGTTGTTTGCCAGCACCAGATGCTGTTTACACAGATGATCTGCTGCTGGCAAACGATGATTTTTGTGCCCACATGAATGATCTATTGGTGGCACTTTTACACAGCCAGGTATTGTCATGCAGATTTTATTCTCAGTATCTTATCTTTTTCCTTACCTGTAGCTGTCAATGAAAGCAACTAGACTAAGGCAACATGCACACGACAGTGAAAAACTGACATTTCATGTAAATTTTTTCAACTGCCATCACACGTCTGTTTTAAGACAAATGGTAGTCTATGGGGTTATGCACACAACAGTTTTTTTGGCTGTCAGTGAAAAACAGACAGCAAAAAATAGAACATGTTCTATCTTGTCTGTTTTTCACTGACAGACTGCACCCATACAATAGAATGGGTCAATTTTTAACGTCTGTTTCTCAGAAAGGCATCAGTGAAACAAACATCCGTGTTTTTTACCGACTTTTTTTTCATGTGTGCATGTAGCCTTAAGGTCACGGCAATTCAGGATTTATATGGCACGTTGGAGCAGAAAATTATCGAGAAAGGACTGTTCTTTCCCAATATCTGCCTGCTCGTAAGTGGATGAAAGGCCTGGATTTACATGCGATACCTCAATTGTATGAGGAAGATTGTTGGCTACTACAATCACTTGACAAATTCATTGCTTCTGGGCAGCAAAGTACTGTTCACACAGCAAGATTTACTGCCTAGAAACGATGATTGAGGTGTTCATATGAAAGATGAATTCACCTGATGAACGAGCATTTTGACCCCACAGGTGTTTAGCAAAAATTAATTCACAGCAGAGGGTGCAAAGTAAAAATTACAGATATGCCATTTCAGTGGCCAATATATTGTGCCTATCCTGTGGCAATGTGAAAAATGAGCCCTCTTATTATTATGCCAGGCTTCTTGGTTTTATAAAAACCCTACATGTGGCCCTAATCTTTTTCCTGGACGTACAATAGAGCTCACGCACGAGTAAAAGAGCACCATGCACATTTGAGTCCCAATGTGGTGATTTACACATCTTGTGCAGACAACTGTATAGGCTCTGGGGTGAAATAATAAATGGGACCCCTGAGAAGTGACCCTATATTAGAAACCAAACCCCTCAAGATATTTTTGGAGGAGTGGAGTGAGCACTTTCACCCCACAGGTGTTTTGTAGAACTTAATGAGCAGGGGACAGTTTGAAATTAAAATTGCAAGTTTTACACAGATATTGCATTTCAGTGTCCAGTATGTTGTGCCCAGATTGTACCATTTGAGACTCTGTGCTTTTTAAATTGTTAGTTCTACTAGATTCTGAAATGCCATAAATGTTGCGCTAACTGCTGTTTTTGCTGCAGGGTTCAGAAGGGAAATATTTGTCTTTTTGCACAGATTTTGATGGATTCATTTATGGGCACCATGTCGCTATTGAACAGCCTCTAGGGACCAGTATAGCCATTTTCTGACAACCATACGTTATGTCTCTCGATGATGCTATGCAAGGGCTTATTTTTTGTGGGATGATTCGCCACCATCATCAGTTCTATTTTAGGGTACATACAACTTTTTGGTCACTTTTTATTATGCTTTTTGGGAAGCAGAATTAACTGTTTTTTAGATTTTGTTTTAGCAGAATGCATCATGGGGGGAAAATGACATGTTGTTTTCATGCTTATGGTCAGTACGATTACAGAGATACCAATTTTATATAGTTTTGTTTTTATGTTTTACCAGTTTTACACAAAGCATTTTTTAAAACAAGATCATGGTTTTGCAATGCCATTTTCTGAGAGTTTTGTTTTGTTTTTTTCTGACAAAGGAAAGGATGAGGTGACTTTTTATTGGTACAATATTGGCATACATAGTACTTTTTGGTCACTTGATAATACACTTTGTAAAGCAAGTTGACCAAAAAATTTCTGTTTTGGCACTGTTTTTTTTATAGGAAGGGGGTAGATCATGTGATATTTTTATAGAGCAAGTACAGTAGTTACAGATGCAGTGATACCAAATTTGTCTTTTTATTTTTCTTTGTTCAGTTTTACACAATGAAATCATTTTTATGGGAGGGTCTTTAAACATAGTGCCGGTTCACACGTGCAGCAGGCTCCATAGCCAGCAGGTCTCTGCTGTTTTAAACACCTGAGCTCTGTACCTTTTAACTCTTTAGATGTCGTGGTCAAACGTGACAACGGCATCAAAATGCCAAAAGATCAGCTCCTAAGTGCAGTGATCGGGGAAGCTGATCCTTCCTTCTAACACATTGAGTCTCTCTGAAGAGAATCAGCGTATTAGATTTGAAGTTCCTATGTTGGCCTGCAGGTGGCAGACCAACATAGAATAACATTAAAATCTGACTAGTCAGTATTGTAGCCTCTGAGAGGAGCTAGAACAAAAGAAAAAAAATGCATAAAAATATTAAAAAAAAATATATATATATAAAAATGTATATCACCCCCTTTCCCTAGAATAAAAAAATGTAATGCATGAACAATAAAAAATATAAACATCATGGGCATTGTCGCATCCAAAAACACCTGTAATATTAAAATATAAAAATATCTATCCCATACGGTAAATGGCGTAATGGGGAAAAATCTTTATTTTTTCATCACTTAACTTACCAAAAACATTTTTAGAAAATGTCATCAAAAAGTCAGGCACCCTCCAAAATGGTTTCAATAAAAACTAAAGATCGCCCCACAAAAACTTAGTAGATATAACTATAAAAAAATGTTTTGGGTTTCATAATATGGCAATGTAAAAAAAATATATATATATATTTTTATTCCCCAGCATTATAAAAAAGAATGATAATATTTATATATATACAGACGTGGACAAAATTGTTGGTACCCTTTGGTCAATGAAAGAAAAAGTCACAATGGTCACAGAAATAACTTTAATCTGACAAAAGTAATAATAAATTAAAATTCTATAAATGTTAACCAATGAAAGTCAGACATTGTTTTTCAACCATGCTTTAACAGAATTATGTAAAAAAATAAACTCATGAAACAGGCATGGACAAAAATGATGGTACCCCTAACTTAATATTTTGTTGCGCAACCTTTTGAGGCAATCACTGCAATCAAACGCTTCCTGTAACTGTCAATGAGACATCTGCACCTCTCAGCAGGTATTTTGGCCCACTCCTCATGAGCAAACTGCTCCAGTTGTGTCCGGTTTGAAGGGTGCCTTTTCCAGACTGCATGTTTCAGCTCCTTCCAAAGATGCTCAATAGGATTGAGGTCAGGGCTCATAGAAGGCCACTTTAGAATAGTCCAATTTTTTCCTCTTAGCCATTCTTGGGTGTTTTTAGCGGTGTGTTTTGGGTCATTGTCCTGTTGCAAGACCCATGACCTGCGACTGAGACCAAGCTTTCTGACACTGGCTAGTACATTTCTCTCTAGAATTCCTTGATAGTCTTGAGATTTCATTGTACCCTGCACAGATTCAAGACACCCTGTGCCAGACGCAGCAAAGCAGCCCCAGAACATAACAGAGCCTCCTCCATGTTTCACAGTAGGGACAGTGTTCTTTTCTTGATATGCTTCATTTTTTCGTCTGTGAACATACAGCTGATGTGCCTTGGCAAAAACTTCGATTTTTGTCTCATCTGTCCACAGGACATTCTCCCAGAAGCTTTGTGGCTTGTCAACATGTAGTTTGGCATATTCCAGTCTTGCTTTTTTATGATTCGTTTTCAACAATGGTGTCCTCCTTGGTCGTCTCCCATGTAGTCCACTTTGGCTCAAACAACGACGGATGGTGCGATCTGACACTGATGTTCCTTGAGCATGAAGTTCACCTTGAATCTCTTTAGAAGTCTTTCTAGGCTCTTTTGTTACCATTCGGATTATCCGTCTCTTAGATTTGTCATCAATTTTCCTCCTGCGGCCACGTCCAGGGAGGTTGGCTACAGTCCCATGGATCTTAAACTTATGAATAATATGTGCAACTGTACTCACAGGAACATCTAGTTGCTTGGAGATGGTCTTATAGCCTTTACCTTTAACATGCTTGTCTATAATTTTCTTTCTGATCTCTTGAGACAGCTCTTTCCTTTGCTTCCTCTGGTCCATGTCGAGTGTGGTACACACCATATCACCAAACAACACAGTGATTACCTGGAGCCATATATATAGGCCCAATGGCTGATTACAAGGTTGTAGACACCTGTGATGCTAATTAGTGGACACACCTTGAATTAACATGTCCCTTTGGTCACATTATGTTCTGTGTTTTCTAGGGGTACCATCATTTTTGTCCATGCCTGTTTCATGAGTTTATTTTTTTACATAATTCTGTTGAAGCATGGTTGAAAAACAATGTCTGACTTTCATTGGTTAACATTTATAGAATTTTAATTTATTATTACTTTTGTCAGATTAAAGTTATTTCTGTGACCATTGTGACTTTTTCTTTCATTGACCAAAGGGTACCAACAATTTTGTCCACGTCTGTATATATATATATATATATGTATATACAGTACAGACCAAAAGTTTGGACACACCTCATTCAAAGAGTTTTCTTTATTTTCATGACTATGAATTCTATGAACTCATGATTCACACTGAAGGCATCAAAACAATGAATTAACACATGTTGAATTATATACATAACAAAAAAGTGTGAAACAACTGAAAATATGTCATATTCTAGGTTCTTCAAAGTAGCCACCTTTTGCTTTGATTACTGCTTTGCACACTCTTGGCATTCTCTTGATGAGCTTCAAGAGGTAGTCACCTGAAATGGTTTTCACTTCACAGGTGTGCCCTGTCAGGTTTAATAAGTGGGATTTCTTGCCTTATAAATGGGGTTGGGACCATCAGTTGCATTGTGGAGAAGTCAGCTGGATACACAGCTGATAGTCCTACTGAATAGACTGTTAGAATTTGTATTATGGCAAGAAAAAAGCAGCTGAGTAAAGAAAAACGAGTGGCCATCATTACTTTAAGAAATGAAGGTCAGTCAGTCCGAAAAAGTGGGAAAACTTTGAAAGTGTCCCCAAGTGCAGTCACAAAAACCATCAAGCGCTACAAAGAAACTGGCTCACATGCGGACCGCCCCAGGAAAGGAAGACCAAGAGTCACCTCTGCTGCGGAGGATAAGTTCATCCGAGTCACCAGCCTCAGAAATCGCAGGATAACAGCAGCTCACATTAGAGACCAGGTCAATGCCACACAGAGTTCTAGCAGCAGACACATCTCTAGAACAACTGTTAAGAGGAGACTGTGTGAATCAGGCCTTCATGATAGAATATCTGCTAGGAAACCACTGCTAAGGACAGGCAACAAGCAGACTTGTTTGGGCTAAAGAACACAAGGTATGGACATTAGACCAGTGGAAATCTGTGCTTTGGTCTGATGAGTCCAGTTTTGAGATCTTTGGTTCCAACCACTGTGACTTTGTGCGACGCAGAAAAGGTGAACGGATGGACTCTACATGCCTGGTTCCCACCGTGAAGCATGGAGGAGGAGGTGTGATGGTGTGGGGGTGATTTGTTGGTGACACTGTTGGGGATTTATTCAAAATTGAAGGCATACTGAACCAGCATGGCTACCACAGCATCTTGCAGCGGCATGCTATTCCATCCGGTTTGCGTTTAGTTGAACCATCATTTATTTATCAACAGGACAATGACCCCAAACACACCTCCAGGCTGTGAGCTGGACCACAGAGTGAGGGCAAAGGGGCCAACAAGTGCTAAGCATCTCTGGGAACTCCTTCATGTCATGGTCTTACCTTCTTGCTGTTCTCCTTCGTTTGACATGTGCTGGCGGCCATCTTGGTTTCTGGGTTTCTTGTAGCCTCCCACCCTGCGGCTTCTTCTTCCCACTGGGAGGAGCTGGATGCCTAGCTCATATATATAGGAGGTCTGTGGCTTCAGTTCCTTGCTTGGTCCTCCTGTGTTCACATGCTTCTAAGACTGCTGCTACTTCTGGTTCCTGATCCTGGCTTCGTCTGACTACCCTTCTGGTTCCTGATCCTGGCTTCGTCTGACTACCCTTCTGGTTCCTGATCCTGGCTTCGTCTGACTACCCTTCTGGTTCCTGACCTCTGGCTTCGCAAGACCCTGCTTCGGTTTAGCCATCCGTTTGGACTTTTGCCTTACAGCTTGGTTTTCAATAAAGCCTTCTTATTTCCACTTATCTCTTGTTGTACGTCTGGTTCATGGTTCCATGACATTAGGACCAAGCCATGAATTCTGACGGTACAGGGCCATCCTCGCTACCTACGCTGGTTGCCAGACTTGATCAGCAGGATCACCTGTTGGGTCGGTTCGCTGTGGCGTTGCAAACCCTGCTTGAACGCACGGCTCATTTTGCTTCCGTTGCCGATGGGTCGGTTGTCGCTCCTGGGCCCGCTCCTACTGCCGCTCCGGTTGTTGCGCCAGAGTCTACCCCGACACCTGTTGCTGCGCCTGCGGTGTTTCGGGGTATGACCGGTTCTGCCCCCCTTCCACAGCGCTTTGGGGGAGAGCCAACTCAGTGCCGAGGTTTCCTTAACCAGGTGGGCATTTATTTCGAGTTGCTGCCACATGCCTTTCCTACTGAGAGATCAAAGGTGGGCTTCTTGATCTCGCTGCTCTCGGACAAGGCCTTGGCCTGGGCCAGCCCTTTATGGGAGAACAACAATCCGGTGGTTGCCGAGTTTTCCGGTTTTGTTGCTTCTCTTCGGAAGGTATTCGATGTGCCGGCTCGTGCCGCCTCTGCTGCGAAGCTCCTTATGTCCATCAGACAGGGTTCACGATCCGTAGCTGAATACGCCATTGAGTTTCGTACCCTGGCAGCAGAGGTGGGCTGGAATAATGAGGCTCTGGTCGCTGCTTTCTCTCATGGTCTCTCGGATGCCTTGAAGGATGAGGTTGCAGCTAAGGACCTACCAGTGGAGCTCGAGTCTCTTATTTCTTTCCTGATTTTGATTTACACCAGACTCAGGGAGAGACCTTCCTTTAAGGAGAGCCTGCGGAGGTCTCCTAACAGATTGGCGCCTACGTTTGCTGTCCCACCCGTGCCTCCCTCTCCTCCCACGCCTCCTGGGGATGATTTGTCTGGGGGTGAACCCATGCAGCTGGGGTTTGCTCGCCTGTCCGAGGGGGAGAGGGCACTCCGGAGACGCGAGGGCCGATGCATGTACTGTGGTCTCGGTGGGCATTTTTGGTTGGCATGCCCGAACCGTCCGGGAAACGCTCGCACCTGAGATCCTGTCGGGGGCAGATCTTGGGTGGAGTCTCCTCGTCCCCGGTTTCCCGTGTTGACAAACCACTGATTACTGTTGTCCTCTCCTGGGTCGGGGGCTCGGTGACGACCCAGGCGTTGGTGGACTCTGGTGCTGGTGGTTTGTTCATTGATAGTGTGTTCGCTGCCGCCAATTCCATTCCTCTGCAGCCTCGAGGTTCCCCACTGGCTCTTGAGGCGATAGACGGCAGACCCCTTCTGCCGCCACACGTGACTCAGGAGACCCTTCCAGTGGGGATGGCCATTGGTGCCGTTCACAGAGAGTCGGTCTGTCTCCAGGTTATTTCGTCTCCACACTACTCGGTGGTCTTGGGGTACCCCTGGCTCCAGAAGCATAATCCGACTTTTGATTGGAGATCGGCCGAGATCCTCTCGTGGTCACCGCAGTGTATGGCTAGTCGCATCCATGGGCCTGTCAAGTTGCTGTGTACTTCCTCGGACTCTCTGTTGCCTCCTGAATACGAGGAGTACCGGGATGTATTCGATAAGGTGCGTGCGGTTGCCCTACCTCCGCACCGCCCATACGATTGTGCCATAGAGTTACAACCTGGTGCCGTTCCTCCTCGTGGCAAAGTCTATCCACTGTCGGTAGCGGAGAATGAGGCCATGGAGGAGTACGTGAGGGAGGCGCTTTCACGCGGACACATTCGCAAATCCTCGTCCCCGGCAGGGGCTGGATTTTTCTTTGTGAAAAAGAAGGGCGGTGAGTTGAGGCCTTGCATCGATTACAGGGGTCTCAATCGCATCACGATCAAGAACGCTTACCCGATACCCTTGATTTCCGAGCTGTTCGATCGCCTCAAAGGGGCCACGGTCTTTACCAAACTCGACCTGAGGGCGGCATATAACCTGGTAAGGATCAAGGCGGGCGATGAGTGGAAGACCGCGTTTAACACCAGGACCGGTCATTATGAATCCTTGGTTATGCCCTTTGGGTTGTGCAATGCGCCCGCAGTCTTCCAGGAATTCATCAACGATGTTTTCCGTGACCTGTTGCAGCAGTGTGTGGTGGTCTATTTGGATGACATCTTGGTTTATTCTGAATCCATGGAGGCCCACATTCTGGATGTCAGACGAGTGTTGCAACGGTTACGAGAGAACAAGCTGTTCGGTAAGCTTGAGAAATGCGAATTTCACCGATCCCAGGTAACCTTCTTAGGTTACATCATTTCCGCTGAGGGGTTCTCCATGGATCCTGAGAAGGTTTCGGCTGTCTTAAAGTGGCCCCAGCCCAGTGGTCTTCGTGCCCTGCAGCGCTTTTTGGGCTTCGCCAATTATTATCGGAAGTTCATCAGGGACTTTTCCATGCTAGCCAAGCCTCTCACGGATCTGACCAGGAAGGGCAGTAATCCCCAGGTCTGGCCGCTCGAGGCCATCCGAGCTTTTGAGGCTCTAAAGTCCGCCTTTGTGTCGGCTCCGATTCTGTCACATCCCAACCCTGGGTTACCTTTTGTCCTCGAGGTGGACGCGTCTGAGACGGGAGTAGGCGCCCTTCTGTCTCAGCGTAGAACACCAGAGGGTCCTCTGCTTCCTTGTGGGTTTTACTCCCGGAAACTGTCTTCCGCGGAGTGCAACTATCAGATTGGTGACAGGGAGTTATTGGCCATCGTGCAGGCCCTTAAAGAATGGAGGCACTTGCTCGAGGGCTCGGTGGTTCCGGTTCTCATCCTGACGGACCACAAGAATCTGACCTACCTCTCTGAGGCCAAGAGATTGACACCACGTCAGGCCAGATGGGCTCTGTTCTTGTCACGTTTTAATTACGTGGTCTCCTACCTACCCGGTTCCAAGAACATCAGAGTGGATGCCTTATCACGGCAGTACTCCGAGCTGTCCGGGGAGGAGTCGACTCCGACTTCGGTCATACCTCCAATTCAGATCCTGGCCGCCATTCGCACCAGCCTGACCTCTCCCCTGGGTGAGCAGATTTTGGCGGCTCAATCTGGTGCTCCCTCTGGGAGACCCAACGGCAGATGTTTTGTGCCTGAGGAGTTGCGCACTCGGTTGTTGCGAACCTACCATAACTCCAAGGCCGCGGGGCATCCTGGAAAGAATCAGCTGTCCTGGGCTGTTTCACGTCTGTTCTGGTGGCCTTCTCTACGTTCCGACATCGCCGCATATGTAGCGGCATGCTCAGTTTGTGCCCAGAGTAAGTCCCCTCGGCACCTTCCGTTGGGCCTTTTGCAACCCATAGCCACCGGGGAGCGTCCATGGTCACACCTGGGGATGGATTTCATTGTGGACCTCCCTGCATCCCGAGGCCATACGGTCATTCTCATGATTGTGGATCGGTTTTCCAAAATGTGCCACTGTGTTCCTCTCAAGAAGTTACCCTCTGCACAAGAGTTGGCCACGATTTTTGCCAGGGAGGTCTTCCGGTTGCACGGTTTGCCCAAGGAGATTGTGTCGGATTGGGGGAGTCAGTTTGTGTCCAGGTTCTGGCGCGCCTTTTGCTCCCAGTTGGGGATTCATCTCTCTTTCTCCTCGGCCTACCACCCTCAGTCCAATGGGGCCGCAGAACGATCCAATCAGGCCTTGGAGCAATTCCTTCGTTGCTATGTCTCCGATCACCAAGACAATTGGGTTGACCTCCTGCCTTGGGCTGAGTTTGCCAGGAACACGGCGGTGAACTCTTCCTCTGGGACGTCTCCCTTCATGGCCAATTATGGGTTCCAACCTGCCGTGTTACCGGAGGTATTCTCTCCCCAGGATATTCCGGCTGTGGAGGATCACCTTTCCGTCCTACGTGCTTCTTGGGTACAGATCCAGAGGTCCCTTGAGGTCTCTGCGCAGCGCCAGAGACTCCAGGCTGATCGCAGACGAGCGCCCGCTCCTTCCTACCAGGTCGGAGACCGCGTATGGTTGTCCACCCGCAACCTCAACCTTCGAGTGCCCACTCCCAAGCTGGCGCCTCGCTTTGTTGGTCCCTTCCGAGTGCTTCGCAGGGTAAACCCGGTAGCCTATGCCCTTGCGCTTCCTCCTGGCATGCGGATCTCCAACGTGTTTCATGTCTCCCTGTTGAAGCCACTGGTGTGTAATCGTTTCACTTCCTCGGTTCCTCGGCCTCGTCCGGTCCAAGTGGGCAATCGTGAGGAGTATGAGGTGAGCAATATCCTGGACTCACGCCTGGTCCGCGGTCGGGTGCAGTTTTTGGTCCATTGGCGTGGTTATGGTCCAGAGGAGCGTTCCTGGGTTCCCTCCGCAGATGTCCATGCTCCTGCCTTGCTCCGAGCCTTCCACGCACGCTTCCCTCAGAAACCGTTCTTTACTCCGCGGAGGAGGGGCCCTTGAGGGGGAGGTACTGTCATGGTCTTACCTTCTTGCTGTTCTCCTTCGTTTGACATGTGCTGGCGGCCATCTTGGTTTCTGGGTTTCTTGTAGCCTCCCACCCTGCGGCTTCTCCTTCCCACTGGGAGGAGCTGGATGCCTAGCTCATATATATAGGAGATCTGTGGCTTCAGTTCCTTGCTTGGTCCTCCTGTGTTCACATGCTTCTAAGACTGCTGCTGCTTCTGGTTCCTGATCCTGGCTTCGTCTGACTACCCTTCTGGTTCCTGATCCTGGCTTCGTCTGACTACCCTTCTGGTTCCTGATCCTGGCTTCGTCTGACTACCCTTCTGGTTCCTGACCTCTGGCTTCGCAAGACCCTGCTTCGGTTTAGCCATCCGTTTGGACTTTTGCCTTACAGCTTGGTTTTCAATAAAGCCTTCTTATTTCCACTTATCTCTTGTTGTACGTCTGGTTCATGGTTCCATGACACTTCAAGACTGTTGGAAGACCATTTCAGGTGACTACCTCTTGAAGCTCATCAAGAGAATGCCAAGAGTGTGCAAAGCAGTAATCAAAGCAAAAGGTGGCTACTTTGAAGAACCTAGAATATGACATATTTTCAGTACTTTCACACTTTTTTGTGTATGTATATAATTCCACATGTGTTAATTCATAGTTTTGATGCCTTCAGTGTGAATCTACAATTTTCATAGTCAAAGAAAAACTCACAGTAAATAAAACTCTTTGAATGAGAAGGTGTGTCCAAACTTTTGGTCTGTACTGTATATATATATATATATATATATATATATATACAGTATCGTAATCGTATTTACCCAATGAATGAAAGGCACAGATCAGTTTTGTTGTAGGGACAAAACCCATAAAAGTGTGGCAAAATAAAGTGGTTTTTTTTTCCAATTTCACCCCATTTGGAATTTTTTCCTGCTTCCCACTACATTCTATGTCATATTACGTGGTGGCATTAAAAAGTATAACTTCTCCCGCAAAAAAAAAAGTTATAGCTCCGAGAACACAGGGAAGAAAAATGAAAATGCAAAAATGAAAAAACTCTGATATTCAAGGGGTTAAATAGTTGATGGGAAACACAACGTATAATCGTCCGAATGTCGTCAATTAGTTTTATCGGGGTGCTGTCTCCCCAATATGTACTCCTGTGATTCTATGTGTTTCTAATAAAGAGAAGGTTTTATTCTGGTGCTGGACAACATTAGAGAGGATCTTCCTTTGCTATCTTGAAGTTAGCTTCCCTTCGCGTGAGATTATTTAAAAGGGTATTTTCATAACAGACATTTACTTGTTATTCCCAACAGCCTAACCATAGTGAGGAGCGTTGGTCAAACATGTGCGATGTTGCTCCATTCAAATCCTCCTACAAAAAAAGTTTGATGCTGGAATATAATTTTAAGCAATACTGCAGAATCAGATTTTCATGATAGTTTTGCAGTTGTTTACATATATAAATTAATATTAATAATTCACTAGGTGAAAGTGAAGGTGTTTTGGTAATTGCTTTATTTTTAACTACAATCACCAAATAGAGACCAGAGTTATAAAATTTTTAACACTGTTGTTATCTACCTTTTCTACCTGCAGTAGGTACATAAATAAAAGTAGGAATCTGAATGGTTGCTATAAGGCCGGGTCGGCCTTATAGCAAAGCAGACTTTGGGTATGATATCAGCTTTATCAATTTTTACAAATGGGCCCCAAACTATTTTATGTATTATTATCTATGTATTATTGGTGATGATGAAAAAAACTTGAGCAACATCACCACCAAAGGATCTCTATGAATAGCAGAGGCTTTTTAAAGGATGAAATGTTAGCCGCCCCACATTCATGTGTCCCACGGTGTACTTTTACACATTTCTGGCAAATGCCCAATTTGTAAGCAATATTGATATGGTACAATCAGTAGATTCAGAAAGTAAGTGAAAAACAATCATGGCATCTTAAGAACAGAGCTGAAGAATTTATGTAATGCCTCTTCAGTTATGTACTATTTAACATCTCTACACAAATTCTTCATATCCTCAAAGTTCATGATCAATAGAATTAAACAAAGATGTAATAATTTTGTTCACTTACTTAGAAATTCTCAAAGTAGAGAACTATACTCTACTGCAGCAATAGGAGAATAATTTTGGGTATTTCACAACGTGTATAATCTTTGACCTGTACTTCTTCATCTCCCAATTCACCATTGTGTAGATGTAATTGACCGGTTTCTCTACCACCACATTTAACTTCTTTATCCCTACAGCAAAAAAATATCCTTGTCTAAATTCTTCACCTTACAAGAATTAAAACTAGCTGTTAAAAATAACATTTCAAATTTTACTCCTACTTCAACTACTCCCAATATGTAACTCTGCTTTGCAAAATGTTGCACTCTTCACTGACATGACCTGAGCTCAAATCTCCTTGATCCCTAAAGAAGAGAAGGACCTTGTCTTCCTGTGCTAACTACCATCCTATTTCTTTCTTAAATGTAGACCTTAAAGATCTTGCGAGTTGGCCACACGTCTACAAACCCATAAATAAATTCACTAAGTCCTTCTCGGCACAAATGCAGAGAAGGCATTTCACAGAATAGATTGGCTATCAAGAGAACCCTTTTGAAATTCCAGTTTCCTATCTCTTTTATTGATGCAACATTCACAATATACACTTATTCTTCCACCACAACAGCAGTGAACAACATCATGTCCTTACAAATGGCACTAGACAAGGTTGTCACTTATCCTCGTTATTATTTGCCCTTGTGATAGAACTAGAAATTCCGGCAGTTAAGATTGGGGGACGAGAACACAAATTTGCAGCATTTACCACTGGTATCTTAATTCTTACAACAAACCATATCAAAGCCAACAATTACAACATTACTCCAGTCATTTGGTACCTTGTTGAATTTCAAAGTAAATCCTCAAAAATCCCAAATAATCAATTTTGTCTTATCCCCTTTTTATTTAGATGCCCTAAAGATAGACTCACCATTTTATTGGTCCTCTCAGCAACCTACATATTTGGAATTAGATTTAATGGATGTCTCTCTGACTTAATTATCATTACATTCTTTTACCTCACAATTCTTCCTTTCCTGGTCCTGGTTTAGCAAAAAAAATATGGTCATGGCATTGGTTATACCTAGACTAGCCTATCTTGTGCAGAAAATGTGAGTGCTTCCTACTTTCTAAACCAAAGACATTTTGTATTATTGGTCTACATCAGGGATGCTTAACCTGCAGCCCACCAGCTCTTGCAAAACTACAGCTCCCATCATGCCTGGACAGCCCACTGCTATTAGGGCATGCTGGTAGTTGTAGTTTTACAGCAGCTGGAGGGCCGCAGGTTGAGCATCCCTGGTCTACATGATCCAGTAATGTATATGAAAGCCATTTACTTGTGTAGGGTGGTTCATTGGCTTAGAGCTCTGAAACATAAAACTTGGATACCAATTGAAAATGCCCTGTCTCTGAATCAGTTAAGAGCATTATTGTTAGCAGATTTTCCTAGCCAGACCTGCACACCTGTACAATGTAACAAAAGTCCAGCTCACCAAATCCTCTGTGTGCACGGATCAGCCGAACAGGGCTCCATTCAACAGCTTACAAAAGAAGAAAATTCAGCACAGAAAAATAAAATTCCAGCTGTCTTTATTCCAGTGACAATACAAAGCAGTGGCACTTCTACTCCCGGCATCTAATAGAGTGATGTTCGCACCATGCGTTTTTTATGATGCAGATCTTATTATGTTTCCATGTTTATTCATCTGGATGCACACAATTTTTGTATGTATTATTTATCTTTGTTTTTCATTACATGTAAGTTTTGAGCTGGGTTTTTCTCTGCCTCGTCCCCCATCCACACGTGAGGGTGATGTTCCTGATTTTTATTTTATTTTTTTCCCATCCCCTCCCTCCCCCTTTTCTCCTCGCCTCTGGTTGGTGGTAGCAAGGTATAAGAATACCCATAGTTCAAGGTGCTTTTGGATCATGATTAAGAACCGCTTTTTGGTTCAAAACATGTCAATCTGATGGGAGGTGCTGGGAGTTGAAGTGCCACTGCTTTGTATTGTTGTTTCTACGCTGGAACAAAGACTGTTTGAATTTCATTTTTCTGTGCTGGATTTTCTTCTTTTGTAAGCTGCACACCTGTAGTCAGCCTATTGGTGAAGACGACATATCAAATACGGAGATAGTTTTGTAAAGCACAAACTGCATTTACTTAGGATTGTATTAGACAGTTGCAGATACAGTAGTTTGCCAGATTATCGTTAACAAGCATTTGTAGGAATGCTCGTTAGCAAGATCTGCTTGTGTAAAAGTGTTGCTGATTACCTGATGAACGAGCAAACTCTCGTTCATTGGGCAATCACAACTTTTAAGTAGGCTAACAAATCATTGTTTGCTGGTGGTAAATAATGATTTAGTATGGGGAAGAGCAATGGCATTAGCGATCAATACTGTGGAGGAGATCGCGGCATGTAAAAACAGCTGTCTCCTACACTGACGAAAAAAAGAATTTGTCGGGCTGGAACACGTACTTCCTGACAATTGTCAGCTACATCTGCTGATCTAATACAGGCCTTCTTCCCTTCTGCAGATTAGGGATGTTGTCAATCTAGTTAGCAAAGAACTGAGTGATAGTTTTCCCTCAATGATTTGTGTATCTATGATGCCTGTTTTTAATCTTTTTGATTCACAGGGTCGTATTTTAGAGGACAAAAGCTTTATTAGAAAAACTTGGCATTTCCTCAACCCAGACTCTGAGGGTGCTGCAACATGTTTAGGTTCTTTGATGCAGTTTTGGTTGCCAAAACCAGTGCTAATAATAATATCTCTCCTCTTATGATCCACTCCCGAATTTGGCTTCAATAACTGCATCATAAAACATGAAAATATAACAGCACCCTGAACCTTGCTGCTCTTAAAGGCGTCTCACTTCAGTAAATGGCATTTATCATGTAGACAAAGTTAATACAAGGCACTTTCTAATTTATTGTAATTGTGATATTGCCTCCTTTGCTGGCTTGACTCATTTTTTCATCACATTGTACACAGTTTTTATTCAGGGTTTACGACCGCCCTGCAAGCCTCCTGGGTGCTTGTACACTATAGGAAACTGCCCTATTTCCTATCCTGTGCAAACAAAGGACTGCCAGAATTATGCCCTTAGGATTAGCCCAAAGTTAAACCTGTTGGTTGATGCAGTGGTTCCACACCCATTATCCGTAACAGTTTGCTCAGGCCATAGAAACCGCTGACTCACCCAAGCAAGCTCTGCCTGAGGTATACTAGGAGCTGACCACCCAATGTGGTCGCCAGGACCAACTGCTATACTACTTCATCAATACTTCTGCCCATCTGAACCCCTTGATAACTGTAGCGTCAGTACTGCCTCCTCTAGCCACAGCATGTGCACTGACACCCCCACCAGTCTTAAGTGGCTCCTTCTGCTACTTCCCCCATGTTATGAAGGGGACCTCAAGTTATGCTCTGACTTTCTTGACCAGTGTACCATACACTTCAAGCTACAGCTATGCCAGTTCCCCTTCGACTAGGCCAAGGTACCTTCCTACTTTTGCCCCTATCAGATAAGGTTCTTAACTGGGCTATCTTACTTTCAAAGATAAGTGATTCCCTGACTAGTAATCTGCATTAATTCCTCACCACTTTCAGCAGAGTCTACAATGAACCAAGCCGATCTACATGTTCTGTTGCTTCCCTTAGGTGACTTCACCAGTGTAATCTCACCATCAGCCAATATGCCATTCAGTTCCCCAGCCGGGCTTCAGAACTGGCCTGCAACAATGAGGCTTTCTGGGAGGGTCTGTCTGGTCGGATTAAAGATGAACTGGCAGGTCATGAAGTACCATCCACCCTGGATGACTTGATTTCCTCCTTCATTTCAGGGAGAGTGACAAGGAGGTAGTACGTGAGAGGAGATCCCTCCGACCGGGACCATCTTTCGGAGACCGATAACTTATCTGGCATCAGTACAGGAACCTATGCAGTTGAACCGTGCCAGGCTGTCAAAAGAGTATTGCCAACTCAGGTACCCCAACAACCTGTGTATGTATTGTGAAGCCAAAGGACACTATGGGGCACATTTATAAAGACAGCGTTTTAGATGCCTTTTTTAATAGAAGATAACGATGGTTCTACCGAATTTCTAAAGAGGCGCCAACTTCTACAAAACTTCAGCGAATCCTTTGCCGGTTCTAAATGTAAGACAGCTTCCTTGCTGTCTTACATTTAGACCTTTTTCCCCACCTCTTCCACGGCCATGCCATGCCCACTAGCTGTTAAGCGTCAATGTGTACCTGAAGTATGCCAAATATAGGAGTATTTCAGCTTAATAAATGGCCACCTGTGTCCGCACCTGTCCACTCAAGGTGGAGACTCCGGAGCCTAGGGTCAGTAGGAGAGACAACCCTGGGTAAAAACTTGTTCTTTCCAAAATTGACACTACCTGCTTTACTGTCTTGCAGTGGTACACAATTTATTGTACAAGCCTTTCTAGACTCTGGCACGTCAGGAACCTTCCTGCATAAGGCCTTGGTGAACCAATAACGCATTCCTGTTTTCCACCTTTACAGTCAGCTTCCGCTATTCACAAGCGAGGAGTAGGCATGGATGTTTGACCTCTGTGAGGTTTTAAGAAACTTTGAGAAATCAACACAAATGGAGAGTGGCGATAACGCTATTATCAGCATAACCATCCCACTTCTGTGTCTACTCAAACGCTCGCTGCTCACAATTAAGGATGCCGCTTTGCATGTTGAAATGGGGTAAGGCATTACACATGGTGATCGCCATACCACCCTCAGTTTTCCTTATCAGCGCGAATTGGAGGATGAAGAGGAGGAGGAGGAGTAGCAGGAGGTGGTTCCCTTTGCTACAGAGGGTAGAACCCATGGAAGTTTAATTCCATCTGTTCTGCGTCGGTGGAAAGAAGAAAAGTAAGAGGATTAGGAAATTGAGATTCCTGATGACGACAGCGAAGTCTTGCCTGTTGATACTCTGGCACACATGGCTGACTTCCTGTTAGGCTGCCTTTCCTGCGACTCGCGCGTTATATTCATTTTAGACAACACTGATTACTGGTTGTTCACCCTTCTCGACCCCCGCTTCAAAGATATCTTCTCATCTCTCATTCCTCTTGTGGAGAGGATGAGCAAAACGGTGCAATACCAGAAGGTCCTTGTTAAAAATTTGCTCTAAAAATTTCCATCTGACAACGGCAGAGTCTATAGTTCCATGGCCACCCGAGGAGGGGAGACAAGGGGAAGACACAGCAGTTCCAACAGAGGCAGGGCAACACTCTCTAAGGCCTGGGGCAGTTTAATGACACCCCGCCAGCACCCTCACCCTGATGCGCAGCCTAGTGTCACAAGGAGGGAAACATTTTGGAAGATGGTGAAGGAGTGCATACCAGACCGTGTCAGCATCCTTAATGATCCCACAGTGCCTTACAACTACTTGGTGTCCAAGCTGTACGTGTGGC
Source organism: Bufo gargarizans (assembly GCF_014858855.1). Taxonomy (NCBI): domain Eukaryota; kingdom Metazoa; phylum Chordata; class Amphibia; order Anura; family Bufonidae; genus Bufo; species Bufo gargarizans. The sequence goes on from NC_058081.1 coordinate 545,804,273, forward strand.
ATGAACTGGTGCTCTACGCCTTGGAGGTGCTAGCGTGCCCTGCTGCCAGTGTTTGTCTGAGCGGGTATTTAGTGCTGCTGGTGGCATTATAACACATAAGCATATCCGCCTTTCAACTAAAAATGATGACAGGTTGACTCTTAATTGAAAAATGAACAAGGCCTGGATTGACCATGACTTCTCGACTCCACCAGAGAAAATTTGATTAACAAAAAGGCATTTTAAATGTGTTGTTTATAATGTACTGAATACACTGTATTCCCATGCACCCCTTCCACCACAAACAAGGGTAAGTGGTTGAATCTTCCTTTTCTCATCCTCCTTCTCCTCTTCCATCATATCAACATGCTTATTCGTCGCATATAATGCCCTCGCATATACAGTGGGATGCGAAAGTTTGGGCAACCTTGTTAATCATCATGATTTTCCTGTATAAAATGTCAGTTAAATATATCATATAGGAGACACACACAGTGATATTTGAGAAGTGAAATGAAGTTTATTGGATTTACAGAAAGTGTGCTATAATTGTTTAAACAAAATTAGGCAGGTGCATAAATTTGGGCACTGTTTCATTTTATTGATTCCAAAACCTTTAGAACTAATTATTGGAACTCAAATTGGCTTGGTAAGCTCAGTGACCCCTGAACTACATACACAGGTGAATCCAATTATGAGAAAGAGTATTTAAGGGGGTCAATTGTAAGTTTCCCTTCTCTTTTAATTTTCTCTGAAGAGTAGCAACATGGGGGTCTCAAAACAACTCTCAAATGACCTGAAGACAAAGATTGTTCACCATCATGGTTTAGGGGAAGGATACAGAAAGCTGTCTCAGAGATTTCAGCTGTCTGTTTCCACAGTTAGGAACATATTGAGGAAATGGAAGACCACAGGCTCAGTTCAAGTTAAGGCTTGAAGTGGCAGAACAAGAAAAATCTCGGATAGACAGAAGCGACGAATGGTGAGAACAGTCAGAGTCAACCCACAGACCAGCACCAAAAACCTACAACATCATCTGCAGCAAGATGGAGTCACTGTGCATCGTTTAACCATTCGGCGCACTTTACACAAGGAGATGCTGTATGCGAGAGTGATGCAGAGGAAGCCTTTTTTTCCTGCTACAGCACAAAAATTGCCACTTGAGGTGGGCTAAAGCACATTTGGACAAGCCAGCTTCATTTTGGAATAAGGTGCTGTGGATTGATGAAACTAAAATTGAGTTATTTGGCCATAATAAGGGGCGTTATGCATGGAGGAAGAAGAACACAGCATTCCAAGAAAAACACCTGCTACCTACAGTAAAATATGGTGGTGGTTTCATCATGCTGTGCGGCTGTGTGGCCAGTGCAGGGACTGGGAATCTTGTCAAAGTTGAGGGACGCATGGATTCCACTCAGTATCAGCAGATTCTGGAGACCAATGTCCTGGAATCAGTGACAAAGCTGAAGCTGCACCGGGGCTGGATCTTTCAACAAGACAACGACCCTAAACACTGCTCAAAATCCACTAAGGCATTTATGCAGAGGAACAAGTACAACATCCTGGAATGGCCATCTCAGTCCCCAGACCTGAATATACAGTGGGATGCAAAAGTTTGGGCAACCTTGTTAGGCTACTTTCACACCTGCGTTCAGGTGTCCGCTCGTGAGTTCCGTTTGAAGGGGCTCACAAGCGGCCCTGAACGCAGCCGTCTGGCCCTAATGCATTCTCAGTGGAGGCGGATCCACTGAGAATGCATCCATCTGCCAGCGCTCAGCCTCCGCTCCGCTCAGTGAGCGGACACCTGAACGCTGAAAGCAAGCATGTCCGCCTGGCCTTGCGGAGGCGAGCGGATCCGTTCCGACTTATAATGGAAGTCAATGGGGACGGATCCGCTTGAAGATGACACCATATGGCTCAATCTTCAAGCGGATCCGTCCCCCATTGACTTTCAATGTAAAGTCTGAACGGATCCGCTCAGGTTACTTTCACACTTAGAAAATTTTTCTAAGTTATAATGCAGACGGATCCGTTCTGAACGGAGCCACCGTCTGCATTAATATGAGCGGATCCGTTCAGAACGGATCCGCTCGAACGCTAGTGTGAAAGTAGCCTTAATCGTCATGATTTTCCTGTATAAATCGTTGGTTGTTACGATAAAAAATGTCAGTTAAATATATCATATAGGAGACATACACAGTGATATTTGAGAAGTGAAATTAAGTTTATTGGATTTACAGAAAGTGTGCTATAATTGTTTAAACAAAATTAGGCAGGTGCATAAATTTGGGCACCACAAAAAAGAAATGAAATCAATATTTAGTAGATCCTCCTTTTGCAGAAATTACAGCCTCTAAACACTTCCTGTATGTTCCAATGAGAGTCTGGATTCTGGTTGAAGGTATTTTGGACCATTCCTCTTTACAAAACATCTTTAGTTCATTCAGATTTGATGGCTTCCGAGCATGGACAGCTCTCTTTAAGTCACATCACAAATTTTCAATTACAGTGGGATGCGAAAGTTTGGGCAACCTTGTTAATCGTCATGATTTTCCTGTAGAAATCGTTGGTTGTTACGATAAAAAATGTCAGTTAAATATTTCATATAGGAGACATACGCAGTGATATTTGAGAAGTGAAATTAAGTTTATTGGATTTACAGAAAGTGTGCTATAATTGTTTAAACAAAATTAGGCAGGTGCATAAATTTAAAAAAAGAAATGAAATCAATATTTAGTAGATCCTCCTTTTGCAGAAATTACAGCCTCTAAACACTTCCTGTAGGTTCCAAAGAGAGTCTGGATTCTGGTTGAAGGTATTTTGGACCATTCCTCTTTACAAAACATCTTTAGTTCATTCAGGTTTGATGTCTTCCGAGCATGGACAGCTCTCTTTAAGTCACACCACAAATTTTCAATTATATTCAGGTCTGGGGACTGAGATGGCCATTCCAGAACGTTATACTTGTTCCTCTGCATAAATGCCTTAGTGGATTTTGAGCAGTGTTTAGGGTCGTTGTCTTGTTGAAAGATCCAGCCCTGGGTGCACCTTCAGCTTTGTCACTGATTCCTGGACATTGGTCTCCAGAATCTGCTGACACTGAGTAGAATCCATGCATCCCTCAACTTTGACAAGATTCCCAGTCCCTGCACTGGCCACACAGCCCCACAACATGATGAAACCACCACCATATTTTACTGTGGGTAGCAGGTGTTTTTCTTGGAATGCTGTGTTCTTCTTCCTCCATGCATAACGCCCCTTGTTATGGCCAAATAACTCAATTTTAGTTTCATCAGTCCACAGCACCTTATTCCAAAATGAAGCTGGCTTGTCCAAATGTGCTTTAGCCCACCTCAAGTGGCAATTTTTGTGCTGTGGGTGGAGAAAAGGCTTCCTCTGCATCACTCTCGCATACAGCATCTCCTTGTGTAAAGTGCGCCGAATGGTTAAACGATGCACAGTGACTCCATCTTGCTGCAGATGATGTTGTAGGTTTTTGGTGCTGGTCTGTGGGTTGACTCTGACTGTTCTCACCATTCGTCGCTTCTGTCTATCTGAGATTTTTCTTGGTCTGCCACTTCAAGCCTTAACTTGAACTGAGCCTGTGGTCTTCCATTTCCTCAATATGTTCCTAACTCTGGAAACAGACAGCTGAAATCTCTGAGACAGCTTTCTGTATCCTTCCCCTAAACCATGATGGTGAACAATCTTTGTCTTCAGGTCATTTGAGAGTTGTTTTGAGACCCCCATGTTGCTACTCTTCAGAGAAAATTAAAAGAGGAGGGAAACTTACAATTGACCCCCTTAAATACTCTTTCTCATAATTGGATTCACCTGTGTATGTAGTTCAGGGGTCACTGAGCTTACCAAGCCAATTTGAGTTCCAATAATTAGTTCTAAAGGTTTTGGAATCAATAAAATGACAACAGTGCCCAAATGTATGCACCTGCCTAATTTTGTTTAAACAATTATAGCACACTTTCTGTAAATCCAATAAACTTCATTTCACTTCTCAAATATCACTGTGTGTGTCTACTATATGATATATTTAACTGAAATTTTTTATCGTAACAACCAACGATTTATTCAGGAAAATCATGACGATTAACAAGGTTGCCCAAACTTTCGCATCCCACTGTACTTAATAGGTAATTTGCGTACATGCTGCCTTGGCGTTTCTCAGGCTCCTTCTCCGGAATAGAACCCTGATTCCCCGTTACCTGTGTTCACCATGGTTTGTGCTGAAAATAACATTGAAAGTTGATAGGGCAGACATCCGAATGAGATCGGCCCCAGGTTATCTAGAGTCACCAAAGCGGCAGCAGACCCTTGCCCATAATGTTTTAGATGGTCAGATCAGCAGGCCCTTGCTCCAAATGTTTTTGAGAGTCACCAGCATGCCATCAATCATAATTTTTCAAGGCTGTGTTTGATGCCCTCCTTTATGTGTAACATAACATTGATTGAAGTGCCATTTCCTTGCAATTTTTGGCAGCCCTTTCACTTAGTGCATAGGCTTTATGAGTGTAGGAGTCCCACTACATGAACAGTACCAGAATGTGAATGAGGCCCTCCTTTATGTGATATACAGGTTGTATCGGAGTGCCTCTTCCTTGTAATTTTTGGCAGCACTTACACTTTATATACAAGTAAATATACAGGAAAGAATGTTTCTTAAAAAAATTTCCACTAAAATCGATTTTATTTTCGGTTTGGTGCGTATTATTGTCAGTCTGTAAAAGTGGTGTACTACTTGGACAACATCGTTCCCAGCAGCGACCTGGGAGTCCAAGATGCATCCAGACATCCTCCCCATGCTGTTCCCGAACCATTTTGGTGGTGTTTCCATCAATTTCAGACCTTTTTCTATGAACCAGACACCCTCCCCTCTTCAGAGCAGGGGGTGCCTGGTTTAATGCTTGGGTTATCCAATTAACTTCCATCTCGATGTGTTCGGCCAAAGCACCCGAGCACTTTGGTGCTTGATCAACACTAATGCTGAGAAGAAGTTATTAGATCAAAGCATAGCATGAAGAGATTTGATCCAGGTTCAATCTTGTTTTTGGACATTTTCCATAGGGGTAGGAGCAGTGCTGACACAAAAGGATACCTCAGGCAGAATGGTCAACTGTAGCAGTAGATAGCAATTATTTCATTGGTGACAGAGAGTTACTTGCCATCAAGATGGTTCTTGAAGAGTGGTGTCACTTGGAAGGAGCCTGTCATCCTCTGATAATTTTCACGGACCATAAGAACCTGAACTACCTACAGTCTGTGCAACGTCTTCATCCTCTTCAGGCTCACTGGTCATTTTTAGTATTGATCACAAATATTCAAATCACAAATTTTTTAATGCGAATATTGGCGCTTCGTGAATTCGCGAAGATGTAGAATATAGTGCTATATATTCGTAATCGTGAAAATTCTAGATTTTTTTTCATCAGTACCCTCCCTTCTTGCTTGTGGGCCAATGAGAAGGCTGCAATATCTTTGTCAGAGCTTAGCAACATCCCTAGCAACCAATAGCAAAGTTGCTTAACCCTTACTATATAAGAAACTCCCGAGCAGCCATTTTCTGCTGTTTTTTTGCAGTTCCGAGAGAGAGAGAGCAGTGACATTGCTGTGCTCTGTGTTTTTTTTTTTATCTGGATCCTTATTGAATTACATTAGATAGTTAGTTAGCTCATATATATACAGTAATACAGTAACATAGTTACTGGGAGATAGTCAGTGTAGGTTAGATAGTGATATAGTGTAGCTGATAGGTTCCAGTGCAGGGTGTTAGGTAGTGTGATAGGAATTACTGTTTCTCCGCTGTCCAAACATACATGCTACAGACACAGTGCTGTGATGTCACAACAATACTTAGTGCACCAATCAGTAATATCTACTCAGACCTGATAAAATGTGAAGTTGCATGTATTGCACAAAAATATGCTCATCATTAGTGCCGATTTGTACAACCGTGAAAATAATGACTAGAGATCACGAATTCTAGAATTCGCTAGTTTATTGCGAATATTATGCAAAAAAATTGTGAAATATCGCTAAGACGAATATTGCCTATGCCACTCATCACTAGTCTTTTTTATGTTTGCCCATTTCAACCTATTGTTGCATTTCCAGTCTCCAGATGAAAATACCAAAGTGGATGCTCTGTGCTTGTTTGTCCCTTTGGCCAAGAGGAAGTTAGTCCTGTCCTGGGGATATTGCTCCAAACTCACTGTTCAAGAGGAGAGAACCTTTTCCTAAGGAGAGGTGCCTGAGCAATAGGTTCCCTGGATTGCTAGTTCCTGCAAAGGTGCGCGTTTCCATTTGTCTGCCCATGCAAAGACCTCTGCCTACTGTTTCTGACCCTCCATTGTTTGATCTCACCTGTGACTGATTTTCATATTGACCCTTTACCACCTGCCCCGACCTTGGACTTGCCCCTGGCTACAGTTGTGCCAGATTTCTTGGTGCTCCACCCCGGTGTCTCTGACACCCTATGGGTCATCTTTCAACCACACAGGGACTACTTCAAGAGGTAGCAGCCTGGTGGCTCCCCTGGAGCAAAGTCCAGATCCCTGTATAGGGTTGAAGGTTTAGCCCAAAGTGAAAACCTGTTGGTTGACGCAGTGGTTCCACAATGAGGAAAGGTCATCAATACTTTACTCTTGGAAAACCCCTTTCAGTACAAGAGATTTACTATAACCTACACCAGAAACGGGTGTAAATTATAGTGCACATCTATGCTTGTTTTCCACCAAGCACAGATTTCCATTTCTGGTAAATCGACAGGCAAAGATATTTGAAACTGCAGTGATCCGTCAACTTTTTTTTATCTGGACAATTACCATGGTGGCTACTATAGTAGTATGCCATACTGGGTCTGTCTCATCTGCCTCTACCTCTACCTCTACCTAACTAAAATCACCAAAATTATCTAGAAATCTAGAGTTTATACGGAGAAAGTGTACCTTTATTCTCATATTAGCAGTGACATGTCAAATCTTGCTTTGCATTAATTTTTCATAATTGTCACATGATTGTGATTACACAGGAAGCTCTTATCTACTAAGACCTATAGTAACTGCAGCAGGCAGAAGCTTTAATATCATTCAAGAAACTCAAACCATTAATAAATTAACAAATTTGAGGACCATCAAAGATTAGATGAATAGATAAAAGGCATTTTAAAGAGTTAAAGGCAGAACAAACCCTGCTGTATATGTCAGCAGGTTCAGGTCGTTTTGAGATAAAATCATTATTTATCTAGTACTGTATCTCAAAAGCCAAAGCCAATCTCACAAAACTAATTTGAAATCCATGCAAACATTATTGAGATTATTTAAATTTATTTCCATTTGTGAAACAGATTATAGTGATAAGTACTTACATGGGAATGTACGCTGGAGGTACTAAGGTCAAGATCCTGGCACATTGAAATAAAAAAAAGCTGATTTAGCTTATTGTACAGAATACTTCCTTTTTATATACTTAAATTTGGTTTGAGACAGCACACCAGCTGATCTTCAAGAAAAAAAATTCCTTTATTAATTTTTCAAAATCAGTGGTACATATTATAGCAAAGTTTCGGGCCCAAATTTGTTGCCCTTCATCAGGCTGTGTAGGACCGATGTCGGATTTCACGGCGTGTTATTTTGTTTTAGATATTCTAACTAGAGACAAGCAAATTTTTCAAAAATTCGATTTGCCTGTTCGCCAATTATTTTAATTTTTTATTCGGTTTGATCCGAATATATTTGCGGCGAATTGTGTTAAGAAAAGGCTGCAGAGAGCCTTTATAGTGGTGTGCCTTGCTGTAACACGCATAGGGAGTCTGCTTTGGTAGTGAAATAATACTGAGAGTCTGTATGACATACAGATGACAGGCGTCGCTCTTAGAATCACTGCACAATTCACTTATTTGGGCAGTCATCAGCTGATTCCACATAGATGTCTACAGAACTTGTTCTAATAAACACTTATACAAGTACAGTCCACCGACAGAGTGGAAAGGGTGTCAGCAGTAAGTTTGACGTCAGAACAAAACCTCCTAAAAAACTGATCCTGTCTGTTGAGCATCCGCCTTCATTCGGTCAGCATTTGGTCAGTAATCCATTAGTACTGCTAATGCCAAAAAAACAGGAGTGGATCCAAAACAGAGATGACACAGGAATGGAATATTTGCATGTCTTCTGTGTTTTGTACCCACTCCTGCTTTTGGCTACAAAATCATAAACCAATTCTGATGGGACCATACAGGCCTTACAGAAAGGATCCGTTATGAGTCTAATTTTTCCTTCCTTCTGACAGATCAGAAGAAGGGTCAAATAAATGATGTCAGCCAGGCCGAAAGGCAAAATAGTGGCCCAGTCATGAAGTTGGGAGGGTGGGAACAGCATGAGAAGTCCACAGAGTGGCGGCAGCATGAGGAGGCCGCATAGTGGCACAATGACAGAGTGTGGATGTGGCAGCAGCATGAGGAGAACACAGAGCAGCCTAATGACAGAGTCTGGAGGTGGCGGCAGCATCAGCAGTCCGCATAATGGCACAATAACAGAGTGTGGATGTGGACTGGCAATACCAGTACTCGCTGAAGATGATGGGTTAAAGAAGGAGCACTTGGCATCAGATGTGTGGCATCAGGGGGGTGACAGTGTCAGAAGAGTAGCTGAGGCAGGTAGCCAGAAGAAACTGATTTCTTTTGTCAAAGTGTTGGTGTGGCACCATGGATGATCTATTCTGATGCATCAGGCATTGGTGGGTGGAAATCCTGGCTGATCCATGCCTGATTCATCTTGACAAAGGTCAGTCTCTCCACATTTTGGGTGGACAGGCGAGTTCTTTTTGGGGTAACTATGGCCCCCACCGCACTAAACACCTGCTCTGATGCAACAATACTGACTGGGCAGGACAGCTTTTCCAGGACAAATTCGGCTAGTTGCGGCAACAAATCCAGTTTGGATGCCCAGTAGTCCAGCGGATCTTCAATTTGGGGTGGCAGGGTACTGTCCAAGTATGCCACTACCTGCTGGTTCAGGTCCTGCTCCAGGTCTAGCTGTGTCACGGCTGAGGATGGGGAAAACCCTCAGCCGTGTGATGCCCGAAGACAGGATTAGGGAGCAGGTCACCTCCTAACGCGTCCCTAACCTGACCCTAACTCCTAGCTGTATGGGCCGACCTTTAAGGTAGGAGGACCCATGCTCCGGAACCTCGGATCCCTAACTCACCCTCCGTCCGGTCCCTGGACTAGGAGTCAGGGTAAGACGACCTACTCCTCCTAGGCACGGAGGAGCAGGAGTCTCAATGGCCAAGCTGCTGGGAAAAGGGGAACACAAACAGACTAACGGAAATGGCAGGTGAACTAAGTAGTTCCACCAACCTGCCAAAGCCTTGCTGACTGGATCCCTGAGCAAACAGGAATCCAGAACCATTAGCTGCACAAACCAACAAAGGAAGGTCCCAACAGAACATCACATGGACATCACATACAACATGACATAAACATAATGTGACAATATCTTTATGACCACAGGGGTGGCTCTCACTGGCAGGTAGAAAACACAGGCGGCTGCTCCAGCTAAACATGGCTGAAGCAACCCTCAGACCTGTGCTAACAGTGAGGCTTTATAGGCCAAGAAGCCACACCCCACAGTCGGACACACCCAGTGACACACACACACACACTGGGAAGGGAGTTAACCCTTCCAGCACCAGGGAATATGTAAGTGCACACCAAACATAAAACACAGAATGCACACAGACATACGAAAGTGCATACAAACGCGCACACAACTCCAAGTGAACCGCACACATACCTGTTGTCCACGGCAACCGCACCTGAGGCCAACAACATTATGCCTCCAGCTGCGGTTGACACTACAACCCAAACCGCGGGCAACTGTATGCGGCTCCCAAGGAGTCACGGCCATAAACATGGTCGTGACAAGCTGCTGCTGCTGGTGAGTAGTTTCTTCACTATGTGGTTGGAGAAAGCTTCTTATCAGCAACTGTAGACTTAGGCTGCTGCTGATGGAGCTGGTACTGCTCCTGCCACCCCACCCCTCCCCAGTAGCCATGGCAGTGGAACGTGAGCGCAGAGGGCCCCCCCCCCAGTCAGACCTGCGGGACAAACTGCCACCCTATTCTCCCGATGATGATGGAGCCCCTAATTCAGCTACATCATCATCATCCAGTACTGTCTGCATGTCACTGATGTCCTCCTCAATGGTCTCTGGGTCAGGAGCCTCACCGCTTGCACCGCTCCCACGCCACTCTCCTCATCACTACTTGCCTGCCTAGCGGAGGAAGCAGTGGATGTCTCCTCCACATCTTGGCTGGCTAGTAGCTGCTGACTGTCCTCTAGTAGCTCATCCTCGCTGTATAGTAGGGCTGAGCCCACAGCATATAATGCACTCTGGCTGAGGGAACAGAAAAGGAGAGATGCAGGTTGAGGACAGGTGAGGGAACAGGGCCTCCTCCCAGGCCATGTCAACTAAGCATTGTGTCAGAGGAACCCACTGACTGTTGGCTGGGGATGTCTGATGTCAGTTGAGACGAAGTTGAGACTAAGTCAATCATTCAAGAACTGCTGGGTTGCTGGTCAAGACACGACCACTAAATGACACCGGGAGCTCAGGCCTCTTGCTGTGACCCCTGCTGCCACACCCCCTTACTCTTCTACAGAAACTCCCAGAAACATTTAGGACTCTGCCACTCCCCTGTACAGTGCCTGGCACTTCTTTGTCTAACATACTGTTAGATCAAATAACTCAGGCATACTGAAACTGTGAACCTCCAGCTGTTGTAAAACTGCAACTCCCACAATGCCCTGCTGTAGGCTGATACCTGTAGGCTGTTCAAGCATGCTGGGAGTTGTAGTTTTGCAACAGCTGGAGGGCCGCAGTTTGAGGATGCCTGAAATAAATAAATAAAAAGGAAATTAAAACACCCTAAAAAACTCTGTAATTTCTCTCACTTCTGCACACAGCGGCTAATAAGCCCTTTTTTTTTAACCAGTAATACATACCAGAAAGGGCTTTAGAACATATAACTGCACCGCTGACCAGCAAATACATATTTTGTTTCACTAATCCATGGCAAAAATGGCTGAGTTGCAAATATATTTTTTCTTTTAACGGTAATACACGCCAGAAAAGGCTTTAAAAGATATACGGTAACTGCACCGCTTAACGGCAAATATATTTTAGTTTTGCCACTAATACTCGGCAAAAATGGCTCCAGAACAGATAACACGACAGCTGAACGGCAAATATATTTTGGTTTTGCCACTAATACATGGCAAATATGGATTTAAAAGAGATAACTGCACCGCTGAGTGGAAAATATATTTTTACTTTTTACGGTAATACATGCCAGAAAAGGCTTTAAAAGATATATGGTAACTGCACCGCTAAACAGCAAATATATTTTGGTTTTGCCACTAATACACAGGAAAAATGGCTTTAGAACAGATAACAGGACAGCTGAACGGCAAATATGTTTTGGTTTTGCCACTAATACATAGCAAAAATGGCTTTAAAAGAGATAACTGCACCACTGACCGTCAAATATATTTTTACTTTTTATGGTAATACATGCCAGAAAAGGCTTTAAAAGATATACTGTAACTGCACCGCTAAACGGCAAATATACTGTATTTTGGTTTTGCCAGTAATACACGGCAAAAATGGCTTTAAAAGAGATAACTGCACCACCGTCTTGCAAATATATATTTTCTTTTTTACGGTAATACACGCCAGAAAAGGCTTTAAAAGATATACAGTAACTGCACCGCTAAACAGCAAATATATTTTGGTTTTGCCACTAATACACGGCAAAACTGGCTTTAAAAGAGATAACTGCACCGCTGACTGGCAAATATATTTTTTCTTTTTACAGTAATACACGCCAGAAAAGGCTTTAAAAGATATATGGTAACTGCACCGCTAAACAACAAATATATTTTGGCTTTGCCACTAATACACAGGAAAAATTGCTTTAGAACAGATATCAGGACAGCTGAACGGCAAATATATTTTGGTTTTGCCACTAATACACGGCAAAACTGGCTTCAAAAGAGATAACTGCACCGCTGACTGGCAAATACATTTTTTTTTTCCACTAAAATACGCCACTAAAGGCTTTAGAACAGATAAAGGCACCGCTGACGGGCAAATGTATATTTTCTTTTTCCACTAAAACACACCACTAATGGCTTTAGAACAGATCCGGTGTGAATCAAATTTTTACTGAAATTTGGATCAAATTCCACTTCGTCAGCTTCGATTCTAACATATAAATACCATATTTTTATATTGTTCCTATAACATAATGATAAAACAGTTTCCAATTACGGGATTAATTATCACTATGTGCAAACTTTATAAGACATTAAAATTTAAATTAAAAAATAGAAAGGAATAAAATACCTTTAAAGACCAGATTTTCTCTTTCCGATGCCAAACACTAGAAAAGCTGCTTGCTTTTTGCAAAAGGTTTCTTTCACAGGCAGTGAAAGACCTTAATCCTTGTGAACTAATGGTCCTTATGTGTCATTGCTCAGTCAATTATAAAACTACTATGAGGAAGTAACTCTCTAGTCTCCACCCTATTCTCAAGCTATTGGCTACATTATTTGGCTGAGAAACTTAGAATTATTATAAAAATGTAAAGGTATGTATAGCAGTGTTCCCCAACCTGTGACTCAGGATCTGTTTGCAGCTGAAGATACTATTGTGCTCCAGTCGTACCATAGAAGTTAAAGCATTACTAGAACTTGGCATCAGATTCAAAACTATAGTATCCCTGCCATTATGTAAAAAAGCATTCCCTCTTGAAAGAAACATGCAATGCAATGTCAGATTAACAACACATTTAATTTTTTTACAAACACTTCCTGGTCATTCCTTCTACAGGGCTGGAGATCTTCCAATACACCAAGACAGGTAGTGCCAAAATTACTGTCAATATCAGCCCTGCCTCCTGGGCTGCTATTGGTCTGTGTGAGACTCCTGCTCCATATTTATGACACTCATAGGTTTGAAACTGATAACAATACATTTTGGTCTGGATTGATCTTACTGGTTTTAACTGTGGATCACCACGTTTTGGGGCCTACTTGGAGTGTAAAGCTATTTCTTTATAAGCCAACAATGATTCTAGTGGTGAAAAGGCAGCAACGGAAATCAATGAGGTATGATTTTTACATTTTTGCACCATTCTAAGGATTTTGAGAATAATTTGTTTCTCCCAGGAAACCCGTGTAACAGCAGCTGTCCACTCTTTACCACATTTGGGGCATCACAGACTTGAGCGAGATGGCCTGGCTAGTCACACCTCCAGTACCTGTAGACATCACTTGTTGAAGGTTGGCAAACATGCCCCTTCTCTCTTGGTTGACTGGCACTTTTAATCCTACATATTAGGTCAAAGTCTTGCAATGTAGAATTGTTAGTCTTGGCTCTTGGCATGGTTTGCAGACCCATTAGCTGGGCTGCCTCCAATACTACTGCACAGCCCTCCTGATCCTTTTTACAAAGCTGATTCCAGGGAGCTTTGAGTTCCACTGAATACTGTTGAATATTTTCACCCTCTGCTGGCGGTGGATAGAATATTTAAAGAACTGTTGTGGTGTCACCATAAATTGCTTCTAGATGTGTACCAATGCTGTTCTGGGGGCAAGACTAGGATTTTTTTTCATGGACATCTCAGTCCAGCAGACTTGATGTGTAGTGGAAATCTGATAAAGTCATGCTGGTGTCCACAAACAGATGGGCAGCTATGATGTAGAAAGCAGATGTGGAGGGGTTAACCCCCTCTTGCAGACATGACTTGTTTCAGCTAGCGGGCTGTTCCCCAAAGTACTACAGGTAAACTTGCAAAATTAGAATATTGTGCAAAAGTTCATTTGTTTCAGTAATGCAACTTAAAATTTGGATATTGTGAAAAGGTTCAATATTCTAGGATCAAAGTGTCACACTCTAGTCATCTACAGTAATTAATCCATACACCCTGAGCAAAGGGTACCTGAGATTGTGACTTTGGGATTTTCATAAGCTGTAAGCCATAATTATCCAACTTATAACAAATAAAGGCTTGAAAGGCTTGAGTCTATCTCATATATTAGTTTCACCTTTTAAGTTGCATTACTGAAATAAATGAACTTTGCACAATATTCTAATTTTTCAAGTTTCACCTGTATGTCCATGTATGCATAACAGTGAGAAAGCCTTCTACTATGGACCCAATCAATGCCTGCCACAGTGGGTCTCATAGGAAGAGGGAAGATGTTTTTATCTACAGTAACATTGAATGAAATAGGGTAATAGGTTTGTCAACAAACAAATAATCCACTTTTTTTTTTAGAATACCCATGGAAAGGCCATCATTTAACAACTATCAAGTAAAATCACATTGAGTGTTTTTGTATAGTGTTACATCTAGAACAACAATTGATTCCCTTTTGCCTTTTATCTGCTGCCCTTATGACTAAACCTTTGTTCTTACAAAGTTGGTCCAGTGCAGCTCTTTCAACTATCTAGTAGTTTGTAAGCACTTGCAAGTAGGGTCCCCTCTAGAGGTGAGTGAGCCAATTGAGATTTGTTTCAGTTTGGATTTGCTTAATTTTTTAAAAAGTTTGGTTCGGACCTGAATTAATTTGGGACAAACCAAAGTTGCTCAAATTACCCTAAAAGTTGGTATATAGCCCCCTCTAGCTTCCTAGGACTTATAATTTTTAGAACTTTTTATCTCTTTTTGTTTATTTTTTAATACATTTTTTCCCATCCCCCTCCTCAAGCTCTGGAACGCAATGACAGCGATAATAAAGTATGTCTGAGTGACACTGACATAAATAGTTATGGGTAAACGCACATTTGACGATGTTATTATACAACAAGTTTAAAAAGACACCACATCAGCACATGTCTAATGCTTTTTCATATTCCAAAGCTTCCAAAAATTGTAAGTAGGTAGGCAGACAGACATACAGCAAGAGTGGCAAGAGGGGGCATCGGCAGCAAGGAAAAGTCTATTGATCGCATTGAACCTGCCTGGACTGTGAAATTATGTATTGCAGCACATTGTTGTACATGCAAACAACAGAACTAGGGATTAGGGACTATTTTGGATTACAGTGGCACTATACCTCCTATACATGAAAAATGGAAGCTCTGCGCACATTTTTGATCAAACGTTTGTCGGGCCCATCTACGAAAGTCAAGGGGGCTTCTGCAGATGGGTACCTAACACTAACAGAACTGCCTCTCCTGGGCCTTAACTAAGCCTACAATGTTCAGGGCGGTGTAGGAGCTAGCTATATTTATACTCTGTTTCAAAGCTCTGGCAGATGGGCTTGTATGGTAGGTATAGTACCACTGTAATCCAAAATAATTTATAATCCCTAGTTCTATTGTTTGCATGTATAATAGTGTGCTGCCATATGTATTTTGTTTGCTATCTGCATTTTAGCTTTATGGATGTGCACCTGGGACTTAGGTGCCTCTTTCTAGATTAAGCGCTGCCCACCCATCTACAGAGGGCTTCTAAGCAGAGTATAAATATAGCTGGTTCCTACACTGCCCTGAACGTTGCAAGTTTAAATTAGGCCCGGGAGAGGAAGTTTTGATAATGTTAGGTACCCATCTGCAGAAGCCACCTTGACGTTGGTAGGTGGGCCCAACATAAATTTACACAGAGCTTCCATTTTTCATGTATAGTAGGTATAGTGCCACTGTAATCCAAAATAATCAGTGAAGAACGGCAGGGGCAATATTCGAATTTGCAATATGTCGCTAATATTTTGGCAAATATTTGTCATATATTCAAGAATTTGCGATCTTCAGTCATTATTTTCTTGATTGCGAAAATCGGCAATCGGAAAAATCGCGATAGAAATTTGTGATACGAAAATTCGCAATCAACACTACTCCTAAAGTCAAAGATATTGCAGCCTTCTCGTTGGCCCACAAGCAAGAAGCAGTGAGGGATCATGGGTACTGATAAAAAAAAATCTAGAAATATTCGCTATAAAAATTAGCGTTTCGAATATTCACGCTCAACACTAAAAATAATCCCTAATCCCTAGTTCTATTGTTTGCATGTATAACAGTGTGCTGCCATATGTATTTTGTTTGCTGTCTGCACATCAGAGTACAAGGGAGAAATAATGCCATCTAGGAATCTTCAAGCAAGGCTGAGTTCACACCATTAGCTCCTTAAAGGCAGCAGACTTGACTAAATGGTATGGCAGCAACTGCACCGCCAGTAACTTGGCTAGGTAGGAATGTGCACCATTGTATTGCTTGGAGCATAGAGTTGTTTCCTAGCCTAGCTGACGATGGAGCGGTGGTGGAGGAGGAGGAGTTTGAGCGGGAGAAGAGGATAGGGACGATGATGATGTAAAAGACATCATACTGCTTGTGGATGCAGCCTGGCTGTCAAAGGCTGGACCGAGAGAAGGAGGGAACTCCTGCTGTGGTGGCTGGCTGCCACTTCTGTTTGCCCACGGGATGATGCCGCTTCATGGGGTTTAATATAGCTGTGGTGCCTACCTTCACATTTGCCTGCCCACATTTTATTTTGCTCTTGCACAAGGCAATACTTTTGTCTTCCGGCAGCATGGAGAAAAACTGCCAGATGGGAGATAATCACGCAGTGGTAGAGGCAGCTGAGCTGGGCTTAACGCAACCGAACCAAACCACTGCATCAGTGGCATCACCAGATCCCAAAGCAGGCATGGCACTGGCTGTTCTTTGTTCTCTGCCGCTCTGACTTTGAGAAATAATGGTGGGTTCTTTGGCCTCCTCCCCTGCTCTTCTCCAACTGCCACTGTCTCTGCCCCCAAGCCAATAGCATAGCTACTACTTATATCACCAACACAGCTACACCTGTGGTCTGCAGCCTCCTCCTCCACCTGCTCCTCACGGCAGTACAAATCCTGACTGCTCTCACACAAATTGTTAAGAGGGAGACTCTCTTTCTGTAGGGTATGGGTTTTCTTGTGCTCCATTGGGGCTTCAAGGAGGGGGAGCAGGAGGAATTCTATGACCCCTGGCTCCACGACACAGTGTCTGACTCTGAAGTCACCTCCATGTCATCTTGCTGCAACTGAGAAAAGGAGTGGGAGGAGAGGAGGAGTGGGCCATCCAATCCACAGTTTCACCCTCTTTCTCCTCAACTATAATGTTGCGCCTTTCTGAAGTCAGCAAGGACAACTGCGGCCTATTACTACTACAACCACGACTACTTATGGCCGGATAGATGGTATTGCTACTACTACTCACATTATGGCTATGGACCTTTTGTTTGTAATCCTTCAGTAGCCCGGACATTTTGGGGTGTTTCAGATAATGTGCACTACACTGTGTCTTAGTGTAGAAAACACATACATATGCTGCTAGTTTGAATATAAATAAATTAACAACTTTTGAAATAGTGAAACAGATTTGAGCCTAAATTAATTAAATTTCCATATGGAAACTCAAAATACATTGACAGGTGACTGAGGCTTGAGGTTCGATTTCAAATTAACACACAGGTAGATTGCTGCTATACCTTGTGTCTTGTGGTTTAATTACATATAACAATCCCTTTTTTTTTTTATTGCAACTGCATGGAAACGGAAGATACATAAATGGGCGACTGAGGCTTGACGTTCAATTTCAACTTGACACACAGGTAGATTTCAGCCACACCGTTGGTAAAAGTATTTTCTTGCAGGTAGCCGCTTTTGAGATGCACCTGCACTCCTGATAGCAGGCAAAGCCACAGTTCTTGTCTCCTCTTTCCCTGTCTGTCAGCCACCCTGCTTCTCTCTATTGTACACAACACACACAGTCCTTTTTTGGAAGCCTTTCCCTTCACTGTTTCTGGCAATAGCTTGATTAATTTCTGACTATCCCTGATTGATTTTCCGGCCCGACACTGTAAGACCCAACATCTGCCATCCGAAAAACAGCAAAGTTTACACTGAACTCAGTTCGTTCCAAATTGGTTTGCTCATCCGCAGTCCCCTCTATTCCTCTATACAAGTTAATTATTAAAGGGAAACTGTCACCTACTTTTACTTTATGCAACATCATTAAATGTAAAACTATACCTTTGTCTGGGATAGTGCTCTTTGAGAATGTCAAAAAACAAACTTTGGGGGTCATTTATTAAGATCAGCGTTTTAGATGCCAGTCATAATAACCCCTTACTCTGGTGGTGGATCCACCGAAGTTATTTAATAACTTTGGCGCATACACCACCGGTCTAAATGTAAGCCAGTTTCCTTGCTGGCTTAAATTTAGATCATTTTCTACACCTAAAACAGGTGTAGCAAATAATAAATCAGATGGGATCATGAAAATAATCGCTCACAGACAGTTGATGTAACAATAGAAATATCACTGAAGGCAACTTACTTAAACTTAACTTTTAATATATATACCATAAAATACATCCAATAAGACAGGTCCCACCGAGACCAATAAAGCCGTAGTACAGCAAGTGAGTCAGAAAGCTATCACATAAGGAAAGTTAGCAACTAGACAAGAAGGGTAACGCAAATGGGACAACACGTAAAAAACTCCAATGTCTGTCCCTATGCTTACCCTAAAAAGATCTGCTTAGCCCAGAGATACACCTTGATGGTGGGAGTACTCTGTCCACATGGCTCAGCTAGCCTGTCCTTATGCAGCCCTATCCCTTATCTAATGCAAAATATACAATACACAATCTGTTATCTGATACAATACACAAAGTCCCAAGTCCTGACGCGTTTCCCCTTGTAATAAACAAGGTTCATCAGGGGACAGATGGTGTCAGGCTAATACTGGGATAGCTACCGTAAGTAACCAACAAGAATAGATGAGAATACATAAGATAAGCAACAAAAACAAGAATACATAAGATAGTGCCCCAAATATGCAGTAGTCTGTGATGAGATAATAGGTCTCTAAGACAGATACACAGTATGATATTCAACGGATTCAGAAATGACCAAAAGATAAAGACCACTAATTCAGAGCGATTAACTTATGCGACAAAGATGGAGGTGGACATCATCCTCACACAAACCAGGAGGGCTCAGTTGGAGGGCTCCGGCGGGGGGGGGGGGGGGGCAAAAGATGCAGCTCCATTAGATCTAAGGAAGTATTCACTTTAAAATGTAAGACCTTTGAGAGGGTTCTTGAAGACAGGGAATGCTGTGAATTGGGGAAAAATACAAAATAAACCCATATATATCCCTAGATTAGATAAACAGGGGCAGCATAAAAAAGAAAATTAATAATGTCAACCCTCAAGACATATTCACAGGGGACAATGTGACATATGGAACTGACTATAAAAACTGCATCAGATCACACAGGTCATAAAACTAGTACATATGTGTATTAATACTGTGCTGATGGCATGCAGCCTAAGAGGGAAAATCGTCAACATCCAATGTAGTGAACACATAGTGAGTGCTCCAGTGACAAACAGCCATCACTACTATAAAAGATATTGTCAAATATTTCAAAAAACGCTTCTGGCGTTGATGGAAGAAGATGTGGCACAGGAGGAGGAGGAGAAAGACGGATCATTTCATAGGGTTTCAGTCATTCACAAGTGGCTCCAAAGATGAGTTTCTGCATCCAAAAATGCCAGGTACACAATTGTCCAGCCAGGGCACAGTTCTGGAGGATGATGAGGTGGAGGATGAGGAGGAGGAAATGAAGGAGGAGGAACCGTGTTTACAGCAGGGTGGCACCCAAACCAGCTCATGGCCATCACTGGTGCGTCGCTGGGGGGATACAGAGGGCATAGACGATACACCTCCCACAGAGGACAGCTTGTCGTTGCCTCTGGGCAGCCTGGCACACATGAGTGATTACATGCTGCAGTGTCTCCGCAATGACCGCCTAGTTGCCCACATTCTAACTTGTGCTGATTACTGGGTGGCCACGCTGCTGGATCCCTATTACAAGGACAACATACCACCCTAATTCGGTCACTGGAGCGTGATCGTAAGATGTGCGAGTACAAGCGCACGCTGGTAGACGCGCTGCTGGTGGCATACCCACCTGACAGCGGGGGCACAGTGGAAGCACAAGACGAAGGCAGAGGAGGAAGAAGAGGTCGCCAACGCAGCTGGAGCACCTCCAGCACCTCAGAAGGCAGGGTTAGCATGGCCAAAATATGGAAAAGCTTTGTCAGCACACCACAAAAAACAGCACCACCAGCTGATATGGAACGTCTTAGCAGGGGGTAGCTTTTCAGCAACATAGTGGAGCAGTATGTGTGCACACGCCTACATGTACTGAATTACGGGTTTGCACCCTTCAATTTATGGGTCAACAAATTGGGCACATGGCCTAAACCCTGTGATATACCTATGTGATATACCCCTGCTCTACCTAGTTGACAGGTTAACAAATTTCACTCATTTTTCTGCTAAATTCTTGGGTCACATTTTACAATTTTTTCAGTGAATAAACCCCATCTCTGCATATGTGACAGGGACCGAAAATCTAAACAATCATCTGTTCAATTGTGGGTGACATTAACCCATTTCTGGCGATGAAAAACCCCTGCTCTGCATAGGTGACAGGGACTTAAATTTCTAAAATTAGTCTTTAATTGGCCCTTTCATTCAATCATTCATTTTGCTTTAATAACTTGTTCTACATTTCCACTCGATCACATTGCAGCCATTGACCTCCCTTAGATGTGGTCTTCCTTTCTCACGCTCCCTCTCCGGTGTGGAACCCTGATTCGCCGATAACCGTGATCAACATGGTAGGTGCATAAAAGAACACTGAAAGTTGATAGAGAAGATATCCAATTGGATCGTGGACGTCACAGGGACGTGCGATCAGGCAGAAGTTATCTAGAGTTAACAAAGCAGCAGCAGGGCCTCTCCTGTCTAACGTTTCCAAATCCAAAATACATACCCCAGATATATTCCCTATAATTTTGTATTAATCATTCCTGTATTGTTATTTATCGTCACTACCTCCCCAAGTCGGGAGTGGGTAATTGCCGTGCATCCTTCCACTTTGATAACTTCTTCCACATTTACGCTCGATCACATTTAATTTCATATATTGACCTCTCTTGGATGTGGTATCCCTTCCTCACGCTCCCTCTCTGGTGTGGAACCCTGATTCGCTGCTAACTGTGATCAACATGGTAGGCGCAGAAAAGAACATCAAAAGTGGGCATATGGCCTGAGCTTGCCCTTTACGCCTTGGAGGTGCTGGCCTGCCCTGCAGCCAGTGTATTGTCTAAATGTTTGCTTAGCACGGCGTGAGAGGTTTATCACAGGTTATTTCCCAATGTTTTGGGTGTACCCTAATTTAAACAAAATAAAATAAAACCAAAAAGCAGTGTATTCTACCTCCTCATCCGCCACCACCGCTTCCACCGCCACATCCACCGCCTCCTCAACCTCCTACTCCATATGGACCTCGTCCTCTAAGATCAAGATTATTATTATTTTTTTTACGTATCTTATTTTATTTTAAGTCATTTCCCTATCCAAATTTGTTTGCCGAGCACTTGCCATGCTCTTAACCACATTTTGATGCCATTTGCAGCCCTCTATTCCTTTACATGACTTTTATACAGCCATTTTAGTGCTCCAAAGTTCGGGTCCTCATTGACTTCAATGGGGTTCGGAGTCAAGTTCGGGTCAGGTTCGGTTCCCGAACTCAAACTTTTTTGTGAAGTTCGGCCAAACCCGTCGAATTCGAACATCCAGGTGTCCGCTCAACTCTAATGAACACCTAATTGTATTATTATTCGGGGTAGGGCTAATATCTTGATATTATATAGATTCTAGTGTATTATACTGTGCCCTGTATTTCCCAGTAGAAAATGATCCTTGGAAAACACAGCCCTCATCCCTGACCACCATCCTATCCCTACACTAAGCACAGCAGAATGACTCATGCTGCACTGGCCACATGCTGGGTCACATGCTGCACTGGCCAATCACAGCCATGCCATTAGTAGGCATGGCTGTGATGGCTTCTAAGGGCACATAGTTAAACGCTTGTTGATTGGCTGCTCTGCAGCCTTTCAAAATGCGCCAATAAATCGCCGAACACAGAACCCAAACTTTTACTGAAATGTTCGGGTTCAGGTTCGGGGTCCAAAAATCCTAAAGTTTGGTACGAACCCGAACTTTACAGTTCGGGTTCGCTCAACCCTAGTCTTGAAGGTTGACATTATTAATTTTCTTTTTTATGCTGCCCCTGTTTATCTAATCTAGGGAGATATATGGGTTTATTTTGTATTTTTCCCAAATTCACAACATTCCCTGTCTTCAAGAACCTTGCGTTCCACACTTGATGTTGGTGGAACGCACAGCCATCATAATGTGATCACGTGAATACACCATGTGATCGCAATACGTCCGCACTTCATATACGCCCATCCACCGTGATATTGCGGGATCTCACCATGTATTGTGCGACCTGCGCTTCTCGCATGTAATGGGCTACTCAGTTTGCCGCATATTTGTTGGTGCTCCACGGGTATATGACGTGGGGCGCATCTGTATATCACTCTACCTTCCCAATGAATTAAATAGGAGTCTTAGGGGCGAAAACGTAGGGAGGAGCCTGAGGGATAACTCACCCAATGGCTATACATCTCCAGGTCACACATTTAAAAGTGAATACTTCCTTAGATCTAATGGAGCTGCATCTTTTGCCCCCTGGAGCCCTCCAACTGTGCACCCTGGTCTGTGTAAGGATGACATCCACCTCCATCTTTGTCAGATAAGTTAATCGCTCTGAATTAGTGGTCTTTATCTTTTGGTCATTTCTGAATCTGTTGAATATCATACTGTCTTAGAGACCTATTATCTTATCACAGACCACAGCATATTTGGGGCTCTCTGATTTTTGTTGCTTATCTTATGTATTCTCATCTATTCTTGTTGGTTACTTACGGTAGCTATCCTAGTATTAGCCTGACACCATCTGTCCCCTGATGAACCTTGTTTATTACAAGGGGAAACACGTCGGGACTTGGAACTTTGTATATTGTATCAGATAACAGATGGTTGTATGCAATTTGGATTGCAATATGGAATTAGAATTTGGATTGTGAACTTTGCAGTTTGCAATTGAATTTGTAGTTTGCAATTGTATGGTATTTGCAATTGGTGGAACTGTAAGTAAACACACATATAACTGGTTCAGTATACAGTTCTAATCACTATATTAACAGTAGGAACATTATACAGGGAGTGCAGAATTATTAGGCAAGTTGTATTTTTGAGGATTAATTTTATTATTGAACAACAACAATGTTCTCAATGAACCCAAAAAACTCATTAATATCAAAGCTGAATATTTTTGGAAGTAGTTTTTAGTTTGTTTTTAGTTTTAGCTATTTTAGGGGGATATCTGTGTGTGCAGGTGACTATTACTGTCCATAATTATTAGGCAACTTAACAAAAAACAAATATATACCCATTTCAATTATTTATTTTTACCAGTGAAACCAATATAACATCTCAACATTCACAAATATACATTTCTGACATTCAAAAACAAAACAAAAACAAATCAGTGACCAATAAAGCCACCTTTCTTTGCAAGGACACTCAAAAGCCTGCCATCCATGGATTCTGTCAGTGTTTTGATCTGTTCACCATCAACATTGCGTGCAGCAGCAACCACAGCCTCCCAGACACTGTTCAGAGAGGTGTACTGTTTTCCCTCCTTGTAAATCTCACATTTGATGATGGACCACAGGTACTCAATGGGGTTCAGATCAGGTGAACAAGGAGGCCATGTCATTAGATTTTCTTCTTTTATACCCTTTCTTGCCAGCCACGCTGCGGAGTGCTTGGACGCGTGTGATGGAGCATTGTCCTGCATGAAAATCATGTTTTTCTTGAAGGATGCAGACTTCTTCCTGTACCACTGCTTGAAGAAGGTGTCTTCCAGAAACTGGCAGTAGGACTGGGAGTTGAGCTTGACTCCATACTCAACCCGAAAAGGCCCCACAAGCTCATCTTTGATGATACCAGCCCAAACCAGTACTCCACCTCCACCTTGCTGGCGTCTGAGTCGGACTGGAGCTCTCTGCCCTTTACCAATCCAGCCACGGGCCCATCCATCTGGTCCATCAAGACTCACTCTCATTTCATCAGTCCATAAAACCTTAGAAAAATCAGTTTTGAGGTATTTCTTGGCCCAGTCTTGACGTTTCAGCTTGTGTGTCTTGTTCAGTGGTGGTCGTCTTTCAGCCTTTCTTACCTTGGCCATGTCTCTGAGTATTGCACACCTTGTGCTTTTGGGCACTCCAGTGATGTTGCAGCTCTGAAATATGGCCAAACTGGTGGCAAGTGGCATCTTGGCAGCTGCACGCTTGACTTTTCTCAGTTCATGGGCAGTTATTTTGCGCCTTGGTTTTTCCACACGCTTCTTGCGACCCTGTTGACTATTTTGAATGAAACGCTTGATTGTTCAATGATCACGCTTCAGAAGCTTTGCAATTTTAAGAGTGCTGCATTTCTCTGCAAGATATCTCACTATTTTTGACTTTTCTGAGCCTGTCAAGTCCTTCTTTTGACCCATTTTGCCAAAGGAAAGGAAGTTGCCTAATAATTATGCACACCTGATATAGGGTGTTGATGTCATTAGACCACACCCCTTCTCATTACAGAGATGCACATCACCTAATATGCTTAATTGGTAGTAGGCTTTCGAGCCTATACAGCTTGGAGTAAGACAACATGCATAAAGAGGATGATGTGGTCAAAATACTCATTTGCCTAATAATTCTGCACTCCCTGTATAACGGTTTTAAATACCTAATGATATACACGATACTGCGCACAACTTCCCCTGTACCTATCCTGCTGGCTCTACTAGAACAGGATAACCACTTTAATCAATATTAAAATCAAGAGTACCTTGTAATTGATTTATGTTCTGTGGCTTCCCCTTTATTCCTTTTTGCAGATATCTCTTACAGGAGGGGGGGAGGAAAATGTGTAATAGTCTGAACGGTTGAGGCGAAGTGTGACAGAGAAAATGTTAAAGCAATTATGAGAGTACAGGTCTATAAAAGAAGGGGTGTAGGTAGTACCAAAGTGATTCCCTGATGAAGAACAACATTATTGTTTAAAACGCCTTGGATGCTTTTTGGTACTCACAGTGATCCTTAGCTAGTGCAAGTGACGTCACTAGCAGTGGCGTACATATAGGGGTCGCAGGGGTCGCTGTTGTGACCAGGCCCGACACTCCAGGGGGCCTGGACGCCTGTGGACCCCTGGCCCCCGCCCTGCTGTAGTGCTGTGTGTACCCGGGGGCTGGGCCCATCACCCAGTGCTCCTCATGCCCGCCCTCCAGAGCTCGTTGTGCCTGCCCCTTTAATATACTTACCCTCCCCCCCCCGGCCGCCCGGCCACCGCTTCACTGTCCTGAGCACCTACAGCATCA
This sequence comes from Bufo gargarizans, assembly GCF_014858855.1. Taxonomy (NCBI): domain Eukaryota; kingdom Metazoa; phylum Chordata; class Amphibia; order Anura; family Bufonidae; genus Bufo; species Bufo gargarizans. Next base: position 545,829,670 of record NC_058081.1, read on the forward strand.
GGGCATAGTGAGCGCACTATGACCTGAGGCTGCACGATGTCAGGTGACAGTGCAGCGCCGGCTGGGAAGATAGACAGAGATGCGGAGCGTGACTTCTGCCGGAGGCCTGAAGAGGAAGAGTAGCCCCGCGGCACAGAACAGGTAAGTATTGGGGCCTGGGGGAATGGGGATCACTCTGGGCTGCCGCCGCTAATTGATGTGAGCCGATAGGGGCTGAGTGGGGGTCTTTGGGCTGATCTGAGGTCTGATGGGGCTGAGTGGGGGTTTGATGATAAGGGGGGTCTTTGGGCTGATCTGAGGTCTGATGGGGGCTGAGTGGGGGTCTTTGGGCTGATCTGAGATCTGATGAGGTCTTAGTGGGGGTATCATGGGGGTCTTGGGGCTGATCTGAGGTCTGATGGGGGCTGAGTGGAGGTCTTTGGGCTGATCTGAGATCTGATGGGGCTGAGTGGGGGTTTGATGATAATGGGGGTCTTTGGGCTGATCTGAGGTCTGATGGGGGCTGAGTGGGGGTCTTTGGGCTGATCTGAGATCTTATGAGGGCTTAGTGGGGGTCTCATGGGGATCTTTGGGCTGATATGAGGTCTGATGGGGGCTGAGTGGGGGTCTTTGGGCTGCTCTTAGGTCTGATGGGGCTGATCTGAGGTCTTTGGTCTGATCTGAGGTCTGATGAGGGCTGAGTGGGGATCTTTGGGCTGATCTGAGGTCTGATGGGGCTGAGTGGGGGTCTTTGGGCTGATCTGAGTTCTGATGGGGGCTCAGTGGGGGGTCTTTGGACTGATCTGAGGACTGATGGGGGCTGACTGGGGGTCTTTGGGCTGATCTGAGGTCTGATGGGGGTCTTTGGGCTGATCTGAGGTCTGATGGGGGCTGAGTTGGCTGATATGAGGTCTCTCTCGCTGCAGAGAGACTCACTTAGGCCAACAGCAGCCATTTTAGTCAGATTACAGCCACTCTGCAGCTTTGGCTCTAATCTGACTGAAATGGCTGCTGCTGGCCTCAGTCTCTCTGCCACTGCTGCTCTTACGGTGACTAGACATCCGGTTATTAGACTCCTGGTCCGATGCAAGGCCAGGACGGACGGCCAGAAGTCCCCTTTTTTTGTTGTTATGGATGGTGGGACGTCATGGTCACTTAAAGTACCAATGGCAGGGGGCAGGGCCTGGCAGCATGTCCGGATCACACTGCGCATTTACGTGACGTCACAAAGTTATCAGCATTGCAGGTCCGGCAGGAAGTTGGAAACAGAGGAGCGCGGGAGCCACTGCTAGTCTGTCACTGCCCACTTGCCCAGTAGTCTGACTCTATACTACTGTCACTCACCCCACCTCGCCTCGTTCTCTCTCTCTCTGCCAGACATTTCTGCCAGCCTGAGCCAGGCCCAGGAGCAGCACTCATTAAACCAGCCAGAGCCCACACTGAGCCCAGCCAGCCTCCAGCATTCAGCCTTGCCAGTTGCCATAGACTTTCAGCAGGTCGATTCAGCAGCTTTCAGCCAGAGCCAACTCAGGTAAGAGTTACTATCTGGCCTTGGTATGTTCTGTATATTATTATATGTGAGTTTGAACTTATACATCTTCTAGTATATTAAGATGTATAACTTATACCAGCTATACATATAATAATATACCAGAGATACCCAGGTTATATCATCATCGTGGTCCACTATATCACTATATACAATAAGATGTTATACCGTATATCATCCTCTTGTATATAGTGATATACAGTAATATATATACAAATTTTCCAGACGCCAAGCAGGTTCCATTATACCATCATGACTGAACGTGGCAACTCCACATGTTTTAAAGGTTTTAATTAAGTTGTAATTGACACTTACTGAGCACTTTTTATATTTTCACTGACAATCATGTATTTTTATCAACACTATTACTGTATTTTAAATAATATACAGGGAGTGCAGAATTATTTGGCAAGTTGTATTTTTGAGGATTAATTTTATTATTGAACAACAACCATGTTCTCAATGAACCCCAAAAACTCATTAATATCAAAGCTGAATATTTTTGGAAGTAGTTTTTAGTTTGTTTTTAGTTTTAGCTATTTTAGGGGGATATCTGTGTGTGCAAGTGACTATTACTGTGCATAATTATTAGGCAACTTAACAAAAAACAAATATATACCCATTTCAATTATTTATTTTTACCAGTGAAACCAATATAACATCTCAACATTCACAAATATACATTTCTGACATTCAAAAACAAAACAAAAACAAATCAGTGACCAATATAGCCACCTTTCTTTGCAAGGACACTCAAAAGCCTGCCATCCATGGATTCTGTCAGTGTTTTGATCTGTTCACCATCAACATTGCGTGCAGCAGCAACCACAGCCTCCCAGACACTGTTCAGAGAGGTGTACTGTTTTCCCTCCTTGTAAATCTCACATTTGATGATGGACCACAGGTTCTCAATGGGGTTCAGATCAGATGAACAAGGAGGCCATGTCATTAGATTTTCTTCTTTTATACCCTTTCTTGCCAGCCACGCTGCGGAGTACTTGGACGCGTGTGATTGAGCATTGTCCTGCATGAAAATCATGTTTTTCTTGAAGGATGCAGACTTCTTCCTGTACCACTGCTTGAAGAAGGTGTCTTCCAGAAACTGGCAGTAGGACTGGGAGTTGAGCTTGACTCCATCCTCAACCCGAAAAGGCCCCACAAGCTCATCTTTGATGATACCAGCCCAAACCAGTACTCCACCTCCACCTTACTGGCGTCTGAGTCGGACTGGAGCTCTCTGCCCTTTACCAATCCAGCCATGGGCCCATCCATCTGGTCCATCAAGACTCACTCTCATTTCATCAGTCCATAAAACCTTAGAAAAATCAGTCTTGAGATATTTCTTGGCCCAGTCTTGACGTTTCAGCTTGTGTTCAGTGGTGGTCGTCTTTCAGCCTTTCTTACCTTGGCCATGTCTCTGAGTATTGCACACCTTGTGCTTTTGGGCACTCCAGTGATGTTGCAGCTCTGAAATATGGCCAAACTGGTGGCAAGTGGCATCTTGGCAGCTGCACGCTTGACTTTTCTCAGTTCATGGGCAGTTATTTTGCGCCTTGGTTTTTCCACACGCTTCTTGCGACCCTGTTGACTATTTTGAATGAAACGCTTGATTGTTCGATGATCACGCTTCAGAAGCTTTGCAATTTTAAGAGTGCTGCATCCCTCTGCAAGATATCTCACTATTTTTGACTTTTCTGAGCCTGTCAAGTCCTTCTCTTGAACCATTTTGCCAAAGGAAAGGAAGTTGCCTAATAATTATGCACACCTGATATAGGGTGTTGATGTCATTAGACCACACCCCTTCTCATTACAGAGATGCACATCACCTAATATGCTTAATTGGTAGTAGGCTTTCGAGCCTATACAGCTTGGAGTAAGACAACATGCATAAAGAGGATGATGTGGTCAAAATACTCATTTGCCTAATAATTCTGCACTCCCTGTACACTTTATATTAGATCACAATTGATGAATTATGACAACACTATGATCAGACAGATGAATTATGTTTTGAAAGTTATATTTGTGATTTATTTAACACAGTTATCATTTCGCACCGGATCTGTTTCGCACCGGGGTCCCATGGATTGTGTCTATGCCACTGGTCACTAGGTAGCTTTACGTGAGCACGAGCACCCATTAGAACGGAGTCACGCCACCGGCCGGGGCCGTGTTCCAACAAACAATTACCAAACCCAAATATATACTGTAAGAGATATCTACAACAAGGAATAAAGAGGAGGCCGCAGAACATAGATCAATTACAAGGTACTCTTGATTTTAATATTGATTGAAGTGGTTATCCCGTCCTAGCAGAGCCAGCAGGATAGGTACGGCGGAAGTTGTGCGCAGTATCGATACCACAGCACACTATATAGATCAGCGCCGGTGGATTGAGAACAGAGCATTGTTCTAAATACCTATTTTGGCCTTTCTGCTTCCAAAAACACAGCTCTTAGTGGAGTAAATGTCTGTTCTGCTTCTCTCTCTGGTGAATAATGATTTCTATCAGCTCTTGCTAGAGGAATTTCCCACACAGGCTGTGTGTGAGGCTGGCTGTGATTGGTATAGATGCCTGCCCAGCAACAACAGTTTAACTCTATGCTTTCTGTTGTTTCTGCTGTGTCATTGAGCTTATCTCACATCCATATTGTAACGGATCACCTGGCACCCCGACTGAGTACCTCCGTTGACGGATGCTCCTAGCGTTTTCCTGAGGTTTCCAAGCACTCTGGCAGACACCACAATCACCGAACCGAAGCAGCATATAAATCTTCTTCAAGCATATGAATGCTGTAGACAGTTGAATAGGAAACCATACGAATAGGTTTACACTCCTAGCAGTCAAACTGGGACAGCATGCAATAAATCCTCCCCCAAGAATGAGACGACACTTCACCTTGAGGGTAAAAACAGGAACTCACTTTATTTAGACATAGCACACCTACTTTAAACCCCCCAACAGCCTAATTTGCATACAATAGGGCACATGGAGGTCTATGGTACAAGGAAGGGTGGGGCCCGACAATAGCAAGGGCTGATGGGAGATGGAGGAGGGACAGGAAAAGGGGGAGGAGAAGAGGCACAGAACAGCAATGCCTTTAACATCACAGCAAGAGCAAGATACACACAGCCCACAATACATCGCAATACAATCCAACCGAACTCATAACAACATACACAATATTCAAGACGGCCCGAATGCAATCTGCTACACAGTCTCAAAGGCCATTGTTCCCAAAAGTCACATGTCCACGGATGGTCCTTAAAGGGCCAGTAGCAGCAATATAAAATACCATATGCCCAAATTGCATTCAAACGTACAAATTTACCAGGGGGGCCATAGTCAGCAGGTAGGAGGCGGGTAGCCAGTCCTTTCCAATGCCCAGTGGCGAGGCGGGTTCCGCCACACATATAATGAATCTTAAAGGCATATTAACTTTTCTGCTTCTGTGAACACAATATATAACAGTTATATGACATCCAAACATGAAGTCACTGTAAATAACTCTGTTTTTGTCTTTAACACACAAACATAGGAATTGTATTAAGGTTATTGGCAGGTCTAGCTGTATAAACATATAAGCTATATTAGCAACTTAGGACAGGTCTTAGCTGGCCAGCTACACTCCCACCAAAATTACCTATAATTCTATGTTCTGAGTGGTAGAACTTGAACATGAATTTGAGGAATTTCCCATCAGGTTCTCAACTTCCAAGTGTCTTTTATCACTCTCAAGTAGAACAACTAACTTCTGTATAGGACGTTCCAACTTGAATGGAGTAGTGAAACGTTTTCCTTTTTTGTCAAGTTTTGAGTCTCCAATTTTGAACAACACTCTTCTTACTAGTCTATCTTCATCCTTTTGAACTTCTAGAACTTTGGCAAATTTCCATTGACTTCTAGGTAAATCTTATTCTTTAACTCTGATGTAGAAGCACGACCATAACCATAACTACTGGCATCTCAAAAGTGATAAAATTCTATTTTCTTGTACTTTCTGAAAGCCTGAGGTACAAAACATTTGGGTATCCGAACCTTTCTCAAGTTTTGCAAGTCTCTTATCCAACTCTCCCACCTTGGCCTCAAATTTTCAGGTATGGGCTCATCCCATCCCAACTTCTGTCTGCATAATTCTTGTAGTCAGGGGCGTACCTAGAGTTCCCCCATAGTGCCCCTCCCGGGGCGAACCCTTTGTTTGGCACCCCCCCCCCCCCCCCAAGAAAGTTAAGAAAACATGCACAAACTTTTTTCAATGTTTTCAATAATATTTATTACAAAACATTCAGACATCCGCATGTGTTTTGCGGATCCGATCCATGTGTCAGTGGATCCGTAAAAATCATACGGACGTCTGAATGGAGCCTTACAGGGGGGTGATCAATGACGGAGGTGATCAGGAAGTCTATATGGGTGATCACCCCCCTGTCATTGATCACCCCCCTGTAAGGCTCCATTCAGACATCCGCATGTGTTTTGCGGATCCGATCCATGTATCAGTGGATCCGTAAAAATCATACGGACCTCTGAATGGAGCCTTACAGGGGGGTGATCAATGGTTCATAAGGGGCATCTCCTCTCCTACATAGCGCCACATACCTCTTACATCCAGTGATGTCACCTTTGATGTAGACGTTCTCTTTCCTCATCTTCTCCATTCAGACCAGACCGCCATGATGATTTTTCTGCCATCTCCCGTCTCTGCAGAGATTGAGAAACAGACATTAGTTTCCTGCCACCCCCAATACTATACTGCAGAAACAGTCCCCCTGGAAATACTACTATAGTGCCCTAGTAATCATGTTCCTCATAGCCCCCAGTAGTAGTAAAGCTCCCCATAATACCCCCTAGTAGTACTAATTTTCCCTATAATATGACAGTACATGAAATACCCCCGCTTAGTGCCCGCAGTTGAGCTAATGTCCCCATAATGTATGCCAGTATAAAATACCCCTATATAGTGCCCCAGTAAATGCCCTCATACTGCTCCTCTCCCCCTTCCCCATAGTGTCCCCCATAATATGCCAGTAAAAAAATGCCCCTTAGTGCCCCCAGCAGATGCCCCTATAGTGCTCCTCCCCCACAATGTACCAGTAAAAAAATGCCCCTTCTTAGTGCCACCATATGCCTCAATAGTGCTCCACTCCCCCATAGTGCCGCTCTCCCCTATAGTGCCTCCCATAATGTGCCAGTAAAAAATGCCCCCTTAGTGCCACCAAATGCCAGTGCCCCCATAATGTTCCAATACAAAAGACCACTTTAGAGCCCCCACTTCCCCATAGTGCCCCCAAATAATGCCCCTATAGTAACACCAGATGCCCCATAGTGCTGCTCTCCCCTATAGTGCCCCCCAGAATGTGCAAATATTTAAAAAAAAAGCCCACAGATACCCCCATAGTGCTCCTCTCCCCCATGGTGCCCCCCCATAATGTGCCAGTAAGAAATGCCCCCATAGTGCCAGCTCCCCCCCCCATAGTGCCAGCTCCCCCCCATAGTGCTAGTTCCCCCATAGTGCCAGCCCCCCCATAGTGCCAGATCTCCCCCATAGTGCCAGCCCCCCCTATAGTGCCAGCTCCCTCTATAGTGTCAGCTCCCCCTATAGTGCCAGCTGTCCCTATAGTGCCCCCCCATAGTGCTAGTTCCCCCATAGTGCCAGATCTCCCCCCATAGTGCCAGCTCCCCCCCCATAGTGCCAGCTCCCCCATAGAGCCAGATCTCCCCCCATAGTGCCAGATCTCCCCCCATAGTGCCAGATCTCCCCCCATAGTGCCAGCTCCCCCCATAGTGCCAGCTCCCCCTATAGTGCCCCCCCATAGTGCTAGTTCCCCCATAGTGCCCCTCCATAGTGCTAGTTCCCCCATAGTGCCAGCTCCCCCCCCCATAGTGCCAGATCTCCCCCATAGTGCCAGCTCCCTCTATAGTGTCAGCTCCCCCTATAGTGCCAGCTGTCCCTATAGTGCCCCCCCCCCATAGTGCTAGTTCCCCCATAGTGCCAGATCTCCCCCCATAGTGCCAGCTCCCCCCCATAGTGCCAGCTCCCCCATAGAGCCAGATCTCCCCCCATAGTGCCAGATCTCCCCCCATAGTGCCAGATCTCCCCCCATAGTGCCAGCTCCCCTTATAGTGCCAGCTCCCCTATAGTGCCCCCCATAGTGCTAGTTCCCCCATAGTGCCCCTCCATAGTGCTAGTTCCCCCATAGTGCCAGCTCCCCCCCCCATAGTGCCAGATCTCCCCCCCATAGTGCTAGTTCCCCCATAGTGCCAGATCTCCCCCATAGTGCCAGCCCCCCCTATAGTGCCAGATCCCTCTATAGTGTCAGCTCCCCCTATAGTGCCAGCTGTCCCTATAGTGCTAGTTCCCCCATAGTGCCAGATCTCCCCCCATAGTGCCAGCTCCCCCCCATAGTGCCAGCTCCCCCTATAGTGCCAGCTCCCCCATAGTGCCAGATCTCCCCCCATAGTGCCAGATCTCCCCCCCCATAGTGCCAGATCTCCCCCCCATAGTGCCAGATCTCCCCCCCATAGTGCCAGCTCCCCCTATAGTGCCAGCTCCCCCTATAGTGCCCCCCCATAGTGCTAGTTCCCCCATAGTGCCCCTCCATAGTGCTAGTTCCCCCATAGTGCCAGCTCCACCCCCCCATAGTGCCAGATCTCCCCCCCCCATAGTGCCAGCCCCCCCAAAGAGGAAAAAAAAACAAAAAAACTAATACTTACCTCCATCAGCTCAGCAGCGATGCAAGCCTTTTCCGGCCTGTGTCCCTGCTGTGTGCTGCCGGGCTCAGGCGTCGCGATGATAATGACATCATCGCTGCCTGAGCCGGCCTCTGATAGGCTGCAGGCATTAGTGCCTGCGGCCTATCAGAAGAACAGGGGAGGGACACGCCTCTCCCTCCCCTGCCCCACAGCACACAGCCGCAATTACATCCAGGGCCGCGCCGCCTGTGGCGATCGGCGGTGCGGCCCAGAAGAATAAAAAATATATTTTTTTTTTTTTAAAGACAGGCGGCCTGGCACCCCCCTTGTGAGTGGCACCCGGGGCGGCCCGCCCCCCCCCCCCCCCACCCCCCCCTTGGTACGCCACTGCTTGTAGTATTTCTTATGCTCTGAGGATTACAGGGGCCAAGAATCCCGATGGATCAAATATAGAAGCCACTGCGGAAAGAGTGGTAGGTCTAGTTGCAATTTTCTCTTCAATAGATACTTCATAGAACTTGTCTTTCTCTACATTCCATCCCAATCCAAGTACGTTTTGAACTGGAAGATGATCGTTGAGATCTACATTCTTCATTGTTGATGCCCGTTCAGAGTCACTGATGGATTCCAGTACCTCCCTGTTGTTTAAGATAAATTTGTGAAGGTGCAGGTTCCCTCTTGTGCATAACTCTTGGCTTTCTTTCACTAGTTTGTTACAAATTCTGTGGACTCTAGACTTATAAGACCATCATCTACATACAAGTTTTTCTTCTGAAAATTTGCTGCTGATGTTCAATCCTTTTCATTCTGATTGGCCAGGTACTTCATACCATAATTGCCGCAACCTAGAGATGATGCTGCTCCCAACAAGTGTACTTTCATTCTGTATTCTGCTGGCTCTGAATCTGTATCTCTGTCCTCCCACCATAGAAACCTCAGGAAGTCTCTATCTTCATTCTTCACATGAAACTGGAGGAACATCTTTTCAACGTCATACATGACCGCTATGGGATACTTTCTGAATCTACAGAGTACTCCAGGCAGAGTGTTTGTAAGATCTGGTCCTTTTAGTAGATAATCGTTCAATGCAACACCATTGTACTTTGCTGAGCAATCAAATACCACTCTAATCTTATCTGGTTTCTTTGAGTGGTAGACACCTTGATGTGGGATGTACCACACTTCTCCTTCTTTAGGTTGGTTATTAACTTTCTCTGCATGTCATTCTTTGAGGATGCCTTCCGTGAATTTCAAATAATCATTCTTGAGTCTGGGATCTCTTCCCATCCTTTAATTCAAACATTTCAATCTTCCTAGGGCAAGATTTCTGTTATTTGGCAGACGAGGTCGTTCTCTGAAAGGTATGGGCATTTCAAGATGACCTTGTTAATTCTGCTAAATACTTTTTTCTAGAGTGTATACGAACTTTATGTCTTCTTGGGATACACTCTTTTCTTTAGAACTTATGTCTGCAAAGTCGGATTCAAGGGTCTTGATTACTTTTGCTGGACTTACAGTTGGTAACTCTTGGACATACTGTATATTTGATGACACAATCCTGTCACCTGTCTTGAGTTTGCGATCTGCTGTTTTCCACTAACAACACCCCTTCCTAGATCAGTTTGAACAGCGTAGGGTTCACCCTTTCCTTCTGTGATTACTTTTTGTGTTACCGAGGCTTAGGGACAATCGTAGCCTATCAACAGTCCAACACCAAACTCTTTCAGCAGGGACATTTCATGTGATATGACAGATAGGTACTCCCATTTATGGGCTGTTTTACAGGTAGATATGCAATCTCGATTTAGAGGTATATCGTCTTTTGTATAAGCTGGAGGTAGTTCTAATGTGAAGTTTGAATGAAGTTCTCTAACTCTCTGACCTTTGACTCTTTGACTGTTCACTTATGTGTCTCTCCCCATCATTGTGGTGAGTTTAAGCTTCACTGGTTCTGTAGCCACTTGTAATTTCTTGCAGATTTCTTGATCAATGAAGGTGACATCACTCTCGGCCTCCAGTAGCAGTTAGGCGTACACCTTCTTGTTCCTCCTTTTAGGATTTGAAATGCACACTGGTACAACTATTGATGTACCATTGCTTTCTCCTTCCCTCACTCTGCAAGAGAATACCGATACTTTCTTTCCTTCATCAGTATCTTTTGGTATTGAGGATTTATCTTTCTTTGTGGTGTAGGATATCGTCCTTTGCAAACGCTGCATGTGGCCTTTTTCTTACACTCCTTAGTAACATTGCCGTTTCTGAGGCTACTTTCACACTAGCGTTCGGGCGGATCCGTTCTGAACGGATCCGCTCATAATAATGCAGACGGAGGCTCCGTTCAGAACGGATCCGTCTGCATTAAAATGGAAAAAAAAAAAGCTAAGTGTGAAAATAGCCTCGGACGGATCCGTCCAGACTTTCAATGTAAAGTCAATGGGCGACGGATCCGCTTGAAGATTGAGTCACATTGTGGCATCTTCAAACGGATCCGTCCCCATTGACTTACATTGTAAGTCTGGACGGATCCGCACGTTCAGCTGTCCGTTCAGCTGTCCGCCTGTCCGTGCGGAGGCGAGCGGAGCGGAGGCTGAACGCCGCCAGACTGATGCAGTCTGAGCGGATCCGCTCCATTCAGACTGCATCAGGGCTGGACGGCTGCGTTCGGGTCCGCTCGTGAGCCCCTTCAAACGGAGCTCACGAGCGGACCGACGAACGCTAGTGTGAAAGTAGCCTTAGACATCCGAAACACAGTTGGTTCTGAAGTACAAACCTTTTCTTTTCATCTGGGGACTTCTCCTTTAATTGTTGGCACTTGTGTATGGAGTGGTTCTCTCCACAGAACATACATTTGAAGGTAGTCAGGAGATTTGTCGGTTCTGTCTCTCTACTGATCCCAGTAGTGACTTTGAACTTGCTCTCGTAGGTATCTGGACATTTAGCTGCTGCGTTGGTTGCAAAGCTAGTTGCTCTTGCATGTCTTATCTCTCTTGCAGGCCTTTCTTTTAAGGATTTTAAGACGTAAGATGATGTTACTGGATTACATGCTATCCGTGCTTCCTTATTGACGAACACAGAGAACTCTTTAACCGCCTCTGGACCGCCTAACGCAGGATCGCGTTCCGGAGGCAGCTTACTCACGCACCTTCACGCGCCGGCTATTGATCTCGCAAGACGCCAGATTTCCTGTGAACGCGCGCACACAGACGCGCGCGTTCACAGGAACTGCAGGTAAGTCAGTGGATCTACAGCCTGCCAGCAGCGATCGTTCGCTTACAGGCTATAGATGCGATTTTTCTAACCCCTAAAAGGTATATTAGACGCTGTTTTGATAACAGCATCTAATATACCTGCTACCTGGTCCTCTGGTAATCCCTTTTGCTTGGATCGACCACCAGAGAATACAGGCAGCTCTGTAATAAGTAGCACCAAACACCACTACACTACACCCCCCGTCACTTATTAACCCCTTATTAACCCCATATCACCTTCCCTGTCATTGATCACCCCCTGTCATTGCTCACCCCCCTGTAAGGCCCCATTCAGAAGTCAGTATGTGTTTTGCGGATCCGATCCATGGATCCGCGGATCCGTAAAACACATACGGACGTCTGAATGGAGCCTTACAGGGGGGTGATCAATGACAGGGGGGTGATCACCCCATACAGACTCCCTGATCACCCCCCTGTCATTGATCACCCCCCTGTAAGGCTCCATTCAGACGTCCGTATGTGTTTTGCGAATCCGATCCATGGATCCGCGGATCTGCAAAACACATACGGACGTCTGAATGGAGCCTTACAGGGGGGTGATAAATGACAGGGGGTGATCACCCTATATAGACTCCCTGATCACCCCCCTGTCATTGATCACCGCCCTGTAAGGCTCCATTCAGACGTCCGTATGTGTTTTGCGGATCCATGGATCCACGGATCCGCAAAGCACAGACAGCCGGCAATGTGCTTTCCGCATTTTGCGGATCCGCACATTGCAAGAACTATATAGAAAATGCCTTTTCTTGTCCACAACAATTGCAGACAAGAATAGGACATGTTCTATAGGCTCTACAAAAAACGCAGTGTTCGCCCAATCAGGCCTGATCTCGTGCGCATACTTGCATTCAGTCCGCCCCACCACAGTGACAGAATTTTTTTTTCTGATCACTGCAAAAACACCGTAAAATCGCTGCGGCGCTATAAAAAGATCACTTTTGAGGGGCATGGCGAGTTCATAGAAGATTTTTATATTTTTTTTAAAGTTTGCAGAAATTGTTTTTTTTGTTTTGTTTTTTGTTTTTTCTTACAAAGTCTCATATTCCACTAACTTGTGACAAAAAAATAAAATCTCACATGAACTCACCATACCCCTCACGGAATCCAAATGCATAAAAATTTGTAGGCATTTATATTCCAGACTTCTTCTCACGCTTTAGGGCCCCTAAAATGCCAGGGCAGTATAAATACCCCACATGTGACCCCATTTCGGAAAGAAGACACCCCAAGGTATTCGCTGAGAGGCATATTGAGTCCATGAAAGATTGAACTTTTTGTCACAATTTAGCGGAAAGGCAGACTTTCTGAGAAAAAAACAAAAAAAAAACAATTTCCGCTAACTTGTGCCCAAAAAAAAAATACTTCTATAAAAAATTTTTTTTTTTAAATCATCATTTTCCGCTAACTTGTGACAAAAAATTAAAACTTCTATGAACTCACTATGCACTTCAGCGAATACCTTAGGGTGTCTACTTTCCGAAATTGGGTCATTTGTGGGGCGTTTCTACTGTCAGTGCATTGTAGAACCTCAGGAAACATGACAGGTGCTCAGAAAGTCAGAGCTGCTTCAAAATGCGTAAATTCACATTTTTGCACCATAGTTTGTAAACGCTATAACTTTTGCGCAAACCAATAAATATACACTTATTCCATTTTTTTATCAAGGACATGTGGAACAATAAATTTAGAGAAAAATTTATATAGAAATGTAGTTTTTTTAAAAACATTTTACAACTGAAAGTGAAAAATGTCATTTCTTTGCAAAAATGTCGGTAAATTTTGATTAATAACAAAAAAAGTAAAAATGTCAGCAGCAATGAAATACCACCAAATGAAATCTCTATTAGTGAGAAGAAAAGGAGGTAAAATTCATTTGGGTGGTAAGTTGTATGATCGAGCAATAAACCGTGAAAGTAGTGTAGTGCAGAATTGTAAAAAGTGGTCTGGTCATTAAGGGTGTTTAAGCTAGGGGAGCTGAGGTGGTTAAACATGGGAAGTTGTTGCCTAGATCTAACTGTTCAGTCACATAGCGATTCCATCTAGAAGCCACTTCTTCAGGTAGCTTGGTTAGCATCCTGTGGTTTTCTAGATAGTCGTTCAGTACTTCTAGAATAAATAATAGTAGGTTCTGGAGCGGGAAGTCTAGTTAGGACTGTTCTCTGTGGTCTTGATGGGAAAATGGTTGTAACATTCTCCTGATCATTGCCACGGCATCTAGGAATTCAATCATCCGGTTCTATTTTCTCTCTTAGTTCTGAATTAGGTGAGTCCCTATCTTCTTTTCCGGTAGAGATAGAGGGTAAATCCACACACCTTTTTCCTAACACTGGGCTAGGCCTCTCTTTGTCTTTCTGAGCAGGGATGGGAGGATAATGACTTATTTCTTCACTACATGCTGGAGATTTCCTTTTATTCTCTTGAACGTATGAAGGAAAATAGGAGTCTGTTTCTTCACTTGGTACAGATTTGAACCTATGACTACTCTGATTCATATCCTCTTCATGTGCTCTGAGTCTGGCTTCTATGATCTTTACTTCTTTCTGCCTTTCCAGACTTTTCATCTTTTGGCGCTGTGCCTCTATTTCAGCTTCCATTTGATGGCACTGTGCCTCCATTTCAGCTTCCATCTGATGGCGTTGTGCATCCATTTCAGCTTCTAATTGATGGCGCTGTGCTTCCATTTAACAGCGCTGTGCGTCGATGGCAGCTTCCATTTCAATTTCTGGTCTCTTGACAGCAAGTTGTTCAGCTAATTCCTTTCTTTTGGCTCAAGTATTTGAGGACTCTGATATATGGGTGGCACTTCTGCTAGCGAAGGAAGTCACACTTGAGATTGTGGTTCCACCTAAGGACCTAGCATAGTCTCTCATAAAAATCTCATTCATTCTACTTCTTGCATTAACTTCTTCATAATTAGCTGCAAATGAAAGTTCTCTCATGAGCTTTACTAAATCTTTAGTGACTGCAGTACGTGTCCATGTTCCTTACACGGAAAGGTGTCGTAAACGACCGCAGGTTGACACATGCTGCCATAAACTCTGATTCAGATTCTTCTACCGTCTCTACCATATCACTCAAGTTCCTTTTAATACTTGCTTTAGCTTTCTACGAATGTCTTTAATGTATGATTTCCACCTATCATACATCCGGGCAAACTTTTTCTCTTTTAATGCTGCTTCCTGCTCCAAGGTTTCCAGCATCGTTAAGGTCGGTTTTCTGGCACGTAATGAGCATCTTAGTTGATCTGCTTGGGCTATATTTGTTTGATGCAAGACTAATGCTGCATCAGACTCTTCTGCCTCAGACAGGTTCCCTTGCTCTTCAACCTCTACTCTATCTATCTTTGTATCCTCCAACAGTGGCATGGTAATACTAGGCTCAGACATTTTACTTTCAATGCTATTACAATCAATACAAATAATAAGATGTGTTTCACTTTATTTGCAATACTGACAAATGCAGAAATAAATTACTTTCACTTTAAATGCAATACTGACAAAATGCAGATATAAATGACTTTCACTTTAAATAGTTGCTGCGCGGCGGTATATGCCGGTGCTTCACTGCTCTAATGCGCTCTTTACTGTGCAAGTTGAGGAACGCTATCACTTCGCCCTCTGAGGGAAATAGTTCCAACGTGGCAGGTGCAGCACTATGAAGTGCCTTTTGTGCTGTGACATTTTAAGAATTTTGATATCTCTGACTTTTAGTCTAACCAGACTGTCTATTACTCTGTAATTCCTCTAGCGCTGTTCGGAAACAGTAGGTTTAAAGAGTACACCAAATGCTTGAAATAACTTCTTTATTAACTTCAACTTTTCTTCATATATAACACTGCCGCCTCCACAGCAGATAGTCCATGTACATTACACGTGTTGAAAAGATATCACTGTTCAATCTTGTCATTCAACATAAAATGGTGGATATATTTTTCTATTGAGCATTAGTACTCTACCCTTTAAGTTATTTAAGCACTTTATGATCTCTCTGAGAGGTATATCTGAAGTCTAACTAATAGTTCACTTTCTGAATTTGGTCGCAATTTGCAATAGGCAGTTATTAGTAACTATTAGCAGATTGGTTGAGTATGATCTGATATGGTTGTATGCAATTTGGATTGCAATATGGAATTTGAATTTGGATTGTGAACTTTGTAGTTTGCAATTTAATTTGCAGTTTGCAATTTAATTTGCAGTTTGCAATTTAATTTGTATTTTGCAATTGTATTGTATTTACAATTGGGGGAACTGTAAGTAAACACACATATAACTGGTTCAGTATACAGTTCTAATCACTCTTTTAACAGTAGGAACATTATATAACTGTTTTAAATACCTATTTTGGCCTCTCTGCTTCCATAATACACTGCTCTTAGTGGAGTGAATGTCTGTTCAGCTTCTCTCTCTGGTGGATAATAATTTCTAGCAGCTCCTGCTAGGGGAATTTCTTACACAGGCTGTGTGTGAGGCTGGCTGTGATTGGTCAAAACTCTTGCTGTGTGTGAGGCTGGATGTGATTGGTCTAGACTCCTGCCCAGCAACAACAGTTTAACTCTATGCTTTCTGTTGTTTCTGCTGTGTCATTGAGCTTACCTCACATCCATATAATGAATCTTAGAGGCATATTATCTTTTCTGCCTCTGTGAACACAATATATAACAGTTTTATGACATCCAAACATGAAGTCACTGTAAATATCTCTTTTGTCTTTAACACACAAACATAGGAACTGTATTAAGGTTATTGGCAGGTCTAGCTGTGTAAATATATAAGCTATATTAGCAACCTAGGACAGGTCTTAGCTGGCCAGCTACATGCTGGTGTTTTTTAGACCAACAATTGCCGTATTTACCTGACTATAAGTTGCTGACTATAGGAAGAACCCAGGTAAAAACAGCATAAAATATGAAAAC
This sequence comes from Bufo gargarizans, assembly GCF_014858855.1. Taxonomy (NCBI): domain Eukaryota; kingdom Metazoa; phylum Chordata; class Amphibia; order Anura; family Bufonidae; genus Bufo; species Bufo gargarizans. The sequence goes on from NC_058081.1 coordinate 545,846,073, forward strand.
AATATTTCATACTAATTTAAACTTCCCTGGTGGTCTAAGAAAGTAGAGGTGTAACTAAATTTCGTAATTTAAACTTAATAACAATAATAGTAACAATAACATTAATGATACTGTTCACTCATCGACCCCTTTTTCCCACCCAGATATAAATGTACGTCCCAAGTCCGAGAGGGATGCATGTAGAGGGCTCACAAGGTGAAAACGCTCCAAAGGCAGTGGGTGCCGGCTGTGTAATACAGCTGATAAAATATCATCACTGCAATCATCTTCTTTTCTTTTGCTGTTTTATTTCATAATATTGAATAAATAATAATACATCAGTTCAATTGGCAGTATGGGTCCATAAAGTATAACAATTATGATAATGGATAATACGGCTCATGTTGTCAAGACGTTTCGATCCAAGAAGGGACCTTTTTCAGTATCATGAGCCTAATAGACAAAAACATGTATATCAGTATATAGAACATTTAGCATGTATAATTTCAGGTAGCATATATAATATAAACATGTGTATTATATCAAAGCTGAAGACTATAAGTTCATAACACTACTAGAAAGTCTGTTCGGAGGTATTCATAAAAGTCATCAATGGCAAGATCATCAATACCTGTGTCATACGCTGATAGAGTCATATGCCGATAGAGCATGGGTGGTGTTGATAATCACCGATAATCAGGATCGGCTCTGATTGGTCGGCTGGGTTGGGCAGTTCAAATTACTGCAGCGCTCCTCTACTCCTCCTTTTGTGTCCGGGAGCCAAGGGAGCTGCACGTTGATCTCCAGAGCTGCAGGGATTATCAGCCAGCACCCCCATCTGTGCCCAGCACCACCACCTTCACCAATGTATTTAGGGAAAGGTTAGGGACAGGTTAGGTAGGGATATTCAGGGAGAGTTAGTGAGAAAAAAAAAAGTTTTGGATTGCATGACCCTAAATCGGGTGTCTGGGGTAACCCTAGACCCCCCAGGGATGCTGCAACTTGCCCCCCTGCCCCCCCCCACAACTTTTTTTGGGGGTGCAAGCAGTTATTTTTATTTTTTTCTGCGTAATCTGACTGTGGCCGACACTATTAGCGCATCGCACAGCCCACCGCTGATCAGCTTTAGACGGCTGATCAGTGAGTTTGAATTATTATTTGTTTTTTTCACTTTTTTTGCCCTTTTTTTTTTTGTCTGTTAGGTTTAGGGTAAGTTCGTGAACATCTGAGCCCCCACACACATACACGCCAAATAAAGTTTAACAGGCACGCACACATGCACACACACACTCCCCTATGGCCCACCGGATGTTCTCGGCCGAGGATGCATACGCCCAGCTTGCCTCTGAGTCCGAGAGCCCCAGGGAGGACAAGGATGACCCCACTTTCCTTTTGTTATCCGTGTCATCCTCATCATCTAGCGATGATGATGAGCCCACAAGGAGGCGGAGAGCGAGGGGACCACCATGCTAGGGACCCTGTGGCCCACACTAGTACGAGCAGCTCTGGGGTTCATACTAGTTTTCCAGTCCACCAAATCAGTCCACCTGAGCCCCCTGCCGGTGAACTTGTCTGGTGTACCCCAGAGCATTTTGAGCCTGTGATTCCTGATTTTGTAGGCCAATCAGGAATCCAAATTTCCACAGTGGGCTTCACTGAATATGACTATTTTAGTCTTTTTTTCAGTGACCACTTTGTAAATCTAATGGTGGAGCAGACAAACCTGTACGCCCAACAGTTCGTTGCTCAACACCTGGGCTCCTTTTTGGCTAGGGCCGGTGGCTGGACTCTGGTCAGTGCAGCCGAGATGAGGACATTTTGGGGCCTTGTGCTGCACATGGGCCTAGTCAAATAACCTAGTGTCAGGCATTACTGGAGTGGGGACGTCCTCTACCAGACCCCACTTTACAGAACGGCCATGACACGTACCCGGTTTGAGGCCATCCAGAAATGCCTGCATTATGCAGATAATGCAGCATGTCCCCCCCAGAGTGATACTGCCTATGACCCCCTGTACAAAATCAGGCCAGTCATCGATCACTTTGGGGCCAAATTTGTGTAGGTCTATGTACCTGAAAGGGAGGTCGCGGTTGTATGAGTCTTTCATTGCTTTCAAGGGGAGACTCATTTTCCGCCAGTATGTTCCCTCAAAGCGGGCGAGGTATGGCGTGAAGCTGTACAAACTTTGTGAGAGTACCTCAGGGTACACTTACAAGTTTTGTGTGTATGAGGGGTGAGATTCCCGTATTCAACCCCCAGAATGTCCCCCCACTCTAGGTGTTAGCCGGAAACTTGTGTGGGACCTTATGCACCCACTGCTAGATAAGGGTTACCACCTGTACGTGGATAACTTTTATACTAGTGTCCCCTTGTTCCAGTCCCTCACCGCCAGATCCACGTCTGCTCGTGGGACCGTGCGGAAAAATCAACGTGGCCTCCCTACCCACCCCCTCCAGGTACCTATCCCCAGGGGTGCGACCCGTGCCCTTACCAGTGGAAACCTGTTGCTAGTCAGATATAAGGACAAGAGGGATGTCCTTGTAATGTCCACAATTCACAGTAATGGCATCACCCCTGTCCCTGTGCGAGGTTCCGCGGCAACGGTCCTCAAGCCCGATTGTATCGTCGACTACAATCGGTATATGGGAGGAGTTCTTCTCTCTGATCAAGTCCTCAATCCATATAATGCCATGCGCAAAACCCAGGCATGGTACAAAAAAGTTGCGGTCTACTTGGTACAGGTTGAATTGTACAACTATTTTGTGCTGTCCCGGATCGCTGGCAACACAGGGAAATTCCTTCAGTTCTATGAGGCAGTCCTCAAGCCCCTGATCTTTTCTGACCGGGAAAGAGCAGGCTGGAGTACCTGGGGAACTGGAGGCGCCCGGATTGTCCCTGGCCAACCCTTTCCAGGTGTGGTCCCCCATACTGGAAAGAAGGGACAGACCCCAAAAAAGTGCAGAGTGTGTCACAGGAGGGGGATACGGAAGGACACCACTACTCAGTGTTACACGTGCCCCGATCATCCGGGCCTCTGCATTGACGGTTGCTGCAGGGAGTACCACACTTCCATGGAGTACTAAATTTATATTTCCCTTCCCCAATTTAAAACTAAAATAAATAAATAAAGTAGACATATTAGGTATAGTCATGTGTCCCCCAAAATAGTGCCAATAAAACCGTTCTCTCATCCCGCAAAAAATAATCGGCAAAAAAAAGAGATACTAAAATGTTTTTTTTGTTTATAAAAAGATAATATAGCGTAAAACATAAATAAATTAAAAATAAGTAGACATATTAAGTATTGTCGCGTCTGTAAGAATCTTCTCTATAAAAATATGACCTAACCCCTCAGATGAACACGGTCAAAAGAATAAAATAAAAACGGTGCAAAAAAAGGTATTTTTTTGTCATCTTACATCACAAAAGTTGTAATAGCAAGCAATCAAAAAGTCATATGCTCCCTAAAATAGTGCCAATAAAACCGTCCTCTCATCCCGCAAAAAATGAGCCCCTGCCTAAGATAATCGACTAAAAACTAAATAAAACAAACTTTTAGACTATGGAGATACTAAAATGTTTTTTTTTTTATTATAAAAAGATAATATAGTGTAAAACATAAATAAATAAATGAATAAAAAGTAGACAAATTAGGTATTGTTGCGTCCGTAAGAATCTGCTCTATAAAAATACCCCATGACCTAACCCCTCAGATGAACACGGTCCAAAAAATTAAATACAAACAATGCCAAAACAGCCATTTTTTGGCAAATTTTCCATTTTAATTTTTTTTTTTCCAGTAACAAAGCAAGGGTGAACAGCTAAACAAAACTTCATATTTATTACCCTGATTCTGCAGTTTACAGAAACACCCCATATGTGGTCGTAAACTGCTGTATGACCAAACGGCAGGGCGTAGAAGGAAAGGAACGCCGTATGTTTTCTGGAAGGCAGATTTTGATGGCCTTTTTTTTGGCACCATGTCCCATTTGAAGCCCCCCTGATGCACCCCTAGATTAGAAACTTCATAGAAGCAACCCAAGCTAAGAAACTACACCCCTTAAGGTATTCAAAACTGATTTTAAAAACTTTATTAACCCTTTAGGTGTTCCTCAACAGTTTATAGCAAATGGAGATGAAATTTCAGAATTTATATTTTTGGTAACCTTGCCTCAAAAAATGTAAACTAAAAATCATATGTACCCTAAAAATAGTCCCAACAAAACTGCCACCTTATCCCATAGTTTCCAAAATGGGGTAACTTTTATGGAGTTTCTACTCTAGGGATGCATCAGGGGGGCTTCCAATGGGACATGGTATAAATAAACCAGTCCAGCAAAATCTGCCATCCAAAAACCACATGGTGCACCTTTCCCTCTACGCCCTACTGTGTGCCCGTACAGTAATTTACGGCCACATATGGGGTGTTTCTTCAAACTACAGAATTGAGGCAATAAATATAGCATTTTATTTGGCTGTTAACCCTTGCTTTGTAACTGGAAAAAATGTATTAAAATTGAAAATTTTCCAAACTTTTTTTATCTCCATTTGCCATTAACTCTTGTGGAACACCTAAATGGTTAACATAGTTTAGAAAATCAGTTTTGAATACCTTGAGGGGTGTAGTTTCTGAAATGGGGTCATTTTCGGGTGGTTTCTATTATGTAAGCCTCACAAAGTGACTTCAGACCTGAACTGGTCCCTAAAAACTGGGTTTTGCTTCTACTTCTAAGCTTTGTAACGTCCCCAAAAACTAAAATGGTATTGCCAAAATGATCCAAACATGAAGAATAATTTCCAATAGGTCAGGGTGATTACGCGCGGCTTCCAGGATGGCGGACTTTACGGGAAAGTTCAAAAACTTACAAATAATGTTCCTGGGTGGTTCAGTCGGTTTGGGTTTAGGGCGAAGGGCTCTGTGAGCCCGTTCAATGACCACATCTTGCGGGAAGGCGGGACCCAGTAACGAGCCGCATATGGTTAGGATAGCCGGAGGTATATCGCTCGGTGGTACCGACTCAGGAACCCCTCTAAACCTTAAGTTGTTGCAGCGCCCCCTGTTTTCTTGATCTTCAAGGGCACTATGAAGCTCGTTTAGGTGGGCAGTGCAACGGCGGAGTGAGGCCGATACTGCAGTTTGGTGATTTAAGGATGTGATTTGGTGGGATTCCAGTGTCTCCACCCGTTCCCCAATGTGTCTCACCTCTTGCCTGCATGCCGACAGCTCCGTGAGAATAGGTTCCATTACCCTGTTAAGGGCCCGATCTAGGTATTTTCTTGTCAGGGGTAGATCGGAGCTGGCCTGGATATCTTCCGCTTCGCTTTCTCCCTCTGAGTGAGCAGGAGCGCGCTTCGATGCCTTGGGCTGTGAAACCAGCGCCATTTTGGATTCTCTAGATGCGACTGTGGCCGCTTTCTTGAGAAATTTCTCCATATCTCTGCCTGCGATCTGACCCTTGGGGGTAGCAAGATGTTCTCCTTGCTTAGGGTTCCCGATTTTCACCATTCTCGCTTGTTTGTGCTGAAAAATGCTCGTGTTAGAGACGAACCTCCTAGCAGAGTAGTGACTATGCGTCCATCTCCGTCTGGAGCAAGCTCCGCCCCCCCATGACGCACTGTTATGAGGGATCTGTGGATGACAATGTTATGGAGGTTCTGTGGCTGATGCACTGTTATGGGTGATCTGTGACTGATGCACTGTTATGGGGGATCTGTGGGTGACACACTGTTATGGGGGACCTATGGCTGACACACTGTATGGGGGATCTGTGGCTGATGCACTGTTATGGTGAATCTGTAGCTGACGCACTGTTATGGGGGACTTTTGGATGACACACTGTTATGGGGGATCTGTGGATGTCACACTGTTATGGGGATCTGTGGATGACACACTGTTATGGGGGATCTGTGGATGATGCACTGTTATGGGGGATGTGTGCTGTGACACATAGGGCCATGAGGGGGACCAGCATAAGACGCTATATGTGTTAATGACACATATAGCATCTTATGCTGGTCCCCCTCATGGCCCTATGTTTCCATGTTTCACAGCATTACTTTATTAATATGTGTCCCATTACACTTGCAACACGCCAGACCTGCAGGGTATAGCGACAGTGAGGTCACGGTATGGGCAATCGAGGGTTACTCACTTTTTGGAGGACCCTGGGCAGGCATGTAGCAGTGAATGAGAGGCAGACACTAATTCCTCTGTGGCACACTCTGGGTGTAGAGACCTGGCCTGATGTTGGGTGAGGTGCCCTGGTTGTTGCAGGCGTTTAGAGTGCCTGAGGCAAGGTCCCTTTAAGGTTCGTGACGCCAGTGCCTGTAATGGTGGCACACCGGTTTTCAGTAGCAATAAGTGAGGTACACAGGTGGTATAGTGAACCAAACGTTGCTTTACTTAAACAGTCCAACTTTGTACATCAAGATGGCAATGCAGTTCCTTATATCAAGTACTTCACAAGCAGGCCTCAATACAAACACTGGCAGGTATAATTCGGTGCAATGTACTCAGAGGGTAAATCCACAATACACTCAGAATCAGGTTGTACCTTTCCTCAGAAATAGTGTACACTGTTCTTTTAGAACTCCTGTCTGGTTTCTACCCCAAGGCCCGGATGCCTAAATGCTGGCTTAAATCCTTGGTAAAATATATCTTCCTCCCGTATGGATTCTTGCTTTACTTTTATAGTTCCTCTGCCCATTAGCTTACTTATCTGAGCCGACGACACTGTCTCTGCTTGGCTTGAGGGTAACTGCAGGTTTTCTCCCAGGAGGTGCTGTCCTACTACTGGGGTATCTCAACTGAGCTATCCTTAGCCTCAGGAGCTTCAGGCTGACGAGGTAACTCCTCTAGTCCCCTGGAATACACTACGGTCTCCAAGCAGGCTGTACTCCATCTAGCCCCTTGGTGCAGCTAGAAACCAGGACTATCCAGCTGCATGTCAGGAGGAGGCCCTCAGCATATCCTGGGCTGGTGCCTTCTCACTTCTGTCTCCACAGACTCCTGACTATGACCTAACCACTCCCTGTCTGGGCCTGGACATTTATACATGGGGCTCTTTATCTCCCTCTAGTGTCTGGAATGCTAAATTACACCCCACTAGGCCTGCAAAGCATATAACAGGGAAAACCATTGCATGTAAAACACACAGTCAATTACATTAAATGCATAGATCAATACAATATCACTGTCCCTTGTGAGTAGAAGTACACGCTACCCAATTGACCCTTGTGTAGTGCCCACTCCTACCTAGTGGGACACTACACACTCTGCGCACAGCAGCCTCTTTGTATGTAAAGTCTATTTCTTTAATGCTGAAGCAATCGCTTTCCTTTGTTAAACTAGCCTAATCACCTGAAACAGTACTCACTCTATGAATGCAACGGTCCAGCCTGCGCGTGACGTCACTCAGTCAGTCACGCTCCTCCCACTTCATTAATGAAGCAGGAGCGCGAAAGACTAACTGACGTCATGCGCCAGCCGGACCGCTGCATTCATAGAGTGAGTACTGTTATAGGCGATTAGGCTAGTTTATCAAAGGAGAGCGATTGCTTCAGCATAAAAAAAATTAACTTTACATACAAACAGACTGCTGTCCGCGGGGCCTGGCGTAATACAGTGACTGCAGTGCAGCATACAGGCCAGCGATACATCAGTGTCAGCCATGTAAAAATGACAAGATCGCTTTATAAGACGCACTGCCATTTCCCCCCCACTTTTGGGGGGAAAAGTGCGTCTTATAAAGCGAAAAATACGGTAATAAAAAAAAAAAATTGGGGTGTTGTTAATTATATTCAAACTAGCAGCATATGAACGTGTTAACTACACCAATACACAGGGTAGTGCACTAGGGTAGTGCACAGGGTAGGACATTATCTGAGAAGCCCAAAAATGTCTGGGCTATAGAAGGGTTCCAAACGAAAGACCCAGAGCCAGAATGTGGGTAGAAGCAGCACCATCTATCTGACCAGAAGCAGTGGTGGTAGTAGTATTCCAATCCACAGTTGTTCCTGTTGGATTCGGAAACATTATAGTTGAGGAGAATGAGGATGAGATTGTGGATTAGATGGCTCATTCTTCCTCTCAATCGCGGCTTGATAATGTGGAGGTGACTTCAGAGTCTGACACCATGCCATGGAACCAGGGGTCACAGGGTTCCTCCGGGTCCTCCTCCTTGCAATCCCAAAGAAGGATTTCAGTGGAGTCCTCCCAGTCTGCACTGCCCCTGTCTAGAGGGGCGCTTTCCTTTTTCCTAAGAATTGGCAAGAAAGCCCCACCACGCCCTACGGCAGATAGTCAAGAGAATCACCCTGTTGACGACTTGTGTGATAGCAGTCAGCGTTTATACTGCCCTGAGGAGGAGGAGGTTACAGACCCCAGGCATAACCATGTTGGTGGTGGTAGTAGTAGTTGCCCCCATAGCTTCACTATTGGCATTGGGGGCAGCAACAGTGATAGTTGGGGAAGAGAAGGGGGACAAAGAACCCACCATTATATCCCACAGTCTGATAGAAGCAAAAGGGTGAGGGACCTGGGAGCCGTATCAGGGTGCTGAGGAGAAGGCAACATCAAAGGAGGAGGGTGTTGGCAGAAGCAATAAAGATCAGAGGCCACGTACCTCCCAAGGAATATCCTTGGCCACGTATTCTTCAGGATCTGGGGATGCTGTTGACGGGATCTGGGGATGCAGTGGGTGGGTTAGGCCCAAAAATGCCGGAGGTAAGCCCAGCTCGGCTGCCTCTACTTCTGTGTGAGTATCTCCCATTGGTCAGTTTTTCTCCATGTTGCTGTGCAGTGACCGGACCGCAGGGGCGCAATGTGTGAGTGCAGTGTCCTGATGGGTGTAGTAGTTGGTTCTCACGTTTCTGCAGCTCCCTGGGCTGTCGTGTAGTTATTAGTGATGAGCAGCAGTAATTAGAATATTTCACATTTTAGCAGGTCTGGCTACAGATTACTGATTGGTGCACTAAGTATTGTTGTGAACTTCTCATTGGCCCACAAGCAAGAAGCAGAGAGGAATCATGTGTTCAGATGAAAAAAAAAATGCTGAATATTCGATATAACAAATATACGGCATAGCACTATATTATAAATATTTGCGAATTCTCGAACTGGCGATATTCACAATAAAAATTCTCTATTTGAATATTTGTGCTCAACACTAGCAGTGATGGGAAGGATAGCACTGGATTCCTTTGGGGTACACTCTGGTGTTGAGGGATCTCCTGCCAGATGGTAGTGAAGGTGCCCTTGATGGTACAGGGCTTTAGGTGCAGGGAAGGCAGGGTCCCTGAGGTTCGTGATACTAGCACCCTTGGGTGCAAATGAAGTGTGTAAATAAAAAGGAGTTAGTTTGTAATCCACACAATGCACATTTAAGTTAGCTGTGGCTGCAATCTAAGTAACAGTAATAGATATGTTTTGCCTTCCTGGTTTACTCACAATTTGCATAAGCATTGTCCCCACTGGAATACGGAATGCGGCTATACAGTTAGCACTTCACTGTAGACTGTGAACAGGCACTGGAGGCTAACTCCTGTCTCACAATGGTTGCTAGAGGGGTCCATAGGCTAAGGCAGGGGCGTACCTAGAGCATTTGGCACCCGGGGCAAACCCTTTGTTTGGCCCCCCCCCCCCAAGAAAGTTAAGAAAACATGCACAAACTTTTTTCAATGTTTTCAATAATATTTTTACATGTAAGGCTCCATTCAGATGTCCGTATGATTTTTACGGATCCATGAATACATGGATCGGATCCGCAAAACACATACGGACGTCTGAATGGAGCCTTACAGGGGGGTGATCAATGACAGGGGGTGATCAGGGAGTGTATATGGGTGATCACCCCTCTGTCATTGATCACCCCCCTGTAAGGCTCCATTCAGACATCCGCATGTGTTTTGCGGATCCGATCCATGTTTCAGTGGATCCGTAAAAATCATACGGACCTCTGAATGGAGCCTTACAGGGGGGTGATCAATGACAGGGGGGTGATCAGGGAGTCTATATGGGGTGATCAGGGGTGATCAGTGGTTCAAAAGGGGTTAATAAGTGACAGGGGGGGGTGTAGTGGTGTTTTGTTGTACTTTACAGAGCTGCCTGTGTCCTCTGGTGGTCGATCCAAACAAAAGGGACCACCAGAGGACCAGGTAGCAGGTATATTAGACGCTGTTATCAAAACAGCGTCTAATATACCTGTTAGGGGTTAAAAAAATCACATCTCCAGCCTGCCAGCGAGCGATCGCCGCTGGCAGGCTGGAGATCCACTCTCTTACCTTCCGTTGTAATTAAGGGGGGGTGTTATCAAGGGAGGGGGTGTAATTAAGGGGAGAAGAGAGGGTGTAATTAAGGGGGGGGTGCAGGATTTGTTCATTTTATTGATGGGGATTTGGATTTTTTTTCTTTTTGGTGCAGATGGAAAGTAATTTTTTTTTAAGGGGGTGCAGGCTGCACCCCCTTAAAAAAAATCACTTTCCATCTGCACCAAAAAGAAAAAAAATCCAAATCCCCATCAATAAAATGAACAAATTCTGCACCCCCCCCTTAATTACACCCTCTCTTCTCCCCTTAATAACAAACCCCCCCCTTAATTACACCCCCTCCCTCCCTCCCCACCTTAATTACACGGTACACCCCGACCCCCCCCCCCTTAATTACACAATTATTTACTTAACTTTACTTGTGTGTGTCTCACATTTATTTTGATGATGCCCCCCGCCGTCCGGCCGTCCGACCGCTGCGCTGGTATAATAGATCGAGCATGGATGGGATCCTTCTGATCCGTGAAGGCGGCGGCGCGGCGTCAGCGTCGTGACGTCGTCACGTCATGTTGCACGCCGCCCGCCGCCGCAATAATCCTTCTTCCACCGGACCGAAGCCGGCGCCTGGCGCAGAGTCGCGTCGCACGGTCGCTGCAGTGGATGGAGCCGGGGACGGGTGACTCCGGCGTCAGCACCCCCCTTGTGAGTGGCACCCGGGGCGGCCCACCCCCCCCCCGCACCCCCCTTGGTACGCCACTGGGCTAAGGTAACACTCTCACCTCCACTAGGCTCTCCTTATACACTCTTACACACTGGATCACGTTTGTCCATCCTTTGAGGCCTAACCTTGTGCTGGACACAACTCAGAAGGGTAGCTAAATGTTAGCTTATTTCCAGGTCCAGCAGGTCCAGCCCTAGCTTTGGTCCTCCACTTCCGTTATCTGTCCCTTTCAGTCTGGCTGAGGCATCTGACTTCTGTAGGTCTGATGCTGTAGGTAGCCTTCTTCAACTGGGAGCTAAACTTGTGCAGCCCTTGTTGCACTTCTCTCACGGAACTTAATTTGGACTGTTCTCCACTCACTCTATATATATATATATAGTGCCAGAGCACCACCTAGGGGTGATTAGATGTAATGACGTGTAAGGCGTAAACAGCCTTTTAGAAGGAATTACAGGAATATACTACATAGCATAGCAGGATTTACTGCAAATACCCCTAAACATACAGGGCCCCACTTCTAATATGTAGTGGGCCACTGCAGCTGGACGACAAAAGCATTGACTTGTGCCATATGTGCAAGAGCAAAATAAAACGTGGGCACCACAGCTCTATTAAACCATATAAAGCAGCATCACCCCTCTGGACAAACAGTGATGGAATGAGTGGCCAGGTAACAACACGCCCAGCAATCCGTTGGTGTGCAAGCTTAATTCCCACCTGACCAAGTCACTGGAGGTGCAGTTGCTGCTGTACCATTTAGTCGAGTCTGCTGCCTTTAGGTAACTAAAGGCGTGCCTCAGCCTCCCTGGAAGATTCCTAGCTGCCATTATTTCTCAAATAAAGCCATCCCGGCCTTGTACTATCATGTGGCGGACAACTTGGGCCTCCTCCTGCGATTCTCGCTGTATGGCAAGGTTCACGCCACGGTGGACACCTGGAGCAGCTCTTATGGGCAGGGACAGTACATGTCTTTCATGGCCCATTAGGTCAATGTTTTTTCCGGCAGCAGTGAGGCAGCACCCAAACAAGGAGGCTAGATTCTTTTGGCCCCTCCACAATTGTGTCGGCCTGGCTCCCACACCAGGCACTTATCCATCTTTTTCTCCATGGACATGTTTCGGTCCCCAGCAGCAGCAGGGCACAGGATCTCTAGCACTACCCCTCCTTCCTATCACATGTGTCAGATCAAGCATTGTCACGCAGTGTTGGAGCTGATTGGCCTGGAAGGAGTAGCCACACCAGCAAGCAGTTGCTCAAGTACATCAAGCAGCAAGCATCCCGCTGGCTGTTACCCCACCAATTCCAACTGGGCAAGATGGTCAATGACAATGGGCTACCCTGAACGTTGACGAAGTAACACATGCTCCCTGCATGGTGCACGTCATCAACCTAGTGGTGCAGCACTTTCTAAATAAGTACACTGGCTTGTGCAAGGTGGTGGCAATGTCCCGGAGACTGTCCAAGCACTTCAGCCATTCTTATGTGGTGAGAAACGCGCTCCTGGACCCGCAGCGACAGAACAGCCTGCTGTTACTCCTCTTACTCCGAAACGTGATAATTAGATGGAATTCAACGTTGTACATGCTCAAACATTTGTACGAGCAGCGGAAAGCCATGAACAATTTTGTCATGCACCAGACAGCCTCAGGTCAGGCCATCAAGGTCAGAACAGACGATTATGCTCATGCAGCAGGGAACTACTGCAGAAAAAGAGCAGCTGAAGCAACTTGCTGTCCACTCTATAGCAGTTGGGGTAACACAAAGGGAATCTTCCATGAAGGAGGAGGATGATGAGGATGAAGAAGATGCCACAGCAAAAGGAGGAGGTGGAGGAGCAAGAGGACAATGATGAGGATATCACTGACCAATACACCCATTGTCTCAGTGGGGAGCAGAGACAAAAATAAGAGTTTCCTCGGGCATGCTGGCCTGAATGGACACCTGCATGCTGGCTTGCTGAACAGTAACAGGCGTATCATTGACATCAAGAGGTTTGATGATTACTGGATAGCCATGCTTTTAGACCCTCGTTACTAAGGCAGAATGAGGGAATATTTTCCTCTGGCAGAAAGGGAGGACAAATTACGTTACTACCAGGAAACACTGTGTATACAGCTTGCCGCAACTTACAGCAAGCAGATGATTGCCCCCCCCGCAGAGTCAGCCCCCTCTTTCCTCCCTGAGCAGCAGCCATTTCAGCCTCCTCAACATGATGGAGCAGTTTTCCATATGCCGCGCATGGCTGAGGGCATTCAGCAAGCCAACAGCTCCCGCCTCAACGTAAGTTCAGGCCTACAGTACCTAAATTATGGCCAGTCTCTCTCGCATACCCAGTTCCCTGACACAATGGATTTTTGGGCAGGCAGACTGGAAGAGTGGCCTGAACTAGCACAACACACTATCTTCTTTCTTGCCCTGCCTCCAGTGTCATTTCGGAGAGAGGGTTTTCAGCACTGTGAGGGGCAATCAAAAGGACCAAGTTGTCCTCCACCAGTATCCAAAATATCACTTTTGTCAAAATGAACCAAGCCTGAATTCAGGAGGGTTTTCACACTCCTCTAGCTGATTCCAATTTATAGACTACTTCCACCTTGCCTTTCTGGCAGTGCCCCATCTTGCCACTGTTGCTGTCTGTCTGCCCATTATCACGTTTTGTTCGGCTGCTGCAGCCTGCATAATGCTACTAATGCCTGTCAATTGTCAGTTTCACTTTCCACATGGTTGAGTAAAATAAAAAAATTGGGGGGAGGGTTACATTTCTTTTTTTTTTTAAAGCGCAGCATAAATGTACATGATTACTGCCTCAATACCGACATTTTCTCACAGTCCAGGCAATGCTGGGGTCTGCATCACGCCACTAATGCCTGAGCGTCATTTTCCACTTACCCACTTTCCACATGGTTGAATTTTTTTTATTTTTTTGTTGTGATTGTTAACATTATTGAAATGTAACATTTATTTTTTATTTTTTTGGGGGGAGTGGTTAACAGGGTTTAAATGTTATGAGGCGACATATGTACCGTATGTGATTACTGTACAGAAATGTTCTCACAGTCCAGGCAGGCTGAATGCGATCAATAGACCTCTTCTTGCTGTGACACCCATCTTGCCACTCTTGCTGTCTGTCTGCTAACCTACCATCATGCTGTGTACGGCTGCTACATGCTGCGGCCTGCATCATGTCATTCATGCCACTTTACAACCATCACGTTCTGTATGGCTGCTGCTGTAGCCTGCATCATGCCACTTCCCAACATCACTTTCCTCCAATACACTTTTTTATTTGTGTGTTTTATGTTGTATTTATGTGTTTAAACATCAACTGCCCTTGATAAGGAGAAATTTTTGGAAGCTTTGGAATATGAACAATATGTGCCGGCGCTGTGTCTTTTTAAACGTGCTGTATGTTAACACTGTCAAATGCAGGTTAGTGCACAGCTCTGTATGTCAGTGTCACTCAGATATCTTTTACTATTGCTGTCATTGCGTTCCAGAGCTTGGGGAGGGGGATGGTGGAGGGAATAAAAAATAAATAAAAAATAAACGAAAAGAGATAACAAGTTTTCCTAAAAATTATGAGTCCGAGGAGGCTAGAGGGGGTTATATGCCAACTTTCAGGGCAATTGGGCGAATCGCATCAGGTCTGAACCGAACTTTTTCAAAAATTCAAGGAAACGGACATGAAAATTAATCTCTACTGGTTCACTCATCTCTAACCGGAGCGTTTATCCCCTTTTCTTACTAGGCCAATTTTTCCTTTTTAGTAATGGGCCCATCTAACTGCAAGTTTCTGAGCCTACCTACATGTACTTTAATTTTTTTTTTCACAGAACACCTTAGACCCTTCTCATCTACTATTAGATAGAAATATTTAAGGAAAAAAATTATGAACAAAATAAACAAAAATTTATATTTTTCCTTTCTTATAATTTTTTTCTGTTACTAAAGATTTCAAGGCAAAACATTTCTAAACTAGGAGGGACACCTGGTGGACAAAAAATAATTGGTGCCATGGTAAAGTTCATCACATATCTACATATAAACACAAAGGATTCTGTATACTGTACAGAGGACTAAAACTATTCCAACAATCCAAGAATCATGCGGTCCAGAACGTGCAATTAATACCCAAAAAGTGCATTTGAATCCAGGCCAAAGCAGTATAAATATGTGGTACTAGTCACTGCCAGTAACTATAGCTATAACTTTTTTCTTTTTCATTTAAGGCAGGGAGGAGTTAATTTCCACAGTGCAGGCTCACTGTTAATTTTACAGCCTGACAGCTTTTTTACTCTACAGTGCAATGAATCACTGTAACACCCTGTTATAGTGATGCCATGCAGGGAGACCATTTGCTGGTCTCCAGGATACTTACTGTGACTGCAGTTAATGACAACTCAGTCACAGAGATCTGCAGCGTCACCGGTTTCCAGCCAATTCTAATGTAACCCAATAGGGTAGGTCATCGTTATCACATCAGCGTGGGTCTGAGTCCCAGCACCCCCGTCGATCCGCTGTTTCAGGGAGCTGCCGCGCTCACCAGAGGTCTAGTGAGCACAGCAGCTCCCAGCAGCTTTAAAAGCACATTGTACAGAGGCTGTGCTTGGTATTGCAGCTCAGCCCCATTGACTTGAATGGGGCTAAGCTGCAACTAGGTCATGTGACCAAAGTACAGTGACATCACATGTTCTAGAATGAGGCTGCAGCACCCATTGTGCACTGGGCTATTCTAACATTGGATCACCAGGGATCCCAGGTGTCGGACCCTCGCCAATCCGATATTAATGATGACCTATCCAGAGGATAGGTCATCAATATAAACTCCCAGATAACTCCTTTAAGGACCAGTAACAACTTCTTCCCTCAGTTTAGCATATGAGACCTTGAATTCTGTGGGACGAGTTGTAGTTTTTAGGCACCATTTTGGTGTACATATAGTGCATTAAATAGCTTTTATTATTTTAGTTTTTGGAGGAAGAGTTAAAAAAAAGCAATTTTTAACATTATTTTGTGGGATTTATTTTTACAGTCTTCATTTAGTGTGATAACTTTATTCTGAGGGACAGTGCGAGTATGATGATGGCAAATGTATGTCCTTAGATTCGATTCTTCTCTAGTAATAATTGTTATTGCTATAACTTGTAATAGATATTTCAAGAGATGCTGTCCACATGTAGTATCCCAGACCTGGGGGTACTACTTTTGTAACTACAATTGGTTTGTAATGTAATGCTTTGTAGAGGTAATGTTATGTCACATTTCATGCTATATACCTTGTTCACCAGGACATGGGGTATGGTTGGCAGTGTTTGGCAACAGGAATGGAACTTACCATCTAATTTCTCCCTTCTTGATAGGAATAGGCTAGTCTGACTTCCTGCCTAGGGTGGGGTAGAGCTAGTTAGATTTGTTTCAGGATGTAGAAACTGAGTAGTGAGAGAGCACGTGATATAGCTCCCGCTTATTTAGGCCATGTGGATGATAGAAGTGGCTCATCTGGGAGAAAATAATTGCCCCAGAGAGACTGCAGTGTACTAGGCCATAGAAGATTTGTATGATATGGCATAGTTGTGTTGGCAGAGTGATCAAGCAATCAAGCTATCAAAACTATGCTGCAAGGTGGTGGTTAACATGCTAAGACACCATCTCCAGCTACACATTCCTAAGCCTCTGCATGGCCGCGCCAGGAGAGATGCACTTCAGAGCCACCACGTTCTTAGTAATAGGATGCAATGCTCTGTTTCACCCAGCAGTGAGTATGTGCTGAGGAGATTAGTAGTAGACTGATGGCCAGCTCTGCTGCTCTATTACTGTGCAGCTTAACCGCCTCCGGACCGCCTAACGCAGGATCGCGGTCCGGAGGCGGCAGCTCTGCACAGAGTCATGCATATACGCGTCATCTCGCGAGACATGAGACGCATGCGCATCGCGGGCCGGCAAAAGTTAGAGGGGGGTCACGTCACCAGCCTGCCAGCCAATGATCGTGGCTGGCAGGCTGTCGATTTTTTAAATCACAAATCACAAGCCATCTAACACATCATATTAGTAAATATGATGTGTTAAATGGCTTCCCTGCTCCTCTGCTGGTTTTTTCATCGGTTGGTTCCAGCAGAGGAGCAGGCATCACAGTGAGTAGCACCAAACACCACACATAGCCCCAGATAACCTCCCTGCACCCCAATTAACCCCTTGATCACCCCTTCTTGCCCCTGTCAATGTCAATGACTAGTGAAAGTGAAAAAAGTGATCAGTGTAAACTGTCACTTTTTTTTTTTCACTGGTATTGACTGTTAGGTTTTAGGGATAGTTTAGGCCCCTTGGTTAGGTAGTTTAGCGATCGGTTAGCGCCCAGCCCACCGCACCGCAGTCACTTATTCACTGATTAGCGTATCGCTAATCAGCTTTTGTACTTTTATAGTATCTGTAAGTGATCAAAACTGATCACAGTCAGATCTATAATAGTATTAGTGTCACCTTAGTTCGCCCTCCACCCAAAACGCAGTGTTTGCCCGATCAGGCCTGATCGGTCGCCCACACATGCGTTCACCCACGCCCGCTCCGCCGCAGTGACAAAAAATATATATTTTTTTATCACTGCACAATCACTTTACACGCGCTGCGGCGCTAAAAAAATCAGTTTTGATATTTTTTATCAACCGCAGCGGCCTCCGGTACTTCGCTAGCCTCCCATTTGTAAGACAGGCTTGCTTTTTTTCTTGGGTAGTCTCAGGGAATACACCTAAATTTAGTAGCCCAAATGTAAAACAGGGGGTATTCTTCTGAAGAGGCCTACAGGCTTCTGACCCAGTCGGATGAGGAATGGGAACCCTCATCTAATAAATCTAGCGGGTCAGAATATGAACCTGTAGAAAGCAGTGGCTCTCTGACACAAAGTTAGGACGAGGAGGTTGAGGTCCCTGATATCACCAGGTGTACCCGGCCCCGTGTCGCTAGACCACAGGTTGCGCAGGATCCGCTTCAAGGGCAGCAGAGTGGGGCTGGCGCTGTCGGATTACGTGGTGAGGCATACACCAGCAGCGCAGCCCTCCCTGGACCTAGTACCAGCACTGCCGTACAACATGGTGAAGTGGCGAGCACCAGAAGGGCAGTTGAAGCTGGTACGGTGGCACGTGCAGTAGTTACCCCGTCGCAGCCACCGCACAGACAGGCCCGTAGACCGCCTAGAATCCCTGAGGTGCTGGCAAATCCTGATTGGCAGTCCCCAACTTCAGCCGCACCATTAGTTCCCCCTTTCACCGCCCAGTCTGGAGTTTGGGTTGAGACAGCTCAGATCGGTTCGGCCCTGGGATTTTTTTAGCTGTTCTTGACTGCGGAGCTCTTGGACATAGTCGTGGCAGAAACAAACCGGTATGCCACACAATTTATATCCGCCAACCCGGGAAGCTAATATACCCAGCCTTTCCGGTGGAAACCAGTCCAAGTTTCCGAAATTAAAATTTTTCTGGGCCTTCTCCTCAACATGGGTCTAACCAAAAAGCATGAATTGCGGTCATATTGGTCCACGAACCCAATTCATCACATGCCTATGTTTTCTGCTGCCATGTCCAGGGCACGATTTGAGGCCATCCTGCGTTTCCTGCACTTTAGTGATAACACCACCTCCCGTCCCAGAGGCCACCCAGCTTTTGAACGGCTCCACAAAATTCGGCTCTCATAGACCACTTCAACCAGAAATTTGCAGATTTGTATACCCCTGAGCAAAACCTCTGCGTAGACGAGTCCCTTATACATTTTACCGGGCGCCTTGGCTTCAAACAATACATCCCAAGCAAGCGCGCCCGGTATGGGGTCAAATTGTATAAGCTCTGTGAAAGGGCCACAGGCTATACCCACAAATTTCGGATCTATGAGGGAAAAGATCAGACCCTGGAGCCGGTCGGTTGCCCTGACTACCTGGGGAGCAGTGGGAAGACAGTCTGGGACTTGGTGTCACCCTTATTTGGCAAGGGGTACCATCTTTATGTGGACAATTTCTACACAAGTGTGGCCCTCTTCAGGCATTTGTTTCTAGAACAGATTGGCTGCTGTGGCACCGCGCGAACTAGTCGCGCGGGCTTCCCCCAACGGCTCGTTACCACCCGTCTTGCAAGGGGGGAGAGGGCTGCCTTGTGTAACGAAGAACTGCTAGCGGTGAAATGGAGAGACAAGCGTGACGTTTACATGCTCTCCTCCATTCACGCAGACACGACAATCCAAATTGAGCGAGCAACCCGTGTCATTGAAAAGCCCCTCTCAGTCCATGACTATAACCTTCACATGGGAGGGGTGGACTTCAATGGCCAGATGTTGTCTCCGTATTTAGTTTCCTGACGCACCAGACACTGGTATAAGAAGGTGTCTGTATATTTAATTCAATTGGCTCTGTATAATAGTTTTGTTCTATACAGTAAGGCTGGGAGAACAGGATCCTCCCTCAAATTTCAGGAAGAGATCATCGAGAACATCCTGTATCCAGGAGGTTCCGTGGCCCCATCCACCAGTGTAGTTAGCCGTCTGCACAAGCGACATTTTCCCAGTGTCGTTCCTGGTACCTCAACCCAACCGTCACCCCGAAAAAGATGTCGTGTCTGTAGCAGGAGTGGAATAAGGTGTGACACTCGCTATTTCTGTCCTGACTGCCCTGACCACCCTGCCCTATGCTTTGAAGAGTGTTTCCGGAAGTACCACACACAGGTACACCTAGCATAGGGATTGCATCTCAGAGGACAGGCACACAGGGCTATTAGGGCCCATTCACACACAGCTGCTGCAAACCTCTCCTTTCACCTGGGACAAAGTGCATAACGCACTTCGCCACATCTTTGGGCGATTTGCGCTTTGCACATTGTCCCATGGGGAAGGAGAGGTTTGTCCTATAAAGGTAAAAAAAAACAAAAAAAAAAAACACCAGTAAGCAAAAAAGTTAACGTTAAGTTCCAAAAGTTAAATAAAGTTTATATGTTCTGTTCAAAGGTTATTATAAAGTTAATAAAATTATTGCGTTGCAGCCTGGTTTTTTCTTTTTTGTTTAGTTTTTTTTACCTTTCAGGTGGACCAACCGATCGACTAGCTGCAGGACTGATGTGCATTCTGACAGAAGCATTGCGCTGCTGTCAGATCACACACAAGTCGGTGTATGCGGCGCTGCAAGACGAGATTTCTCCTCTGCAGTAAAAGATACGTTTGCCGAGGCATATGAGCCGAGGAGGTGGCGGTGTTCATATGCTTTGACAAACACTTTGTATATAAAAAAAAAATCCCGGCAATGATTTATTCATCCACATCGATTGATGTGAATGGAGAAATTGGGTTTGCCAGGGCATACGAGCTAAGTGGGTATGGATGTTGGGCGGAGCTCCTATGTCCTGGCAGACCCCTTTCCCCTCCTTTTTTTTTGGCAGAGATTTTTTCATCCACATTGATCGATGCGAATGAAGAAATCTGTGCCGTTCATTTTTCTTTCAGCCCAGAGGCTGAACGGAAAAAAAAAATCTCATTACCTGTATGCTCAATATAAGGAGAATAGCAGAAACTCCTAATGCTGGCCATACATGTAATGATTGCGGAGACCCTCAAATGCCAGGGCAGTACAAATACCGCACAAATGACCCCATTTTGGAAAGAAGACACCCCAAGGTATTCGCTGAGGGGCTTATTGAGTCAATGAAAGATTGAAATTTTTGTCTCAAGTTAGCAGAAATTGAGACTTTGTGAGAAAAAAACAAAAAAAAAATCAATTTCCGCTAACTTATGCCAAAAAAAATAAATTTCTATGAACTCGCCAGGCCCCTCATTGAATACCTTGGGGTGTCTTCTTTCCAAAATGGGGTCACATGTAGGGTATTTATACTGCCCTGGCTTTTTAGGGGCCCTAAAGCGTGAGAAGAAGTCTGGGATCCAAATGTCTAAAAATGCCCCCCTAAAAGGAATTTGGGCACCATTGCGCATCTAGGCTGCAAAAAAGTGTCACACATGTGGTATCGCCGTACTCAGGAGAAGTTGGGGAATATGTTTTGGAGTGTCATTTTACATATACCCATGCTGGGTGAGATAAATATCTTGGTCAAATGCCAACTTTGTATAAAAAAATGGGAAAAGTTGTCTTTTGCCGAGATATTTATCTCACCCAGCATGGGTATATGTAAAATGACACCCGTAAAACACATTCCCCAACTTCTCCTGAGTACAGCGATACCACATGTGTGACACTTTTTTGCCGCCTAGGTGGGCAAATGGGCTCACTTTCCAAAGAGCACCTTTCGGATTTCACAGGGGATTTTTTTAGATTTTGATTTCAAACTACTTCTCACGCATATGGGCCCCTAAAATGCCAGGGCAGTATAACTACCCCACAAGTGACCCCATTTTGGAAAGAAGACACCCCAAGGTATTCCGTGAGGGGCATGGCGAGTTCCTAGACTTTTTTATTTTTTGTCACAAAAATGATGATTTTTTTTTATTTTTTTTTATTACAAAGTCTCATATTCCACTAACTTGTGACAAAAAATAAAAAATTCTATGAACTCGCCATGCCCCTCACGGAATACCTTGGGGTGTCTTCTTTCCAAAATGGGGTCACTTGTGGGGTAGTTATACTGCCCTGGCATTTTAGGGGCCCAAATGCGTGTGAAGTAGTTTGCAATCAAAATGTGTAAAAAATGGCCGGTGAAATCCGAAATGTGCTCTTTGGAATGTGGGCCCCTTTGCCCACCTAGGCTGCAAAAAAGTGTCACACATGTGGTATCGCCGTACTCAGGAGAAGTTGGGGAATGTGTTTTGGGGTGTCATTTTACATATACCCATGCTGGGTGAGATAAATATCTTGGTCAAATGCCAACTTTGTAAAAAGAAAAAATGGAAAAGTTGTCTTTTGCCGAAATATTTCTCTCACCCAGCATGGGTATATGTAAATAGACACCCCCCAAAACCCATTCCCCAACTTCTCCTGAGTACGGCGATACCAGATGTTTGACACTTTTTTGCAGCCTAGGTGGGCAAAGGGGCCCACATTCCAAAGAGCACCTTTTGGATTTTACAGGCCATTTTTTTACAGATTTGGATTTCAAACTACTTCCCACACATTTGGGCCCCTAAAATGCCAGGGCAGTGTAACTACCCCACAAGTGACCCCATTTTTGAAAGAAGACACCCCAAGGTATTTCATGATGGGCATACTGAGTTCATGGAAGTTTTATATTTTTTGTCACAACTTAGTGGAATATGAGACTTTGTAAGGAAAAAAAAAATCATCATTTTCCTCTAACTTGTGATAAAAAATAAAAAGTTCTATGAACTCACTATGCCCATCAGCGAATACCTTAGGGTGTCTACTTTCCGAAATGGGGTCATTTGTGGGGGTTTTCTACTGTCTGGGCATTGTAGAACCTCAGGAAACATGACAGGTGCTCACAAAGTCAGAGCTGCTTCAAAAAGCGGAAATTCACATTTTTGTACCATAGTTTGTAAATGCTATAACTTTTACCCAAACATTTTTTTTAATCAAAGACATGTAGAACAATAAATTTAGTGAAAAATTAATATATGGATGTCGTTTTTTTTGAAAAATTTTACAGCTGAAAGTGAAAAATGTCATTTTTTTGCAAAAATTTAGTTACATTTCGTTTAATAACAAAAAAAGTAAAAATGTCAGGAGCAATGAAATACCACCAAATGAAAGCTCTATTAGTGAGAAGAAAAGGAGGTAAAATTCATTTGGGTGGTAAGTTGCATGACCGAGCAATAAACGGTGAAAGTAGTGTAGTGCTGAAGTGTAAAAAGTGGCCTGGTCATTAAGGGTATTTCAGCTAGGGGGGCTGAAGTGGTTAAAGGGAACCTGTCATGTGGATATTTGATTATAATCTAACTAATTATATACAATCATTAACTACTAAAAAGTGCTTTAGATGTATTCACTTACTGGTGTGACAGATGGTTACCTCATAATATACACACAAAGATGCCGCATGCTAATGAGCTGATTTGAGTCCGGCGTGATGTCATTGAGTCCAGCGTATATTTAATTCAGAGTTATAGCCACTCCCCCACCCACCTGCTGCTGATTCATATGGAAAATAACTGTCACTCAGAAGCAGGTGGGCGGGGAGAGTCAGGAGCTCATGAATATTCAGGACTCATCATTATCAGCTGGAGATTTCCAATACAAGATGTTGGCAGATTGACTGGGTCATTTAAAGAAAGTGACCCAGCATTTTGAAGAGAATCAGTCACTTATTTATGTTGCCCTTAGTTAGGACACCATAAAACTGGTGACAGGTTCCCTTTAAGTTTCTAATCAATGGAGTACTGAGTCAATAGATCTATCAGGTTCTGATCCAGGGACTCGTATTCTATTTAAATCCGCTCCTGGCCATACACCAATGCCAGTAATTGTCGTTGGGCTCACTAGCTTGTTTTTTTTTATTCTGGTTCCTGATCGCTATTTGATATCTCGTGTTTCTGACCTTGGCTTGACTCTTTGTACCTCACCTGTTTAGGTATTACTCTGCTATTGTGTTTGTCTGCCGTCATCCAGTTGCAGTTCTGCCATTTAGGGCTTATACTGCAAGTAGGTAGGGAAAGTGGTCTAGGCTTTAATTAGGACTCACTGTCCTTGTCTGCCCCTACCTACAGGCATTACACTATCACTGTAGACACATGTGTCACAGAAAAGCCATAGGGAAGGGAATCCACTGAAAGACAGTGTCAGCTAGCAAACTTCTGAGTGTCATCTTCTGCCATATTGCCAGCCACCATGCCTTACTATCTGGAAGGAGAAATTTCACTTTGTACGAACTACTGCTGAGTATGCTGCTATTTGTTTTTGCACTTAGTAAAGAAAGACATTTCCTGTTCTACAATCTCTGCCTGGCTTCTCCATCATCACTTATTGACTGCACCGAACCCTAGGGAGTGACGGCCTGAGGTAGGACACTGTGACACAACAAGACTTCATCAGAGGCACTTTCATCCTCTGCATCGGCTCCTCCGGGGCTCGCTGCACACATATTGTGTGGTAAAGATAGGATATGTACAGGTGAAACAATGCAAAATTTAAACTTTATTGATGTTTGTGTGTGTGGGGTGCAAGTGTTTGCTGTGACTTGACACCATGAGTAGTACACTTTATACCGACCTCTGATCTGTCATTTTTATTCTTTTAATCCCTACTTTAGAAAGCTGTGTTTTTGTCATCGGAAAGCTCTGAATGGATTACCATACATTGCTTGTCACAAATGGTGCTTTTATTTTTAGTCCTTTCAGAGCTTTCTGTCATTTCTGGCATTTTAATGCATATCAAATAAAGGTTATAGGATTTATATTCTGAGCTCTCCCATATTTGTGATTGTATGATTCTCTGCTTATCTGCATCATCAGGAACAGACAGCCATGTCAAGTTTGTACGCTCATGCTAGTTAGGTGTCCATGTTGAGTTTCTAGTGTATGCTTCTGACTTCTTAATTTCAATTTCTATATGTAAGACCTCATGCACACGACTGTATTTTGAGTCCACGTGCATTACGCATTTTTTGAGGATCACATGCTGATCAATTTATTTCTATTGGTCCGCAAAAATGATGATAATTTGAGTTATGGCCACATGTTCATTCATCGAACATGTCCTGTTCTTTTCTGGGTATTTCTGTACTGAAATTGCGATGTTCACACAGATGGTATCCGTATTTTACAGATCCACAGTTTTCAGACCACAAAACATATACGGTTGTGTGCATGAGCCTAATGATGTAATTATAAATGATCTTAGCATGCTAAAACTATAAAGGGGAGGCTAAAGGCACAGCTTACTGATTGACTTACTAAATCCTTTCCTATGTGCTTGACAAGATCTTCAGCTTCTTACTTCTCCCCTGTCAGTTAACCAAGTTCTTGACTTGATAGAGAACAGTGGTCAGCTCCAGCTTGCTCTTGATGTTCCTCTATTAGTGAGCACATCAAGCTGTGGTCCACTATCTTTAGCCACTTGGATTCCTAGCCCTCTGCTGTCATTGACAGTAAGTTGGTATATAGAAAGGGGGAACCAACTGGGGGGATGCAGGGATAGTTATTAGTACTAATTCTGCATTGTTCCATAGTGTAACAAAAAGTATACTTTGTGCTGTTCCTGACAACTAGTGTTGAGTGAATCAAAGTATTCGAAATGGACTTCAATCCAAATTTCATGAAAATTTTGATTCGTCATGAAGGCAAAATTCCTTGCGCATCATGGTAAGGCTACTTTCACACTAGCGTTCGTCGGTCCGCTCGTGAGCTCCGTTTGAAGGGGCTCACGAGCGGACCCGAACGCAGCCGTCCAGCCCTGATGCAGTCTGAATGGAGCGGATCCGCTCAGACTGCATCAGTCTGGCGGCGTTCAGCCTCCGCTCCGCTCGCCTCCGCACGGACAGGCGGACAGCTGAACGCTGCTTGCAGCGTTCGGGTGTCCGCCTGGCCGTGCGGAGGCGTGCGGATCCGTGCGGATCCGTCCAGACTTACAATGTAAGTCAATGGGGACGGATCCGTTTGAAGATGCCACAATATGGCTCAATCTTCAGGCGGATCCGTCCCCCATTGACTTTACATTGAAAGTCTGGACGGATCCGTCCGAGGCTATTTTCACACTTAGCTTTTTTTTTGCTAATATAATGCAGACGGATCCGTTCTGAACGGAGCCTCCGTCTGCATTATTACGATCGGATCCGTTCAGAACGGATCCGATCGAACGCTAGTGTGAAAGTAGCCTAACAAATCAATTTTTCCTGAAACACATGCTCACCTCATCCATTTGATAGTGGAGAAGCTGTTGTGGCCATCTTGATTGGGGAGTATGTACTTAACCACTGATTAACCCCTGAAAGGCTTCAATGTGACTCTTAGATGCCACAATCAGCAGCATCTGAGGAGGTTCAATGACGGGGAATGGCGCGATCGCCGTTTCCGATCATTGCACACGCTACATACAATGGAATGCAATTCGTGACAAAGTGCTTTGTAACCAGTTGAATTTCTTGTAGGAGCTCGGCAAAGCAGCCAAATCAAATTTTAGTGTTCATCACTACTGACAAGAATAAAGTATACCAGCCAAACCAAACTCCTAGCTTGTTCACACTGCATCCAGACTCCCAAGAGCTTCAAAAAGCTTACAGTGTACTGCTGACTCTTCACTATATAAACTCCTGTTACTCCTTGGGGGAGTGTATAGGAGCCCTTAATCTGATAAATAATCAAAATTTCCGCATGGCCAACCTTCCTTTTGTGGACAATTTGGCCAAAAACCCTAGATAGTGTGTTTGTGCGTGTGTAATTATATATATATATATATATATATATATATATATAAATTTTTATTTTTTAGACATAGTTCTCTTTTTCTAAGGGACAACTCTGAATTTATGGACAGTAGGCCACCCTTGGTAAAACAAGTTTAATCAAGCAGGTACCTCTGATTTAAAAAAAAATTATGGCACAACTTGATAACTTTATGATAATTGTTCCCAGGAAAAATTTATATTGACATCTTTCATCTTCTCTTGGTAGACTTTATCGAAGTACTCACTTTGAGCTACTGTAAAATGGTTCTTCCAATCACCAGATATTCCTGCAATGATAAGAACATCTTGAATTATTTGTCTGGTTGTCTACATGGCTATAGAATGCCTTTATAGAGTAATATTGATTTTCTAAATTGCCTTCTCAGGCTCCATTAGAAAGGTGTGTTTCTGTTCTTTCTTATTTCCAAGTATATTTCCAATTTGTTACAATTTGCAGAATGCACTTATAGGACTAAGGCCCCATAAACCTTGGAGTAGCCATAACACATTGCACCGATGTGTTTTGATCAAAATACTGTATTTTGGCTCAAACTTTAACATATCAGAATGAGGGCTTAGTCCATATGCAATGTTTGCATCTATTGTGTTTTATTATGTGTGTGCATTATTTTCTTTGATTTTTTCTTTGAAAAAATGTAGCCTTGCACATCCACATATTCATTTATTATATCCTGCAGATTATTTGTTATCTTTTTCTGTGATTTTTGTTTAGTCTGTAGTATACACTTGAAGAAGTGGCACCTTCAAGTGTGAATGTGCTCCTATTTTATCCTGGGAGTAGCATTCTTGTGCACGTTTTGCCCCACCTATCCCACAGGCGACCTGGAATAGGTGGTACATATAGCTGTGTGTGCTCCTCCTCTCATTGGTTGCTGGATGTACATAGAGGGGACTAGGAGCAGCACACTTTATTTACCTGCTCTCCCAAACAAAGATGCCCAATGGCATAGGAAGGTTTAGAGTAGAACCGGCCTGACTGAGACCACCTTGGCTCTGGTAGGCAGACACAGATGTGTTTTGATCAAAAAAGATTGACTGAGAGTATAAGATTTTATCATATCAGAGTAAACACTTAGTCCATATATAATGTTTGCATCTATTGTGTTATGGCATTGTTTTATAATTCACTATTATAATTTATTATTACTATTATTATATTTTATAATACACATGAGGTGCTACAGACTTCTATCGAGCTTAGGCCCCTTTCACACGGGCAAAATTTCCGCGCAGGTGCGATGCGTAAGGTGAACGCATTGCACCCGCACTGAATCCGGACCCATTTATTTCTATGGGGCTGTGCACATGAGCGGTGATTTTCACGCATCACTTGTGTGTTGCGTGAAAATCGCAGCATGTTCTATTTTGTGCATTTTTCACGCAACGCAGGCCCCATAGAAATGAATGGGGTTGCGTGAAAATCGCAAGCATCCGCAAGCAAGTGCAGATGCGTTGCGATTTTCACGCACGGTTGCTAGGTGACAATCGGGATGGGGACCCGATCATTACTATTTTCCATTATAACATGGTTATAAGGAAAAATAATAGCATTCTGAATACAGAATGCTAAGTAAAATAGGGCTGGAGGGGTTAAAAAATAAAAATAAAAATTTAACTCGCCTTAATCCACTTGTTTGCGCAGCCGGCATCTCTTCTGTCTTGTTCTGTGAGGAATAGGACCTTTGATGACGTCACTACGTTCATCACATGGTCCGTCACATGATCCATCACCCTGGTATGACGGACCATGTGATGAGCGTAGTGAAGTCATCAAAGGTCCTATTCCTCACAGAACAAGACAGAAAAGATGCCGGCTGCGCAAACAAGTGTATTAAGATGAGTTAAATTTTTTAACATTTTTTTTAACCCCTCCAGCCCTATTGTACTATGCATTCTGTATTCAGAATGCTTTAATTTGCCCTTATAACCATGTTATAAGGGAAAATAATACAATCTACACAACCTGGAACCCAAACCTGAACTTTTGTGAAGAAGTTCGGGTCTGGGTACCACATTCAGTTTTTTATCACGTGCGTGCAAAATGCATTGCACTCGCGTGATAAAAACCGAACAATGAGGAACGCAATCGCAGTCAAAACTGACTGCAATTGTGTACCTACTCGCACAGGTTTTCCGCCATGCATCCGAACACGCTCGTGTGAAAGAGGCCTTACTGTACTCGCTATGACTGCATATTATGATGGAAAAAAGTTACGCTATATTCCATCAGCTGTTATTCCCTGTATACAAAATACAGCAACACATGGAGCACCATATAGCAGCATATCTAGTGTCTATTGATACTTCTCTGCAATTCTGAAGCCATAAGTTTTTATTTATTCATTGACATTGCTGTCTGAGGCCTTGTTTTTTGTGGGAAGAAATGTTCATTTTTTTTGCATTCTGGGTTACATATTAATAATGACATCTATAGATGATCGAATTTCTCAAAAATTTCGATTCGGACAGTTCGCAGAATTTTCTGAAAAAAATGTGGTTCCATCCAAATTTATTTGTGGCGAATCTCTTTAAAAACTGCTATTTCCTGGCTGCAGATAGCCTTTATAGCTGGAACTGCTCCTACCCCTCTACCCTGCCACATCAGCCATGGCAGAGGAACGTGAGCACAGAAGGCCCCTCCCGGTTAGATCTGCGAGAGGATGAAGGATGACGCAATAAGCAGCAGCCAACTGACTACATAGGAGGTCTCTATAGTAGTTCAGTTTGTCCTTCCTCTCAGTGGGTATAAAAAAGGCCCCCATTTTGGACCGGTAGCGAGGGTCCAAAAAGGTTGAGAACCAGAAGTCATCCCTCTGCCGAATGGTGACAATTCGTCTGTCACTACGCAAGTGAGCATGCATTGCACCATTTGTGCAAGTGACTCGAAGGGACCCCCTGCCTCCATCTCCACTGCATACTGCCATGATGTGTTCGGTCCTCTGCCTCCTCTTCCTCATCGGTCTGTAGCTCCTCTGGCTGCTCCTGCTCCTCCTCCCCTGTTACCTGTGTATAAAAACCATCCATTTCGCTACACATTGCTTATGCTCCAATGTCCTCCTCCTCTAGTTCAACCCCCACAGGGCTCATGTGGCCGTGAGATCTAGGCGCCACGTCTCCAGTCCCCTGACCAGCCAGATTTACCAGCATCTGTTCCAGGACATGAAGCAGTGGAATGACGTTCATCCCATAGTCCTGGCGACTGACAAATAACGTGGCCTCCTCAAAGGGCCTGAGAAAACGGCAGGTGTCACGCATGAGCTGCCACTGGGTGACATCGAAGATACACAGGGGACTACTCCTGTATGCTTGGATCATCAAGCAATCGTTTATGGCCTTTCTCTGTTCATATAGTCGGTCCAATATACGGAGGGTGGAATTACAATGGGTGGAAACGTCTCATATCAGCCTATGTTGGGGGATGCCATTCTGCTGCTGCAGCTCAAGGAGCAGGGGCGTAGCTAGAAATGCATGGGCCCTATAGCAAAAAAAATGTATGGGCCCCCCCAGCCCCCACATATCTATCAGGCCTCCCCCCACCCCTTCCAGAGCTCCCACCCAAACACCCATCCTAGATCTCCCACCGCCATGAGCAGTTTCACACTTGCAAGTAGTTTCACACTTGCGGCAGGACGGATCCGACAGGCTGTTTAGCCTGTCGGATCCGTCCTGCCGCTATTTCGCCTTGTTGCCACTCCATCCCCATTGACTATAATGGGAACGGGGACGGAGCTCCGATGCAGCGCGGCACTGTGCGGTGAAAGGCTGGCGGCCGAAAAGTACTGCAAGTCCGA
The DNA here is from genome assembly GCF_014858855.1 of Bufo gargarizans. Taxonomy (NCBI): domain Eukaryota; kingdom Metazoa; phylum Chordata; class Amphibia; order Anura; family Bufonidae; genus Bufo; species Bufo gargarizans. The sequence continues at coordinate 545,876,156 of NC_058081.1, forward strand.
CTTTTTCGTCCGGTGGCCTCTCCCCGCCAGTGCCGTGCTGCGCCGGAGCTCCACCCCTATCCCCATTATAGTCAATGGGGACGGAGCAGCGGTCCAGCGAAATAGCGACAGGACGGATCTGACAGGCTGAACAACCTGCCGGATCTGTCCTGCCGCAAGTGTAAAAGTACTCTTAGTCTGTCATATAAGGGGGGTTGGAAAGAAACCCCAGAACTAGAGTGTGCCCCCCAAAAGAAGGAAGGGGCGCCCTCCTTATCACTGCTGGCATCTCTTTTTAACTTCAGATCATCAGACTCTCACTTACTAATTACAGCACACACCCCTGTAGTGTCCACCATCAGACAGGGGAGGGAAGAAAAGAAACCCCAGAACTAGAGTGTCAGTGTGACACCCAAGTTGGAGTGGAGACCAGTTGAGGAGGAGGCAGGAGCACTGAGCAGAGAGAAGAGGACCGGTCCAGTACAGCGTAGGCAGGCACAGGCTGGCAGCCGTAGCAGTGCTAGACTGAGACTGTTACACTCTCACTCAGTCAATCTCAGTCAGACACTGCTGAGCTGCTCAGACTGGTTTCCGGCAGTCAGAGAGTGGGAATCTGACTGTCGCCAGTGCGGCCCGGCCCCCTCCACCACCTGAGTCCGCCTCCCTCTGCTGCTTCTCCAACCTGGTGGCTGGCTGGCTCCAGTCCCTCCACTCAGGTACGCCCCCAGTCCGGTCCCCCCCAATGCCTACCTCATCTGTGCTGCTCGCCTGCTCTGACTGCTCCTGATTCCTCCCAAGCCAGGCCCGAGCCGGCCTGGGCCACGGATGGACCGCCCACTAATTGTGCCCGCCCTTGGCCCTCCCCTAGCCTGCCCTGAAGCTCACAATAGATTCCGGAACTTAGGATTCCTGTGCTGGTGCCGGGCCTGCAGCTCTGGTGCCTGGCTCCGCCTCCGTCCCTCAGGTATGCCCCCGTTCCGGCCCCCTCCACCGCCTACCTCATCTGCTGCTTGTGCACCCTGCTCCAGTCCTGACTCCTTCTCCCCAGACAGGCCCGAGCCGCGGACCGCCTGTGCCCCGCCCACTACACTAGTCTAGTGTAGTGGGCGGCGGTTCGCAGCTCGGGCCTGGCTGCCTGTGTGTAGTGTGTGTGTGTGTAAATAAAAAAATAAATAAAAAAAAATCTACAGAAGGCGGCCCGGATCGGCCCCCAGTGGTGTAGGGCCCCATAGCTACTGCTATGGTTGCTATGGCGATCCCTACACCACTGTCAAGGACCGTGTGCTTTGCGGTGTACAAGAGGCTGAAGTGCATGAAAAGTTTCCTGGCCATTTTTAGGATGTCTTGCAGATGGGTGGAAGACTTCAGGAACCGCTTGACAACTAGATTGAGCACGTGTGCAATGCAGGGCACATGGATCAGCTCTCCTTGACGCAGCGCCGATTCCATGTTCTTCCCGTTGTCGGTCACCATGGTTCCGATTTTGAGTTGTCGCAGAGAAAGCTAGGATTTGATTTCTTGATGAAGGACACGGATCAGTTCCCCCCCTGTGTGACTCCGTTCACCCAGGCAAACGAGGTGCAGAACAGCATGACAACGATGTGCTCTGCACATGTGGTATGCTGGAGGGGCACTGTGAATTGTCCCTGCAGCGGAGGCTGAGGACACAGTGGAGCATGAGGAGGCAGAGGCAGACATTGTCGCAGGACCAACGACGTGAAAACGTGGAGGCAGAAGTTGCTTCACCTGGCCAAGTTGCTGCAGATGTACCTGTGCAGGAACCACATTGACTAAGTGGTCCGTAAAGGACATGTATTGCCCCTGACCATAGTTACAGCAACACACGTCGGCACTGCCATGCATTTTGTTAGACACCGACATGCTCAAGGACTGGCCCACCTTCTGTTGTTCATACGTGTGCAGGGCTGGTACTCCTTTTTTGGGAAAGAAATGACGGCTTAGGACTTTCTACCTCGGCTCTGCACAAGCCATCAGTTGTCTCAAAGATCCAGAGTCCACGCATACTTTTGTCTCGGTGATCGATTGCTGACAGAATGACTAACGAAGAGTAGGAGGTGGAGCAGGAGCATCAGGACCAGCAGATGATGGGAAGGACAGACAGTTCCCTTCGGCTGAAATCGGGTGAGCGCCTAAAATCGGGTGCGTGCCACTGGGTGATGCAGCGGTTGCTGCGGCAGTCTGGACCACCACATTAGAGGCACGGTTCTACCAGGCCACTTTATGGTCACGCTGCATATATTGATGCAGGGCTATGGTGCCAACATTGGCACCCTGGCCACGCTTCACCTTCTGCCCACAGATTCTACAAATGGCCTCCTACAGCAGCTTAACAAAAAACTGCTACACCGCCGTGTAGGTGATTTTACCCCGAACACTACGCACTGACTGCTACCACCGCTGCTTCCATGAACCCCTGCACCACTACCTTCCTGGTGGTGCGAAGCTGGTGTTCTACCCAGGCACGCTTGGCTCCCGATCTCCCACTGCTACCACCATGCTGACTCCCGGCCATGTTAGCGACTTGCTGGCTCCGCCACTGCCTCACAGGCAAGCTGCAACCCTCTTCTCCCGATGATGATGAAGCTCCTAATTTACCTGGCTCCCAAGTGCGATCAGCTACATCATCATCGAGTCCTGTCTGCACGTCACTGATGTCCTCCTCATAAATCTCTGATTCAGGAGCCTGACTGCTCGCAACACCAGCTCCCACGGCAGTCTCCTCATCACTACTTGCCCGCCTAGTGGAGGTAGTGGCGGATGTCTCCTCCACATCTTGGCTGGGCAGTAGCTGCTAACTGTCCTCTAATAGCTTGTGCAGTCTGCCAGTCCTTCAGGGGGAGCGAATATGAGGTCACGGGAGTCAGTTAACAGATCGAGGGTTGATCTTGGTACTCACAATTTGTAGGATACCCTGGGCAGGTGTACAGCAGTGATGGAGAGGCTGGCACATGGATCCTCTGGGGGCACTCTCTGTATATAGGGACCAGGCCGGGTGGTAGGTGAGGTGCCCTGGGTGTTGCAGGTTTAGTGTGCCTGTGGCAAGATCCCTTATAGTTCATGATGCCAGTGCCGCTAACAGTTGTAGTGAACCAGAACTCCTTTTTACTGAACAGTTAAACTATGTACAGGCTTCAGTTAGTTCCATATGAAGGGTAATGGTATAAGGCAGGCTTTACATAAATGGCAGGTAGAATCTTAGCAAGATAACTCAGAGGGAATAAACTCACAGATCAGGCTGTACTTTCTGCAGAATCCTCTCTGATTTTCTCCAAGGCCCGGATGCCTAATAGCTGGCTTTATCCTTGGAAGGGAAACCTTCCTCTGGTCTAAATCCACTCGCTGTAAATAACCTTCTGCCTTTCAGCTTTCCACTTGGCTGTGTAGAATTAGCACTGCTCTGTACTTTGCAAGATGCAGGATAACTTCAGGAGGAAACTTCTTCTCCTGGACTAACTTCTGAGCTTCACTTGCTCAGCACTTCAGGCAGGCTAGAATGACCTTCTTAGCCTCCTGGACTAGACTGGACTGACTCTTTCCTGTCTGGGCCTAACTATATATACTAGGGGGTTCCCTAGCTCCCTCTACAGCTTGGGAGGAGAACCTACACCCCTAACAGGCCTGGTACACAGGAGATAATCATGAAAATACACATTACAATGCAATACATAATACCATGACCATGTTCCACAGGAGGTGGAGAACAACATGACCCAATTGACCCTTGAGTTGTGCCCACCTTTACGTAGTGGGACACTACACTTGTCCTCGCTGTATAGTGGACCTGAGCCCACAGCATATAATACTTCTATAGCTGAGGGAACAGAAAAGGACAGAGGCAGGTTGAGGAAAGGTGAGGGCACAGGGCCTGATTCCAGGCCACGCCACCTAAGGGTTGTGTATGACGAATCCACAGACTCTTGGTTGGGGGTGTCTGATGTCACTTGGGATGAGGTGGATGACCTAGTCAACTATTCAAGAACCGCTGGGTTGCTGGTCAAGACACAACCACTAGATGTCACCGGTAGCTCAGGCCTCTCACTGCGATTCCTGCCCCCTTACTCTACTGCGAACTGTGCCTGCGCCAAAAACATTTCAGCCTCTCCCACTTCCCTGTGCAGGGCATGGCACTTCTCTGTCTGACATACTGTTAGATCAAATAAATGAATAAAAAGAAAATTAAAACACCCCAAAAAGTCTGTAATTTTCTCAGTTCACCACACAACAATTAATGAGTCCTTTTTTTCCACTAATACATGCCAAAGAAGGCTTTAGAACATATACGGTAACTGCACCACTGAACGGCAAATAATATATATTTTTTTGCCACTAATACACACCAAAAAGGCCTTTAGAACATATAACTGCACAACTGAACGTCAAATATATGTTTGTGCCGCTAATACACGCCAAAAAAGGGCTGTCATTTTATAATTTCACCATACAATGGCAAATCCTTTTTTTGTGCCACTAATACACCCCAAAAAGGGCTTTAGAACATATTACTGCACCACTGAACGGCAAATAATATATTTATTTTTTTTGCCACTAATACACACCAAAAAAGGCTTTAGAACATATAACTGCACTACTGAACAGCAAATATATATACTGTATATATTTTAATACATGCCAAAAAGGACAGTCATTTTCTTACTTCACCACACAATAAAAAAAAATGATGCCACTAATACACACCATAAAGGACTTTAGAACATATAACTGCATCGCTGAACAGCAAATATATATTTTTTGCCACTAATACACACCAAAAAGGGCTGTAATTTTCTCACTTCCTCACATAACGGCAAATTATTTTTTGTGCCACTAAGGCCTCATGCACACGACTGTTGTATTCATTTGCGTCCGTTCCGTCATTTTTCACAGTTTAGTGGAGGTCCCATTCATTTCTATGGAGCTGTGAAAAAAAACTGATAGTCCTCAGTTTTTTCTCTGCGTCCATGATCCGTGATTCCAGTCCGTCAAAAAAATATAACCTGTCCTATTCTTGTCAGTGGAAAACGGAGGACGGACCCATTCAAGTCAATGGGTCCGTCAAAAAAAACGGATGCACAACTGGTATGTCATCCGTGTCCACTTCCGTGTCCGTTTTTTTTCTACAAGACCTTGGTGCAATAAAATTACACTTTTCATTAACCTTCCTTTTTTTTCCCCTGTCAGACAAAAAAAAAGGAAGACACAAGGAAACACAATTGAAGCAAAATTGGACACGGACCACTGAAGCCAAATCACTGACCGTGAAAAAACACTGTTGTGTGCATGAGGCCTTATACACGCCAAATAGCGCTTTAGAACATATAACTGCGCCGCTAAAAGGCAAATATATATTTTTTGTCACTTATATATGCCAAAAAGGGCTGTAATTATCTCACTTCACCACACAACGGCAAATACTTTTTTTGTGCCACTAATACACTCCACAAAAAGCTTTAGAACATATAACTGCACCACTGAATGGAAAATAGGCCCTTACTTTTTTCTACTTATTTATGCCACAAAAGGCTGTAGAACATATAACTGCACTGCAGAACAGCAAAAAATATATATACACACCAAAAAGGGCTGTAATTTTCTCACTTCACCTCACAATGGCTAATAAGCCCTTTACTTCCCACTAATACAAGGCAAAAAATGCTTTAGAACGTATAACTGCACTGCACAAGGGCACATGCAGTGTCCGACTATGTGTTATATGTGGGCACTTTAAACTTTTGAACTGTCATATTAATGTATTGTGGTATCAAGCTGTAATTCCTATTATAAGGCTGTTTAGTGTCTTTACATCTATTTGCCCCTAGGTGGTGCTGGCATCACTCATATATACAAGTGAAATTCGAAAAATTAGAATATTGTGCAAAGTTCATTTATTTCAGTAATCCAACTTAAAAGGTGAAACTAACATATGAGATAGACTCAGTGGCGACTCTAGGATCAATATATAGGGGGGCACAGAAGATACACAGTCAAAAATGGGGGGGGGGCACTAATAATTTTCCTGTATAATAATGTACCCTGATATCCCTTAGTTATATGACCCCGCCGGGCAGTGGCGTAGCTAGAAATGACTGGGCCCCACAGCAATTTTTTGAATGAGGCACCCCTCCCCCACTAACTTTTTTGCAACTCCTTCCTTTCATGCCGCCCCCATTCCTGTGGCTAGTAAAGATCTCTCTCACAGACCAGGCCCGGCAGATGTTCCATCCTTTTCTTACTCTGTCTGTACTATCTGTATATTTTTTCATAGTGTAATATTGTTGAGGAGGCCCTGACAAAATCTTTTAGTCCTCCTCCTCCTGGATGGGCCCCTTCTAGGTCAGGGCCCCAAAGCAGCCTCTTCCCCTGCAGCTACGCCCCTGGTGCCGGGGTAATATAATTAAGGGGTATCAGGGTACATTGGGTGTAATATAACTGAGGAGGGCTATCAGACATTATAAAGGGGTAATATAGCTTACATTACCCATGTATTACGTCCCTGATAGGATAGCACTCCTCGGTTATGTTACCCCTGTATAATGCACCCTCATACCCCTTAGTTATATTATATAACTAAGGGGTATCAGGGTACATTACACAGGGGTAATATAACTGAGGGGTATCAGGGTACATTATACAAGGGTAATATAACTGAGGAGGGCTATCATGGGACATTATACAGGGGTAATGTAAGCTATATTACCACCGTATAATGCCTGATAGGCCTCCTGAGTTATATTACCCCTGTATAATAATGTACCCTGATACCCCTTAGTTATATGACCCCGCCGGGATCATATAACTAAGGGGTATCCGGGTACATAATTATACAAGGGTAATATAAGTTACTCAGAAGGCCTATCAGGCATTATACGGTGGTAATATAAGTTATATTATCCCCTGTATAATGTACCCTGATTACCCTCAGTTATATAACTGAGGGGTATCAGGGGACATTATGGGTAATATTATAACTAAGGGGTATCAGGGTACATTATACAAGGGTAATATAACAGAGGAGGACTCAGTGCTATCAGGGGACATTATACAGGGGTCCTTAGTTATATTACCCCTGTATAATGTACCCTGATACCCCTAAGTTATAGGGGTATCAGGGTTGAGGAGGGGCTGGGCGCAAGCAGGCAGGCCATGAGGCGAGGTAGTGGGGGTACATACTTTTTTTAAAACTTTTTATTCTTACTTTGTTTTCTCTTAGCTTGCCTAGGGCCGGGGCCGGCCAGGGCAGGGCCAGGCAGAGTTGGGAAGTTGCCACACACAGTCACTGTAGTCCTCCTCTCCTGTCCGACAGTCCGAAGCTGGGGCCTGGGATGGGCAGTGGACAGAGACAGGCTCACTAGCAGCAGATGCAGTAGCCGAAGAAGCAAGCGTTCGCGCGGGCGGGCAGGCACGCAGCTTTACGTGGTGACGTCAACTCGTCTCTGCTGCTGCCGCACTCCCAGTCTGCACCCGCCCTGCACGGTCTGCCTCTGCTGGGTCCGAACGCCGCCCCACCCCCATCTGTCATGTGACTCATGTCTGTGTATCTGATCTCTGTTGTCTGTAGTGTGTACTTGAATCACTTAGTCACTCAATAGTGCGGCCGGCCAGGCACAGCAGCGATTAGAAAATCAGCGGGGTGGGCACCCGGGGGGGGGGGAGGAATGACCCCCCTTGCCCCCCTGTAGCGATGCCACTGTATAGACTCATTACATGCAAAGCGAGATATTTCAAAACTTTATTTGTTACCGCCTAACCACACCCGGGCCTGTCTGCTCCCCAGCCTGTGCACCCCACGCTATCTTGCTTACCAGCAAATAAAGCATCCATGAAGCATCGACCCTGGTGAGTGTCGCGTGTCTATTATCTACATTCCTTGCTTTGTACTACTTTCACCACGCTGAGCACCACAGCATCTGGGTCCCCCGATACAGCCGCAAGTTCAGGAGTTCCGGATTGCAGGAGGTGGGAGTGTCATCTATACAGGAGCAGTGCCGCTGTATTTCCTTACTTACCTCCTCACCATTCATTCTTTATTTGTTATAATTTGGATGATTATGGCTTACAGTTTATGAAACCCCAAAGTCACAATTTTGAGGTACCCTTTGCTCATGGGATATGGATTAGTTAGCTGCAATAATCCAATTCCTTTTAATTTGCATTACTGAAATAAATGGACTTTTGCATAATATTCAAATTTTTCGAGTTTCACCTGTATATCCTGGGGTTTGCTAATAAAAAGTTAGTGAAGAAGGGGAAAGGTTGAAAGTGAGGAGAGGAGGGTAATGGAGGAGGTGAACAAGAGCATTCCACAATGTAGCAGTCATCTTATCCCCTTGGCTTTGGCCAGGCCAAGGGAGTACAGAGACCAAGAACAGTATTGCAGCAGAACAGCACAGACCAGTGAGTCTATGTCTGAATATAGAGAAAGTCTAGTGGAGATTAGAGCTAAAACTATCCAATGGATTTCACAAGCAACAGTGACTCGGAGGAACTTAAAGGTACCTGGACACAACCGGATGATTAGTGCACAGAATTCTCCTTTATCACATGCCTCTATGGACATAGTGGACCTGAACCTTTTCATAGGAGCATCCTGCATAAATAACGTAGAAGAGAGTTTGCCTGCCACGAGGGAGAACGCCCTTTTTGGATTGCTCAACAAAGTAAGAAGTTTATTATATTCAGTACCTGAGTACTAGAATGTGGACTTAGAATAGAAAGCTATAGAAGGAAGGAAAACTCATCAACTTACAATTGTCAAGCCTGGTATAAGGAAAACAGCTGAACCACTATTTGGATTTATTGCTTTGCCATATACGTGCACTGTACTGACTAAATGAAGACAAGTGATTTAGTAAAAGTTCTGTTGTTTACTACAATTGACTCCTTATCCTTTCTACCAACTTCTATTGCACCTAACAGCGCTGGCGTCACGAACACAGGGGTCCAGCCACCAAACACCTTAAGCATACCCATTACATCAAGGGCACCTCAACTTCCATCTGGCTGGTGTTCCCTGCAATAGAGAGTGCCCCGGAGGATTTAGTGCCCAGCCCAGGGAGGCTCTGCTAACCGTGAGTACCAAAAACTACTACTACCCTCATCGGTCCACCGTAGCCTCACGTGTTGCCCCTCCGGACCTGGTCGCTGCACAAATAACACGTAGAAATTTTTTCTTGTAATAAACCCTGTTAATGCCTGTATCAAACAGCACTTGCACCCCAATAACAAGAACGGTTTGCTGGAGTTACAGAGCTGTATAACGGCTATTTGGATCCCCAGTCAGTGCACCAAGGTGTAATAGGATTGTTCCTATTACCCAGGCTGTAACCTCCCCTACTGAACGCTGTTCTGCTTCAATACTGTGGAATGATTCCTCCGTATCCTTTCCCTGAACTTCTATATAGCAAAATAAAAGTTTTAAAGTATTTTCTACCACTGTCCCTAGCGCCTGCTAACGTCTCTCCCTGCACTAAGTACACTGGAAAATGGCTGAATCCAAGATGGCTGAAGCTATTTATAGGGCTATAATTTACAGTGCTGGCTGGCAGATGATTGGCTGCATACATGGCATTGTGGGTGATCCCTCGTTACCAGAGTTCCTTGCTCCATGTCCTAACACGTGCAGCAGCTATTTTAGGAAAAAATGCACTTTATTGCCATGAAGTGTGAGGAAATTCGGATTCGGTGCGTCAACTTCGATTCGCACATCTTTAATGGCGTCATTTATGTAATTTTTTTGCTGCAGAAACATAGAAAGGGTGACATTTGGCTTTTTTTAATGTTTCACAATATGCAACTGTCATGCTCCACTCTGACCATGTGCGGAGGTCAGCCAGGATAGCAGCACGAGTTTAGTGATTGCTTTGGAGCCGTGCTGGATCCGCCTCTCTCAGGTGCACTGGGTGGGGTCTTTAGGTTAAATAGCACACTGCCCAGTGCCCTGAGCGGATTATACTGTTCATTCTGTCTGGGAAGTTTGGAGAGAAGGTTGGCTGTCTGTTCCTGCTCTCAGAGATAAGTGTCATTGCTTGTTCGGTTGTTTGTGTCTTCTTGTCCATCCAGGTTCTGTGCGAGCAGACTGCTCCTATCTCCCCACTTCACCATCTTAGGGAGTTCAGGGTTTTTGTTAGCCCAGGCTGGAGGACACTAGTACACCTACCTTCAAGGTCAACTGTGGGCTGAGCAGTGCAGGGAAAGAGGTCAGGGATAAGCTAGGAGGTGACCCTTCCCCTGTCTCTCGTCCAGAGCCTGGTTGGTGTGTTATCTTTGATACTAAGTGTACGTCCGCCGTGACAGCAACTTGATAAATCTTAGTGATGAGCGTGAATATTCGAACTGCGAATTTTTTTCTCGAATATCGCGATTTCGAGATTTTGCGAATATTTAGAATATAGTGCTATATATTCGCGAAATTGAATATATATATTTTTTTTATGCTCCAGTCAGTGCCCGTTGCCGCTTCTGCCGACTTCCGTGCTCATGGAGCGTCCCCATCACCATGGGAACGTCTCCATATACTAGAATGTACTGTCGGATTTGAGAATTACGTTGAAATCGCAATTCGATTATTTCAAGTTATAATAATTGAATTGCGATTTCAACTTAACACTGCTATATTCTATATTCGTTAATTCTAGCCTAATATGGAATATAGCAGTGCTAAGTTGAAATCGCAATTCGATTATTATAACTTGAAATAATCGAATTGCGATTTCAACGTAATTCTCAAATCCGACAGTACATTCTAGTATATGGAGACGTTCCCATGGTGATGGGGACGCTCCATGAGCATGGAATATAGCATTGCTAAGTTGAAATCGCCATGCGATTACTTCGAGTTATATTAATCGCATTGCGATTTCACCTTGGACCTGGTTTACTATGGTTGGCTTCAATGGCTTGGTAGAATTAGCGAATATGACGAATGTATTCGTCATATTCCACAAAACGAATATACGAATGTATTCGTCATATTCCACAAAACGAAGATATTCTCCATCTTCGTTTTAGCTACCTATTCATCAACTTCGCGAATTCTAGCAATCATATAGGAAAGTTGACTATAGAGACAGCTAAGTTTAATTCGCTATGCGATTATAATACTTAGCTTTTTTTTTATAAATAGAATAATTATAATAATTATGAGGTATTATAATTATTCTATTTATTTAAAAAAAAAAGCGAAGTAATATAATCGCATAGCGAATTAAACTTAGCTGTCTCTATAGTCAACTTTCCTATATGATTGCTAGAATTCACGAAGTTGATGAATAGGTAGCTAAAACGAAGATGGAGAATATCTTCGTTTTGTGGAATATGACGAATACATTCGTATATTCGTTTTGTGGAATATGACGAATACATTCGTCATATTCGCTAATTCTACCAAGCCATTGAAGTCAACCATAGTAAACCAGGTCCAAGTTGAAATCGCAATGCGATTAATATAACTCGAAGTAATTGCATTGCGATTTCAACTTAGCACTGCTATATTCCATATTAGGCTAGAATTAACGAATATGGAATATAGCAGTGCTTAAGTTGAAATCGCAATTCGATTATTATAACTTGAATTAATCGAATTGCGATTTCAACTTAGTACTGCTATATTCCATATTCGTTAATTCTAGCCTAATATGGAATATAGCAGTGCTAAGTTGAAATCGCAATGCGATTAATATAACTTGAAGTAATCGCATGGCGATTTCAACTTAGCACTGCTATATTCCATATTAGGCTAGAATTAACGAATATGGAATATAGCAGCAACCATAGTAAAACAGGTCCAAGTTGAAATCGCAATTCGATTAATTCAAGTTATAATAATCGAATTGCGATTTCAACTGTTTACGTATATTCTTAATATTGCTATAACTTCGTCTTTTAGAATATTCGTAATATTGCTATAACTTCGTCTTTTAGAATATGACGAATATTCTAAAAGACGAAGTTAGAGCAATATTATGAAATTTCGTAAAATACACATATAGACTGTAATTTAGCTAATATACTGCTATAGTAATTTTTTTAACAGTGTACATATTTTACAAAACTTAAAGGGGTTCTGCACTTTCAATTAACTGATGATCTATCCTCTGGATAGATCATCAGCTTCTGATCGGCGACACCCAGGACCCCCGCCGACACCCAGGACCCCCGCCGATCAGCTGTTTGAGAAGGCAGCGGCGCTCCAGCAGCGCCGCGGCCTTCTCACTGTTTACCGCCGGGCCGCCCGCCCACTGACGTCACGACTTGTATCAACTAGAGTGGGCGCGGCTAAGCTCCATTCAAGTGAACAGAGCTTAGCCGCGCCCACTCTAGTTGATACAAGTCGTGATGTCCGTGGGCGGGCGGCCCGGCGGTAAACAGTGAGAAGGCCGCGGCGCTGCTGGAGCGCCGCTGCTTTCTCAAACAGCTGATCGGTGGGGGTCCTGGGTGTCGGACCCCCGCCGATCAGAAGCTGATGATCTATCCAGAGGATAGATCATCAGTTAATTGAAAGTGCAGAACCCCTTTAAGTTCAGAAGAGGCAAAAAAAAATTGAGAAAAAAATGATTATAGCACTATATTAGCTAAATTACAATCTATATGTGTATTTTACGAAATTTCGTAATATTGCTCTAACTGCGTCTTTTAGAATATTCGTCATATTCTAAAAGACGAAGTTAGAGCAATATTACAAATTTTCGTAAAATACCGTTGCCTTATACTATTAAAAGAAAAAAATCGCAATACGCAATTAATTAAATCGCATATTATTCGCGATAATTGGAAAAATTACGAATATTCGATTTCGACGAATATATTAAGAATATTCAATCGAATATTCGCGAAATATCGCGAAATCGAATATGGCACCTCCTGCTCATCACTAATAAATCTGTCCGATTATTATGGTCGTGAATATTTAATATGTGTATTTTTTTATATTTGTATTTACTGTGTGCACAATAAATGAATTTTATGCTAAATAATGACATTTTTTATTTCCTTTTCATTAAACTGAAAAATAAAGAAAGAGTCCAGCTTCTCCAAAAAAGTATTTATTTTCTTAGTGCAGGTTAAAATCCAATATCCAATTTATGGTCTTCAACCAAGATGGCCTGAAATTCGGATCGAAGTCCGTCTTGGATACTTCAATTCTCTCAACCCTACTCACTACACAAGTCATGCAGACACTGTTTAGCAGCAGATTCTAATTGGGGTAGACTCCAGCACATAGTAGGTGAAATGTTATTATTATTAATTGGTAGAATCTGTGATTTATTTTTGCTTTGTCCTTCTGATAAGGCTACCTTCACACTAGCGTTTTAGTTTTCCGGTATTGAGATCCGTCATAGAAGCTCAATACCGAAAAAAAAAACGCTTCAGTTTTGTCCCCCCCGAATTCATTGTCAATAGGGACAAAACTGAACTGAACAGAACGGAATGCTCCAAAATGCATTCTGTTCCGTTTAGTGGTGTTCCTATATCGGAGAGCAAACCGCAAAATGTTGTAGTTTGCTTTCTGTCCTGGGAGAGCAAGACGGATCCGGCATGACCCCCAATGCAAGTCAATGGGGACGGATCCGTTTTCTCTGTCACAATCTGCCACAATAGAAAACGGATCCGTCTTCCATTGACTTTCAATGAAGTTCATGACGGATCCGTCTTGGCTATGTTAAAGATAATACAACCGGATCCGTTCATAACAGATGCAGATGGTTGTATTATCAGTAACAAAAGCGTTTTTGCTGAACCCTGCCAGATCCAGAAAGTAGCCTAAGAGATCCATCTGATTTTACAATATTTCATTATGTATATAATGGACTGAAATTTTCCTAAACCTTACTGTATATTAGCAAGTTTCAAACTCTAGCCTAGAAGTATGAACTTTTTTGAAATTTCTCCACTTTACTTTCTTCTTTCATAATTTATATACACAGATTATTTTCTAAACTAGTTTCCTCTAAAAGAAAGAAAAGTACTTCACACCAACCAAACCAGAGACTCCTCCAAAAGAAAGAGACATCCATCTGTAAACAGTGTTAGGCCCATGGCTGACATGACTACCCATCTGTCTAACCACATAGATTCCATGATTGCGATTGACCATGGTACCTAAGGGATCAGCATTGTCTCCTATCACAGCAATAGTATAGGAGTCTTGCTGTACAGCTGGATTGTGGATAGTGTAGACTAATCTCCAAATCCTACGCTGACCACACAGTAACTGTACGCTGAGATGCAATAAATCACTCACACACTAGACATAGTTATGTCATACTGCAGAAAGGCATTAATGCAGTGGTGTAACAACTGCAGTGACAGAGGATGCAATCGCTCACATCCCCAGGCACGTGGCAGTTTCAGGATGCTCTCTGATCAGCTATTTACTCTGGTAAGCAACAGTCTGCTTTAGGATGAGACGTGGGAAGATTGGAAGGATACTTGAAAACGAATGAGACAAAAGTCTCTGTGCATTAAACTCTACTGACAGATCTTGTGGCTGGAAGAAGTCTTTATGGAGGTCTGGGCCAGATGGGGAATAAAAAGGAAAGTGACATCAGAGACATCATCTACTATAATCTACCCTGCAAAACACCTATGTAAGGCCTCATGCACACGTCCGTTGTTTTGCTCCGCATCCGATCCGCTGTTTTGGCAGCTCTGATGCGGACCCATTCACTTCAATGGGGCCGCAAAAGATGCGGACAGCACTCCGTGTGCTGTCCGCATCTGTTGCTCCGTTCCGTGGCCCCGCTAAAAAAATATAACATGTCCTATACTTGTCCGCGCTTTGCGGACAAGAATAGGCATTTATATTAAAAGCTGTCCATGCCATTCTGCAGATTGCAGAATGCGCACGAACGCCATCCGTGTTTTGCAGATCCGCGATTTGCGGACTACAAAACACACCATGGTCCGCAAGGCCTAAAACTGGTATTTACAACTGCACAATCAGTGTAAACTCTTAAGTTTGGTCTTGAGTTTTCCCGGGGGGATAGAGGGGAAACCTATATGACTATAGACCTCAGCAACAACACTGTGTCTTGCACAAGCATTGTCAGGGAATAAAAAATTTGAGATGCTATTCCTAATCATATCTACACTAAAATCTCCTTACTAAACAATATTTTGACAGCGATGCGATGGGAAAATGCAATGTACCTTTACGCATGAATGATCCTTTTGATTGGTCTATTACATCAGTTGACATTTGACTCCAATTTGACATTGTGTTTTCCTTCATGGATTTGAAGGTTGCATTTTCAGCAACTGAACTAGGTCAATCTGGGCATCGTCTAACTCCTGCCCCAAGAATTTACAGATTCTCACCACACTGCCACGGAGATCCTGAAATAAATCATATTTATGTACAGACATATATAATGTATAACGCACATCAATGTACTAATTTTTTAGACAAGTAATGAGAAAGCTTCCTCATCATTAGAAATTATTAAATATACTCTATTTAACCTGTAAAACTGTACTAAAATAAATCCTAAGACTGCTGCAGTTAATAGAGGTGAATGCAGTTTTTTTTTAACCTTATACATATGCAGTAGAAAAAATTCTGTGCAGAATGAAAACCCACAGCATGCTGAAATTATTGCCGCAGATTAAAAATGGAAAAACTGCTGATTAGTCCCATTAAATACCAATGAGGCTAATCCATGTTTGGATCCGTTGGCAGATCTATGTCAGAAATCCAATATCTAGCCCTAGTTTCTACCAGAAACCTTCTCTGTACTAATGAGGAGAAACAACTCCAAAACAGTTCTCTCTACAGATGGATGTTGCTGTTAGTGTTGAGCGAAGCGCGCTTCAGATGCTTCATCCGAAGTCACTTCAATTAAAACTTCTGAATAATTCTACACGGAGATCCGCCTCCGTATAGTATTAGAATGTATGGGCCCGAAGTAAGTTATCCGCAAAGTTGCATGTGACTTCATTAAAGAACTTCGGTGGAAAACCACTGTAAAACTTGAAACCGAGGTACTAGTTGGAACAGAAGCCAAGTTCGGTTTCAAGTTTTAATGTGTTTTTCCACTTTAATAATCAACTGCTGAAGTTATTCAACAAAGTCACTTGCGACTTCACGTATAACTTACTTCAGGTCATTGGAGCCCATGCATTCTAATACTGTACGGAGATGGCTCTCCATGCAGTATTATTCCAAAGTTTTGAATGAAGTTACTTCGGATGAAGCATCCGAAGCGTGCTTCGCTCAACACTAGTCGCTGTTTTTACTTGTTAATGCATAACTGTCACAACGCTATGCTGATCTGTACAAGGCTAATGTATATGGGGACAGGTCCACATGAACCGGGACAATCACATAAACCATGCAGCAAAAAGAATGGGACTTATGCAAGCACTGCCCTAAAGTGGGCATTTGGGGGCTTTTTGGGGTGTTGCCAGATAGACAGAAGGACAGGTCTTAAAGGGGTTCCATATTGATTCTACGATTGTATTGGGAGGCCATCCTTCCTCTGATGAGAGACTACAACTAGTATTCTGTGTTACCTCTATGAGAACCTGTACTATTTTCATTAGGAAACTTCAAGCCCTGTGAGTGTAATTGGCTCTGCAGCCAAAAAGCCTTGTACTTATTCTACTTGAAACCATCAAGCGTTGTGGTTCCTGTTGGATTAAAATTGTTAGGCTAGTTTTACAGTAGTGTTTACAGATGCAGATACTGCCAGAATGCCATCCAGCCCCAATAACTATAATAGGGTCCAGTCGAGGTCCAGCTGCAACCGGGCAAATATGCTGAGAATCAGCCAGACAAATACCGCAGCATGCAGCGTTTTTTGTTTGGACGATTCCTGGGATTCTGTGCCGAACAGCCTGCTGGAAAGTTGTGCCACTAGTGTCAAACTAGCAGTTCATTGCCCTGTGTCTGCCTCTTTATTGGTGCATTCTCAGATGAGATCCTGTACCTGGTTCTAGGCCCCATACACAGAGCTGAACCTCTTGCATACTGGCACTGCATGGTGTCCTATACAGTCGTATTATTATTACCTGTATAAGCTCCTCATATGTAATAAAGAAGAATCTGCTGTCATCTTTCATCTGCATCCAGCTTTTTACATGATCAAACCAAGATCCATACGGAGCTGAAAGACAACAAAGGTTAAGCCTTTTTAGCATTTTTTTTCCAAACTATATTGTTATTGAACTAAATATGTAAAATGCCTGTATGATACTGGCTACAAAAGAGTCAATTTCTGGAGAAAAGGAAATAAACCCTTGGGGTCCTTCTGGGCCATGTGGATACAGCTATGAGAGTTTGTTTCTAGTGTTGAGGGAACTTGTGTTTTCAAGTTTGCTGTACAAGGTTTGGGTTATCTAAGAATTCCATTATGGACCATGGTAGCGGAATCCATAATGGAATTCTTAGATAACCCGAACCTTGCACACCAAACTTGAAAACACAAGTTTGTTTATCCCTATTTATCTCTTAAACAAGAAGAGTGAGACTTGACACCTAACATTGGTTGGCACAGGCTTGAATAAATAGTCAGATGGGGTTATCCTAACAGGTATTATACGACAATGAACAAATTCAAATTCATGGTACTTGTCGTCTTATTAGCTAACTGTCTAGTTAAAAAGCAGGAATTTGTCTAATGAACGGCTAGACCACTCTGACCCAGAACCTGGAAATCGAAAAATATGTTAAAACATATGGTTGGTGTCAGGTCTGATATCCTGTTGTGTGTTCATTGTTCCTCCTGCCCTCAAGTAAGCAAAAGGCAATAAGAATTTGCAGTGTCCCACTCAGTGGTAATGGGGCCCTGTATGTTTAAGGGTATTAGCAGAATGTCATTCTCTGCTGTGTATATTGCTATAATTCCTATAACAGGCTGGTAAACCACCACTTCGCATCAGTCACCGCTAGGTGGTGCTAAAGATATATGTAGAACAGATTTTTGCCACTGCCTGTTCCTTTTGAGGGCCCAAGCAACTGTCTGTTAACAATAGTGTAAAGTAACTGAATCATTAGTGTAATGAGTCTAATGCAACAGGCCAGAGTTGCCACTGTCATCCAGTGGTCGTGTACTGGAATGGTTGACTCGCTCTTCAACATCATCTCAGGTGACAACAGATACACACAGTCAGGAATCGGTGGGTTCCTCTGACACCACACTTAGTTGGCATGGCTCAGAAACAATCTCTGTGCCCTCACATGTCCTGAAACTGCCTCTCTCTTTTTCTACTCCTTCTGATCGGGAATAATGCAGGATGCATTCTGCTCCACTTTTCAGCGAGGATAGGCTTAGTGACAACAGTCAGAAGCTACAGGCCAGCAAAGACTTGGAGGAGAGGCCCGCTGCATCCTCCCTTAGGTGTACAACTAGCAATTATGACAGTTGGGTGGGAGCATGTGTTTTGCGAGCGGTCAGGGGCGTGGCCATGAGACTGGTGAGGGTGACATAAGTATCGAGTAGACAGTAGTGGATGATCATGTAGCCGATCGCACTTGGCAGCCAGGTGAAGAGGGAGCATCATCATCAGAGGGTGAGGGTGGCAGAATGTTGGTGAGATAGCATCAGGGTGGCAGCGTTCCGATGAGCCAGCATGGTGGAAGCAGTGGGAGATCTGGAGCCAAACGTGCCCGAGGTAGAATGTCTGCTACTCTGGCCAGCAATTGAACACCAAGGTGATTGCAATGAGACAATAGTATGCGTGCACTGTATGTGCACCTGGCCAAGTCCCCCCATTTCCATATCGTGGACTCATGGAAGTTTGGAACATTGATGGCTTGTGCCCACCCAAAGTGGCGAGTCCCAAGTCATCATTTCTTTTCTAAAAAAGCTGTACCAGTCCTGCACAAATATGTTGAGCAGAAGGTGGGCCAGTCCTTGAGCCTGTCGGCATCTGGTACAGTTCATGCCAGCGCTGACATGTGGAACTGTAACTATGGTCAAGAACAATATATGTCCTTTATAGTGTTGATCACGAATATTCGAATTGCTAATTTTTATCGCGAATATTTGCACTTCGAGAATTCGCCAATATTTAGAATATAGTGATATATTTGTAATTTTTAATATTTGAGATTTTTTTTAAACAGTACACATGATCCCTTCCTTCTTCTAGCTTGTGGGACAATGAGAAGGCTGCAATATCTTTGATTTTAGGAGTAGTGTTGATTGCGAATTTTCGTAATGCAAATTTTCTGGAGATCACAAATTCTCGAATATATGGCGAATATTCACCTAAATATTCGCGAAATATCGCAAATTCGAATTTTGCCCCTGCTGCTTATCACTAGTCCTTTACAGCCTACTGGGTAAATGTGGTTCCAGCCCAGGGACACCAGCAACTTAGCCAGGTGAAGGCAATGCGGCCTCTGTGTTGTAATGGTGGGATTTTTGTGCCAATGTCCTCCTCATCCTCCACCTTGTTCACAGATTACACTGTAGGCACAGTTCAGAGTGGTCCTCCAGCATGCCACCTATGCAAAGCACACTCGTGCACAGATGGGGTGAACAGCAGGGCAGGAAGACATGAGGCTCTGTGCCCGCCGCGGTATTCAACTGTATAGCCATCTTGATAATGGTAATTCAGGAGGGCATCTGTGGTACCCAACTAAGTAGATAAGTACATGATGCTCCCAATAATGTTGATAGCATCCGATTGTTACAAACCCGGCAGTATCTAGCTGCACCCCTGGGCATTGGCCCACCAGGAAATTTCCCTGTAGGGACTATGGCCGGTCCGCCCTTGACCGCGTCATATATTGGACGTATATTCTGGCAGAGACAGGGATGTCAAAGACTGAAGAATTCCCTTCGTAGTGTATGCTTCCATGGGGGGGGGGGGGGTGAAATAAACTGCCATATTTTAGGATTTTTTATGTGGATATTCAAATGAAAAGTAAAAAACACGTGTTTTTAATAAAAATCTATTTTAAATAATGTCTTTTTTATTTTATACTGCTTTAAGAAAATATCTCACCTTCTCCCTGTATAAAGTCTTCAATGAAATTCTGGAAATTTTCAGTAGGTTCAAAGATTTTGAGAATCTTGGTAAAATGGAACAAAGATACAATGATGTCTCTTGGATTTCGCATAGTGTAAATAATCTGAAAAAACAAACAACAAAAAACTGAGGGGGGATTTATTAAAACTGGTATAAAGGAAAACTGGCTTAGTTGCCCATAGCAACCAATCAGATTCCACCTTTCATTACTCATTCATTACAGCTCCTTTGGAAAATGAAAGATGGAATCTGATTGGTTGCTATGAGCAACTAAGCCAGTTTTCCTTTACATCAGTTTTCATAAATCTCCCCCATAGTGCATTGCACACCACAAGAGAGTCTTTTTATTTATTTATAACAAATTAACTTTCATTTTAATATGCAAATACATTTACATTAAAGGGGTTGTCCCAGCATCTGGATCCGAATACTTTTGTATTTGCATGTAATTAAAAATGTATTATAGATACTGAGGTATTCAAAGCAATCTGTATAGCACCACCTGCTGTTTGATGTTCTAATTTCTCTGTCCTGCTCACTGAGATGGAAGCACATGCTCAGTTACATCCTTCAACTGCCAACAGCTGCAGCAGAAAGGTCTCATCCCCTGAGAAAGCAAACTCCCCTGTGCAGACAGCTTGACATTAAGGGCTGTTTCACACGAGCGAGTCCATTGCGGGAATCACGCTCCGTGTGTGAGTGTGATCCTCTGCTCTGGACTTGCAGGAGCGCACGGAATTATCATGATTTATAATGCTATGTGCCTCTGCTTGACCTTATTTCTACAGGATCATACTGACAGCTTTATGTCACTATGATTCTGTGGGAAAAAGGCCATGCAGAGACACATAGCATTATAATGCCGTGCGCTCCTGCAAGTCCAGAGTGGAGGATCACACTCACACACGGAGCGTGATTCCCACAATGGACTCACTCATGTGAAACAGCCCTAAGTTTCTTGAAATTCAATTCAAGGCCGATTCTAATGAATCAGTTAGAAAATTCTACTTGAATCAAAAGTGCTCCAATTGCCCTGAAAAGGTCTGCATTAGGCCTCATGCACACAACCATGTCTGTTTTTGCGGTCCGTAAACTTCAGATCCGCAAAAAATGGAAGCCGCCCATGTGCCTTCCACAATTTGCAGAACGGAACGGCGGCCCATTGTAGACATGCCTATTCTTGTCCGCAAAATGGACAAGAATAGGACATGCTATATTTTGCTATCTTTGGCGGCCCCATTGAAGTGAATGGGTCCGCATCCGAGCCACAAAAACTGCAGCTCGGATGCGGACCATAACTACGGTTGTGTGCATGAGGCCTTACACTCTAAAATTCTCCTAGGACTCATATGTATTCTCTCTTCTCTTTGTCTCTTGTTTGTTTGTTTTTTCTCCCTCCTTCTTTCTCTCTCTATCGCTCCTATTTTAAGTAAATCAGAGTGACACTGATATGGATGGGACCAAAATATACACTGCTGTTAACACACTTAAACATGCTTATGTAAGTTTTTGTATAAATGGTATAAATATTGGAACAAGATTTTGGGAAGAATAACACAGGCACAATAGTATGTCCCCTGGGAGCAACCAAAATATATAGTACACTATTCTCACTTTTAAATAGCAGAAAAATTGTGACAGGCGCTATAGGGCGTCCCCTGGGTGCAACCAACATATGCACTGCTGTAGACACAACTAAAATTCTCTTATTGCACAAGTAAAAGCTATAGAAGTTTTGCAATAGGTATTTGGACTAAAAATGCTGGCTCTTGCACATAAAAATAGTATTGTCTCTTTAAAAGCTCATGTGTCTACTGTGGTGAAACACATGAAGCTATGAACAGCCACAGCCCTGGTTACAGACAAACCTCTAACTGTACCTACCTTGTCCCTATTGATAAAACCTAGCTTTCTAGCTATCTAGTAATTAAATCTAGCCAACTAAATAAATCTTCATAATCCCTACACTGTCCCTGCAAGACCCTAAAATGGCTTATGTAACACCCCAGAGGTGTGTAACTACACACCTCTACCCCGCTACTATCTTCTAAGAGCTTGTAATTTATATTATGTCTTCACAAAAGTGCATGTAAAACCATGTTAAATTCCATTGTTCTTGTAATTTTCCAGGTTTGCCAGCAAGTTGCAGCAACTCCATTGGCAAGGTACTAGTCCTAGTTTAGTGAATCCAGGCTGGAATGGATTCTTCCAGCTTAGCTCCCCCTCTGTGAGCGAAGTGAGCTGTTCTCACATCCTGCATCATGGGTGGAGAAGGAAGTTAGAGTTAGTGTAGCCTCCCCCCTGCTTGGGGAAGGCTGTGTGATAGCGTTCAGGAGATCCCCTGCATAGGGAAGACAGCAAGGATCTTGTCTCGGCTGAGACTTGATCGCATCCCCAGTCTGAGCACCTGCAGCCTCAGCTGGATGACAAGAAGCAGAAACTACAACCTCCAGAGTTCTAGGAAAAAAGCATCCCCTAAAAATCTATATGTGAGTTAAGTCCAGAGACCTAGGAGAAGCCATTCCTCCTCAGCTAATCTGTCCCCATACAGCAGAAGTAATAGAAAAGTGCAGAAGATTAATCACTGCCACAATTGCAGAGCTACTAAGCAGATGACTTATACTCACATTTAAAGCAGAAGCATTCATTTCCTGCCAATCATTGCTAAAACCTGCTGGGTGGGACCAGAGACCAAAGCTGTATTGTCATGGTCTTACCTTCTTACTGTTCCCCTTCGTTTGACATGTGCTGGCGGCCATCTTGGTTTCTGGGTTTCTTGTAGCCTCCCACCCTGCGGCTTCTCCTTCCCACTGGGAGGAGCTGGATGCCCAGCTCATATATATAGGAGGTCTGTGGCTTCAGTTCCTTGCTTGGTCCTCCTGTGTTCACATGCTTCTAAGACTGCTGCTGCTTCTGGTTCCTGATCCTGGCTTCGTCTGACTACCCTTCTGGTTCCTGATCCTGGCTTCGTCTGACTACCCTGCTGGTTCCTGATCCAGGCTTCGTCTGACTACCCTGCTGGTCCCTGATCCAGGCTTCGTCTGACCACCCTTCTGGTTCCTGACCTCTGGCTTCGCAAGACCCTGCTTCGGTTTAGCCATCCGTTTGGACTTTCGCCTTACAGCTTGATTTTTAATAAAGCCTTCTTATTTCCACTTATCTCTGTTGTACGTCCGGTTCATGGTTCCATGACATTAGGACCAAGCCATGAATTCTGACGGTACAGGGCCATCCTCGCTACCTACGCTGGTTGCCAGACTTGATCAGCAGGATCACCTGTTGGGTCGGTTCGCTGTGGCGTTGCAAACCCTGCTTGAATGCACGGCTCATTTAGCTTCCGTTGCCGATGGGTCGGTTGTCGCTCCTGGGCCCGCTCCTACTGCCGCTCCGGTTGTTGCGCCAGAGTCTACCCCGACACCTGTTGCTGCGCCTGCGGTGTTTCGGGGTATGACCGGTTCTGCCCCCCTTCCACAGCGCTTTGGGGGAGAGCCAACTCAGTGCCGAGGTTTCCTTAACCAGGTGGGCATTTATTTCGAGTTGCTGCCACATGCCTTTCCCACTGAGAGATCAAAGGTGGGCTTCTTGATCTCGCTGCTCTCGGACAAGGCCTTGGCCTGGGCCAGCCCTTTATGGGAGAACAACAATCCGGTGGTTGCCGAGTTTTCCGGTTTTGTTGCTTCTCTTCGGAGGGTATTCGATGTGCCGGCTCGTGCTGCCTCTGCTGCGAAGCTCCTTATGTCCATCAGACAGGGTTCACGATCCGTAGCTGAATACGCCATTGAGTTTCGTACCCTGGCAGCAGAGGTGGGCTGGAATAATGAGGCTCTGGTCGCTGCTTTCTCTCATGGTCTCTCGGATGCCTTGAAGGATGAGGTTGCAGCTAAGGACCTACCAGTGGAGCTCGAGTCTCTTATTTCTTTCCTGATTTTGATTGACACCAGACTCAGGGAGAGACCTTCCTTTAAGGAGTGCCTGCGGAGGCCTTCTAACAGATTGGCGCCTACGTTTGCTGTCCCACCCGTGCCTCCCTCTCCTCCCACGCCTCCTGGGGATGACTTGTCTGGGGGTGAACCCATGCAGCTGGGGTTTGCTCGCCTGTCCGAGGGGGAGAGGGTACTCCGGAGACGCGAGGGCCGATGCATGTACTGTGGTCTCGGTGGGCATTTTCGGTTGGCATGCCCGAACCGTCCGGGAAACGCTCGCACCTGAGATCCTGTCGGGGGCAGATCTTGGGTTGAGTTTCCTCGTCCCCGGTTTCCCGTGTTGACAAACCACTGATTACTGTTGTCCTCTCCTGGGTCGGGGGCTCGGTGACGACCCAGGCGTTGGTGGACTCTGGTGCTGGTGGTTTGTTCATTGATAGTGTGTTCGCTGCCGCCAATTCCATTCCTCTGCAGCCTCGAGGTTCACCACTGGCTCTTGAGGCGATAGACGGCAGACCCCTTCTGCCGCCACACGTGACTCATGAGACCCTTCCAGTGGGGATGGCCATTGGTGCCGTTCACAGAGAGTCGGTCTGTCTCCAGGTTATTTAGTCTCCACACTACTCGGTGGTCTTGGGGTACCCCTGGCTCCAGAAGCATAATCCGACTTTCGATTGGAAATCGGCCGAGATCCTCTCGTGGTCACCGCAGTGTGGGGCTAGTTGCATCCATGGGCCTGTCAAGTTGCTGTGTACTTCCTCGGACTCTCTGTTGCCTCCTGAATACGAGGAGTACCGGGATGTATTCGATAAGGTGCGTGCGGTTGCCCTACCTCCGCACCGCCCATACGATTGTGCCATAGAGTTACAATCTGGTGCCGTTCCTCCTCGTGGCAAAGTCTATCCACTGTCGGTAGCGGAGAATGAGGCCATGGAGGAGTACGTGAGGGAGGCGCTTTCACGCGGACACATTCGCAAATCCTCGTCCCCGGCAGGGGCTGGATTTTTCTTTGTGAAAAAGAAGGGCGGTGAGTTGAGGCCTTGCATCGATTACAGGGGTCTCAATCGCATCACGATCAAGAACGCTTACCCGATACCCTTGATTTCCGAGCTGTTCGATCGCCTCAAAGGGGCCACGGTCTTTACCAAACTCGACCTGAGGGCGGCATATAACCTGGTAAGGATCAAGGCGGGCGATGAGTGGAAGACCGCGTTTAACACCAGGACCGGTCATTATGAATCCTTGGTTATGCCCTTTGGGTTGTGCAATGCGCCCGCAGTCTTCCAGGAATTCATCAACGATGTTTTCCGTGACCTGTTGCAGCAGTGTGTGGTGGTCTATTTGGATGACATCTTGGTATATTCTGAATCCATGGAGGCCCACATTCTGGATGTCAGACGAGTGTTGCAACGGTTACGAGAGAACAAGCTGTTCGGTAAGCTTGAGAAATGCGAATTTCACCGATCCCAGGTAACCTTCTTAGGTTACATCATTTCCGCTGAGGGGTTCTCCATGGATCCTGAGAAGGTTTCGGCTGTCTTACAGTGGCCCCAGCCCAGTGGTCTTCGTGCCCTGCAGCGCTTTTTGGGCTTCGCCAATTATTATCGGAAGTTCATCAGGGACTTTTCCATGCTAGCCAAGCCTCTCACGGATCTGACCAGGAAGGGCAGTAATCCCCAGGTCTGGCCGCCCGAGGCCATCCGAGCTTTTGAGGCTCTAAAGTCCGCCTTTGTGTCGGCTCCGATTCTGTCGCATCCCAACCCTGGGTTGCCTTTCGTCCTCGAGGTGGACGCGTCTGAGACGGGAGTAGGCGCCCTCCTGTCTCAGCGTAGAACACCAGAGGGCCCTCTGCTTCCTTGTGGGTTTTACTCCCGGAAACTGTCTTCCGCGGAGTGCAACTATCAGATTGGTGACAGGGAGTTATTGGCCATCGTGCAGGCCCTTAAAGAATGGAGGCACTTGCTCGAGGGCTCGGTGGTTCCGGTTCTCATCCTGACGGACCACAAGAATCTGACCTACCTCTCTGAGGCCAAGAGATTGACACCACGTCAGGCCAGATGGGCTCTGTTCTTGTCACGTTTTAATTACGTGGTCTCCTACCTACCTGGTTCCAAGAACATCAGAGCGGATGCCTTATCACGGCAGTACTCCGAGCTGTCCGGGGAGGAGTCGATTCCGACTTCGGTCATACCTCCGAATCAGATCCTGGCTGCCATTCGCACCAGCCTGACCTCTCCCCTGGGTGAGCAGATTTTGGCGGCTCAATCTGGTGCTCCCTCTGGGAGACCCAACGGCAGATGTTTTGTGCCTGAGGAGTTGCGCACTCGGTTGTTGCGAACCTACCATAACTCCAAGGCCGCGGGGCATCCTGGAAAGAATCAGCTGTCCTGGGCTGTTTCACGTCTGTTCTGGTGGCCTTCTCTACGTTCCGACATCGCCGCATATGTAGCGGCATGCTCCGTTTGTGCCCAGAGTAAGTCCCCTCGGCACCTTCCGTTGGGCCTTTTGCAACCCATAGCCACCGGGGAGCGTCCATGGTCACACCTGGGGATGGATTTCATTGTGGACCTCCCTGCATCCCGAGGCCATACAGTCATTCTCATGATAGTGGATCGGTTTTCCAAAATGTGCCACTGTGTTCCTCTCAAGAAGTTACCCTCTGCACAAGAGTTGGCCACGATTTTTGCCACGGAGGTCTTCCGGTTGCACGGGTTGCCCAAGGAGATTGTGTCGGTTCGGGGGAGTCAGTTTGTGTCCAGGTTCTGGCGCGCCTTTTGCTCCCAGTTGGGGATTCATCTCTCTTTCTCCTCGGCCTACCACCCTCAGTCCAATGGGGCCGCAGAACGATCCAATCAGGCCTTGGAGCAATTCCTTCGTTGCTATGTCTCCGATCACCAAGACAATTGGGTTGACCTCCTGCCTTGGGCTGAGTTTGCCAGGAACACGGCGGTGAACTCTTCCTCTGGGACGTCTCCCTTCATGGCCAATTATGGGTTCCAACCTGCCGTGTTACCGGAGGTATTCTCTCCACAGGATATTCCGGCTGTGGAGGATCACCTTTCCGTCCTACGTGCTTCTTGGGTACAGATCCAGAGGTCCCTTGAGGTCTCTGCGCAGCGCCAGAGACTCCAGGCTGATCGCAGACGAGCGCCCGCTCCTTCCTACCAGGTCGGAGACCGCGTATGGTTGTCCACCCGCAACCTCAACCTTCGAGTGCCCACTCCCAAGCTGGCGCCTCGCTTTGTTGGTCCCTTCCGAGTGCTTCGCAGGGTAAACCCGGTAGCCTATGCCCTTGCGCTTCCTCCTGGCATGCGGATCTCCAACGTGTTTCATGTCTCCCTGTTGAAGCCACTGGTGTGTAATCGTTTCACTTCCTCGGTTCCTCGGCCTCGTCCGGTCCAAGTGGGCAATCGTGAGGAGTATGAGGTGAGCAATATCCTGGACTCACGCCTGGTCCGCGGTCGGGTGCAGTTTTTGGTCCATTGGCGTGGTTATGGTCCAGAGGAGCGTTCCTGGGTTCCCTCCGCAGATGTCCATGCTCCTGCCTTGCTCCGAGCCTTCCACGTACGCTTCCCTCAGAAACCGTTCTTTACTCCGCGGAGGAGGGGCCCTTGAGGGGGAGGTACTGTCATGGTCTTACCTTCTTTCTGTTCCCCTTCGTTTGACATGTGCTGGCGGCCATCTTGGTTTCTGGGTTTCTTGTAGCCTCCCACCCTGCGGCTTCTCCTTCCCACTGGGAGGAGCTGGATGCCCAGCTCATATATATAGGAGGTCTGTGGCTTCAGTTCCTTGCTTGGTCCTCCTGTGTTCACATGCTTCTAAGACTGCTGCTGCTTCTGGTTCCTGATCCTGGCTTCGTCTGACTACCCTTCTGGTTCCTGATCCTGGCTTCGTCTGACTACCCTGCTGGTTCCTGATCCAGGCTTCGTCTGACTACCCTGCTGGTCCCTGATCCAGGCTTCGTCTGACCACCCTTCTGGTTCCTGACCTCTGGCTTCGCAAGACCCTGCTTCGGTTTAGCCATCCGTTTGGACTTTCGCCTTACAGCTTGATTTTTAATAAAGCCTTCTTATTTCCACTTATCTCTGTTGTACGTCCGGTTCATGGTTCCATGACATGTATACTGCTTGGATACAAGTTATCTTCAGTAAAGAAACATTTGAACTTCATCTAAAGGTCTGGACATCATTTCTGCTGCAAAATTCCACTATTATTCCTACTATCACTACACTCAAATTTATTGCAAGTGAGCCAGGAGTCCAGCCGTACCCAGATAGGAGACACAATTATCACCATCCTATAGATACATTATAGACCATTGAGTGGGCTACACTCAATCTACCTTCCCTTCTCCACCCAAGGTGCAGGATGTGGGAACTGCCCACACCTCCACAGATGTACTAAAGGGAAATTAGTTCCTTACCAATCCATTACAACAATAATTGTATTTAACATGGTTTATGCACATTTGTGAATGACATAATGTGAAATCATATCAGATGACAAGGTAAAGGCTCTTAAGAGATAATAGTGGGGTAGAGGCGTGTAGTAACACAACTCTGGGGTGTTAAAGGTACAATTGTTCAGGTAGTGGGACTCCTACACTCATAAAGCCTATGCGCTAAGGGAAAGGGCTACCAAAAATTACAAGGAACCGGCACTCCAAAACACCCTTTGTTACACATAAAGGAGGGCATCATACACACCCTTGAAAAATTATGATTGATGCCCTGCTGGTGACCCTCAAAAACATTAGGAGCAAAGGCCTGCTTCTGATCTGACCATTTAAAACATTAGGGGTGAGGGTCTGCTGCTGAGCTGACCATCCAAAAAATTCTGTGGGCGAGGGACTGCTGCAGAGCTGACCATCTAAAAAAAATTGTGGGTGAGGGCCTGCTGCCGAGATGACCATCTAAAACATTATAGGTGAGGGCCAGCTGCCGAGCTGACCATCTAAAAGATTTTGTTGGTGAAGGACTGCTGATAAGCTGACCATATAAAAAAAATTGTTAGCGAGGGCCTGCTGCTGAGCTGACATATAAAAAATTTTGTGGGCGAGGGCCTGTTCCTGAGCTGACCATCTAAAAAATGTTGTGGGCGAGGGCCTGCTGCTGAGCTGACCATCTAAAAAATGTTGTGGGCGAGGGCCTGCTGGAAACCCTCAAAAACATTATGGGTGAGGGCCCTCTAAAACATTATAAGTGAGGGCCCCCTGCTGAGCTTACCCTCTAAAACATTAGGAGCGAGGGCAGCCTAATAAACAAGTTGATATGATGGAGGAGCAGGACGAGAAAAGGGACATTGAACCATATACCTTTTTAGTGGTGGAAGGGGTGCATGGGAATACAGTGTATTCAATACACCACAAATGCCACATTTAGAGTGCCGTAATGTTCAACCGCTTTCCTCTGGTGGAGTAGAGAAGTCAGGGGCAATCCAGGCCTTGTTCATTTTTAATTAAATTTGGGAGGAAAGAGGACAGGCGATTGGCGAGCATCTTGGCTAGTAACTTCAAAACTAAATTCAATAGGGAAATTGGGCGATAATTAGAGCAATGGGAACTGTCTTTCCCCTCCTTCGGGATCAGTGTGATATGTGCTCTAGTCATATCTATGGATAATGGGACATCAGACAGGGAGCTATTAAATATGGAGAGGAGATATGGTCCTATTATATTCTGGAAAGTGCGATAACATAAGGCCGGATAACCATCAGGTCAAGGACTTTTTCCGTTAGGAAGTTGTTTAATTGCCGACAAAAGTTCCTCCATCTTAAAGGGGGCCTGTAAAGTTTGAGCTTGGGCATCCGACAGAGCTGGTAGGGCAAGGGAATTCAGGAAGGAGGTTATTGATTCCTTTGGGAGGTGAAGAGAGGGGGTATCAGCTTTCTTTTCCTCATCTTTTATGTTATATAGGGAGTAGTAACACCTTTGAAATTGTTTGGCTATCTCTGGTGTGGAATATACTTCTTCCCTCCCGGACACTCTAATTTTGTGAATATAATTATTAGATTTCCTTTGTTTATCTCCATGCGCATAGTATTTGTATTGCGCATGGAGATAATACTTAGCAGAAGTTGCATTGAGCTAATTTTTTAAGGAGTTTTTCAATTCTGTAAGTTCCTTCAGATGAGAATCTAGTAAGGATCTTTTATGTACAGCTTCTAGCCTGTGTATCTGGGCTAATAGATCCTCTACTTTCTTCTTCCTTTCTTTTTTGATTCTTGACCCCATACTAATAAACTGACCTCTCATGTAGGCCTTGTGGGTATCCCATAATATGTGAGGGGAAGTTTCAGGGAGGGAGTTTAATAAAAAGAATTTCTCCAGAATCTTTTGAGTGTGATTCCTATTCTCTTCTGTGGAAATCAGCTGTTCATTAAGTCGCCACCTGAAGGCTTTAGGTTCTAATGAGGGGGCTTGAATTTTAGTGAATATTGGTGCATGGTCGGATAAAAGTATATCTCCTATGTAGGCTTGGGAACATAAATGTAAATGTTCTTTTGACAAATATATAGTCAAGTCTATGATATGAATTGTGAGGGTGGGAGAAAAAGGTGTAGTCCTGCTTGGAGGGGTTATGAAGAAGCCATATATCATAGAGAGCACTTTGATGTAATTTATTCCTCAAATGTCTAATTGCTCTTAATGATAAAGCTGATTTTTTAGACGATGAATCCAAAGAAGGGTTTATTGCCACATTCAGATTTCCTCCAAGCACCACTACTACTTCCTTATATGACTCCAGAAGGTCAAGCGTTTCGCTCAGCCACGTAATTTGGTTGACATTTGGGGCGTAAACGTTCGCAAAGGTATAAACTTGGTTTGCCACTTTACCCTTCAGTAATATATACCTGCCATCTACATCTTGGACATGTGATATGTATATAAAAGGGAGACCCCTCTCGAATTTTATGCTCACACCTCTGGATGCTGCTGAATTTGAACTACAATGGTACCAGTGTGGGAACATGGAACGGGATAGGTCGGGATATTTATTAAACTTAAAGTGAGTCTCCTGGAGCATCAAGACTGAGCATCCCTCTTTTTTAGCAAGGGAGAATATTTGACTATGTTTCGATGGTGCGTTAAAACCCTTAACGTTAAATGAAGCAATGCACATGTCAGCCATCTGGTAAAAGAATAACTGAGTGTGTACCGCTGAAAGTTTTTAACAGAAAATGTGTGGGTGCAATTTTTTTGTACTTAGCCATCCAGGGTGGAGCTACAGGGTTACGGAAGCGTCCTTCATATTGAGGATACAAGGTAATCTTCCTATGATACCTGTCATATAACCAACAATAAAATAAAAACAACAGTGAGAACAGTATAAGATATTGTTCAAGTATGTAGAACATTAATATTAGAGTGATACTACTCCAATAGTGTGATAGGGGGGAAATTGTGCACATTTATAATGCGACAAATAGCTGTACCCTCGTAATAATTTTCTACTAGGCACTTAGTAGAGGGACAAGAACCCTAAACTGTATAACATAGCTCAAAAATTAGTAATGGTTATAAAGTGTTATGCCCCAAAATAGATAGGAGCTTTTCTTAAGCATTATAGAAGAGAAAAGACTATTCAATATAAACTTATTGAACATGTAACAGATCCCAGGATTAAGCTTTGAGTCCTTCAAGAATCAAGAAGTGGGAGGCGTCTTGGAGTGTCTTCCTCTTCTGGTTCTTTGGGGTTTGCCTGGACGAGGTGTCTCCCAAGGATCAGCTGATGGAAGTTCTGGAAGTGGGTTATTACTCTGGATGTAGTCCCAGTTCTCAATGGGTAGTTGGTCAATTTGTAGAATATCATATGCTTTGGGCAGGTCGGTGAAGGAAGAGATGGAAATGCGCTGACCTTCATATAAGAACGACAGCCCAAAGGGAAATAGCCACTTATAGAGAACTTTTTTGTTGCAAAGCCAATCCGTAAGTGGTTTCAATGCCCTCCTCTTTTTCAATGTGGATTGGGCTAAATCTTGGAATATGGTGATTGGGCTGTCCTCCAGGGTTAGCTGTTGAAAATTCCTTGCTTTGTTAAGGATCACATCTTTAACCGGATAATGCAGAAATTTACAAATAACGTCTCTTGGAGGTTCTGCAGGCTGAGGCTTAGGACGTAAGACTCTATGAGCCCTCTCAACGATGATTTCATGAGGGGAGTCCGGCCCGAGTAGTTGCACACAAATATTCGTAACAGCCTCTGGTATCTCAGCAGGGCCCACAGATTCAGGTATGCCCCTGAAACGCAGATTATTGCGCCTACTCCTAGTTTCATGGTCTTCAAGGAGCGTGTAAAGAGAGTTCATGTGCGCCTGATGCAGGGTTAGTATGGAAGAGACAGCACTCTGGTGTGTAACAATAGCAGATTGATTGTCCTCGAGTGTCTCATCCCTCCTCCCAATGTGGCGCATGTCCTCTTTTATCGAGGAGAGGTCTGACCTGAGCGGTTCCAGTGCTTCTAGTAAGGCATCTTTTAAGAATGCTCTGGAGATGGGCAGGGTATCGGCCCCAGGGGAGACCTCCCTTACCTTCTCAACTGCTGTTGTATGTTTCTGAGCGCAGCTTTCGGCGTTTCAGGCGCCATCTTGATTTCTTTAGCCACATGCATCTGGGCTGCTTTTTTAATGAATTTCTCCATAGATTCACCACTTGTTGGAACTTTAGCGATTCCTTGGGCTTCAATGGGTCTAGGGACACCTATCTTGACCATTCTGAGGTTTAAGTGCTGCTAAATTAAGGCTGAGAGGGATACGATTGTAGCAGAGCTTTACTTCATGCTGCCGTTCAGCTCTGATGCAGGCTCCGCCCCCAGGCCTTGTTCATTTTTATAAAAGTCAACTTGTCAACATTTTCAGTTGACAGGCGGATGCGCTTATGACTTATTATGCCCCAGCAGCACTAAATACACGCTCTGACAAAACGCTGGCGGTGGGGCAGGCCGCCAGCACCTCCAAGGCGTAGAGCGCCAGTTCATGCTACGTGTCAATCTTGGACATTCAATAGCTGTCAGGCACAGAGGGATCACTGAGGACGCTGACACGGTCTGCTACATACTCCTTCACCATCTTCCCAAAATTTTCCCACCTTGTGACACTAGGCCGCGCATCAGACTGAGGGTGCTGGTGGGGTGTCATAAAACTGTCCCAGGCCTTGGAGAGTGTTGCCCTGCCTCTGTTGGAACTGCTATGTTTTCCCCTCGACTCCCCTCCTCGATTGGACAAGGAACTACGTACTCTGCAACCAGCGTTGTCAGCTGGAAATGTTTCGAGCAATTTTTCCACAGGGACCTTCTGGTATTGCACCATTTTGCTCATCCTCTCCACTACAGTAATGAGGGATGAGAAGTTCTCTTTGTAGCCGGGGTTGAGAATGGTGGACAACCAGTAATCGGTGTTGGCCAAAATGCGTACAACATGAGGGTCATGGGAAAGGCAGCCTAACATAAGGTCAGCCATGTGTGCCAGAGTCCCAACAGACAAGACTTTGCTGTCCTAATCAGGAGGATGACTCTCAATCTCCTCATCCTCTTCCTACTCTTCTACCTATTCTAGCTCAGTCAAATTGGGGTAGGTTTTGAGAAACCACTGAACCACTAGGTTGAACATGTCGGCTAGGCATGGTATGTGTGTGAGCTTGCCAAGCTCCAAAGCCGCTGCCAAGTTACGGCCATTATCAGATGCAACAATTTCTGGTTTTTGCCCAATTTTTGTAAATTTCTCCTGTGGTGGCGTTTGTTTGGCCCTGATCGTCACTCATAAGTACTTTTGGTTTTAATGGTTTTAACACGACTGTCAATGTGTTTTTAACTGTATGTATTATAGTTAGTATTTGTTTGATTAATTCTCCCTACGATTATTTATTTAGAATGCTGAAACAGGAATTTGCGGGCGCTCCCTGCACATTGCAGGATGTGGGCGCTTTAAAACGATGGAGGCTGATGGATAATAAGAAAGGACACGTAATTTCAGGATCTATCAATCAAGTGGATATGTGGACCTACCAGAATGATGGATAACACTACACTTTATTTAGTTCAACCATCATCTAATATTGGTGATACAGTGGGTAAATTAGTGATGTAGTATGTATTGGTCACAGGTTGTTTTAAGTGTTTTATAATTGGTTTGCAAAAGTGTCTTTGGCTATGCAATTAAATATATTGGTTTTATTGTTTGTCCTTTTGCACGGTTGATTCTCACTTGCATGCGCACTGATTGAGCACTAGCACTTTAGCACTTTTCATTTTGCAGGTAACATCTTGTCACCATGTATAAAAATTGATTGCTATACCTTTCACAGAGCAATATAAATGAAATCTATGGTGTTTTACATATTAATTGTGTTTTTTAGAGATGAGCAAATTTTTCAAAAATTCGATTCGCCGGTTCGCCTACTTTTTGGGGAAAAATTTGGTTTGATCCGAATAAATTTGCTGTAAATTTCGTTAAAAACGACTATTTCATGGCTGTAGAGAGCCTTTTTAGTAGTGTAGAACACTGTGCCTTGCAGTAACATGCATAGGGAGTCTGGTTTGGTAGTGAAATAATACTGTGAGTCCGTATGACATGCAGGCGTCGCTCTTAGAATCACTGCACACTTCAGTTATTTGGGCAGTCACGGGGCCAAAACTGACCAAATAACTCACGTATGCCTTAAGAGTCAATGTTAGTGCCAAGAAGAAGCACACTCCTTTTACACAGTCATCAGCTGATTACACATAGATGTCTACAGACCCTGTTCTATTAACGCTAATACAAGTAGAGGCCCCCGACAGAGTGGAGAGGGTGTCAGCAGTAAGTTTGTGTCGACTTCACTGATGATTTTTCCCTTCCTATGATCCGTCAGAACAATAATCCAAAAAACACAATCCTGTCTGTTGAGCATCTGCCTTTACTCGGTCAGAATTTGGTCAGTAATCCATCAGTATTTCTAATGCCCAAAAAAAGAGGAGTGGATCCAAAACAGAGATGACACGTGAATGGAATAGTCGCATGACTTCAGTGTTTTGTACCCACTCCTGCTTTTGGATACCATATCATGGGACACTACAGACCTTAAAGCTGCTACACAGAGAGGATCCATTGTGCATCTCATTTTTCCTTCCTTCTGACAGAAGAAGGGTCAAATAAATGATGATGTCAGCCAAGCCAAAAAAGCTAAATAGTGGCCCAGCCATGAAGTGGGGATGGAGGGAACAGCATGAGAAGTCCACAGAGTGGCCCTATGACATAGTGGTGAGGTGGAAGCAGCATGAGTAGACAACATAGTGCCCAATGACAGAGTCTGTAGGTGGCGACAGTATCAGGAGGCCACAGAGTGGCACAATAACAGAGTGTGGTGGTGGCGGCAGCATCAGGAGGCCACAAAGTG
Source organism: Bufo gargarizans (assembly GCF_014858855.1). Lineage (NCBI taxonomy): Eukaryota > Metazoa > Chordata > Amphibia > Anura > Bufonidae > Bufo > Bufo gargarizans. The sequence continues at coordinate 545,911,421 of NC_058081.1, forward strand.
GCTAGGTGAGAAAGTGTGGAGGTGGCGGCAGCATGAGGAGACCACAGAGTGGCACAATGACAGAGTCTGGAGGTGGCGGCAGCAAGAGGAGACCACAGAGTGGGCCAATGACAGATTTTGAAGGTGGCGGCAGCATCAGGAGGCCACAGAGTGGCCCAATGACAAAGCGTGGAGGTGGCGGCAGCAGCATCAGGAGGAGGCCACAGAGTGGCACAATGACAGTGTGGAGGTAGCGGCAGCAGCATCAGGAGGCCACAGAGTTGCACAATGATAGAGTGTGGAGGTGGGGGCAGCATGAGGAGACCACAGAGTGGCCCAATGACAGAATCTGAAGGTGGCGGCAGCATCAGGAGGCCAGAGAGTGTCCGAATGACAGAGTGTGGAGGTGGCAGCAGCATCAGGAGGACAAAGAGTGGTACAATGACAGAGTCTGGAAATGGCGGCAGCATCAGGAGGCCACAGAGTGGCAGGGTGACATAGTGTGGAGGTGGGTGGCAATACCAGTACCCGATGAAGATGGTGGGTGAAAAAAGGAGCACTTGGCATGATATGTGTGGCATCAGGCAGGTGGCAGCATCAGAATAGTAGCTGAGGCAGGTAGCCAGAAGAAACCGGTCTCTTTTGTCAAAGTGTTGGTGTGGCACCATGGATGATCTAGTCTTATGCATCAGGGATTAGTGGGTGGAAATCGTGGCTGATCCACACCTGATTCATCTTGACAAAGGTCAGTCTCTTCACATTTTGGGGGGACAGGTGAGTTCTTCTTAGGGTAAGTATGGCCCCCGCCGCACTACACACCCACTCTGATGCCACACTACTGGCCGGGAATGGACAGCTTTTCCAGGGCAAACTCTGTTAGTTGCGGCCACAAATCCAGTTTGGCTGCCCAGTAGTCCAGTGGATCTTCAATGTGGGTTGGCAGGGTGCTGTCCGCCTGCTGGTTCAGGTCCTGCTCTATGTCTAGCTGCTGGTGATTAGTTTCTTCACTATGCGGGTGAAGGAATCTGCTCATTAGCAACTCTAGACTCAGGATGTTGCTTATGGAGCTGGCACTCCCTGGGGCCTCCCCGGTCAGACCTGCGAGAGGATGGACGATGGCACAGATAGGCAGCGGCCAACTTACTTCATTGGATGCCTCTACAGTAGTTCAGTTTTTCGTCCCTCTCAGCGAGCGTAAAAAGGCCCCCATTTTGGACTGGTAGCGAGGGTCTAACAAGGTGGCTAGCCAGAAGTCATCCCTCTGCCGAATGGTGACAATTCGGCTGTCACTACCCAAGCAAGTGAGCATGCAGCGGGCCATTTGCGCAAGTGACTCGAATGGACTCCCTGCCTCCATCTCCACTGCATACTGCCACCGTGTGCCTGGGTTATCTGCCTCTTGCTCTTCCAGCTGCTCCTGCTCCTCCTCTCCTGTCATCTGTGTAGAAAAATCACCCATTTCGCTACACTGTCCTCCTCCTCTTCCAGTTCAGCCCCCACATGGCTCATGTGGCCCATGAGATCTAGGCGCCACATGTCCAGTCCCCTGACCAGCCATATTTAGCACCATCTGTTCCAGGACATAAAGCAGTAGAATGATGTCGTTCATCCCGTTGTCCTGGCGACTTACAAATAACGTGGCATCCTCAATGGGTCGGAGAAAATGGCAGGTGTCACACTGGGGCTGCCACTTCTGTCTGCTTGGATCATCAAGGAATCGCTTATGCCCTTTCTCTGTTCGTACAGTCGATCCAACATATGGAGGGTGGAATTCCAACGGGTGGAATGGTCGCATATCAGCCTATGTTGGGGGATTCCGTTCTGCCACTGCAGCTCAAAGAGAGTGTGCTTTGCGGTACGAGTAGCTGAAATGCATGCAAAGTTTCCTGGCCATTTTTATGATGTCTTGCAGATGGATGGCAGACTTCAGGAGCCACTTGACAACCAGATTGAACACGTGTGCAATTCAGGGTGCATGGTTCAGCCCTCCTTGATGCAGTGCCGACACAATGTTCTTCTTGTTGTCGGTCACCATGGTTCTGATTTTCAGTAGTCGTGGAGAAAGAGAGGATTCGATTTCTTGATGAAGGACATGGAGCAGTTCCTCCCCTGTGTGACTCCGTTCACCAAGGCAGACGAGGTGCAGTACAGCGTGACACCGCCGTGCCCTGCACATGTGGTATGCTGGAGGGGCACTGTGAATTGTCCCTGCAGTGGAGGCTTAGGACACGGTGGAGGCTGAGGAGGCAGTGGCGGATATTGTCGCTGGACCAACGTCATGGCAACTTGGAGGCGGAAGCGGCGTCACCTGGCCGAGTTGCTGGTGTGGCTGTGCGGGAATTCACCCATTGGGCCGTAAAGGACATGTAATGTCCCTGACCGTAGTTACAGCTCCACACGTCGGAGCTGGTGTGCACTTTTGCAGACACCAACAGGCTCAAGGACTGGCCCATATTCTGTTCTACATGATTGTGCAGGGCTGGTACTGCCTTTTTGGCTAAGAAATGACGTGTTGGGACTCTCCACCTCGGCTCAGCACAAGCCATCAGTTCTCTGAAAGGTGGAAAGGGAGGGACTACAGCACCAGAAAAAAACTGCCACACTGCCGAGTAGGTGATTTTACCACCAACACTACGCACTGTCTGAATGCTACCGCTGCTGCCTCCGTGGACCCCTGCAGGCTACTTCCCTGGAAGGTAAGCTTCAGTGAAGCTGGTGGTCTACCTCTGGAACGTTTGGCTCCCGACTATCGACTGCTGCCACCCTGCTGACTCCCGGCCATGCTAGTGACTTACTGGCTCATGGGCAAACTTCGTCACGTCAGCTACATCTTAATCATCAAGTACTGTCTGCACATTACTGATGTCCTCCTCAATGGTCTCTGGGTCAGGAGCCTAACCACTCGCATTACCAGCTCCCACACCACTCTCTTCATAACTACTTGCCCGCCTAGTAGAGGAAGCGGCGGATGTCTCCTCCAGATCTTGGCTGGGAAGTAGCTGCTGACTGTTTTCTAATACCTCATCCTCGCTGTATAGTGGAGCTGAGCCCACAGCATACATTACTTCTGTGGCTCTGGCAACAGAAAAGGACAGAGGCAGGTTGAGGACAGGTGAGGGCGCAGGGCCTGTTCCTGGGGCATGACAACTAAGGGTTGTGTCTGACGAACCCACTAACTCTTGGTTGGGGGTGTCTGATGTCACTTGTGACGAAGTCAAAGATTGAGTCAACCACTCAAGAACCGTTGGGTTGCTGGTTACAACACAACCGCTAGCTGAGACTGGGAGCTCAGGCCTCTTGAAGTGACCCCTGCTGCCACGCCCTTTTACTCTGCTGCGAACTCTGCCTGTGCCAAAAACGTTTAGGCCTCTGCTACTCCCCTGTGCAGGGCTTGGCACTCCTCTGCCTGACATACTGTTACGGGATCAAATAAATAAAAAGAAAATTAAAACACCCCACAAAAGCATTACTACAGATAACTGCACCACTCAGTGGCAAATTTATTTTTTCTTTTTCTGCTAAAACACCCCACAAAAGCCTTTACAACAGATTACTGCACCGCAGAGCGGCAAATGTATTTTTTCTTTTTGCGCTAATACATGTCACAAAAAGCTTAACAAGAAATAACTGCACCGCAAAGAGGCAAATAATTTTTTTTATTTTTGCATTAATACATATCACAAAAGGCTTAACAAGAAATAACTGCACCGCAAAGAGGCAAATGTATTTTTTATTTTTGTGCTAATACACATCACAATAAACGTAACAAGAAATAACTGCGCCTCTGAGCAGCAAATGTATTTTTTTCTTTTTACGCTAATGCACGTCACAAAAGGCTTTACAAGAAATAACTGCACTGCAGAGTGGCAAATGTATTTTTTCGTTTTGCGCTAAAATAAGTCACAAAAAGCTTAACAAGAAATAACTACTGCAGAGCAGCAAATGTATTTTTTCTTTTTCAGCTAAAATACCCCACAAAAGCTTTTACTACAGATTACTACACCGCAGAGCGGCAAATGTATTTTTATTTTCTACTAAAACACCCCACAAAAGCCTTTACTACAGATTACTGCACCGCAGAGCGGCAAATGTATTTTTTCTTTTTGTGTTAATACACGTCACAAAAAGCTTAACAAGAAATAACTGCACTGCTGAGCAGTAAATGTAATTTTTCTTTTTGTGCTAATACACATCACAAACGGCTTTACAAAAAATAACTACACCGCTGAGGGGCAAAAATGTTTTTTATTTTTCTGCTAAAACACCCCACAAAAGCCTTTAGTACAGATTACTGCATGCAGAATGGCAAATGCTTTTTTTTTTTTTTGTGCTAATACACGTCACAAAAAGCTAAACAAGAAAAAAATGTACCGCAGAGTACGGCAAATGTATTTTTTCTTCTTCTGCTAAAACACCCCACAAAAGCCTTTACAACAGATTACTGTACTGCAGAGCAGCACATATATGTTTTCCTTTCTGCTAAAACACCCCACAAAAGCATTTACTACAGATAAGTGCACCGCAGAGCTGCAAATGTATTTTAATTTTTTGCGCTAATACACGTCATAAAAGGCTTTACAAGAAATAAGTACACCACTGAGTGGCAAATATATTATTTATTTTTCCACTAAAACACCACACAAAAGCCTTTACAACAGATTACTGCACCGCAGAGCGGCAAATGTATTTTTTTTCTTTTTCCGCTAAAACACCCCACAAAAGCCTTTACAACAGATTACTGCATCGCAGAGTGTCTAATGTATTTTGTATTTTTGTGCTTTAAGCTTAACAATAAATAACTGCGCCGCAAAGAGGCAAACGTATTTTTTCTTTTTGTGCTAATACACGTCACAAAAAACGTAACAAGAGATAACTGCACTGCAGAGCGGCAAATGTATTTTTTAGTTTTGTGCTAATATAAGTCACAGCACCACATAGCGGCAAATGTATTTTTTTCTTTTTGTGTTAATACACGTCACAAAAGGCTTTAGGTTTTACAAGAAATAACTACACAGCTGAGCAGCAAATATATTTTTTCTTTTTTCGCTAAAACACTCCACAAAAGCTTTTACTACAGATTATTGCACCGCAGAGCGGCAAATTTATTTTTATTTTTCCAATAGAACACACCACAAAAGCCTTTAAAACAGACTGCTGCACCGCAAAGCGGCAAATGTATTTTTTTCTTTTTCTGCTAAAAGGCCCCACAAAAGCCTTTAGTACAGATTACTGCACCGCAGAGCAGCAAATTATTTTTTTCTTTTTGAGTTAATACACCTCACAAAAGGCTTTACAAGAAATAACTACACCACTGAACAGCAAATATATCTTTTCGTTTTCCGCTAAAACACCCCACAAAAACCTTTACTACAGATTACTGCACCACAGAGCGGAAAATGCATTTTTTCTTTTTGCGCTAATACACGTCACAAAAGGCTTTAAAATAAATAACTGTATCGCTGAGCGGCAAATGATTTTTTTCTTTTTGCGCTCATACATGTCACAAAAGTCTTTACAAGAAATAACTACACCCCTGAGTGGCAAATATATTTTTTTATTTTCTGGTAAAACACCCCAACAAAAGTCTTTACTACAGATTACTGCACCGCACAATGGCAAATGTAATTTTTCTTTTTCTGCTAAAAGACCCCACAAAAGTCTTTACTACAGATAAGTGCACTGCACAAGGGCAAATAAGATGTAGAAATATTTCCTTGTAATAACCCCTGTTAATGCTTGTATCAAAAAGCACTTGCACCCTAATAAGAACGATTTTCTGGAATTACAGAGCTGTATAATGGAAATTTGGGTGCTCAGTCAGTGCAGCAAGGTCTAATAGGAATGTTCTTATGACCCAGGCTGTCACCTCCTTGACTGAACCCTGTTCAACAGAAATGCTGTGGAATGATTCCTCCCAATCCTTTCCCTACACCTTGAATTATCTTTCCCTGCACTTGTAAATCAATTTTTTTTAGCACAGTGAAGTTTTTTCTATCACTGTCCCACTGCCTGCAGACACGTCTCTCCCTGCACAAAGTACGCTGGTCAATGGCAGAATCTAAGATGGCTGCCGTATTTATAGGTCTGTGACATCACAGGGATGGCTGCTGATTAGCTGCATGCATGTCAGTATGGGTGATTCCGCCTTCCCAGAGTTCCCTTCTCCATGTCCTCAAACGTGCAGCAGCCATTTTAGGAAAAATGTGATTCGTTACCATGAAGCGCAAGGAAATTCGCATTCGGTGCAAATCAAATTTTTCTTGAAATTCGTAATGAATTCCACTTCGTCAGCTTCGATTCCCTCATCTCTAGTGTTTTTTTTTATTTAATATAAATGTTTCACTATCATGTTTCTTTATAACTTTGTGTCCGGAATTATAGTATAAAAGAGATATTAATGTGATCCCCGTCGTCAATGTGTGTAACCAAGCACCCGAGTATAATAGAAGTCAATGGGAGAACCCGAGCATTAAACCAGGGTACCTGGTTCATAGGAAAATGTCAGAAATTGATGGAAACACCACCGAATTGGTTCTGGAACAGCATGGGGAGGATGTCTGGATGCATCTTTGAATTATGTTGTCCGATTAGTATGCCACTTTTACAGACTGACAATAATACACACAAAACCGAAGATGAAATCGATTTTAGAGGCAAAATTGTTAGGAAACATTCTTTCCTATATATTCACTTGTATATAAAGTGCAAGTTCAGCCCAAAATTTTGTTGATTTTCGGAACTGGGGTCATGATTAAGAGGGACGGCCTCTTGCGCCGCTAGAGGTAAAATTCATGGATTGACACAAGATGAACCACAGTGAAACCATTTGCCAAGAATGTTTTCATTAATCAACAACGAAAGTCGGAGGTTCTAAGACAATTCAACAGGCGATCCGGCGGCGTTATTCTCATGACCCGCCGAGCAGCTTCCGGGAAACCAAAGTCTTTGGGTTCCGGGGGAGTATGGTTGCAAAGCTGAAACTTAAACTAATTGACGGAAGGGCACCACCAGGAATGGAGCCTGCGTCTTTATTTGACACAACACGGCAAACCTCACCCAGCCCGGACACGGAAAGGATTGACTGATTGATAGCTCTTTCTCGATTCTGTGGGTTATGGTGCATGGCCATTCTGAGTTGGTGGAGCAATTTGTCTGGTTAATTTCCGATAACCAACAAAACTCCACCTTGCTAATTAGTTACGTGACCTCCGTCGGCAGTGCCTGCTGCATAGCTGACCATCGAAAAAATTATGGTTGAGGGCCTGCAGGTGAGCTGACCATTGCAAACATTATGGGGCGAGGGCCTGTTGCTGCTTTGTTGACTGTAGATAACTGCTGCCTGATCACCCGTGACGTCAATGATCCATTTGGATGTCTGCCCTATCAACTTTGGATGTTCTTTTATTCGCCAAACATGGTGACCACGGATATCGGGGAATCAGTGTTTGATTCCGGAAAGGAAGCCTGAGAAACTGCTACCACATCCAAGGAAGGCAAGGGGTGCATGCAAATTACTAACTCTCGACTGTCAGAAGAGAACACAGTTTATTGAAAAATAAAATTTTATGTCACAGAAAATTTTTAGAAGCGCACACGTTACACAGCAGATGTGGGCCTGGTCAGGTCACCGTCAGAAGAGGACACCGTCTATTGAAAAATGCAATTTTATGTCAGAATTATTTTTGAAGCGCACACGTTACACAGAAGATGTGGGCCTGGTCAGGTCACTGTCAGAAGAGGACACAGTCTATTCAAAAATAAAAATGTCACAGAAAAAAAAATTAAGCGCACATGTTACACAGCAGATATAGGTCTGGTCAGGTCAGTGTCAGAAGAGGACACAGTCTATTCAAAAATAAAATTTTATGTCACAGAACATTTTTAAAAGCTCACACGTTACACTTCAGATGTGGGCCTGGTCAGGTCACTGTCAGAAGTGGACACCGTCTATTGAAAAATTACAATTACACTCCTACACTCTCTGTCCCTTCCTATCCTCAGCCCTCCCTGACTTAGAATGAGCTGAACACGCGTAGGAGACTCGAGCATTGCACTCGAGCACATGCGGTACTTGGCCGAGTACCGCCATGTGCCGAGCATAGCGATGCTCGAGCTGAACTGGCATTCGGCCAAGCATGCTCGCTCAACACTATTATTCATGATTCAATTTCATTTATAAATCAGTGTTCATGATTGTAGACAGTTAATGATTGTACTTGATCCAAATTATATAAATAATTTCATTTAAGAATCAGTGTTCATGATTATCAATATATTTGTTATTTTTTATTTCCTTTTTTTAAGGTGCAAATATGTCTCTTATTTGTTTCCCATATAGCGTTATGGTCGGTAACTAGAGTGGTTGTTATCAGTATAGTATGAATACATATAGAGAGTGTGACTTTCTTTTACTGCTAACAGTTAGTCTTTACCGCATCAATGTCTTCCCAGGTTTTATCATCTGTGCGAGCGCTGTGTATTGCTCTCAGCCAGATCTCCTGGCTCCCCATGTATTGACTTGTGCAATGCCTTTACTTGGCGTTCCATGTGGTGTCCCACATGTTGGAGCTCCTCGCTTACCCTCCGATACAGCGCGCTGTTTGTTAAGTAGTATTGGATTCTGTGTCCAGCAATTTATTTCTGCTCTCATATATCGCAGCTATAATGATACTGGGGATGTCTTGGATTACAGTAATTACACCATACGTGTTTCGGAGCTGCCGGCTCCTTCTTTAGTGACTCTTACATGTAATCCTCTACTATTTATACTAAATTCTTGGGTGGATCAAGATTTCTCTATAGGATACAGCTAAAAGATGGAATGGATCCTCAGACTCATATACAATATAAGACGAATCCTAAGTTAAATAGTTGACATATATAACAAATAATATATAGCGAGTATTACCATAGTGAACTAAAGACATCAGAACATATCATTAATCTTAATATATCTAAATATATCAGTTGTAGAGACATATTTTTTGATGGTCTTGCTTATCTATTTTTCCGCTTGTATCTGGTACATATACTTTAATTTAGTATATTTATTCCCCTGCTTGACTACATCTTGATGTTTAAATATTATGTGAAAGACTTTTGCACTTTAGACTTCTGGGATTTGGCCATAACAGGGATTATATTTAAGATTCTGTATCAGATGGAGACACATTGATCTGAAGGTAATATCCTTTAAAAAAATGGTGGATCTAAAAGATAGGTCCAGGCGAAGTAATGTGAAAATTCTGGGATTACCAGAAGGCATGGAAGGAGACAACCCTGGAGATATGATTCAGACTTTAATTTTGGAGAAATTTGGGATAGAGCATTTCTCTCCATTATTCTGTGTAGAAGACATCCGCGGACACTTCTTACAAAGTAACTACTCTCACGAGATAGGGATATGATTTTGAAAAGAGAGTGCCCCCCTATCTTATATAATGGAAATATAACGTCTTTTTTTCCTGACTTTTCTGGGAGGGTTGGGGGGGAGGGAGGGGTGGGATTTTTTCCAAGGGGTGGGTTGCGATGCATCTCCCAGGCTGGAGGAGGAAAAGGTAGGAAAATTAATTTCTTCACTTAGGGAAGAATTTTTATTTTTTCCCCAGGTTGATTGATGTCGGTTAAAATTCGAACTTGGAATGTTCGGGGTCTAGGTGATAAAATAAAAAGACAAGCAGTTTCTGATAGAGTTTATAGATGTCTCCCAGCGACTGTTAGCTTACTGGAAACTCATTTTACTGAGGGGGAGATCCTATGTATTGGTGGGAGATGGGCCGCGCAGACTTATCATTCTACTTTCACTAGTTATTCAAGAGGAGTAACAATGCTAATTCATAAAGGGATTGGTTTTGTCTGCCGGGCATCCTCCATTGATAAGTAAGGGAGATTTGTTTTCCTGTATGGAAATTTATTTGGGAAACCTTGCATTTTAGCCTTTATTTAAATTCCACCTCCTTTCACTTTTTATGTACTCAACTGTTTGCTAACCTTTATAGATTGGTGGCCTGAATGCCCTTCCATAGTGAACAGAGATTTTAACTGTGTCATTGATCCAGAAAAGGATAGGATCTCTATGGAAAGGGATGCTTGTACTCCATGCTCGTGCTCCCCTTTGTCCTGTTTTGCCAGAAATCTGGTTTTGTGGATGTATGGGGACATTTGGGGCGGGGGAAACATGTATATTCTTGTGTTAGTAAATCGCGTAAGTCCATGTCTAGGATAGATCTAACCTTGATAAATAAAAAGTATTTGAACTATATAAAACGTATGAAATGCGAGGCTAGGTCTCGATCGGATCATCTACCTCTTTCCATTGAGTTATGTATGGTGGATGATAGATTTAAGATTAGGCCCCCATTTAGATTAAATCCCCACTGGATTTCTATAATGGATAACCATAAAATAATCTAACAGGAGATAGAGTTCTTTTGGGATTGTAACTATAACACAGCAAAAATCTATTTGGTATGGGATGAGTTTAAGGCCTTTATGAGGAGAGTGTTTATTAGCAATATCTCCAATTTAAGAAAAAGTTATGCCAGGAAAAAGAGAGATCTGCAAAAAGCAGTAGTTGTTGCTATGGACGATTTCTCCAGTAACAATGCTAGAGAGACTATGCAGAGGACAAGTCAGACTTAGGGCTCATTTACACAAACGTTTTTTGCGTTCCATATAGGGGCCGTTTATTGAGTTCCATATACGGTCCGCATATGGAACTATTCATTACAATGGTTCCGCAAAAAAATGAAATGCATTCCGTTTCCGTATTTCCGTTTTTCCATTCCGTTCAAAGATAGAACATGTCCTATTATTGCCCGCAAATGACGTTCTATGGCTACATTCAAGTCAATGGGTCTGCAAAAAAAGACGGAACACATATGGAATGTGCTCCATATGTCTTCCGTATCCGTTCCGTTTTTGCGGAACCATCTATTGAAAATTTTATGCCCAGACCAATTTTTTTCTATGTAATTACTGTATACTGTATATGCCATATGGAAAAACGGAATGGAAAAATGGAATGGAACCGGAAACACTACTGAAACAAAAAACTGAAAAACGAATCTGTTAAAAACGGACCACAAAACAAGCCCTTTTTCTGACTTTCTTCTGGATAAGGCTCAGCAAAGGATGTTCTTTAGGTGACAAAAATATTTTTCTGAATCAGGTCATCCAGGGAAATTACTTGCCAGGGTGATCACTAATCAAGATCCAAAAAAAGAGATACTTGCTATTCGATTCTCAGAAGGTATAATTACTCAAGTTCGGGAATGCATTAAAGAAGAATTTCTGAAATACTTTTCGGATTTATATAAATTATACAGTGGGATGCAAAAGTTTGGGCAACCTTGTTAATCGTCATGATTTTCCTGTATAAATCGTTGGTTGTTACGATAAAAAATGTCAGTTAAATATATCATAAAGGAGACACACACAGTGATATTTGAGAAGTGAAATGAAGTTTATTGGATTTACAGAAAGTGTGCTATAATTGTTTAAACAAAATTAGGCAGGTGCATAAATTTGGGCACCACAAAAAAGAAATTAAATCAATATTTAGTAGATCCTCCTTTTGCAGAAATTACAGCCTCTAAACTCTTCCTGTAGGTTCCAATGAGAGTCTGGATTCTGGTTGAAGGTATTTTGGACCATTCCTCTTTACAAAACATCTTTAGTTCATTCAGGTTTGATGGCTTCCGAGCATGGACAGCTCTCTTTAAGTCACACCACAGATTTTCAATTATATTCAGGTCTGGGGACTGAGATGGCCATTCCAGAACGTTGTACTTGTTCCTCTGCATAAATGCCTTAGTGGATTTTGAGCAGTGTTTAGGGTTGTTGTCTTGTTGAAAGATCCAGCCCCGGTGCAGCTTCAGCTTTGTCACTGATTCCTGGACATTGGACTCCAGAATCTGCTGATACTGAGTGGAATCCATGCGTCCCTCAACTTTGACAAGATTCCCAGTCCCTGCACTGGCCACACAGCCCCACAGAATGATGGAACCACCACCATATTTTACTGTAGGTAGCAGGTGTTTTTCTTGGAATGCTGTGTTCTTTTTCCTCCATGCATAACAACCCTTGTTATGGCCAAATAACTCAATTTTAGTTTCATCAGTCCACAGCACCTTATTCCAAAATGAAGCTGGCTTGTCCAAATGTGCTTTAGCCCACCTCAAGCGGCACTTTTTGTGCTGTGGGCGGAGAAAAGGCTTCTTCTGCATCACTCTCGCCTACAGCATCTCCTTGTGTAAAGTGCGCCAAATGGTTGAACGATGCACAGTGACTCCATCTGCAGCAAGAGGATGTTGTAGGTCTTTGGTGCTGGTCTGTGGGTTGACTCTGACTGTTCTCACCATTCGTCGCTTCTGTCTATCCAAGATTTTTCTTGGTCTGCCACTTCGAGCCTTAACTTAAACTGAGCCTGTGGTCTTCCATTTCCTCAATATGTTCCTAACTGTGGAAACAGACAGCTGAAATCTCTGAGACAGCTTTCTGTATCCTTCCCCTAAACCATGATGGTGAACAATCTTTGTCTTCAGGTCATTTGAGAGTTGTTTTGAGACCCCCATGTTGCTACTCTTAAGAGAAAAATAAAAGAGGAGGGAAACTTACAATTGACCCCCTTAAATACTGTTTCTCATAATTGTATTCACCTGTGTATGTAGGTCAGGGGTCACTGAGCTTACCAAGCCAATTTGAGTTCCAATAATTAGTTCTAAAGGTTTTGGAATCAATAAAATGACAACAGTGCCCACATTTATGCACCTGCCTGATTTTGTTTAAACAATTATAGCACACTTTCTGTAAATCCAATAAACCTCATTTCACTTCTTAAATATCACTGTGTGTGTCTCCTATATGATATATTTAACTAACATTTTTTATCGTAACAACCAACGATTTATACAGGAAAATCATGACGATTAACAAGGTTGCCTAAACTTTCGCATCCCACTGTATAATAGTGTCTCGATTGATTCATATTTGGACTCCATCTCCCTTGCAGTTCTTACAGATATTCAAAAATAATCCCTGGATGCGGACCTATCCTTGCACGAGTTGGAGGCCGCTTTGAAAACCTGTGTTGGAAACTAGAGTATGGTAATCTTCCGGAGTCAATGACAGAAGCATTAATAGTGTTGATATTGAAAAAAGGCAAAGACCCCTTAGATATGGACTCATACAGGCGGATTTCTTTAATTAACACTGATATTAAACCCTTAGTGACCACCCATACATGTTTTTACGGCGGTCACTAAGGGGCCTTGGGCTGGAGCGCCGCCTTTTTACGGCGGCACTGCACCCCAAGTTAGCGATAAAATCAATCGCTGTAGCTCCGTGCCCGCAGCTACCGGAGGTAGCTGAGGGCTCGGGGCAGTAATCAGAGACCGTGACAAGTGGTCTCTGATCATGTGATCACCGTGATACACTTTATCATTGTGATCACAGAAAATGCCGGCAGCGGAGCTGCCCGCACTAAACTTTCTCCCTCCTCTCATGTAAGAGAGGAGGGAGAAAGTCTCCGATGCAGCGATCGGGTCACCCAGCACTTCTGGGCCTAAGCTGGGTCCCGATCCCCACCGCCCACCCCCCTTACCCTCAAGAAAGATGGCGGCAGCCCGGCGCATGCACAGACTGAAAGCCGTTCACCGCTGCTCACAGTAAGGTCTCTCTCCTCAGGAGAGGAGAGAGAGAAGTTCAAATTATGCCCTGATCGGGTCCCCAGCAATATGGCCCCCAGATATGTTTAAATAAAGTTATTAGGGCGCCCCCCCACATCTACTTAAAAATATATATAATATGGCGCAGACATGCGCACTGGTTACTGTGCTGAAGATCTGCCTTCAGCACAGTAACCATCAGGGACCAATAATAATGTGCTCTGTAGGAAAAATATGTCTTTAAATTAATAGTTTTGTGTAAAAAAATGAAAAAAAATTTTTTTTTCACCTTCTTAGCATTAATTTCTTTAAAAAACTAGTGAGTCAAAAAACTCATTACACCCATAGATAAATACGTTAAGGGGCCTAGTTTTTAAAGTGGGTTCACTTTTGGGGGATTCTATTATTCTGACACTTGGCTTGTTGCAGGAAAAAATATGTACTTAAAATTTTTTAGAAATTTATGTTAAAAAGTCTCCTAAATAAAATAAAAAAAGTTAACATTTTTTGTAATGTGCAGCCAAAATAAAGTAAAGATGTGGAAATATATTTCTGATAAAAATATTGAATAGTATATATGTATGTATGTGAAATATTGCAGTTGAAAATAGGAAAATGTGCCAATTTTTAAAAATTTTCATAAATTTTCACTTTTTTTAATAAAGATACACATATTTTACTTACCACCTACGTAAAGTACAATATGTGACGAGAAAACAATGTCAGAATTACTTTGATGTGCAAAACCGTTACAAAGTTATTCTAAGCTAAAATGACATGTCAGATTTCCAAAATTTGGCTTGGTCATTAAGGCCCAAACAGACTTGGTCACTAAGGGGTTAAGCTTCTCTCAAAAATTCTAACTACAAGGCTGCCTAAAGTAATTTCATCTATTATACATCCTGATCAAAATGGGTTTATCCCCAATAAGGGAACTCATTATAATTTACATCATCTTTTTGCTAATATTCAGTCCCCCCGGAGGGTTTCTCGCTCCATTCTGTCATTGGACGCTTCCAAGGCCTTTGACCGGGTCGAGTGGAGATTCCTCTGGAGGGTATTGGGAAGGATGGGATTTAGTAGCAAGTTAAAAAATATGGTTAGGCTTTTGTACAAATCCCCCAAGGCCAGATTAAATATTAATAGGATTATGACAAGGTGTATTCCCTTGAGGAGAGGTACCTGACAAGGATGTCCACTCCCCCCATTACTATTTGACCTATATATTGAGTCTCTTGCTGCTAGTATTAGGCAGGATACCACTATTGAAAGGTTTGGAAAACTGGGATTAGAAGATCCTATCTCTCTATATGCTGATGACATTTTATTTTATATACAACATAATAACAGGGTACTCCCGAATGTTATTCAGGTGGTCAACTTGTTCGGTGAAGACTCGGGTTTTGATTTCAACTGGTCCAAAACTATCTTTATGATAGAATTAGATAGAGTTGCACCTCTTATTGAGGACCTTTCTAGCAATCTGATAATCTCTGATTCATTAGAATATTTGGGTATTTCTATTTCACCTAAGATTGATTTTTTTGCAGCTGAATTTAATTCCATTGATATCTAAATTGAGATAAAAAACTGCAATATGGCTCCGACTTTCATTATCTAGAGCCGATAGAATTTCCCTGGTGAAGATGGTAATCCTGCCCCAATTATTGTATATCCTCAGAAATTCCCCAGTATGGATTGAAGATAAGTTTTTAAAACTTATCGAAAGAATCATTAACTATATACTTTGGGGGAGGAAACGAGTTAGGATTAAATTGGAGTATTACTACAAGCCCATGGAACAGGGAGGGTTAAACCTTCCTTGTTTCAAGGGATACTTTTTAGCATCACAGCTATAGATATATTGTGAATGGGAGAAAGGTCCACTTTGTAAGACTCTGGTGAAGATTTCTCCATAATATTTTTTTTACTTTATTGTAATCTGGCCAACTAATTAGTCCCCGACAGCACTATAGAGTCGCTGCAAAGCTATTTAGTAAGTCCTGGGGTACTATTAGAGAATGGTTAGGAACAAAGGGATCTCTTTTTTAGTACACCCCTATGGTATAAATATTACTTACAGGACTTAGTTGCACTGGCTGCAAATCAGTATTGGCAAAAGAACAATATTTCTTATGTTACCCAGGTGGTTCAAAAAATGGACATAGTCTTTAGTTTTTTAGATTTAGCACAAAGGAAAATATATTGAATCTGTCCTAGTTTAGGTATTTTCAATTACGTTCTGCTCTTTCTAGTATAAAAGAAAAATCTTTGCTTCACATAGATACTTTCACATTTTTGAATGATTTGATAGTAAACTCAGCACAGAGCGTTAGGATTTCTCACTGTTATAAAGCTTTACTTAAAGCACAATTTAATAATATACACTCTTCGGGGGGAAAGGTGTGTGCAAGGGATTGCCCAATGATTCAATCAGACTGGGATAACATTATGGGGAATTTAGGTTTAGTTTCTCATGGTTTTAACCACATATTGGTTCAATTTAACATTTTCCACAGGACTTATATTCAGTGGCGTATATAGAGAACTAAAGGCCCCATAGCAAGGATCAAACCAGCCACCCCCTCCCTTCCCCCACACATACAGGACAGAAGGGTTTCCACCTAAACGCCTCTCAATGACCCTTGGGTCATTTGTTTCCACTGCTTCATTTACTAAAAGTTGTTCCTTTAGAGGGTAGAGTCCTGACCAAATTTTAACCTCCCAGTAGAAGAGGAAATGATCCCAACTGGGCCCCCTCTTGCCCTGGGCCCCATAGCAGTCGCATTGTCTGCCACTATGGTAGTAACGCCCCTGCCTGTAACCCCTGCTGTAACCCCTGCCCTATTTTAGCTCTACAGATTAACCCCTGTAATCCCTGTACCCCTGAAATCCATGCCCTGCAGATCATTAACCCTCGCCACCATATTCTCATTGCCCATATATTGTAATTAACCCATTGTTTTCCGTAGGGACAATATAGAGCTAGGTGGGTGGAAGCTGCTAATAGTGTGTGTGTAAGTGTATTTTTAGGTAGAGTTTGGGGTGGAATTGTGTAAGATATTGTATTGTGTTTAGTGTAGTTAGGTTTATTGTAATGTTGTTAATACATTACTGTATGCTACTATAAGTATATACAGGGAGTGCAGAATTATTAGGCAAATGAGTATTTTGACCACATCATCCTCTTTATGCATGTTGTCTTACTCCAAGCTGTATAGGCTTGAAAGCCTACTACCAATTAAGCATATTAGGTGATGTGCATCTCTGTAATGAGAAGGGGTGTGGTCTAATAACATCAACACCCTATATCAGGTGTGCATAATTATTAGGCAACTTCCTTTCCTTTGGCAAAATGGGTCAAAAGAAGGACTTGACAGGCTCAGAAAAGTCAAAAATAGTGAGATATCTTGCAGAGGGATACAGCACTCTTAAAATTGCAAAGCTTCTGAAGCGTGATCATCGAACAATCAAGCGTTTCATTCAAAATAGTCAACAGGGTCGCAAGAAGCGTGTGGAAAAACCAAGGCGCAAAATAACAGCCCATGAACTGAGAAAAGTCAAGCGTGCAGCTGCCAAGATGCCACTTGCCACCAGTTTGGCCATATTTCAGAGCTGCAACATCACTGGAGTGCCCAAAAGCACAAGGTGTGCAATACTCAGAGACATGGCCAAGGTAAGAAAGGCTGAAAGACGACCACCACTGAACAAGACACACAAGCTGAAACGTCAAGACTGGGCCAAGAAATATCTCAAGACTGATTTTTCTAAGGTTTTATGGACTGATGAAATGAGAGTGAGTCTTGATGGGCCAGATGGATGGGCCCGTGGCTGGATTGGTAAAGGGCAGAGAGCTCCAGTCCGACTCAGACGCCAGCAAGGGGGAGGTGGAGTACTGGTTTGGGCTGGTATCATCAAAGATGAGCTTGTGGGGCCTTTTCAGGTTGAGGATGGAGTCAAGCTCAACTCCCAGTCCTACTGCCAGTTTCTGGAAGACACCTTCTTCAAGCAGTGGTACAGGAAGAGGTCTGCATCCTTCAAGAACAACATGATTTTCATGCAGGACAATGCTCCATCACACGCGTCCAAGTACTCCACAGCGTGGCTGGCAAGAAAGGGTATAAAATAAGAAAATCTAATGACATGGCCTCCTTGTTCACCTGATCTGAACCCCATTGAGAACCTGTGGTCCATCATCAAATGTGAGATTTACAAGGAGGGAAAACAGTACACCTCTCTGAACAGTGTCTGGGAGGCTGTGGTTGCTGCTGCACGCAATGTTGATGGTGAACAGATCAAAACACTGACAGAATCCATGGATGGCAGGCTTTTGAGTGTCCTTGCAAAGAAAGGTGGCTATATTGGTCACTGATTTGTTTTTGTTTTGTTTTTGAATGTCAGAAAAGTATATTTGTGAATGTTGAGATGTTATATTGGTTTCACTGGTAAAAATAAATAATTGAAATGGGTATATATTTGTTTTTTGTTAAGTTGCCTAATAATTATGCACAGTAATAGTCACCTGCACACACAGATATCCCCCTAAAATAGCTAAAACTAAAAACAAACTAAAAACTACTTCCAAAAATATTCAGCTTTGATATTAATTAGTTTTTTGGGTTCATTGAGAACATGGTTGTTGTTCAATAATAAAATTAATCCTCAAACATACAACTTGCCTAATAATTCTGCACTCCCTGTATATTTATATGGCCATTGATATAAATATATATAGTTATAGCAATAATTAGACTGTAAACTTGTTATTGTGTAATAAATACGTTATTATTCCTAGTACAGCGTATAGTCATTTAATGTAGTAGTCGCCGACGTAGTAGTAATTCACACGTAGTTCAGTTGAAAGTGATTGCAAGGAAGTTAGTTAGTATTTTTAGTATAAATAGGCAGAGTCATCACTAGATACCTAACGCCTATTTATGAATATTAATTATTGATATTAACACATAATATTAATAATTAATATTTCCTTTAACACATGGCTTCTCAAATCATCACTGAGAGTTGAGCGAACACCTGGATGTTCGGGTTCGAGAAGTTCGGCCGAACTTCCCGGAAATGTTCGGGTTCGGGATCCGAACCCGACCCGAACTTCGGCCCGAACCCCATTGAAGTCAATGGGTACCCGAACTTTTCGGCACTAAAAAAGGCTGTAAAACAGCCAAGGAAAGGGCTAGAGGGCTGCAAAAGGCAGCAACATGTAGGTAAATCCCCTGCAAACAAATGTGGATAGGGAAATGAATAAAAAAAAATTAAAAAAAAAAAAATTAACCAATATCAATTGGAGAGAGGTCCCATAGCAGAGAATCTGGCTTCACGTCACCCACCACTGTAACAGTCCATTGTCAGATATTTAGGCCCAGGCACCCAGGCAGAGGAGAGAGGTCCCGTAACAGAGAATCTGGCTTCATGTCAGCAGAGAATCAGTCTTCATGTCATAGCAGAGAATCAGTCTTCATGTCATAGCAGAGAATCAGGCTTCACATCACCCACCACTGTAACAGTCCATTGTCATAAATTTAGGCCCCGGCACCCAGGCAGAGGAGAGAGGTCCCATAACAGAGAATCTGTCTTCATGTCATAGCAGAGAATCATGCTTCACATCACCCAACACTGGAACAGTCCATTGTCAGATATTTAGACCCAGGCAGAGGAGAGAGGTCCCGTAACAGAGAATCTGGCTTCATGTCAGCAGAGAATCAGTCTTCATATCATAGCAGAGAATCATGCTTCACGTCACCGACCACTGTAACAGTCCATTGTCATATATTTCGGCCCCGGCACCCAAGCAGAGGAGAGAGGTCCTGTAACAGAGAATCTGGCTTCATGTCAGCAGAGAATCAGTCTTCATGTCATAGCAGAGAATCATGCTTTACGTCACCCAACACTGGAACAGTCCATTGTCAGATATTTAGGCCCAGGCACCCAGGCAGAGGAGAGAGGTCCCGTAACAGAGAATCTGGCTTCATGTCAGCAGAGAATCAGTCTTCATATTATAGCAGAGAATCATGCTTCACGTCACCCACCGCTGTAACAGTCCATTGTCATAAATTTAGGCCCCGGCACCCAGGCAGAGGAGAGAGGTCCTGTAACAGAGAATCTGGCTTCATGTCAGCAGAGAATCAGTCTTCATGTCTTAGCAGAGAATCATGCTTCACATCACCCAACACTGGAACAGTCCATTATCAGATATTTAGGCCCAGACACCCAGGCAGAGGAGAGAGGTCCTGTAACAGAGAATCTGGCTTCATGTCAGCAGAGAATCAGTCTTCATATCATAGCAGAGAATCATGCTTCACGTCACCCAAGACTGGAACAGTCCATTGTCAGATATTTAGGCCCAGGCACCCAGGCAGAGGAGAGAGGTCCCGTAACAGAGAATCTGGCTTCATGTCAGCAGAGAATCAGTCTTCATATCATAGCAGAGAATCATGCTTCACGTCACCCAACACTGGAACAGTCCATTGTCAGATATTTAGGCCCAGGCACCCAGGCAGAGGAGAGAGGTCCCGTAACAGAGAATCTGGCTTCATGTCAGCAGAGAATCAGTCTTCATATCATAGCAGAGAATCATGCTTCACGTCACCCAACATTGGATCAGTCCATTGTCATATATTTAGGCCCCGGCACCCAGACAGAGGAGAGGTTCATTCAACTTTGGGTTGCCCCGCAATATAATGGTAAAATGAAAATAAAAGTAGGATTGAATGAGGAAGTGCCCTGGAGTACAATAATATATGGTTAAGGGGAGGTAGTTAATGTCTAATCTGCACAAGGGATGCACAGGTCATGTGGGATCCATGCCTGGTTCATTTTTATGAACGTCAGCTTGTCCACATTGGCTGTAGACAGGCGGCTGCGTTTGTCTGTAATGACGCCCCCTGCCGAGCTGAATACACGTTCAGTCAAAACGCTGGCCGCCGGGCAGGCCAGCACCTCCAAGGCATAAAAGGCTAGCTCTGGCCACGTGGACAATTTAGAGACCCAGAAGTTGAATGGGGCCGAACCATCAGTCAGTACGTGGAGGGGTGTGCACACGTACTGTTCCACCATGTTAGTGAAATGTTGCCTCCTGCTAACACGTTGCGTATCAGGTGGTGGTGCAGTTAGCTGTGGCGTGTTGACAAAAGTTTTCCACATCTCTGCCATGCTAACCCTGCCCTCAGAGGAGCTGGCCGTGACACAGCTGCGTGGGCTTCCACTTTTTCCCCTGTGACATTTGGGAATGCTCTCAGTAGCGTGTCTACCAACGTAAGCTTGTACTCGCGCATCTTCCTATCACGCTCCAGTGCAGGAAGTAAGGTGGGCACATTATCTTTGTACCTTGGATCCAGCAGGGTGGCAACCCAGTAGTCCGCACACGTTAAAATGTGGGCAACTCTGCTGTCGTTGCGCAGGCATTGCAGCATGTAGTCGCTCATGTGTGCCAGGCTGCCCAGAGGTAAGGACAAGCTGTCCTCTGTGGGAGGCGTATCGTCATCGTCCTGCCTTTCCCCCCAGCCACGCACCAGTGATGGGCCCGAGCTGCGTTGGGTGCCACCCCGCTGTGACCATGCTTCATCCTCATCCTCCTCCACCTCCTGCTCATCCTCGTCCTCCTCATCCTCCAGTAGTGGGCCCTGTCTGGCCACATTTGTACCTGGCCTCTGCTGTTGCAAAAAACCTCCCTCTGAGTCACTTCTAAGAGACTGGCTTGAAAGTGCTAAAAATGACCCCTCTTCCTCCTCCTGGGCCACCTCCTCTTCCATCATCGCCCTAAGTGTTTTCTCAAGGAGACATAGAAGTGGTATTGTAACGCTGATAACGGCGTCATCGCCACTGGCCATGTTGGTGGAGTACTCGAAACAGCGCAACAGGGCACACAGGTCTCGCATGGAGGCCCAGTCATTGGTGGTGAAGTGGTGCTGTTCCGCAGTGCGACTGACCCGTGCGTGCTGCAGCTGAAACTCCACTATGGCCTGCTGCTGCTCGCACAGTCTGTCCAGCATGTGCAAGGTGGAGTTCCACCTGGTGGGCACGTCGCATATGAGGCGGTGAGCGGGAAGGCCAAAGTTACGCTGTAGCGCAGACAGGCGAGCAGCGGCAGGATGTGAACGCCGGAAGCGCGAACAGACGGCCCGCACTTTATGCAGCAGCTCTGACATGTCGGGGTAGTTGTGAATGAACTTCTGCACCACCAAATTCAGCACATGCGCCAAGCAAGGGATGTGCGTCAAACCGGCCAGTCCCAGAGCTGCAACGAGATTTCGCCCATTATCGCACACCACCAGGCCGGGCTTGAGGCTCGTCGGTCTGTTGTTCTATACCCCGCCACAACTCCTGTGCGAAACATATGAGTTTCAGAATGGCCTGCTGACGTTTACCCCGGGCTGTGCTGAAGTTGGTGGTGAAGGTGTGTGGCTGACTAGATGAGCAGGTGGAAGAAGAGGAGGAGGAAGCTGAGTAGGAGGAGGAGGCAACAGGAGGCAAAGAATGTTGCTCTGCGATCCTTGGCGGCGGAAGGACGTGCGCCAAACAGCTCTCCGCCTGGGGCCCAGTCGCCACTACATTTACCCAGTGTGCAGTTAGGGAGATATAGCGTCCCTGGCCGTGCTTACTGGTCCACGTATCTGTGGTTCGGTGGACCTTGCCACAGATGGCGTTGCGCAGTGCACACTTGATTTTATCGGATACTTGGTTGTGCAGGGAAGGCACGGCTCTCTTGGAGAAGTAGTGCCGGCTGGGAACAACATACTGTGGGACAGCAAGCGACATGAGCTGTTTGAAGCGGTCTGTGTCCACCAGCCTAAATGACAGCATTTCATAGGCCAGTAGTTTAGAAATGCTGGCATTCAGGGCCAGGGATCGGGGGTGGCTAGGTGGGAATTTACGCTTTCTCTCAAATGTTTGTGAGATGGAGAGCTGAACGCTGCCGTGTGACATGGTTGAGATGCTTGGTGACGGAGGTGGTGGTGTTGGTGGTACATCCCCTGTTTGCTGGGGGGCAGGTGCCAACGTTCCTCCAGAGGCGGAGGAAGAGGCCGAGGCGGCAGCAGCAGAAAAGGTAGCAGGGGGAGCCTGAGTGACTTCCTTGTTTTTAAGGTGTTTACTCCATTGCAGTTCATGCTTTGCATGCAGGTGCCTGGTCATGCAGGTTGTGCTAAGGTTCAGAACGTTAATGCCCCACTTCAGGCTCTGATGGCACAGCGTGCAAACCACTCGGGTCTTGTCGTCAGCACATTGTTTGAAGAAGTGCCATGCCAGGGAACTCCTTGAAGCTGCCTTTGGGATGCTCGGTCCCAGATGGCAGTGGTCAGTAGCAGACGGAGTCTCTTGGCGGCGGGTGTTCTGCTTTTGCCCACTGCTCCCTCTTTTGCTACGCTGTTAGCTCGGTCTCACCACTGCCTCTTCCTCCCAACTGTGAAAGTCAGTGGCACGACCTTCATTCCATGTGGGGTCTAGGACCTCATCGTCCCCTGCATCGTCTTCCACCCAGTCTCAATCCCTGACCTCCTGTTCAGTCTGCACACTGCAGAAAGACGCAGCAGTTGGCACCTGTGTTTTGTCATCATCAGAGACGTGCTGAGGTGGTATTCCCATGTCCTCATCATCAGGAAACATAAGTGGTTGTGCGTCAGTGCATTCTATGTCTTCCACCGCTGGGGAAGGGCTAGGTGGATGCCCTTGGGAAACCCTGCCAGAGGAGTCTTCAAACAGCATAAGAGACTGCTGCATAACTTGAGGCTCAGACAGTTTCCCTGGTATGCATGGGGGTGATGTGACAGACTGATGGGCTTGGTTTTCAGGCGCCAACTGTGCGCTTTCTGCAGAAGACTGGGTGGGAGATAATGTGAACGTGCTGGATCCACTGTCGGCCACCCAATTGCCTATTGCCTGTACCTGCTCAGGCCTTACCATCCTTATTGAGAATGACCCTATCTGCACCTTGAATCTAATATACCCTTTTACGGATAGATTTAAAGTAGGTCTGATACAGCAGAAACCACTAAATTAGGAAATTGCTAAATTGGGAATTGTATTTCAACCCAGAACAAAAACTGTGCTTTGACGGACACTAAATAACTTGACCAGCCACAGCAATAAACACAGATTTAGATGAATGTAAATTTGAGGCCTATTATTTAGGCGCTGGGTAAAAGGTATACGTTTACAGACAGAATTAGACTTGAAAATGCACAGTAGCGTGTGTTTGAAGTCATTGAGAATGACCCTATCTGCACCTTGAATCTAATATACCCTTTTACGGATAGATTTAAAGTAGGTCTGATACAGCAGAAACCACTAAATTAGGAAATTGCTAAATTGGGAATTGTATTTCAACCCAGAAGAAAAACTGTGCTTTGACGGACACTAAATAACTTGACCAGCCACAGCGATAAACACAGATTTAGATTAATGTAAATTTGAGGCCTAGTATTTAGGCGCTGGGTGAAAGGTATACGTTTACAGACAGAATTAGACTTGGAAATTCACAGTAGCGTGTGTGTGAAGTTATTGAGAATGACCCTATCTGCACCTTGAATCTTATATACCCTTTTAATGAATAGATTTAAAGTAGCCCTGATACAGCAGAAACCACTAATTTAGGAAATTGCTATGTTGGGAATTGTATTTCAACCCTGAACAAAAATATATCCTTTGCCAGACAGCAGTATTACAATTGGCTGGCAACAGCTGAAACACCAGATTTAGGGTACTGCTATTTTGGCAATTGTATTTCACTCCTCAATAAAATAGCAAGCACAGCCAAGCCCCTGATGTAAGATATAGCCAAAAAATAACCACACTATTGATGGTTAAATGCACTTGGTGACAGCTTGCCCCTGATG
Source organism: Bufo gargarizans (assembly GCF_014858855.1). Lineage (NCBI taxonomy): Eukaryota > Metazoa > Chordata > Amphibia > Anura > Bufonidae > Bufo > Bufo gargarizans. The sequence continues at coordinate 545,935,914 of NC_058081.1, forward strand.
TGGGATATAGCCAAAAAATAACCACACTATTGATGGTTAAATGCACTTGGTGACAGCTTGCCGCTGATGTAGGATATAGCCAAAAAATAACCACACTATTGATAGTTAAATGCACTTGGTGACAGCTTGCCCCATATGTAGGATATAGCCAAAAAACAACCACACTATTGAGGGTTAAATCCACTTGGTGACAGCTTGCCCCATATGTAGTATATAGCCAAAAAATAACCACACTATTGATGGTTAAATGCACTTGGTGACAGCTTGAACCTGATGTAGGATATAGCCAAAAAATAACCACACTATTGATGGTTAAATGCACTTGGTGACAGCTTGCCCCTGATGTGGGATATAGCCAAAAAATAACCACACTATTGATGGTTAAATGCACTTGGTGACAGCTTGCCGCTGATGTAGGATATAGCCAAAAAAATAACCACACTATTGATAGTTAAATGCACTTGGTGACAGCTTGCCCCATATGTAGGATATAGCCAAAAAATAACCACACTATTGATGGTTAAATGCACTTGGTGACAGCTTGCCCCTGATGTGGGATATAGCCAAAAAATAACCACACTATTGATGGTTAAATGCACTTGGTGACAGCTTGCCGCTGATGCAGGATATAGCCAAAAAATAACCACACTATTGATGGTTAAATGCACTTGGTGACAGCTTGCCCCATATGTAGGATATAGCCAAAAAACAACCTCACTATTGAGGGTTAAATCCACTTGGTGACAGCTTGCCCCATATGTAGTATATAGCCAAAAAATAACCACACTATTTATGGTTAAATGCACTTGGTGACAGCTTGAACCTGATGTAGGATATAGCCAAAAAATAACCACACTATTGATGGTTAAATGCACTTGGTGACAGCTTGAACCTGATGTAGGATATAGCCAAAAAATAACCACACTATTGATGGTTAAATGCACTTGGTGACAGCTTGCCCCATATATTGGATATAGCCAAAAAATAACCACACTATTGATGGTTAAATGCACTTGGTGACAGCTTGCCCCATATGTAGGATATAGCCAAAAAACAACCACACTATTGAGGGTTAAATGCACTTGGTGACAGCTTGCCCCATATGTAGTATATAGCCAAAAAATAACCACACTATTGATGGTTAAATGCACTTGGTGACAGCTTGACCCTGATGTAGGATATAGCCAAAAAATAACCACACTATTGATGGTTAAATGTACTTGGTGGCAGCTTGTGCTGGCGCACCACAAGACACAAAATGGCCGCCAATCACCCCAGAAAAAAGTGAATGAAAAACGCTCTGGGCAGCCTAAAAACAGTGAGCAATTAAATAGCAGCAGTTCAATGATACACAGCTGTAGATCGATCACTGAATTAAGTCTTTTGGAGGAGTTAATCACTGCCTAATCTCTCTCTACACTGATCAGAGCAGAGTGGCGTGCGGCGCTACGTGACTCCAGCTTAAATAGAGGCTGGGTCACATGCTGCACTGGCCAATCACAGCCATGCCAATAGTAGGCATGGCTGTGATGGCCTCTTGGGGCAAGTAGTATGACGCTTGTTGATTGGATGCTTTGCAGCCTTTCAAAAAGCGCCAAGAAAGCTACGAACACCGAACCAGAACCCAGACTTTTACTAAAATGTTCGGGTTCGGGTACGTGTCACGGACACCCCAAAATTCGGTAAGAACCCAAACTATACAGTTCGGGTTCGCTCATCCCTAATCACTGACTGTAAAAACTTCAAACTGAACCTCAAGCAACTTGTGCCTCTCCACTCATCTGAGGCTCTGGGACCTTGATTTCCAAACGAGATGCATCATTTACTTTAATCTGAAAATAGAACTTTGGACCACTGCGCAACATTCCAACCCTTTTTATCCTTAGCTCGGATAAGATGCTTCTGATGTTGTTTTTGGGTCATAAGTGGCTTGACACAAGAAATGCGACAGTTGTAGCCCAAGTCTCAGATATGTCTGTGTGCGATGGCTCTTGCAGCAATTACCCCAGCCTCTCCTACATTCTGGCCGTTTCTTGACAATTGTAACAGTGGCTGCTGTACGCCACTGTCCCCCTGCTTACTGCCGAGGTCCCGGGCGCCGTGTTCAGTGCTTCCCCATTCACCGCTGCAGTCCTAGGCTCTGTCCTTGCAAGTACTGTTTGTTCTGGGATCCGCTCCACAGTTTCCTTTCAGCCCTGGCCCAGAATGCTTGCTGCTTGTTCCCAGTAGCATCTCCTTAAGGGCCGGCGCACATCACTTTGTGTGCTTTATGGGTTAGATAATGTGACCTCGCTGACCAATCCTAGCCCTCCTGCACATATATAAGTGGCTCAGCCCCTTCCCAGATGCCTGAGTGTCAAGGTTCTAGTGTCCTGCAAAGGTTGCTGATATGTCTGCTTGTGTTCCTGTTTACCTGACCGGTGCTTGTGTACATGGACTCTGCTACCTGCTTGATCCCCTGCCTGCTTGCCTTGACTCTCCTGTTGCCGATCCGAATTGCCTGACCTGTACCTGTACCTGTGCCGCCTTCCCTTACCTATTGCTTGTTTGACTTTGCCTCATCCTTCAGTGCAGCACTGTTGCTCTTAGTCATGACTCAGGGTGCTGAATACGTCGGTACCTCTGGTACCTTGCTCTAGTACCTACTGGTCCGTCTGGACTAGCTGCCTCGTGTGCCAATCCTCCTCAAGAGGTAGAGACCTGGTGTTTCCCTTGGGAAAGCCTATACCCACCATCAGGGGTACTGTGAAGAACGAGGGGTTCACTTAGACAACACCCTTAATGGAGGTAGGACACATGGCACAATTATTTCTATATTTATTTCTATATTTGACTAGTGGACAGCGTATATTACACTAAGAGTGATAATTTTCCTTAATATAATTAATCTGATGTAACAGTGGCTGCTGTACACCACTGTCCCCCTGCTTACTGCCGAGGTCCCGGACGCCGTGATGTAGCCAATATACTGTATGTATCCACAATGTCCACATTCGAATATCATCCCTGGCAAACAGGGTTCGCTGGTGGAACGCAAATCCGGGCCACTTACGCACACATGACATCCTCTTGGAACACATCCTGGCGTCCCGGATGTCACGTGAGGCTCGATCACATGACCGGAATGATTTCCGGCCTACACACTCTAAAATCAAGGCGTGCACGCCTGCAAGCCGCACCTCCAGCGCCCTGCCGATTACCACATATGCCACACAGGTACTTAATCGTATTCCTGTATATCACATATTAGAGGAGGAGTCCGTTATGATCATGGAAAATACTATCGATTAGATACCAGAACCTGCTATTATCTTTAATCATGTACAAGTTGATTGCCATCAGCATATCTTTATTCTTAATCATGTGCATTATATTTCAATCAATTTTTGTTTACAATCATGTCTGCATTCACCTGCAATCATGTATATATGATATACCTCCTGACACATATCAGATTGTTCCTCTATGCACTGTATATAGTTTTTTCTTTTTTGTAATGTCTATATTATGCATCGATTCTTTTATTTGCTTTTTTATTTTTCTATGTTTTTCATACCGGTTGTCAATGACGATATATCCTATGTACTTGTTGTTCACAGATAAAATAATTTATAACCGCTGAGGAAGGTCTGTTTGAGACCGAAACGTCCGGTCAGCTTTGTCTATTTTCTGATTTCAGCATAAATTGGGCAACTGGAATATGAAAATAATGCATATGAATAAAAAAAACTCTTAACTGCAACAAAAACCTGAGTGCCTCAATTTCTACTACACTTCACCTGGTCCTGACCCTTTGGCTTTACACCTGGTACCTCTGAAGCTCAGTTTAGTTTGTGCCAAGTCATTTGTGGTTCTAAGTCCAGTAAGAAACAATACAGAGCTCAAATGAAAAGGAAGCATTTGGAATTCAGTATTGTATTCCATTTCCTATTTGTATACCCAATAAATGTCATTTCTATTATCCTAAACAAAAAAATCATGGATCTAGACTCACAAAGCAGAGTTTCGTGTTTTACTTACTTTTGCCTTCGATTTGAAAAAAGATTTAGCAAAAATGTGAGGCGGTAGATGGGAAGATAATATTCTTGGAGATTCCATCTTTTGGATTAGTTCTAGAGAGCCAACCGTTTCGTACCATGGTGATCTCTCATAGATAGGTACAGTATTACTTTTTTCACAATCACCTTTGTGTTTAATTAAATTCAAGATTTCAATCATCCAGTTAGTACCTGCAATAGTTAACACAAAACATTGTATAAATGTGCACATTTGGCCAGATAGATATTTCGGTAAAGGGTCACTGAGCTTTCAAAAAACTTTTGATATGCGTAGTGACATATCAAAGGTTGTGATTTGGGAGAGGGGTCTCAATGCTAAAACCCCACAGATAAATGAGGAGATAGGAGAAAGAACACTCTCTCTTCTCGCTGGAGGAGACAGACTCAATTGAAAGTTTATGAACCCATCTCGATTCCGTCTCCTGAGTGCATCTTTCTCCTCATTCTAGTGATTTGTGGGAGTGTTAGCACTTAGAATTCCATAGATAAAAACCTTAGATATGTTATATCAAAAGTTTTACGAACACTCAGTGATGCTTTAAAGGGACACTGACAGGCCCAATAAGCATATTTAGCTATATATATATATGACTGCACAGGTCTTCTAATGTGCATTAAAAACATATAAGTATACCCCCTGTCCACCTTATAAATACAGTAAACTCATGTTTTATAACCTGAAGTAATCGCTCTTCTTTCTGCCCAAGGGGCGACGTTTCAGTTTCACTTGCGCCCAGCCAGCCTCGCCCCAACCGCCGTTTTGAAGCGCCACCCAGCTCATCAATATTCACTTCGCTGGGTGGCTTCTGCTGTCCCTGACCTTCCGAGATCCGGCGCATGCCCAATAGAAAGCTATGGGATCTCGGAACGTCGGGGACAGCAGAAGCCGCCCAGCGAAGTGAATATTGATGAGCTGGGCGGCGCTTCAAAACGGTGGTTGGGGCGAGGCTGGCTGGGCGCAAGTGAAGCTGAAACTCCGTCCCTTGGGCAGAAAGAAGAGCGATTACTTCAGGTTATAAAACATGAGTTTACTGTATTTATAAGGTGGACAGGGGGTATACTTATATGATTTTAATACACATTAGAAGACCTGTGCAGTCATATATATATATATATATATCTAAATATGCTTATTGGGCCTGTCAGTGTCCCTTTAAGTTTTACAGTACTGTTAGGGTCAGTTCACACTGAAGTTTTTGGCAATTATTGTTGAGCATTTCCGCCTCAAACTCAGCCCCTAAAAAACGGCTCAAAACATCAATTTGTTTCAATGGGAAGGAGCACTTGTTCCACATGGAAGTTTTTTGCGCATATTCAGCATTTTTATTGGTGCATATTCCTTCCAAAAACCACAAATTGAAAGTGAGGTTTTGTAGTGAAGTAAACACCAGCTGGTTAAAAAAAAGTGTCATAAAAATGCATCAAAAACCATGCTGAAAAAAAGAGCAGTGCGAACATACCCTTAGGCCCCTATGACAGAAGCGAATTTTCTGCGCAGGTGCAATGTGTTACGTGAAAGCATAGCACCTGCACTAAATCCTGACCAATTCAATTCAATGGGTCTGTGTACATGAGATTTTTTTTTCACGCATCAGTTCTGCGTTGTTCTATTTTCAGCATTTTTCACGCTGCCTTGGCCCCATAGAAGTGAATGGGGCTTCAGTGAAAAATGCATTGCACCTGCGTGGAAAAAACTTAACGCAATTGCAGACAAAACTGACTGAACTTGTTGCGAGTTTCACTGAACGCTTCTGGAGCCAATCTGACACACTCGTGTGAAAAAGGCCCCAAATGTCCTGTCTGCCTGCTAGATACAGCTGTATTGCCGTCCTGAGGAAAATCTGAAGGACCTGTGATGACATCACAGGTCATGTGATCAGTAAAACAGGCAGTGGTTGAGAAGAACCTGCAATGATGTCACCATTATGTGACCAGCGCAGGAGAGGAGGTCAGTGAAGAGAAGAAGTCCCGGGGTAAGAAGCTGAGGTGATGTCTGCCACATGATATGATGTGAGGGAAGGATAGGCAGAGGAATGCTAGGAGTTGTGGTTATTTAACTGGGACTGCATGTTAGTGCTAAAGGGAGTGATGTTATTTACATGGAACTGTGTGTTGGAGGTGGCTGCGGAGAGGGTGATGTTATTTAAATGGGAATGTTTATTGATGGTGGCTATAGTAGGGACTGATGTTATTTACATGGGACAGAATGTTGGAGGGGGCTTTGGCAGGGTGATATTTACATGGGACTGTATGTTGAAGGCGGCTGTGGGAGGGGATGATGTTATTTACATCGGACTGTATGTTGGAGGCGGCTGTGTGAGAGAGTGATGTTATTTACATTCGACTGTATGTTGATGGCGGCTGTGGGAGGGAGTGATGCTATTTACAGGGGACTGTATGTTGAAGGCAAAGAACACTAATAGAAGTATATGTGGTTCAACAATAAATAACAAGCAAATCACACATCTATCATGATTATAGTATAACATTTTTATAAAACATGTATCACAGACATGATTGGCATACACAAATAAATTAAAAACGGTTAAAAACACCAACACAGTGGTGGTGACTAGTTTTGAGCGAGTACCAAAGTGCTTGTGTGCTCGAGTAGAACACTTCACGATGCTTGGGTGGAAGTCAATGGGAGAACCCCAGGCACCCCCTGCTCTGAAGAGGGTAGGGTGTCGGGACTCTAGTTCGGCTTAGGAGTTCGGCTCTGACTCCATATATAGCTATATCCATATAAGGAGTCAGTTCTTGTGGACACCCCAGTGTATTTAAATCTAATTTCTAAAACAATTCTGCCAGGATTCAAACTCCCAAGCTTGTACATTAGAGGCAAGAACCTTATCCACCCATCTATAAAGCTGAATTTAAAACTGTGACAGAAAAACCTCATAGTAGTTTCTGATTTAGTGAGTATTCCTATTCAGCAGAAAACTTATTTTAAATTTCTGTGCAGGTTAACATGTAGCTGTATAGTGTAGTGCTTAACGTCTTTGCCGCTAATGTGCAAGCTTGGGAGGTCAAATACCAGCAGAAACTTTTCTGAAATAGAGATTCAATTTATATATTTTATGTTTTTTAGTAATTGTGAAAAACGTATGGCACAAAATAAATGTGTAATTACTAAAAAAAGATATTTTTTATATATATATATATATATATATATATATAAACAACACAGATAGAGCAGCAGCATAGTCAGACTGTGTGAATAGGGCGCAACTCCTCAGGGAAGGCTGGCTTCTCCTCGACTGTAGATACGTCCAAAGAACGAGGCAGCACTCCAAATTCTCGTGAGGGGGTGATGACCCAAATTTATTTCCCAGGCAACGTTTCTGCCTACTTAATGAGGCCTTTTTCAAGCAATGCAATAGCATTAAAATTGGGTATATATACCCAAATGCCAAAAGTGCAAACAAATCACATGGTGCAAATTAAGTGGATAATTGAACACATAATGGATATAACGCATGATCACATGACATCAGAAGCATTATAAATATTCTCAGTACAAAAGTGCATAAATACATTAAAAACCAAATAACTCATACTGTGAAAGGTTCATACATACAGTGAATGCATATTATTCGTATCACATCTTTATAAAAATAGATTTGTAGACTTGTGTCTCAGTGCTAAAGTGCTCGTGCTGGTGACTAAGGGGTTAAATTTTTTTAGAATTTACAACTTAGAATATTGTTTGATTAAAATATCTTACCATTGGTGGTTCAGTGTGACCGCATGTATCTGGCGTCCCTGCATGTGCACTGCGCAGGCGCAGAGCCAGACAACCCGCCCCATCCTCCCCGGCACGAGCAGCTCAGCTCCGAACTCCTATCCACGTGATCTGGGACGTGATGACTGAGAACACGTCACTCGCATAAGAGGGGGAAGGAGCAGACAATGTGACTCTGCATCTGCAATACACATCAGGGGTGTGTCCGGTCACCGTGGTGACCAAGAATTGTTTATTTATTATACTTAGAAATAGGAAAAACAACATCAGTGGGACCATCTAGATCAACACCACAATGAAATCAGCGGGTTGAAGGATCAATCATAGTAGGCACAATATATTACAGAGAACTAGGGTGGCACGTATTATGACGCGGCGGCAACCATCACGGTAACTACGCGACACAGATAAGCTAAACTGTCAACCAACAGGACTGTATATTGGAGTAGGCTAGAGAGATGGTGTGATGTTATTTACATGGGACTATATGGTGGAGGGAGGGAAATAGTGTTATTTACATGGGACTATATATTGGAGGGGCTGAAGGGAGAGGAGTGGGAGTGATGTTATTTACATGGGACTGTATTTTGGAAGGGCAAGAGAGATGGTGTGATGGTATTTACATGGGACTGTATGGTGGAGGGAGGAATATAACTACAGGGGGCACTGCAGGGGACATTATAAATACTGGGGGCACTTCAGAGTGAGCATTATAACAGTAGGTGGCATTATAAATACTGGGGGCACTGTAGGGGTATTATAAATTCGGGGGTCATTATAGGCATTCTTATTACTATTGGGGGGCTCTATAGACGGGACTTATAGATATGCCTTATTTCTACTAAGAGCACTATGGGGGGCCTTATTACTACTGAAGGGTCTGTAGAGAGATTCTTTACCACTGGGGAAAGAATAGGGGGCCTTATTTCTACTAGGGACTCTGTGAGGGCATTATTAATGCTGGAAGGCTCTTCTACTAATGGAGGCATTCTTGGGGAGCGTTATCACGGTTGGGGGCACTGTAGGAGGCAGTATTACTAATGAGGGCATTCTAGAAGGGAATTACTATTAGTGGGACTATGAGGAGCACTATTACTATAGGGGACAGTCATTTATTTTTCTTCAGGATAGTATTTGGGGGTATTGGGGAACACAGCGAGCAGCAGGATGATACTGTGGGGACTCCAGGTTGGGGGATTATGATAGAAACGTGAGGAAGCTAAGACGTCTGTGTGTCACCCTCTGCAGAGACGAGGCGGCTGAGAGAAGTTGCCCGAACCGAATGGAGAAGATAATGACAGAGAAGATCTACATCATAGGGTACATCACCTGGGAGACACTGGATGTGTCAGGTATGTGCTTCTGTATAGCATGTACAGGAAAGTATGGGGGGAGGGTTGATTTAGAGAACTGGCCCATATCCATTGGGGCTTGGGCCCCAGATCTTTAGAGACCCTAGCAACGCCCCTGCCTCACAGATACTTTTGTGTGCTGGGCTGGCCTGTGTATTGTTGTTGATCACCTATACGATGGTTAGTGTTGATCGCAAATATTCGAATCATAAATTTTATTGCGAATATCGGCACTTCGAGAATTCGCGAAAATGTAGAATGTAGTGCTATATCTTCGTAATCGCGAATATTCTAGATTTTTTCATCAGAACCCTCCTGCTTCTTACTTGTGGGCCAATGAGAAGGCTGCAATATCTTTGTCTGAGCTTAGCAACATCTCTAGCAACCAACTGGAAAGTTGCCTACCCCTTACTATATAAGAATCTTCCTAGCAGCCATTTTCTGCAGTTTTTTGCAGTTCTAAGAGAGAGAGAGAGAGAGAGAGAGAGAGAGTGTATCATTGCTGTGCTCTGTGCTTTGCTGAGTCATCTGGATTCTTATTCAATTACATTAGATAGTTAGCTCATATATACAGGTGAAACTCAAAAAATTAGAATATCGTGCAAAGTTCATTTATTTCAGTAATGCAACTTAAAAGGTGAAACTAACATATGAGATAGACTTATTACATGCAAACCGAGATATATCAAGCCTTTATTTGTTATAATTTGAATGATTATGAAGGATTAAACCCCAAAGTCACAATTTTGAGGTAAGCTTTGCTCAGAAGGTATAGATTTATTAGCTGACACTTTATTAGTGTGACACTTTGAGCCTAGAATATTAAACCTTTTCACTAAATTCTAATTTTAAGCTGCATTAATGCAATTGCTTTTAATTTGCATTACTGAAATAAATGGACTTTTGCACGATATTCAAATTTTTCGAGTTTCACCTGTATATATAATACAGATAGTTAAAGGGAGATAGTCAGTGTAGGTCAGATAGTGTAGCTGATAGGTTCCAGTGCAGGGTGTTAGGTAGTGTGATAGGAATTACTGTACTGTGCATTTTCTCCAGTCTCAGGAAACTTCTAGCAGCTTGAAAAATGTAGCAAAAGTGAGCCACGCCTGTATTGCACGCGCAATCCGCGCATATTACTTTGCAGATTATTGCAATCAAGAAAATAATGACTGGCGATCATGAATTCTAGAATTTGCAAATTTATCACGAATATTAGATAAAAAATTTGCGAAATATCACGAAAATGATTATTTCCCATGCTGCTCTTCACTAATGATGGTTTAATTAAATTGAGCAAATCCCAAAAAATAAATGAGCATTAGCAAATGATTAAGGGCCAAGCCTCACAGTCAATTTCACATTAACAATCACAGGTAAAATGCTGTCCTAGTCTGTTTACTGTTGTACTTATCCCCTATGTGCTGGTTTAATTAAATTGAAGTCCCCCCCATAAAATACTATTTTAACAGTGTGAAGAAATAAATGAACATTAACAGACGATTAATAGTCAAGCCTCACAGAGGTAGATTGCTGCCTTACCGTATATATTGCTGTAGTAATCATGTATATATGCAGATTTAATTTTATAACAAGACACGGAGGCTCCTATTGCTTTAACCTTTCTTTACTTCTACCATAGCAGCAAAGAGAAAAAATGGTATACAAAACGGAAACCATAGTAACAGACTCCTCCCCCTTATCCCAGTATATCCTTCCTTGTCTGTCTGAGCTCTTCCTCTTTCTTTGCTGCTACCAGGCAGATAAGTACTCTCCAGCTCTGTGGCGTTGCTCAGGGTCTGGTGTATTTGTATTTATATGTGCTTGGGTTAATGGGATTTTCACCTTCGTTCGGTTTCTATTAGATTCTTATTAGACTCTTATCGGAGATGCGTTTTCTCTCATGTATATATTTATTTATCTAGTGTACGTATATATATATATATATGTTTCTTCCTTCAGGTACCTTTTTTGGCCGTCTGCTTAGGCGCTTGCCCGTTTAACGTTTCTTGCGGCTTCTCCGCTTCCCCCCCCCCGCGTGTCAGTTCTCTGCCCTCTCATCCTTGTCCCTCGTTACCTCAGGCTGCGCCGCCATTGCGCGCGCTTTCTGTTCCTTCTTCCTCTCCTTCCCGCCCGAAGTCTCGCGAGTTCGAGATTTCGGGCGCTCTTTCCCTATTCGGCTGCTGCTGACGGCGAGATCTCGCGAGATTTCGCCATCTCTCTGCATTCCCCGCTCTGCACGCACCGGACATTCCACTCTGCTCAGCGCGTCTCCTGGCGTTATCTCCACTGCTCTTGATACTTGTAAGTTCGGTTTTATTCCGCTTTCTTTCCACTAGCTGGCTATGTTGGCTTCATGATTCCTTTTTTCTCTTTTTTCCTTTAGTGCTATTCTTGCTGCTCCGGTCGGGGTGACTAACCCCTGCCTTTGCTTCTTCACAATGTCTGTCAGAGAAAATTCTGTTGCCTCTGTGGCCCCTAGTGAAGCCCCCCAAGTAGATCAGGGTTCCCCTGCGCAGGATAGGAGGTCCGAGGTGATTCACCCGGACGACCATGAGGTGGCCCTACAAAGATCCATATCAAATGCCATTATAACCGCCATGGGTTCGATGTCATCTGCATTGACCCAGTCTATATCTCAGGCCCTTATGGCGTGCCCTACTACTACTGCCCAGGTTTTGGTCCCACCTCCAGGACCACCTCCTATTGTCTCCAGAACACCTCAGATTGATGGGCCATCCCCATCCCAAGACAACGCGCTTCGGTCGCGTAAACGAGCTTGTACCCGCCAGGCAGAGAAAACGCGGGCATGGAAGACTGCCAGGTCTCTACCTGAGCCAAGGTCAGACTCTGATAGGGAGTCAGAGGAGGAGACTCATGACTACGTCTATGAATTGACGGATGAGGTGGAGGACGATTTGGCGGATATTGCGGTGGATCCGCTTCTTAATGTAGACCCGCAAACCCCGTTATTACAGCAGGGGTCGGCAGAGGATCTCTTATTGGATCCGTCTGGGGAACCGTTGTTTAATCCCGAGGAGCTGCATCATCCCCGCTCCGCGGAATGGATGCCCGCCACACATGTGGCGCAATATATGGAGGCTCGCATACGCAATCCGCTTAGTAAGGAATCGCGTAATAAGTTGCGGGCGGAGTGCCCTCGTCCTTTAATTCCCCACAAAGTCTGCGAGACGCCATCAGTGGATCCGAAGATGGTCCAGTTTCTGGCGAAGACGGGGTTTAACCCCCGTAAAGGGCTGGACGCGGCCTTAAAGGCAGTCCAAGACAAGCTACTGGACATTACAGGTCCTTTAGCAAAAATTTTCGATTTGGCTGAGTCCGCTATCGCGGCAGGTAGCCAGGTAGACCCGATAGAGTTGAGAGGTTGGGCCCAGCGAGCCATATGCGTAGCGGGTAATACCAATACCTCGCTCGCCATTGAAAGGCGGAAGGCAATACTAATTAAGATCGAGCCAAAGCTCTCGAACTTGGCATTGACTGAGGCGGGCAAGGATGCCCAGGGGTTGCTATTTGGCGACTCTTTTATTAAAGAATTAGGGAAATATGTAGGAGCCTTCACGGCCCTTGATAAAGCCCAGACATCGATGCGTCGAGTCTTTCAAGGGCGTTTTTCCAACAGGGCCGGCAGTTCTAGGGGCCGACTGTCCGGCCGTGCCAATTTTCATGCCAGAGGTTCCGGCAGAGGCTCCTTTAATTATAGAGCATCCCTCCAGGATCAGAGACACCAGCCGTCCTTTTTTCCATCACGAGGCGCTCCCTTCAGGTCACGAGGTTTCAGAGGAAATCCAGGCTCCCGTCGACCATTCGGTAAGTTATGTTCTTCGTCCCCCTCCTTTTTTAGACCATTTAGTCGGAGGCAGACTCCGATTCTTTTCTCATGTGTGGTCAGGCATAACCTCAGACCAATGGGTCCTTTCTACTGTGCAGGGGTTCACAATAGATCTGATTGCCGATCCGAGCTCCATCCCAGCCCCCCCTACGATACCACTGTCCAATGCGGCACGGTCCCAATTTCAGAGGGAATTGTCAGACCTTCTGCAGAAGGGCGCGATCGAACGCGCACCGGAGAATCGAGGGGGTGTCATCAGCAGTATTTTCCTGGTGCAAAAGAAAGGGGGCCAAATGCGCCCGGTGATCAATTTGAAAGCCCTGAACAATTTTGTACAATACCGACATTTCAAGATGGAGGGCATCCATCTTTTGAGGGATCTGCTCCTTCCAGGCGATTGGTTGGCCAAGATAGATCTCCAAGACGCCTATCTCACGGTCCCAGTGTCTCCCTCTTCAAGAGACCTGCTGCGGTTCCTGTGGAACGGTCAGGCCTGGCGCTTCACCTGCCTTCCGTTCGGCCTGTCCTCCGCCCCCTGGTGCTTTACCAAGATCATGCGCCCTGTGGTGGCTTGGCTTCGCAGCAGAGGTGTTCGTCTGATCGTCTACCTGGACGATATCTTGATCATGGCCCAATCACAGGCTCTCTTGTTGAGGCACCTCCATTTGACGGTGTCGCTCGTTTCAAACTTAGGGTTCATTGTCAACCAGGAGAAATCCTGTTTGATCCCCTCCATATCCATAGAGTTCCTGGGGTTCCAGGTGAACTCGGAAGAATTGTCCCTCAGTCTTCCACTCTCGAAGATCAAGGCTATCCGCAAGGAGTTGAAGCATGCTCTACGCCTACCTCAGATGTCGTTACGGCACTTGGCAAGGATAATCGGACTTCTGGCCTCCTCAATACAGGCCATTTTCCCAGCCCCCCTCCATTATCGGGCGTTGCAGCGCCTCAAAATTGCTCACCTTCGGTCGGGGGCCTCTTACGCAGATTTGGTCTCATTGGATGCAGAGACAAGGGACGAGATGAGATGGTGGATCCACAACCTGTCAGTGTGGAATGGCAGAGTGATCGTGGGTCCCCAACCGGATCTGATCATAGAATCCGATGCGAGCCTGCACGGATGGGGAGCACATTGCAGTGGTGTGTCCACAGGCGGTCCATGGTCTCCAGAAGAATCCCACCTTCACATCAACGCCCTGGAACTCCTAGCAGGGTCGTTTGCCATTCGCAGTTTTGCCAATGGTGTGGTCAGCTCAGCCATCAGACTCCGCATGGACAACATATCTGCGGTCAGGTACGTCAATTGTATGGGTGGCACACGGTCGGTGGTTCTGACCCATTTGGCGAAGGATTTTTGGGAATTCTGTCTCGACAGGAACATCTCTGTGGTGGCCGAGTTCCTTCCAGGCCTTCACAACACTCTGGCGGACTGGAGTTCTCGATACATATCGGACTCCAGCGACTGGAAGTTAGACGAGACGGTTTTTTCTGCTATTTCTTCTCTATGGGGTCCCTTTGCAGTCGACCTATTTGCTTCCCGGTTGAATGCCCAACTACCCAGGTTTTTCAGCTGGAGGCCGGATCCCTTGGCGGAGGCAGTGGACGCTCTGCTTCAACATTGGGGAGGAGCGTGGATGTACGCATTCCCTCCCTTCGCGCTCATCCCACGGGTGCTCCTCCAGGTTCGTCAGCAGTTGGCGAACCTGGTTCTGATTGTTCCGTTTTGGAGAACCCAGTCCTGGTTCCCTCAAATCCTGGAACTTCTAGTGGACTTTCCGCTTCTCCTTCCCACTCAGGTGTCACTGCTCCGAGGACCTGCAGGAGAATTTCACCCACTCCTGCAGGACGGGTCGCTACGCCTCCTGGCTTGCAAGATATCGGGAGTCCAGAAGGAGGCGCTGGACTTTCAGGAAGGTTTCTATTGGACTGCGCTTGGGCGCCCGGGACGAGACGGGCTTATCGAGCCGCCTGGGGTTCTTGGTCTCGCTGGTGCGTCGACCGGACTCTGGATCCCGTTGCGGCCCCTGTCAATTCAATCTTAGCCTTTTTGTCCTCACTTTTCGAGGCAGGGAAGGCTTACCGCACCATCAATGTCTTTAGGTCAGCAATTTCCTCCAGACATAACGGTTTCGACGGCCGTCCAGCCGTCGAAAAGTGAGGACGGCCGTCAACACCCCCTGGTCTGTCGTTTGCTCAAAGGTTCACGTTTGGCCCGACCACCTCGGCCCAGCTTTTCGTCTACCTGGGATGTGTCGGATGTCTTGCAATTTCTAATCAGTTGGCCCTCAAATGATCTTTTGTCGTTACGTCAGTTATCGGCCAAATTGGTCACTTTATTCTGTTTAATCTCCTGTAAGAGGGTTTCGGATGTGCGTGCTTTGGATTGGGACGCTAGATCCTTCACCCCGGAGGGGGTCCACTTCAACATTTCCCGTCGCACGAAAACCAGTATCCGGTCGGTCTCTTACCCCCGTTTTCCGTCTTCACCACAACTATGTCCTGTAGCGTGCTTACGCGAGTATGAGGACAGAACCCGTCCACTGCGGTCTCTTTCTCTTCCCCACTTATTCATTTCGTTTCGCAGCCCGTTTGCTCCGGTTACCAGTGTTACGTTATCTCGCTGGGTCAAGTGGATTCTTTCCCTTTCCGGGATTGATACGTCTATCTTCACGGCACATTCGGTCCGCAGTGCCACAGCTACTTCCATGACGTTGTCTGGGGCTCGCTTGGAAGATGTTATGAAGTTGGCGGATTGGTCCAGATCTTCCACTTTCCGAGAGTTTTATTTCCGACCGGTCTCGCATGCTTTTGGTTCTGTAGTGGCTCAACTTTAAACAAGCAATAGGAGCCTCCGTGTCTTGTTATAAAATTATGGGATTTTACTAAAGTATGACGTAAAGTCATGATTTTATTAAAGACACGGAGGCGAGTATTGCCCTCCCTGGACCCACCCTTGGGGTTTGACGTAAGTATGTAATGTTGATTTACCCTATGGTCAGAATTTTGAAGTTATTACTGTTTTTCCAGTTAGTGGATCCTATGTTTCTAATGCACTGGATTTTGCTCTTAGAGGATTTTTTCTCTTTATTTCCTTTTTCCTAGGTTGAGAGGCTTACGAGTTCATGTTTTGGAGTTCCACAGTTCCGGTCGGAGGTCCAGTTGTGGCGGTCCAAGCCGACGAGTTCAAGGGTTTTTTTCGTTACCCGGTTGTTTCGGCGTCTGTTGTTCCGGTTGACCAGCGCTGGTTGAGACGCAAAGAAAGAGGAAGAGCTCAGACAGACAAGGAAGGATATACTGGGATAAGGGGGAGGAGTCTGTTACTATGGTTTCCGTTTTGTATACCATTTTTTCTCTTTGCTGCTATGGTAGAAGTAAAGAAAGGTTAAAGCAATACTCGCCTCCGTGTCTTTAATAAAATCATGACTTTACGTCATACTTTAGTAAAATCCCATAATTATATTGAACAAATCCCCAAAAATATATATAATTCCAACCGTGTGGAAACTGAATATATGGAAACTGACAATTGTGACCTGATTCTAAAAATCACAATAACACTCAAATATAGAATCTATTTCCACTTATACACAACACAAAAGGCTTTAGAACGTATAACTGCACCGCTGAACGTCAAATATATTTTACTTTTGCCATAAACCAAAAGGGGCCAAGCATGCATGTGGGACCTACACATCCTGAGTTTCATGGTCGCTGGTATGGCACCCAACAGGGGAGTTTAGTGTTAGGACCCGTCTTATAGAGATGCCTTGGCTCAAATAATTTTTTACAAAATGTATTTGCTAAGCAGCTCAATTTTTTTTGCATAGCCTTTGCAATACAATACAGTACTTTATTTGGTTTGTAGAGTGCTGTTGCATTATGTGTTGTTCTAAATATATTTTACTTTTGCCACTAATACAGTACACGCCACAAAAGGCTTTAGAACATATAACTGCACCGCTGAACGGCAAATATATATATTTTTTTTTCCGGCAAGCTCACACACATACCATGCCTAGCCCACGTGTTCAACCTAGTGGTTCAGTGGTTTCTCAAAACCTACCCCAATTTGCCTGAGCTACCGGTGAAGGTGCGCCACGTGTGTGCCCATTTCCGCAAGTGATTTAATTAAGCAATTCAAAGGTAAACAGCAGGAGCCGTGCAAAAAGACTTTGATGCACTCGCTGCTATAGAGCTTGTTTGAGGTGCCTGCATACTACTGTGTGCCTGTGAGTATAATATCAGGTGTGCTTACAACCGACAGTAGCAGTACTTCACTATCAGTGTGATTTTGGTATTCCATAGCAATCAGTGGAGGAAGAAAGATTTCTGTGGAGACTAATACTTTACCCATAAGTGCATAAATGGATACTCTGATTTCGTGTGGTTACCTTGAAATACGCGCAGTCTACTAAAACGCATTATGCTTATTAGGCTGCCCTTGCTCCTAATGTTTTAGAGGGTCAGCTCAGCAGCGGGCCCTCACCCATAATGTTTTTGAGGGTCACCAGCCTGCCCTCAACCATACTGTTTTAGATGGTCAGCTCAGCAGCAGACCCTCACCCCAAAATTTTTAGAGGGTCAGCTCGGCAGCAGGTCCTCGCCCACAATTTTTTTTAGAAGGTCAGCTCAGCAACACGCCCTCGCCCACAATTTTTTTTAGCTGGGCAGCTCAGAAGCAGGCCCTCACTCACAACATTTTTTAGATGGTCAGCTCAGTAGCAGGCTCTAGCCCACAAAATTGTTCTGTACTGAAATAGGCCACTAAACGCTTTTGCCACAAATAAGTGCACCGGTGAAGTGCGTATATTTTTTCTTTTTGTACTGAAATAGGCCACTAAATGCTTTTAAAAAGGAAGAAGAAAAACAGGCACTCACCATCTGGATTTTAAGTTAAAATGTACAGATATCTTTATTATACTTTTTCCCATAAAATAAAAATTAAAATATAGAGCTACTGCTACTTTTTATGAACACTGGTGGAGGTAGTTTCTCATCCCTGGACTGAAGATCACTATTTCATATATATATATATATATATATATATATATATATATATGTATAGCACTAAATAAAGAGATTGGGGCAGCACCGCTGTATATTGAGTATAGACGGAGTGCCAGCGGCTGAGAAGGTGATCCCCCATCAGATAATAAGCAGGAAAAGATTCCACGGTACCTCCAAAGTGTAAAATAAATTCAGGCTTTATTTACCAGACACGCAACGTTTTGATCCGCTCCCTGGGATCTTTCTCAAGCAGTTTGCCACTGCTTGAGAAAGATCCCAGGGAGCGGATGGAAAAGTTGTGTGTCTGGTAAATAAAGCCTGAATTTATTTTACGCTTTGGAGGTGCCGTGGAATCTTTTCCTGATATATATATATATATATATATATATAGTACTACAATTATGTATATTACCAATATGTATATACTCTTAGGGAAATATATCTAGGTATATAACCTAAAATCTTGTAAGTATTGTGCCTATATTCCCACCATGAATTATGAATGCTTGATAGCTGAGTACATAGTAAAAAGCTGAATACATATAGTTTAGAGCATAAAAGGTTGAGTAGATTCACTGTGAATTATGAGTGCTGAATAGCTGAGTGCATAGTTAAAAAACTGAATAAGAATAATATGTGCAAAAAACTAAGTATATACACCGTAAATTAGTAGTATTTGATAGCTGGGTACATAATTGAAATCTATTTGCTTATATTGTGCATAAGGCAAAGGCTGAATACATAGAATAAATACATACCGGTAAATAGTATATCCACAAATAATTAAAAAGGTTAAAAAAAGGTTAAAAAAAGTTTGTCCCAAAAAAAAACTGAAAAATGTCACTTGAATCCACCGTACGTGAGTACACCCTTCCCTTTGTTAAAAGAGGTAGGGTTGTAGTCTCTGTGTTATACAGTGTGAACCTTTGATATACCTTTCTATTTGTCAGTACTCATAGGTTGAGTATACAGTATATGCAATTAGGCTGACTAATTCGGCAGAGTAAATAGGTTGCTGTATTCCACAGGTTAGTATATAGTGGATAGTATGGTGAGTATATTAGTTGCTTAATCGTTCGTTATGTCTCTACTCACAAGAGAACTTTTGGTATGCAGGCTGGCGGCAGTCGCGTCCCATCCCGTCCTTGTTTCTCTGCGCAGCACTGCTGTTCTGTCCCCGATGGATTTGTGTAGTGGTTCCCGCTACACAGACGACGTCTCACGTTGTATAGCACCGATCATGTGATGTAGGCATAGGTCACGTGCTCTTTCTGTTCGTGGAGTGCCGTTTGTTCCTATTGTAATTCAATGGGAATATTGCCTTAATTTATTACAGTCTTGTAGTGCCGAACATTAGATTGAGTATACAGTATATAGAGGGACTCGTCCTGTATCCGCCACTGGCCTTTTATGCACTAAGCTATATGTATTCAGCTTTTTACTATGTACTCAGCTATCACGCATTCATAATTCATGGTGTGAATATAGGCACAATATTTTTGTGAGATTTTAGGTTATATATATAGATATATTCCCCTAAGAGTATATACATATTGGTAATATACATAATTGTAGTACTATATATATATTAGTAATAGTGATAGTGATCTTCAGTCCAGAGACGAGAAACTACCTCCACCAGTGTTCATAAAAAGTAGGAAAAAATGGGGGTAATAGCCAGCTCACCTCCGATGTCCTATGTAGCGGTGCGCGGGGCGGACTCAAGCCAGTCCTTGATGTAAATTCAGGTAAAAAAGGAAGCTCCAGCACCAAGCGTAGACACCTCAACAATCCCAATCTTTATTCATCAACATGTTCCATATCGATACAGCAATCAGTGGTACTGTCTCCCACTTAATCCCAGAGAATCAACGCGTTTCGAACAATAGTGTTCTTAGTCATGATCTGAGATGTTTGACATGTTCCAAGTTAAAATAGGGTCCAGCTCCAATCTCTCCGCCCCCCAGGAGGAGTTTTGAGAGGTAGGGTGGACACAAAGACAATTAGGCTCATGCGAGACACCTGCACAAACATCCTCACCCGTGACATAAATTATACATCCTAATAGTAACAAACATGTAGTATAAAATCATATTGTTTAACCTATCAATGTGAATGTATTATCACGGTGGCTGGTATTGGTTGAGGAACCCCCTGAACTATAGGGACATTACCTTTAGCGAGGACCACCAAATCCTCACACACCAACGAGCAGAGGAACATCTCTCCTTCTGCAGCATGGCAGTCCTGCACCATGGATGTCATATTTCTGGGCTTTAATTTTAACTAGTTGAGCCTGACTTTTTTGTAACCATATGACTGCAGTGTTTTCATCTTCTTACCTGCGGGTACATATGGTACATATTGTTTTTTCCTACATGTACTCATTTCCCCTGAGGAGTCGACACGACAGAAACGTGCCACGTCGGGAGGTCTGTAGAATTTGAATATTTTTAGTACTAGTGATCAGGTCCATAACTAGGGACAGGTATCCTGATGGGGTTGCCCTTTCCAGGGCGAGTGCGCTGTGTAGACAGGCAGTATGGGAGCAGCCCCCTTCCCCCAAGTATACGGTGAGATAGGGCACAGCATCATCTTCCCTGACTGCACGCCTACACAGGACTCCGTCATACCCAGGCACCACGTCTGCTAATCTGATCCTAGCTAACTGGTTGGTCAGGTAAGACTGCTTGCGTCTACACAGGCGCAGCAGTTTCATTACTTGCCTTTGCTTTACCAGCAGTGGGGTATCTATCATAGAACCCCCCTTTTTGTCTGTATGTCTGTAATGTTGATGCATCCTCTGGTGTATTGTATTTTATTGCATATCTTATAAAAGTTATATTTTAATAAGGATATTTCCCCACATCTTCTTCAGTGGGTCCGTGGCAAAAAAGGACAGTGGATGTGGACCCACTGTGCCAAGTTACCAACCTGTTTAACTTTGGGCTAGTCCTAAGGGTGTTATCCTGGCAATTCCTTGGTTTTTCACCCTATACAGGGATCTGGTCTTCGCTGCCACCAGGGGAGGACTGAGAATTTAAAGTGGCCCTGGATAAAAAACTAAAAGTGACCCCATGTTACAGGTGGGTCCAAATTGACAGAAGGCGTGGCAACACAAGTAGGTGGAATCAGAAATACCATAGTGCAGCAAAAAATACAGTCTAAGCAGAACCAAATATCATAGTGCAGCACAAAATACTTCCCCAGAAGTTTCCCTTCTATGGTGATCATAAGTAGGGATGAGCAAACCCGAACTGTTTACATTTTCGTAAAAGTCCGGGTTCGGGTTCGGTGTTCGTCGCTTTCTTGGCGCTTTTTAAAAGGCTGCAAAGCAGCCAATCAACAAGCGTCATACTACTTGCCCCAAGAGGCCGTCACAGCCATGCCTACTATTGGCATGGCTGTGATTGGCCAGTGCAGCATGTGACCCAGCCTCTATTTAAGCTGGAGTCACGTAGCGCCGCATGTCACTCTGCTCTGATCAGTGTAGGGAGAGGTTGCAGCTGCGACTGTTAGGGCGAGATTAGGCAGTGATTAACTCCTCAAAAACACTTAAGTCAGTGATCGATCTACAGATGTGGATCATTGAACTGCTGCTATTCAATTGCTCACTGTTTTTAGGCTGCCCAGAGCGTTTTTCAGTCACTTTTTTCTGGGGTGATCGGCGGCCATTTTGTGTCTTGTGGTGCACCAGCACAAGCTGCCACCAAGTCCATTTAACCATCAATAGTGTGGTTATTTTTTTGCTATATCCTGCATCAGGGGCAAGCTGCCACCAAGTCCATTTAACCATCAATAGTGTGGTTATTTTTTTGCTATAGCCTACATCAGGGGCAAGCTGCCACCAAGTCCATTTAACCATCAATAGTGTGGTTATTTTTTTGCTATATCCTACATCAGGGGCTTGGCTGTGCTTGCTATTTTATTGAGGGGTGAAATACAATTACCAAAATAGCAGTACCCTAAATCTGGTGTTTCAGCTGTGGCCAGCCAATTGTAATACTGTTTGCTGTCTGGCAAAGGATATATTTTTGTTCTCGGTTGAAATACAATTCCCAACTTAGCAATTCCCTAAATCAGTGGTTTCTGCTGTATCAGGCCTACTTTAAATCTATCCATAAAAGGGTATATTAGATTGAAGGTGCAGATAGGGTCATTCGCAATAACTTCACACACAAGCTACCGTGCATTTCCAAGTCTAATTCTGTCCGTAAACGTATACCTGTCATCCAGCGCCTAAATACTAGGCCTACAATTTATATTCAGCTAAATCTGTGGTTATTGCTGTAGCTGGTCAAGTTATTTTGTGTCCGTCAAAGCACAGTTTTTGTTCTGGGTTGAAATATAATTCCCAACTTAGCAATTCCCTAAATTAGTGGTTTCTGCTGTATCAGGCCTACTTTAAATCTATCCATAAAAGGGTATATTAGATTCAAGGTGCTGATAGGGTCATCCACAATGACTTCACACGCTACCGTGCATTTCCAAGTCTAATTCTGTCTGTAAACGTATACCTGTCATCCAGCGCCTAAATACTAGGTCTACAATTTATATTCAGCTAAATCTGTCGTTACTGCTGTGCCTGTATTAGTGTAATACGGTACCTAAATAGATAGCCAGATAGTGTTAGGTGTCTGTAAAAAAAGGCCTGAATTTGAATTCAATACATTGGGCCAAATAATATTTTTCTTATTGTGGTGAACGGTAACAATGAGGAAAACATCTAGTAAGGGACGCGGACGCGGACATGGTCGTGGTGGTGTTAGTGGACCCTCTGGTGCTGGGAGAGGACGTGGCCGTTCAGCCACAGCCACACGTCCTAGTGTACCAACTACCTCAGGTCCCAGTAGCCGCCAGAATTTACAGCGATATTTGGTGGGGCCCAATGCCGTTCTAAGGATGGTAAGGCCTGAGCAGGTACAGGCATTAGTCAATTGGATGTCTGACAGTGGATCCAGCACGTTCACATTATCTCCCACCCAGTCTAATGCAGAAAGCGCACAGATGGTGCCTGAAAACCAAGCCTATCAGTCTGTCACATCACCCCCATGCATATCAGGGAAACTGTCTGAGCCTCAAGTTATGCAGCAGTCTCTTATGCTGTTTGAAGACTCCGCTGGCAGGGTTTCCCAAGGGCATCCACCTAGCCCTTCCCCAGTGGTGGAAGACATAGAATGCACTGACGCACAACCACTTATGTTTCCTGATGATGAGGACATGGGAATACCACCTCAGCACGTCTCTGATGATGACGAAACACAGGTGCCAACTGCTGTGTCTTTCTGCAGTGTGCAGACTGAACAGGAGGTCAGGGATCGAGACTGGGTGGAAGACGATGCAGGGGACGATGAGGTCCTAGACCCCACATGGAATGAAGGTCGTGCCACTGACTTTCACAGTTCAGAGAAAGAGGCAGTGGTGAGACCGAGCCAACAGCGTAGCAAAAGAGGGAGAAGTGGGCAAAAGCAGAACACTCGCCGCCAAGAGACTCTGCCTGCTACTGACCGCCGCCATCTGGGACCGAGCACCCCAAAGGCAGCTTCAAGGAGTTCCCTGGCATGGCACTTCTTCAAACAATGTGCTGACGACAAGACCCGAGTGGTTTGCACGCTGTGCCATCAGAGCCTGAAGCGAGGCATTAACGTTCTGAACCTTAGCACAACCTGCATGACCAGGCACCTGCATGCAAAGCATGAACTGCAGTGGAGTAAACACCTTAAAAACAAGGAAGTCACTCAGGCTCCCCCTGCTACCTCTTCTGCTGCTGTCGCCTCGGCCTCTTCTGCTGCTGCCGCCTCGGCCTCTTCCTCCGCCTCTGGAGGAACGTTGGCACCTGCCGCCCAGCAAACAGGGGATTTACCACCAACACCACCACCTCCGTCACCAAGCATCTCAACCATGTCACACAGCAGCGTTCAGCTCTCCATCTCACAAACATTTGAGAGAAAGCGTAAATTCCCACCTAGCCACCCTCGATCCCTGGCCCTGAATGCCAGCATTTCTAAACTACTGGCCTATGAAATGCTGTCATTTAGGCTGGTGGACACAGACAGCTTCAAACAGCTCATGTCGCTTGCTGTCCCACAGTATGTTGTTCCCAGCCGGCACTACTTCTCCAAGAGAGCCGTGCCTTCCCTGCACAACCAAGTATCCGATAAAATCAAGTGTGCACTGCGCAACGCCATCTGTGGCAAGGTCCACCTAACCACAGATACGTGGACCAGTAAGCACGGCTAGGGACACTATATCTCCTTAACTGCACACTGGGTAAATGTAGTGGCGGCTGGGCCCCAGGCGGAGAGCTGTTTGGCGCACGTCCTTCCGCCGCCAAGGATCGCAGGGCAACATTCTTTGCCTCCTGTTGCCTCCTCCTCCTCGGCTTCCTCTTCCTCTTCTTCCACCTGCTCATCCAGTCAGCCACACACATTCACCACCAACTTCAGCACAGCCTGGGGTAAACGTCAGCAGGCCATTCTGAAACTCATATGTTTGGGGGACAGGCCCCACTTCGCACAGGAGTTGTGGCGGGGTATAGAACAACAGACCGACGAGTGGTTGCTGCCGGTGAGCCTCAAGCCCGGCCTGGTGGTGTGCGATAATGGGCGAAATCTCGTTGCAGCTCTGGGACTAGCCGGTTAGACGCACATCCCTTGCCTGGCGCATGTGCTGAATTTGGTGGTGCAGAAGTTCATTCACAACTACCCCGACATGTCAGAGCTGCTGCATAAAGTGCGGGCCGTCTGTTCGCGCTTCCGGCGTTCACATCCTGCCGCTGTTCGCCTGTCTGTGCTACAGCGTAACTTCGGCCTTCCCGCTCACCGCCTCATATGCGACGTGCCCACCAGGTGGAACTCCACCTTGCACATGCTGGACAGACTGTGCGAGCAGCAGCAGGCCATAGTGGAGTTTCATCTGCAGCACGCACGGGTCAGTCGCACTGCGGAACAACCCCACTTCACCACCAATGACTGGGCCTCCATGCGAGACCTGTGTGCCCTGTTGCACTGTTTCGAGTACTCCACCAACATGGCCAGTGGCGATGACACCGTTATCAGCGTTACAATACCACTTCTATGTCTCCTTGAGAAAACACTTAGGGCGATGATGGAAGAGGAGGTGGCCCAGGAGGAGGAGGAGGAAGAGGGGTCATTTTTAGCACTTTCATGCCAGCTCTTCGAAGTGACTCAGAGGGAGGTTTTTTGCAACAGCAGAGGCCAGGTACAAATGTGTCCAGACAGGGCCCACTACTGGAGGACGAGGAGGACGAGGATGAGGAGGAGGTGGAGGAGGATGAGGATGAAGCATGTTCACAGCGGGGTGGCACCCAACGCAGCTCGGGCCCATCACTGGTGCGTGGCTGGGCGGAAACGCAGGACGATGACGATACGCCTCCCACAGAGGACAGCTTGTCCTTACCCCTGGGCAGGCTGGCACACATGAGCGACTACATGCTGCAGTGCCTGCGCAACGACAGCAGTGTTGCCCACATTTTAACGTGTGCGGACTACTGGGTTGCCACCCTGCTGGATCCACGGTACAAAGACAATGTGCCCACCTTACTTCCTGCACTGGAGCGTGATAGGAAGATGCGCGACTACAAGCGTTGGTAGACGCGCTACTGAGAGCATTCCCAAATGTCACAGGGGAACAAGTGGAAGCCCACGCAGCTGTGTCACGGCCAGCTCCTCTGAGGGCCGGGTTAGCATGGCAGAGATGTGGAAAAGTTTTGTCAACACGCCACAGCTAACTGCACCACCACCTGATACGGAACGTGTTAGCAGGAGGCAACATTTCACTAACATGGTGGAACAGTACGTGTGCACACCCCTCCATGTACTGACTGATGGTTCGGCCCCATTCAACTTCTGGGTCTCCAAATTGTCCACGTGGCCAGAGCTAGCCTTTTATGCCTTGGAAGTGCTGGCCTGCCCGGTGGCCAGCGTTTTGTCTGAACGTGTATTCAGCACGGCAGGGGGCGTCATTACAGACAAACTCTCCTCTGTCTGGGTGTCGGGGCCTAAATATCTGACAATGGACTGTGCCAGTGTTGGGTGACGTGAAGCATGATTCTCTGCTATGACATGAAGACTGATTCTCTCTTGACATGAAGCCTGAATCTCTGTTATGGGACCTCTCTCCTCTGCCTGGGTGCCAGGGCCTAAATATATGACAATGGATTGTTCCAGTGGTGGGTGACGTGAAGCCTGGTTCTCTGCTATGACATGAAGACTGATTCTCTGCTGATATGAAGCCTGAATCTCTGTTATGGGACCTCTCTCCTCTGCCTAGGTGCCGGGGCCTAAATATCTGACAATGGACTGTTCCAGTGTTGGGTGACATGAAGCCTGATTCTCTGCTATGACATTAAGACTGATTCTCTGCTGACATGAAGCCTGAATCTCTGTTATGGGACCTCTCTCCTCTGCCTGGGTGCCGGGTCCTAAATATCTGACAATGGACTGTTCCAGTGTTGGGTGACATGAAGCCTGATTCTCTGCTATGACATGAAGACTGATTCTCTGCTGACATGAAGCCTGAATCTCTGTTATGGGACCTCTCTCCTCTGCCTGGGTGCCGGGGCCTAAATATATGACAATGCACTGTTCCAGTGGTGGGTGACGTGAAGCCTGATTCTCTGCTATGACATGAAGACTGATTCTCTGCTGACATGAAGCGTGAATCTCTGTTATGGGACCTCTCTCCTCTGTCTGGGTGCCGGGGCCTAAATATATGACAATGGACTGTTCCAGTGTTGGGTGACGTGAAGCCTGATTCTCTGCTATGACATGAAGACTGATTCTCTGCTGACATGAAGCCAGATTCTCTGCTATGGGTCCTCTCTCCAATTGATATTGGTTAATTTTTATTTATTTTATTTTTATTAATTTCCCTATCCACATTTGTTTGCAGGGGATTTAACTTCATTTTGCTGCCTTTTGCAGCCCTCTAGCCCTTTCCTGGGCTGTTTTACAGCCTTTTTAGTGCCAAAAAGTTCGGGTCCCCATTGACTTCAATGGGGTTCGGGTTCGGGACGAAGTTTGGGTCGGGTTCGGATCCCGAACCCGAACATTTCCGGGAAGTTCGGCCGAACTTCTCAAACCCGAACATCAAGGTGTTCGCTCAACTCTAATCATAAGGTGATAAGAGTTGATACGCTCTGTCCTCCTCCAAGTGTCTCTAATTAAGATATGGAGCCAGGTGCTTTGGACGTGAGATGTGGGTCACAGTTCCAAGCCACCCCTACCTTCTGCACGCTGCCTGCACATACCCTAGTAATGACCCTTATAGTGCTCCCAGAAGTATGTTCCCCAAAGAATGGGAAAGAAAAAATATTAGATCTAAGTCCTAGTTGCTGTCTGGTGCAGGCCATAGGCCCCTTCTAGCCTGAGGCTTGAGATGCCAGAGTCCCTGCACCATTCATATTTTATACACTGCCTCATATAGTGGTCTATGAGGGTAAACAGCAAGATGGCATCTGTGGTCCCCTGGCCAGGTACATAAGTACCGTACCTGATGCTCCCAATGTTTAATAACTCTGGAAGCATCAGACCATTATGTACCAAGCCTGCCGTAGTGAAGAGGGCTCAAGTGGACTACCAAGTGTCCGCCCACCTGGAAATGTCCTTTTAGGGTTCAGGGCCAGTCCGCCCCTGGCTGCTACTTTTGGAATAGTCTCAGTGTGGTTGGCTACTGACCCACGAGAGTCAGAGACACCTCTGTGAAGCACCATGGGATAAAGCAATACTCTTAACCAGAAAACAGATAGAGGTCAGGGCAGGCAGTGTACATGCAAATCAATGAAATTAATCTGAGCTCAGAGCAGGCAGCAAGGGTAAGTACGGTAAACATGCAGTGGTGGAGTCAAGCAGCAGAGAGACAGAATTGGTAGACAGGCAGGGTTCAATAGAGGGCCAGGCAGACAGGAATAGCATGCCTTCACTTGGAACTAACAAGCTAGACAACCTAAAGCCCTCCCACTGGGAAAGATGCCTTAAATACTCTGGGACAGCCAGGGGAAGAATTAGGGCATGCGCGCAATCAAAAAATAAAGGGAAAAAGTAGATGCCTAAAGTGAAAATAAACGAAAACAAAACGAAAACTATTAAAATTGTGTAATTTAAAGGAACTATGAAAAGATATAACAATAATACCTCATATAATTACCTGATTTTGGATAGGTAACATTATAAACGTCATCATCAAGGACTTCAAATTCATTTTCTGCATAGGCCAGAGATTCCTCTGTGTGTACTCCAACAGCAAATTTGGTTCCTTTGTAATAAAATTTTTTAAAAGACATTTTATCTGAAATAAGAACAAATTCAGATTCAATGTTTCAGCCCTTAGCATGACGCTTCTTACCAGATTTTTATCATGATTTTTATATATATATATATATATATATATATATATATATATCACTTTTCTATCTTCCTTACAATCTACTCATTTTGTCTAGTGAAACCACAGCACCTGGACAGTTAGACATGGATATTATGCTTTGATATAAACTACCAACTATTTATTACTGCATGGTACCATCAAATGTGATTACTGTTTCAAGGCCATGTTCTTGTCTTTACCTCATCTGTATGAAACTGTTCTCAATTTTTATTTAATACTCCAATTACTTATCAATTTCTGTTACTTTATAATATTCTTTGGCATATAATTTCCAATAAAAAAAACTCATAGTAATAAGTGCTGCCAATAATGGTTGATCTGAACAATAACTAGTGAAACTCTGTTGACTAAATGACCATTCCCAACCTATGAAAATCTATCTAATTTTCCAGTATTGCATCACTAAATTCTAGCAGTACTACTTGACTTGGCTAATACTACCTGTGAAGTGATAGATGCTGTCAAATATATTTAAGGTTCAAACCCAGTAGCTTCCAATCTGAGCACCTGACACATTTTATCCATACTACTGTATACCGATGTATGTTTGATAGGTCTGCAGCCTGTGTTTGGTCTGTTGTCCCTCTTTCTGCTGCCTGGACACAGATCTAAGCTGACATCTTGACAAATCAAATGAATGAGAATCAAAAGGAATTTATATTTTCTTGAAGATGTTTTACTAGTCACCCAACTTGCTTTCTCAATTAGAATGGCTTGTACGAAAATTGGCCTGCATTAAATACTCATTTCTCACTCATGGAGGTAAGGTGTTAATTGCATTTGCATGACTTAAGCTATTAAGTGGGATTAAAATGTCTTGGTAGAGGTATTAGAGATGCACCCTAAGTCCTCCTCTGTGTCTAAGATGCAAACTTGCTGTCATCAAATGATCGTTCTTTTTTCTTAAACTGAATCTTGACTGCAGGTCTTGGCTCCTCTGTTATCCATACTACTGTATACCAATGTATGTTTGATGGTCTGTAGCCTCTCTTCAGTCTGTTGCCTCTTTCTCTGCTGCCTGAACTGTTCATCAGAGGTCCCAGGTGTTGGACCCCCACCCCCACCCTGAGGTTAGGTCATCAGTAAAACGCAATCAGAAATCCATTTTAGGGGTTAAAGGTCATTTTGAACAGAATGTAAATAAATGAGAGAATGGTCTCTGACTTTCCCACATTACTGTCTATGTGGTGATGTATATTTTAATTCTAGGTTTAGGGCGGGTGCTATAAATAGAGATGATGTAGCTAAATACAGTGCTGTGATAGATAAAATGCTCAAAGGACCAATTTATTTATTTAGCTGTGAAAAGTTTTGCAACCTGAACTGCATTAGCCTTTAAGCTAACTCAGCAGTATGTGGTTATAATAATTATTGCAGGTCATGAGAGTTCATGAATGTACTTGCCTACTGTTCACTGTGTACAATGACTTTTACCCTACATCATTCTACCATTCTACATATGCAGAGATGCAGTAGTGATAGAGGCACAAATCTCTTATAATTCTGATGCATCTGCAGCAAGCTGCGGGGGAGAGTGGAGAGGATAAAAGTGGTGGTGGTATTTAGGATAGGAGTATTGGTACTCACATTGGCAGTTCCCACTCGGACACTCCGTGGACTGTACAGTGATGGGAGGGCACACCCTTGTTACCTCAGGGCCCAACTTGGTATTGGGGTTTTCCTGCCTGGTTGTGGTTCAGGGTGCCCTTGATGTAAGTGAGTCTTTGGGGTCAAAGTGTGACAATATAGTTTCTGATCATTTGGACTACATTTTATATTATATGTATTCTTATGGAAACGGACAAAGATTTAAATGAATTATATAATAAAGGGAAAGCTAGGTACATTAGCAAACAAAACACCAAAGGGTATGAATTATATGGTAAACTAAAATACAACAATCAAATTTGGGTAGATTTATGAATAAATTTGATAGTAATGGTGTTGAGTTTTATTATCAACAATCAAAAGGCATAAAATGAAACTGATATTATTGGTAAAAAGGTTTACATTGAAGAAGATAATCACAAAGGAAACGATATCAAGGCAAATGTGTTTTTTTTTTTTTACATCACAAGTTATGAGTATAAAGATGTAATAGAACTAAAAGGAAGTGATATATGTTACATTCTTATCATGAGATAAAGGCCATCCAAGGCTACTGGAAAAAAATATTGATTGCCATTGTTTAATGTATCAAGAATGAAGATGAAGTGTATTATCCATAAAGTGTTAATTGTTAAATATCTCAGTTTGTTTTTGTTTGAAGAATTATATTCAATTATATGTTGAGAATATGTGTTTATTTCTTAATATAGAGACAACTAGATAAGATATAGGTATTAGAAAAATGCATTTTACTTTGGCAGGGGACCTCTTGATTCCATTAGGCAATGTTATTTATAAGAGGTTTTGGACGGACAAAAGTCATAATGGGTGATTGTGTTTCTTTTGTTTAATCCAGGCATGCTCAACCTGCGACCCTCCAGCTGTTGTAAAACTACAACTCCCATCATTCCCTGACAACCTACAGCTATCATCCTACAGAAGGGCATTGTGGGAGTTGTAGTTTTACAACAGCTGGAGGGCCGCAGGTTGAGCATCCCTGGTTTAATCCATCTGATGAGGGGCTGATGGGAAGTTTTAAAACATATTCCACCCCATCAACAGCTTAAATTGCCATGGACTGAGTTATTATGGACTGAGCTAAAATCCATGGACTGAGCAATACTGAACGGACTTTATTTTGAAATGGAGTTATTTCCTCTAAAATATGTGGAACTGCTTGTTTTTAATTACAACTTCCCTAAGTGCAGGCTGTATTAGCTGTTTAGCAGAGCCAGGAATGACAACCCTAGAAGTGCTGCCCAGACAGACACTAGGTGTGATAAAACGCAGCTTTTGGTGACCTGCTTGCCACGTAGCAAGAAATTACTTTAACCACTGGTCTGCCATCCTGAAAAAGGCCTTGCTGCTCATACTACTGTTGTCCAAGTGTGGACCGCCAGAGTAATTGTCTGCCCAAGACTTTTTGCATTACACCAATCAACCAACGGGGCTATTGACTTTGTACAACAACCTGCAAACCAGTTAAAGGGTGGGACACGGTACTAGCTCCAAGGTTATGAACTGTCCTACAACCACTTAAAGACAACTCTGAAACCTGCACTTAGGATCGTGATTACACCCGCAATCCCCTAATTTGTTTTTCCGATACCAATTTATTTGTCGCAAATCGCGTTAATAAACTGCCATTTCCAGGCTGCAGAGAGCCTTTATAATGGTGTATAAAACTGTGCCTTGGGGAGTCTGCATAGGGAGTCTTCTGTGGTAGTAAAACAATACTGTAAGTCCGTATGACATGCAGATGACAGGCGTTGCTCTTAGAATCACTGCACACTTCACTTATTTGGGCAGTCACAGGGCCCAAACTGACAAAATAACTCAAGTGTGAACTCAGCCTTACAAGTCAATGTTAGCGTCAGGAAGAAGCACACTCCTTTTAAACATTCAGAAGCTGATTCCACAGCTGTCTACAGAACCTGTTCTATTAAACGCTTATACAAGTAGAGCCCCCCGACAGAGTGGAGAGGGTGTCAGCAGTAAGTTTGTGTTGACGTCACTGATTATTTTGCCCTTCCTCTGATCCATCAGAACAATAACCCACAAAAAATGGATCCTGTCTGTGGAGCATACACCTTCACTCGGTCAGCATTTGGTAAGTAATCCATCAGTATTGCTAAAGCCTAAAAAAAAACAGGAGTGGATCCAAAACAGAAATTACATGTGAATGGAATATTTGCATGTCTTCTGTGTTTTGTACCCAATCCTGCTTTTGGCTACCAAATCATAAGCCAAGTCTGATGCAAAATAGGGACCTTGTCATGCAGGCCTTACAGCTGTTACATAGACAGGATCCGTTGTGCATCTCATTTTTCCTTCCCGCTGACAGATCAGAAAAAGAGTCAAATAAATGATGATGTCAGCCAGGCCGAAAGGCAAAATAGTGGCCCAGTCAAGAAGTGGGGATGGTGGGAACGGCATGAGAAGTCCACAGAGTGGCCCTATGACATAGTGGTGAGGTGGAAGCAGCATGAGGAGAACACAGAGTGGCCCAATGACAGTGTGGAGGTGGCAGCAGCAGCATTAGGAGGCTACAGAGTGGCACAATGACAGTGAGGAGGTGGCGGCAGGATCAGGAAGCCACAGAGATGCACAATGACAAAGTGTGGAGGTGGCGGAAGCATCAGGAGGAGGCCATAGGGTTGCACAATGACAGTGTGGAGGTGGCGGCATCATGAGGAGGCTACAGGGTGGCACAATGAAAGTGTGGAGGTGTCAGCAGCAGCATCAGGAGATCACAGAGTCGCAAGTTGACATAGTGTAGAGGTAACAGCAGCATCAGGAGACCACAAAGTGCCAAGGTGACATAGTGTGGAGGTGGCAGCAGCATTAGGAGACTACAGAGTGGCAAGGTGGCATAGTGTGGAGGTGGCAGCAGCATCAGGAGACCACAGAGGGACCTGGTGACCCCCGCCACACTAAACACCTGCTTTGATGCCACACTATTGGTGGGGCAGGACAGCTTTTTCAGGGCAAACTCTGCCAGTTGCAGCCACAAATCCAGTTTGGCTGCCCAGTAGTCCAGCGGATCTTCAATATGGGGTGGCAGGGTTATGTCCATGTAAGTATGCCACCACCTGCTGGTTCAGGCCCTGCTCCAGGTCTAGCTGCTTCTGCTTCTGGTGAGTAGTTTCTTTACTAGGCGGAATAAGAAGGCTGTTCATCAGCGACTCTAGGCAGAACTACAAAAGGATGGTCGATGGCGCAGATAGGCAGCGGCCAACTCACTACATAGGATATCTCTATAGCAGTTCAGTTTGTCATCTCTCTCAGCGAGTGTAAAAAAGGCCCCCATTTTGGATCGGTAGCAAAGGTCCAACAAGGTGGAGAGCCAGAAGTCACCCCTCTGCCGAATGGTGACAATTCGGCTGTCACTACGCAAGCAAGTGAGCATGCATTGAGCCATTTGTGCAAGTGACTCAAAGGGACTCCCTGCCTCCATCTCTACTGCATACTGCCACTGTGTGTCTGGGTCCTCTGCCTCATCGCCCTGTAGCTCCACTGGCTGGTCCTGCTCTTCCTGCCCCTCCTCTCCTGTCACCTGTGTAGAAAAAACACAAATTTTACTACACATTGCTTGCGCTCCAATATCCTCCTCTTCCAGTTCAGCCCCCACAGGGCTCATGTGGCCATGAGATCTAGGAGCCACGTCTCCAGTCCCCTGACTAGCCAGATTTACCAGCATCTTTTCTAGGATATGAAGAAGTGGAATGACATCATTTATCCTGTAGTCCTGGCGACTAACAAATAACGTGGCCTCCTCAAAGGGCCTGAGCAAACGGCAGGTGTCACGCATGAGCTGTAGTGTTGATCACGAATATTCGAATTTCGAATTTTTATCGCGAATATAGCCACTTCGAAAATTCGCGAATATTTCGAATATAGTTATATATATTCGTAATTTCGAATATTCGTTTTTTCCGATTTATTTTTTTTTTTTTTTAATCAGTACACATGATCCCTTCCTGCTTCTAGCTTGTGGGCCAATAAGAAGGCTGCAATATACTTGACTTTAGGAGTAGTGATGAGCGGCAGGGGTCATATTCGAAAATGCACGATTTTTTTTTCTTGAAAAAATCGGCAAGGTAATTATTGTGTAATATGCGAATTTTCGTAATTTGAATTTTCGGATTCGAATTTTTATTGCGAATTTTTCAACTTTAAGACAAAGAAGATTATAGCACTATGTTAGCTAAATTGCTCTATATTCGTTTTTTTCGAATATTCGCTATATTGCTATATATTCTTGTTTTAGAATATTACAAATATTCGAAAAAACAAAGTTATAGCAATATAGCGAAAATTCGAAAAAAACGAATATAGAGCAATTAAGCTAATATAGTGCTATAATCTTCTTTGTCTAATAGTTGTAATTTTTTTCTCATCTGAAGTTCAGATTGGAAAAAAATTACAACTATAAAAAAAAGATTATAGCACTATATTAGCTAAATTGCTCTATATTCGTTTTTTTCGAATTTTCGCTATATTGCTATATATTACGAATATTCGAAAAAACTGTTATAGCAATATAGCGAATATTCAAAAAATCCAAAATAGAGCAATTTAGCTAATATAGTGCTATAATCTTTTGGGTTTTTTTCTTGAAAAAAATCGGCAAATGTAATATGCGAATTTTCGGATTCGAATTTTTATTGCGAATTTTTTAACTTACAACTATTAGACAAAGAAGATTATAGCACTATATTAGCTTAATTGCTCTATATTTGTTTTTTTCGAATTTTCGCTATATTGCTATAACTTCGTTTTTTCGAATATTTGTAATATTCTAAATCAAGAATATATAGCAATATAGCGAATATTCGAAAAAAACGAATATAGAGCAATTTAGCTAACATAGTGCTATAATCTTCTTTGTCTTAAAGTTGAAAAATTCGCAATAAAAATTCGAATCCGAAAATTCGAATTGCGAAAATTCGCATATTACACAATCATTACCTTGCCGATTTTTAGCAAGAAATTTTTTTTTACGAATTTTCGAATTTTCGAATATTCGACGAATATTCTAAAAAATATTCGCGAAATATCCCGAATTCGAATATGACCCCTGCCGCTCATCACTAATGAGCTGCTACTGACATCGAAGTTACACAGGGGAATACTCCTGTCCACTTGAATCATCAGGAAATCGTTTATGGCCTTTCTCTGTTCGTACAGAGGGCGGAATTCCAACGGGTGGAAATGTCGCATATCAGCCTAGGTTGGGGGATGCTGTTCTGCCGCTTCAGCTCAAGGAGGGGGTGCTTTGTGATGTACGAGTGGCTGAAGTGCATGCAAAGTTTCCTGGCCATTTATTAGGATGTCTTGCAGATGGGTGGAAGACTTCAGTAACCACTTGACAACCAGATTGAACACGTGTGCCATGCAGGACGCATGGCTCAGCCCTCCTTGACGCAGCACAGACACCATGTTCTTCCTGTTGGTGGTCACCAGGGTTCCGATTTTGAGTTGTCGCAGAGAAAGTTAGGATTCGATTTCTTGATGAAGGACACTGAGCAGTTCCTCCCCTATGTCACTCTGTTCGCCCAGGCAAACGAGGTACTGAGCAGCATGACACCGCCATGCCCTGCACATGTGGTATGCTGGAGGAGCACTGTGAATTGTCCCTGCAGTGGAGGCTGAGGACACGGTGGAGGGTGAGGAGGCAGAGGTGGACATTGTCGCAGGACCAACGGCGTGGCACCATGGAGGCAGAAGAGGCATTGCCTGGCCAAGTTGCTGGTGTGGCTGTGCAGGAACCACATTCACCCAGTGGCCGTAAAGGACATGTATTGTCCCTGACCGTAGTTATAGCTCCACACGTCGGCGCTGCCAAACACTTTGGCAGACATCAACAGGCTCAAGGACTGGCCCACCTTCTGTTCTACATGTGTGTGCAGGGCTGGTACTGCCTTTTTGGCAAAGAAATGACGGATTGGGACTCTCCACCTTTGCTCGGCACAAGCTATCGTTTCTCTGAAAGGTGTAGAGTCCACCACTTGGAAAGGGAGGGACTGCAGCAGCAGCAACTTGGACAGGAGCAGGTTCAGCTTCCGCACCGTTGGATGAGTGCATGCATACTGTTGTCTCTTGGGAATCGCTTCGGTGATCGATTGCTGATGGAATGACTGACTAGGAGGAGCAGAAGAGCTTGGAGCAGGAGCATGATGACCAGCAGATGATGGGAAGGACAGACAGCTTCCTTCGGCTGAGGTGGTGGAGCCTTGACTGCCTGAAATCGGGTGCATGCCACTGGGTTATGTAGCGGTTGCTGCGGCAGGCTGGACCACCACATCGGAACCACAGTTCTTTCAGGCCACTTTATGGCGGCATTGCATATGTTGATGCAGGGCACCCTTGCCCCTGCACCACTACTTTCCAGGCAGGTAGGCTTCTGCTAAGCGGCTGGTCTACCCCGGGCACGTTTGGCTCCTGACCTCCCACTGCTGCCACCCTACTGACTCCCAGCCACACTAGCTACTTGCTGACTCCGCTACTGCCTCACGAGCAAGCTGCCACCCTCTTCTCCCGATGATGATCAAGCTCCTTCTTCACCCGGCTCCCAAGTGCGATCATCTACATCATCATCATCGAGTAGTGTCTGCACATCACTGATGTCCTTCTCAACTGTCTCTGGGTCATAAGCCTGACTGCTCGCAATGTGAGATTGTGGAACAGCTCTTCCTGTATAATGTTTGTGCATAATTCGATTGGAACTGTCATTTGGCATTTCGGGCGCTAGTGGCCGCTGTTTCCCCACAGTGGGGCTCTCCAATAAATTCTTACAAGATAAATTACAAAAGATGACCCGAACAATGGCCGACATAACATTCTACAGTGTCTACTTAGCCACTGTAGAGAGAGAGGAAGAGCCCATACCTGCGGTGGTGAGAGTAGTGAATAGCACGCATGTTACAAGGGAATGGGGTCTGAAGAATCGGAGTCCTTAAAGGATGCGGTCCAGGCCCTGAAGGCGGAATTGAAAGAGCTTCATCCGGAAGTGTCCCAGATGAACGCAGAGCCTTCCCGGCCCCTGGAAACGGTCCCCGTACCTTGTGCCACTCCGCTTAGAACAACCCAGATGAGGGGGCCGGTCAGAAGAGGGCCCCTCTGTTGGGCTTGCCAAAAGTACTGGTAGTGTCTGAGCCGACGTTAAACTTCCAACTGCTGCAGTAGCTGGGCGTTCTGCAGAGTGCACCAGAAGTTAAGCCCTCTGCGTAAAGAACATAATCTATATGCTAGCAGCCCCGTATTAGAAGCCGAGTTGGAAGGCCGGAAGGTCTGCTGCCCCGTCGATACAGGATCAGAGTGCACCCTTATGCCTCTGGAATTCTTCGAGAGGCAGTTCAGGCATATGATGGAGCCCAAAGACGGGAGCGTCATCAGTTTGACAGCTGACGATAACAGAGAGATGAATGTTCGAGGGATAGTCTGGATGCGGGTCCAACTGTTTGGGCAAGACATCGGCAAGAAAGGGGTCATGCTGGTGGACTATTCGTCCCGGAAAGGAATGGACGTGACCCTGGGCATGAATGTACTGAGAGACCTAGACCATCAACTCTATGCCAAGGAAGGGCCACCACACACCGGCCTACCCAGAGGGTCTGACAATAGCTGGTGAGGAGCTGTAGCCTGCAAAAGAGTAACCTGTCCGGTCGGGCCATTGGAGATGTTAGGGTGCTACGGAGGACTCAGTTGAAGATCCCACTTCAACAAGAGTGAATATTGATGCTGCAGGTGGGGGCTGGACGACAACTGAATGGACAGGAGGTCCTGATTGAGCCCGCTTATCAATAAGAAGCGCAGACTCGTCCACTGGTAGCCCGGGCCCTCGCCATTGTGAAGGACAGATGTGTGCCTGTATGCTGCTGTAATGTTGAGGTCTGCAAGTTAACTGTCCCTCGAAACACCCTGCTGGCCAAAGTTTATGTGTCCAAAGGGGGTATCGCTCGACGAAGGGGCTTCACGCTACAGCCTGATAGGAGATCAGCCTGGACCTATGCTGTGGAGATCCATTCAAGGGAAACCCCGACAGCGGAGAGGAACGGTCAAGTGATCATGGCCTAGATGAGGGTGGATTGTAGAACCCTACCCCGGGGAAACAAAAGCTGCTGGAAGACACCCTTTGGGAATTTGAGGAGGCCTATGGATGTGCTACTCACCATATCTTTCACCTACTAAGATGTACCAGGAGGTGAAAGATATGGTGGCCAGCATGTTGGAGAATCGGGTGATTCAGGAGAGTCAAAGTCCGTGGGCTGCTCCGGCAGTCTTGTTGAGGAAGAAAGATGGGAGTCCCCGGTTCTGCATGGATTATCGGAAGTTGAGTGCTCAGACCGTCCGGGATGCCTACCCCTTCTGCAGATTGAAGAGTCATTGTCAGCCCTAAGCCAAGCAAAGTTCTTCTCGACTCTTGACCTGGCTAGTGGGTACTGACAGGTGCCGGTGGCAAAGAAGGACAAAGCTAAGAAGGCCTTCATTCTGCCTATGGGACTCTACCAGTTCACCCGGATGCCCTTGGGCCTCTCGAATGCTCCGCGGACATTCCAGTGATTGATGAAACACTGTCTGGGGGACCTCAACTTCGAATCAGTATTGATATACCTGGATGACATAGTAGTGTTTGGGGCCTCTTTTGAAGATCACCTCCAGAAGCTGCGACAAGTCTTGGGACGGCTACGAGACCATGGGCTCAAGATCAAGCAAGCAGAAAAAGTACCAGCTGTTCCGACAGCAGATAGAGTGCTTAGTACATGTGGTTACCCAGGATGGGGTAAAACCAGCCCCCAACAAGGTGGAGGCCATTAAGAAGTG
The DNA here is from genome assembly GCF_014858855.1 of Bufo gargarizans. Lineage (NCBI taxonomy): Eukaryota > Metazoa > Chordata > Amphibia > Anura > Bufonidae > Bufo > Bufo gargarizans. The sequence goes on from NC_058081.1 coordinate 545,974,767, forward strand.
GCCCCAGCCAAGTACACTACGAGAGGTGCGGGCGGCTACTACAGGAGGTTTATACCCAAATTCGCTCATCTGGTGGGCCAATTAAATGAATTGCTAAGAAGCGGTAAAAGAGGCGCTGACCAACGCCCCGTTTGATACCCCATTCCTGCTGTATACTGACGGAAGCCTATAGAGATTTATCGCCTATGGGAGCCAGTCCTTAAGAGAGTCAGAACACAACCCTGATAGCTATAGCTCCTTTAACCACCTCAGCTCCCTTAGCTTAAACCCCCTTAATGACCAGACCACTTTCACTTTTTACAATTCTGCACTACACTACTTTCACGGTTTATTGCTCGGTCATACAACTTACCACCCAAATTAATTTGACCTCCTTTCTTCTCACTAATAGAGCTTTCATTTGGTGGTATTTCATTGCTGCTGACATTTTAACTTTTTTTGATATTAATCAAAATTGACCAAAATTTTTGCAACAAAAATGACATTTTTCACTTTCTGTTGTAAAATTTTTCAAATAAAACTACATTTCTATATAAATTTTCCTCAAAATGTATTTTTCTACATGTCTTTGATAAAAAAAAAAAATCAATAAGTGTATATTTATTGGTTTGGGTAAAAGTTATAGCGTTTACAAACTATGGTGCAAAAATGTGAATTTACGCACTTTGACTTTCTGAGCACCTGTCATGTTTCCTGAGGTTCTACAATGCCCAGACAGTAGAAACACCCCATTTTGGAAAGTAGACACCCTAAGGTATTCTCTGATGGGCATAGTGAGTTCATGGAAGTTTTTATTTTTTGTCACAAGTTAGCGGAAAATGATATATATATATATATTTTTTATTTTTTTCTTACAAAGTCTCATATTCCACTAACTTGTGACAAAAAATTAAATTTTACATGAACTCACCATACCCCTCACGGAATACCTTGGGGTGTCTTCTTTCCAAAATGGGGTCACTTGTGGGGTATTTATACTGCCCTGGCATTTTAGGGGACCTAAAGCGTGAGAAGTAGTTTGGAATCCAAATGCGTAAAAAATGCCCTGTGAAATTGTAAAGATACTCATTGGAATTGGGGCCCCTTTGCCCACCTAGGCTGCAAAAAAGTGTCACACATGTGGTATAGCTGCACTCAGGAGAAGTAGGACAATGTGTTTTGGGGTGTATTTTTACATATACCCATGCTGGGTGAGAGAAATATCTCTGTAAAAGACAACTTTTCCCATTTTATTATACAAAGTTGTCATTGTACAGAGATATTTCTCTCATCCAGCATGGGTATATGTAAAAATACACCCCAAAACACATTGCCCTACTTCTCCTGAGTACGAGGATACCACATGTGTGACACTTTTTTGCAGCCTAGGTGCGCAAAGGGGCCCAAATTCCTTTTAGGAGGGCATTTTTAGACATTTGGATTCCAGACTTCTTCTCATGCTTTAGGGCCCTTAACCACCTCCGGACCGCCTAACGTACATGTGCGTTCCGGAGGTGGCAGGCTGGCGCACAGTCACGCATATACGCGTCATCTCGCGAGACGCGAGATGACGCGAGTATGCGCCCGCGCGTGCGCAGTTCGCGCCGGCATTTCATCGAGAGGTATTTCGTCAGCAACCTGCCAGCCAATGATCGTGGCTGGCAGGTTGCTGATTTTTAAAAAATCCAATCAAAGTGCCAGATAGCAGATCATATTTGTAAATATGATCTGTTATATGGCTGCCTGCTCCTCTGCTGGTTCTTTTCGTCGGTTGGATCCAGCAGAGGAGCAGGCTTCACAGTGAGTACACCAAACACTACACTATAGCCCCTGATCACCCCCCTGAACCCCTATTAACCCTTTGATCACCTCTTTGATCACCCCTGTCAATCACAAGTGAAAAGAAAAAAGTGATGAGTGCAAACTGTCACTTTTTTTTTTCACTGTTATTGACCGTTAGGTTTTAGGTATAGTTTAGGTCCCTTGGTTAGGTAGTTAGCGATCAGTTAGCGCCCAGCCCACCGCACCGCAGTCCGTTATTCGCTGATTAGCGTATCGCTAATCAGCATTTGTACTTTTATAGTATCTGGAAGTGATCAAAACTGATCACGGTCAGATCTATAATAGTACTAGTGTCACTTTAGTTCGCCCTCCACCCAAAACGCAGTGTTTGCCCGATCAGGCCTGATCGGTCGCCCACACGTGCGTTCGCCCACACCCGCCCCACCGCAGTGACAAAAAAAAATTTTTTTTTTGATCACTGCACATTCACTTTACACGCACTGCGGCGATAAAAAAATCAGTTTTGATATTTTTTATCAACCGCAGCGGCCTCCGGTACTTCGCTAGCCTCCCCTTTGTAAGACAGGCTTGCTTTTTTTTTCTTGGGTAGTCTAAGGGAATACCCCTAAATTTAGTTGCCCACATGTCAAACAGGGGGTATTCCTCTGAAGAGGCCTACAGGCTTCTGACCCAGTCGGATGAGGAGTGGGAACCCTCATCTGATGAATCCAGCGGGTCAGAATACGAACCTGTAGAAAGCAGTGGCTCTCTGACCCAAAGTTCGGACGAGGAGGCTGAGGTCCCTGATACCACCAGGCGTACCCGGCCCCGTGTCGCTAGACCGCAGGTTGCGCAGGATCCGCTTCAAGAGCAGCAGAGTGGGGCTGGTGCTGTCGGATTACGTGGTGAGGCATACACCAGCAGCCCAGCCCTCCCTGGACCTAGTACCAGCACTGCCGTACAACCTGGTGAAGTGGCGAGCACCAGAAGGGCAGTTGAAGCTGGTACGGTGGCACGTGCAGTAGTGACCCCGTCGCAGCCACCGCAAAGACGTTCCCGTAGAGCCCCTAGAATCCCAGAGGTGCTGGCAAACCCTGATTGGCAGTCCCCAACTTCAGCCGCACCTGTAGTTTTCCCTTTCACTGCCCAGTCTGGAGTTCGGGTTGAGACGGCTCAGATCGGTTCGGCCCTGGGATTTTTTGAGCTGTTCTTGACTGCGGAGCTTTTAGACATAGTTGTGGCCGAAACAAACAGGTATGCCACACAATTTATCACCGCTAACCCGGGAAGCTTTTATGCCCAGCCTTTCCGGTGGAAACCAGTCCAAGTTTCCGAACTTAAAACTTTTCTGGGCCTCCTCCTCAACATGGGCCTGACAAAAAAGCATGAATTGAGGTCATATTGGTCCACGAACCCGATTCATCACATGCCCATGTTCTCTGCTGCCATGTCCAGGGCACGTTTTGAGGCCATCCTGCGGTTCCTGCACTTTAGTGACAACACCGCCTCCCGTCCCAGGGGCCACCCTGCTTTTGACCGGCTCCACAAAATTCGGCCCCTCATAGACCATTTCAACCAGAAATTTGCAGATATTTATACCCCAGAGCAAAACATCTGCATAGACGAGTCCCTGATACATTTTACCGGGCGCCTTGGCTTCAAACAATACATCCCAAGCAAGCGCGCCCGGTATGGGGTCAAATTGTATAAGCTCTGTGAAAGGGCCACAGGCTATACCCACAAATTTCGGGTCTATGAGGGAAAAGATCAGACCCTGGAGCCGGTCGGTTGCCCTGACTACCTGGGGAGCAGTGGGAAGACAGTTTGGGACTTGGTGTCACCCTTATTCGGCAAGGGGTACCATCTTTATGTGGACAATTTTTACACAAGTGTGGCCCTCTTTAGGCATTTGTTTCTAGAACGGATTGGCGCCTGTGGTACCGCGCGAACTAGTCGCGCGGGCTTCCCCCAACGGCTCGTTACCACCCGTCTTGCAAGGGGGCAGAGGGCCGCACTGTGTAACGAAGAACTGCTCGCGGTGAAATGGAGAGACAAGCGTGACGTTTACATGCTCTCCTCCATTCACGCAGACACGACAATACAAATTGAGCGAGCAACCCGTGTCATTGAAAAGCCCCTCTCAGTCCACGACTATAACCTCCACATGGGAGGGGTCGACTTCAATGACCAGATGTTGTCTCCGTATTTAGTTTCCCGACGCACCAGACGCTGGTATAAGAAGGTGTCTGTATATTTAATTCAATTGGCTCTGTACAATAGTTTTGTTCTCTACAGTAAGGCTGGGAGAACTGGATCCTTCCTCAAATTTCAGGAAGAGATCATCGAGAACCTCCTGTATCCAGGAGGTTCCGTGGCCCCAACCACCAGTGTAGTTAGCCGTCTACACGAGCGACATTTCCCCAATGTCGTTCCTGGTACCTCAACCCAACCGTCACCCCGAAAAAGATGTCGTGTCTGTAGCAGGAGTGGAATAAGGCGTGACACCCGCTATTTCTGTCCTGACTGTCCGGACCACCCTGCCCTATGCTTTGGAGAGTGTTTCCGGAAGTACCACTCACAGGTACACTATTAGCATAGGGATCATCTCACCAGGACAGGCACACAGGGCTATTAGGGCCCATTCACTCACTGCTGCTGCAAACGTCTCCTTTCACATGGGACAAAGTGCATAACGCACTTCGCCACATCTTTGGGCGATTTGCGCTTTGCACATTGACCCATGGGGAAGGAGAGGTTTGTTCTATAAAGGTGAAAAAAAAAAAAAACAGGTAAGCAAACAGGTTAATGTTTAGTTCCAAAAGTTAAAGTTACATGTTCTGTTCCAAAGTTAATAAAATTATTGCGTTGTGGCCTGTTTTTTTTTTTTTTTTTTTTTTGTTTTTTTACCTTCCAGGTGGACCAACCGATCTACTAGCTGCAGCACCGATGTGCATTCTGACAGAAGCATTGCGCTGCTGTCAGATTACACGCAAGTCGGTGTATGCGGCGCTGCAAGACGGGATTTTCTCCTCTGCAGTGACAGATACGTTTGCCAAGGCATACGAGCTGAGGAGGAGGCGGCGTTCCTATGCTTTGGCAAGCACTTTGTATATATATATATATATATATATATATATATATATAAAAAAAATCCCGGCAATGATTTATTCATCCACATCGATTGATGCGAATGGAGAAATCTGGTTTGCCAGGGCATACGAGCTAAGTGGGTATGGATGTAGGGCGGAGCTCCTATGTCCTGGCAGACGCCTTTCCCCTCCATTTTTTTTTTTTGGCAGAGATTTTTTCATCCACATTGATCGATGCGAATGAAGAAATCTGTGCCGTTCATTTTTTTCTTTCAGCCCAGAGGCTGAACGGAAAAAAAAATCTCATTACCTGTATGCTCAATATAAGGAGAATAGCAGAAACTCCTAATGCTGGCCATACATGTAATGATTGCGGAGACCCTCAAATGCCAGGGCAGTACAAACACCCCACAACTGACCCCATTTTGGAAAGAAGACACCCCAAGGTATTTGCTGAGGGGCATATTGAGTCCATGAAAGATTGAAATTTTTGTCCTAAGTTAGCGGAAAGTGAGACTTTGTGAGAAAAAACAAAAAAAAATCAATTTCCGCTAACTTATGCGAAAAAAAAAAAAATTCTTTGAACTTGCCAGGCCCCTCATTGGATACCTTGGGGTGTCTTCTTTCCAAAGTGGGGTCACATGTGGGGTATTTATACTGCCCTGGCTTTTTAGGGGCCCTAAAGCGTGAGAAGAAGTCTGGGATCCAAATGTCTAAAAATGCCCTCCTAAAAGGAATTTGGGCCCCTTTGCGCATCTAGGCTGCAAAAAAGTGTGACACATCTGGTATCGCCGTACTCAGAAGAAGTTGGGGAATGTGTTTTGGGGTGTCATTTTACATATACCCATGCTGGGTGAGATAAATATCTTGGCAAACGACAACTTTTCCCATTTTTTTATACAAAGTTGGCATTTGACCAAGATATTTTTCTCACCCAGCATGGGTATATGTAAAATGACACCCCAAAACACATTCCCCAACTTCTCCTGAGTACGGCGATACCAGATGTGTGACACTTTTTTGATGCCAAGGTGGGCAAAGGGGCGCATATTCCAAAGTGCACCTTTCGGATTTCACCGGTCATTTTTTACAGATTTTAATTGCAAAGTACTTCTCACACATATGGGCCCCTAAATTGCCAGGGCAGTATAACTACCCCACAAGTGACCCCATTTTGGAAAGAAGACACCCCAAGGTATTCCGTGAGGGGCATGGCGAGTTCCTAGAATTTTTTATTTTTTGTCGCAAGTTAGTGGAATATGAGACTTTGTAAGGAAAAAAGAGAAAAAAAAAAATCATCATTTTCTGCTAACTTGTGACAAAAAATAAAAAATTCTAGGAACTCGCAGTGCCCCTCACGGAATACCTTAGGGTGTCTTCTTTCCAAAATGGGGTCACTTGTGGCGTAGGTATACTGCCCTGGCAATTTAGGGGCCCAAATGTGTGAGAAGTACCTTGCAATCAAAATATGTAAAAAATGCCCTGCAAAATCCGAAAGGTGCACTTTGGAATATGTGCCCCTTTGCCCACCTTGGCAGCAAAAAAGTGTGACACATCTGGTATCGCCGTACTCAGGAGAAGTTGGGGAATGTGTTTTGGGGTGTCATTTTACATATACCCATGCTGGGTGAGAGAAATATCTTGGCAAACGACAACTTTTCCCATTTTTTTATACAAAGTTGGCATTTGACCAAGATATTTTTCTCACCCAGCATGGGTATATGTAAAATGACACCCCAAAACACATTCCCCAACTTCTCCTGAGTACGGCGATACCAGATGTGTGACACTTTTTTGATGCCAAGGTGGGCAAAGGGGCGCATATTCCAAAGTGCACCTTTCGGATTTCACCGGTCATTTTTTACAGATTTTGATTGCAAAGTACTTCTCACACATATGGGCCCCTAAATTGCCAGGGCAGTATAACTACGCCACAAGTGACCCCATTTTGGAAAGAAGACACCCCAAGGTATTCTGTGAGGGGCATGGCGAGTTCCTAGAATTTTTTATTTTTTGTCGCAAGTTAGTGGAATATGAGACTTTGTAAGGAAAAAAGAGAAAAAAAAAAAATCATCATTTTCTGCTAACTTGTGACAAAAAATAAAAAATTCTAGGAACTCGCAGTGCCCCTCACGGAATACCTTAGGGTGTCTTCTTTCCAAAATGGGGTCACTTGTGGCGTAGTTATACTGCCCTGGCAATTTAGGGGCCCAAATGTGTGAGAAGTACCTTGCAATCAAAATGTGTAAAAAATGCCCTGCAAAATCCGAAAGGTGCACTTTGGAATATGTGCCCCTTTGCCCACCTTGGCAGCAAAAAAGTGTGACACATCTGGTATCGCCGTACTCAGGAGAAGTTGGGGAATGTGTTTTGGGGTGTCATTTTACATATACCCATGCTGGGTGAGAAAAATATCTTGGTCAAATGCCAACTTTGTATAAAAAAATGGGAAAAGTTGTCGTTTGCCAAGATATTTCTCTCACCCAGCATGGGTATATGTAAAATGACACCCCAAAACACATTCCCCAACTTCTCCTGAGTACGGCGATACCAGATGTGTGACACTTTTTTGCTGCCAAGGTGGGCAAAGGGGCGCATATTCCAAAGTGCACCTTTCGGATTTCACCGGTCATTTCTTACACATTTTGATTGCAAAGTTCTTCTCACACATTTGGGCCCCTAAATTGCCAGGGCAGTATAACTACCCCACAAGTGACCCCATTTTGGAAAGAAGACACCCCAAGGTATTCTGTGAGGGGCATGGTGAGTTCCTAGAATTTTTTATTTTTTGTCGCAAGTTAGTGGAATATGAGACTTTGTAAGAAAAAATAAAAAATAAAAATCATCATCATTTTCCGCTAACTTGTGACAAAAAATAAAAAGTTCTATGAACTCACTATGCCCATCAGCGAATACCTTAGGGTGTCTACTTTCCGAAATGGGGTCATTTGTGGGTTAGTTATACTGTTTGGGCATTGTAGAACCTCAGGAAACATGACAGGTGCTCAGAAAATCAGAGCCGTTTCAAAAAGCGGAAATTCACATTTTTGTACCATAGTTTGTAAATGCTATAACTTTTACCCAAACCATTTTTTTTTTTTTGCCCAAACATTTTTTTTTTATCAAAGACATGTAGAACTAAAAATTTAGCGAAAAATTTATATATGGATGTCGTTTTTTTTGCAAAATTTCACAGCTGAAAGTGAAAAATGTCATTTTTTTGCAAAAAAATCGTTACATTTTGATTAATAACAAAAAAAGTAAAAATGTCAGCAGCAATAAAATACCACCAAATGAAAGCTCCATTAGTGAGAAGAAAAGGAGGTAAAATTCATTTGGGTGGTAAGTTGCATGACCGAGCGATAAACGGTGAAAGGAGTGTAGTGCCGAAGTGTAAAAAGTGGCCTGGTCATAAAGGGGGTTTCACCTAGCGGGGCTGAAGTGGTTAAAATGCCAGGGCAGTATAAATACCCCACAAGTGACCCCATTTTGGAAGGAAGACAACCCAAGGTACTCCGTGAGGGGCATGGCAAGTTCCTAGAATGTATTTTTCTTTGGCATACGTTAGTAGAATTAATATTTTTTCTCTTACAAAGTCTCATATTTCACTAACTTGTGACAAAAAATAAAATTTTACATGAACTCGCCATGCCCCACACGAAATACCTTGGGGTGTCTTCTTTCCGAAATGGGGTCACTTGTGGGGTATTTATACTGCCCTTGCATTTTAGGGGCCCTAAAGCGTGAGAAGAAGTCTGGAATATAAATGTCAAAAATATTTTTCTGCATTTGGATTCCGTGAGGGGTTAGGTGAGTTCATGTGAGATTTTATTTTTTGTCACAAGTTAGTGGAATATGAGACTTTGTAAGAAAAAACAAAAAAACAAAAAAAATAATAAATTTCCGCTAAATTTTGCCAAATAAAAAAAATCTTCTATGAGCTCGCCATGCCCCTCAAAAGTGATCTTTATAGCGCCGCAACGATTTTACAGTATTTTTGAAGTGATCAGAAAAATAATAATTCTGTCACTGCGGTGGGGTGGACTGAACGCAAGTGTGCGCGCAAGATCAGGCCTGATCTGGCGAACACTGCATTTTTTGTAGAGCCTATAGAACATGTCCTATTCTTGTCAGCAATTGCGGACAAGAAAAGGCATTTTCTATATAGTTCTGGCAATGTGCAGATCCGCAAAATGCGGAAAGCACATTGCCGGTGTCCGTGTTTTGCAGATCCACGGCGTCCGTGTTTTGCGGATCCGCGGATCTGTTGATCCACGGATCTGTGAATCCGCAAAACACATACGGATGTCTGAATGGAGCCTTACAGGGGGGTGATCAATGACAGGGGGGTGATCAGGGGTTAATAAGGGGTTAATAAGTGACAGGGGGGGTGTAGTGTAGTGTGGTGTTTGGTGCTATTTATTACAGAGCTGCCTGTGTCCTCTGGTGGTCGATCAAAGCAAAAGGGACCACCAGAGGACCAGGTAGCAGGTATATCAGACGCTGTAAACAAAACAGCGTCTGATATACCTTTCAAGGGTTAATAAAATCACATCTACAGCCTGCCAGCGAATGATCGCCGCTGGCAGGCAGTAGATCAACTGGTTTACCTTCCGATCTTGTGAACGCGCGCTCCTGTGTGCACGCGTTCACAGGAAATCTCACCTCTATCGAGATGACGTCCAGGAGGAATAACCCGGCCACCCGCAGGACGCATTCCTGCGTTAGGCGGTCGGGAGGTGGTTAAACTGGAACTACTGGTACTGGTGTGGGCCATGACCAAATTGTTTGCAGAATACCTGACTGGTGCAGAAGTGACCATGATGACGGACAACAACCAGTTGGCACACCTGGAGAATGCTAAGCTCAGTGCACTCGAGCAAAGATGGTTGGCCCGCCTTTCTAAGTACCAATACCACATCAAGTTCTGGTCTGGTAGGGAGAACAGCAACGCCGATGCACTCTCCCGAGTTCCAGTAGGACAGTTGACTCAGAGAGCCGATGAGGAGTTAGAGGACACTGAAACTCTTGACCTTAGTCCCTTACCTCTGTTCCCGGATGTGGCACATTCAAGTGGGGTGGCATCTGGAATGACCCTGGTGCTGGGGAAAACCTTGGCTGATTGGGAGAGAATCCAGAATTGCTGCCGGGATTTGTGGAAAGTGAAAGAATGGGTTTGGAGAAAGATCTGGCCTCGGCCAGAAGAACGAGCCCTTCTAACCGCAGAGGGTTAGAAGTTGTTGAGGCAGTGGAACAAGCTGACAATTACCCAGGGCCTCCTGTGTTGTACCATATACTTACAGTCAGAGCTGCAGTATCGGCAACAGATTGTCATTCCCATGTCGTTGGGACCGGAGGCCGCCAGGGAAGCTCATGAAAAGGGAGCTAATTTCGGGAGCGACAAAACGTTCAAGTGGCTCCAACGGCTGGTATACTGTCCAGATCTGGCTGACATGGTGGTCGCGGCATGTCTTAAGTGTCGATCCTGCGGGCTGAATAAGAATATGGGCTCCTGTGCAGACCATCCGCACCTCAGCGCCCCTAGAACTTCTGATGATCGATTATATACAGATTGGATACTCTCCCTCGGGACACTCATACTGTCTAGTCATGACAGATCACTCTACCAAGTATGCGGTGGCTGTGCCACCAGAGACCAAACCGCAGAGTCAGCCACTAAAGCTGTCTGTAAACACTTTATACAGGTGTTCGGGTGTCCACGGAGGATACATTCTAACCAAGGAGCATACTTTCAGGGTACTCTAATGAACAAACTGTACCAGCTGTATGGGATTGAACTCTCCCACACAACTCCGTATCACCCACAAGGAAACAGGGCTTGTGAATGCTTCAATCACACCTTGCTTCAGATGCTGCGGACTCTGGAAGACAATCAAAAAGCCCGGTGACCCGCGTGCCTACCCGAGTTAATGTGGGCCTATAACAACAGGGTACACAGTACCACCGGATACTCTCCACAAATGCTCATGTTTGGAAGAATCGGACGGGAGATTTAAGATCGCCACATGCCTAACCCGATGGATACCCCACGAGAAGTACCACCATGTGGGTGCAGGAGCACCTCCGCCGGCTGAGAGTGGTTAACAAGATTGTGGAGGAGTGACTGGGACAGGTGGTGCACCCTAACCCTAGACCAGTGCAGAAAGATGGGTAAGCATTGGGTGATGCCAAACAGCCGTCTGGGAAGATGGATGGACAGTGGGAAACTTTGCCATACACTGTGAAGTGAAGGGTATGAGGTAGAGCTAGTAGGGACAGGGGGACCCTCATGAAACCTGCACCATAATATGGTGAGATATTGCAATTTTGATGAGCAGGTGTGCATGGAGGGGGTGCCTCCTCATGCTCAGAGTATGGAGGAGAGACCCTCAGATGAGGAAGAGGAGGAATGGTGGGTTGTCCCTGCCCAGGTGTCAACAGAGGTTCCGGCCGTGGCAGGTTTGCCACCCAGGTGCAATGCTGGGCAGTGAACAGTTCCTCCCTTGTCAAATATGCCTGCCCAGTATTTCTGAGCCCCTCAACCTGAGAAGGTCAGCGAGGCCCAATGCTGGTGTGCCTCCACAGCGCTATGCACAGGATGAGTTTGTATGGGGAGAGTTGCCGACAATGACAACCTCTAGTGGGGTGGTATGTGAGATTGTGGAACAGCTCTTCCTGTATAATGTTTGTGCATAATTGCATTTGAACTGTCATTTGGCATTTCGGGCACTAGAAGCTGCTGTTTCCCCACACAGCTAAAGTTACTGCTGGATTTGAATATGCAAAGGAGCTGATGACTCATGCTTATGACTCATACAGGCTGTTTACTCTGAGAAGAACAGAAAGGAGAGAGTCAGACATCTTGGGAGGATGGTGTGTGTGAGACACAAGCCGGTCTCATCACGGCGTTGGAGTGTCCTGCAGTGATCGGGGTGATAGTAGAGAGGGACTGTCATCCGTTCTGTACTCAGATCCTATCCTCAGGAGAAGGGATTGTCTCCAGCAGAGCTGATTGGAGCTTTGAAAGAAAAGGACATCTACTCAGCAAGGCCGCAGGTGTGCTTACAGACTTGGAACTATCCTGAAGAGAGACATCCTCTGTTACCAGATGGGATCAGGTATGTGAACCCGGGTTTTGTCGTGTTCATCGCACTGTTTTGGTGGTACCTAAAAAACTGAGCTTGTACCTGAAATTAGATAGGTAGGATTTGTATTCGGCAGGCTGCCCGGGATTGTTTGCGGCACAGTATCGACTTTTCAGGCTCTGCTGTGGGTGCCATCGGTCAGGGTTGTTTTATTCCACGGCACAGTATCGACTTTTCAGGCTCTGCTGTGCACACCACCGAGTTAGGGTCGGCTAGCCAGACTAGGACAGGACTCAGGGGTGGGGAATATTACCTTGTGTATTCCAACATCTTTATGTTGGTTGTCAATGTTTAGTAACATTTTATTGGTTACTAAAAGCTGGAGTTTGTGTCGCTTTTCTTGTCAGTGACTTCGTTGTATCCTGGGGAGCCCACCCCGGTACATGTCTTACAGCAACACCAGCTCCCACGCCACTCGCCTTTTTTTATAATTCCTAAATGCTATCTTTTTGTTTTTAATTATTTTGGCCACTTCTGCTGCGTACCACAGTGGTCTCTTCCTTTTTTTTGCTTTTACTGACAAGCCTAATGCAATTTTCTGTTGCCTTCAATAGTGCCACTTTTAAGTAGTCCCATTTCTCCTGGACTCCAATGAAACTGTTCCAGTCTGATAGGGACTCGTATACCACTAATCTAATTTTAGAAAAGTCAGTTTTTCTAAAATCTAAAACTTTTGTTTTTGTGTAGTGTGACTCAGTCATTGTACTTATAGTAAACCACACTGACTGGTGATCACTAGATCCCAAGCTTTCCCCTACAGTAATATCAGATACCAAATTCCCATTTGCAAATACTAAATCTAAAATGGCCTCCTTCCGGGTTGGCTCCTCCACTACTTGCTGTAGAAATAATCCCAGTAGGGAATTTAGAATATCTGTACTCCTGGCAGAACTAGCTATTTTGGTTTTCCAGTTTACATCTGGAAGATTAAAGTGTCCCATAATGATAACTTCCCCCTTCAATGTCATTTTAGCTATTTCCTCAACTAGTAGATCATCTAATTCTTTGACTTGGCTAGGTGGTCTATATATCACACCTACACGAGTTACCTTATGATTATCAAGCTGCAGGGTAACCCAAACTGACTCTAAATTGTTCTTGCTAACTTGTATCAAATTAGATTTTATGCTATCTTTGACATACAGGGCCACCTCTCCCCCCCTTCTTGCCTTCTCTGTCTTTCCTGTATAGAGAGAACCCTGGTATTGATATATCCCAGTCATTACTCCCCTTGAACCACGTCTCAGTAACAGCCACTACATCTATATTCTCAGATGCCATTATAGCCTCAAGTTTATTGATCTTATTCCCTAGACTGCGAGCATTTGTAGACAAGACTCTGAGCTTGTTATTTCTTAACCTTTGTGCTACTGGCCTTTTCTGGCATTGTTCCGGGGGCAGTCATACTGCTGGATTATCACTCTTTTGCCCCCCTTTCCTAGTTTAAATGCTTCTTAGCAAATACTTGGAACTGTTCACCGAGGACATTTGTTCCCTTGAGAGAAAGATGCAAACCATCTTTCTTGTACAGTTCTTTTCCATTCCAACAAGAGCTAACATGAGACACAAACATTGAATGCCATAATACACATCTTCCTGTCATGCTGAAGGTTATGCACAGGCAAAACTGCAGAGAATGAAACAGTTGATGCAAACTCCCGTATATCCTTTCCAAGTGTGTGAAAAGCTTCTTTCACCTTTGAAACCTCATTGCAAGCCAGATCGTTTGTCCCATGATGGAGAATAACATCCACTTCCCTTTCCTGTTTTGCTTGCCTAACAATATTAAGGATCCGTCGTCTATCCCTGCTAGCGGTAGCACCAGGGAGACATCTCACAACACCATTCTCCTCAAACTTCACACCTCTTATGATGGAATCGCCCACCAACAGCTGCTTACTATCAATCCTCACCTTCTCCTTTTTGTCTTTGGCTGCAGTCTTACATACTTGGCATGGGAGATGATTGTTTCTCACCCACTGTGCTTGAGCCATCCTCCATGTTGCTCTTGCACTCTGAAAGTGCTGCAAATGAATTATGGAGAGCCACAGACTGTGGGACATGCCTTCTATCCACAACTCTCAGTCTACCAGAACCTACAGTAACCCATCTTCCATTTCTAGGGGGCTCTGTGGCAGTGGCATTGCAATGTTCTCAGCCTGAGTTTGTTTAGTGGTTAATTTAAAAATCTCATATCTCAAAAAGGTAATTTCCTGCTGCATTATGGAGAGCTGTCTAGTGGATCAGACAGTATCCAAACCTCTGAAAAGTGGAACCTGAAATAAAAGCACAATTCCTGCACAGAACCAGGTCTGCCATTGTAAAGAGGGGAAAGATTTTAAACAAACAAATCTTACTTGTTTAGATTGTATCCACCTCCAGATTACCTCCTGAGTATCTCCTGAATATCTCCAATGCTCTTGTAGATCAGCTCTTGGTAAAGCAGTCTTGGGAAAGCACCTCTCGCCCCACAATTTGCTTTCACCAATGTATATGTATTATCATTTTTAATAAATGTTTGTGTTATATTTTATACATTATCTCATGCGTATCATTGCGGGGTTGCTGGTTGGTTCTATTGTAAGTTGTGTTGTATGATTTACTAGACCCCTTAGGAACAGGATTATTGTTATCTGAGGTACTGGTTGGTGTTAGCTACTTATGCCTGCGCCAGAAACATTTGGGCCACTGCCCATTCTCTTTAAAGGACTTATTACTTGTCTGTCTGACATACTGCAAAATAAAAGAATTCAATTCAATTAAAAGTAAATTAATACACCCCCAAAATGGTAGCAGAACAATGTAAGTTTACTTCAAAACAACTAATAAGACGTAGGTTTTTTTCTTAATACACAACAAAAATATCTATAAAACAATGTATGTTCACTGCTAAGCGGCTAATAAGATGTACTTTTTAATCTTAATACAACACAAAAATGTATATAAAGAAATGCACGTTCACCGCTGAACAGCTAATAAGACGTAGTTTTTTTCTTATTAATACACCAGAAAAATGGATAAACAATGTTCGTTCACTGCTGAACAGCTAATAAGATGTAATTTTTTTTTCTTAATGCCGCAAAAATGTCTATAAAGAAATACATGTTCATCGCAAAAAGGCAAATAAGACGTAAATTTTTTCTTATTAATACACCACAAAAATGTCTATAAAACAATGTACGTTCACTGCTGAATGGCTAAAAAGAAGTACTGTAGTTTTTTTCTTATTAATACACCTGAAAAATGTATATAAAACAATGTACATTCACTGCTGAGCAGCTATTAAGACGTTAGTTTTTTTTCTTAATACCCCACAAAAATGTCTATAAAGAAATGCACGTTCACAGCAAAACGGCTAATAAGACAAACTTTTATTCTTATTAATACACCACAAAAATGTATATAAAACATTGTACGTTTACCGCTGAACAGCCGTGCTAAACAAACGTTCAGAAAATACACTGGCTGCAGGGCAGGTCAGCACCTCCAAGGCGTAAAAGGGCAAGCTCAGGTCATGTGCCCAATTTGGAGACCCAGAAGTTGAAGGGGCAGACCCATCAGTCAGTACGTGTAGGCGTGTGCACACATACTGCTCAACCATTTCACATGTCCTCGTGACGTCCACGATCCAATTGGATATCTTCTCTATCAACTTTTATTGTTCTTTTCTGCGCCTACCATGTTGATCACAGCGGCAAATCAGGGTTCCAGGCCGGAGAGGGAGCGTTAGAAAGGGACACCACATCCAAGGGAGGTCAATGGCTAAAATGTGATCTAGCGGAAATGTTGGACAAGTTGTTAAAGCGGAAGGATTGAATGAAAGGAGGTGGCACGCGTCAATTAAAGACAGATTTTAGAAATTTAAGTCCCTGTCACCTATGCAGAGCAGGGTTTTTTCATCGGCAAAAATGATTTGATGTCACCCACCAATGGAAAAGACTATTTTAAAAAAATTTAGGTCACTGTCAACTAGGCAGAGCAGGGGTTTATTCACAGCAAAACTGTGTTCATGTCACTCAACAATTGAACAGACGATTTTTAAAAAATTAGGTCCATATCACCTATTCAGAGCAGGGGTTTGTATACGGCAAAATTGGTAAAATGTCACCTGACAATATAACAGACGATTTTTTGAAATTTATGTCCCTGTCACCTATGTAGAGCAGGGGTTTATTCACAGCAAAAATTGTAAAATGTCACCCAAGAATGTAACAGATGCTTTTGCACCCTGCTCCCTCTTTTGCTGTGCTGGTGCCTCTGTGTGATCACTGCCTCTTCCTCTGAACTAGACAGGTCACTCACATGACCTTGATTCCATGTGCGGTCTAGTATCTCATCATCCTCCACATCATCTTCCACCTATCCACCCACTCTTTAGCCCTGCCCTTTTTGTCGGTCTGCAGACTGTGGAAAGCCGCAGCAGTTGGCACCTGTGTTTTGTCATCATCAGAGACATGCTGTGGTGGTCTTCCAATGTCCTCATCCTGAAACATAAGTTGTTGGGCATCAGTACACTCAATCTCTTCCACTTCTGGTGCAGGGCTATGTGGCTGGCCCACGGAAACCCTGCCAGCAGCGTCATCAAAAAGCATAACAGACTGCTGCATGACTTGGAGCTCAAACTGCTTTCCTGATTTGCAAGGAGGTGAGTAGAGTTGAGCGAACACCTGGATGTTCGGGTTCGAGAAGTTCGGCCGAACATCCCGGAAATGTTCGGGTTCGGGATCCGAACCCGATCCGAACTTCGTCCCGAACCCGAACCCCATTGAAGTCAATGGGGACCCGAACTTTTCGGCACTAAAAAGGCTGTAAAACAGCCCAGGAAAGAGCTAGAGGGCTGCAAAAGGCAGCAACATGTAGGTAAATCCCCTGCAAACAAATGTGGATAGGGAAATGAATTAAAATTAAAATTAAATAAATAAAAATTAACCAAAATCAATTGGAGAGAGGTTCCATAGCAGAGAATCTGGCTTCCCGTCACCCACCACTGGAACAGTCCATTCTCAGATATTTAGGCCCCGGCACCCAGGCAGAGGAGAGAGGTCCCGTAACAGAGAATCTGTCTTCATGTCAGCAGAGAATTAGTCTGCATGTCATAGCAGAGAATGAGGCTTCACGTCAGCCACCACTGCAACAGTCCATTGGCATATATTTAGGCCCAGCACCCAGGCAGAGGAGGGAGGTCCCGTAACAGAGAATCTGTCTTCATGTCAGCAGAGAATTAGTCTGCATGTCATAGCAGAGAATGAGGCTTCACGTCAGCCACCACTGCAACAGTCCATTGGCATATATTTAGGCCCAGCACACACACAGGCAGAGGAGAGAGGTCCCGTAACAGACAATCTGGCTTCATGTCAGCAGAGAATTAGTCTGCATGTCATAGCAGAGAATGAGGCTTCACGTCAGCCACCACTGCAACAGTCCATTGGCATATATTTAGGCCCAGCACACACACAGGCAGAGGAGAGAGGTCCCGTAACAGAGAATCTGTCTTCATGTCAGCAGAGAATTAGTCTGCATGTCATAGCAGAGAATGAGGCTTCACGTCAGCCACCACTGCAACAGTCCATTGGCATATATTTAGGCCCAGCACACACACAGGCAGAGGAGAGAGGTCCCGTAACAGAGAATCTGTCTTCATGTCAGCAGAGAATCAGTCTTCATATCATAGCAGAGAATCAGGCTTCACGTCACCCACCACTGTAAGAGTCAATTTTCATAAATTTAGGCCCAGAACCCAGGCAGAGGAGAAAGGTCCCGTAACAGACAATCTGGCTTCATGTCAGCAGAGAATCAGTCTTCATATCATAGCAGAGAATCAGGCTTCACGTCACCCACCACTGTAAGAGTCAATTTTCATAAATTTAGGCCCAGAACCCAGGCAGAGGAGAAAGGTCCCGTAACAGACAATCTGGCTTCATGTCAGCAGAGAATCAGTCTTCATATCATAGCAGAGAATCAGGCTTCACGTCACCCACCACTGTAAGAGTCAATTTTCATAAATTTAGGCCCAGAACCCAGGCAGAGGAGAAAGGTCCCGTAACAGACAATCTGGCTTCATGTCAGCAGAGAATCAGTCTTCATATCATAGCAGAGAATCAGGCTTCACGTCACCCACCACTGTAAGAGTCAATTTTCATAAATTTAGGCCCAGAACCCAGGCAGAGGAGAAAGGTCCCGTAACAGACAATCTGGCTTCATGTCAGCAGAGAATCAGTCTTCATATCATAGCAGAGAATCAGGCTTCACGTCACCCACCACTGTAAGAGTCAATTTTCATAAATTTAGGCCCAGAACCCAGGCAGAGGAGAAAGGTCCCGTAACAGACAATCTGGCTTCATGTCAGCAGAGAATCAGTCTTCATATCATAGCAGAGAATCAGGCTTCACGTCACCCACCACTGTAAGAGTCAATTTTCATAAATTTAGGCCCAGAACCCAGGCAGAGGAGAAAGGTCCCGTAACAGACAATCTGGCTTCATGTCAGCAGAGAATCAGTCTTCATATCATAGCAGAGAATCAGGCTTCACGTCACCCACCACTGTAAGAGTCAATTTTCATAAATTTAGGCCCAGAACCCAGGTAGAGGAGAAAGGTCCCGTAACAGACAATCTGGCTTCATGACAGCAGAGAATCAGTCTGCATGTCATAGCAGAGAATCAGGCTTCACGTCAGCCACCACTGCAACAGTCCATTGTCATAAATTTAGGCCCAGCACCCAGGCAGAGGAGAGAGGTCCCGTAACAGAGGATCTGGCTTCATGTCAGCAGAGAATCAGTCTGCATGTCATAGCAGAGAATGAGGCTTCACGTCAGCCACCACTGCAACAGTCCATTGGCATATATTTAGGCCCAGCACACACACAGGCAGAGGAGAGAGGTCCCGTAACAGACAATCTGGCTTCATGTCAGCAGAGAATTAGTCTGCATGTCATAGCAGAGAATGAGGCTTCACGTCACCCACCACTGCAACAGTCCATTGGCATATATTCAGGCCCAGCACCCAGGCAGAGGAGAGAGGTCCCGTAACAGAGGATCTGGCTTCATGTCAGCAGAGAATCAGTCTGCATGTCATAGCAGAGAATCAGGCTTCACGTCAGCCACCACTGCAACAGTCCATTGTCATAAATTTAGGCCCAGCACCCAGGCAGAGGAGAGAGGTCCCGTAACAGAGGATCTGGCTTCATGTCAGCAGAGAATCAGTCTGCATGTCATAGCAGAGAATGAGGCTTCACGTCAGCCACCACTGCAACAGTCCATTGGCATATATTTAGGCCCAGCACACACACAGGCAGAGGAGAGAGGTCCCGTAACAGACAATCTGGCTTCATGTCAGCAGAGAATTAGTCTGCATGTCATAGCAGAGAATGAGGCTTCACGTCACCCACCACTGCAACAGTCCATTGGCATATATTCAGGCCCAGCACCCAGGCAGAGGAGAGAGGTCCCGTAACAGAGGATCTGGCTTCATGTCAGCAGAGAATCAGTCTGCATGTCATAGCAGAGAATCAGGCTTCACGTCAGCCACCACTGCAACAGTCCATTGTCATAAATTTAGGCCCAGCACCCAGGCAGAGGAGAGAGGTCCCGTAACAGAGGATCTGGCTTCATGTCAGCAGAGAATCAGTCTGCATGTCATAGCAGAGAATCAGGCTTCACGTCAGCCACCACTGCAACAGTCCATTGTCATAAATTTAGGCCCAGCACCCAGGCAGAGGAGAGAGGTCCCGTAACAGACAATCTGGCTTCATGTCAGCAGAGAATTAGTCTGCATGTCATAGCAGAGAATCAGGCTTCATGTCAGCCACCACTGCAACAGTCCATTGGCATATATTTAGGCCTAGCACACAGGCAGAGGAGAGGTTCATTCAACTTTGGGTAGCATCGCAATATAATGGTAAAATGAAAATAAAAATAGGATTGAATGAGGAAGTGCCCTGGAGTCCAATAATATATGGTTATGGGGAGGTAGTTAATGTCTAATCTGGACAAGGGACGGACAGGTCCTGTGGGATCCATGCCTGGTTCATTTTTATGAACGTCAGCTTGTCCACATTGGCTGTAGACAGGCGGCTGCGTTTGTCTGTAATGACGCCCCCTGCCGTGCTGAATACACGTTCAGACAAAACGCTGGCTGCCGGGCAGGCCAGCACCTCCAAGGCATAAAAGGCTAGCTCTGGCCACGTGGACAATTTAGAGACCCAGAAGTTGAATGGGGCCGAACCATCAGTCAGTACGTGGAGGGGTGTGCACACGTACTGTTCCACCATGTTAGTGAAATGTTGCCTCCTGCTAACACGTTGCGTATCAGGTGGTGGTGCAGTTAGCTGTGGCGTGTTGACAAAAGTTTTCCACATCTCTGCCATGCTAACCCTGCCCTCAGAGGAGCTGGCCGTGACACAGCTGCCTTGGCGACCTCTTGCTCCTCCTCTGCCTTGGCCTTGGGCTTCCACTTGTTCCCCTGTGACATTTGGGAATGCTCTCAGTAGCGCGTCTACCAACGTGCGCTTGTACTCGCGCATCTTCCTATCACGCTCCAGTGCAGGAAGTAAGGTGGGCACATTGTCTTTGTAGCGTGGATCCAGCAGGGTGGCAACCCAGTAGTCCGCACAGGTTAAAATGTGGGCAACTCTGCTGTCGTTGCGCAGGCACTGCAGCATGTAGTCGCTCATGTGTGCCAGGCTGCCCAGGGGTAAGGACAAGCTGTCCTCTGTGGGAGGCGTATCGTCATCGTCCTGCCTTTCCCCCCAGCCACGCACCAGTGATGGACCCGAGCTGCGTTGGGTGCCACCCCGCTGTGACCATGCTTCATCCTCATCCTCCTCCACCTCCTCCTCATCCTCGTCCTCCTCGTCCTCCAGTAGTGGGCCCTGGCTGGCCACATTTGTACCTGGCCTCTGCTGTTGCAAAAAACCTCCCTCTGAGTCACTTCGAAGAGACTGGCCTGAAAGTGCTAAAAATGACCCCTCTTCCTCATCCTCCTCCTCCTCCTCCTGGGCCACCTCCTGTTCCATCATCGCCCTAAGTGTTTTCTCAAGGAGACATAGAAGTGGTATTGTAACGCTGATAACGGTGTCATCGCCACTGGCCATGTTGGTGGAGTACTCGAAACAGCGCAACAGGGCACACAGGTCTCGCATGGAGGCCCAGTCATTGGTGGTGAAGTGGTGCTGTTCTGTAGTGCGACTGACCCGTGCGTGCTGCAGCTGAAACTCCACTATGGCCTGCTGCTGCTCGCACAGTCTGTCCAGCATGTGCAAGGTGGAGTTCCACCTGGTGGGCACGTCGCATATGAGGCGGTGAGCGGGAAGGCCGAAGTTACGCTGTAGCGCAGACAGGCGAGCAGCGGCAGGATGTGAACGCCGGAAGCGCGAACAGACGGCCCGCACTTTATGCAGCAGCTCTGACATGTCGGGGTAGTTGTGAATGAACTTCTGCACCACCAAATTCAGCACATGCGCCAAGCAAGGGATGTGCGTCAAATTGGCTAGTCCCAGAGCTGCAACGAGATTTCGCCCATTATCACACACCACCAGGCCGGGCTTGAGGCTCACCGGCAGCAACTACTCGTCGGTCTGTTGTTCTATACCCCGCCACAACTCCTGTGCGGTGTGGGGCCTGTCCCCCAAACATATGAGTTTCAGAATGGCCTGCTGACGTTTACCCCGGGCTGTGCTGAAGTTGGTGGTGAAGGTGTGTGGCTGACTGGATGAGCAGGTGGAAGAAGAGGAGGAGGAAGCCGAGAAGGAGGAGGTGGCAACAGGAGGCAAAGAATGTTGCCCTGCGATCCTTGGCAGCGGAAGGACGTGCGCCAAACAGCTCTCCGCCTGGGGCCCAGCTGCCACTACATTTACCCAGTGTGCAGTTAGGGAGATATAGCGTCCCTGGCCGTGCTTACTGGTCCACGTATCTGTGGTTAGGTGGACCTTGCCACAGATGGCGTTGCGCAGTGCACACTTGATTTTATCGGATACTTGGTTGTGCAGGGAAGGCACGGCTCTCTTGGAGAAGTAGTGCCGGCTGGGAACAACATACTGTGGGACAGCAAGCGACATGAGCTGTTTGAAGCTGTCTGTGTCCACCAGCCTAAATGACAGCATTTCATAGGCCAGTAGTTTAGAAATGCTGGCATTCAGGGCCAGGGATCGAGGGTGGCTAGGTGGGAATTTACGCTTTCTATCAAATGTTTGTGAGATGGAGAGCTGAACGCTGGCGTGTGACATGGTTGAGACGCTTGGTGACGGAGGTGGTGGTGGTGGTGTTGGTGGTACATCCCCTGTTTGCTGGGCGGCAGGTGCCAACGTTCCTCCAGAGGCGGAGGAAGAGGCCGAGGCGGCAGCAGCAGAATAGGCCGAGGCGGCAGCAGCAGAAGAGGTAGCAGGGGGAGCCTGAGTGACTTCCTTGGTTTTAAGGTGTTTACTCCACTGCAGTTCATGCTTTGCATGCAGGTGCCTGGTCATGCAGGTTGTGCTCAGGTTCAGAACGTTAATGCCTCGCTTCAGGCTCTGATGGCACAGCGTGCAAACCACTCGGGTCTTGTCGTCAGCACATTGTTTGAAGAAGTGCCATGCCAGGGAACTCCTTGAAGCTGCCTTTGGGGTGCTCGGTCCCAGATGGCGGCGGTCAGTAGCAGGCGGAGTCTCTTGGCGGCGGGTGTTCTGCTTTTGCCCACTGCTCCCTCTTTTGCTACGCTGTTGGCTCGGTCTCACCACTGCCTCTTCCTCCGAACTGTGAAAGTCAGTGGCACGACCTTCATTCCATGTGGGGTCTAGGACCTCATCGTCCCCTGCATCGTCTTCCACCCAGTCTTGATCCCTGACCTCCTGTTCAGTCTGCACACTGCAGAAAGACGCAGCAGTTGGCACCTGTGTTTCGTCATCATCAGAGACATGCTGAGGTGGTATTCCCATGTCCTCATCATCAGGAAACATAAGTGGTTGTGCGTCAGTGCATTCTATGTCTTTCACCGCTGGGGAAGGGCTAGGTGGATGCCCTTGGGAAACCCTGCCAGCGGAGTCTTCAAACAGCATAAGAGACTGCTGCATAACTTGAGGCTGAGACAGTTTCCCTGGTATGCATGGGGGTGATGTGACAGACTGATGGGGTTGGTTTTCAGGCGCCATCTGTGCGCTTTCTGCAGAAGACTGGGTGGGAGATAATGTGAACGTGCTGGATCCACTGTCGGCCACCCAATTGACTAATGCCTGTACCTGCTCAGGCCTTACCATCCTTAGAACGGCATTGGGCCCCACCATATATCGCTGTAAATTCTGGCGGCTACTGGGACCTGAGGTAGTTGGTACACTAGGACGTGTGGATGTGGCAGAACGGCCACGTCCTCTCCCAGCACCAGAGGGTCCACTAACACCACCACGACCATGTCCACGTCCGCGTCCCTTACTAGATGTTTTTCTCATTGTTATGGTTCACCACAACAACAAATATATTATTTGGCCCAATGTATTGTATTCAAATTCAGCGGGATATAAATTTGAGGCCTAGTATTTAGGCGCTGGGTGACCGGTATGGATTTAGTGACAGAATTAGACTTGGAAATGCACAGAAGCGTGTGTGTGAAGTTATTCTGAATGACCCAATGTGCACCTTGAATATTATATACCCTTTTTGGGATAGATTTCAAATAGCTCTGATATAGCAGGAACCACTAAATTATGAAATTGCTAAATTGGGAATTGTACTTCAACCCAGAACAAAAAATGTGCTTTGACGGGCACTAAATAACTTTCCCAGCTACAACAGGACAGCGGTAACGAGAGATTTAGAGGGATTTAAATTTGAGGCCTAGTATTTAGGCGCTGGGTGACAGGTATGGGTTTAGTGACAGAATTAGACTTGGAAATACACAGTAGCGGGTGTTTGTGAAGTTATTCTGAATGACCCAATGTGCACCTTCAATATTATATACCCTTTTAGGGATAGATTTCAAATAGCTCTGATATAGCAGGAACCACTAAATTATGAAATTGCTAAATTGGGAATTGTACTTCAACCCAGAACAAAAAATGTGCTTTGACGGACACTAAATATCTTGCCCAGCAACAACAGTACAGCGGTGGGTAACGAGAGATTTAGAGGGATTTAAATTTGAGGCCTAGTATTTAGGCGCTGGGTCACCGGTATGGATTTAGTGACAGAATTAGACTTGGAAATGCACAGAAGCGTGTGTGTGAAGTTATTCTGAATGACCCTATGTGCACCTTCAATATTATATACCCTTTTAGGGATAGATTTCAAATAGCTCTGATATAGCAGAAACCACTAAATTATGAAATTGCTAAATTGGGAATTGTACTTCAACCCAGAACAAAAAATGTGCTTTGACGGACACTAAATATCTTGCCCAGCAACAACAGTACAGCGGTGGGTAACGAGAGATTTAGAGGGATTTAAATTTGAGGCCTAGTATTTAGGCGCTGGGTCACCGGTATGGATTTAGTGACAGAATTAGACTTGGAAATGCACAGAAGCGTGTGTGTGAAGTTATTCTGAATGACCCTATGTGCACCTTCAATATTATATACCCTTTTAGGGATAGATTTCAAATAGCTCTGATATAGCAGAAACCACTAAATTATGAAATTGCTAAATTGGGAATTGTACTTCAACCCAGAACAAAAAATGTGCTTTGACGGACACTAAATATCTTGCCCAGCAACAACAGTACAGCGGTGGGTAACGAGAGATTTAGAGGGATTTAAATTTGAGGCCTAGTATTTAGGCGCTGGGTCACCGGTATGGATTTAGTGACAGAATTAGACTTGGAAATGCACAGAAGCGTGTGTGTGAAGTTATTCTGAATGACCCTATGTGCACCTTCAATATTATATACCCTTTTAGGGATAGATTTCAAATAGCTCTGATATAGCAGAAACCACTAAATTATGAAATTGCTAAATTGGGAATTGTACTTCAACCCAGAACAAAAAATGTGCTTTGACGGACACTAAATATCTTGCCCAGCAACAACAGTACAGCGGTGGGTAACGAGAGATTTAGAGGGATTTAAATTTGAGGCCTAGTATTTAGGCGCTGGGTCACCGGTATGGATTTAGTGACAGAATTAGACTTGGAAATGCACAGAAGCGTGTGTGTGAAGTTATTCTGAATGACCCTATGTGCACCTTCAATATTATATACCCTTTTAGGGATAGATTTCAAATAGCTCTGATATAGCAGAAACCACTAAATTATGAAATTGCTAAATTGGGAATTGTACTTCAACCCAGAACAAAAAATGTGCTTTGACGGACACTAAATATCTTGCCCAGCAACAACAGTACAGCGGTGGGTAACGAGAGATTTAGAGGGATTTAAATTTGAGGCCTAGTATTTAGGCGCTGGGTCACCGGTATGGATTTAGTGACAGAATTAGACTTGGAAATGCACAGAAGCGTGTGTGTGAAGTTATTCTGAATGACCCTATGTGCACCTTCAATATTATATACCCTTTTAGGGATAGATTTCAAATAGCTCTGATATAGCAGAAACCACTAAATTATGAAATTGCTAAATTGGGAATTGTACTTCAACCCAGAACAAAAAATGTGCTTTGACGGACACTAAATATCTTGCCCAGCAACAACAGTACAGCGGTGGGTAACGAGAGATTTAGAGGGATTTAAATTTGAGGCCTAGTATTTAGGCGCTGGGTCACCGGTATGGATTTAGTGACAGAATTAGACTTGGAAATGCACAGAAGCGTGTGTGTGAAGTTATTCTGAATGACCCTATGTGCACCTTCAATATTATATACCCTTTTAGGGATAGATTTCAAATAGCTCTGATATAGCAGAAACCACTAAATTATGAAATTGCTAAATTGGGAATTGTACTTCAACCCAGAACAAAAAATGTGCTTTGACGGACACTAAATATCTTGCCCAGCAACAACAGTACAGCGGTGGGTAACGAGAGATTTAGAGGGATTTAAATTTGAGGCCTAGTATTTAGGCGCTGGGTCACCGGTATGGATTTAGTGACAGAATTAGACTTGGAAATGCACAGAAGCGTGTGTGTGAAGTTATTCTGAATGACCCTATGTGCACCTTCAATATTATATACCCTTTTAGGGATAGATTTCAAATAGCTCTGATATAGCAGAAACCACTAAATTATGAAATTGCTAAATTGGGAATTGTACTTCAACCCAGAACAAAAAATGTGCTTTGACGGACACTAAATATCTTGCCCAGCAACAACAGTACAGCGGTGGGTAACGAGAGATTTAGAGGGATTTAAATTTGAGGCCTAGTATTTAGGCGCTGGGTCACCGGTATGGATTTAGTGACAGAATTAGACTTGGAAATGCACAGAAGCGTGTGTGTGAAGTTATTCTGAATGACCCTATGTGCACCTTCAATATTATATACCCTTTTAGGGATAGATTTCAAATAGCTCTGATATAGCAGAAACCACTAAATTATGAAATTGCTAAATTGGGAATTGTACTTCAACCCAGAACAAAAAATGTGCTTTGACGGACACTAAATATCTTGCCCAGCAACAACAGTACAGCGGTGGGTAACGAGAGATTTAGAGGGATTTAAATTTGAGGCCTAGTATTTAGGCGCTGGGTCACCGGTATGGATTTAGTGACAGAATTAGACTTGGAAATGCACAGAAGCGTGTGTGTGAAGTTATTCTGAATGACCCTATGTGCACCTTCAATATTATATACCCTTTTAGGGATAGATTTCAAATAGCTCTGATATAGCAGAAACCACTAAATTATGAAATTGCTAAATTGGGAATTGTACTTCAACCCAGAACAAAAAATGTGCTTTGACGGACACTAAATATCTTGCCCAGCAACAACAGTACAGCGGTGGGTAACGAGAGATTTAGAGGGATTTAAATTTGAGGCCTAGTATTTAGGCGCTGGGTGACAGGTATGGGTTTAGTGACAGAATTAGACTTGGAAATACACAGTAGCGGGTGTGTGTGAAGTTATTCTGAATGACCCAATGTGCACCTTCAATATTATATACCCTTTTTGGGATAGATTTCAAATAGCTCTGATATAGCAGGAACCACTAAATTATGAAATTGCTAAATTGGGAATTGTATTTCAACCCAGAACAAGAAATGTGCTTGAACGGACACTAAATAACTCGCCCAGCTACAGCACTAGGGACAGATTTAGCTGGATATAAATTTGAGGCCTAGTATTTAGGCGCTGGGTGACCGGTATGGATTTAGTGACAGAATTAGACTGGGATATGGCCAAAAAATAAACAGACTATTGCTGGTTAAATGCACTTGGTGTGACAGCTTCACCCTGATGTAGGCTTTAGCCAAAAAACAACCACACCATTGAGGGTTAAATGCACTTGGTGACAGGCGCAGCTTGCCCCTGATTTTGTATATGGCCAAAAAATGAACAGACTATTGCTGGTTAAATGCACTTGGTGTGACAGCTTCACCCTGATGTAGGCTTTAGCCAAAAAACAACCACACCATTGAGGGTTAAATGCACTTGGTGACAGGCGCAGCTTGCCCCTGATTTTGTATATGGCCAAAAAATGAACAGACTATTGCTGGTTAAATGCACTTGGTGTCACAGCTTCACCCTGATGTAGGCTTTAGCCAAAAAACAACCACACCATTGAGGGTTAAATGCACTTGGTGACAGGCGCAGCTTGCCCCTGATTTTGTATATGGCCAAAAAATGAACAGACTATTGCTGGATAAATGCACTTGGTGTGACAGCTTCACCCTGATGTAGGCTTTAGCCAAAAAACAACCACACCATTGAGGGTTAAATGCACTTGGTCGCAGCTTGTGCTGGCGCACCACAAGACACAAAATGGCCGCCGATCACCCCAGAAAAATGAGACTGACAAACGGTCTGTGCAGCCTAAAAACAGTGAGCAATTGAGGATCAGCAGCTCAATGATCCACAGCTGCAGATCGATCAGTTAATCAAGTCCTTTGGAGGAGTTAATCTGCCTAATCTCGCCCTACTGTCGCAGCCGCAACCTCTCCCTACGCTAATCAGAGCAGAGTGACGGGCGGCGCTATGTGACTCCAGCTTAAATAGAGGCTGGGTCACATGGTGCTCTGGCCAATCACAGCCATGCCAATAGTAGGCATGGCTGTGATGGCTTCTTGGGGCAAGTAGTATGACGCTTGTTGATTGGCTGCTTTGCAGCCTTTCAAAAAGCGCCAAGAAAGCGTCACAAAAGCGCGAAGAAAGCGACGAACACCGAACCCGAACCCGGACTTTTACGAAAATGTCCGGGTTCGGGTCCGTGTCACGGACACCCCAAAATTCGGTACGAACCCGAACTATACAGTTCGAGTTCGCTCATCCCTAGAGGTGAGTTGAAAGACAGATGGCCAAGATGGCCATGGGCTATAGGTGCCAACTCTGATCTTTCAGCAAGGTACTGGGTGGGAGACAATGCGAATGAACTGTAGGCACTGTCAGCCCCCCAATCTACTATAGTCTGCACTTGTTCTGGCCTCACCATTGTACTGTCCTAAATGCAGTGTAGACCGCAAATGTAATTTCTAGCGCAAAAGATGAGCATTTGTCACCCAACAATGTAACAGACGAATTAGTGAAATGTATTTCCTCGCCCACTAGGTAGAGTAGGGGTATATCACCGCCAAAAATTTGTGAATTTCACCCAACAATGTAACAGACGAATTAGTGAAATGTATTTCCTTGTCCTCTAGGTAGAGCAGGGGTATATCACAGCCAAAAATTGGTGAATGTCACCCAACAATGTAACAGACGAATTAATGAAATATATTTCCTTGTCCACTAGGTAGAGCAGGGGTATATCACAGCCAAAATTTGGGAATTGTCACCCAACTATGTAACAGACAAATTAGTGAAATTTATTTCCCTGTCTACTAGGTAGAACATGGGTATATCAGAGCCGAAAATTGGTGAATGTCACCCAACAATGTAACAGACAAATTAGTGAAATGTATTTCCCTGTCTATTAGGCAGAACAGGGGTATATCACAGCCAGAAATTGGTAAATTTCACCCGACAATGTAACAAATTCGTGAAATTTATTTCCCTGTCTACTAGGTAGAGCAGGGGTATATCACAGCCGAAAACTGGTGAATTTCACCCGACATTGTAACAGACAAATTAGTGAAATGTATTTTCCTGTCCACAATGTAGAGTAGGGGTATATTACACCCAAAAATGTGGTTTATGTAACCCAACACTGTATCAGACAAATTAGTGAAATGACTTAGAATAAAATAAAATAAAATATGTAAAAATTAAAAATAATAATCTTGATCTGAGATGGAGGTCCATATGGAGTAGGAGATTGAGGAGGTGATGGATGTAGTAGTGTAGATGGAAGCAGCGGTGGATGAGGAGGAGGTAGCCAACAGTGTTTTTTGGTTTACATTATTTTATTTTATTTTTTTGTTTAAATTAGGGTACGCCCCAAAAGAGTGGGAAATATAAAAATACAACAATGAGCAATTGTGCTGGAGTATAACAATGGCTGGGTGAGGCCGGTATACATGTCTATTCTGCACAAGGTAGCGACAAGTCCTGTGGGATCCATGCCTGGTTAATTTTAATGAATGTGAGCTTGTCCACAATGGCTGTGGACAGCGGCTGCGCTTGTCTGTGATAACACCCCCTGCCGTGCTAAACACACGTTCAGACAATACACTGGCTGCAGGGCAGGCCAGCACCTCCAAGGCGTAAAGGGCAAGCTCAGGTCATGTGCTCAATTTTGAGACGCAGAAGTTGAAGGGGGCAGACCCATCATTCAGTACGTGTAGGCGTGTGCACACATGCCTCTCCACCATGTTGCTGAAATGCTGCCTCCTGCTAAGATGTTCCATATCAGCTGGTGGTACTGGCTGTTGTGGTGTGCTGACAAAGCTTTTCCGCATTTTGGCCATGCTAACCCTGCCTTCTGAAGTGCTGGCAGTGCCCCAGCTGCATTGGTGACCTCTTCCTCCTCCTCTGCCTTCGCCTTGTGCTTCCACTGTGCCCCCGCTGTTAGGTGAGAATGCCACCAGCAGCGCGTCTACCAGCGTGCGTTTGTACTCGCGCATCTTCCGATCACGCTCTGGTGACGGAATTAAGGACAGTACGTTATCCTTGTAACGGACTCCAGCAGTGTGACCACCCAGTAATCAGCACAAGTTATAATGTGGCCAACTCGGCGGTCGTTGCGGTGACACTGCAGCATGTAATCGCTCATGTGTTCCAGGCTGCCCAGAGGCAACGACAAGCTGTCCTCTGTGGGAGGTGTATCATCTGTGTCCTCTGTATCCCCCCAGCCATGCACCAGTGATGGCCATGAGCTGGTTTGGGTGCCACCCTGCTGTGAACACGGTTCCTCCTCCTCCATCTCCTCATCCACCACCTCGTCAACCTCCAGAATTATGCCCTGGCTGGACAATTGTGTAATTGGCGTTTGTGGGTGCAGGAATTCACCCTTGTGAATGACTGGCCTGAAACCCTTGGAAATGATCCTTTTTTTTCCTCCTGTGCCAAATCCTCTTTCATCATCGCCCGAAGCGTTTTTTCAAGGATGCATAGAAGTGGGATAGTAACGCTGAGAATGGCATCATCGGCACTGGCCATGTTGGTGGAGTACTCTAAACAGCGCAATAACGCACACAGGTCTCGTATGGAGGCCCACTCATTGGTGGTGAAGTGGTGCTGTTCCAAAGAGTGACTCACCCATGCGTGCTGTAGCTAAAACTCCACTATTGCCTGCTGCTGCTTGCACAGTCTGGCCAACATGTGCAAGGTGGAGTTCCACCTTGTGGGCACGTCGCATATGAGGAGGTCAGCGGGAAGACCAAAGTTATGCTGCAGCGCGTACAGGTGAGCAGCAGCAGGGTGACAACGCCAAAAGCGCGCACAGACGGCCCACACTTTCTGCAGCATCTCTGACACATCGAGGTAATTTTTAAGGAACCTCTGCACCACTAAATTCAGCACATGCGCCAGGCAAGGGATGTGCGTCAAATCGGCTAGTCCCAGAACTTCTACGAGATTTTGCCCATTATCGCACACCACCAGGCCGGGCTTGAGGCTCACTGGCACCAACCAC
This sequence comes from Bufo gargarizans, assembly GCF_014858855.1. Taxonomy (NCBI): domain Eukaryota; kingdom Metazoa; phylum Chordata; class Amphibia; order Anura; family Bufonidae; genus Bufo; species Bufo gargarizans. The sequence continues at coordinate 546,005,833 of NC_058081.1, forward strand.
TCATCAGTCTGTTGTTCCATGCCCGTCCACGGCTTCTGCTTGGTGTGAGGGTTGAGCATCGGTGCACTCAATCTCTTCCACTTCTAGGGCAGGGCTATGTGGATGGTCCTGGGAAACCCTGCTATCAGACTCATCAAAAAGCAGAAGAGACTTCTCCATGACTTGGGGCTCGGACTGCTTGACTGATTTGCAAGGGGGTGAGGTGAAAGACTGATAGCCATGGGCTGCAGCTGCCAACTATGATCTTTCAGCAGGAGACTGGGTGGGAGACAATGTGAAGGAGCTGGAGGCACTGTCAGCCACCCAATCTACTATCACCTGTACTTGTTCTGGCCTCACCATTGGTAGAGCTGCATTCGGCCCTACCAAATAACACTGAAGGTTCTGTCGCCTACTCACACCTGAGGAAGGTGTATCACTTGTGCGTGTAGCTGTCACAGATCGACCACGTCCTCTCCCTGCAACAGGAGCTCCACCAGCAGCACCACGACAGGGGCCACGTCCCTTATTTGACGCGCTCCTCATTATTTGCGTTCACCCACCAAACTAACAGATGGCTTATGTCAGGCGACAATGTAACCGCCAATAGTCAACAATTAAGTTCACTGAGAGTAAGGCAGTGGCGGTGTCATAAAGAGGAAAAATGTCTTGAGGTCACACAACAGTGTGACAGGCGAATTTTAGACAATTACTTCACGGTCACAAAAGATGAAAATTTGTCAACCAACAATGTAACGGCAGTATTGACTGGTTGTATTTGACTGTGACAAGGCCCCAGATGTAGTGTCTTGCACAAAACGGGTGTTTTTTTAAAACCAGAATATAACAGCAGTACATCTTATTAGCTGTTTAGCAGTGAACGCACATTGTTTTATAAGCATTTTTGTGGTGTACTAATAAGAAAAAACCTACATCTTATTAGCCATTCAGTGGTGAACGTACATTGTTTTATAGACATTTTTATGGTGTAGTAATAAGAAAAAAACGTACGTCTTATTAACCATTTTGTGGTGAAAGTGCAATTCTTTACAGACATTTTTCTGGTGTATTAATAAGAAAAGATAGTACATCTTATTAGCCATTCAGCGGTGAATGTACATTGCTTTATAAAAATTTATGAGGTGTATTAATAAGAAAAAAAACTACGTCCTATTAGCTGTTCAGTGGTGAATGTACATTGCTTTATAGACATTTTTGTGGTGTAGTAATAAGAATGAAACGTATGTGTTATTAGCCATTTTGCGGTGAACAGGCATTTCTTTATAGGCATTTTTCTGGTGACCACCACATCATCAACTAATTTCATGCCACTATAGGTGGCATCAACTTAGACTAGACAGTTTTGTGGGCTCATGAAAAAAATTTAGGTGCACAATTCTGGTGCATAGACAAATGTTTTGTGCATTAACAGAATTCTAGAGCAAATCTTGCCCACGATTTAAGTGCCAGAATAGTACATTTGTCTAAGATTAAGGCCTCATGCACACGACCGTTGTGTGCATCCGTGGCTGTTGTGCCGTTTTCCATTTTTTTTCGTGGACCCATTGACTTTCAATGGGTCCGTGGAAAAATCGGAAAATTCTCCGTTTTGCAGCCGAGACCATGATCCGTGTATCCTGTCCATCAAAAAAATATGACCTGTCCTATTTTTTTGACGGACAACGGTTCACGGACCCATTCAAGTCAATGGGTCCGTCAAAGAACACGGATGCACACAAGATTGGCATCCGTGTCCGTGATCCGTGGCCGTAGGTTACTTTCATACAGGCATCCGAAGATCCGTCTGCATAAAAGCTTTTTCATAGCTGAGTTTTCACTTCGTGAAAACTCAGATCCGACAGTATATTCTAACACAGAGGCGTTCCCATGGTGATGGGGACGCTTCTAGTTAGAATATACAACGAACTGTGTAAATGACTGCCCCCTGCTGCCTGGCAGCACCCGATCTCTTACAGGGGGCCGTGATCCGTAAAATTAACCCCTCAGGTGCTGCACCTGAAGGGGTTAATTGTGCTATCATAGCCCCCTGTAAGAGATCTGGGCTGCCAGGCAGCAGGGGGGCAGACCCCCCTCCCTCCCCAGTTTAAATTTCATTGGTGGCCAGTGCGCCCCCCCTCCCTCCCTCTATTGTAATAATAGCATTGGTGGCACAGTGTACGGCCCCCCCTCCCTCCCTCTATTGCATTAACATTGGTAGCAGTGTGCGCCCCCGCCCCCCCCTTCCTCCCTCTATTGTTTTAATACATTGGTGGCAGTGTGCGCCCCCCCCCCCCTTCCTCCCTCTATTCTTTTAATACATTGGTGGCAGTGTGCGGCCTCCCCTCCCCCCCCTCCAGATCATTGGTGGCAGCGGAGTTCCGATCGGAGTCCCAGTTTAATCGCTGGGGCTCCGATCGGTAATCATGGCAACGAGGATGCTACTGCAGTCCTGGTTGCCATGGTTACTTAGCCTTAGCAATAGTAGAAGATTCATACTTACCTGCTGGCTGCTGCGATGTCTGCGTCCGGCCGGGAGCTCCTCCTACTGGTAAGTGACAGCAATGCGCCGCACAGACCTGTCACTTACCAGTAGGAGGAGCTCCCGGCCGGACACAGAGATCGCAGCAGCCAGGTAAGTATGATGCTTCTACTCCGCTGCCACCAATGATCGTGGGGGGGGCGCACACTGCCACCAATGCTATTTTTACAATAGAGGGAGGGCGGGGGGGGCGCACACTGCCACCAATGCTATTATTTTCAATAGAGGGAGGGAGGGGGGGGTGGGGGCGGGGGCGCACACTGCCACCAATGCTATTATTACAATAGAGGGAGGGGGGGGCGGGGGCGCACACTGCCACCAATGCTATTATTACAATAGAGGGCGGGGGGCGCACACTGGCCACCAACAAGTTAACTACAGGGGAGGGAGGGGGGGCCCACTGGCCACCAATGAGTTAAAAACAGTGGAGGGGGGGGTCTGCCCCCTGCTGCCTGGCAGCACCTGCCAGGCAGCAGGGGGCAGTCATGTACACAGTTTTTTTGTATATTCTAACCTGAAGCGTCCCCATCACCATGGGAACGCCTCTGTGTTAGAATATACTGTCGGATCTGAGTTTCACGATGTAGCTCATATCCGACAGTATATTCTAACATAGAGGCGTTCCCATGGTGATGGGGACGCTTCAAGTTAAAATATACCATCGGATTGGAGAAAACTCCAATCCGATGGTATAAAAGAACTCCAGACTTTACATTGAAAGTCAATGGGGACGGATCCGTTTGAAATAGCACCATATTGTGTCAACGTCAAACGGATCCGTCCCCATTGACTTGCATTGTAATTCAGGACGGATCCGTTTGGCTCCGCACGGCCAGGCGAACACCAAAACGACTTTTTTTTCATGTCCGTGGATCCTCCAAAAATCAAGGAAGACCCACGGACGAAAAAACGGTCACGGATCACGGACCTACGGACCCCGTTTTTGCGGACCGTGAAAAAAAACTGTTGTGTGCATGAGGCCTAAGACTGTGGCTCATATTCTTAGACAGTGCAAAGTACAACAACACTATTAGTAAATCTGCCCCATTATGTTCTATGCTGGCCTGGCACAGTTAATATAAACCAGTTCTGATATGAAAGTTACAGTTTAATCTTTATTTATCACTAGGTTCCTGGTGATAACATCTTCATTTGGGTTATAAATCTTTTCAATTGTAAAGTAATGATTTTCTAATTTAGAAATAAAAACACTACTGATGCCAAGGTAAGTAAGGTCAGCTAAGGTCTTGGTTGTTGTAACAGTGGCTGCTGTACGCCACTGTTCCCCCCGCTTATCGCCACGGTCCCGGGCGCCGCGCTCAGCGGTGACCTGTGGTCGGTGCTTCCAATTTCACCACTGCGGTCCTGGGCTGTTTCTGTAGCTGGTATTGCTTTTGAGGATTCCGCTCCACAGCTTCCACTCAGCCCTGGACACAGCATGAGTTCGGCTGGTTTCGTATTACACAGCTCTAAGGGGCGAAGCACATCACTCCCTGGGCTAGGTCAGGTGACCTCGCTGACAAACCCTGGCTCTCCTGCAGGTATTTAAGTGGATTAGCCCCCTTTCCAGATGCCTCAGTGTCAAGGTCCTTGAGTTTGCTAGTGCCTGATACTCTCGTGTGCTCCTGATCTATACTTTTTTCCTCGACTCTGCATTGCAGACCCGGATTGCCTGACCTGTTCCGCCTGCCCTGACCTTTTGCCTGTCTATGCCTCTGCCTCATCCTTCAGTACTGCACTGTTGCTCCTGGTAATGACCCGCCTGCCTCACTACGTGTGTACTTCTGGTACATACCCAGGTATATACTGGTCCACCTGGACCAGCTGCCACTGACTCTGGGATTGCTCTGGAGTAGCCACTGGCAACTACCCTAATGGCTCAAGTCTATTCTCACCATCTGAAGCTCTAGTGAAAACCAGGTAGTTGCTTAGACAGGTAGAGTATAGCCAGTCAGTGGCACAGTGGGTTCACACCCGCTGATCAGTTACAGTTGTACTACTAAATATAACACAATTGAAATTTTTAATAAATATAATCTGCTGAAAAGTTAATAAAAATCATATTTTTTTAAATTACTAGTCTAATTTTGGGATGTATAAGTTCCAGGAAAAACTTAAAGTTCCAGTTTTGACTACATTTGGCACTCCCAAAACACATAATTTAGCTCTTACAGTTTAATATATTCTTTAGTAAAAAAATTATGACGGAATCCTGTTGCAATTTGCTTAGGAAATCCTCCCCCCATGTGGCTATTAAAAGTATGGAATAAAGAAGGGAATAAACTAGTAGTTACTAATCAGTAGTTACAGGTCAGCAAATAACATCTACTACATTCAGTTGTAAAGGTCCCGTTACACAGGAGGATACATCAGTCAATTGTCGGGAAGGAAGCATTCGCCTGTGATGGGGACCATGCCACAGTATGGGGCGGAGTGATCACTATTGCCATCACTCTTCTTCATACAAACTCGTTGTTTGCCAGCAGCAGATGCTGTTTACACAGATGATCTGCTGCCGGCAAACAATGATTTTTGTGCCCGCATGAATAATCTATTGGTGGCACTTTTACACAGCCAGATAATCGCTAACAAGTGAACTATGAATTACAGTATCTTGCAGATTTTATTCTTAGTATCTTATCTTTTTCCTTACCTGTAGCTGTCAATGATAGCAACTAGACTAAGGCAACATGCACACGACAGTGAAAAACGGACATTTCATGTACATTTTTTTAACTGCCATCACACGTCTGTTTTAAGACAAATAGTAGTCTATGGGGTTATGCACACAACAGTTTTTTTGACTGTCAGTGAAAAACAGACGGCAAAAAATAGAACAATGTTCTATCTTGTCTGTTTTTCACTGACAGACTGCACCCATACAATAGAATGGGTAAATTTTTAACGTCCGTTTCTCAGAAAGGCATCAGTGAAACAAACATCCGTGTTTTTTACCAACTTTTTTTTTAATGTGTGCATGTAGCCTTAAGGTAACGGCAATTCAGGATTTATATGGCACGTTGGAGCAGAAAATTATCGAGAAGGGACTGTTCTTTCCCAATATCTGCCTGCTCGTAAGTGGACGAAAGGCCTGGATTTACATGCGATACCTCAATTGTATGGGGAAGACTGTTGGCTACTACAATCACTTGACAAATTCATTGCTTCTGGGCAGCAAAGTACTGTTCACACAGCAAGATTTACTGCCTAGAAACGATGATTGAGGTGTTCACATGAAAGATGAATTCACCTGATGAACGAGCATTTTGACCCCACAGGTGTTTTGCAAAAATCAATTCACAGCAGAGGGTGCAAAGTAAAAATTACAGATATGCCATTTCAGTGGCCAATATATTGTGCCTATTCTGTGCCAGTGTGAAAAATGAGCCCTCTTATTATTATGCCAGGCTTCCTGCTTTTATAAAACCCTACATGTGGCCCTAATCTTTTTCCTGGACGTACAATAGAGCTCAGGAGTAAAAGAGCACCATGCACATTTGAGTCCCAATGTGGTGATTTACACATCTTGTGCAGACAACTGTATAGGCTCTGGGGTGAAATAATAAATGGGACCCCTGAGAAGTGACCCTATATTAGAAACCGAACCCCTCAAGATATTTATTGAGGAGTGGAGTGAGCACTTTCACCCCACAGGTGTTTTGTAGAACTTAATGAGCAGGGGACAGTTTGAAATTAAAATTGCAAGTTTTACACAGATATTGCATTTCAGTGTCCAGTATGTTGTGCCCAGATTGTACCATTTGAGACTCTGTGCTTTTTAAATTGTTAGTTCTACTAGATGCTGAAATGCCATAAATGTTGCGTTAACTGCTGTTTTTGCTGCAGGGTTCAGAAGGGAAATATTTGTCTTTTTGCGCAGATTTTGATGGATTCATTTATGGGCACCATGTCGCTATTGAACAGCCTCTAGGGACCAGTATAGCCATTTTCTGACAACCATACGTTATGTCTCTCGATGATGCTATGCAAGGGCTTATTTTTTGTGGGATGATTCGCCACCATCATCAGTTCTATTTTAGGGCACATACAACTTTTTGGTCACTTTTTATTATGCTTTTTGGGAAGCAGGATGAACTTTTTTATTTTTATTTTGTTATTGCAGCATGCATCATGGGGGAGGGGGGGAACGACATGTCATTTTCATGCTTATGGGCAGTACGATTACAGAGATACCAATTTTATATCGTTTTGTTTTTATGTTTTACCAGTTTTACGCAAAGCATTTTTTAAAACAAGATCATGGTTTTGCAATGCCATTTTCTGAGAGTTTTGTTTTGTGTTTTCTGACGAAGGAAAGGATGAGGTGACTTTTTATTGGTACAATATTGGCCTACATAGTACTTTTTGGTCACTTGATAATACACTTTGTAAAGCAAGGTGACAAAAAAATTCTGTTTTGGCACAGTTTTTATAGCACTGATCTGAGGAGGTAGATCATGTGATATTTTTATAGAGCAAGTACAGTATTTACGGATGCAGTGATACCAAATTTGTCTGTTTTGTTTGTTTTTTTTGTTCAGTTTTACACAATGAAATCATTTTTATGGGAGGGTCTTTAAACATGGTGCCGGTTCACACGTGCAGCAGGCTCCATAGCCGGCAGGTCTCTGATGTTTCAAACAGCAGAGCTCTGTACCATTTAACCCTTTAGATGCCATGGTCAAACGTGACAGCGGCGTCAAAATGGGAAAAGATCAGCTCCTAAGTGCAGTGATGGGGGAAGCTGATCCTTCCTTCTAACAAATTGAGTCTCTCTGAAGAGAATCAGAGTATTAGAGTTGAAGTTCCTATGTTGGCCTGCAGGTGGCAGACCAACATAAAATAACATTAAAATCTGACTAGTCAGTATTGTAGCCTCCTAGAGGAGCTAGAACAAAAGTAAAAAATAATATTAAAATATTAAAAAAATATATAAAAATTTAAATCACCCCTCTAAATACATAAACAATAAAAAATATAAACATCATAGGCATTGTCGCATCCAAAAACACCTGTACTATTAAAATATAAAAATATCTATCCCATACGGTAAATGGCGTAATGGGAAAAAAAAATCACAATTTTTTCATCACTTAACTTACCAAAAACATTTTTATAAAATTTCATCAAAAAGTCTCAGACACCCACCAAAATGGTTTCAATAAAAACCCCACAAAAAATGAGCCCTCACTCAACTTAGTAGATATAACTATAAAAAAAAAATTATGGGTATCATAATATGGCAATTTTTTTTTCCAGCATTATAAAAAAAATATATATATATATACAGACGTGGACAAAATTGTTGGTACCCTTTGGTCAATGAAAGAAAAAGTCACAATGGTCACAGAAATAACTTTAATCTGACAAAAGTAATAATAAATTAAAATTCTATAAATGTTAACCAATGAAAGTCAGACATTGTTTTTCAACCATGCTTCAACAGAATTATGTAAAAAAATAAACTCATGAAACAGGCATGGACAAAAATGATGGTACCCCTAGAAAACACAGAACATAATGTGACCAAAGGGACATGTTAATTCAAGGTGTGTCCACTAATTAGCATCACAGGTGTCTACAACCTTGTAATCAGCCATTGGGCCTATATATATGGCTCCAGGTAATCACTGTGTTGTTTGGTGATATGGTGTGTACCACACTCGACATGGACCAGAGGAAGCAAAGGAAAGAGCTGTCTCAAGAGATCAGAAAGAAAATTATAGACAAGCATGTTAAAGGTAAAGGCTATAAGACCATCTCCAAGCAACTAGATGTTCCTGTGAGTACAGTTGCACATATTATTCATAAGTTTAAGATCCATGGGACTGTAGCCAACCTCCCTGGACGTGGCCGCAGGAGGAAAATTGATGACAAATCTAAGAGACGGATAATCCGAATGGTAACAAAAGAGCCTAGAAAGACTTCTAAAGAGATTCAAGGTGAACTTCATGCTCAAGGAACATCAGTGTCAGATCGCACCATCCGTCGTTGTTTGAGCCAAAGTGGACTACATGGGAGACGACCAAGGAGGACACCATTGTTGAAAACGAATCATAAAAAAGCAAGACTGGAATATGCCAAACTACATGTTGACAAGCCACAAAGCTTCTGGGAGAATGTCCTGTGGACAGATGAGACAAAAATCGAAGTTTTTGCCAAGGCACATCAGCTGTATGTTCACAGACGAAAAAATGAAGCATATCAAGAAAAGAACACTGTCCCTACTGTGAAACATGGAGGAGGCTCTGTTATGTTCTGGGGCTGCTTTGCTGCGTCTGGCACAGGGTGTCTTGAATCTGTGCAGGGTACAATGAAATCTCAAGACTATCAAGGAATTCTAGAGAGAAATGTACTAGCCAGTGTCAGAAAGCTTGGTCTCAGTCGCAGGTCATGGGTCTTGCAACAGGACAATGACCCAAAACACACCGCTAAAAACACCCAAGAATGGCTAAGAGGAAAAAATGGGACTATTCTAAAGTGGCCTTCTATGAGCCCTGACCTCAATCCTATTGAGCATCTTTGGAAGGAGCTGAAACATGCAGTCTGGAAAAGGCACCCTTCAAACCGGACACAACTGGAGCAGTTTGCTCATGAGGAGTGGGCCAAAATACCTGCTGAGAGGTGCAGATGTCTCATTGACAGTTACAGGAAGCGTTTGATTGCAGTGATTGCCTCAAAAGGTTGCGCAACAAAATATTAAGTTAGGGGTACCATCATTTTTGTCCATGCCTGTTTCATGAGTTTATTTTTTTACATAATTCTGTTGAAGCATGGTTGAAAAACAATGTCTGACTTTCATTGGTTAACATTTATAGAATTTTAATTTATTATTACTTTTGTCAGATTAAAGTTATTTCTGTGACCATTGTGACTTTTTCTTTCATTGACCAAAGGGTACCAACAATTTTGTCCACGTCTGTATATATATATATATATATACATACAGTATCGTAATCATATTTACCCAATGAATGAAAGGCATGGCGAAAAAGTGTGGCGAAATTAAGTTTTTTTGTTCCAATTTCACCCCATTTGGAATTTTTTTCCTTCTTCCCACTACATTCTATGCCATATTACATGGTGTCATTAAAAAGTGCAACTTCTCCCGCAAAAAAAACTTATAGATCCGAGAACACAGGGAAGAAAAATGAAAACGCAAAAATGAAAAAACTCTGGTATTCAAGGGGTTAAATAGTTGATGGGAAACACAACGTATAATCGCCGGAATGTCGTCAATTAGTTTTATCGGGGTGCTGTCTCCCCAATATGTACTCCTGTGATTCTATGTGTTTCTAATAAAGAGAAGGTTTTATTCTGGTGCTGGACAACATTAGAGAGGATCTTCCTTTGCTATCTTGAAGTTAGCTTCCCTTTGCATGAGATTATTTAAAAGGGTATTTTCATTACAGACATTTACTTGTTATTCCCAACAGCCTAACCATAGTGAGGAGCGTTGGTCAAACATGTGCGATGTTGCTCCATTCAAATCCTCCTACAAAAAAAGTTTGATGCTGGAATATAATTTTAAGCAATACTGCAGAATCAGATTTTCATGATAGTTTTGCAGTTGTTTACATATATTAATTAATATTAATAATTCACTTGGTGAAAGTGAAGGTGTTTTGGTAATTGCTTTATTTTCAACTTCATTCACCAAATAGAGACCAGAGTTATAAAATGTTTAACACTGCTGTTATCTACCTTTCTACCTGCAGTAGGTACATAAATAAAAGTAGGAATCTGAATGGTTGCTATAAGGCCGGGTCGGCCCAGTGTCTTTATGACAACACTAAGGTGTCATTTCCTAGGAGCAGAAACATTTTCTTGCAAGAGACCTATAACTTCCATCTTGACATAGCAATTATTAAAAAAAAGTTTTATTGTAAAACACACTAATTGAGTTATCACTTCTCCTTTAAATTGCTGCTTGAGCAGACTTTGGGTATTATATCAGCTTTATCAATGTTTACAAATGGGCCCCAAACTATTTTATGTATTATTATCTATGTATTATTGGTGATGAGGAAAAAAAACTTGAGCAACATCACCACAAAAGGATCTCTATGAATAGCAGAGGCTTTTTAAAGGATGAAATGTTAGCCGACCCACATTCATGTGTCCCACGGTGTACTTTTACACATTTCTGGCAAATGCCCAATTTGTCAGCAATATTGATATGGTACAATCAGTAGATTCAGAAAGTAAGTGAAAAAGGATCATGGCATCTTCAGAACAGAGCTGAACAATTTATGTAATGCCTCTTCAGTTAAGTACTATTTAACATCTCAACACAAATTCGTCATATCCTAATAAGGCCTCAAAGTTCATGATCAATAGAATTAAACAAAGATGTAATAATTTTGTTCACTTAGAAATTCGCAAAGTAGAGAACTATACTCTACTGCAGCAATAGGAGAATAATTTTGGGTATTTCACAAAGTGTATAATCTTTGACCTGTACTTCTTCATCTCCCAGTTCACCATTGTGTAGACGTAATTGACCGGTTTCTCTATCACCACATTTGACTTCTTTATCCCTACAGCAACAAATATCCTTGTCTAAATTCTTCATCTTACAAGAATTAAAACTAGCTGTTAAAAACAACATTTCAAATTGTACTCCTACTTCAACTACTCCCAATATGTAACTCTGCTTTGCAAAATGTTGCACTCTTCACTGACATGACCTGAGCTCAAATCTCCTTGATCCCTAAAGAAGAGAAGGACCTTGTCTTCCTGTGCTAACTACCATCCTATTTCTTTCTTAAATGTAGACCTTAAAGATCTTGTGAGTTGGCCACACGTCTACAAACCCATAAATAAATTCACTAAGTCCTTCTCGGCACAAATGCAGAGAAGGCATTTTACAGAATAGATTGGCTATCAAGAGAACCCTTTTGAAATTTCAGTTTCCTATCTCTTTTATTGATGCAACATTCACAATATACACTTATTCTTCCACAACAGCAGTGAACAACATCATGTCCTTACAAATGGCACTAGACAAGGTTGTCCCTTATCCTCGTTATTATTTGCCCTTGTGATAGAAATGCTTGTGCAATGTTTAAGGCAAGAACTAGAAATTCCGGCAGTTAAGATTGGTGGACGAGAACACAAATTTGCAGCATTTACCACTGATATCTTAATTCTCACAACAAACCATATCAAAGCCAACAATTACAACATTACTCCAGTCATTTGGTACCTTGTCCAATTTCTAAGTAAATCACCAAAAATCCCAAATAATCAATTTTGTCTTATCCCCTTCTTATTTAGATGCCCTCAAGATAGACTCACCATTTGATTGGTCCTCTCAGCAACCTACATATTTGGAATTAGATTTAATGGATGTCTCTCTGACCCATTCCGACTTAATTATCATTACATTCTTTTACCTCACAATTCTTCCTTTCCTGGTCCTGGTTTAGCAAAAAAAATATGGTCATGGCATTGGTTATACCTAGAGTAGCCTATCTTGTGCAGAAAATGTGAGTGCTTCCTACTTTCTAAACTAAAGACATTTGGTAGTATTGGTCTACATCAGGGATGCTCAACCTGCAGCCCACCAGCTCTTGCAAAACTACAGCTCCCATCATGCCTGGACAGCCCACTGCTATAAGGGCATGCTGGTAGTTGTAGTTGCAGCAGCTGGAGGGCCGCAGGTTGAGCATCCCTGGTCTACATGATCCAGAAATTTATATGAAAGCCATTTACTTGTGTAGGGTGGTTCATTGGCTTAGAGCTCTGAAACATAAAACTTGGATACCAATTGAAAATGCCCTGTCTCTGAATCAGTTAAGAGCATTATTGTTAGCAGATTTTCCTAGCCAGACCTGCACACCTGTACAATGTAACAAAAGTCCAGCTCCCCAAATCCTCTGTGTGCACGGATCAGCCGAACAGGGCTCCATTCAACAGCTTACAAAAGAAGAAAATTCAGCACAGAAAAATAAAATTCCAGCAGTCTTTATTCCAGCGACAATACAAAGGAGTGGCACTTCTACTCCCGGCATCTAATAGAGTGATGTTCGCACCATGCGTTTTTTATGATGCAGATCTTATTATGTTTCCATGTTTATTCATCTGGATGCACACAATTTTTGTATGTATTATTTATCTTTGTTTTTCATCACATGTAAGTTTTGAACTGGGTTTTCTCTGCCTCGCCCCCCATCCACACGTGAGGGTGATGTTCCTCCCCCTTTTCTCCTCGCCTCTGGTTGGTGGTATCAAGGTATAAGAATACCCATAGTTCAAGGTGCTTTTGGATCATGATTAAGAACCGCTTTTTGGTTCGAAACATGTCGATCTGATGGGAGGTGCCGGGATTTGAAGTGCCACTGCTTTGTATTGTTGTTTCTATGCTGGAACAAAGACTGCTTGAATTTCATTTTTCTGTGCTGGATTTTCTTCTTTTGTAAGCTGCACACCTGTAGTCAGCCTATTGGTGAAGACGACATATCAAATACGGAGGTAGTTTTGTAAAGCACAAACTGCATTTACTTAGGACTGTATTAGACAGATGCAGATACAGTAGTTTGCCAGATTATCGTTAACAAGCATTTGTAGGAATGCTCGTTAGCAAGATCTGCTTGTGTAAAAGTGTTGCTGATTACCTGATGAACGAGCAAACTCTCGTTCATTGGGCAATCACAATTTTTAAGTAGGCTAACAAATCATTGTTTGCTGGTGGTAAATAATGATTTAGTATGGGGAAGAGCAATGGCATTAGCGATCACACTTCCCCAATACTGTGGAGGAGATCGCTACATGTATAAACAGCTGTCTCCTACACTGACGAAAAAAAGTTTGTCGGGCTGGAACACGTACTTCCTAACAATTGTCAGCTACATCTGCTGGTCTAATACAGGCCTTTACCTTCTTCCCTTCTGCAGATTAGGGATGTTGTCAATCTAGTTAGCAAAGAACTGAGTGATAGTTTTCCCTCAATGATTTGTGTATCTATGATGCCTGTTTTTAATCTTTTTGATTCACAGGATCGTATTTTAGAGGACAAAAGCTTTATTAGAAAAACTTGGCATTTCCTCAACCCAGACTCTGAGGGTGCTGCAACATGTTTAGGTTCTTTGATGCCGTTTGAGTTGCCAAAACCAGTGCTAATAATAATATCTCTCCTTTTATGATCCACTCCCGAATTTGGCTTCAATAACTGCATCATAAAACATGAAAATATAACAGCACCCTGAACCTTGCTGCTCTTAAAGGCGTCTCACTTCAGTAAATGGCATTTATCATGTAGACAAAGTTAATACAAGGCACTTTCTAATTTAATGTAATTGTGATATTGCCTCCTTTGCTGGCTTGATTAATTTTTACATCACATTGTACACTGTTTTCATTCAGGGTTTACGACCGCCCTGCAAGCCTCCTGGGTGCTTGTACACTATAGGAAACTGCCCTATTTCCTATACTGTGCAAACAAAGGACTGCCAGAATCATGCCCTTAGGATTAGCCCAAAGTTAAACCTGTTGGTTGATGCAGTGGTTCCACACCCATTATCTGTAACAGTTTGCTCAGGCCATAGAAACCGCCGACTCACCCAAGCAAGCTCTGCCTGAGGTATATTTGGAGCTGACCACCCAATGTGGTCGCCTGGACCAACTGCTATACTACTTCATCAATATTTCTGCCCATCTGAACCCCTTGATAACTGTAGCGTCAGTACTGCCTCCTCTAGCCACAGCATGTGCACTGACACCCCCACCAGTCTTAAGTGGCTCCTTCTGCTGCTTCCCCCATGTTATAAAGGGGACCTCAAGTTGTGCTCTGACTTTCTTGACCAGTGTACCATACACTTCAAGCTGCAGCTATGCCAGTTCCCCTTCGACTAGGCAAAGGTAGCTTCCTACTTTTGCCCCTATCGGATAAGGTTCTTAACTGGGCTATCTTACTTTCAAAGATAAGTGATTCCCTGACTAGTAATCTGCATTAATTCCTCACCACTTTCAGCAGAGTCTACAATGAACCAAGCCGATCTACATGTTCTGTTGCTTCCCTTAGGTGACTTCATCAGTGTAATCTCACCATCAGCCAATATGCCATTCAGTTCCCCAGCCGGGCTTCAGAACTGGCCTGCAACAATGAGGCTTTCTGGGAGGATCTGTCTGGTCGGATTGAAGATGAACTGGCAGGTCATGAAGTACCATCCACCCTGGATGACTTGATTTCCTCCTTCATTTCAGGGAGAGTGGCAAGGAGGTAGTACGTGAGAGGAGACCCCTCCGACCGGGACCATCTTTCGGAGACCGATAACTTATCTGGCATCAGTACAGGAACCTATGCAGTTGAACCGTGCCAGGCTGTCAAAAGAGTATTGCCAACTCAGGTGCCCCAACAACCTGTGTATGTATTGTGAAGCCAAAGGACACTATGGGGCACATTTATAAAGACAGCGTTTTAGATGCCTTTTTTAATAGAAGCTAGCGATGGTTCTACCGAATTTCTAAAGAGGCGCCAACTTCTACATAACTTCAGCGGATCCTTTGCCGGTTCTAAATGTAAGACAGCTTCCTTGCTGTCTTACATTTAGACCTTTTTCCACACCTCTTCCACGGCCATGCCACGCCCACTAGCTGTTAAGCGTCAATGTGTACCTGAAATATGCCAAATATAGGAGTATATGCTTAATAAATATATTAAGTATAAGCTTAATAAATGGCAACCTGTGTCCGCACCTGTCCACTCAAGGTGGAGACTCCGGAGCCTAGGGTCAGTAGGAGAGACAACCCTGGGTAAAAACTTGTTCTTTCCAAAATTGACACTACCTGCTTTACTGTCTTGCAGTGGTACACAATTTATTGTACAAGCCTTTCTAGACTCTGGCACGTCAGGAACCTTCCTGCATAAGGCCTTGGTGAACCAATAACGCATTCCTGTTTTCCACCTTTACAGTCAGCTTCCGCTATTCACAAGCGAGGAGTAGGCATGGATGTCTGACCTCTGTGAGGTTTTAAGAAACTTTGAGAAATCAACACAAATGGTGAGTGGCGATAACGCTATTATCAGCAAAACCATCCCACTACTGTGTCTACTAAAACGCTGGCTGCTCACAATTAAGGATGACGCTTTGCATGTGGAAATGGGGGAAGGCATTACACATGGTGATCGTCAGACCACCCTCAGTTTGCCTTCTCAGCGCGAATTGGAGGATGAAGAGGAGGAGGAGGAGTAGCAGGAGGTGGTTGCCTCTGCTACAGAGGGTAGACCCCATGGAAGTTTAATTCCACCTGTTCTGCGTCGGTGGGAAGAAGAGGAGTAAGAGGATGAGGAAATTGAGACTCCTGATGACGACAGCGAAGTCTTGCCTGTTGGTACTCTGGCACACATGGCTGACTTCCTGTTAGGCTGCCTTTCCCGCGACTCGCGCGTTATATGCATTTTAGACAACACTGATTACTGGTTGTTCACCCTTCTCGACCCCCGCTTCAAAGATATCTTCTCATCTCTCATTCCTCTTGTGGAGAGGATGAGCAAAACGGTGCAATACCAGAAGGTCCTTGTTGAAAATTTGATCTAAAAATTTCCATCTGACAATGGCAGAGTTTATAGTTCCTTGGCCACCCGAGGAGGGGAAACAAGGGGAAGACACAGCAGTTCCAACAGAGGAAGGGCAACACTCTCTAAGGCCTGGGGCAGTTTAATGACACCCCGCCAGCACCCTCACCCTGATGCGCAGCCTAGTGTCACAAGGAGGGAAACATTTTGGAAGATGGTGAAGGAGTGCATAGCAGACCGTGTCAGCGTCCTTAATGATCCCACAGTGCCTTACAACTACTGGGTGTCCAAACTGGACTTGTGGCATGAACTGGTGCTCTACGCCTTGGAGGTGCTAGCCTGCCCTGCTGCCAGTGTTTGTCTGAGCGGGTATTTAGTGCTGCTGGTGGCATTATAACACATAAGCATATCCGCCTTTCACCTAAAAATGCTGACAGGTTGACTCTTAATTGAAAAATGAACAAGGCCTGGATTGACCATGACTTCTCGACTCCACCAGAGGAAAGCTGATTAACAAAAAGGCATTTTAAATGTGTTGTTTATAATGTACTGAATACACTGTATTCCCATGCACCCCTTCCACCACAAACAAGGGTGAGTGGTTGAATCTTCCTTTTCTCATCCTCCTTCTCCTCTTCCATCATATCAACATGCTTATTCATCGCATATAATGCCCTCGCATAACTGCCCTTTGCAAATAATGTTTTACAGGGTCAGCTGAGCTGCAGGCCCTTGTATATAATTTTTTAGAGTGTCAGCTCACCAGCAGGCCCTCACCTACAATGTTTTACAGGGTCAGCTCACCAACAGGCCGCCGCATATAAATTTTTAGAGGATCAACTCACCAGCAGGCCCGCACATAAAATCTTTTACAGGGTCAGCTCACCAGCAGGCCCTCACATATAATTTTTTACAGGGTCAGCTCACCAGCAGGTCTTCACCTACAATCTTTTACAGGGTCAGCTAACCTGAAGGCCCTCGCATATAACGTTTTACAGGGTCAGCTCACCTGCAGGCCCTAACCTACAACCTTTTACAGGGTCCGCTCACCTGCAGGCCCGCACCTAAAATCTTTTACAGGGTCAGCTCACCTTCTGGCCTGCACATAAAATCTTTCACAGGGTCAGCTCACCTGCAGGCCCTCAAATAATTATACAGTGGGATGCAAAAGTTTGGGCAACCTTGTTAATCGTCATGATTTTCCTGTATAAATCGTTGGTTGTTACGATAAAAAATGTCAGTTAAATATTTCATATAGGAGACATACACAGTGATATTTGAGAAGTGAAATTAAGTTTATTGGATTTACAGAAAGTGTGCTATAATTGTTTAAACAAAATTAAGCAAGTGCATAAATTTGGGCACCACAAAAAAGAAATAAAATGAATATTTAGTAGATCCTCCTTTTGCAGAAATTACAGCCTCTAAACACTTCCTGTAGGTTCCAATGAGAGTCTGGATTCTGGTTGAAGGTATTTTGGACCATTCCTCTTTACAAAACATCTTTAGTTCATTCAGGTTTGATGGCTTCCGAGCATGGACAGCTCTCTTTAAGTCCCACCACAAATTTTCAATTATATTCAGGTCTGGGGACTGAGAGGGCCATTCCAGAACGTTGTACTTGTTCCTCTGCATAAATGCCTTAGTGGATTTTGAGCAGTGTTTAGGGTCGTTGTCTTGTTGAAAGATCCAGCCCCGGCGCAGCTTCAGCTTTGTCACTGATTCCTGGACATTGGTCTCCAGAATCTGCTGATACTGAGTGAAATCCATGCGTCCCTCAACTTTGACAAGATTCCCAGTCCCTGCACTGGCCACACAGCCCCACAGCATGATGAAACCACCACCATATTTTACTGTAGGTAGCAGGTGTTTTTCTTGGAATGCTGTGTTCTTCTTCCTCCATGCATAACGCCCCTTGTTATGGCCAAAAAAATCAATTTTAGTTTCATCAGTCCACAGCACCTTATTCCAAAATGAAGCTGGCTTGTCCAAATGTGCTTTAGCCCACCTCAAGTGGCAATTTTTGTGCTGTGGGCGGAGAAAAGGTTTCCTCTGCATCACTCTCGCATACAGCATCTCCTTGTGTAAAGTGCGCTGAATGGTTAAACGATGCACAGTGATTCCATCTTGCTGCAGATGATGTTGTAGGTCTTTGGTGCTGGTCTGTGGGTTGACTCTGACTGTTCTCACCATTCGTCGCTTCTGTCTATCCGAGATTTTTCTTGGTCTGCCACTTCAAGCCTTAACTTGAACTGAGCCTGTGGTCTTCCATTTCCTCAATATGTTCCTAACTGTGGAAACAGACAGCTGAAATCTCTGAGACAGCTTTCTGTATCCTTCCCCTAAACCATGATGGTGAACAATCTTTGTCTTCAGGTCATTTGAGAGTTGTTTTGAGACCCCCATGTTGCTACTCTTCAGAGAAAATTAAAAGAGAAGGGAAACTTACAATTGACCCCCTTAAATACTCTTTCTCATAATTGGATTCACCTGTGTATGTAGGTCAGGGGTCACTGAGCTTACCAAGTCAATTTGAGTTCCAATAATTAGTTCTAAAGGTTTTGGAATCAATAAAATGACAACAGTGCCCAAATTTATGCACCTGCCTAATTTTGTTTAAACAATTATAGCACACTTTCTGTAAATCCAATAAACTTCATTTCACTTCTCAAATATCACTGTGTGTGTCTCCTATATGATATATTTAACTGACATTTTTTATGGTAACAACCAACGATTTATACAGGAAAATCATGACGATTAACAAGGTTGCCCAAACTTTCGCATCCCACTGTACTTAATAGGTAATTTGCGTACATGCTGCCTTGGTGTTTCTCAGGCTCACTCTCCGGAATAGAACCCTGATTCCCCGTTACCTGTGTTCACCATGGTTTGTGCTGCAAATAACATCGAAAGTTGATAGGGCAGACATCCGAATGAGATCGGCCCCAGGTTATCTAGAGTCACCAAAGCGGCAGCAGACCCTTGCCCATAATGTTTTAGATGGTCAGATCAGCAGGCCCTTGCTCCAAATGTTTTTGAGAATCACCAGCATGCCATCAATCATAATTTTTCAAGGCTGTGTTTGATGCCCTCCTTTATGTGTAACATAACATTGATTGAAGTGCCATTTCTTTGCAATTTTTGGCAGCCCTTTCACTTAGTGCATAGGCTTTATGAGTGTAGGAGTCCCACTACATGAACAATTGTACCACAATGAGAATGAGGCCCTACTTTATGTGATAAACAGGTTGTATCGGAGTGCCTCTTCCTTGTAATTTTTGGCAGCACTTACACTTTATATACAAGTAAATATACAGGAAAGAATGTTTCCTAAACATTTTTCCACTAAAATCGATTTTATTTTTGGTTTGGTGTGTATTATTGTCAGTCTGTAAAAGTGGTGTACTACTCTGACAACATCGTTCCCAGCAGCGACCTGGGACTCCAAGATGCATCCAGACATCCTCCCCATGCTGTTCCCGAACCATTTTGGTGGTGTTTCCATCAATTTCAGACCTTTTTCTATGAACCAGACACCCT
Source organism: Bufo gargarizans (assembly GCF_014858855.1). NCBI lineage: Eukaryota > Metazoa > Chordata > Amphibia > Anura > Bufonidae > Bufo > Bufo gargarizans. The sequence goes on from NC_058081.1 coordinate 546,025,413, forward strand.
CCCCTCTTCAGAGCAGGGGGTGCCTGGTTTAATGCTTGGGTTATCCCATTAACTTCCATCTCAATGTGTTCGGCCAAAGCACCCAAGCACTTTGGTGCTTGATCAACACTAATGCTGAGAAGAAGTTATTAGATCAAAGCATAGCATGAGGAGATTTGATCCAGGTTCAATCTTGTTTTTGGACATTTTCCATAGGGGTAGGAGCAGTGCTGACACAAAAGGATACCTCAGGCAGAATGGTCACCTGTAGCAGTAGAGAGCAATTATTTCATTCGTGACAGAGAGTTACTTGCCATCAAGATGGTTCTTGAAGAGTGGCGTCACTTGGAAGGAGCCTGTCATCCTCTGATAATTTTCACGGACCATAAGAACCTGAACTACCTACAGTCTGTGCAACGTCTTCACCCTCTTCAGGCTCACTGGTCATTTTTAGTATTGATCGTAAATATTCTAATCACAAATTTTTTATCGCGAATATTGGCGAAGATGTAGAATATAGTGCTATATATTCGTAATTGTGAATATTCTAGATTTTTTTTCATCAGTACCCTCCCTTCTTGCTTGTGGGCCAATGAGAAGGCTGCAATATCTTTGTCAGAGCTTAGCAACATCCCTAGCAACCAATAGCAAAGTTGCTTAACCCTTACTATATAAGAAACTCCCGAGCAGCCATTTTCTGCTGTTTTTTGCAGTTCCGAGAGAGAGAGCAGTGACATTGCTATGCTCTGTGCTTTTTTTTTATCTGGATCCTTACTGAATTACATTAGTTAGTTAGCTTATATATATATATATATATATATATATATATATATACAGTAATACAGATAGTTACTGGGAGATAGTCAGTGTAGGTTAGATAGTGATATAGTGTAGCTGATAGGTTCCAGTGCAGGGTGTTAGGTAGTGTGATAGGAATTACTGTTTTTCCGCTGTCCAAACATACATGCTACAGACACAGTGCTGTGATGTCACAACAATACTTAGTGCACCAATCAGTAATATCTACTCAGACCTGATAAAATGTGAAGTTGCATGTATTGCGCAAAAATATGCTCATCATTAGTGCCGATTTGTACAATCGTGAAAATAATGACTAGAGATCACGAATTCTAGAATTCGCTAGTTTATTGCGAATATAATGCAAAAAAATAGTGAAATATCGCAAAGACGAATATTGCCTATGCCACTCATCACTAGTCTTTTTTATGTTTGCCCATTTCAACCTATTGTTACATTTCCAGTCTCCTGATGAAAATACCAAAGTGGATGCTCTGTGCTTGTTTGTCCCTTTGGCCAAGAGGAAGTTAGTCCTGTCCTGGGGATATTGCTCCAAACTCACTGTTCAAGAGGAGAGAATCTTTTCCTAAGGAGAGGTGCCTGAGCAATAGGTTTCCTAGATTGCTAGTTCCTGCAAAGGTGCGCGTTTCCATTTGTCTGCCCATGCACAGACCTCTGCCTACTGTTTCTGACCCTCCATTGTTTGATCTCATCTGTGACTGATTTTCATATTGACCCTTTACCACCTGCCCCGACCTTGGACTTTCCCCTGGCTACAGTTGTTCCAGATTTCTTGGTGCTCCACCCCAGTGTCTCTGACACCCTATGGGTCATCTTTCAACCACACAGGGACTACTTCAAGAGGTAGCAGCCTGGTGGCTCCCCTGGAGCAAAGTCCAGATCCCTGTATAGGGTTGAAGGTTTAGCCCAAAGGGAAACCTGTTGGTTGACGCAGTGGTTCCACAATGAGGAAAGGTCATCAATCCTTTACTCTTGGAAAACCCCTTTCAGTCCAAGAGATTTACTATAACCTACACCAGAAACTGGTGTAAATTATAGTGCACATCTATGCTTGTTTTCCACCAAGCACAGATTTCGATTTCTGGTAAATCGACAGGCAAAGATATTTGAAACTGCAGTGATCAGTCAACTTTTTTAAATCTGGACAATTACCTTGGTGGCTACTATAGTAGTATGCCATCCTGGGTCTGTCTTATATGCCTCTACCTCTACCTAACTAAAATCACCAAAATCATCTAGAAATCTAGAGTTTATACGGAGAAAGTGTACCTTTATTCTCATATTAGCAGTGACATGTCAAATCTTGCTTTGCATTAATTTTTCATAATTGTCACATGATTGTGATTACACGGAAAGCTCTTATCTACTAAGACCTATAGTAACTGCACCAGGCAGAAGCTTTAATGTCATTCAAGAAACTCAAACCATTGATAAATTAACAAATTTGAGGACCATCAAAGATTAGATGAATAGATAAAAGGCATTTTAAAGAGTTAAAGGAAGAACAAACCCTGCTGTATATGTCAGCAGGTTCAGGTCGTTTTGAGATAAAATCATTATTTATCTAGTACTGTATATCAAAAGCCAAAGCCAATCTCACAAAACTAATTTTAAATCCATGCAAACATTATTGGGATTATTATATTTTTTTTCCATTTGTGAAACAGATTATAGTGATAAGTGCTTACATGGGAATGTACGCTGGAGGTACTAAGGTCAAGATTCTGGCACGATGAAATAAAAAAAGCAGATTTAGCTTATTGTACAGAATACTTCCTTTTTATATACTTATGTTTGGTTTGAGACAGCACACCAGCTGATCTTCAAGAAAAAAATTTCCTTTATTAATTTTTCAAAATCAGTGGTACATACTATAGCAAAGTTTCGGGCCCAAATTTTTTGTCCTTTATCAGGCTGTATAGGACCGATGTCGGATTTCACGGCGTGTTATTTTGTTTTAGATATTCTAACTAGAGATAAGCGAATTTTTCAAAAATTCGATTTGCCGATTCGCCAATTATTTTCATTTTTTATTCGGTTCGATCCGAATATATTTGCAGCAAATTGTGTTAAGAAAAGGCTATTTCCGGGCTGCAGAGAGCCTTTATAGTGGTGTGCCTTGCTGTAACACGCATAGGGAGTCTGCTTTAGTAGTGAAATAATACTGAGAGTCTGTATGACATACAGATGACAGGCGTCGCTCTTAGAATCACTGCACAATTCACTTATTTGGGCAGTCATCAGCTGATTCCACATAGATGTCTACAGAACTTGTTCTAATAAACACTTATACAAGTACAGTCCACCGACAGAGTGGAAAGGGTGTCAGCAGTAAGTTTGACGTCAGAACAAAACCTCCCAAAAAACTGATCCTGTCTGTTGAGCATCCGCCTTCATTCGGTCAGCATTTGGTCAGTAATCCATTAGTACTGCTAATGCCAAGAAAACAGGAGTTGATCCAAAACAGAGATGACACAGGAATGGAATATTTGCATGTCTTCTGTGTTTTGTACCTACTTCTGCTTTTGGCTACAAAATCATAAACCAATTCTGATGGGACCATACAGGCCTTACAGAAAGGATCCATTATGAGTCCATTTTTTCCTTCCTTCTGACAGATCAGAAGAAGGGTCAAATAAATGTTGTCAGCCAGGCCGAAAGGCAAAATAGTGGCCCAGTCATGAAGTTGGGAGGGTGGGAACAGCATGAGAAGTCCACAGAGTGGCGGCAGCATGAGGGGGCCGCATAGTGGCACAATAACAGAGTGTGGATGTGGCAGCAGCAGGAGGAGAACACAGAGCGGTCCAATGACAGAGTCTGGAGGTGACAGCATCAGGAGGCCATAGAGTGGCAAGGTGACATAGTGTGGAGGTGGCTGGCAATACCAGTACTCGCTGAAGATGATGGGTTAAAGAAGGAGCACTTGGCATCAGATGTGTGGCATCAGGGGAGTGACAGTGTCAGAAGAGTAGCTGAGGCAGGTAGCCAGAAGAAAATGATTTCTTTTGTCAAAGTGTTGGTGTGGCACCATGGATGATCTATTCTGATGCATCAGGCATTGGTGGGTGGAAATCCTGACTGATCCATGCCTGATTCATCTTTACAAAGGTCAGTCTCTCCACATTTTGGGTGGACAGGCGAGTTCTTCTTGGCGTAACTATGGCCCCCACCGCACTAAACACCTGCTCTGATGCAACAATACTGACTGGGCAGGACAGCTTTTCCAGGGCAAACTCGGCTAGTTGCGGCAACAAATCCAGTTTGGATGCCCAGTAGTCCAGCGGATCTTCAATGTGGGGTGGCAGGGTACTGTCCAAGTATACCACTACCTGCTGGTTCAGGTCCTGCTCCAGGTCTAGCTGCTGCTGCTGGTGAGTAGTTTCTTCACTATATGGTTGGAGAAAGCTGCTCATCAGCAACTGTAGACTCAGGCTGCTGCTGATGGAGCTGGTACTGCTCCTGCCACCCCACCCCACCCCAGTAGCCATGGCAGTGGAACGTGAGCGCAGAGGGCCCCCCCCCCCCCCCCCAGTCAGACCTGCGGGACAAACTGCCACCCTATTCTCCCGATGATGATGAAGCCCCTAATTCACCCGGCTCCCAAGTGTGTTCAGCTACATCATCATCATCCAGTACTGTCTGCATGTCACTGATGTCCTCCTCAATGGTCTCTGGGTCAGGAGCCTCACCGATTGCACCGCTCCCACGCCACTCTCCTCATCACTACTTGCCTGCCTAGCGGAGGAAGCAGCGGATGTCTCCTCCACATCTTGGCTGGCTAGTAGCTGCTGACTGTCCTCTAGTAGCTCATCCTCGCTGTATAGTAGGGCTGAGCCCACAGCATATAATACACTCTGGATGAGGGAACAGAAAAGGAGAGATGCAGGTTGAGGACAGGTGAGGGAACAGGGCCTCCTCCTAGGCCATGTCAACTAAGCATTGTGTCAGAGGAACCCACTGACTGTTGGCTGGGGATGTCTGATGTCAGTTGAGACGAAGTGGATGACCTAGTCAATCATTCAAGAACTGCTGGGTTGCTGGTCAAGACACGACCACTAAATGACACCGGGAGCTCAGGCCTCTTGCTGCGACCCCTGCTGCCACACCCCCTTACTCTTCTACGACCTCTGTCTGCGCCAGCAACATTTAGTCCTCTGCCACTCCCCTGTACAGTGCCTGGCACTTCTCTGTCTAACATACTGTTAGATCAAATAAATCAGGCATACTCAAACTGTGGACCTCCAGCTGTTGTAAAACTACAACTCCCACAATGCCCTGCTGTAGGCGGATACCTGTAGGCTGCTGGGAGTTGTCGTTTTGCAACAGCTGGAGGGCCGCAGTTTGGGGATGCCTGAAATAAATAAATAAAAAGGAAATTAAAACACCCTAAAAAAACTCTGTAATTTCTCTCACTTCTGCACACAGCGGCTAATAAGCCCTTTTTTTTACCAGTAATACATACCAGAAAGGGCTTTAGAACATATAACTGCACCGCTGACCAGCAAATACATATTTTGTTTCACTAATACATGGCAAAAATGGCTGAGTTACAAATATATTTTTTCTTTTAACGGTAATACACGCCAGAAAAGGCTTTAAAAGATATACAGTAACTGCACCGCTTAACGGCAAATATATTTTGGTTTTGCCACTAATACTCGGCAAAAATGGTTCCAGAACAGATAACACGACAGCCGAACGGCAAATATATTTTGGTTTTGCCACTAATACACGGCAAATATGGATTTAAAAGAGATAACTGCACCGCTGAGTGGCAAATATATTTTTACTTTTTACGGTAATACATGCCAGAAAAGGCTTTAAAAGATATACGGTAACTGCACTGCTAAACGGCAAATATACTGTATTTTGGTTTTGCCAGTAACACATGGCAAAAATGGCTTTAAAAGAGAACTGCACCACCGTCTTGCAAATATATTTTTTTCTTTTTTACGGTAATACACGCCAGAAAAGGCTTTAAAAGGTATACAGTAACTGCACCGCTAAACAGCAAATATATTTTGGTTTTGCCACTAATACACGGCAAAACTGGCTTCAAAAGAGATAACTGCACCGCTGACTGGCAAAAACATTTTTTTTTCCACTAAAACACGCCACTAAAGGCTTTAGAACAGATAAAGGCACCGCTGACGGTCAAATGTATATTTTCTTTTTCCACTAAAACACGTCACACCGGATCGGTGTAAATCAAATTTTTCCGGAAATTCGGATCAAATTCCACTTCGTCAGCTTCGATTCTAACATATAAATACCATATTTTTATATTGTTCCTATAACATAATGATAAAACAGTTTCCAATTACGGGATTAATTATCACTATGTGCAAACTTTATAAGACATTAAAATGTAAATAAAAAAATAGAAAGGAACTAAATACCTTTAAAGACCAGATTTTCTCTTTCCGATGCCAGACACTAGAAAAGCTGCTTGCTTTTTGCAAAAGGTTTCTTTCACAGACAGTGAAAGACCTTAATCCTTGTGAACTAATGGTCCTTATGTGTCATTGCTCAGTCAATTATAAAACTACTATGAGGAAGTAACTCTCTAGTCTCCACCCTATTCTCAAGCTATTGGCTACATTATTTGGCTGAGAAACTTATAATTATTATAAAAATGTAAAGGTATGTATAGCAGTGTTCCCCACCCTGTGACTCAGGATCTTTTTGCAGCTGAAGATAATATTGTGCTCCAGTCATACCATAGAAGTTAAAGAATTACTAGAACTTGGCATCAGATTCAAAACTATAGTATCCCTGCCATTATGTAAAAGAGCATTCCCTCTTGAAAGAAACATGCAATGCAATGGCAGATTAACATTTACATTTTTTACAAACACTTCCTGGTCATTCCTTCTACAGGGCTGGAGATCTTCCAATACACCAAGACAGGTAGTGCAAAAATTACTGTCAATATCAGCCCTGCCTCCTGGGCTGCTATTGGTCTGTGTGAGACTCCTGCTCCATATTTATGCCACTCATAGGTTTGAAACTGATAACAATAAATTTTGGGCTGGGATGATCTTACTGGTTTTAACTGTGGTTCAGATCACCACGTTTTGGGGCCTACTGTCACTACCAGAGCTTTGAGACGTTCTCATAGCTCTGTTTCCACACCCCTGTGATGATGTCACTACTAGAGTTAGGAGGAGTTCTCTTCCCTGTTTCTCCGCCTCTGTGATGAGGTCTTTACTTTTGGTTTCCTTCCTCCCAGCTGTTCCTCCTGTGTTTGATTTCGCTGCCTTTAAATCACCCCTCCTCCTTTGTAGAGGTGCGGATTAAACTCTTCATTTTGAGCTGTATCTCTCGCTTGAGTGTCTTCACCTGTATTACTTCTCTTCACTGGATCTGTGTCCTGCTGATGCGAGTACTTCAGATATCGTCTGCTGACTTCGGATCTGTTTGCACTGCGGCAGCAGCACCTCAGTTAAGTGTACAGACATTGTGTTTATCTGTTCTTTGCTGACTGGATCCGAGGCGACCCCGGTTCCGTCCATATACTGAGCAGGCACCGGTGGCCGTGCCCCTTCCACTATTGTAGGGGTTTCAGTGGTCTTCAGCCTCAGGTACGCGGGCATGTCTCGATCTACCATTCGGATCCGGACATGCGCATAGCAGCTTAGGGAGAGCTTTTAGGGTCTGGCAGGGGTCTCCCTTATTCCTCCCTAGAGTGGGTCCGTCAGTTGTTATTCTCTGTGTACACTCTTGTTGCTCATTTACAGCCGTGATACCTACTTGGAGTGTAAAGATATTTCTTCATAAGCCAACAATGATTCTAGTGGTGAAAAGGCAGCAACGGAAATCAATGAGGTATGATTTTTACATTTTTGCACCATTCTAAGGATTTTGAGAATAATTTGTTTCCCCCAGGAAACCCGTGTAACAGCAGCTGTCCACTCTTTACCACATTTGGGGCATCACAGACTTGAGCGAGATGGCCTGGCTAGTCACACCTCCAGTACCTGTAGACATCACTTGTTGAAGGTTGGCAAACATGCCCCTTCTCTCTTGGTTGACTGGCACTTTTAATCCTACATATTTGGTCAAAGTCTTGCAGTGTAGAATTGTTAGTCTTGGCTCTTGGCATGGTTTGCAGACCCATTAGCTGGGCTGCCTCCAATACTACTGCACAGCCCTCCTGATCCTTTTGATGTGGAGGGGTTAACCCCCTCTTGCAGACATGACTTGTTTCAGCTAGCGGAGATCCGATTTATAATGGGCTGTTCCCCAAAGTACTACAGGTGAAACTCGCAAAATTTGAATATTGTGCAAAAGTTCATTTGTTTCAGTAATGCAACTTAAAAGGAGTTGTATCAATGCAACTTAAAATTAGGATATTGTGAAAAGGTTCAATATTCTAGGATCAAAGTGTCACACTCTAGTCATCTACAGTAATTAATCCATACCCCCTGAGCAAAGGGTACCTGAGATTGTGACTTTGGGGTTTTCATAAGCTGTAAGCCATAATTATCCAACTTATGACAAATAAAGTCTTGAAATATCTCCCATTGCATGTAATAAGTCTATATATTAGTTTCACCTTTTAAGTTGCATTACTGAAATAAATGAACTTTGCACAATATTCAAATTTTTCAAGTTTCACCTGTATGTCCATGTATGCATAAAAGTGAGAAAGCCTTCTACTATGGACCCAATTAATGCCTGCCACAGTGGGTCTCATAGGAAGAGGGAAGATGTTTTTATCTACAGTACCATTGAATGAAATAGGGTAATAGGTTTGTCAACAAACAGATAATCCACATTTTTTTTTTAGAATACCCATGGAAAGGCCATCATTTAACAACTATCAAGTAAAATTACATTGAGTGTTTTTGTATAGTGTTACATCTAGAACAACAATTGATTCCCTTTTGCCTTTTATCTGCTGCCCTTATGCTAAACCTTTGTTCTTACAAAGTTGGTCCAGTGCAGCTCTTTCAACTATCTAGTAGTTTGTAAGCACTTGCAAGTAGGGTCCCCTCTAGAGGTGAGCGAGCCAATTGAGATTTGTTTCAGTTTGGATTTGCTTAATTTTAAAAAAAGTTTGGTTCGGACCTGAATTAATTTGGGACAAACCAAAGTTGCTCAAATTACCCTAAAAGTTGGTATATAGCCCCCTCTAGCTTCCTAGGACTTATAATTTTTAGAACTTTTTATCTCTTTTTGTTCATTTTTTAATACATTTTTTCCCATCCCCCTCCTCAAGCTCTGGAACGCAATGACAGCGATAATAAAGTATGTCTGAGTGACACTGACATAAATAGTTATGGGTAAATGCACATTTGACAATGTTATTATGCAGCATGTTTAAAAAGACACCACATCGGCACATGTCTCATGCTTTTTCATATTCCAAAGCTTCCAAAAATTGTAAGTAGGTAGGCAGACAGACAGACAGCAAGAGTGGCAAGACGGGGCATAGGCAGCAAGGAGAAGTCTATTGATCGCATTGAACCTGCCTGGACTGTGAAATTATGTATTGCAGCCAGGGCCGTCTTTAATATTGATTAGACCCTGGGCAAAAATTTACTTGGGCCCCCTGGATCCCGCCTTCCCACACCTTAGCAGGCAATCACGCCTTCCACCACAACAGACACAAAAAAAATCCACACACCTGGTAGAGTACAGTGAATGACTGTAAACACTTCCAGTTCTGAAGACTCCAGCGGCTCAGGATCAGTGTTCTGGGCAGCTGGGCTCAGGCTGGAAGTGGGCACCGCTCTGCAGGAAGGAGACCAGGGCTCGGCTCACCCTAGTGTTACAGTGCACCCCAGCACCCCACAGTATGCAGTATAGCACCCTATTGTATACAGCACCACACAGTATGCAGTATAGCACCCCACACTATACAGTACCCCACAGTATATAGTAGAGCAGTATAGCAGCCCACAGTATACAGCACCCCACAGTATAAGTATACAACACCTCACTGTATACAACACCTCACTGTATACAGCATCCCAAACTATACACGATACAGCCCCCCACACTATACAGTACAGCAGTATAGTACTCCACACTATATACCGCACCCACAGTATACAGACCCCCACAGTATACAGTACAGCAGTATAGCACTCCACAATATACAGCCCCACACACTATACAGACCCCCACACTATACAGGCCCCCACAGTATACAGGCCCCCACACAGTATACAGGCCCCACACAGTATACAGCCACCCACACAGTATACAGCCCCCCACACAGTATACAGCCCCCCCACACAGTATACAGCCCACCACAGTATACAGGCCCCCACACAATATACAGCCCACCACACAGTATACAGGCCCCCCCACAGTATACAGCCCCCCCACAGTATACAGCCCCACCACACAGTATACAGCCCACCACACAGTAGAAGACCCCCCACAGTGTACAGGCCCCACACAGTATACAGCCCCCACAGTGTACAGGCCCCCCACAGTATATAGCCCCACACAGTATACAGCCCACCACACAGTATACAGTCCCCCACACAAAATACAGCACCCCACTATACAGTAGTTTACATTATATTAACATAACAGCCCCTGTCACCTTTTTCTGATGTAATCTTCACACAAAAAAGCTCCACAGTAAACTTCTGCAACACATGGTGATGATGTCATTAAGGTCCTAGATCACAACGTTAAAGTACACAGACAGCTTGACACCCGGGGCAGTAGCTAGCAGGGCTCAAGAGGCAGCTGCCTTGGGCCCCCCAGGCGCAACTGCCCCTTTTGCCCCTTGGTAAAGACGGCCCTGATTGCAGCACACTGTTGTACATGCAAACAATAGAACTAGGGATTAGGGAATATTTTGGATTACAGTGGCACTATACCTCCTATACATGAAAAATGGAAGCTCTTTGCGCACATTTTTGATCAAACGTTTGTCGGGCCCATCTACGAAAGTCAAGGGGGCTTCTGCAATGGGTACCTAACACTAACAGAACTGCCTCTCCTGGGCCTTAACTAAGCCTACAATGTTCAGGGTGGTGTAGGAGCTAGCTATATTTATACTCTGTTTCAAAGCCCTGGCAGATGGGCTTGTATGGTAGGTATAGTACCACTGTAATCCAAAATAATTTATAATCCCTAGTTCTATTGTTTGCATGTATAATAGTGTGCTGCCATACGTATTTGGTTTGCTATCTGCATTTTAGCTTTATGGATGTGCACCTGGGACTTAGGTGCCTCTTTTTAGATAAGCACTTCCCACCCATCTACAGAGGGCTTCTAAGCAGAGTATAAATATAGCTGGTTCCTACACTGCCCTGAACGTTGCAAGTTTAAATTAGGCCCAGGAGAGGATGTTTTGATGATGTTAGGTACCCATCTGCAGAAGCCACCTTGACGTTGGTAGGTGGGCCAAACATAAATTTACACAAAGCTTCCATTTTTCATGTATAGTAGGTATAGTGTCACTGTAATCCAAAATAATCAGTGATGAACGGCAGGGGCAATATTCGAATTTGCGATATGTCGCTAATATTTTGGCAAATATTTGTCATATATTCAAGAATTTGTGATCTTCAGTTATTATTTTCTTGATTGCGAAAATCGGCAATCGGAAAAATTGCGATAGAAATTTGTGATACGAAAATTCGCAATCAACACTACTCCTAAAGTCAAAGATATTGCAGCCTTCTTGTTGGCCCACAAGCAAGAAGCAGTGAGGGATCATGGGTACTGATGAAAAAAAATCTAGAAATATTCGCAATAAAAATAATCCCTAGTTGCATGTATAACAGTGTGCTGCCATATGTATTTTGTTTGCTGTCTGCACATCAGAGTACAAGGGAGAAATAATGCCATCTAGGAATCTTCGAGCAAGGCTGAGTTCACACCATTAGCTCCTTAAATGCAGCAGACTTGACTAAATGGTATGGCAGCAACTGCACCGCCAGTAACTTGGCTAGGTAGGAATGTGCACCATTGTATTGCTTGGAGCATAGAGTTGTTTCCTAGCCTAGCTGACAATGGAGCGGTGGTGGAGGAGGAGGCGTTTGAGCGGGAGAAGAGGATATGGATGATGATGATGTAAAACTCTGAAGTCACCTCCATGTCATCTTGCTGCAACTGAGAAAAGGAGTGGGAGGAGAGGAGGAGTGGACCATCCAATCCACAGTTTCACCCTCTTTCCCCTCAACTATAATGTTGCGCCTTTCTAAAGTCAGCAAGGACACTGCGGCCTATTACTACTACAACCACGACTACTTATGGCCGGATAGATGGTGCTGCTACTACTACTCACATTATGGCTATGGACCTTTTGTTTGTAATCCTTCAGTAGCCCGGACATTTTTGGGTGTTTCAGATAATGTGCACTACACTGTGTCTTAGTGTAGAAAACACATAAATATGCTGCTAGTTTGAATATAAATAAATTAACAACTTTTGAAATAGTGAAACAGATTTGAGCCTAAATTAATCATCACTCCCAGATACTTTTGTGTGCTACCCTGTGTATTGGTGTAGTAATCATGTATATATGCTGGTTTTATTACATTTAACAACCCCCCCAACTGTTTGGAAACTGAAAATACATAAACGGACGACTGAGGCTTAATGTTCAATTTCAACTTGACACTGGGTTTTGCTGCAGTAATCATATACAGTATAACTGCTGCTTTATTAAATTGAAAGCACTGCCCAATTTTATTTTTTTATTGCAACCGTATGGAAACTCAAAATACATTAACAGGTGACTGAGGCTTGAGGTTCGATTTCAAATTAACAAACAGGTAGATTGCTGCTATACCTTGTGTCTTGTGGTTTAATTACATATAACAATACCAATTTTTTTTTTTATTGCAACCGCATGGAAACGGAAGATACCTAAATGGGCGACTGAGGCTTGACGTTCAATTTCAACTTGACACACTTGACACACAGGTAGATTGCAGCCACACCGTTGGTAAAAGTATTTTCTTGCAGGTAGCCGCTTTTGAGATGCACCTGCACTCCTGATAGCAGGCAAAGCCACAGTTCTTGTCTCCTCTTTCCCTGTCTGTCAGCCACCCTGCTTCTCTCTATTGTACACAACACACACAGTTCTTTTTTTGAAGCCTTTCCCTTCACTGTTTCTGGCAATAGCTTGATTGATTTCTGACTATCCCTGATTGATTTTTCGGATCATTTTCCTGCCCGACACTGTAAGACCCAACATCTGCCATCCGAAAAACAGCAAAGTTTACACTGAACTCAGTTCGTTCCAAATTGGTTTGCTCATCCGCAGTCCCCTCTATTCCTCTATACAAGTTAATTATTAAAGGGAAACTGTCACCTACTTTTACTTTATGCAACATCATTATATGTAAAACTATACCTTTGTCTGGGATAGTGCTGTTTGAGAATGCCAAAAAACAAACTTTTGGGGTCATTTATTAAGATCAGCATTTTAGATGCCAGTCATAATAACCCCTTACTCTGGTGGTGGATCCACCAAAGTTATTTAATAACTTTGGCGCATACACCACCGGTCTAAATGTAAGCCAGTTTCCTTGCTGGCTTAAATTTAGATCATTTTCTACACCTAAAACAGGTGTAGCAAATAATAAATCAGATGGGATCATGAAAATAATCGCTCACAGACAGTTGATGTAACAATAGAAATATCACTGAAGGCAACTTACTTAAACTTAACTTTTAATATATATACCATAAAATACATCCAATAAGACAGGTCCCACCGAGACCAATAAAGCCGTAGTACAGCAAGTGAGTCAGAAAGCTATCACATAAGGAAAGTTAGCAACTAGACAAGACGGGTAACGCAAATGGGACAACACGTAAAAAACTCCAATGTCTGTCCCTATGCTTACCCTAAAAAGATCTGCTTAGCCCAGAGATACACCTTGATGGTGGGAGTACTCTGTCCACGTGCCTCAGCTAGCCTGTCCTTATGCAGCCCTATCCCTTATCTAATACAAAATATACAATACACAATCTGTTATCTGATACAATACACAAAGTCCCAAGTCATGACGCGTTTTCCCTTGTAATAAACAAGGTTCATCAGGGGACAGATGGTGTCAGGCTAATACTGGGATAGCTACCGTAAGTAACCAACAAGAATAGATGAGAATACATAAGATAAGCAACAAAAACCAGAGTGCCCCAAATATGCAGTGGTCTGTGATGAGATAATAGGTTTCTAAGACAGATACACAGTATTATATTCAACTGATTCAGAAATGACCAAAAGATAAAGACCACTAATTCAGATCGATTAACTTATCTCACAAAGATGGAGGTGGACATCATCCTCACACAGACCAGGAGGGCTTTTAAATGTAAGACCTTTGGGAGGGTTAAAGCCCCATCCGTGGATCCAAACTTCCGGACTGCTCATCCCGGTCAGGTGACCTGGGTATGTATAGCCATTGGGTGAGTTATCCCTCAGGCTCCTCCCTACGTTCTCGCCCCTAAGACTCTGATTTAATTCATTGGTAAAGGTAGATTAATATACAGATGCGCTCCACGTCATATACCCGTGGAGCGCCAACAAATATGCTGATCTCTGCTGTAAGAACAGCACCCCAAAAAGCCCTACTTAGGGCTAGAACATCAGTCTGCTTCTTTTTTTTTTTTTCCTGTGTAATCAAATTGCAGTTGCCTGCCTGCCAGCGTGTGTGTCAGGCTCACAGCCCTGCAAGGGCATAAAGTCATCAGCGCAACTCATATCTGGCGTCACATTCGATTACATTTAAAGAAAAACAACAATTTTGACTGTAAATAACTAGCAGTCAGTTGCACACACGTGTCTGTGTGTTTAAGGCCCAGTGCAGTGCATAGTGTCACTTCAGCGCCATTCATATCTGGTGTCACATTTGATTATATTTAAAGAAAAATATATATTTTTGACTGAATAAATAGCAGTCAGTTACACACGTGTTTGTGTGTTTAAGGCCCAGTGCAGTGCATAGTGTCACTTCAGCGCCATTCATATCTGGTGTCACATTTGATTATATTTAAAGAAAAAAAAAAATTTTTGACTGAATAAATAGCAGTCAGTTACACACGTGTTTGTGTGTTTAAGGCCCAGTGCCAGTGCATAGTGTCACTTCAGCGCCATTCATATCTGGTGTCACATTTGATTCCATTTAAAAAAAAAAAACAATTTTGACTGAATAAATAGCAGTCAGTTACACACGTGTTTGTGTGTTTAAGGTCCAGTGCAGTGCATAGTGTCACTTTAGCGCCATTCATATCTGGTGTCACATTCGATTATATTTAAAGAAAAATATATATTTTTGACTGAATAAATAGCAGTCAGTTACACACATGTTTGTGTGTTTAAGGCCCAGTGCAGTGCATAGTGTCACTTCAGGCAACTCATATCTTGTGTCACAGAAGCTTGCACGCATAGTAGAACTTAACTAATCTAAAAAAAATGACAGGCAGAGGCAGGCCACCCCGCAGGGGCCGTCTTGGTCGTGGTGCTGTAATTCCCTTTGGCCCTTGGCCCTAGACTAATGCCCAGTGTTCAGAGGCCACGTACTTTGAACTCGAAAAGTTCTGAGGACATAGTTGACTGGCTAACACAGGACACCCAATCTTCTACAGCTTCCGCTCGGAACCTTGACCCACCATCCTCCTCCAGCTCAGCTTCGGGCACCTCTCAAGTTACCACTCGCCCGCCTGCCGCCACCACCAACTCTAGCACCACAGCTGCTTCACTTGATCTGTCAGAGGAGTTATTTACACATCAGTTGGAAGAAATGAGTGATGCGCAACCATTATTGCCAGAGGATGTAGATAACAGGGATATGTCTCAGTCAGGCAGCATTACACACATGGACGTACGGTGTGATGATGATGATGTTGTACCCGCTGCTGCTTCCTTTGCTGAGTTGTCAGATACAAGTGAAGCGGTTGATGATTACGATGTGTCCGTGGATGTCACATGGGTGCCCGCTCGAAGAGAAGAAGAAGAGGGGGAAAGTTCAGATGGGGAGACAGAGATAAGGAGAAGGAGACGAGTTGGAAGCAGGGGGAGGTCGTCGCAAGGAGCTAGTGGCACAGTCAGACAGCATGTATAGGCACCCGTCGTCAGCCACACAGCATGCCAATCAATGCATGCTGTTGCCACCACCAGAATGCCGTCATTGCAAAGCTCAGCAGTGTGGCATTTTTTTTGTGTGTCTGCCTCTGATAACAGCGATGCCATTTGCAACCTGTGCCAAAAGAAACTGAGTCGTGGGAAGTCCAACACCCACCTAGGTACAACTGCTTTGCGAAGGCACATGATCTCACATCACAAACGCCTATGGGATCAACACATCAATAAAAGCAGCACACAAACTCAAAGCCACCATCCTCCTCCTGGTCCAGCATCTTCAGCGACGTCAACCACTGCTGTCATCCTTGCCCCCTCTCAACCACCCACCACTCGACGTCTCTCGCCTTGAGCAGTTCCTGCTCATCTGCCCACAGTAAGGTGTCTGTCAAGGACATGTTTGAGCGTAAGAATCCAATGTCACAAAGTCACCCCCTTGCCCAGAGCCTGACAGCTGGCTTGTCTGAACTCTTAGCCCGCCAGCTTTTACCATACAAGCTGGTGGAGTCTGAGGCCTTCAAAAAATTTGTAGCTATTGGGACACCGCAGTGGAAGGTACCAGGCCGAAATTTCTTCACACAAAAGGCAATCCCCAACCTGTATTCGATTGTGCAAAAGGAAGTCATGGCATGTCTGGCATACAGTGTTGAGGCAAGGGTCCATCTGACCACTGATACCTGGTCTTCAAAGCACGGTCAGGGCAGGTATACCACGTACACTGCGCATTGGGAAAACCTGCTCACGGCTGCCAAGCATGGAATGTGTGGCTCTGCAGAGGAGTTGGTGACACCGCCACAACTTGCAGGCAGGCCTGCTGCCACCTCCTCTACTCCTCCTACTCCATCCTCTTCCATAACCTCCTCAGCTGAGTCCTCTTCTGCTGCTGCGTCTTGCTCCACATCAACGGCACCCCCCCAGCACCCCAGGGGCTACTTCACATCCCGGATACGACAGTGTCACGCCGTCTTGGGGTTGACTTGCCTGAAAGCAGAGAGTTTTTACCAGCACTACTGTCCGCTCTGAACGCACAGGTGGATCAGTGGCTGACTCCGCACCAACTGGAGATCGGCAAAGTGGTGTGTGACAACGGAAGCAATTTGTTGGCGGCATTGAATTTGGACAAGTTGACACATGTGCCGTGCATGGCACATGTGTGTGATCTGATCGTACGACGCTTTGTGCATAAGTAGAGATGTCGCGAACATAAAATTTTCCGTTCGCAAACGGCAAACGCGTATTTCTGCAAATGTTCGCGAACCGGGCAAACCGCCATTGACTTCAATAGGCAGGCGAATTTTAAAACCCACATGGACTCCTTCTAGCCACAGTAGTGATAGAAAAGTTGTTTCAAGGGGACTAACACCTGGACTGTGGCATGCAGCCGGGTGGATCCATGGCAAAACTCCCATGGAAAATTACATATTTGACCAGAGTTGGATTTTAATCCCTAAAGGGCATAAATCACCTAAAATCCTAAAAAAAAATTTAACAACGTGGTTTAAAACATCCAGTGTGTGTATATGATCAGGTAGTGTAAGGGTTACACCAGCTTCACAGACATTGACAGACCAAACTCCCCTTTTAATGCACCGCAAACAGTCCATTTGCCCAACCCCAAACTTCCCATTTGCACAAGGTTGGATACCAAGCTAGCCATGTCCCGTTCATGTCATTGAAGGTTTCTTCCTCCACCCAGCCACATACAACACCAGGGGTCCCCAAAAGGTGAATTGAATTGATTTTTCGAACGGGGAGAGGGTTAAAAAAACGCTGGCTCCCTCCCCTTTGTTTGAATCCACGCCACGGTCACTGTGTCTGCGTCGTGCAATTTACTGTCACACTCGATATGAGTGGTATTTTCTGTAGTACTATTCTCATCAGTTTAATCCCTGTTACGTCCCATATCTGGGATTGCCTTTTGTGAAAAAAAAATTTGGTCGGGTACCTTCGACTGCCTTCACAGTGACAGACCAAACTCTGATACACCAAACTGAATTAAGTTTAGGAACCGGGAGATGGAAAAAGCTGCTTGGTCGGTCCTTTTACTCCCAAGTTGGGGCACTGCGCGTGCACGGAGCAATGTGCTGTGACACCCTATATGAGTGGTGTCTTAACTAGTACTATTCCTATCAGTTTAATCCCTGTTACGTCCCCTATCCGGGGACGTGTGTCGAATTGATTAATCATTGTCGAATAAACGACATCCTGAAATAATTTTGTTCTGAGCTCTGTACTTGCTTTGTATTGAAATTGATGGGGATTTTTTAAATTGTCTGCATTATTTCTAATAAACTATTAAGAGACGTTATTATGATTTTTTAATTTTATGTATTAAAAACCCATAAAAAGATAAATAATGGTTTTTCTATGAAAAATTATCCAGCCGATTGCTTTTAGTCTGATCATAATGAAGCAACGGCCTTATCTGGGGTGTGGCAACATTGCCAACACACTCATAGAGGTGATGATCGCTTCATTGTGATACGCAAGCCCCTTCACCACAACAAGGTACCGATCACGAAGGGGAATTGACACATGTATGTGCCTTTTTTTTTGTTTTGTTTTTGCAGCCACAGTGCAGCACTAGAGGACAGAAAAATTAGGTATTGTTGCAGCTGCTGTTGTAGCAGCGGCCGGAAAAATTGATGTTTTCCAGGCAGAAAGGTGACTAAAACATTGCGGCTTGAACCCTAGTTGGTGGTGGAGAAGTCACGAAAGTCATCCGGTATGCAGACATTAAATACAGCAGCGTGGGGACCATTTTGAGGCCAAGGCATGTCATCAGGCCTTTTGTTAGTCAAACGTATCCCCCACTGTCAGTCCCTTCGGGATCCATGCCTCATTCATCTTAATGAAGGTGAGTTAATCAACACTTTTTTGACCGAGGCGACTTCTCTTGTCAGTGACAATGCCTCCTGCTGCACTGAAGGTCCTTTCTGATAGGACACTTGAAGCGGGGCAGGCCAGAAGTTCTATCGCAAACTGGGATAGCTCAGGCCACAGGTCAAGCCTGCACACCCAGTAGTCAAGGGGATCAGAGTGTCGATATCTGCAGTTAAGGCGAGGTAGTCTGCTACCTGTCGGTCGAGTCGTTCTCTAAGGCTGGATCCCGAAGGGCTGTGGCGATGTGTAGGACTGAAAAAGCTCTGCATGTCCTCCATCAACAGCACATCTGTAAAGCGCCCTGTCCTTGCCGCCGTGGTCGTGGTAGGAGGAGGATTACTTTGACCTCTTCCCCAGTTAGATTCCCGTTGTGCTGTGACATCCCCCTTATAAGCTGTGTAAAGCATATTTTTTTGTTTGGTTTTGAACTGCTGCATCCTTTCCGACTTTCGGTAATTTGGTAACATTTCCGCCACTTTCTGCTTATACCCGTAGTAGAGTGGCCACCCAGTAGAGGTGGTTCTCCTTCATCCTTTTTATACGAGGGTCCCTCAACAGACATGACAGCATGAAAGACCCCATTTGCACAAGGTTGGATGCCGAGCTACTCATTTCCCGTTCCTCATCCTCACTGATGTCATTGACGGTCTGTTCTTCCCCCCAGCCACGTACAACACCACGGGTCCCAGTAAGGTGACAACAACGAGCACCCTGGGATGCCTGCTGTGGTTGGTCTTCCTCCTCCTCAAAGCCACATTCCTCCTCTGACTCCTCTTCCTCATACTCCTCTTCCAGCGTTGCCGCAGGTCCGGCAAGCGATGATGACAAGGCTGTTTCTGGTGGTGATGGTGACCACAACTCTTCCTCTTCCTCTTCACACTCATCTACAGCCTGATCCAGCACTCTTCGCAGGGCACGCTCCAGGAAGAAAACAAATTGGATGAGGTCGCTGATGGTGCCTTTGGTGCGACTGACTAGGTTTGTCACCTCCACAAAAGGACGCATGACCCTACAGGCATTGCGTATGAGCGTCCAGTAACGTGGCTAAAAAATTCCCAGCTCCGCAGAGGCTGTCCTAGCACCCCGGTCATACAAATACTCGTTGATGGCTTTTTCTTGTTGGAGCAGGCGTTCGAACATTAGGAGTGTTGAATTCCAATGTGTCGGGCTGTCGCAAATCAAGTGCCTCACTGGCATGTTGTTTTGCCGCTGAATATCAGAAAAGTGCGCCATGGCTGTGTAGGAACGCCTTAAATGGCCACACAACTTCCTGGCCTGCTTGAGGACGTCCTGTAAGCCTGGGTACTTACTGTAGACACAAAGCGTTGTACGATGAGATTCAACACATGTGCCATGCACGGCACATGTGTCAACTTGCCCAAATTCAATGCCGCCAACAAATTGCTTCCATTGTCACACACCACTTTGCCGATCTCCAGTTGGTGCAGGGTCAGCCACTGATCCACCTGTGCGTTCAGGGCGGACAGGAGTGCTGGACCGGTGTGACTCTCTGCTTTCAGGCAAGTCAACCCCAAGACAGAGTGACACTGTCGTATCCGGGATGTGGAATAGCCCCTGGGTTGCTGGGGGGATTCAGTTGATGTGCAGCCAGACGCCGCAGCAGAAGAGGACTCAGCCGAGGAGGTTATCAAAGAGGATGGAGTAGGAGGAGTAGAGGAGGTGGCAGTAGGCCTGCCTCGAGTCATGGCGGTGTCTCCAACTCCGCTGCAGAACCACGCATTCCATGCTTGTCAGCCGTCAGCAGGTTGACCCAATGCACAGTGTACGTGATATACCTGCCCTGACTGTGCTTTGCAGACCAGGTATCAGTGGTCAGATGGACCCTTGCCCCAACACTGTATGCCAGAAATGCCATGACTTCCTTTTCAATAACAGAGTAGAGGTTTGGGATTGCCTTTTTTGAAAAAAAAAATTGTCCGGGTTTCTTCCACTGTGGTGTCCCAATAGCGACAAATTTTTTGAAAGCCTCAGACTCCACCTGACTGTGTCAGACGCCTGGCAAGGGGGTGACTTTGTGACATTGGCTTCTTACGCTCAAACATTTCCTTGACAGACACCTGACAGACACATGAGATGGAACTGCTGAAGGTGAGAGGCGGGGGTGGCGGGTGGTTGAGAGGGGTCAAGGAAGATAGCAGTGGTTGACATGGCTGAAGATGCTGGACCAGGAGGAGGATGGTGGCTTTGAGTTTGTGTGCTGCTTGTACTCATGTGTTGATCCCATTGGCGTTTGTGATGTGAGAACATGTGCCTTCGCAAAGCAGTTGTACTGAGGTGGGTGTTGGACTTCCAACGACAAAGGCAGACACACAAAAAAAATGCTACATTGCTGAGCTTTGAAATGACAGCATTCTGGTGGTGGCAACAGCATGCGTTGATTGGCGTGCTGTCTGGATGACCCCGGGTGCTGATACATGCAGTCTGACTGTGCCACTAGCTCCTTGCGACGACCTCCGTCTGCTTCCAAATAGTCTCCTCCTTCTCGCTGTCTCCCCTTCTGAACTTTCCCCCTGTTCTTCTTCTCTTTGAGCAGGCACCGACGTGGAATCCACGAACACATTATCATCAACCACTTCACTTGTATCTGATACCTCAACAAAGGAAGCAACAGCGGGTACAACATCATCATCATCATCACACTGTACATCCATGAGTGTAATCCTGCCTAACTGAGACATATCCCTGCTATCTACATCCTCTGGCAATAATGGTTGCGCATCACTAATTTCATCCAACTGATGTGTAAATAACTCCTCTGACGGATCAAGTGAAGCGGCTGTGGTGGCTGTGGTGGTAATGGTGGTGGTGGCGGGCAGGAGAGTGGTAACTTGAGAGCAGGTGACCGAAGCTGAGCTGGAGGAGGATGGTGCGTCAAGGTTCTTAGCAGAAGCTGCTGAAGATTGGGTGTCCTGTGTAAGCCAGTCAACTATGTCTTTCGAATTATTTGAATTCAGGGTACGTGGCCTCTGAACACTGGGCATAAATAAATATAATCGCAACTGCGATTATATTTATTACAGAGAAAAAATAAATGGACTTTTTTTATCTGCAAGGTATTGTGACACCCTGTAACGGTAGAAATGGTGGCCTGGCCAGTGGCCACAGTATATTCTGTAGGCCTGACACACTGGCTTGCAACTGCGATTATATTTATTACAGAGAAAAAATTAATTTACTTTTTTAATCTTCAAGGTATTGTGACACCCTGTAACGGTATGAGTGTTGGCCTGGCAAGTGACCACAGTACAGTCTGTGGGCCTGACACACACTGGCTTGCAACTGCCATTATATTTATTTACAGAGAAAAAATAAATTGACCTTTTTTATCTGCAAGGTATTGTGACACCCTGTAACGGTATGAGTGGTGGCCTGGCCAGTGGCCACAGTACAGTCTGTGAGCCTGACACACACTGGCTTGCAACTGCGATTATATTTATTACAGAGAAAAAATAAATTGACTTTTTTATATCTGCAAGGTATTGTGACACCCTGTAACGGTATGAGTGGTGGCCTGGCCAGTGACCACAGTACAGTCTGTGGTCCTGACACACACTGTCTTGCATCTGCTATTATATTTAATACAGAGAAAAAATTAATTGACTTTTTTTTATTTGCAAGGTATTGTGACACCCTGAAACGGTAAAAGTGGTGGCCTGGCCAGTGGCCACAGTACAGTATGTGGGCCTGACACACACTGGCGTACATCTGCGATTATATGTAATACAGAGAAAAAATAAATTGACTTTTTTTTATCTGCAAGGTATTGTGACACTCTGTAACGGTATAAGTGGTAGCCTGGTTAGTGGCCACAGTACAGTATGTGGGCCTGACACACACTGGCTTGCAACTGTGATTATATTTATTACAGAGAAAAAATAAATTGACTTTTTTTATCTGCAAGGTATTGTGACACCCTGTAACGGTATGAGTGGTGGCCTGGCCAGTGTCCACAGTACAGTCTGTGGGCCTGACACACACTGGCTTGCAACTGCGATTATATTTATTACAGAGAAAATATAAATTTACTTTTTTTTATCTGCAAGGTATTGTGACACCCTGTAACGGTATGAGTGGTGGCCTGGCCAGTGGCCACAGTACAGTCTGTGGGCCTGACACACACTGGCTTGCAACTGCGATTATATTTATTACAGAGAAAAAATAAATGGACTTTTTTTTATCTGCAAGGTATTGTGACACCCTGTATGAATGGTGTGCACACAGTACAGTCTGTGGGCCTGCAGCCTCTCACACATTGGCAGGCAACTGCAACATATATATATATATATATATATATAAAAAGAAAAAAAAAAGCAGACTGATGTACCAGCCCTAAAAAGGGCTTTTTGGGGTGCTTTCAGAACGCTGTCCTTACAGCAGATGAGTCTGTGGACACAGAACACTGCCCTAGCTATCGATTTCCCTATGAAATCAGCAGCAGCTACACTGTCCCTCCTCTCACTAATAATGCAGCTTCCGAATGATTCTAAAATGGATTCTGTCCAGGAGGTGGGAGTGTCTGGGAGGGAGGGTCTGCTGCTGATTGACTGGAATGTGTCTGCTGACTGTGAGGTACAGGGTCAAAGTTTGCTTAATGATGATGTATAGGGGGCGGACCGAACATCGCATATGTTCGCCCGCTGCGGTGAACGCAAACAAGCCATGTTCGCCGTGAACTGTTCGCCGGCGAATAGTTCGGGACATCACTAGTAGTATGGTCTCCAGAGTGTGAGGAAGCTTTCCAGAAACTCAAGCTTGCATTAAGTAAAACCCCTGTATTGGCGGCATTGGATCACGCTAAAAGATTGAGATGAGTACGGCCAGGCACAAGAGACTTTTTACAACTAATTTGTGCTATGTTGGGATGTTAAATGTCTATGAGTATTGTAAACGGTGGGACATTGTATACGTTGAGTAGTGAGGTCTGTTCCATTGTTTCTCTGTGTGTATTGGCGATTGCCCTCTGTCGTGAGAGATAATTGAATTACAACTCGGTTGTCTCCAGGACAGAGGACATTGTGTATTATCCTGCCTGTGGTGATTATGTTAACCATGGTGTACCATGATTGTATCACAGGCAGAGGGGAGGATTCTATGTGGGTTTTAGCCTTTGTGTTATTGGTTAATTTATGTTTGTTGTGGCTGTCTCCCTTTCATGGGAGCAGGGCATAAAAGAAATGATTCAACTGCTAATAAAGTGTCACTGATTTTACCCCTACATGTAGTCTCGGCTCATGTTTGGGGGACTGGGATCTTCTATTCGCTTTATTATGGATTATCGGCTGTTTGTTCGGGAGTAAGCTGCATAAGGGCTCATCTGTATTATATGGATTCCTTTACAGCCACCATTTGCCTTACGCAGTGCAACACATCTACATCGCATAGAGTTGATCAGGTTGTTGATTGTGGCCTGTGGAATGTTGGTCCCCTCCTCTTCAATAGCTGTGCGAAGTTGCAGAATATCAGCAAAACTGGAACACGCTGTCGTATACGCTGATCCAGAGCATCCCAAACATGCTTAATGGGTGACATGTCCGGTGAGTATGCTGGCCATGCAAGAACTGGGATGTTTTTAGCTTCCAGAAATTATGTACAGATCCTTGCAATATGGGGCCGTTCATTATCATGCTGCAACATGAGGTGCTGGTCGTGGATGAATGGCACAGCAATGGGCCTCAGGATCTTGTCACGGTATCTCTGTGCATTCAAAATGCAATCAATAAAATGCACCTGTGTTCGTTGTCCATAAAATATGCCTGCCCATACCATAACCCCACCACTATCATGGGCCACTTGATCCACAACGTTGACGTCCGCAAACCGCTCACCCACTCAATGCCTTACACGCTGTCTGCCATCTGCCCTGAACAGTGAAAACCGTGACTCATCCTTGAACAGAACGCCTCTCCAATGTGCCAGACACCATCGAATGTGAGTATTTGCCCACTCAAGTCAGTTACGACAACGAACTGCAGTCAGGTCCAGACCCCGATGAGGACGACGAGCATGCAGATGAGCTTCCCTGAGATGGTTTCTGACAGTTTATGCAGAAATTCTTTGGTTATGCAAACTGATTGTTGCTGCAGCTGTCCGAGTGGCTGGTCTCAGACGATCATGGAGGTGAACATGCTGGATGTGGAGGTCCTGGGCTGGTGTGGTTACACGTGGTCTGCGGCTGTGAGGCCGGTTGGATATACTGCCAAATTCTCTGAAACGCCTTTGGAGACGGCTTATAGTAGAGAAATGAATATTCATTGCACGGCAACAGCTCTGGTAGACATTCCTGCAGTCAGCATGTCAATTGCACGCTCCCTGAAACGTTGCAACATCTGTGGCATTGTGCTGTGCGATCAAACTGCACATTTCAGAGTGGACTTTTATTGTGGGTAGTCTAAGGCACACCTGTGCAATAGTTATGCTGTCTAATCAGCACCTTGATATGCCACACCTGTGAGGTGGGATGGATTATCTCGGCAAAGGAGAAGTGATCACTAACACAGATTTAGACAGATTTGTGAACAATAATTTAGAGTAATGGGTCTTTTGTGTATGTAGAACATTTTTCAGATCTTTAAAGGGAACCTGTCATGTGGATACTTGATTATAATCTAACTAATTATATACAATTATTAACTACTAAAAAGTACCTTAGATGTATTCACTTACTGGTGTGACAGATGGTTACCTCATAATATACACACAAAGATGCCACATGCCGCATGCTAATGAGCTGATTTGAGTCCAGTGTGATGTCAGTGAGTCCAGCGTTTTTTTTAATTCAGAGCTATAGCCACTCCCCTGCCCACCTGCTGCTGATTCATATGGAAAAAAAAATTGTCAATCAGCAGCAGGTAGACAGGGAGAGTCAGGAGCTC
Organism: Bufo gargarizans; assembly: GCF_014858855.1. Lineage (NCBI taxonomy): Eukaryota > Metazoa > Chordata > Amphibia > Anura > Bufonidae > Bufo > Bufo gargarizans. The sequence continues at coordinate 546,051,054 of NC_058081.1, forward strand.
ATGAATATTCAGGACTCATCATTATGAGTTGGAGCTTTTTAATACAAGATGTTGGCAGATTGACTGGGTCAATTAAAAAAAGTGAGCCAGCATTTTGCTAAGTTAGGACACCATAAAACTGGTGACAGGTTCCCTTTAATTTCAGCTCATGCAAAATGGGAGCAAAACCAAAAGTGTTTTGTTTTTATATTTTTGTTTGCTATATATATATATATATATATATATATATATATATAAAAAGAAAAGAAAGGCAGCACTCCAATTTGTGATGGAAAAAAGTGGATGGTTTATTCACCCATCTAGCAGCAACGTTTCAGCTCTCTCATTGGAGCCTTTGTCCAGCTGAATAACATGTGCATAATAACATATATAAATAGTGCCAGTGATTAACAGATTACAAATTGATCCATAATGTAATAAAGTGCAAATGCATAAAGTGCAAATGACATGAGTGTAATAGTAAAAATTCCATAGCGTGATTCGTACAGTGCAGAATTGCCAAAAATACATAATTAACAATCAAATGTGATTAGTGAACAGGTGTGTTACCATTATACATCAATAAAAATTATTAAAAACCTTTGAATGGATCGCATTAGGCCAGAGAGACTTGGTGGGAACTGTTGGCGTCCGGAAAGAGTGTCGGCGCATGCGCCATTCCGTCCGCTATTGCGAGACTCACAGTACTGATAAACGGCATAAGGACCACAACAAAGATGGCCACTATTGAACATCGCATTCGGGCGCATGCGCGTGCGAGCTCAGCCACCCATCTAGAATTGACAGACACATATACAGTGTCAAAAGCACTGCAGTGTACAGCAGATAAGGTTGATCCATACATCGGGGACCAGCAGATCAATGCCGGCCACCAAATAGGACAGCTGTATCAGGGTGATACGGTGGCCACACCACTAACACCCCGATGTCCAGAATTAACAGCATATCCACTCCGTGTCACTAGCCACCATGTAGTAAAATGGGTCCACAATACTGTGAATCCACCACTCTTGCCAGTGGGAAGGACACGGACCCACTGCATCGGGGCTCATGATATATTAATGTTACATCTGACAGCAACACCCGTCTGAACAGATGCCACCCAAGTCCCAAAAGGGGCTGGAGTCGCACCAAAATGGAGACAGGGGCTGTCTCTGAACAGTGGCTCAACATGATAGAATGATAAAGAAAAATGTAAAGAAGGATCGCCAGCACAGTTCCTCCCGTCTTTGCCATACGTGACCATTCGTAGTATATATTCAAAAATAATATCCTACAAAGAGGAAAGAAAAACCAGTTTAATATATACAGACGTGGACAAAATTGTTGGTACCCTTTAGTCAATGAAAGAAAAAGTCACAATGGTCACAGAAATAACTTTAATCTGACAAAAGTAATAATAAATTAAAATTCTATAAATGTTAACCAATGAAAGTCAGACATTGTTTTTCAACCATGCTTCAACAGAATTATGTAAAAAAATAAACTCATGAAACAGGCATGGACAAAAATGATGGTACCCCTAGAAAACACAGAACATAATGTGACCAAAGGGACATGTTAATTCAAGGTGTGTCCACTAATTAGCATCACAGGTGTCTACAACCTTGTAATCAGCCATTGGGCCTATATATATGGCTCCAGGTAATCACTGTGTTGTTTGGTGATATGGTGTGTACCACACTCGACATGGACCAGAGGAAGCAAAGGAAAGAGCTGTCTCAAGAGATCAGAAAGAAAATTATAGACAAGCATGTTAAAGGTAAAGGCTATAAGACCATCTCCAAGCAACTAGATGTTCCTGTGAGTACAGTTGCACATATTATTCATAAGTTTAAGATCCATGGGACTGTAGCCAACCTCCCTGGACGTGGCCGCAGGAGGAAAATTGATGACAAATCTAAGAGACGGATAATCCGAATGGTAACAAAAGAGCCTAGAAAGACTTCTAAAGAGATTCAAGGTGAACTTCATGCTCAAGGAACATCAGTGTCAGATCGCACCATCCGTCGTTGTTTGAGCCAAAGTGGACTACATGGGAGACGACCAAGGAGGACACCATTGTTGAAAACGAATCATAAAAAAGCAAGACTGGAATATGCCAAACTACATGTTGACAAGCCACAAAGCTTCTGGGAGAATGTCCTGTGGACAGATGAGACAAAAATCGAAGTTTTTGCCAAGGCACATCAGCTGTATGTTCACAGACGAAAAAATGAAGCATATCAAGAAAAGAACACTGTCCCTACTGTGAAACATGGAGGAGGCTCTGTTATGTTCTGGGGCTGCTTTGCTGCGTCTGGCACAGGGTGTCTTGAATCTGTGCAGGGTACAATGAAATCTCAAGACTATCAAGGAATTCTAGAGAGAAATGTACTAGCCAGTGTCAGAAAGCTTGGTCTCAGTCGCAGGTCATGGGTCTTGCAACAGGACAATGACCCAAAACACACCGCTAAAAACACCCAAGAATGGCTAAGAGGAAAAAATTGGACTATTCTAAAGTGGCCTTCTATGAGCCCTGACCTCAATCCTATTGAGCATCTTTGGAAGGAGCTGAAACATGCAGTCTGGAAAAGGCACCCTTCAAACCGGACACAACTGGAGCAGTTTGCTCATGAGGAGTGGGCCAAAATACCTGCTGAGAGGTGCAGATGTCTCATTGACAGTTACAGGAAGCGTTTGATTGCAGTGATTGCCTCAAAAGGTTGCGCAACAAAATATTAAGTTAGGGGTACCATCATTTTTGTCCATGCCTGTTTCATGAGTTTATTTTTTTACATAATTCTGTTGAAGCATGGTTGAAAAACAATGTCTGACTTTCATTGGTTAACATTTATAGAATTTTAATTTATTATTACTTTTGTCAGATTAAAGTTATTTCTGTGACCATTGTGACTTTTTCTTTCATTGACCAAAGGGTACCAACAATTTTGTCCACGTCTGTAGCACATGTTGTTTTCCATATACACAATCAGAACAGAAGAGAACAAACATGATTGATGACTAGACAACCCTGAACTCCACATTTAGGCCCTGTGGCTTCAAAGTACCAAGTGTATAGATCCAATAGAGCTTGCGTCTCTTCAGTAATTTAGCTCGATCACCTTGAGGGGGATATCTGCTCCAAAATTCTAAAACGCAAATCATTTTGTGTATGTTTAGCTTCGGTAAAATGTTTTGACACAGGCAGATCCATTTTTTGTTTTCTAATAGAGTATCGGTGTTGGTTGAGACGGGTTTTAACGTCCCACAGGGCCAGTTCTAGGTGAAATGAGGCCCTAGGGAGGAAAACAATAAGCCCCCCCCCCCCCCCCCACATGACACTTGCTGACTTTAACGTCCCATATTGTAAACAAATGCAAGTGGCAAAGCAACATGTACAAGTAAAAATCCCCCCAAATGCACATTTCTCCAGTCCAACTGACTCCAAACAGAACCAGGGCGGGCTAGTACACTGGCACGGGTGAGTTGGTGCCTGGGATGGATCCGATCCAGTTTAATCAACCAACCTACCAGACTGGGATGGATCCCGATCCAGTTTAATCAACCAACCAGTTACTGGTAGGTTGGTTGATTAAACTGGATCGGATCCATCCCAGGCACCATCTCACTCATCCCAGTGCCAGTATACTAGCCCGCCCTGGTTCTGTTTGGACAGTTGGACTGGAAAAAAATGTCCATTTGGGGGTGTGAGGGGGCCAGTTACTGGTAGGTTGGTTGATTAAACTGGGTCGGATCCATCCCAGGCACCATCTCACCCGTCCCAGTGCCAGTATACTAGCCCGCCCTGGTTCTGTTTGGACAGTTGGACTGGAGAAATGTGCATTTGAGGGGGGAGGGAGGGGGCCAGTTACTGGTAGGTTGGTTGATTAAACTGGGTCGAATCCATCCCGTCTCAGTGCCAGTATACTAGCCCGGCCCGCCCTGGTTCTGTTTGGACAGTTGGACTGGAGAAATGTGCATTGGGGGGGGGGCAGTTACTGGTAGTACCAGTAACTGCCACCCCCATCCCCCCACCCCCCAAAATGCACATTTCTCCAGTCCAACTGACAGAAGCAGGGCCGCAGGGGGGCTAGTAGTACACTGGGACGGCCCGGACGGGTGAGATGGTGCCTGGGACTAAGTCAGTGAGTGGGAATCTGGGAATGGATGGATGGATCATGGATCCGATCCAGTTTAATTAACAACAAAACAATATAACCAATGAACCTACCAGACAGAGACTGTAACTGTAACTGGTCTGTGATGATTGACTTCTGTAGACTGGACTTGGATTCTTGGAAGCAGTTGAAACTTCAGTGGAAGTTTGGAACTTGGCTGGGGGCTGACTGCCTTCTGACTGTGGGCGGCGGGCCTTCTCTGGCGCTGCTGGCAGAGTCAGACTGGGCTGTGGCTGGCTGCCAATGGCGCTTGCTTTGCTTGCTCCTTCAATCCAAGTTCTCTGCTCGGGGGGGGGGGGGCAGAGTCTGTGGCAACGTACGTCAGCTAGACGCTAGACGTGCCTGCCTTGCCTGTGCCGTGCATGCCGCTGCTCCAGTCTCAAATCTCTTAAAAGAGACAAGCAGCGCAGAGCAGGCACAGCGGCCGCCGCCGCCCGGCGGGGGACCCCTACATTACAGACTCCAGCCCAATTTTAATTACATTACTGCAGCGCCGTCTCCACCCAGCGCCACACAGGCACAGAATAGAATTATAGATATAGTAGTAGTTGCGGCCGGGCCGGCGCTGGGGGTCCCTTGCCTCTATGGTAGAGCCAGCCCTGACGTCCCATGTGGACTCACTGATGTATAAAAGGTTACAGGGGCACATCAACAAATAGATAACATAAGACGAATCACATGTTAAATATTGTCTGATTTTAACCCTCTGCCCAGAGACCGGGTGAACAAATAAGTCACCTCTCAACATCAATTTACAATTAACACAGTTATAGCAAGGATAGCAACCCTTGCGGGTAGAACCAAAATATGTCTCACACGTCTCCCTGGAGGAGCCAATGTCAGACTTCACCAGTCTGTCACCTAGATTAGGACTACGTTATGAGCATAAAGGTAAGGATTTTAATTCCACCACCTTTTCAAAATTGCTAGTTAGAATTTGCCAATGTTTTTTAATTATAGCAGCAATCCTATCACTATTGGTACTGAACTCCGACACAAAAGGGATCCGGGCTTGGGAACATTTGGTGTCACCTAATCCCGCCTTGATGGTCTCTTTAGTAAGAGGTTTAATTCTATTCACATGTTCTCGAATTAGTTTTTTTGGGGTATCCACGTGTCTACTTTAGCTGGATCTTGCACAATTTTCTTAAAGGGAACCTGTCATGTGGATATTTGATTATAATCTAACTAATTATATACAATCATTAACTACTAAAAAAGTACCTTAGATATATTCACTTACTGGTGTGAAAGATGGTTACCTCATAATATACACACAAAGATGCTGCATGCTAATGAGCTGATTCGAGTCCGGCGTGATGTCATTGAGTCCAGCGTATATTTAATTCAGAGCAGTAGCCACTCCCCTGCCCACCTGCTGCTGATTCCTATGGAAACAAACTGTCATTCTGCAGAAGATGGGCGGGGAGAGTCAGGAGCTCATGAATATTCATGATTCATCATTATCAGCTGGAGCTTTTCAATACAAGATGTTGGCAGATTGACTGGGTCAATTAAAGAAAGTGACCCAGCATTTTGCTTAGAGAATCAGTCACTTATTTATGTTGCCCTTAGTTAGGACACCATAAAACTGGTGACAGGTTCCCTTTAACTCTGAGGAGTTGACTAAAAGGAAGTGACCTTATGATGGGTTTTGGATGGTGACTCTCAAAACGCTATATATTAAACTGCTTTTTCTTTTCTCTTTGTAGGATATTATTTTTGAATATATACTACGAATGGTCACGTATGGCGAAGACGGGAGGAACTGTGCTGGCGATCCTTCTTTACATTTTTCTTTATCATTCTATCATGTTGAGCCACTGTTCAGTGACAGCCCCTGTCTCTCCATTTTGGTGCGACTCCAGCCCCTTTTGGGACTTGGGTGGCATCTATTCAGACGGGTGTTGCTGTCAGATGTAACATTAATATATCATGAGCCCCGATACTCAAGTTACAATGGTTTCAACATATAATGGTCGTCCTGGAACCAATTAATATTGTAACTTGAGGGACCACTGTACTGTAGCTATAACAAACAGCATGTTTAAAAACCACTGCACCATTAGATTTGTTATGCTTTTTTAATTTAAAAAACATTCCAAAAATAGTCCATTTTTTGGGGCAGCTGCTGGTGTTTATTGGATAATGCAGTGGTGTTCCAAAAATGTACCAAAAATATACACTGCTGTTGACACAATAAAATATGCCTATATACGTTTTTTGTACACTTATAAATGGTATTATAAATATTGCAACAATATGGCACAATAAGATGTCCCCTGGAAGCAACCAAAAAATATAGTACACTGTTTTTGATGCAATAAAATATGAAAATTGTGATGCTCACTTTTAAATGGCATAAAAATTGTAACAGATTTTTCGGAAAAAGAAATACAGGAGCAATAGGACGTCCCCTGGGTGCAATCAACATATGCACTGCTGTAGACACAACAAAAATACTCTTATTGCACAAGTAAAGGCTATAGAAGTTTTGCAATAGGTATTTGGACAAAAAAGGCTGGCTCCTGAGCTCTTTAAAAGCTCATGTGTCTTCTGTGGTGAAGCACATGAAGCTATGAACAGCCACAGCCCTGGTGTCATGTTTCAGTGGTAGGAGGGAAAGGGGTGAGGAGAAAAGGCCTGGAAACTAGGGAAAGACGCTGGTCATCTCCTAGAGAAACCCTAATCAAAGTCCTGACTAACTGCAAGTATGAACTGACCCCAGAGGTAGGTGAGTTCATAGATAGGAACCTAAAGTCCTAATTCACCCTGTAGGACCCTGGTACTAATGTCAGGACAAGAGACAAACTGTTCTTCCAAAAGGTAGGATGAACAGGAGTCTCACTCATGCCTAAATGCAAATGAAATGAAAAAAGCAACACACGATACCTGTCACGTAGTGATGTGGGAGGGAACACCACACCAAAAACAGGAGGGAAGGAAAATGGAACTAGGCCTCAAAGCTATGGAAAGGGAACCGGTCACCACCTATGGAAACCCTAATCCTAGCCCTGACTCCTATCCGTGTGAAGGGACCTTGAGGGTAGGAATGTTCATACACTAGAACCTAAGAACCTGGAAACTCTGAATCACCCTAGAGTAGTGTCTGGGCTAGAGATGGCCTGTTCCTTCCAATATGAAAGAACCAGAGGGGAAACAACAAAATATGAAAGGGAAGTAACACTTAACTTCTGAAGTAAATGGACGTGCAGGAACTCAGAAGAGGACCATACACCAGCACTTCCAATACCAAACTGAAGCTATCAACCGCATAGCAAGATGGGTGAATCCAGACTAAATAAAGGAGTTGAACAAACACTAAGCACCTGAGACAAGAGGTGTGGTCATTGCCAGCAACAACACTGAAAGCAAATGAAACCAAAGGGGTTGTTAGATCACATCACGTGCAGCCAGTCTCTAAGATCTTCTGACACCCGTCACGTTAGAGACCGGGCATTTCTTAAGAATTGAATTGCATAAACTTCAGATTCTTTTGGTAGAATAATGTTTGAGAAATTAATGACAAATCTGATTAATTGAGAATGTTTTATATTATCCCTAGTAGTATTCTTTATCAAATAACAATTCTGAAGAATCTTTTAAAATGTATTGTGATTTTCTTTTATTATTTCTCTTAAAATTAATGTATAACTTGACAAGTGGGTGTTATCATTCCCTCCATCAATAGGATGTGTCCTTACACAGTCTGATTAATTATCAGCCTGAAGGAACCTTAAATATGAAAATAATATTTTTTTCTCAGTAACGGGGTATAGATAAAATCAGGCATACAGGAAATCAGAAATGCAGAGAGGGATCAGGTAATAGTCCATCCAGCACTCTGAGAGCCTGACTGATAGTTACACAGTCTGACCCTACCCAATATGTGCTGGCAAAGCTAGGAACCCACCATATTGGCAGGTAAATGGTACAATACCTAGTGCAAACTGTTCTGCTCCTGGCCTTATAAACAGCATATTGAATACCCAAAAATTTGCATAGGTTTCATATCTGGGTAATTTTAAAGGAAATAAAACTTTAAAGCAGCTGAAAATAATAACTTCAGTGAAGTCTTCATCCTTTTCAATTGATATACATGTGACCCGTTGTAGGGGTCCTGAAAATGTGCATTAACATCAGAAATTTTACTGCCCACTTGATATGTCATTGAACATACAACAATTAAAGTTTTTTTTAGTAAAGTATTTCCATTTGTATATGTGTAAATAAACATGCAAATTGTCATTCATATGTAAAGAATGTTAACTGACAATCAAAAAATAAGGTAAAAATGTACAGATATCGGACAGGCATTCAGAAAGTGTGTGTATATACTACACCTTCATAACAAGTGATATCCTCATATAAAACTTATTCCAGGATGACCACAGAGACCACACATGTTGATTTAGCATTTTTTATCATGGATGTTTTAATTCAAATAATACAAAGTCAACTATTTGTAATTGATAAGGAGTACAAAGTTTGGAACCATAAAATCGATTTTGTTTTTGTGTTAATAGGCATGTATTCAGTCTCCTCTGCCTGGCATTATCTCCTCAGTGTCCCAGGACTTTACAACTTTGCATTATTAACCCCTTAGATACCAGAGTTTTTTTTAGTTTTCATTTTTCTTCCCTGTCTTCACAGAGCCATAACTTTTTTTTCTTTTTCGTTCATATAGCTGTATAAATTGTTTGCAGGACAAGTTGTACTTTTTAATGCCACCATTTAATTTGGCATACAAAGTAGTGGGAAGCAGGAAAAAAAGTCCAAATAGGGTGGAATTGAAAACAAAATTCTATTAAGCTACAGTTTTACGGGTTTAGTTCCTGCGGCGTTCCCTATGCAGCAAACCTCTTGGTAAATACGATTACTAAAATACCATATATGGACCCCCATAACTTTTTATAGTTATGTCTACTGAGCTGCTTAGTAACTAATTTTTTTACGAGACAATCTGTAGTTTATTGATGCCATTTTGGAGTGGGTGTGTATTTTTTTAATCACATTTTATAAAAAATGTTGTGGTAAGTGAAGCAATGAAAAAATTGCTGTATGGGATAAATAATTTTATATTTTAATAATATGGGTGTTTTTGGATGGGGCAATGCCCACAATGTTTATTTTTTTATTGTTTATGTTTTTTATTATTAACAGTTTTTATTGTTTTTCCATATAGACAGAACAATCAATGATGCATTGTCACTGTCAATACAAAGATATCAGTACAGTATTTACAATTCAAAAGTCTGGTACAGACAGTGAAATCAAACCAAATAAAACCAAACCAAAGGGTATGCATAAACAGATTATCATAGAAGTAATTGGTGATATAGAGATACAGCTTTTACTCCATTAACGTAAAAAGTGGGCGGGACCGGTGTGTCCCTCAAGGAAATTGACTGTATTCTTTTCAGGGGTCCCAAATCGATAGAAAAATAGATCGGGTGCACAATTCTTTATAGGAGATTTGCTCAAGTCTATAGAACTGATCAACTTTGTTGATCCAGTGATCAATACTAGGGACCTCTGAAGAAAGCCAACATCTCTGGATATCTTAACCTAGCAGCTGCGAGTAAGAAAGAAAAAAGTGATGCTCTATGGGCACCCACCCCCCTAATGCTAAAGGCCAGCGAAGCCAACTCGGGAGCATTTGAAATAGGTACGGCAAATCTGATTGCTCAATCGGACAATTTTGGACCACCAGACATGAAAAAACATGCCCTTTTCACTATGGAAACGCCAACAGACATCTGACATGTTGGTAGCATACATGGAGATCTTATCTGGAGTCTTATACCAGAGCATCAAGACTTTATACCCATTTTCTTGAATGCAAATACATCTAGAAAGTCTATGGGGTACGATAAATAGCTTTCGAATCTCAGAGGGAGAGAAGCTTCTCTTCAAATCCTTTTCCCACAGACTCACAATTGCCAGCTTGACATCAGAGGGTGGGGCCTTAAGCATTCTATATATCTTAGATGTAACCTTGGAGGCGACTATACAGCATCCTATCAGTTTCTCAAACCAAGAGATCAAAGTGTGGTGTTGTGTTTTCCTAAGGAGAAGGAGTGATTCTGTTTTGAGAAAGCATAGAAGAAGGATATTAGGGATGGGGGAATTAAAATTCTCTTGGAGAATAAGGTCAGAGCCCATACTACCATCCTGGTCAAGTAAATCAAATATAGGTAAAGTAGTCGAACGAACTCAAAGAGATCGGGCAGCTTTCTTTAAATTCTTTAGGAGCTAAGGGTATGATGTCTTTCACTAGTAGAAGTGGGAAGGAAGTGTCAAAGCCCCACAGTTGGCCAAGAACCACTCCCAGACCTTTAATTTGGAACGAATAAATGAAATTGGATATAGTTGCAGGAGCTGGGAGTGGTCTGTTAGCCAGCAACAGGGCCCTGATTGAGACTGGGAAGAAAGTGTCTTCAAGGAGGAGCCATGTTTTATGAGAAGAGTTTCTAAGCCACTCAACTGCCCTACAGAGATGAACGGCTCTCATGTACATTTATGGCCTGGTCCTGTTTTTTATATTAATACAGGAGAATAAGACCCCATTGACCGATATGGATGCTGAGGCGTTGGAGTACATAGCAAAAGTGACTTATATGAATGGGTCAGGGAAGTAAAATTTAGATAAAGTCAATCTAATGTAAGACCAGTCAACTCTATCAAAGGCCTTCTCAATGTCTGTACCTAAGAGGACAAAAGGGATGGTTTTATGGGAGGCTTATTATAAGGCATCCAGAACTTTAGTAGTATTGTCCTTCCCCTCTTGATACATTACAAAACCTACTTGCTCCAGGTGGATCAGACTAGGCAGCAGAGTTTGCAATCTTGTGGCCAACATCTTAGCCAGAAGTTTAAGATCAATGTTCAGCAAGGAGATAGGACGGTAAATTGCACAGGAGGTGGAATCTTTACCTTCCTTTAGGAAAATTGATATGTATTTATTTTTTATGTTAGGGAAGCGGGGGTGATTTTTTTTTTTTTTTTTATGTAACTTTTTTAAAACTAGTTTTTAGCCTCTGTAGGAGGTTACAATATTCACTATTTAGATTTGTTTTAGCTTATACTGTAGATCCATAGAACAACAGTATAAGCTCCATTTGCGGTTATCTTTGGTTGGCCTGCCAACACGTACAGGCCTCCATAGGAACTGCAGCTCTAATATGCTGGGTCTCTTCAGAGAGACTCTGCATTAGAACAAAGGACTTGCTTTCCCCAATCGCTGCATGGGGAGTCAAGCTTGACAAATGCATCTAAAGAGTTAAATGTCTGTGATCAGCATTATTGCCAGTTGAAGATATTAGCCTCAGGTCTCTGCTGTTTAAAACAGCAGAGACCTGCTGACTATGGCGCCTGCTGGGCTTGTGAGCTGGACCCAATACCTAGCTTTATTTATAAACAAGCCTGGCTGCTCTGGAGAGTGATGAGTCACATGCTGCCACACTGTTCAGTCTGCAGTAACTATGCCTACTACACCTCCTGTGGCCATGTGACTACACCCATACATGAATACTGCTGCAAATTGCTGCACTACATCAGTAATAGAGATGAGCAAATTTTTCAAAAATTTTATTTGGACAGTTTGCCGAATTTTCCCAAAAAGATTTAATTTGATCCGGATTTATTTGTGACAAAGCACATAAAAAAACTGCTATTTCCTTGTTGCAGAGAGCCTGTATATCGGTGCAGAACACTTCGCATTGCATAAACATGCATAGGGAGTCTGCTGTGGTAGTGAAATAATACTGTGAGCCAGTATGACATGCAGGTGACAGGCGTCGCTTTTAGAATCACTTCACACTTCACTTATTTGGTCAGTTACAGGGCCAAAACGGACCAAATAACTAAAGTGTGAAATCAGCCTTACAGGTCAATGTTAGCGTCAGGTATGAAGAACCATGCAGTGGCCCAAGATTCTACTATAGAGTGAAAGAGCACACTCGTTTTACCCCGTCATCAGCTGATTCTACATAGATTTCTACAGAACCTGTTCTGTTACACGCTTATAGAAGTAGTGTCCCCCTGACAGAGTGGAGAGGGTGTCAGCAGTAAGTTTGTGTTTGACTTCACTGATTATTTTGCCCTTCTTCTCATCCGTCATAAGAACAGTCATCCATCAGTATTGCTAAGGCCAAAAAAATAAATAAAACTGGAGTGGATCCAAAACATAGACTGTATATTAAAATGCAAGGATAAAAGAGCAATTTCACCCCAAAAGCAAGGATGAATGAAAGTGCTTATAGATAAAATAAATACACCCCAAAACTGGTTGCATCAGACTGCAATTTCACCCCAGAATCAAGGAAGCATGGATGTACTTATATAGAAAATAAAAACACCCTGAAACTGTTTGTATTAGAACGCAATTGCACCCCAGAATCAAGGATTAATGGAATGTACTTATGCAGTGTCCCACTCGGTGCTAGTAGTGGGTCCCTATTTTGTCTGTATTAACCACCTAACTGTTTTGCCTGAGTCCAGCTCGGGCAGTGGGAAAAGTAGCTAACTGGAAGCGGGGAAGGGATGGGCTGCTTTAGATGCTGCTACAGTATCTCCTGAATGGTAGCAGAAACATGCAACTGGTCTTGTTTGAATGCTGACATTCCAGGCTTTTATACAAGACCAGAATAACAGCTAAAGTCTAAGCAACAGAGGAAAAATCACTGTTAGAAATTGAGTCAGGAATAATCACAGGTAAAATCTGTTTTTACTTTCACTTTCAGCTGTATTCACTGCATCCCGATTTCTATCAGCGATATCTTCTCCTGTACTGAACATATTGCTGTCATTCTGGTATTGTCTGAAAGCTTGGAATGTCAGCTTTCAAACAAAATCAGTTGCATCTAAAGCAGCTCTCCTCTGTCCAGTTAGCTACTTTTCCCAAGACTCAGAATCCAGGATCATATTGCAGTACCACAGTCCAGCAAGGGACATAGTGGACTAAAGCCTGTATGAATGAGCTAAACCAAGCCTTTTGTGAGGAATTGCAGCTCTTACCTCATCATTGCGAACCAAAGCACTTTCCCTGTAATTACAACTACCTCAAGGCAATTAGTGAAGTAAAGTTCCAGTTTGTTCATCAGCATTTGACTCTCCTTATTCTTTATTATCCTTAATTGTACCTTATGGTGCTGGCGTCACAAACAACAGGGACCCTTCCTCCACAGCACCTTAAAAACCACACCACCAAGGGCACCTCAACCACTATCTAGCAGGAGTCCCTGGTGCCGGCCCAGGGAGCTCTGTTAACTGTGAGTAAACTACTGCTACACCCACTGGCCCACTATAACTCACATATTGCCCCTGCGGCCCAGTCGCTGCATAAAATTGGTGCCACGAACAGGATAAATCTGTCACCACCAGACATCTGAGAAGCTCTGACAGACGTTCTTCAGAACCTCCTCCTTAAGGTTCCTTTTGTTTTGCTTTCATTTTCTCATCTCATTAGCCTCTCTCAGCTGTCATGTAGTTGCACTGATTGTATCCCTTTAAATCCCTTCCCATACTGCATCAATTTGTGGTTTATACAACTTCCTGGAGTGTGCTGATGCTAGAAACTGTTACTACTGCATCCACAAGATAAGTCTGTTTTCTTTCTTTCTGTTTGCCTGTGGGCTTGATCCTAGGTGACCCTGACTCCCTCCGTATTAAGTGTAGGGAGTCGGTGGTTGTGTCCCCTCACTATTATAGGGTGTTCAGGTGCATACAGTCGAGGAACGAGGATATGCAACTTTCTACCATTGAGATTTTTGCATAGGCTGAGCAGTAAGGGAGAGAGCTAGGGCTCTTACAGGGCTTACCCTCCTGTTTCTTTAGTTTTGGATCAAGTCAGTTTGATCTTCATTTGTGTCTTCTAGTTTTCTGTACACTTTCCGTGACATTATAAACCGCCAAAACCGTCTCAAGCATGGATCCGGTTTCACTTTTGACTGAACACATGCAGGGTCTTTTATTGGAGGTAGCAGATCTCCGTAAAACTGTTTCTCAGTTTCAGGTGACCTGTTCAGCTTGCGTTCATGGAGTTTGTTCTGAGCCTAAGATCTCGCTCCCGGATACGTTCTCCGGGGGTAGTGAGAATTTTGTTCGTTTTAGAGAGGCTTGCAAACTCCATTTTCGCCTACTTCCCCATTCCTCTGTTGATGAGCAGAGGGTGGGGATCATCATCTCGCTGCTCAGGGATAACGCTCAGTCCTGGGCCTTTTCGCTGCCGGTGGGGGCACAGCCCCTCTGTTCAGTGGATGATTTTTTTTTAGCACTGGGTCAGATATATGATGATCCGGATCGTATTGCTCTGGCTGAGTCTAGACTACGTCTTTTATGCCAGGGTAAACAGTCCGCAGAGATATACTGTTCAGAATTTCGGAGATGGGCAGCTGATACTGGTTGGAATGATGCTGCACTCCGAAGTCAATTTTGCCTTGGTCTTTCAGAGGGATTGAAAGATGCATTTGCCTTTCATGAGAGACCTACCTCCTTGGACTCTGCCATGTCTCGGGCCGTTCGTATTGATAGGCGTCTTAGAGAGAGAGGAGAGATCACTCCTTCCTGTCATACTCAGTCCAAGGACAGTGCGGCGGTCTCATTCAGTGCACAGGGGTCTCAGTCGCTCTCAATCCCTTCTGAGCAGGAGCCCATGCAGCTGGGTTTGCTTGCCTCTGACAATAGAACATCCAGCTCTCATAGGAAGGTTTGTTTCTGTTGTGGAAGTATAAATCATTTGGCAAATGTTTGTCCCTCTAGGAGATTCAGGCCGTTTTTTGAGAGTAATAAAGAAACTAAAAGAAAAAAATCCTCTAAAAACGTTCCATCTGTTACTATTGGCAAGGTTGATGTGGAAATGGAAGATTTTCCGTTTGCTTGTAGTTCCCGTTTTGTCCTACTTGACAGGGTGGCGCTAGAGAGCAAGAACATTTTTTGTGAGATTTTTGTAGGTAGTGGAGCAGCTGTCAATCTCATTGATAATCAATTTGCTATAACTCATGGTTTCCAGGTATGCACTTTGGGAAAGGATATACCCGTTTTTGCTATTGATTCCGTTCCACTTTCTCAGAAATCGTTAAAGGGCATAGTTCACAATATCCATTTGATTGTGAGTGATACTCATGTTGAGGATGTGTCATGTTTCGTCCTAAGCGGGTTGCCTACTCCTCTAGTGTTGGGGCTACCCTGGCTCACTAAACATAACCCCACCATTGATTGGCAAGCGAGGCAAATAAATGGTTGGAGTGACTTTTGCAGAGAGAATTGCCTCACGACATCTGTTTCTGAGGTTTCTACTAAGACTGTACCATCTTTTCTCTCTGAATTTTCGGATGTGTTTCCTGAGAGTGGTGTTCAGGACTTGCCCCCTCACAGGGAGTACGGTTGCCCTATTAATCTCACCCCAGGCGCCAAGCTGCCTAAATCTCGTTTATACAATCTCTCCCAACCTGAAAGGGTCGCTATGTGTGCTTATATCTCTGAGAGTCTGAGAAAGGGACACATACAACCCTCGAAGTCACCTGTTGCCGCTGGTTTTTTCTTTGTTAAGAAAAAAGATGGTTCTTTAAGACCATGTCTGGATTTCAGGGAGCTGAACAGTATCACAATTCGTGACCCTTATCCGCTTCCTCTGATCCCGGACCTGTTTAACCAGGTTGTTGGGGCTAAAGTTTTTTCCAAGTTGGATCTAAGAGGGGCATACAACCTGGTCAGGGTCAGAGAAGGAGACGAATGGAAGACGGCCTTCAATACCCCTGAGGGCCATTTTGAGAATTTGGTTATGCCTTTTGGTTTGATGAATGCTCCAGCCGTCTTTCAGCATTTTGTGAACAGCATTTTTTATCATTTAATGGGTAAATTTGTATTAGTGTATCTAGGTGACATTTTGATTTTTTCTCCTGATTTCAAAACTCATAAGGAACACTTACGTCAGGTCTTGCTCATCCTGTGGGAGAATAAATTGTACACTAAACTGGAAAAAAAATGTGTGTTTGCGGTTCCAGAAATTCAATTTCTGGGGTTTCTTCTCTCCGCTTCTGGTTTTCTCATGGACCCCGAGAAGGTCCGCGCTGTGCTTGAGTGGGAGCTTCCTGAGAATCAGAAGGCACTGATGCGTTTTTTGGGCTTTGCCAATTATTACAGGAAGTTTATT
Source organism: Bufo gargarizans (assembly GCF_014858855.1). Lineage (NCBI taxonomy): Eukaryota > Metazoa > Chordata > Amphibia > Anura > Bufonidae > Bufo > Bufo gargarizans. The sequence continues at coordinate 546,067,368 of NC_058081.1, forward strand.
TTGAATTATTCCTCTGTTGTTAAACCACTCACTGATATGACTAGAAAGGGGGTAGATTTTTCCTCCTGGTCGGTAGAGGCGCGTAAGGCCTTTTCTAATATCAAGGAGAGTTTTGCTTCCGCTCCCATCTTGGTACAACCTTATATTTCTCTGTCCTTCATAGTTGAGGTGGACGCTTCTGAGGTGGGTGTGGGTGCGGTCTTGTCTCAGGGTCCCTCTCCTGCCAAATGGCGACCGTGTGCCTTTTTCTCAAAGAAACTCTCCTCCGCAGAGAGAAAATACGATGTGGGAGATAGGGAGTTGTTGGCCATCAAGTTAGCTTTTGAGGAATGGCGCCATTGGCTAGAGGGAGCCAGACACCCCATTACCATGTTTACTGACCATAAGAATCTGGCCTACTTGGAGTCAGCCAAGCGTCTGAACCCGAGACAGGCCAGATGGTCTTTGTTCTTTTCAAGGTTTAATTTTGTTGTCACGTTCCGCCCTGCGGTTAAGAATGTGAAGGCGGATGCCCTGTCACATTGTTTTCCAGGAGGTGGGAAGACCTGGGTCCCATTTTGGCTGAAGGTGTGGTGGTCTCTGCTCTTTATCCTGAATTGGAGGCAGAGGTTCAGGTAGCCCAGTCAGAGGCTCCTGATCTTTGTCCTCCTGGGAGGTTGTTTGTGCCTCTCGCTTTAAGACACAAGATTTTTAAGGAGCACCACGATACTGTCCTTGCTGGGCACCCGGGGGCAAGAGCCACAGAGGATCTCATCGCTCTGAGATTCTGGTGGCCGGCGCTTCGTAAGTCGGTTGAGGGTTTTGTGGCAGCCTGCGAGACCTGCGCTCGTGCCAAAGTCCCTCATTCACGACCATCAGGTCCTTTCCTTCCGTTACCCATTCCTTCCCGTCCTTGGACACATCTGTCCATGGACTTCATTACGGACCTGCCTCGTTCCTCGGGGAAGACTGTGATTCTGGTGGTGGTGGACCGTTTTAGCAAAATGGTGCATTTCATTCCTTTTCCTGGCTTGCCCAATGCTAAGACGCTGGCATTTATTGATCACATTGTCAAATTGCATGGTATTTCCTTCAGACGCAGTTTGTTTCCAGATTCTGGAATGCTTTCTGTTCTCGCTTGGGGGTTCGGTTGTCATTCTCTTCTGCTTTCCACCCGCAGTCGAATGGCCAGACAGAGCGCGTCAATCAGAATCTGGAGACATATCTGCGCTGTTTTGTGGCGGATAATCAGGAGTATTGGTGTTCTTTTTTGTCCCTTGCTGAGTTTGCTTTAAATAACCGTCGTCAGGAGTCCTCTGATAAGTCACCATTTTTTGGTGCATATGGGTTTCATCCGCAGTTTGGGACATTCTCGGGAGAGGGGTCTTCTGGTTTACCTGATGAGGACAGATTTTCCTCGTCTTTGTCGTCTATTTGGCAAAAGATTCAGGATAATCTAAAGAGCATGAGTGAGAGATATAAGCGTGTGGCAGATAAGAGACGTGTGCCTGGTCCGGACCTGAATGTTGGTGATCTGGTATGGTTGTCTACTAAGAATATCAAATTGAAGGTTCCCTCCTGGAAGTTGGGTCCTAAGTTTATTGGGCCTTACAAAATCTTGTCCGTCATCAATCCTGTTGCCTACCGTCTTGATCTTCCTCAGACTTGGAAGATCCATAATGTTTTTCATAAGTCCTTATTAAAACCTTATGAACAACCCATTGTACCCTCGTCTTTGCCTCCTCCTCTGATTGTGGTTGATGGTAATCTTGAATTTCAGGTCTCTAGGATTGTGGATTCTCGCGTTGTCCGCGGTTCTCTCCAGTACCTCATTCATTTGGAGGGTTATGGTCCTGGGGACAGGATGTGGGTCCCAGTGACAGACATTAAGGCCACTCATCTCATCAGGGCTTTCCATAGTTCCCATCCTGAGAAGGTGGGCTCTGAGTGTCCGGAGTCCACTCGTAGAAGGAGGGGTACTGTCACCACCAGACATCTGAGAAGCTCTGACAGACGTTCTTCAGAATCTCCTCCTTGAGGTTCCTTTTGTTTTGCTTTCGTTTTCTCATCTTGTTAGCCTCTCTCAGCTGTCATGTAGTTGCACTGATTGCATCCCTTTAAATCCCTTCTAATACTGCATCACTTTGCGGTTTATACAACTTCCTGGAGTGTGTGCATGCTGGATGCTACTACTGAGTCTTCTACAGATTCGTTTTGTTCATTCATTTGTGTTTTCCTGTTTGCTGGATCCCAGGTGACCCTGACTCCCTCCGTATCAAGTGTAGGGAGCCGGTGGTCATGTCCCCTCACTATTATAGGGTGTTCAGGTGTTATACAGTCGAGGAACGAGGATATGCGATCATCTACCATTGAGATTTTTGCATAGGCTGAGCAGTTAGGGAGAGAGCCAGGTCTGTTGCAGGGCTCTCCCTTTGGTTCCTTAGTTTTGGATCCAGTCAGTCGGATCTTCATTTTGTGTCTTCTAGTTTTCTGTACACCTTCCGTGACAAAATCTTTTCAGAGCAGGAAAATAATTTCTGCTGCGTCACCATTGACTTTGTGTTATGCCTCCCGATGCCTATAGCGCCCCCTGTCTGGTGGGAAATGTATGTGCCATCCACCTCCTGCAAGTTAATCTAATTGGTGGGTCTGAGAAGTGTGGGAGGACCTGCATGTCTGAGGAGCAAGATGCAGCTTGTTGGCTGAAAATTGCCCAATTAAAGCATTTGAGGGTTATGAGTATTTTTCCCCTGCATCACACTCTGCCAAAGCCGAGCAAGCCATGCTCACGATGATGGAGACAGCAGACCTAGAAGCTCGACTCCAGGATCTATGGGACCGACATTGGAGGGAAACGCACAGTGAATAGGATTGTGGAGTGGTGGCAGCTTTAATATGCCGCTCTACGATCCTCACCACTGTCTCTCATTCAAATGAATGGAAGGCAGAGAGGATACAGAAGCTGTAATTGGTGCGGCACAACAATTCCACTGCAAAATCCATCATGTGGAAATCATACTGCGCTTCCATAACAGTGCCATCCACAGTGCCATCCATAGTGATGAGTTAATACAATAGAGGGAGGGAGGGGGGTCCGAGGGAGGGGGCGCCCTGCTGCCTGGCAGCCCCTGATCTCTTACAGGGGGCTATGATATGCACAATTAACCCCTGAGGTGTGGCACCTGAGGGGTTAATTGTGCGGATCACAGCCCCCTGTCAGAGATCGTGTGCTGCCAGGCAGCGGAGGGCAGTCATGTACACAGTTCGTAGTGTATTCTAACTAGAAGCGTCCCCATCACTATGGGAACGCCTCTGTGTTAGAATATACTGTCGGATCAGATTTTTTACGATGTAACTCAAATCCGATGGTCTGATCGTGACTTTGGGAAAAAATATTTAATTTTTGGAAAACACCATTAGCAAATGAACAATATTGTTTATCAGATTATTGCTGGCAGATTTTTACAAGGAACCTTTTTTTCTACTACCACCTTTCCCTGGTAATTTGTCTTAGGCCTAGTTCACATTTCTGTGATAACTTGCTTTAGGCCTAGTTCACAGTTCTGTCATTTCAGCACTGATTTCCATCAGTGAATGTGAGCCAAAACCATAAGTGAGGCCTACACAAAGATAAGGTACAATTTCAATATTTTCACCTATTTTGTGACTCACGCCTGGTTTTGGCTCATCGTTACCAATGGAAATCACAGACCAAAAGACTGAAATATGAACTAGGCCTAATGGTCGGTCTCTGTAAAAGGAAGTTAACATCTTAAACTTCTCAAAGAATTTTCCTTTGAGACTTTCGTTAGCTGAAATCATTGATCATTAAAGAGAGATTATTGAGTCTTTCTTGTTCCATTTGACTCATCAGTTCATTTTTAATCAGTTTTAATTTTGAGAAGGATCTCTCACATGTGCAGTTTGAAACCATCATACATAAATATATTCTCAGAATTATCTCAGTGTTGAAAAAGGTTTGCGTGAGGCCATTTTGATGGGGACGCTTCAAGTTAGAATATACTACAAACTGTGTACATGACTGCCCCCTGCTGCCTGGCAGCACCCGATCTCTTACAGGGGGCTGGGATCCGCACAATTAACCCCTCAGGTGCCGCACCTGAGGGGTTAATTGAGCGTATCATAGCCCCCTGTAAGAGATCAGGGGCTGCCAGGCAGCAGGGGGCAGACCCCCCTCCGTCCCCAGTTTTAATTTCATTGGTGGCGAGTGCGGCCCCCCCGGCCCCCCCCTCCCTCCCTCTATTGTATTAATTTCATTGGTGGCCAGTGTGCGGCCCCTCCCCCCGGCCCCCTCTCCCTCCCTCTATTGTATTAATTTCATTGGTGGCCAGTGTGAGGCCCCTCCCCCCTGGTCCCCTCTCCCTCCCTCTATTGTATTCATTTCATTGGTGACCAGTGTGCGGCCCCCTCCCGCCCTCTATTGTATTAATTTCATTGGTAGCCAGTGTGCGGCCCCCCCGCCCCCCCCCCTCTATTGTATTAATTTCATTGGTGGCCAGTGTGCGGCCCCTCCCCCCCGGCCCCCTCTCCCTCCCTCTATTGTATTAATTTCATTGGTGGCCAGTGTGAGGCCCCTCCCCCCTGGTCCCCTCTCCCTCCCTCTATTGTATTAACTCATTGGTGGCCAGTGTGCGGCCCCCTCCCCCCCATCATTGGTGGCAGTGGAGAGTTCCGATCAGAGTCCCAGTTTAATCGCTGGGGCTCCGATCGGTAACCATGGCAACCAGGGCGCTACTGCAGTCCTGGTTGCCATGGTTACTTAGCAATATTAGAAGCATCATACTTACCTGCTGCGCTGTCTGTGACCGGCCGGGAGCTCCTCCTACTGGTAAGTGACAGGTCTGTGCGGCGCATTGCTTAATGATCTGTCACTTACCAGTAAGAGGAGCTCCCGGCCGGTCACAGACAGCGCATCAGGTAATTATTAATTTCATTGGTGGCCAGTGTGCAGCCCCTCGCCCCCCGGCCCCCTCTCCCTCCCTCTATTGTATTAATTTCATTGGTGGCCAGTGTACGGCCTCCCCCCCTGTTCATTGGTGGCAGCGGAGAGTTCTGATCGGTAACCATGGCAACCAGGGCACTACTGCAGTCCTGGTTGCCATGGTTACTTAGCAATATTAGAAGCATCATACTTACCTGCTGCGCTGTCTGTGACCGTCCGGGAGCTCCTCTTACTGGTAAGTGACAGATCATTAAGCAATGCGCCGCACAGACCTGTCACTTACCAGTAGGAGGGGCTCCCGGCCGGTCACAGACAGCGCAGCAGGTAAGTATGATGCTTCTAATATTGCTAAGTAACCATGGTAACCAGGACTGCAGTAGCGCCCTGGTTGCCATGGTTACCGATCGGAGCCCCAGCGATTAAACTGGGACTCTGATCGGAACTCTCCACTGCCACCAATGATGGGGGGGAGGGGGCCGCACACTGGCCACCAATGAGTTAATACAATAGAGGGAGGGAGGGGGGTCCAGGGGGGGCGCACACTGGCCACCAATGAGTTAATACAATAGAGGGAGGGAGGGGGCGCCCTGCTGCCTGGCAGCCCCTGATCTCTTACAGGTGGCTATGATATGCACAATTAACCCCTGAGGTGCGGCACCTGAGGAGTTAATTGTGCGGATCACAGCCCCTGTCAAAGATCGTGCGCTGCTAGGCAGCAGAGGGCAGTCATGTACACAGTTCGTAGTATATTCTAACTAGAAGCATCCCCATCACTATGGGAACGCCTCTGTGTTAGAATATACTGTTGGATCTGAGTTTTCACAATGTAACTCAAATCCGATGGTATATTCTAACATAGAGGCGTTCCCATGGTGATAGGGATGCTTCAAGTTAAAATATACCATCAGATTGGAGAAAACTCAGATCCGATGGTATAATAGGGACTCCTGACTTTACATTGAAAGTCAATGGGGGATGGATCCGTTTGCAATTGCACCATATGGTGTCAACATCAAACGGATCCGTCCCCATTGACTTGCATTGTAAGTCAGGACGGATCCGTTTGGGTCCGCACGGCCAGGCGGACACCAAAACTATTTTTTCTTCATGTCCGTGGATCCTCCAAAAATCAAGAAAGACCCACGGAAGAAAAAACGGACACGGATCACGGACCTACGGACCCCGTTTTTGCGGACCTTAAAAAAAAACGGTTGCGTGCATGAGGCCTTAGTTAGTGTGCAATTTAAGCTAGAAATACAGCTATAATTTTCTGGGTTTTAAAAACACCCTTTTTGGTCAAAATACACTATTTTACAGCCCTTGCTGCATCTGCAAATGTGAAATTCAAGGGTTATATACTGCTGTCATATTCTGTTATTAAACAAACACCCATTTTGGGTAAAAAACTAAATTTTGCAGCCTTTGCTGCATATGTCATTGTGAGATACACACTTTAGATACTGTGGTTCTATTCTGTTATTTGAAAAACAACAATTTTGGACAAAAAACTTAAATTGCAGCCTAGTCTGTATCTGTACGTGTGAGATACACACTTTAGATACTGTGGTTCTATTCTGTTATTTGAAAAACAACAATTTTTTGGGGGGGAGGAGCTAGCCGCGTCAGGAAATGGCTGCTTGACCCGAGAGCTCCTCACAGCAGCACTTGCAATCAGCTATTTTACGGGTTCCCACCCGGCTTTATTATGGGGAAACTCAACAAAGACAAGTCTAAGGAGACCCAGATGACTCCTAGACATGCTAGGGGGCAATCTGACCTGGACAAGTACTTAAAAAAGAAGCTGTCCTCACCGGCCGCAAGATCCAAGATGGCGCAGGAAGCTGCCGCCGCTTTGCCCTACACAGAAGACTCCGATGATGAGGGTTCTTATGCTATGTCTGAGACACACAGCGAACTAGGCTCGATACCCATCACTAGAGCCTTCCTCAAGGTGTCCCTAGCCCTCGCTTTTGAACCCGTTATGAAAGAACTCTCTGCTATTAAAACGGAGATCAAGCAAACGGGGCACAGAGTGGCAGCCTTAGAAGATTCTGCACATGGAAGACCAGGAGAACAGAAGCCGGAGGAAAAATTTTCACATCAGAGGCTTACCAGAAAGCGTACAGAGAGATTACATCCTTGATAGGGTCAGTCAAATCTTTTCCTCCCTTCTTGGCCAAGAACAGGCAAAGACAGTAGTCATAGAAAAAGCCCTCAGGGCCCTCAGGCCCAAACCGCCGCCAGACGCCCCGCCATGCGACATTATTTGTGGCTTACTTAGCTTTGTTGATACGGCCGCCATTTTAACTGCCGCCAGGCACAAAGGTGATATACTGCTTGAAGGTTGTAAAATTCAGCTGCTCCAAGACCTAGCAGCAAGCACCCTGGCTAAGCGGAGGCGATTCAAGCCACTAACTGACCTCCTAAGGGAGAGAAGACACCCCCTACGCTGGCTCTTTCCATTTGGCCTCTGCACCACTATTAACGGAAAGCAAGTTATTATTCGACACCCAGACGACCTCGCTAAAATGTGGGACGCCTTACAAGTGGAACCCCTGGACATTCCCTCATGGTTACCGTTATCTGGTGATCTGAAGATGCCACCTTTGCCTGCAATTGAGGACTGGCGAGTCGCCAAGAAGTTCAAATCACCTCAAGCAAAGAAGCGCCAGGCAGAACTCCAGGACACTTGAGGATAGTCTGTAATTCTGCTTTGCTTTCTTACCTTTTTTTGAGGCACAACGCCGGTAACACAGTGCCAGTTCTACTTTAACTTACTTAAATCAATTCTGTATGCCATGCCTGCTGCCGGCATGCCTTGTTATTGTCTGTTAACCTCACCATTGCCATTACCTCATCAACCCATTCACGTCTCCTAACTAAATTAAGCCTTTTCACTTAAGTTAGGTTGAGGGAATGTTTTGACGTTTCCACAGCTATACTACAGACCAGATATTAGTGGAAGTTAGGCCCCTTGGGTTTCTGAACATGCATTATTCTCAGGAGTTGCTTTGCTCTGGGCAAGGAGGCAATGGTGAGGTACAGAATCCTCTTATTCTCTTCTCTGAATTGAGGACTATATAAGTTATTGTGTACCAGGTCACTATAATTTTAATTGCTATTTCTCTAGGTTTTTCTCCCCATTGCATTGTACTAGCTGGGAGTCCCATGTGAGTAATGGGACACCCCAATTGTAATTTATGTGGGACCCGCAATTTTTGATGCTGGGAGGAGGGGGGAGCAATTTCTGCAATACAAGCACATCCTGGTTCCCCCTCCCCTCCTCCCAGATTGTCTTAAAAAGCTAGTGCTGTGGGGGCTCACACAGGCTTTGTGTACCTCACAGTTTCTCCTCCCTCACTCTCATTCTCATTCTCATTCTTACTCTTATTCTTACCCCTCCTCCAATATGCATCTTAAACTACCCCCCTTCCTTCTTCCTTCCTCGTCTTGTCCGCCATCCTTTCACTTCTCTGTTTATCCTCCCTTACAGGAGGCTACTACTTTGTTGTTACTAAACTGAGTTTTAGCATGCTCAATTTTGTACTTATATACCCTGTATATAGTCTTTCAAGATGGGTCTTGTGTCTGGAAACATATGCCTCACTGTGATGCAACTTCTTATTCTGCTATGCAACCATCCATAATTTATGGATCCTCTAAAGGTAACATCACTAAACGTAAATGGGCTTAACGTTCCTCAAAAGGAAGTCAGGTATTTCAAATGCTAAGGAGAGAGAGGGCAGACCTACTGTTCCTACAGGAGAAGCACTTCAGACATAACCGCATTCCGGCCCTCTTCACTAAACAGTACACAAAATGGTTCCACAGCACTCGCTCCTCAGCCTCTAGGGGTGTATCTATTGGGATAAGGGCCAATGTCCCTTTTCAATTTCAGGCGCAATACATAGACCCTGAGAGCAGGTACTTGTTTCTAAAGGGTACGCTCTATGGTAATAAATTGACCTTAGTTAACGTATACGCCCTTAACTCCAAACAAATACCCTGGCTAATTAAGATGTTAAGTTCTCTACAAGACTTAAGAGAGGGGATACTGATTCTAGGTGGAGATCTAAATTTAGTACTCGACCACCCCATGGACTCTACTTCTTGTGTCCCCAAATATTCCGCAGCACAACTTCGTAAACTACGCAAAGCATTAGCTGCTCACCAAATAACGGATGCCTGGAGGCTATCTCACCCTAGTGACAGGGACTTTACATTTTCCTCAGCTGTCCATAGATCCTATCAGCGATTAGACCACCTATTTATTTCCAATCACGTATTGGAGAAGCTTAAATCCTCTACTATTGGACAGATCACTGTCTCTGACAATGCCCCTGTCTCTCTGGTGATTCAGCTGAAAGGCCTCCCCCCTAAAGCGTGGTCGTGGAGACTCAATGAAACCTTTCTAGAAAATGAAAAAGAAGTAAGCTGGAAGGGAAACTTGACGCCTTTTTTTAACTAAACAACACCTCCCTTATGGATAAGACCATGATATGGGAAGCCCACAAGGCATTTATCAGAGGTGAGCTCATATCCCTAGGATCCTGGGTGCGTAAGCAAAGATCACTTAAGATAGACTCTAGTTTAGCCCAAATCTTTGCCCTAGAAAACATCAATTAAAGTAATCCCTCAGACTCTCACTATAATAATAATTCGTAAGCTGAGAAGCCAATTGAAGGACTTGTTAAACATTAAATCGGCCAAAGCCCTTAGATCAGCTAAATACAAGTTTTATATCTATGGGGATAGAGGATCCAAGCTTCTTTCACAAATGATCAAAGGTCAAAGAGAGAAAGCTTTCATCGCCAGCATTAAATCCGACAAAGGACACCAGCTTACTAATACCCCTGCCATAGCAGAAGAATTTGCTGGATTTTATTCATCTCTCTACAACTTAAAATCTGATGACCCAAACCATACTCTTGCCAAAATAAACACTTTTCTAGAAGCGGTTAAAGTCCCGACCTTAGAAAAAGATGAAAAAGACATGTTGCTTTCCCCTGTGACAATAGAAGAAGTATTAGATGTATTGGCGAGTATTCCTTCAGGGAAATGCCCGGGACCTAATGGGCTACCCATAGTATACTATCAAAAATTTAAAGGCATCCTTGCCCCACAACTAGTAGTTTTATGCAACTCTCTTTTAAATGGGAAATCCCTCCCGCCACAATCTCTAATCGCTCACATAACAGTTATTCCTAAAAAAGGGAAAGACCCCACCAAATGCAGCAGTTACAGACCAATCTCCCTGCTTAACGTTGATGTTAAATTATGGGCCAAGCTTCTAAGCCACAGAATAGCAAAGTTACTCCCTAAGCTTATTGGTGAAGAACAAGTAGGCTTTGTGAAAGGTCGTGAAGGTAAACACAACGTTAGCAGAGTCTTACACGCCATATATTGCGCAAAACAACATAAAATCCCACTAACACTTCTGGGTACTGATGCTGAAAAAGCCATTTGTTTATATCAGCCATTTTCTCACTCTATACACGTCCCTCTGCCAGAGTCCTTGTCAATGGCTCTCTATCCCCACCTTTTCACATTTCCAATGGAACAAGACAGGGCTGCCCTCTCTCTCCAGCATTATTCATTCTGTCCCTGGAGTTACTACTATGCAAATTAAGAACCTCTGAGGCTATTAAAGGACTGCAGGTGAATGGGAAAACTCACTCACTGGCAGCATTTGCGAACGACCTGCTTCTCTTTATAACAAATCCTAAAGTTGCAATCCCAGAGGCGATCAAAATCTTCTCGGACTTTGGAGAAATCTCCAATTTCAAAGTCAACTATGACAAATCTGAAATACTCAATATCACAGCCTCGGATAGACACATGTCAGAGATCAAATCATGTACTTCCTTCCAATGGCCGAAAGAGGCTATTAAACACCTGGGAATCATGATCCCAGCAAACCCCTCACATCTGTTTAGACTTAACTACGGCCCTTTATTTAGAAAAATTAAGTCCTACTTGGCCTCCATTAAGCTCCCCTTCCTTTCGTGGTTGGGTAAAAAAAATTTACTGTCCACATACTGTATGTCCTACCACAGATTCTTTATACTCTAAGATACCTACCCATACCATTGTCAAACAGGTACATCTCTGACTTCCGCGTTTTATTCAGTAACTTTCTTTGGTCCAACAAAAGACCACACCTAGCATACTCTCTGCTCATTAGGAAAAATAGTAAAGGGGGATTGTCCCTTCCTGACTTAAAGACCTACCTTCACGCAATACAGTTGGAGAGGTGGATTGAGTTAGCTAGACCCCATAACAAAGCCCTACATGTTGAACTGGAGAAAGCCCTATTAGATGACAACGCTCTCCACCACCTCTGGGTCCACGCACCTACAAAAAAGAAAAAAACCTCCCTCAGTGCCCTAACACGATGTATGTTTCAGGTTTGCGGAAGAACCGAGGCCCTGTCAATGTCCACTAATAAACTTTCCCCTATAGCCCCTCTGTCTGCTCTCCCATTCTACCTCAATAAAGGCAGAGGTGACTTCCACAGAGCTTGGCGTTATCTAACTGAACTTAGTATTTCTGACTTGGTTAGAGCCACGGATCTTCCAGAATTCCTCATGGCCCAATCTCATGTACCTAAGCATTTATGATCCAGACTAGTAGAGTTAGACCTCGAACTCTGCTGCAAAAAATACAAGAAGCTATATGCAAAACCCCATAATGATCCCACTTGGCTTGAAAACTACACTCTATTGCCAAACCCCCCTCCTAAAACCCTCTCAAAACTATATTCTCAACTGATACTAGATTCCTCATGTGGGAAACCCATTTACAGTGGGATGCGAAAGTTTGGGCAACCTTGTTAATCGTCATGATTTTCCTGTATAAATCGTTGGTTGTTACGATAAAAAATGTCAGTTAAATATATCATATAGGAGACACACACAGTGATATTTGAGAAGTGAAATGAAATTTATTGGATTAACAGAGAGTGTGATATAATTGTTTAAACAAAATTAGGCAGGTGCATAAATTTGGGCACCACAAAAAAGAAATGAAATCAATATTTAGTAGATCCTCCTTTCGCAGAAATTACAGCCTCTAAACGCTTCCTGTAGGTTCCAATGAGAGTCTGGATTCTGGTTGAAGGTATTTTGGACCATTCCTCTTTACAAAACATCTTTAGTTCATTCAGGTTTGATGGCTTCCGAGCAGGAACAGCTCTCTTTAAGTCACACCACAGATTTTCAATTATATTCAGGTCTGGGGACTGAGATGGCCATTCCAGAACGTTGTACTTGTTCCTCTGCATAAATGCCTTTAGTGGATTTTGAGCAGTGTTTAGGGTCGTTGTCTTGTTGAAAGATCCAGCCCCGGCGCAGCTTCAGCTTTGTCACTGATTCCTGGACATTGGTCTCCAGAATCTGCTGATACTGAGTGGAATCCATGCGTCCCTCAACTTTGACAAGATTCCCAGTCCCTGCACTGACCACACAGCCCCACAGCATGATGGAACCACCACCATATTTTACTGTAGGTAGCAGGTGTTTTTCTTGGAATGCTGTGTTCTTTTTCCTCCATGCATAACGCCCCTTGTTATGGCCAAATAACTCCATTTTAGTTTCATCAGTCCACAGCACCTTATTCCAAAATGAAGCTGGCTTGTCCAAATGTGCTTTAGCCCACCTCAAGCGGCACTTTTCATGCTGTGGGCGGAGAAAAGGCTTCCTCTGCATCACTCTCGCATACAGCATCTCCTTGTGTAAAGTGCGCCGAATGGTTAAACGATGCACAGTGACTCCATCTGCAGCAAGATGATGTTGTAGGTCTTTGGTGCTGATATATGGGTTGACTCTGACTGTTCTCACCATTCGTCGCTTCTGTCTATCCGAGATTTTTCTTGGTCTGCCACTTTGAGCCTTAACTTGAACTGAGCCTGTGGTCTTCCATTTCCTCAATATGTTCCTAACTGTGGAAACAGACAGCTGAAATCTCTGAGACAGCTTTCTGTATCCTTCCCCTAAACCATGATAGTGAACAATCTTTGTCTTCAGGTCATTTGAGAGTTGTTTTGAGACCCCCATGTTGCTACTCTTCAGAGAAAATTAAAAGAGGAGGGAAACTTACAATTGACCCCCTTAAATACTCTTTCTCATTATTGGATTCACCTGTGTATGTAGGTCAGGGGTCACTGAGCTTACCAAGCCAATTTGAGTTCCAATAATTAGTTCTAAAGGTTTTGGAATCAATAAAATGACAACAGTGCCCAAATTTATGCACCTGCCTAATTTTGTTTAAACAATTATAGCACACTTTCTGCAAATCCAATAAACTGCATTTCACTTCTCAAATATCACTGTGTGTGTCTCCTATATGATATATTTAACTGACATTTTTTATCGTAACAACCAACGATTTATACAGGAAAATCATGACGATTAACAAGGTTGCCCAAACTTTCGCATCCCACTGTATTTAAGAGCATGGGAAAGAGAACTGCAGACTTCTTTATCAGATGAAGAGGTTAAAGTAATACTAAAGCACTCCCATGGTTTCTCGAGATGTATACGCTTTTAAGAGAACTCTTTCAAAATACTATCAAGATGGTATAAAACCCCAGACTTCCTATATAGAGCCCACCTCTCCCCCTCGGACAGCTGGAGGTGTCAAGAAGAGCGTGGTTCCATCTCCCACATATGGTGGTCTTGTAGGAAAGTCTTAAACTTCTGGATAGAAGTAGAACAAACCATTAATAGAGTCTGTAGTTCTAGTGTCTCACTAACTCCGGCTCTTATTTATTATGGCTACCACAGAGTGAGTTTAGACCCTCCTTTAATAATTTGGCCACACATATGATCTCTGCAGCTAAATATATTATCCCCACCAAGTGGAGAAGTCCAGTTCCACCCACCATTAAAGAATGGGTGGAGAAAACTCATCAAATTTGTCTTATGGAAGAAATGGTGAGTTGGGAAAAGAGTAATAGGAATGCCTTTTTAAAGACTTGGCGACCATGGTTAGAGTTCCATAGATCCTATATGGAAACTTAAGATTTCTCACTTCTCTCAAAGAATTAATCCACTTACCCTCAATTATGCAATTACCTGGCTTAACCTTCATAGATCAATTTACCGTGGAACATCTACACTCCTTCCAAATGCATTACGTTCTTTGCCCATGTACCAGAACATGCATATTCCAACAAGTTTTACCCTAATATACTCTAGGTTGCTTGCTTATGCCACTAGCTCAGTAATTTAAATTATAATTAGGCCTCCAGGATATAAGGCTCAGGTTCGGACCTACCCGTCTGTTATGTTTTTTGTTATTGTCGTTTCTCATTGTTTTGACAGTACAGCCGAATCTTAGGAACAAAGGCCGACACTGTATCCATATTACATCAATCTCAGTGTCTAGGTTTCATTTAACATATGATTCTTTTTAAACTGCCAATGAGATCCGTTTATTATACATGCCTGTATTATCTTTAGCGATATGTATCCTCTGAAATATTTCCATGCCTACTTGAATGGAGATTGTCCATTGAATGTTCTGCAGGCAAAATGTGTGCCTTACTTGCAACTACTTGATTGTACATGTCATGTTAATTCTTTTCTCCTTTGAAAATTCTTCATAAATAAAGAATTAACAAAAAAATAAAATAATACTTTGGGGCAAAAAACTTAAATTGCGGCCTAGTCTGTATCTATATGTGTGAGATACACACTTTAGATACTGTGGTTATATTCCGCTATTAATAAGACACCCTTTTTGGGCAAAATATACAATTTTAAAGCCCTTGCTGCATCTGCACGTGTGAAATTCAAGGGTTATATACTGCTGTCATATTCTGTTATTAAACAAACTTTACTGCATATGTCATTGTGAGATACCGTATTTTTCGCCCCATAAGACGCACTTTTTCTCCCCCCAAAATGGGGGAAAAATGCCCCTGCGTCTTATGGGGCGAATGCTAGCAGTTTTACATCGCTGGCTGCGATGTACTGTATGCGAGAGCGGGGGAAGGGACGGGAAGGAGGAGCTGGGGGCCGGCAATAGCGGCGGGGCGGTGCAGTTAGTGTACTATAGCCCCGCCGCTCCGGTATACTAATATAAAATGTCTTATTCAATTAATAGTTATTAAAAATGCCCCCTCACTCCTATTAGTACCTTACATCCTAACCGCTTCAGTAGAATGCAGGCAGGCCGGGCGGGCAGCAGCGTAACTCCCTGATGTCACGTGCCTGCGCCGCCTACTTTATGAATGAAGCAAGCGGTGCAGGCAAGTGACGTCAGTGAGTGACGCGCCGCCCGCCCGGCTTGCTTGCCTGGGTTGTACTAAAGCGGTTAGGATGTACGATAATATTAGGAGTTGGGGGGCATGTGTAAAAACTTTTAATTGTATAAGACATTATATTTGTATACTGGAGCGGCGGGGGGGGGATGAATCTGTGGATGACATTTTTATGGGGGACATCTGTGGATGGCACAGTTATGGGCTGGGGGTCTGTAGATGGCACTGTTATGGGCTGGGGGGGTCTGTGGATGGCACTGTTATGGGTTGGGGGGTCTGTGGATGGCACATATATAACAGTGCCACCCACAGATCCCCCCTCTAACAGTGCCATCCATAGATCCCCCTTGTAACAGTGCAAGCCACAGATCCCCCCCATAAGTGTCCGTCATCCACAGATCCCCCATAACAGTGTCCGTCATCCACAGATCCCCCATAACAGTGTCTGTCATCCACAGATCCCCCCATAACAGTGTCCGTCATCCACAGATCCCCCCATAACAGTGTCAGTCCGTCATCCACAGATCCCCCATAACAGTGTCCGTTATCCACAGATCCCCCCATAACAGTGTCCGTCATCCACAGATCCCCAGTAATAGTGCCATCCACAGACCACCATTAGTTCCAAACCCACCAAAAGCACACCTTTTGGTAAAACATTTTTTTTCTTCTTATTTTCCTCCCCAAAAACCTAGGTGCGTTTTATGGGCCGGTGCGTCTTATAGGGCGAAAAATACGGGTACACACTTTAGATACTGTGGTTCTATTCATTTATTTAAAAAACAACCATTTTGGGCAAAAAAACTTCATTGTGGCCTAGTCTGGATCTGTACGTGTGAGATACACACTTTAGATACTGTGGCTCTATTCTGTTATTTGTAAAACAGCCATTTTGGGCAAAAAAATTAAATTGCGGCCTAGTCTGGATCTGTACTTGTGAGATACACACTTTAGATACTGTGGTTATATTCTTCTATTAATTAAATACCCTTTTTGGGCAAAATACACAATTTTACAGCCCTTGCTGCATGTCACGTACCGGCAGGACAGGTAATGGTCCTCTGGACCAGAGAGGCGATGGCGCGGGTTGTACTAAAGGACCGGTTCTAAGCAGTTACTGGTCTTCACCAGAGCCCGCCGCAAAGCGGGATAGATTTGCTGCGGCGGTAACTACCAGGTCGTGTCCCCTAGTAACAACTCGACCTCTCTGGCAGCTGATAAGGCGTGGTACACAGGGAGAAGGCAAGAGCGTAGTCGGACGTAGCAGAGGTCAGGGCAGGCGGCAAAGGTTCAAAGGCGAGTAGACGGTAGCAACGGGTTCGGCAACAGGCAAGGCAAACTAACACAGTAGGGAACGCTTTCTCTGAGGCACAAGGCACAAAGATCCGGCAGAAAGCTGTGGGAGGAGAAGGTATATATGGGCAGTGCACAGGTGCAGCCTAATTAAGTCAGCACTGCCTCTCACAAACCTTAACCCTTAATAACCCCTTGGACCAGGCACCAATCACTGGTGCACTGGCCCTTTGAATCTAGGAGTCCCGGCGCACGCGTGCCCTAGAGAGCGAGGACGCACACGCCGAGACGCTGGAGTGCTGCCTGGGGGCATACGCTGTGAGCGCTCCGAGGCCAGCAGGGGACCCGGAGCGCTCAGCGTAACACTGCATCAGCACGTGTGAAATTCACGGGTTATATACTGTCATATTCTGTTATTAAACAAACACCCATTTTGGCCAAAAAACTTTAATTGCGGCCTAGTCTACATCTGTACGTGTGAAATACACCCTTTACATACTGTGGTTCTTTTCTGTTACTTGATAAACTGCCATTTTGGGCAAAAAACTTAAATTGCAGCCTATTCTGTATCTGTCCGTGTAAGATACACACTTTAGATACTGTGGTAATATTCTGCTATTAATAAAACACCCATTTTGGGAAAAAATCTTTTATTGCGGCCTAGTCTGCATTTTCGGGTGAGATTCACCAATTTTTTAGTGTGATATACCACTGATATACCTAGTAGACAGGTTAAAAAAAATAACAAATTTGTCTTGCTACATTTTGGGGTGAAATTCACCAATTTTTGAGTGTGATGTACCCCTCCTCTACCTAGTTTACAGCTTAATAAATTTCACTAATTTTTCTTTTACATTTTCGGGTGACATTAAACAATTTTTTTCTGTCATAAACCTCTACTCTACCAAGTAGACAGGTTAATAAATTTCACAAATTTTTCTGTTACATTCTTAGGTTGACATTTTACAATTTTGGATGTGAATAAACCCCTGCTCTGCATAGGTGACAGGGAATACAATTTAAGAAATTCTTCTTTAATTGATGCTCGCCACCTCCTTTCATTCAATGCTTAAACTTTAACAAGTTGTCCCACATTTGCGCTTCAATAATTTGTCCAACATTTGCACTTTAATAATTTGTCCCACATTTGCGCTTAAATAATTTGTCCCACATTTGCGCTTCAATAACTTTTTCCATATTTCCTCTCGATCAAAATAAAATGTCATCCATTTATCTTCCTTGGATGTGGTCTCTCTTTCTGAAGCTCCCTCTCCGGCGTGGAACCTTGATTCGCCGATAACCGTGATCAACATGGTAGGCTCAGAAAAGAACATCGAAAGTTGATAGAGAAGATATCCAAATGGATGGTGGACGTCACAGGGACGTTCGAACAGGCAGCAGTTATCTAGAGTCAATAAAGCGACAGCAGGGCCTCTCCTGGCTAACGTTTCCAAATCCAAAATACTCTAGTGACATACCCTATAATTTTTTATTAATCATTCCAATAACAGGCATCTTAAGAGTCCTGTATTGTTAATTATCATCACTACCTCCTCGAGTCGGGAGTGGGTGATTGCCTTGCGACCCCTCCTTTCCTTCAAATCTTCAGTTTTAATAGCTTCCTCCACATTTCTGCTCAATCACAATTAAATTTCATGCATTGATCTCCCTTGGAACCCTGATTCGCCGATGACCGTGATCAACATGGTAGGAGCAGAAACGAACATTGAAAGTTGATAGAGCAGATATCCAATTTGATCGTGGACATCACGGGGACGTGCGACATGGTGGGGCACTATGCTTGCATACGCCTACACAAACTGACTGATGGTTCTGCCCCCTGCAACTTCTGGGTCTCTAAATTGGGCACATGGCCTGAGCTTGCCTTTTTATGCCTTGGAGGTGCTGGCCTGCCCTGCAGCCAGTGTATTGTCTGAACGTGTGTTTAGCACGACTGGAGGAAGTTATCACAAGTTATATTTCCCAATGTTTTGGGGTGTACCCTAATTTAAAAAAATAAAAATAAATTTAAAACAAAAAAGCAGTGTAGGCTACCTCCTCCACCTCCGCTTCCACCTACACCGCCACATCCACCGCCTCCTCAACCTCCTACTCCTTATGGACCTCGTCCTCCAAGATCAAGATTATTATTTTTAATTTTTACGTATTTTATGTTATTTGAAGTCATTTCCCTATCCACATTTCTGGCATTTGTAGCCCTCTAGCCCTTTCCGTGACATTTTTAGAGCCATTTTAGTGCTCAAAAGTTTGGGTCCACATTGACTTTAATGGGGTTTGGGTTTGGGGTCAAGTTCGGGTCCCGAACTCAAACTTTTTTGTGAACATCCAGGTGTCTGCTCAACTCTACTTGTCACAAATGGTGTTTTCATTTTTAGTCCTCTCAGAGCTTTTTATCATTTCTGAAAATGTAATACATATCAGATAAAGGTTATAGGATTTATATTCTGCGCTCTCCCTTATTGTGATTGTATGATTCTCTGCGAATCTGCATCATCAGGAACGGATAACCATGTCAAGTTTGTACTCTCATGCTAGTTAGTAGAGATGAGTGAATCAAAGTTGATGAAGTGGAATTCGTTCCGAATTTCAGGAAAAATTTGATTCGCACCAAATCCGAATTTCCTCACGCTTTGTGGTAACGAATCACATTTTTTTTTCTAAAATGTCTGCTGTACATATTAGGACATGGGGCAAAGAACTCTGGGAACGAGGGATCACCCACAATGCCATGCATTCAGCCAATCAGCAGCCAGCCAGCCCTGTGATGTAACAGCCCTATAAATAGCCTCAGCCATCTTGGATTCAGCCATTTTCCAGTGTACTTAATCCAGTGCAGAGTGCAACATCAGCAGGTGCTAGGGAAAGTGATTGAAAAGACATAAAAACTTTTATTTTGCTGAATAGAAGTTCAGGAAAAGAGAGTTAGAAGTGTAGGGAAAAGATAGGGAGGAATTATTCCACAGTATTGAAGCAGAACAGGGTTCGATAGGGTAGTTTACAGCCTGGGTAATAGGAGCAATCCTATTACACCTTGCTGTACTAACTGGGGATCCAAATTGCCATTATACTGCTGCTTTCAGGTTTGCAATAGATGATACATCTGTAATTCCAGTAAACCATTCTTTTTATTGGGGTGCAAGTGCTGTGACATACAGCCATTAACAGAGTGTATTACTAGGAAATATTTCTACGTCTTATTAGCCGTTGTGTGGTGCAGTTGCAATGAGCCGGACCGTGGTATGGTTAAACGGATGCCAAATTAGGCAGTGGGTCTGGATATGGGTATAGAAGTCTATAGTTTTGCTTGTGACGCCAATTGCAGTGTGCGCAGGGTACTAACGCAGGGCCCTTTAAGGTGTTGTAACTCACGTACCAGGCTAGGAATGCCAGAGTGGTGTAATGTCTCTGTGTGGTAATAGCAATGGTGTCAACGGTGTCTCCTACCTGGGTACGGCTGGACTCCTGGATCCTGGCTCACTTGCAATAAAATGAGTAGTAGGAGTAATTGAGGGATTTGCAGCAATAATTGAGATCCAGACTTGGAATAAAGTTCAAACTGGTCTTTACTGGATGAAGCTTTAATCCACATGAGATACAGCAATAGTCTGAAGTCCCAGCAGATATTGGCAATGTGTGGCAGGAATCTATATCTTCAGGTGTAGTGTCCCACTAGGTAGGGGTGGGCACTACACAAGGGTCAATTGGGCCACGTGGTACTCTTACTCCTGAGGGACAGTGGCATTATATTTAACTATGCATTTTAATGTATTTTCTATAGGTTCTTATATGTATTGTTCCCCTGTGACATGTACAGCAGGCCTATTGGGGTGTAGTGTAGCATCCTAGACACTAGAGGGAGATAGAGAGACCCTAGTATAAATGTCCAAGCCCAGACAGGGAGGAGTTAGTCTGTAGTCAGGAGTCTGTGGAGACAGAAGTGAGAAGGCACCAGCCAGAGACAAGCTGAGGGCCTCCTCCTGACATGCAGCTAGACAGCCCAGGCTACTAGTTGCTACCAGGAGGCTAGTGGAGGGATCCTAGCCTGCCTGAAGTTTCCCTGAGTCTATGTCAGAAGATTTACCCCAGTAGAAGAGATGTGCCTCCTGGGAGAAACCTGCAGTTCCCACAAGCCAAGCAGAGCCAGAGTTCTAGCTAAACTCAAGTAAGCTGAAGGGCAGAAGAGTCATAAATATAGAGCAAGGATAAATATGGGAGGAAGATTATTTGCCAAGGATAAAAGCCAGCATTTGGGCGTCCTGGCCTTGGGATAGAAAACCAGACAGGAGTTCTAGGAACAGTGTACACTATTTCTGAGGAGAAGGTACAGCCTGGTCTGAGTGTATATTATTATTGCCCTCCGAGTATCTTGCAAGATTATACCTGCCAGTATTGAAATAAGCCTGCTTGTGAAACACTTGATGCAAGGGACTGTATTGCCATCTTATTGTACAAAGTTGGACTGTTCTTCAGTAAAGCAAAGTTTGGATCATCATACCATCTGTGTACCTCACTAATTACAACTAGAAATCGGTGTGCCACCGTTACAGGCACTGGCGTCACGATCCTTAAAGGGACCTTGCCCCAGGCACTCAAAACACCTGCAACATCCAGGGCACCTCGTCCACCATCAGGCCTGGTCCCTATATACAGAGTGTGCCCCAGAGGAACTTAGTGTCAGCCTCTCCTTCACTGCAGCATGCCTGCCCAGGGTTCCCCTACAAACAGTGAGTAACCCTCATTTGCCCATAACCGTGACCTCACTTCGCAATACCCTGCAGGTCTGGCATGCTGCACATGTGCCTGCAGCTCTTTACAGGATAAGTTGTCTGCTTGTGGCTCTGTAATGTGGCAGGAATTAATATCTTCTGCACTATCTGTCTTCTGCTCTATGGGGACTGACTAGCTGAGGAGGAATTTGGCTACTGCTGGTCTCCGCTATCTGTCTTCTGCTCTATGGGGACTGACTAGCTGAGGATGGTACTCACAGTTGTGCTCACAGGGTATGCTTTTTCCTGGATTTCTGGAGATGACTACTTGCTTTCCACCAGCTGAGGCTGAAGGGCTCAGACTGGGAATGAGGATCTTTTGTCTCAGCCGAGACAAGATTCTGGCTTGGATCCCTAGAAGTGGGTGCTCCTACAAGCACAGCCTTCCCCTAGCCGGGGTGGCTGGCACACTAACTGAACTTCCTTCTCTCCCCATGAGGCAGGACATAGGCCAGCCCACTTCTGCTCATAGAGGGGGAGCTAAACTGGAATAAACTATTCCAGTCTAGAAACACTAAACTGGCTCTAAGTATCTGCTAACACATTGCTGCCACCTGCTGGTGAACATGAAAATTACAGCAAATACATTTAACAAGGGTTTCAATGCACATTTGTGAGAATATTAAATAAAATCACATTAGATAACTGTATAAATACACTTAACAAGTTGTAGCCGGGTAAAAGAGTTTAGTAACATAACTCTGGGATGTTACACAGTTATATGTTCTAAAGCCTTTTTTGGCATGTATTAGTGGCAAAAAAATGTATTATTTGCCAATCAGTAGTGCAGTTATATGATCTAAAGCCTTTTTTGTCACGTATTAGTGGCAAAAAAAGTATTATTTGCCGTTGTGTGGTGAGAAAATTACAGCCCTTTTTGGCGTGTATTAGTGAAAAAAAAATGTATTTGCCATTCAGCAGTGCAGTTATATGTTCTAAAGCCTTTTTTTAAGTATATTAGTGGGAAAAAATGGCTTATTAGCCGTTGTGTGGTAAAGTGAGAAAATTACAGCCCTTTTTGGCGTGTATTAGTGGCAAAAAAAATGTATTATTTGCCGTTCAGCGGTGCAGTTATATGTTCTAAAGCCTTTTTTGGCGTGTATTTGTGGGGAAAAAAG
Source organism: Bufo gargarizans (assembly GCF_014858855.1). NCBI lineage: Eukaryota > Metazoa > Chordata > Amphibia > Anura > Bufonidae > Bufo > Bufo gargarizans. Next base: position 546,089,772 of record NC_058081.1, read on the forward strand.
CATTATTTGCAGATCAGTAGTGTTGAGCACGAATATTCGAATAGCAAATTTTGATCACGAATATCGCCACTTCGGGAATTCGGGAATATTTAGAATATAGTGCTATATATTCGTTATATCGAATTTTCGGCATTTTTTTCCATCTGAATACGATTCCTCTCTGCTTCTTGCTTGTGGGCCAATGAGAAGGAAGCAATGTCAAGTTCACAACAATACTTAGTGCACCAATCAGTAATCTGCAGTCAGACCTACCAAAATGTAAAGTTGCACGTAGTGCGAAAAAATATTCTAATCACTGCCGATTAGCGCAATCGCAAATATATTTGAGCACTTGACTCTATCTGCCTATAAACTATTTGAATGTTCTGCCGTGCCAACCATTTTCTCCAGTCTCAGGAAACTTATACCAGCTTGAAAAATGTAGCCAAAGTGACCCACGCCTGTGACCGACGAATTCGTATTACACGATTTTTACATTGCCGATTTTTCGCATTCAGTGAAATAATCTCAAATTCTCAAAATTTGCAAATATATGATGAATATTCTACAAAATATTCGTGAAATATCGTGAATTCAAATATAGCCCCTACCGCTCATCACTACCGATCAGAGGTGCAGTTATACGCTCTAAAGCTTTTTTGGCCGTTCAGCGGTGCAGTTATGTGATCTAAAGCCTTTTATTGTCGTGTATTAGTGAAAAATAAAAAGGCTTATTAGCCGTTGTGTGGTGAAGTGACAAAATTACAGCCCTATTTGGCGTGTATTAGTTGCAAAAAATATATATTATTTACCGTTCATTGGTGAAGTCATATGTTCTAAAGACTTATCTGGCGTGTATAAGTGGCAAAAAAAGTATTATTTGCCGTTGTGTGGTAAAGTGACAAAATTACAGCCTTTTTTGAGGTGTATTCATTTCCTTTTTATTTACTTATTTGATCTAACAGTATGTCAGACAGAGAAGTGACAGGCCCTGCACAGAGACGAGGCAGAGGCCTTACTGTTTCTGGAGCAGGCACAGGTTGCAGCAGAGTAATGGGGCATGGCAGCAGGGATCACCTCCAGAGGTCTGAGGTACCAGTGTCAGCTTACGGTTGTGTGTTGACCAGCAACACAGCGGTTCTTGAATGGTTGACTCGGTCATCCACTTCGTCCCAAGTGCCATCAGACAACCCCAGCCAAGAGTCGGTGGGTTCGTCAGACACAACCTTTAGTTGGCATGACCCGGGAGTAGGCCCTGTGCCCTCACCTGTCCTCTCTTGCCTATGTCCTTTACAGTTTTCTCAGTCAGAGAAGTATTATATGCTGTGTGCTCAAATCCACTATACAGCAAGGGCAAGTTACTGTCAGCAGCTACTGCCCAGCTAAGATCTGGAGGAGACATCTGCTGCTTCCTCCGGTCGGCAGGCAAGTAGTGATGAGGAGAGTGGCATGGGAGCTGGTGTTGTGAGCGGTCAGGCTCCTGGCTCAGAGACCGTTGAGGAGGACATCAGTGACATGCAGACGGTACTCAATGATGATGTAGCCGATCACAATTGGAAGCCAGGTGATAAATGAGCCTCATCATCATCGTGAGAAGAGGGTGGCAGCTCGCACGTGAGGCAGTGGCGGAGCCAGCAAGTCGGTAGCGTGGCCGGGAGTCAGCAGAATGGGTGCAGTGGTAGAGCGGGAGCCAAACATGCCCGGGGGTAAACCACCCGCTATGCAGGAGCCTATCTGCCCGGAAAGTAGTGGTTCACGGGTTTACAGACCCAGCGGCTGTAGCAATCAGTCAGTGAGGAGGGTTGGGGGTAAAATCACCTACTCGTTGGTGTGGCAGTTTTTTGTTAACCTGCCGAAGGAGGTGAACATTGCCATTTGCCGAATCTGTCTGCAGAAGGTGAAGTGTGGCCAGGTTGCCAATGTTGGCACAACGGCCCTGCGTCCACATATAAAGCGTCATCATAAAGTGGCCTGGGAGAACCGTGGCTCCAATGTGGTGGTCCAGCCTGGCACAGCAACCGCTGCATCACCCAGTGGCACGCACCCGATTTCAGGCAGTCAAGGCTCCACCACCTCAGCCGAAGGGAGCTGTCTGTCCTTCCCATCATCTACCTGATGCTCCTGCTCCTCGCCCTCCTACTCTCTCCAACAATGTCCGCCTCTGCCTCCTCACTAGAGATGAGCGGAGCAAATCCCACGAAGTGGAATTCCATACGAATTTCAGGATAATTTCGATTAGCCTAGAAGACGAACTTCCTTGTGCTTTGTGTCAGCAAATCAATATAATATGAAATAGTATATAAAACAAAAAAATTCAAACTTTCCTCCTCAATTTGCTCACGACGGGCCGCCAGCCTCCATCTTGCTTCCATATCTCGGATGAAATCCTGTGCGGAGCGAGATTACGTCACCACGCCAGCTGGCATGATGATGTAATCTTGTGCCGCATAGGATTTCGGTGGACATCTTTAAGCAAGATGACAGCGGCCAGCCCGTCACAAGCAAAGGGAGGCGGTAAGTTTGGTTACATTTTTTTTAGTTGCTAATTTTACACTCCGATGCCGTGATCATATATGAACACAGCATCTGAGGGGTACAATGACAGGGGAGGCGCTATCGCAGCTCCCTGTCATTGTTGCACCCGCCACTTACAGGGACAATTGCAGGGACAATTCACAGTGCTCCTCAAACATACCACATGTGCAGGGCATGGAGGTGTCATGCTGTTCTACACCTGGTTTAGCGGCGCGACTTGAGTCACACAGTGAAGGAACTGTTCCGCGTCCTTCATGAAAAAATCAAATCCTGGCTCTCTCCGTAATAACTCAAAATACTTTAGCCTCTCGTATACCACCAAGGACACCCTCCTTGAGCTGCAGTGGCAGAACGGAAGCCCCCATCATAGGCGATGTTTCCACCCGTTGGAATTCCACCCTCCATATGTTGGACCAACTATACGAACAGAGAAAGGCCATAAACGATTTCTTGATCATCCAAGCGAATAGGAGTACTCCCCTGTGTAACTTTAATGTCAGCCAGTGGCAGCACATGCATGACACCTGCCGTTTGCTCAGGCCCTTTGAGGATGCCACATTATTTGTCAGTCACCAGGACTACGGGATGAACAGCATCATTCCATTGCTTTATATCCTGGAACATATGTTGGTACATCTGGTTGGTCAGGGGACTGGAGACGTGGCACTTACATCACACGGCCACATGAGCCCTGTGGGGGCTGAACTGGAAGAGAAGGAGGACATTGGATCACAAGCAATGTGTAGCGAAATGAGTGGTTTTTATACACAGGTGACAGTAGAGGAGGAGCAGGAGCAGCCAGAGGAGCAAGAGGGAGATGAGGAAGACGAGGCAGATGACCCAGGCAAATGGCCCACTGTATGCTCACTTGCTTGGTTAGTGACATCCGAATTATCCCCATTCGGCAGAGAGATGACTTCTGTCTCTCCACCTTGTTGGACCCTCGCTACCGGTCCAAAATGGGGGCTTTTTTTTTACACCCGCTGAGGGGTAGGACAAACTGAACTACTATAGATACATCTTATGTAGTGAGTTGACCGCTGCCTATCTGCGCCATCGTCCATCCTCTCGCAGGTCTGACTGGGGGGGCCTTCTGCGCTCTCAGTCCACTGCCATGGCTGCTGTGGCAGGGTGGGAGGCGTAGGAGCAGTTCCAGCTCCATCAGCAGCAGCCTGAGTCTACAGTCGATGATGAGCAGCTTTCTTAACCTGCCTAGTGAAGAAACTACTCACCAGCAGCAGCAGCTAGACCTGGAGCAGTACCTGAACCAGCAGGTGGCGGCATACTTAGACAGCACCATGCCACCCCACATTGAAGATCTGCTGGACTACTGAGCAGCCAAACTGGATTTGTGGCTGCAACTTGCTGAGTTTGCCCTGGAAAAGCTGTCTTGCCTGGCCAGTAGTGTGGCATCAGAGTGGGTGTTTAGTGCAGTGGGGGACAAAGTTAGCCCAAGGTGAACTTGCCTGTCCACCCAAAATGTGGAGAGACTGACCTTTGTCAAGATGAATCAGGCGTGGATCAGCCAGGATTTCCATCCATCAATGCCTGATGCATCAGATTATATCATCTATGCTGCTTTACTCAAACCTTGCCAAAAGAGACCGGTTTCTTCTGGTTACCTGCCTCATCTACTATTCTTATGCTGCCACCCGCCTAATGTTACACATCTGATGTCAAGTGCTCCCTACACCCACCATCGTCAGCGGGCACTGTTATTTCCACCCACCTCCCCACTCTGTCACCAGGTCACTCTGTGGTCTCCTGATGCTGCTGCCATCTCACCACTCAGGTCTCCTCATGCTGCTGCTGCCACCTCTACACTTTGGCATTGTGCCACTCTGTGGCCTCCTCATGCTTCTGCTGCTGCCACCTCCACACTTTCACCTTGCCACTCTGTGGCCTCCTCATGCTGCTGCTAACTCAACACTATGTCACCTTGCCACTCTGTGGCCTCCTCATGCTGCTACTGCCATCTCCACACTATGTCACCTTGCCAATCTGTGGTCTCCTCATGCTGCTGCTAAATCAACACTATGTCACTGGGTCACTCTGTGGCCTCATCATCCTGCTGCTGCCACCTCCACACTTTGTCATTGTGCCACTCTGTTGCCTCTTCGTGCTGCTGCTGCCCACTCCACACTATGTCACCTTGCCACTCGGTGATCTCCTCATGCTGCTGCTGCCACCTCCACACTATCTCACCTAGCCAGTCTGTGGCCTCCTCATGCTGCTCTGCTGCTACCTCCACACTATATTACCTTGCCAGTCTGTGGCCTCCTCATGCTGCTGCTGCCAACTCCACACTATGTCACCTTCCCACTCTGTGGCCTCCTCATGCTGCAGTTGCTGCTTCCACCTCCACACTTTGTCACCTTGCCAGTCTGTGGTGTCCTTATGCTGCTGCTGCCACCTCCACACTATGTCACCTTGCCAGTCTGTGGCATCCTTATGCTGCTGCCACCTCCATACCATGTCACCTTGCCGCTCTGTGGCCTCCTCATGCTCCTGCTGCTGCTGCCACTTCCACACTTTGTCACCTTGCCACTCTGTAGTCTCCTCATGCTGCTGCTAAATCAACACTATGTCACTGGGCCACTCTGTGGATTCCTCATGCTGATGCTGCTGTCACCTCCACACTATGTCACCTTGCCAGTTTGTGGCCTCCTCATGCTGCTGCTAACTCAACACTATGTCACTGGGCCACTCTGTGCCTTCCTCATGCTGCTGCCACCTCAACACTATGTAAATGTCCACTCTGTTGTCTCCTCCTAATGCTGCGGCCACCTCCCCACTATGTCACTGGGCCACTCTGTGGTCTCCTCATGCTGCCTCTACCTCAACACTATGTCATTGGACCACTCCGTAGACTTCTCAAGCTGTCCTCCCACCACCCCCACTCCATGACTGGGCTACTATTTAGCTTTTTTGGCCTGGTTGACATCATCATTTATTTGACCCTTCTTCTGATCTGTGAGATGGAAGGAAAAATGAGACGCACAACGGATTCTGTCTGTGTAGCAGCTGTAAGACCTGTATGGTCCCATCAGAATTGACTTTTGATTTGGTAGCCAAAAGCAGGAGTGGGTACAAAACACAGAAGACATGCAAATATTCCATTCACATGTCATCTCTGTTTTGAATTCACTCCTGTTTTTTTTTGGGGGGGGGGGGGGCTTTAGCAATACTGATGGATTACTGAGCAAATGCTGACCGAGTGACGGCAGATGCTCAACAGACAGGATCCGTTTTTTGGGGGATTATTGTTCTGACGGATCAGAGGAAGGGTAAAATAATCAGTGACGTCAACACAAACTTACTGCTGACACCCTCTCCACTCTGTCAGGGGGGCTCTACTTGTCTAAGCGTTTAATAGAACAGGTTCTGTAGACATCTATGTGGAATCAGCTGACGACTGTGTAAAAGGAGTGCACTCTTTCACGCTACAGTAGGATCTTGGGCCTCTGCACGATTCTTTATACCTGCCACTAACATCGACCTGTAAGGCTGAGTTCACACGAGTTATTTGGTCAGTTTTGGCCCTGTAACTGCCCAAATAAGTGAAGTGTGCAGTGATTGTAAGAGTGACGCCTGTCATGTGCGTGTCATGCTGACTCAAAGTATTGTTTGACTACCACAGCAGACTACCTATGCGTGATATTGCAAGGCATAGTGTTCAACACCACTTTACAGGCTCTCTGCAGCCAGTAAATAGATGTTTTTAATGCGATTAACCACAAATAAATTCGGATTGAATCTAATCTTTTTGTAACATTTTGAGAAACCGGCAGATTGAATTTTTGAGAAATTCGCTCATCTCTACTAGTTATGTGTCCATGTTGGGTTTCTAGTGTATGTTTCTGACTCTGAAATCTAATTTTTATATGTAAGATTTCATGCGCATGACTGTATTTTGGGTCCACATCCAATCCACATTTTTTGAGGATCACATGCAAACCCATTCATTTCTATGGGTATGCAAGAATGATGATGAATGAACGTGTGGCCATTACTCAAATTATATAACATGTCCTATTCTTTTCTGGGTAATTCTGCAATGAAATTGCCATGTGCACACAGATGGTATCCGTATTTTACAGATCCAACATTTTCAGACCGCAAACCAGATACGGTTGTGTGCATGAGGCCTATTGATGTAATCATAAATGATCTTAGCATGCTAAAACTATAAAGGGGAGACTAAAGGCACAGCTTACTTATTGACTTTCTCAATCCTTTCCTATGTACTTGGCAATATGTTTATCACCTTACTTCTCCTCTGTCAGTAAACCAAGTACTTCACTTGCTAGAGAACTGAGATCAGCTCTACTTTGCTCTTGGTGTTCCTCTGGCTGAACGCGCATCAAGCTGCCGCTATTTGTAGCCACTTGGATTCCAAGCCCTCTGCTGTCATGGATAGTGTTGGAAGTGAAGCATTCAAAACTGAATTTTGTACAAAGTTTAGGGAAACTTCGATTCGAAACTAATTCAAATTTCCTAACACTTTGTGGTAACAAAGGTTTTCCTAAAATGGTGGCTGCACGTGTTACAAAGCAAAATTAAGTCTAGTGGACAAAAGCCAGGGAATGCAAGATAATCAATAATGACGTGCAGCAAGCCAATCTGAACATAGCCATCCTCTGTGATGTCACAGCCCAATAAAGACCTCATCCCACACAGTCTCTGCCATTGTCCTGTGAGCTGTGCATAGGGAGAGAGACGTGACAAGTGCTAGGGACAGTGTTGCTGAAAATGATTAATAAAAGCCTATTGGAGAGCAAGACTGCAGGGAGAGTTCAGGGAGACTTATGTGGTGTCAGTTTTATTTATTTATTGATTCCTACATTTACTTATTCCTACATCAGCCGTAAACTAAGATATATAATTCAATACGCTACCTTTTGTGTCACTCCTATCCCCTCATAGATTGTAAGCTCTGGCGAGCAGGGCCCTCATTCCTCTTGTAATAATCAACTTGTCTGTTGCTATGTTATTTATGACTGTTTGTACATGAACCCTGATTGTAAAGCGCTGCGGAATATGTTGGTGCTATATAAATAAAGATTATTATTACCAATAAGATGGAAGCCGCCTTTTATATTCCACTGCCAGCGTGCCAACCAATACCATCCAGTCTGCACCCCTTAGGGAGGCCAGGTCTTAATGATGACCATCCTCATCTTTTGTTGGCTTTACCTCTTCTAAATCATCCTTCTTGGTCTCCATGTCCTAGAAAAGTCAGCAAGATGCAGAGACAGGAGGAGCTGGATGTTCCTGATGACATATTCTACGGTTCCAAAAGTCTGAGACTATAAATCCTGTTTCTGGTAGTTTTTTATTATTAAAATATAACTTTTATTTCTCTTTTATTAAACAAACATTGCCACAAAAACATAAAGAAATTATAAAAATACATATGGAGGGCAATATAGTGTTAGGGGCTAGGGGTATACTATCACTACTTGTCAGTAGGTCAGATGATATTATAACTTATATCTCTGACGATGGAGTGCAGATAGTTTGTGTCTGTAATGTGGTCCGGCACCAGGCACTCTGTGACTTATACTGCACTCAATCCGATTGTTACCCTACCTAGAGTGCTGTTTGTCCAAGTGTCTGATCTCTGCTCAGTCACTCTTAGCGGAATCTACCACCCGCACTTAATCCTTCAATCTGCCCCTATGATATACAGAGGTACATGGCGTCTGCAGATCGCCGTGCGGTTATTCATTCATTTGCCCTGCCCAAATTTTTAAAAGGCTAAAGATGCAGCTCCCCCGACATGTGCGGCGTCTTCAGGGGGATAAGGAGCTACACGATTGTTATGTTTGCAAGGTCTTTTATACCTATAGGGTGGTTCTCACCCTGTGATGTCCTATGAGATTCTAGCTCATGTTGATATAATTGCAAATGGGCCAATCGAGTTAGGTTTATTCAGTCACGATGGACTGGTTGTAGGCTAATCGCTTTGTTATTTGTACGCTTGCGTCCGATACTTAGTCTCTTTCTACTACAATTGTTCGATGCGCATGCGCCAGCACTTAAAATTTTTCGCCTCTCAACCTAAGAGGCGTAAGTGCGCATGTGTAAATACTTAGAATTTTCTCATGGGCTCCAGTGGTTAAATGCGCACGCGTCAGGACTTCGGCTTTTTTTGCCTCTCTACTTGAGAGGTGTAGGTGCGCATGCGTAAATACTTTGAACTTTCTCCCGGGCTACAGTACAGCAGGGCGCATGCGTCAGGACTTAGATTTTTTTGCCTTTCTGCCTCAGAGATATATATGCGCATGCGTAGATACTTAAAGCTTTCTACCAAGCTCTAGTGATCAGGTTCGCATGCGTCAAGACTTTAATTTGAACCATCTAAGTCTGAGGATCATCAAAGCGCATGCGCTACTACTTAGGCTGTTCCTATCTAGAGTTTATACTAAAAGGTCTATGCTTGATTTTGCCAAGTAGGCTCGCATGCGCCCATACGGCCCTAGTCCAATAGGACAGACACCAGTGCAGGTACCTAATAATTTAAATATATGTCACTGTACTCAGATACCCTAGGTCCAGACACAGGCTAGACATATTACGCTACATATTATGCCTACGCTGGATGTTAGAATCTTCATTCTTTTAATATACGGTATATTGGCTGCCCTAGTTCTTTTTGTCAAGGGGGGTACTCTCTGATGTATGACCCCTTGGCTGACGATGTCCCGATCGGTATTCTGTTCTGATAAATGCATATATATACGCTGAATCGATAGTTATCCTATTGCGTATATCCTGATAGATAACACACAAGGTACTAGACCTTAATCACATATAGGTATATGCCAATGGATCTACCATCGTACCAAATCAGAGCACCCATGTGTTTTTCGCTTCTAGTATTTTGTATCTAACTGTATACAATTCCAATTGTATAATAGTGACTATAGTGGGGGACCCCATACTGCCCTTATTATCACAGCTTTTTGAACAAACCTACATATTTTTTATCATCTGGATATTTATGCTCTTTTATTTTTATGCTTCTGAGCTTATTTATTTTTTTATTATATTTTTTTATTCACCTTGTAGAAGATTATTTTTACTGAAAAAGAGTAGAGAATTCGTCAGTTGCTCTCTTTGATCATGGTATGTATTCCCGAGGGCCAATCCCAATAATATATATTTTATTATTTTTTATATAAACACTGTAAAGGTGAATCCTTCATTCAATCCATTCGGGCTCATGGTATTCAGCCTCTAGATCCATCTTGCTTCACTCTGCAGGAGCTTCCTATCCAGATTCCCTCCTCTGGGGCCCATACTCAGTTTTTCTATGCCCCAGAAACGTAGGACTGTTGTATTATTGCCATGTACATATTTTATATGTCTGGCAATCGGTGTATCTTTCCCTGTCTCTATTGAGCTCATATGGCCTGAAATACCGCGCCTCAATTCCTGGATAGTTTTGCCCACGTAAATTTTGGGACATGGACACGATGCTATATATCTATAACTCCTTTTGTCTTGCAGGTGATCAATTGTCTAATCACATATTCCTTTCCATCACCAGGGTTTGTGAATTTTTTTATGCGTGGGACGTATTTGCAAAAAGAGCAATCCCAAAAAAAATCCCAAAAATACTGATCCACAGTATTTTTCTCTAATCTGACTTTTTCCGATTCCTTTTTCTTTCAGGTGGCTGTGTACTATGTCGGAATATTTATTCTGTCTCCGATTGACAGTCTTTATTATTTATGTGAATAAATTAAAATCCGTAATAAAGGAGATTCTAACTTATTATCATAAATATCAAGCTAAAACAAGCTCGTGATCTGCGTTGAATTGAAGACAAAACCCAGTTACAGACAAAATATATATGTAATTTATTAATACAATTTATAGTGCAAAATAATATATATAATAAAATTGGCGATAATAAAATTCAATCAATGATATGCAAAATAGTGATAAAGACAAAAATAATTGAGAACATATATATACACAATTATGCCTTCTTATAATAATACCCCTCAATTATATTTAACATCAATTTAATACTTGATTTCTCTCAGCCGACAAATGTCCGATTAAACCCAAATCTGGTTTATCTTTTATCTATATAAATATATATATATTATCAACCATACTGGTCTAGAACTGAATTCAATTCCTTGGAGATAATACCGTGTTTTCACTAGTATATTTTCAATCTCCCTGTATTGGATTAATTTTCAGGATGATGCTGCAGGTACACCCCAATCTTATTCCAAAACAGATACTATAGACAAAGTATGGTTAATTGAATATATATATATAGATATGTATTATATTAATTAATTATCCTATAAAATATAGGTAAGGTTATACTATACCAAAATGTCAGCTAGCAGAAATCAGTTTCAATGGTTCTAAGATGGCTGCCTCCAATGACTGAAAAGGTGGTCAGGGCTGGATCTGGTCTTTTGAAGATGGTCAGAGAGAGAGCTAGAGATCGATCCTTTCTGTCAGCCCATACCATCTTTTTATCCTATCTTAGAAAGGGCTTGGCCAAGTTTTATCATTAACTAGTGACCTCACTTTATAATCAATATAACCTCCCTCTAGTATTTTACCCTAACACTAGATGGCACTAGTATTCCATACAAAAATCGAACCACTCGCTTATTTCTCTTATTTTATACTAGCAATGAATGTTATCTAAGGTTTCAGACAAAACCTTGAGAAGATCTTGAATAGACAATGACTTTTATACTTAGTCAACCACCTTGTTTATCCTTAAATCTTTTGACCAGACCTAATTAATTCAAGATAAACAGGGCTATCTCAATTCATTGTTCTTGGAAGAGACAGGGTTTGTTCATGATCACCTGTGTCCACATTTCTCCATTCAAGAAAACCTCAAGGAAAGAAATAATTAATTTGTGTGTTACACTGAGAGAGATTCTAAAAATGACAGAGGAATTTGTACCTCGTTTCTACTCTTAAAACTGAATATAGCTATAAGGACCATACTCTTATATATATACTATATATTCAGTACGCCTATTAAAATTGATAATATAAAATCAATCTACTCCTACATTGATTAATATAAAAACCACAAAGAAAGATTAGAGTCTTTCTATTCACTAAAAATCATCAGAACTCAGCACATTTCTAATACATTGTCTTATCTAGGCAATTACATTTCATTAGACCTTGGGACATCTCCTTCTCACAAAAACAGACTTAGGTAAACACTTTGGTACATATCGTAAACCTTAGGTTAGCAATTTCAGAGTAAAAAAAAAATCCTGAATTCACTCTGCCTTTTAAAATAAGACAAAATGGTTGTCCCTTAGGGTCATGTCCATACTCTTATATAGGCCTTATACTTATGGACTTTATTCATACCCAAAAGTTCTGACACTAGATAGTCTTTTAAGTTGGAACCTCTTCTATAAGTAAAGCTTGGATTGACGGTAAGTACTTCTCTAAGATCTCTCTCTGTCTGTAAAATATGCCAGTATTTTTGCAAGATACAGTATATCTCTCTATTATACCCATCAAACGTTCCAATACATTGAATGGTCTCATTTTTCTTGTGCCTTGTGCCTATTTGTGCCTTTCGCTCTATTGTAGGCTCTTTTTAAAGGGGCTGCAGGGTAGCCTCTTTTTAAAAAAATTCTCATAGAGATGTCTGCTCTCTTTTTCAAAGGTTGTTTCATCAGAGCAATTTCTACGAGCCCTCAAATATTGGCCTGTAGGTATTCCTCTCTTAAGTGGCGGAGGATGCCAACTCATCCAATGTAGGTAACTATTAGTGGAAGTTGGTTTTCTGTATACCTCGGTACCAAGATGTCCATTATCCATAATTCTTATTTTCAGATCAAAAACACAATTTCTCTATCCTGTAGTTCATACATAAATCTTATTTCTATGTTATTGTCATTCAACACCTGGGCGAATATTGACATATTCTCATCGATATTAGATTATGTGGAAAAGGAGGAAAAGCAAAAGAAGGGCTCCCACCTGTAGGGCAGGAGAGCGGTGGGGTTGGAGAAGTGGGTACAGCCCCTTTTTAAAGGTGCATTAAAGGTGCTGTGCAGCCATTAGCAATGAAGACTATCTATACAGGTGAAACTCGAAAAATTAGAATATCATGCAAAGTTCATTTATTTCAGTAATGCAACTTAGAAGGTGAAACTAACATATGAGAGACTCATTACATGTAAAGCGAGATATTTCAAGCCTTTATTTGTTATAATTTGGATGATTATGGCTTACAGCCTATTAAACCCCAAAGTCTCAATTTTGAGGTACCCTTTGCTCAGGGGGTATGGATAGATGTGACACTTTGAGCCTAGAATATTGAACCCAGTCACAAAATTTTAATTTTAAGCTGCATTAATGCAATTCCTTTTAATTTGCATTACTGAAATAAATGGATTTTTGCACGCTTTTCTAATTTTTCGAGTTTCACCTGTACAGTGCAATCTTCATTATTAAATGAAAGGCAGCTGTGGGCTAATTGGCTGCGTGGTTCTTCACCCCAGCCCAGCTGGAACCCACCCGCAGCATGGCCGCTCTGTGTGTCTGTACCCTAGGGCAGAGTGACCTGGGTATGCTTGATTTATAGCGATTTGTGATGCATTAATTCATAACTAATAGAATTTCTTGTGGAACTTTGGAGAACCTGCCAAATCGAAAAAAAACATCACTAATCTCTAGTCATCAACAGTAAGTGGATATACAGAAGGGGGGGAAACCAACTGCAAGAATGCAGTGGAAATTATTAGTGCTAATTCTGGATTGTTCCACAGTGTAACAAACATCAAAATATGGCTAGACTCCCAGCCAAACCAAAGTCCTGGCTTATGCACACTATATCCATTCTCTGATGCACACTATATCCATTCTCTGATCCACTGATGAATAAGGCCATGCTTGACATATGGGGTTTGTTGCCATCCTTGAATTACAGATAAAATAACAAGTCCACATTTATATATTCACCAGTTTTAATCTGATAAATATTCAGCAATCATTTAATAAAACTGCAACATTAAGATATTCGATACATATGGCCAACTTCCCTTTTAGGAAAATTTGCCCCAAAACCCCAGATGCATCTATTTTTCTTGTTACAGACACTAGCCTTTTCTTTTTTTTTATGGACAAGGTCTCAATTTATGGACATTTGGCAACCTTTGGTAAAACATATTTAATCATGCAGGCACTTTTTTGCAAAAAAATATGCCATAACTTTATGAAGATTGTTCCCAGAAAAATGTTATGTTAATGTCTTTCATCTTCTCTTGGTAGACTTTATCGAAGTACTCACTTTGAGCTACTGTAAAATGGTTCTTCCAATCACCAGATATTCCTGCAATGATAAGAACATCTTGAATTATTAGTCTGGTTATCTACAGAATTATTAGTCTGCTTATAGAATGCCTTTATAGAATAATATTGATTTTCAGAATTGCCTTCTCGGGCTCCATAAGAAAGTGTGTTTCTGTTTTTTCTAGTTCCAAGTATTTTTTCCAAATTGTTACAATGTGCAGAATGCATTTATATAGGACTAAAGGTCCCTTTATACGAGACGACAGAGCAGCAGATTATCATGACGGAAGCATTCCTTCCCAACAATCTGCTACTCGCTGGTGGAGGAGACCCTGCATTTACATACAGCGATCTCCTCCAAAGTATGGGGAGCTAATGCCATTGCTCTTCCCCATACTGACTCATTGTTTGCCGACAGCAGATCGTGTTTACACATCGTGATCTGCTGCCAGCAGATGACTATTTTTGTGTGTGCGCAAACAATCATGTTGCTTCACTCGTTCATCCAGTAATTGGCGGTACAGTTACACTGCCGATAATTGCTAACAAATGTTCCTATGAATGTTAGCGATTATCTTAAGATTCTTGGTCCATTTAAAGGGCTCCATAAACCTTGAAGCAGGGGTGCACCACCAATGAGGCTAGGTGAGGTGATCGCCTCAGACAGCACATATATGGGAAAGAGGGGGGCAGAGGGAGGGCAATGGGCAATGAGCGCTTTCATTGTGGCAAAGGTGTTAGGTAAAGAAATTAGCATTGTTGGGGGGGGGGGCTCCATTTCAGTTTTCGCCTGAGGCAGCAGAAAAGCTATGTGCACCCCTGCCTTGAAGTAGCCATATCATAGTAGCTACAGATTTCTATTGAGCCTACTGTACTCCCTATGACTGTATACTATGACAGAAAAAAGTTATACTATATTCCGTAGTTGCTATTGCCTAGAAGTTAATATATCAAAATATAGCAACCTATGGAGCACCATATAGCAGTAAACCTAGTGTCTAGATAATTCAGATTTTTTTTCATTACAGAACTCAACTTAATTTGGTGAATGTTGAAAAAAGCTATTTAAAATTAACTAAACTATATACATATTTGTCAATGCAGACAATCGGATAGGGAGGTTGCTGGTGACAGATTCTCTTTAAATTAGGAAAAAAACTAATTTATCCTGAAAACAAATGAGATGTTCTAGAGTTACAAATATAGAAAAAAAATCAAAATAATATGCCCACTGGAATAGTGACGGCTAAAATGCATATTCGGGTGCATCCACATAACCGTATGTATTTTGTGGTCCACAAAACATGGATCCGCCAAAAATACAGATGACGTCTCTGTGACATCTGTGTTGCATCGGTTTTAAGCAATGCCTATCGTTGTCTGCAAAATGGACAAGAATAGGGCATGTTCTATCTTTTTTGCAGCGCTACGGAACAGACATATGGAAGCAGACAGCACACAGTCTGCTGTCCACATGTTTTGCAGACCCATTGAAATGAATGAGTCTGCATCCTACCTGCCAAAAATATGGATTGGATGCGTATCAAAAATATGGTCATGTGAATAGGGCCTTATGGGGCATATAATTAGACAGCCCTTGATCTATAAGGATTATACACATACGTGGAGGTATTGTAACCATAACAAATAGTAGAACCAACTTACAAACCTATTATCATTGAGTGCTATTAAGAGATTTGCTAAAGATATTACCATGTTGTTTTATTGTTATTTTCCATTACCTGTCCAGACCCATTCATTTCTATGGGGCTGTGCACATGAGCGGTGATTTTCACGCATCACTTGTGCGTTGCGTGAAAATTGCAGCATGCTCTATATTGTGCGTTTTTCACGCAATGCAGGCCCCATAGAAGTGAATGGGGCTGCATGAAAATCACAAGCATCCGCAAGCAAGTGCGGATGCGGTGCGATTTTCACGCATGGTTTCTAGGTGACAATCGGGATGGGGACCCGATCATTATTATTTTCCCTTATAACATGGTAATAAGGGAAAATAATAGCATTCTTAATACAGAATCCTAAGTAAATTAGGGATGGAGGGGTTAAAAAAAATATATATTTGCCTCACCTCATCCACTTGTTCACTCTGCCCAACTCGTCTTCTTTCTTCTTCTTTGATGACCTGGGAGGAAAAGGACCTTTGGTGATGTCACTGCGCTCATCACATGGTCCATCAAAGAAGAAGAAAGAAGACAAGCCGGGCTGCGCGAATAAGTGTATGAGGTGAGTTTATTTTTTTATATATTTTTTTAACCCCTCCATCCCTATTTTACTAAGCATTCTGTATTAAGAATGCTATTATTTTCCATTATAACCATGTTATAAGGGAAAATAATAAAATCTACACAATACCTAACCCAAACCCGAACTTCTGTGAAGAAATCCGGGTTCGGGTCTGGGTACCAAACATGCTGAGTTTTCTCACGCGTGCGCAAAACGCATTAAAACTGGGCCCATTTCTGTTCAATATATTTATTAATGATCTTGTAGAAGGCTTGCACAGTAAAATATCAATTTTTGAAGATGACACTAAACTGTGTAATTAACACGAAAGAGGACACTATTCTGCTACAGAGGAATCCGGATAGATTGGAGGCTTGGGCAGATACAGTAAGTGGCAGATGAGGTTTAACACTGGCAAATGTAAGGTTATGCACATAGGAAGGAATAATGCAAGTCACCCGTATATACTAAATTGTAAAACACTGGGTAACACTGACATGGAAAAGGACCTAGGGATTTTAGTGAACAGCAAACTAAGCTGTAGAAACCATTGTGAGGCTGCTGCCAAGGCCAATAAGATAATTGGTTGAATCAAAAGGGGCATAGGTGCCCGTTATGAGAACATAGTCCTGCCACTTTAAAAAATCACTAGTCAGACCACACACGGAGTTCTGTGTACAGTTCTGGGCTCCTGTGAACAAGACAGACATAGCAGAGCTGGAGAGAGTACAGAGGAGGGCAACTAAAATAATAACTGGAATGGGGGGACTCCAGTACCCTGAAAGATTGTCAAAATTAGGGTTATTCACTTTAGAATAAAAGACGACTGAGGGGAGATCTAATAACTATGTATAACTATATCAGGGGTCAGTACAGAGATCTATCCCATCATCTATTTATCCCCAGGACTGTGACAAGGGGACATCCTCTGCGTCTGGAGGAAAGAAGGTTTGTACACAAACATATAAGAGGATTCTTTACGGTAAGAACAGTGAAACTATGGAAGTCTCTGCCTGAGGAGGTGGTGATGGTGAGTTCACTAAAAGAATTAAAGAGGGCCCTGGACGTATTTCTGGAGCGTAATAATATTACAGGCTATAGCTACTAGAGATGGGTTGTTGATCCAGGGAGTTATTCTGACTGCCGGATTGGAGTCGGGAAGGAATTTTTATTACCCTTTAAGTGGGGAAAATTGGCTTCTACCTCACAGTTTTTTGTGTGTTTTTTTTTTTGCCTTCCTCTGGATCAACTCGTAGGATAACAGGCTGAGCTGGATGGACAGATGTCTTTTTTTGGGCCTTATAAACTATGTTACTATGTAACATAAGCTGGTTGAGGTGCTGTACATTGAATATATGTATGTAGTGCAGTAAATCTAATGTATTATGTGTCACTTGTGCAGGGGGTGGGAGACTAGGGGCCCACCGGGAGATTCCCCTGTACCTCTGTGGGCCAGTCTGAGCCTGTATCCGGCCCTCACACGCGACGCCCGTGTGAAAGAGGCCTAAGGCCTCTTTCACACGGGCGTCATGTTTTTTGCCCAGATAAGAGGCGGGTGCGTTGCGGGAAAATGCACAATTTTTCCGCGCGATTGCAAAACATTGTAATGCGTTTTGCACTCGCGTGAGAAAAATTGCGCATGTTTGGTACCCAAGCTTGGGATTGATGTTCTGAAGATTGTATTATTTTCCCTTATAACATGGTTATAAGGGAAAATAATAGCATTCTGACTACAGAATGCATAGTATAATAGTGCTGGAAGGGTTAAAAAAATAAAAAAGTTAACTCACCTTATCCTCTTGATCGCGTAGTTCCCGGTCTGTTCTTTACTAGCTGTGGGCTAAATGACCTGTGGTGACGTCAGATCACATGCTCCAATCACATGGTCCATCACCATGGTGATGGAGCATGTGATCTGACATCACCACAGGTCCTTTAGCCCACAGCTAGCAAAGAGCAGACCGGGAACTACGCGATCAAGAGGATAAGGTGAGTTAACTTTTTTATTTTTTTAACCCTTCCAGCACTATTATACTATGCATTCTGTAGTCAGAATGCTATTATTTTCCCTTATAACCATGTTATAAGGGAAAATAATACAGTGAATAGACTGTCACCTAGAACCCATGCGTGAAAATCGCACCGCATCCGCACTTGTTTGCGGATGCTTGCGATTTTCACGCAACCCCATTCACTTCTATGGGGCCTGCATTGCGTGGATTATCGCACCGCAACGCACAAAGAGGAGCATGCTGCGATTTTCACGCAACGCATAAGTGATGCATGAAAATCACCGCTCATGTGAACAGCCCCATAGAAATGAATGGGTCAGGATTCAGTGCGGGTGCAATGCGTTCAACTCACGCATCGCACCTGCGCGGAATACTTGCTCGTGTGAAAGGGGCCTAAGAGTTGTACCATTACAGAGTTTTTTGCACAATAATGCCTCATTCGCATATCAGTGTTTTGGTCAGTGATTTCCATCAGTGATTGTGAGTCAAAACTAGGCTTGGAGCCTCCACAGACATAAGATTTGCACCTGTTCTGTGTTTAGACTTGCACCTGGTTTTGGCTCAAAATCACTAATGGAAATCACTGGCCGATCACTGATGTGTGAATGAGGCATAAGTGTGCATAGTTTGAGCATTTTCACCCGTTTAGGCCACTTTTTTCAGTGAGTTTTTGTCTTTTTGTGCATGGAATGTGCCAATTTATTTTGTTGGTAACATTCTTTTGCACCTGGCAGCTTCTGTGTCACATGGTCTGTTGTGGGTGCGGCCCACAGCTTTATCCTACCTCACAGTGCATTGGTGATACCACTATGGAGGCATGTGAGAGCCTGGCTGTGAGTTGCTTCTGACCCTGTTCACACACCATGGACAGTTGAGTGGTAGGACCCCATGCGTGCTGAGACACCGTTACGTGGTGCATGAGGGGCTCCAATATGTTCTTGACTGGAATATATTGGCAAAGTTCTCAGCTTTTAATATTGGCCTGAGGAATTAGCTAGTATTGTCGGTTGCGTATCATTTTGGTGCATTTTTTGCAGTGAATTGTGCATGTATTTTTGCATAATTAAAATGCTTTTAAACAAAGCTCTAGCATTGCCGTGTCCCACAACTTTTTTATTTTCCATTCTATGGAGCTATGTGAGGGCTTGATTTCTGCAGGACAAGTTTTTATTGCTACCATTTTGGGGTAATAAGACTTTTTGATCGCTATTTATTCTGTTTTTTTTGTGGAAAATAAGCAAAAAACAAGAACAACAATTCTGACCTTTTTTATAGCATTTATGGTGCAGGATACATTATGTGAAAATTGTACAGTGTGGATCGTTACACACACAGTGTTACCATATATTTGGTGGAATTCTATTTTTGTAATTTTTTTTCCATTAAAGTGGGAAAACCGGAATTAGATTTACCGGGAATTTTGTTTCCATGAAATCACCATGACGGCCACACGGGAGGTTGACCCATGACCTCTGTAGGGGCAGGAACAGAGAAGAGGTTAAATTGCCCCATCCCACCTCCATTCCCCAGTGTTTCATAGATTACTGAGTGCCAGAATCATAAGTAGAAATATATTCAAGGTATTACATCATACTCCGAAGAGGAGACACAAGGTATTACTTAATGCCAAAAAGAAAAAGGGGGGGGGGATACGGGCCGTCATGGTGATTTCATGGAAACAAAATTACCGGTAAGTCTAATTCCGGTTTTCCATTTCATCACCATGACGGCCACACAGGAGAATTATAAAATTATACATTTAGGGGGGCAACTGCTTGAAGGACCTTGCGTCCATAGGAAAGGTCAGAAGACCTGGATAGGTCTAAGCGGTAATGCCTGACGAAAGTGTGTATGCTAGACCAGGTGGCCGCCCTGCATATGTCATCTAGTGAAGCTCCTGCACTTTCTGCAAAGGTGGTGGAGACTGCTCTAGTAGAATGGGCCCGAACATTCATGGGTGGATCCAGGTTCTGAAGCTTGTAGGAGAGAAAGATGGTATCTTTAATCCATCGGGCAATGGATGACCTAGAGACCTTCGAACCCCTATTCTTTCCTGCAAACTGGATAAGAAGACTGTCAGATTTTCTAAAGTCTTTTGTGGCTTCCAGGTATCTCAGTACAGTGTGTCTGACGTCAAGAGTATGGAAGTCACTCTCCCTCTGGTTTCTTGGTTTGTCACAAAAGGATGGGAGGATGATTTTCTGACTTCTGTGGTAGTTGGAGACTACTTTGGGCATAAATCCCGGATCTAGTTTTAAGATGATTTTGTCGTCTGCGATGGTGAGATAAGGTTCTCTTATGGAGAGTGCTTGTATCTCTCCCAGCCGTCTGGCAGACGTAATGGCTATGAGAAATGCAGTCTTTAAAGAGAGTATTTTCATTGTGCAGTCTTCCAGGGGTTCAAAGGGAGGATGCATAAGTGAGTTAAGGACTACGTTTAGGTCCCAGGTAGGAGTACGGGATCTTATGGAGGGCCTCAGCCTGATTGCTGCTCTGATAAACCGCTTAATCCACCTATGATCAGCTAGACTGGTGTCAAAGAAGCTACTAAGTGCAGAGATTTGCACCTTCAATGTAGAGGGAGTAAGCCCCATCTCCAGGCCGTTCTGTAGGAAGTCAAGGATTTTCTGAATGTTAGGTTCCCTGAGGTTTGGTTCTGTTTCTTCAGACCATGAGCAAAACCTTTTTCATATTTTAAGGTATATTGCTGATGTCACTTTTTTCCGACAGTATTTCATTGTAGAAATGACTCTGTCAGAAAGACCTTGGTGTTTCAGTATGTCGACCTCAGGATCCAGGCTGGGAGCTTGAAGAACTCTGGGTGAGAGTGAAGGATGGGGCCTTGGTGAAGAAGGTCCCGGATAGGTGGTAACTTCCAGGGTTCCTCTATTGCTAGTTTCCGGAGTAGGGGGAACCAGCTATTTTTTGGCCAGAAAGGTGTGATCAGTATGATCAGTCTTCCCTTCCATGATTTTCTGGATTATTCTCGGGATCAGGGGGAGAGGGGGAAAGGCGTATGCCAAGCCCCAATTCCAAGTTAGTGATAGAGCTTTGATTCTCCAGGGGTGGTCTTTTGGGTTCAGCGAGCAGAATGTTCTTAGTTTTGCATTTTCTTTTGAGGCGAATAGGTCTATCGTAGGGAGGCCCCATCTCCTGGTTATCGTCTCGAACACTTCTTGTTTCAATGACCACTCTGAGTGGTCTATTTTTCGTCTGCTGAGGAAGTCTGCTTCCTAGTTCAGAGAGCCTTTCAAGTGGACTGCCAAAATGGACCTCACTTCTTTCTCTGCCCAGGAGAATATTTCTTCCACAATGCTCTGGAGTCTTTTTCAGTGTGTACCTCCCTGGTGTCTGAGGTATGAAACAGTTGTCATGTTGTCCGATAGGATCTTTACATGGCGGTTCTCTAGAAGCTCCCTGGCTGCATTCAGGCTCTTCCAGACAGCGTACAGTTCCCTGAAGTTGGAAGATTGATTGGACATTTCTTTCCCCC
This sequence comes from Bufo gargarizans, assembly GCF_014858855.1. Lineage (NCBI taxonomy): Eukaryota > Metazoa > Chordata > Amphibia > Anura > Bufonidae > Bufo > Bufo gargarizans. The sequence goes on from NC_058081.1 coordinate 546,111,348, forward strand.
AGGAGCCCTGGTAGTATCGGTCCTCGACCTTTGCCCCCCAACCGGAGTTGCTGGCGTCCGTGAGGATTGTGACAGATGGGGTTCCCTTCCATGGGACTCCCCTGGACAAGTTTTTATCTACTGTCCACCAGGATAGGGATATTTTCACGGAGCTTGGGATCCGCAACCTGTGGTCTAAATATCCTAATTTTTTGTTCCGCCGGTTCAGAATCCAGCTCTGCATGACACGGTAATGTGCTTGAGCCCATTCTACTGAGGTGATGCAGGATAGGAGAGGGCTGTTCTTGGCGAATTACATCCAAGATACAGTCATTGCACAACTTTTTTGCATATCCCTCAGGTAATTTTTTTGAGCACGTTAAACAGCAGGAAGGCTTTTTAATCTTTTTATGAGCCTCATTAACCTGGGGATATGAAAAAATAAAAATGGAGGAGAGCCATCAGGGAAGCCGTGATGATTACCAAGCAAGTTAAGCAATTTAGGAAATAGAGGCCCCACCAGGGGAACTTATGGGAGGCGGTAAGGGGGCATCAGGCTCCAAAGAAACCTGTAGCTCAGGACCCGACATGCTGGGGGTACCAGTGGAATAACCGGTACTTACTCAGACCTGAGATCAGCGTCTGCCGTGTCTTTCCCACTTCATATACCGCTCCGTCCCATCCATGAAGACTTCCGGGTTGGTCACATGACCGGAAGCAGGCTCCGGATGAACCGGAACAAGTCCTCCTGATACCCCCAGCCCAACATAAGCACTCGTCCGCCGGCAGGCTGGGGAGCTTCCGCTGGAGCCAAGGTAGGAGACCATCCTAAAAAAGTAAAAATAAAAAGCAGCAGGGATAGTTTCCTCTTCATCTCCCTGACATGCAGGGAGACTCTTCTCTGGCCCTGGCCTGAGTACGGACAGGAACACTGGGGAATGGAGGTGGGAGGGGGCGATTTAACCTCTTCTCTGTTCCTGCCCCTACAGAGGTCATGGGTCAACCTCCCATGTGGCCGTCATTGTGATGAAATGGAAAAGGGTATTTTTTAACTTTATTTTACTCTTACTTTACTGTTTATTAGTCCCAAAAGGAGATTTGGACATGTGATCCTCTAATCGCTTCTACAATACACTTTACTACTTATGTAGTACAGTGTCTTATACTCAAAGTAGGATAGTGACAGGCAATCTCTTAGACTCTTGAACAAACGCGCTGCAGGTCCCAAACGTGAAGTGGGTTCTATTCACACAAGTCAACCAGAAAATAATGTGCGCCTGCCCGTGCTGCTTTCTCTACCCCTTAAGAAGCAAATCGTTTCACAATCACAGGTTTAAAGTTGGTGCAGGAAAATGGTGATGTTCATACAATCCACAGTCCTCTTTTTTTTTTAAAGACTCTGTGACAGACCAGAAGATCGCACCAATAGTGAAGCACCATCGACCACCTTACTATTAAAAGAATTTAGTTATACTCACAAACATCCATAAGTAAAAGGCACATCAGTAATGGACTCAATATGAACCACCGAACGGATGCTTTCTATAAGAGAGGGCTGTTCTTGGCGAATTACATCCAAAATACAGTCATTGCACAACTTTTTTGCATATCCCTCAGGTAATTTTTTTGAGCACGTTAAACAGCAGGAAGGCTTTTTAATCTTTTTATGAGCCTCATTAACCTGGGGATATGAAAAAATAAAAATGGAGGAGAGCCGTCAGGGAAGCCGTGATGATTACCAAGCAAGTTAAGCAATTTAGGAAATAGAGGCCCCACCAGGGGAACTTATGGGAGGTGGTAAGGGGGCATCAGGCTCGAAAGAAACCTGTAGCTCAGGACCCGACATGCTGGGGGTACCAGTGGAATAACCGGTACTTACTCAGACCTGAGATCAGCGTCTGCCGTGTCTTTCCCACTTCATATACCGCTCCGTCCCATCCATGAAGACTTCCGGGTTGGTCACATGACCGGGCCCCGGAAGTGACGTCATCAATAATTGACGTCGGTGTGCACGCACGCCGGCCGCTCCACTGCCCGCCCCACCGGGGGAAAGGAGGAATCATGCGGCCCGGAAGCAGGCTCCGGATGAACCGGAACAAGTCCTCCTGATACCCCCAGCCCAACATAAGCACTCGGCCGCCGGCAGGCTGGGGAGCTCCCGCTGGAGCCAAGGTAGGAGACCATCCTAAAAAAGTAAAAATAAAAAGCAGCAGGGATAGTTTCCTCTTCATCTCCTTGACATGCAGGGAGACTCTTCTCTGGCCCTGGCCTGAGTACGGACAGGAACACTGGGGAATGGAGGTGGGAGGGGGCGATTTAACCTCTTCTCTGTTCCTGCCCCTACAGAGGTCATGGGTCAACCTCCCATGTGGCCATCATTGTGATGAAATGGAAAAGGGTATTTTTTAACTTTATTTTACTCTTACTTTACTGTTTATTAGTCCCAAAAGAAGATTTGGACATGTGATCCTCTAATCGCTTCTACAATACACTTTACTACTTATGTAGTACAGTGTCTTATACTCAAAGTAGGATAGTGACAGGCAATCTCTTAGACTCTTGAACAAACGCGCTGCAGGTCCCAAACGTGAAGTGGGTTCTATTCACACAAGTCAACCAGAAAATAATGTGCGCCTGCCCGTGCTGCTTTCTCTACCCCTTAAGAAGCAAATCGTTTCACAATCACAGGTTTAAAGTTGGCGCAGGAAAATGGTGATGTTCATACAATCCACAGTCCTCTTTTTTTTTTAAAGACTCTGTGACAGACCAGAAGATCGCACCAATAGTGAAGCACCATCGACCACCTTACTATTAAAAGAATTTAGTTATACTCACAAACATCCATAAGTAAAAGGCACATCAGTAATAAAACACCCTCAGGATTCTTCCCGACCCGGGTTTCGCTCACGCTTCATCAGGGGCACCCCAAAACACATTGCCCAACTTCTCTTGAGTATGGCAATACCACATGTGTGACACTTTTTTGCAGCCTAGGTGGGCAAAGGGTCCCACATTCCAAAGAGCAGAGGGCATTTTTTACACATTTTGATTTCAAACTACTTCTCACGCATTAGGGCCCCTAAAATGCCAGGGCAGTATAACTACCCCACAAGTGACCCCATTTTGGAAAGAAGACACCCCAAGGTATTTAGTGAGGGGCATGGCGAGTTACTAGAATTTTCTATTTTTTGTCACAAGTTAGTGGAATATGAGACTTCGTAAGGAAAAAAAAATCGTAATTTTCCGCTAACTTGTGACAAAAAATAAAAAATTCTAGGAACTCGTCATGCCCCTCACGGAATACCTTGGGGTATCTTCTTTCCAAAATGGGGTCACTTGTGTAAAAAATGCCCTGTGAAATCCTAAAGGTGCTCTTTGGAATGTGGGTCCCTTTGCCCACCTAGATTAGAAAAAGTGTCACACATGTGGCATCACCGTACTCAGGAGAAGTTGGGCAATGTGTTTTGGGGTGTCTTTTTACATATACCCATGCTGGGTGAGAGAAATATCTCTCTAAAAGACAACTTTTCCCATTTTTTTAATACAAAGTTGTCATTATAGGGAGATATTTCTCTCACCCAGCATGGGTATATGTAAAAAGACACCCCAAAACACATTGCCCAACTTCTCCTGAGTACGGCAATACCACATGTGTGACACTTTTTTGCAGCCTAGGTGCGCAAAGGGGGCCAAATTCCTTTTAGGAGGGCATTTTTAGACATTTGGATTCCAGACTTCCTCTCACGCTTTAGGGCCCCTAAAATGCCAGGGCCGTATAAATACCCCACATGTTACCCAATTTTGGAAAGAAGACACCCCAAGGTATTCCGTGAGGGGCATGGCAAGTTAATAGAAGTTTTTTCTTTTTTGGCACAAGTTAGCGGAAATTGATTTTTTTTTGCTTTTTCTCACAAAGTCTCCCTTTCCACTAACTTGTGACAAAAAGTTCAATCTTTCATGGACTCAATATGCCCCCTTAGCGAATACCTTGGGGTGTCTTCTTTCCGAAATGGGGTATTTATACTGCCCTGGCATTTTAGGGGCCCTAAAGCGTGAGAAGAAGTCTGGAATATAAATGTCTAAAAATTTTTATGCATTTGGATTCCGTGAGGGGTATGGTGAGTTCATGTGAGATTTTATTTTTTGTCACAAGTTAGTGGATCAATTTCCGCTAATTTGTGCCAAAAAAATGTCTGAATGGAGCCTTACTGGGGGGTGATCAATGACAGGAGGGTGATCAGGGAGTCTATATGGGGTGATCACCACCCTGTCATTGATCACCCCCCTGTAAGGCTCCATTCAGACGTCCGTATGTGTTTTGCGGATCCGCTGTGTCCGTGTTTTGCGGATCCAATCCATGGATCTGTGGATCCGCAAAACACTTACGGACCTCTGAATGGAGCCAGCCTTACAGGGGGGTGATCAATGACAGGGGGGTGATCAGGGAGTCCATATGGGGTGATCACCCCCCTGTAAGGCTCCATTCAGACGTCCGTATGTGTTTTGCGGATCCGATCCATGGATCCGTGGATCCGCAAAACACATACGGACCTTTGAATGGAGCCAGCCTTACATGGGGGTGATCAATGACAGGGGGGTGATCAGGGAGTCTATGTGGGCTATATGTCATTGATCACCCCCCTGTAAGGCTCCATTCAGACGTCTGTATGTGTTTTGCGGATCCGATCCATGGATCTGTGGATCCGCAAAACACATACGGACCACTGAATGGAGCCAGCCTTACAGGGGGGTGATCAGGGAGTCTATATGGGCTATATGTCATTGATCACCCCCCTGTAAGGCTCCATTCAGACGTCCGTATGTGTTTTGCGGATCCGTGGATCCGCAAAACACGGACACCGCGGATCCGCAAAACACATACGGATGTCTGAATGGAGCCTTACAGGGGGGTGATCAATGACAGGGGGGTGACCAATGACAGGGGGGTGATCTATATGGGGTGATCAGGGGGTTAATAAGGGGTTAATAAGTGACAGGGGGGTGTAGTGTAGTGGTGTTTGGTGCTACTTTACAGAGCTGCCTGTGTCCTCTGGTGGTCGATCCAAGCAAAGGGGACCACCAGAGGATCAGGCAGCAGGTATATTACTAATATACCTTTTAGAGGGTAAAAAAATTGCATTTACAGCCTGCCAGCGAACGATCGCTGCTGGCAGGCTGTAGATCCATTCGCTTACCTCCACTTCCTGTGAACGCGCGCGCCTGTGTGCGCGCGTTCACAGGAAATCTCGCGTCTCGCGAGATGACGCGCCAGTGCTTCAAGGAGGAATGAATCGACCGCCTCCGGAACGCAATCCTGCGTTTGGCGGTCCGGAGGCGGTTAATAATACTGTGTTGATTGCAGTGATACTACTGCACTGCGGTGTGTACATCTATATGTATATATATTTATAACCACTGATATATAAATTTATATAGATATAGCGTATTAGTTAGACTGTAAACTTGTCATTGTGTTAATAAATTTACTTTATTGTTTATAATACAGTGTATTGTCTTTAATAGCCGCAGTAGTAGTAGTAGTAGTAGTAGTAGTAAGTCGCATTTAGTTCAGTGTAGTGTGGGACAAGAAAGAGTATTGCTATTATAGGTATAAATAGGCGGAGTCATCAATAGACGACTCACGCCTATTTATGAATATTAATTATTGAGACTACCCTTAATTTCAATAATTAATATCTCCCTTAACACATGCCTTTTCTTATTGAGCGTTGCCTGAATGCTCCATGGAAAATGCATTATGAATCCAATTTTATAGAGAGGAATGCAAAAAAATTGAATTACACAATATTTTTAATGGCATTCACTGTATGATATAAATAATATGTTTACTTTATTCTCCGGGTCTGTACAGCTATGGTGATAGTAAATGTGTATATTTTTGCCACTTTTATACTAGAAAAAAATAAAATAAAAAATGTTTTTGGGGAGGTCGAATAAATAAACATCAGGATTTATGGTATTTGTATGGTTTAGTGTGCTAGTTTAATTGTTTAAAAATATATTCAGGTCTTTACAGATGTGACAATATTAATTAAGTATACTCATTATTTTACACTTTTTTCATGTTTTACCTTGTTCTATTATTTTTAAACATTGATGGAACGATTGTGGTCACAGAGGTTGCAACTGTGACTGGGTGAGGAGGGGGAAGATGCCTGCCTTCCTTCACATTCCCTGGCAAGTGCCAGTTTCAACTACATCTGCATCCTCAGGATGCTCTCTGATTAGCTAGTTACTCTGGTAAATGGCAGCCTACTTTAGGATGGCAAGTATTAAGGTGGGGAGGATACTTGAAAACTAATGACCCAAACATGTCTGTGCATTACACTCTACAGACATATGTTCTGGCTATAAAAAGTCTTCATGGCGGTCTGGGCCAGATGAAGAAGAAAAGGGAAAGTGACATGAGACATCAACTGTAAGTCACTTTTATGCCCTGCAAAACAACTATATAAAACTGGTATTTACTAGATGGTCAGTGTAAGCTGTTACTTTTTGGTCGAAGAGTGGACTCACATCACGTTTTTACCATCCGTTTATCATGTACAAAAAACGTATAAGTTAAACGGATACCTAAAACTGATTCCATACAGTGGCATCCGTTCACCATAAAGTTCCATTGTAAAAAAAAGTATACCTTTTTTTTACCGGACTGTGCAGGATATAAGAACATGGTGTGCTGCATTTTTGTATCCTTTTTTTCAAATGTATACTTCAAACAGATGCAAAAAAGGTGATGTGAATCCACCCTTAGTACAGTGGGGAGTTTTCAGTATCAGTATAGTGGTATTATAAGCCAAAATGTGGTGGTAATTTTTGTACATGGTTTGGCTTTTTTTCATGGAAGGCAGAAAATATATTTCTAGAGACCTTAGCAACACCACTGGGTTTAGAAACAGTATTATGGGAGAGACAAAATTTATCCTGGGACCCATAGGAAGGTAAATAAATACACCCTGGGGTTAATGAGAATTAGCAATTGGTAATAATCATAATGATAATGAGATGACACTGCTGAGTCTGTCTACAACACAATATCTGCTTACTAAACAATATTTTGACAGCAAACTGTTAAAAAAAAATGTACCTTTACGTATGAATGATCCTTTTGATTGATCCATTACATGAGTTGAAATTTGACTCCAATTTGACATTACATTATCCTTCATGGATTTGAAGCTTGAATTTTCAACAACTAAGTCAATCTGGGCATCGTCTAACTCCTGTCCCAAGAATTTACAGATTCTTACCACACTGCCACGGATATCCTGAAATAAATCATATTTATGAACAGTAACTGTGAATATATAGTGTATAACTGACATAAAAGTACTAAGGGGGTCATTTATTAAGACTGGCAATTTATACAACTGTCTTAATCTTCATGAGCTGGCGGCGTACACGCCAAAGTTATGCAGAGGTACAGAGTTGATATGCTCTAGTAGCACCCTTTAGATTTTCTGTCTTTTCTATCAGACTAGGAGCAGATGGACTCCTTATCTCTGCCCCTATAAACACACATTATATGTATTAGTTTTCCGCGTTCATTCTGGCCTTGTGACGTTGGAGGAGAATGGGAGATCACCACTTTGTCATGTACTACAGTGCTGGGCAGCCCATCGGTTATGACAGTATTGGAATAACCAAAAATGTTTTTGGCTGTCTCAGATGCCATGTGTACTGTCTCTTGGAAAGTTCTCATCATCTACCAGAAACCTACTCTGAGATAATGAGGAGCAACAACTCTAAAACTGTTCTCTCTACAGATGGGTGAAATTGTTTTGGCTTGTTAAAGCATAACTATCACAATGAAATGCTGACCTGTTAACAGGTAGCAAATATGGGGAGAGGTCCTCGTGAACGGTGACAATCCCATGCAGTGAAAAGAGTGTTTCTTATGGAAGCACTGTCCTAAAGTGGGCATTTGGGGGCTATTTCATGGCTTTTGGGGATTGTTTTAAGGTAACCAGAAGGACAGGGCTTAAATGTTTTAAATGTTTTCTGAAACTATTAATGGCCAGTGAAGTTAAATGGTCCATGTTATGTTTGTTGTGTTAGGCCTTGTGTACTAACACTCATCATAACCACTCTTCTTTGCACGGCCTGTGTATTACTGCTGGTATGAGTAGGCATCTGGGCTGCACTGGTCCTAGTCACAGGTGGAGATGCTAAAATGTTGTGCTGCCTGGTATCCACTCCGGAGAGTTGTATTATACAGTATATGGAACTGAACCTCTTGCATACTGGCACCTCATGGTGTCCTATACAGCCGTATTATTACCTGTATAAGCTCCTCATATGTAATAAAGAAGAATCTGCTGTCATCTTTCATTTGCATCCAGCCCTTTATATGATCAAACCACGATCCATACATAGCTGAAAGACAAAAACTAAGCTTTTTTTTTAGCAACAATTAAAATTAAAGTAGAACATACTTTCTTTGGCTACTTTCACACTAGTGGCAGCCTTCTCTGGCAGGCTGTTCCGGCAGGTGAACAGCCTGACGGATCTGTGCTGCCGCTGGTGCACACGTGCCACCGGAGGTCCGCTCCGGCCCAATTGACTATAAGTTCCGGTGGCAGCACGGAAAACATGGCGAGAGGCGGCCGGAATAAATGTCGTAGTTCAGCGCTGGGATTAAAGGGTTTCTGTCATGAGAAATAACGTTATGTAGCTGACTGACATTAGCGATGTCCTAATGTCAGCAGTACATAACAGTATGCTTTATAACTCCCTGCCTGCCACCGTTCTCTTAAAAAAAAGATTTTTAAATATATGCTAATGAGCCTCTAGGTGCTATTAGGGTGTTGCTTCAGCACCTAGAGGCTCGGTCTACGCACCCTTTGGCACACTCAGGTCCAGTTGATTGACTTTCAAGTTCTCCTCAGTTTCCCGGAAATCCTGCCCCTGCACTGTCTCTTTTAGTATTCGGCGAAGGCGCAGCGAGTGAAGAACATGCTCCTGTCGGCTTCCTCACTGCGCCTGCGCCGAAGGAAGGAAGCAAGCAGCAGGAGCGCGCCCTTCACTCACTGCGCCTGCGCCGAATACTAAACGGGACGGCGCAGGCCTGGGATTTACGGGACGATGAGGAGAACTCGAAAGTCAATCAACTGGACCTGGGCGTGCCAAAGGGTGCGTAGACCGATCCTCTAGGTGCTGAAGCAATGCCCTAATAGCACCTAGAGGCTCATTAGCATATTTTAAGAGAACAGCGGCAGGCGGGGAGTTATAAAGCATACTAATATGTACTTCTAAAATTGGCACATCGCTAATGTCAGCCAGATACATAACGTTATTTCTCATGACAGAAACCCAGAAGTTAATTTCTGGAGTAAAGGCAATAGAGATGAGCGAATTGCTTGAAATTTTGATTAGTTTTCGATTCATTGAATTTTTATGTCAAAATCACTTCTACACAAATCAAAGTTGCTTCAGTTGCCCTGATAATTGGTATATAACACCCTCAGATTTTTTATAAAAAGATGTTAGCACTGTTTGTTAATTTTTTTATGAATGTTTGCTTTCACAAACATTTTTTACTTTGGCAAGAGGAGGCTAATTACATTTTTTTCTTGTATGTGTCAAATATAATTAATATACGTATTTGTTTTTGCTATATTTAATAGAGCAGGGTTTTTATGCTTACAATATACAAGCTAACACATATTTTTTTATTTATAAAAAAAAAATGTAAGCACTATAAACGTCCAGGTTCTCTATCTCTGAATAGACATTTCTGAACGTTCATTCAGAGATCGCAGCTGCACACTAATCGTGCAGCTGCAAATCGGGTTGCCCGCTGTCAGTGACAGCAGAGCAACCCTTAGAGAAGGCAGGGACAGTTCCCAGGTGTCGCTGCCTTCTAGATCGCTGTATACACAGCGCTCACAGAGCACTGTGTATACAAGGCAGGAAGCGCAATGCTGGCCGGGTGAGTGCAAGGGCTGTCGGGTCTTTCACAGACCTCGATCAGCCCTGCACTGAGGGGTGTACGGCGCAGTATACCGCTGTACAGCCTCTCTGGGGGGTGTATTTCCACTGTAACTGGGGCTACTATATCAGCCCCAGTTACAGGAGAAATCAATAATGGGAAAAAAAGAGAAGTTAAATGTCCACCAGAGGTCTTGTATGACCTTATCGGAGACAAAAAGTGTAAAAAAAATCAAATAAAAAATAAAGTGTTAAAATAAAAAAAAGGTTTCACAATGTAAAAAAAAAAAAATTGGGGGCTTCAAATGGGACATGGCATCTAAAAACCAGTTCAGCAAAATCTGCCTTCCAAAAACCATGTGGCGCTCCTTTTCTTCCGCACCCTGCCGTGTGCCCATATAGCAGTTTATGACCACATGTAGGGTGTTTCTGTAAACCGCAGAATCTGGATAATAAATAAAAAAAATTGTTTGGCTGTTAACCCTTGATGTGTTAAAGAAAAAATTTTATTAAAATGGAAAATGCCTAAAGGGTTAACAAAATTTGTAAAATCTGTTTTAAGTAACTTGAGGAGTGTAATTTCTACAATGGGGTCATTTATGGGGGTATTCACTATGGGGGTAAGCCCCACAAAGTGACATCAGACCTGAACTGGTCCTTAAAAAGTGGGTTTTGGCAATTTTCTTAAGCATTTTAAGAATTGCTTCTAAATTTCTGAGCCTTCTAACGTCCTAAAAAAATAAAATGACATTTCCAAAATGATGCCAACATAAAGTAGACATATGGGGAATGTTAAGTAATAAATATTTTATGAGGTATCACTTTCTGTTTTAAAAGCAGAGAACCAGAAATTTAGAAAATTGCTAATTTTTCAATTTTTTTGTAAATTTAGGATTTTTTCATAAATAGAGGTGAAATATATGACTATCATGAAGTACAGTGTGTCACGAGAAAACAATCTCTGAATGGCTTGGTTAAGTAAAAGCATTCCAAAGTCATAAACACATAAAGTGAGATATGTCAGATTTGCAAAATTAGACCTGGTCAGGAAGGGGGCAAATGGCCCGGATGTGAAGTGGTTAAAAAATAGCCAAAAGCCAAAAGTTTCAATGTCCAAATTTCCAAAGAGGAATACGTTCGGGGATCAACATAAAAAAAATCACTTTGAATGTTTTTTCTAATGCTTTGGTGCTGTACAACATCTGCACTGACAGTATGATGCCATAGAATCAGCAACAGAAAAATTGGTTTTCAAAATCCAAAATGCTCTCTAGTGCTTTGATGACTTGCTGCGGGTCCAGCCAGTAGATAAATTACACAAATTGCATCAATTTTCATTGTACTAAATATGGTAGCGGTTTTAGAAATGTTTTGTCTTGAAATTTTTTGTAACATAAAAAAAATTGATAAGGAAAAATATAATAATTTTTTGGTATTTTAGTAACAGTTTATAAGGCTGAAAAAAAGATACATTTTCACAGTAATTCCTTAATTATTTTTTAAATAACTATTTTATCTATGATCTAATGGCACAAAAGAAATATTCTAAGGTGTCCCGTAAAAAATAATGTCAAAAACATGTACAAACCGGATTCCAAAAAAGTTGGGACACTAAACAAATTGTGAATAAAAACTGAATGCAATGATGTGGAGATGGCAAATGTCAATATTTTATTTGTAATAGAACGTAGATGACAGATCAAACGTTTAATCCGAGTAAATGTATCATTTTAAAGGAAAAATACGTTGATTCAAATTTTCACGGTGTCAACAAATCCCCAAAAAGTTGGGACAAGTAGCAATAAGAGGCTGGAAAAAGTAAATTTGAGCATAACGAAGAGCTGGACGACCAATTAACACTAATTAGGTCAATTAGCAACATGATTGGGTATAAAAAGAGCTTCTCAGAGTGGCAGTGTCTCTCAGAAGCCAAGATGGGTAGAGGATCATCAATTCCCACAATGTTGTGCAGAAACATAGTGGAGCAATATCAGAAAGGTATTACCCAGCGAAAAATTGCAAAGACTTTGCATCTATCATCATCAACTGTGCATAACATCATCCGAAGATTCAGAGAATCTGGAACAATCTCTGTGCGTAAGGGTCAAGGCCGTATAACCATACTGGATGCCCGTGATCTCCGGGCGCTTAAACGACACTGCACCACAAACAGGAATGCTACTGTAAAGGAAATCACAGAATTGGCTCAGGAATACTTCCAGAAACCATTGTCAGTGAACACAATCCACCGTGCCATCCGCCGTTGCCAGCTGAAACTCTACAGTGCAAAGAAGAAGCCATTTCTAAGCAAGATCCACAACCTCAGGTGTTTTCACTGGGCCAGGGATCATTTAAAATGGAGTGTGGCAAAATGGAAGACTGTTCTGTGGTCAGACGAGTCACGATTCGAAGTTCTTTTTGGAAATCTGGGACGCCATGTCATCCGGACCAAAGAGGACAAGGACAACCCAAGTTGTTATCAACGCTCAGTTCAGAAGCCTGCATCTCTGATGGTATGGGGTTGCATGAGTGCGTGTGGCATGGGCAGCTTGCATGTCTGGAAAGGCACCATCAATGCAGAAAAATATATTCAGGTTCTAGAACAACATATGCTCCCATCCAGACATCATCTCTTTCAGGGAAGACCCTGCATTTTTCAACAAGATAATGCCAGACCACATTCTGCATCAATCACAACATCATGGTGCGTAGGAGAAGGATCCGGGTACTGAAATGGCCAGTCTGCAGTTCACATCTTTCACCTATAGAGAACATTTGGCGCATCATAAAGAGGAAGGTGCAACAAAGAAGGCCCAAGACGATTGAACAGTTAAAGGCCTGTATTAGACAAGAATGGGAGAGCATTCCTATTTCTAAACTTGAGAAACTGGTCTCCTCGGTCCCCAGACGTCTGTTGAGTGTTGTAAGAAGAAGGGGAGATGCCACACAGTGGTGAAAATGGCCTTGTCCCAACTTTTTGGGGATTTGTTGACACCATGAAATTCTGATTCAACATATTTTTCCCTTAAAATGGTACATTTTCTCAGTTTAAACTTTTGTTCCGTGATTTATGTTCTATTCTGAATAAAATATTAGAAGTTGGCACCTCCACATCCTTGCATTCAGTTTTTATTCACGATTTGTATAGTGTCCCAACTTTTTTGGAATCCGGTTTGTAGGTTGGGTCATAAATTAATTAACTATTTGCAGTTACTCAGGCCTATTGCCAAAACTGAAAACTTTTCCTGATAAGGAGTTGGGGTAAACACTTTGGTAAGGCCTCATGCACATAACCGTTGTTTGGGTCCGCATCCGAGACGCCATTTTGGCAGCTCAGATGCAGGCCCATTTGCTTCAATGGGGTCGCAAAAGATGCAGACAGCACTCCGTGTGCTGTCCGCATCCGGGGCTCCTTTACGCAGCCCCGCTAAAAAAATATAACATGTCCTATTCTTGTCCGCGCTTTGTGGACAAGAATAGGCCCGTTCCGTTCCACAAATTGTGGAAGGCAACACCGACGGCTTCTGTTTTTTGCGGATCCGCGTTTTGCGGACCGCAAAACACGACACGGCCGTGTGCATGAGGCCTAATTTAGCAATTAACCCCTTCCCGACTGCCCACTGTATATGTACGTCCTATCTGCACTTGCCCTGTGCAGATTGCATGTATATACATGTGCAGGCAGCGCTTTAATCCCATCGCTGATCAGCGGTGCGATTAAAGCTCATGCTCCTGCAATCTAGCAAGAGCAGGTCGGGTCCCGGATGACAGACACAGCAGGAACCCTGAGGAGAAGACAGGAGCAGTTTATTACCACTTCTGCCTTCTCCTGTGCCAGCAGGAGAGCGCTGTATGAGCGCATTGTGGAGGGAGCAGAAAGCAGGTCTGGAGCAGGGGCAGGATCAGAGCTGCAGGGTCTAAGGCTTCATTCACATGTCAGTGTTTCCATCAGTGATTGTGAGTTAAAACCAGTCTTGGAGACTGCACAGACATAAGGTATAAGTGAAATATCTGCACCTGTTCTGTGTTTAGAGCTGCACCAGGTTTTGGCTCAAAATCACTGATGGAAATCACCGAACGAACACTGATGTGTGAATGAAGCCTAAGGAGACCCTGATCAGCTCTGCCTGTGTGTCATGCCCCCACAGGGGGCTGTTTTCCCCTCTAATGCCTCATTCACACATCAGTGTTTGGTCAGTGATTTCCATTAGTGATTTTGAGCCAAAACCAGGTGCGGCTCTAAACACAGAACAGGTGCAGATGTTTTACTTATACCTTATGTCTGTGGAGGATCCAATCCTGGTTTTGGCTTACAACCACTAATGGAAATCACTGACCAAAACACTGATGTGTGAATGAGGCTTAGGCTACTTTCACACTTGCGTTCGGAGCGGATCCGTCTGGTATCTGCACAGACGGATCCGCACCTATAATGCAAACGCTATAAAAAAAAAAAATATATATATATATATATTTTTTTTTTTTTGTTCATGATAGTGCAAACTGATCCGTTTTGACTTTACATTGAAAGTCAATGGGGGACGGATCAGTTTGAAAATTGAGCCATATTGTGTCAACTTCAAACGGATCCGTCCCTATTGAGGTGTCCGCCTGCTGAGCGGAGCGGAGGACAGACGGTGCCAGACTGATGCATTCTGAGCGGATCCGCATCCACTCAGAATGCATTAGGGCTGGACGGATCCGTTCGGGGCCGCTTGTGAGAGCCTTCAAACGGAACTCACAAGCGGACATCCGAACGCTAGTGTGAAAGTATCCTTAACTGGGGCTCCTGTGGATGCCCCTGTTATGCCTCATGCAGACGTCCGTGTCAGTTTTGTATCAGTGGTATCACGGACTGTTGTCTAGCCTTTATCCGTCTCCATAATTGTTTACAAAATGTAACTGCTCTGTAGTTATTTGAGACTGTTTTGTCCATATACCTTGCTGTGCTCTTTGGATTGTACATATTGTATCCTTTTCCCTGTTCTTAATTACATAATTGTGCACCTGTGGAGCGTTCTCTAGTTACCTCAGTGATGATCGGGTGTCCGCCTGTATAAAGTATGGCGGTGCGTGCTTATGTTGATAGCGGTCCGAGGAAGCGCAAGTCATGCGAGAAAACGGCCGTCACTGCCTACTCACACTGAAAGGCCATCCCGCTCCCCAGCCTGCGACCGACCAGTAAAGAAATAAAGTCTTGAAGTTCCCTGATGCAGTGGGGAGTGGTGAGTGCCGCGATTTCTTTTATCTACGTCCATGTGATTTCAAGTTATTACTTGCCTCCTCCTCGCTGAGCACCACACCCACCTGCTATACTTGCTGGGCCCCGGGTTTGTGATATCGGGCAGTGCCGGGGTGAATGTGAGGTGAGAGCAGCAGTGCCACTTATTCTCCATTTCCTTATCTTGTGCATCACATATTAACATGTCTACAACAGCTGAGCACGCTCGTGCCGAATCACCTCCCCCGCCAGCCAACTTAACCGATGAAGTGGCCTCCAGCTTATATAAAGGCAGAGAGGGAGCGGATGCCTTTTTTACAGTGTGTAATGAAAAGGACTATGTCTATTCAATGAGCACCAGGTCTCTGGAGGCAAAAAATTTCCAATTAGCAGACAGGGAAGTACGCCTGTTTAGGACTATAAAGTCCCTGACCTCATACAAGGAATATAATCGTGTCCCGCGTGGACTGAGAGTTTTCAAAGAAATGCTTCAATATGAGGAGGATGAAAACTTTGTGGAATCTTGGAAAAGCATGCATCTAGATTTTTCTATACAAGTACTGAACTTGGTCCTATCACGGGAAGAAAAAGAATATACGGAGGTTGAACAGGATCTAGAAAAAGCGCATGCTGAACTCAAGATAAGGCTGACTGAGACACAGTATACCAACTTCGAAAAAAGATTGAGCAAAAAACTCACTGTTACTCAAATGGAAATAAAGGAACAAAAAAGAGATACATTTTTGAGAGATAAAAATGACTACAAAGGGTCTTTGACTGGAACAAAAAGAGAGGCCGCTCTAAGCGTAACCCACGCCAAACCCGGAGTGAATTCTGGACAACAGATTCAGACTCTAGTCAGTCAGAAAGTGGAGAGAATGTTCGGGCCAATAGTTGCCCCCCTTTAGGAAAAGAACCCGAAGGGGATGAGGGAACCGCAAAAGAAAGAAGCAACCAGACCCGCAAGTCCATGAGAAGGAGCAGACAGGTCTCATGGAAACAGTAGAGACCTCTCACTCTGATGTTTCCCAACAGGACCCTCCTACTATTGTAATCAATCTTACCCCATATGAATTGCCCCCGAGCTGTCTCTCACTCCTCTAACGAGGGCTGGGATACAGCTTAGTGGAACAATTCAACTTGGTGGACTTTGAAATAGATCTGTATCGAGCCGTTCGGAAATTATTCCTTAAAAAAATGTTTTCTGAAAGCAGTTCAACACGTCCCCTACCCCTTCCTGGTGAAGTCCCTGCACGTATGACTTGTGCTGATTTCCCCTTACAGCAATGCTTTACCCATGAGGAGATTGAATGTGTAAAGTTCCTTGCTGATATTGAGAGCAAAAGCGCCACTGTACCTGAACATCAGATGGGATTCCTAGGCGGCATCAGGTCCACCTTTCTCCCCCCTATGCCGGCGGGCTCGGCCTTTGACCTCTTTCATAAAAGAGTACTTAGGGATGTACGTGCACTGATCTGATCCAGTGGCACCCCCTAACATTACTCGGCATGAGTGGTTGGCTCTTAAGTGGCTCGACGGTTTAGATGACGTCATCAAGCCCGCCGACAAGGGGGGAAATGTGGTCCTGATGACTAAGGTTTATTATCTGGAGGAAGCAGCTAGGCAGCTGGAGGACAGAAATGTCTATGAGAAATTAAGTGATAATCCGGTCCCCTCTATACTTGTCAAGTTACAATCGCTTCTTGACAAGTATATAGATATAAAGTTTTTGCCTAAAAATATCCTGGATAAATTGAGCCCAAAGTTTCCTAAGAACCCAGCCTGGTATTTTGTGGCTAAGATACATAAGTCGCTGTCCTGACCCCCAGGACGACCTATTGTCGCCAGAGTAGGGTCAGCGATCAAGCCCATCTCTAGGTACATTGATTGGCTGCTGAGGCCCTTGCTCAAGGGCACCCCCACATACCTTAATGACACCGGGGACTTCCTCTGTGCCCTCGATAACTTCGAGTGGCTGGAGGAATTCCGCCTTGTCTCCTTGGATGTGGAAAGTTTGTATACGAGAATTCCCCCTAATCTGGGATTGAAGGCCATCAGTATGGTTTTAAGTCACTCTGACAAGGGCCCTGTTCTCTAGATTCATACAGGAATCTTTGGATTTGGTGCTTACCAATAATGTGTTCCAATTTGATCGGCAGTGGTACCGCTAGATACTAGGTACAGCGATGGGCACACCGATGTCGTGCACTTTCATGAACCTGTATCTGGCGGTATTTGAGGAAACATACGTCTTTTCACTGGGAAACCCTTTCCTGAGACATATTCACCTCTACCTGCACTATGTGGACGATGTGTTTCTGGTCTGGTCGGGCAGCAAGGAGTTGTGTAGGCAGTTTGTACATCATTTAAATAGTACGAATTACATGAATATGAGATATACTCTCAATTTCGGTGGTGATTCCCTTGATTTTTTGGATGTAAGTTATCATAGATAATGGCATTCTCCATACTACAGGATACCGCAAGCTGACCGCAACAAACTCGCTGCTCCATCAGACCAGTTTCCTTCCTTCTGCAGTGAAGGAAGCTGTCCCGTTTGGACAATTCATCTGTCTCCACAGAATTAATAGCACAGATGAGGGTTATTTCAGTCAGGCCCACCAACTTAAGGAGAGGCTTTTGGAGAGGGGTTACCCTCGGAGAGACGTAATTGATGCCTTGTACCGTGCCAGCCATTATGCACGTCAAAATCTCTTTATTAATAGGACAAAAGAAAGCAACAACGACAGATTTGCGTTTGTGTTTAAATTTAGCCCGGCGGCAGGCATAGTGAGACAAGCTATGTTAAATAATTGGGACCTCCTTAAAGGTGAGTCCGTTCTAGGGGATTTGGCTTCCAGAAAACCTCTAATTACTTTAAAAAAAGTCACACTTTGAGAGATAACTTGATCCACAGTGTGGTGAGGCAGTCTAGACAAAGTAACTGGTTGCAAAATAGGAAACTGCAGTGAAATTATAAGTGTGGAATGTGCTGGTTTTTCCCCCATAATTCACAGAGAAAAATGTTATGTATGGGAGGAGTCACTCATAAAGTCAAAGACTTTATTACCTGCCGTACTCCTTACGTAGTCTATGTCATGATGTGTACCTGCCAGAGGTTTTACATTGGTAAGACCATTAGACCTCTTTTTAAAAGAGTGCGGGAACATTTGAGTTCCATCAGAACGGGACGAGGCTCTCCCTGCCTGATTGATCATGTCTGTGCAGTCCATGGCGGTGATCCATCGAGCCTCTCCTTTGCCGGCATAGAGGTCGTGGGACCCATCCCTACGGGTGGTGACCGTCACCGCCTCTTGCTGCAGCGGGAGGCACGATAAATCATTAAAACTGGTGCCATGGGCCTGCACGGCCTCAATGATAAAAATGACATGGCAGTATTTCTATGAAGTTGTCTAGCCTTTATCCGTCTCCATAATTGTTTTACAAAATGTAACTGCTTTGTAGTCATTTGAGACAGTTTTTTCCATATACCTTGTTGTGCTCTTTGGATTTTACATATTGTATCCTTTTCCCTGTTCTTAATTACATAGTTGCGCACCTGTGGAGCGTCCCCTGTGATGATCGGGTGTCCGCCCATATAAAGTACGGCGGTGCGTGCCTATGTTGATAGCGGTCCGAGGAAGCGCAAGTCATGCACGAAACGGCCGTCACCGCCTACTCACACTGAAAGGCCATCCCGCTCCCCAGCCTGCGAACGACCAGTAAAGAAATAAAGTCTTGAAGTTCCCTGATGCAGTGATAAGTGCCGCGATTTCTTTTATCTACGTCCATGTGATTTCAAGTTATTACTTGCCTCATCCTCGCTGAGCATCATGCCAACCTGCTATACTTGCTGGGCCCCGGGTTTGTGATATCGGGCAGTGCCGGGGTGAATGTGAGGTGAGAGCAGCAGTGCCGCTTTTCTCTATCTCCTTATCTTGTGCATCACATAGTAACACGGACTGTTTTCAATCCGTGTTTTCTCCCATGTCAGATCCATGTTGGGTCCGTGGGTCTGTTTTTTGCTGTCCGTGTTGCATCTGTGTTTCACTAACACTCGACAGCTGAATGATAATTTTCAAAGAATCTCTTGTTAATGATCTGTGAAACACAGATGCAACACGGATGGCATCCGTGTTTTTTACGGACCCATAGACTATAATGGGTGTGATGGATCCGTGAACACGGACAAAATAGAGCATGCATCCGTGGTAAAAAAAACTGACCCAAGGACCGTGCTGAAACACTGATGTGTGAATATACACATTAAAATGAATAGGGACGCGTGCTGTCCGTGGAGAACATGTACAGCACACGTCCGTGAAACACTGACGTGTGAATGAGGCTTTACAGAGGAAACTGTGAAAAAAAAAAGTTAAAAAATGTAAAAGAAAAAATTAAAAATGCAGTCGCTAACAGAAACAGTCACTATAGTCGCTCCATTCTCTCAAACCTATACATGTTATATATGAAAACAATTGTTACAAAATAGGGAACCCATTGCAATAATACATTTTTGTGTCAGTTTTAATATTTAAGAAATAAAATGCTACAATTGAAAAAAAAACTTTTTAATAATAATTAGCAGTTTTCCTCCAAATTAAACCTAAAAAAAGATTTAATAAAACTCTAAAAAACATTCTAATAAAAAAAATATTATTTTGGTAGTCAAACAAATAAAAAAGCTATGGTCACTAAACCACCACGTACACAAAATCACAAAAAGTTGCCTGGACATTCAGGCCTTTTTTCGAGCCCGGTCATGAAAGGGTTAAACCTACATGGTATTATGGGAAAATAACAGTGGTTTCTTAGGACCAGCCATTAAAAAAAATATATGCCTCAACTGAAGCATATTCCTGCCCCCGTTTATACACACACACATGTTAAATGTCAGAAAAGTGGCTTTTTCTGAACAAGACTGGAGAAATGCTCCCTGGGACCAGCAGCAGTACACTGTCAATGAGGTTAGGATAAAAGTGGTATATGGTCGAAATAGCAGTGGCAGCAGTAGCAGCACAGCATGGAACGGACAAGGTAGTAGATGTACATGGGGTAGTAATAACGGCGAATGAGTAGAGGAAATGGTAGTGGAAATAGGGATATTGGAAGAGGCAGTAAGGTATTAGTAGCAGGAAAAATAGCAGCTGTGTGGTGGAGGCGGCAGCAATGGCATGATGGCAGCTGCAGCAGCTATACCGTATGGAACATGATGGCCGGTATGTGGATAGTGGCAATGGCATGATGGGTCACATTCAGTGGAGTGGGAAAATTCTCAATGATCCACGTCTAGTTCATTTATGCAGCCTCATGTGGGTATTTTTGTAATGTAGTAATTGCAAGGAGGAGAGGGAATGCTGTGACCCCTGGCTCCAAGGCATTGTGTCAGACTGAGAGGCAACCTCCATGTCATCCTGCTGTTACTGAGAGGAGGAGTGAGCCATGTAGTGCACAATCTCTTTTTGTCCTCATGGCTGGATGGATGGTGCTGCTACTACCCACATTCTGACTATAGAAGGACAAGGCATGGATCTTTTATTTTGCCCTCTTCCGTTTTTCCCGACTTTTTATTATGAGGCCTATAAATGAAATGTTAGAGGTTTGATACACAAAGATTATTAAGTAGTACTAGCAAACAGTGATGGCCAGTTCGCCGTGTTCGCCCGCGAACACATGCGAGCTGCCATCTTAACTCACAAGTCCGGCGATGCACAGGTAAGTCCTTACCTGTGCCTGTGCTGGTAGCTGGTCTGAAAAAAATGTGGTCACCAGAAGCAGGCAGTTCCGAGGACAGCCCGATGAAGGCTCCCGGTGACCGCATTTGTTTCAGACCGACTCGCGCACAGGCACAGGTAAGGACTTACCTGTGCATTGCCAGACTTGTGAGTTAAGTTGGCAGCCCGCATGTGTTCGTGGGCAAACACGGTGAACTGGCCATCACTGCTAGCAAACTTGCAAGGGTTTTTGTTCTGTAATTGAAAAACAGAGGTGCAACTAAATGCCCCGAATCCCTCCTCTTACACAAAAACACTGCACACTGGTATTGACAATTTACAATGGTAGTAATATAATTTTTGCAGTGAAACATTTTGAACTACATGCTCTGATGCAGCAATACCAGCCCTTCAATTAAACATGTGTAACAATGCAATGTTTTTAGTGATGTAAAACGTGTTTTGAATCAGACGCTGTGATGCAGCTGCCTTTAGTAAAACGATTATAATTTACTGATGTGAAATGCATTTGCTGCTCTATCCTATCTACCTATTATCTTGCAGCAATGTACAGTGTTCAGTAACACAGCTATGATAATAAGTCTATAGATGCCATATTATTATTGTGATAAAAATTTTAAAAAATGTTATGCAAGTTTTCTGGCACAAAAAAAGACTGAAATCTACGGAAGCACAGTCTGCTGGTGGATGTACCTAATATATGAAGAGGCTTGCATCTTGATTAGGTGCATCCTCTTGTAGAACGGGGGATATCATAGACTGAGGAATTCCGCCCATAGTGTATGCTTCAGTGGTTAATTTTAAAACTCCAGTATTCCAGGATTTTTTTTCATATGTATATTCAGATAAAAAGTAAAAAAATCAGTTTTTAATAATAATAATCTCTTTTAAATGACTTTTTATTATATACTGCATTAAGGAAATATGTCACCTTTCCCCTGAATAAAGTCTTCAATTAAATTCTGGAAATTTTCTGAAGGTTCATAGAGTTTGAGAATCTTGGTAAAATGGAACAAAGATACAATGATGTCTCTTGGATTT
Organism: Bufo gargarizans; assembly: GCF_014858855.1. Lineage (NCBI taxonomy): Eukaryota > Metazoa > Chordata > Amphibia > Anura > Bufonidae > Bufo > Bufo gargarizans. The sequence continues at coordinate 546,133,275 of NC_058081.1, forward strand.
CGCATTGTGTAAATAATCTGGAAAAAAAACATAGTATTTATAATGTTGTGCCTCGTATACCACAATAGAGCATTGTTTTTATTATTTATAACAAACTAAAGGGAATCTGTCTCACTGAAAATTGATAGAGCTGGAGATGCTGAGCAAGAAAGAATTCAGTATAACTTGTAATTTATAAGTTTATATTTTTGCTTTTAAATTTAGATTCTTTGAAGTCAAGCAGGTGGTCCTGTCAGGGAAGGCTGTCAATCACTTATAGGACCGTCTCCTTGACTTTAAAGCCCAGAATGAGTAGGAATTTATATGAATGAAATCTTTTCCCACAAAACTATATATATACAGACGTGGACAAAATTGTTGGTACCCTTTGGTCAATGAAAGAAAAAGTCACAATGGTCACAGAAATAACTTTAATCTGACAAAAGTAATAATAAATTAAAATTCTATAAATGTTAACCAATGAAAGTCAGACATTGTTTTTCAACCATGCTTCAACAGAATTATGTAAAAAAATAAACTCATGAAACAGGCATGGACAAAAATGATGGTACCCCTAGAAAACACAGAACATAATGTGACCAAAGGGACATGTTAATTCAAGGTGTGTCCACTAATTAGCATCACAGGTGTCTACAACCTTGTAATCAGCCATTGGGCCTATATATATGGCTCCAGGTAATCACTGTGTTGTTTGGTGATATGGTGTGTACCACACTCGACATGGACCAGAGGAAGCAAAGGAAAGAGCTGTCTCAAGAGATCAGAAAGAAAATTATAGACAAGCATGTTAAAGGTAAAGGCTATAAGACCATCTCCAAGCAACTAGATGTTCCTGTGAGTACAGTTGCACATATTATTCATAAGTTTAAGATCCATGGGACTGTAGCCAACCTCCCTGGACGTGGCCGCAGGAGGAAAATTGATGACAAATCTAAGAGACGGATAATCCGAATGGTAACAAAAGAGCCTAGAAAGACTTCTAAAGAGATTCAAGGTGAACTTCATGCTCAAGGAACATCAGTGTCAGATCGCACCATCCGTCGTTGTTTGAGCCAAAGTGGACTACATGGGAGACGACCAAGGAGGACACCATTGTTGAAAACGAATCATAAAAAAGCAAGACTGGAATATGCCAAACTACATGTTGACAAGCCACAAAGCTTCTGGGAGAATGTCCTGTGGACAGATGAGACAAAAATCGAAGTTTTTGCCAAGGCACATCAGCTGTATGTTCACAGACGAAAAAATGAAGCATATCAAGAAAAGAACACTGTCCCTACTGTGAAACATGGAGGAGGCTCTGTTATGTTCTGGGGCTGCTTTGCTGCGTCTGGCACAGGGTGTCTTGAATCTGTGCAGGGTACAATGAAATCTCAAGACTATCAAGGAATTCTAGAGAGAAATGTACTAGCCAGTGTCAGAAAGCTTGGTCTCAGTCGCAGGTCATGGGTCTTGCAACAGGACAATGACCCAAAACACACCGCTAAAAACACCCAAGAATGGCTAAGAGGAAAAAATTGGACTATTCTAAAGTGGCCTTCTATGAGCCCTGACCTCAATCCTATTGAGCATCTTTGGAAGGAGCTGAAACATGCAGTCTGGAAAAGGCACCCTTCAAACCGGACACAACTGGAGCAGTTTGCTCATGAGGAGTGGGCCAAAATACCTGCTGAGAGGTGCAGATGTCTCATTGACAGTTACAGGAAGCGTTTGATTGCAGTGATTGCCTCAAAAGGTTGCGCAACAAAATATTAAGTTAGGGGTACCATCATTTTTGTCCATGCCTGTTTCATGAGTTTATTTTTTTACATAATTCTGTTGAAGCATGGTTGAAAAACAATGTCTGACTTTCATTGGTTAACATTTATAGAATTTTAATTTATTATTACTTTTGTCAGATTAAAGTTATTTCTGTGACCATTGTGACTTTTTCTTTCATTGACCAAAGGGTACCAACAATTTTGTCCACGTCTGTATGTCTGCTCAGCTCCTCCTACTCTATAACATTCTACCTGCAGATTAATTCAAATTTGCATATTTAAAAAATAAGAAGCTACAGTTTGGGAAAATGAATTCTAAAAACAATTCACAGTTTTTCCCAAATAAGTCTAAAAAGAAAGAAAAAAAATGCAAAAAACATTTAAAAATGTGTCATGTGAAACATCGCAAAAATTATTTTAGCAGTAATAGAAATCAAAAAGGTGCAACTGTTAAACCTTCGTGTTCATTATATCAAGGGCTAAATTATAAGGTCATTAAGGCATTTTCAGAGCGCTGTCCTCTGCAGTGAAGAAATGTGCTTGTTTATGAATAGGAGGTAGGATGACAGGGAAGGAAATATGAATTAAGAAGATCCTGTTACACTGCACTTCACTTTGTATTGACTTGTGTAATAGGCTGATGCAAATAAGCGCCAATCAACAATTTTTTTGCAGCCCCTTAAAATAGAGAAATGTTACAATGCAGCCCCCAGACCAATAAAAGTTGTTCACCCAATGTGTGTAACCTCAACTTCTAGGTAGTAATGCCAATGCTATACACAAGCATAGAGTGATAACTGCAGTTCTAAGGGGTGCACTCATGTAATCCTCTGCTTTGTCGCTGTGACTCAATAGATAAAATCAGAGAAATTTAGCTACAGAAAGCCTGTGTATGTAACCCTAGTCTAAAACGTGCACGTTGTCCACCTTTTATTAAGTGATCGATTATCCTCACGATAGGCTATCACTATCCGTGATGGCTAACCTCCGGTACTCCAGCTGAGGTAAAACTACGACTCCCTGCATGCTCCACTCATTTATATGGAGTTCTGAGAACAGCCAAGCAGGTGTACATCTTGGGAGTTGTCGTTTTACCACATTTGGTTAGCCATAACAGCACCATTTTGACTTTTATTCAACCAGCAAGTAATTTTTTGACGGGAAATGACATTAGGTGTCTCCCAAAAGATAATAAGACAATGTACAAGAGGCATTATTGTGGAAAAAAAACATTTCTCAGCTTTTATTTACATTTGAGCAAAAAGTGTGTCCAGTCCAAAATCATTCACACCCTTCTCAATAATCAATAGAAAAGCCTTTATTGGCTATTACAGCAATCAAATGCTTCCTATAATTGCAGACCAGCTTTTTGCATGTCTCCACAGGTATTTTTCGTCGTATTATCTTTTGGGAGACACCCATGTCATTTCCCGTCAAAAAATTACTTGCTGGTTGAATAAAAGTAACTTTAAGTCAAAATTTGACAGGAGTATGAATAATTATGGGCAGCACTGTAGCTCTGGTGCTGGATGCTACTTTGTAGTAAAATAAGCTGGTCACTACAACACTGCTCAGCTTGTAACTGCAGCACTGCTCCCATTGTGCTCGCACTTAGCTTTTAACTGCAGCACTGCTCCCATTGTGCTCGCACTCAGCTTGTAACTGCAGCACTGCTCCCATTGTGCTCGCACTTAGCTTTTAACTGCAGCACTGCTCCCATTGTGCTCGCACTTAACTTGTAACTGCAGCACTGCTCCCATTGTGCTCGCACTTAGCTTGTAACTGCAGCACTGCTCCCATTGTGCTCGCACTTAGCTTGTAACTGCAGCACTGCTCCCACTGTAGTAAATGGGATCAACGCTGCACTGACAAGATCAGTCCACTACAAAGTAGACTGAACTGTCTGCTTCTGGCTCCAGATACTTTGCTAAACAGCTGATTGGACCTCAGCCGATCCTTTATGTTGGCCAATCCTAAAGATAGACCATTACTTATTAAAAGGTAGACAACCCATTATGAATTATTTCTATCATCTGTCTAAAACCTGTTTCCAATGGCTGATCCTCATCAAACTTGCTTCATTTCCATGTGAATCTAATTACAATTAGCTAGTATGAATGATAATTGATAAGTCTAGTGTTTATTGTATTTCTTGATTAATAATCAGAGAGTAAAGGACCCTTTAGAATGTTCAGCATTCATATACTCCCGGATTTCAGTGGCTGTCCCATGGTCCCGGAATGGCTGAAGTATGTCCCACTCTCAACTGTCTCTGTGTCCATAGGACGCAGAGACAGTTGATTTACCATTCAGCTGCCGGTGTACCCAGCAACAGCACAATATCTGTCACACATTGCATTGCTGGACTGTGTAGGAGGAGCAGCGCAGGCCATAAATCAGCCAGTGGTCCTTCTACACAGAAGTGTGATGTGTAACAGTATCCTGCTGCTGCTGTGAGGAGCTATGAGCATCGGAGGAACTAGGTGAGTATTTGCTGGTTCGGTTTTCTCTGAAGAGGGCACAAATCTGGCCATAACTATTGTGAAGGGGCACATCTGGGCATAGCAACTGTGAAGGGGGCAAATCTGGGTATAGCCACTGTTTAGGGGGCATATCTAGGCATAGTTACTGTGAAGGAGGCATATCTGGGCATAGCTACTGTGAAAGGGGCATATCTGGGCATAGCTACTGTGAAGAGGGCACATTTGGATATAGCTACTATGAAGGGGGCATATTAGCATAGCTACTGTGATCAGGCCACATTTGGGCATAGCTACTGTGAAAGGGCCATATCTGGGCATAACTGTTGTGAAGAGGGCACATCTGGTCATAGCTTCTGTGAAGGGGGCACAATGTGGGCATAACTACTTTGAGGGGGCACATATCTGGCTATAACTACTGTGAGGGGGCACATTTGGAGGCATAACTATCGTGAAGAGGGCATCATTGAGGCATAGCAACTAGTGATGAGCGGCAGGGGCTATATTCGAATTTGTGATATTTCATGAATATTTTGTAGAATATTTGTCATATATTCGCAAATTTCGAGAATTCGAGATTATTTTGTTGAATGCGAAAATCGGCAATGTAAAAATCGCGTAATGTGAATTCGTAACTAGTGTTGAGCGAACTTTTGTTTTAAGTTCGGCGTCTAAAGTTCGGGTTTGGGTTATCGAAGAATCACGTTATGGATTCCGCTACCAGGGACATGGTCCATGGTAGCAGAATCCTTAACGCGATTTTTCGATAACCCGAACTTTAGACGCCGAACTTAAAACAAATGTTCGCTCAACACTATTCATAACGTGAAATACAGGTGTGAGTCACTTTGGCTACATTTTTCAAGCTGCTAGAAGTTTCATGAGTTTTTCCTGAGACTGGAGAAAATGGTTGGCACGGCAGAACATTACAATAGCTTTTTTTTAATAGCAGATAGAGTTAAGTGTTTCAATATATTCACGATTGTGCTAATCGGCAGTGATTAGAATATTTTTTCACACTACGTGCAACTTCACAATTTAGCAGGTCTGACTACAGATTACTGATTGGTGCACTAAGTATTGTTTTGAACTTGACATTGGTCCACAAGCAAGAAGCAGAGAGGAATCATGTGTTCAGATGGGAAAAAAAATGCTGAATATTTGATATAACAAATATCTAGCACTATATTCTAAATATTCTCGAAGTGGCGATATTCGCGATAAAAATTCGCTATTCTAATATTTGTGCTCAACACTAATAGCAACTGTGAACGGGGTACATCTGGGCATAGCAACTGTGAAGGGAGCACATATCTTTTGTGAAGGGGCCATAACTACTGTGAAATGGGCACAATGTGAAAGGTGCATAATGTGGGCATGACTACTGTGAGGGGCACAATGTGGGCATGACTACTGTGAGGGGCACAATGTGGGAATAACTACTGTGAGGGGCACAGTCTGGGCATTACTACTGTGAGAGGCACAATGTTGGCATAACTACTGTGAAGAGCACAAAATGTGGGCATAACTACTGTTACGGGGCATGTTTCTGGCTATAACTACTGTGAGAGGGGACATACAGTATCTTGGCATAGCTATTGTAAAGGGACACATCTGGGCATAGCATCTGTGGAGGGGCATATCTGGGCATAGTTACTGTGAAGGGGGCATATCTGGGCATAGTTACTGTGAAGGGGGCATATCTGGCCATAGCTATTATGAAGGGGGTATATCGGCATAACTATTGTGAAGAGGGAACATTTGGGCATAGCTATTGTGAAATAGGCATATCTGGGCATAATTGCTGTGAAGAGGGCACATGTTAGTATTACTATTGTGAATAAGGGGGCGTGGCAGCAGGAGTCGCAGCGAGAGGCCTGAGTTCCCGGTGTCATCTAGTGGTCATGTCTTAACCAACAACCCAGCGGTTCTTGATTGGTTAACTCGGTAATCCACTTCATCCCAAGTGACACCCCCGGCCAATAGTGGGTTTGTCAGACACAACCATTAGTTGACATGGCCCGGGAGCAGGCTCTGTGCCCTCACCTGTCTTCAACCTGTCTCTGTCCTTTGCTGTTCCCTCAGCTACATAAGTATTATATGCTGTGGGCTCAGCTCCACTATACAGCAAGGACGAGCTACTAGAGGACAGTCAGCAGCTACTGCCTAGCCAAGATCTGGAGGAGACATCCGCCGCTTCCTCCACTAGGCGGGCAACTAGTGATGAGGAGAGTGGCATGGGAGGTGGTGTTGCAAGCGGTCAGGCTCCTGACCCACAGACTGTTGAGGAGGATATCAGTGAAGTGCAGACACTATTCGATGATGATGAAGTCGATCGCACTTGGGAGCCGGGGGAAGAAGAGGCTTTGTCATCATCAGAAGAAGAGGGTGGCAGCTTGCCTGTGAGGCAGCGGCTGAGACAGCGAGTCGCTAGCATGGGCGGGAGTCAGCAGGGTGGTGGCATTGGGAGGTCGGGAGCCAAACATGCATGAGGTAGACCACCCGCTTTCCAGCAGCCTACCTACCCGGAATGGAGTGGTGCGCGGGTTCACGGAAGCAGCAGCAATAGCAGTCATATAGTGCGTAGTGTTAGAGGTAAAATCAGCTACTCGGTGGTGTGGCAGTTTTTCGTGAACCCGCCAGAGGAAGTCAACATGGCCATATGTAGAATATGTGGGCAGAAGGTGAAGCTTGGCCAGGGTTCCATCGTCACCATAAAGTGGCCTGGGAGAACCGTGGCTTCGCTGTGGTGGTCCAGCCTGCCACAGCAACCGATACATGACCCAGTGGCGCACCGCACCCGATTTCAGGCAGTCAAGGCTCCACTTCCTTAGCTGAAGGGAGCTGTCTGTCATTCCAATCGTCTGCTGTTCCTGATGCTCCTGCTCCTGCTACTCCTCGTCAGTCATTCCGTCAGCAATCGATCACCAGAGCGATTGCTAAGAGACAACAGTATGTGTGCACACATCCAACAGCGCAGAAGTTGAACGTGCTCCTGTCCAAGTTGCTGGTGCTGCAAGTCCCCCCCTTTTCAAGTGGTGGACTCTGCACCTTTCAGAGAACTGATGGCTTGTGCCGAGCCGAGGTGGAGAGTCCCAAGCCATCGAGTCCCAAGTCATTGAGGTGGAGAGTCAAAAGCTAGTACCAGCCCTGCACAAATATGTAGAACAGAAGGTGGGTCAGTCCTTGAGCCTGTCGGTGTCTGCCAAAGTGCACGGCAGCGCCGACGTGTCGAGCTGTAACTTTGGTCAGGGACAATACATGTCCTTTATGGCCCACTGGGTCAATGTGGTTCCTGTCAGCCACATTAGCAACTTGGACAGGTCACGCCACTTCCGCCTCCATATTCCCACGCCGTTGGTTCTGCGACAATGTCCGCCTCCTCATCCTCCACCATGTCCTCAGCTTCCACTGCAGGGACAAGTCACAGTGCCCCTCCAGCATACCACATGTGCAGGGCACGGAATTGTCATGCTGTTCTGCACCTGATTTGCCTTGGCAAATGGAGTCACACAAGGGAGGAACTGCTCCATGTGATTCATCAAGAAATTGAATCATGGCTTTCTCTGTAACAACTAAAAATCTTAACCATGGTGACCAACAACGGTAAGAACATGGTGTCGGCGCTGCGTCAAGGAAGGCTGAGACATGCGCCCTGCATGGCACACGTGTTTAATCTGGTTGTCAAGTGGTTCCTAAATTATTTCACCCATCTGCAAGACATCCTAAAAATGGCCAGGAAACTTTGCATGCACTTCACTCGTACACCACAAAGCACGCCCTCCTTCAGCTGCAGTGACAGAAGGGCATTCCCCAACATAGGCTGTTTTGCAACATTTCCACCCGTTGGAATTCCACCCTCCATATGTTGGACCGACTATACGAACAGAGAAAGGCAATCAACTATTTCTTGATGATGCAAGCAGATAGAAGTACTCCCCTGTGTAACTTCGATGTCAGCAGCTGGCAGCTCATGCGTGACACCTGCCATTTGCTCAGGCCTTTTGAGGAAGCCACATTTGCCATTTGGGAAGAATGACGTCATTCCACTGCTTCATGTCCTGGAACAGATGGTGGTAACAATGGCTGGTCAGGGCACTGGAGATGTGGCACCTAGATCTCACGGCCACATGAGCCATGTGGGGGCAGAGGACCCAGACACACCGTGGCAGTATGCAGTGGAGATGGAGGCAGGGAGTACCTCTGAGTCACTTGCACAAATGGCCCTCTGCAAGCTTACTTCCATCCTCTCACAGGTCTGACCAGGGGAGCCCTCTGCGCTCACGTTCCACTGCCATGGCTGCTGGGGAGGGGTGGGGTGGCAGGAGCAGCCTGAGTCTACAGTCACTGATGAGTATCTTTCTTCACCCACAAAGTGAAGAAACTACTCACCAGCAGCAGCAGGTAGACCTGGAGCAGGACCTGAACCAGGAGGTGGTGGCATACAAGGACAGCACCCTGCTAACCTACATTGAAGATCCGCTGGACTACTGGGCAGCCAAACTGGATTTGTGGCCGCAACTAGCAGAGTTTGCCCTGGAAAAGATGGCCTGCCCAGCCAGTAGTGTGGCATCAGAGCGGTTGTTTAGTGCAGGGGGGCCATAGTTACCTCAAGGAGAACTCGTCTGTTCACCCAAAATTTGGATAGACTGACCTTTGTCTAGATGAATCACGCGAGGATCAGCCAGGATTTCCACCCATCAATGCCTGATGCATTTGATTGGATCATCCATGCCGCCTCACCCAAACCTTGAAAAAAGAGACCAGTTTTTTCTGGCTACCTGCCTCAGCTACTACTCTGATGCTGACAACCGCCTAATGCCATACATCTAATGCTAAGTGCTCCTTTTTTCACCCACCTTCGTCAGCGGGTACTAGTATTGCCACCCACTGCCCCACTCTGTCATCGGGTCACTTTGTGGTCTCTTGATGGTGCTGCTTCCATATCTACACTATGTCACCTTGCCACTCTGTGGCCTCCTCCTGATGCTGCTGCTGCCGCCAACTCCAGACTCGGTCATTGTGCCCCTTCGTGACCTCATACTGCTGCCACCTATAGACTCTGTTAATTTTCCACTATGTGGCCTTCTCCTGATGCTGCCAACTCCATACTCTGTCATTGTGCCACTCGGTGGCCTTCTTCTGGTGCTGCTCCTGCTGCCACCACCTCCAGTCTCGGTCATTGTGCCACTCGGTGGCCTCCTCATACTGCTGCCAACTCCATTCTCTGTTATTGTGCCACTCGGTGGCCTTCTCCTGATACTGCTGCTGCCGCTACCTCCAAACTCGGTCATTGTGCCACTTGGTGGCCTCCTCATACTGCTGCCAACTCCAGACTTGGTCATTCTGCCACTCTGTGGCCTCCTCATACTGCTGCCAACTCCAGACTTGGTCATTTTGCCACTCAATGGCCTTCTCCTGATGCTGCCAACTACATACTCTGTCATTGTGCCTCTCGGTGGCCTTCTTCTGATGCTGCTGCTGCTGCCGCCACCTGCAGACTAAGTCATTGTGCCACTCTGTGGCCTCCTCATACTGCTGCCAACTCCAGACTTGGTCATTGTGCCACTCTGTGGCTTCCGCACACTGCTGCCAACTCCATACTCGGTCATTGTGCCACTCCATGGCCTTCTCCTGATGCTGCCAACTACATACTCTGTCATTGTGCCTCTCGGTGGCCTTCTTCTGATGCTGCTGCTGCTTCCACCTGCAGACTAAGTCATTGTGCCACTCGGTGGCCTCCTCATACTGCTGACAACTCCAGACTTGGTCATTGTGCCATTCTGTGGCTTCCTCATACTGCTGACAACTCCAGACTCGGTCATTGTGCCACTCGGTGGCCTTCTTCTGCTGCTGCTGCTGCCACCTCCAGACTCAGGCATTGTGCCACCCGGTGGCCTCCTCATACTGCTGCCAACTCCAGACTCAGTCATTGTGCCACTCGGTGGCTTTCTCCTGATGCTGCCAACTCCATACTCTGTTATTGTGCTACTCGGTGGCCTCCTCATACTGCCGTCAACTCCAGACTCAGTCATTGTGCCACTCGGTGGCCTTCTCCTGATGCTGTCAACTCCATACTCTGTTATTGTGCTACTCGGTGGCCTCCTCATACTGCCGCCAACTCCAGACTCGGTCATTGTGCCACTCGGTGGGCTTTTCCTGATGCTGCCAACTCCATACTCTGTCTTTGTGCCACTTGGTGGCCTTTTCCTGATGATGCTGCTGCTGCTGCCCCCACCTGCAGACTTGGTAATTGTGCCTCTCTGTGGCCTCCTCATACTGCTGCCAACTCCAGACCCGGTCATTGTGCCACTCAGTGGCCTTCTCCTGATGCTGCTGCCACCTCCAGACTTGGTCATTGTTCCACTTTGTGGCCTCCTCATACTGCCGACAACTCCAGACTCGGTGGTCTTCTCCTGATGCTGCCACCTCCATACTTGGTCATTGTGCCACTCGGTGGCCCCCTCATACTTCTGCCACCTCCAGACTCTGTCATTGTGCCACTCGGTGGCCTTATCCTGATGCTGCCACCTCCATACTTGGTCATTGTGCCACTCGGTGGCCTTCTCCTGATGCTCCTGCTGCCACCTCTACACTTGGTAATTGTGCCACTCGGTGGCCCCCTCATACTGCTGCCACCTCCAGTTCCTGTCATTGGGCCACTCTGTGGTCTCTTCATGCTGCTTCCACCTCACCACTATGTCATAGGTCCACTCTGTGGACTTCTCATGCTGTTCCCACCCTCCCCATTTCATGACTGGTCCGCTATTTTGGCTTTTGGCCTGGCTAACATCATCATTTATTTGACCTTTCTTCTGATCTGTCAGAAGGAAGGAAAAATGAGAAGCACAAAGGATCCTGTCTGTGTAGCAGCTGTAAGGCCTATATGGTCCTATTAGAATTGGCTTATGATTTGGTAGCCAAAAGCAGGAGTGGGTACAAAACACAGAAGACATGCAAATATTCCATTCACGTGTCATCTCTGTCTTAGATGCACTCCTGTTTTTTTTGGCATTAGCAATACTGATGTATTATTGAGCAAATGCTGACCGAGTGAAGGCGTATGCTCCACAGACAGGATCTGTTTTTTGTGGGTTATTGTTCTGATGGATCAGAGGAAGGGCAAATAAATCAGTGACGTTAACACAAACTTATTGCTGACACCCTCTCCACTCTGTCAGGGGGCCTCTACTTGTATAAACGTTTAATAGAACAGGTTCTGCAGACATCTATGTGGAATCAGCTGATGAGGGTGTGAAAGGACTGCGCTTCTTCTTGACACTGACATCGACCTGTAAGGCTGGGTTGATACTTAAGTTATTTGGTCAGTTTTGGCCCCATGACTGCCCAAATAAGTGAAGTATGCAGTGATTCTAAGAGCGACCCCTGTCACCTGTATGTCATACTGACTCACAGTATTATTTCGCTACCACAGCAGACTCCCTATGCGTCTTACTGCAAGGCACAGTGTTCTACACCACTATAAAGACTCTCTGCAGCCCAGAAATAGCAGTTTTTTAACGCAATTCCCTGCAAATAAATTCAGATTAAAGCGAATCTTTTTGAAAAATTCGGCAAACCGACCAAATCTATTTATTTATTTTATTCGCTCATCTCTAGTATTAACCTAAACACAAAATTTACAGATCTAGTCTCACAAAGCAGTGTCATGTTTTACTTACTTTTGCCTTAGATTTGAAAAAAGATTTAGCAAAAATGTGGTGTGGTAGATGGGAAGATAATATTCTTGGAAATTCCAACTTTTTGATTTGTGCTTGAGAGACAACTGTTTCGTACCACGGTGATCTCTCATAGATAGGTACACTATTACTTTTTTCAATATCTCCTTTGTTTTTAATTAAATTCAGGATTTGAACCATCCAATTACTACCTGCAAGAGTTAATACATAAAACATTTTATAAATGTGTACATTTATAATTATAATTTATAATTTCAGGATGAACCTAAAATGCACTCTAACCCTTACAGGTGAATTTAATGTCACCTTCTCTAAACTTTTGAATGCACATGTCCAACTGTTCAATGCTTCAGTACTTTATGCACAACTTGCTGTTCTCTGACAAGGAGCATAACGGCAAAATTCACAACAGATGTTTGATCCAATACATCTCCTGGTTCAATTAGAATTGGTATTTAAACACTCCTTATCATAATGCTGTTCACATTTTGACATCATGAGACCAAGACAACACCTAACCTTGATAGGGTGATAAACAGTACCTCGCCATTACAAGGCTTCAAGCAGGATGTTCTCAGATGGAAGTGGCCACTGAGCTTAGACTGTCACAGAGTGTCATCAGCAGGTTGCAACAGAGATACAGAGAGACTGGAAGAGTTACAGAAATACATAGAAGTGGACATTCTTTGGCTACATCCCACACAGATGACCTCTTCATTGTGAACAATGCCCTGTGGAATCGGATGATGAATGCCATACAACTCCAGGCACATTTAAGGGAGGTAAGAGACACCCAAGTGTCATATCAGACCATTCAAAACCATTTACATCTGCATGGTCTGCATGCTAGACGACTTGCAAGGGTACCTTATCACAGACGTCATCGTCTTGCATGGGCCAGGGAGCATCTTTGCTGGACTAAGGACCAGTGGGCCTCAGTGCTTTTCACTGATGAAAGTCGATTCACGCTGAGCAGAAATTATGGCTGCAAATGATGTTGGAGATGTCAAGAAAAGCGCTATGCATCAGCCACTACTGTCACCAGATGAGCCTCTGTTGGTGTTACAGTGTGGGCAGGTGTGTCTAGTCAATACAGAACTGCCCTACACTTTGTGAATGGTACAGTGCTAAACCCATATTACTTGAATAACATAATTAACCCAGTCATTGTTCTTCTGCATGAACAACACAGGCCTAATGGACGACAATACACCATCTCATTGAGGTCGCATCATTAGGGAACGGCTGCTGGGGACAGGGGTACCTCAAATGGCAGAGGCGTTGCTAGGTTAAAACATTCGGGACCTGGGCCCCTGATATTTTGTCCCAGGCTGTGAATGTCCTGCCTGCCTGCTAGATACAACTGTATTGCCACCCACAGGATCTAATGCGGTGGAAGAGCTGAAGGACCTGTGATGACATCACAGGTCATGTGACCAGTAAAACAGTCAGTGGTTGAGAAGGACCTGCAATGATGTCACCATCATGTAACCAGTGCAAGAGGAGAAGAAGCTGTGGTGATGTCTGCTACATCAGGAAAGGTAAGTGAAGGGAGAGGCAGAACAATGCTGGGAGTTGTGGTTATTTAACTGGAACTGTATGTTAGGGCTGAAGGGAGGGATGTTATTTACATAGGACTGTATGTTGAAGGGGGCTGGGGCAGGGTGATGTTATTCACATGGTACTGTATGTTGAAGGCGGCTGTGGTAGGGGATTATGTTATTTACATGGAACTGTATGTTGGAGGGGCCTGGGGCAGGGGGATTTTATTTAGATGGGACTGTATGTTGATGACGGCTGTGGGAGGGAGTGATTTTATTTACATGGGACTGAATGTTACAGGGGTCTGAGGGAGGGAGTGATGTTATTTACATGGGACTGAATGTTCAGGGGGCGATGTTATTTACGTGGGTCTGTATGATGAAGGTGACTGGTGGGGGAATGATGTTATTTACATGGGACTGAATGTTGAGAGGGTGATGTTTACATGGGAATGCATGTTGGAGGTGTCTGGGGAGGGGGTGATATTATTTACTTGGGACTGTATGTTGAAGGCAGATGGGGAGGAGGTGATGTTATTTACATGGGACTGTATTTTGGAGGGGGCTGTAGCTAGAGATGAATGTTATTTAGTTATATTTATATTGGAGGGGGCTGGAGAGATGGTGTAATATTATTTACATGGGACTGTGTGGTGGAGGGAGGAAAATAGTGTTATTTACATGGGACTGTATGTTGAGGGGTGAAGGGAGGGGAGTGATGTTATTTACATAGGACTGTATTTTGGAGGGGGCAGGAGAGATAGTGTGATGTTATTTACATGGGACTGTATGGTGGAGGCAGGAATATAACAACAGGGGCATTGCAAATCCAGGGGACATTATAGGCATTCTTATTACTACTGAGGGCTCTAAAGGAGGAACTTATAGATCTGCCTTATTTCTACTAAGAGTACTATGGGGGGCCTTATTACTACTAAGGGGTCTGTAGAAAGTTTCATTACCACTGGGGGAACAATAGGGGGCCTTATTTGTACTGGGGGCTCTGTGAGGGTATTATTAATACTGCAGGGCTCTTCTACTAATGGGGGCACTCTTGGGGAGCATTATCACGGATAGGGGCACTGTAGGGGGCAGTATTACTATAGGGGCACTAATTTTTCTTCAGGATAGTATCTGGGGGTATTGGGGGGCACAACGAGCAGCAGGCTAACACTGTTGGGACTACAGGTTGGGGGATGATAATAGAAATGTGAGAAAGCTAAGATGTCTGTGTGTCACACTCTGCAGAGACGAGGCGGCTGAGAGAAGTTGTACGGACCGAATGGAGAAGATGATGACAGAGAAGATCTACATCCAAGCAGACGTCACCTGGGAGGCCCTGGATGTGATAGATATGTGCTGCTGTATAGCAAGTACAGCAAAATGCGGTGTGTGGGGGGAGGGGGGACGACCTAGAGAACTGGGCCATATTCATTGGGGCTTGGGCCCCGGATCTTTTGAGACTCTAGCAACGCCCCTGTCAAATGGAGTGGCCTTCACTTTCTCCAGACCTGAATCCCACTGAAAACCTATGGGATCAGCTGAGTCGCCGTGTAGAGGCTCATAACTCTGTACCCTAGAACCTCAATGACCTGAGGGCCGCCCTTCAAGAAGAGTGGGATGACATGCCTCAGCAAGGTCGGCATACAAGGTTCGGGTTATTTAAGAATTCCGTTATGGTTTCCGCTACCATAGACCATAACTTCCATGGTCCATGGTAGTGGAATCCATAATGGAATTCTTAGATAACCCGAACCTTGTACGCCGAAATTGAAAAACAAGGTTCGCTCAAAGCTAACATTGACATTTTTGTGGAGGTATACCCACCACCGTTGTTAGCTTTTGTTTCAATAAATAGTTTGAGATGAGGAAATCACCATTGTATGCTTCTACTTAAATGCCCTACTTTCATGATACAAAATCACTGTAGTGTGGACGTTTTACGTTTTCCATAAATTTCACCCAAAAGCCAAATATCCCTAACTTTTAGTGTATATATTTCTGTAAAGGGTCATGGAGCTTTCAAAAAACTTTTGAAATGCCATAGTGACATATCAAAGATTTAGATTTGCAGGGATCTGAGTAATGAGACCCCCACCGATAACTAGAATGATGAGATATAAGTGCTAAAGTAGCACACTCTCTCTCCTCACTGCAGGAGTCATGGTCAATAGAAAGTTTATGAGCGCATCTAGGGCCGATGCAAGGATTTTTGCTGCCCTAGGCAAGATAAAAATTGCTGCCCCCCCCCCCCCCATCAGATGATCTGCCCATATCATGACATCACATATGTTCCACCCGTTTCTCAGCATTTAAATTAAAAGAAAGTTATATGTTGCAATAAAGCCCCCTATTACAATGGTGGAGAATAACTACCATAACTTAAGCCATAGCTAAAGAAACAAGCCTGGGGCAAAAAACAATAAGGCCCCCCCCCCCCCCCCATGACACTTGATGACTTTCACAGAAGAAACTGTATATTGTGGGCACAGTGTTTGCTATATGTGTATAACATAAACATATTTCATATGAAAATTTACAGTTACTTGCCTTGACCGTTGGGGATCTCGGACATCACTTCAACACTTTGGCTGGGGGGCTCAGTGGAGCTGATGTGTTTTATCCTAATGAGAAAGATTTCATAATAAGGATTTGGAGAAGGGGCAGAGGGATAGCAGAGCAGGGAGAGGCTGGTGCTGCTACTAGGGGGTCATACCATGGGGGAGTAATAAAGCCCACCATAATGCCCCCCCCAGTAGAAATAATTCTCCTTATAATGTGACAGTGCACAAAATACCCCCTTGTAATGCCCCCAGTTGAGCTAATGTCCCCATAGTGCCCCCATAATGTGCCAGTATAAAATAGCCCTATATAGTGCCCCCAGTAAATGCTCCCATAGTGCTCCTCTCCCCCCTCCCTCCTAGTGCCCCCCATAATGTACCAGTATAAAATGCCCCATATATAGTGCCCCAGTAGATGCCCTCAGTGTCCCCCATAATTTGTAAGCATAAAATACCCCTTCTCAGTGTCCCCGTAGATGACCCCATAGTACTCCTCTCCCACCTTCCCCATAGTACCCACCATAATGTGTCCCAGTATAAAATGCCCCTATACAGAGCCCCCATATAAAATAGCCATTCTTTGTGGCCTCAGTAGATGCCCCTATAGTGCCCACCAATAATATGCCAGTAATAAGTGCCCCCAATGTGCCAGTAATAAGTACCCCATAGATGTCCCCCAATAATGTGCCAGTAAAATGTGCCCTCATAGATGCCCCAAATCATGTGCCAGTAATAAGAGCCCCCCATCATCATGTGCCAGTAGCCAGAGCACCCCCATATCATGTACCAGTAGCCAGAGCCCCCCCTATATCATGTGCCAGTAGCCAGAGCCCCCCTATATCATGTGCCAGTAGCCAGAGCCCCCCCTATATAATGTGCCAGTAGCCAGAACCCCCCTACATCATGTGCCAGTAGCCAGAGCCCCCCTATATCATGTGCCAGTAGCCAGAGCCCCCCGTATCTCATGTGCCAGTAGCCAGAGACCCCCCTATCATGTCCTAGTAGCCTGAGCCCCCCATCAACATGTTCCAGTAGCCATAGGCCCCCTATCATGTGCCAGTAGCCATAGGGCCCCCCTATCATGTGCCAGTAGCTATAGGGCCCCCCTATCATGTGCCAGTAACCATAGGCCCCCCCGCTATCATGTGCCAGTAGCCATAGGCCCCCCTATCATGTGCCAGTAGCCATAGGGCCCCCCTTATCATGTGCCAGAAGCCATAGGGCCCCCTTATCATGTGCCAGTACCCATAGGGCCCCTATAGTGCCCACCAATAATATGCCAGTAATAAGTGCCCCCAATGTGCCAGTAATAAGTACCCCATAGATGTCCCCCAATAATGTGCCAGTAAAATGTGCCCTCATAGATGCCCCAAATCATGTGCCAGTAATAAGAGCCCCCCATCATCATGTGCCAGTAGCCAGAGCACCCCCATATCATGTACCAGTAGCCAGAGCCCCCCCTATATCATGTGCCAGTAGCCAGAGCCCCCCTATATCATGTGCCAGTAGCCAGAGCCCCCCCTATATAATGTGCCAGTAGCCAGAACCCCCCTACATCATGTGCCAGTAGCCAGAGCCCCCCTATATCATGTGCCAGTAGCCAGAGCCCCCCGTATCTCATGTGCCAGTAGCCAGAGACCCCCCTATCATGTCCTAGTAGCCTGAGCCCCCCATCAACATGTTCCAGTAGCCATAGGCCCCCTATCATGTGCCAGTAGCCATAGGGCCCCCCTATCATGTGCCAGTAGCTATAGGGCCCCCCTATCATGTGCCAGTAACCATAGGCCCCCCCGCTATCATGTGCCAGTAGCCATAGGCCCCCCTATCATGTGCCAGTAGCCATAGGGCCCCCCTTATCATGTGCCAGAAGCCATAGGGCCCCCTTATCATGTGCCAGTACCCATAGGGCCCCCCTTATCATGTGCCAGTAGCCATAGGGCCCCCCATCATGTGCCAGTAGCCATAGGGCCCCCCATCATGTGCCAGTAGCCATAGGGTCCCTCTATCACGTGCCAGTAGCCATAGGGCCCCCCTATCATGTCCCAGTAGCCATAGGGCCCCCCCATCCCTATCATGTCCCAGTAGCCATAGGCCCCCCGATCATGTGCCAGTAGCCAGAGCCCCCCATCATGTGCCAGCCCAGTAGCCACCAGTATTGACAAAAAACAAAACAAAATATACGTATACGCATACTTACCTCCATGTCAGCGATGCAGGCCTGTTCCGGCCTGTGTCCCGTGCTGTACGGCTCAGGGCTCAGGCGGTGCAATGACGTCATCGCGCCGCCTGCGCCGGCCTCTGATAGGCTGCCGGCCTAGTGCCTGCAGCCTATCAGAGGAAGGAGAAGGGACACACCTCTCCCTCCCCTGCTGCACAGCCATCTGTACAGCCATCTCCGTGTCCACAGTCCTGACTCCTGCCTATAGTTAGTTGCAGGCTGGCGGCCCTAAGGACTCTATGGAAGCGCCGGCCCTGCTTACTAGAGCGGCGGCACAGCCATCAACTTAATCAACATTTTTTTTTTTTTAAACCGCACGGTTCCGGCGCCCCCTGCTAAATTGCGCCCTAGGCGGCTGCCTAAGTCACCTTACAGGTGGCGCCGGCCCTGAGCGCATCTCGATTCCATCTCCTGCAGTGAGGAGAGAGAGTACACTATGTGAGTTTTATGAAAGCTCAGTGATGCTTTAAGCTTTACACTTCTGTTAGACTCTTCACATAAACAAGGTTTTATGCACATGATAAGGAGGCCTTATGACGGCACATTTATTTTATGCTCTTATATTGTGGTGACAGACAGGTGACAGCATAAGTGACAGCCCTTTAAAGATACTATAATTGCTTGCTTTTCCCAATGGAGATCACAATCCACGTTCCCTATCTGTATGTTCTTTAAGTATAGGAGGAAACCAGAATACCAATAAGAAACCCACAAACATGGGAAGAACATCAGTGTTGTACTGGGGTGCATATGGCCCACCAGTAAAATTCATCCTGGGGGCCCACAACTTGGAGAAGTCAGGTCTCTGGAGAAAGAAGATCCTGTCTAGAATGCCTCTGTGCGTAGAAGTCTTCTCCACCACCTGAATCATCTATAATAAAAAAAAACTTGGTAAGGTAGTTGCTTAAATGATCTACCCAGTTTTTTACACGGATGCATACTCTGGTTGAGATGCTGTAAGTTGTAATTGCTGCCAAAGGAGCTTCAAATTAGTACTGAGTAAAGGGTCTGAAAACTTATCTCAATGCAAGATTTCAGTTTTTTCTTTTCAATAAAGTAGCAAAGATTTCTAAAATTCTGTATTCAGTTTGAATACAGAGGGCCACATGAATTTGGGGTCTGATCCTGTGGTCTGTATGAATTTTTGGTTTAATTTGTATAAATCTGGGGCTAATGTGAGGTCTGTGTTCATTTTAGAGTCTGTCAAAAGGTCTGTATTAATTTTGGGGTTGGATTCCTAAAGTCTGCTTGGCAGCCCATAATTTTCTAGTTCGGCCGTGTCCTTTGACCTTTTTATTTTAGCAGTGTGGTATTTTAGATCATTGGTAGAACTATCAGTACAGTCATGTGACAAACAGGGCAGCAGTAGGCACAGTATTGGTGGAAGTTACAGGATGGCAGTGTTAAAAGGGCAGCTGGATGGAGGGGTTATTTGCTATAGAGAGCGGAGATAGACGCAAAAGTTAAAAACAGACATTAAAAATGGATAAATTAGATTGTCAGTTTTTTCTAGAACCACCCCTCTGAGAACATCCACAGGATGGTAGGCCCCCAGCTAAAATAATGCCCCCCGTAGTGTAGGATTTCTTTTTACTGCCCCCAGCTAAAATAATGTCCCCCATACTGTAGGATTATTATTATTTTTTGTTTTACTACTCTCAGCTTTAATAGTGTCCCCAATTCATGCTCCCAGCTTAAATAATTTCCCCCATGGTGTAAATAGTGTCCCCATAGTGGCCCCCCGCTATTTTCTTAGTTGATTAAAAAAAAAATATAATAACTCACCTCATCCTCAATTACGCTGCAGACATTGACATCAATGGGACCGTTTTTAACGGCTGCTTAGACAGGAGTGCACCCGTCTAACAGCTGTTAAAAACAAGTACGCTTTAACAATATGGCCATTTAGGGGTTAAAACAAACCCTCACCTTGTCCACTTGCTCACGCTGCAAAAGCCCCTTCTCTCTTGATTGAGCAGGACATGCTGAAGGACCTGCAATATGCATGATGACGTAACCATGTGGAAGCACGTGGTGACGGCATCGCACACATCGCAGGTCTTTCGGCAGGTCGTGCTCAATGAAGAGAGAAGAGACTGCTGCAGAGCAAGTGGATGAGGCCATTAGATGGGTGCACCCCTGTCTAAGTGGCCGCTAAAAACGGTTGCATTGATTTTAAAGGGGTCTGTCTGGCCATGGAAACAGGCAAAAATAGGACATGTCCTATATTTGGACAGAAGCTATTCACTGGCCGTTAAAAGAACGGCCATGCGAATAGTCCCATAGTCTTTCATTGGTAGTAAAAATGGCAGTGTGACACCACAGACATTTTTTACTCATGTGCATGAGGCCTAAGGCTGTTAATATGTGGTAGAAGTGGACATTCTAGGGAGAGGGGTTTAAGAGGGGAGAACTGCAACTCTCAGCATTTCCAGACTGTTATAAATGGGCATAGTGGACATGACAGGGACTGGGGTATAAGAAGAGAAAACTACAACTCCCAGTAGTCCAAACCATTTAATATTGGAGAGGGGTATAAGAAGGGAGAGGTACAGCTCTCAGCTTGTCCAGACTGTTAAACATTATATAGAGGGGGCTATAAGAAGAGAGAACTACAACTCTCAGAACTACAACTCTGAGTATGTCCAGACTGTTAACCATTACATGGAGAAGAGGTGGAACTACAACTCCGAACATGTCCAGACTGTTCTTATAGGGCATCAGTCGTCATTACATGGGATAGTACTTGACAACTAGTGTTGAGCAAATCAAACTTTTGGTCATAGATCTGAAGTGGATTCGGTTCACCTGAAGTCATGTGAGACTTTGGTGAATAAATTCTGTATTCATTTCTACATCTTTCAAAACATTTCAAATTCAGAATCCAAAAGTACCAAACCCGGTTTCGGATTGATAATTTAAAATATTTTTAAAGATGCAGAAATCAATATTGAATTCATTCACCAAAGTCTTGCGTGACTTCGGGTGAAACGAATTTTGCCTTCACATTTTTGCCTCTACATTTTAATGCTCTACAGAGACAGGTTTCCGTACAGCATTAAAACAAAATGTTAGAACAAATCCACTTTGTTCAATTTGCTCAACACTATTAACAACTTATAGAGAGAACTTCACACACACAGCACAGAAGCTCCGCCCACATTGTGACATCACTTTCATGTCCATCACCACTTCCCTGCATTGCTGAGCTTCCTTAATAGGTAAGTGTGAAGAAATTAAATTGGTTGGAGTAGAGTGAGCAAGTGGACAGGCTGGGAGCCTTTGTGAGAAGCAGCTGAGGTTTTACAGCTTCCATTTTCTTTCACAGTGTCTGTTAAAGCAAATTTAGTGCTAAGCCCTGCCCCCTCTCTGAACTTCCTGCCTGTGAGCTCTGCACTTGCACAGAGTCCGCCTCCCGCCCATAGTGGAGAGAAAGGAGACCCTTCTCTGACTGCAGGATATCTGTTCAACTGCTTTCTGCAGCAGCTTGCAGATGTCCATGAAGAAGGAACTAAAGACAAACTTTCCAGAGCAGGTTATGCTTCATTGTTCTTGTATTTCAGGGTGTACTGCCCCTTTAACTGGTATAGTGGCATCAGTATGGATGGTTGTCAACATACTGCATGCACATCTTTTTGGTATTGGAAACAGACTCTCCTCTGTGAAATCTTTGGTTCTTTAGAGCAATTGGAAATACCCTGGGAGACACAAAATGCAGATGTATAAACTGAGTTGATTTCACATCATTTATACGGTACATCTTGACTCTATACCTGGTATAGTTTGAAAGGATGTACTGTTTGAAATAGAGACTGCCCATACATTTTACCAGGGATTCCCCAATTGTTAAATTTTGGCTAGAAGAATATAGCTCTAAAATTTTTTGAGAAAAATGATTCAGATCATTGTCTGGGGATTCATTTGAGGGGCATTTGTATTGTCTCCATAGGGAAGAAATAAAATAAGTTTTATCTTGTAACAGGTTCTTGGCATAACTTTGGAAAACCTTGGGTGTCATGTATGGAGTTTGCTTCCCAATAGGATCTTAAGCTGTTTTGTTTTTTATTATAATGGCCAAAAGAATAGTAAGTGGCAGAATTTTTTCAATTACATTTTTATTTGTGGGCACTAGTGTTGATCGAGCATCAAAGTGCTCAGGTGCTCGAGTAGAACACCTCGGGATGCTCCGAGCATCTGAGCACAATGGAAGTCAATGGGAGAACCCGAGCATTAAACCAGGCACCCCCTGCTCTGAAGAAGGGAGGCTGTCTGGGTCATAGGAAAACATCAGAAATTGATGGAAACACCACTGAGTACGCCAATAAAATTGATTTTAGAGGAAAAATGGTTAGGACACTCCAATACACCCTTTATTACACATAAAGGAGGGCATCATACACACCCTTGAAATATTATGATTGATGGCCTGCTGGTTACACTCTAAAACATTAGTGGCGAGGGCCTGCTGCTGATCTGACCATCTAAAACATTAGGGGTGAGGGCTTGCTGCTGAGCTGACCATCGAAAAAATTATAGGCGAGTAACTTCTGCTGAGCTGACTATCTAAAACATTATGAGCAAGGGCCTGCTGCTGAGCTGACCATCGAAAAAATTATAGGCGAGTAACTGCTGCTGAGCTGACCATCTAAAACATTATGGGTGAGGGCCTGCTGCCAAGCTGACCATTGAAAAAAGTATAGGCAAGGGCCTGCTGCTGAGCTAACCCTCTAAAACATTATTGGCGAGGTCCTGCTGCTGAGCTGACCATCCAAATCATTAGGGGCGAGGGCCTGCTGCTGAGCTGACCATCGAAACAATTATGGTTAAGGGCCTGCTGCTGATCTGACCATGGAAAAATGATGGTTAAGAGTCTTCTGGTGAGCTGACTCTCTAAAATATTAGGGGCGAGTGCCTGCTGCTGATCTGACCATGGAAAAAATTATGGTTGAGGGCCTGCTACTGAGCTGACCATGGAAAAAATGATGGTTGAGGGCCTGCTACTGAGCTGACCATGGAAAAAATTATGGTTGAGTGCCTGCTGATGAGCTGACCATCAAAAAAAATATGGTTGAGGGCCTGCTGCTGAGCTGACCCTCTAAAACATTAGGAGCGAGGGCAGCCTAATAAGCATGTTGATATGATGGAGGAGGTGGAGGACAATTAAAAAAGAAAGATTGAACCATAAACCCTTCTTTGTGGTGGAAGGGGTGCATGGGAATACAGTGTATTCAATACACCATAAAAGTCAGGGGCAATCCAGGCCTTGTTCATTTTGATAAGAGTCAGCAGTTTCAGTTTACAGTCGGATGCGCTTATCAGTTATTATGCCCCCAGCAGCACTAAATACCCGCTCTGACAAAGGCCAGCACCTCCAAGGCGTAGAGCGCCAGTTCCTGCCACGTGTCCAGCTTGGACACCCAATAGTTGTAAGGCACTGAGGGATCATTCAGGATGCTTACACAGTCTGCTATGTACTCCTTCACCATCTTCCAAAACTTTTCTCTCCTTGTGACACTAGGCCGCGCATCAGGGTGAGGTTGCTGGCTGTGTGTCATGCACAGGCGCCTAGTGACGACCTCATCACTAGGCGTCTTCTGCCCAATCCAGTCATCGGCGCCGTCTGATGACATCATGTTCGGCGTCATCACTTCACCTCCTCCCTGTCACGGAGGTGGGAGTGGCTATCCAAATGGATACAATAACATGGTCAATAGCCCTCCACTGGATACATTTTTATGAAAAGTGACTGGATACAGGCAAATAGATATTAATTAATTAGATACAGTTAAAGGGAAACGAGGCAGGACGATACATATTTTACTGACAACAGCAGTTCACAGTATATGCGCAGCTAGCTGATCAGAATATTGCAAAATACATTTGTCATATAATATTAGCCACCTTTCTCCATTATACCATGGCATACATACCTATGTTGACTCTTAAAAAAGGGGGGGAATTTTTTGGGGTCATCTTATACCTTTATATATATATTTTTATTTTATTTTATTTTAAATTTAATCCTCACATAAATGGCAATTTAGTCCAAATTCCACCCAAGCAATTAATTGTCTGGCAAGATATTATTATAAAAAGGCAGAAAAGGAGAAGCCTTCATTGAGTCCAGATGGGGTCTGACTTGACAGTCTGTATATCCATTTGGCTTCTTCTCTTAGTAGTCTGGCATCCAAATTGCCAGACCTAGGGCCCAATTTAACTTGGAAGAGCCCCCAGAATTTAAGTACATCTATACGGCCATTATGGACATACGAGATATGTCTGTACAGGGAGGTATCTTTTTTTGTGTTAATTGCACTAATATGCCCCGATATCCGTCTCCTCAATTCCTGAACCATCTTGCCGACATATAATTTCGGGCACGTGCAAGAGGCTATATAAACTAATCCACTGCTTTTACAGTTAAACCAGTCCCGACTCTGATATTCCCTATCATCGACTGGATTCGAGAGTCTTTTGATTTTGGGTAAGAACCCACAGAAAGTACAGCCACCACATGGATAGGAGCCAGTCACCTTCGATCTCAACCAACTGCTGTTTTCCTGTCCAATTTTGGGGAGGAAACTATGTACCAATTGGTCCTTTAAACTTGGACCTCGTCTGAAAGTGACACTGGGATAAGGTGGAAGTACCTGACGTAGATCTGGATCATTTGTGAGAATTTTCCAATATTTCCTTAAAATATTTGTCATCAGATGGTAATGGCCATCAAAGGTGCCTATACAGCGGATGGTCTTGTTGTCCTGGGAGGTCACAGGGGGGGCAGCCCCACCTGAAATAAGGGAATCTCTTTTCAGGGCCTTAGCTCGATTAAAGGCCCTTTTAAGAACTTTACGAGGGTATCCCCTGTCGCGGAACCGATTATATAAATCGTCCGCTTGGATCTTAAACAATTCATCTGTTGAGCAATTTCTCCTGGCGCGTAGATATTGTCCAAATGGTATCCCATTTTTTAGTGCAGTTGGATGCCAGCTCGAGAAATGCAAAAAACTATTTGTTGAGGTAGGTTTACGGTAGATATCGGTCTGAATCTGTCCAGACTCATCCTTTTGTATTTTAAGGTCCAAGAAATTTATTTGAGTCGGGTTAATTTCAAACGTAAAATGCATACCGATATCATTCGTATTAAGTAGCTCCACAAAGTCAAGAAATTACCCCCTCTCCCCCTCCCAGAACAGCAAGACATCATCAATAAATCTGCCCCAATAGCTGATGTACTTTGTATAGGGCTCCATGGCCTCAGAGAAAACAATATTGTGCTCCCACCACCCAAGAAAAAGGTTCGCGAACGTCGGGGCACAAGGCGTGCCCATCGCGGTCCCGTGAATCTGGTGAAAAAAAGTTCCATTACATAGAAAATAATTGTGCGTAAGAACAAACGTTAATAATCGTACTACAAAGTCATTATGCCTGTGAAATGACGTACTTTTTGTGTATAGAAAAGATTTAACCGCCTCAATACCTAATTTGTGCTCAATATTAGTATATAAGGCCTCAATGTCGAGGCTAGCTAAAAACGTGGATTTTGATAATGTGACATTAGCTATTTTTGACAATACATCATTCGTGTCCTTAATATAGGAAGGTAATTCTATCACGAAAGGCCTTAAGATAGTGTCGACATACTCACTAGCAGGTTGGGTTAATGCATCATTCCCCGAAACAATGGGTCTACCTGGTATTGGGACCCTGTTTTTATGCACTTTAGGAAGTGCATAAAAAGTGGCGATGGTTGGTTGTTTATTATATAGGAAATCAAATTCCTCCTTGGAAATTAATTGATCATCTCGTGCATCCTTTAGAATCGCATGCAGTTTAGTGAGGTAACCATTTGTTGGATTGCCGTCCAGAATTTCATAGACTTTTTTATCACTTAGTAATTTTTCAACCATCAAGTCATACTCATTCCTATCTTGCACCACTATATTGCCCCCTTTATCGCTTGACTTAATTACAATTTTATCATCTTTTTTTATAGATTCAAAAGCAGAAGCCTCCTCACTATTCAAATTATTTGCCCCGCCAAGTTTGTTCAATTTGATGGCTCTGATTTAATCAGTAACCAGATCAACAAATGTTTCAATATTTTTATATTGAGAAAAAGGTGGCGTCCACTTTGAACGAGGTTTCAAGTTTGTCAAGGGGGGTTCCACAGTGGTGCATATACCCTCACTTTCTGCATGTAGACTCTCCAGTGTTAATAAAGCCTTCTGTTCCTGCTGAATTAATTTATGTGAGTCCTGTGTCAGGCTTAAGTGTTGTTTATGAAGTGCAAGTTTACGTGCAAAAAGGTTAATATCCTTTACCCAGGTAAATTTATCACACTGAGGCACTGGTGTAAAGGTCAGGCCCCTACTCAGGACATCAATTTGTAGTTGTGACAAGATCTTAGAGGATAAGTTAATTACTTGTGTGGTCATTGGTCTAACGCCAGGCTCCACATTCCTGGATATATTACAACAGCACAAAAGGTCACCATTGTAATGTGTTCCAGTCGTAGTTAAATCATTAGGTACAGCCCTCCTTTGTGTCATTTCATCGAGTAGGCCCATTTCTCCCTGTCTCTTGATTGTACCCCTGATTGACCTAAAAAAGGGGAGCTATTGGGGGAGTAGCAGATGAACTCATAGGAAATTGATTTCCAGATAGTGTTACGGAGGATCCACTTATTCTGGACTCTACATTCGATGGTTGCTCTATTCCCGTCGTCATGGTTGTTGTCCTACTTGTTGCTATATTTACAGTAGGGGTCTTCTTCCCCCCAGTTAGAAACGAGTGACCATCCACTAACGCTGATAAAAATAAAGATGGCCCAGAGCCGCCCAGAGGCTGGCCACTTGATATTTGTGTTTGACATTCACTCTGAGATGTCGCTTTTTTTGAATTACGGTTTCTATTATATCAGATTTTTCTTTTTGTTCCCGTATTTTGGCCCGTCTGACTCGCTGTCTCTGCTCCTGAGGTTTCTGATTCGGAGTAGTCGGTATATTTGGTTTTTCTGACTGGAAAATTCCTTTGTTTTTTCCAGGAATAGACACGATCTGACTCAAAATCTAATTTATCTCGTATATATTTACGGTGTTTTCTCTCTTTAATCTCAGTTTTAAAATTTTCTAAATTATTTTGCAGTTTTATTTCTTGATTTTTAAAATCAGCTTGCTGACTAAAACTGAGTATTTCTTTCACTTCCTGAGTGAGTTGATCAGATACACGATCCAGATATCGTTTTTCGACCATATATTGCATGAGTCTAAGGGAGTTTTCAGTCATTACACGGTCCCAGCCCTTGACAAATTCTGGGTCATCAGTATGATTGTTTGGTCTGAGGGGGTTCCTGAGGCCCCTATATACTAGCCCTTGGGTTATGTAGGTTTCCAGACTTACTATCTCCCACCATGAGCGGAAGTACTGTCTATAGGTTCCACCAAGGTTCCTAAACCCACTATTGATGTCAATAGTGTTCAACGGGATGGATTGTTTAGAAAAAACTAGGCCTGCTTCAATCAATAATGCCTCTTTATCTAGCCTTTGCATAAGAAATCCTGCCATTTATGGAGTAAACTAAGGATATTATTTCCTTTGAATAGGCCAAGGAACAGAAGGGGTAATTCACACCCAATCAATTAGATACAGAAATTAGGCCCTAGTAAAGACCCTCGGGAGTTAACCCTCAAATACACCACTGGTCAGTGAGACCAAAAGAAATCCCTGTAGGGGTCTACTATTTTGAAAATTAAGACATATATTTTATTAAGTTCAATTAAAAAGGGGAATTATAGATGCCCCAAAATACCACACATTTAAAACTATCAGACGATAGTACAAATTAGTGTAGAGATTACTTTTTCTCTCAATTTGAGTGAGAGAGATGTAATTATGCAGGTGGGTGGTTGGTATACAGTTTGCCACACTTTTGGGGTATAGCCCTATTTCTAGGTGTCCTGGGACCTGGGCCCAAGTCCCGGCTACCAATCCGTGTTATATCGATTGTGTGTCCCTCTTCACTGATGCCACAACACACCACACAAATTCAACACATACTGGTATGAACCCTAATACTGGGCAAAGTTTACACAGTTACTACCGTCTGTTCTAAAAGAGAGCGCCTAACACTAGTCCCCACCCGACATGTTTCGCCGCGATGCGGCTTCATCAGGGGTTTGGGGTATTAGCGTCGGCGCGCTGAGACAACACAGGTTATATGCCCTAAGTCACGCCCACTGTTTGTGCATCGCGGCTGGCCCATTGGTCACAGCCGCGAGGGGCGTTTCCACTGTATCACGTGCACGGATGCCTAGTGACGGATATAACACGGATTGGTAGTCGGGACTTGGGCCCAGGTCCCAGGACACCTAGAAATAGGGCTATACCCCAAAAGTGTGGCAAACTGTATACCAACCACTCACCTGCATAATTACATCTCTCTCACTCAAATTGAGAGAAAAAGTAATCTCTACACTAATTTGTACTATCGTCTGATAGTTTTAAATGTGTGGTATTTTGGGGCATCTATAATTCCCCTTTTTAATTGAACTTAATAAAGTATATGTCTTAATTTTCAAAATAGTAGACCCCTACAGGGATTTCTTTTGGTCTCACTGACCAGTGGTGTATTTGACGGACATTATCAGACACAACCATGCCTGGTTCTAGGTTGAGTGGCGAGAGCCAAAGCTCAGTCTGGTCCCTTATACCCTGCCATAGCTCTGCAGAGGTGTGCTGTTTGTCACCTAAACATATTAGTTTAAGCTTGGCCTGTTGCCGCTTCCCCACTGCAGTGCTTCACTGCTTCCAGCTACTGACTGATGGCTGACTGGTGCTGCAAGATTATAATTCAGAGGTGGAAGTGGAGGAGGAGGAGAAGGGGGGGTTGCAGCCACTAGTGTAGGTGGTGGCAGAAATCCTGATGGAAGTAGGGCTTGCAATCCTTGGCGTTGGTAGCACCTGTGCCATCCCAGAGTATGACTTGCTCCCGTCCTCCACAAAGTTCATCCAGTGTGCCATCAGGGAAATGTAGCGTCCCAGGCCACAAGCACTTGTCAATGTGTCAGTCGTTAAGTGGACCTTTCCAATAACTGCATTGGTCAGTGCACGGGTGATGTTACGGAACAAATGCTGGTGTAAGGCAGGGATGGCACACTGGGAAAAATAGTGGCAGCTGGGGACTGAGTAACGAGGCTGCAGAAAGCCTCAGTTTCCAAAAGCCTAAATGGCAACATTTCCAGGACCAGAAGTTTGAAAAGGTTTGCATTTAGTGCTATGGCCTGTGGGTGGGTGGCTGTGTATTTGCGCTTTCGTTCAAAGGCCTGTGGTATGGACATCTGTAAGCTGCGATGGGACACGGAAGTGGATGTGGTAACTGATGGTGCTTGCGAAGGTTCAGGTGCAGGGCGGGAGGCATTCGTGCCTGAGTCTTGGACAGGGGATTGGCCAGCATGTAACACAGGGGAAGAGGAGGCAGTGGTGGACCCAGGTGGATTGTGGACCCAGGTGTTCAGTCCACCTATTAGGGTGCTTTGATGCCATGTGGCGGATCATGCTGGTGGTGATGAGGTTGCTAGTGTTCATACCCCTGCTCATTTTGGTACGGCACAAGTTGCAAATGACAATTCTTTTATCGTTCACACTTTCCTCAAAAAAGCGCCAGACTGTGAAACACTTAGCCCTTGGCAAGGTAGATTGCCGCAAGGGGGTGCTCCGGAAAACAGTTGCGGGCCTGTTTGATGTGGCCTGCTTTCTCCCTTTTGCCACCCCACTGCCTCTTCCAGCCTGTTGCAGTGCTGCAGATCCCTCCCCCTCTGTACTGCTGTCCTCGATCGGCTGGCCACCTTCCCAGGTTGGGTCAGTGATTTCATCGTCCACCACCTCCTCTTCCACTTCCTCACTCTGGTCATCCTCCTGACTTGTTGAACTAACAACCTCACTTATTGACAACTGTGTCTTATCCTCAACCTCTTGAGACACTAATTGCCGCTGACTTATTGGCAACTGTATCTCATCATCATCATCTACCTCGTGAAACACTAATTGCAGTTCCCCACCGTCATCATCTTGTGACTGTAGATGCTCAAGAGTTTGGGCATCGGTGCACACAATCTCCTCATGTCCCCTCTTCAAGCGGGCATGGTGAGAGGCCTAAATCAAGGAATGCCGATGAAAAATGCTCCTCGGAATATCCGAGTGTGGGATCGCTTGTTTGGCGAGACTCCATGGTGGGAGGAAGGAGGATCAGGGTGAAGGTTCTGTTGACCAGACACTTGGCTACTGAGACTGGACTTTGTGGAAGACAGGGTGGTGCTTAACCGACTTGAAGCATTATCTGCTGCAATCCAACCGACTACCTGGTCGCACTGGTGTGACTTCGAGAGTGGTGTCCTGCACCGCCCTGCAAACTGGGACATGAAGCTAGGTATTGTGGATGAGTGTGTTTTTTGTGCTGTAGCAGCAGGCACAGTTTCACTGCGCCCAGGGCCACATCCTCTGTGTTCACCATCAGCAGCACGGCCACTTCCTGATCCCTTACTGCTCGCCTTCTGCATATTAAATGGTATATATGCTTGCAAGTATGTCACACGTACAGTAGCGCAGGTTTTGTAAGTGTATGCTCAAATAAATTAAATTGAATGTCACTGATATTTAGGATGTGCAAACATTATACAGGAGATGTAACTAAGAGGTGGCGCAGCCGCAGTAAGGAGCATTAGCTGGGAATGAAACCAAGTTTTAGTGCCGGCGGTGACGCCACCTCAGTAGAAATACAGACCAAGTTCGTGTGCAGCCACATATGAGCAGTGCGGCGCGGACTAGTCTAAGTTGGTGCGCAGACACTCTACTGGTGCGCAGGCACTCTACTTCATGCAGAGTGAGGAAAATACTAAGTACCAGCGCAGCCGCACTAGAGAGGAGTAGCGCGCATAGGAATTTAGTCTCTGCGCAGGTAATCTCAGCGCAGCCTGTTATTATGACACTCCCCTCTGGGATGACGAGGGTATGTCTCATTTGTATAACAAAAGATATAATTGGCCACATGGTAGTGATACATACTTACCTATTATGGTTCCTTATTCTCATTGGCAGTTTTGGTGTTAACAACATGTAAGCCTTTAAAAGGCTGGATTTTTGCATCCTTATTCATCTCTGCCCTTTACCCCTGATGAAGTCAGATTAGCTGGCAAAACATGTTGGGGGGCAGAATTAGGTTTTAGTTTGCTGAGCTCTTCTGTCAATGTGCCAAAAAGCATGTTTTTTAGCTGATCAAAAGTTTAGGACCACACCTCCAAAAAAAAACGTAACCCCCCCCCCCAAAACAGAAATCCAACTTCCAAACATGACTCAGTAATGAGTAGCTCCGCCGTTATTGTTTATCACTTCCAAAATTCATTTCGGCATGCTTGATGCAAGCGTTTCCATGAGGTGAGTGGGAACATTTCTCCAAGTGGTGAAGATGGCTGGAACTGTTGTCCATTTTTGTAAACTTCCCTTGCCATCCATCCCCAAAGGTTCTCAATTGGATTTAGATCAGGGGAACATGCAGGATGTTATTCTCCTGGAAGAAGTCCCTTGTCCTGCGGGCATTGTGTACTGTAGCGTTGTCCTGTTGAAAAACCCAGTCGTTACCACACAGACGAGGGCCCTCAGTCATGAGGAATGCTCTCTGCAACATCTGGACATAGCCAGCAGCCGTTTGACACTCCTGCACTTCCTAAAGCTCCATTGTTCCTCTGAAGGAAAAAGCACCCCAGACCATTATGGCGCCCCCTCCACTGTGGCGCGTAGAAAACATCTCCGATGGGACCTGCTTGTCATGCCAGTAACGTTGGAAACCATCAGGACCATCAAGATTACATTTTTTCTCATCAAAGAATAAAACTTTCTTCCACCTTTGAATGTCCCATGTTTGGTGCTCTCTTGCAAAGTCCAAACGAGCAGTTCTGTGGCGTTCAAGGAGACAAGGTCTTTGAAGACGTTTTTTGTTTTTGAAGCCCTTCAGTCTCAGATGCCGTCTGATGGTTATGGGGCTGCAGTCAGCACCAGTAAGGACCTTAATTTGGGTCGAGTATCATCCAGTGTCTTGACGGACAGCCAATTGGATCCTCTGGCTCAGTGCTGATAAAACATTTTTGGGTCTTCCACTTTACTTTTTTGTTTCATAACCCTCAGGATTATTTAAGAAATTCCAAATGACTGTCTTACTGCGTCCCACCTAAGCAGCCATGGTGCGCTGTGAGAGACCCTGCTTATGCAGATCAACAACCCAACCACGTTCAAAAAGGGAGAGTTTTTTTTAATTTGCCATCACAACGTGTGACTACCTGACAGAAAATGACAATGAAGCTTTGCACAGATTTGGCCTTTTAAAGGCATGTGGTCCTAAAATTTTGATCAGCTGAAAAACAGCCTGTTTCAGTTTAATCGTTATTTTCAATTAATTGAATGCTCATAAAATGTTTTGTCTCACTCCCATTTCTTCTTGTTGCATGTTGAAGCTCTACTTGGAACCTTGTTAAAATCCAACAATGTAAAATATGATTTTTTGCCATTTTTCAAGTGGTCTTAAACTATTGATCAGGACTGTATTTAGTGCACGTAATGTCACTGCCACCAGCAGAGAAAAAATTAGACTGAATGCCACTGATATTTAGGATGCCAAACGTTATACAGGAGATGTAGCGCAGGTAATGTCGCTGCTGTCACCAGCGGCTAATAAAAAATTACAGGGAATGTCACAGTTATTTGGGATGCTCAAATGTTATACAGGAGATGTAGCGCAGGTAATGTAACTGTCCGCAGTGGACACAGTCTACGAAAAAAGTACACTGGATGTCACAGATATTTTGTGTATGCGCACACGTTAAACAGGAGATGTACAATAGCGCAGATAATGTCGCTGTCCGCAACGTCTACGAAAAAAGTACACTGGATGTCACAGATATTTTTAGTATGCGCACACATTATACAGGAGATGTAGCGCAGAAAATGTCGCTGTCCGCAGCGTCTACAGAAAAAGTTCACTGGATGTCAAATATTTTTAGGATACGCACGTGTTATACAGGAGATGTAGCGCAGGTAATGTCACTGTCCGCAGCATCTATGGAAAAAGTACACTGGATGTCACAGATATTTTTAGGATGCGCAAACGTTATACAGAAGATGTAGCGCAGGTAATGTCGCTGCTGTCACCAGCGGCTAATAAAACATTGCAGGGAATGTCACAGCTATTTGGGATGCACAAACGTTATACAGGAGATGTAGCACAGGTAATGTCACAGTCCGCAGTATCTATGGAAAAAGGACACTGGATGTCACTGATATTTTAAGGATGCGCAAACATTATACGGGAGATGTAGCGCAGGTAATGTAACTGTCCCCAGCAGACACCGTCTACGGAAAAAGTACACTGGATGTCAGATATTTTTAGGCTGCGCACACGTTACAGAGGAGATGTAGCGCAGATAATGTCGCTGTCTGCAGCGGCCAAACAATTGTAAGCTATTTAGCGCAGGTTGCGCTAAAAATATATATTGCTGCCAGATACAACAATAGTCCTTAAAAAGACTTTTGGGTCTCTAACTATTGCACACAATTTAGCGCAGGTTGTGCTAATAATTTATATTGCTGCCAGATACAACAATAGTCATTAAAGGGATTCTGTCACCTTGATTTTAGTGACGCATCCAATAGTGAAGTACCGTCATGCAAATTGGAGTAAAAATTGTTTTATTATACTCACAATGTACAAGTATATACAGGCAGTATACAATGGATCAATGGATCAATCACCCGACCCAGGTTTCGCTCAGTCGAGCTTCGTCAGAGTTACCCCTGACGAAGCTCGACTGAGCGAAACCCGGGTCGGGTGATTGATCCATTGATCCATTGTATACTGCCTGTATATACTTGTACATTGTGAGTATAATAAAACAATTTCTTACTCCAATTTGCATGACGGTACTTCACTATTAGATGCAATTTTGGTGTTTCATAGAAGCTTGGAAAGGAGAGGAGGAGAGGCTTTGACTGGCCTGTTTGCTTTCCCATGTCCGTGATTATCTTGCAGGCTTCGATTGTGGATTTCCTGTGACTTCTGAGGCAGCGCGGTCCCGTCAAAAGAAACGCTTTTACCTGTGTGAACTGTACCCACTTCACCATTGGGACCTGCGACGCCACTAAGCAACATACTTTTTTGAGGCTTATTTATTATTTATAAATTGATTTTAGTGACAGAGCTTTTAACATCATCACATTAGTCTGCTCGTTTTGTATTAAAATATACTAGTATTACTACCCTAAGTGTTGTCTTTTGTCTAGAAAATTGCATTTATTAATATGGTAATTACCTGAGTAAGGTGCCCAAGGGGCTGTCCCTCCGGCCGTTGGAGCCCAGACGCGCCCCTTCTCCTGGAGCCCAGCACCGCCCCACTGCTAATTTATTCACACATACATTTGTATCCACGGCGCATGCGCGAGCTTATGGCTCAGCGAACGCTTTCCGTGGATACACATGTCAGCGCCTGGAATCGGCCTCACAGGACGCAGTGCACAAGCGCCAGCCGGCAACGAATGCAGTGAATAAATTAGCGGTGGGGCAGTGCTGGGCTCCAGGAGAAGAGGCGCGCCTGGGCTCCAACGGCTGGAGGGACAGCCCCTTGGACACCTTACTCAGTTAATTACCATATTAATAAAAGCGATTTTCTAGACAAAGGACAACACTTAGGGTAGTAATGCTAGTATATTTTAATACAAAATGAGCAGACTGATGTGATGTTAAAAGCTCTGTCACTAAAATCCAGGTGACAGAATCCCTTTAAAAGGACTTTTGGGTCTCTAATCACACGCAATTTAGCGCAGGTTGCGCTAAAAATATATATTGCTGCCAGACACAACAATAGTCCTTAAAAGGACTGTTGAGACTCTAACAGCAACCCTGCCTAACCAAAAAATTCTATTCAATTCCCAATACACTATCTGTCATTTCTACAGCACATCTCTCCCTGACTAAGACTGGCCGAACCACGTGTCATCGGGTGCTTTGATGACGCATTCCGGCCAGCCAATCACTGTAATGCCAGTAACCAACATGGCTACGGCATTAGAGTGAGTGGCAGTACCTACCTGCACGTTTATTGGCTGCGTAGCAGCCAACAAACATGCGGGGAGGAGACTCGAGCTTGGCGCTCGAGCACACATGCTATTCAGCCGAGCACCGCGATGTGCCGAGCATTGCGATGCTTGAGCCAAACTGGTGTTCAGCCGAGCATGCTCGATCATCACTAGTGGGCACTAATTTCCTGAGCCTTGCATTATAGAAGGATGGATTTTCCAAAAGAAATTGTGCAGTATACAGGGCTAGACTCTGACTGAAATTCAGCCCTAGCACTTGCTGTGTGGTGAATGTAAAATATATTAATTCTGCGCTCTCCCTCCCCCAGACGTGGTAATGCATTGTTGGATGGAAATAAAATTCAGCATTACCAAAAATGCAGGAGTATACAGCACAACATAACGATTACATCAAGTGATGTCTCCTCTGATTAGGCAACTTCTCTTTCCTCATCTTCTCCATTTTGCCCATATCGCCATATCTCGTCTCTGCACTCAGACATCTTATAGTCCTCACTTTTTATTATCCGGCTGCTACTCTCAATACTGTGCTGCCCTAAGTTCTGTACTGAGGATGTAACAGCACCATACTAATAGTGGTCCCAAAATGACCACCAATTATAATTCTCTCCCTGAGTGCTTTCATTACTATTAGGCTGGTTTCACACGGGCGTTGCGGATTGGAGCCGGATGCGTTCAGTGAAACTCGCACTATTTTGCAAGCAAGTTCAGTCAGTTTTGTCTGCGATTGCGTTTAGTTGTTCATTTTTTTCCGCGCGGGTGCAATGCGTTTTGATGCGTTTTTCACGCGCGTGATAAAAAACTGAAGGTTTACAAACAACATCTCGTAGCAACCATCAGTGAAAAACGCATCGCACCCGCACTTGCTTGCAGATGCAATGTATTTTTCACACAGCCCCATTCACTTCTATGGGGCCACGGCTGCATGAAAAACGCAGAATATAGAACATGCTGCGATTTTCACGCAACGCAGAACTGATGCGTGAAAAACAACGCTCATGTACACAGACCCATTGAAATGAATGGGTCAGGATTCAGTGCGGGTGATATGCGTTCACGTCATGCATTGCACCCGCGCTGAAAACTTGCTCGTGTGAAAGGGACCTTAGTGCCCCCTACAATGATAATGCTCCCATTTAGTGCCTTCATTATATCATTCATAATAATAATGCCCCCACCGTATGCCCAGAAGTAATAATGTCCCTTTGTGCCTTCAGTAATGACATAGTTCTCCAAAATTTCCTCAGTAGTAATAATGGCCCATAAAGTGCTGTCAGTAGTAATCATTCTCCTTAAACTATCCCCAGTAGTAATAAAGCCCCCTAAAGTGCCTCAAGTAGTAATAAGCTCACTTAAAGTGCCCCCAGTATTAATAATGCCCCTCTATAGTGCCCCATTAGTAAGAAGTCCCCTCTATATTGCCCCAAGTAGTTACAATGTCTTCTGTAGTTCCCCCGGTAGTTAATAATGCTCTTTATAGTGATCCCAGTAGATATAATGCACCCTGTAGTGCCCCAGTAGTCGTAATGTCCCCTGTAGTGTCCCTAGTAGTTATAATGCCCAGTGTAGTACTCCATTAAATATATTGTCCCCCTGTAGCTGCCTCATTGGCTTCAGGCCTTGTGGCTTGTACCCTATGAGA
The DNA here is from genome assembly GCF_014858855.1 of Bufo gargarizans. Classification (NCBI taxonomy): domain Eukaryota; kingdom Metazoa; phylum Chordata; class Amphibia; order Anura; family Bufonidae; genus Bufo; species Bufo gargarizans. The sequence continues at coordinate 546,170,316 of NC_058081.1, forward strand.
GATTTATGGTTGTGCAGGAAACCATTAGCTCTTGTGCCCCACTGTACTCAAATTTATTGCCATTCTAAAGACGGCTATACAGTTGTATCTGTGGTGGTCACTATGTTTGGTGCCCTGGGCAAGGGCCACGCCCTGGATGTTTTGATCAGTATCTGATCGGTGGGGGTCTGAACCTGGAATCCCCGTCGATCAGCTGTTTGAGAAGGCAGCAGCATTCGCCACAGCCTTCGCTCAGCTTTTCCTAGGCCAGTGACTATATGTTCATCGGTCATGTGCCCTAGGCACAGCTCAGCCCTAGCCCCAGTGAATGGGACTGAGCATGATACCAAGCACAGCCGCTATACAATGTACGGCGCTGTGCTTGGTGAGCTGATAAAAGGCTGTGATGCTCACAGGAGCGCCAGTAGCTTCTCAAACATCTGATCGGCGGGGGTCCCGGGGGTCAGACCCCCACCGATCAGATACTGATGACCTATCCAGAGGATAGGTTATCAGTATAATAATCTTGGAAAACCGTTTTAAATATGCCTGTTCTGCAGAATACATTTTGTGTGCCATCCTAGTTGATGTACAAAATGTTTTCATTTTTATGATATACTCTACTGGCAGTTCAAATATACTGCTGCTGGCAGTTAAAAAAAAAATGTCACAGAACCTTTAGGGTGCCTTTACACACTGTGACCGTGTGATGGTAATATGCAGGCTAAATTATGAATTTATGTACCAGTTCTGAACTAGTTAATTCATTCCTAACTGCGTACTGTAACACTAAGGGGCATGAGGAATAAAAAAATATTGTTAATGACAAAAAATAACCACAGATCCTTTAGCCTACCTGCACGTGTTGCATATTACGCATGTTTTGTCTGCACTGATTTTCATGCAGAAAAACTGCAGTGTAACACGGTACCAGCACTTCCTATTTTCAATGTCGGCAGCGCATGGCTCATGAGGGAAATCACGTGTGGTGAGCTGGCATGTTGGGTATATAAAGTGTGTGATGGGCTGTCTGCACACATATCCCTCGTTGCTGTTATGGGTAAAAGGGGTGAATTATCAGAGTTGCAAAACTGGATGATTATTGGCTCTCGTACCAAGGGTGGCAGCATTTCTGATACTGCATAGTTTGAAATCTGTTCATGTGCTTCTGTAGTGAAAGTGTATCATGAGTGGACAAATGGCACCACTGCGAATAAACAATGTGGAAACTGCGGAGCACCACGTGTCATTGGTGTGAAAGGTGAAAATCAGTTATGAAGTTGCACCGACACGTTACAGTGGAGCAGCTCACCACTAAAATGAAGCAGGCGGCTAGCAGACATGTATCTAAAACAACAGTGAACCCTACTGTGTAAGGGGCACTGGAGCAGACAAGGGGTCACCGCATCTCTCTTAACAAAGTTGCAAAGGCTTCAATTTACACACCAGCATCAGCATTGTCAGAATTGGACCTCTGCTGATTGGCAAAAGGTTGCCTTTTCTGATGAGTCACATTTCTTGCTTCATCAAAAGAATGGACGTTGGCATGTCAGGCAAGAAACATCGCTGAACACCCTGAGGCTGCAACTATTGCTAGAAGAAAAGCTGGAGGTGGCAGAGTTATGGTCCGGAGAATGTTTTCATGGCATTTTTTGGGCCCACTCATCCATGTGGAAGGCAGTCTCAGCTGCTTTGTTTATGAAGCCATCCTTGCAGATCACGTACACTCATACATGCTGATTGTCTGGGATCTTCCAGCAAGACAATGCAACATGTCACATGGATAGAAATGTCCGACACTGATATAGCAAGACTTCCAAGTACTACCCTGGCACCCTAATTCCCCAGACTTGAATTCGATTGTGCACCTGCAGGACCACCTCTTTTCTTGTGTTCATTCTATGTTCTCTCCTGTAACTGTGGCTTTTTTGGAAGCCCTAGTTAATAATAATAATATTAATAATAATATTATTATTATTTATTATTAAAGCGCCATTCATTCCATAGCGCTGTACATATGATAAGGGGTATACATAATACAGCACTATGCATGAACAAGATGAGCTACAAACTGGTACAGAAGGAGAGAGGGCCCTGCCCGTGAGGGCTTACAAGTTACAAAATAAGCAGTGCAAAATACAAAAAAAAGAAATCTGTGTCCCCCAGAGGTCTTTTAATGACCTCTTGGAGGACATACAGGTCCTTCTAAAAAAATTAGCATATTGTGATACAGTTCATTATTTTCTGTAATGTACTGATAAACATTAGACTTTCATATATTTTAGATTCATTACACACCAACTGAAGTAGTTCAAGCCTTTTATTGTTTTAATATTGATGATTTTGGCATACAGCTCATGAAAACCCAAATTTCCCATCTCAAAAAATTAGCATATTTCATCCGACCAATAAAAGAAAAGTGTTTTTAATACAAAAAAAGTCAACCTTCAAATAATTATGTTCAGTTATGCACTCAATACTTGGTCGGGAATCCTTTTGCAGAAATGACTGCTTCAATGCGGCGTGGCATGGAGGCAATCAGCCTGTGGCACTGCTGAGGGGTTATGGAGGCCCAGGATGCTTCGATAGCGGCCTTAAGCTCATCCAGAGTGTTGGGTCTTGCGTCTCTCAACTTTCTCTTCCCAATATCCCACAGATTCTCTATGGGGTTCAGGTCAGGAGAGTTGGCAGGCCAATTGAGCACAGTAATACCATGGCCAGTAAACCATTTACCAGTGGTTTTGGCACTGTGAGCAGGTGCCAGGTCGTGCTGAAAAATGAAATCTTCATCTCCATAAAGCTTTTCAGCAGATGGAAGCATGAAGTGCTCCAAAATCTCCTGATAGCTAGCTGCATTGACCCTGCCCTTGATAAAACACAGTGGACCAACACCAGCAGCTGACATGGCACCCCAGACCATCACTGACTGTGGGTACTTGACACTGGACTTCAGGAATTTTGGCATTTCCCTCTCCCCAGTCTTCCTCCAGACTCTGGCACCTTGATTTCCGAATGACATGCAAAATTTGCTTTCATCCGAAAAAAGTACTTTGGACCACTGAGCAATAGTCCAGTGCTGCTTCTCTGTAGCCCAGGTCAGGCGCTTCTGCCGCTGTTTCTGGTTCAAAAGTGGCTTGACCTGGGGAATGCGGCACCTGTAGCCCATTTCCTGCACACGCCTGTACACGGTGGCTCTGGATGTTTCTACTCCAGACTCAGTCCACTGCTTCCGCAGGTCCCCCAAGGTCTGGAATTGGTCCTTCTCCACAATCTTCCTCAGGGTCCGGTCACCTCTTCTCGTTGTGCAGCGTTTTCTGCCACACTTTTTCCTTCCCACAGACTTCCCACTAGGTGCCTTGATACAGCACTCTGGGAACAGCCTATTCGTTCAGAAATGTCTTTCTGTGTCTTACCCTCTTGCTTGAGGGTGTCAATGATGGCCTTCTGGACAGCAGTCAGGTCGGCAGTCTTACCCATGATTGCGGTTTTGAGTAATGAACCAGGCTGGGAGTTTTTAAAAGCCTCAGGAATCTTTTGCAGGTGTTTAGAGTTAATTAGTTGATTCAGATGATTAGGTTAATAGCTCGTTTAGAGAACCTTTTCATGATATGCTAATTTTTTGAGATAGGAATTTTGGGTTTTCATGAGCTGTATGCCAAAATCATCAATATTAAAACAATAAAAGGCTTGAACTACTTCAGTTGGTGTGTAATGAATCTAAAATATATGAAAGTCTAATGTTTATCAGTACATTACAGAAAATAATAAACTTTATCACAATATGCAAATTTTTTGAGAAGGACCTGTATTATGTGGGACGGAACAGGATGAATCACTCTGCAGGCAGCCATTCAAGCTTGTGACTGCATGCAGAGAGGTTCTGTGCCCCTCTGTGCTCTACGTTGGCTGGCTGGGACTTGTGGTGCACCAACACTGCAACATGCTTTATACTATAAAAAGAAAGAAAGAAGTTAGTGTTAGCGTGATCATGTGGTGCCGTCATTGTCAGCATAGCATGCGGTGAGTTCATCACGCTCAGCACAGGTCCTTTGGCAGGTCTTTTGCAAGAGAGGAGCAGATTGCGTCTGTACTAGCAAGTGGATGAGTTGTTTTTTTTCCATTCTTTCTTGCCGCCATTTTAGGAAAAATGATTTATTACCACAAAGTGTGAGGAAATTCAGCTTTGTTTAGAATCTAATGTTTCCTAAAATTCAGACCAAATTCCACTTTGGATGCTGTGCTTTGCTAGTTATCAGTCCTAAATTCCAGAGTTTGTGGGCAGCTCTGGAATCCAGATTGACTGTGTGGGCTTCAGAGAAATAGATTTTTATGTACCGGTAATATGTAAATTTTATGTTGGCCCTAACAAATGTATATGCCCAAGAATTTGTTACCCAGAACCCCACATCGTCATATGCTAGACCCCTGGGTTGGACCCCAGTAAATGCAGCAGAAATGTAAAACTTTTGGGGGCTTGTGCTGCATATGGGCCTTGTTGAAAAGCCAGAAATTAGACACTATTTGAATGCAGATGTTTTGTACCACACTGCAATCCTGAAATGACATTCCATCGTCTATTTAAAATTAGGCCAGACGTCAACTTCTTTAGCACCAAGGTGCCCCCAGAACAAATCATTTGTGTAGAGGAGTCCCTTATACATTTCAAAGGGAGGGTAAAATTCCACCAGTACCTGCCCAGCAAGTGGGTAGGGTATGGCATTAAAATATATAAACTGCGTGAGAGTACCTCTGTCTACATCCACAGGTTCAGGTTTTATGAAGCAAAATATACCAGGACTAAACCCCCAGAATGCCCCATCCTAGGAGTTAGTGGGAAAATTACATAGTTACATAGTCGTTACATAGTTGTTAAGGCTGGAAAAAGACAAAAGTACATGAAGTCCAACCTGTAATCCTACGATATTGATCCACGGAACAAATCCCTGAATCAATGTCCATCTTCCTTTTAAGGAGGGGTTGGGCCAAAGGGAAAGGGTGTGTAGAACAAGATTTCTACACATTTTCATAAGCCTCTAAACCTTTTTGAAGCCGTCTACAGTATTTGCTATTTCATAGCCCTTACTGTAAAGAATGCTTGTCACCACACATGACTGAATATTTTTTTCTCCAGGCATAGGGAGTGGCCCCTTGTTTGGGAATTACTGTACTCACTGTTGTGTTGAATCAGGGTTACTACCTCTATGTGGGTAACTATTACACCAGAGTAACCCGGTTTAAGTCTCTAAGTCCCATAAGTACTGAAGTGTGTGGCACTGTATGCAAAAATCAGAGAGGCCTCCCTAGATTATCTCATTACACAACCACCAGAAAGAGCCACAGCAGGGCTCTCCTAAATGAGGATATACTAGTGGTTAAATGGGTTATCCAAGTTCTATAATGCCCCCCTCCCCATATTCCTGGGCCCCTCACAGAGGTTGTACTTAACTCGTCGCTTCTCATACCAGCACGGCCATCGCTGCAACCCTCCCTGTTGACGCTAGGGAGCCTGCTATTGGCGCCCCCCACGACGGATGTTTTCATCCATGCAAAGGGGATATGCCGCGGTGGCCGTGCTCCTATGAGAAGCAACGTGGGTGCCAGGGAGCTATGTAAGTACAACCTCTGTGAGGGGCTCGGGCATATGGGGAGCATTATAGAACTTAAATAACCCCTTTAAGTACAAGGACAACAGAAAAGTCCTTGTACTGATCATACTTTATGGAAATACCACCTCCCCTGCCCCTCTACAAAGTACAACAACTACAACCCCCAAGCCAGAATGCATTCTGGATTACAATAAGCACATGGAAGCTGTCGATTTTTCAGACCAAGTTTGTAAAAAATAAAAAATTTGGGCCAAAAGCGACATTTTATTGTAAAAATTGTAGTTTTTTTTTATTTTCACTGCCCAGTGTTTCTAAATACTAGAAACATTCCTTGTGCTGTGTAGTTTTCCTCTCTATGGGTACCTTAGGATCTCTTAAAATGCATAGAACCATTCTAACAAAATCTGCCCTCCAAAAACCATATGGTACTCCTTCCCTTTGGAGCCCTGCTATGTGCCCATACAGTAGTTTACAACCACATATGGGGTGTTTCTGTAAACTGCAGAATCAGGTTAGTAAATATTAGGGTTTGCTTTGCGGTTTTGCGGTTAGCTTTTCTAAGAAAAGTGATATTTTGAAATTATACCTCCTTTTTGCTTAAAGAGGACCTTTCACCTGGATATCCTTAATCTAATTATTAAGTTCCTGCGAGAATCGCAGCTCCTTTTCCCACGAGAACTTGAGCTCCTTCTCCCTGGCTAAGAGCGGGGCGCTCTGATTGGATGCGCTCACAGCCAGGGAGAAGATAACTGTGCCCAGGAGAAATACAAGTCCACACCTAGTATAACCGAGTCGCCTCATTAGCATATGAGACACCAAAAAATACGAGGACCACAGCGGACAAACGGGGGGTTCTTTAGAAAAAAAAAGTGCCAAGACATCAGTGGGGGCCGCACTATAAGGTAGGATAATACTTAGATTAAGGCTATGCAGGTGTAACCCCTTAAGGACTCGACCCTATTTCACCTACGATTACCTTGGGTAGGGTATGATTTTTGTGGGATGAGATGGGTGCGTGTGACTTTTTGATCGCTTGCTATTACACTTTCTGTGATGTAAGGTGAAAAAAAATGGTTTATTTAGCACAGTTTTTATTTTAAATTTTTTACAGTGTTCATCTGAGGGGTTAGGTCATGTGATATTTTTATAGAGCCGGTCGATATGGACGCGGCGATACCTAATATGTATACTTTTCTTTTATTTATGTAAGTTTTACACAATGATTTCATTTTTGAAGAAAAAAATATAATGTTTTAGTTTTTCCATAGTCTGAGAGCCATAATTTTTTCAGTTTTTGGGCGATTGCATTGGGTAGGGTATGATTTTTGCGGGATGAGATGACAGTTTCATTGGCACTATTTTGGGGTGCGTGTGACTTTTTGATCGCTGGCTATTACACTTTTTGTGATGTAAGGTGACAAAAAATGGTTTATTTAGCAGTTTTTATTTGAAATTTTTTACGGTAATCATATGAGGGGTTAGGTCATGTGATATTTTTATAGAGCCGGTCGATACGGATGCGGCGATACCTAATAGGTATACTTTTTTTATGTAAGTTTTACACAATAACAGCTTTTTTTTATTTTTATGATGTTTTAGTGTATCCATATTCTGAGCCATAGTTTTTTATATTTTTTGGGCTATTGTCTCAGGTAGGGGCTCATTTTTTGCGGGATGAGGTGACGGTTAGATTGGTACTATTTTGGTGGGCAAAGGCCTTTTTGATCCCTGGCTGTAGTACTTTTTGTGATGTAAGGTGACAAAAAAATTGTTTATTTAGCACAGTTTTTATTTTTTATGGTGTTCATCTGAGGGGTCAGGTCATGTGATATGTTTGTAGAGCCAGTTTATACAGACGTGGCGATACCTAATATGCATACTTTTTTCCCCCCTATTTTTTACCAATTTTTTTTTTACTTTATTTGGGGAAAAAGTTTATTTTTATTTGAAACTTATAATTTTTGGGGGGAAAACTTTATTTTTTAAACTTTTTTTTCACTTTATTTTTTTGTCCCACTTTGGGTCTTGAACTTTTGGGGGTCTAATCCCTTACAATGCATTCCAATACTTCTATATTGGAATGCATTGGCTGTATGAGTAATACTGTGTGTATTACTCATACAGCTTCCGGCCTGTGAGATCCAGGGGGCTGGATCTCACAGGCTCTTCACCGGAAGGCAGCGCTGATGCCTAAGGAAGGCATCGCGCTGCCTTCCATGCCATCGGATCCCCCCCCCACAGCCCCATGGGGACCCGATTGGCACTGCCGACCACCGCCGCCGCACCAGGTAAAAGCCGCAATTGAATTGACCTGCGGTTTGCGGTGATCGCCGACACGGGGGGGGGTCACGGGAATGATTTGAGCAGGCGCCATGTTCCGATCACCGCCTGCGGTAATCGGAACTATAGATGATGTACCGGTACGTCATGGGTCCTTAAGGACTCGAGAACCATGCCGTACGGTACGTCATGGGTCCCTAAGGGGTTAAATTCCTGTGGAACACCTAAAGGGTTAAAAAATAAGTTTTGAATAATTTGAGGGTGCAGTTTCTACATTAGGATCATTTATATGTGGTTTCTATTATAGAAGCCCCTCAAAGTCACTTCAGAACTGAATTGGTCCTTAAAAAAAAGTGAGTTTTAGAAATTTTCTTGAATATAAAATTCGAAGCATTCTAACGTCCTAAAAAAATAAAATGACATTTACAAAATTATGGCAACATAAAGTAGATAGTAGACATATGATGTATGTTAAATAATAACTATTTTAAACTGTGAATTTTTTTATTTTTTTTACATAAACGAAAAACATATTGACTCACATTTACCACTATCATGAAATAAGATGTATCACGGGAAAACAGTCTCAGAATGGCTTAGGTAAGTAAAATCATTCCAAAGTTATTACCGCATAAAGTGACACATGTCAGATTTGCAAAAATAGGCCTGGGCAGGAAGGTAAAAACTGGATCAGTTGTGAAGGGGTTAAAAGTCCTATTTGTCATTAAAAAACATAGCAAAAATGACTTGTTAATCTGACAAATAAAAAGTTACAACCGTTAAAACATCACATGCACTAAATCCAGAGTCTAACTGGCCATAGACCTTACGGGGTCCCGGTGGGACCTCTCTACAATGAAAATATTTAACAATCACATATGATAATTACCTGATTTAGGAAAGGCTACATTATAAACATCATCATCAAGTACTTCAAATTCATTTTCTGCATAGGCGAGAGACTCTTCTGAGTGTGGCCCAACAGCAAATGTGACTCCTTTGTAATCAAAATTTTTAAAAGACATTTTATCTGAAATTAGAACAAATTCTGATTCAGTTTTCCAGACTTCAGCAAGACGTTTATTTAATAATTTTTATCGTAATTTTTTTTTTTATATTGCTTTTCTATCTTGCTTACAATCTACTCATTTTGACTAGTGAAACCACAGCATCCAGACAGGTAGATATTGATGTTATGCTTTGATATAAACTACCAACCACTTATTAGTGCATGCTACCACCAAATTTGATTGCTATTAGAGTTTAGCGAATCTATTCTCAGATTCAAAGATTCGTTACGAATCTCAGATTTTTTTTTTAAGCACCAAATCGCATCTGGAACTTTTCTGGTTCGATTTGGATGAATCTTGTAAAATGGCGCCATTTTACTGAGGTTTTGACAGTGGGAGGTAGAAGAAGTCCTGTCACAGGACTCAGACAGGAACTGGGGGGAGGGCTTGCTCTGATTGGCTCACAGGCTGAGTCAATCAATGTGGACTAAAGAAGGTAGGTGCCTGTAAACAGCAACAGGGTCCTCATTGTGTGCTTAGTCTTTGACCAGAGAGGACCATCTCAGCAGGAGGGCAATTAAAAATAATTTAGGGAGCCATTATTTAGTGCAAGGGGATAGATTAGGGAGAGATTAGGGCTAGTAGTAGGAAGGACTAGAATTGAGTGGGAAAGGTCAGGGAATGTTTAGGGATAACATAGGGACAAGAGCTGCCTAGCTGGGCAGTGAACAGCTGGGGCTGGCTGGCCCTTGCAGTGCACCCTATAGTAGTCACAGTTTATTATAAGTGAGCGCGCATAAGCAATCTATAGTATTCTAGTATTCACCACAGGCAGGAGGGAATTGCAGTCAGTTGTGGCCAAAGCAGTAACCATAGTTTGCAAAGGCAATGATAAAAGTAGATACCGTTACACCTGACCCTGTATCGAATCTTGGAAGATTTGCTCCTCTCTAATTTCTATTCACAGTAATGTATTTGTCTTTACTGCATGTGTATAAAACTGTTCTCAATTACAATTTAACACTTCAATTACTTACCTATTTCTGTTACTTTCTAATGTTCCCTGTAGCATATAATTCACACAAAAAGAAATACATAAATAATGAGTGGTGTCAACAATGGTTGATCTGAACAATAACTGGTGCAACTCTGGTGACTAAAAGACCAGTCCCATGGAATGAACAGTGTATAAAAGTATTTCTTATCATTATTCCAGAAGATTCAACACTCAAGGATAAAGCATCATAATCATAGATCAGTCTAGTATGTATGAGTGCCACAGGAGCAACTTTGTTTAGAAACATAAAGATTCTGACCCAAACCGAACTTTTTGAAAAATTCGACGAATCCGAAACAAACCGAATCTTGGAAGATTTGCTCCTCTCTAATTTCTAGTTCACAGTAATGTATTTGTCTTTACTGCATGTGTATGAAACTGTTCTCAATTACAATTTAACGCTTCAATTACTTACCTATTTCTGTTACTTTCTAATGTTTCCTTTAGCATATAATTCACACCAAAAAAAAAAAATATAAATAATGAGTGGTGCCAACAATGGTTGATCTAAACAATAACTGGTGCAACTCTGGTGACTAAAAGACCAGTCCCATGGATTGAACAGTGTATAAAAGTATTCCTTATTATTATTCCAGAAGGTTCAACACTCAAGTATAAAGCATCATAATTATAGTTCAGTCTAGTATGTATGAGTGCCACAGGACTTCTATTAGAAACTTTTTGGCTTTAGATGTTAAATGGGCAGCATAACCTTGGCACTTATAGTTCTTTTTACTCTTTCCCTGGGCATACAGGGCTAGACCCTTTGTGAATGAACATGTTCTTAAAAGCTTGGGTATTTTTGGGAGCTCTACATTCAAGTAATGAGTAGTAATGAGTTGGCTAGTACTACCTGTGAAGATGAGATAGATCCTGTCTTAGGCCTCTTTCACACAGGCGTCTTATTTTTGGCCCGGATAAGAGGCGGGTGCGTTGCGGGAACACCCGCGATTTTTCTGCGCGAGTGCAAAACATTGTAATGCGTTTTGCACTCGCGTGAAAAAAATCGTGCATGTTTGGTACCCAAACCCGAACTTCTTCACAGAAGTTCGGGTTTGGGATCAGTGTTCTGTAGATTGTATTATTTTCCCTTATAACATGGTTATAAGGGAAAATAATAGCATTCTGAATACAGAATGCATAGTAAAACAGCGCTGGAGGGGTTAAATAAAAATAAAAAATAATTTAACTCACCTTAGTCCACTTGATCGCAAAGCCCGGCATCTCCTTGTGTCTCCTTAGTTGAATAGAACCTGTGGTGAGCATTAAATACAGGTAAAGGACCTTTGATGACGTCACTCCGGTCATCACATGGTACGTCACACGATCTTTTACCATAGTGATTCACCATGGTAAAAGATCATGTGACGTACCATGTGATGACCGGAGTGACGTCATCAAAGGTCCTTTACCTGCATTTAAGGTGTCCGATACTTGAGGCAGAAACATCTTCTTGTAAGAGGCCTATAATTTCTAAAACATAGAAGAGGATTCTTTACGGTAACTCTCTGCCTGAGTAGGTGGTGATGGTGAATTCACTAAAAGGGTTCAAGAGGGGCCTGGATGTACAGGTCCTTCTAAAAAAAATTGCATATTGTGATAAAGTTTATTATTTTCTGTAATGTACTGATAAACATTAGACTTTCATATATTTTAGATTCATTACACACCAACTGAAGTAGTTCAAGCCTTTTATTGTTTTAATATTGATGATTTTGGCATACAGCTCATGAAAACCCAAAAATCTAAAAAAATTAGCATATCATGAAAAGGTTCTCTAAACGAGCTATTAACCTAATCATCTGAATCAACTAATTAACTCTAAACACCTGCAAAAGATTCCTGAGGCTTTTAAAAACTCCCAGCCTGGTTCATTACTCAAAACCGCAATCATGGGTAAGACTGCCGACCTGACTGCTGTCCAGAAGGCCATCATTGACACCCTCAAGCAAGAGGGTAAGACACAGAAAGACATTTCTGAACGAATAGGCTGTTCCCAGAGTGCTGTATCAAGGCACCTCAGTGGGAAGTCTATGGGAAGGAAAAAGTGTGGCAGAAAACGCTGCACAACGAGAAGAGGTGACCGGACCCTGAGGAAGATTGTGGAGAAGGACCGATTCCAGACCTTGGCGGACCTGCGGAAGCAGTGGACTGAGTCTGGAGTAGAAACATCCAGAGCCACCGTGTACAGGCATGTGCAGGAAATGGGCTACAGGTGCCGCATTCCCCAGGTCAAGCCACTTTTGAACCAGAAACAGCAGCAGAAGCGCCTGACCTGGGCTACAGAGAAGCAGCACTGGACTGTTGCTCAGTGGTCCAAAGTACTTTTTTCGGATGAAAGCAAATTTTGCATGTCATTCGGAAATCAAGGTGCCAGAGTCTGGAGGAAGACTGGGGAGAGGGAAATGCCAAAATGCCTGAAGTCCAGTGTCAAGTACCCACAGTCAGTGATGGTCTGGGGTGCCATGTCAGCTGCTGGTGTTGGTCCACTGTGCTTTATCAAGAGCAGGGTCAATGCAGCTAGCTATCAGGAGATTTTGGAGCACTTCATGCTTCCATCTGCTGAAAAGCTTTATGGAGATGAAGATTTCATTTTTCAGCACGACCTGGCACCTGCTCACAGTGCCAAAACCACTGGTAAATGGTTTACTGACCATGGTATTACTGTGCTCAATTGGCCTGCCAACTCTCCTCACCTGAACCCCATAGAGAATCTGTGGGATATTGGGAAGAGAAAGTTGAGAGACGCAAGACCCAACACTCTGGATGAGCTTAAGGCCGCAATCGAAGCATCCTGGGCCTCCATAACACCTCAGCAGTGCCACAGGCTGATTGCCTCCATGCCACGCCGCATTGAAGCAGTCATTTCTGCAAAAGGATTCCCGACCAAGTATTGAGTGCATAACTGAACATAATTATTTAAAGGTTGACTTTTTTTGTATTAAAAACACTTTTCTTTTATTGGTCGGATGAAATATGCAAATTTTTTGAGATAGGAAATTTGTGTTTTCATGAGCTGTATGCCAAAATCATCAATATTAAAACAATAAAAGGCTTGAACTACTTCAGTTGGTGTGTAATGAATCTAAAATATATGAAAGTCTAATGTTTATCAGTACATTACAGAAAATAATGAACTTTATCACAATATGCTAATTTTTTTAGAAGGACCTGTATATCTAGAGTGTAATAATATTACAGGCTATAGCTACTGGAGAGGGGTCTTTGATCCAGGGAGTTATTCTCATTGCCTTATTGGAGTTGGGAAGGAATTTTTTTCCACTAAAGTAAGGAAAATTGGCTTCTACCGCACAGGGTTTTTTTTTTTCTTCATCTGGAACAACTTGCAGGATAACAGACTGAACTGGATGGACAAATGTCTTTTTTTCATCCTTATAAATTATGTTACTATGTAACTTAACATAATAAATAAAAAAATGTAGTTTTGTAAAACATACTAAAGGAGTTTTCATAGAACTTTCTGAAGATCTCCTTTAAATTGCTGCTTGAGCAGACCTTGTGTATGACATGAGCTTTATCAATGTTTAGAAATGGGCCCCAAACTATTTTTATGGATTATTGGTGGTGGTAAAAAAAAAAACATCACCACAAAAGGATCTCCATGAATAGAAGGGTGAATAATAGTGAAATATTAGCCAACACACATTCATGTGTCCCACGGGGTACTGTTACACATTTTTGGCAAATGCCCAATGTGTAAGCAATACCGATAATGTACAATCAGTACATTCAGAAAGTAAATGAAAAGAATAATGACAGCTTAAGAACAGAGCTGAAGAATTTATTTAAAGGCAATCGGTCACATTGAAAATACAGTCCTGATCAAAAGTTTAAGACCACTTGAAAAATGGCAAAAAATCATATTTAGCATGGCTGGATCTTAACAAGGTTCCGAGTAGAGCTTCAAACATGCAACAAGAAGAAATGCTCAAAAAAACATTTTTTTAGCATTCAATTTAATGAAAACAATGAATATACTGAAACAGGCTGTTTTTCAGCCAAAAAAACTAAACCCCCAAAACAGAAATCCAACTTCCAAACATGAACTCAGTAATAAGTAGCTCCGTCGTTATTGTTTATCACTTCCAAAATTCGTTTCGGCATGCTTGATGCAAGCGTTTCCATGAGGTGAGTGGGAACATTTCTCCAAGTGGTGAAGACGAAGGCCATCTACTGTCTTGAACTGTTGTCCATTTTTGTAAACTTCCCTTATCATCCATCCCCAAAGGTTCTCAATTGGATTTAGATCAGGGGAACACGCAGGATGGGCCAAAAGAGTGATGTTATTCTTCTGGAAGAAGTCCCTTGTCCTGCGGGCATTGTGTACTGTAGCGTTGTCCTGTTGAAAAAACCCGTCGTTACCACACAGACGAGGGCCATCAGTCATGAGGAATGCTCTCTGCAACATCTGGACATAGCCAGCGGCCGTTTGACGCCTCTGCACTTCCTGAAGCTCCATTGTTCCACTGAAGGAAAAAGCACCCCAGACCATTATGGCGCCCCCTCCACTGTGGCGCGTAGAAAACATCTCAGGTGGGATCTGCTTGTCATGCCAGTAACGTTGGAAACCATCAGGACCATCAAGGTTACATTTTTTCTCATCAGAGAATAAAACTTTCTTCCCCCTTTGAATGTCCCTTGTTTGGTGCTCTCTTGCAAAGTCCAAACGAGCAGTTCTGTGGCGTTCAAGGAGACAAGGTCTTTGAAGATGTTTTTTGTTTTTGAAGTCCTTTAGTCTCAGATGCCGTCTGATGGTTATGGGGCTGCAGTCAGCACCAGTAAGGGCCTTAATTTGGGTCTAGGATCGTCCAGTGTTTTGACGGACAGCCAATTGGATCCTCCGGCTCAGTGCTCATGACATTTTTTTGGGTCTTCCACTTGACTTTTTTGTTCCATAACCCTCAGGGTCTTACTGCGACCTACCTCAGCAGCGATGGCGCGCTGTGAGAGACCCTGCTTATGCAGTTCAACAACCCGACCACGTTCAAAAAGGGAGAGTTTTTTTGCCTTTGCCATCGCAACATGTGACTACCTGACAGAAAATGACAATGGATCCACATCTTTGCACAGATTTGGCCTTTTAACCCCTTCAGGACACAGCCTTATTTCACCTTAAGGACCAGGCCATTTTTTGCAAATCTCACCAATGTCACCTTAAGTGCTGATAACTTTAAAACGCTTTAACTTATCCAGGCTATTCTGAGATTGTTTTTTCGTCACATATTGTACTTCATGACACTGGTAAAATGAAGTTAAAAAAAAAATCATTTTTATTTATTAAAAAAATACCAAATGTACAAAATTTATTTAAAAAAAAATGCAAATTTCCAAGTGTCAATTTCTCTACTTCTATAATACATAGTAATACCTTCAAAAATAGTTATTACTTTACATTCCCCATATAACTACTTCATGTTTGGATCATTTTGGGAATGATATTTTATTTTTTGCGGATGTTGCAAGGCTTAGTAGTTTAGAAGCAAATTATGAAATTTTTCAGAAATTTTCAAAAACCCAATTTTTAGGGACCAGTTTAGGTCTGAAGTCACTTTGCGAGGCTTACATAATAGAAACCACTCAAAAATGACCCCATTATATAAACTACACCCCTCAAGGTATTCAAAACTGATTTTACAAACTTTGTTAACCCTTTAGGTGTTCCACAAGAATTAATGGAAAATAGAGATACAATTTCAAAATTTCACTTTTTTAGCTAGTGAAATTTTACAAAGCAAGGGCTAACAGCCAAACCAAACTCAATATTTATGGCCCTGATTCTGTAGTTTACAGAAACACCCAATATGTGATCGTAAACCGCTGTATGGGCACACGGCAGGGCGCAGAAGGAAAGGAATGCTATTACACTTTTTGTGATGTAAGGTGACAAAAAATGGATTATTTTGCACAGTTTTCATTTTTTATTTTTTACGGTGTTTATCTGAGGGGTTAGGTCATGTGATATTTTTATAGAGCCGGTTGATACGGACGCAGCGATACCTAATATGTATACTTTTTTTTATTTATGAAAGTTTTACACAATAACAGCTTTATAAAAATAAAAATAAATGATGTTTTAGTGTCTCCATATTCTGAGCTATAGTTTTTATTTTTTGGACGATTGTCTCAGATAGGAGCTCATTTTTTGTGGGATGAGGTGACGGTTAGATTGGTACTATTTTGGTGGGCAAACGCCTTTTTGATCGCTTGCTGTTGTACTTTTTGTGATGTAAGGTGACAAAAAAATTGTTTATTTAGCACAGTTTTTATTTTTTATGGTGTTTATCTGAGGGGTTAGGTCATGTGATATGTTTATAGAGCCGGTCGATATGGACGCAGCGATACCTAATATGTATACTTTTTTTTCCCCTTATTTTTTCCCTTTTTTTTACTTTATTTGGGGAAAATGACATTTTTGTTTATTTTTACTTGAAACTTAATTTTTTGGGGGGAAAACTTAATTTTTTCAACTTTTTTTCACTTTATTTTTTGTCCCACTTTGGGACTTGAACTTTTGGGGGTCTAATCCTTTACAATGCATTACAATACTTCTGTATTGAAATGCATTGGCTATATGAGTAATACTGTGTGTATTACTCATAGAGCTTCCGGCCTGTGAGATCCAGGGGGCTGGATCTCACAGGCTCATCACCGGAAGGCAGCGCAATACCTTCCTTAGGCATCGCACTGCCTTCCATGCCATCGGGTCCCCCCTACAGCCACATGGGAACCCGATGGCACAGCCGATTGCTGCCGCAAACTGCAGGTAAAGCCGCAAACCACAGGTCTGAATTGACCTGCGGTTTGCGGCAATTGGCAACACGGGGGGGGGGGGGGGTCACCCCCCCCGCGCATTTAGCCAAGGTGCCTGCTCAATGATTTGAGCAGGCACCGGGTTCCGATCACCGCCCGCCGGGTGGCGGTGATCGGAAATACACAGGACGTACCCGTACGCCCTGTGTCCTTAAGTACCGGTACGCCCTGTGTCCTGAAGAGGTTAAAGGCATTTGGTCCTAAAATTTGGATCAGCTGAAAAACAGCCTGTTTCAGTTTAATCGTTATTTTCAATTAATTGAATGCTCAAAACATGTTTTGTCTCACTCCCATTTCTTCTTGTTGCATGTTGAAGCTCTACTTGGAACCTTGTTAAGATCCAGCCATGCTAAATAAGATTTTTTGCCATTTTTCAAGTGGTCTTAAACTTTTGATCAGGACTGTATCTCAGCTGTAGGCAGCATGTTATAGAGCTGCAGGAGATGAACAGACTGATATATGGTCATGTGGGAAAATATTTAATATAACCTGTATTTTATATATTTAAATTCCGTTCCTTCCTCTGTTGAACTTTAAAGTCAAAGATGCAGTCCTATCAGTGATTGATAGCTATCTCCTTATGTGCAGTCAGTTTAATACAGAATAGCTTCTCTCAATATTTTTTGTATGATCCGTTTCGACATACAGTACAAAAAACAGGACTTGTTTTCTGTCATGTATAACAGAACAAAACAGAACCGCTCTTTGTGACCATAGACATGTATTAGGGCGGAGCAAAACGGAATGCCACTTAAAGGGTTCAGTTTTGCATTCCATCCTAAAATTCCATTATATTCTGTTAACACTCGTTTATAACGGCACCCTATAATGGAATTTATAACGCTGGTGAGAACCAGCTCTAAATTATGTCCCCACTTAGATGTTTTTTTTCAAGACTAAACAAATTCAGTTCTTTTAATCTTTGCTCATAGCTGAGATCTTCCAGGCCCTTTATGAGTTTAGTTGCTCTCCTTTGCACTTTTTCTAACTCCAGAGCATCCTTTTTATGGACTGGTGTGCAGAACTGAACTGTGTATTCTACCCAGTATACCAATGCTTTGTATAGTGGCAATATTACATCCCTGTCCCACGAGTCCATACCTCTTTTAATACAAGATGAAGTTCTGTTGGCCTTAGAGGCAGCTGAATGGCATTGCATGCTGTTATTTAGTCTATGATCTACTAATATACCCAGATCCTTCTCAACCAGTGACTCTCACAGTTTTACTCCCCCTAGGACATATGCTGCATGCAAATTATGAGCCCCCAGGTGCATAACTTTGCATTTATCTGTATTGAACTTAATTTGCCAAGTGGAGGCTCAAACAGTAAGTTTGTCCGAGTCAACTTGTCACTTATTAACATCTTCTATAGACTGTACTGTATTACAAAGTTTGTTGTCATCTACAAACATAGAAACAGCTCTATTAATCCCATCCTGTTTGTCTCTAAAGGGATTCTCCAGGCTTTTAATATTGATGACCTATCCTCAGACCTATCAGATTACTGCGGGTCCAACACAAGACATGCCCTGCCGATCAGTTTTATTAGGAAACAGCTCGCTCAGTATGCACGTGCTTTCTCTCTTCTGTTTCTTGGTGCTTAATCACAAACATAGCAGCAGCATGTCTACAGTCAGCTAAGTATGTTATTTGAGGTATTTACACCAGTGGCACCACCCTCATGAGATGCCCTCTCTCTTGATCCTAAGTGACCAATACCCCGTTACCATCATTTAGTGACCCTACATGTTCTGACCTTGTTTTTGTTTTTTTTCTGCATTTATGTATTTGAAGAATGTTTTGGGGTTGGTCTTACTTTCTTTGGCCACCTATATTTCATTGTGTAGCTGATTTTATTGCCCCCTTACATACTTTATTTAGTTATTTATACTTTTTAAAAGCTACAGCTAACCCTCAGATTTGTATATCTAAAAAGACACTCTTTTTGTCATTTTTTCCCCTTTTTACACTATTTGTTAGCCATGTGGAGTTTCATGTTATTTACTTGTACTTGTTACCTCTTGGAATGTATTTACTGTAGCAATATACACTGCCTGTCCAAAAGTGGATTTAACTAAGCAAATAGGTATGAGCCTCCTATTGGATAATTACTGCATGGGTGATTATCTTTCTGCTGGCAACAAGTTGAGAAGGGTCAAATCATTGGCATGCATCAAGCAGAGAAAACATCTAAGGAGATTGCAGAAACTACTAAAATTGGGTTAAGAACTGTCCAACGCATTATTAAAAACTGGAAGGATAATGGGGACCCATCGTATTCGAGGAAGAAATGTGGCCGGAAAAAAATTCTGAATGATCGTGATTGGCAATCACTTAAACGTTTGGTGAAATCAAATCGAAGAAAAACAACAGTAGAACTCAGGGCTATGTTCAATAGTGAAAGTAAGAGTTTTTCCACACGCACAATGCAAAGGGAACTCAAGGGATTGGGACTAAACAGCTGTGTAGCCATAAGAAAACCACTAATCAGTGAGGAAAACCAGAAAAAAAAGCTTCAATTTGCTAGGGAGCATAAAGATTGGACTCTGGAGCAATGGAAGAAGGTCATGTGGTCTGATGAGTCCAGATTTACCCTGTTCCAGAGTGATGGGCGCATCAGGGTAAGGCAGATGAAGTGATGCACCCATCATGCCTAGTGCTTACAAGCCTGTGGGGGCAGTGCTATGATCTAGGGTTGCTGCAGTTGGTCAGGTCTAGGTTCAGCAACAGTATGTGCTCCAAGAATGAGGTCAGCTGACTACCTGAACATACTGAATGAGCAGGTTATTCCATCAATGGATTTGTTCTTCCCTGATGGCACGGGCATATTCCAAGATGACAATGCCAGGATTCATTGGGCTCAAATTGTGAAAGAGTGGTTCAGGGAGCATGAGACATCATTTTCACACATGCATTGGCCACCACAGAGTCCAGACCTTAACCCCCACTGAAAATATTTATTTATATTTTTGGCGACTTTTTTTAGGGACAGGCAGTGTACATTAGATTTAAAGCACTCCCATTTAGCATTAGTGTCATTATGCAACAAAAGTTGCTTCCAGTCTATGTCCTGAAGTGTAGCACTCAACCCTGGGAAATTTACCTTTATAAAAGTAAGTGTTTTTGCCCTACCAACTAGTGATGAGCGGCATAGGCAATATTAGTTTTCACGATATTTGCTATAAATTCGCAATCTCCATTTCATTTTTTTCGCGATTGCACAAATCAGCACTAATGATGCTCATATTTTTTGCACAATACATGCAACTTCACATTTTATCAGGTCTGAGTGGATATTACTGATTGGTGCACTAAGTATTGTTGTGATATCACAGCACTATGTCTGTAGCATGTATGTATGGACAGCGGAGAAACAGTAATTCCTATCACACTACCTAACACCCTGCACTGGAACCTATCAGCTACACTATATCACTATCTAACCTACACTGACTATCTCACACTAACTATCTGTATTATATATATATATATATATATATATATATATATATACATATATATATATATATATATATATATATATATGAGCCATCTATCTAATGTAATTGGATAAGTAATAGAATCCAGATGAAAGCACAGAGCACAGCAATGTCACTGCTCTCTCTCTCTATCTCTCTCTCTCTCTCTCTCTCTCAGCACTGCAAAAACACAGCAGGAAATGGCTGCTAGGGAGTTTCTTATATAGTAAGGGGAAGACACCTTTCCTATTGGTTGCTAGGGATGTTGCTAAGCTCTGACAAAGATATTGCATCCTTCTCATTGGCCCACAAGCAAGAAGGGAGGTTACCGATTTTTTTTTTTTAAATCGAGTATATTCGCGATTACGAATATATAGCACTATATTCTACATCTTCGCCAATTCTCGAAGTGCCGATATTCGCGATAAAAATTGGCGATAAAAATATTCGCAATCAACACTACTGACGAGTTTGTTTTTTACAGTTTAGTTGAAATATAATTATATTGTGTTCTCTGTTACCATGGTTAGTGACATTTATCTCAAGCTCTGCGTTGTTAGAAATTATTAGATCCAGAAGAGCATTCCACTCACAAGGTTTCAACATCTTTGCAACCATCATCCACACTTACTGTCATCTGTCATATCACTCCTAGCATGCAGACATACACCACCACTATTGCGTTTATCGTTTCTAAAGAGTGTAAAACCTTGAAGATTTGTAGTCCAATCATGAGAAGAGTCCAGCCATGACTCATCAATATGTTTCTCCAGTACCAAGGCCTCATGCTCTCCCATTTTGCTTGTTAGACCTCTGGCATTTGTGAACATACATTTTAAGTTGTCATTAAATTTTGCACTTTTAGGAAATGTATTTTTTATTTTTTTATGATAATTTTTTCCTACTTCAGAGTTGGTTTGTAACTGACAGATCTCCTTATCCACTTTTTTTTTATCCTCCCCCACCATCCATTTCCCCCACCAATTCTCACTCCTCACTAATCTGTCTACATTCATATTTTAGCCATATCCTACCCCTCATCCCTAGTTTAAATGCATTGCCACCACAGCCAGAATCCTCTCCCCCAACAAAGCAGCTCCCCTTCCTATTTGGGTGCACATTTTCTGTGAAAAACTGTTTGTACACAAGCGAAAAGTCAGCCCAGTGGTCTAGGAGCCCAAACACTTCTGCTCTACACCAAGACTTAAGCCATGATTTAACTTCCAAAGCTCCCACTGATGGCCCTGTGTAACGCATGGCACAGGCAGTATTTCAGAGAACACTACCTTGGAGGTCCTTCAGCTTTGAGTCTAGTTCTTCAAAATTATTCTTAAGGACCTTCCCCTTACCATTTATTTTTTCATTGGTACCAACATGGGCTTTCAAAGATGGGTCATCCCCAGCCCCTCCCAGTAATTTATCCACCCGTTCCACCATATGTTGAACCCTAGCACCAGGGAGACAGCAAACCATTCCATTGAGGTGATCTTGGTGACAAATTATTCTATTTGTCTTCCTGATTATAGAATCCTCTAAAATAACATTCTAGGCCTACCTGCACTACCATTCTTCCGACTACTATCTGAGTCATTCTCCCGGCTGTTAGAGACGACAGTATACACTAGGACAATTTTGCTTTGAAGCATAGAAACAGGGTTGGCCTTCCTCTTCTGGGATCCGTTTCTACTCCTTCTAACCCATCTTTGTAATATAAGAAGATGCAAAACCTGTTCCCATATAATGACAACAGATAAGATCCGGGTCCTCAACACACAGCAGGACTATAGGATCCCTGGGACATTCACATGTTTTACATCTAATGTTGTTTATCTGATTCTCTGCACTAAATGTCCTGTTGGAGGCCTCTACGTTGGAGAAACAGGACAGACACTCAATGCAAGGATGAGGTCCCACAGCCACACAATTAAAGAGAAGAAGCTACACTTTCCTGTGGCTAAGCATTTCTGTATCCCAGGACACAATGTAGAACACATGAAAGTTCTCATATTAAAAGGTAACTTCAAATCCTAAAAAGCTAGAATAATTTGGTAATACAAATTTATAACACTGCTTGACACTTTGAATACTGGACTGAATTTGTCCCCGGGACTACAAGATCTAAAGAGTCTTCTATAGACATAGTCGGGCACGAGGTCTCTGAGATAACATCAATTTAAAGACACTAAAACTTTCACACCCCTTATCTGTAAGATAATTAAGGACTCATTCTCAAGATCTTTAATTTTGTTCTGTTTTTTTTCAAATGTCTAATCATTCCCCCATGCCTATGTTCCTATTGTATATATATATCGCTGTTTCTTCATATATTCTTGTAGTACGCCTGATAAGGAGACTGGTGATGTCTCGAAAGCTCGATATGTAACATCATTACCTCTATTTATGTTAGCCATTAAAAGGTATCAAACCTGCAATACTCTTATTTTGTTTCTCTTAATGAGAGCACTAAACTAGTTTTCTATTGGCTAACATGGTACCAGACTTTTTCCCTTTACTCCTACTAACTACATTAACCCAGCTACTTGCCTTTTCCTGCTGATCCACCACCTGTTCTCCGACTTCCATATCTACCCCATTAACTGCTTGCTCAGTGAGCAGCGCGCTCCTCTCAAGATTTTCAATCGCTCTCAGTATTACATTTTGCTCTTCCAGATCTCTAAAACGAGCTTCCAGATCGGCAACATGCTCATATCTTTCACAGCACTATTCACCCTGGAACACCTGCTCCAGTCATGCATATATATATAACAGACCGTGCACTGAAGGAAACCTGCTAGCTATTATCCCAGTTATAAAAAAACAATGATGAAAAGAAAGTACTGCAGATTACTTACAGCCTTGTCTTTAGCTCCTTGTCTGTAACTGAACTTATTCAGAAGCCACTTAGTGTAGCACTTAGTGTAGCAAGCCCCGTAAGAGCAAGTTCAGAAAGAGTCCTGAGGTTCAAATAATAGCACCTGTGAGCACAAACCACTCCCCTTAAACAGGTACACAGCAGAAGAAAAAAAGGGTTTTAAATGATGTCACTACCATTACACATGGTAATAAGGCCTATTATGTAGTAATTATGTTCACTTACTTATTATTTGCATGGTAGAGAACTATAGTGCAGCAATAGCAAAGTGCTGTATAATCTCAGACCTGAACTTCATCTCCCAGTTCACCATCGCGTGGACAAAATTGATCTGTTTCTTTTTTACCTACATTTGCCTTCTGTATCCCAACAGCAAAAAGAATCTTTGGCTAAATCCTTCACCTCGTAAAAAATAAAACTAGCTGTTAAAAACAGACCTAAACGGGAAAGCCTGAGTCTTGATGGACTCTCTATAACAGTGGTGGCGAACCTATGGCACTGGTGCCAGAGGCAGCACTCAGAGCCCTGTCTGTGAGCACCCGCACCCTGGAAAAAGTCTAAGGCATACCAATATGCCCTAGACTTTACCCACTATTAATCAGCGCAGGGCGAACTATGTACAGCACAAGCAGCGCACTAAATGCAGGCAGGTTATTATAGCCAAATGATAAAGTACATAGAAGATGTACTATATTGGACTGTAGTATTCAGGGTAAATTGCCGT
Source organism: Bufo gargarizans (assembly GCF_014858855.1). Lineage (NCBI taxonomy): Eukaryota > Metazoa > Chordata > Amphibia > Anura > Bufonidae > Bufo > Bufo gargarizans. The sequence continues at coordinate 546,194,156 of NC_058081.1, forward strand.
GTTGGCACTTTGCGATAAATAAGTGGGTTTTTGGTTGAGGTTTGGCACTCAGTCTCTAAAAGGTTCACCATCACTGCCCTATAACATATTTTTCAACGTTTCAAGATGTACTCCTACTGTCTACTCTCAATACTCTGCTTTGCTAAATGTTGCACTCTCTGCTGACATGACCCGACCTCAAATCTCCTTGATTTGAAGTGAAGGACTTGTCTTTATACGCTAACTACCATCCTATTTCTATATTAAATATAGATTTTAAAGGGAATGTTTCACCAATTTTTTTCTGACAGTTAAAACCACATGATTATCGGAACTGCCATCTTGCCTGATCTGTTCTTAGCACTTACAGCAGCCATATGGACCACAGACACAATGGACAGGAGCTTATCTTATTAAAGGGAATCTGTCACCTAATCTGAGCCTTTTAGACAGCTCAGATCAGGTTATAGACTCCTTTGCCCACATTACAATGGTACCTTTATTTGTGCTGTCCCTCACTGAATGTGCCGGTCTGTAGCTCGAAATTCAGCGGGCAGAAGTAACCAGCCGCTGCAGAGGACTAAAGTGAAGCCAAAGAAGGGGCGGGTCAGGGCAGCAGCGTCTTTCCTCTAGCAGGCACGAGATTTGTGAGGGAGAGGAGGAGGTAATAATAGGAAAGGAGGGCAGGACAGAGGGGTGAAATAGGTGTGGTTTTCTGGGCACATCGCTGAGGGGCCTGGGCACTTGCTGCAGTAACGCTGCCCCTGGGCACTTGCCGAACCTCATTATCATATGTTTTAAAAGTCTTTTTTGGAAGATCTCGGCGAGGGACAGCACAAATAAAGGTACCATTGTAATGAGGGCACAGGAGTCTATAACCTGATCTGAGTGGTCTAAAAGGGTCAGATTAGGTGACAGACTCCCTTTAAGCTTTGAGACTCACCCATTGTGAATGGAGGATCTTGTATTATCTATAAAAAGAGGTGCCATTCTAGACCTGCCTGTAATGATATGTAGTTAACTACGGTAAACTGATCTGTACAGACCAAGAAGAGGAAACAATTATTAGGCCTAGTGGCCCGTCTGAAACCTGCAGGATTTTATGTTTTTTGTTTAAATATAGATATTGATATGGAAAATTAAAAACATACCCACCAAAAATTATTTAAACCTCAGAGAACCTGATAGGGACACGGCGCACCATTGGACCAGAATACAAGTAGTTCTGAGATAGGCAGGCTGAGCAGTCAGTCTGCATCATAAATATACATAGGTGATACCTATAACTCACTAATCTACCCCAGAGAGCTGTTGGGAAGAACAGAACAAGTGCCCCGTTGTGTCAGACACGCTCGTGTCATCAGGTGGTGTGGCATATATGGCACTTCACCAGGGGGCATGGCTTAGACTGTGTCATGGGGGAGGGGTGGCCCGACAACACGTCTCACTCGTCGCAGCCCCACAGCACATCACTGGAGCCCAGTCACGTAAGTTAGTGACAGTAGAGCAACAATTTGCCTGTAAGTGTTAAGGTGAAAATAAGAGTCAGGCCTCAATCATCAGTTTCTGTTTTTTTTTTTATTTCTATATCCACACACTTAAAATGTTATCTTTTTGGGGATTTTTCAATTGACCAACACACAGGGAGAAGCAACAACTTATCTATGAGTGTTAATGTGAAAATAAGTGTCAGGCCTCAATAGTCCATTTCTGTTTATTCTCTATCCACATGGCTGAAATGTTATTTTTTTGGGGCTGTTCATTTTAACCCCTTAGTGACCAGCCTGTTTTGGGCCTTACTGACCAAGCGTTTTTCTTCCTTTTTTCATCGTCGCATTCCAAAAGCTATACATTTTTTATTTTTTCATCTATATAGCTTTATGAGGGCTTGTTTTTTGTGGGATAAGTTGTAGTTTTTAATGGCGCCATTTTGGGGTACATATACCTTTCTGATTAACTTTTATTAACTTTTTCTGGGAGGGAGATGGGAAAAACAGCAATACTGCCACTGCGTTTTTACTTTATAAATTTAACGGCGTTAATTTTTTGGTATAAATAACATAATATCTTTATTTTATGGGTCAGTACGATTACAGTGGTTGTTTTACATTGTACTACTATTTTGCAATAAAACCCCTTTTTTGTAATAGAAAATATGTTTTTGCATTGCAGCTTCCCAAGACGCATAACTTTTTTTATTTTTCTTTCTATGGAGTTTTGTGAGATCTTGATTTTTTTTGGTAGCAACTAAGAATAAATTAGCAATTCTGTCTTTTTTTATAATTTTTTTTTACTGCATTCACCATAGGGGATAATTTACATGATATTTATGTAGTCTGGGTCTGGATGCGGCAATACCAAACATATGGGGAAGATTTTTTTTTTGCAATTTTTTTCAATGAAAAAACAGCTTAATTTTTTTAATAGGATTTTTTCATTGAATAAATTAGTTTTTTTTTTTTTTTGAACACATAATGGTCCCACAAGGACTTTAAAAGACAGCTTTTTGATTGCTTTTAAAATGCAATGTACTATCCCTATAGTGCATTGCATTTTAATGGCAATACTATTCTAACATTCACCAGCAGACTGCGCCAGAGAGGCGCATCCTGCTGGAAATTACTGAAGGCTGGTCTGGGGCCTACATCAGACCCCAGGCAGCCTTCACACACATCGGCACCCCGCGATCGCATTTGCTGGGTGCCGATAGGAGACAGAGGGAGCCGGCTCCCTCTGTCAGCACTTTACATGCAGCGGGCGCCATTGCCTGTGGCATGTAAAGTGTTAAACAGACTGGATCTTCACTCCCTGCTGTACGGGGGACCCGTGCAGCGCTTAGACTGGGCCACCGTAAAAAGGTGTCGGCCCAGCCTAAGGCCCCTTAGGGAACGCCTTAAAAACATATATGGGTGGTCACTTAGGGGTTAAAAAAACAGCATATATAGGTGATAAATGCACCAATACACAGGTTAGGGCAACAAATTATCTGTGAGTTATAACGAATTTAGCCCTAAACCATTTTTCGTTTATTTCTGTCTCCATACATTTCCAATCAACATTTTTTTTGTATTTTTTTTACACAATTGTTTGTGGGGCAATGGCAATCTATACACCTTGAATACTCCTCTAAGTTGATGCTACCTGTCTTTGTACGTAATAAAAAAGAATATGATAACGTGTTGACAGAATTGAATAAAGTAAAAAGTGATTTGAAAATGAGACGCACAGAAAATCAATACAAGGTATTCATAAAAAAGCTGGAAAAACATTTAATACCCATACAGGCTGCGATTAAAGAGCAGAAAAAAGATACATTTTTACGAGACAAAGATGATTTTGATAATAACCGTGTCTTCGATTGGAAACCTGTCAGAGGACGCTACAATGAGAGGAGCCGACGCAGGAAGAACAAGCGATCACAAGATTACTGGACATTCGAGTCTGACTCAAGCACATTGCAGGAACTTAATAATGCTAGATCAAATATGGAAGATGGACAGACGGAGAGTCAAGACACAGTGAGACAATACTCCCCTTTAGCAGAGGAACTAGGAGGGGGAGAACAAAACGTAGGTCGCCGCAAGAGCGGATACAAGAGGAAGAAGGTGGCGTGGAGACGGTACTAGATGTGGGTGAGATATCCCATCCCACATTGGGACATAATGTGGTGAATTTGACTGACATTACTCTAAATAGTGATTGCCTTTCATTATTATCGAAGGGTTTGAATTATGGATTAGTATCTGAATTTGATGTAGTAAATTTTGAAGTAGACATGTTTAAAGCCATAAAGAAATTTAATCTGTTTAAAGATTTTCAGATCAATAAGTTCAACACAGCAGACAATATACAAGTAGCAGCACCCATACCTGTCGGACCCTTAGGTTTTCATCTAGGGGAAGGGGTGGAAGAACAAGATAGACAGATGGTTCTCATACTATTAGATTTACACAACAGTGAGGATTATAAGGCACCGGAAAGTGTAGAAGAACCTGAGCCCTTTAGACAAGGGATTAAATCCACATTTACTCCCCCCTTGTCGGCTGGAGGCAGTTTGGATTTATTTCAAAAGCAGGTCCTTAAAGAAACTAAAGCTCTGATATATCCACAAATAAAATCTAACCTTAGTGATGGTGAGAAAAAAGTATTAGAATGGCTTGCAAACTGCAAGGAGATTATTGTCAAACCAGCCGACAAGGGGGGCAATGTGGTCGTTATGTATAAAACCCAATATATGAGTGAAGCTGATAGGCAACTCAGGGATATCAACACCTATACCCCTCTTGGCTCAGATCCCACCATTAAATATCAACAACAACTCAAAACATTGTTGTGGAAATATGTAGATAGAGGTTTTTTGACCAAGCGTGCTGCGGAGAGACTCTACCCCCAGTTCCCCATTAAACCAGTATGGCACATGGTACCCAAGATCCACAAGTCGATGATGCATCCACCTGTGCGTCCCATAGTGTCGGGGAACGGTTCTTTAACCGAACCCCTTTCCCAGTATTTGGATTGAATGTTGCGCCCGATGTTAAAAGGAGTTCCCTCTTATTTGGAGGACACCACCGACTTTCTGGAAGCTTTAGGGAAGATTACATGGCAAGACGGCTTCTACTTAGCAGCTATAGATGTGGAGAGCCTCTACACAAGGATTCCACAGGAGCTGGGGGTGAAGTCTATCCGCAGCATTATGCATAGGGTAGGAAGAAGTGAACAATACATAGACTTTATAACAGAATCCCTGTCATTTATCTTGACTCACAATGCGTTTATTTTCAATCAGGAATGGTATAAACAGCTGTCAGGAACAGCTATGCGGACACCCGTCTCATGCACTTTTGCGAATTTATTGTTAGCAATGTTTGAAGAAAGATATATTTACACTGTTCAGAATCCATTTATATGGTACATCAAAGTCTTTCTAAGGTACATGATGATATATTTATTATCTGGATGGGGCAGAAGGATATGTTCAATGCATTCGTGGATTATTTAAATAACACTAATGATATGAATATGCGCTTTGCCAGCATTCTAAGGCCCCTTTCACACGGGCGAGTATTCCGCGCGGGTGCGATGCGTGAGTTGAACGCATTGCACCCGCACTGAATCCTTACCCATTCATTTCTATGGGGCTGTTCACATGAGCGGTGATTTTCACGCATCACTTATGCGTTGCGTGAAAATCGCAGCATGTTCTATATTCTGCGTTTTTCACGTAACGCAGGCCCCATAGAAATGAATGGGGTTGCGTGAAAATCGCAAGCATCCGCAAGCAAGTGCGGATGCGGTGCGATTTTCACACATGGGTTCTAGGTGACAGTCTATTCACTGTATTATTTTCCCTTATAACATGGTTATAAGGGAAAATAATAGCATTCTGAATACAGAATGCATAGTATAATAGTGCTGGAAGGGTTAAAAAAAAAAAAAAACGTTAACTCACCTTATCCTCTTGATCGCGTAGTTCCCGGTCTCTGCTTTACTAGCTGTGGGCTAAATTACTTGTGGTGATGTCAGATCACATGCTCCATCACCATGGTGATGGACCATGTGATTGGAGCATGTGATCTGACATCACCACAGGTCATTTAGCCCACAGCTAGTAAAGCAGAGACCGGGAACTACGCGATCAAGAGGATAAGGTGAGTTTTTTTTTTGTTGTTTTTTTTAACCCTTCCAGCACTATTATACTATGCATTCTGTATTCAGAATGCTATTATTTTCCCTTATAATCATGTTATAAGGGAAAATAATACAATTTTCAGAACATCAATCCCAAGCCCGAACTTCTGTGAAGAAGTTCGGGTTTGGGTACCAAACATGCGCGATTTTTCTCACGCGAGTGCAAAACGCATTACAATGTTTTGCACTTGCGCAGAAAAATCGCGCATTTTCCCGCAACGCACCCACCTCTTATCCGGGCCAAAAATATGACGCCCATGTGAAAGAGGCCTAAGTGAAGATGAACTGGACTTTCTTGATGTGAAAGTCAGAGTGAGGGATGGGCAATTATATCCCACTATCTACAGGAAATCAACATCCACAAATGCATTGCTACATTACATGAGCTACCATCTGCCACATATCAAAACTGCTATCCCATATGGTCAATTCATGCGTTTGGCCAGAATCATCAAAGATGACACAGAATTTAAAGTACAGTGTGTTGATTAAAATAAAAGTTTCCTCCAAAGGGGTTACCCTGAACAAATTGTGGACAAGGCATATATTAAGATCATGCAAAAAAGACATACGCTAGGAAAAAACATTAGTAAAAAAAAGAAGAAAAGGACACAGCACAATAGAGGTGAACCGGGTAGAGCCATGTTCACATTCGATTATTCCCCAATGGCTCCCACAATTAAAAAAGTCATTTCAAATAATTGGCAGATGCTCCAGAGGGATATGACTCTATCAGCAAGAGTGGAGAGTCATCCCATTATTAGTTTCCGTAGAAGCAAGACTATAGGGGATGCCATTGTTAAGAGCAACCTTCCCCGCCCAGTGGATAACTGGCTGGGTAGGAGTGCCCCTAAATTACGCATGTGGACAATGCTCTATGTGTGATTATGTATATAAACAAAGGTATCTACAAATAGGAAGTGTGGGACATGTTGTTAAACAATTCATATACTGCAAAACCCAATATGTGGTATACGTGATTTTCTGCCCATGTGGGAGATATTACATCGGAAAAATGCACAGATGCCTGTACATACGCTTCAGGGAACATAAAAAATCAATAATCAATAAAAATGGGGCGACTAGATTAATTGAGCATATGTATGCTGAACATGGAGGGAGGAGTGAGACTTTGAGATGTGGAGGGATAGAGAAAGTTCAGACCCCAACAAGAGGGGGAGACAGAAAACGCATCCTTCTCCAACGAGAGGCAGCATGGATAATTAAAACGCAAGCTATGGGACCTTTAGGGTTAAATGATAAAAATGATTTGGCTGTCTTTATATGAATATTTTTAACGGTTGTATATGTTTTTTATATATTCATGCACATGTATAGCAGTGACGTGTATGGTAAGGAGGTATTTAAATCCTCCTCCCCCCCACGTCAAAGAAGGCTTGACAAAGTGCGGATTAGCGTCAAACAGCTGTTGCCGATTCACACACTTGTGCATTGTTCCATGTCCACCACCCTTTTGGTTACAATGAAATAAAACTGCAGTTCAAGATTGATGGTGAGTGCCGCGGTACTTTTTTCTACTTTTATGACTTGTATTTTTCATTGGTATCATTTTGGAGTAAATGGCGCTTTTTGATCGCTTGTTATTACGTTTTTTTGGTGGCAACTAAGAATAAATTAGCAATTCTGACTTTTTTTATATTTTTTTTTTACTGCGTTCACCATAGGGGATAATTTACATGATATTTATGTAGTCTGGGTCGTTACGGATGCTGAAATACCAAACATATGGGGAAGATTTATTTTTTGCAATTTTTTTCAATGAAAAAAAGCGTAATTTTTTTAATGGGATTTTTTTATTGAATAAATACTTTTTTTTTAACTTTTTTTAACACATAATAGTCCCACAAGGACTTTAAAAGACAGCTTTTTGATTGCTTTTAAAATGCAATGCACTATCCCTATAGTGCATTGCATTTTAATGGCAATACTAGTCTAACATTCACCGCGCAGCCTGCTGGAAATTACTGAAGGCTGGTCTGGGGCCTACATCAGACTCCACACAGCCTTCACACACATCGGCACCCAGCGATTGCATTTGCTGGGTGCCGATAGGAGACAGAGGGAGCCCGCTCCCTCTGTCAGCACTTTACATGCGGCGGGCGCATGCCTGCAGCATGTAAAGTGTTAAACAGCCTGGATCTTCACTCCCTGCTGTACGGGGGACCCGTGCAGCGCTTAGACTGGGCCACTGTAAAAAAGCGTCGGCCCAGCCTAAGGCCCAACACATATGGGTGGTCACTTAGGGGTTAAAAAACAGCATATAGGTGATCAGTGCACCAATACACAGGTTAGGGCGACAAATTATCTGTGAGTGATGACGAATTTAGCCCTAAACCATTTTTCGTTTATTTCTGTCTCCACACATTTCCAATCAACATTTTTTTTTGCAAGGGTTTTTTTTTATTTAAAGATTAAAACCAGCCTATACAGTACGTGATTACTACACCAATACACAGGGTAGTGCATTATCTGAGAGGCCCAAAAATGTCAGGGCTACGGAAGGGTTCAAAGCGAAAGACGCAGAGCCAGAATGTGGGTAGTATTAGCTCCAGCTATTCGGTGACAAGATGAATAATTAATAGTAATAGTAGACCGGTTGTTCCCTGCTAGTTTCGTAAAGATGCAACATTATCGTTGAAGAGAAAGAGGATGAAATTATGGATTGGGTGGAACACTACTCCTCTCAGTCACAGCAGGATGAAGGGGATGTGATTTTGCAGTCTGAAATTGTGCCGTGGAGCTAGGGGTCACAGTGTTTTTCCTGCTCCTCCTTCTTGCAGCCACATAGAAGGCTTTCAGTAGAGTCCTCCCAGCCTTCACTGCCCCTACGGCAGATGCCCTACAGCATATGCCCCAATACCAACGCAGTATTCGTGTTGGAAGCAGGGGAGCAAGCAAACAAAAATGTAGTCACCACAGCTCTATTGAACCACATGAGGTATCACCCCATCCTGTGGGAAAGCAAAGGTTGCAGCCAGCTACCACAACAGGAATTTCCTCCTTCTCCTCCTGGCAGCACAGTGTTTTTCACATTGTTATCATCCCTTTCAGTTTTTTTTCTGTTGAGACTCCTCCTCCGCTCCATCGTCAGCCATCTATAATGGAATGTGTGGCCAGGAAACAACTCTACATGCCCACCAATCCGATGGTGTATAAGCTTAATTCCCACATGGCCATGTTGCTGGCGGTGTAGTTTTCTTAATCCCCCCCAAAAAAGATAACAACATGGGTGGATTTAATTGGCCACAGCAGCCATTTTATTATAAACATAAATAACATAACTTATTAAATAACAACGTCCCCAAGGCCTCCCTACCTGGAGGCCAGCCCACCTAACCTTCACTGAAAAACACGGGGAGGGTCCTTGGAGCCCCATAAACCAGCCGGGTAACTGCCCTTGCCCCTCCTTCAGATTACCTCTAGCCGTTAAACGCCAGCTCAGAGGCAGAACCCGTTAACCCTGGGCAACACAAGGGCAGATACCCACCGTACGCCACTCCATCATCCAATACCTGGGGAGTCCAGAGCCTCCTTTGGCTCCCTCCCCACCATGCCAGAGCCACCATAACCACCAACTCCAAGGACCCCCCCACCGCCCACGACCCAAGGGGAGGAACACCTCACCCCTTGCGTCCCGCCACACCCGCAAAGCCACTTCAAACCCGTCCTGAAACCCAGAGCACCACAAATCGATGCCCACTGCATTCAAATGCACCCCATCACTCCTCAAAAACTCCCCTTCCCCTGCCTCAAGCTCCCTGTGCCTAACCACAACCCCTCCATTCCTTGCCACAAAGCAACCTACCGCTCTATTAACCTTTATCCGTGCCTTGTTCAGTTTTTCCACCGATCTGTCCTCCCTCCAATGTTTTCTCAGCACAATGTCGGACCAAACCGTCACCATATTTGTAAACTGCCCACAACCTAAGCAGGTCAAACTTTATATCCTTCGTTAGTTCCCTGCAGGGGCGTATACCCCCAAATCATTCCCCCCCCACATGCAACACCAAGACCCCCGGGGAAGAATCCAACCTTGCAAACCTGTGGAACTCAGGTAGCACCCTGCTCCACTTCATGCCCCTCAAACCTAACCACCTAATTACCACCACTTCCCTCGAAAAACTCAGTTGCCTACCTTCTGGTCTAACATCCGCCCGCAGCCCCCCCAAAAGACAACCTTACAATAATAACGCCGGCCTAACATACGACCGGAACCGAATGGACTCCCACCGACCTATGCGACGAATAACATCCTCGCCCAAACCCCTACAAGCCGCCTCGGTAGCCGCCCCGATACGGAATTAGTGACTCCCAAACAGCAAGGGGTCCTTACCCAACCGCCTCAAACAAGCACGCAAAACAGTTGTAAACTGAAAACGAGACAAGAATGATCCATCCTCGTGAACCAACAACGACCCGTCCAAACCGACCCCCCGCACCCCAAAGTCCCTAGGACACCGAACCGGACACACCACCGAACCCTCCAATGGAAACAAAACCACCCTACACCCCCTACCAGACTGATCAGTTTTTGACCTCCTAATCCCAAATTCAATCCTATCAGGAAGTAAGACTACGTCCTCCCTTCGCAAACCCCCCGCGCAGTGCTTACTAGGGCCATCCAATTCCCCAATCCGCAATGCCCCAAAAAAGGCTGATGAAAAAGCCAATCTAAACAACCTCTCCTCCCCTACCGACCCGCAAACCTGCCCTAACTGCCCAAACAAACCCCCTAACAACTCAAAAGAGATCGGCCGGTGTTGATCCCCTTTTGAGACAACCTCCTACAACCTCTTAAAGCCTGCACAACCCAAAACAATTTCGTAACATCCTGCTCGCTCCTACTCTTGCAACCAAACGCAACACCCTCCATAAACTTGTTCCTCCGGGATACCGACAAACCTTCCTCTCTGCAATGACCCACAAACAGCAGCAACAACACCCCCCCTCCAGCCTAAACCCCTGAAAACGCTGCTTCCAAGTGCCCCACTGATCCCATGCATTCCCGTATGCTGCCCAACTCTACTGACCCAACTCAATTTCTGAGGGAAGCTCGCTCCTTCCTCGTCCACTTCCTGCACCAACACCCGAAAGCGGTCCCACTGGAAACGAGACAAAGCATCAGCAATTGAGTTATCCACCCCAGAAACATGGGCCGCAACCACCCAAGAATTCAAGGACAAACAAACCAAAACAAGGTGTTGCAGTAGGCGCACACCCGGGGAAGATGAGGCCGACAGATGATTAATAGATTCCACCACTCCCAAATTGTCGCAATGGAAGTGCACTTTTTTATTCCAAAACCCCCCCCCAAAAAATAACTACCGCCACTACAATGGGGAAGAGCTCTAGCAACACCAGATTCTTCACCCAACCCTCCTCCCTCCATTGCGCCGGCCACACCACCACGCACCACCGCCCCTGCAGATAAGCTCTAAAACCATACCCCCCGGCCGCATCCGTAAACAAGTCAAGGTCTGTCGCCACCATCTCGTCTGCCATCCACAATGAATGCCTATTATATACTTCCAAAAAGGATGCCCACACCCCCAAATGGACTCCCGCTGTTGCACTGGCCAATCGTCTACCAAAAATCGGCCCCATGGGCATGATACGGCACGCAAAGTTGAGCGCCCCTAACAATAACTGAAGCTCCCGCAGCCGCATTTTCTTCGGCCCGCAGGCCGCCGCCACCACCTGCCGCAAATCCGCCACCTTGTCCTCCGGCAGCCTACACTCCATTGCCACAGTGTCAATAATTTTGCCTGGAGGAACTGGCGAGCTGGGCCACCAGATTGCATTGTGGATTCCTTAGATTGTGGGCTCCCTGGAAAAAATTCAGAGAGAAACAACCGATCCATGGTTAGAAAAAGGCACTTCAGTGTTTTCTACACTGAGTTACATCGCTCGGGTGCATGGACGGAGTGGGCATCTGTGGCTGGGCATTCAAAGCAGGGTACACACACATACCCAGCATCCATATGGCTGACTATCTTGTGATGTTAAAAGAAACAACCGAGAACCTTTGTGTCCCTTTACATGTTCCATGATCCTCTTCATGTTCCCCCTCTCCCGTCTATTTGATGGTGGATATGCTTTGCCTCTCGATCAGAGCTAGAAGTTACCCATTTGCAACCTTTGTCATGATGCTATGTGGTTAGAATCATTATGTGTAATACCAACATTGCTGACTCGCGGTGCGATGTCCTCAGTATCATATCCACTTTTATTTTTGACTTTACAATGTAAAAAACAAAAATTGTCTGATTTAACAGTGATTGTCAAATACTTTGCTTTTTCAATAAAAAGAGATTTGTTAAAAAAAACTATGCCTAAAAAACTCAAGACGGTAGCAGGGCCCTCTGTTTTTTCCGACGCCAAGGGGACCCAAAAACAATGCGCCATTGCCTCAAAGGAGTGCAACATAACCGAGAAACCACTCACATTTGGCGGCCCGATGAATAAAAAGTCGTCCAAATAATGGATGATGGACTCCCAACCTGACCATTCCCTTGCCACCCATTCCAAAAATGTGCTAAACGACTCAAAATAAGCACACAAAACCGAACAACCCATGGGTAGACACCTATCCACAAAAAACCCACCCTCCCAAAAACAGCCCAGCAAATGTTGACTCCGAAATGCCGCCTTAATGTCCACCTTGGCCAACAGTGCCCCCTGCCCATACTTCCTAACCCAACGCACTGCCTCATCGAACGATGTGTAAACCACCGAACACAACTCCGGCGCAATCCCGTCATTAACCGAACCCCCTTTTGGAAAAGAAAGATGGTCTATAAGAAGAAATTTGTTATGCTCCCTCTTAGGCACCACCCCCAGCGACGACACCCTCAATTCCGGCATCGGCAATTCCCCAAAGGGTCCGGCCATGCGCCCCAACTCAACCTCTTTCCTCAACTTCTCAGACACCACCCCCGGGAACTCCGCCGCCGACTTCAAATTCTTCGCCCCACTCCCAACCACCCCTTCCACGAACGGGATGCGAAACCCCGCCCTGAACCATTCCAAAATGAACTCCGCCGCCCCAGTGTCCGGGTACCTACTTAGTAAGGGCAGCATCGCGTCCACCGAAAAGGCGTCCGCCCCTTTTCCTGCCGCATCCCTCCAGTTCCTCCCCTTCCGTCCCCTGAAGCACCTCTGTGCTCCGTGATTCCTGCCACATGAGGAACATTCATGCTTAAATTTGCACTTAGTAACATAGTAACATAGTACATATTTACACCCTCCCTCGTTAAACTGGAAACATAACCTCTTTTGAGAGGCCGCCCGAGGGCTCTGAGTGTCCGGAACCCCTGGCTCCTCCCTGAAAGGACTGCCCCACCCTAACCAGGGCCGTCACACGCATCCACAAACCAATGTCCTTGTGGTCCCACCGGATGCTCATACGAACCGCCTTCCGCTGCCTAAACTGCTCATCATATCTCAACCAACCCAGGCCCCCATACACCTGGTACGCATCCTGGTAGCAAAAAAGCACAGAACAATTTTCCGGCGCCTTCTCCCTAATGACACTGGCCAGGATTGCAAATTCCTGCAGCCAAGTGGAAAAAGTCCACTGAATCAGCCGTTGCCGCCGCTTATCCTCATCTTCCTTCCCTTTATCCTCCTTCCGTTCTCTATCTAAATTAAATCTTTCAAGTGGGAGTAACGAGAATATATCAACGTACGCCCCCTCCAGATCCTTTCCTTAACATCGGGCTTCAAATGGACCCCCAGCGGCCCCTCAAAGCACACGCAAACCTCGCCCCTTGCCGCGTCGTCCAGACGAGGTTCCCCCTTTTCCATAGCCCCCTCCCTCACAACCAAGCCTTGCGAAACCCCCCGCCGGTGACCCTGACCCCAGCCTATTTCCCACTAGCTCCTGCAAACCCAACAACAACTCCCCCAGACCGCCTGTGACGGACGCCCCTGGGCCCCCCCAACCACAGGAGCCCCTCCCCCAAAACAAGAAACCGTTAACGGAAAAACCCCTTGTGTCTCACCTAGCTGCATGGACGCTGTGACTCCACCAGCCGCAATGTGAGGTAGTGGAGCTTGACCGGCGCAGACTACTCCTCTGGATGTCCCCGACTCCTTAGCAACCAAAGAACTCTCTCCTGAAATCGCAGTCCTCCAAGCCTGCAGTACTGGGGCCGACGCCACTTCTAGGCCAGCCTCCTGCTGCCCGACTCTCTTCTCTAGCACAAGGCCGCCATCTTGACCTCGCCGCTCACCTGGATGCGATTGCCTCGCTCTCCCACGCTGGGCACACTCACCCCCGCCTGGGGCAGCTGCCGACCCCGCTCCAGCTCCCCCACCGCTTGCTGCAGAGGAGGAGGCGTAACTGCACCAACAGCGTCTCTACCTCAGACAACGGGGCAGACATCGTTCGAACAGGTAACCGCTGCACTCACTACTGAGCTGCTATACCACGTCTGGCCCCCCGTACTGACCCTTTTGCAGCCCCTGCTACCCCCTTATAAAACCTAGTCCCCTGCACGCCGCCCCCTTCTCCCATACATTAACCCCTCCCTGACCTTCCTTCACCTAAAGCTCCCTCCCAACCCGGTCATGCCAGGCCTCTCCCCAGGCTTTTAGCCCCAGGTCCGGCCTGAACTTGTCTTTCATTACCCATTGGATGTCTTTTGACCCTCCCACCCCCCACAAATGTATCATGTGTGATTGGCCGGGAGAGGGTAGCCACACCTGCGAGCAGTTGTTAAAGTACATCAAGCAGCAAACTTCCCGTTGGCTTTCAACCCGCCAATCCAACTGGGCAAGGTAGTAAGCAACAATGGGCACAACATCCTGGCTGCCCTGAATTTGGGAGAAATAACACATACTCCCTGCATGGTGCACATCATCAACATAGTGATGCAACGCTTTCTAAAGCACACTGGCTTGCACAAGGTGCTGCCAATCACTAGGAGGCTGTCAAAACAGTCCAGCCATTCTTACATGGAATTCCCTCCTGGACTTGCAGCAACAAAACATCCTGCTGCTAAACTGCTTAATGTGTGACGTGCCAACTCGCTGGAATTCAAAATTGCACAATCTCAAGCTTTTTAGTCATGCACCAGACAGCCTCAGCAGCAGGGAACATGTGCGGCATGAACTAAGTCATCCCTCTAATATTTATCTTACAATAGATGCTGATGCTCATGCAGCAGGGCATGGCGATACAAGAAGAACTGCTAATGCAGCTTGCTGTCCACCCTATAGCTTTTGGGGACACACAATGGGAATCTGAGGAGGAGGAGCAGGATGAGGAGCAGGATGAGGAGCTGCCACTGCAAGAGGGAAAGGAGGAGTCAGAGGTGGAGGAAGACGATGATGATAATGGCACCGGCCAGGACACACTGTTGTCTCAGTGTGGGGGGGGGGTATCCAGAAAGGACTGGCACCGAAGGGCACGCTGGCAAGAATGGTGACCTGTATGCTCACTTGCTTACCCAGTGACAGGTGTATCATGGCATCAAGCAGTCTGATGATTACTGAATAGCCATGCTTTTAGACCCCCGCAAGGCAAAATGGGGAAATGTTTTTCTCTCGCAGAAAGGGAGGACAAATTACGTTATTATTATGCCTGCCACCAAACTGTCTAAAACAGAGGCAGAGTCACCATCCTCCCACCGCCACAACAGTAGAAGCCGCAGCAGCAGCAGTCATTTTAGTCTCAACATGAACAGTTATTACATGTGTTGCGCCAGTAAACAAGCCAACAACTTCTGCTTTAACTCCCAGGTTCAGGTCTACCTAGACTCTAGCCAGTCTATGGCATGTATCTGATCTCTGCCTCCATGGATTTCTGGGCAGACAGACTCGAACAGCACACATAGTTACATAATTAATAGGGTTGGTGATGCAAATCCCAGAAGGAAATGAGGCTCAGATTTCTACACATTTTCATAAGCATTAATGTTGTTTACTTTTAAGAATTAATTTAAACCCTTTTTAAACTGTCCACTGTTCCTGCTATGACCACGTCCTGAGGAAGTCTATTCCACAGCTTCACATTTCTTACAGTAAAGAAGTTTTGATGCTTCTGAAAACTGATTTTTTTTTTTCTCCAGTCCGAGGCAGTGCCCCCTTGTCTTTTGAGGGAGTTTTTCTCCGTAGTTTTTGTATGGTCCATTTATATATTTGTATAGGTTAATCATGTCCCCCCTTAGATGTCTCTTCTTAAGACTAAATAAAATCAATTCTTTTAATCTTTCTACATAATTAAGACCCTCTATGCCCCTTATCAGTTTAGTCGCTTTCCTCTGTACTTTTTCCAGCTGTAGTGCATCCTTTCTATGAACTGGTACCCAGAACTGAACTGCATATTCCAGATGAGGCCGCACCAACGCTTTGTAAAGTAGTAATATTACATCCCTCCCCCGCAAGTCCATGTCTCGTTTAATGCATGAGAATATCCTGGTGGCCTTAGAAGCAGCTGATTGACATTGTATGCTGTTATTCAATCTATGATCTACAAGAACACCAAAATCCTTCTCTACAAGTGACTCGCCCAGTGTTACATCCCCTAGCACAGAGATTATTACTACCAAGATGCATAACTTTACATTTATCCACATTGAACATCATTTGCCAAGTTGATGCCCAATCACTCAGTGTTCAAGTCAGCTTGTACTTTAAGGACATCTTACATAGACTGCACACTACTACACAGCTTAGTGTCATCTGCAAAAATAGAAATGGTGCTATTAATCTCATCCTTGATGTCATTAATAAATAAATAAATTAATAGAGGGCCCAGCATGGAACCTTGGGGTACACAACTTATAACCAAGGAACATTGTGAATAGGAATCATTGACCAAAACTCTCTGGACACGGTCCTTCAGCCAGTTTTCAATCCAATTACAGACTATACTTTCCAAGCCTATAGGTCTATAATTACCTGTGAAGGACTTAGATCATTTTTTGAATATGGGCACCACATTTGCCTTGTACCAATCACTTGGCACTGTACCTGTATCTAGAGAATCTTAAATAAATTATAAACAGGGGCACAGCAATGACTGAACTGAGCTCTTTAAGCACTCTTGGGTGTAATCCATCTGGATCCGGAGCCTTGTTCACATTTACCTTATTTAAAGAGGACCTTTCACCTGGAAAAACATTGTGAACTAAGTATACTAACATATACAGTGGCTTCCAGGGATCTCACTGCACTTACTATTATCCCTGGGCGCCGCTCCGTTCGGCCGCGATGTCCTCCGGTATCTTCGCTCACTTGGTTATAGTAGGCGGAGACTTAGGGGACTTGGTTATAGTAGGCGGAGTCTGCCCTCGTACTCCTGGGCGTCTCCTCCTCCTAGGCTGTAGCGCTGGCCAATCGCAGCGCAGAGCAGAGTTTTTTTTCTCCCAGACTGTGAGCTCTGCGCTGCGATTGGCCAGAGCTACAGCCTAGGAGGAGGAGACGCCCAGCAGAACAAGGGCAGTCTCCTCCTACTATAACCAAGTCCTCGAACATACCGGAGGACATAAGGGAAGAACAGAGCGGCGCCCAGGGATAATAGTAAGTGCAGTGAGATCCCTGGGCGCCGCTGTATATGTCATGATACTTAGTTCACTTAGTTCCTCTTTAACTTATCTTGAACCATATCTACAGTTAGCCAATTGAGTATATTACTGGATGTACTAAGAGCCCCAGCACCACAGATATCAGCTCCTTTCTCTTCTTTTGTATATGCAGAGCTAAACAATTAGTAACTCTGCCTTTTCCTTATTTTCAGTGACTAACCCCCCTATTACCATTATTTAGGGGACCTACTTGCTCAGACCTTGGTTTTTTAGCATTTATATATTTAACCACTTCACATCTGGGCCATTTCACCCTTCCTGTCACAGCCTATTTACATCCAAATCCACATATCTGAAACACATATGTAAGCATCTCACAGATGTAGCTGATCGAAATGTAGGAAATATATATAAACACGGAAAACTATTAAAGGTGTTGTCCAAGTTATTTTTATTGATGACATATCCTCAGGATAGGTCACCAATATCAGATCTGCAGCAGTTTGATACCCTTGAATAGGAACAAGCCATCCCATTGAAGTAAATGGGATGGCTTCTTGTAACTACACCTGCTCACTGCTGCTGCTGTGACGGCGAGCAGGTAAACAATGAAGAGAAGGCAGTGCTGGCACGGTGCCCATCATCTCTTCAATAAGCTAATCGTGCGGATGCTGGGTGTTGGACCCCTCACTGATCTGATAATGATGATCGATCCTAAGGATAGGTTATCGACAACCCCTCTAAACATCAAATCTTTCTGGATGTTTGTTTTGGGCACCCGGCATCCAGATAGTTAAAGTCTCACCAAGACCTTATTTATTGTTACTGAATAATAACTTTTGATTAACTGTATGCATTTTTAATTCATGGTTGAAATTTCTGCTTGCTGTCATTGGTTACAGCAGTGGCATGATGGTTTCATCCGAAGTTGATTCGCTCATCTCTATTTCTAAAGATGCAGAACTTGTCGGTAATGTTACTGTTTGAGAAACACTAGGTAATAGTGACCACAATACAGTTATATTCCCCCTAAACTATAAGAAGCAAACTCTGTCAGGCACAGCAAAGACACTGAATATTAAAAAGGCTAATTTCCCTGGATTGAGGGCAGAAATTCAGGGCATAGACTGTGAGCCTCATGCACACGACCGTTGTTGTGTTCCGTGTCCGTTGTTCAGTTTTTCGTGATTTTCAGCTGACCCATTGACTTTCAATGGGTCCGTTGAAAAATCGGCTACGGCACCGTTTGCCATCCGCGTCCGTAATCCGTGGTTCCAGTCCGTCAAAAAAATATGACCTGTCCTATTTTTTTCACGGGCAACGGTTCATGGACCCATTTGTCATCCGCGTCCGTGTCCGTTTTATTAATCTTTACCATGGCAAAACTGTCTGCCAGATTTGAACCAAATAAAAAAAAATTATAATAATTTCAATACAGGAAGGAAGCTTCAGGTCATAGGTTATCTGATAGCAGTTTGCTAGTGACCTGTGGTGATACTGTTTGTGTGGTGTTTGCTGGAGAATATTATAATTTTTTTTGAACATGCCTAAATGGAATGTTGAAAAATTGATAACTCAATGGTACAGGAGAGGCCAGAGTTATGGGACAGCAGGCTCAATGTCTACCAAGACAGAGTCCGCAAGGAGGTCTCGTGGGAGAAAGTGGCCCGTTCCATGAGGCGTGTGGAATGGCAAAAAGCCGATGCCAGAGGCCGGGCAGATTTAGGTAAGTGCCAGCAATGTTATTGCACTGTCCTGGCCCCTGTCTTGTCACTATTGAACTTGCTATTAATTCCATGATGTCTTAATAACTGCATACGACCATGGAACATGGAGGTGAGCGTTCTGTCGTATCCCAGCCTGGCATCCTCTTTTATTGCTATGATGCGGTGTGCTTTGTGTCGACGCTGAAGTACAGTCAGACACTGGTATAGATCATACGAGTGTATTACGGTACTGCAGTGGCGGCACTAAGCGCACGGCGTCATAGCAGCCAATGATGGCGTGAACTCCTGTTCTTAACAGGATGCTAGGCCGTGATAAGGCGGAACGCTTAGCTCCATGTTCATAAACTGTATATTTGAATTGCCTGCCTTAATTTATATAGGCCTATATATGGATTTTACAAAAGAATTGTAAACTATATACCATACTCCTACCATTGGGTGTATTTGAAATGCCTGGCCCTAGCTATGATACTGTAAACTGTAGTAATGGATACTATGCATGTGCACCTGCTAGTTGGTGGCACTTGTTCTAGTTTTAATTGAGCATACAATAGTTGTTACTTAACGCATATTGTGCATAAATTTACATACCAATGGCTAGCACGATTATTCACTGGCTCCATGAACGTATTTAATTAGTATAGCCACACTGGCACTACTGTAGCATGTGGTGTATTTTCATCCATTTTTGAATAATTATCCTCAGGGGGCTGCTTGTTTTTTGAGAATTGTCATTTTTTTTTTTATGGTCATTTTTTTCCATAAAAAAATCTAAGCTTGTAATTTTTTATTTTCTAAATAGTAAAGCAGACCAAGACCCGGTAAAACAGCTGCCGGGATCTCAATGAAAGTGGACGCAGTGGCGATGGTGGAGCCAGAAAAAGGCCATATATATACACGGCCCAATTAGAGTTCCTTAAACCGGTCTAGGGATTTGAGGCCGTAAGTATGTTTATTATGGTGTTTGACTATTGATCATCTATCACCTCTGTGTAGGTCCAATTTAAAAAAAAAAAAAAAAAAAACAGCAACGAACAACCACTCTCTTCAGCAGTATGACGAGTCAACACAAGCACATCGCATATGCCCTGCCCTCTGCCGTCTCTCTTCATCCTGTGTGCCACTTTATGTTAAATATAGTCACAGATATCTGATGGGATAGAGTGCTATCAGTGCTGGAAATTAGAAGGGAGATGACACTTGTGCACTGCACGTATTTTCTCATCATACAGCTGATTGACATATATTTTGCCAGGTGTTTGTAGATCATCAATATGATGTGTACCTTTACATTGGATATGTTCTAACTATGATAATGATTGTCCAAGGCCTTAGCAGTAGTCATAGGTGCCTGAATAGTGTTCCCATTTTGGTATTGTTCTCTGTATTCCTTTGTTTTTGTAGATACATTTTAATTAAAAAAAATAAAAAATTTAAAACAAGACCTCGTCACTATGGATACTTCCTTTACCATTATTCTCAAGTTGTATTTCAAGGGGAAAAACTGTTTGTAATCAGTTTATAATAAAAAGGCACAATACTTTGTACTATTATACATTGATTAATGATGCACCAACTGCGTTCCTGGTGCAGAATTAGATTTCAAACTTCCACCATGGCCTTATGAAGCATTAGAAATGTTCTGGAAGTGGTATTTTTGAAGCTTTAATATACAAAAACGAGTGTGACAGTGTACAAACACGTCCAATGCAGATGTACAGAATTTCAGCACTTGGTTAGCTCCTAGAATGTGTCCACCAGTTTTGGCCAGGACATCCCCAAACTACTATCATTGATCATAAATTTTGTTTATAAAATTGTGTTGATGCTCCCAATAGGAATCCTCTGTGAATTTGTTGTTTATATGGATGTGTTAAATTATCATCTCACAAGGATTTTCCACATTTTCCGAAATTATGACTTGTAGAAACAACGACTATAGCACAACTCAATTTTTAGTTTTGGCAAAAACCTAATGTAAAACCTAAATGTTGGACTCCATAGATTTAATATATGTTTATTTCTAATGTTTCCATACAGTACTGTCGACAGCTTGGATGATGATCCGGAGGATTCTGATGTGTGTGGGAGCGAAACTCCAGCTGTTTTCTCCCCCGAAAGTAGCCCCACCCATACCCAGGCTGAGGAGACTGAGCATCCAACTGTTGCACCGCCAACCCTTTCCCAGGGGACCATGGAAACGACCCAGCAGCCTCATCCAAGGCGGCGTCGAAATTTCCCCCAGGTTTCCTCGGCACAAGATACTCGGGAGCAAATTGACTCTCGAGTCATCGAATTCCTGGCCAAGAGGAGGAGTGAGGGACCTGAAGAAGCAGTGGTGAGGGGGTTGGGTCCTTTACTGAGGGGCGTCCCTGCCCACAGATTGAGCCCTTGTGTGGCAGGTATCGCTATGATCATTGAATTGTTTTCCTCCCCCTACAAGGAAGACATTGTGGCCGAAATCTACAATGTGAAGCACAAAATCCTTGCAGCGCGCTCACACCAGATTTCTATGCCAAGCCAACCCCAACCCCATGGCCCACCTGTACCTGGCCCATCTTACCAGGTGGCACAGGAAACCAGCCGCCAACCTTCTCAGTTTTTTCCTCAGGCTGCCACCTATGCCACTGCCCCACAGCAACAACAACAGGTTAGGCCAGGGAGTTCATTCCAGCCTGGTCCCTTCACCAGGGATTTATTTGACCTATAGTGTTGTTTTTCAGCTAAAGTTTATGTTATTTTTTTTGATTGTTTCATTGGCTTATTTGTGCCATCATACTTTCTGTATAATTTCTATGGAGACCTTGGGTTTCGTTATTTAAAAAAATACTACAACACAATGTGTCTTTAGTTTATTAAAAAAGCAAAAACAATTGTGACTGCAACCAAAACCCAAATAACTATGGGATGTGGCTTTACAACCAACTCAACCTTTGGATGGAGAAGTAGCAATACAAATTATATAGGGCAGTGATGGCTAAGATTGGCACTCCAGCTGTGGTCAAATTACAACTCACAGCATGCTCCATTTATTTCTAATGGGTTCTGAAAGCAGCGAAGCAAGGGGGGCATCTTGGGAGTTGTAGTTTTAACACAGCTGGAGTGCCAAGGTTAGCCATCACTGATATAGACCTTTTGAATTGGTGTTCGTCCCAACATCTGTTTGTATGGGGAGCAATGGAAACTAATAATAGTTGAGAGTAGAAGGCACAAATGCACAAACCTCCCTTTTATTTAAATTTGGGTGGTTGAGAAATATAATATTATCCTAATGGTTGTACTAAAACCTATTGGCTATGTGCATTTTCGCCTAACAACACTTACTATTGAGTCTTTGGGTGCCAAAAAAGCATATCATGTTTCAGGAATACATGTAGAATGTGATAGTGTTAATTGATAAATTACAGCTTGATATGAAATATATAACATTCCAATCTAATAAGACACTTCCAAAAGACACAAACAATACTTGTAGTAGTAAACCAAGTTTATTTTACATGGTGAGGCCCACTTAACAAAAATTAATTATATAGGTATTAGATGGTTTTTAGAAACATATAGCAAATCCATTAATGATGTTTCAATAATTGAAATCATAAACATCTTTTTTTTTTTTTAAATAGATTGATTAACTTTTAGTTCCAAAAAACCTCAGCCCGCAAGCCCACGTCAAGGGTCCTCATTGTCTTGCGAGTCCCTACACTCAACTATGTCTAAAATTACAGAAGCTATCTTGAAAACAAAAAAATAACTAGCGAGCACAGAAGAAATCAAACACTGCCACGAATTGCGTCCCTCTGCCATGGCAAGGACCCCTCTGGGCCTAAAAAGTAGTCTGCATAGAGTTCTCGAACTGCAATGCCTGCAGTCCCAGGTCGTCTATGCAGGGTCCGATCCAAGCCCAAACCTGATGATGCGGGAAAATCTTCCATGTCAACAGAAGAGGAAGCCTCGTGAATCCTGGTGAAGTTGTGTAGAACAACACAAGCTTGAATCACCAGGGAAGCATTCTCCGGATCCATCTGTATGGATGACAAAAACACCCTCCATATGCTAGAGAGTATTCCGAAAGCGCACTCAACATACCGACGGGCACGAGTCAACCGGTAGTTGAAAATACGCCTCCTGACATCCAAACCACACTTCGGAAAGGGCCGCATAACATGGTGAGTTAATGCAAACCCTTCATCCGCCACGATAACAAATGGAGCCGGCGGACCAGCAGATCCGGGCAGTCTTCTGGACTCTGGCAGGGCAAGCTGGTTGGCACGAAGCCGCTCACCCATTCTAGAAGAACTAAAGATGCGAGCATCAGCAGTGCTTCCATAGGCCCCGATATCAACCATTATAAACCGGTAGTTACTGTCAGCAACAGCCATCAGCACTACCGAAAAATATTGTTTATAATTGAAGAATCGGGACCCTGAGTGAGGAGGCTTCTTCACACGGATGTGCTTGCCATCCATTGCCCCGATGCAGTTTGGAAACTGCGCAGAAATTTGGAAGCCCTCAGCAATCCGAAGCCAATCGTCCACCTTGGGCTGCGACATCACCGTCTCTCGGAGTTGCTGCCAGATGACCTGGCAAGTGTGATGTACAATCCGAGAGATTGTCGAGGTTCCTAAAAGAAACTCAGAATGCAGGGATGCAAATGAGTTCCCCCTTGCAAGGAATCTGTTGAAAAATGGAAACAAATAAAATCAGACACCAGCAAATCAAAGGGAACATCAGATACATGAATGATGTATAATGTTGTACACAAGATATGATTTGAAACACCCTATGTCCATTGTGGACTTATCTAAAATTTAAATAAATAAATTTGGGTCTATGAGCAAAACACTACCAGCTACTGGGGTGTGGGCAGTACGACCACAACTAAGTTACAACTACTGTCTTTAGCACCTTTGAAATGCTGTAAGGTATTGGCGACTTAAAAATTATGTGAACATTATGCATGATGAGGACAATAGATGAAAATCACAGGGTTTTGCCACCACCACAATCCCACAAAATAGGGTACAGACCGGTTATAGGCTTCAAGCAGGGTGTTGCACGTAGCTAGGGATCCTGAGTGAGGGTCCCAAAGCTTCAAGACACTACAATAATCTGATGCAGTCCCCAATAGTTTGTTAAAAAATTGTTATTTAGTCACTCACACAGCCAGGATACAGGCTGCTGTAACCTGGCTGCCTGACTGACAAAAAACTCAATTTTGTCTCAAAATACTGGCAAGTGCTGTGGATTATTGGAGTGTCTTGAGGACGTTAGCTGAACCCAAGTTTGAAACTTGCACAAAAGAATAGACAACCTTCAATATTTGGATGTTATGTGTCAGGGATTAACGGTTATTAAAACCAAAATCAAAAAATTAAATAGCACAAAACATTATGGGCAAAGAAAGTTTACTTCAGCAAACAGAAGCACATGTCTAACAGCAGCCATTTTAAAAAACATGTTCCTCCTGACAGAAGCACTGCACATTACTGGTGAAGCTTGAAACATTAAATATTGCTTACCTCAACGTGACAATGAGCCTTTCCTCAGGAGAAATGCTGCGCCTCATATTGGTGTCCATGAAGGTAAGGACAGTACGTAGAGGGAATGAAAGTGTCCTTTCTGGTAACGTTGCGAAACAATCGGATGGACCCAAAATCGCCGCCTTCTACTAGGTTCCTCAGGCAACAAAGGAGTGCGTGGTCCCCATCGCCGAGAAACAAGCCAATGCATTAAGACCTCGTCCTCAGATGCATCATCCATGGTGAAACAGCAAAGACAAGCAACCAAAATAACCTCTGTACTCTGTGAAGACTACAGAAAATGGCCACAAAACAAAACTCAGGTGAACTTCATTTATACCAGTATCCTGGGTGGAGTTATTAAAATTTCATTTTTTTCACCATTCCTTCTTTAATGACGGTCTGCCAAAAAAAAACGGAAACACGGACACATGGAAACACAATGGAAGAAAAAACGGACACGGATCACGGAACAACGGAACCCCGTTTTGTGGACCGAGAAAAAATACTGTTGTGTGCATGAGGCCTAATACTGAGGATAAATGGGAGAGCTTCAAATCACATTGAGTAATTGCACAAACAAATGTATTCCTTTAGGTAACAAGTATAAATGGCTAAAATTACATCACAGGGTGATGGCTAAGGCCCCTTTCACACGGGCAAGATTTCTGCACGGGTGCAATGCGTGAAGTGAACGCATTGCACCCGCACTGAATCCAGACCCATTAATTTCTATGGGGCTGTGCACATGAGCGGTGATTTTCACGCATCACTTGTGCGTTGCGTGAAAATCGCAGCATGCTCTATATTGTGAATGGGGCTGTGTGAAAATCGCAAGCATCCGCAAGCAAGTGCGGATGCGGTGCAATTTTCACGCACGGTTGCTAGGAGACGATCGGGATGGAGACCTGATCACTATTATTTTCCCTTATAACATGGTTATAAGGGAAAATAATAGCATTCTGAATACAGAATGCATAGTAAAATAGCGCTGGGAATGCATAGTAAAATAGCGCTGGAGGGGTTAAAAAAATAAATAAAAAATTTAGCTCACCTTAATCCACTTGCTCGCGCAGCCGGCATCTCTTCTGTCTGTCTTCTGTGCTGTGTGCAGGAAAAGGACCTGTGGTGACATCACTCCGGTCATCACATGATCCATCACATGATCCATCACCATGGTAAAAGATCATGTGATGACCGGAGTGACGTCACCACAGGTCCTGTTACTGCACACAGCACAGAAGACAGGCAGAAGAGAAGCCGGGCTACGCGATCAAGTGGATTAAGGTGAGTTAAATAATTTTTTAACCCCTCCAGCGCTATTGTACTATGTATTCTGTATTCAGAATGCTATTATTTTCCCTTATAACCATGTTATAAGGGAAAATAATACAATCTACAGAACACCGATCCCAAGCCCGAACTTCTGTGAAGAAGTTCGGGTTTGGGTACCAAACATGACGATTTATCTCACGCGTGTGCAAAACGCATTACAATGTTTTGCACTCGAGTGGAAAAATCGCGGATGTTCCCACAACACACCGGCACCTTTTCCCGCAACGCCCGCGTGAAAGAGGCCTAACAGTAGATTGGCTGGCTGCATGGCATTATGGGTCATCTCGCATTCCTGGGCTTCCTGGGGAATCTGTTACAGGCACTCCATTATTCATTCCGCCATAATAGCAGTCTATGGCCAGCATAACGGAAGGCCATAGGGTAATTTCACACTAGCGTTTTTCTTTTCCGGCACTGAGTTCCGTCCTAGGGGCTCAATACCGGAAAAGAACTGATCAGTTTGATCCCCATGCATTCTGAAAAGAGAGAAATCTGTTCAGGATGTCTTCAGTAGTGATGAGTGGCAGGGGTCATATTCGAATTCGCGATATTTTGCGAATATTTTGTAGAATATTCGTTGAATATTCACAAATTCGAATATTCGTTATATTCTACGCTTTATTTTGCTCGAAAAATCGGCAAGGTAATGATTGTGTAATATGCTAATTTTCGTAATTCGAATTTTCGTAATACAAATTTGTTATTGTGAATTTTTCAACTTACAACTATTAGACAAAGAAGATTATAGCACTATATTAGCTAAATTGCTCTATATTTGTTTTTTTTCGAATATTCGCTATATTGCTATATATTCTTGTTTTAGAATATTATGAATATTCAAAAAAACAAAGTTATAGCAATATAGCGAATATTCGGAAAAAAAATCGAATATAGAGCAATTTAGCTAATATAGTGCTATAATCTTTGTCTAATAGTTGTAAGTTGAAAATTTGCAATAAAATATTCGTATTACGAAAATTTGCATTACGAAAATTCACAAACACTACTCCTAAAGTCAAATATACTGCAGCCTTCTCATTGGCCCACAAACTAGAAGCAGGGAGGGATCATGTGTACTGATTAAAAAAAATATTGAATATTCGAAATTACGAATATATATCACTATATTCAAAATTTTCGAAGTACCTATATTCGTGATAAAAATTCGAAATTCGAATATTCGTGATCAACACTAGTCTTCAGTTTAGTCACTGAACGGCGTTTTGGACGGAGGAAATACTGCAGCATGCTGCGGTATTATCTCCGTCCAAAATTCCAGAAATGTTTTTAAAAAAATAGAAATGGATACATTTGTCCATATCCGTTCTTGCAATGCATTTGTGAGATGGATCCGGATCCGTCTACAAATGCTGTCCATTTGCATGCAGATTGCCTGATCCGGATCACTCTGCCGCAAGTGTGGATGTAGCCATAGACTTCTATTATGATGGAATGAATAACGGAATGCCTCTAAAGGCATTTCATTATGCATTCCCTCATGGAATTGCGTTATGGTCCGTGGTAACTGAATTTATAATGCAATTCAGCATATACCCCAATCCGAACACGAACTTCAAAATATGAAGTTCGCTCATCCCTAGTTATAGCTACTAGAGAGGGGTCGTTGATCCAGAGAGTTATTCTGATTGCCTGATTGGAGTCGGGAAGGAATTTGTTCCCCATAAGTGGGGAAAATTGGCTTCCACCTCACAGGGTATTTCGCCTTCCTCTGGATCAACTTGCAGGATAACAGGCCGAACTATATGGACAAATGTATTTTGTCAGCCTTATAAATTATGTTACTATGTAAAAAGCCAGGAAATTTGAATTTGTGGTGAATCAAATTTTTCCTAAACTTCACATCGAATTCCCTTTGGATGCTTTGATTCGCTGAACACTAATGACAACACATGAATTATGATAAGGCTGCTGATGCAGGATTTCCTGGTCTATGGATCAAATGCCCTTTTCTCAAACACTGAAAGACTGCAGACGTGCTGCATGTGGCATAAATTACTTCTACTGACACCTCAGAACTAGCTGGAAGGAAGGATAGTTTGGAGCCTTTTGTCTGCAATTGACTTTAATTGCTCCCACCAGAGTACAACATCCCGGAACCTAGTCTCTGTACGTTAGGAGCCAGCTCATAGTGGCACTTCAGGAAGAACCCTTCTGGAAATGTTATTAGCCCCCTTTTCACAGAAATACACAATAGTATTTCTTTTCATACGTACAACTGAAATGTGGCACATACATGATACACTACAATTCAGAACATGATTTATACACATATGATGAAACTCTTATAGGACGGTTCCTAACAATAATAAAAACTATACATAATGGACTTCTCACCTAGCTATTTCAGGCTGAGGCTTCTGGCTAGATCTTCACTTTCCGTTCTGTATGTGGGCGCTGACTGCGAGGTTTATTGTTAGCACAAGCAAGTAAATGGAACTATGTAATCCTGCCCCTTGCCTATGTGTACACACTCCTGAGGCTGGCAATCAATCATATTTACTAACAGCTTCAGCACTGAGGACCTTCTGCAGATTGTGACAACCAGCTAGTTATAATAAGCCTGGTTGCCACGATCTGGCTCTTGTTTGCCATGCTCTCCTCCAACCCTTTATACTATAGTGGAAAAAGCTCTGTCACCACCAGACATCTGAGAAGCTCTGACAGATGTTCTTCAGAACCTCCTGCTTGAGGTTCCTTTTGTTTTGCTTTCGTTTTCTCATCTCGTTAGCCTCTCTCAGCTGTCATGTAGTTGCACTGATTGCATCCCTTTAAAGGGCTTCTGTCAGCCCACTAAACTGTTTTTTTTGGGGGGGTTAATAATAATCCCTACACTGCGAGCTCCCTATACATAAGCTAAATATTCATTTTTGTTCAGTAGATTTTGTTAAAAAGCAATTTTTATAATATGTAAATTACCTTGCTACCAGCAAGTAGGGCGGCTACTTGCTGGTAGCAGCCGCATCCTCCTCTCATAATGACGCCCCCTCCGCTGTGTGATTGACAGGGCCAGGGAACGGGATCGTTCTCTGCTGGCCCTGTTTGAATTCAAAATATCACGCCTGCGCCGTACCTGTCTTTAGTCGGCGCAGGCGCACTGAGAGGCTCCATCCTCAATGCGCCTGCGCCGGGTGTAGATGTGATGTCATCGGCGCATTGAGGATGGAGCGGCCGACAGAGCGCCTGCGCCGAATAAAGACAGGTACGGCGCAGGCGCGATATTTTGAATTCAAACAGAGCCAGCAGAGAACGATCCCGTTCCCTGGCCCTGTCAATCACACAGCGGAGGGGGCGTCATTATGAGAGGAGGATGCGGCTGCTACCAGCAAGTAGCAGCCCTACTTGCTGGTAGCAAGGTAATTTACATATTATAAAAATTGCTTTTTAACAAAATCTACTGAACAAAAATGAATATTTAGCTTATGTATAGGGAGCTCACAGTGTAGGGATTATTATTAACCCCCCAAAAAAAACGGTTTAGTGGGCTGACAGAAGCCCTTTAAATCTCTTCCCATACTGCATCACTTTGCGGTTTATACAACTTCCTGGAGTGTGCTGATGCTAGAAGCTGTTACTACTGCATCCACAAGATAAGTCTGTTTTCTTTATTTCTGTTTGCCTTTGGGCTTGATCCTAGGTGACCCTGACTCCCTCCGTATTAAGTGTAGGGAGCCGGTGGTCGTGTCCCCTCACTATTATAGGGTGTTCAGGTGCATACAGTCGAGGAACGAGGATATGCAATTTTCTACCATTGAGATTTTTGCATTGGTTGAGCAGTAAGGGAGAGAGCCAGGTCTGTTACAGGGCTTACCCTCCTGTTCCTTAGTTTTGGATCAAGTCAGTCGGATCTTCATTTGTGTCTTCTAGTTTTCTGTACACCTTCCGTGACAAGCTCTTTGTTTCGTTTCTCTGCCTGCAACCACACAGTTTGCAATGGCCATGATTTCCTACCTATCCATCTCAGTTGATATATTCTCTCCCTTCTCCCCTAGCTGGTATTACACAAGGCGATTGTCGAGCCAATTATAGCTAACGAGCACTGAATAGTAGCAGTGGCCATAACCCGTAACATGAGCGAATCGACTTTGGATGAAACCTCTAAAGTGGATTCGCATAAAACTTAGTTCTAATACTGTATGGAGCAGGAGCTCGGTACAGTATTAGAATGATTTGGCTCCAATGAGGCAAAGTTATTGCTTTGCGATGTCTCACGAGACGTTGTGCAATAACTTCATAAATTAATTTGTACTGTAAAAAAAATTCCCAAACTCTGATTCAGTTCCAAGGTACCACTTGGACCAAACCCGAGTTCGGGAAATGGCTTTTTGCAGTACAAATGAATTAAGTTATTATGCGAAGTCTCACGAGACTTCACGAAGCAATAACTTCGGCTAATCTAAACCAATACATTCTAATACTGTACGGCGCTCCTGCTCCGTACAGTATAAGAACAAAGTTTTATGCGAATCAACTTCGGATGTTTCATGCGAAGTCGATTCGCTCATCCTTAGTAACAACCACTTGATTCTAAAATGGCTTAAAGAAGCTAAAGGAGGCAATTTTGACAAATTGAATACATTAAGAAGTGGCTTATAATAGTGTTTAAATCAGGGGCGTTGCTAGGTTAAAACATTCAGGGCCTGAACCCCTGATGTTTTGTCCCAGGCCCCGAATGTACTGCCTGCCAGATAAATCCAACTGGATTGCCGTCCTCAGGACGGCAATACAATTGAATCTAATGCCATGCAAGAGCTGAAGGATCTGTGATGACATCGCAGCCCATGTAATCAGTTCTAAATGCAGTAGCTGAAAAGGACCTGTCACCATCATGTGACAAGTGCAGGAGAGGACGGCAGTGAAGAGGAGAAGACCTGTCCGCTACATGAGGAGAGGTAAGTGAAGGGGTAGATTACTCAGTGTGAGAGGCAGAGCAATGTTGGGAGTTGTAGTTATTTAAGTGGGATTGTATGATAGGGCTGAAGGGAGAGAAGTTATTTACATGGGACTGAAAATTGAGGGGGTGATGTTATTTACATAGGACTGTGTGTTGGAGATGGCTGGGGCAGGGTGATGTTATTTACATGGGACTATATGTTGAAGGCTCCTGTGGTAGGGAGTCCTATTATTTACATGGGACTAAATGTTGAGGGGTTATGCTAGTAACATGGGTCTGCATGTTGAAGGTGGCTGGGGAGGGGGTGATTTTATTTACATGGGGCTATATGTTGACGGTGCCTAGGGGAGGGAGTGATGTTATTTACATGGGACTGAATATTGAAGGGGTGATGTTATTTACATGGGACTGTATATTGGAGGGGTGCAGGAGAGGTGGTGTGATGTTATTTACACGTAACTGTAATTTGGAGGGGGATGTAGATAGAGAGGGATGTTATTTACATGGGACTGTATATTGGAGGGGGCTGGAGAGATGGTGTGATGGTATTTACATGGTACTCTATGGCGGAGGAGTAAAATAATGTTATTTACATGGGACTGTATGGTGGAGGGGCTGAGGAATTATAATTTCTGAGGACAGTAAACGGAGGAATATTGGTTGACTTACAGAATTGGGACATATGCATTGGGGCTTGGGCCCCGGAACTTTTGAGACTCTAGCAACGCCCTTGGTTTTAATAATAATAAATGACCCTTAATGAGGTGAAACAACCCTTTTAATGTAGTTTTTAGCACACAATGAGCACAAAAAAAAGGCCAAAAATTGCAGGGGGGGTTTTCACACTACAAACATTGTTTTCCTGTTTTTTTCCCCAAGATATGACAAATTGTGCCGTTACAAAATACAACTTGTCCCACAAAAAATGAGCTTTCAAACAGCTATATGAACAGAAAAATAAAAAAAGAGTTATGGCTCTTGGAAGCAGGGGAGGAAAACGCAAAAACGGTCCTGAAGAAGTTAAAGGGAACCGGTCACCTGCGCTATGCCGCCCCTACTGAGGTCAGCATAGTGTAGTGACAGATCTGCTGATATCAGCTGTCTATCACATCTGGGATGGCAGTCAGTAAGATGAGGCTTGATGCCGCACCCCTCCAGCCTCCCGATGATAAGCAGGTTATGGCAGTCAGTACTTGTGACAGAGTAGTGACAGTCACATGCCAAATCCTGCAATGTGTGCCAGTGCTGCAAGGGACATGGGCCCGGCGAGGCTCATTGCTCCTGCCCTCCCCTGCCAACTTCCTTGCAGCACTGACACACACTGCGGGATTTGGCATGTGACTGTCACTACTCTGTCACAAATACTGACTGCCATACCAGAAGTGACAGAGCTCTGGATGTCCTCAGTTAGGGCAACTTAGTGCAGGTTCCCTTTGAGTTGTTTAGTTTTAGCATAGCAACGTGTAAGGCTACTTTCACACCAGCGCTTTTGCTGGATCCGTCATGGATCAGCAAAAACGCTTCTGTTGCGATAATACAAACATTTTTTTTGTACATTTTGGCTCTGGTTTGTTGTAGGTTTGATATATTTTTGAGCCCTTACCAGTCACCAATGGTTTGCTTGTGTACTTTATAATATATTTGTGATAACAGGATATGTATGTATGTACCATTACTGTTTGGTCCTTATATGTTATATACTATGGATATACACTGGTGCTTCAAAGTTTGTGAACCCATCAGAATTTTCTATATTTCTGTATACATTTGACCTAAAGCTACATCAGATGTTTCACACAAGTGCTAAAAGTAGATAGACAAAATCAAACAAATTGATGCAAAAATGTTATTATTTATTTATTGAGGAAAAAGATACAATCTCAAATGTCTGTGAATGGCAAAAGTATGTGAACCTTTAGCACTAGAAGATGATTTAAAGGTGAAATTAGAGTCAGATATTTTCAGGATAGGTCATCATTATAACATTGGGGGGGTGTCTGAATCCTGGCACCCCTGCTGATCAGGATGCCGGCAACTTTCCAAGTACAACACGTGTACATTATATGGCGGATGTGCCTGGTACTGCAGCTCCGCCCCATTGACTTGAATGCGGCTGAGCTGCAACTATGCCATGTGACCAATGTATGGTGATGTCACTGGCCTAGGGAGAGACTGTGACGCTCAGTGCCTAGTCTCTTCTAACAGCTGACCAAAGGAGGTCCCGGGTGTCGGACCCCCGCAGATCTCTTAATGATTACCTATTCTGTGGATCGGTCATCAATATCTTCTCCTGGATAACCCCCTTTAAATACATACTAAACACTACATGTAACATTTTAGGATTGTTCCCAGAAAAAGGTCACATTGAGATCTTTCATCTTCTCTTTATAAACTTCATCAAAATGCTCGTTCTGAGCTATAGTAAAATGGTTCTTCCAATCTCCAATGATGCCTGCGGAAAAATATGAATTATAGTTTACCATAAAAAATAATAAAGGTCAATCTAGCATAGCATTGTACTGAATGTCTCCGATACTGTGCACAGTGGTCTGCAGGTATGGAACGTCACCGCTGCCTCCAATAGCTGCAACTTTTAGCTTTGACTAGAAAAGCTGCATGAAAAACAGCCACAAAAACTGCATCTTTTTTTTCCTAATAAAGCCCCCTAAGGGCCCCTTCTCACACAAAATTGTTCTGGTGTATTTTAGTTCACTAAAAAAATGCCATAGAAACCTTTTGTCTCTTTTTACCGTACCTTATGCATTGTCTGTGACATTAGTTTTTGTTTTTTGGGAGGGGGGGTTTGTTTAGATATTTTTTCAAAACAGGTGCTTTTTCTCTATAGAGGAGGAGATGGGAAACACCTGAAAAAAAAAATTCATAGCTTAAACATACTGTGTTTTAAAAAAATGCAAGAGTGGTATAAAATGCCACCAATGAGAAAGAGACAGCACTAGCCAAAAAATTCTTGTGTGGCCCGCATTTTAAATTTCCAATAGACTTTTAATTAGCATGCAAAAAAACACCACAAAAAGTGCAGAAAAATGTAAAAATAAAAAAAAATAAAAAAAAAAAACACAAAATATGTATGCGTGTTTTCAGGCTACAAAGGTTGCCTGGGATTGCTGAAAGGGTCTGTTTTTTTTCTTGTTCATGGGCCGTCTTGCATTTTTACTCATCCTCACCGTACCAACCTGAGCTGCAATACAAGGCCCATCCTCTGTTTCTGGAAAAAGCTGACCCTCCTTTCTAAACCTAGACATATGTCTTTAAAGTGAATGCATAAAAAATGTACAATTTTTACCTTTGCGTATAAAAGAACCTTTATTCTGATCCATGAAGTCCTGAGAGATCATTGTGTAATTGGACATTTTGTTTTCTTTCATGGCATTGAAAGATGAATGTTTGACAACTAAATCAATCTGTGAGTCATCTAAATCCTTCCCCAGGAAGTTACAGATCCTTATCACACTATTCCGAAGATTCTGAAGAAAAAAATATTAGATAATTTTTTTTATGGTATCCATATATTGCAGAAAAATGTGCAAACATTATTCACACCGCCTTAAAGGAATTGTTCTAACCTTATGATAGGCCTTTATTATTAGATGGGTAGGGATCCGATCAGCAGTTTGAGTAGCCTGTGGTATTGTGATGACTGCTGCGGCCTTTTCTGTGTTAGGGCTCATGCACACAAATGTATTTTCTTTCCATTTCCGTTCAGTTTTTTTTTGCGGTCCGTATGCGGAACCAATCATTTCAATGGGTCCGCAAAAAAAAATGAAGTTACTCCGTGTGCATTCCATTTCCATATGTCTGTATCAATGGGTCCGCAAAAAAATAGAACATGTCCGATTATTGTCTGCATACGGACAAGGATAGTACTGTTCTATTAGGGGCCAGCTGTATCTTTCCACATAATATGGAATGCACACGGGCGTCATCTGTATTTTTTGCAGACTGCAAAATACATACGGTCATGTGCATGAGCCCTTAACCAGACATAGTATAGTGGATGTGTGTGGTACTGCAGAGCTATCCCATTCAAGTGACTGGAACAGAGCTATGTGTAGTACCATGCCAGGCAGAGGCGTAACTACCATAGCAGCAGACCATGCGACTGCTATGGCTGCCCAGGGCAAGAGGGGGCCCAGTCTTAGCCTACATGCAGACGAACGTTTGTGTTTTGTGGTCTGCAAATTTCGGATTCGCAAAAAAAAAAAAAAAAAAAAAAAAATACGGATGACATCCGTATTGCATCTTTTTTTTGCGGATCCATTATAACAATGCCTATCTTTGTCCGCAAAACAGATGAGAATAGGACATGTTCTATATTTTTTGCGGGGCTACGGAACGGAGCAACAGATGCGAACAGCACATGGAGTGCTGTCCGAATCATTTGCAGCCCCATTGAATTGAATGGTCCGCACCCGAGCCGCAAAAAATGCGGCTTGGATGCGGAACCAAACCATGGTCGTGTGCATGTAGGCTTAGTTGTGAGTATCTCCTCTTCTACTGGAGGTGAAAACCTTGTCAGGAGTCTACCCTCTAAAGGAATAACTTTTAGCAAATGAGGCAGTGGAAAAATAGCCCAAGGGTCATTGAAAGGGGTTTAGGCGGAAACCCTTTCTGTCCTGTGTGGGGGGCCTGGTTTGATCCTTGCTATGGGGACCTTACTTTTCTACAGTATGTACACCACTGATGCCAGGCCACTACAGAATTAACTAAATCTAAAAGACTAACACAAAAATAACGCCATCCATGTATGATCAGCAATCTCTCCTGACTCCCAGCAACCCTATACACATCAGCTTGGCTCAAGGTGTATGTGCATTTAATAAGGAGCGATAAATGCCACTGCCAGTGACTTCTGGTGGTGGCTTATCTCCCGGGAACAAAAGGATCAGGCGAAAATATCAATTACACCTGATCCTTCTGTCATCCAACATCATCTGTCTGTCTGGAGCTCCCCCTTACATATTAAACTGTTGGCTGAACCCACTTTGATATATTCATGGGATCTATAAAGAAAAAAAAACTAAGTTTCTCATGTTCAACAGTTTTACTGATTTATGCAAACTTTGGTGAAAGATTAGTGGCCATAGTCTATGGGTCTAGCGCCCTGTGCCGGCCACAGCCTCTCTCCTTCCTGCAGACACATGCACCGTTCTACTCACATTCCCACTGTCCGACCCCACTTTTCTTCCCCCAGCTGTGGTAATTCCAGCTGCCGGTGTCCCCTTCAGGCCATGACCTGCATGTCTGGTCTAAAGGCCTCCAGGCTTTCTCCATAGGGCCCACATGTGCATGTCCAAATCCTTCCCTAGCCGATAGCTGGTTATCCCTATGTATTTAAGGTGCCCTCCCCACTGGGCTGGTTCATGAGCTTTAGGTTCCTATTCTCTAGTTAAAAGCAAAGGTGTTATTTTCTATCTAACTACCCATGTACCATAGTCCCATACTCCAGCCTGACAAATGCCTTTGACCCCTAGCCCCCTGCCCTCACTTTATCCTTTTTCTTGCTTTGCCCATTGCCTTGATCTGACTTTTTTCTCACATTTGTTTGTACACTGCCTGCCACAACCTCAACCTGTTCTCTGTTCCCAGAGGTGGGATCCACACTTATCCTATATTGGTGGCATATTCTAGCGATATGCCACCAATGTCTGAGATGGGCCAACCTCTCTAAAAGGATGCCAAGTTTCATTCATGGACTACAACATTAAAAAGGGAGTCTCTCAACAATTTTGCTAAACTGCTGACAGCACTAGGTAGGACTCCTGCCAACTTCTTTAAAGAAAGAGTAGCAGCATAAAGTGAACTTTTATTAATCCAACAAGCTCCACCGCAGATTAAGACCTCTTGCACGCGACCGTATGGCTTTTTCAGTATTTTGCGGTCCGCAAAAAATACGTATGATGTCCGTGTGCATTCCGTTTTTTGGAACAGCTGGCCCCTGATAGAACAGTACTATCCTTGTCCGTTATGCTGACAATAATAGGACATGTTCTATCTTTGAACGGAATGTAAAAAATGGAAATACGTAAACGGAAGACATACGGAGTATCTTCCATTTTTTTTGCGGATCCATTGAAATTATTGGTTCCGTATACAGTCCTTATACGGAACGCAAAAAAAAACTGAAAAAAAACGTTTGTGTGCAAGAGGCCTAACTCTGAAGTGCTCTCTGCAGTATGCACTCTACAACCTCTCCTCTCTGCTGTGAGTGACGACTGTAGCATCCATCCAGGAGATCACTTCAGCTGCGGATCAGAGCAGAGAGGAGGGGTTAAGGGGCAGCGCACTGCAGAGAGTCAAGAGCGCTGAATCAGCAACCACCTTTGGAGCACTTACGGGAGTGGCATGCTCACTTTCTCATGCTGCTGCTCAGGGGCGTAACTAGAAGTGACTGGGCCCCACAGCAAATATTTGTAAGGGCCCCCCTCAGCGCGCTTCGCACCTCCCTTCTCCTGTGTAATCCCCACTCCTTTGGCACAGTGTAGCGGTATACTGTATATTGTGTGGCACAGTGTAGCGGTATATTGTGAGGCACAGTGTAGAGGTATACTGTATATTGTGTGGCACAGTGTAGCGGTATACTGTATATTGTGGGGCACAGTGTAGATGTATACTGTATATTGTGTGGCACAGTAGCAGTATACTGTATATTGTGAGGCACAGTGTAGAGGTATACTGTATATTGTGGGGCACAGTGTAGCAGTATACTGTACATTGTGGGGCACAGTATAGAGGTATACTGTACATTGTGGGGCACAGTATAGAGGTATACTGTATATTGTGGGGCACAGTGTAGGCTATATGTGCATAACATAAACATACTCCACATGAACACTTACAGTTACTTGGCTTGGCCCTTGGGGATCTCGGACGCCACTTCCACACTTTGGCCGGGGGCTCGGTGGAGCTGATGTTGTGTTTTATCCTAATGAGAAAGATTTTATAATAAGGATTTGGAGAAGGGGCAGAGGGATAGCAGAGCAGGGAGAGGCCGGTGCTGCTACTAGGGGGTCATACCATGGGGCAGTAATAAAACCCACCATAATGCCCCCCCCCCCCCAGTAGTAATAATTCTCCTTATAATGTGACAGTGCAAAAATACCCCCTTGTAATGCCCCCAGTTGAGCTAATGTCCCCATAGTGCCTCCATAATGTGCCAGTATAAAATACCCCTATATAGTGCCCCCAGTAAATTCCCCCATAGTGCTCCTCTCCCCCCTTCCTGCTAGTGCCCCCCAAAATGTACCAGTATAAAATGCCCCATATATAGTGCCCCAGTAGATGCCCCTCAGTGTCCGGCCTACGATAGGCTGCCGGCCTAGTGTCCCCCATAATGCCCCCCAATAATGTGCCAGTAAGTGCCCCCCATCATGTGCCAGTATCAAGTGCCTCTCCCCCCCCCACATGTCCCAGTATCATAGTGCCATCTCCCCCCATGTGCCAGTATCAAGTGCCTCTCTCCTTCCCACCCCCCATGTGCCAGTATCAAGTGCCTCTCTCTTCCCCCATGTGCCAGTATCATAGTGCCATCTCCCCCGCAAAAAGTGCCAGTATTAAGTGCCTCTCCCCCCCATGTGCCAGTATCATAGTGCCAACCCCCCCACATGCCTCTCTCCTCCCATGTCCCAGTATCATAGTGCCATCTCCCCCCCCCACACTAAAAAGTGCCAATATCAAGTGCCTCTCTCCCTCCCCCCTCCCCATGTGCCAGTATCAGGTGCCTCCCCCCCCCCATGTGCCAGTATCAAGTGCCAACCCCCCCTCTCCCCTCCAGGTGCCAGTATCAGGTGCCTCCCCCCCCCCCCATGTCCCAGTATCATAGTGCCATCTTCCCCCCCCACCACCACAAAAAAAGTGCCACTATCAAGTGCCTCTCTCCCTCCCCCCCCCCCCCCATGCCAGTATCAGGTGCCTCTCTCCCTCCCCCCCCCCCATGCCAGTATCAGGTGCCAACCCTACTCCCCCCCCCATGTGCCAGTATCAGGTGCCTCTTCCCCCCCCCAGGTGCCAGTATCAGGTGCCAACCCCCCTCGCCAGTATCAGGTGCCACTGCCAGTATCAGGTGCCTCCCGCTCCTCCATGGCAGTAACAGTCGGGTATTAAAAAAAAAAATAATAAACACTTCTACTTACCTCCATGTCAGCGATGCGATGCAGCCTCTTCCTGTGTCCCGCCCTGTATGTCCTTATATGGACTCAGTGCTTGTATTTCAGAAAAGAGTCTGCTGGGATTCGAACCTATGACCTTCTGCTTCAGAGGCAGAGCAGCTATCCACTAGACCATACTAGCTGCCTTGCTGCTGGCTGAAAAAATATGAGACTTCTACTGTTATAGCTGGCTAAGTGTACATCTATACACATGGCAGCTGCTCATATATAGAGATGTAGCAGAGCTGAATGTGCTGAGACAGCTGTCATATACAGATATAGCAGTATCTCAGATATATCTCTATATGACAGCTGTTCCAGCACACTCAGCTCTGCTATATCTCTATATATGATAGCTGCCCCAGCAAACCCAGCTCTGCTACATCTATACACATGACAGCTGCCCAAACACACCCAGCACTGCTATATCTCTATATGACAGCTGCCCCAGCACACTCAGCTCTGCTATATCTCTATATATGATAGCTGCTCCAGCACAACCAGCCCTGCTACATCTATATATCTCTAAGTATTGCTATACAGTAGATAGATATATAGAGATATAGCAGAGCTGAGTGTGCTGGGGCAGCTGTCATGTGTATAGATGTAGCAGAGCTGGCTGTGTTTCGGCGGCTGTCATGTGTATAGATGTAGTAGAGCTGGGTTTGCTGGGGCAGTTGTCATATATAGAGATATAGTAGAGCTGAGTGTGCTGGTGCAGCTGCCATGTGTATAGATGTAGCAGGGCTGGGTGTGTTTGGGCATCTGTCATGTATAGATGTAGTAGAGCTGGGTTTGCTGGGGCAGCTGTCATATATAGAGATATAGTAGAGCTGAGTGTGCTGGTGCAGCTGTCATGTGTATAGATGTAGCAGAGCTGGGTGTGTTTAGGCATCTGTCATGTGTATAGATGTAGTAGAGCTGGGTTTGCTGGGGCAGCTGTCATATATAGAGATATAGCAGAGCTGAGTGTGCTGGGACAGCTGTCATATAGAGATATAGCAGTGCTGGTGTGTTGGGGGCAGCTATCATGTGTATAGATGTAGCAGAGCTGGCTGTGTTTCGGCAGCTGTCATGTGTATAGATGTAGTAGAGCTGGGTTTCCTGGGGCAGCTGTCATATATAGAGATATAGCAGAGCTGAGTGTGCATGGACAGCTGTCATATACAGATATAGCAGTGCTAGGTGTGTTTGGGCAGCTGTCATGTGTATAGATGTATTATTATTATTTTTTCCCCAGTCAGTTGTAATGCAGCCTTTATGGCTGTGAGGGTAAATGCTTTGCCACTGATTCACTGATAGATTGGAGGTTGTGGGTTCGAATCCCAGACCAGGAGACTTTAGCAGACAGTAAGATTAGATCACACTAGCGGCTGCTGTGAAGGGGCCCTGAACACGATATTTAACTAACTTGAAAATAAACTGTCACACACGCTGCTGGGGCGCCGGGCCCCGAAGCAGCTGCTTCCCCGGTAGTTACGCCACTGCTGCTGCTGAAACCATCCACCGTTAATGAGAAAACCACACTAATAGTTCTGAATAACTTGTAAATCAAACCATAGAGATGAAGAAACAACGAAATCAGGGGATCGACATTGGATATCATACAATTTGCGACAATATTCATATTATTACTTATCATTATTGTTATTTTACCGTATGAAGCTCCTCATATGTAATGTAGAAAAAGTTGATGCTCTCCTTCATCTGCATCCATCCTTTTACATGATCAAACCAGGAGTTATAAAGAACTATAGAAATAAATGAAATTGGAAAAAGTCATACAATACC
Source organism: Bufo gargarizans (assembly GCF_014858855.1). Taxonomy (NCBI): domain Eukaryota; kingdom Metazoa; phylum Chordata; class Amphibia; order Anura; family Bufonidae; genus Bufo; species Bufo gargarizans. Next base: position 546,234,824 of record NC_058081.1, read on the forward strand.
TGTAAATTATACATTTTAAAACAGTATTTGCAGACCTAATGGGTCTCAAACGTGCCATTTTGGCATCTGCCAAACACACGTACATTTTTCACTGTATAGGGAAGTATAATTGGCTGGGATTTCCTCTACAGGCATCCCACAAAAAACATACCACCATACTTTTCTATACTGCCTTATGGCGACGTTTACCACTATTACTGGACTTTGTCAGAGATACGAGAAATAACTCCAGTGTAAACCTCCAACAAATTTTCTAATCTAATGTAAGCAGAGCCTAACATCTATATTCTGTGGACAGTTCTAAGGATACAATCCAGTTTTTACAGTAGTCATATGTTGCAACGACTTTTCCCTGATTTAGGGATTGTACACATCTACGTTGAGCCTCCATTGCAGATTTAATATAAAACAACGGAGAGAAAAGACTTTCATACACTAAAACTCCCGAACAGACCCCAATCTAGTAAATGGGATATGTTAGGATCTGTTTAGGTCAGTTATGTGCTGAATCTGACACTATTTCCGATGTTCTGCCTCTATAATGGAGCTTTACCTGCCTACTTGCAGTGCAAGCACTGGGCGGCAGGTCCACAACTGGTCAACGTTCCCTACTCTGCTAAAGTGCAAGACATGCACACACAGAGACAGAACAACACACAGAACTGAGCGAACAATACACTACCAAATTCCAATTATTTGTGGACAGCAATAGATATTTCTGCTAATAGCGTTAGTGCTATGGGCAACTAATCCAGTTCTCCTTTACACCAGTTTAAAAAATGACTAATATATATATATATTATATATATATATATATATAATCTATAATGAAAAAAAAATTACAGCACTCTCAAACACTTTATTCACTCCTGTGGTCGCAATGTTTTCAGCTCATGCACAGAGCTTTTTTTCAAGCTATGAGCGGAAACGTTGCAATTAGTGTTGAGTGAACTTGTGCTTCAAGTTCGGCGTACGAGGTTCAGGTTGTCTGAGAATTCCGTTATTGATTCCGCTACCACAGAACATAAGTTATGGTCCGTCGTAGCGGAATCCATAATGGAATTCTTAGATAACCCGAACCTGAACCTTGTACACAGAACTTGAAACCACAAGTTCACTCAACACTAGTTGAGTGACCACAGAGGTGAATAAAGTGTTTTTCTTTTCACTCAGTTTTTGTGAGAGTGCTGCCATTTTATTTAATTCTTACATCGTCCTGGATTTGTTGCCGGATCCACTGGCCTGCAGCTCAATATTTATATTTGGCCTGCTGTGCTGCCATTGTAGACACATTTGAGAAGATGTGGATTTCTTTCCTCAGAGTTGTTGTAAGGGATGTTGGAGTGTAGCATGTGAATCCTGTCTAATGCATGCAGGCTTTCTTTCCAAAACTCCCACTTTTGCTGTTTGTCAGAGGGCAGTAGAGCATCCCAGTCCGAAATAGACTGAGAGCTGTCTTAACAGGAATTTTCCTTGTACAGTCAAAGGTGCTACAAATCCCAGGGGATCATATAGGCTGTTCACCACTGAGAGAACTCCCCGTTTAAGAAATGGTTTATCTGCACAGCTAACTTGAAACCCAAGGGAGTCATTTGATAAGTCCTACCTCAAACCCAGACTTCTGTTTTGGTAGATTGTCTATCCCTAGATTCAAGTCTCTGAATTCTATGGCATGATCACTGAGATTTTATTACAACAGCAAAATTAGAGGCGATTTTATGTAACTTCAGACAAGATTTTGAAAGCATACCTTGCCTCCTTTTGAGCAGATCTATGGCTTCCTCACCTGTGAGCCAGAATTTGAGTGCATTGTCCACGTAGAAGTCTCTTTCAACAAAGTTTCGGGCATCTTTCCCAAACTCTGACTCGCCATCAGAGGCAGCCCTACGTAGGCCATATGTAGCACCAGCAGGTTAAGGACTGTTACCGAATGCGTGCACTTTCATACGGCATTTCCTTGCTGGTGTCATTGTCTCCGTGCCAGAGAAACCTGAGGTAATTTCTGTGGTCTTGCCGTACGATAAAGCACTCCTACCAGATTATTAGTCAGGTTTCGACCGGTGAGAAGGACGTGGTTCGGAGATACACTATTATATTTGGCACTTGAGTCGAACACACTCTTTGTTACCAAACAAGTGCACCTTCATGCGGTATTCAACCATTTCCTTGCTAGTGTCATTGTCTCCGTGCCAGAGAAACCTGAGGTAATTTCTGTAGTCTTGCCATACGATAAAGCAATAAAACATTTGTTCAATGTCTGCAGTAATGGCAACTGGCTCCTTTATCAATCTCATAAATACTCCTACCAGATTATTAGTCAGGTTTGGACCGGTGAGAAGGACGTGGTTCGGAGATACGCCATTATGTTTGGCACTTGAGTCAAATACCACTCTTATCGGGTTTGGTTTCCATGGGTGATATACTCCAAATATACTCCAAAGGAGGGAAGGTACCAGCATTCTTTATGTTCTTGCAAAGGTGGAGCAGGCTCTGCATGGTTATTGTGAAATATCTTTTCCATGAAGGCCACAAAATGATTTTTTATTTCAGTCTTGTTTTTTAACATACGTTGCAAGGAGATGAATCTGAATAGTGCCTGTTCCCGGTTGTCAGGAAGTCTGGCTCTTACAGCATGGAAAGGTAAAGGTGCAACCCAGTGGTTAGTTGCATCTTTGAATAAACTTTGTCCATTATTTTAATAAACTCTTTGTCATCTATGGACAAGGCTAATCTGTTGTCCTCTGGTGTTGTAAAAAACACTGATCTTCCTAGGTTGTCATAAAGGGTAGGAAGGATGTCTGGTGCCTTAAGGAGGTTAGAAAGCTTTTCTTTTACCTCATAATGATGAACACATGGCTTAAAAGGGAGTTGTGCAACCATTTTTGAGCACAAAAGTTTTGAAGAAATTCACTTGAGATGGTTTGTGGCTCTTATTTATACATTCATCGCCCACAATCACCCAGCCTAAGTCGAATCTCACTAGCTGTGCATATGGGGCATAGTCAGGACCGTTGCATCGTTGCCGCACCTTGTGGACTCTCAGAATGTCTCTCCTGAGCAAGAGTAGGATGTCAGCCTTCATGTCCATAGGAGGAATCTCACTAGCTAGATGTTTCAAGTAGGAATCATGCTATGCAGCTTCTAGAGTAGGAATTTCATCTCTTTCATCAGGTATCTGGTTGAATTCAATTAACATTGGAAAGGGTATAAGAAAGTTCCCTTTAATGGAGGAGATAAGGTATCCAGTAGCTCTTCTGCCATAAGTCTCTACACTACCAGAACACGTGTTTAGGGTGTATGGTGTTGCTTCTCCCGTTTTGCCAAAGATCTCAAAGAATTTAGGTTTTGCCAGAGACCTATTGCTTTGTTAATCTATAATGGTGTATATTCTGGTAGCCTTTTCAAATTGCCCTTCTGGGTAGACATTGACCAAATACACTTTTGCACAGCACTTGGAACCAGTCTCCTTGCCACTTATTTCCATACAGGAAGAGGAAACAGTCGTTAGCTAGCTCTTGAGCCAGTGGCTCCCCGCCATGAAGTGTGACGGCGTTGGTTGCGGCTTGAGATGGTGCATTGTCTTGGGATGCATTGATGTAACATGCTTGCATTCTGCACACCTGATGATAGCTTTACAGTCTTTTGCCATATGGTTTTATGAGGCACAACACTTGTAACACACTCCAAGATCTTTGAGTGTCTCTCTGCATTCTTGCAAGGTCTTTACCCTGAGCCCACGACAATATTTTAAAGGATGAGGTCTTTTGTGGATAGGGCACATGCGATTAGGGTCCAAAAGGGGTTTCCTTCCTAGTTGTGGAGGTTGTAATAAGTGGGACATTTGTTTTCCTAACGGATACTGTTCCCCTTAAGTCTCTACGTTTACTTGTTTTGTTGTCATACCTTGAGCATGAGGATGAAGCAGGTAGAGTGGATTCTGTGAAGTCAAAGCTGGGATCATTCTTCTTCCGAGCTTGGTCACTGATGAATCTGAAAAAATAAGAGAAGGGGGAAAATACACATTGTTTTCTCACTTGTATCTAGAGCCCTGGTCTGCCCATTTTTCTTGCATGCCGTGTGGTAGTATCAACACAATTAGATTGACACCATGGGTAGTATCAAGGTAACTCAGTCCTGGCAGATGTAGGTCCATTTTAGCCAATTCTAATTCCTTTAGTAGGTCACTCAGTTCCTGGAGCTTGCGATTGTCCTTGCCAGTTATCTTTGGGATGGCTTGAAGTCTCTTGAATAAGGCGCTTTCTATAGCTTCAGAACTGCCATAGATCTGTTCAAGTCTCTCTCATGCTGCAGCGAGACCTTTCTCTGAGTGGCCTGCATGAACTGCTCTTAATGTCTTTTCGTGTTGTGCGGATTGAGGGCCTAACCAGTTGACAAGCAAGTCAAGTTCTTCCTTGGTAGTGAGGTTAAGGTCTCTGATTACTGCTTTAAAGGTCGATTTCCAGGCTCTGTAGTTTTCAGCATGGTCATCATACTTTGAGAGGCTAATGTTTATCAGCTCCCTGCGCATCATGTATCTGACATGTCTGATCTTCCATTCCTTGTTGCTGGATTGCATTGTGGTGTCTCTGGGGCATGTAGGGGCTCAGGCACGTATAGCTTAGATTGATCAGGACAGAATTATGTGGCATAAGGATTAAGCTATGGTTTAGTCTCTGGAGGATCAGTTGGCTCTACGCTATAAGTTACCTTGTTATCGGTGGATGAACATATCTGGAGTTCTGTAGGTTCACCCAGTTGGTGATTTAGAAGTGGCGTTGGTACATGCGATTTAGCAGGAGAAGCAGGCGATGATTGCTTCAACACATATATGCAAGTGCGGTCGGATGGGTCTTCCACTTCTCCTGGGATGAAACAGTCTAGGTCGGTACCTTGCCATAATGCTTGCTTGAAGACCTTCCATTTAGCTAAGGTAGCTGCTTGTTCCCTTTCTGTTTAGAAAATTTTTAGTTGGGCTTCTGTCTCTGCCTCCAACTGCACCAATCTGCTTTCTTCTTTGCCATTTCTGCCTCCTTCTCTGCTTTCTTCTCTGTCATTTCTGCCTCCATTCCTGCCTCCATCTTTGCAATCTCAGCCTCCATTTCTGCTCACTTCCTTGTTATCTCAGCCTCCTTCTTAGCAAAGGAACTTCTTACACTAGCTTCCTCTAATTCTGCCCGGATCTCTATAAGCTTGTCATGCAACGCCAAGCTTCCGTAACGAGAGGTTTTGGAAGATGAAAGCGTATATTTGGTTGAAGTTGATCGATGGGATCTCACTTCTAGCAAATGTGCGATGCGGAGTCCTGCCTTACTCTTAGTGTCTTGTACTAAGGCATCCTTCTCTTGGAGGAGATTCTCTCTCTCTTTCAACTCTGAGGCATCATCAAAATCGGATTCGCTCAGGAAAGTGAGGTACTTTGTAGACAGTCGCTGATAGCGGACATAGGCGTTAGTTAAACGATTCAACGCTGTGGCCAACTTTGGTGCATCATTGCTACAGCACGAAAGAGCTGCTATATAGCGTTCAGTTCTTTGCTATAAATCATCCAAATTGTCACTGAACTCCTCTTTGGTTGCCTCAAAGTTCTCTCTAATCTTGTGTTGGTTTGATAACACGTTTAGATCATACTGTTTTTTCTTCAGTGAACATGGACTCTGCTTGCTCTATATCTGAGTTTTTGGGAGCAGGGTGAGTTTCCATATGCTCAGTGACTGAGAAATCCACGGAGCCCCTTGTGAACATGTTATTCCTGTTTAAGTTGTACTGTCTCTTTAAGAAAGGATTTCAGCTTACTCACTGTGCATATGAAGCCATGTGCATGTAAGATGGCAGTGATTAAATGGCCAAGAGAGGAGAGAAGGCGCTCATAGGTGAGGGTAAACAAATTGATGTCTCTTCCCCCTACCCAGGATGAGTGAAGTTACTCACCTGGTTTGGTTTGCACTGATTGTGGTGCAACCTTAATGGAGGGAGGTTCGAATGGTGGAGGTTGTCTGGGTTGGTGCTGCCGGTAGGTGTCCGAGATGACCCTGGGCGGGGGCCAAACCACCGCTTGGGTAGATATGTGGATATATAAAAAAAGATCTCGTCTGCACTGGATTCGTGCTGTGAGCCGATGGACTTAAGGCGCAAATCACAACCCGAGCTTGGATACGAGATTTTTTTATTTTGAAAAGACGACGCGTTTCGGGGTACTCAGGACCCCTTTATCAAGTCTGAAAAAACATAGTTATTACAGTAGTCTGGGCAGTGTAAATGATCAAAAGTTCATAGTAGTTGGAAGACAGTAGTTAAAATAGTGTGTATACATATGTGCATACATGTACACATACACACATTTATATTTGTGTATATATATAAAAAAAAAAATTGTTGGGTGCATGGATAGATCAATGAATAAAGACAAAAGCATGAACATAATATATATCCATAAGTAGTTGGTTGGTAGCTTCAGTATTTTAGCTAGATGATTGATTAGACAAATATTTAAATAGAGGGTGGAAGTAAAAAAGAGAGATAAAAATGGCTGAAGGATGTAGATAAAATTAATTATATATCTAAAAAGGTAAAAACTAAGAGACAACTAAAAAGCCCTGTTGGGGATATATATAATTGCATCGAATGGTATCGTGATTGTATACAGGTGTGAATATACAGATAGGTAAGAGTACATGGTCTAGGGTGCAAAAAAGGGGAGTCCCTTACATGGGGGAGAATAATAATAATTGTTCTCCCTCATAACGGAACTGTAGTGAGAGAGTAAACTTGCAGTACCTGTATCCTCGGCACCGTGAGCCTGCTGGTACACTCTCCTGGAGGGTCCCTTTCAGTAGGAATACTAGTCAGCGCTGGTGTGGTCAATGAACGGGGTGGCGGGGATAATAAAAAGGATTTTTGGTGAGGTTTGGTTGGTAGAATGAGATAAATGTTTTCGGTCGTGTGTTTTGTTCATGTTCTATAAACGATACATTGATGACCTCATAATCATCTGGAAAGGTAGCAACGAAGAGGCCGAAGCATTCATTTCATATCTCAACACCAACACCTGGAATCTGACCTTCACAGCCAACATCTATATCACTTCAATTGAATATTTAGATCTACTCCTTTTTTTCCGCAATGAAACAAAAACCTTTTTTTTTTAAAAAGTAGACGGAAATAATTATCTTGATTACGGAAGTGCACACTATAGAAAAATAATATACCATACAGCCAGTTCAAACGCATAAGGAGAAATTGCTCGACCAAAGAGGACTTCACCACACAAAGCCAAACTTTACGCAGCAGATTCCTGAAAAAAGGATATCCAAGCAAAATCATTGAGAACGCCTACTCCAGGGCAAATGCCCTAACTCAAGAGAAATGCCTAGTGACCAAAGCCAAACTAAAGGAAATTGAAAACCCCAACCATTATAGAACATCCCTAATCACCACCTACAATTCCAACCATGACCCCCTAAGGGGGAATACTATCGAAACACTGGCATAGCCTAACCAATGATCCGTACCTCAAACCAAAAATACCGCAGAGACCAAAAATCACATTTAGAAAAGCGAAATCCCTAAAAAATATTCTGGCCCCAAGCAAACTAAAGAAAAAGAAAACAACCGTCACCAGCAGGATCAGCTGGTGCCCTGATCCCGTGGGCTGCTTCAAGTGCGGCCACACTCTCAGTAAATGCTGCAGCAACATTTCTAACAAAACCCGAACCTTCAGGAGCAATCACACCGGCGAGGAATTCCATATCAAAAGTTTCATAAATTGTTCCACTTCGTACGTGATATTCCTCTTGGAATGCGAATGTGGTCTGCAGCATGTCGGCCGGACCATCCAGGCCTTAAGAGAACGCATTAATAAACACCGGTCAAACATTACCAAAGGATATCTAAAACACAGCGTCTCTAGACACTACCTGGCTACCCATAACCAGGACCCCTCAAAACTATCCATCACTCCATTGGAACATATTGAGGCCCATCACCCGGATAGATACAGAACTCAATGAAAGCATAGAAAACCAGTGCCTCTAATATTACCACCCCGTGCCTATATGCTCCTTACAGTCTGACTCACCCAAACTAATACTCTTAATTTTTATTTTCATCCTTATTCTTATTTTTAATTCCACCTTATTTTTACTTTTATTTTCAGTTATATCTACCTATCATTATTTTTCACTTTTATTTTATATCTTGTAATTCTATTTCATCTTCAATTTTAATTTCATCTTTATATCCATTTTTATTTTCATCATTTGTATTTGTATTTTTATTTTTTATTATTATTTATTATTATTATTATTATTATTCACATTCATTTCCACATTTATTATTATCATTACCTTTATTTTTATTTATTTTCCTTCATTCAATTGGCACCCTCAAAATTCTGGTCACCACCATTATACAGCTCCAACATCATTATACTATCCCAGCCGTTTTAGCCACGATTATACCCTTTCCATCACACCAGCAACCCCTGTGACAATACCTCCCCTGCCATACTAGCCCCAACAACAGTGAAACACATATTGTTGACATCAGCCGGGCTCCCCAGCCTCCGGCACCAGCGGCCGGCCCCTTCACTGACACACCCCTGCCACACCCCCCTCCCTCCCAGCCCCACCTTAAAACTTTGAAAAAAGCGCGCTCTCTCACACTGCACACCGCACGTGCACCAAGCACATCAGCGCCGCTACAACAGGACACTCTCCAGTATCAATTACCAGGTAAGCATCAATCCTCCTGCGATGCCAGCAGCCTCAACAACGCAAGGTCACTGGCCACAAACACTACCCAGATGGCCCATTACCACATTAACTATATTATTCATCACTATAATCAAACCCCAATATACTGCTGACCACAATATATACCTGCAAATAAGAACATTTCATGTCAACAGGCCAGTAATAACGCCATCACATTAGAACATACTCAGACCATTATATGCTATTATATATATATATATATATATATATATATATATATATATATAATTGTGGGGGTTTAGCTCTTCTCTGGGGGTCATTCTCACAGGTTACTTCACCAGACACGTATATAATGTCCAAACATTGCATTTATTGTGCAACACCAGCAACAAAAAAATGACAAAATAATAAACACTCGCCCGTCCAGGCTCTAACTAAACACAAAGTTTCCTGACTCACCTAGGTCAGAGTTCACACCTTGTGAACTCATGCGGCTTTGTCAGCCAATGTCCCACTTGAGTCTGGCGCCTTAGACCACTCGGCCATCCTGACAAACTCCAGTTAACTGTTTCTTGTGGGGGATTTGGGCTCCGTAGTCTGCCTGACTATGGCTGTGCGACCCTCCCAGGCGTCGCTACGTCCCCCAACTCCAGGCTACCACCCAGCCTCGTGGCCCCTCAGCCTTGCCGGGCTGAGACCACACTCAGAGCCTCCAGGCCTCTGTCACAGTCTCTGTCCCAAGACAACACTTCCCCCTTGCTGACACCCTGGGAGGTGCTTTATGCCAGCCCTTATTATCTCCAGCTTGCCTCACCTGTGGTGGAATAGGGGTGTGGACCGCACTATCCACCCCTTCCTTTCCTCTAAGCTGCGTGAGACCTGTCACTGTCTCACATACCCCCTCCCTTTGTTCAAGCCCGTGAGGGTGAACACCTGCATAACCAAGGGAGGCTGGTGAGAGGGCATCCACCTGGCCTGGACGTGGGGAACAGCCACCCACCCTGCTTTTTGGCTGCTCCCAATAAGAACCGGCCCAGATTGGCTTTACAGCCACACTAAGTAACACAGTGTCAGCAAGCACTAGCTGCTGCTGACACAGAAAATTACCGGTTCTTATTTCACTGAGGCCAGGAACCTCGGTGACACGTACCTTCCCCTTGTTCTGCCAGACCCACGCCAGCAGAGCTTGGTTTATCACCCAAACTAGCCTCTTGCCCAATCTAATCTGCCTAACGGCCTCAAGTGCCCATCTCATGGCCAGATACTCTTTTTTCCTCTTTCCCGGGTGATAATGATGCACTCTTTGATCCCTCTCTCTTTTTTGATCCTCTGGCTCCTGCACATGCGCCTCATGTCTTTTCTTGGACTGCTGCACCTCTTGACTGAACTGTTCCCAGTCATGGTCATGTCCCGACACTTTCTCCTTTGCTTTGCAGGGCTCCTTCAGCAGAGCATGCTTGCACCTACTCACTTCTTTTACGAGCATCTGGGTCACTTCTTCCTTCTTTCCAACAGTAGTTACCCCAGCTACGATGGCAGTTTCAGAGACCTCTGCTCCTTTAGTGGCTTTTTCCACTTTGGCAGCGGCTCCCTTTGGTTTAACTTTGGTCTCTGCAGCACCTGGGGACTTCACGTCAACCAACACATCGGCCTTAACTTTTTCAGCCTTTGTCTTCTCAAAGTCTCCAGTCTCTTTGACCACCTTCTCACCCTTCTCGGACATGGCACCATACACTTGCCCTGTTAATTCCTCCCCCTCTTTCTCACCGAGGCAGGAGGCACCAGGGTCTTCAGCAGACTCCTCGTCTTCTGTCATTTTCTCCAAGGCTCACCCAGGATACTGTTCTCCTTTTGGGGAGGAGTCAGGAGATACAGCCCATCGTAATAGCCCGGATCCAAAAACTGATCGTTCACCTCCTCGTACTTCTTCGCCAGCAGGCTGCTGGCTATTTGGAAGGCCTTGTAGGCAGAGGGGACGTCTTCCAGGCCTGGGCTACACGCTACCACGGGTCTGTGGTCTTCGGCATCCACATCAGCCCCATCAACTGGTTCAGCAGAAGCATCTTCCATCTTCTCTGCCACAGCCAGCACCACAGTGCCACCATCTCCAGTCCCATTTTTAACAGGATCTGGCTTCATGACGTCTTGCAGAGAACTCTCCTCTTCAGGTTTCTCACCTTCCACCTGCTGCTCGAGAGCACCCTTCGATTTCTCCAACTCATCTTTTAAGCTCATGAGATTTTCCGTCTCTGCTCTGAGTTGCTTGTTCAGCCTCTCCAATTCAGCACGCTCATCAAGCGCTTCTTCCAGGGCTCTAGCCAAGGAGAGGGCCTTGGTCTCCTTTTCCCAAGCATCAGTCTGTTTGGTCACATTTTTCACCATATCGAGCCAAGACGTATTTCACTTCAGCTAGGAGCCAGTCAAACTTCTCCTGTTTGCAGCTGTACTGTCGTGTCAGGTCATCTATAACTGCCTGGACATGGGCCTCAGACACTAGGCTGACGTCACCCGACTTAATTCCCATCTCGTCAGATATAACCGTCTGGTTGCTACTAGTAACCACCTTTGTTTCGCAGGACCTTGACATGGTAGCTTCACTCTCTGGCTTGCTATCGGTCACAGCACCTATGTCACCTATACCGCTCGTGTCATTATTAATTCTGACCTCTAGGGGCACCGATGAGCTAATCCCCACCTGGGACACTTCCTTAGTAACCAACCAACATTGTGGAGACTGCATTTCCACCTCTGGTACATGCGGTACACCTTCTAACCCCATCATATTTTCCTGTACTTTCAAACACTGAGCTGGAGCTGGGCTTTGCTCCACACTACTTATATGCATGTCTTCAAACCTTTTGATTAAGTCATATAGCGCTTCATGAAACATAGCAGATGCAGAAAATAAAGTTTCATCATCATTTACATTTTTACCACCAGAGGGCGCTTCTCCCCTGACCACAACCTGCAACGGAAAAGGTATATCACTGTCACCACATATTTCATATGACATATTTTCCTTATGCATTTCCGCACTTTTGTCACCATCACTTTTCACTTGACCAGCACCATTGTTTCCAATGGTCAATATTCTTTCCCCATGCAGGTCAAAGTGCAGCTCTCTTAGATCCTCACTTAAAGGGACAGGTACAGGTTCTGCAGGAGTTTCCTCACTATCTGCAGAAGTGTCTACCTTACCCCATAACAACGACACAATGTCCCAGCCCAACATCGCATCATATATGAACATATTTGTAACATCTGGTCCACAAAACCTAGTTCTTACTGGAGACTCCCCCTCAGTGAGAACCACCTGCACTTGCTCAGGCTCACTAACCATAGAACACTGTGGAGACGGCTTATCTGCACCTAGTACATGTGGAACACCTTCTAGCATTGCCTCACTTTCAATCAACATCCCTGCCACATATACATTTAAGCCAGCAGGGTTACCTCTTTTCCTGATCACAGCCTGCAAGGAAAAAAGGGTGCTATCATTATCACTTAATTTGCATAACTTCACATTTTCATTAGGCAATGCAGATAACTTGGCACCATTGGTTCTAGGTGTCACTTTAGTCCCTTCTGTCACCATAGTCTCACACTCAGGGAGAACCACCGGACAGTTCATGCTAACTCCATGAAAGTCCCTCACATAGTTCTCAGCCACCTGGCTGGCAGGTACCAGGATCACCTGGCTCTCTGCATCCAACAACGCCTGGACTGGACTGCCCTTCTCCACAAGGTCACACATTTGTGTGGCAGTCTCTAGTCCTGGTGTTTTTACACCCACTGGCTCGGCAGATAGCAATTGCTGCCAGCTCATACCACAGCACAGGGCTTCTGAGGTGTTAGGGCACTGGTCAGCAACATGCCCAACCTCCAGATCCCTGCTGCCTGTCACTTTAATTGCTGCATAGGAAACAACTGGAACGCTCTTACCCACAGCAGTCACGGGTTTGGCGCTCCCAACTGCAGTACGCACGTCTCCACAGCAGTCATCTTCCTTATCCAGGATGTTGGGAACCTCCAACCCTTGGTTCCTGGTCACCTGAACACACACAGGCTCCTCAGTGCAGTCGTTGCCATCGGAAACACCTTGACTCCAGTCTCCTTCCGGACAGTCACTCCAGCCACAAACTTTAGGACTCTGTACCCACTGCCAGGGAATACCGGAACGCCTGAGAGTCGCACCGCTCTCCATCTCACTTTCTTCCCGTCGGTTGCCCTTGGCAACGGCATACTTATTTTTTTCCCGCACTCCATTCTCCAGCAAGTTCAGAGCAGCCTCTCCAAGTGCAGCACTTGGCTTCCTCAACAAGGCATTTGTTTCCTGCACCAGCTGCTTCATTACTTTCTCAGTGGCCTCGGTTTTCCGCCAAACCGGTCCACTTCCCCCAGAGGACATCACCTCCATTATGCGAACTTTCCGCCACACCGGACCATCTTTCATCCAGGTCGCCATAAAAAAAAACTTCCACAGGTCAGTCTCTCTCACTGGCTTCTGGCCCTTTAAATCCTGCAAACTTTGCACCACAGAAAATGTCCAGATTAACACCAGCAGTTTTCCAGCAGCCGCTGCTCCTGCAAACTAGCAGGCTTACAGCACTTTTAATTATCAGCAAGGACACCTGCCCGCATCCGACACCAATTGTGGGGGTTTAGCTCTTCTCCGGGGGTCATTCTCACAGGTTACTTCACCAGACACGTATATAATGTCCAAACATTGCATTTATTGTGCAACACCAGCAACAACAAGATGACAAAATAATAAACACTCGCCCGTCCAGGCTCTAACTAAACACAAAGTTTCCTGACTCACCTAGGTCAGAGTTCACACCTTGTGAACTCATGCGGCTTTGTCAGCCAATGTCCCACTTGAGTCTGGCGCCTTAGACCACTCGGCCATCCTGACAAACTCCAGTTAACTGTTTCTTGTGGGGGATTTGGGCTCAGTAGTCTGCCTGACTATGGCCGTGCGACCCTCCCAGGCGTCGCTACGTCCCCCAACTCCAGGCTACCACCCAGCCTCGTGGCCCCTCAGCCTTGCCGGGCTGAGACCACACTCAGAGCCTCCAGGCCTCTGTCACAGTCTCTGTCCCAAGACAACACTTCCCCCTTGCTGACACCCTGGGAGGTGCTTTATGCCAGCCCTTATTATCTCCAGCTTGCCTCACCTGTGGTGGAATAGGGGTGTGGACCGCACTATCCACCCCTTCCTTTCCTCTAAGCTGCGTGAGACCTGTCACTGTCTCACAATATATATATATATATAACATATATATACTTTCGACTGATTGCCCAACAACGTGAGACATACACCTCTCAACACACCAGCCAATAAACAGACAACAAAAACTCAACACAGAACAAAACACATGACCGAAAACATTTATCTCATTCTACCAACCAAACCTCACCAAAAATCCTTTTTATTATCCCCGCCACCCCGTTCATTGACCACACCAGCGCTGACTAGTATTCCTACTGAAAGGGACCCTCCAGGAGAGTGTACCAGCAGGCTCACGGTGCCGAGGATACAGGTACTGCAAGTTTACTCTCTCACTACAAAACACCTATGCATGGTACAACTTCCAGTTTTTAAACAAAAAAATAGCAAGGTCTAGCACTCCTGTCCAGTTGATAGCATTCACTTTGGGTATAAATTCTCAAACAATCGTTCCGTTATGAGGCAGAACAATTATTATTATTCTCCCCCATGTAAGGGACTCCCCTTTTTTTAAATGAAAATGGGATTAGTAGTGCATATGGCAGTAAAAGGCACAGTTCCAAAGCATATCACAGTACAATCCTTTCCCAATAGCAGTGTATGTACAACAACAATGATGGAAGTTTCAGTACTCCCTCTCTAAAGATAATCTCATCAGAACCCCAGTAATATAATGAGGTTAAGCATATCTGCAGTTCCTGGACTGAGGGGTGCAGATATAAGATATGGATGACCAGTCCATCTCCAAGTGTGGTAGGGTGCTTACGCAATATTTCCTCTCATTGCAGCAAAGTTGTTCTGCCATAACAAAGCTTAATACCTTGCTGTCTGATTCTGATGCATGGCCTTATGTACTCTGGACCTCCTAATCTCCTCTTCTCTGGTAGTAGAATCGCTTCCTTGGAGTTGAAGTCTCAGAGACTGAGGTTATCTGAACTATTTTGTACCTAATAGCACTGCATTGATAGGTCAGGGTTAAAGGGCTTCTGTCACCCCACTAAAGTGATTATTTTTTTTGGGCTAGTGAAATTAGTTATATTGCGATATATGACAATATAATTGTGTTACTTACTTTGATCCAGCAGTTTCTGCAAAAAACGAAGTTTTAATATATGTAAATTCGGTCTCTACCAGCAAGTAGGGTGGCTACTTGCTGGTAGCTGCTGCAGAAATCCGCCCCCTCGTCGTGTTGATTGACAGGGCCAGCCGGGATCTCCTCCTCCGGCCAGCCCTGTCGGCATTTCAAAAATCGCGCGCCTGTGTTGATTCGGCGCAGGCGCTCTGAGATGAGGAGGCTCGTCTCCTTAGAACTCCCTCAGTGCGCCTGCGCCGATGACATCACCGAAATAGAAGACGTCATCAGCGCAGGCGCACTGAGGGAGTGCTGAGGAGACGAGCCTCCTCATCTCAGAGCGCCTGCGCCGAATCAACACAGGCGCGCGATTTTTTAAATGCCGACAGGGCTGGCCGGAGGAGGAGATCCCGGCTGGCCCTGTCAATCAACACGACGAGGGGGCGGATTTCTGCAGCAGCTACCAGCAAGTAGCCGCCCTACTTGCTGGTAGAGACCGAATTTACATATGATAAAACTTCGTTTTTTGAAGAAACTGCTGGATCAAAGTAAGTAACACAATTATATTGTCATATATCGCAATATAACTAATTTCACTAGCCCAAAAAAAAAATATCACTTTAGTGGGGTGACAGAAGCCCTTTAAAATTCTTGATGCAGTCCTTTTTAGATTGCCAGGAGATTGACCTGTCTACTTTTTTGGTTATACGGGTTTGCAAGCTAGCTGTGCTAGAGAGATGGCCTGTGTTGCTGGAGCTCCTCAGAGTTAGGTCTGAGTTTCAGAAAACCATCATCTCTGAAACTACAACTACTCAAGCAAGCTATTCCTAAACTAGAAGGTCCCCAATCTGCTACGTCGTGCATTGTTAGTCATACAGTAAGCTATTGTGCACGTTAATGGCAGAGACAGATTTTGCTGCTGTTAAAGAGAATATCACACCCTTCCACACTTTGCGATGGTTTGGCCAGCCATGTCTTAAATCTGTACCCCTCAGTCAGGAATTACAGAACCTATACCTTTTACCTAAATTTCCTGCCTAAGGTTTTGCAGAGAGACAGACTTTTGAAAGATTGCGAGGAGTGCCACAAACCCCACCATTGTTACTGTCCATACATTGCTATTGAGTAAGAACTGCACTGGGATTTGTTTGGGACTATACCTTGATACTTTTGGGTGTACTACTACTCCTATTCGCCACTTATTTATTTTCTACAACTGACCCGGTCACTGAATCCAGTTGCCTATAATGATGAAGCAGAGAGCCATCTCCGGTATCGGCTCCCTGCTCCATCATTCTTCCCCCTGCCGACTCTTTACACCTCTGGTCTGTGCGGGGGGTGGGGATGGCTGCAGTCAGCCTTGGCTCCTCCTCCTCCACAGACCAGAGCAGCTGATGTCCTGCTGGTGCTGCTGCTAAGAACAAGGTGAGTATGTGGAGTTTATTTGTTTTTACTTTCTGTGAGGGGGCACATAACTGGGCATATTACTGGTGGAACAGCTGGGCATAATTCTGTGAGGGGTCACATAACTGGGCATATTACAGGGGCACAGCTGGGCATAATTCTGTGAGGGGTCACATAACTGGGCATATTACTGGGGGCACAGCTGGGCATAATTCCGCAAGGGGGCACATAACTGGGAATACTACTGGGGTCACAACTGGGCATAATTCCGTGAGGGTGGCACATAACTGGGCATAATACTGGGAGCACAGATGGGCATAATTCCGTGAGGGGGCACATAACTGGGCATATTACTGGGGGCACAGCTGGGAATAATTCTGTGAGGGGGCACATAACTGGGCATATTATTGTAAATTGTGCATTCTGCACAGCAAGAATCCTAGGGAGCCATGGCGTGAGAGTACAAGGCAGAAATTAATTTTTGGGAGAAGTAATAGTGCCTAGGTATCTTCCAGAGAGGCAAAGCGCACACCATCAGTTCCCTAAAGGCAGCAGACTGTACTAAATGGTACAGCAGTGACTGCACCGCCAACAACTTAGCCAGGTGAGAATTAAGCTTGCACACCAGTGAACTGCGGTGCGTGTAGGGTTGTTTCCTGGCAACGCATTCTGTAATCGATGGCTGACAAGGAGGATTCTAAATTGGAGAGGATCTCTGATCCTCATGTGGAGGTCTGATTTGAGAATCTGATGAAAAATATTTATTTCTTATTTACCTGTTTTAAAACCTGGTCTTACCATCAGGTGTGTCCTATTTCTTTTTTCCAGTTGGACCGCGCTGCTCCAGAAGGCAGGAAAAACACTCCTTCCAATAATCCGTGGATATAGGGAAAGCAAAAGGCCACAGAAAACAGCAGAGTCTCCGCTCATTCGCCTCTATCAGACACCAAAGGATAGCCACAATAGTGAAATACCATCACATAAATGGAATAACAGTATGTAACCGTACGTAACGGTTTATGTGATGGCATTTCACTATTGTGGCTATCCTTTGGTGTCTGACAGAGGCAAATGAGTGGAGACTCTGCTGTTTTCTGTGGCCTTTTGCTTCCCTATATCCACGGATTATTGGAAGGAGTCTAAAGTGGTGTTTTTCCTGCCTTCTGGAGCAGCGTGGTCCAACTGGAAAAAGGATTGAGATTTCTGTGAACTGTACCCACTTCACGATTGGGACCTGCGATGCAGAAAAAGGCAACGTACCAGAGACTATTTTATTTATTTATTTATATTAGGTGCATCACAGTGGCTTCACACTAGGTGAAGTTTCTCCACACACATCATCTCCAGTCAATGCCAATGATCTGCTGAACACCAGGACTGGACCACATTAAAGGAGAAGTTTCCAGACTGGATGTTGGCTCAGGCTCCTCAGGTCACTCTACATTACTGTAGATGACCTCAAAAAGGATTCTTTACGGTAAGAGCACTGAGACTATGGAACTCTGTGCCTGAGGAGGTGGTGATGGTGAGTACAATAAAAGAATTCAAGAGGGGCCTGGACGTATTTCTGGAGTGTAATAATATTACAGATAATAGCTACTAGAGAGGGGTCGTTGTGGTTCGTAAGTGGGTAAAATTGGCTTGTACCTCAGTTTTTTTTTTTTTTGCCTTCCTCTGGATCAACTTGAAGGATGACGGGCCGAAATGGATGGACAGATGTATTTTTTCGGCCTTACATATACTATGTTACTATGTTACATACATAAGGTTTGGAGGACATGGCAGAGCAGGATAATCAGTGTCTTTCCTCCCACCGCTCCTTTGGGATTCAGGTCAAGGAACAGACAGTATCAGGCAAGTTGTAGAACCCTGAAGACTGCCACATGGCTGTGAGTGCAGGCTCTGAATGAAATGCATAGGAGAGGGAGGAGGACCATTGTTCCTTGCCCCCTCCACTCCAGGAAAAAGATGCAAGTTTTAATAGCAAGCCTGGCAGGAGGTAGAAAAATGTTTAACAAAAAATAAAAATATGTAATTTAATAATTGGCTCAATGCCCGGCATAAGATGATGTCAGGCGCATACTTAAACCTTTTAAAAGGGATGGTCCAATGGAAAATATTCTACATTTATCAAATCAGGACCTTTAATAATTGCATGTGATTAAAAATTTACTTAATAAAATCTATCTGCATAGTGTCTCCTGTTTGTTCTTTTCTTTATTTCTCTGTCCACCTCGTCGAGGTGGACACACATGCTCAGTTCCATCCTTGGAAAAATAAATAAATAGAACATGTCCTATTCTTGTCCGTTTTGCAGACAAGAATAGGTATCTCTTTCAGAATGCACACGGACGCCATATATGTTTTGAAGATCCGCAATTTGCAGACCTGAAAACGCTGCACGGTCATGTGCATGAGCCCTTACAAAGAGATTTTAAGTTACTATATGATGTCTGATTTTCATTTTTACATTAATCATGGGATTACCTCTTTAAGTACAGTCTCAACGGCAAACGGCAACTCATACCTAAAAATGTAGCAGACACCATGTACTCACCATTGCCTTGCAAAAAATCTTCAAGTAATTCTGGGAAGCTCTGGGAATCTTTATAGAGGCAGATCATTTTGTTAAAATAAAACAAAGACACTACAATGTCCTTAGGGTTCCTTATAATGTATATGATCTATTAGAATGAATTAGCAAATGTCAATACATAGCAGTTCAGCATACTGAAATGTGTGGTTATCATGTATTTTAAAACGTACCTGCCATTTCTTTAAACACTTGACATAGCAGAAGTTTAAGACTACTTTCACATACGCGTTTTGCATTCCAGTTTTGAGATCCGGCAGAGGATCTCAAAACCGGGGCAAAACGCTTCCCAATTCATTAGGGACAAAACAAAACAAACCAGATCAGGATGCATTACCTTCCGATTTGTTCAGTTTATTGACCGGACACAAAACTACTACAAACAAAAAAAAATGGATCCAACACCCATTGATTTACACGGAAAGCACCATGCCCCAGTTTTTTGACAAATCTTAGATTTTTTATTAAGCAGAAGAAATTTGTGAAACAGATCAGGGAGAATTCAGTGAGAAATTAATTAAAACAGCTCGTGTATTGGCAGCCAAACAGGAAATTTCATGCAAAAAAATCATAAAAACAAAGAATATAGCATGGGGGTACTGATGATCTGTCCAGAAACCAGTCTTAGTCCTGTCCAACAACTCTATACTTTGCTGCCTGATTGTTCCCAAGCTCCACTTAACCAAATATGATTATTCATGATTCTGTCTTGCATACGGACTTGACAGCAACAAGCACTGACAACCACACTAGGTATTGTGGGGATCCGCTCTAATAGGCAGTGGTAGCGAGTGCAGTATAGATGCAAAACAGACCGGTCTTGGTGTAAAACACAATGCTTCGTTTATTCACACGGTGCATACAAGTGAAAGACGATGCAGTTCGTAGGGAGGGTGGTCACACACAACAGCAAAATAATAGTTCAATCACAGCAAGTCCCTGAATGGGCCCCAAACCTGCTGCAGGCTACTTGATGCCTGTTTCCGTCACATAAAGCAAAGTCTATTTAAAGCCAGGAGTAATGTCACAATTTTCTCCTTGGTGAAGTAAGTCCCTGGGTCCGGTTTCTAGCCACGGAACTCGGATCCCTCCTGGCTTCAGCTGCAGGTTCCCACACACTCCTTTACAGGCCTCAGCACACAGCCCAGCTCACCTCCACTTCTCACTCTCACAGCCAGAGAACAAAGAATTTCCACATTGCGCTTCACACCCTTGCTGCTGGTCGGGTTTTAACCCTTCCCTGCAAAACCCCCCTGGACCGTTGGGAGACAGGCACCCCCCCCCCGATCATCTGCCTGCTCCCAGTAAGAGCCGGCCAGGATCCGCTGTGTTAACAGCATAACTGCTGCAAAATGCACTTTTCCGGCTCTTACTCCACCGGGGCCAGGACCCCCGGTGGCACGTACATCCCGTCTACCACCACCCTAGGTACTCTCCTACAGTATGCAAAAGTAAGCTCCAGCTCACCTGTGCCTTCTCTGTACCAGATGTGCGCGGTTGTAGTCCGAATTGTGACCTTTTGCGATCCACAAAGTAAAAACCAGCACTGTTCCTTGGCGATCCTTTATCGCTATGGCGATCCTTTATTCTTGAGTACAGCAAGCACATACAAATAATCACAGCACCAACTGTAAATGCATTCCGGACAAACTACATGTCCTTAATTACAAACACAAATTTTGTAATGATGAAGGACATGTAGTTCGTCCGAAATGTGTTTACAGTAGGAGTGTCATAATTACAGTATTTGTATGTGCTCTAGAGTAAAGGATCGTTACAGCTTTTAAGAATGGTACTGTTTTTTACTTTGTCAACCACACAAGATAACTACAAAGTTGTAAGTTTTACAAAAAGTGATTTCAGTGTTAGTGTCATAAGTGCTAAAATCTTTCACTTAAAAACTACATTTTTATATTTCATGTTAACTAATTTTACATACCTTAGCTTTGGATGTGAAGTAAGATTTAGCAAAAATATGGAATGGCAAGTGAGAAGTAAGCACCCTTGGAGAAACGACATCCTTAATCTGTGACTGCCCTTCTATTGTTTCATACCATGGAGATCTGAGCCAGATAGGAATAGATTTGCTCCAGGTAGGGTCTCCATTGGTCCTCAGTAAACTTAATATCTCTATCATCCAGTTTGTGCCTGTAAAAACAAAATTATTTGATAATATATGGTGTAGTTGGTATCACAAACTTTTTTTTTTTTTTTCTTTTTTACTGTTCATTGGGTGCAATTTATCTTGAACCAAATATGAAGCCAAGAGTAAAGGTAAAGAAGGATTGAAAGAGTGTATTGCCCAGTTGGTACCCCACTTAACCACTTCAGCCCCGCTAGGTGAAACCCCCTTCATGACCAGAGCACTTTTTACACTTTGGCACTACACTCCTTTCACCGTTTATCGCTCGGTCATGCAACTTACCACCCAAATGAATTTTACCTCCTTTTCTTCTCACTAATGGAGCTTTCATTTGGTGGTATTCTATTGCTGCTGACATTTTTACTTTTTTTGTTATTAATCAAAATGTAACGATTTTTTTGCAAAAAAATGACATTTTTCACTTTCAGCTGTAAAATTTTGCAAAAAAAACGACATCCATATATAAATTTTTCGCCAAATTTATTGTTCTACATGTCTTTGATAAAAAAAAAATGTTTGGGCAAAAAAAAAATGGTTTGGGTAAAAGTTATAGCATTTACAAACTATGGTACAAAAATGTAAATTTCCGCTTTTTGAAACAGCTCTGACTTTCTGAGCACCTGTCATGATTCCTGAGGTTCTACAATGCCCAAACAGTAGAAAACCCCCACAAATGACCCCATTTCGGAAAGTAGACACCCTAAGGTATTCGCTGATGGGCATAGTGAGTTCATAGAACTTTTTATTTTTTGTCACAAGTTAGCGGAAAATGATGATGATTTTATATATTTTTTTTTTCTTACAAAGTCTCATATTCCACTAACTTGCGACAAAAAATAAAAAATTCTAGGAACTCGCCATGCCCCTCACGGAATACCTTGGGGTGTCTTCTTTCCAAAATGGGGTCACTTGTGGCGCAGTTATACTGCCCTGGCAATTTAGGGGCCCAAATGTGTGAGAAGAACTTTGCAATCAAAATGTGTAAAAAATGACCGGTGAAATCCAAAAGGTGCACTTTGGAATATGTGCCCCTTTGCCCACCTTGGCAGCAAAAAAGTGTCACACATCTGGTATTGCCGTACTCAGGAGAAGTTGGGGAATGTGTTTTGGGGTGCCATTTTACATATAACCATGCTGGGTGAGAGAAATATCTTGGCAAAAGACAACTTTTCCTATTTTTTTATACAAAGTTGGCATTTGACCAAGATATTTCTCTCACCCAGCATGGGTATATGTAAAATGACACCCCAAAACACATTCCCCAACTTCTCCTGAGTACGGCGATACCAGATGTGTGACACTTTTTTGCAGCCTAGATGCGCAAAGGGGCCCAAATTCCTTTTAGGAGGGCATTTTTAGACATTTGGATCCCAGACTTCTTCTCACACTTTCGGGCCCCTAAAAAGCCAGGGCAGTATAAATACCCCACATGTGACCCCACTTTGGAAAGAAGACACCCCAAGGTATTCAATGAGGGGCCTGGCGAGTTCCTATAAATTTTTTATTTTTTGCATAAGTTAGCGGAAATAGATTTTTTTTGTTTTTTTTCTCACAAAGTCTCAATTTCCGCTAACTTAGGACAAAAATTTCAATCTTTCATGGACTCAATATGCCCCTCAGCGAATACCTTGGGGTGTCTTCTTTCCGAAATGGGGTCACATGTGGGGTATTTATACTGCCCTGGCTTTTTAGGGGCCCTAAAGCGTGAGAAGAAGTCTGGAATATAAATGTCTAAAAATGTTTACGCATTTGGATTCCGTGAGGGGTATGGTGAGTTCATGGGAGATTTTATTTTTTGACACAAGTTAGTAGAATATGAGACTTAGTAAGAAAAAACAAAAACAAAAAAAAAATTCCGCTAACTTGTGCCAAAAAAATGTCTGAATGGAGCCTTACAGGGGGGGGTGATCAATGACAGGGGGGGTGATCAATGACAGGGGGGTGATCAATGACAGGGGGGTAATCACCCATATAGACTCCCGGATCACCCCCCTGTCATTGATCACCCCCCTGGTAAGGCTCCATTCAGACGTCCGTATAATTTTTACGGATCCATGGATCGGATCCGCAAAACACATGCGGACGTCTGAATGGAGCCTTACTGGGGGGTTATCAATGACAGGGGGTGATCAGGGTGATCACCCCCCTGTCACTGATCACCCCCCCTGTAAGGCTCCATTCAGACATCCGCATGATTTTTTACGGATCCATGGATACATGGATCGGATCCACAAAACACATGCGGACGTCTGAATGGAGCCTTACAGGGGGGTTATCAATGACAGGGGGTGATCAGGGTGATCACCCCCCTGTCACTGATCACCCCCCCTGTAAGGCTCCATTCAGACATCCGCATGATTTTTTACGGATCCATGGATACATGGATCGGATCCACAAAACACATGCAGACGTCTGAATGGAGCCTTACAGGGGGGTTATCAATGACAGGGGGTGATCAGGGTGATCACCCCCCTGTCACTGATCACCCCCCCTGTAAGGCTCCATTCAGACATCCGCATGATTTTTTACGGATCCATGGATACATGGATCGGATCCACAAAACACATGCGGACGTCTGAATGGAGCCTTACAGGGGGGTTATCAATGACAGGGGGTGATCAGGGTGATCACCCCCCTGTCACTGATCACCCCCCCCTGTAAGGCTCCATTCAGACATCCGCATGATTTTTTACGGATCCATGGATACATGGATCGGATCCACAAAACACATGCGGACGTCTGAATGGAGCCTTACAGGGGGGTTATCAATGACAGGGGGTGATCAGGGTGATCAGGGTGATCACCCCCCTGTCACTGATCACCCCCCTGTAAGGCTCCATTCAGACATCCGCATGATTTTTTACGGATCCATGGATACATGGATCGGATCCACAAAACACATGCGGACGTCTGAATGGAGCCTTACAGGGGGGTTATCAATGACAGGGGGGGATCAGGGTGATCACCCCCCTGTCACTGATCACCCCCCCTGTAAGGCTCCATTCAGACATCCGCATGATTTTTACGGATCCATGGATACATGGATCGGATCCACAAAACACATGTGGGCGTCTGAATGGAGCCTTACAGGGGGGTGATCAATGACAGGGGGGTGATCAGGGAGTGTATATGGGTGATCACCCGCCTGTCATTGATCACCCCCTGTAAGGCTCCATTCAGACGTCCGCATGTGTTTTGCGGATCCGATCCATGTATCCATGGATCCGTAAAAATCATGCGGACGTCTGAATGGAGCCTTACAGGGGGGTGATCAATGACAGGGGGGTGATAAATGACAGGGGGTGATCAGGGAGTGTATATGGGTGATCACCCCCCTGTAAGGCTCCATTCAGACGTCCGCATGTGTTTTGCGGATCCGATCCATGTATCCATGGATCCGTAAAAATCATGCGGACGTCTGAATGGAGCCTTACAGGGGGGTGATCAATGACAGGGGGGTGATCAATGACAGGGGGTGATCAGGGAGTGTATATGGGTGATCACCCGCCTGTCATTGATCACCCCCCTGTAAGGCTCCATTTAGACGTCCGTATGCGTTTTGCGGATCCAATCCATGTATCCGTGGATCCGTAAAAATCATACGGACGTCTGAACGGAGCCTGACAGAGGGGGTGATCAATGACAGGGCGGTGATCAATGACAGGGGGGTGATCAGGGAGTTTATATGGGGTGATCATGGGTGATCAGGGGTTTATAAGGGGTTAATAAGTGACGGGGGGGGGGGGTGTAGTGTAGTGTAGTGTAGTGTGGTGTTTGGTGCGACTGTACTGACCTACCTGAGTCCTCTGGTGGTCGATCCTAACAAAAGGGACCACCAGAGGACCAGGTAGGAGGTATATTAGACGCTGTTATGAAAACAGCGTCTAATACACCTGTTAGGGGTTAAAAAATTCGGATCTCCAGCCTGCCAGCGAACGATCGCCGCTGGCATGCTGGAGATCCACTCGCTTACCTTCCGTTCCTGTGAGCGCGCGCGCCTGTGTGCGCGCTTTCACAGGAAATCTCGCGTCTCGCGAGATGACGCGTATATGCGTGACTGTGCGCCAGCCTGCCACCTCCGGAACGCGAATCTGCGTTAGGCGGTCCGGAGGTGGTTAATTAGCTAGAATCATGTCAACCTCTCAAATTCTCTGCTCTGTAGTAGTGTTGATCAAGCATGCTCGGCCGAACACCAGTTTGGCTCAAGCATCGTGATGCTCAGCACATCGTGGTGTTCGGCCGTATACCCTGTGTGCTCGAGCTCTATGCTCAAGTCTCCTTCCCGCACATTTGTTGGCTGCTACGCATCTAATAAACGCGCAGGTAAGTACTGCCACTCACTGTAATGTTGTAGCCATGTTGGTTACTGGCATTACAGTGTTTGGCTGGCCGGAACGCGTCATCGGGTGCTATAAAGCACACGATGACACATGGTTCGGCCAGTCTTAGTCAGGCAGAGATGTGCTGTAGAAAGGACAGATAGTGTAGGGAATTGAATTACATTTTTTGGGTTAGGCAGGGTTGGTGTTAGAGACCCAAAAGTCCTTTTAAGCACTATTGTTGTGTCTGGCAGCAATATATATTATTAGCTCAACCTGCGGTAAATAGCGTGCAATTGTTTGGCCGCTGCATTATCTGCGCTACATCTCCTGTGTAACAGGTGCGCAGCCTAAAAACATCTGTGACATCCAGTGTACTTTTTCTGTAGACGGTGTCTGCTGAAGACAGTGACATTACCTGCGCTACATCTTCTGTATAACGTATGCGCATCCTAAAAATATCTGTGACATCCAGTGTACTTTTTCCATAGACGCTGCGGACAGCGACTATATGTGCGCTACATCTCCTGTTTAATGTGTGCACATACTAAAAATACAAACCGGATTCCAAAAAAGTTGGGACACTAAACAAATTGTGAATAAAAACTGAATGCAATGATGTGGAGATGGCAAATGTCAATATTTTATTTGTAATAGAACGTAGATGACAGATCAAACGTTTAATCCGAGTAAGTGTATCATTTTAAAGGAAAAATACGTTGATTCAAATTTTCACAGTGTCAACAAATCCCCAAAAAGTTGGGACAAGTAGCAATAAGAGGCTGGAAAAAGTACATTTGAGCATAACGAAGAGCTGGAAGACCAATTAACACTAATTAGGTCAGTTGGCAACATGATTGGGTATAAAAAGAGCTTCTCAGAGTGGCAGTGTCTCTCAGAAGCCAAGATGGGTAGAGGATCACCAATTCCTACAATGTTGCGCAGAAAGATAGTGGAGCAATATCAGAAAGGTGTTACCCAGCGAAAAATTGCAAAGACTTTGCATCTATCATCATTAACTGTGCATAACATCATCCGAAGATTCAGAGAATCTGGAACAATCTCTGTGCGTAAGGGTCAAAGCCATAAAACCATACTGGATGCCCGTGATCTCCGGGCCCTTAAACGACACTGCACCACAAACAGGAATGCTACTGTAAAGGAAATCACAGAATGGCCTCAGGAATACTTCCAGAAACCATTGTCAGTGAACACAATCCACCGTGCCATCCGCCGTTGCCAGCTGAAACTCTACAGTGCAAAGAAGAAGCCATCTCTAAGCAAGATCTACAAGCTCAGGCATTTTCACTGGGCCAGGGATCATTTAAAATGTAGTGTGGCAAAATGGAAGACTGTTCTGTGGTCAGACGAGTCACGATTCAAAGTTCTTTTTGGAAATCTGGGACGCAATGTTATCCGGACCAAAGAGGACAAGGACAACCCAAGTTGTTATCAACGCTCAGTTCAGAAGCCTGCATCTCTGATGGTATGGGGTTGCATGAGTGCGTGTGGCATGGGCAGCTTGCATGTCTGGGAAGGCACCATCAATGCAGAAAAATATATTCAGGTTCTAGAACAACATATGCTCCCATCCAAACGTCATCTCTTTCAGGGAAGACCCTGCATTTTTCAACAAGATAATGCCAGACCACATTCTGCATCAATCACAACATCATGGCTGCGTAGGAGAAGGATCCGGGTACTGAAATGGCCAGTCTGCAGTCCAGATCTTTTACCTATAGAGAACATTTGGCGCATCATACAGAGGAAAGTGCAACAAAGAAGGCCCAAGACGATTGAACAGTTAGAGGCCTGTATTAGACAAGAATGGGAGAGCATTCCTATTTCTAAACATGAGAAACTGGTCTCCTCGGTCCCCAGACGTCTGTTGAGTGTTGTAAGAAGAAGGGGAGATGCCACACAGTGGTGAAAATGGCCTTGTCCCAACTTTGTGGGGATTTGTTGACACCTATGAAATTCTGATTCAACATATTTTTCCCTTAAAATGGTACATTTTCTCAGTTTAAACTTTTGTTCCGTGATTTATGTTCTATTCTGAATAAAATATTAGAAGTTGGCACCTCCACATCATTGCATTCAATTTTATTCACGATTTGTATAGTGTACCAACTTTTTGGAATCCGGTTTGTATTTGTGACATCCAGTGTACTTTTTCCGTAGACGGTGTCCGCTGCGGACAATTAAATTACCTGCGCTACATCTCCTGTTTAACGTTTGCGCATCCCAAATAGCTGTGACATTCCCTGTCATTTTTTATTAGCCGCTGGTGACAGCAACGACATTGCCTGCGCTACATCTCCTGTATATTGCTTGCGCATCATAAATATCAGTGATATTCTCTGTAATTTTTATTAGCCGCTGGTGACAGCAGCGACATTACCTGCGCTACATCTCCTGTATAACGTTTGCGCATCCCAAATAGCTGTGACATTCCCTGTAATTTTTTTGTAGTGTTGATCGCGAATATTCTAATCGCGAATTTTTAGCACAAATATTGGCACTTCCAGAATTTGCAAATATCTAGAATATAGTGCTATATTATTATTATTATTTATCATTAAAGCGCAATTCATTCCATAGCGTTGTACATATGATAAGCGATATACATATGTAACATCCCAGAGTTATGTTACAAAAACTCTTTTACCCCACTACACCGTTGACACTTTTGCCATTACCACACAGAGACATTACACCACTCTTGCATTCCTGGCCTGGTACGTGAGTTACAACACCTTAAAGGGCCCTGTGTTAGTACCCTGCGCACGCTGCAATTGGCGTCACGAACAAAACCATAGACTATTATACCCATATCCTGCCCCACTGCATAATTGGCGACTGTGTAACTGCACCCACGGTCCGGCTCATGGCAATTAAAGTGGCGTCACTGGAACAGGATTCAAATTTAATTGTGTGCCATAACAGGATCGGATTGAATTGTGTGCCTATCCCTGCCAACCGGATCCAACTGTGTGCCAGCAGAACCAGATCCAACTGAGTGCCTCAACAGAATTAAATTGCATGTTTTACAGTACTGCAAGAACTGAGAGTTGTGCCAAAACCCTGAAAATGGACTTTATTACTTTTATTGCGGGACCAGAAAACACTGCATTGTGAGCGTCAGCACTACAAGGGTTAATCAGCCATTTTTCCCTCATGGCTCAGTGTCTTCATGGCTCTCAAGAGCGCGAGAATTATGACTACGCCCCCCTAGAAGCAGGAACTCTCAATCCTGCCTACCAAGAACTTTGCAATGCGAGCCAAGGGAGTGCAGACTCCTCCCTCTGGGCTCCACCCTCATTTCCTGCACTGATTGTGACAGAGGAGCCAAGGAAGATGGCGCAGCCCCCAAAGCCAAAGTAGGACCAGATGGCGGACCCCGGAAGCTGTGAGTTCCTTAACTGGTGGCGAGAGGGCCGTCGCTGCTCAAACAAAGATGGCCACCGTTCCTGAACCCGCTCCACGGATGAAGACGTCCTATCTCCAGTCCGGACCCCGGAGGCTGTGGATCCCTCTGCGATGGCAGAACGCACAGACGAGACGTCCCCCAAGATGGCCGCCAGCGTCAAGCCTGCTCCTGCGGATACCACCGCCAGCCAAGCTGCCCAGGCCCCGAACATACCTGCATCACCAATGGCATCTGCAGCTTCGGAGACGGCCCTGATGATGTCACCTATCACGAAGGTCCACGCTCACCACCAGGAGGCATCGGAACTGGCCACCTGGCCGCAACATCAGGTAGGAGCAGTCGCACTCTTTGAGGCCTAGGCCCGGTCCGAAGCTGCCCCTGCACCGCTCCCTGTGGGTCCCGATACCCCTGATAGGCCAAAGCCTGCTCCACCATGCACACATACTGGTGCGGCGGAGGCGGCCGGAACTTCCACTCCGCCGCCCAGAACCAACACCTCCAGAGCAGGACGCCTCAATCCTGAGGTCCCCATAGTGATCCCTGAAATCCCTGCGGCTCCAGCGTTACAGGTGGGGCAAATAAATAACTCTGTCCTGACTTTCAATCCCAGAGTGCAACCCTACGTACTGCCCTGCAAGCTGTCCCATGCACCCTCAGTTTGCCTACCAGAGCCCCTTCAGCTGGAGGTTTTGTCCACCTCTGCACCGGCTAGGGATCCCGGCTTTCAGCATGTCACAGCTGCATTCAACAGGCTTACTGCTCAGCCAATTCCAAAAGACACCACAAGAGGGCAGTCCGTATACAGTCAAGTATTCAATGTGAACCTAATGCACTTATTGTGATGATTGCACTTAACCAGAAATGTAGCAACTTACTTTAGTATGACTTACTTTTCAGCTCTTGTTCTCTCACTCCTCTATACGGACTGCCTTTATGCAGATGCTTAATACTAATGGCCTACATCTGGAGTCATATATCCCGGGTACCCAGGGTAGGACCAAGTGGTGAGTCCTGGCAGGTCGAGTAACTACACGGGTAACCCCGCTGCTTGGGGAATGGTTAGAAGTCATAGACCCCTCCTTCATGCTTGTTCTATGTTCAGGATTGCTCCCATCCTGAAGTGTTTCTTCCAGGAGTTTAATGGGATTATACTACCCTCCTCCTGTGACATTGCCAGAAGTGCATGGAGATGCTAAATTCCTCCACTTCTGAGCCTTTGCCTAAGGTATGGTACCTCAAGCCTTAGAACTACATTTAGCTACCCATAGTCACCATAGTGATCATGCTATAAGCCACCCTTTCATTTGCGGGCATTCCCTTACATAATGGCGGGATTACAGAGTAAAGACACCCCCATGCTTTCTTTGGTGTTTACAGAGCTCATAACACTACAAAGTCAGTCAGTAATGTTTGCTTAGTGCAGTATTTGGTTCACTGGTTATACTGAGAGAGAGAAAATGTTACTTAGGACACCGTACTCATGCGGGCAGGAACCTTGGGATAGCCGTTATATGTTTTGTCTATGTATGTCTTATGTGTATTACATGCAGCACTTTGTATTAATTGGGTACCCCAGGGCTGGTTCTTCTCCCGCCTAAGCATAAGCTGAGGGTGGCTTAACTCGAAGTAAGGGGGAATGTAACATTCCAGAGTTATGTTACAAAAACTCTTTTACCCCGCTACAATCTCTTAAGTGTATTCACACTGTGTGTCATCTTGTGTAATTTCATGTAATTTCCTCACAGATGTGCATTCTAATCCTTGTTAAATATATATTGCTGTAATTCTCTATGTTCACCAGCAGGTGGCAGCAATGTGTTCTGGCAAGGACTTAGTGTCTGTTTAGTGTCATATATGCTGTGAAGATACGAGATGTGCAGCACCTGAAACTACGGATACTGGAAGCCTGTGCTAGCATTTCTCCTGCGGTGTTGCTATCAGTGTGTGAAGAGTGGGAGAAGAGGGTTGCATTGACAATCCAACGCAATGGGCAGCACATTGAACACATTTTATAAGTGGTCAGAAACTTGTAAATAACCATTGTTTTTCTTGTGAAATTCCCAATAAGTTTGATGTGTCACATGACCCTCTTCCTATTGAAAAAACAAAAGTTGGATTCAAAATGTCCAACTTCAAAATGGCCACCATGGTCACCACCCATCTTGAAAAGTTTCCCCCCTCACATATACTAATGTGCCACAAAAAGGAAGTTATTATCACCAACCATTCCCATTTTATTAAGGTGTATCCATATAAATGGCCCACCCTGTATATTCCTGCCACACATTGCCAATACCTGCTGGGACACAAGTCTAATGCTGTATCTCGCATGGATGAAAGCTGCATTTAGTAAAGACAAGTTTGAACTTTACTAAATGTCTGGATCTCAATTACTGCTACCAAATCCCTCAATTACTCCTACTAGCACAACACTCAATTTATTGCAAGTGAGCCAGGATCCAGGAGTCCAGCCGTACCAAGGTAGGAGACACCGTTGACACTTTTGCCATTACCACACAGAGACATTACACCACTCTTGCATTCCTAGACTGGTACGTGAGTTACAACACCTTAAAGGGCCCTGTGTTAGTACCCTGCGCACGCTGCAATTGGCATCACGACCAAACCATAGACTATTATACCCATATCCTGACCCACTGTATAATTGGCGCCCGTGTGACGGCACCTACGGTCTGGCTCATTGCACATACATAAAACAGACAATTGCTCTAAGCATAAACAAGATGAGTTACAAAATGGTACAGAAGGAGAGAGGACCCTGCCCGTGAGGACTTACAATCTATATAGTATGGGAGAAGGACACAGTAGGTGAGGGGGAAGTTGGTCATGGCAGTATAGAGGCAGCAGGGTCACTGGTTGTAGGCTTGTCTGAAGAGGTGGGTTTTCAGGTTTCTTTTGAAGGATTCCATTGTAGGTGAGAGTCTGATATGTCGGGGTAGCGAGTTCCAGAGTGTGGGGGATGCACAGAGGCGATTGTGGAAAGAGGTGATAAGAAGAGAGGAGAGAAGGAGGTCTTGTGAGGATCGTAGATCGCGTATGGGAATGTTTATCGGGAAAGTAGCTCAGAGATGTAGGGAGGGGACAGGTTGCGGACGGCCTTGTATTTATTTGTTAGTATTTTGAACTGAATTTGCTGGGCAATGGGGAGTGAGTGAAGGGATTGGCAGAGGGGAGAGGCAGAGGAGTAACAGGGTGAGAGGTATATTAGTCGGGCAGCAGAGTTGAGGATAGATTGGAGGGGTGCGAGAATGCTAGATGGAAGGCCACAGAGGAGAGTGTTGCAGTAGTCTACGGAATGAGACGAGGAGGTGGTGTGAGAGTGGAAGACGCTAAACGTCCGGTCTGTGAGGTATGATGTAATCCAGGAGAGGGCCAGGTCAATGTGCCAAGAGATGAGAGAGTTTGCAACAGAAGGGAGTGGTCGACAGTGTCAAAGGCAGAGGACAGGGCAAGGAGAAGGAGGACAGAGTAATGTTTTTTGGTTCTGGCTGTTAGTAGGTCATTGGTGACTTTGGTAAGGGCACTCTCAGTCGAGTGGTGGGGTCGGTAGCCAGATTGTAGCCGGTCAAAGGGAGCAGGAGGAGAGGTGAGAGGACAGTTCCGAATGGACATGTTGTTCAAGTAGCTTTGAGGCATACAGAAGAAGTAATATGGGGCGATAACTGGACAAACAAGATGGGTCAAGTAAAGGCTTTTTGAGGATAGGTGTAATAGTAGCATGTTTAAAAGCAGAGGGGAAGACACAGAGGTTAGTGATAGGTTGAAGATATGAGTTAGGGCTGGGATAAACACTGTGGTGAGGTTAGGGATGAGGTGGGATGGGATTGGGTCAAGTGCACAGGTGGTGAGATGCGATCTGGAGAGTAGAGTGGAGAGTTTTTCTTCTATAATTGTGGAGAAGTGGGTTTTGGGAGAAGAGAACCGAGCAGTTGTGTAGAGGGTCTGTGGGGACTGAGTACTGAAGCTTTCTCTGATGTTCACTATCTTTTGTTTGAAGTATGTAGCAAAGTCCTCAGCTGAGATGAGAGGATAGGGTGGGGGCGCTGGGGGGACAAAGAAGGGAGTTAAAAGTGTTAAAAAGTTGTTTAGGGCCTGTTTTGCATCAGCGAGTGAGGATTTGAATATGAGGAGGGATTGCTTGCATGTGGTGAACTGATCTTTAGAATGGGATTTCTTCCATCGCCACTCAGCAGCCCTGGAAGCTTGTCTTAGTTTTTTGGTCAGTTTGGTGTGCCAGGGTTGTCTGTTGATTTTTCGGGTTTTGTGTGTGAGGTGGGCAACAGTGTCCACAGCTGTACTTATTGTGGTGTTATATAGGGTGGTGGCGGCATTTGGGTCTTGGAGAGAACAGATGGTAGAGAGTGGGAGAAGAGAGTCAGAAAGCAAGCAAAAGTCAAGATTTTTAAGGTTCCTGCAGGGGTGTGCTAGTGTGTGGACTGGGGGAGCAGCAGACCAATGAAGAGAAGGTGAGTAGGTTGTGGTCGGATAGGGGGAGAGGCAAATTAGAAAGGTTAGATAGGGAGCAGAGGCGGGTAAAGGTAAGATCCAGAGTGTGACCATCTCTGTGGGTGGGAGCTTAAGAGCTTAAGACCACTGTGAGAGGCCGAAGGAGGAAGAGAATGATAGGAGTTTAGAGGCGGCTGAGTGGTAGATGTCAATAGGGATGTTGAAGTCACCCATGATGATAGTGGGAATTTCAGCAGAAAGAAAGTGTAGTAGCCAGGTGTTAAAGTGGTCAAGAAAGATGGTGGCTGGGCCTGGGGGGCAGAAAATGACAGCTAATTGAAGGTTAGAGGGAGAGTAGATGCGAACAGAGTGTACTTCAAATGAGGTGAGAGCGTAATGGAGGGTGGCAGTGGAGTTGGGCTGTAGGAGCAGGTGTCTGATAGGAGAAGACCAACTCCTCCACCATGTTTGCAGCCCCGGTGGGGGGGGGGGTGAGTGAAATGAAATCCACTATATGAGAGTGCAGCAGGGGAGGAGGTGTCAGAGGGTGTCAGCCATGTTTCTGTCAGACCCAGAAAGGAAAGTTTTTGAGAGATGAAAAGATCATGAATGTAGGACAGTTTTCTACAGACAGAACATGCATTCCATAATGCTCCTGCAAGAGGAACCAAAAGAGCAGGGGTCAGAGGAATGGTTATTAGGTTTAAGGGGTTGCCGAAATTTGTAGAAGGAAATTTGCACTGGGACATGGAGGTGATAGTGGGGATTTGCTGAGGGGTCTGAAATTGGAGAGATATCACCAGCAGTAAGGAGAAGCAGAGAAACTGTTAATAGATGAGAATAAGAGAGGGCATGAGGTATCTGTGTGTGTTTGGGAAGGAAGTGTTTTACGTTGCCAAACAGATTTGTGCAAGCGGTCAGATGAGAAGGTAAGATGGAGGAAGAGATGAATAGTTCCTTGCTGGGTGAATGGATGTGGGGGTATTTCAGGAGGCTGTGCAAAAGTGAGAAGAGTAAGATGAAAAAGTGAAACATTGTTTGCAGTAACTATGTCTGTAATTACCTGAGGTCCCCTTCTAGTCCAATTCTGGTATAATTCGGCATGTGCACTAAAAGAGTTGCACTTGAAAGAGGAGGAGGTGGTGGACGATGAAATCACTTACACAACCTGGGAAGGTGGCAAGCCAAGCGAGGACAGCAGTACAGAGAGGGAGGGATCCGCAGCACCGCAACAGGCTGGAAGAGGCAGTGGGGTGGCAAAAGGGAGAAGGCAGGCCACACCAAACAGACCTGCAATTTCCCTTGCCAAGGGGTAGGTGTTCCACAGTATGGCGCTTTTTGAGAAAAGTGCGGACAATAAAAGAATTGTAATTTGCAACCTGTGCTGTACAAAAATGAGCAGGGGCATGAACACTAGCAACCTCACCACCACCACAAGCATGATCCGCCACATGGCATCAAAGCACCCTTATAGGTGGGCCGAATGCCTGGGTCCACAATCAGTGTCTGCGGGTCATATCACTGCCTCCTCTTTCCCCTGCCAATCCCCTGTCCAAGACGCAGGCCCGGATTCCTCCCACCCTGCACCTAGACCTTCGCAAGCACCATCAGCTGGCACATCCACTTCTGTGTCCCAGCACAGCATACAAATGTCCATACTGTAGGCTCTTGAACGAAGCGCAAATACCCAGCCACCCACCCACAGGCCATAGCACTAAATGCGCACTTTTCCACATTGCTGGCCCTGGAAATGTTGCCATTTAGGCTTGTGGACACTGAGGCTTTTCACAGCCTGATGGCGGCGGCGGTCCCTAGTTACTCAGTCCCTAGCCGCCACTATTTTTCCCTGTGTGCCGTCCCCGCCTTACACTAGCATGTGTCCCGTAACATCACCCGTGCCTTGACCAAAGCAGTTATTGGGAAGGTCCACTTAACAACTGACACATGGACAAGTGCTTGTGGCCAGGGGCGCTACATTTCCCTGACGGCACACAGGGTGAACATTGTGGAGGCCAGACTGAGTTGTGGCTCTCGCCACTAAACCTAGAACCAGGCATGGTTGTGTCTGATAATGGCCATAACTTGGTGGCGACTTTGGCGCTACGCAAGCTCACACACATACCACCTAGCCCACATGTTCAACTTAGTGGTTCAGCGGCACACAGGGTGAACATTGTGGATGCCAGGAGCGAGTCGTACCTTGGCACAGGTGCTACCAACGCCAAGGATTGCAGGCCCTACTTCCATAAGGATTTTCGCCACCACATACATTAGTGGCTGCAACCCCCACTTCTCCTCCCCCGCCTCCTCCTCCACTTCTACCTCTGAATTATCATCTTGCAGCACCAGTCAGCCATCAGTCAGTATCTGTAAGCAGTGTAGCGCTGCAGTGGGGAAGCGGAGAAGGCCGTGTTGAAACTAATATGTTTAGGTGACAAACAGCACACTGCCGCAGAGCTGTGGCAGGGTATAAGGGACCAGACTGAGCTGTGGCTCTCACCACTAAACCTAGAACCAGGCATGGTTGTGTCTGATAATGGCCGTAACTTGGTGGCGGCTTTGGCGCTCCGCAAGCTCACACACATACCACTAGCCCACATGTTCAACTTAGTGGTTCAGCAGTTTCTCAAAACCTACCCCATTTTGCCTGAGCTACTGGTAAAGGTGCGCAGTGTGTGTGCCCATTTCCGAAAGTCATCTACTGCTGCAATTGCCAGCTCACCGACTGTTGTGCGACGTGAGCACGAGCTGGAACTCCACGTTCCATATGTTGGCCAGACTTTGTCAGCAGCAGAGGGCAGTAGTGGAATACCAGCTGCAACATGGTTGTCGCCTTTCCAGTCAGCTTCTGCTATTCACAAGTGACGAGTGGGTATAGATGTCTGCAACTTTGAGGAGTCAACACAGATGGTGAGCGGCGATGCCGCTATTATCAGCGAAACCATCCCACTTCTGTGTCTACTGAAACGCTCGCTGCTCACAATGAAGGAGGACGCTTTGCATGTGGAAGAGGTGGTAATGGGAGAAGACAGTACACAGGGTGATAGCCAGACCACCCTCCATTCGTCTTCTCAGCACAAATTAAATGATGAGGAGGAGGAGCAGGAGACTGTTGCCTCCGCTACACAGGGTAGTACAAACAGCAGGTTTATTCCATCTGTTCAGCGTGGATGGGCGAAAGAGGAGGAAAAGGATGAGGAGATTGAGAGTCATCCTCCTGATGAGGACAGCAAAGTCTTGTCTGTTGGGACTCTGGCACACATGGCTGACTTTATGGTATACTGCCTTTCCCGTGACCCTCGCGTTTTATGCATTTTGGCCAACACCGATTACTGGTTGTTCACCCTCCTCGACCCCCGCTACAAAGAAAACTTCTCATCTCTCATTCCTGTGATGGAGAGGACTAGCAAAACGGTGCAATACCAGAAGGTCCTTGTGGAAAAATTGCTCGAAAAATTTCCAGCTGACAACGCTGGCAGCAGAGTACATAGTTCCTTGGGAAACCGATGAGGGGAGACGAGGGGAACACACAGCAGTTCCAACAGAGGCAAGGCAACACTCTCCAAGGCGTGGGACAGTTTCATGACACCCAGCCAGCAACCTCACCCTGGTGCGCGGCCTAGTGTAACAAGGAGAGAAAGGTTTTAGAAGATGGTGAAGGAATAAGTAGCAGACCATGTCAGCGTCCTCAATGATCCCTCTGTGCCTTACAACTATTGGGTGTCCAAGCTGGACACGTGGCACAAACACTACGCCTTGGAGGTGCTGGCCTGCCCTGCCGCCAGCATTTTGTCAGAGCGGGTATCTAGTGCTGCTGGGGGCATAGTAACTGATAAGCGCATCTGCCTGTCAACTGAAAATGCTGACAGGTTGACTCTTTGGCCTCATGTACACGACAGTTTTTTTTCACGGTCCGCAAAAACGGGGTCCGTGGGTCCGTGATCCGTGACCGTTTTTTTTGTCCGTGGGTCTTCCTTGATTTTTGGAGGATCCACGGACATGAAAAAAAAGTCGTTTTGGTGTCCGCCTGGCCGTGCGGAGCCAAACGGATCCGTCCTGAATTACAATGCAAGTCAATGGGGACGGATCCGTTTGACGTTGACACAATATGGTGCAATTGCAAACGGATCCGTCCCCATTGACTTTCAATGTAAAGTCAGGAGTCCCTTTACTTTCACACTTGCGTTCATATAATGCAGACGGTGGCTCTGTTCAGAGCGGATCCGTCTGCATTATATTGTTAAAACATTTCTAAGTGTGAAAGTAGCCTCAGACGGATCCGTCCAGACTTTACATTGAAAGTCAATGGGGGACGGATCCGTTTGAAAATTGAGCCACAGTGTGTCATCTTCAAACGGATCCGTCCCCATTGACTTACATTGTACATAACTTGAAGTGTCCCCATCACCATGGGAACGCCTCTATGTTAGAATATACTGTTGGATATGAGCTACATCGTGAAACTCAGATCCGACAGTATATTCTAACACAGAGGCGTTCCCATGGTGATGGGGACGCTTCAGGTTAGAATATACTGAAAAACTGTGTACATGACTGCCCCCTGCTGCCTGGCAGCACCCGATCTCTTACAGGGGGCCGTGATCAGCACAATTAACTCCTCAGGTGCCGCACCTGAAGGGGTTAATTGTACTATCATATCCCCCTGTAAGAGATCAGGGCTGCCAGGCAGCAGGGGGCAGACCCCCCCCCCCCCCAGTTTGAATATCATTTGTGGCCAGTGCAGGCCCCCCCCCCTCCCTCCCTCTATTGTAATAAACCTACTGGTAAGTGACAGGTCTGTGCGGCGCATTGCTAAAGAACTGTCACTTACCAGTAGGAGGAGCTCCCGGCCGGTCACAGACATCGCAGCAGCAAGCAGGTAAGTATGAATCTTCTACTATTGTACTATTGCTAAGTAACCATGGCAACCAGGGCTGCAGTAGCTTCCTGGTTGCCATGGTTACCGATCGGAGCCCCAGCGATTAAACTGGGACTCCGATCGGAACTACGCTGCCACCAATGATCGGGGGGGGGGGGGATGGGAGGCCGCACACTGCCACCAATGTTGTTACTGCTATAGAGGGCCGATGGTGGGCGCACACTGTGCCACCAACGATTTATTACAATAGAGGGAGGGAGGGGGGGTGGCGATGGTGGGCGCACACTGTGCCACCAACGATTTATTACAATAGAGGAAGGGAGGGGGGGCGATGGGGGGCACACACTGTGCCACCAACGATTTATTACAATAGAGGGAGGGAGGGGGGGGCGCACTGGCCACCAATGATATTCAAACTGGGGGGAGGGGGGTCTGCCCTGATCTCTTACAGGGGGATATGATAGTACAATTAACCCCTTCAGGTGCAGCACCTGAGGAGTTAATTGTGCTGATCACGGCCCCCTGTAAGAGATCGGGTGCTGCCAGGCAGCAGGGGGCAGTCTTGTACACAGTTTGTAGTGTATTATAACTAGAAGCGTCCCCATCACCATGGGAACGCCTCTGTGTTAGAATATACTGTCGGATATGAGTTTTCACGAAGTGAAAACTTAGATCTGAAAAAGCTTTTATGCAGACGGATCTTCGGATCCGTCTGTATGAAAGCAACCTACGGCCACGGATTACGGACACGGATGCCAATCTTGTGTGCATCCGTGTTCTTTCACGGACCCATTGACTTGAATGGGTCCGTGAACCGTTGTCCGTCCAAAAAATAGGACAGGTCATATTTTTTTGACGGACAGGATACACGGATCACGGCCTCGGCTGCAAAACGGTGCATTTTCCGAAAAAAAACGGAAAACGGCACAACGGCCACGGATGCACACAACGGTCGTGTGCATGAGGCCTTATCAAAATAAACAAGGTCTGGATTGCCCCTGACTTCTCTACTCCACCAGGGGAAAGCGGCTGAATATAAAGGCACATTAACCTCTTGGGGACACATGACGTACCGGTACTTGAGGACACATGACGTACGGGTACATCATGTGTATTTCCGATCACCGTCGCGCAGCTGGGTGCCTGCTGAAATCAATCAGCAAGCACCCTGAGACAATGCCGAGGGGGGTCCTGTTACTTCCCCGTATCGGCAATCGCTGCAAACCGCAGGTCAATTCAGACCTGCGGTTTGCAGCACTTTCGGAAGTTTCTGATCCCTGTGGTCCGTGACCGTGGGAATCAGAAACTTCAAAATGACCTAAATTTTCATTTTTAACCCCCTCCCTCCCCATCACCCGCTACTGTTGTGGCAGCGGGTGATGGTTACCATGGCAACCGTACACCTTCACAGGTTTACGGCTTTTCATGGTGCTTATCAAACTTCTGCTAAAGGCAGAAGTCTGATCAGACTAAGTGTAAAGTGAAAATACAGCACAGTACACTTTATAGTGTACTGTACTGTGTTATACAGACATCAGACCCACTGGATCTTCAAGAACCAAGTGGGTCTGGGTCAAATAAGTGTAAAAAAAGGGGGAAAAAAGTAAAAATGAAAAACACATTTATCACTGATTAAAAAAATAAAATGCACTACACATATTAGGTATTGCCGTGTCCGTAATAACCTGTTTTATAAAATTATTACATGACCTAATCCCTCAGGTGAATACCGTAAAAAATAAACGGTGTAAAAAAAGCAATTTTTTGTCACCTTACATCACAAAAAGTAAGCGATCAAAAAGTCATACACCCCCCCAAAATAGTGCCAATCAAACCATCATCTCATCCCACGAAAATCTTACCCTACCAAAGATTATCGCCCAAAAACTTTAAAAAACTATGGCTCTCGGACTATGGAGACTCTAAAACATGATTTTTTTTGTTTCAAAAATGAAATAATTGTGTAAAACTTACATAAATAAAAAAAGTAGACATATTAGGTATCGCCGCGTCCTTAATAACCTGCTCTATAAAAATACCACATGATCTTACCTGTCAGATGAATGTTGTAAATAACAAAAAATAAAAATGGTGCCAAAACAGCAATTTTTTGTTACCTTGCCTCACAAAAAGTGTAATATAGAGCAACCAAAAATCATATGTACCCTAAAATAGTACCAACAAAACTGCTAGCCTATCCCGTAGTTTCCAAAATGGGGTCACTTTTTGGGAGTTTCCAATCTAGGGGTGCATCAGGGGGGCTTCAAATGGGACATGGTGTCAAAAAAACAGTCCAGCAAAATTTGCCTTCCAAATACCGTATGGCATACCTTTCCTTCTGCGCCCTGCCGTGTGCCCGTACAGCAGTTTACGACCACATATGTGGTGTTTCTGTAAACTACAGAAACAGGGCCATAAATATTGAGTTTTGTTTGGCTGTTAACCCATGCTTTGTAACTGGAAAAAAATTATTAAAATGAAAAATCTGCGAAAAAAGGGAAATTTTTTAATTTTATCTCTATTTTCCATTAATTCTTGTGAAACACCTAAAGGGTAAACAAAGTTTGTAAAATCTGTTTTGTATACCTTGAGGGGTGTAGTTTCTAAAATGGGGTCACTTTATTGGAGTTTTTACTCTAGGGGTGCATCAGGGGGCTTCAAATGGGACATGGTGTAAAAAAAACAGTCCAGCAAAATCTGCCTTCCAAAAACCGTATGGCATGCCTTTCCTTCTGCGCCCTGCCGTGTGGCCTTACAGCAGTTTACGACCACATATGTGGTGTTTCTGTAAACTACAGAATCTGGGCCATAAATATTAAGTTTTGTTTGACTGTTAACCCTTGGTTTGTAACTGGAAAAAATGGATTCAAATAGAAAATCTGCCAAAAAAGTGAAATATTTAAATTTTATCTCTATTTTCCATTAATTCTTGCGGAACACCTAAAGGGTTAACAAAGTTTGTAAAATCAGTTTTGAATACCTTAAGGGGTGTAGTTTGTAAAATTGGGTCATTTTTGGGTGGTTTATATTATGTAAGCCTCACAAAGTGACTTCAGACCTGAACTTTTCTGAAAAATTTCAAGATTTGCTTCTAAGCCTTCTAACGTCCCCAAAAAATAAAATGGCATTCACAAAATGATCCAAACATGAAGTAGACATATGGGTAATGTAACTTAATAACTATTTTGGAGGCATTACTATTAGGGATGAGCGAACTCGAACTGTATAGTTCGGGTTCGTACCGAATTTTGGGGTGTCCGTGACACGGACCCGAACCCGGACATTTTCGTAAAAGTCCGGGTTCGGGTTCGGTGTTCGTCGCTTTCTTGGCGCTTTTGTGACGCTTTCTTGGCGCTTTTTGAAAGGCTGCAAAGCAGCCAATCAACAAGCGTCATACTACTTGCCCCAAGAGGCCATCACAGCCATGCCTACTATTGGCATGGCTGTGATTGGCCAGAGCACCATGTGACCCAGCCTCTATTTAAGCTGGAGTCACAT
Source organism: Bufo gargarizans (assembly GCF_014858855.1). NCBI lineage: Eukaryota > Metazoa > Chordata > Amphibia > Anura > Bufonidae > Bufo > Bufo gargarizans. The sequence goes on from NC_058081.1 coordinate 546,276,570, forward strand.
AGCGCCGCCCGTCACTCTGCTCTGATTAGCGTAGGGAGAGGTTGCGGCTGCGACAGTAGGGCGAGATTAGGCAGATTAACTCCTCCAAAGGACTTGATTAACTGATCGATCTGCAGCTGTGGATCATTGAGCTGCTGATCCTCAATTGCTCACTGTTTTTAGGCTGCCCAGACCGTTTGTCAGTCACATTTTTCTGGGGTGATCGGCGGCCATTTTGTGTCTTGTGGTGCGCCAGCACAAGCTGCGACCAAGTGCATTTAACCCTCAATGGTGTGGTTGTTTTTTGGCTAAAGCCTACATCAGGGTGAAGCTGTCACACCAAGTGCATTTAACCAGCAATAGTCTGTTCATTTTTTGGCCATATACAAAATCAGGGGCAAGCTGCGCCTGTCACCAAGTGCATTTAACCCTCAATGGTGTGGTTGTTTTTTGGCTAAAGCCTACATCAGGGTGAAGCTGTCACACCAAGTGCATTTAACCAGCAATAGTCTGTTCATTTTTTGGCCATATACAAAATCAGGGGCAAGCTGCGCCTGTCACCAAGTGCATTTAACCCTCAATGGTGTGGTTGTTTTTTGGCTAAAGCCTACATCAGGGTGAAGCTGTCACACCAAGTGCATTTAACCAGCAATAGTCTGTTCATTTTTTGGCCATATACAAAATCAGGGGCAAGCTGCGCCTGTCACCAAGTGCATTTAACCCTCAATGGTGTGGTTGTTTTTTGGCTAAAGCCTACATCAGGGTGAAGCTGTCACACCAAGTGCATTTAACCAGCAATAGTCTGTTCATTTTTTGGCCATATACAAAATCAGGGGCAAGCTGCGCCTGTCACCAAGTGCATTTAACCCTCAATGGTGTGGTTGTTTTCTGGCTAAAGCCTACATCAGGGTGAAGCTGTCACACCAAGTGCATTTAACCAGCAATAGTCTGTTTATTTTTTGGCCATATACTACATCAGGGGCAAGCTGCGCCCGTCACCAAGTGCATTTAACCCTCAGTAGTGTGGTTGGTCAAGCTGTGACACCAAGTGCATTTAACCAGCAATAGTCTGTTCATTTTTTGGCCATATACTACATCAGGGGCAAGCTGCGCCCGTCACCAAGTGCATTTAACCAGCAATAGTGTGGTTATTTTTTGGCCATATCCCAGTCTAATTCTGTCACTAAATCCATACCGGTCACCCAGCGCCTAAATACTAGGCCTCAAATTTATATCCCGCTAAATCTCTCGTTACCGCTGTCCTGTTGTAGCTGGGAAAGTTATTTAGTGTCCGTCAAAGCACATTTTTTGTTCTGGGTTGAAGTACAATTCCCAATTTAGCAATTTCATAATTTAGTGGTTTCTGCTATATCAGAGCTATTTGAAATCTATCCCTAAAAGGGTATATAATATTCAAGGTGCACATTGGGTCATTCAGAATAACTTCACACACACCCGCTACTGTGTATTTTCAAGTCTAATTCTGTCACTAAACCCATACCTGTCACCCAGCGCCTAAATACTAGGCCTCAAATTTATATCCTGCTAAATCTCTCGTTACCGCTGTCCTGTTGTAGCTGGGAAAGTTATTTAGTGTCCGTCAAAGCACATTTTTTGTTCTGGGTTGAAGTACAATTCCCAATTTAGCAATTTCATAATTTAGTGGTTTCTGCTATATCAGAGCTATTTGAAATCTATCCCTAAAAGGGTATATAATATTCAAGGTGCACATTGGGTCATTCAGAATAACTTCACACACACCCGCTACTGTGTATTTTCAAGTCTAATTCTGTCACTAAACCCATACCTGTCACCCAGCGCCTAAATACTAGGCCTCAAATTTATATCCTGCTAAATCTCTCGTTACCGCTGTCCTGTTGTAGCTGGGAAAGTTATTTAGTGTCCGTCAAAGCACATTTTTTGTTCTGGGTTGAAATACAATTCCCAATTTAGCAATTTCATAATTTAGTGGTTTCTGCTATATCAGAGCTATTTGAAATCTATCCCTAAAAGGGTATATCATATTGAAGGTGCACATAGGGTCATTCAGAATAACTTCACACACACCCGCTACTGTGTATTTCCAAGTCTAATTCTGTCACTAAACCCATACCTGTCACCCAGCGCCTAAATACTAGGCCTCAAATTTATATCCTGCTAAATCTCTCGTTACCGCTGTCCTGTTGTAGCTGGGAAAGTTATTTAGTGTCCGTCAAAGCACATTTTTTGTTCTGGGTTGAAGTACAATTCCCAATTTAGCAATTTCATAATTTAGTGGTTTCTGCTATATCAGAGCTATTTGAAATCTATCCCTAAAAGGGTATATAATATTCAAGGTGCACATTGGGTCATTCAGAATAACTTCACACACACCCGCTACTGTGTATTTCCAAGTCTAATTCTGTCACTAAACCCATACCTGTCACCCAGCGCCTAAATACTAGGCCTCAAATTTATATCCTGCTAAATCTCTCGTTACCGCTGTACTGTTGTAGCTGGGAAAGATATTTAGTGTCCGTCAAAGCACATTTTTTGTTCTGGGTTGAAGTACAATTCCCAATTTAGCAATTTCATAATTTAGTGGTTTCTGCTATATCAGAGCTATTTGAAATCTATCCCTAAAAGGGTATATAATATTCAAGGTGCACATTGGGTCATTCAGAATAACTTCACACACACCCGCTACTGTGTATTTCCAAGTCTAATTCTGTCACTAAACCCATACCTGTCACCCAGCGCCTAAATACTAGGCCTCAAATTTATATCCTGCTAAATCTCTCGTTACCGCTGTCCTGTTGTAGCTGGGAAAGTTATTTAGTGTCCGTCAAAGCACATTTTTTGTTCTGGGTTGAAATACAATTCCCAATTTAGCAATTTCATAATTTAGTGGTTTCTGCTATATCAGAGCTATTTGAAATCTATCCCTAAAAGGGTATATAATATTGAAGGTGCACATAGGGTCATTCAGAATAACTTCACACACACCCGCTACTGTGTATTTCCAAGTCTAATTCTGTCACTAAACCCATACCTGTCACCCAGCGCCTAAATACTAGGCCTCAAATTTATATCCCTGCTAAATCTCTCGTTACCGCTGTCCTGTTGTAGCTGGGAAAGTTATTTAGTGTCCGTCAAAGCACATTTTTTGTTCTGGGTTGAAGTACAATTCCCAATTTAGCAATTTCATAATTTAGTGGTTTCTGCTATATCAGAGCTATTTGAAATCTATCCCTAAAAGGGTATATAATATTCAAGGTGCACATTGGGTCATTCAGAATAACTTCACACACACCCGCTACTGTGTATTTCCAAGTCTAATTCTGTCACTAAACCCATACCTGTCACCCAGCGCCTAAATACTAGGCCTCAAATTTATATCCTGCTAAATCTCTCGTTACCGCTGTCCTGTTGTAGCTGGGAAAGTTATTTAGTGTCCGTCAAAGCACATTTTTTGTTCTGGGTTGAAATACAATTCCCAATTTAGCAATTTCATAATTTAGTGGTTTCTGCTATATCAGAGCTATTTGAAATCTATCCCTAAAAGGGTATATAATATTCAAGGTGCACATTGGGTCATTCAGAATAACTTCACACACACCCGCTACTGTGTATTTCCAAGTCTAATTCTGTCACTAAACCCATACCTGTCACCCAGCGCCTAAATACTAGGCCTCAAATTTATATCCTGCTAAATCTCTCGTTACCGCTGTCCTGTTGTAGCTGGGAAAGTTATTTAGTGTCCGTCAAAGCACATTTTTTGTTCTGGGTTGAAGTACAATTCCCAATTTAGCAATTTCATAATTTAGTGGTTTCTGCTATATCAGAGCTATTTGAAATCTATCCCTAAAAGGGTATATAATATTCAAGGTGCACATTGGGTCATTCAGAATAACTTCACACACACCCGCTACTGTGTATTTCCAAGTCTAATTCTGTCACTAAACCCATACCTGTCACCCAGCGCCTAAATACTAGGCCTCAAATTTATATCCTGCTAAATCTCTCGTTACCGCTGTACTGTTGTTGCTGGGCAAGATATTTAGTGTCCGTCAAAGCACATTTTTTGTTCTGGGTTGAAGTACAATTCCCAATTTAGCAATTTCATAATTTAGTGGTTTCTGCTATATCAGAGCTATTTGAAATCTATCCCTAAAAGGGTATATAATATTCAAGGTGCACATTGGGTCATTCAGAATAACTTCACACACACCCGCTACTGTGTATTTCCAAGTCTAATTCTGTCACTAAACCCATACCTGTCACCCAGCGCCTAAATACTAGGCCTCAAATTTATATCCTGCTAAATCTCTCGTTACCGCTGTACTGTTGTTGCTGGGCAAGATATTTAGTGTCCGTCAAAGCACATTTTTTGTTCTGGGTTGAAATACAATTCCCAATTTAGCAATTTCATAATTTAGTGGTTTCTGCTATATCAGAGCTATTTGAAATCTATCCCTAAAAGGGTATATAATATTCAAGGTGCACATTGGGTCATTCAGAATAACTTCACACACACCCGCTACTGTGTATTTCCAAGTCTAATTCTGTCACTAAACCCATACCTGTCACCCAGCGCCTAAATACTAGGCCTCAAATTTATATCCCGCTAAATCTCTCGTACCGCTGTACTGTGTAGCTGGGCGAAGTTATTTAGTGTCCGTTCAAGCACATTTCTTGTTCTGGGTTGAAATACAATTCCCAATTTAGCAATTTCATAATTTAGTGGTTTCTGCTATATCAGAGCTATTTGAAATCTATCCCTAAAAGGGTATATAATATTCAAGGTGCACATAGGGTCATTCAGAATAACTTCACACACACCGCTACTGTGCATTTCCAAGTCTAATTCTGTCACTAAACCCATACCTGTCACCCAGCGCCTAAATACTAGGCCTCAAATTTATATCCCGCTAAATCTCTCGTTACCGCTGTCCTGTTGTGGCTGGGAAAGTTATTTAGTGTCCGTCAAAGCACATTTTTTGTTCTGGGTTGAAATACAATTCCCAATTTAGCAATTTCATAATTTAGTCGTTTCTGCTATATCAGAGCTATTTGAAATCTATCCCTAAAAGGGTATATCATATTGAAGGTGCACATAGGGTCATTCAGAATAACTTCACACACACGCTTCTGTGCATTTCCAAGTCTAATTCTGTCACTAAATCCATACCGGTCACCCAGCGCCTAAATACTAGGCCTCAAATTTATATCCCGCTGAATTTGAATACAATACATTGGGCCAAATAATATATTTGTTGTTGTGGTGAACCATAACAATGAGAAAAACATCTAGTAAGGGACGCGGACGTGGACATGGTCGTGGTGGTGTTAGTGGACCCTCTGGTGCTGGGAGAGGACGTGGCCGTTCTGCCACATCCACACGTCCTAGTGTACCAACTACCTCAGGTCCCAGTAGCCGCCAGAATTTACAGCGATATATGGTGGGGCCCAATGCCGTTCTAAGGATGGTAAGGCCTGAGCAGGTACAGGCATTAGTCAATTGGGTGGCCGACAGTGGATCCAGCACGTTCACATTATCTCCCACCCAGTCTTCTGCAGAAAGCGCACAGATGGCGCCTGAAAACCAACCCCATCAGTCTGTCACATCACCCCCATGCATACCAGGGAAACTGTCTCAGCCTCAAGTTATGCAGCAGTCTCTTATGCTGTTTGAAGACTCCGCTGGCAGGGTTTCCCAAGGGCATCCACCTAGCCCTTCCCCAGCGGTGAAAGACATAGAATGCACTGACGCACAACCACTTATGTTTCCTGATGATGAGGACATGGGAATACCACCTCAGCATGTCTCTGATGATGACGAAACACAGGTGCCAACTGCTGCGTCTTTCTGCAGTGTGCAGACTGAACAGGAGGTCAGGGATCAAGACTGGGTGGAAGACGATGCAGGGGACGATGAGGTCCTAGACCCCACATGGAATGAAGGTCGTGCCACTGACTTTCACAGTTCGGAGGAAGAGGCAGTGGTGAGACCGAGCCAACAGCGTAGCAAAAGAGGGAGCAGTGGGCAAAAGCAGAACACCCGCCGCCAAGAGACTCCGCCTGCTACTGACCGCCGCCATCTGGGACCGAGCACCCCAAAGGCAGCTTCAAGGAGTTCCCTGGCATGGCACTTCTTCAAACAATGTGCTGACGACAAGACCCGAGTGGTTTGCACGCTGTGCCATCAGAGCCTGAAGCGAGGCATTAACGTTCTGAACCTGAGCACAACCTGCATGACCAGGCACCTGCATGCAAAGCATGAACTGCAGTGGAGTAAACACCTTAAAACCAAGGAAGTCACTCAGGCTCCCCCTGCTACCTCTTCTGCTGCTGCCGCCTCGGCCTATTCTGCTGCTGCCGCCTCGGCCTCTTCCTCCGCCTCTGGAGGAACGTTGGCACCTGCCGCCCAGCAAACAGGGGATGTACCACCAACACCACCACCACCACCTCCGTCACCAAGCGTCTCAACCATGTCACACGCCAGCGTTCAGCTCTCCATCTCACAAACATTTGATAGAAAGCGTAAATTCCCACCTAGCCACCCTCGATCCCTGGCCCTGAATGCCAGCATTTCTAAACTACTGGCCTATGAAATGCTGTCATTTAGGCTGGTGGACACAGACAGCTTCAAACAGCTCATGTCGCTTGCTGTCCCACAGTATGTTGTTCCCAGCCGGCACTACTTCTCCAAGAGAGCCGTGCCTTCCCTGCACAACCAAGTATCCGATAAAATCAAGTGTGCACTGCGCAACGCCATCTGTAGCAAGGTCCACCTAACCACAGATACGTGGACCAGTAAGCACGGCCAGGGACGCTATATCTCCCTAACTGCACACTGGGTAAATGTAGTGGCAGCTGGGCCCCAGGCGGAGAGCTGTTTGGCGCACGTCCTTCCGCCGCCAAGGATCGCAGGGCAACATTCTTTGCCTCCTGTTGCCACCTCCTCCTTCTCGGCTTCCTCCTCCTCTTCTTCCACCTGCTCATCCAGTCAGCCACACACCTTCACCACCAACTTCAGCACAGCCCGGGGTAAACGTCAGCAGGCCATTCTGAAACTCATATGTTTGGGGGACAGGCCCCACACCGCACAGGAGTTGTGGCGGGGTATAGAACAACAGACCGACGAGTGGTTGCTGCCGGTGAGCCTCAAGCCCGGCCTGGTGGTGTGTGATAATGGGCGAAATCTCGTTGCAGCTCTGGGACTAGCCAATTTGACGCACATCCCTTGCTTGGCGCATGTGCTGAATTTGGTGGTGCAGAAGTTCATTCACAACTACCCCGACATGTCAGAGCTGCTGCATAAAGTGCGGGCCGTCTGTTCGCGCTTCCGGCGTTCACATCCTGCTGCTGCTCGCCTGTCTGCGCTACAGCGTAACTTCGGCCTTCCCGCTCACCGCCTCATATGCGACGTGCCCACCAGGTGGAACTCCACCTTGCACATGCTGGACAGACTGTGCGAGCAGCAGCAGGCCATAGTGGAGTTTCAGCTGCAGCACGCACGGGTCAGTCGCACTACAGAACAGCACCACTTCACCACCAATGACTGGGCCTCCATGCGAGACCTGTGTGCCCTGTTGCGCTGTTTCGAGTACTCCACCAACATGGCCAGTGGCGATGACACCGTTATCAGCGTTACAATACCACTTCTATGTCTCCTTGAGAAAACACTTAGGGCGATGATGGAAGAGGAGGTGGCCCAGGAGGAGGAGGAGGAGGAGGAGGAAGAGGGGTCATTTTTAGCACTTTCAGGCCAGTCTCTTCGAAGTGACTCAGAGGGAGGTTTTTGGCAACAGCAGAGGCCAGGTACAAATGTGGCCAGCCAGGGCCCACTACTGGAGGACGAGGAGGACGAGGATGAGGAGGAGGTGGAGGAGGATGAGGATGAAGCATGGTCACAGCGGGGTGGCACCCAACGCAGCTCGGGTCCATCACTGGTGCGTGGCTGGGGGGAAAGGCAGGACGATGACGATACGCCTCCCACAGAGGACAGCTTGTCCTTACCCCTGGGCAGCCTGGCACACATGAGCGACTACATGCTGCAGTGCCTGCGCAACGACAGCAGAGTTGCCCACATTTTAACCTGTGCGGACTACTGGGTTGCCACCCTGCTGGATCCACGCTACAAAGACAATGTGCCCACCTTACTTCCTGCACTGGAGCGTGATAGGAAGATGCGCGAGTACAAGCGCACGTTGGTAGACGCGCTACTGAGAGCATTCCCAAATGTCACAGGGGAACAAGTGGAAGCCCAAGGCCAAGGCAGAGGAGGAGCAAGAGGTCGCCAAGGCAGCTGTGTCACGGCCAGCTCCTCTGAGGGCAGGGTTAGCATGGCAGAGATGTGGAAAACTTTTGTCAACACGCCACAGCTAACTGCACCACCACCTGATACGCAACGTGTTAGCAGGAGGCAACATTTCACTAACATGGTGGAACAGTACGTGTGCACACCCCTCCACGTACTGACTGATGGTTCGGCCCCATTCAACTTCTGGGTCTCTAAATTGTCCACGTGGCCAGAGCTAGCCTTTTATGCCTTGGAGGTGCTGGCCTGCCCGGCAGCCAGCGTTTTGTCTGAACGTGTATTCAGCACGGCAGGGGGCGTCATTACAGACAAACGCAGCCGCCTGTCTACAGCCAATGTGGACAAGCTGACGTTCATAAAAATGAACCAGGCATGGATCCCACAGGACCTGTCCGTCCCTTGTCCAGATTAGACATTAACTACCTCCCCATAACCATATATTATTGGACTCCAGGGCACTTCCTCATTCAATCCTATTTTTATTTTCATTTTACCATTATATTGCAAGGCTACCCAAAGTTGAATGAACCTCTCCTCTGCCTGTGTGCTAGGCCTAAATATATGCCAATGGATTGTTGCAGTGGTGGCTGACGTGAAGCCTCATTCTCTGCTATGACATGCAGACTGATTCTCTGGTGACATGAAGCCAGATTGTCTGTTACGGGACCTCTCTCCTCTGCCTGGGTGCTGGGCCTGAATTTATGACAATGGACTGTTGCAGTGGTGGGTGACGTGAAGCCTGATTCTCTGCTATGACATGCAGACTGATTCTCTGGTGACATGAAGCCAGATCCTCTGTTACGGGACCTCTCTCCTCTGCCTGGGTGCTGGGCCTAAATTTATGAAAATGGACTGTTGCAGTGGTGGGTGACGTGAAGCCTCATTCTCTGCTATGACATGCAGACTGATTCTCTGCTGACATGAAGCCAGATCGTCTGTTACGGGACCTCTCTCCTCTGCCTGGGTGCTGGGCCTAAATTTATGAAAATGGACTCTTACAGTGGTGGGTGACGTGAAGCCTGATTCTCTGCTATGACATGAAGACTGATTCTCTGCTGACATGAAGCCAGATCCTCTGTTACGGGACCTCTCTCCTCTGCCTGGGTGCTGGGCCTAAATATCTGACAATGGACTGTTGCATTGGTGGCTGACGTGAAGCCTGATTCTCTGCTATGATATGAAGACTGATTCTCTGCTGACATGAAGCCAGATTGTCTGTTACGGGACCTCTCTCCTCTGCCTGTGTGCTAGGCCTAAATATATGCCAATGGATTGTTGCAGTGGTGGCTGACGTGAAGCCTGATTCTCTGCTATGACATGCAGACTGATTCTCTGGTGACATGAAGCCAGATCCTCTGTTACGGGACCTCTCTCCTCTGCCTGGGTGCTGGGCCTAAATTTATGAAAATGGACTGTTGCAGTGGTGGGTGACGTGAAGCCTGATTCTCTGCTATGACATGCAGACTGATTCTCTGGTGACATGAAGCCAGATCCTCTGTTACGGGACCTCTCTCCTCTGCCTGGGTGCTGGGCCTAAATATCTGACAATGGACTGTTGCATTGGTGGCTGACGTGAAGCCTGATTCTCTGCTATGACATGCAGACTAATTCTCTGCTGACATGAAGCCAGATTGTCTGTTACGGGACCTCTCTCCTCTGCCTGGGTGCTGGGCCTAAATTTATGAAAATGGACTGTTGCAGTGGTGGGTGACGTGAAGCCTGATTCTCTGCTATGACATGAAGACTGATTCTCTGCCTGACATGAAGCCAGATTGTCTGTTACGGGACCTCTCTCCTCTGCCTGGGTGCTGGGCCTAAATTTATGAAAATGGACTGTTACAGTGGTGGGTGACGTGAAGCCTGATTCTCTGCTATGATATGAAGACTGATTCTCTGCTGACATGAAGCCAGATTGTCTGTTACGGGACCTCTCTCCTCTGCCTGGGTGCTGGGCCTAAATTTATGAAAATGGACTCTTACAGTGGTGGGTGACGTGAAGCCTGATTCTCTGCTATGACATGAAGACTGATTCTCTGCTGACATGAAGCCAGATCCTCTGTTACGGGACCTCTCTCCTCTGCCTGGGTGCTGGGCCTAAATATCTGACAATGGACTGTTGCATTGGTGGCTGACGTGAAGCCTGATTCTCTGCTATGATATGAAGACTGATTCTCTGCTGACATGAAGCCAGATTGTCTGTTACGGGACCTCTCTCCTCTGCCTGTGTGCTAGGCCTAAATATATGCCAATGGATTGTTGCAGTGGTGGCTGACGTGAAGCCTGATTCTCTGCTATGACATGCAGACTGATTCTCTGGTGACATGAAGCCAGATCCTCTGTTACGGGACCTCTCTCCTCTGCCTGGGTGCTGGGCCTAAATTTATGAAAATGGACTGTTGCAGTGGTGGGTGACGTGAAGCCTGATTCTCTGCTATGACATGCAGACTGATTCTCTGGTGACATGAAGCCAGATCCTCTGTTACGGGACCTCTCTCCTCTGCCTGGGTGCTGGGCCTAAATTTATGAAAATGGACTGTTGCAGTGGTGGGTGACGTGAAGCCTCATTCTCTGCTATGACATGCAGACTGATTCTCTGCTGACATGAAGCCAGATTGTCTGTTACGGGACCTCTCTCCTCTGCCTGGGTGCTGGGCCTGAATTTATGACAATGGACTGTTGCAGTGGTGGCTGACGTGAAGCCTGATTCTCTGCTATGATATGAAGACTGATTCTCTGCTGACATGAAGCCAGATTGTCTGTTACGGGACCTCTCTCCTCTGCCTGGGTGCCGGGGCCTAAATATCTGAGAATGGACTGTTCCAGTGGTGGGTAACGGGAAGCCAGATTCTCTGCTATGATATGAAGACTGATTCTCTGCTGACATGAAGCCAGATTGTCTGTTACGGGACCTCTCTCCTCTGCCTGGGTGCTGGGCCTAAATTTATGAAAATGGACTATTACAGTGGTGGGTGACGTGAAGCCTGATTCTCTGCTATGACATGAAGACTGATTCTCTGCTGACATGAAGCCAGATTGTCTGTTACGGGACCTCTCTCCTCTGCCTGGGTGCCGGGGCCTAAATATCTGAGAATGGACTGTTCCAGTGGTGGGTGACGGGAAGCCAGATTCTCTGCTATGGAACCTCTCTCCAATTGATTTTGGTTAATTTTTATTTATTTAATTTTTATTTTAATTAATTTCCCTATCCACATTTGTTTGCAGGGGATTTACCTACATGTTGCTGCCTTTTGCAGCCCTCTAGCCCTTTCCTGGGCTGTTTTACAGCTGTTTTAGTGCCGAAAAGTTCGGGTCCCCATTGACTTCAATGGGGTTCGGGTTCGGGACGAAGTTCGGATCGGGTTCGGATCCCGAACCCGAACATTTCCGGGATGTTCGGCCGAACTTCTCGAACCCGAACATCCAGGTGTTCGCTCAACTCTAATTACTATGTATTATAGAAGTAGAGAAATTGAAATTTGGAGATTAGCAAATTTTTTAAAATCTTTGGACTCCATTTTACCAGTGTCATGAAGTACAATATGTGACAAAAAACAATCTCAGAATGGCCTGGATAAGTAAAAGCGTTTTAAAGTTATTCACATAAAGGGACACTGGTCAGATTAGCAAAAAATGGCCTGGTCCTTAAGGTGAAATATGGCCGTGTACTTAAGGGGTTAAATGTGGCTTCTATAGTGTATTAAATATATTGTATTCCCATGCACCCCTTCCACCACAAAAAAGGGTATATGGTTCAATCTTCCTTTTCTCGTCCTCCTCTTCCTCCATCATATCAGCATTCTTATTAGGCTGCCCTCGCTCCCAATGCTTTAGTGGGTAAGCTCAGCAGCAGGCCCTCAACCATAATGTTTTTAATGGTCAGCTCAGAAGCAGGCCCTCAACCATAATTTATTCGATGGTCAGATCAGCAGCAGGCATTCACCATAATGTTTTAGAGAGTCAGCCCAGCAGCAGGCCCTCGCCCATAATTTTTTCCATGGTCGGATCAGCAGCAGGCCCTCGCCCCTAATGTTTTAGAGAGTCAGGTCACCAGCAGACCATGAACCATAATTTTTTCCATGATCAGCTCAGCAGCAGGCCCTCAACCATAATTTTTTCCATGGTCAGATCAGCAGCAGGCACTCTCCCCTAATGTTTTAGAGAGTCAGCTTAGCAGCAGACCCTCAACTATAATATTTTTTCCGATGGTCAGATTGTAACACCCCAGAGTTGTGTTACTACACGCCTCTACCCCGCTACTATCTTGTAAGAACCTTTACATTGTTATCTGATGTGATTTTGCTTATGTCCTCCATAAATGTGCATAAACATATGTTAAATGTTTTCCTGTAATTTTCCAGGTTGACCAGCAGGTGGCAGCAATGCATTGTAAGGAACTAGTTACAGTTTAGTGTATCTAGGCTGGAATGGTTTATTCCAGCTTAGCTCCCCCTCTGTGGAGGTGTGGACTGTTCCCACATCCTTCAGCATGGGAGAAGAAGGTCCCCCTGCATAAGGAAGAAAGCCAGGATCTTGTCTCGGCTGAGACATTGATCACCTACCCAGTCTGAGAACCTTCAGCCTCAGCTGGATAAAGAAAGCAGACAACCTCCAGAGTTCCAGGAAGAAAGCATTCCCTGAGAAACTATCTGTGAGTAAAGTCCGGAGACCTAGGAGAAGCTATATCCTCCTCAGCTAGTCTGTCCCCATACAGCAGAAGTACAGAAAGGTGCAGAAGATTAATTCCTGCCACAGTTACAGAGCTACCAAGCAGACAAATTATCTTGCAAGCTCACATTTAAAGTGTAGAAGCATTCATTCCTGCCAACCATTGATAAAACCTGCTGGGACCAGAGACCAAAGCTGTATACTGCTTGGATACAAGTTATCTTCAGTAAAGAAACGTTTGAACTTCATCTAAAGGTGGACATAATTTCTGCTACAAAATTCCTCTATTATTCCTACTATCACTACACTCAAATTTATTGCAAGTGAGCCAGAAGCCAGGAGTCCAGCCGTACCCAGGTCAGAGATGCTGTTGACACAACTACCACTATCCTATAGAGACATTATAGGCCATTACACCACTCTGGCATTCCTAATCTGGGACCTGCGTTATAACACCTTGGAAGGTCCCTGGGATAGTACCCTGCGTACGCTGCAATTGGCGTCACAAACAAATATAGACAATTTTTACCCATATCCTGTGCTGCTGTGCTCTATTGCAAGATCAGCAGCAGGCCCTCGCCCCTAATGTTTTAGATGGTCAGCTCAGCAGCAGACCCTCACCTCTGATGTTTTAGATGGTCAGATCAGCAGCAGGCCCTCGGCCCTAATGTTTTAGAGGGTCACCAGCAGGCCCTTGCTCCTAATGCTTTTGAGGGGCCTCAAGCAGGCCAGCAATCATGATTTTCCAAGGGTGTGTATGATGCCCTCCTTTATGTGTAAAAAAGGGTGTATTGGAATGCTGGTTCCTCGTAATTTTTGGCAGCCTTTTCACTTAGTGCATAGGCTTTATGAGTGTAGAAGTCCCACTACCTGAACAATTGTACCACAGTGTGGATGATGCCCTCCTTTATGTAATATACAGGTTCTATCGGGGTGCCTCTTCCTTGTAATATTTGGCAGCACTTGCACTTTATATACAAGTAAATAAACAGAAAAGAATGTTTCCTAACAATTTTTCCTCTAAAATCGATTTTATCTTCGATTTTGTGTGTATTATTGTCAGTCTGTAAAATTGGCGTACTACTCAGACAACATCATTCCCAGCAGGAACCTGGGAATCCAAGATGCATCCAGACATCCTCCCCATGCTGTTCCCAAACCATTTCAGTGGTTTTCCATCAATTTCTGACCTTTTCATGTGAATCAGACACCCTACCCTCTTCAGAGCAGGGGGTGACTGTTTAATGCTTGGGTTCTCCCATACTGAGCACCCGAGCATTCCGGGGTGTTCTACTCGAGTACCCGAGCACTTTGGTGCTTGATCAACACTACTCTGTAGCACTCACATTGTCATTATAATAGAGATGATCATGAAAAGGAGTGTGCCATAAAAACATTCTACAGTTTTCAAATCCGCACCTGGATCTGCATACTATTGTAATTGCATGTAATTAAACATTAAACATAGCCACTGAGTTATTCAATGAAATCTATCTGTATAACATCACCTGCTGTTTGCTCTTTTTCAAATTTCTTTGTCCACCTCACTGAGTTGGATACACATGTTCAGAAACCCAGAACCTGGGACCTGGCAAAGTGTTAATTTGGTACATTACTAAAATGATTAAAAGGGTTATCCCATGACTAATGTAAAAAATGAAAATCAGACATCATGCATTTCATGACAATCTCTTTCTAACAAAGCTAGAACCAGCCCTGTACCTCACATGGATCCAGAGATCTCTCCATTCATTGCTCTGCTATATATCAAGCTGACAGCTGAAGGGGAGTGTCTTTTCTGCTGCAGCTCAGGGGGCGTGTCTCAACTCTGCCTATGACAGCTCAGGAGACAGCTGAAGGATGAAACTGAGCATGTGCGGCCTTCTCAGTGAGCAGGAGAAAGAAATAAGAAAATAAACATCAGGTGGCGCTATACAGATATAATTTATAGAATAACTCAGTGGCTATACAAAATTTTTAATTACATGCAAATACAAAATAAATCAGATCCAGGTACTGGTTTGAGTCCCCAACAGCTGTGTGGGTCACCAACAGCTACAGGCCAGACAAAAAGGTGCATAAGCTGTTCTTCTGTTGTCCCTTGTTGTGAGTATCTGTTCTGAGATAAATATGGGATGGATGACATCATTGATGCTGCCGTTGTCCCTACAAATCTGGTGGCTTCTTTGAAGGGCCTGAGTAAACAACAGGTGTCTCTGGTGGGCTGCCACTGCCTGACCTTAAAACAACACATGCTCCCTGCTGAGGTGGTCTAGTTTGTGATGAAATGATTCAACAATTTATGCTGCTTGTACAGATGCTCTAATATACTGTATATGCAAGCTGGAATGCCAGCGAGTTAGAACATCGTGGATCAAGCGGTGCAATGGCAAACTTTTCTGTTGCTGCAAGTCCAGGAAGGAGCTCCTTGCCACATAAGCACCCTCTGTAAGCCACTGTATTTTTTTCAAAAAGTGTTGCACGACTACATTTATCATGTACACCATAAGGGAAGCATGTGTTATTTCCCCCAGATGCAATGTAGCCACGATGTTCCTGCCATTGTCACTTACAGCCTTTCCAAGTTGGAGCTGGTGGGGAGGCAGCCAGTGGGATGTTTTGTAAGAAACAGTCATGTAATGTGTCTAAGTTTCGTTATCCTGGTAAACTGTTAAAATTTAATGTATGTAATGTATAATGCTATTCTAGTAATACAGATAAATGTAAATGCCTGCAGTATTCGTTTGGTCAGTAGATGGCAGCATAGGACCAATTTGCATTGAAGTTTGCTATAGAGAAAGTGTATTAATGTGGTAGTGGCTCTTTAAAACAGCAGTGAAGTGTTGAAGTGACACGCCCCTTATGATGTCAGCCTGCCTCAGTGTGAGCAGGAAGAATGAGGAAGAGGGACAAAAACTATAACGGCTGCCATCTTGGCTAGATAGAAAGCAAGTTCTGTGCTGTGTAAGACGTGTATGGAGATACTAAAGGACGTTCCTGTGCAGCCAAGCTGTGTGAACTTCAGTCTAGAGACGGACGGAGTATAAAGAGACCGTGCATTTAGTGAAGCCAAGTTAAAAAGGACTGTGTGCAGCAGCTAACCTGTGGAGCCGACATTGGGCTGAGTGGATTGCCCCAAACAGTAAAGAGACTCACAGTGCTGTCGAGGTACCGGACAGTCACTGTAAAATTCTGGATTATATCCATCTGGTTTTCCGGCCTGCTGAGGAGGACTTCTTTGTTGCGGATCCTGCGCTGGTTATAAAGGAAAAGGACGACATCGGGCCCCACCGTGCACTTCCACAAACTGTAAGAGGTCCACTTGGACCACTGGGATAAGGGGGGTGCGCACCCGCTTGAAAGTTAGGGTCAGTTAGGGATAGTTCCTGGGACTGCTATTCCTTAGTGTCCGCACCGCGAACACGGACACAGCAAAGGTGGAGATTGTTGTAGTATTTGATTTGAATTGTTCATACTGTTTTATTGTTAACCTGCTTTTATTAATTGATAGTAAATGCAATTTTCGTAATCTTGACTTCTGCATACGCACTCCTTTCTGGTTGCGGAATCAAACCACCTGCCTTGCTCTCGGTTCACAAATTGGCGTAGTCGGCAGGATCCGCCTACCAGAATGGATGGCGACGCACCCGTTAGGAGGGATGGTGCTGGAGGAAGAATGCCAGCAGGGGCTGTAATGAGTCAGTTAGCAAAGTTTGATGGCAATAATATGTCTGTGAGTGTGTGGGCAGAGCAGATACGAATGGTACAGCGCATGTACCAGACCGCACCAGAAGTACTAGTAGAGCTAGCCATATTGACGTTACAAGGAGATGCTAAGACTACAGTGATATTGCGGCCATTTGAACAAAGACAGACATTTGAGCAAGTTGTCCAGTCCAGATTCTAGAAACTATTTATGGAGAAACCGCATTGCTGGGGTCCCTGCAGGCACGGTTCTTTCAGAGGGTACAAAAGGAGAATGAAAGTCTCCCTCAGTATGCAAATGCCCTACAAGAACTGCTCCGAGATATTCAAGGGAAGGAAAGAGGGGGCTCACCAGCCTTCTGTAACCCTGATCGGACACTCCGTGACCAGTTTGTTCTGGGGATCCGTGATGGCAGCTTGACTGTTGCTATGCAGGACTTTATACGACGGGAGACTGATGCTAAATTTCATGACGTACAGGTGGAGGCCATCTCACGTGCCAATAGTATGGTTCAGAAGCCTCAGACCGCAGTTGGAGTTACATTGTCGCAGGGGGCTAGCTCTGGCCCAGAAGCAGTGGAAAAAGGGACAGTTAAAGAGATACTTACAGTAATGCAGAAATTGCAAGAGCAAATGGAACACCTACAAACCAATTGTAATGAGAACTCTATGAGAATTGCGGGCCTCCAGAAAACTAGAGACGAAGGGGTGGGCCGTTCATACCAAGGTCAGCATGTCACGGCTGGCGGTGGGGGAAACCCCCAGCCGTGCGGTACCCGTAGATGTTGGGTCGCTGCAAGGCCAGGACCACAGGATCAGGGAGCAGGTCACCTCCTAAAGTCTCCCTGATCTGACCCTAACTCCTAACCTGCATGGGCCGACCTTTAGGGTAGGAGGACCCATGCGCTGGAACCTCGGGTCCCTACTATCCCTCCGCAGGGGAAAACACCAACTGAAAGGGGAATAGCACACACACTCACTCACTCACCTGTCACCGCTGGCAACGGCATGCGTGGCCACCGTGTCCTGCAGAACAACCAGCAGGCAGAGACCCTGCCACCACATGCACAACACCAGACGTTGCCGCGGACAAACGCAGGTGAAGGGAGGTGTCCAAGTGCATACAACCTCGTGCACAACAAACAGACAAGGAAGTGCACACAAACACAGACGAAGGACGTGCACACCAAAACACGATGCCAAGGGCAACCGCACGCATGCCTGTTATTCGCGGCAACCGCACCTGAGGCAAACCACTAAGTGCCCCCAGCTGCGGTTGCGACAACACCAGACCGCGGATAACTGCATGCGGCTCCCAAGGAGTCACGACCATGACCAGGGGTCGTGACACTCCCTCCCCTCAAAGCCCCCCCCAACCGAAAAGGGAAGCTGGTGGGACCAAACAACAGGGAGGGGGGGAGGGGCAATGCCTGATAACCACCAGTGTCTCCCTCCAGAGCTGCCGCCAACGGACCTGGACCGTACACAACAGTCCCAGGTCGCCAGCCAACAGAGCAGACTGGAAGAGAGAACACTGGAGGCACTGCCAGATAGATGCCCGTATCTCCCCCCGGAACTGCCGCCAACAGACCTGGACCGTACACAACAGTCCCCAGGTCGCCAGCCAACAAAGCAGTCCGGAGGAGGAACACAGGACACCAGACCGATGCCCGTATCTCCCCCCAGAACTGCCGCCAACAGACCAGACCGTACACAACAGTCCCCAGGTCGCCAGCCAACAAAGCAGTCTGGAGGAGGAAAACAGGACACCGCGTCCAACTCAGGAGGACGTTCCTACTCCAGGTCGCTGCCAGCAGACACTCCCCAACCAGCACACCTGCCGGAACACCGAAGGAATGCTGCCAGCAGCCGACCAGAGATAGGAACCCTGAGAGGGACGAGGGGTCACCAACACGGACACGGTTAGCAAGGTGGCGGGGAAAAGCCACCAACCGCGCCGTTAACGGTGAACCCCGTAACGCTCTCCCTCCGGAGAACGCGCATGCACCCCAACGGTCAATGGATGCATGCTTCACCCTCTTTCGAGGGAAGACCAGGTGAGGTGCCAGTTCTGGTCATACTGTCACGGCTGGCGGTGGGGGAAACCCCCAGCCGTGCGGTACCCGTAGATGTTGGGTCGCTGCAAGGCCAGGACCACAGGATCAGGGAGCAGGTCACCTCCTAAAGTCTCCCTGATCTGACCCTAACTCCTAACCTGCATGGGCCGACCTTTAGGGTAGGAGGACCCATGCGCTGGAACCTCGGGTCCCTACTATCCCTCCGCAGGGGAAAACACCAACTGAAAGGGGAATAGCACACACACTCACTCACTCACCTGTCACCGCTGGCAACGGCATGCGTGGCCACCGTGTCCTGCAGAACAACCAGCAGGCAGAGACCCTGCCACCACATGCACAACACCAGACGTTGCCGCGGACAAACGCAGGTGAAGGGAGGTGTCCAAGTGCATACAACCTCGTGCACAACAAACAGACAAGGAAGTGCACACAAACACAGACGAAGGACGTGCACACCAAAACACGATGCCAAGGGCAACCGCACGCATGCCTGTTATTCGCGGCAACCGCACCTGAGGCAAACCACTAAGTGCCCCCAGCTGCGGTTGCGACAACACCAGACCGCGGATAACTGCATGCGGCTCCCAAGGAGTCACGACCATGACCAGGGGTCGTGACACAGCATCACCCACAACCCTTGTGGAGGGATGAGGATAGGACCTACCGAAGGGGTCCCAATAATGTAGTACAACTCTCAGGAGAGAGCGATGGGGCTTACCGAAGGGGCCCGAACCGATGGCCAGAGCGACGGGAAATACGCTGCTGGGAGTGTGGACGCGTGGGCCACATTGCTGCTAGATGTCCAGAGCAGCGACAAGCTTATGAGAGACCGCCGTTAAAACTGAAATCCCCTGCTGCAGTAGGGCGGGCAGTAGGGGAAACTGAGGAGATTATGAGAGGAGAATGCCCTGAAGAGGATCTGATCGCTGCAAGTCCCATCATACAGATGGAATTGGAAGGTATTCCGGTTACCGGGATGATTGACACGGGTTCCCAAGTAACGACCCTGAGTAGAGACTGTTACGAACGGTATTTTCAGCGACATGTGAAATATGATCCCCATACATTCATACGAGTGGTCGCAGCTAATCAGTTACCAGTACCGGTGGTGGGAGTGGCCTGGATGAATGTCAGATTATGTGGCCAAGATCTAGGCAAGAAAGGCATTGTGGTAGTACAGGAGTCACATGAAGTAAAGGTCCCTGTCATCTTGGGGATG
This sequence comes from Bufo gargarizans, assembly GCF_014858855.1. Lineage (NCBI taxonomy): Eukaryota > Metazoa > Chordata > Amphibia > Anura > Bufonidae > Bufo > Bufo gargarizans. Next base: position 546,296,518 of record NC_058081.1, read on the forward strand.
AATGTGTTAAAAGAATTGGATCAGATTCTCTTTGAAAAGAAAGGTCACGGTTATTGGAGAGAAACCACTAGCCATCGGCCTACTCAAACGGCCTTCCAGCGGCTGGTCCGAACATGTGGCTTACAGAAAAGTTCAGATGCACAGTGTCCTCTTGCTCGAATTTCGGTCCCTCTGCATACAAAAGTTACTTTGCCACCCAGACGGGAGATGATAGTGTCCATGCCTGTAGGCACCTGTAGGAAACTAGAGGGCATAGCTGTGTTGATAGAACCACTGCCGACAGCCGGAAGAAGTGTTGATCCGCTAGTAGCCCGTTCCTTGGCAGTAGTCCGCAATGGGAGAGTACCCCTCCGATGTGTGAACACTCAGGATCAGAGTGTAGACCTAGCCCCAGGAAGGCTGCTGGCTAACCTCTATGTGACTCCGGAGGAAGTGAGGAAAGCGACCCCGATGCAGTTGAGGCCGGCTGAACGAGGTGAATGGGCCGTAACCGTGTCTATGGGGGAAGGCGAGAACCCCACCCCTAAATGGAATGGCGGTGCAATTCGAGAACAGATGAAGATAGAGACTTCTTTGTGTTCTCTGGAACAGATTCGGAAGGTAGATGAACTGTTATGGGAAAACCGCACAACCTTTGCACGTCATGCTGAAGATTTTGGATGTACGACAGGGATCTACCATGAGATTCCCACAGGAGACACCCCTCCAATCAGAGAGCGCTACCGACAAATTCCTCCACAGATGTATCAGGAGGTGAAAGAACTGTTGACCCAGATGCTGCAGAATGGGATCATTCAAGAAAGCCAAAGTCCCTGGGCAGCTCCAGTGGTACTAGTAAGGAAGAAAGATGGGTCCATTCGGTTTTGCGTAGACTATCGAAAGTTGAATACCTGCACCGTACGAGATTCCTACCCCTTACCTCGGATTGAGGAGTCCCTTTCAGCACTAGGAAGAGCCCGCTACTTCTCCTCACTAGACCTGGCTAGTGGGTATTGGCAGGTGCCAATGGCCGAGAAAGATAAGGAAAAGACAGCCTTTATCTTGCCCATGGGACTATACGAATTTAACCGGATGCCCTTTGGATTGACAAATGCACCTGGAACGTTTCAACGATTGATGGAGAAATGTCTTGGTGACTTCAACTTTGAATTCACTCTCATCTACTTGGATGACATTATAGTGTACTCTGCAACCTTTGAGGACCATCTCCGCCAGTTGGGACAAGTATTTCAACGATTGCGGGAACATGGGCTCAAACTGAAACCCAGTAAATGTCGGTTGTTCCAATCTGAAATTGATTACTTGGGTCATTGTGTATCAGGAGAAGGGGTGAGGCCGTCAAGGGACAAGATAGCGGCTGTTCAAGACTGGCCGACACCGACTACCCTGCGAGAAGTGAGGGCGTTCCTGGGAGTAGCCGGCTACTATCGACGGTTTATTAAGGACTTTGCTAGAGTAGCAGCGCCACTTAATGCTCTCCTACGAGGCACCGCCGGGGGTCCGAAGAACCGGTCCGTGAAATGGGGCCCTGAACAGGAACACGCCTTCCAGGCATTGAAGGATGCTCTTACAACGGCCCCAATCTTGGCGTATGCTGATTATCACTTGCCCTTCCAGCTATATACCGATGCAAGCCTGTATGGTCTCGGAGCGGTGCTATCTCAGTTCCAGGATGGCCAAGAGCGTGTCATAGCGTATGCCAGCCGATCCTTGCGAGATTCTGAGAGAAACCCTGACAATTATAGTTCATTCAAGTTAGAACTGTTGGCACTGGTATGGGCCATGACTGAGAAATTCTCTGAGTATTTGACCAGAGCTGAAGTCTTAGTACTGACTGACAACAACCCATTGGCTCACCTGGAAAATGCCAAGCTCGGGGCTTTGGAGCAGAGGTGGATAGCCCGAATGTCTAAGTTCAATTACCGCATTAAGTATCGGTCCAAGACGGAGAACCAAAATGCCGATGGACTTTCTAGGGTAACTACCCAGGCCCCCAGCGGAGACGTGGATCATGAGTTGGAGCATGTGGAGATGCCTGACTTCAGCAGATTTTCACAAGCCTTGGTCACTGCTATGCAGTGTGCAGTGGAAGGGACCGAAACGGCTCCTTTCTTTGGCCCCTCACTACAGGAATGGGTGCAAATACAGCAGGCCCATGAGGGGCTGGCGAAAATGATCAAGTGTGTTGAGAAAGGCAAGAAGCCCTGTAAAGAGGAAAGAGAACGACTGACCCGTGAAATGCTATTAGTCCTGAGTCAGTGGGAAAAGTTAGAGATGAAAAATGGAGTGCTATGCCGAAAGGTATATCTGCCTTCTGAAATCGACATTTGTTACCAAATCGTAGTGCCTAGTGAACTGGCTCAATCATTGGCTCTTGAGGCTCATAATAAGAATGGACATTTTGGTCATGAGAAGACCTTTCGTTGGCTACAGCGACTGATTTACTGTCCAGCTCTCCGTCAAATGGTCGAAGAAGTATGTCATAGATGTCGAACTTGTGAGATCCATAAGGCAATAGAACAAAGAGCTCCCCTGCAAACCATAGTGACCCAGGAACCTTTGGAGATCGTCATGATAGACTACCTAATGGTGGGCCCATCCAACAGTGGGCACCAGTACTGCCTCGTAATGGTGGTGTCATGGTCTTACCTCCTTGCTGTTCCCTTCGTTTGACATGTGCTGGCGGCCATCTTGGTTTCTGGGTTTTCTTGTAGCCTCCCACCCTGCGGCTCCTCCTTCCCACTGGGAGGAGCTGGATGCCTAGCTCATATATATAGGAGGACTGTGGCTTCAGTTCCTTGCTTGGTCCTCCTGTGTTCACATGCTTCCAAGACTGCTGCTGCTTCTGGTTCCTGATCCTGGCCTCGGCTGACTACCCCGTTGGTTCCTGATTCCGGCTTCGTCTGACTACCCCGTTGGTTCCTGATTCCGGCTTCGTCTGACTACCCCGTTGGTTCCTGTTCCTGGCTTCGTCTGACTACCCTTCTGGTTCCTGACCTCCGTCTCCGCAAGACCCTGCTTCGGTTTAGCCATCCGTTCGGACTTTGCTTACGGCTTGCTCTTCAATAAAACCTTCTTATTTTCCACTTATCTCTTGTTGTACGTCTGGTTCATGGTTCCGTGACATTAGGACCAAGCCATGAATTCTGACGGTACAGGGCCACCCTCGCTACCTACGCTGGTTGCCAGACTTGATCAGCAGGATCACCTGTTGGGTCGGTTCGCTGTGGCGTTGCAAACCCTGCTTGAACGCACGGCTCATTTAGCTTCCGTTGCCGATGGGTCGGTTGTCGCTCCTGGGGCCGCTCCTACTGCCGCTCCGGTTGTTGCGCCAGAGTCTACCCTGACACCTGTTGCTGCGCCTGTGGTGTTTCAGGGTATGACCGGTTCTGCCCCCCTTCCACAGCGCTTTGGGGGAGAGCCAACTCAGTGCCGAGGTTTCCTTAACCAGGTGGGCATTTACTTCGAGTTGCTGCCACATGCCTTTCCTACTGAGAGATCAAGGGTGGGCTTCTTGATCTCGCTGCTCTCGGACAAGGCCTTGGCCTGGGCCAGCCCTTTATGGGAGAACAACAATCCGGTGGTTGCCGAGTTTTCCGGTTTTGTTGCTTCTCTTCGGAAGGTATTCGATGTGCCGGCTCGTGCTGCCTCTGCTGCGAGGCTCCTTATGTCCATCAGACAGGGTTCACGATCCGTAGCTGAATACGCCATTGAGTTTCGTACCCTGGCAGCAGAGGTGGGCTGGAATAATGAGGCTCTGGTCGCTGCTTTCTCTCATGGTCTCTCGGATGCCTTGAAGGATGAGGTTGCAGCTAAGGACCTACCAGTGGAGCTCGAGTCTCTTATTTCTTTCCTGATTTTGATTGACACCAGACTCAGGGAGAGACCTTCCTTTAAGGAGAGCCTGCGGAGGTCTCCTAACAGATTGGCGCCTACGTTTGCTGTCCCACCCGTGCCTCCCTCTCCTCCCACGCCTCCTGGGGATGACTTGTCTGGGGGTGAACCCATGCAGTGGGGGTTTGCTCGCCTGTCCGAGGGGGAGAGGGTACTCCGGAGACGCGAGGGCCGATGCATGTACTGTGGTCTCGGTGGGCATTTTCGGTTGGCATGTCCGAACCGTCCGGGAGAACGCTCGCACCTGAGGTCCTGTCGGGGGCAGATCTTGGGTGGAGTCTCCTCGTCCCCGGTTTCCCGTGTTGACAAACCACTGATCACGGTTGTCCTCTCCTGGGTCGGGGGCTCGGTGACGACCCAGGCGTTGGTGGACTCTGGTGCTGGTGGTTTGTTCATTGATAGAGTGTTCGTTGCCGCCAATTCCATTCCTCTGCAGCCTCGAGGTTCCCCACTGGCTCTTGAGGCGATAGACGGCAGACCCCTTCTGCCGCCACACGTGACTCATGAGACCCTTCCAGTGGGGATAGCCATTGGTGCCGTTCACAGAGAGTCGGTCTGTCTCCAGGTTATTTCGTCTCCACACTACTCGGTGGTCTTGGGGTACCCCTGGCTCCAGAAGCATAATCCGACTTTCGATTGGAGATCGGTCGAGATCCTCTCGTGGTCACCGCAGTGTGGGGCTAGTTGCATCCATGGGCCTGTCAAGTTGCTGTGTACTTCCTCGGACTCTCTGTTGCCTCCTGAATACGAAGAGTACCGGGATGTATTCGATAAGGTGCGCGCGGTTGCCCTACCTCCGCACCGCCCATACGATTGTGCCATAGAGTTACAATCCGGTGCCGTTCCTCCTCGTGGCAAAGTCTATCCACTGTCGGTAGCGGAGAATGAGGCCATGGAGGAGTACGTGAGGGAGGCGCTTTCACGCGGACACATTCGCAAATCCTCGTCCCCGGCAGGGGCTGGATTTTTCTTTGTGGAAAAGAAGGGCGGCGAGTTGAGGCCTTGCATCGATTACAGGGGTCTCAATCGCATCACGATCAAGAACGCTTACCCGATACCCTTGATTTCCGAGCTGTTCGATCGCCTCAAAGGGGCCACGGTCTTTACCAAACTCGACCTGAGGGCGGCATATAACCTGGTAAGGATCAAGGCGGGCGATGAGTGGAAGACCGCGTTTAACACCAGGACCGGTCATTATGAATCCTTGGTTATGCCCTTTGGGTTGTGCAATGCGCCCGCAGTCTTCCAGGAATTCATCAACGATGTTTTCCGTGACCTGTTGCAGCAGTGTGTGGTGGTCTATTTGGATGACATCTTGGTATATTCTGCATCCATGGAGGCCCACATTCTGGATGTCAGACGAGTGTTGCAACGCTTACGAGAGAACAAGCTGTTCGGTAAGCTTGAGAAATGCGAATTTCACCGATCCCAGGTAACCTTCTTAGGTTACATCATTTCCGCTGAGGGGTTCTCCATGGATCCTGAGAAGGTTTCGGCTGTCTTACAGTGGCCCCAGCCCAGTGGGCTTCGTGCCCTGCAGCGCTTTTTGGGCTTCGCCAATTATTATCGGAAGTTCATCAGGGACTTTTCCATGCTAGCCAAGCCTCTCACGGATCTGACCAGGAAGGGCAGTAATCCTCAGGTCTGGCCGCTCGAGGCCATCCGAGCTTTTGAGGCTCTAAAGTCCGCCTTTGTGTCGGCTCCGATTCTGTCGCATCCCAACCCTGGGTTGCCTTTTGTCCTCGAGGTGGACGCGTCTGAGACGGGAGTAGGCGCCCTCCTGTCTCAGCGTAGAACACCAGAGGGTCCTCTGCTTCCTTGTGGGTTTTACTCCCGGAAACTGTCTTCCGCGGAGTGCAACTATCAGATTGGCGACAGGGAGTTATTGGCCATCGTGCAGGCCCTTAAAGAATGGAGGCACTTGCTCGAGGGCTCGGTGGTTCCGGTTCTCATCCTGACGGACCACAAGAATCTGACCTACCTCTCTGAGGCCAAGAGATTGACACCACGTCAGGCCAGATGGGCTCTGTTCTTGTCACGTTTTAATTACGTGGTCTCCTACCTACCCGGCTCCAAGAACATCAGAGCGGATGCCTTATCACGGCAGTACTCCGAGCTGTCCGGGGAGGAGTCGATTCCGACTACGGTCATACCCCCGAATCAGATCCTGGCCGCTATTCGCACCAGCCTGACTTCTCCTCTGGGTGAGCAGATTTTGGCGGCTCAATCTGGTGCTCCCTCTGGGAGACCCAACGGCAGATGTTTTGTGCCTGAGGAGTTGCGCACTCGGTTGTTGCGAACCTACCATAACTCCAAGGCCGCGGGGCACCCTGGAAAGAATCAGCTGTCCTGGGCGGTTTCACGTCTGTTCTGGTGGCCTTCTCTACGTTCCGACATCGCCGCATATGTAGCGGCATGCTCCGTTTGTGCCCAGAGTAAGTCCCCTCGGCACCTTCCGTTGGGCCTTTTGCAACCCATAGCCACCGGGGAGCGTCCATGGTCACACCTGGGGATGGATTTCATTGTGGACCTCCCTGCATCCCGAGGCCATACGGTCATTCTCATGATTGTGGATCGGTTTTCCAAAATGTGCCACTGTGTTCCTCTCAAGAAGTTACCCTCTGCACAAGAGTTGGCCTCGATTTTTGCCAGGGAGGTCTTCCGGTTGCACGGTTTGCCCAAGGAGATTGTGTCGGATCGGGGGAGTCAGTTTGTGTCCAGGTTCTGGCGCGCCTTTTGCTCCCAGTTGGGGATTCATCTCTCTTTCTCCTCGGCCTACCACCCTCAGTCCAATGGGGCCGCAGAACGATCCAATCAGGCCTTGGAGCAATTCCTTCGTTGCTATGTCTCCGATCACCAAGACAATTGGGTTGACCTCCTGCCTTGGGCTGAGTTTGCCAGGAACACGGCGGTGAACTCTTCCTCTGGGACGTCTCCCTTCATGGCCAATTATGGGTTCCAACCTGCCGTGTTACCGGAGGTATTCTCTCCCCAGGATATTCCGGCTGTGGAGGATCACCTTTCCGTCCTACGTGCTTCTTGGGTACAGATCCAGAGGTCCCTTGAGGTCTCTGCGCAGCGCCAGAAACTCCAGGCTGATCGCAGACGAGCGCCCGCTCCTTCCTACCAGGTCGGAGACCGCGTATGGTTGTCCACCCGCAACCTCAACCTTCGAGTGCCCACTCCCAAGCTGGCGCCTCGCTTTGTTGGTCCCTTCCGAGTGCTTCGCAGGGTAAACCCGGTAGCCTATGCCCTTGCGCTTCCTCCTGGCATGCGGATCTCCAACGTGTTTCATGTCTCCCTGTTGAAGCCACTGGTGTGTAATCGTTTCACTTCCTCGATTCCTCGGCCTCGTCCGGTCCAAGTGGGCAATCGTGAGGAGTATGAGGTGAGCAATATCCTGGACTCACGCCTGGTCCGCGGCCGGGTGCAGTTTTTGGTCCATTGGCGTGGTTATGGTCCAGAGGAGCGTTCCTGGGTTCCCTCCGCAGATGTCCATGCTCCTGTCTTGCTCCGAGCCTTCCACGCACGCTTCCCTCAGAAACCGTTCCTTACTCCGCGGAGGAGGGGCCCTTGAGGGGGAGGTACTGTCATGGTCTTACCTCCTTGCTGTTCCCTTCGTTTGACATGTGCTGGCGGCCATCTTGGTTTCTGGGTTTTCTTGTAGCCTCCCACCCTGCGGCTCCTCCTTCCCACTGGGAGGAGCTGGATGCCTAGCTCATATATATAGGAGGACTGTGGCTTCAGTTCCTTGCTTGGTCCTCCTGTGTTCACATGCTTCCAAGACTGCTGCTGCTTCTGGTTCCTGATCCTGGCCTCGGCTGACTACCCCGTTGGTTCCTGATTCCGGCTTCGTCTGACTACCCCGTTGGTTCCTGATTCCGGCTTCGTCTGACTACCCCGTTGGTTCCTGTTCCTGGCTTCGTCTGACTACCCTTCTGGTTCCTGACCTCCGTCTCCGCAAGACCCTGCTTCGGTTTAGCCATCCGTTCGGACTTTGCTTACGGCTTGCTCTTCAATAAAACCTTCTTATTTTCCACTTATCTCTTGTTGTACGTCTGGTTCATGGTTCCGTGACAGGTGGACCACTTCACCAAATTTGCGGTGGTGACCGCCACCAAGGACCAGACCGCTGAGTCAGCAGCTCGAGCCCTATGCCAAGATTTCATCCGAGTGTACGGGTGTCCACAACGCATCCACTCTGACCAAGGGGCTTGCTTTGAGGGACATGTAATGAAAGAAGTTCAACGTATCTACGGGATAAAGAAGTCGCACACGACTCCATACCATCCCCAAGGAAACGGAGCCTGCGAACGATTTAATAGAACTCTGCTACAGATGGTGCGGACTTTGGAGGAGGACAAGAAGTTACAGTGGCCTCAGTTCTTGTCTGAGATGGTGTGGGCCTATAACAATCAGGTCCATTCTACAACGGGGTATTCTCCTTATACTCTCCTCTTTGGACGGTCTGGGCGAAGTGTCGGAGAGTTACAGTTAAATGATGTGGATGGGTTCCCTCCAAGAGATCCAGCCTCCTGGGTGCGAGCACACCGGCAGAGACTTGAGACAGTTCATCGATTGGTGCGACAGCGTCTGCAAGAAAATTCTCATCCTGATAAGACCCCGGTGCAAAGGGCACCATTGCAGCCAGGTGACCTGGTGCTGGTACGTGTCAAGAAGCCTCAAGGAAAATTGGAAAGCAGGTGGGAGGCTGTGCCATATCGTGTAGTTGCCCGCAAGTATGCAAATGGGCCTGTGTACGAAGTTCAGAAGGAAGGAACTGATTGTGTCCGAGTACTTCACAGAAATATGTTGCGCCTGTGTCAATCTGAAGAAGCAAATTGTGATGGAACTGATGATGTCAACGAGCTCCCACAGTCCGAGACTGGTGGTGTGGAATGGGCTTACGATGATGAGGATGATTGTTGGCCAATCCCCGCTCCTGAGGATGTTCCACCTGTGACTAGTGTGCCCCCAGCCTGTGCCCCCTATGATGCGGAGTCTGCTGGTCCTTCTCAGCCTATGGCTACAGTACCCCAGAGTATACCAGTGGTTCTCAGACGCACCACTAGACCAAATGCTGGCATTCCCCCTGTTCGGTATGCGCAGGACGAGTTTATTTGGCCTGCCATACAACGGTACATTACCACTCTACATATAAGAGTACAGCCCTCTGGATATTCAGTCATTGGCAGGGACTGCCAATCTTAAAGTGGGGGGGAATATGTAAGAAACAGTCATGTAATGTGTCTAAGTTTCGTTATCCTGGTAAACTGTTAAAATTTAATGTATGTAATGTATAATGCTATTCTAGTAATACAGATAAATGTAAATGCCTGCAGTATTCGTTTGGTCAGTAGATGGCAGCATAGGACCAATTTGCATTGAAGTTTGCCATAGAGAAAGTGTATTAATGTGGTAGTGGCTCTTTAAAACAGCAGTGAAGTGTTGAAGTGACACGCCCCTTATGATGTCAGCCTGCCTCAGTGTGAGCAGGAAGAATGAGGAAGAGGGACAAAAACTATAACGGCTGCCATCTTGGCTAGATAGAAAGCAAGTTCTGTGCTGTGTAAGACGTGTGTGGAGATACTAAAGGACGTTCCTGTGCAGCCAAGCTGTGTGAACTTCAGTCTAGAGACGGACGGAGTATAAAGAGACCGTGCATTTAGTGAAGCCAAGTTAAAAAGGACTGTGTGCAGCAGCTAACCTGTGGAGCCGACATTGGGCTGAGTGGATTGCCCCAAACAGTAAAGAGACTCACAGTGCTGTCGAGGTACCGGACAGTCACTGTAAAATTCTGGATTATATCCATCTGGTTTTCCGGCCTGCTGAGGAGGACTTCTTTGTTGCGGATCCTGCGCTGGTTATAAAGGAAAAGGACGACATCGGGCCCCACCGTGCACTTCCACAAACTGTAAGAGGTCCACTTGGACCACTGGGATAAGGGGGGTGCGCACCCGCTTGAAAGTTAGGGTCAGTTAGGGATAGTTCCTGGGACTGCTATTCCTTAGTGTCCGCACCGCGAACACGGACACAGCAAAGGTGGAGATTGTTGTAGTATTTGATTTGAATTGTTCATACTGTTTTATTGTTAACCTGCTTTTATTAATTGATAGTAAATGCAATTTTCGTAATCTTGACTTCTGCATACGCACTCCTTTCTGGTTGCGGAATCAAACCACCTGCCTTGCTCTCGGTTCACAGTTTGCCACTTTAGCAATTGATCAGCTATATGGCTACTCTCACCCAGTTCAATCAGCTCTAACACCGCATGGCAACACTTCACTTTACACATGAGTGGCATTCTGCCCTGCTTCTGTTGGGGACAGGAGGATGTCCATGGAGGAGGAAGTGGAGGATAAGGATAAGCGCCTAGTGTGCGAAGCAGACCCACACAAAAATGGAGGTGATAGTAGGACCTGGCCTTCTTGCTGCAGCGCTGCCTCACTGCTGCCAAAAAAACATTGACCCATTGGGTAGTGAAAGACATGTACTGTCCCTCCTGTAACAGATGCTTGAGGTGTCCATGGTGGTGTGCACCTTGCCAAACAGTAAGAACTTAATTCTCTGCCAGTACAAGGCGGTAATGGCTTTTTTTTTTTTTTAAAGAAATAATGACTGCTAGGTAACTTCCAGCAAGGCTGAGCACATGCTATCAACTCCCTAAAGGTAGCAGAATCCACTAAGTGGTATGGCAGAGACTGCACCACAGTGGGTAGAGGGCATGTAGAGTATTTTCCCGGCTACACATTCTCTTACTGGTGGTTGACAAGAGAGAGGAGTAGGAGGAAGGATAGTCTATGTGTGAAACACAGTAACTGATGATGAAAATGACAAGGAAACTGTAATGCACATGGTCTCAGCCTGGCTGCAGAAAAGGGGATTGGGAGAAGTAGGACAATTATTGCGCTAGCTGGTGGCCACTTCCATAGCACATGGGGTTTTGTTGCCTCTTCTTAGGGAAAAAAGGCAACTGAAAGGCGTCTCTGGGGTTGCAAGGAGGAACAGCAGGATCATTGGTGTGATCTCTAGCTCCAAGACATTGTGTTAGACACAGAAGTAACAACCACATCTTATTGCTCTGTTGTAACTAAGAGGAGAAGTGAGCCATCCAGGCTTTTTTTCGACTTTTTATTATGAAGCCTATAAATAAAAAGTCATTGGTTTCCTATAAATAAAAAAAATCACAGGTTTGGTATTATTAAACAGTATTAGCAACATTTCAAGTGGTTTTCTTTTCTGTAAAGACATAGGTGTAATCAATTGTGCCCCCCTTTCTACAAACTCAGTGCATACTGGTATTGACAATTTACTTTGGTAATCATTCAGTTCAGTAAAATATCTTTGAACTACACTATATGATGCAGTAATGTGCTCACTAACATGGTTATAAGAACACCATTTTTGTAGTAAAATGTCCTTGAACTACATGGCATAAAACAATAATGTATTCACTAACTCAAGTATTACAGTGCAACTTTTGCAGTAAAATAAAAGTCTTTGAACTACACAGTATGATGCAGTAATGTTTTTACTAACACTCGTATAATAGTGCAATTTTTGCAGGAAAATGTCTGAACTACACAGTATCTTGCAGTAATACAACACATTTTTGCAGTAAAAAAATAAAATGTTATCTTGCAGTAATATGAAATGCATTCAGTAACTCGGATACAATGCACAGATATACCCAATTACAAATGTGAAATTTAAACCGTTTTTTTAGAAGAACAAAATGTGAAATTTAAACCGTTTTTTTAGAAGAACAAAATGTGAAATTGCTCTGTGTTTGGAGCTGAATATTATTAGGGCCTTGGCAATAAGCCTATGAACTGTAGAAACTTGAGTAAAAAAAAAAAGAAAAGCTTGCTGTCTGTTCATATACAGAAAAAATGAATTTCCGGAAGCTGTATTAAAGAGGACCTTTCACCGATTTTTACACTGTGAACTAAGTATACAGACATGGAGAGCGGCGCCCGGGGATCTCACTGCACTTACTTTTATCCCTGGGCGCCGCTCAGTTCTCCTGCTATGCCCTCCGGTATCTCCGCTCACTAAGTTATAGTAGGCGGAGTCTGCCCTTGTTCTTCTGTAGCGCTGGCCAATCGCATTGCAGAGCTCACAGCCTGGGAGAAAATAACCTCCCAGGCTGTGAGCTCTGCGCTGCGATTGGCCAGTGCTACAGCAGAACAAGGGCAGACTCCGCCTACCATAACTTTGGGACTGAAAACCCAATAATATACTTTTTATTTTCTCCCTATATTCTGCCTATAGTGTCCATATCACGCTACTTTAGTGGCTTGTGTCTATAATAGTTTTTTTATTAGACAATGCCACAAAACAGCTTTTCATGGTTTTCCTGCCAATTCTCACCGTAACATGGTGCTGGGTGCCATTTTTACGCAATTCGTCTGAAGTAAATCTCAAAAACTTTAAATTTGTTTGTAAAATGCGCAATAAATCTGATTCAGTTAGCATCGATTTGCTCATCTCTAATGGGCAGCTTTAGGTGTAATTCCATTACAAAGAGCAAAGTAAAAAAAAATAATTAATGAAAGGTTTACCTGACTTAGGATAAGTGACAATGTAGACATCATCATCGAGAACTTGAAATTCATTTTCTGCAAAGTTGAGAGCCTCTTCAGAATATAAAATGTTTTTGTAAAAGTTCACTCCTTTATATTTGAAGAATTCAACTGACATTTCTATGTAGAAAGCAAAAAATATATATTGCATAAAAACAAATTCCTTCTATGTTGGCAGGATGCTGGTTTGTGTTTTGTAACATTAATAGGCATTGATTATTCTTCTATACATATGTATTCCCTTCTGTTCCTTCACATTGGACCGATTCATAAAATTAAAATAATATTAGTAAATTCTGAAGTGTTGAAGGAGAAGCTATACAGAAAACGTGGTGAAGATTGTAATCAGGGAGGGATTACTTTTTTTCAATACTTCACAGTTTAGTTTTTTTTATGGATGTGCTACCATGGTAATAGTACAATATGTACAATGAGGAGAAAGTATATAAAAGTAGTGTTGAAGAATTTTCTCTTGCCTACAGCACTGTGCGAATCATTACTTGAAATGCAGGATTTTTTCATTTTATGTGCTTAAATCTGGGTATTACTATATCAGGAAGTACAGGTTATTCATTGTATAATGGAGTTGTATAGTTTACCAGAATCCATTCTCTATGAATTCCTTTTGGTTATCAAGATCTTTGCTTATAGTCATTCAATGGGGACCTTCCTTGTTTCACTTCTGCCGCATATATACTTGTGTATAAAGTCATATGTGTGTGCCCCCACTTTAACGTAGCTGAATGTTATGTGTGGCCCTTTTATAGAGGCACTAGCAGAAGGACCCGGCTTCGCACAGGTATATTTCATCTATTTCATTTAATGTTTGTGTATGTCATTAAAAGATATCGACAGTATCCCCCTTAACAGTGACCTCTACAGCACCCCGCCCCTTAACACTGACCTCCAGAGCGGATCGTCCCCTTAACTGTGACCTCCACAGTTTCCTATCCCCTTAACAGAGACCTCCACAGTGCCCACTCCCTTAACAGTGACCTTCACAGCAGCCCTCCCCTTTAACAGGGGCCTGGACGGACACAGGGATGTCCTTTTGAATAGCTCACTCTGAGACAGCAGCACTGTGCTGTCTGAGCATGAGCTGTAGGGAGAAGGTCACCCTCCCTTGATCCCCTGCAGCTGACAGAAGTTGATTTTTACCTTCATTTTTTAAATCCCCGTGGCTTAGGGGGACCTAGGTGTGGGGTTTTTAAGTCCGTCTTTTGAGGGTGGCCTGAATGGCCACCCTACCTGCCTCTTAACTGTGACCTCCATAGCACTCCGCTCCTTTAACAGTGTCATCCACAGTGCCCTGCCCCTTTAAAGCTGACCTACAGCAGTGACGATAAATGGCTGGGTTGTTATGGAAACCTGATGTAAAACTGTGTGTATGTGGAGACTAAGGACCTGCGAGCTTCTATTGGCTGATAAGGGTAATGTGACCTTGTGTATGGCAGTTGGGATATGAGATATGGGATATGAGAAAGACCTGCAGGCTTCTATTGGCTAATGTCATGTGATGTGCCATATTTTAATTTTTTTGGTAATATCTCAGGAACAATACGTGCTAGAGAGCTGTGACCACCACAATATATATTTCCAGGTAGCAAGGTATGTGTATACCAAGTTTCGTTGAAATCGATGGTTGCGTTTTCTCAGTGATCGTGGAACATACATACACACATATATACATACTTACATCCTTCTTTATATATATAGATTCCCAAGATATGTCAAGTTGACCACCATTGGTGTAAAAAAATACAAAAAACACACAATAGATGCAAACATAATATATGGACTAAGTCCTCAATCTGCTATGATAAAGAATATATTTTGATCAATACACATCTGTGGCCACCTACCAACGCCAAGGTAGTCTCAGTCAGGCAGGACCTACTCCTAAACTATTTATGCTGTTGGGCATCTACATTCAGGAGAACAGACCCTGGTAGGTGGGCACAGATGTATTTTGAGCAAAATATATTGGCAGAGAGTCTCCGTTTTTGTTATTAGAGTGAGGGCTTAATCCATATATAATATTAATGCATTATTTTCTGTGATTTTTCTTTTATAAATGTAGACTTGCACATCCGCATTTTCATTTATTACATCATGCAGGATGTTTTTTCCCTTTTTCTGTGATTTTTGTTTTGTATGTCAGCCGATAGTGTCCCGATGTGACGCTCAAACATTATACTTCATCTGTTCATTACAGCTTTGCACAGGGCTCAGAGATACAACTATAGTTGTTGTAAATGTGTTGTATTGATGCTTAAAGGGGTTGTGCCAACATTAAATGTTATTTTAATATAATTCAACATTAGTTAATTTTTTTATTTACTTTCTGTTACAAAAATGCTCCAGTTGTGAGATATTATCCTTATTATAATGGCGTCCACTGTATAGTAATGTAGCTACTGAGGTGCATGCACATGCTCAGTTCTATTCTTCAACTGCCATCTGCTGTATCTACAGTTAGAAGCTGTGACAGATAAAGGGAGAGAGCTACAGCAGAAAGGACATGCCTCCTGAGAAAAAACACATTAGAGATGAGCGAATTTTTCAAAAGTTCACAAAAAAATTCGCTTTGTGACAAATTACTTTGTAAGTAGTGGGTACAATGACAGGGAGCTGCGATAGCGCCACCCCCATCATTGTACATACATGATCGCTGCATCTGAGTGTAAAAACTGTGTGAAATAAACATTAAAAAAAATTTCAATCAAACTTACCGTGTCCATTTGCTTGCGAAGGTTCGGCCACCGCCATCTTGATCGAAGATCTGGCGCAAAATCTTGTGCGGCGTGAAATTATGTTATCACACCGGTCGAAGAGATGACGTCATACCGTATGTCACCATGCACAGGTTTTCGGCAGAGATCTTCAATCAAGACGGCAGCTGGCGGCCCATTGCGAGCAAATGGAGGAGGTATGAATGAATGTTTTGTTTTTTATATTATTTCAAGTAAATCGATTCACTTACACGAAGCACGAAGAAATTCGGCTTCGAGGCTAATCGAATTTATCCTAAAATTCGGATCGAATTCCACTTCGTGAGATTCGATTCGCTTATCTCTAGAGCACACCCCTGATAAAGGGCATACCCCCTGAGCTGCCAGCCTGAAGATACGCTAGCAGAGGCATTGAAGCAGTGAAGGGGGAAGCCGGGTTCAGGATCCATGTGAGGTACAGGGCTGGTTCTAGCTTTGTTAAAAAAGAGATTGTACTATATGAAGTCCAATTTTCATTTTTTACATCAATCTTGGCATAACTCGTATGATTTGAGTGTATGGGGCTAAGCAGCACTAACAGACAAATTGCTGATGGACACAAAATAATAGACACATTTTATTAATGTCCATTTAAAGATGGGCAGAAGAAAACAGCAGAACACTGACATGAACGTGCTGAACAAAGGTGTTAATGGAGAGAGTATGTGTATGTGTGGTATATTGTGCTGTTGTTGTGGTATATTATCCTGTTGTTGTGATATATTGTGCTGCACTTATTCTATTTTATTTTTTTGTGCTTCTGGGGATGTATTTTATTCTGCATTGTGGTGTTGTTTCTGCCTGGGGAGGAATTTTGTGTAGCACTATTGTATTTTATACTGCTAGGGGACATTATGTGCCCTGTACATTAGTATTTGGTTGGCACCGCTATGTCCAGCTAGGAGTATTATGGGAGTTTTACAATGGCATTTGCTTGGTGCTGCACCATAGCATTTGCTTGCTGTGAGGCCCAGACATCACCATGGATTGGATGGTGGGGCCAAAGTAGAAAAAGTTTGAGAAGCTCTGGTCTATGCAATACAGAACACGAAAATTGTTACTGATCAAGCACTGCCCTGTGTGTGTGTTTTTTTGTTTTGTTTTTTTTGCCTGTGCACAATCAGCTTTGTTAACACTGTATTTCCAATTAGATAGATTTTCACAGTTTGGTTGCGATGGAATTTTTGAAATCACAGCAGAACAGCTGTGCTGAGAAATCAAAATATGTTGAAAAACTGCAAAAAACACCTATGAACTCATTCTTTGGTGGCTCTTCTAATATACATACTGTATTTATGGCATTGTGAAGAGGGAAGTGGTTCTTCCAGTGTACTGATGCATGTAATGTTTTGCTGCTTTTTTACAACTGTACATGGCAGTGGCCTTCTAATGATATGCAAGTGTATTTTGTCTCCCTCCTTTCTGGGCTGGCAGCAGGGAAAAGACTAGTCCGTTCTGCAATGCTATTGGGAGATGTCCAGGTTGACTTCGGCACCTGTGGCATGGTTGCCAGGGGTGTCCAACTGGGCAGTGCTAGTTGATATAAGGGAATTCTTTCCACCCTGAAAGAGTCCGTTCACTGAATGCCAGATGTCAGAAACAGTAGCCTTATATCAACTAGCACTGCCCAATTTTTTTTTTATTATTGCATTGTACTTATTTTAAGCTAAAAGTTTTTTTTTCAATTGGTCTTTATTAACAATATGGGATCATTTTTTTCTGTACAGACCTGACATGCTCCACTAGCTGCCTGTGGATTTTTTGTCTTTTCCGTCACCTGAGGAGCAGACACACTCCTTATCTCTGCTCTCTGACATTATAAAAGCACATTAAAGCTCAATCCTTACCTGACTGATACAAATGTGGCTTAAATAAGTGTTTATGACCTCTCAGTAGTTTAGAGATAAGGTTTATGAGATGACCAGCACAAAGTGAAAGTGAAAGTACCAGCCACACAGCCACAAAAATGGTACCAATTATACAAAAAACAAACCCCCATACAACTCTGTAGACTGAAATATAAAAAAAGTTATAGCTGTCAGAATATGGTGATGCAAAGAAAGTTTAGATTTTCGTAAAAAGGGTTTTATTTTTTAAAAGTAATTAAACAAAATAAAAACAATTCAAGTTTGATACTACGGCAATCGTATTGAGCCACAGAATAAAGATGGTGTGTCATTTTTAGCGCATAATCAACATCATAATGTCAAAACCACAAAAAACTTTTTTTTTCAATTTTACCCCACAAATAATTTTTGTCCCGTTTTCCAATACAAGACATGGTACTGTAACTTAAATGGTGGCATTAAAAAAATGCATCTTGTCCCGCAAAAAATAAGCCCTTATATGGATCATATGTAGAAAAAAGTTATGGCTATTGAAACGTGAAACGTGGGGAGGAAAGAATAAATAAAAAAATGGAAAAATGAAAATAGGCCTGGCCTTTAAGGGGTTAACCCCTTAGGGACTTAGGGCGTACCGGTACGTCCTGTTTCCCGAGTCCTTAAGGACTCAGGGCGTACCGGTACGTCCTAACTTTAAACAGACATTGCAGCGTGGCGGGGGTTAATAGGAACAGTATGCCTGCTGAAATCATTCAGCGGGCATCCTGCCGTATCAGCGATCGCCGCAAACTGCAGTTCAATTCAGACCTGCGGTTTGCGGCTTTTACCTGCGGTTGATGCGGCTCTGTGGCAGTGCCATCGGGTCCTCATGCGGCTGTAGGGGGGACCTGATGGCATGGAAGGCAGCGCGATGTCTAAGAAAGGCATCGCGCTGCCTTCCGGTGAAGAGTCTGCGAGATTCAGCCCCCTGGATCTCGCAGGCCGGAAGCTGTATGAGTAATACACACAGTATTACTCATACAGCCAATGCATTCCAATACAGAAGTATTGGAATGCATTGTAAAGGATTAGACCCCCAAAAGTTCAAGTCCAAAAGTGGGACAAAAAATTAAGTGAAAAAAAGATAAAAAAAATTAACTTTTTCCCCAAAAAAATTAAAAGTTTCAAGTAAAAATAAACAAAAACGTTATTTTCCCCAAATAAAGTTAAAAAAATATTGGTAAAGAATAGGGGGGAAAAAAAGTATACATATTAGGTATCACTGCGTCCGTATCGACCGACTCTATAAACATATCACATGACCTAACCCCTCAGATGAACACCGTAAAAAATAAAAAATAAAAACTGTGCTAAATAAACCATTTTTTTGTCACCTTACATCACAAAAAGTACAACAGCAAGTGATCAAAAAGGCGTTTTCCCACCAAAATAGTACCAATCTAACCGTCACCTCATTCCGCCAAAAATGAGCCCCTACCTGAGACAATCGCCCAAAAAATAAAAAAAACTATGGCTCAGAATATGGAGACACTAAAACATAATTTATTTTGTTTTAAAAAAGCTGTTATTGTGTAAAACTTACATAAATAAAAAAAAAGTATACATATTTAGTATCGCCGCATTCGTATCGACCGGCTCTATAAAAATATCACATGACCTAACCCCTCAGATGAACACTGTAAAAAAAAAAAAAAAGCTGTAATAAATGAACCATTTTTTGTCACCTTACATCACAAAAAGTGTAATAGCAAGCGATCAAAAAGTCATATGCACCCCAATATAGTGCCAATCAAACCGTCATCTCATCCCGCAAAAAATGAGATCCTACCTAAGATAATCGCCCAAAAACAGAAAAAACTATGGCTCTCAGATTATGGAGACACTAAAACATGATTTTCTTTTGTTTCAAAAATGATATTATTGTGTAAAACTTACATAAATAAAAAAAATATATACATATTAGGTATTGACGCGTCCGTATCGACCGGCTCTATAAAAATATTGCATGACCTAACCCTTCAGATAAACACCGTAAAAAAAATTAAATAAAAACTGTGCTAAATAATTTTTTTATCACCTTACATCACAAAAAGTACAACAGCAAGCGATCAAAAAGTCACACGCACCACAAAATAGTGCCAATAAAACCATCATCTCATCCCGAAAAAATCATACCCTACCCAAGGTAATCTCCCCAAAACTGAAAAAATTATGGCTCTCAGACTATGGAAACACTAAAATATGTTTTTTTTTGCTTCAAAAATGAAATCATTGTGTAAAACTTACATAAATAAATAAAAAGTATACATATTAGGTATCGCCGCATCTGCAACAACCTGGTCTATAAAAATATCATATGATCTAACCTGTCAGATGAATGTTGTAAATAACAAAAAATAAAAACGGTGCCAAAACAGCTATTTCTTGTTATCTTGCCTCACAAAAAGTGTAATATAGAGCAACCGAAACTCATATGTACCCTGAACTAGTACCAACAATACTGCCACCCTATCCTGTAGTTTCTAAAATGGGGCCACTTTTTTCGAGGGGTGCATCAGGGGGGCTTTAAATGGGACATGGTGTCAAAAAAAACAGTCCAGCAAAATCTGCCTTCCAAAAACCGTATGGCATTCCTTTCCTTCTGCACCCTGCCGTGTGCCCGTACAGCTGTTTACGACCACATATGGGGTGTTTCTGTAAACTACAGAATTAGGGCCATAAATATTGAGTTTTGTTTGGCTGTTAACCCTTGCTTTGTTACTGGGAAAAATTTATTAAAATTGAAAATTTGCCATAAAATTGAAATTCTGAAATTTCATCTCCATTTGCCAATAACTCTTATGGAACACCTAAAGGGTTAACGACATTTGTAAAATCAGTTTTGAATACCTTGAGGGTTGTAGTTTCTTAGATGGGGTCACTTTTATGGAGTTTCTACTCTAGGGGTGCATCAGGGGGGCTTCAAATGGGACATGGTGTCAAAAAAAAACAGTCCAGCAAAATCTGCTTTCCAAAAACCGTATGGCATTCCTTTCCTTCTGCGCCCTGCCATGTGCCCGTACAACCACATATGGGGTGTTTCTGTAAACTACAGAATCAGGGCCATAAATATTGAGTTTGTTTGGCTGTTAACCCTTGCTTTGTAAAAGTAAAAAAAAATATTAAAATGGAAAATCTGCCAAAAAAGTGAAATTTAGAAATTGTAACTCTATTTTCCATTAACTCTTATGGAACACCTAAAGGGTTAACGACATTTGTAAAATCAGTTTTGAATACCTTGAGGGTTGTAGTTTCTTAGATGGGGTCACTTTTATGGAGTTTCTACTCTAGGGGTGCATCAGGGGGGCCTCAAATGGGACATGGTGTCAAAAAAAAACAGTCCAGCAAAATCTGCTTTCCAAAAACCGTATGGCATTCCTTTCCTTCTGCGCCCTGCCATGTGCCCGTACAACCACATATGGGGTGTTTCTGTAAACTACAGAATCAGGACCATAAATATTGAGTTTGTTTGGCTGTTAACCCTTGCTTTGTAAAAGTAAAAAAAAATATTAAAATGGAAAATCTGCCAAAAAAGTGAAATTTAGAAATTGTAACTCTATTTTCCATTAATTCTTGTGGAACACCTAAAGGGTTAACGACGTTTGTAAAATCAGTTTTGAATACCTTGAGGGGTGTAGTTTTTTAGATGGGGTCACTTTTATGGAGTTTCTACTCTAGGGGTGCATCAGGGGGGCTTCAAATGGGACATGTAAAAAAAAACAGTCCAGCAAAACCTGCCTTACAAAAACTATGTGGCATTACTTTCCTTCTGCGCCCTGCCGTGTGCCCATACAGCGGTTTACGACCACATATGGGGTGTTTCTGTAAACTACAGAATCAGGGCCATAAATATTGAGTTTGATTTGGCTGTTAACCCTTGCTTTGTAACTGGAAAAAAAATTATTAAAATGGAAAATCTGCCAAAAAAGTGAAATTCTGAAATTGTATCTCTATTTTCCATTAATTTAAGGGTTAACAAAGTTTGTAAAATCAGTTTTAAATACCTTGAGGGGTGTAGTTTATAGAATGAGGTCATTTTTGGGTGGTTTCTATTATGTAAGCCTCACAAAGTGACTTCAGACCTGAACTGGTCCCTAAAAATTGGGTTTTTGAAAATTTCTTAAAAATTTCTAAGCCTTGTAACATCCCAAAAAAATAAAATATCATTACCAAAATGATCCAAACATGAAGTAGACATATGGGGAATGTAAAGTAATAACTATTTTAGGGGGTATTACTATGTATTATAGAAGTAGAGAAATTGAAACTTGGAAATGTGAAATTTTTTACAAATTTTTGGTAAATTGTGACGTAAAAACAATCTCAGAATGGCCTGGATAAGTCAAAGCGTTTTAAAGTTATCAGCACTTAAAGTGACACTGGTCAGATTTACAAAAAATGGCCAAGTCCTTAAGGTGAAATAGGGCTGAGTCCTTAGGCTAGGTCTACACGACGACATTTGTCGCGCGACATTTTGTTGCACCAATGTCGCGCGACAATTTTTATAATGGCAGTCTATGGTGTCGCACTGCAACATGCGACATGCTGCGACTGCGACGTGACAGTCGCAGAAAATCCATTCAAGATGGATTTTTCTGCGACTGTCGCGTCGCAGTCGCAACATGTCGCATGTTGCAGTGCGACACCATAGACTGCCATTATAAAAATTGTCGCGCGACAAATGTCGTCGTGTAGACCTAGCCTTAAGGTGGAATAGGGCTTAAGGAGTTAAAGACCCGACTTCCGCTGTACATGTATGGCAAAGGTTGGGAAGGGGTTAAACAAAGTTTATCATTGAAAACAACCCTTTCAGTAATAACAGCCACCCAGATCGGCTAATCACTGTGGATGCAGCCCCTGGAATCCCTGCTGATTAGCTACTTCCCAGTTTTCTTGGACAAGTTTTTTTTTCTGAAATAAATGGACAGACTGAGTCCTTCAGATTAGAAGAATTGTGGTACAGTTACTCAAGAACCCATGGAGCTCCATAACAAAAACCTGGAATCGAGCCACTCCCCGTCATGAGAAATTTCAGCAGCAAGTTCACAACATAAAAAACTTTATGAGTATGTTGGCTTCCCCAATGCACCAGGATAATGCACATGGTGATGTCATGATAGTGAAATAATGTGCACAGTGAAGTTACAGCACAGGCATAATGCACACAATGATGTCACAGTACAATAATACGGCTCACAGTGATATCACAATGGTATGATAATATGCACGGTGATGTACAGAAATAAATCAGTTGATTTCCATGTACATCACTAACTGTACATACTGTATGTCTGAGGGGAGATTGCCCCCAAAGCTGTGGCTTGTTACACTGTTAGGGCTCAAGCATACAAACGTATTTTCTTTCCGTGTCTGTTCCATTTTTTTTGCGGACCGTATGCAGAACCATTCATTTCAATGGGTCCAGAAAAAAAAAACGGAAGTTACTCCGTGTGCATTCCGTTTTCGCATGTCCGTTCCGCAAAAAAACAGACAAGAATAGTACTGTTCTATTAGGGGCCAGCTGTTCCGTTCCGCAAAATACAGAATGCACTTGGACGTCATCCGTATTTTTTGCAGATCCGTTTTTTGCCCATTCTTTTATTTTGTCATTGTGAGACAGCACCCAGGCAGCTGACCTGACAGCAGGCACACAGAAGTGTATGCATGTAGAAAAGAGTTATATTAAAAGTCATGTTCATTGATTTTAATTTATAAGAAAAAACATAAGTGAAATGTACCTTAGGAGTGAACCGATAGCAGAGCTTCCAAAAGACGTCCTTTAACTTGCTGTAACCAGAACTAAGCCTTCAGTTTCCTTTTCCGCGGGAAGGTCAGAACTAGAGGTAATTCTAGTGTCAAATCCCTGAAAATTATCTTGTGTGACTTGGACTTTACACACTGGTTTATTAGCTCAGAAGCATTCTTTAGCTTGACGACATATATATATTTACACCCATCCATTCCCTGCCAGTTCGCACACAGTAATCATTACTGTATATTTACTGGCAGGCAAGGCCTAGCCTGATGGCCGTCCTGTCACTGCGGGCAGGGCCAGCTCCAGGCTCATGTGGGCCCTTGGGCGGTAAAGTCTCAGTGGGCCCCTCTTTGAGTACAGATAATATAGTAGATGTCCCCTGCAGTCCTATGTAACAGCACAGATAACACAGTGATGGCTATCTGAGTACAGAAAATGTAGTAGTGTTAGGCTAATTTCACACTCGCGTTTGGTGCGGATCCGTCATGGATCTGCACAGACGGATCAGTTCAGATAATACAACCGTCTGCATCCGTTCAGAACGGATCCGTTTGTATTATCTTTAACATAGCCAAGACAGATCCCTCTTGAACACCATTGAAAGTCAATGGAGGACGGATCCGTTTTCTATTGTGCCAGATTGTGTTAGTTAAAACGGATGCGTCCCCATTGACTTACATTGTGTGCCAGGGCGGATCCGTTTGGCTCAGTTTCATCAGACGGACACCAAAGCGGAATAGAGATGGAACGGAGGCAAACTGATGCATTCTGAGCGGATCCTTTTCCATTCAGAATGCATTAGGGCAAAACTGATCCGTTTGGACCACTTGTGAGAGCCCTGAACGGATCTCACAAACAGAAAGCCAAAACGCCAGTGTGAAAGTAGCCTTACCTGCAGCCCTATGTAAAACCACAGATAACGCTAGTGCTAATAATGTGTTAGTGCTACATGCAGTCCTATGTAAAACCACAGATAACACTAGTGCTGATAATGTGGTAGTGTTACCTGCAGTCCTATGTAAAGCCACAGATAACACTAGTGCTGATAATGTGGTAGTGTTACCTGCAGTCCTATGTAAAACCACAGATAACACTAGTCCTGATAATGTGGTAGTGTTACCTGCAGTCCTACATAAAATCACAGATAACACTAGTGCTGATAATGTGGTAGTTACCTGCAGTCCTATGTAAAACTACTGCTATCACTAGTGTAGATCGTGTGGTAGTGTTACCTGGAGTCCTATGTAAAACCACAGATAACACTAGTGTAGATCATGTGGTAGTGTTACCTACGTCCTTAGTGTGCCTCCCTGTGCCTCTCCCATGGACTCCATGCTGGCGGCGCTGCCTTCTCTTCCATCTTCTTCTTGACCCACACGTAACGTCCTCATGCAGCCGCGTCAAGAGATAGGAACACTGTGCGCATGGTGGTGGTGACACACACACACACACACAGGGAGAGACACACACAGGGACAGACACACACACAGGGACACACATACACACAGGGACAGACACATATATATGTACAGACACCTGTGCGATGGTGCGATCGTCAACCAACTTCTATCTAATGTGTGTGGCCACCTTGAGGGGGCATTAAAATTCCACCTTTAGTTATACTCCAAGCTTTTGTTACCTTCTAA
This sequence comes from Bufo gargarizans, assembly GCF_014858855.1. NCBI lineage: Eukaryota > Metazoa > Chordata > Amphibia > Anura > Bufonidae > Bufo > Bufo gargarizans. Next base: position 546,321,052 of record NC_058081.1, read on the forward strand.
TATGACTCCCACTGATTCCCAGTTCTGAGGGGACATAGACTGGGGTTTAAAAGGGAATTATCAACATGTACCAGAAGGTGGTCTGAACTGTAACCCATTAGGCACTGGCTAGACTCTGATATGGAGTCTAAGCAATGCCTATTAAAAACCCACATAGGGGCACACACACATACACAGGGGCATACACACACAGGGGCACACACACATACACAGGGGCACACACACGCAGGGACAGACACACACACGCAGGGGCACACACACAGGGACACATACACAGGGGCACACACACACACAGGGACAGACACACACACGCACACACACACAGGGGCACACACACACAGTTAGGCCTCACCACACTCCAGTCTGGCTCCTCTCCATACAGGAAGACAGCTCTCTGCTCCTCCGGCTCCTCCCCCACTGGTCACATGGGCGGATGACATCAGGAAGGTCCTTTAGCCCAGTAGAAAACTCCATCTACCCTGTTCTAAGTCCTGGGGCCGGACAGCCCAGTAGTGTACTCTGTAAAAATTGTCTGCATTGCTGGGGTAAGCTGCCATATAATTTAGAACAGGCAGTTTAATGAAGACCAGGACACAGCTGCAGGATTGAGCGGGCACAGTGGGCCCTCCCCAGGAGCAGTGGGCCCCGGGAACGTGCCCGGGTGTGCCAGGTGCTGACGTCGGCCCTGACTGCGGGCCCCATTGCAGCTGTGACAGAATACATAAGATCCTGATATATCTACAGGGAGTGCAGAATTATTAGGCAAGTTGTATTTTTGAGGATTAATTTTATTATTGAACAACAACCATGTTCTCAATGAACCCAAAAAACTCAATAATATCAAAGCTGAATATTTTTGGAAGTAGTTTTTAGTTTGTTTTTAGTTTTAGCTATTTTAGGGGGATATCTGTGTGTGCAGGTGACTATTACTGTACATAATTATTAGGCAACTTAACAAAAAACAAATATATACCCATTTCAATTATTTATTTTTACCAGTGAAACCAATATAACATCTCAACATTCACAAATATACATTTCTGACATTCAAAAACAAAACAAAAACAAATCAGTGACCAATATAGCCACCTTTCTTTGCAAGGACACTCAAAAGCCTGCCATCCATGGATTCTGTCAGTGTTTTGATCTGTTCACCATCAACATTGCGTGCAGCAGCAACCACAGCCTCCCAGACACTGTTCAGAGAGGTGTACTGTTTTCCCTCCTTGTAAATCTCACATTTGATGATGGACCACAGGTTCTCAATGGGATTCAGATCAGGTGAACAAGGAGGCCATGTCATTAGATTTTCTTCTTTTATACCCTTTCTTGCCAGCCACGTTGTGGAGTACTTGGACGCGTGTGATGGAGCATTGTCCTGCATGAAAATCATGTTTTTCTTACCTTGCAGACTTCTTCCTGTACCACTGCTTGAAGAAGGTGTCTTCCAGAAACTGGCAGTAGGACTGGGAGTTGAGCTTGACTCCATCCTCAACCCAAAAAGGCCCCACAAGCTCATCTTTGATGATACCAGCCCAAACCAGTACTCCACCTCCACCTTGCTGGCGTCTGAGTCGGACTGGAGCTCTCTGCCCTTTACCAATCCAGCCATCTGGCCCATCAAGACTCACTCTCATTTCATCAGTCCATAAAACCTTAGAAAAATCAGTCTTGAGATATTTCTTGGCCCAGTCTTGACGTTTCAGCTTGTGTGTCTTGTTCAGTGGTGGTCGTCTTTCAGCCTTTCTTACCTTGACCATGTCTCTGAGTATTGCACACCTTGGCCCAGATTCAAGAAGCACTTGCGCGGGAACAAGTGTGATTTGCGCCGCGCAAGTACTGATTTGCTCCTATGCAAATTTGCGGCTGATTCTGTAAACCAGTTAAGCCTGAAATGCGGCCATTTTCCCGCGCACGCAGCCTAGCTGTTCCTGCGCAATTTTCGTGCAATTTTGCGCGGGGTGTAAGTTGCGCCTTCATGGAATTCCCTCAGCGAATATGCAAATTAGGTACTGCCGATGATTCAGAAACATGCGCGTGTGATGCGCATCTTGCGCTGGAAGCGTGCAAGCTTTTTTCCCTGGGCAAACTTGCTCCTGTTAAAAGCAGGGGCAAGTTAGCAAAAGATGGCCAAATGTCATCTGAAGGAGCGCGCAACTTCAGCAGCACCTAGACAGACGATCTGAACAAGCAGAGCACCCACATTTTCGGGACCTCACATCTGTGCACCAACATGCCAGGGGCAGCTATGGTTCTTGATATTCTATTGACTGAGCCGACTCGTAGGAGGGCACGGGAGAGGATTTACAGAGGGCGCTACAACCTTTTTCAGATGACTGATACTGAGGTGTATCGCATGTTTCGCTTTAGCCCTGAAGTCATCCTTGAGTTGGTAACAATCCTGCAGGATGACATCAGCAGCCCGACCCATCGGGGACAGGCAGTGCAGCCACTGGTGAAGGTAGTGGCAACCCTTCATTTTTTGGCAACTGGCTCATTTCAGCGCACAGGTGGAGTGGTGGCGGGGATGTCCCAATCCAGCATGAGCAGGTGTGTGCACCAAGTGATCCCTGCAATACTCAGACGAATGGGCACACAATTTATCAAACCAACCACGGCTGACGTGCGGCAGAAGGCAATCAGTGATTTTTATTTATTAGCCAGATTTCCACGCACTGTGGGTGCAATAGATTGTACCCATGTGGCACTACGCCCCCCCCCCCCCCCCCCCCCCCCGGCACCTCGAGCAGATCTACTGCAACAGGAAACATTGGCATTCGATAAATGTGCAGATGATTGTGGATGCACATGGCCTCATATGGCATGTCCGTGCCAAACACCCAGGGTCAAGCCATGACAGTTTTATTTACCGACACAGCCCCATCCCAACCGAGTTTGACCAGAACATGTATGGAGACAGCTGGCTGATTGGTGAGTGACATGGGTGTCAGGTATGACTGCCCCCCCCCCCATGATGCACACATCACAAGGGGCACATGCACGACTAACATCCTCCTGTCTTTTCCCTTCCAGGTGACTCTGCCTATGCCCTGGGACCTCACATGATGACCCCATTTCGTAACCCTCAAACACCAGGAGAGGAAAGATATAACGAAGCCCATGCACGTACCCGTGCGGTGGTGGAGCGCACATTTGGCATCCTTAAATCTCGATTCAGATGTCTGGATAAATCAGGGGGGACCCTATTGTATTCACCCAACTTTGTATGCCAAATCGTAGGGGCATGTAGTATTCTCCACAATTTAGCTCAAAGAAGGGGCATGCACATTGAGCTACGCAATGACCTTACCCCCGAACCACGCAACCCCCCCCCCCCCCCCAAGAAACACTACCGGATCTTCTGAGGGAAGAGCAATCCGGAATGGTCTTGTGGAACGTCTCTTTGCACATTAAACACACCCTGATCTTGTCACAAGTATAATGTATGTATGTACACCACTGTAGTCCCTAGCACACACCCGACACATGCACCCCCAATTGGATTAGACCCAACAATACCCCATGGTATTAGGGAGCAGCAACGCCGCGTCAAGGCTCCAATTATGTTGCTGTCCATTCATACACCTTTCACATGGCAGAGGGTGACACCCCTTTTCCAGCAGGAGTGCCACCCCCCCCCCCCCCCATTCACACACCAGTCACACTGTAGTATACACTCCTCACCGTGTGTAGGGACTACAAATAAATCTAAAAACTCATATCCTGAGCATATAAAAAAAAAATAATCTCATACCCTGAGCATATCGAAAAATAATAAAAAAAATCATATTGTGTTGAGCAAAAAAATGTAGACATAAAATTATTTTTTTGTTTTTTTCTTTGGGCCAAGGGTGCCCCGGCTCTGGCTCCTCAATCTCCGTGGTGCGGAGGAGGCATGGGGTGGGGATGGAGGGGTGGGGGGAGGAGGGGGGGGAGGAGCATCAACCCCTACTTCCACACTCCTTGCAGGTGGTGGCTGCATGCCCTCCATGGCGTTGGCCAGGCGGGCAAGGATGGTGTTGGTCTGGGCCAACATCCGCATTTGGCGGGTGGTGGTATCCCGCTGATGCCGGCGGGTAACTCTCGCCTCCTCCTGCACTGCAACGGTGTTGGCCTGCACAGCAGCGGTATTGGCCTCCACCGCAGCTGTCATCCTGCTTAACAAAGCTGGTGTGGTCTCCAGAGCCACCAAGCAGGTGACTATGGCCTTAGAGTTGCCACTAATTTCCCCCAGGCTCTGTGCCACATGTTTGTCCCGGTCCTCATGCAGGGTGAGGGCATGCTGCATAGAGGTGGAGGTGGATGCCATGCTGTCCGCCAGACGACGCACCTCTCCCACCATGGCCCCTATATGGCGGGTCTGCAGGGCCTGCTCCTCCAGCAGACCGTCACGGAGGCTGGAGGATATATGCCTCGTTTTGGACAGAGCCTTCCTGGGAGGAGAGGCTCGGCCACGGACAGAGGGAGAAGGGGAGGGGTCCACAAGGGAGGGGCTTGCCCTGGAGGGGGATGACGTGCTGGGCGGGGGGGTGGTGGGTTGCACAGGGATGGTGGTATCCTCCTGGAGGGAGCCAGAGTCCTCCTGGATGAGGAAAAAGGAATCCTCCTCCAATACCACTTGCTCCTCCATACTTGGCCCCGGTATGATCTCCTCCTGGACCAGCATAGCCAGAATGTCCATAGGGGCCTGACTGGACCCCTGGCTCTGGTCTGGATGGGCTGGGTCGAGCCGCAGCCGAAGACGGCCCAGCTTCTTCTTCCTCATCACCACCTGTGGATGACACCAAAACGACATATTTTGCTGGTGCAACACACTTCTCATATGTTCACTTGTACCCCCTCCCATGATGCACAGCAGATATGAAAGAAAAATAACTTACCAGTCCCCAAGTTCCCAACAGTGGAGTCGTACCCTTCAAGTCCCTCCACCTGCTCCTGCACGAACGTTTGTGCAATAAGCTGCTCCTCCTGATTGAGCCGGATCATACATCGCGGACCACCTCCCGTGCCACCGGTATGCTTCCTGATAAGAGCCAGTTTTTCACGGACCCTGCGCCTCATATCATTTAATTTCTTCTGGATGTCATCCCAGGTACGCACTTCATTACCCAGGGCATTGATGTCCAGGGCAATGGCTTCATATATAGCCCTCCTTTGGGCAATGGTGGTGTTTGCCCGCTGGGCACCATATAGGACTTCCTTATGCTGCTGGAGTGCAGCAATCAGGATGTCCATCTCTGCAGCCACAAAGTTGGCCTTCCTTATTTTGGTCCCTTTGGGAGGTGCCATGTCTTGCAAAAGGGCTGAATTTCCTTGCTCAGGGGGGGGTAGGAAAAAGCAGGATGAAATTCAGCAAAGAACCTGCGCAAGTCTGCTCCTATTTATTTGCTCAGTGCAAGCAGCTGAGCAGGATTTGCCCTGAAATTATGCTAGCAAACCTCTGCTGAGCCGAAAATTCCTCATTTACATAGGGGCACACCCACTTTGACTTGCACGGCCTTGCGCCCTCAGCTTTGCCTTAAACAGGAGCAAATTAAATGAACAAACGATTCCTGAATCAGGTGGCAATTTGGCAAAATTGCTCCAGCGCAGAGAAATTCAGCTGAGCGGCTCAGGTGTAAGTAATGGGCAAATCTACCTGAATCTGGGCCCTTGTGCTTTTGGGCACTCCAGTGATGTTGCAGCTCTGAAATATGGCCAAACTGGTGGCAAGTGGCATCTTGGCAGCGGCACGCTTGACTTTTCTCAGTTCATGGGCAGTTATTTTGCGCCTTGGTTTTTCCACACGCTTCTTGCGACCCTGTTGACTATTTTGAATGAAACGCTTGATTGTTCGATGATCACGGTTCAGAAGCTTTGCAATTTTAAGAGTGCTGCATCCCTCTGCAAGATATCTCACTATTTTTGACTTTTCTGAGCCTGTCAAGTCCTTCTTTTGACCCATTTTGCCAAAGGAAAGGAAGTTGCCTAATAATTATGCACACCTGATATAGGGTGTTGATGTCATTAGACCAAACCCCTTCTCATTACAGAGATGCACATCACCTAATATGCTTAATTGGTAGTAGGCTTCCGAGCCTATACAGTTTGGAGTAAGACAACATGCATAAAGAGGATGATGTGGTCAAAATACTCATTTGCCTAATAATTCTGCACGTAGTGTATATCAGTGTTAATACCCTAGGATATAATCTCTGTGACAGCATATAATGATGAGACTGTATGTAGCAGCTATAGTTGTGGTAACTCCATAGATACATCAAGCATCTATCTAACAAGTATCACTATCCTATCACCTTCATATGACCTTAAAATAATCAAGGCTCACTGAATTACTCAACTGTATACTAGCAAATTACAGTACCATTTAGCCCAGAAGTTCATTAATACGCATCACTGAGTGGGACTGGATATTTTATTTAAAGGGGTTGTCCAACGAAAAATGTTTGACAGTTTTCAAATCAGTACCTGGATCTGAATATTTTTGTAATTGCATGTAATTAAAAATCTTGCATAGTCACTGCAGCGATCGGGGCAGCAGGGGGAGGTACAACCTCCTATGGACTTAGCTAAAATGGCTGCCTGTCCTGTCTCCTGTGTTTGTTTGGGGCCCACAATCTAAAGACATACTGATAGGGAACGCTGTCTCCTCTAGAGACAGCGATTGATGATAATGTCTGTAAAGCACTGCGGAATATGTCAGCACTATACTGGACAGGGTCCAGCCTCACAGACCCCCATTAACAGTAAAATACTGCCAACAGAAAACCTTTACTTTATTTTTATTATTCTTATTAATTTCAGTCACATACCATATTCAACAAATAGCTATAGACTGAAAAGATACCAATTAAGTTATTTGGGGAAAATTCAATGGCATGAAACCAGAGAAACTATTCAGTGGTCACCACTAGAGATGAGCAAAGTTTTGAAAAATTTGATTAGGCAACTTTGTCGAAGTAAGCCAAGAAATTAAATTAGTTACAAATTAATTTGTCACAAATTGTTATAAATCAGGTATACCCAGGCCACTCTGCCTTAGGGCTCTTTCACATCTGCGTTCTTTTCTTCCGGCATAGAGTTCCGTCGTCGGGGCTCTATGCCGGAAGAATACTGATCAGGATTATCCTAATGCATTCTGAATGGACAGTCCGTCCTTCAGGATGCATCAGGATGTCTTCCGTTCCGGAACGGAACGTTTTTTGGCCGGAGAAAATACCGCAGCATGCTGCGCTTTTTGCTCCGGCCAAAAATCCGGAACACTTGCCGCAAGGCCGGATCCGGAATGAATGCCCATTGAAAGGCATTGATCCGGATCCGGCCTTAAGCTAAACGTCGTTTCGGCGCATTGCCGGATGCGACGTTTAGCTTTTTCTCAATGGTTACCATGGCTGCCGGGACGCTAAAGTCCTGACAGCCATGGTAAAGTGTAGTGGGGAGCGGGGGAGCAGTATACTTACCATCCGTGCGGCTCCCGGGGCGCTCCAGAGTGACGTCAGGGCGCCCCAAGCGCATGGATGACGTGATCGCATGGATCACATGATCCATGCGCATGGGGCGCTCTGACGTCATTCTGGAGCGCCCCGGGAGCCGCACGGACTGTAAGTATACTGCTCCCCCGCTCCCCGCTCCTACTATGGCAACCAGGACTTTAATAGCGTCCTGGCTGCCATAGTAACACTGAAAGCATTTTGAAGACGGATCCGTCTTCAAATGCTTTCAGTACACTTGCGTTTTTCCGGATCCGGCGTGTAATTCCGGCAAGTGGAGTACACGCCGGATCCGGACAACGCAAGTGTGAAAGAGGCCTTAGGGTACAGCCACAGCACGAGGAAATTCTGATTTGTTGCGAATCAAAGCTTTCCTAAACTTTGGACCAAATTCCGCTTCGAATGCTCTGTCACCGCGTAGAGCGCACTCTGCCTGGGGGCACCGGCACTCTGGAGTGGTAGCACCCGGCCGCCGCCTGCGCCCCGCCCCCATCTGACATCATCTCCTTGACGCCTTCTGTTCCTGTATGGATGCGCTGCAAGTGCGAGCATGAGTTTGTTCAGTCACTTCGGGCAGTGCAAGCGGCACGCACCCTGGTGTGTTTAAATCTCATTTAGCCTGTTTTTCAGAAAAAGTTTATCCTGGGATTCAAACTCACGACCTTTCACATCAGAGGCAAAGCATTTACCCACACAGCTATGAGAGCTGTACAGCCAGGTCTTTAAAAAAAAAAATATATATAAGACTTCTACTGTAGATAACTTTGATACCTAGTGTACATCCATACACATGACAGCTCTGCTACATCCATACACAGTGTACTGGGGCAGCTGTCATGTGTATGGATGTACACTAGGTATCAAAGTTATCTACAGTAGAAGTCTTATATATATTTTTTAAGTAACTGGCTATACAGCTCTCATAGCTGTGTGGGTAAATGCTTTGCCTCTGATACAGAAGGTCATGGGTTCAAATCCCAGCATAAACTTTTCTGAAAGACAGGCTAAATAAAAACACGAGCACCAAATCTTCAACACAAGAGGCTGGTGGGAACACAGGCCAGAAGAGGCCATGTCGCATCGCTGACATGGAGGTAAGTATAAAAGTTTTTTTTTTAAATACCGGACTGTTACTTTACTGCCACGGGGGAGGGGAGATATTGGCGCCATGATACTGGCACATGGAGGGGGGAGGAGAGAGGCACTTGATACTGGCACATTAGGGGGCAGGGGGAGAGGATGGCACTATGATATTAGCACATGGGGGGAAGAAATGGACATGAATCATGAGGGGCACAAATGTGAAATGATGGGGGGAGGCAAGAAATGGACATGAATCATGAGGGGCAGAAATATGAAATGATTCGGGGTGCAAGAAATGGACATGAATCATGAGGGGCAGAAATATGAAATGATGGGGGGGGGGGGGGTCGCCAAAATGTAGATTCGCTTGTGTTGACAAAAATCCTTGCACTGGCCCTGACTTCGGGCGCGCAATCCCACGAGACCAGTGACCTCCAGAGGTGGGTCTCGCGGGATCACGCGCTGAAGACACATGGCAATGTTGACCTGGAGCGCAGCAAGGAGCAGAACCTGGTGAGCACCCATGGCAACCGCACTCTGACAACCTGCACTAGGGTGTCAGAGGCTGCAGGACAGTGACTGGCAGCAGGGTGGCACACACTTGTGTACAGGGGTCAGGGCACACCTGCTGCTTGACTAGGGGCCATAGATTCTAACTAGCACAGGGTGCCCAGCAGTGGCACATGGAGCCTAATAGATGGCACAGACTGTCTAAAGGGCTATGAATGGTACAGGGTTCAGGACAGTGCCAGACTGGCAGAGGGCACAAGGCAGCATACGGTTTTATGTTGCCCTGGTGGCACAGGATTTCAGACAGTGGCTGAATGGTGCCTGGCAGTGAATAGGTGGCACTGCTCGTGTTTGGTGTGCCAACCTGCTGAACAGCGCAGTGATTGGCATCACTGGGATGGTACTAGGTGGCAGACAATGGCTGGATATTATATATACATGACCATAGTCAGACTGGCACAAGGTACGCGACCATAGTCAGACTGGCACAGGTTACATGACCATAGACTGGCACAGGGTACACGACCATAGTTAAATGTTGCATGCAATAGGTGGCTGAAAAAGGTGCGGGTAAAAGGGTGTGGTCAATGGGCAGAGTCAAGGGGGCGGCAAAATTAGCTTTTGCCTAGGGTTGCAAAAATCCTTGCACCAGCCCTGGCCCTGATCACCTTCTAAGATGTTCTGCCTTTCACAGCAAAATTTGGTGAGGAAAATGTTTTACGAAAAACCCCTTTTTTAGGATCCCCCAGTGCCCATGGATTCTTCCGGTAAATAGTGGACACTGGTGGCAGGCTCCACCAACAAACATACAGCTGCCGATTTACTATAAAACTGAAGAAAGTCATTGTGTATTGAAACCCAATGTTACCGCCGGCCCTGGGAGATATTTTAGAAGTTCAGATAGACGGAAGACTCAGGAGTCTATCTGACAGATCTCTCTTGTTTTCATTGTTGCTGTCAGGTTTCCACCCCTTCACAGATGCTGCTCTTTAACAGTCAGGTGGCTCTTTATATGTTCCGCCTGTCACTTGTTTCCCTGCGGCTGATAGTTCTTCTGTGGAGTGCTCTGCTTGTGTGGGGTTTTCCTGTTCCAGTTGCTTCTCAATTTAAGTCCTTTTCCCATTCTTGGTGTGTCTGTTCTGACTAGGCCTCAGGGAGACACTAGCTCCTTCAGTTTGGAAGGAGCCGGTTGCCTCTTTCCCTGTTCCCTAAGCTGAGGGTTTGGTGCAGTGTTTAAACAGTCTTAGGTTCCTGTGCATGTGCATTTCTACCTTTGAGATTTGCACATGTTGTTAGCAGCTTATGGAGAGAATCAGGGATTGCTAGGAGTTGACTTCTTTGTTCCCTAGGTTTGGGGCCTAGTCTGTTGTTGTTTTGTTGTTGTTCGTACTACCCGTGACACCCAATCGCTCCTCAACCCCAAATCGGACAAAAGTGTGTGCCCTAAAGAATGTGCATGGTAAGCATGTGCCATCCTTTACAAATAATAAGTTTGGTGGCCCAAAGTTTCTTTAAAAAATGACATGTACAACGTGGCCTCCAATTTTTGTCTCTATCTCCATGACATTTTATACAATATGTGAATATCACTTTAGTACTAACTACTGTTAGAAATAGATGTAAGAATTCTGCAGTTTGCTGTTTCACCAGCAGGTGGAGACACATTATCTATTTCAATAGAAACTACAATACGTTAGTGTCACCTCTTCTTTTAGGCTTGCTAATTCTTTTTCCTGCTTAGCCTTTCTGTAATTTGTTAATTGATTATTATAAATACATTTGCCTAAATAAGCATGTTAATTTTGTGTATTTGGACGAGATAAGAACTGCAAGACTTATCTGGTGGCACACTCAGGGGCTTTTCCGCTGTCAGTTTTTACACTGGGCACTCTGGTGGCACTAAAAATAGGCCTAGGGGCATGCATGTGAGGGTGGTTTACAATGACAAAATACACCCCTTGCACCTTAGCCAATGCTCAGTGCTACAAACAATTTGCTGGTATCTACCAATAGGATGAACTTCACAAATACCCATTTACTGTGCTGGAAGCTGTGTAAATCTGTATGCATAGAGCTCCCCGTACTGCTGGCTGCTGGCAGATAGTCTGTATTGGCTATAGGGTTGACAAATCCTACAGAATTGATAAAAACTGATTTATACTGCTGAAATGACGCTGGAGTATCTCACAGTTAAAGGGGTTGTCTCGCTTCAGCAAATAGAATTTATTATATAGAGAAAGTTAATACAAGGCACTTACTAATGTATTGTTATTCTCCATATTGCTTCCTTTGCAGGCTGGATTCATTTTTCCATTACATTATACACTGCTTATTTCCTTGGTTACGAGCACCTTGCTATCTAGCAGTGGTAGTCGTGCTTGCACAGTATAGGAACAAGCACCGGCCTCTCTGGTGGCCGGCACTGTGGGAACGCACATAGGCTAGTGCTTTTTCCTATACTGTGCAAGCACGGCCACTGCTGCTGGATTGCAGGGTGGTCATAACCATGGAAACGAGCAGTGTATAATGTAATGGAAAAATGAATCAAGCCAGCAAAGGAAGCAATGTGGACAATCACAATACATTAGGAAGTGCCTTGTATTAACTTCCTCTACATGATAAATGTTGCTGAAGAGAGACAACCACTTTAATTTACTGTATTCCTGTAAACATTTGTGGACATAAGCATGGCCGGGTTTAAGGGGTTAACCTACCTCCATACCTGACAGCACTAGGATTCCCAGGCTGTATCTTCTTTCATTATCACATCAGTGAGGGGACGCCCTACTTCTCCAAATACTGTCATTACCTGTACTGTTATGGCCTATGTGGCTGGCACTGTAAAGGGTCATGAGGGTGGCATTGTTATGGGGCATTTGTCTGCTTTGTTAATGGAAATGTGGCTGACAACTTGTGAAAAGATTGTCAACTGGCACAGTGATGGAGGCACTGTGGTTAACATCTTTATGGGTGCTTTGCGTGTGTGTATTTGTGCATCACCCACAACTAAGTCAAACCTGGAGTTTTTCAGTACAGTTAATTAGTAAAACCCACATTCTGACTCGGACACAAAACTGTGGTTTTTTGTTTTTATTATTTCATTCTTCCCTGGACAGGTTCTGCAGTTGACTCCACATTATAGGTGTTCATCCCAGCTGAATTTAACATTAAGATCTTTCATTTTCTGCTGGTAAATTATATCCATATATTCCTTTTGTTTCTGTGTGAAATGGTTCTTCCAGTCACCAATTATTCCTAATAAATAAATAAAAATAGCTATTATCAGCAACTCATTATCAAGGTTCACCGAAATGTCAGTTTTATAATATAGAAAGCTTTAGCATATGGCTATTCAAGTTGCCAGATCTGCACGTTCAGCTTAGTTTGCTTATTGTTAAGAAATGGCGCCACCCTTTAGCTATTGCTGGTATTGCAGCTAATCCTATTCTAAATTCTTTTTTTTTTTTATCTCATACAACCCTGACAAATGTAAAAATGTATCAGAAGGCTGGAAACTAGTGACGATCGAGCATGCTCGGCTGAACACCAGTTCGGCTTGAGCATCTCGATGCTTGGCACATGGCGGTATTTGGGCGAATAGTGCATGTGCTCGAACGCAATGCTCGAGTCTCTGCCCCGCACGTTTCTTGGCTACTATGAAGCCAATAAACGTGCAGGTAATTTCTGCCCTTACTGTCATGCCGTAGCCATGTTGGCGGCTGGAATTACAGTGATTAGCTATGCTATATAGCGCACGATGACACGTGTTCAGCTCAGTATTAGGCCTCATGCACACAACCGTTTTTTTTTAAGGTCCGCAAAAACGTGGTCCGTAGGTCCGTGATCCGTGACCGTTTTTTCGTCCGTGGGTCTTCCTTGATTTTTGGAGGATCCACGGACATGAAAAATGAAAAAAAAATCAAAGTCAAGTTTGCCATTGAAATGATAGGAAAAAACGGACACGGATCACGGACACGGATCACGGACGCGGATGACAATCTTGTGTGCATCCGTGATTTTTCACGGACCCATTGACTTGAATGGGTCCGTGAACCGTTGGCCGTGAAAAAAATAGGACAGGTCATATTTTTTTCACGGCCAGGAAACACGGATCACGGATGCGGCTGCCAAACGGTGCATTTTCCGATTTTTCCACGGACCCATTGAAAGTCAATGGGTCCGCGAAAAAAAAAGAAAAACGGCACAACGGCCACGGATGCACACAACGGTCGTGTGCATGAGGCCTTAGTCAGGGGGAGCTGGAGAGCAGAAGATAGTGTAGGGAGCGATATACAAATATTTTTATTAGAAAAACTTTTCAGAGACCCAAAAGTCCTTTTAACCACTTCAGCCCCGCTAGGTGAAACCCCCTTCATGACCAGAGCACTTTTTACACTTCGGCACTACACTCCTTTCACCGTTTATTGCTCGGTCATGCAACTTACCACCCAAATGAATTTTACCTCCTTTTCTTCTCACTAATAGAGCTTTCATTTGGTGGTATTTTATTGCTGCTGACATTTTAACTTTTTTTGTTATTAATCAAAATGTAACGATTTTTTTGCAAAAAAATGACATTTTTCACTTTCAGCTGTAAAATTTTGCAAAAAAAACGACATCCATATATACATTTTTCGCCAAATTTATTGTTCTACATGTCTTTGATTAAAAAAAAAATGTTTGGGCAAAAAAAAAAATGGTTTGGGTAAAAGTTATAGCATTTACAAACTATGGTACAAAAATGTGAATTTCCTCTTTTTGAAGCAGCTCTGACTTTCTGAGCACCTGTCATGATTCCTGAGGTTCTACAATGCCCAGACAGTAGAAAACCCCCACAAATTACCCCATTTCGGAAAGTAGACACCCTAAGGTATTCGCTGATGGGCATAGTGAGTTCATAGAACTTTTTATTTTTTGTCACAAGTTAGCGGAAAATGATGATGATTTTTTATTTTTTATTTTTTCTTACAAAGTCTCATATTCCACTAACTTGCGACAAAAAATAAAAAATTCAAGGAACTCTCTCACACATTTGGGCCCCTAAATTGCCAGGGCAGTATAACTACGCCACAAGTGACCCCATTTTGGAAAGAAGACACCCCAAGGTATTCCGTGAGGGGCATGGCGAGTTCCTCGAATTATTTTTTTTTTGTCACACGTTAGCGAAAAATGATGATTTTTTTTTTTTCTCTTTTTTCCTTACAAAGTCTCATATTCCACTAACTTGCGACAAAAAATAAAAAATTCTAGGAACTCGCCATGCCCCTCACGTAATACCTTGGGGTGTCTTCTTTCCAAAATGGGGTCACTTGTGGGGTAGTTATACTGCCCTGGCAATTTAGGGGCCCAAATGTGTGAGAAGTACTTTGCAATCAAAATCTGTAAAAAATGACTGGTGAAATCCGAAAGGTGCACTTTGGAATATGTGCCCCTTTGCCCACCTTGGCATCAAAAAAGTGTCACACATCTGGTATCGCCGTACTCAGGAGAAGTTGGGGAATGTGTTTTGGGGTGTCATTTTACATATACCCATGCTGGGTGAGAAAAATATCTTGGCAAAAGACAACTTTTCCCATTTTTTTATACAAAGTTGGCATTTGACCAAGATATTTTTCTCACCCAGCATGGGTATATGTAAAATGACACCCCAAAACACATTCCCCAACTTCTCCTGAGTACGGCGATACCAGATGTGTCACACTTTTTTGCTGCCAAGGTGGGCAAAGGGGCACATATTCCAAAGTGCACCTTTCGGATTTCGCAGGCCATTTTTTACACATTTTGATTGCAAAGTACTTCTCACACATTTGGGCCCCTAAATTGCCAGGGCAGTATAACTACGCCACAAGTGACCCCATTTTGGAAAGAAGACACCCCAAGGTATTCCGTGAGGGGCATGGCGAGTTCCTAGAATTTTTTATTTTTTGTCGCAAGTTAGTGGAATATGAGAATTTGTAATGAAAAAAGAGAAAAAAAAAAAATCATCATTTTCCGCTAACTTGTGACAAAAAAAAAAAAATTCTAGGAACTCGCCATGCCCCTCACGGAATACCTTGGGGTGTCTTCTTTCCAAAATGGGGTCACTTGTGGCGTAGTTATACTGCCCTGGCAATTTAGGGGCCCAAATGTGTGAGAAGTACCTTGCAATCAAAATGTGTAAAAAATGGCCTGCAAAATCTGAAAGGTGCACTTTGGAATATGTGCCCCTTTGCCCACCTTGGCAGCAAAAAAGTGTCACACATCTGGTATCGCTGTACTCAGGAGAAGTTGGGGAATGTGTTTTTGGGTGTCATTTTACATATACCCATGCTGGGTGAGAGAAATATCTTGGCAAAAGACAACTTTTCCCATTTTTTTATACAAAGTTGGCATTTGACCAAGATGTTTATCTCACCCAGCATGGGTATATGTAAAATGACACCCCAAAACACATTCCCCAACTTCTCCTGAGTACGGCGATACCAGATGTGTCACACTTTTTTGCAGCCTAGATGCGCAAAGGTGCCCAAATTCCTTTTAGGAGGGCATTTTTAGACATTTGGATCCCAGGCTTCTTCTCACGCTTTAGGGCCCCTAAAAAGCCAGGGCAGTATAAATACCCCACATGTGACCCCACTTTGGAAAGAAGACACCCCAAGGTATCCAATGAGGGGCCTGGCAAGTTCATAGAAATTATTTTTTTCGCATAAGTTTGCGGAAATTGATTTTATTTTATTTTTTTTCTCACAAAGTCTCACTTTCCGCTAACTTAGGACAAAAATTTAAATCTTTCATGGACTCAATATGCCCCTCAGCAAATACCTTGGGGTGTCTTCTTTCCAAAATGGGGTCAGTTGTGGGGTGTTTGTACTGCCCTGGCATTTGAGGGTCTCCGCAATCATTACATGTATGGCCAGCATTAGGAGTTTCTGCTATTCTCCTTATATTGAGCATACAGGTAATGAGATTTTTTTTTCCGTTCAGCCTCTGGGCTGAAAGAAAAAAATGAACGGCACAGATTTCTTCATTCGCATCGATCAATGTGGATGAAAAAATCTCTGCCAAAAAATGGAGGGGAAAGGCGTCTGCCAGGACATAGGAGCTCCGCCCTACATCCATACCCACTTAGCTCGTATGCCCTGGCAAACCAGATTTCTCCATTCACATCAATCGATGTGGATGAATAAATCATTGCCGGGATTTTTTTTTTATATATATATATATATACAAAGTGTTTGCCAAAGCATAGGAACGCCGCCTCCTCCTCAGCTCGTATGCCTCGGCAAACATATCTGTTACTGCAGAGGAGAAAATCCCGTCTTGCAGCGCCGCATACACCGACTTGCGTGTAATCTGACAGCAGCGCAATGCTTCTGTCAGAATGCACATCGGTGCTGCAGCTAATCGATCGGTTGGTCCACCTGGAAGGTAAAAAGACAAAAAAAAAAAAAAAGAAAAAACCAGGCCGCAACGCAATAATTTTATTAACTTTGCAACAGAACATGTAACTTTAACTTTTTAACTGAACATTAACCTTTTTGCTTACTGGTGTTTTTTTTTTTTTTTTTTTACCTTTATAGAACAAACCTCTCCTTCCCCATGGGTCAATGTGCAAAGCGCAAATCGCCCAAAGATGTGGCGAAGTGCGTTATGCACTTTGTCCCATGTGAAAGGAGACGTTTGCAGCAGCAGTGAGTGAATGGGCCCTAATAGCCCTGTGTGCCTATCCTGGTGAGATGATCCCTATGCTAATAGTGTACCTGTGAGTGGTACTTCCGGAAACACTCTCCAAAGCATAGGGCAGGGTGGTCAGGACAGTCAGGACAGAAATAGCGGGTGTCACGCCTTATTCCACTCCTGCTACAGACACAACATCTTTTTCGGGGTGACGGTTGGGTTGAGGTACCAGGAACGACATTGGGGAAATGTCGCTCGTGTAGACGGCTAACTACACTGGTGGATGGGGCCACGGAACCTCCTGGGTACAGGAGGTTCTCGATGATCTCTTCCTGAAATTTGAGGAAGGATCCAGTTCTCCCAGCCTTACTGTAGAGAACAAAACTATTGTACAGAGCCAATTGAATTAAATATACAGACACCTTCTTATACCAGCGTCTGGTTCTGCGGGAAACTAAATACGGAGACAACATCTGGTCATTGAAGTCCACCCCTCCCATGTGGAGGTTATAGTCGTGGACTGAGAGGGGCTTTTCAATGACACGGGTTGCTCGCTCAATTTGTATTGTCGTGTCTGCGTGAATGGAGGAGAGCATGTAAACGTCACGCTTGTCTCTCCATTTCACCGCAAGCAGTTCTTCGTTACACAGTGCGGCCCTCTGCCCCCTTGCAAGACGGGTGGTAACGAGCCGTTGGGGGAAGCCCGCGCGACTAGTTCGCGCGGTACCACAGGCGCCAATCCGTTCTAGAAACAAATGCCTAAAGAGGGCCACACTTGTGTAAAAATTGTCCACATAAAGATGGTACCCCTTGCCGAATAAGGGTGACACCAAGTCCCAAACTGTCTTCCCACTGCTCCCCAGGTAGTCAGGGCAACCGACCGGCTCCAGGGTCTGATCTTTTCCCTCATAGATCCGAAATTTGTGGGTATAGCCTGTGGCCCTTTCACAGAGCTTATACAATTTGACCCCATACCGGGCGCGCTTGCTTGGGATGTATTGTTTGAAGCCAAGGCGCCCGGTAAAATGTATCAGGGACTCGTCTACGCAGATGTTTTGCTCTGGGGTATAAATATCTGCAAATTTCTGGTTGAAATGGTCTATGAAGGGCCGAATTTTGTGGAGCCGGTCAAAAGCAGGGTGGCCCCTGGGACGGGAGGCGGTGTTGTCACTAAAGTGCAGGAAACGCAGGATGGCCTCAAAACGTGCCCTGGACATAGCAGCAGAGAACATGGGCATGTGATGAATCGGGTTCGTGGACCAATATGACCGCAATTCATGCTTTTTTGTCAGGCCCATGTTGAGGAGGAGGCCCAGAAAAGTTTTAATTTCGGAAACTTGGACTGGTTTCCACCGGAAAGGCTGGGCATAAAAGCTTCCCGGGTTAGCGGTGATAAATTGTGTGGCATATCTGTTTGTTTCGGCCACAACTATGTCTAAAAGCTCCGCAGTCAAGAACAGCTCAAAAAATCCCAGGGCCGAACCGATCTGAGCTGTCTCAACCCGAACTCCAGACTGGGCAGTGAAAGGGAAAACTACAGGTGCGGCTGAAGTTGGGGACTGCCAATCAGGGTTTGCCAGCACCTCTGGGATTCTAGGGGCTCTACGGGCACGTCTTTGCAGTGGCTGCGACGGGGTCACTACTGCACGTGCCACCGTACCAGCTTCAACTGCCCTTCTGGTGCTCGCTACTTCACCAGGTTGTACGGCAGTGCTGGTACTAGGTCCAGGGAGGGCTGGGCTGCTGGTGTATGCCTCACCACGTAATCCGACAGCACCAGCCCCACTCTGCTGCTCTTGAAGCGGATCCTGCGCAACCTGTGGTCTAGCGACACGGGGCCGGGTACGCCTGGTGGTATCAGGGACCTCAGCCTCCTCGTCCGAACTTTGGGTCAGAGAGCCACTGCTTTCTACAGGTTCGTATTCTGACCCGCTGGATTCATCAGATGAGGGTTCCCACTCCTCATCCGACTGGGTCAGAAGCCTGTAGGCCTCTTCAGAGGAATACCCCCTGTTAGACATGTGGGCAACTAAATTTAGGGGTATTCCCTGAGACTACCCAAGAAAAAAAAAGCAAGCCTGTCTTACAAAGGGGAGGCTAGCGAAGTACCGGAGGCCGCTGCGGTTGATAAAAAATATCAAAACTGATTTTTTTATCGCCGCAGTGCGTGTAAAGTGATTGTGCAGTGAACCAAAAAAATATTTTTTTTTGTCACTGCGGTGGGGCGGGTGTGGGCGAACGCACGTGTGGGCGACCGATCAGGCCTGATCAGGCAAACACTGCGTTTTGGGTGGAGGGAGAACTAAAGTGACACTAGTACTATTATAGACAGGGCCGGCCTTTGGGGTGTGCGGGCTGTGCGGCCGCACAGGGCGCCATAGCAACAGGGGCGCCGGGCGGCCGACAGCCCGCAATGTAATATGGGCAGGCGAGGCGGCACTTATGTTTTCCCACGGGGCGGGCCCCCCCCCCCTCCCTCCCTCCTGTATTCAGCAGGGGGCGCCCGGCGCCCGTTGCGGTTTAAAAAAAAAAAAGTTGCTTATATAAGTTGGGGGCGGCTGGCGGCGCCCCTCATTCTGCGCCGCCTGAGTGGCTGAGGCTGAGCGCTTGCCGCTCTAAAGAATCCTGCCTGCGCCTGTTAATGTAGCGTGGCCGAGCTCTGTTAGGTCCGCGGTACAGGAGCTTTTGTTTCCTGTACCCGGCCGGACTGACAGGAAGTGCTCACGTAGTGTGCACTTCCTGTCAGTCCGGCCGGGTACAGGAAACAAATGCTCCTGTACCGCGGATCGAACAGAGCTCGGCCACGCTACACTAGAGGTGGAGGTGGGAGTAGAAAGAGAGTGACAAGGGGGGAGGGGGGAGGAAAGAAAGAGAGTGACAAGGGGGGAGGGGGGAGGAAAGAAAGAGAGTGACAAGGGGGGAGGGGGGAGGAAATAATGAGAGTGATGGGGGGGGGAAATAATGAGAGTGATGGGGGGGGGGAAATAATGAGAGTGATGGGGGGGGGGAAATAATGAGAGTGATGGGGGGGGGAAATAATGAGAGTGATGGGGGGGAAATAATGAGTGATGGGGGGGGAAATAATGAGTGATGGGGGGGGAAATAATGAGAGTGATGGGGGGGGAAATAATGAGAGTGATGGGGGGGGAAATAATGAGTGATGGGGGGGGAAATAATGAGAGTGATGGGGGGGAAATAATGAGAGTGATGGGGGGGGAAATAATGAGAGTGATGGGGGGGAAATAATGAGAGTGATGGGGGGGGAAATAATGAGAGTGATGGGGGGGGGAAATAATGAGAGTGATGGGGGGGGAAATAATGAGAGTGATGGGGGGGGAAATAATGAGAGTGATGGGGGGGGAAATAATGAGAGTGATGGGGGGGGAAATAATGAGAGTGATGGGGGGGGGAAATAATGAGAGTGATGGGGGGGGGAAATAATGAGAGTGATGGGGGGGAAATAATGAGAGTGATGGGGGGGGAAATAATGAGAGTGATGGGGGGGGAAATAATGAGAGTGATGGGGGGGGGAAATAGTGAGAGTGATGGGGGGGGGGAAATAGTGAGAGTGATGGGGGGGGAAATAATGAGTGATGGGGGGGGAATAATGAGAGTGATGGGGGGGGAATAATGAGAGTGATGGGGGGGGAAATAATGAGAGTGATGGGGGGGAATAATGAGCGTGATGGGGGGGAATAATGAGCGTGACAAGGGAGGGCGGGTGGAATAATGAGAGTGACAAGGGAGAGGGGGGGGAATAATGAGAGTGACAAGGGAGAGGGGGGATAATGAGTGACAAGGGAAGGGGGGGGGAGAGAGTGACAATGGAGTCCCCAGAGCCAGACTGCAGCCAGAGTCCAGATCATCTTATTGTCCTGGTGGTAAGTAGACAATGCAATATGTTTATTATTTAATTGTTTAGTTATTAATACTACATTGGAAACGAATTTTCTCAGCTGGACACCGGCCGACACTGCGCATGCGCTGGGAGCCTCACCAGCGGTTAGGGTAGGGAAAAAGCACTGGCCCGTACGTAATTTTTCCCTTCCCTAACCGCTGGTGAGGCTCCCGCTGCATGCGCAGTGTCGGCCGGTGTTCAGCTGAGAACATCCATCCGATCACTGCGCCTGCGCATTGGCCCATAGTTTTTCCCTACCCTAACCGCCGGCGAGGCTCCTGGCGCATGCGCACTCTGCTGTGAAATTTCCCTAACCTGTCGTTGTGCGCCTGCGCGGCGCTGCACACCTCCTCACGTCATGTCCGGTGCGACCGGAAGTGACGAGGGTAGGGAAATCTCACGAACTAGGGAAGTATAACATTACACCGGCCTTTGGGGTGTGAGGGCTGGTAACTACTTGGTTGGATAGTCAGCCAGCCTATGCCATGATGCCAGCAACAAGCAGTGTTTTTTTTTTTTTTGGGGGGGGGGGGCGCCACAAGGTTAGCTCGCACAGGGCGCCTGAACACCTAAGGCCGGCCCTGATTATAGATCTGACCGTGATCAGTTTTGATCACTTCCAGATACTATAAAAGTACAAATGCTGATTAGCGATACACTAATCAGCGAATAACGGACTGCGGTGCGGTGGGCTGGGCGCTAACCGATCCCTAACCAAGGGGCCTAAACTATACTGAAACCTAACGGTCAATACCAGTGAAAAAAAAAAGTGACAGTTTGCACTGATCACTTTTTTCTTTTCACTTGTGATTGACAGGGGCGATCAAAGGGGTGATCAAAGGGTTAATTGGGGTTCAGGGGGGTGATCTGGGGCTAAAGTGTGCTGTTCGGTGTACTCACTGTGTAGCCTGCTCCTCTGCTGGATCCAACCGATGAAAAGAACCAGCAGAGGAGCAGGCAGCCATATAACAGATCATATTTACAAATATGATCTGTTATCTGGCTTCTGATTGGATTTTTTAAAAATCAGCAACCTGCCAGCCAATGATCACGGCTGGCAGGTTGCTGACGAAATACTCCTGAACGAAATGCCGGCGCGAACTGCGCATGCGCGGGCGTCTCGCGAGATGACGCGTATATGCATGACTGTGCGCAGCGCTGCCGCCTCCGGACCGCACATCTGCGTTAGGCGGTCCGGAGGTGGTTAAGGACTATTGTTATGTGTGGCAGCAGCAATGTATATTTTTAGCTCAACCTGAGCTAAATTGCTAAAACTTTACAGACCCAAAAGTCCTTTTAAGGACTATTGTGTGTGGCAGCAATATCTATTTTTAGCGCATCCTGCGCTAAATAGCGTACATCATTTAGGCAGCTGCAGACAGCGACATTAGTTGCGCCACATCTCCAGTGTAAAGTGTGCCCATACAAAACAAATCTGTGACATCCAGTGTACTTTTTCCGTAGACGGTGTCCGCTGCGGACAGTGACATTAGCTGCGCCACATCTCCAGTGTAAAGTGTGCGCATCCAAAAAATATCTGTGACATTAAGTGTACTTTTTCCGTAGACAGTGTCCGCTGCAGACAGTGACATTAGCTGCACCACATCTCCAGTGTAAAGTGTGCGCATCCAAAAAATATCTGTGACATTAAGTGTACTTTTTCCGTAGACAGTGTCCGCTGCAGACAGTGACATTAGCTGCACCACATCTCCAGTGTAAAGTGTGCGCATCCAAAAAATATCTGTGACATTAAGTGTACTTTTTCCGTAGACAGTGTCCGCTGCAGACAGTGACATTAGCTGCACCACATCTCAAGTGTAAAGTGTGCGCATCCAAAAAATATCTGTGACATTCAGTGTATTTTTTCCGTAGATGGTGTCTGCTGCGGACAGTGACATTAGCTGCGCCACATCTGCAGTGTAATGTGTGCGCATCCAAAAAATATCTGTAACATACAGTGTACTTTTTCAATAGACAGTGTCCGCTTCTGACAGTGACATAACCAGTGCCACATCTGCAGTGTAACGTGTGCACTGAAAAAAATTATCTATGACATAAAGTGTTCTTTTTCCATAGACGATGTCCGCTGCGGACAGTGACATTAGCTGCGCCTCATCTCCTGTGTAAAGTGTGCGCCTCCAAAAAATATCTGACATCCAGTGTACTTTTTCCGTAGAAGGTGTCCGCTGCGGACAGTGACATTAGCTGCGCAACATCTCCTGTGTAAAGTGTGTGACATATCTGTGACATACAGTGTACCGGTACTTTTTTGCGTAGACGCTGCGGACAGTGACATTACAGGTGGTACCTCTCATGTATAACGTTTCCTCATCCCAAATACCCGTGACATTCCCTGTAATTTTTCATTAGCCGCTGGTGACAGCATTGACATTATCTGCGGGATATCTCCTGTGTGACGTTTCCACATCCCAAATACCTTTTTAAGTTTGTTTGCGCATATACTTCCAAATCCTACGCTACTGTATGTGTGACACACTTTCAATCATATATTACATTTAATATGAAGAAGGCAAGAAGTAAGGGACGTGGCAGTGGCCGTGATGCTGATGGTGCACGCAGAGGCCGTGAAACTGTGCCTGCTGCCAGGGCACAAGAAAAACAATCATCCACGATACCTAGCTTCTTGTCCCAGTTTTCAGGGTGGCACAGGACACCAGTCTTGAAGTCTGACCAGTGCGACCAGGTGGTCGGTTGGATTGCAGCAGATAATGCTTCCAGTCGGTTAAGCACCACCCTGTCTTCCACCAAGTCCAGTCTCAGTAGCCAAGAGTCTGCTCAACCCAATCCTCACCCTAATCCTCCTTCCTCCCACCATGGTGCACCCCCTTGCGGAAATCTCCCTTGCCAAGGGTTAGGTGTTCCGCAGTATGGTGCTTTTTTGAGGAAAGTGCGGACGACAAAAGAATAGAAGTTTGCAACCTGTGCCGTACCAAAATGAGCAGGGGCGTGAACACTAGCAATCTCACCACTACCAGCATGATCTGTCACATGGCATTCAAGCACCGTAATAAGCGGAATGAACGCCTGGGTCCACAATCTGTGTCTGCGGGTCACACCACTGCCTCCTCTTCCCCTGTGTTACGTGCTGGACAATTCCCTGCACCTGGACCTTTGCAAGCACCCTCAGTGACCACATCCACTTCCATGTCCCAGCGCAGCATCCAAATGTCCTTACTCCAGGCATTTGAATGGAAGCGCAAATACCCAGCCACCCACCCACAGGCCATAGCACTAAATGCACAGCTTTCCAAATTACTAGCCCTGTAAATGTTGCCATTTAGGCTTGTGGACACTGAAGCCTTCTGCAGCCTGATGTCGGCGGCTGTCCCACGTTACGCAGTTCCGAGCCGCCACAATTTTTCCCGGTGCACCATCCCCGCCTTACACCAGCATGTGTCCCGTATCATCAACAATGCCCTAACCAAGGCAGTTATTGGGAAGGTCCACTTAACGACTGACACATGGACAAGTGCTTGTGGCCAGGGATGCTACATTTCCCTGACATCACACTGGGTGAATGTTATGGAGGCCGGGAGAGAGTCGTACCCTGGGATGGCACAGGTGCTACCGAAGCCAAGGATTGCAGGCCCTAATTCCATCAGGGTTTCCGCCACCACCTACGTTAGTGGCTCCAACCCCTACTTCTCCTCCTCCGCCTCCTCCTCCACTTCCAACTCCGAATTATCCACGTGCAGCAAAAGTCAGTCATCGGTCAGGAGCTGGAAGCAGTGTAGCACTGCAGCGGGGAAGCGACAACAGGCCGTGCTGAAGCTGATATGCTTAGGGGACAAACAGCACACCGCCGCAAAGCTGTGGCAGGGGATAAGAGACCAGACTGAGCTGTGGCTCTCGCCACTCAACCTACAACCAGGCATGGTTGTGTCTGATAATGGCCGTAACTTGTGGCGGCTTTGGAGCTCAGGAAGCTCACACACATCCCATGCCTAGCCCACGTCTTAAACTTAGTGGTTCAGCAGTTTCTCAAAACCTACTCCAATTTTCCTGAGCTACTGGTAAAGGTGCCCCTCGTGTGTGCACATTTCCGAAAGTCATCGACAGCTTCAGCCGGTCTGTCAACGCTGCAGCAGGACTTGAAATTCCCAGCTCACCGGCTGTTGTGCATGGGCTGGAATTCTACGTTTCCACATGTTGGTCAGGCTTTGTGAGCAGCAGAGGGCAGTAGTGGAATACTGGAATACCAGCTGCAACATGGTCGTCGCCTTTCCAGTCAGCTTCCGCTATTCACAAGCGAGGAGTGGGCATGGATGTCTGACCTCTGTGAGGTTTTAAGAAACTTTGAGAAATCAACACAGATGATGAGTGGCAATAACGCTATTATCAGCGTAACCATCCCACTTCTGTGTCTACTCAAACTCTCGCTGCTCACAATTAAGGACAACGCTTATGTATGTGAAAGAGGTGAAAATGGGGGAAGACATTACACAGGGTGACAACCAGACCACCCTTAGTTCATCTTCTGAGCGCGAATTGGACGATGAAGAGGAGGAGGAGCAGGAGCCGGTTGCTTCCACTACAGAGGGTAGTACCCATGGAAGTTTAATTCCACCTGTTCTGCGGGGGTTGGCAGAAGAAGAGGATGAGGAGATTTAAAATGATCCTCCTGATGATGACAGGCAAGTCTCTAATCTATCATTCCTCTAGTGGAAAGGATGAGCAAAACGATGCAATACCAGAAGATCCTTGTTGAAAAATTGCTCCAAAAATTTCCATCTGACAACGCTGGCTGCAGAGTACGTAGTTCCTTGGACAACCAATGAGGGGAGACAAGGGGAACACACAGCAGTTCTAAAAGAGGCAGGGCAACACTCTCTAAAGCCTGGGACAGTTTCATGACACCCTGCCAGCACCCTCACCCTGATGCGAGGCCTAGTGTCACAAGGAGGGAAACATTTTGGAAGATGAAGGAGTACATAGCAGACCGTGTCAGCGTCCTCTATGATCCCTCAGTGCCTTACAACTACTAGGTGTCCAAGCTGGAACGAACTGGCGCTCTACGCCTTGGAGGTGCTGGCCTGCCCTGCCGCCAGCGTTTTGTCTGAGCGGGTATTTAGTGCTGCTGGTGGCATTATAACAGATAAGCATATCCGCCTGTCAACTGAAAATACTGACAGGTTGACTCTTATAAAAATGAACAAGGCCTGGATTGACCATGACTTCTCGACTCCACTAGAGAAAAGCTGATGTACATAAAGCCACTTTAAATGTGTTGTTTATAATGTACTGAATGCACTGTATTCCCATGCACCCCTTCCACCACAAACAAGGGCATATGGTTAAATCTTCATTTTCTCATCCTCTTCCATCATATCAACATGCCTATTCGTCGCATATAATGCCCTTGCATATAATGTTTTACAGGGTCAGCTCAGATGCAGGCCCTCGTATATAATTTTTTAGAGCGTCAGCTCACCAGCAGGCCCTCTCCTAATTATACCTAATAGGTAATTTGTGCGCATGCTGCCTTGCTTGGATGTGGTAGCTGTAGCCGTTTCTCAGGCTCCCTCTCCGGAATCGAACCCTGATTTCCCATTACCCCTGGTCACCATGGTTTGTACTGAAAATAACATCGAAAGTTGATAGGGCAGACATCTGAATGGATCGTCGCCGTCACAGGGATGTGCGATCGGACCCAGGTTATCTAGAGTCACCAAAGCGGCAGCAGGCCCTCGCCCCTAATGTTTTAGAAGGTCAGATCAGCAGGCTCTTGCTCCAAATGTTTTTGAGGGTCACCAGCAAGCCATCAATCATAATTTTTCAAGCCTGTGTATGATGCCTTCCTTTATGTGTAACAAGGGGTATATTGGAGTGCTGGTTCCTTGTAATTTCCCTTTCCCTTAGGCTTTATGAGTGTAGAAGTCCCACTACATGAACAATTGTACCATAATGTGAATGAGGCCCTCCTTTATGTGATCTACAGGTTGTATCGGAGTGCCTCTGGCAGCACTATGGAACTCTCTGCCTGAGGAGGTGGTGATGGTGAGTACAATAACGGAATTCAAGAGGGGCCTGGATGTATTTCTGGAGCGTAATAATATTACAAGCTATAGCTACTAGAGAGGGGTCGTTGATCCAGGGAGTTATTCTGATTGCCTGATTGGAGTCGGGAAGGAATTTTTTATTCCCCTAAAGTGGGGAAAATTGGCTTCTACTCACAGGGTTTTTTTTTTTCCTTCCTCTGGATCAACTTGCAGGATAACAGGCCGAACTGGATGGACAGATGTCTTTTTTCGGCCTTATGTACTATGTTACTATGTTACTATATACAAGTAAATATTCAGGAAAGAATGTTTCCTAACAGTTTTTCCTCTAAAATCGATTTTATCTTCGGTTTTGATCGTATTACTGTCAGTCAGTAAAAGTGGCGTACTACACGGACAACATCGTTCCCAGAAGTGACCTGGGAGTCCAAGATGCATCCAAACATCCTCCCCATGCTGTTCCCGAACCATTTCAGTGGTGTTTACATCAATTTCTGACCTTTTCCTATGAACCAGGCACCCTCCCCTCGCTAGAGCAGGGGGTGCCTGGTTTAATGTTAGGGATCTCTCATTGACTTCCATTATACTACTAAGCACTGAGCACCCGAGCATCCCTATGTGTTCAGCCAGAACACCCGAGCACTATGGTGCTTGATCAACACTACCGGAAACCTTTTTAATTTTTCTGTGGGAAGAAAGGAACAACTTGTCCATGCTGAAGCCATAGATAACTGCCAGTGGAGTTGTAATACATTGCTACTTATGTGCTCTTTACCTTTTCTCATAAAATTGTTGTTTTTAGTATCTATGACGTAGTCTGGAACCAGACTGTTATTGGACATGCTGTTGTTTTTCATGCTGTTGAAGCTGGAGTGCTCCACCACTAAGTCAATAGCTTGTTCTTCTAGCTCTTTTTCAAGGAATGTACAAATTTTCTTGATAGTTCCTCTGTGGTCCTGGAACAGAAAAAGTACCTTTACTACCTGGGACAATTAGTTTTACCCTTTTGACGCAAAACAAATAAAACTTGAATAATGCAATTTACTAAATTGTATAAACAAATGGATGAAAATAGACATGCGGTATATTGTCAAAATGCCTTCCATACCTTCCCTTGTAGATTGTAAGCTCTGGAACTCCTCTCGATGTACAGCACCATGGAATTAATGGTGCTTTCAAAAAATAATAAAACTTTCCTGTAATTTTGCATAAGCATAATTTCATTTGAAAAACCTACAATTTTATACAATTTATATAAAAAAAAAATTAAAATAAATAAATATATATATATATATATATATATATATACATATAGGCAAAAGAAGTAGGACTGCACTCCGGAATAGTGGTGAAAACAAAAGATTTTAATCACCCATAATGTGGCAAATCTTGCGACGTTTCGGCTCACAAGAGCCTTCCTCAAGCATAGAAGCAGTGAAAGTGAAGACATATAAAGGCATATCAAAAAGTGTCCACCCAATCAGGGTGTGGTTACAATCAAATTAAATTACATACATCTGATACAAATAAATAGACAAAGTGCATATGCATAAAGTGACACGTGTCCGTACGATCTACAACTTCAGGATAATATCCCTATGGGTAGAATAAGACATATACAAAACTTTGTTTCGATTAGAATTACAGTTTAATAAAAGTGATAATGTGATAAATGGGGATCATGGAAATTCGACCTTAGGTAACCATGGGGCCCGCATATACCATCGCATTCATTGAGCGTCTCCATCTCTTCATTGCGCATGTCCAGATTGGCGTCATCATATGAGTCACAGTGCAAAGGTTGAGCGCATGCGTACTGTCAAGCCAACCCAAAACCGCCATTTTACTTAAGGGCAACTTGCCCTATGGTTCCATTCATATTCATTACATAATTGTTGGCTGAACAGAATGTTTACTGATCGAAATATATGACTGCGGTAGGGATCTCCTACATACGTCAGCATCTGGACCGGGATCCCAACCTGCCGGGGGGGACACTAGACCATGGGGCCGCGAGCGTCAGAGGGGGACACCTCCATGAACCCCGCCGACGCCCACAGCCCGGTTGCTGGCAATAATGCAGTCGTGGAGGGATTATCCCTCAACTTTACAGAAACAGCATCACACTAAGGGACAGTTACATGTCTGGAGTGGCGCATAGAAGAGAGAACGCTGATGTCAACACCGGGCCGTATCGCTTCCAAAAGATCAAAGTTCAAGGATCCGCATCCAATGCTGTGTAGATTAAAATTTCTAAAAGGCAAAGAGAAATACATGTTTTAGTTTCTAAATATATATTATTATATTGTAATTACACATTGTTCTTTCACAGTTCTCCTGCACTATTATACAAGTGTGAGAGAGGTAAACCACACATATACAGAGGAAACCAGAGTAAGCCACAAATCCAGAGTAAGCCACAAATATATCAAGCCACTTGATATATGACTTTCCAGCTGTCGAAAAATCTCTTAGTATCCTGTCAAGGAAGATAGCAATTCTGCTAAAAACAGAGTCAGTACCAGACATGATGGGGCGGCCGGGGGGGTCCACTAGACTTTTGTGGACCTTGGGCAGTATATATAGAACTAGAGTAATGGGAGATACTACCATCAAATACTCCCTAAGTCCCTAATCTATAATACCCCCGGCCACCGCATCGGATAGAATCCTTTTAATGATGTTCATGATGTGAAATTTTGGATCACTATGTAACACACCATACACATTTGTATCACTCAATTGGCGTTCAATTTCTCTCACATAGTTGTGTGTATCAAGTACAACTACCCCTCCGCCCTTATCGGCAGGCTTAATCGTTAAATGGGGGTTGTTCTTGAGTTGCGATAGCGCCTCGATTTCTGCAGTAGTCAAATTGGGATTACTTAATCTAACTGTATCCCCCGAAAGGGATTTTAACTCTCTGACATCTCTTTTGACTGCAGAAATGTAGGCCTCTATCGCAGGCTCATCCACAAGGGGGAAAAAAGCACTTTTATTAGTCAAACCTAATTTTTTTTGTGAAAATTCACTCGAGCATACTTGTGTGTTGGCAGTACGTCACTTAAAGAACACTTTTAACTTTATAGAACAAAAAAAATCATTTAAATCCATTTCTAAATTAAACCAATTTACCTTAGTACTCGGGCAGAATGTAAGCCCCTTAGACAGGACACTATGTTGGGCTTCAGTCAATTCAACTGAGGATAGATTAAAGACTATTGTCTCTTTCTCTGTGATGACGCCTTCGTCGATTGTAGTCTGGTTCTGTTGTATCGCTGTTTTCCCTTTTCTTCTGTACCTGCGGCCTCCTCTCCTGGTTCTTGTTCTTTTCTTTTCTTTGTGTCCAGGTCGTCCCCTAAAAAAGTTTTGTCTTCATCTGTGGATGGCTGTATGTTTCTTCTCCTTTTCTTATTGTCACGGTTGAAGCCCATAGACGGTGGGTCAGATTGCCACATATAAATGTCGCCTCGTTTATAATCATCCGCGTCACGTACCCATTTGTTCCTTTTCCCCTCTTCCAATTCCATCTGTAATTTGCTTAACTGGTTTTTAATTTCCTCTTTGTATTGTATAAATTCATCAGCAGATAATTGTGTCTGTAATGTCCGTTCAACCTCCAACAGATCATCAGTGAGTGAGACCACTTCCAATTGTAAGAATTCGATATTAAGTAAAATATAATCCAGTGAATATCTGTTAGATAATGTTTCAAAACGCTTGCAAAATAAGTCATTGTTGGGAAAAAGGTTTGGGCGTAAGTTCGAACGCATTCCTCTCGGGATCTTCTTTTCTTTATAGTACTGTCCCAGTGTGGCCATGTGTAAGTTCATTGCAATGAGACGTCTGGATAAAGTTACATACTTGCGTTTGAGTTCTTTGGCGGTGGGAGCCTGTAGAAAAGAGACATCACTCTCAATTCCCTGCATTATGCGATCGACCTCCTCAGCAGTATAAGTGCCGCCATAGGGTGTTTCCGTATTAGACATGGTGGATACTTCAGGTGTGCTCACTCACGGTGCCAGTATTGTATAGAAAAAAGAAAGTCCAGCGGGAGCACCAACCAGGATGTGGGTGCAAGGTCCAACGTGGGGTAACGGCAATCCCCAATAATATAGGCAAAAGAAGTAGGACTGCACTCCGGAGTAGTGGTGAAAACAAAAGATTTCAATCACCCATAATGTGGCAAATCTTGCGACGTTTCAGCTCACAAGAGCCTTCCTCAAGCATAGAAGCAGTGAAAGTGAAGACATATAAAGGCATATCAAAAAGTGTCCACCCAATCAGGGTGTGGTTACAATCAAATTAAATTACATACATCTGATACAAATAAATAGACAAAGTGCATATGCATAAAGTGACACATGCCGTACGATCTACAACTTCAGGATAATATCCCTATGGGTAGAATAAGACATATACAAAACTTTGTTTCGATTAGAATTACAGTTTAAAAAAAGTGATAATGTGATGAATGGGGATCATGGAAGTACTATAAAGAAAAGAAGATCCTGAGAGGAATGCGTTCGAACTTACGCCCAAACCTTTTTCCCAACAATGACTTATTTTGCAAGCGTTTTGAAACATTATCTAACAGATATTCACTGGATTATATTTTACTTAATATCGAATTCTTACAATTGGAAGTGGTCTCACTCACTGATGATCTGTTGGAGGTTGAACGGACATTACAGACACAATTATCTGCTGATGAATTTATACAATACAAAGAGGAAATTAAAAACCAGTTAAGCAAGTTACAGATGGAATTGGAAGACGGGAAAAGGAACAAATGGGTATGTGACGCGGATGATTATAAACGAGGCAACATTTATACGTGGCAATCTAACCCACCGTCTATGGGCTTCAACCGTGACAATAAGAAAAGGAGAAGAAACATACAGCCATCCACAGATGAAGACAAAACTTTTTTAGGGGACGACCTGGACACAAAGAAAAGAACAAGAACCAGGAGAGGAGGCCGCAGGTACAGAAGAAAAGGGAAAACAGCGATACAACAGAACCAGACTACAATCGACGAAGGCGTCATCACAGAGAAAGAGACAATAGTCTTTAATCTATCCTCAGTTGAATTGACTGAAGCCCAACATAGTGTCCTGTCTAAGGGGCTTACATTCTGCCCGAGTACTAAGGTAAATTGGTTTAATTTAGAAATGGATTTAAATGATTTTTTTTGTTCTATAAAGTTAAAAGTGTTCTTTAAGGGACGTACTGCCAACACACAAGTATGCTCGAGTGAATTTTCACTTAAAAAATTTGGTTTGACTAATAAAAGTGCTTTTTTCCCCCTTGTGGATGAGCCTGCGATAGAGGCCTACATTTCTGCAGTCAAAAGAGATGTCAGAGAGTTAAAATCCCTTTCGGGGGATACAGTTAGATTAAGTAATCCCAATTTGACTACTGCAGAAATCGAGGCGCTATCGCAACTCAAGAACAACCCCCATTTAACGATTAAGCCTGCTGATAAGGGCGGAGGGGTAGTTGTACTTGATTGAGTGATACAAATGTGTATGGTGTGTTACATAGTGATCCAAAATTTCACATCATGAACATCATTAAAAGGATTCTATCCGATGCGGTGGCCGGGGGTATTATAGATTAGGGACTTAGGGAGTATTTGATGGTAGTATCTCCCATTACTCCAGTTCTATATATACTGCCCAAGGTCCACAAAAGTCTAGTGGACCCCCCCCGGCCGCCCCATCATGTCTGGTACTGACTCTGTTTTTAGCAGAATTGCTATCTTCCTTGACAGGATACTAAGAGATTTTTCGACAGCTGGAAAGTCATATATCAAAGACACAGGTGATTTTCTGCAACAACTGAGAGCAGTTGATGTCAGCAATACGCAAGCTGTCACTCTCGTGTCCTTTGATGTTGTATCTTTATACACGTCAATAGGACATGAGAAGGGCATGACTGCAGTCAATAAATATTTGGATGATTCGCCTATAACACAGAATTCAAAGTGTTTCATAAATACCTTGCTGAGATTGATCCTTGAGAATAATTATTTTTTGTTCCAAGACATTTTTTTTAATCAAAAACGTGGCATTGCGATGGGGTCCAATGTGGCCCCTACGTAGGCAAATATATATATATGCGTCACATAGAGGAGGACTTTATCTATGTGTCCCACTACTTTCAACATGTAATTAGGTGGTGGCGATACATAGATGACGTCTTCCTCCTGTGGTCAGGTACGGAATCACAATTGAGTGAGTTTCATACATACCTTAATGGTATTGATTCTGATCTTCAATATACAGTATCCCATTCTAAAACACAATTGTCATTCTTGGATACTAATGTTAAACTGGTTGATGGTTCTATTAGTACAGGCTTGTATGTTAAGTCAACAGACAGGAACACGATTTTACGGTTTGAAAGCAACCATCCTCGTATCTTAGTCAAACATCTCCCTCATTCACAATTCCTACGTACGAAACGCATTGTATCGGATCAGACTGAGTTAGTGACTACATTAGAAACTCTTAATGTGGAGTTTAGGTGAGAGCCACTGGATTTGTGGCTTACTCTGGTTTCCTCTGTATATGTGTGGTTTACCTCTCTCACACTTGTATAATAGTGCAGGAGAACTGTGAAAGAACAATGTGCAATTACAATATAATAATACATATTTAGAAACTAAAACATGTATTTCTCTTTGCCTTTTAGAAATTTTAATCTACACAGCATTGGATGCGGATCCTTGAACTTTGATCTTTTGGAAGCGATACGGCCCGGTGTTGACATCAGCGTTCTCTCTTCTATGCGCCACTCCAGACATGTAACTGTCCCTTAGTGTGATGCTGTTTTTGTAAAGTTGAGGGATAATCCCTCCACGACTGCGTTATTGCCAGCAATCGGGCTGTGGGCGTTGGCGGGGTTCATGGAGGTGTCCCCCTCTGACGCTCGCGGCCCCATGGTCTGGTGTCCCCCCCGGCAGGTTGGGATCCCGGTCCAGATGCTGACGTATGTAGGAGATCCCTACCGCGGTCATATATTTAGATCAGTAAACATTCTGTTCAGCCAACAATTATGTAATGAATATGAATGGAACCATAGGGCAAGTTGCCCTTAAGTAAAATGGCGGTTTTGGGTTGGCTTGACAGTACGCATGCGCTCAACCTTTGCACTGTGACTCATATGATGACGCCAATCTGGACATGCGCAATGAAGAGATGGAGACGCTCTAATCGAAACAAATCGAAACAAAGTTTTGTATATGTCTTATTCTACCCATAGGGATATTATCCTGAAGTTGTAGATCGTACGGCACGTGTCACTTTATGCATATGCACTTTGTCTATTTATTTGTATCAGATGTATGTAATTTAATTTGATTGTAACCACACCCTGATTGGGTGGACACTTTTTGATATGCCTTTATATGTCTTCACTTTCACTGCTTCTATGCTTGAGGAAGGCTCTTGTGAGCCGAAACGTCGCAAGGTTTGCCACATTATGGGTGATTAAAATCTTTTGTTTTCACCACTACTCCGGAGTGCAGTCCTACTTCTTTTGCCTATATTATTGGGGATTGCCGTTACCCCACGTTGGACCTTGCACCCACATCCTGGTTGGTGCTCCCGCTGGACTTTCTTTTTTATATATATATATATATATATAAATATACAAAAGTAAGGTCAGAAGCAGAGCCTCTGGGTGACAATACACCAATGTGCAGAGAGTCATCAAATTGGAAAACAAATCTCAACTTTAAGGGAATTCATAGATTTTTTTTACTGATTTAAACCAGATACTGACATATATAACTTTTTAATGTTTTAGTTTTCTTCTGATTATAGATTTCTTTATTTGTACATAATTATGGGGGCAGCCATCTTGCCTGAGCTGCTTCTTTGCTAACAGCTACCACATGCACATAGGAAACTGTTGTCCAGGGATGGCTCATTGACTTCTATGGAAAAGTGTTTTGTGAGTGGTGGATCCTGTGCTACCTGGCTCCAGGACAGAGCAGAGAATGATAACCAATATACACTCAATGATAAAAAAAAAATTACCCACCCAAATAGAAATGTCAGATTATTGGTGTGGTCTGATTTGACACTGGATCTTGCTAAAAGAGGACGTACAAGTGCTTACCCCGCTGCCCTCTTGTGAGAGATTGTTGACCGCTAAACATGCTTTTATGACACACACAGAGACATTTTGCCCAGTTGGCAGACTTTCAGTAGGGCATATCATTGGACTGCGAGAAGCAGGATGGTCGTTTCGATAAACTGACCACCATCTAGGCCGTTCTGACCAATCTGTTAGGAGGTGTTTGGGAGCAATGGTTACATGAGGGCATAAACAGTGACTAGGCTCGGACGGCCCAGACAGACCACTAGTAAAGAGGATTGTTTGACAAGCACACGTCGCTCCCACAGTGTTCTTGTTCACCATCCAAAGGTGGCACCTTCATTACACACCTCTGTCTCTGCCCACACCATTTCCAGGCACTTAGAAGGAAATTTGGCGTCACTGTTCCAATTATGTGTTCTGGCAAGCTTCAGTTGCCTTTGTTTGCACTGGTATAGTGAACGAGAAAACTGGACTGCTAGGGGGTAGAGCCATCGCGTTTTAAGTATGAAGGCCTCTTTGTCATACTGAAGAGGATGGGAGTGGTGACTGAGGCAACAAGGGTGGTTGTAGTCCTCAGGGTGGCTGATTCAACTCTCCCTCAGGTCACGCGGACAGTGAATGCAGGAATGTTTCCCTAGGGTTACGCACTGATTTTGTGGGGTCTCATGCCCAGTTGTAGCTGGGGTGACCTTGATGCCAGAATATGCAGTGGGATGCACGGTAGGAGAACAGAAGGAGGATGAAAATTATCAGGGATAAAGACCACAGACCAGGCTGGCTTTATTATGGCAAAACGAAGGCTCTAGATAATAGGAGGTTAGGAGGTTAAGACTTGATGTTGAAACACGTCAACCTGTTATGGCTCTTGTTCCTATACTTTTAATATATACCGAATAAAACGTAGATTTTAACAGCGGACAACAGTGCTGGAGGATTACAGTTTTTTTTTCTTCTCCTATTTCAAGTTTCCTGATCCGAGAACTCCACGCAGGTCTCTTGCTAGATGAGGGTGATCTTATGAACTTTTTTGTATAATCGGAGTCACAATACAAATACCTTCAGCAGGCAGAGTTCTTCAGAATACTTCACAGAGTAGGCTTTTTCTGAACAGGTTGTATATAGAAAGTGGCAATGTTGGTATTAATCCTCCCTGACTCTCTCTATGTACAAAAACCAGCAATCTTCACAAAAGACCACAAGCGTGCAATTATCAGAATTTATCTGCAATGTCCAGTCTGCAGGATGCAGTCCTAGATTGAATGGACAGATCTCAGAAGTGTGTCAGGTGCCAGATGAAATATACCCATACCATTGTCAGTAAAATCAAAAATCATAATCATGAGACCAGCCCATATATACCCAGGTCCCTCGGTCTTCTGCTTGCATAACTCCATAACAGTGATCTACTGGCTATAATCAATGAATCTGTAGCAGGGTGAGCAATGGCAGTAGCTCCATACAGTGGAGGTTATAGCTGTCCTCTGATGAGGAGGCGGTTATCGAGAAGGAAAGGTCTCTTCCCGATAATTGCCCACTCGCCCAGCACATGTAAATACACCTTAAGTTAAATCCCCTACTGTACAGAACAATAAAGCAATAAATGGTTTCTACTGAAACCAATGGGCTGTTTATTTAACCACTTCAACCCCGCTAGCTGAAGCCCCCTTAATGACCAGGCCACTTTTTACACTTCTGCACTACACTACTTTCACAGTTTATTGCTCGGTCATGCAACTTACCACCCAAATGAATTTTACCTCCTTTTCTTCTCACTAATAGAGCTTTCATTTGGTGGTATTTCATTGCTGCTGACATTTTTACTTTTTTTGTTATTAATCGAAATTTAAGGATTTTTTTGCAAAAAAATGACATTTTTCACTTTCAGCTGTAAAATTTTGCAAAAAAAACGACATCCATATATAAATTTTTCGCTAAATTTATTGTTCTACATGTCTTTGATAAAAAAAAAATGTTTGGGCAAAAAAAAATGGTTTGGGTAAAAGTTATAGCGTTTACAAACTATGGTACAAAAATGTGAATTTCCGCTTTTTGAAGCAGCTCTGACTTTCTGAGCACCTGTCATGTTTCCTGAGGTTCTACAATGCCCAGACAGTAGAAAACCCCCACAAATGACCCCATTTCGGAAAGTAGACACCCTAAGGTATTCGCTGATGGGCATAGTGAGTTCATAGAACTTTTAATTTTTTGTCACAAGTTAGCGGAAAATTAAGATTTTTATTTTTTTTCTTACAAAGTCTCATATTCCACTAACTTGCGACAAAAAATAAAATATTCTAGGAACTCGCCATGCCCCTCACGGAATACCCTGAGGTGTCTTCTTTCCAAAATGGGGTCACTTGTGGCGTAGTTATACTGCCCTGGCAATTTAGGGGCCCAGATGTGTGAGAAGTAGTTTGCAATCAAAATCTGTAAAAAATGACCTGTGAAATCCTAAAGGTGCACTTTGGAATGTGGGTCCCTTTGCCCACCTAGGCTGCAAAAAAGTGTCACACATCTGGTATCGCCGTACTCAGGAGAAGTTGGGGAATGTGTTTTGGGGTGTCATTTTACATATACCCATGCTGGGTGAGATAAATATCTTGGCAAAAGACAACTTTTCCAATTTTTTTATACAAAGTTGGCATTTGACCAAGATATTTATCTCACCCAGCATGGGTATATGTAAAATGACACCCCAAAACACATTGCCCAACTTCTCCTGAGTATGGCGATACCACATGTGTGACACTTTTTTGCAGCCAAGGTGGGCAAAGGGGCACACATTCCAAAGAGCATCTTTCGGATTTCGCAGGCCATTTTTTACACATTTTGATTGCAAAGTACTTCTCACACATTTGGGCCCCTAAATTGCCAGGGCAGTATAACTACGCCACAAGTGACCCCATTTTGGAAAGAACACACCCCAAGGTATTCCGTGAGGGGCATGGCGAGTTCCTAGAATTTTTTATTTTTTGTCACAAGTTAGTGGAATATGAGACTTTGTAAGAAAAAATAAATAAATAAAAAATCATCATTTTCCGCTAACTTGTGACAGAAAATAAAAAATTCTAGGAACTCGCCATGCCCCTCACGGAATACCTTGGGGTGTCTTCTTTCCAAAATGGGATCACTTGTGGGGTAGTTATACTGCCCTGGCATTCTAGGGGCCCTAATGTGTGCTAAGTAGTTTGAAATCAAAATGTGTAAAAAATGACCTGTGAAATCCGAAAGGTGCACTTTGGAATGTGTGCCCCTTTGCCCACCTAGGCGGCAAAAATGTGTCACACATCTGGTATCGCCGTACTTAGGAGAAGTTGGGGAATGTGTTTTGGGGTGTCATTTTACATATACCCATGCTGGGTGAGAGAAATATCTTGGCAAAAGACAACTTTTCCCATTTGTTTATACAAAGTTGGCATTTGACCAAGATATTTATCTCACCCAGCATGGGTATATGTAAAATGACACCCCAAAACACATTGCCCAACTTCTCCTGAGTACGGCGATACCAGATGTGTGACACTTTTTTGCAGCCTAGATGCGCAAAGCGGCCCAAATTCCTTTTAGGAGGGCATTTTTAGACATTTGGATCCCAGACTTCTTCTCACGCTTTCGGGCCCCTAAAAAGCCAGGGCAGTATAAATACCCCACATGTGACCCCATTTTGGAAAGAAGACACCCCGAGGTATTCAATGAGGGGCATGGCGAGTTCATCCAATTTTTTTTTTGGGCACAAGTTAGCGGAAATTGATTTTTTTTTTGTATTTTCTCACAAAGTCTCCCTTTCTGCTAACTTGGGACAAAAATTTAAATCTTTCATGGACTCAATATGCCCCTCACGGAATACCTTGGGGTGTCTTCTTTCCGAAATGGGGTCACATGTAGGGTATTTATACTGCCCTGGCATTTTAGGGGCCCTAAAGCGTGAGAAGAAGTCTGGAATATAAATGTCTAAAAAATGTTACGCATTTGGATTCCGTGAGGGGTATGGTGAGTTCATGTGAGATTTTATTTTTTGACACAAGTTAGTGGAATATGAGACTTAGTAATAAAAAACAAAAACAAAAAAAAAACAATTTCCGCTAACTTGGGCCAAAAAAAATGTCTGAATGGAGCCTTACAGGGGGTGATCAATGACAGGGGGGTGATCAGGGAGTCTATATGGGGTGATCACCATCCTGTCATTGATCACCCCCCTGTAAGGCTCCATTCAGACGTCTGTATGATTTTTACGGATCCACGGATACATGGATCGGATCCGCAAAACGCATACGGACGTCTGAATGGAGCCTTACAGGGGGGTGATCAATGACAGGGGGGTGATCAATGACAGGGGGTGATCAGGGAATCTATATGGGTGATCACCCGCCTGTCATTGATCATCCCCCTGTAAGGCTCCATTCAGACGTCCGTATGTGTT
Organism: Bufo gargarizans; assembly: GCF_014858855.1. Classification (NCBI taxonomy): domain Eukaryota; kingdom Metazoa; phylum Chordata; class Amphibia; order Anura; family Bufonidae; genus Bufo; species Bufo gargarizans. Next base: position 546,360,241 of record NC_058081.1, read on the forward strand.
TTGCGGATCCGATCCATGTATCCGTGGATCCGTAAAAATCATACGGACATCTGAATGGAGCCTTACAGGGGGGTGATCAATGACAGGGGGGTGATCAATGACAGGGGGTGATCAGGGAATCTATATGGGTGATCACCCGCCTGTCATTGATCATCCCCCTGTAAGGCTCCATTCAGACGTCCGTATGTGTTTTGCGGATCCGATCCATGTATCCGTGGATCCGTAAAAATCATACGGACATCTGAATGGAGCCTTACAGGGGGGTGATCAATGACAGGGGGGTGATCAATGACAGGGGGTGATCAGGGAATCTATATGGGTGATCACCCACCTGTCATTGATCACCCCCCTGTAAGGCTCCATTCAGACGTCCGTATGTGTTTTGCGGATCCGATCCATGTATCCGTGGATCCGTAAAAATCATACGGACATCTGAATGGAGCCTTACAGGGGGGTGATCAATGACAGGGGGGTGATCAATGACAGGGGGTGATCAGGGAATCTATATGGGTGATCACCCGCCTCTCATTGATCACCCCCCTGTAAGGCTCCATTCAGACGTCCGTATGTGTTTTGCGGATCCGATCCATGTATCCGTGGATCCGTAAAAATCATACGGACATCTGAATGGAGCCTTACAGGGGGGTGATCAATGACAGGGGGGTGATCAATGACAGGGGGTGATCAGGGAATCTATATGGGTGATCACCCGCCTGTCATTGATCATCCCCCTGTAAGGCTCCATTCAGATGTCCGTATGTGTTTTGCGGATCCGATCCATGTATCCGTGGATCCGTAAAAATCATACGGACGTCTGAACGGAGCCTGACAGGGGGGTGATCAATGACAGGGGGGTGATCAGGGAGTCTATATGGGGTGATCAGGGGTTCATAAGGGGTTAATAAGTGACAGGGGGGGGTGTAGTGTAGTGTAGTGTTTTGTGGTACTTTACTCAGCTACCTGTGTCCTCTGGTGGTCGATCCAAACAAAAGGGACCACCAGAGGACCAGGTAGCAGGTATATTAGACGATGTTATCAAAACAGCGTCTAATATACCTGTTAGGGGTTAAAAAAAATCACATCTCCAGCCTGCCAGCGAGCGATCGCCGCTGGCAGGCTGGAGATCCACTCGCTTACCTTCAGTTCCTGTGAACGCGCGCGCCTGTGTGCGCGCGTTCACAGGAAATCTCGGCTCTCGCGAGATGACGCGTATATGCGTCACTCTGCGCAGGGCTGCCGCCTCCGGACCGCACATCTGCGTTAGGCGGTCCGGAGGCGGTTAATGTGCTGACATGTTGGGTCTGCCAGAGCAAGAGACCTTCTTGGTAGCTGGTTTCTACTATGGTCAATAGATGGGACACCCAAATGACAGACCACCCTCTCTTAACTCATTAAAAGGGTTTTCCTTTTTTTTTTTTTTACTGATGACCTATCCTCTGTGTGGGGGTTTGCTCTGATAGGCAGGTTAGCGGACGCAGTATAGAGGCAACAACAAAGGGCCAGATTTATCATTAGCTCAGGTCAGAATAATGGAGTGAAAAAGTCCCCAAAAAAGTCCCAAACGCTAAAACTGCGCACAAATTTGCGCACTTTTTTCTGCTCTGCACTATGCTCGCCAGTTTTCTGAAAGTGGGCGTGTTTTCTTATGTAAATGAACCTCTAGACAGATTTACTATTGGGACTATTTAAAAAGTCGCAAAAAAGTTGCAATTTCACTCCAGTGAGGACCATGCTTACCTATGAGACTTTTTAATAGAACATGCCACTTTTTCATAAAAACGTGCGACTTTTTCGTAAAGATGTGCGACTTTTGTAAAGCTGCTTTCTGATGGATAAACTGCTACCGTCAAACCACATTTATTACAGTCTTAAAGGGCCGATCATAAATCTGACTTGGCTAAAACTGACTTTAGCCATATGTTAAAGTGGAGTGAGCTGTCAGAGTCATGATAAATCTGGCCCAAAGTCTTTAAATTAAACAGTTCAGTGTTTATTCACACATTAAGTAAATGACAAAACTAAAAGTCCGTTTCAAGGAAAACAGTCACCTTGTGATTCTGGTGTTCATTCACACCATGCAGCAAAGAAGAAGTCCTTGGACAAAGCAAAATCCACCTGCTTTCACACCAACAAGGTAGCAGGCCTTAATCCAATCCCAAACTCCCAGGTCCCAACACAGAGACTGACAGAGCTCCACTGTCAGAAAGGAGTAATCCACACCACCTGACAGTGCTGCCTGTGTTTTATAGCCCAAAACCAAGCCCCGGCCTGGAACGTGGGGAGTGGTCACCCACCCAGCACTTTGACTACTCCCAGTAAGAGCCATCCCGGATCAACTATTACAGCCATACTAAATAGCAACGTGTCAAACAGCAACTGCTGCTAACACATGAAACTGGCTCTTACTTTACCGAGGGCAGGAACCTTGGTGACACATATCTATCATCCACGATCATCCCTTGAACCCTCCTACATACCTCCCCCCTTTGTTCAACCCTAAGGGGGTGAACACATGTCAAACAGTGCACCCGGGACAGGGCATCCGCGTTTCATTGCAACCGGCCTGCCCTGTGTTCCACCGAAAATGTAAGATTTTGTAGAGAGAGAAACCATAGGATAACCCGGGCATTTCTGTCCTTGGCCTGGCTCATCCATTTAAGATGGGGGTGGTCAGTCACCAGGCGGAACTTTCTCCCCAACAAATAATAGCGAAGAGACTCTAGTGCCCACTTGATAGTCAGGCACTCTTTCTCCACTATACTGTACCTGGTCTCGGCTGGGGTGAGCTTACAGCTGAGGAAGACAATGGGATGCTCCTCCCCAGCTTACAGCTGAGGAAGACAATGGGATGCTCCTCCCCGTTAACTTCCAGAGACAGTACAGCACCGAGGCCTACTTCGGAGGCATCCTTCTGTACTTTAAACTCCCTTTTGAAATCGGGCGTCACAAAAACCGGGGACCCACACAGGGCCGACTTCAAAGCGGAGAAAGCCTCTTTTGCCTGATCATCCCAGTGGACCACCATTGACTTGCGTCCCTTCAAGAGCCCTGTCAATGGTGCGGCTACCGTAGCAAAGTGGGGGACAAACCTCATATAATATCCCACCATTCCCAGGAACGACTTTATTTGCCTAGTAGTGACAGGTCGGGGCCAATTCCATATAGCCTCTATTTTGTTCACTTGGGATTTGACGACTCTGCACCCAATGACATACCCCAGGTATTTAGTCTCCTCTAACCCTATTGCACATTTTTTTAAGTTAGCTGTTAGTCCAGCCTTTCGAAGGGAGTCCACTACAGCCTGTACTTTTGGTAGGTGACTTTCCCAGTCGGTACTGTGAATGACAATATCGTCCAGGTAAGCCGAAGAGTACCGACGATGTGGACGCACAATGTCCATGAGCCGTTGAAAAGTGGCAGGGGCGCCATGCAGACCAAAGGGTAACACCTTATATTGGTACAGCCCCTCTGGTGTGATAAAGGTGGTTTTCTCTTTGGCAGCCTCCATCAGGGGGACCTGCCAGTACCCCCCTTTGGTGGGGTCCAAAACAGAAAAATACCAGGCTTGGCCTAACCTCTCAATAAGCTCATCCACCTGAGGCATGGGATATGCATCAAATTTAGAAATTTCATTTAGTTTGCAGAAATTGTTACAGAACTGTAACGTCACGTCCGGGTTGGGTATTATGACTATTGGACTGGTCCATTCACTTTTTGACTCCTCAATGATGTCTAGTTGTAGCATTAGCTGCACTTCTTCAGAGATGGCTTGTCGCCGAAACTTGAGTACCCGGTATGGTTTCAACCGCACTCTGGCCTAAGGCTCAGTGACAATGTCATGTTGGATGGTAAAAGTGCGTCCAGGGAGGTCTGAGAACGCATCCGTGTTCCTGTTAATGAACTCCCTGGCCTCTTGAGTCTGTTTAGAGGTAAGGCTGTCTGCAATCTTCACTGTGGCAACTGCTTCCCTTGTATCAGACCGTGGGGCTGGAAACTCTTCTCCTAGAAAACTCGGCCGTGGGATTCTGTCCGTACTGGTCTCCCTATCTTTCCAAGGTTTAAGAAATTTCACATGGTACATCTGCTCCGGCTTTTGCTGCCCTGGCTGGTGTACCTTGTAGTTTACCTCACCAACTTTTTCAAGTACTTCGTAGGGTCCCTGCCACCTAGCTAAGAACTTAGAAACGTATCAGTCCCCACTGACTTACATAGTGTGCCAGGACGGATCCGTCTTGTTCAGCACGACATTGCGGACAGAAAAACGCTGCTTGCAGTGTTATTCTGTCCGCTATGGGAGCGCAACCAATTGGAACGAAATGCATTTTGGTGCATTCCGTTTCATTTAGTTCAGTTTTGTCCCCATTGACAATGAATTGGGACAAAACTGAAGCATTTTTCCCCACTATTGAGATCCTATGCCGGAACTCAATAGCGGAAATGAAAACGCTAATGTGAAAGTAGTCCTAAATAATCAGGAAACACCTGAAAATAGTCACTGTTACCAGTGCTCTGTATATAGAGACAGCAGGGACATGTAGATAATGTGTTCTCTGCATTCAAAGTAAAAAAAAAGTTAATAACGAATAGAAAGAAATATTAAAAAAACATTAAAAATGCAAGTAAAAATGAAAAAAAGTGGATTTCTTTATTTACCCAAATGCTCAATGGCATTGAGTGTTGGGTGAATAAATAAATTCATTTGTTTCTCTATATGCTGCCTTTCTTCCATAATTTTAGATAGATATATAGACAGATAGATAGATATGAGATAGATAGATCTACCTGTCACGAACTGAGAGGAAGATGAAGACACCATGGACTATTATACCCCCATACTGCCCCTTTACCCCAACATCCACACCCTTTCTTTTCTTTGGAAATGCTAAATGTTTTACTTGGACGTGCCAATAAAGCTTTATTGAATTGAATAGATAGATAGACAGATAGATAGATAGATAGATAGATAGGAGATAGATAGATAGATAGATAGATAGATAGATAGGAGATAGATAGATAGATAGATAGAAGATAGATAGATAGATACAGTATATGATAGATAAGAGATAGATAGATGATAGATAGATAAATAGATAATTGTCACGGCCTGTGGTGGGCGCCGTGACATGGTGGCCACACATGCTGCTGCCTTCGGCAACATGGGGTTGCGGTTGCATGCGGGGGGCAGTGTCACGGCCTATGTTGTTTGTGCCGTGACAAATTTGCCACTCATGCAGTTGCCTGTGTTGTTTATGCATGTGTGATCGATTTCCCTTTTAGTTGTTCCCCTTCCCTGTCTGGTGTGTGGGGTTAATTCACTGGCTGGTTTGGAGCAAAGTGGTGAGTTGGTTGTGGTCTCAGGTCTCTTTATATCCTTTGGCTTGGAGACTGAGATCAGTTGGTTTGTCTGCCTTGCATGTGAGATGCTTGCTCTGTGCATGGATGAGATCTGAGGGCCATCCATCCAAGTTGGACATCAATGTTCTCAGCAATGTCATCTGCAATGTCATACTGTGTGTTTCCTCCTTGTCTTCCTTCCCCCTCCTGGTGTGTAGTTTATGGTGGGGGTTTGAGTTAGAGGTTTGTTATACGTCTGGGTGTTTGTTTCATGTAGTTGTGTACTGGCCTGCATGGACGTTTGACGTTTTCCCCTTTTGTGTGTGTGTCCTCCGGAAGGGGGTTGGTTCCCCAGAGGGGGAACTACTCTACAAGACAGTGTGCTGTCCTGCCTGGAGCTTCCGTGCATCCGGTGTTCGCATGGAGGTCCGGGTAGATGTTGGTGTCGTCTTTCCATCTCTGCTGTGGCAGGTAATTGTTGGTTGTTTCTACACTACGTGCAGAATTATTAGGCAAATGAGTATTTTGACCACATCATCCTCTTTATGCATGTTGTCTTACTCCAAGCTGTATAGGCTCAAAAGCCTACTACCAATTAAGCATATTAGGTGATGTGAATCTCTGTAATGAGAAGGGGTGTGGTCTAATGACATCAACACCCTATATCAGGTGTGCATAATTATTATCCTTTCCTTTGGCAAAATGGGTCAAAAGAAGGACTTGACAGGCTCAGAAAAGTCAAAAATAGTGAGATATCTTGCAGAGGGATGCAGCACTCTTAAAATTGCAAAGCTTCTGAAGCGTGATCATCGAACAATCAAGCGTTTCATTCAAAATAGTCAACAGGGTCGCAAGAAGCGTGTGGAAAAACCAAGGCGCAAAATAACTGCCCATGAACTGAGAAAAGTCAAGCGTGCAGCTGCCAAGATGCCACTTGCCACCAGTTTGGCCATATTTCAGAGCTGCAACATCACTGGAGTGCCCAAAAGCACAAGGTGTGCAATACTCAGAGACATGGCCAAGGTAAGAAAGGCTGAAAGACGACCACCACTGAACAAGACACACAAGCTGAAACTTCAAGACTGGGCCAAGAAATATCTCAAGACTGATTTTTCTAAGGTTTTATGGACTGATGAAATGAGAGTGAGTCTTGATGGGCCAGATGGCTGGATTGGTAAAGGGCAGAGAGCTCCAGTCCGACTCAGACGCCAGCAAGGTGGAGGTGGAGTACTGGTTTGGGCTGGTATCATCAAAGATGAGCTTGTGGGGCCTTTTTGGGTTGAGGATGGAGTCAAGCTCAACTCCCAGTCCTACTGCCAGTTTCTGGAAGACACCTTCTTCAAGCAGTGGTACAGGAAGAAGTCTGCAAGGTAAGAAAAACATGATTTTCATGCAGGACAATGCTCTATCACACGCATCCAAGTACTCCACAGCGTGGCTGGCAAGAAAGGGTATAAAAGAAGAAAATCTAATGACATGGCCTCCTTGTTCACCTGATCTGAACCCCATTGAGAACCTGTGGTCCATCATCAAATGTGAGATTTACAAGGAGGGAAAACAGTACACCTCTCTGAACAGTGTCTGGGAGGCTGTGGTTGCTGCTGCACGCAATGTTGATGGTGAACAGATCAAAACACTGACAGAATCCATGGATGGCAGGCTTTTGAGTGTCCTTGCAAAGAAAGGTGGCTATATTGGTCACTGATTTGTTTTTGTTTTGTTTTTGAATGTCAGAAATGTATATTTGTGAATGTTGAGATGTTATATTGGTTTCACTGGTAAAAATAAATAATTGAAATGGGAATATATTTGTTTTTTGTTAAGTTGCCTAATAATTATGCACAGTAATAGTCACCTGCACACACAGATATCCCCCTAAAATAGCTAAAACTAAAAACAAACTAAAAACTACTTCCAAAAATATTCAGCTTTGATATTAATGAGTTTTTTGGGTTCATTGAGAACATGGTTGTTGTTCAATAATAAAATTAATCCTCAAAAATACAACTTGCCTAATAATTCTGCACTCCCTGTAGTGTTCTGTTGTTACACTGTGTACTTACCTGCCATGCAGTTGCTGCATTCTGTCTTTCCCCCTGTCAGCTACTGGGCCTCAGGAGACACCTGTCATCCGTAGTGATGGATGAACAAGAGGTCTCTGCCCTGTCACGATGTTGAGGGCGATGCAGGGATTCCTAGACTTCTAGGTTCGTGGGTATGAGCTCCCTTACCATTGAAGGCGGCTCATACAGCCAGAAGACTAGGGCTATTTGAGGGAAGCTTTAAGAGGAGACCAGCTCTCTTTTCCCTGCCTATAGCCTAGTAATTGGCGACATTGTACAGTGGGGAGTTTCCCCCACTCCCTACTGTGACAATAATAGATAGAAGATAGATAGGAGATGGATAGATAGATAGATAGATAGATAGATACATAGATATGAGATAGATAGATATGAAATAGATCACATTATATTTAGACAACTGTGTTCCAGGCAGCAAATAGAAGAAAAAAAAACAGCTACAGTCGGGGGAAGTGGGTGCAGAGGACAGGTCCTGTACATTCTCTACAGGTTGTCTCCCCTCCTGTTAGTCCTGGGTCTGGACTGTTCAACTGCACCTATAAGGTTATGTCTGCCAACAAGCAGCCCTTGTCATATATTGCAGCATAGAGAGGAGAGAGGGGCCGGCAGCAAATTTGTCCGGTCATAAGAGGGTGACATTCTAAACTTACCATTAAACCCCTGGAGCAGAGGAGGCTACTATATTCACAGTGCAGGGCCTCCATGGGAGAGAGAGAAAGGGGGGCGCTGCCAAGGTCTGTCTGACTGCTGTGGAGCCGGGAGACCAGGGACCAGCGCTCCTTGCTGTGCTGTCTGTGCTCTTCTCAGGTGCAGCCACCAGCTCTCTTCCACATCTGTCTGGGCAGCTCAGAAGGGGGGCCCATTTAAGGATGGGGGCAGTGGCATAGCGTGGGTTGCCAGCACCTGGGGCGAGCCATGTATTGCGCGCCCCCCCTCCCAACCTGTGGACACGCCCCTTTTACAGATAATGTAGTAGTCCTATATAACACCACAGATAACATGGTGGTAACTCTCTAAGTACAGATGATGTAGTAGATGGGTGTGAGGCTCCAGAATTCATAACATGCACAGTGTGACCTGAAGTCTGGGGCCAGGATGCGGCAGGGTGGGCCAAATTCTCAATCCACCCCCCAACCCTACCGTATAACAAATATGTGTTTGGACATTACATACATCACTACAAAATATACAGGAGAATACAGCACCACATACCTCATCCATCCAGTGACATCTCCTGTGATGTAGACTTTCCTCAGCGTCTTCATTCGGAGATAAGACCGCCATGACACCTTCTTTTAGCCGCGTCTCATCTATGCAGAGTTTTATTATTATTAGTTATTATTATATATAATGCCCCCTCTGTATTATTAGGATATATAATGGCCCCTCTGTAATATTAGGATATATAATGGGCCATTATATATCCTAATAATACAGAGGGGGCCATTATATATTATAATAATACAGGGGGGTCATTATATATAGTAATTATACAAAGGGTCCATTATATATCATAATATTACAGAGGGGCCATTATATATACAGGTCCTTCTAAAAAAATTTGCATATTGTGATAAAGTTCATTATTTTCTGTAATGTACTGATAAACATTAGACTTTCATATATTTTAGATTCATTACACACCAACTGAAGTAGTTCAAGCCTTTTATTGTTTTAATATTGATGATTTTGGCATACAGCTCATGAAAACCCAAATTTCCTATCTAAAAAAATTAGCATATTTCATCCGACCAATAAAAGAAAAGTGTTTTTAATACATAAAAAGTCAACCTTCAAATAATTATGTTCAGTTATGCACTCAATACTTGGTCGGGAATCCTTTTGCAGAAATGACTGCTTCAATGCGGCGTGGCATGGAGGCAATCAGCCTGTGGCACTGCTGAGGTGTTATGGAGGCCCAGGATGCTTCGATAGCGGCCTTAAGCTCATCCAGAGTGTTGGGTCTTGCGTCTCTCAACTTTCTCTTCCCAATATCCCACAGATTCTCTATGGGGTTCAGGTCAGGAGAGTTGGCAGGCCAATTGAGCACAGTAATACCATGGTCAGTAAACCATTTACCAGTGGTTTTGGCACTGTGAGCAGGTGCCAGGTCGTGCTGAAAAATGAAATCTTCATCTCCATAAAGCTTTTCAGCAGATGGAAGCATGAAGTGCTCCAAAATCTCCTGATAGCTAGCTGCATTGACCCTGCCCTTGATAAAACACAGTGGACCAACACCAGCAGCTGACATGGCACCCCAGACCATCACTGACTGTGGGTACTTGACACTGGACTTCAGGCATTTTGGCATTTCCCTCTCCCCAGTCTTCCTCCAGACTCTGGCACCTTGATTTCCGAATGACATGCAACAGTCCAGTGCTGCTTCTCTGTAGCCCAGGTCAGGCGCTTCTGCCGCTGTTTCTGGTTCAAAAGTGGCTTGACCTGGGGAATGCGGCACCTGTAGCCCATTTCCTGCACACGCCTATACACGGTGGCTCTGGATGTTTCTACTCCAGACTCAGTCCACTGCTTCCGCAGGTCCCCCTGGAATCGGTCCTTCTCCACAATCTTCCTCAGGGTCCGGTCACCTCTTCTCGTTGTGCAGCGTTTTCTGCCACACTTTTTCCTTCCCACAGACTTCCCACTGAGGTGCCTTGATACAGCACTCTGGGAACAGCCTATTCGTTCAGAAATTTCTTTCTGTGTCTTACCCTCTTGCTTGAGGGTGTCAATGATGGCCTTCTGGACAGCAGTCAGGTCGGCAGTCTTACCCATGATTGCGGTTTTGAGTAATGAACCAGGCTGGGAGTTTTTAAAAGCCTCAGGAATCTTTTGCAGGTGTTTAGAGTTAATTAGTTGATTCAGATGATTAGGTTAATAGCTCGTTTAGAGAACCTTTTCATGATATGCTAATTTTTTTAGATAGGAATTTTGGGTTTTCATGAGCTGTATGCCAAAATCATCAATATTAAAACAATAAAAGGCTTGAACTACTTCAGTTGGTGTGTAATGAATCTAAAATATATGAAAGTCTAATGTTTATCAGTACATTACAGAAAATAATGAACTTTATCACAATATGCTAATTTTTGGAGAAGGACCTGTATAACAATAATACAGAGGGGGCCATTATATATCCTAATATTACAGAGGGGTCACTATATATAATATACGGGGGGGCATTATATATTATAGTTATACAGAGGGGCCTTAATATATAATCATTATACAAGGGGGCCATTATACAGAAGGCCATTATATATAATATATTGTATAATTCTAATATATAATGGCCCCACCTGTATAATTATTATATATTATGCCCCCCCCCTGTAAAATTATTATATATTATGGCCCCACTATAAATTATAGTTATACAGGGGGGCCATTACATATTAGAATTATACAGAGATAGAGGGCCCATTATTAATGGTCTCTCTGTATAATTATAATATATAATGGCCCCTATGTATAATATATGATGGCCCCCTTGTATAATTATATATTATGGCCCCACTGTATAACTATAATATATAATGGCCCCCTGTATAATATATCATGGCCACTCTGTATAATATAAAATGGTGCCCATTCTTTCTAAATATACTGGCCTCCCAGTATGGCCCCCAGTACTTACATAAAAAAAAAAAAAAATTATAATACTCACCTCTCTTCATCACTTCTTGTAGTCTTTGCTTGGGTGTCCCGACGCAGGCGGTCAGTAACACATCACACTGCCCTCCTGCGCCGCGTCATCTCGCGAGACCCGGCACAGGAGGTCTCGGTGATATAATCCCGATCTCCTGGACTTCTGCGCCGCTCTGCTGCTTCTTAAAGCTTCAGGCCAGGCGGATCAGAGGGGATGGGAGCCATAGGCTTCCATCACCCTCATTTTACTGCCTTCTGCCTGGCGCCCCCTACAATTTGGTGCCCGGGGCAACGGCCCCCCTGGTCCCCCCACGCTACGCCCCTGGATGGGGGCCCTAGGTAATTGCGCTGTTTGCCCCCCTAACACCAGCCCTGTTCCCAGTGCAGCCTAGGCCCATTCACTTGAATTGGACTGAGCTTCACATGGGCCATGTGACCAAAGAACACAATGTCACTGGCCTAGGAAGAGGCTGCAGTGCTCATCGAAGTGTCGCTACCTTTTCAAACAGCTTGGGGGTTCCGGGTGTTGGACTCCCACCAGTGATGTATTGATGACCTATTGTGAGGGTAGGTTATTAATATTGTACTCCAGGAAAATTTCTTTAAAAGCATGAAATGTTATTTTTTTCTTTTATAAACCAGACAATTTATTTCAAGAGGTTAAAAAAAAAGTAAATGGATTTTTTAGGATAAATGTTTTCATTTACCTGACTTAGGTCTTCATATGTAACAAACAAGAAGTTTTTGTTGTCTTTCATCTTCATCCAGCCCTTTATGTGATCAAACCAGGAGCCAAATGGCACTGAAGGGGAATTATGTAGGAAACATACATTAGTTCAGTGAAATGAATTGGACAAAAAAGAAAGAATCAAATATTTTTTTTCTAGTAGATTTTATAAACCAAAATTGGTACAGTATAACTAGAGAATGTTGTATATGCATACAAATGTATGTACAGAGTTATCCCCTTAAAGCAGGGATCTCAAACTGCGGCCCTCCAGCTGTTGCAAAACTAAAACTCCCAGCATGCCCAGACAGCCTACAGGTATCAGCCTACAGCAGGGCATTGTGGGAGTTGTAGTTTTGCAACAGCTGGAGGGCCGCAGTTTGAGATGCCTGCCTTAAAGTCAACCTATCACCTAGAAAATGCATATTAAACCGCCAGCAGTACCTTATTGCAGCCTGTAGTATGATTATAAAGGTGTCTGTCTTTTCTGTGCAATGCGGCAAAAGTCTGTAAAAAAAAAATTATTCAACGGGCCACGCTATGTAAACGATAGTCTAAAAGTCAAGGGGGCAGCGACTTTCTCGCCTGAAGTCAAGCGCGCGCCCCGCCCCCTTTATCTCCCCATAGCGTTTGATTGATAGGATGCCCAATTTCTTCACTGCCGGTTGCTTGAATGCAGTCTCGCTCATGCGCGGGCTCTCGTGTGCGAGTTCCAGAGCATTAAGCTTTTGAACAATACCTCATAGCAGAATGGAACAGTTCGCCTGCGCCGGTATTGCAGGGACACAGCGCACGCGCAAGACTACATTCAAGCGTCCAGTGGTGAAGGAAATCCTATCAATAAAACGCTATGGGGAGGTAAAGGCGGCGGGGCACGCTTGACTACAGGTGAGAAAGCCGCTGCCCCCTTGATTTCAAGACAATTGTTTACATAGCATGGCCCCTTGAATAAAAGTCATTTTTTTTTTACTTTTGCTGCATTGCACAGAAAAGACACAGAGACTTTTATAATCATGCTACAGGCTGAAATAAGGTACTGCTGGTGGTTTAATATGCATTTTCTTGGTGACAGGTTCCCTTTAATGAACCCCAGAAGGGTCCAAACAGCTGCACAGGACATTGAGAATTAATTTGAAAATTATTTTTTTACTTTTTTCACACACAAAAGGCAAATATTGCTAAAAAGAAAAGCAACTGCTATTGGGGAAAAAATGAAAGCACAAAAAAGAAACAAAAAATCAGTTAAAGGGGTTGTCCAAGTTATATTTATTGATGACCTATCCTCGTCCCATTCATTTCAATAGGAAGGCTTGGGTGTAATTACACCAGCTCACCACTGCAGATGCAACGGCTAGAAGGGTAAACAGTGGAGAGGAGGCAGCGCTGACACCGCGCACGCCTTCTCTTCAAACAGCTGATCGGAGGGGGTGCCGGGTGTCGGACCCCCACCGATCTGATATTGATTACCTATCCTGAGGATAGGTCATCAATAAATATAACTTGGACAACCCCTTTCAATAAATTGAGCAACATTTTGAAACATTTACAGCGTTACACCAGTACATTTAAACATTTAAACATTATTCTGGTCAATAAAGGGTTATTTTCATTTCAACATTTATGTGCATCAATCTCAAGAACAGTGCCCCATCTCACGACCTCTGTGAATGGAGAGGTGGACGATTATATGCTTCTCTCCATTTACTATGGGAGTTCTAAAAAAAGTAGAGTAAGGCCCCTTTCACATGGGCGAGAATTCCGTGCGGGTGCAATGCGTGACCTGAAAGCATTGCACCCGCACTGAATCCGGACCCATTCACTTCAATGGGGCTATGTACATGAGCAGTGATTTTCACGCTTCACTTGTGCGTTGCGTGAAAATCGCAGCAAGCTTTATATTGTGCATTTTTCACGCAATGCTGGCCCCATAGAAGTGAATAGGAGACAATCGGGATGGGGACCCGATCTTTATTATTTTACCTTATAACATGGTTATAAGGGAAAATAATAGCATTCTTAATACAGAATGCTTAGTAAAATAGTGATGGAGGGGTTAAAAAATAAAAAACAATTAATAAACGCACCTTAATCCACTTGAACGCTCAGCCTGGCATGTCTTCTTTCTTTTTTGATGAAAAGGACCTGTGGTGACATTACTGTGCTCATCACATGGTCCATCGTCATGGTGATGGACCATGTGATGAACCATGTGATGAGCGCAGTGACGTCACCACAGGACCTTTAACCAAGTCCTGTAGAAAGAAGAGGAGATCCGCTACGCGACCAAATGGATGGGGTGAGTTAAATTTGTTTATTATTTTTAACCCCTCAATGGACATTTTACTAAGCATTCTGTATTAAGAATGCTATTATTTTCCCTTATAACCATGTTATAAGGGAAAATAATAAAGATCGGGTCCCCATCCCGATCGTCTCCTATTCACTTCTATGGGGCCAGCATTGCGTGAAAAACGCACAATATAGAGCTTGCTGCGATTTTCACGCAACACACAAGTGATGCGTGAAAATCACTGCTCATGTGAACAGCCCCCTTTGAAGTGAATGGGTCCAGATTCAGTGTGGGTGCAATGCGTTCACCTCACACATTGCACCCGTGCAGAATTCTCACCCGTGTGAAAGGGGCCTAAGAGAGCCCAGCTATTTTCAAAACTGCACGCCACCTCTCCCTCCACAGCTGCGAAACAAGGTTTCATTCTCAAGGCAGATGTGATTCCAAGAATCGGATATTTATGACTTTCCCTGCCATATATGTGAAAATGGAATAGCACCTTTAAGTCCCAAAATAGTATGTATTTTAAAGGGTTTGTGCAGGCAGTATATATTGATGACCTATCCTCAGGATAGGTCATCAATATCTGATTGGCAGGGGTCAGAAATCTGGCACCTGCGCTGATCATCTGTCAGAAGAGGAAGCGGCGCTCCATGCGACCGCTACTTCCTCCTGTTCATTATACTAGCCCATCTTCTAGGAAGTGCAGAGTAATTACAAGTACTTCACTTAAATGGAGCGAGTACTCGTCATTGCACTGCACCAATACTGCAAGGGAGACAACATGCAGTGTAATAAAGAGGAAGTAGAGCTTGCATGGAGAGTCGCCTTCTCTTCATGCAGCTGATCGGCAGGAGTGTCGGGTGTCAGACCCCCGCCGATCAGATATTGATGACCTACAAAAAATGGCGTGGTGTCACAAGGCAGGAAGTGCACAACCCCATATGCAGTTGTGCATCTATACCCAGGGGAGCAGATCCTGCACTTGTGGTCCATTGGTAATGGCGATCCCCAGCATACAGTGGAGGATGCCCTCAGCGGACCACAAGTACCACAAAAAGACATCCTACACAAGATAGAAAAATTTGTGGATGTAAATAGCTATATGAAATAAACATTAATAAGGAAGGTGCACTACTGTGGATGCAAACAAACAAGTCTGACTAAACCTTCAAACTGGTGTTAAAATTGAGAATTTAGCCAATATATCCTTATATGAAGGACATATCTGAGCCCGAGCACCGCGCCAAGGTATCTCAAGTAGCTCGCGACCTAACGCTAATGGAGTTTATATACCTCCAAACATATCTATATACAAACTTAAAAAAATGGGGTTTAGCACTTCCTGCCTTTTGACACCACGCCATTTTTTGTAGTTTTTATATAGATATGTTTGGAGGTATATAAACTATATTTAAATGTGCCTGATTTTCATCCACAGGCAACATTTAGGTGCACCTGTGAGGCCTGGGCCTTATCAGTCAGTCTTGGGTAGGACACAAAGCCTCCTCCCTCCTCCCATTGCAAGCATGGCTGCATGCTGGAGGTAACTGTGAGTTTGCTGTGAGTCGGACCTTACGCTCCTGGTATTGCCCATACGGCACAGGTAGGTTAGCGTTAGGTCCCGAGCTACTTGAGATACCTTGGCGCGGTGCTCGGGATCAGATATGTCCTTCATATAAGGATATATTGGCTAAATTCTCAATTTTAACACCAGTTTGAGGGTTTAGTCAGACTTGTTTGTTTTCATCCACAGTAGTGCACCTTCCTTATTAATGTTTATTGATGACCTTTTCTGAGGACAGTTCATCAATATATACTGCCTAAAGAACCCCGTAACAGGGATTATGTAGTATTTCTACTGGACGCTAAACTTAATCATAACACAGGCAGTAAAACAAAATCCTGTGCCTACTAGAAAAATGATAACATCAAATTAAAATGATATTAAAGAAAGCAATTGAAATATACACATACGTGTATTTTTTTCCCCATAAGACACCCCCCCAAAGTCGGGGAAAATGCCCCTGCGTCTTATGGGGCGGATACTAATGAGTACCGGAGGACCAGGAAGAGGTGAAGGCTCTGTACTCACCGCTTCCTGGTCCTCGGCTGTCGGCTGTGAAGGATGCGCACAGCATGAAGGCGCTCTGTGACCTCACGCTGTGCGTACCAGTTCACAGCACAGTCGACAGCAGGAGGAAGAGGATCGCGATGTGAGTAGCGGTGGCATCCAGGAGCAGGAGAGGTAAGTGGGTTTTTTATTTTGTGATCTGAGGCTGAATTAAAGCTGCTCACACATGGCTGGGGGCTGAGTACACATGGCTGGGGACTGAATTTTTTTCGCGAATATCGCAACTTCGCGATTTCGCGAATATTTCGAATATAGTGCTATATATTCTTAAAAACGAATATTCATTTTTTTTTTTTTTTTTCACAAAATTACAGTACACATATAATTGATTGTTTCCCAAAGGTCCAAAAGCTCAGATCTTACTCACATTGCCTAGAAAGTGATTGAGGCGCGAATCTTCGTAAGGCGATTTTATTAGCGCACATGCGAATATCGGCACTTGTCCCAGAACAGAGGCAAAGGGCTTTGCATTCATACATTAGTGAATTGAGTTGCGAATCTTCGTAAGGCGATTTTATTAGCGCACATGCGAATATCTACACTTGTCCCCAGAACAGAGGCAAAGGCCTGTGCATGTGCATTCATATAGTATAGCACCATATTCGCGAATATTTCGAACTTCGTAAAATTCGATTTACGAATATTCGTATTTTTTATTTTAGTTTCCACCTTACAGATTACATTGATCTGTACTCTGTCAACTACTGTCATCACCCCCCACTGTTTCTCGATTGATTCCCAAAAGTCCAAAAGCTCAGATCTTACTCACATTGCCTAGAAAGTGATTGAGGCGCAAATCTTTGTAAGGCGATTTTATTAGCGCACAGGCGAATATCGGCACTTGTCCCAGAACAGAGGCAAAGGGCTTTGCATTCTTACATTAGTGATTGAATTGAGTTGCGAATCTTCGTAAGGCGATTTCATTAGCGCACATGCGAATTTTGCATCTCATAATATGTATTATGCGATGCGAAAATTCGAATTATCGCATATGCGAAATAATAACGAATTCGAATATTCGCGAATATTTTACGAATATTCTTTCGAATATTCGCGAATTCGAATATGGGACATGCCGCTCAACACTATTGCTGATCTGAGGTCTAATGAAAAATATTTTTTTCTTATTGTCCTCCTCTAAAACCTAGGTGCTTCTTATAGGGCGAAAAATACGGTAATTCTTCCATAAGGGCACTTTCAGACAGGATGACTCCATGGTGAATTTTAGGTCACAGAAATCCATGGGTTATTTTTTTTTTAGCGGCACAACTTCTGCAGGTTTTCTTCCTTTTTCAATCTCTGCACTGCAAAGGTTGAAAGCAGCCGGTAAAGCCTGTAGGATAAAGTGTGTTTCAAAACCACCAGCAGAAACCAGTTTATGATGGAGGTTTATTTACTAGTAAGATTTCTTAAAATCTCAACCACTTTGCTGGTACTGTGGATTTTCCGCAAGCAATCCGGCTGCAGAGAATGTGCAGCAATTACACCATGAGTCCCAGTACCCTAATGTACTGCAGAGTTACATTATAGTGCTAAACAGAATGAATATTAACCTCATGATACATACCTCTGCCCTGCAAGAAGTCCTTCATGAATTCATCAAAACTGTTAGATTTTTTAACAAGGTATGACATATTAGCAAAATGATAAAGAGACACAAGGACATCTTTTGGGCTTCGAGCTATGTAGATTATCTATGAATACAATAAAAACAGAAATGTTTTACTGATACAAGCAATATCCCACATATTTTTGGTTGCCTCAACTGCCAACTGAATAAAAAGTGATTGAAAAGTCATGCCTACCCAAAAATTGTAGCAATAAAATCTACAGATTGTCCCGCAAAACAATCTTCATAAGGCCTCATGCACACGGCCGTTGTTTTGATCCGCATCCGAGCTGCAGTTTTGGCGGCTCGGATGCGGACCTATTCAAATCAATGGGGCCGCAAAAGATGCGGACAGCTCTCCGTGGGCTGTCCGCATCTGTTGCTCCGTTCCGTGGCCCCGCTTTGCGGACAAGAATAAGCAGTTATATTAAAGGCTGTCCGTGCCGTTCCGCAAATTGTAGAACGCACACGGACGCGGATCCGCAATTTGCAGACCGCAAAACACAACGGTCGTGTGCATGTAGCCTAAATGAAAATATAAAAAAACTATGGGTGTCAGAATATGGCAATGCAAAGAAAAAATTAATGTATTAATACATAGAACTACATAAATTTGGTATTGCTGTAAAGGCACTGACCCGCAAAATAAAGGAAATGTAATTTTTACTGCAGAGTAAACGCTGTAAAAAATGAAACCTATAAAACAATGGCTTAATTGCCTTTTTTCCAGTTCCACACCATTTAGAATTTATTCCAGCTTCCCAATACAGAAACATAACATACAATGGTGTCAAACAGAACTTGTCCTGCAAAAAAAAGGCCTCATATGGCTATGCAAACAGATAAAATAAAAAGGTTATGGCTCTTGAAAGGCAGTAAAAGAAATAAAAAATGGCTGAGTAAAGAAGGGGTTAAAAGATATTATAATCCATCAATGAGGTCCTTACCTTTGCCTTTGAAGAAGATAAAGACTTTGGAAAACACTGTATTGGTAAATGAGATGCAAGAAAACGTGGGGACTGACATTCATCAACCAATTTCTCTCCAAGCCCACTGACATCAAGCCAAGGGATTCTCATGAAATTTGGGACTTCACGACACCAGGTAAAATCAGCATTTTTACAAATAAGGCTCAAGATTTCTATCATCCATGTGGTTCCTACAAAACAATATAAATAAGTTAAATTTAAGGGGTCATCCTGCTTTAAAACATTTATGGTCTATTTTTAGGATAGGCCATCAATATTAGATGGGTGGGGGTTCAGCTGTTTAAAGGGGCTGTGGCACAAACACTGCAGCCTCGTTATTGTTTACTTTGGTCCATATATTGGTTCCAAATGCCAAATGCCATACTTTTAGTAGCAGTAGTGCAGGGTAATGCAGCTTTGTCCCATTCAAGTGAATAAGACAACGCTTTAACACCCTGCACATTCCAAAGTACAAACCAATGTCTGGACCAATGTAAATAATGAAGAGACCACAGCGTCCACCCCTTCAAATCATCTGATAGTCCACGGTGCAGTGGCGTGCCCGGGGAGGTGGGGGCGGTCCACCCCGGGTGCCGGCTCTCACGGGGGTGTCAGGCCCAGAAGCAATGAGCGCTTCCATCAATACAGATTAAAGTGCTCATTGCTGGAGCGCTAATGCCCACATACTGCAGCGGGGCACGGGAGCGCATAGTTCCCTGGCTGCCCCACCACCGATCACCACCATAGGCTTCAGGCCTGACGTCATCGCACGCGCCTGTGCCAGGATGCAGCAGCACAGTGAAGTGTGCGCGCCTTCCTCTGCGAGCAAGTGCCTGGACATATTTTTTTTTATTTTTTTTATTTTATGTGTCAACTTTGGGGGATACAGGAAGACATGTGGGGGGAAAATATTATTGTGGGATACTGTGTGGGGGCAAATTATTATGGGAGGGATTACTATGTGGGGGCAATAATTATGGGAGAGATTACTATGTGGGGGGCAAATTACTATATGGGTAGTGTGGAGGAAACTACTGTGTGGGGAAAATTACTATATGAGGGTAGTAGGGGCAGTGTGGGGGAAATTACTGTATGGGGGCAGTGTGGGGGAAATTACTGTTTAGGGGCAGCGTGGGGGAAATTACTATATGGGGCAGTGTGGGGGAAATTACTATGTGGGGGGAATTACTGTATGGGGCAGTGTGGGGGAAATTACTGTGTGGGGGCAGTGTGGGGCAAATTACTAGATTGGGGCAGTGTGGGGAAAATTACTATATGGGGCAGTGTGGGGGAAATTACTATATGGGGGAGAGTGGGGGAAACTACTGTGTGGGGGAAATGTACTATATGGGGCAGTGTGGGGGAAATTACTGTGTGGGGGAACTGTGGGGTAAATTGCTATATGGGGCAGAGTGGGGGAAATTACTATATGGGGCAGTGTGGGGGAAACTACTATGTGTGGGGGAAATTACTATATGGGGCAGTGTGGGGGGAATTACTGTGTGGGGGGAATTACTGTGTGGGGGCAGTGTGGGGCAAATTACTATATGGGGCAGTGTGTGGGAAATTACTATATGGGGGCAGAGTGGGGGGGCGTTGCTTTTGGGGAGGCACTGTAGGGGCAATTCTATTATTTATGGGGACACTATACAGGGATTATTGCCTGGAGCACAATATAGGGTGTTATTATTACTGGGGGCACTCTAGGGGACATTATAGCTGCTGTGGACCCTATAGGGACATTTGGGGTAATTTATCAAACTGGTGTACAGTAGAACTGGCTGAGTTGCCCATAGCAGCCAATCAGATTCCTCCTTTCATTTTTGACAGCTGTTTTGGAAATCCAGTTCTACTTTACACCAGTTTGATAAATTACCCCAATTATGTCTACTGGGGTCACTATGTTTTCAGCAGTATAGTACCTGGGGCATTGGGGGGCACAACGGGCACAGTATTGGAGGTGGCAGCAGGATGACACTGTGGGGACACCAGGATGGGGAGGTTGATGGAAAATTGAGAAATCTAACGTGTCTGTGTTACAAACTCTGTAGAGATGAGATGCGGCTGAAAGAATTTGTCATGGCGGTCTAACGGAGGAGAAGAGGAAAGAGAAGGTCTACATGACAGGAGATGTCCCTGGATGTAAAAGGTATGTGGTCAAGTATTGGGAGGGGTGCCAGAGAAAGGACCCACCCCGGGTGCAAAACACCCTAGGCACGCCACTGCCAAGGTGTCCAGGGTTTAATCCCCACTGATTTAGTATTGATGGCCCATCTTAAGAATAGACCATCAGTTTCTAAAAGCCTGTAATCAAATGTATAAAGACCTTGTCATATGACAATGAAGCACGCTCTTGTGGTCATACATTACTGAAAATCTTGAACGTACAATCAATCCTCTAGACCCCATGCTGACGTCTGACCCATCCCAGCCTTTGAACCCTTCCCAGTGCAATATACAACAGACATGCGTTTCTCACTGTTCTCACAGATTCATCACTAATCAGCAATGACCATCTGTAATGTCCCTCAACAACCTGACTGAGGTATATGTCTCCTTCAAGGTGTGCATCTGCAACCACAGGCTGCCTGTGAAATCATCAAACTTCACACGTTAAATGGAACCTGTCACCTATAAAATGCATATTAAACCGCCAGCAGTACCTTATTTCAGTCTATAGCATGATTTAAAAAAGTCTCTGTGTCTTTTTTGTGCAATGCGACAAAAGTCTAAAAAATACTTTTATTCAACTGGCCACGCTATATAAACGATTGTCTTGAAGTCAAGGGGGCAGCGGCTTTCTCGCCTGAAGTCAAGTGCACCCTGCCCCCTTTACCTCCCCATAGAGTTTGATTGATAGGATTTCCTTCACTACTGGACGCTTGAATGTAGTCTTGTGCGTGCGCTATGAAATAAGAAAATGTTGTGCCCATTCACAAGAAACTTAGTAGGGAGGAATCGGGCAACTATAGGCCAGTAAGCCTGACATCAATAGTGGGGAAATGAATGGAAACCATACTTAATGTCACGGCTGAGGATGGGGAAAACCCTCAGCCGTGCGGTGCCAGGTGATGGTAAGGTTGCTACTTGGCCAGAACCACAGAATTAGGGAGCAGGTCACCTCCTAGCGCTTCCCTAATCTGACCCTGACTCCTAGCTGCATGAGCCGCCCTTAAAGGTAGGAGGGCCCATGCTCAGGAACCTCGGATCCCTACTGACCTTCCGTCGTTCCCTGAACTAGTAGCTGGGTAGACAGCCCGTTCCTCCTGGATACGGAAAAACAGGAGTCTAAAGTGGCCAAGCTACAAGGGGAACAGAAACAACTTATGGCAGTGACAGGCAAATGCAACCAACACAACACTCACCTGCCACAGACAACAAAACCTGGAACCCATGTGCAAGTGCTGCTGTTCAGAACACAAACAAACACAGCACACACCAGACATCACACAGGAACCCAGGACCATAAGCTGCAATAATAAGGAAACCCCACACACACCTTCATAACACCGTGTAACATAATTTTATGACCAGAAGGGTGGCCCCCACTGGCAGATGGTAATTACCCAGGAGGATGTCTCAAGCACTGCATGGCTGAAGAACCCCCTCTGACAACTGCTCTAAGCAGAGGCTTTACAGCCCAAAGTAGCCACACCCATACTCAGACACACCCAGGGTTCACACAGAAAGAAGGGAGTTAACCCTTGCTACACCAGGCAGAGTAGTGAAGCCACACAAAGGGAAAAGCACACAAACACACTCACCTGTTACCGCCGGCAACGGCATGCGTGGCAACCATGTCCTGAAGAGCAGCCACCACGTGTACACAACACCCGAGGTTGCCGCGGACAAATGCAAGTGAAGGGAGGTGTCTTAGTGCATACAAACATAACCTCGTGCACAACAAACAGACAAAGTGCATACAAAAAACTACACATTGCCAAAGACAACCGCATGCACAACTGTTGTCCGTGGCAACCGCACTTGAGGCATACAACTAAGTGCCCCCAGCTGCGGTTGACACAACACCCAGACCGCGGGCAACTGCATGCGGCTCCCAAGTGCATACATACACACACACACAACAGGTGAAACCGCATGCACTTGACAGTAAGCTGCCTAGCAACAGCTCAGGCTGCTATACTGCCAAGTACCCAAACAAGTTGCCAGCGGCAACCAGACATGAGGCAACCTACAAGCAGCCCTCACCATGTGGTTGACAATAGAACCGAACCTCAGGCAACCGCATGCGGATCAAGAGTCACGACCATGACCATGGGTCATGACACTCCCACCCCTCAAAGCCCCCCCCAACTGAAAAGGAGAAGCTGGTGGGGCCAAACAACAGGGAGGGGCAATGCCTGATAACCGCCAGTGTCTCCCTCCAGAACTGCCGCCAACAAACCTGGACCGACACAACGGTCCCAGGTCGTCAGCCACCAAAGCAGACTGGAGGAAAGAACAACTGGAGGCACTGCCCGACATGTACCCGTATCCTCCTCCAGAACTGCCGCCAACATACCTGGACCGTCACCTAGGTCCCAGGCAGCCAGCCACCAAAGCAGTCTGGAGGAGAGACACTGGACACCGCGTCCAACTCAGGAAAACGTTCCTACTCCAGGTCGCTGCCAGCAGACACTCCCAGACCAGCACCTAGCAGGTATACCAAGGAATACTGCCAGCAGACGACCAGAGCAAGGAACCCTGAGAGGGACGAGGGGTCACCAACACGGACACGGATAGCAAGGTGGCGGGGAAAAAGCCACCAACCACGCCGTTAACGGTGAACCCCATAACGCTCTCCCTCCGGAGAACGCGCATGCACCCCTTCCGCAGATGGCGGTACATGCTGCACCCTCTTTCGAAGGTGAAATGCCACGTGAGGAACCTTTCTGGTCATACTGTCATGGCTGAGGATGGGGAAAACCCTCAGCTGTGCGGTGCCAGGTGATGGTAAGGTTGCTACTTGGCCAGAACCACAGAATTAGGGAGCAGGTCACCTCCTAGCGCTTCCCTAATCTGACCCTGACTCCTAGCTGCATGAGCCACCCTTAAAGGTAGGAGGGCCCATGCTCAGGAACCTTGGATCCCTACTGACCCTCTGTCGTTTGCTGAACTAGGAGCTGGGTAGACAGCCCGTTCCTCCTGGATACGGAAAAACAGGAGTCTAAAGTGGCCAAGCTACAAGGGGAACAGAAACAATTTATGGCAGTGACAGGCAAATGCAACCAACACAACACTCACCTGCCACAGACAACAAAACCTGGAACCCATGTGCAAGTGCTGCTGTTCAGAACACAAACAAACACAGCACACACCAGACATCACACAGGAACCCAGGACCATAAGCTGCAATAATAAGGAAACCCCACACACACCTTCATAACACCGTGTAACATAATTTTATGACCAGAAGGGTGGCCCCCACTGGCAGATGGTGATTACCCAGGAGGATGTCTCCAGCACTGCATGGCTGAAGAACCCCCTCTGACAACTGCTCTAAGCAGAGCCTTTTTAGCCCAAAGTAGCCACACCCATACTCAGACACACCCAGGGTTCACACAGAAAGAAGGGAGTTAACCCTTCCTACACCAGGCAGGGTAGTGAAGCCACACAAAGGGAAAAGCACACAAACACACTCACCTGTTACCGCCGGCAACGGAATGCGTGGCAACCATGTCCTGAAGAACAGCCAGCAGGCCGAGACACTGCCACCACATGTACACAACACCCGACGTTGCCGCGGACAAATGCAAGTGAAGGGAGGTGTCTTAGTGCATACAAACATAACCTCGTGCACAGCAAACAGACAAAGTGCATACAAAAAACTACACATTGCCAAAGACAACCGCATGCACAACTGTTGTCCGCACTTGAGGCATACAACTAAGGCATACAACTAAGTGCCCCCAGCTGCGGTTAACACAACACCCAGACCGCGGGCAACTGCATGCGGCTCCCAAGTGCATACATACACACACACACAACAGGTGAAACCGCATGCACTTGACAGTAAGCTGCCTAGCAACAGCTCAGGCTGCTATACTGCCAAGTACCCAAACAAGTTGCCAGCGGCAACCACACATGAGGCAACCTACAAGCAGCCCTCACCATGTGGTTGACAATAGAACCGAACCTCAGGCAACCGCATGCGGATCAACAGTCACGACCATGACCATGGGTCGTGACACTCCCACCCCTCAAAGCCCCCCCCAACTGAAAAGGAGAAGCTGGTGGGGCCAAACAGGGAGGAGCAATGCCTGATAACCGCCAGTGTCTCCCTCCAGAACTGCCGCCAACAAACCTGGACCGACACAACGGTCCCAGGTCGTCAGCCACCAAAGCAGACTGGAGGAAAGAACAACTGGAGGCACTGCCCGACATGTACCCGTATCCTCCTCCAGAACTGCCGCCAACATACCTGGACCGTCACCTAGGTCCCAGGCAGCCAGCCACCAAAGCAGTCTGGAGCAGAGACACTGGACACCGCGTCCAACTCAGGAAAACGTTCCTACTCCAGGTCGCTGCCAGCAGACACTCCCAGACCAGCACCTAGCAGGTATACCAAGGAATACTGCCAGCAGACAACCAGAGCAAGGAACCCTGAGAGGGACGAGGGGTCACCAACATAGACACGGATAGCAAGGTGGCGGGGAAAAAGCCACCAACCGCGCCGTTAACGGTGAACCCCATAACGCTCTCCCTCCGGAGAACGCGCATGCACCCCTTCCGCAGATGGCGGTACATGCTGCACCCTCTTTCGTAGGCGAAACGCCACATGAGGAACCTTTCTGGTCATACTGTCATGGCTGAGGATGGGGAAAACCCTCAGCTGTGCGGTGCCAGGTGATGGTAAGGTTGCTACTTGGCCAGAACCACAGAATTAGGGAGCAGGTCACCTCCTAGCGCTTCCCTAATCTGACCCTGACTCCTAGCTGCATGAGCCGCCCTTAAAAGGTAGGAGGGCCCATGCTCAGGAACCTCGGATCCCTACTGACCCTCCGTCGTTCCCTGAACTAGGAGCCGGGTAGACAGCCCGTTCCTCCTGGATACGGAAAAACAGGAGTGTAAAGTGGCCAAGCTACAAGGGGAACAGAAACAACTTATGGCAGTGACAGGCAAATGCAACCAACACAACACTCACCTGCCACAGACAACAAAACCTGAAACCCATGTGCAAGTGCTGCTGTTCAGAACACAAACAAACTGTCACGGCTGAGGATGGGGGAAACCCTCAGCCGTGCGATGCCAGAAGATGTCCGGTCGCTACTCGGCCAGGGCAACAGAATTAGGGAGCAGGTCACCTCCTATTGCGTCCCTAACACTGACCCTGTCTCCTGTCCGTATGAGCCGACCCTGATGGTAGGAGGGCTCATACTCTGGAACCTAATAGTCCCGACAAGCCCTCAGGATGGCCCTGAACTAAGAAGCAGGGTAAGACGACCTGTTCCTCCTCGGCACAGAGGAACAGGAGTCTCACTGGCCAAGCAGCATGAAGATGGGGAACATAAACAGATCTATGGATATGACAGGTGAACCAAACAGTTCCGCACTAACCTGCCACAGCCTTGCTGACTGGAACCCGTGCTCAGAAATCGCTGTCCACACAAACATAAGACAAACAACACACACATAAGAACACTCAGGAACCAGGACATCCATAGCTGCACTAAAAACCAAAGACATAGGACATCAACAAAACATCAAGGTAATGGATTTATGACCGGAAGGGTGGCCCTTACTAGAAGGAAGGTTACAGGATACCAGGAGGACGACTCCAGCAACATGCCTGGAGTACCCCACCAGAGAACTGATCTGGACTGAGACTTTATAGCCCATGTAGCCACACCCCACAGTCAGAAACACCCAGTGACTCACACACACACTTGGAAGGGAGTTAACCCTTCCAGCACCAGGGAAGGGAAACACCAACTTAAAGGGAAAGTGTCCAACTCAAGAACACACTGTGGCTGTTGCCGCAGGCAACGACATGGTTGGCAACCATGCCCTGGGAGTCAGCCCGAAGGCCGGGACACTGCCACCACATGTACACCATACAATCAAACGTTGCCACGGACAGCCACAGTGAAGGAAAGATGTCAGTGCACACCACACATAAAACAAAGTGCACACAGACATACAAAAGTGCATACATACACGCACACAACTCCAAGGAAACCGCACATACTCCTGTTGTCCGCGGCAACCGCACCTGAGGCAAACAACATTATGCCTCCCGCTGCGGTTGACACAACAACCCAAACCGCGGGCAACTGTATGCGGCTCCCAAGGAGTCACGGCCATAAACATGGTTGTGACACAAACACAGCACACGCCAGACATCACACAGGAACCCAGGACCATAAGCTGCAATAATAAGGAAACCCCACACACACCTTCATAACACCGTGTAACATAATTTTATGACCAGAAGGGTGGCCCCCACTGGCAGATGGTGATTACCCAGGAGGATGTCTCCAGCACTGCATGGCTGAAGAACCCCCTCTGACAACTGCTCTAAGCAGAGGCTTTATAGCCCAAAGTAGCCACACCCATACTCAGACACACCCAGGGTTCACACAGAAAGAAGGGAGTTAACCCTTCCTACACCAGGCAGGGTAGTGAAGCCACCCTCCGTCGTTCACTGAACTAGGAGCTGGGTAGACAGCCCGTTCCTCCTGGATACGGAAAAACAGGAGTCTAAAGTGGCCAAGCTACAAGGGGAACAGAAACAACTTATGGCAGTGACAGGCAAATGCAACCAACACAACACTCACCTGCCACAGACAACAAAACCTGGGTTTCTGTGTGATGTCTGGTGTGTGCTGTGTTTGTTTGTGTTCTGAACAGCAGCACTTGCACATGGGTTTCAGGTTTTGTTGTCTGTGGCAGGTAAGTGTTGTGTTGGTTGCATTTGCCTGTCACTGCCATAAGTTGTTTCTGTTCCCCTTGTAGCTTGGCCACTTTAGACTCCTGTTTTTCCGTATCCAGGAGGCTGTCTACCCAGCTCCTAGTTCAGGGAACGACGGAGGGTCAGTAGGGATCCGAGGTTTCTGAGCATGGGCCCTCCTACCTTTAAGGGTGGCTCATGCAGCTAGGAGTCAGGGTCAGATTAGGGAAGCGCTAGGAGGTGACGTGCTCCCTAATTCTGTGGTTCTGGCCAAGTAGCAACCTTACCATCACCTGGCACCGCACGGCTGAGGGTTTTCCCCATCCTCAGCCATGACACTTAAGGAGAGGATTGTGGAACATCTAAAATCCCATGGATGGAAAGATGAAAAACAGCATGGGTTTACTTCAGGGAGATCATGTCAAACTAATCTTATTGATTTTTTTGATTGGGTGACTAAAATAATAGATGGCGGAGGTGCAGTAGACATCGCTTATCTAGACTTTGATAAGGCTTTTAATACTGTCCCACATAGAAGGCTTATCAATAAATTACAGTCTTTGGGCTTGAACTCCCATATTGTTAAGTGAATTAGGCAGTGGCTGGGGGACAGACAACAGAGGGTTGTAGTCAATGGAGTATATTCAGACTATGGTCTTGTTTCCAGTGGGGTACCTCAGGGATCTGTTCTGGGACCCATATTGTTTAATATCTTTATCAGCGAAATTGCAGAAGGCCTCGATAGTAAGGTGTGTCTTTTTGCTGATGACACAAAGATTTGTAACAGGGTTGATGTTCCTGGAGGGATACACCAAATGGAAAAGGATTTAGGAAAACTAGAGGAATGGTCAGAAATCTGGTAACTAAAATTGAATGTTGATAAGTGCAAGATAATGCACCTGGGGCGTAAAAACCCAAGAGCAGAATATAAAATCAGTGATACAGTCCTAACCTCAGTATCTGAGGAAAGGGATTTAGGTGTCATTATTTCAGAAGACTTAAAGGTAGGCAGACAATGTCATAGAGCAGCAGGAAATGCTAGCAGAATGCTTGGGTGTATAGGGAGAGGCATTACTAGTAGAAAGAGGGAGGTGCTCATGCCGCTCTACAGAGCACTAGTGAGACCTCATTTGGAGTATTGTGCTCAGTACTGGAGACCATATCTCCAGAAGGATATTGATACTTTGGAGAGAGTTCAGAGAAGAGCTACTAAACTGGTACATGGATTGCAGGATAAAACTTACGAGGAAAGATTAAAGGATCTTAACATGTATAGCTTGGAAGAAAGACGAGACAGAGGGGATATGATAGAAACTTTTAAATACATAAAGGGAATCAACAAGGTAAAAGAGGAGAGAATATTTAAAAGAAGAAAATCTGCTACAAGAGGACATAGTTTTAAATTAGAGGGGCAAAGGTTTAAAAGTAATATCAGGAAGTATTACTTTACTGAGAGAGTAGTGGATGCATGGAATAGCCTTCCTGCAGAAGTGGTAGCTGCAAATACAGTGGAGGAGTTTAAGCATGCATAGGATAGGCATAAGGCCATCCTTCATATAAGATAGGGCCAAGGGCTATTCATAGTATTCTGTATATTGGGCAGACTAGACGGGCCAAATGGTTCTTATCTGCCGACACATTCTATGTTTCTATGTCCCTGCAATACCGGCGCCCGCGCACTGTTCCATTCCGTTATGAGTTATTGTTCAAAAGCGAGAGTCCGCGCATGTGCAAGACTACATTCAAGCAACCGGCAGTAAAGGAATCAAACGCTATGGGGAGGTAAAGGGAGTGGGGTGCGCTTGACTTCAGGAGAGACAGCCGCTGCCCCGTTGACTTCAAGACTATCGTTTAAATAGCGTGGCCCGTTGAATAAAAGTATTTTTACAGACTTTTGCCACATTGCACAGAAAAGAAACAGACACCATTATAATCATACTATAGGCTGCAATAAGGTACTGCTGGTGGTTTAATATGCATTTCTAGGTGACAGGTTCCCTTTAATGAAAAACCTTTAAAAACATACCAAGAACACAGTACCATGTTTCTGGTCTACATGTTTCGAACTGACCGGTTCTCAATCATGACCTAACTAATAACTAACATACAAATACTTCCTATTTAAAACATGTCAGTGATCACATAACCCAGCTGATCGAACAAGTTAACCCCCTATTACTCCAACTTTGTATACAAAGGCGTACTGGCCATAGACCCTACAGGGAAATTCCCTGGTGGGCCAATGCCCAGTGGCTTACCCAAGCCCTCCTAATGACCGCTGTCCAGGTACATAACGATCTTATGCTCTCAGCATTAATTACTGCTAGGAGCAGCAGGTACTCATGCACCTGGCCATGTGCCCTCAACTGTATTGCCGTCCTGAGTATGGTGATAGGGCAGCATGTTATGCTGCACAGTGGTATTTGGTTTTGCTGGGGTGGTATTTTGTGCTGCACTATAGTATAGCACTACCTACTTGTGTTATATCACTGCCTTCTTGTGTTACCCTGCCTTTTCTCAATATGGCCTTGCCTACAATATGGGGCCACTTGTAGGTTTTTTTTCCAGGGCCAATTTTAAGTTCTAAGTGCCGCTCTGTCTGTATAGCTGAAATAAAAGACCGAGAAATATTAAGTATTTAAGGAAATAAGAAGTATTACAGCTTCAATAACAGTATTAGGCTACTTTCACACCTGCGGGGTAGCCCTTTCCGGCAGGCTGTTCCAGCAGAAGAACAGCCTGCCGGATCTGTGCTACTGCATGTCCACCGGCCGCAGCACGGCAAAAATGTGTGAGCATGAGCTTGTCTTCAGCGGGTGAGGGTTGAGTGGACATTTATGCGCCATACAGTATTAGAATGTATTGGCTCCGATGAGCCGAAGTTATTTCTTCGTGAAGTCTTGCAAGACTTCACGCAATAACTTCATAAATTATTTTGTACTGTAAAACAACATTTCCCAAACTCATTTGGTTCCAAAGTACCACTGGGAGTGTGACTTTTTTTATTGACGATTTTCAACAAACAAAGCAAAAAATCTATAAAACTCATTTACTGCAGTAGTAAACATGATATAACACAAGTAGATTTTTCACTCTCAATTCTATTATCCTGTTGATGATTCACTAGATAGATAGATAGATAGATAAATAGATAGATAGATAGATAGATAGATAGATAGATAGATAGATCTTTAAGAAATAAAAACTGGGCAGCATCACAGTTTAGCTAGTAAGTGTAGAGTGCCAGCGGCTGTAGGGACGATCCACCCCCAGGGTATCAATAGATAAAGAAATTTCATGGCACATTCAAGGCGTGAAATCCAAGTAGACACTTTTATTCACCAGACAGCGACGTTTCGGGCCACTTGCTGGGACCTTTCTCAAGCAGTGACAAAGTGCAATGGTGCCTTGTGCTTATTTATACAGGTTAACATAATTATTAATCCAACTGTATAATTAACCATATCAAAAACATATCAACTAAAATTTCACATCTTTTCATCAAATCACAACGTGAAAGTGCTAGTGCATGTTAAACTGAAGCTATACATATGTCAAAAACCAATGTTCACATATATATTCATAATATTATAGAGCATAATTCATAAGTGATGTCATAATTAGTATTAAAAACATGTGTGCCAATACCTAAAACAATACCACAAGGTCGGCAGGGATCCGGTCCACATAGAGCGTTTTGTATTCATCAATGCGCATGTCCAAATTCGATGTAAATTGCCCATTGCGCTTTCGGATGTACCAGTCACGCTATCGCAAGTCCGGTCACATGATCCCAAGTCCGATCACGTGACCGCATCGAAGTGACATAATGTGCTCAACCACAACAAGGTCTGTACCGCAAGCCTCCCATGGTAACAACAACTCTATTCATGGGACCAATGCACGGCACAAACACAAAAGATAAATTAGTATATGAACACAAGATCGTAATATATAATTTAAATTACTTCAAAGAAGCCTAAATATAAGATTGTATAAATATAGAATTATATATGCCATGTATACAGGGAGAATGAAAGTATGATTGACACCATAAAAAACTTTTTCATCATACTAACTATATGTATACTACAAAACAGAGGAGTATATCAAAGGGCCGATCCACCATATATTAATCGAAATCATACATTTATCACACGGATGTCGCCGTATGAAACTATATATCGGGGACCTGCTGGTAACATTGTGCATTCATTCCTGGACGCACTGTGTATTCCCAACAAGTAGTAATCCCAAATTGTACAGCTCATCATTTATTGAAGACTCCAAAATGTATACTATGACAGCATATTGGAAACCCGCAGTTGTTGTTGGGTGTCTATTCCTAGACATCCATGCAACTCCGCAAGGTCTAGTCATCATACTTAAGGGAGACGTGGACACCACATTCCTGTTGTGATTATACAATAAAACCAGGGTGATCAAATGTCCCCCAGATTGTTCTCATATATGTGGATTTTTTTCGATCGGACCCAAGATAGACCCCTAACTGCAATAAGGAAAACTTAACTGGTCCATATCCATATATATATATATATATATATATATATATACATACATATAGTACAGACCAAAAGTTTGGACACACCTTCTCATTCAAAGAAGAGTTTTCTTTATTTTCATGACTATGAAAATTGCAGATTCACACTGAAGGCATCAAAACTATGAATTAACACATGTGGAATTATGTACATAACAAAAAAGTGTTAACAACTGAAAATATGTCATATTCTAGGTTCTTCAAAGTAGCCACCTTTTGTTTTGATTACTGCTTTGCACACTCTTGGCATTCTCTTGATGAGCTTCAAGAGGTAGTCACCTGAAATGGTCTTCCAACAGTCTTGAAGGAGTTCCCAGAGATGCTTAGCACTTGTTGGCCCTTTTGCCTTCACTCTGCGGTCCAGCTCACCCCAAACCATCTTGATTGGGTTCAGGTCCGGTGACTGTGAAGGCCAGGTCATCTGGCGCAGCACCCCATCACTCTCCTTCATGGTCAAATAGCCCTTACACAGCCTGGAGGTGTGTTTGGGGTCATTGTCCTGTTGAAAAATAAATGATGGTCCAACTAAACGCAAACCGGATGGAATAGCATGCCGCTGCAAGATGCTGTGGTAGCCATGCTGGTTCAGTATGCCTTCAATTTTGAATAAATCCCCAACAGTGCCACCAGCAAAGCACCCCCACACCATCACACCTCCTCCTCCATGCTTCACGGTGGGAACCAGGCATGTAGAGTCCATCCGTTCACCTTTTCTGCGTCACACAAAGTGGTCCCATTTGAAGCCCCCCTGATGCAACCCTAGAGTAGAAACTCCCAGAAAGTGGGCCCATTTTAGAAACTACGGGATAGGGTGGAAGTATTGTTGGTACTAGTTTAGGGTACATATGATTTTTGGTTGCTCTATATTACACTTTTTGTCAGGCAAGATAACAAGAAATAGCTGTTTTGGCACAGTTTTTTATTTTTTTTATTTACAACATTCATCTGACAGGTTAGATCATGTGATATTTTTATAGACCATGTTGTCACGGATGCGGCGATATCTAATATGTATACTTTTTATTTATTTATGTAAGTTTTACACAATGATTTTAGTGTTTCCATAGTCTGAAAGCCATAATTTTTTCAGTTTTTGGGCGATTAACTTGGGTAGGGTAGTATTTTTGCGGGATGAGATGACGGTTTTATTGGCACTATTTAGGGGTGCGTGTGACTTTTTGATCGATTGCTATTACACTTTTTGTGATGTAAGGTGACAAAAAATGGTTTATTAGCACAGTTTTTATTTTTTATTTTTTGCTGTGTTCATCTGAGGGGTTAGGTCATGTGATATGTTTATAGAGCCGGTCGATACAGACGCAGCGATACCTAATATGTATACATTTTTTATTTATTTTTTCTATTTATTACCAATTTTTTTTTTACTTTATTTGGGGAAAATGACGTTTTTGTTTATTTTAACTTGAAACTTTTAATTTTGGGGGGGAAAACTTTATTTTTTCAACTTTTTTTTCACTTTTTCTTTTGTCCCACTTTGGGGCTTGAACTTTTGGGGGTCTAATCCTTTACAATGCATTCCAATACTTCTGTATTGGAATGTATTGGCTGTATGAGTCATACACCTTCCTGCCTGTGAGATCCAGGGGGCTGGATATCACAGGCTCGTCACGGAAAAACAGTGCGATGCCTTCCATGCCATCTGGGCCCCCTTACAGCCGCATGGGGACCCAATGGCACCGCCACACGCCGCCGCAAACCGCAGGTAAAGCCGCAAACAGCAGGTCTGAATTGACCCCCCCGCGCATTTAGCCAAGGTGCCTGCTCAATTATTTGAGCAGGCACTGGGTTCCGGTGATCGGAAATACACATGGCGTACCAGTACGTCATGGGTCTTTAAGGATTCGGGAACCATTCCGTACCGGTACGTCATGGGTCCTTAAGGGGTTAAGAAGACGTCATCTATGTATCGCCACCACCTAATGAACATGTCTGAACGTCTCCTCTAGGAGGGCGACCATGTTTGCATAGGTCAGGGCCACATTCGACCCCATGGCAATCCCCTTCCGCTGCATATAGAAATAATCACTGAATAGAAAATAATTGCAAATCAGCACTGTGTGTAGGAGGCTCAGGACAAAGTCCTGGCATCCCGCCAACAGGGATGAATGTGTTAGGGCCTGTTTCACCACCTCAATACCAAAGGTGTGTCTGATAGATGTATAAAGGCTAGTAATTATCAATGAAGCAAAAATTATATTATTGAAATATTACACAGTATAACTTTAAATCAGTAGTCATATCTTTGTGTTGTGATGAATGTGAAGCAAACCAGGTTTTGAGCTTTAGCCTGCGGAAAAACTGGTGTAAACCGATTTCTAATTGTAACCAGTCAGTACTCACATTAGGACAAAAGTTCAAGCTCTTGGTTAATAATTTCAATTGTATGTCCGATGAAACATGTGAGGAAATATTTACCACAATGTTCATGTCTGTATGTTCTTTCTTTTCAGCGGCTGTTTCTTGCCACTGGTCTTTTTGTTTTTTATGTCGCCTTCTTCCACCACATCGAGTTGCTTTTTTCCAGATTGATCGAATGGTTTCTCTAAAAAAAGATTTTTTTTGCTCACTTTGTGCGGATCCTTTCGTGCTGTTCCTCTTTCCCATCTTGAAATTGTGTGGTTGCGATTCTTGGTTGTCTGTCCAATTGTATACATTTCCTGTGTTGTAGTCCGCAGCGTCCTGCTGCCACTTGCTTCTTTTTGTATCTTGTATATCATTCCTTATTTATCCACAAAAGGAGATAGATAATGAGAGATAGAGAGATAGATAGATAATGAGAGATGGAGAGATAATGAGAGAGAGATGGAGAGATAATGAGAGAGAGATGGAGAGATAATGAGAGAGAGAGATGGAGAGATAATGAGAGAGAGATGGAGAGATAATGAGAGAGAGATAATGAGAGAGAGATGGAGAGATAATGAGAGAGAGATGGAGAGATAATGAGAGAGAGATGGAGATATAATGAGAGAGATGGAGAGATAATGAGAGAGAGATGGAGAGATAATGAGAGAGATGGAGAGATAATGAGAGAGAGATGGAGAGATAATGAGAGAGAGATGGAGAGATAATGAGAGAGATGGAGAGATAATGAGAGAGAGATGGAGAGATAATGAGAGAGAGATGGAGAGATAATGAGAGAGAGATGGAGATATAATGAGAGAGATGGAGAGATAATGAGAGAGAGAGATGGAGAGATAATGAGAGAGAGATGGAGATATAATGAGAGAGATGGAGAGATAATGAGAGAGAGAGATGGAGAGATAATGAGAGAGATGGAGAGATAATGAGAGAGAGAGATGGAGAGATAATGAGAGAGATGGAGAGATAATGAGAGAGAGATGGAGAGATAATGAGAGAGAGATGGAGATATAATGAGAGAGATGGAGATATAATGAGAGAGATGGAGATATAATGAGAGAGATGGAGAGATAATGAGAGAGAGAGATGGAGAGATAATGAGAGAGAGATGGAGATATAATGAGAGAGATGGAGAGATAATGAGAGAGAGAGATGGAGAGATAATGAGAGAGATGGAGAGATAATGAGAGAGAGATGGAGAGATAATGAGAGAGAGATAGGTAGACAGAAGAAATTCCACAGCACATCCAGGGCATAAAATCAAAGTTTCTTTTTATTCACCAGACAATAGATAGATAATGAGATAGATAGATAATCGTTTTGGTTCCATTGAGAGGACCGAAACGTTGCACCTGGTGCAATAAACACATCAACAGTTTTTTGGAAGTGCTGTGGATTTTCTTATTTTTATATTTGATCTGGATGTTGGATCTCTTCCGTGGCCGCTGGCACTCCGTCTTTCCATTTGTCTGCAGTGCTGCCCAATATTTTATGTATTGTTGATAATGAGATAGATAGATAATAGATAGATAAACCAAGAAGTGACGTTTCAGTCCTCTTACTGGTACTATTCTCAAGCAACTGAATACGTACAAGTGCACAATATTTATCGGTCCATGTGAATGTGAATACATGGCCTCGACCTACAGCTATCAGCCTACAGCAGGGCATGATGGGATTTGTAGTTTTACAACATCTGGAGAGCCGCAGTTTGCCCATCACTGGTATAGAACATGGAGCCTTGGCGTGTATCAGATCGTACTGCGCGTGCTCATAACCAAGTTATGAGCTTAAAAGCAAAAAAAAATACTAGATAACATAATGTAAATAGATAATAGGGTGACTTTGGAGCACCTAAAGGGTATATAATGGGCCCTCTTGATAACAACAGGTGCTGGAGAACTGCTGTAAACACATAGCACTGCATGTGGGTTATGCTTAGATGCAGTGGGTATGCACCCTGGGTAGTTCCACTGGAGTGTGCGTACCTGTGACACACAGCAGTTCTTCATCCTTATAAATGATCTCCTGTTCTGCTTGCAATTTGGACTTCTAGATAGACAAGGACAGATAGATAGATAGATAGATAGATAGATAGATAGCCTGGCTATGACCATGGCCAGACACAGTAAACGGCCCTAAACTCTGCTTCAGGGTGAGGTGAGTATAGTGAGGCTTAACCATATAACCACAGTATAGTGAGGCTTAACCATATAACCACAGTATAGTGAGGCTTAACCATATAACCACAGTATAGTGAGGCTTAACCATATAACCACAGTATAGTGAGGCTTAACCATAAATTGTTATAGATGTCTTTGATATCAGGGCCTGTCTCAGTTCTTTGGGCCCAGCAGAGGAAATTATTCTGCCATATCATCAATAGTACCTAATAGATTTTGAATCAAAGAAATAGACAAATGATTATCTCAGCACCAAATAGATTTTTTTTCTCCTGGAGTTCTGCGGCCAACTATTGGACTGGCCTGCCAGAGCACCAGAGGATCCTCTGGTGGGCCCAAACTCTGATAATGATGGACTGCTAATAAAACAGAGCCCTTAAGGTCCTGTATACACTTCACTCCGATGCTGAGAGCCCCAGAGTCTGGGCCCACCGGAGGATACTCTGGTACTCTGATGACCCAGACTGACCCTGATGTTGATGTATAATGTATTTTACTCCAAATCACAATTCTAACTTCCTACCTCTACCTACAGCAACACGTGGCAAAAAATGTAAAAGTTAGAAGAGGCTTTTGCAACAGTTTAACCACAGTCAGTAGCTGCAATTTACTTACATTATCAGTTCTAGGCCACTAATACAGTGTCTTAGCACATTGCCACCCACAGTGGTCCCTGACTGTGCCAGCCACATTGAGTCATGACATTGACAGCCATAGTGCCCCCTTAGGCTACTTTCACACTTGCGTTCAGAGCGGATCCGTCTGAGACGGATCCGCTCATATAATGCAGACGGTGGCTCCGTTCAGAACGGATCCGTCTGCATTATATTGTTAAATAGTGTGAAAGTAGCCTCAGACAGATCCGTCCAGACTTTACATTGAAAGTCAATGGGGGACGGATCCGTTTGAAAATTGAGCCATAGTGAGTCATATTCAAACGGATCCGTCCCCATTGACTTACATTGTAAGTCTGGACGGATCCGCTTGCCTGCAAGCAGCGTTCAGGTGTCCGCCTGCTGAGCGGAGCGGAGGCTGAACGCTGCCAGACTGATGCATTCTGAGCGGATCTGCATCCACTCAGAATGCATTAGGGCTGGACGGAAGCGTTCGGGGCCGCTTGTGAGCCCCTTCAAACAGAGCTCACAAGCGGAGCCCCGAACGCTAGTGTGAAAGTAGCCTAACTATGCCAGCCACAGAGAGTCATGACATTAAAGGGGTTGTCTGAGTTGCGGAAAAAATAATATAGCACTGTATAGCACTGTAAATCTGATGGGCAGCAAGCTAAGGGCTCTTTTACATCTGCGTTCTTTTCTTCCGGCATAGAGTTCCGTCGTCGGGGCTCTATGCAGGAAGAATACTGATCAGGATTATCCTAATGCATTCTGAATGGACAGTCCGTCCTTCAGGATGCATCAGGATGTCTTCCGTTCCGGAACGGAACGTTTTTTGGCCGCAGCAAATAGCGCAGCATGCTTCACATTGCCAGCCACAGTGCCTCATTACATTAGCAGCCATAATGTCTCCTGACTATGCTAGCCACTGTGCCTCATCTCATTGCCCCTGACTATACCTGCCACTCTAGGCAGGCATTCTTGTGTCTTTTACTGAGGAGAGGCTTCTTTCTGGCCATTCTGCCATAAAGCCCAGATTGATGGAGTGCTGCAGTGATGCTTGGCCTTCTGGAAGGTTCTCTCATCTGTACACAGGATCTTTGGAGCTCAGCCATTGGGTTAGATTATCTCTCTTACCAAGGCCTTTCTCCCACAATTACTTAGTTTGGAGGGTTGACCAGCTCTAGGAAGAGTCCTGGTTGTTCCAAACTTCTTCTGTTTATGAATTATTGAGGCCAGTGTGCTCTTGGGAACTTTCATTGCAGCATAAGTGTTTTGTACCCTTTCACAGATATGTGTCTAGACACAATCCTGTCTCTGAGCTCTACAGGCAGTTCTTTCCTCCTCGTGGCTTTCTTTTTGCTTTGATATACAGTACATTGTCAGCTGTGAATCAGGGCTGTGTCTTTTCAAATCAGTCCAATCAACTGAATTTACCACAGGAGGACTCCATTCGAGGTGTAGAAACATCTAGATCAAGAGAAATGGGAGACCCTCGAGCTACATTTCAAATGTCCATGCAAAAGTTTAGTTTTTCCTTTTTAATAAGGCCTGTTTCACATCTGCATTAAGCAGATCTGGATGACTGTTTTGACCGGGGACAGCCTACTGGATCAGTCAGTGCAGTGCACTGCTGGTATTTCATCCGGCATTATTTACTATAACGGGGACCAGCGCAGATCCGTCCGCAACCTGTTTGCCAGGTTGCGGCCAATCTCCGCTGGTCCTTATTATAGTAAATGAGGTCAGACGGAATTCCAGCAGCCCACAGCAGCAGTGACTGACCTGGCAGGCTTAAATGCAGATTTAAACAGGCCTTAATTTGGAATATTTTTTTATTTTATTCTGTTTTCATTTTCTCATTATGGGGTGTGCAGAATGATGGGGAAAACTTGATTTTTTTTATTGATTTTTTTTGGCACAAGACCGCAACATAACAAAATGAGAAAAAAGTGAAAGAGTCTGAAGATTTTCCAAATGCATTGTAGCTGCCGCTATAGAAAGCCACTTTGCATTACTGCATGTGAAAACCGTGGCAGTGTCATTCTTTTCAGTGCTGCTGAGGACTTCCACCTTGTACTCATGATTTCCTCCTGCACTACAAAAACAGAATGGTAGCTTTCTATGAAACTGGCCTTAATGTGCGAGTCTGAGATTGTGAAAGTATTATGTAAACCCCTCTGGGGACAGGGATTGAGATGACTGATAACCTCAGCGCTGTGGAATATGAGTAAAGAATTGTAGTCAGCTGATCAGAAGGCTGCTCCATGGGTAGTCATCTTTCAACAGTCCCATTTAAAGAGGACCTGTCACCTCATTTGACACTGTTTTAGTAACTACTTGCATTTCCCATGAAGTAACAACTCTGGAGCATCTTTTCTTATAACTCTTTTTTGTTTTGTTCATCTACTATTCCTTCTAGAGGCCTATTAATAAATGTACAACTGGGTGTTACCAGCTGGAAGTGTGTCCCTAAACATTCTGACACTGTCCAATCAGTGCTTCCAGTGGCAGACAGACATGTCAGTAGAGGTTAGAGGTCCTCTTATTTTGAAACACGGCGCCCGCTCAGCAGCTGTATTACACTGCAGACACCCCGAGGCACTGATAAGGCCAATCATGGACATTTAACCCCTCAGATGCCATGTTCAACATGGCATCTGAGAGGACTTTTCCCGGGAGCAATGTGCTCCTGGGATCAGAACAGCTCCCCTGCGCTGAGATCGGGGGAGATGTTTGGTTGTTGTGGTGGCCTTGGTCCTTGTGAATGCTCTGCCACAGCTATGTTCCTATGGAGCTCTATCTGTGGCAGGACTCCATAGAACCTTAATTAATCTTCTATAGACTGTAATGATAATTCATTGCAATCTATGGGAGAAACGATCCAACAATTGCATATTAAATTCCCCTAGGACCAGGTTGAGGCCTCCGCTGCAGTGCAGATATGAGGTGACCAGAGAGGCCAGTGCTTTTTCCTATAGTGTGGAAGTACGGCCACTGCTACTGGATTGCAGGGTGGTGGTAACCCCTAGAAATGAGCCATGTATAATGTGATGGAAAAATGAATCAAGTCAGTAAAGAAGGTAATATGGACAGTCACAATACATTAGCAAGTGCCTTGAATTAACCTTGTCTACATGATAAATGGCATTTGCTGAAGTGAGACCACCCCTTTATTATTGATGGCCTATCCTCAGAATTGACCATCAGTATATGAT
Organism: Bufo gargarizans; assembly: GCF_014858855.1. Taxonomy (NCBI): domain Eukaryota; kingdom Metazoa; phylum Chordata; class Amphibia; order Anura; family Bufonidae; genus Bufo; species Bufo gargarizans. Next base: position 546,400,874 of record NC_058081.1, read on the forward strand.
CGGTGGGGATCCAACACCATGCAACCCCGCTAATCATCCAACCATTGTGTAGTGGACGGAGCTGGTTACTGCAGCACTGCTACCACTGAAGTGAACAGTGACCGGCTCTGTCCAATACAGAGATGGACAGAACTGTGAGAACTGCAGAACACCTGATTGGGAGGTGTGTAGGATGTCAGACCCCTGCTGATCAGACATTGATAACCTATCCTAGGGAGAGGATATCCACATTAAAGTACTGGAAAACCCCTTTAAACAAAAACTGTTGATAAGTCATGGACTTCTTATCATGTCCAGTAAATAAGGTTGATCTGTTCCTCTAACAAATGTCTCATAACCAATCACACTAAATATACAAGTTAGTCACCCTCTGCGAATATGTAATTGATCTGTTTATAAAGTAGATCAGGTATATGGCTGTGTATCTTGTGGTTTTATAAGTTCTGTTCCAGTTCCCCATTGTATCATGTAGCCTGCACAGTGATTCTCTGAACTTTATATTGTCTGCCTCTCTATGAAAGTCTATGAGATGCTCAATGTTAGTCTCATAGGAATGCATAGAGAGATTGACTTCCAGTTTACAGTAGAACTTGGAGAGTTAAAGTGCAGTCATGTGGCACAATGGGACCATAACTGAACTTACAGTATAAATCTGTAATAAAGCCACCAGTAACAAAGGATTAACGTAACAACTATTTATCGAATGTAACTAGATGGAATAAAAGAGGCTTCTTTAATATTCAGTTTAGCGGCTTCATGATCTTTGGCAAAAACAAAACATGAGCTTTTTCTAATAATCATACCTGACTTGGGATACGAAACAATGTAGACGTCATCATCACGAACATGAAATTCTTTCTCCAGGTACTGCAGCCTTTCTGGCGAGTACATCAGAGAAGCAAAGGAAATCCCTTTGTGTTGGAAATAGTCGGTGTCCATAGTGTCTCCACAGAAAATAAAACCTGTAAAAGGTTGTAGAGGAAAATCATACAGTCTTCTGGTTCACTGAAATAAATATGGTACTATATGGCAGTATATGAGATGCAACTTATTGTCACATCAGCTAGAACATAAAGACGGTGTCATACTAAGAAGACCTACTTTGTCATCTACTGCTGTGCTGTACCCGAACACAAAGCCAACTTAACTTGAAACAAGTTAAAACTTGTGGAGCTTCAAAGAAGAGGAGAGCATAAAAGAAAAGATATATCAATAGATACTTACTTTGAACACTATGCCCATCCCATAAAACATAAGACGTGCCCAGCTCTATGTCATGCTACACCCTAAAGCTGCTGTACTGTACTTCTGTGACTCAGTAACATAGGTGATGAAAGCCCCAAAACGTATTATTGTTGTGTTAGTGTAATATGGCACTGCGTAAAGTAGACACCTGACAGAAAAGCTGTTTAGCCGTAGGGGTAGGCAAGGAGATACACAGCATGATGATGGCTAGAGAAATGAGCAGACCTAGAACTGTGCACCTGCTATAATAAAGAAAAGCCATGCATGACGGAACATCAAAGCCTAGACACTGACACAAGTGTAGGAGTACTGGTCGGACCCCATCATGGCCAGTTTTACACAGACCATACAGACTCCTGGCTCCTGGCTCACTTGCAATAAATTTGAGTGTAGTGATAGTAGGAGTAATAGAGGGATTTTGTAAAATAAATAATGTCCAGACCTTTAGATGAAGTTCAAACGTTTCTTTACTTGACATAACTTGCATCCAAGCAGTATACAGCTTTGGTCTCTTGGTCCCAGCAGGTTTTTGGCAATCATTGGCAGGAATGAATACTTCTGCTTTAAATGTGGAGCTTGCAGGATAAAAACGTCTGCTTGGTAGCTCTGTAATTGTGGCAGGATTAGCTTCTGCACTTATCTGGTACATTCTGCTGTGTGGGGACAGACTAGCTGAGTAGGAAATAGCTTCTCCTAGGCACTGGATTTATCTCACAGATGGATTCTCAGGGGAAGCTTTCTTCCTGGAGCTCTGGAGGATGTCTATAGTTTCAGCTTTTTCTCATCCAGCTGAGCTGAAGGTGCTCAGACTGGGAATATGGCCAAGTCTCAGCCAAGACTAGGTCCTTGCTTTCATTCCTATGCAGGGGAGCTCCACACACACACACACACACCCTACCCCTAGCAGGGGGTGGGCTACTCTCCTCTCTAACTTCCTTCTCCACCCATGCTGCAGGATGTGGGACCAGCCCACCTCTCCACAGAGGGGGAGCTAAGCTGGAATAATCCATTCCAGCTCAGATACACTAAACTGTAACTTGTACCTGCCAATGTGTTGCTGCCACCTACTGGTAACCAGGCAAATTACATGAACAATTGCATTTAACATAGGTTTATATGCACATTTGTGGAGGACATAATATAAATTACATCAGATCACAGTATAAAGGCTCCGAGAAGATAGTAGCTGGGGAGAGGCATGTAGTAACACAACTCTGGGGTGTTACATAAGGCCCAAAACAGGCTGGTCACTAAGGGGTTAATACTCCTATCCTGCTGTTACCAAAACTGATTCTCCTCCAATAACTTCCCAAATATGTACAAATCATGTTCATATATACTGTTTAACGTAGTCTACTTTTTGAAAAAGTACTTGATTTTGTAGTTTTATGACTTGAGTTTCCCTCTCCTAGACCCACTGAACAGGAACGGTTCTGGGATGGCTACATGATTGGACTGTAGAGAGTTATAACTACAAGTCTCATGAATACATGCATGTGTGGCTCTCTTTCCTCAGCTGTCACATAACTCCAGTCTTCTTCCCAATGGTGAATTAAAGGGCATTCTTATCTTGTCCCAACATACTGATTATCAATTTGAATGGGTTATTTATCTGCCTTTAGCTGAAATTGCCATTAATAATGACCATTATGTGTTTCTCAATACTTTTTTTTGTACATATGGCTTTCATCCTCATTTTGGGTCATTTGCTGTTAATGAAAAGTTGGAGATGGAGATCAACTTAAATACAAACCTGAAGAAGGCCCAGTTTTTGCTGTTTACTGACGTTCCTGACTCTGTGGCTTGTCTCTGGATTACCCCTTGCCTACTGATTTGGCTCCTACTATCTCTCCTAGCTTTCACTCTGGTTTGTACTTCTCTCCTATAGTTTCAAATATATTTGACCACAGCACTCTTTCTTTTTTGCTCTTAGCTCCACCTCAAGAACTGTATGTGTCGTATAGATTTAGACAGCACTCCAACAACAGTTATGGTGCTCAGTGAATTTTATTTCATTTCAGCTGGGCACAGTGGTACACAAGCAGCAATGTTTCAGGCTAACGTAAGCCCTTCATCAGGCTGATAAAAAATAGAATGAAAAAATATATCTATAATGAGTGCACTAGCATTTATACACAAAGAAATTACAGATCTATGTAATACATGATTCGTGTATAAAAAGCAATACATAAATATGATTTTTAGAACATGATTTTTTTTTTAAACATGATTTTTTGAACATGACAACATTACTCTTTCAACATCATTGTACATGGACGACATACTTAATATAGAGCTGAAGTTAATAGCAAGTGATTAACACCCAACAGACAGTCCATACAAAGGGCAGGGGTAAGTGAGGAAAGCGATACATATACACCATACATGGTCAAATCAAATCCATGATGACTGTAAAAAGTCATCAGTAGAGATGTCCCGAACAGTTCCCGGCAAACATCGCTAGTTCGCGTTCACCATATGCAATGTTTGGTCCGCCCCCTATACGTCATCATAGCGCAAACTTTGACCCTGTACCTCACAGTCAGCAGACACATTCCAGCCAATTGTAATGCACCTAGTTGATCAGTTAGGCTCTCAACTGCGGAAGCAATGGACATCCACTATTATCCCACCACCCTTGTGTTTGGCTGTGGGATTCGCGGTTACTCAGTATGTACCCCAGGCGTCACTCTCAGTCTTAGGCGGAGAGTTTGGGGTAACAAAATTCATTTACCGCTATCCATCTAATTAGTTTTACTGATGGTAAGGAGGGACTCTCAGAATTACAGGAGTCACGAGTTAGTATAAGCTTGTGCAACGTTCAGAGTTAGCATCTAATATGCAATAGCTTCAGAGTTAGTATATAGCATGTCCTCAGTTTAGTATATAGTATGCCGTAGGTTCAGAGTTAGTATAGCATGTCCATAGTTTAGTATACACTATGCAGTAGGTTCAGAGTTAGTATAGCATGTCCACAGTTTGATATATATTATGCAGTAGGTTCAGAGTTTGTATAGCATGTCCACAGTTTGATATATACTATGCAGTAGGTTCAGAGTTAGTATAGCATGTCCACAGTTTGATATATACTATGCAGTAGGTTCAGAGTTAGTATAGCATGTCCACAGTTTGATATATACTATGCAGTAGGTTCAGAGTTAGTATAGCATGTCCACAGTTTGATATATACTATACAGTAGGTTCAGAGTTTGTATAGCATGTCCACAGTTTGGTATATACTATGCAGTAGGTTCAGAGTTAGTACAGCATGTCCACAGTTTGGTATACACTATGCAGTAGGTTCAGAGTGAGTATAGCATGTCCACAGTTTGGTATACACTATGCAGTAGGTTCACTCTGTGTTCCAGGACATTAATCAGAGCAGGTAACAGGCATATACTTGTGGTTAGTTGGTCCTGGCTAGAAAGCCAGTGGCAAGAAGGTAGACAGTCCTTCACGATGTAGTTAGGCATCCAGGTTTGGATATGTGGACAGAGTCTTCAGATACCATGGAGCTAGCAGGGTGCGCACTCCATTAGTGGAACACCCTGCTTAGCACCTGTCTTCAATTTAAGGGCTGAATGGTAAGTGGGCGGAGTCACAAAAGGCCCGGCGGCCACTACGTTCCACGCTGGAGCGCAAGCCAGCGTAACAACACAGGCGGTCGCTGCGTTCCACGCTGGAACGCAAGCCAGCGTATCATCGCAGACGGCCGGTGCGTTCCACGCTGGAGCGCAAGCCAGCGTATCGTCACAGGGAGCTGCTGCGGTCCAGGCTGTATTGTTACAGTACCCCCCCCCCTTTAAGGGACCCCTCCGGGGTACCCCGCTAGGAGAAGGTCAGTTGGGAAATCTTCTATGGAACAATCTTTGGAGTCTGGGAGCATGAACGTTTTGCACATCTTCCCAAGAGTCATCCTGGGGACCATACCCCTTCCATCTAACGAGATACTGGATCTTCCCCCGTCTTCTTCTGGAATCAATGAGCTGCTCAACTTCAAACTCTTCTTCTCCTTGGACCTCTATCGGAGGCAAGGGTCGAGGGTCATTTGATGGGAACGGTCTAGGTCTAAACGGCTTCAGTAGTGACACGTGAAATGTGGGATGTACCTGTAATCGAGGAGGAAGGGTGAGTCTCACCGTGTTGGGGTTAATAATCCTTTCTATCGGAAAAGGACCCAGGAATTGTCTTCCCAATTTCTTGGAAGGTACCCCCAACCGAAGGTTTTTTGTTGATAACCAAACCGAGTCCCCGACCTGGTAGGGAGGACTTTCTCTCCTATGACGGTCGTAGTAACGCTTCTGTCTTTCTTTTGCCCATTGAAGGTTGTCTTTTAGCGTCTTAAGGGTAGTTTGCAAAGTGGTCAGATAATCGTCTGTGGCTGGAACGTTTGTGGGAAGGCTGGTTTGAGGAAGAGACCTAGGGTGAAATCCGTAATTAGCAAAGAATGGAGTATGTAATGTGGAGGAATTCGTAGAATTATTATAGGCGAATTCAGCGAGAGGAAGTAGGCCCTCCCAGTCATCCTGGAGAAATGAGTAGTGACATCTGAGAAACTGTTCCAGAGAAGGATTGTAGCCAGCTCACCTCATCGTCCTGCACAGCGGTGCACGGGGCGGACTCAAGCCAGTCCCTTGTAAACGGAAGAAGATAGGAAAAAATGCTCCAGCACCGCCGTGGATAATATGAAAATCCCGGTCTTTATTAACACCATAAAACATCCAGGTGAGTACAGCAATCGAAGACAAACACTGGTGGTCCCCGGTACCCCGGATCTACGCGTTTCGAACTATTGAGTTCTTAGTCATGATCCTGGGTGTCTCCCATGCTCCAAGCCTAAAATACTATCCACCCGCCATTATCCCCTCCTAGTAAGGGAGGAGCATAATGGAACAGGGCCGGCAGCAGAATCGGCTGGGCCCATGGGAGACACCTGTGTAAACCCAATCACATGTTGCACAATCCCAATCCCAATAATATTACATGGAAAAATATATACATAAATAAAACATCTCTCTCTATATAACTAACTGGTATAAAATCCTCTGTAGGCCGTCTCTCCAAACACATTTAACATGGTATTCTAATACCATATGAATTATGAATGAATAGATGTAATATTCAAAAGACAAAGATAAGAATAAACACAAAATCTCCGAGTCTCAGTCAGCGCACAAAAGTAAGATTTTATCATATTGTATTGTCCCATTTGTATCACATATTGCTTTGGTTCCATACATAGATCTTTTAATTTCTTCATTCATCTTCATTATGTTGGAGTTTTTGATTTTCTTCATTATACTCAGAAAACGCATTGTATGAACCGGGGTCAATCTTTAAACTAAAAAAAAGGGGGACCGCTTTTATCGGACATAATATATTCAATGGTTAATCCATAAAACAAATCCGTGGTGTATCATGTATCATGGAATAAATTGTTTGATAGGTGTAAGACAAACATTTATATATATAAAAATTAAAATATACATATATATGGTGGTCAGAGGTTATTACCAATTCCATCTCATTTTTATTTTTATTTTTATTTTTGATGCAATTGAGTTTTTGTTTCCAAAAATTTGGCCTTTATATTCTCAATTCCTTTGGTCTATCTAGTATAGCAATGTGATTAGTATAGCAATAAGATAAATTTGCAATCACCATTGACCAGCATATATTATTCCAAAAGAAATATAGTTCCATATATTTATCCATTTTATACATGCACACCGCAGACAGGTTATTGGGCTATGTAGACTGATATACAGTTATCCATATTTTTCGGAGACATAGTGAGTTGTTATACAGAGTCCTATATATTGTTCATATCATCATTTCATTTCTGGGACTTGAGTTGTTTATACCCAAGACTTTTTTTAAAATTTTATATATACAAAACAACAAATACAAATATCCAAAACCGCACATGCGTCCGTACTGGTATTCCAGTTTAGCCCGTAATGCTTAAGTATTTCTTGTTCATCTGATATGCAAGGGTGTGCAGAAAGAAGAAAAGACGTTTTCATCCCTCTGTTAACCCATTGTGGGGTTGATCAATGTGAACACCGTCAGACGCACGTGCGGTTTTGGTTCCAACACTAAAGCCTACTAATTTTTGTATTGTTTTTATGATGATATTTTAGTGAGGAGAAAAAAGACAACCACAAGAGGAAAAAATAATACACCTTTAAAGTTAAAATGAACATATAAGTATATATGTTGGGCTAAAAACATTAACAAAACCAAACATATGCTGCAAGTCGCTTTCAGTATAGATACATTAATTCCCTTTTGAGATTGAGCCCCAAAGGATATCTTGTGCTCAATCTCCAGATCCAAAATGCCTCTCTGAGAAGAATTTTTTGTTTCAGGTTTCCACCCCTTTTTGGTAGTGTAACTCGTTCAAAGGCAAATGTACTGAGATTGTCTACATTACGTCCATGCACACTTATAAAGTGTTTGGCCGCATATGATATACCTGTTGCTGATGGATTACAGATATAATTCAGGTGCTCTCGCAGTCTATCTTTAAATTTTCTGCTTGTGCAGCCAATATATATTAGATCACATAATGTGCATGTGATAATGTAGACAACCCCAGTTGTACCACAGTTTATATAGCTCTTAATGGGGAAGCTTTCTAGGTGAGATGAGTTAGAAAATTCCTTGGTATTAATAGCAAATTTGCATGTTATACATCTATTACTTCCACATTTAGAAAAGCCCGTATATTTTAACCACGTAGGTGGATCCTTGGCCTGCATTGGACTATACATGGAGGGTGACAACATTTTGCCTAAAGTTCCGGGTCTCTTTGAGACTACACGGCATCCATTTTGTAGGACTTCTCTCAGAATTTTATCCTCATACAAGATTGGAATACATTTTTTAATAACTTTCTTGATTTCAGGAAATTGTCTGCTATAAGTTAGGACTAATGTTGGTATACACTCATCCGTCCGAACTTTTGTAGACAAAATACATGTATTGTCCGAACCATCTTTTTTCTTTCTATCTTGCAGAGGATAATTATATCTGGTAGCAAATCTTTTTTGATTGTAATTGGTTGTAAGTCCTAATAGGTCTGTTCTAGATTTATTTTTCGCTATTTTTAGACCCCTGTGTAACATCCAATGTCTTTTCTTCTTTCTGCACACCCTTGCATATCAGATGAACAAGAAATACTTAAGCATTACGGGCTAAACTGGAATACCAGTACGGACGCATGTGCGGTTTTGGATATTTGTATTTGTTGTTTTGTATATATAAAATTTTAAAAAAAGTCTTGGGTATAAACAACTCATGTCCCAGAAATGAAATGATGATATGAACAATATATAGGACTCTGTATAACAACTCACTATGTCTCCGAAAAATATGGATAACTGTATATCAGTCTACATAGCCCAATAACCTGTCCGCGGTGTGCATGTATAAAATGGATAAATATATGGAACTATATTTCTTTTGGAATAATATATGCTGGTCAATGGTGATTGCAAATGTATCTTATTGCTATACTAATCACATTGCTATACTAGATAGACCAAAGGAATTGAGAATATAAAGGCCAAATTTTTGGAAACAAAAACTCAATTGCATCAAAAATAAAAATAAAAATGAGATGGAATTGGTAATAACCTCTGACCACCATATATATGTATATTTTAATTTTTATATATATAAATGTTTGTCTTACACCTATCAAACAATTTATTCCATGATACATGATACACCACGGATTTGTTTTATGGATTAACCATTGAATATATTATGTCCGATAAAAGCGGTCCCCCTTTTTTTTAGTTTAAAGATTGACCCCGGTTCATACAATGCGTTTTCTGAGTATAATGAAGAAAATCAAAAACTCCAACATAATGAAGATGAATGAAGAAATTAAAAGATCTATGTATGGAACCAAAGCAATATGTGATACAAATGGGACAATACAATATGATAAAATCTTACTTTTGTGCGCTGACTGAGACTCGGAGATTTTGTGTTTATTCTTATCTTTGTCTTTTGAATATTACATCTATTCATTCATAATTCATATGGTATTAGAATACCATGTTAAATGTGTTTGGAGAGACGGCCTACAGAGGATTTTATACCAGTTAGTTATATAGAGAGAGATGTTTTATTTATGTATATATTTTTCCATGTAATATTATTGGGATTGGGATTGTGCAACATGTGATTGGGTTTACACAGGTGTCTCCCATGGGCCCAGCCGATTCTGCTGCCGGCCCTGTTCCATTATGCTCCTCCCTTACTAGGAGGGGATAATGGCGGGTGGATAGTATTTTAGGCTTGGAGCATGGGAGACACCCAGGATCATGACTAAGAACTCAATAGTTCGAAACGCGTAGATCCGGGGTACCGGGGACCACCAGTGTTTGTCTTCGATTGCTGTACTCACCTGGATGTTTTATGGTGTTAATAAAGACCGGGATTTTCATATTATCCACGGCGGTGCTGGAGCATTTTTTCCTATCTTCAAACTGTTCCAGACACTGATTCACCCTTTCAGTCTGCCCATTAGTTTGGGGGTGATAGGCGGTAGACATTCTGTGGTCGATTTGAAGTCTGGAACAAAGTGCTCTCCAGAATTTGGATACAAATTGCAAACCCCTGTCTGATATGACCTGGCTAGGAATTCCATGTAACTTAATAATATTAGACAGGAATACCATGGCCGTGTCCTTGGAGGAGGGTAACTTCTTGAGGGGCACGAAGTGTGCCATTTTAGTCAGCAAATCCACTACCACCATGATGGTGTTGTTTCCTCTGGAAAGGGGAAGTTCAACTATGAAATCCATCGAGACCCATTCCCAGGGTCTGTTGGCGATGGGAAGACTCATTAGGAGACCATAAGGTCGGTTCCTGTCAGTTTTACATGAGGCACAGGTCTCGCACGTGGAAACGTATTCCTCAATTTGTTTGGTCATCTTTGGCCACCAGAAGTTCCTGTGTATCAGGGTTGTGGTTTTAGCAATGCCGGGATGTCCCGCGAGGGGTAAATCATGGCAAAGTTTGATCACCTGATTGGTGAGGGAGGGTGGTATATACAGTTGGCTGTCCTTGTAAAGGAGACCCTGTTGATTCTGCGAAAGACCAGGGGGGGTATTAGCATGGTCATTAATTAGAGCATCCTTGAGCTGGGTTTCCAACGTTATGGTGGCAAGGACGAGTTTCTTCGGTGGAATGATCCATGTGGGGGCCGTGTCTGAGGTGCGAATTTCAGCCAGTCGTGACAAGGCGTCGGCCTTCCCATTTTTTGAGCCTGGTCGGTATGTAATTTGGAAGTTAAACCTGTCAAAAAAAAAACTCCACCGTACTTGACGGCCTGATAATGTTTTATTGGTTTTCAGGTATTGTAGAGTACGGTGATCCGTATAAATTGTGATGGGGTGTATTGATCCTTCTAGTAAATGCCTCCAATTTTCCAGGGAGCATTTTATGGCAAGGAGTTCCTTTTCGCCTATGGGGTAATTGAATTCGGCGGTATTTAGCGTCCGGGAGTAGAAGCCGATAGGATGTAACGGAGTTGAAAAAGAGCTTCGCTGGGACAGAACAGCTCCTATGGCTGCCTGGGATGCGTCTACTTCCAGCACGTAGTGATGGTTCGGATTTGGGAGAGTCAGTATCGGTGCCGTAGTGAACCTGTTCTTTAACCCCATAGGGACACAGCCTTATTTCAGCTTAAGGACCAGGCCATTTTTTGCAAATCTGACCACTGTCACTTTAAGTGCACATAACTTTAAAACGTTTTGACTTATCCAGGCCGTTCTGAGATTGTTTTTTCGTCACATATTGTACTTCATGACAGTGGTAAAATGAAGTAAAAAAAAATATTTTTTTTGCACAAAATAATACCTAATTTACCCCAAAATTGCAAAAATTAACAAATTTCAAAGTTTCAGTTTCTCTACTTCTGTAATACATAGTAATACCCCCAAAAATGGTGATGACTTTACATTCCCCATATGTCTACTTCATGTTTGTAGCATTTTGGGAATGATATTTTATTTTTTGGGGATGTTACAAGGCTTAGAAGTTTAGAAGCAAATTTTGAAATTTTTCAGAAATCTTCAAAATTCCACTTTTTATGGACCAGTTCAGGTTTGAAGTCATATTGTGAGGCTTAGATAATAGAAACCTCCCAAAAATGACCCCAACTAAGAAACTACACCCCTCAAGGTATTCAAAACTGATTTTACATACGTCGTTAACCCTTTAGGTGTTGCACAAGAGTTATTGGCAAATGGGGAAGAAATTTGAGAATTTCATTTTTTTGTCTAATTTTCCATTTTAACCCATTTTTTCCACTAACAAAGCAAGGGTTAACAGCCAAACAAGACTGTATCTTTATTGCCCTGACTCTGCCGTTTACAGAAACACCCAATATGTGGCCGTAAACTACTGTACGGCCACACAGCGGGGCGTAGAGTGAAAGGTGCGCCGTATGGTTTTTGGAAGGCTGATTTTTATGGACTGGTTTATTTACACCATGTCCCATTTGAAGCCCCCTGATGCACCCCTAGAGCAGAAACTCCCTAAAAGTGACCCCATCTAAGAAAGTACACCCCTCAAGGTATTCAAAACTGATTTTACATACGTCGTTAACCCTTTAGGCGTTGCGCAAGAGTTATTGACAAATGGGGATGAAATTTGAGAATTAGATTTTTTTGTCTAATTTTCCATTTTAACCCATTTTTTCCACTAACAAAGCAAGGGTTAACAGCCAAACAAGACTGTATCTTTATTGCCCTGACTCTGCCGTTTACAGAAACACCCAATATGTGGCCGTAAACTACTGTACGGCCACACAGCGGGCGTAGAGTGAAAGGTGCGCCGTTTGGTTTTTGGAGGGCTGATTTTTATGGACCGGTTTATTTACACCGTGTCCTGTTTCAACCCCCCTGATGCACCCCTGGAGTAGAAACTCCCTAAAAGTGACCCCATCTAAGAAAGTACACCCCTCAAGGTATTCAAAACTGATTTTACATACGTCGTTAACCCTTTAGGTGTTGCGCAAGAGTTATTGACAAATGGGGATGAAATTTGAGAATTAGATTGTTTTGTCTAATTTTCCATTTTAACCAATTTTTTCCACTAACAAAGCAAGGGTTAACAGCCAAACAAGACTGTATCTCTATTGCCCTGACTCTGCCGTTTACAGAAACACCCAATATGTGGCCGTAAACTACTGTACGGCCACACAGCGGGGCGTAGAGTGAAAGGTGCGCCGTTTGGTTTTTGGAGGGCTGATTTTTATGGACCGGTTTATTTACACCGTGTCCTGTTTCAACCCCCCTGATGCACCCCTGGAGTAGAAACTCCCTAAAAGTGACCCCATCTAAGAAAGTACACCCCTCAAGGTATTCAAAACTGATTTTACATACGTCGTTAACCCTTTAGGTGTTGCGCAAGAGTTATTGACAAATGGGGATGAAATTTGAGAATTAGATTTTTTTGTCTAATTTTCCATTTTAACCCATTTTTTCCACTAACAAAGCAAGGGTTAACAGCCAAACAAGACTGTATCTTTATTGCCCTGACTCTGCCGTTTACAGAAACACCCAATATGTGGCCGTAAACTACTGTACGGCCACACAGCGGGGCGTAGAGTGAAAGGTGCGCCGTTTGGTTTTTGGAGGGCTGATTTTTATGGACCGGTTTATTTACACCGTGTCCTGTTTCAACCCCCCTGATGCACCCCTGGAGTAGAAACTCCCTAAAAGTGACCCCATTTTGGAAACTATGGGATAAGGTGGCATTATTTGGGGGACTATTTTTAGGGTACATATGATTTTTGGTTGCTCTATATTACATTTTTGTGAGGCAAGGTTACCAAAAATTGAGATTCTGAAATTTCATCTCCATTTGCCATTAACTGTTGAGGAACACCTAAAGGGTTAATAAAGTTTGTATAATCAGTTTTGAATACCTTGAGGGGTGTAGTTTCTTAGATGGGGTCACTTTTAGGGAGTTTTTACTCTAGGGGGGCATCAGGGGGGCTTCAAAAGGGACATGGTGTCAATAAAAAAGGCCATCAAAATCGGCCTTCCAGAAACCATGTCGGTCCTTTCCTTTTGCGGCCTCCCTTTTACTGATACAGCAGTTTACGACCACAAATATGGCATTTCTGTAAACTGCAGTATCAGGGTAATAAATATTAACTTTTGTTTGGTTGTTAACCCTTGTTTTGTTACCGAAAAAAACGGATTGAAATGAAAAAGTGACAAAAATTGAGTTTTTGGCACCGTTTTCATTTTTTTTTTTTAACCGTGTTAATCTGGGGGGTTAGGTCATGGGATATTTTTATAGAGGAGATTCTTACAGACGCGGCGATACCTAATAAGTCTACTTTTTTTTATAATTATTTAGGTTTTTGACTATATTATCCTTTTTGATACCCAAACATTTTTTTGGTATCTCTAAAGTCTAGGTGTCATTTTTTTATTTATTTTTTATCTGATTATCTTATGTAGGGGCTCATTTTTTGCGGGACGAGCGGACGGTTTTTCTGGCACTATTTTGGGGGCTATATGACTTTTTGATCGCTTGCTATTAAATTTTTTGTTATGTTTGGTGACAAAAAAAATCATTTTTTGCACTTTTTTTTTTTTTTTTTGGACCGTGTTAATCTGGGGGGGTTGGATCATGGGGTATTTTTATAGAGGAGATTATTACCGACGCGGCGATACCTAATATGTATACTTTTAATAAATTATTTTAGTTTTTTTGGGTGTCTCAAGTCTGAGAACCATTTTTTTTTTTATCCCATGTCAGTCCTAAATTGGGATATAAATTTAGTACTCCATGGAAGTGTGATACTCCCTGAAGCAACCAATAATGCAGAGGCCCGGATGATCGGGGCACGTGTCACATTGAGTTGTGGTGTCCTTCCGTATCCCCCTCCTGTGACACACTCTGCACCTTTTTTGGGTTCGTCCCTTCTTTCCAGTATGAGGGACCACACCTGGAAAGTGTTGGCCAGGGACGATCCGGGCGCCTACAGTTCCCGAGGTACTCCGGCCTGCTCTTTCCCGGTCCGAAAAGATCAGGGCCTTGAGGACTGCCTCATAGAACTGGAGGAATGTCCCTGTGCTGCCAGCGCTTCGGGATAGTACAAAAGAGTTGTACATGGCAACCTGCACCAAGTAGACCGCAACTTTTTTGTACCATGCCCGGGTTTTGCGCATGGCGTTATATGGCTTGAGGACTTGATCAGAGAGATCAACTCCTCCCATATACCGATTGTAGGCGACGATACAATTGGGCTTGAGGACCGTTGCCGCGGTACCTCGCACAGGGACAGGGGTGATGCCGTTACCATGAATTGTGGACAGCATAAGGACATCCCTCTTGTCCTTATACCTGACCAGCAACAGGTTTCCAGTGGTAAGGGCACGGGTCTCACCCCTGGGGATAGGTACCTGGAGGGGGAGGGCAGGGAGGCCGCGTTGATTTTTCCGCACGGTCCCACAAGCGAACGTGGATCTGGCGGCAAGGGACTGGAACAAGGGGATACTGGTATAAAAGTTATCCACGTAAAGGTGGTAACCCTTATCCAGCAGTGGGAACATAAGGTCCCACACAAGTTTCCCGGTAACACCCAGAGTGGGGGGACATTCTGGGGGTTGAATCCGGGAATCTCGCCCCTCGTATATACGAAATTTGTAAGTGTACCCTGAGGTACTCTCACAAATTTTGTATAGCTTCACGCCATACCTCGCTCGCTTGGTGGGCACATACTGGCGGAAAATGAGTCTCCCCTTGAACGCAATGAGAGACTCATCAACCGCGACCTCTCTTCCAGGTACATAGGCCTCCATGAATTTGGCCCCAAAGTGATCGATGACCGGCCGTATCTTGTACAGACGGTCATGGGCAGGATCACCTCGGGGGGGACATGCTGCATTATCGGAATAATGCAGACATTTCCGGATGGCCTCAAACCGGGAGCGTGTCATGGCCGTACTGTAAAGTGGGGTCTGGTATAGGACGTCCCCACTCCAGTACAGCCTGACACTGGGTTTCTTGACCAGGCCCATATGCAGCACGAGGCCCCAAAATGTCCTCATTTCGGCTGCACTGACCGGCGTCCAGCCACCGGGCCTGGCCAAAAAGGAGCCCGGGTGTTGAGCGACGAACTGTTGGGTGTACAGATTCGTCTGCTCCACCATCAGATTTACCAGTGGGTCACTGAAAAAATGACGAAAAAAGTAATATTCAGTGTAGCCCACTGTGGAAATCTGGATTCCTGATTGGCCTACAAAATCAGGAATCACGGGCTCGTATCGCTCTGGGCTACACCAGACAAATTCACCGGCAGGGTGCTCCGGTGGATTTAACTGGTGGGCCGGGAAACCAGTACGAGCCCCAGAGCTGCTCGTACTAGGCTGGGCCACAGGGTCCCTAACATGGCGGTCCCCTTGCTCCGCCTGGCGGCGTCTCCGCCGCCTTGGGGGCTCATCATCATCGCTAGATGATGAGGAGGATGCGGATGACAACAGGAATGTGGGGTCATCCTCATCCTCACTGGGACTCTCGGATTCGGAGGCAAGCTGGGCGTATGCCTCCTCGGCCGAGAACGTCCGGCGGGCCATAGGGGAGTGTGTGTCTGCGTGTATATGTGCGTGTGTGTAACTCTCTTTATTTTGTGTGCGTGTGTGTGGGGGCACGGGTGTTCACGAACTCACCCTAAAACTAACAAAAAAAAAAAAACTGACTAAAAAAAAGGCCAAAAAATGTGGAAAAAAAAATTCAAAACCGCTGATCAACCGTCCGAAGTTGATCAGCGGTGGGGTGTGCGATGCGCTAACAGTGGCCGGACACTAAGAGTGCCGGCCACAGTCAGCGTACGCAAAAAAAAAAAATCCTGCACCCCAAAAAAGTGGGGGAAGGGGGGAGGGGGGGCGGGGGGGGCAAGTGGCAGCACCCCTGGGGGGTCTAGGGTCACACAGCTGTGCTGTGGACCCCAGACACCCTAACTAGGGTGATGCAATGAAAAGTAAAAAAAACTAACTTTCCCTTTTTTTCCCTGCCTAACCCAAACTTTCCCTAGCTGTCCCTATGTACCTGATGGGGGGGTGCTGGTGGCAGAGATCGGGTCCTGGGGGCACAGATCGGGTGCAGGCAGCGGTGCAGCGGTGGCAGCAGACACGTGCAGGCAGCTCCTCTCTCCTCCGGAACACAAAAGGAGGAGGAGAGGAGCGCCTGCCTCTTTTGAATCTGCCGCCGGACCGCCCACTGACCAATCAGAAAGCGATCCTGAGTGGTGATGTCACCATCACCACTCAGGATCGCTGGATGGTGATTGGTGGAGTGAAATCACACCACCATCACCATCCTGTTCCGGGTTATCGGGTCTTCAGAGACCCGAATAACCCGGAAACGCAGAAAACCGCAGGTCTGAATTGACCTGCGGTTTTCTGCGATCGCCGACATGGGGGGGTCACAGGACCCCCCGGCGCATTTGCCCCAGGTGCCTGCTCAATGATTTGAGCAGGCACCGGGTTCCGATCACCGCCCGCCGAGCGGCGGTGATCGGAACCATTCATGACGTACCGGTACGTCATGTGTCCTTAAGTACCAGGACATCATGACGTACCGGTACGTCATGTGTCCTTAAGAGGTTAATAACTCAAACGCTGATTGGGCGTCCTTGGACCAAACGAACTTCGTGTTGACACTAGTTAAACAGGTTAGTGGCTTAGTGGTAGCGGAGAAATCCTTAATAAATTTCCTATAGAAGTTTGAGAACCCCAGGAACCGTTGAAGAGCTTTCCTGGAATCCGGAATCGGCCAATTTTGGATGCAAGTGATTTTTGAGGGATCCATCTGGATACCTTTGGGTGAAATTATGTATCCGAGAAAGGGAAGAGAGGTAGTCTTGAATACACATTTTTCCTGTTTGATGTATAAACGATGAACACTTTACCGTGCGAGAACCCAACGGACATGTTTCCTGTGATCGTGTAAGTTATCAGAATACACTAGTATATCATCAAGATAGATGATTACACATACGTCCAGTAGATCCCTAAAGATGTCGTTAATAAAATTTTGGAATGTGGCAGGGGCATTGCACAACCCGAAGGGCATCACTGTATACTCGAAGAGTCCATACCGAGTGCGGAAAGCTGTCTTCCATTCATCCCCTTTTCTGATCCTAATTAAGTTGTATGCGCCTCTCAAATCCAGCTTGGTGTAGATTGTTGCTATTTGTAATCTTTCTATGAGTTCGGATATTAGCGGCAAGGGGTAGCGATTTTTGATTGTTACTTTGTTCAAGGCTCTGTAATCTATAATGGGCCTTAAGCTTGAATCTTTGTTTCTCACGAAGAACATCCCTGCTGCTGCCGGGGAGGTTAAAGGCTGAATAAAACCTTTTTGTAAGTTCTCTTCTAGGTACTGTTTGAGGTGAACAAGTTCTGGTTGTGCCAATGGATAAATTCTACCCGTGGGTATCTCACTACCCGGCAGCAAGTCTATGGGGCAATCGTAAGATCTATGGGGCGGAAGAGATTCCGCCTTCTTTGCGCTGAACACCTCAGCAAAGTCTGCGTATTGGCTGGGGACCTGGTTCACTCCCACGTGCATGAGAGATTTAAGGGGAAAACAGGTCTCCATACAATAAGGTGACGTGAACTGTACTCTCCCCTGTTTCCATAGGAGGGTTGGCTGGTGTATTTGCAACCATGGCAGCCCAAGAATCACGGGAAACAATGGAGAGTGTATGATATCAAGGGATAAGAATTCTGTGTGGTTATTTTCACATGTCACCATGAGGGGTTGAGTCTGACTGTGGATAGAACTAGAAGTGGTACTGTCAATGAAACTCACGGATATCGGAACGTTTTTTCTCATGTGGGGAATTTTACTTCGCTCGACCAGATGCATGTCGATAAAATTCCCCGAAGCTCCCGTGTCCACCATGGCTTCAACGGTAATCCGGTTTTGGTCCCACTGTAAGGTGAGAGACGTGTAAATGTAACCACCAGTACTATTTTTTGTACTGCCTATGGTACAAGACGTGCCGCTCTTACCTTCGCACTTCTTACGTATCGCGGGACATCCGTCAACGGTATGGTCAGCAGACGCACAGTATAGACAGAGCTTGAGGTTACGTCTCCGGGCTTTCTCTCTCTCGGTCAGAGGTCCTCGGATCGCCCCAATCTCCATCATCTCTACAGCAGGACCCTGGCAGAACGGTCTTGGGTTGGGTGTGAAGCCTGAGACTCTCTCGGCTCTGCGTTCCCTCAGCCGTCTGTCAATGGTGGTGGCCTTCTGCATCAAGGCATTAAGTGTAAGTGGTAATTCTCCTCGGGCTAATTCGTCCTTCAGGGCCTCAGAAAGACCTAGGCGGAACTGATTCCTGAGAGTGATATCATTCCATTCAGTCTCCCGGGCCCAGCGAGTGTATTCCGCAATAAAGTTTTCTACAGGTCGTTTCCCTTGTTTAAGGCTGCGTATAGCGGTCTCAGCGGTCAGCTGTTTACTATGGTCCTCGTAGAGAAGGGCCATTTTTTCAAGGAACAGAGGAAAGGATTCCAGGACTGGGTCTTCTTTTTCTAAATAAGTATTGGCCCATGCTCTGGGCTCCCCCCTGAGGTATGAGATCATGGTAAGTACTTTTGATCTGTCAGTTGGGTATGTCCGGGGCTGCATCTCAAACATTAATTTGCATGCGTTCAGGAAATCCCTGAACTGTCTTCAGTCACCCGAGAATAACTCAGGTGGGCTTACTTTGGGTTCAGGTCCATCACCGCGGTGTCCTGGCCCCTGAGTGACAAGTTGCCGTAGTGCCTGGTTTTCTAGCTGGAGATGTTGTACAGTCACATTGAGGGTCTCCACCCTCTTAAAGAGGGTGACGAGGTGACCTGCAACCTCCGCTGGATCCATCTGGGTTCCACTAATATGTAACGCACCTAGTTGATCAGTTAGGATCTCAACTGCGGAAGCAATGGACATCCACTATTATCCCACCACCCTTGTGTTTGGCTGTGGGATTCGCGGTTACTCAGTATGTACCCCAGGCGTCACTCTCAGTCTTAGGCGGAGAGTTTGGGGTAACAAAATCATTTACCGCTATCCATCTAATTAGTTTTACTGATGGTAAGGAGGGACTCTCAGAATTACAGGAGTCACGAGTTAGTATAAGCTTGTGCAACGTTCAGAGTTAGCATCTAATATGCAATAGCTTCAGAGTTAGTATATAGCATGTCCTCAGTTTAGTATATAGTATGCCATAGGTTCAGAGTTAGTATAGCATGTCCATAGTTTAGTATACACTATGCAGTAGGTTCAGAGTTAGTATAGCATGTCCACAGTTTGATATATATTATGCAGTAGGTTCAGAGTTTTTATAGCATGTCCACAGTTTGATATATACTATGCAGTAGGTTCAGAGTTAGTATAGCATGTCCACAGTTTGATATATACTATGCAGTAGGTTCAGAGTTAGTATAGCATGTCCACAGTTTGATATATACTATACAGAAGGTTCAGAGTTTGTATAGCATGTCCACAGTTTGGTATATACTATGCAGTAGGTTCAGAGTTAGTATAGCATGTCCACAGTTTGGTATACACTATGCAGTAGGTTCAGAGTTAGTATAGCATGTCCACAGTTTGGTATACACTATGCAGTAGGTTCACTCTGTGTTCCAGGACATTAATCAGAGCAGGTAACAGGCATATACAGACGTGGACAAAATTGTTGGTACCCTTTGGTCAATGAAAGAAAAAGTCACAATGGTCACAGAAATAACTTTAATCTGACAAAAGTAATAATAAATTAAAATTCTATAAATGTTAACCAATGAAAGTCAGACATTGTTTTTCAACCATGCTTCAACAGAATTATGTAAAAAAATAAACTCATGAAACAGGCATGGACAAAAATGATGGTACCCCTAGAAAACACAGAACATAATGTGACCAAAGGGACATGTTAATTCAAGGTGTGTCCACTAATTAGCATCACAGGTGTCTACAACCTTGTAATCAGCCATTGGGCCTATATATATGGCTCCAGGTAATCACTGTGTTGTTTGGTGATATGGTGTGTACCACACTCGACATGGACCAGAGGAAGCAAAGGAAAGAGCTGTCTCAAGAGATCAGAAAGAAAATTATAGACAAGCATGTTAAAGGTAAAGGCTATAAGACCATCTCCAAGCAACTAGATGTTCCTGTGAGTACAGTTGCACATATTATTCATAAGTTTAAGATCCATGGGACTGTAGCCAACCTCCCTGGACGTGGCCGCAGGAGGAAAATTGATGACAAATCTAAGAGACGGATAATCCGAATGGTAACAAAAGAGCCTAGAAAGACTTCTAAAGAGATTCAAGGTGAACTTCATGCTCAAGGAACATCAGTGTCAGATCGCACCATCCGTCGTTGTTTGAGCCAAAGTGGACTACATGGGAGACGACCAAGGAGGACACCATTGTTGAAAACGAATCATAAAAAAGCAAGACTGGAATATGCCAAACTACATGTTGACAAGCCACAAAGCTTCTGGGAGAATGTCCTGTGGACAGATGAGACAAAAATCGAAGTTTTTGCCAAGGCACATCAGCTGTATGTTCACAGACGAAAAAATGAAGCATATCAAGAAAAGAACACTGTCCCTACTGTGAAACATGGAGGAGGCTCTGTTATGTTCTGGGGCTGCTTTGCTGCGTCTGGCACAGGGTGTCTTGAATCTGTGCAGGGTACAATGAAATCTCAAGACTATCAAGGAATTCTAGAGAGAAATGTACTAGCCAGTGTCAGAAAGCTTGGTCTCAGTCGCAGGTCATGGGTCTTGCAACAGGACAATGACCCAAAACACACCGCTAAAAACACCCAAGAATGGCTAAGAGGAAAAAATTGGACTATTCTAAAGTGGCCTTCTATGAGCCCTGACCTCAATCCTATTGAGCATCTTTGGAAGGAGCTGAAACATGCAGTCTGGAAAAGGCACCCTTCAAACCGGACACAACTGGAGCAGTTTGCTCATGAGGAGTGGGCCAAAATACCTGCTGAGAGGTGCAGATGTCTCATTGACAGTTACAGGAAGCGTTTGATTGCAGTGATTGCCTCAAAAGGTTGCGCAACAAAATATTAAGTTAGGGGTACCATCATTTTTGTCCATGCCTGTTTCATGAGTTTATTTTTTTACATAATTCTGTTGAAGCATGGTTGAAAAACAATGTCTGACTTTCATTGGTTAACATTTATAGAATTTTAATTTATTATTACTTTTGTCAGATTAAAGTTATTTCTGTGACCATTGTGACTTTTTCTTTCATTGACCAAAGGGTACCAACAATTTTGTCCACGTCTGTACTTGCGGTTAGTTGGTCCTGGCTAGAAAGCCAGTGGCAAGAAGGTAGACAGTCCTTCACGATGTAGTTAGGCATCCAGGTTTGGATATGTGGACAGAGTTTTAAGATACCATGGAGCTAGCAGGGTGCGCACTCCATTAGTGGAACACCCTGCTTAGCACCTGTCTTCAATTTAAGGGCTGAATGGTAAGTGGGCGGAGTCACAAAAGGCCCGGCGGCCACTGCGTTCCACGCTGGAGCGCAAGCCAGCGTAACAACACAGGCGGTCGCTGCGTTCCACGCTGGAACGCAAGCCAGCGTATCATCGCAGACGGCCGGTGCGTTCCACGCTGGAGCGCAAGCCAGCGTATCGTCACAGGGAGCCGCTGCAGTCCAGGCTGTATTGTTACACCAATCAGCATAACCTCCCTCCCAGACCCTCCCACCTCCTATAAAAAAGCAATGACGGCAGCCCTCTTAGATTCATTCTGAAGCTGCAGTGTTAGTTAGAGCAGGGAGAGTGCTGCTGCTGCTAAATTAATAGGGAAAGCGTTAGGTAGGCCAGTGTTCTGTGTCCACTCCAGTCCTCAAAGATTCATCTGCTGTAAGGACAGCATCCTGACAGCACCCCAAAAAGCTCTTTTTAGGGCTGGTACATCAGTCTGCTTTTATTTATTTTTTCTATATATATATTGTAGTTGCCTGCCCATGTGTGAGAGGCCACAGGCCCAAAGACTGTACAGTGTGCACACCACTCATAAAGGGGGGTACAGTACCTTGCAGATAAAAAAAAGTCATTACATTTTTCCTCTGTAATATAATTGAAGTTGACTGCCAGTGAGTGTCAGGCCCACTGACTGTACTGTGCCCACTGCCAGTGCCCACCACTCATATCGGGTGGCACAGTACCTTGCAGATAAAAAAGTCATTAAATTTTTCCTCTGTAATATAATTGCAGTTGCCTGCCAGTGAGTGTCAGGCCCACTGACTGTACTGTGCCCACTGCCCACCACTCATATAGGGTGGCACAGTACCTTGCAGATAAAAAAGTCATTTGATTTTTCCTCTGTAATATAATTGCAGTTGCCTGCCAGTGAGTGTCAGGCCCACAGATTGTACTGTGCCCACTGCCCACCACTCATATAGGGTGGCACAGTACCTTGCAGATAAAAAAGTTATTTATTTTTTCCTCTGTAATATAATTGCAGTTGCCTGCCAGTGAGTGTCAGGTCCACACACTGTACTGTGCCCACTGCCCACCACTCATATAGGGTGGCACAGTACCTTGCAGCTAAAAAAGTCATTTATTTTTTCCTCTGTAATATAATTGCAGTTGCCTGCCAGTAAGTGTCAGGCCCACTGACTGTACTGTGCCCACTGCCCACCACTCATATAGGGTGGCACAGTACCTTGCACGCAGCATAGTACCACTAATCTAAAAAAATGATAAGGCAGAGGCAGGCCACCCCGCAGAAGCCGTCGTGGTCATGGTGCTGTGATTTCCTTTGGCCCTAGAATAATGCCTAGTGTTCAGAGGCCACGTACCCTGAACTTGAAAAATTCTGAGGACATAGTTGACTGGCTTACACAGGACACCAAATCTTCTACAGCTTCCACTCGGAACCTTGATGCACCATCCTCCTCCAGCTCAGCTTCGGGCACCTCTCAAGTTATCACTCGCCCGCCTGCCGCCACCACCAACAATAGCACCACAGCCGCTTCACTTGATCTGTAAGAGGAGTTATTTACACATCAGTTGGAAGAAATGAGTGATGCGCAAATATTATTGCCAGAGGATGTAGATAACAGGGATATGTCTCAATCAGGCAGCATTAGGGTCCATTCACACGTCCGTTTTTTCTTTCCTGATCTGTTCCGTTTTTTCAGGAACAGATCAGGACCAGATCTGGACCCATTCATTTTCAATGGGTCCTGGAAAAAATCGGACAGCACAATGTGTGCTGTCCGTTTCCGTTGTTCCGTTCCGCATGTCCGTTTAAATATAAAACATGTCCTATTCTTGTCCTGAAAAATCGGATCCTGGTACAATACAAAGTCAATGGATCCGCAAAAAACGGATGACATTCGGATGTTATTCCGTATGTCATCCGTTTTTTGCGGATTCCGTTCCTGGAAACACATAACAAATTTTTTTTTTTTTTTTTTTTTTTCCAATTTTTTTTCAAAGAAATCCAAACAACTTTATTTGATTATTGAAATGTATACATGCTCCCGTTTTTTGCGGATCCGCAAAAAACGGATGACATACGGAAACATTTTCAGGAACAACGGATCCGCAAAAAACGGACCGTTTTTCAGGATGAAAAAAAACAGGACGTGTGAATGGACCCTTACACACATGGACGTACGGTGTGATGATGATGATGTTGTACCCGCTGCTGCTTCCTTTGCTGAGTTGCCAGATACAAGTGAAGCGGTTGATGATGACGATGTGTCCGTGGATGTCACGTGGGTGCCCGCTCGAAGAGAAGAAGAACAGGGGGAAAGTTCAGATGGGGAGGCAGAGAGGTGGAGGAGACGAGTTGGAAGCAGGCGGAGGTCGTCACAAGGAGCTAGTGGCACAGTCAGACAGCATGTATCGGCACCCGGGGTCAGCCAGACAGCACGCCAATCAACGCTGTTGCCACCACCAGAATGCCGTCATTGCAAAGCTCAGCAGTGTGGCATTTTTTTGTGTGTCTGCCTTTGACAACTGCTTTGCGAAGGCACATGATCTCACATCACAAACGCCTATGGTATCAACACATGAGTACAAGCAGCACACAAACTCAAAGCCACCATCCTCCTCCTGGTCCAGCATCTTCAGCCACGTCAACCACTGCTGTCCTCCTTGCCCCCTCTCAACCACCCGCCACTCCGCCTCTCGCCTTCAGCAGTTCCTGCTCATCTGCCCACAGTCAGGTGTCTGTCAAGAAAATGTTTGAGCGTAAGAAGCCAATGTCACAGAGTCACCCCCTTGCCCGGCGTCTGACAGATGGCTTGTCGTAACTCTTAGCCCGCCAGCTTTTACCATACAAGCTGGTGGAGTCTGAGGCCTTCAAAAAATGTGTAGCTATTGGGACACCGCAGTGGAAGGTACCCGGCCGAATTTTTTTTTTCACAAAAGGCAATCCCCAACCTGTACTCTATTGTGGAAAAGGAAGTCATGGCATGTCTGGCACACAGTGTTTGGGTATGGGTCTATCTGACCACTGATACCTGGTCTGCAAAGCACGGTCAGGGCAGTTATATCACGTACATTGCGCATTGGATAAAGCTGTTGACGGTTGCAAAGCATCGAATGCGTGGCTCTGCAGAGGAGTTGATGACACCACCACCACTTGCAGGCAGGCCTGCTGCCAACTCCTCTACGCCTCCTACGCCATCCTCTTCGCTAACCTCCTCAGCTAAGTCCTCTTCTGCTGCTGCGTCTTGCTCCACATCAACTGCACCCCCCCCCAGCTCCCCAGGGGCTATTCCACATCCCGGATATGACAGTGTCACGCCGTCTTGGGGTTGACTTGCCTGAAAGCAGAGAGTCACACCGGACCAGCACTCCTGTCCGCCCTGAACACACAGGTGGATCAGTGGCTGACCCTGCACCAACTGGAGATCGGCAAAGTAGTGTGTGACAATGGAAGAAATCTGTTGGCGGCATTGAATTTGGGCAAGTTGACACATGTGCCGTGCATGGCACATGTGTTGAATCTGATCGTACAACTCTTCGTGTATAAGTACCCAGGCTTACAGGACGTCCTCAAGCAGGCCAGGAAGGTGTGTGCCATTTCAGGCGTTCCTACACGGCCATGGCGCACTTTTCTCATATTCAGCGGTGAAACAACATGCCAGTGAGGCGCTTGATTTGCGACAGCCCGACACGTTGGAATTCAACACTCCTAATGTTCAACCGCCTGCTTCAACAAGAAAAAGCCGTCAACAAGTATTTGTAAGACAGGGGTGCTAGGACAGCCTCTGCGGAGCTGGGTATTTTTTTTCCAAGTTACTGGACGCTCATGAGCAATGCCTGTAGGCTCATGCGTCCTTTTGAGGAGATGACAAACCTAGTCAGTCGCACCGAAGGCACCATCAGCGACCTCATGCCATTTGTTTTCTTCCTGGAGCGTGCCCTGCGAAGAGTGCTGGATGAGGCCATAGATGAGCGTGAAGAGGAAGAGTTGTGGTCACCATCACCACCAGAAACAGCCTTATCATCATCGCTTGCTGGACCTGCGGCAACGCTGGAAGAGGAGTCTGAGGAAGAGGAGTCAGAGGAGGAATGTGGCTTTGAGGAGGAGGAAGACCAACCACAGCAGGCATCCCAGGGTGCTCATTGTCACCTATCTGGGACCCATGGTGTTGTACGTGGCTGGGAGGAAGAACAGACCTTCAATGAGATCAGTGAGGATGAAGAACGGGACATTAGTAGCTCGGCAACCAACCTTGTGCAAATGGGGTCTTTCATGCTGTCATGCCTGTTGAGCGACCCTCGTATAAAGAGGCTGAAGGAGAACGACCTGTACTGGGTGGCCACGCTACTAGATCCCCGGTATAAGCAGAAAGTGGCTGAAATGTTACTGAATTACCGGAAGTCGGAAAGGATGCAGCACTTCTAAAACAAGTTGAAAAGTATGCTTTACACAGCGTATAAGGGTGATGTCACAGCACAACGGGAATCTAACTGGGGAAGAGGTGAAAATAATCTTACAACAACCACGCCGGCAAGGACAGGACGCTTTACAGACGTGTTGTTGATGGAGGACATGCAGAGCTTTTTAAGTCCTACGCATCTCCACCCTCAGAGAATGACTAGACCGACAGGTAGCAGACTACCTCGCCTTAACTGCAGATATCGACACTCTGACGAGCGATGAACCCCTTGACTACTGGGTGTGCAGGCTTGACCTGCGGCCTGAGTTATCCTAATTTGCGATAGAACTTCTGGCCTGCCCCGCTTCAAGTGTCCTGCCAGAAAGGACCTTCAGCGCAGCAGGAGGTATTGTCACTGAGAAGAGAAGTTGCCTAGGTCAAAAAAATCTAGATTACCTCACCTTTATTAAAATGAATGAGGCATGGATCCCGAAGGGACTGACAGTGGGGGGTGCATTTGACTAAAAAGGCCTGATGAGATGCCTTGGGCTAAAAATGGTCCCCACGCTGCTGTATTTAATCTCTGCATGCCAGATTACTTGCGTGACTTCTCCGCCACCAACTAGGGTTCAAGCCGCAATGTTGTAGTACACTTTCTGCCTGGAAAATATCAATTTTTCCGGCCGCTGCTACAGCAGCAGCTGCAACAATACCTAATTTTTCAGGCATGTGTACATGCCTAATTTTTCTGGCCTCTGTGGCTGCAAAAAAAAAAAAAGGCACATACATGTGTCAATCCCCTTTCATGATCGTTACCTTGTTGTGGTGAAGGGGCTTGCGTATCACAATGAAGCGATCACCTCTAAGAGTGTGGTGGCAATGGTGGCACACCCCAGATGATAAGGTTGTTGCTTCATTGTGAACAGACCAAAAGTGATCGATCGGCTGGATAATTTTTCATAGAAAAAACATTCATTTTCTTTGTGATCATCTAAGGTGATCATTAAAGCCTACTGGGCCAACAATGGGCCCATACTGCAGAATCATTGTTTTCTGGGTCACTTAACTGTCACTGAACTACCTCAGCACGACCATAGGCTTTGAAAAACCGCCATCGCCTGCAATCTGCCGAACATGCGCACGAGCACAGTCATCGCTACACCAAGATTGACGCATAGAGGAATAAAATTTATGTCATGAGTGTGTCAACTATTGACAACTCTTTGCGGTTGTTTGCGGTGCGTTAAACGGGGAGTTTGGGCTGTCAGAGTTTGGTCTGTCACTGTGAAGTGGGCGTAACCCCAGGACGCAAGCATTTATCTGATGTGTGATGGGAGCGTCACATGGGTGCGCATGCACAGAATGCCTGATACAAATAGGTAATCTATTAGCCAAGTTACTAGAAGGCAACATAAGGCTGGGCTGTACTTCTATCCTGCCACTTCTTGGCATCTAATAGGTCTGCTTCCCGTGAATTTGCACCTGATTTCTGCTGCCTTCCTCTGGAAATGTAACCTGGATCCCTAGCAGCCAATTCCAACCTGCCTTGTAGCAGTCTCTGGTGAACACCTAGAGGTAACCTTAGATCTACTAACCGGAGTAGTGAAGGTAGATTTTGAGTTTGAGGGCCCAGGTTCAGGCGAATCTGAAGAAAGTCCAGTTTTATATGTCCACAATGTGTGACATATATGTAAATCCCTCTAAAAAAGTACCTTTGACCTATGACTTTGCCTAAAGGACCTCCTCCTGTACATCCAGTGCACTGGAAAAGTTATGGACTTGAAGAACATTCTTGGGTACCAGCTTGTACTGTACATGTGGATTGTCTGGCTTGCTCTTTTCATAAGAAATTTCCACTTACTGTAAATCTGGTCCTAGATGTAAGGGTCCCTCATAGAAAGGTAGTACTGGCAGTAAGCTACCTGTGCCTGGCGCCTGGCTGTTTTAGCAGGGTTGGTGTGCCAAGCCCTGACTGGTTAATCTGTGAGCCTGGACGCCAAAATAGTAAATTCCTGACTTGGCTTCTAATCCAAGAGCCTGATAGGGGATTGCTGGCTCCTGTTTTGAGCTCTGTGTTCAGTCAACTTTGTATTTGTGTTAGATCTTCCTGTGTACTTACCTTGGCTTGTTTCTGGATTAACCTCTTTTTTCTTCTGATTTGGCTGCTACTAACTTGCTGTCCTAGACTATGTGCCTTCTTTCTGGGGTGCCCATTGTCTGCTGATTTTGCTCCTACTGTCTCTTCTAGCTTTGATTCTGGTTTCTACTTTTTTCTTGCCACTCCTTGGCATTAAATACAACTGCTACCCATGAGCTTGCACCTGTTTTCTACCGCCTTACTCAGGTGTAACCCAGGTCCTTAGCAGCCAATTCCAGCCATTCAGACAAAAAAAAAAAAAAATGAGAAGAGAAATGTAATGTGCAATAGTATTCACTCCCTGAAAAGTTTGTGAAACCACCTTATGCTGTTATTATAGATAAAAATCTCTCAGTGTATGTAGCTTAGATATGACATGTAGACACTGGGACTTTTGACCATTCTTACAGGCATAACTGTTCTAACTAGTTAGATGGAGTGTGTTGGTGTATAACAGCTTCTCAATTGGATTGAGGTCTGGGCTTTGACATGTAAACGTTTCTTATTAAACTGCTCCAGTGAACCCGTGAAGCTTCAGCAGTATTTTTTTTGGGCATTGTCATGCTGGAAGATAAACCTCCATCCTAGTCTTAAATGACTGAATCAGGTTTTCTCGAGAATTGCTGTGTATGTTTTCATTCCTTTAATAAAAAGACAATAGATATAAGAATTAAAAAAATAATTGCCCTCTATTTTCTATCATTCTTCTTTCATTCAATCCTAACCACTTTTCCAGTCCCACCTGATGAAAAGCATCCTCATAGCATGATGCTGCCCCAACCATGCTTCGTTGTGGAATGGTGTTCTTGAGCTCATGGGATTTTCTTGATTTGCTCCATACATTGCTTCTCCTATGGTGGACAAAAAGTTCAATTTAAAATGTTTTTCGGAAATAAGGACATAATAACCTTTATTTATATAGCACTACCATGTCCCACAGCGCTTTACAATTTAGAGGGTTCATGTACAAAACAAAAGACTGGCTAGTAAACAACAGATTCACTAGGGGTGAGGGCCCTGCTCGCAAGAGAAAGTGGGGGTGACCCAAAAGATAAAGTTGATTGTTAAGTGGTCCAGCCTTCTGTGTACAGAAAGGAGTGGTGCAGGCCGGGCTCCATGAGCTAAAGAATAGGGGTTGGGGGGGAGTGAATGGTGAGGAGTCAGTTTAGGTAACATTATAAGCTTGCCTGAAAAGATGTGTTTTTAAGAGTACTTTCACACTAGTTTTATTCTGGCCACCTCTCGGCATGTTTGCCGTGCTGCCGCCGGAACTCCGTCCCGCCCCCATTATAGTCAATGCGGCCGACCGGTAGTCCGGGGGCGCGCGTGCTTTAGCGGCAGCACGGATGCAACAGGCTGTTCACCCGCCGGAACAGCCTGCCGGAGTTCCTTGCCGCTAGTGTAACAACACGGTATGCGCAGCAAGTAACCAAACTTTCCTTCTATTACAGGTAACACGTGCTGACTGTTTACTGTGCACCAATCAAGGTCTCCACATGCCCACAAGGACAAGACCAGCCCAGCACACGCTATGGGTAAGCACATTAACATTAACCCTTTCTGATCCATTACGACCCTTGCACATACCTAAGGGGGGTTTTCCATGACACCATGTCCCCCCTTTTGTATTTGCAAAAGGTTATCTCATGGTGTTATATTCCACCACTAACCACAGTACACACAATTAAGAGACAAAAGCACATTAGATTCGAATAAATTAGTTGTCTTTATTTTAGTTAAATAACATTGTTTTGGTAAAAATGTGGCCACAGTGTTTTACATTACCTCACTTAGACAAATTAAAATTAGTTAAACACAACTGAACTAAATTATTAAAACCATGACATTGTCTAAGACCTCAACTAGTCCGCTCAAGGAGCGACTATTACCCAATCGCCATCAGCAACAGCTAGATGGCTAAACCCCGCAGCCAATTCAATTAAATTTTGGAATCCGACATTAAAGATGTCTAAATCGATTTCCGACAAAGAGCTCTTATCCATGATATAGAGCCCGGAGAGAAAACCCTCTAATTCAGAATGTCTACAAGTGAGACCATTAGAATAGAGCATGACTTTTTCAAGGTGTTTGTTAATTCTCTTTTTTATTTTTTCCAGAAAACGCAAATGAGTCGACTGCCACTCCCATTTCGAAATTATGTCAGAATATGCCAACATAGTTGAAGGCAAAATCCTTTGAAGAACTTTCAACCTACAGGTATAATCATCAATCAAAAGATGGGTCTTTACAATGCCTAAGTCTCTGTATCCTACATGCAGGATTAATAAAACTGGGGGAGGCCAGATTTTCTTAAAATGGGTACACAAATTAACAACATCACGAAGTCTAATGTCAGGAATACCTTTCCAGAAGATATTTATGTTCTTACCGAAACTGAGGTTATCAGATTTAAACCTCAACCTCGAGCGGTTACAGGCTTCGGATACCAGTTCTGACCCCAAAATCAAAATGTTCTTGACATCTGAAACAAAGTAATCAGTTTTTTAATAGTTTGAATCTGTCAGAATTCCATCTGCCCAATCTCTTTATGATGTTAGCTTGAAGACCCAGGTTGTTTGCATAGGTCGCAGGGCCTATGCAGAAAGAATGGAACGATATCTTGACGTCCCTTAGATTGAAATGAGAGACTTGCATTTATCCAACTTGTAATTTAATCTAGTTAGAGGGGAATGGTGAACATGCTTGAACAATGGCCCTGCAGAACCAGACCGAAAATTTAACCAGTTTTTCATAGCCAAAACCGGGCAAATATCAGTGTCTTAAATTCTTATCAGAGATACCCAAGTTCCGCGACCAGCTTGATCGGTTTTAGATTTCTTTATAAATATGCAGACTTTGATATTGTATAATTTAATATCAGATAAATACAAAGGGGCTTCTGCATTTCTTTTGGCAGCTGCAAATTCAGAGACACAAAGGGCCCCAAAAAATGCCACTATAAAAACTTTGCTAAAAACAGAAGACTCGTAAGGAGATGAACACACACAAGGTAAGTACGGTAATTTACAAATCTTCTAAGGTAAACAGGACATAAAGGTATTGTTCTATCTTTAATTGAGGCCAACTTGTCAGCACCATTAATGAACTGTTTAACACAAAAAATAGCACAAAATGGGGGTAAATTCAGGAATTTTTGAAAATACGAAACGCCTGCCAAAATTTTTGGGACATATCTCCCAGACTTACCAGACTTAATAAGGTCTAATACGAAATGAATACAAGGAGAAGGATTAAAATCCCATGCCTCGTAATTGTTGACCCTGCAAAAAGTCGCCCAACATCTCCATGTGGCCAAATACGCGGCCCAAATATTAGTTGCGAGTGCGTTTCTTAAAAAAGCTGAAGATCAGGAAAGAATTAGGTCCCACAATTCCGGTGGACACGGGATCCCCTCCAAATCTGCTTCCGGGATTAGTTTCCTGAATATCTGGAATTCCTGCCCAGATAAAGAGTTGCCAATTACATTCTGCTTACCTTCCACATATTTAGTCTTAAGTCAAATATTGTTTTCCAAGTATAACAAAACTATAAATCTCATAGTTGTCGTTACTTCGAAGGATTTTGCAGACAAATAATTAATAGAAAAAACTACACCCTTATTGTCAGACAGTAAGAGAATACGCTTGTTTTTGAAAGAATCTCTCCAGATATGCAAGGAAACCAACACCGGGAGCAGTTCAAGGAAGTTAATATTTTTCATAAAAGGTGTGTCCTGCCAAGTGCTAGGCCAGGTTTCAGCAGACCACTGCATGTTAAAAAATGCACCGTATCCCACTGAAGCAGCCACATCGGTGAATAACATCAAGGAATCTGAATCAACAAACGCCTCTTGCCAAATGGAACATCCATTGTAATTTTCCAGGAAATGTAACCAGATACGGATGTCATCTTGTAAACCTGCCGTAAGCCTAATATCATCATGCAATCTCTTTTTTCCTGCAATGGATGCGTAAAGACGCTTGGACAATACTCTACCCAAGGGGATAACTGTAGAGATGAAATTCAACGATCCAAGCGCAGATTGCAGAATCTTTAGAGTAGTCTTTTTACAATGTAACAGGAAAGTTTTTTTTTTTTGAAGAGACAATTTTTTCGGCCGGGATCTTGAACAGCATGTTGACAGAATCAATTTCAATGCCCAAAAATTTTATAAAAGTGGTAGGGAGGACGTTTTTTTCCTCGGCTAAAGGAACATTGAAATAGGTAGTAATATGCCTAAATGTCTGCAATAAATTAGTGCAATCATTAGGCATTGCCAATGAATAAAAAGTCATCCAAATAATGCAATGTGTAACCTCCCCTATAATGCGTCTGTAGCATCCATTGCAGGAAAGTAGAGAAAGCCTCAAAATATTGACAAGACAGGGAGAAACCCATAGGTAACGCCATATCGTAGTAATACCGACCATCCAAATAAAATCCTAATGAGTTATAACCCAACGGATTTATTGGGAGCAACCTAAACGCAGATTTGATGTCCACCTTAGCAAGCAACGCGTTTGGTCCTGCTTTCCTTAACAAAGACAAAGCCTGATCAAAAGACGCGTAGTGGACTGAAGCTGCGTGCCCATCAATGGAATCATTGAGGGAAGCATTATTTGGAAAGGATAAGTTGTGGATTAAGTAGAAGCTACCCAGCTCTTTTTTGGGAACATCCTAAAGTTACTGAAAGGGGGAGAAGAGAAGGGGCCTGCTATTCTATGTTCCGCAATTTCTTTATTAATTTTTTCCAAGACGAGAGCTATATTAATATTAACCGAAACAGCATTTTTGACTATAGTACAACCAGAACCCTTAAATTCCGATACATAGAAACCAGCAGAAAAACCTTTAGTTAGAAGAAGGGCCTTCTACCTGTCTGGAAAGAATTTTATACACTGAATTAATCTTTCCAGATTCAGTGGAGTTACCTGTTTTATTGCTGTATTTATTGTTACCAATTTTTTTGAAGCATTTCAAAAAGAGCACAGAAAGAGCATTCATGCCTGTATTTACAATTTCCTTGCCACTTGCAAGAGGATTCATTAAATGCAAAACAGAAGCCTTTTCTAGGAGATTGGAGGCGAAAATTATGAGAGCATTTTGGCAGCCTAAGATTAAGCCACAATCCAACGTCTTTGAAACCCCATCTAAGGTCAGGGTAAACCGACAGTTTTTGATGGAAAGACTCGTCGTAATTAAACCAAGCGGAACTTCCTATATGCCTCCAAAATAGATTCCAGGTGATGAAATAGACCACTGCAGAGAGATGTTTCTCAACCTAGTACTGCGACATAAATACAAAAAGCCTAGATCCAGGCAAAAATGCTCTTCTGAGTGCTTCCTTTCTTTTTTTCGTCCTCCTCTTTCTTATCCTTAGCAGAGGTCAAGAGAGACAATAAATCTATATATTCACGGTTCCATATTTTTTCCTTTGTACTCGCAGATAAATGAAAACCTAGTGGAGACATGTCGCAAGGCAAAGTCTCCTTGAAAGAAATGTCTTTAACACCACTATTACCATCAGTACAAGAGAATTTTTTTTATCTCTAGCATTCCTATGTTGCTCCGTGATGATCTGACTGTCGAAAGCAGCAGATTCAACAGGGGGGGACCAAGGTACGTCTAACCCCTGCACCGTGTCCCTCCGCTCCAAAAAAGACAGAAAATCCCGGAACAACTGAATGTTAGGATTAGATGTAAGCACATAAATGTCCTCAGTAACAGTAGCAGGGACAGGGATAGCAGAGGTAAAATTGTTACCCAGAGAAATTTTGCCAGTGGATAAATCTGAATCCTCCAAGTGCATGCTGAGCTTGGTTGAGAGATGAAGGGGGCGCAAGTAGAAGACGTTGGTAAGGCAGAGGAGAGATGAAAGGGCTGATGGCTCTCAGGCTATGAGCTGAGCGCTGTGATTGGCCAGCACTGCAGCATGGGAGAAGGAGGCACCGGCAGGTTCCCCTGGGTGGAGCCTAACTATGAAGATACCGGAGGCTATAACGAGAGAACGGAGCGGCGCCCAGGTATAACAGTAAGTGCAGGGGGGTCCCTGGGCGCCACTCTACATGTCTGTATAGTTCGTTTAGAAGTTTTATTCTGGTGAAAGGTCCTCTTTAAATCTAGTAAAAAACTACCATCTGGCCTGCCTTGGGTTCAGACGTTTAGCCGACTGCAGGTAGGCCCGATTTTTGTGATCAGTAATCATCGTAACGGGATGAATCGCTCCTTCCAACCAATGACGCCACTCTTCAAAAGCCAATTTAATGACCAACAATTCTCTATTACCTACATCATGGATGTCAAACTCATGGCCCTCCAGATGTTGCAAAACTACAACTCCCATCATTCCCTGATAGCTGTAGTATGCCCAGGCATGATGGGAGTTGTAGTTTTGCAACAGCTGGAGGGCCACGAGTTTAACATCCCTGACCTACATCATAATTTCTTTCTGCAGAAGAGAGTTTTTTTTAGAGAAAAAAGCACAAGGGTGCCATTTGCTATGAGAAGAACCCTGAAACAAGACTGCCCTGACCCCTACCTCTGAAGCGTCAACTTCTACAATAAATGGTTGTGACACATCAGGTTGCACCAGAATAGGAGCAGAAGCAAAACATTCCTTTATTGCTGAAAAAGCATGCAATGCTTCTTCAGACCAGACTGAGAAATCTGCGTCTTTCTTATTCATATCAGTTAATGGTTTAACAACAGTTGAGTAATTCAAGATAAATTTACAGTAGTAGTTGGTGAACCCCAAAAATCGCATGAGTGCCTTCAGATGTTCGGGTAGATCCCAGTCCAACACAGCACAGACTTTTTCCGGATCCATACGAAAACCCGAAGATGAGAGTAGGTACCCCAGGAATTGCACTTCAGGGACTGCAAATACACACTTCTCCATTTTGGTATACAATTTATTCTCTCTTAGGATCTGTAAGACCTGTCTCATGTGATCCTTATGCATCTCCATATCAGGGGAATAAATTAAAATATAATTCAGATAAACCACCACAAACCTGCCCACCAGATGATGAAAGATGTCATTAATGAAGTGTTGAAAAACCGCAGGAGCATTGGATAAACCAAAAGGCATGACCAGATTCTCCAAATGACCCTCAGGAGTATTAAAGGCCTTTTTCCATTCGTCCCCTTCCTTGACTCTTATCAGATTATATGCCCCCCTCAAATCCAACTTAGAGAACACCTTGGCGCCGACAATCTGATTGAATAAATCTGGGATCAAAGGAAAGGGGATAGGGATCACGGCTAGTGATGCGATTAAGCTCACGGAAGTCCAAACATGGCCTAAGAGTTCCACCCTTTTTTTTAACAAAGAAGAACACCGCCACCATTGGTGATTTGGATGGTCTAATATGACCTTTATCCAAACTTTCGGTGATATACTCTGGCATGGCTACTCTTTCGGGTTCAGAAGGATTATACAACCGAGACTTTGGGAATCTAGGTCCAGGAATAAGGTGGACAGGGCAATCATACTCCCGATGAGAAGGCAACTCCTGGTCTCCACCCTTAGAGAATACCTCAGAAATATCCGAAAGAAAAGGAGGTAACATTTTAGTAGTTACAACAGAAAGCAACGTGCTAAGACAGTTCTCAAGGCAGAAATCACTCCAATCGAGAATAACCTAACACCAGAGGATCAGGCAAACCCTTCAGCACAAAATATGAAATTGATTCAATATGGGAATATCCCACCTTTAGGCGAATGTCCTGCACCATTTGAGACAGACACTTTTGAGAGAGAGGGGCGGAATTAGTCGTAAGCACAGAAATATTTTTGTCTAATGCAGTTGTTGTCAAACCATGCATACGGACAAACTGGCCATCCACTAGGTTGACCCCTGCCCCACTGTCAATAAATACTTCCATTTCCACAGTTTTGGAATCTAGTGCCACCTTGGCAGGCAGGAGAAATCGTGTACTACCGGTTAAAGACAAAAGTACATTCTCAACTTCCCCATCCACACTACCAAGAGTGAGAAGAGGACTAGACACATTAGGACTTTTTTTTCCCTTTTCACCTTGATGTTTAACATAAGGACATACGTTAATAAAATGTCCTCCTTGACCACAGAAAAAGCAAAGTCTTTTC
This sequence comes from Bufo gargarizans, assembly GCF_014858855.1. Taxonomy (NCBI): domain Eukaryota; kingdom Metazoa; phylum Chordata; class Amphibia; order Anura; family Bufonidae; genus Bufo; species Bufo gargarizans. The sequence goes on from NC_058081.1 coordinate 546,437,283, forward strand.
TTAACCCTAAAGTTTTTATCACCTGGCCCAGGTGTGACCTGACCCAATTGCATTGGCTCACCAGACACAAGCTAGAGTGTCTCTTTACCCAGAGAGTCAGAAGAGACCGCTTCCATGTATGATAATACGTCCCAAGCGAGAGGAACTTTAGATCTCTCCCTCAGGCGTCTATCAATACGCACCGCCAGAGACATGGCGGCCTCCAATGACTCTGGATTTGCGTGAAATGCCAAGGCGTCCTTCAGGCTCTCAGATAGTCCTTAACAAAATTGACTACAGAGAGCTGGATCATTCTGCAATAGAGCAAGGACACTAGTACGGTGGCCAAATATGCAGTGGGTCAGGATAGATGTGTATAAGTCTATGAATTGTTCGTGATTCCAATTGCAATGTGCGCAGGGTACTGTTGCAGGGCCCTTTAAGATGTTATAACTTATGTACCAGGTAAGGAATGCCAGAGGGGGATAATGTCTCTGTGTAGTAGGTATGGTGTCAACGGTGTCTCCTACCTTGGTACGGCTGGACTCCTGGATCCTGGCTCAGTTGCAATAAAATGAGTGTTGTTAATAGGAGTACTTGAGGAACTTTGGTAGCAGTAAATGAGATCCAGACTGGAGATATAAACCAACTTGTCTTTACTGAATAGCAGCATTAATCCACACGAGTTACAGCAGTAGTCTTTTAGGTCCCAGCAGGTATTGGCCATGTATGGCAGGGATCAATATCTCTTCTGCAGCTATACTATGTGCCTGGAGAATCTGGCAGGTATTTATCTTCTGCTCTGTCTGTCTTCTGCTTGGTATGGGCTTGACTAACTGAGGAGGAATTTGGCTTCTCCCGGACTCTGGTTATGTACTCACAGCTTGGCTCACAGGGAATGCTTCTTCCTGGAGGCTGGAGGTGGCTGCTTGCTTGACAACCAGCTGAGGCTGATGGCTCAGGCTGGGAAGGTTCTGTGGTCTCAACCGAGACAGGGTCCTGACTTGGGATCCCTATTTTCTGAGAGCTCCTACTAACACAGCCTTCCCCTAGTCGGGGTGGCTGGTACGCTACACTAGAACTTCCTTTTCCTCCCCATGAGACAGCCCACTTCTGCTCACAGAGGGGGAAAGCTAAAACTGGAATGAACTATTCCAGTCTAGCAATACTAAACTGGCTATTTGAAGAAATTGTATATATAGTGGCTCACCCTTCCTGTTATCACAGACAGGTGCTCTCACTATGCTGTGGTTCACCCCAACCACAATTTAAATATGGAAAAATAGTAATGTATAGTGGGCACTCAATATCAGGTACTACACATTGGGTACAACATATTTATTATTTTAATACTTCATCAATAATCCACCAAGTTAATATATTCACAACATAGCAATCAATTACATAGCATGCAATAAAGGTATTCAATAAACGTAAAAATAATTATTCCCAATTATTATATAAGACAATGTAAACTAATCCCTAAAAATTCCTTAAAACTCATAAAAGTTCCTGGAGGTTAGAGAAATTTTATATATATGATGGTTAGTAGTTGGTTAATGTATCACGCATTATTCCACAAAATGAGATGAGAATGTGTATGGAGTAGAATAGAAAATGACTGAAATCGCAGAATAATCGTAGAAATATATTGAAGAGTGAGGATGGACAATTTTGAGATGTATCATCACTATACATAACTAAACTGGCTATGTTTCTGATCACACATTGCTGCCACCTGCTGGTGTACAGGGAAATTACAGCTGAATATATGAAACAGGCCTAGAAGATACTGGGGAAATTAAATGATGAGAATGGAATGAGAGGCATGAACTGATATGGATAAACTGAGCTAACATCATTCTGGGTTTAAGTAGGTTCATTCATCTTAAGAGCTATAACCTTGCTGACATGTATCTGGGTCTGATAATCAGAATAAAGTTTAATCTCTGGAAAAGAACCAAAAAATAAAAATAAATAAATAAAAAAATTAAAAAAATTAAAAAAAAGAAGAGCTAGGATGCAGTCAGAAATATAATTTGCACGATTCCCTGAACCGAACAAAGATGACACTTCCCCAAGAAAACCTATCCAGGAGAGCAACCTTAGGTTCAGGGCAGGCCTGGTTCCCGCTGCTGGAACCCACCACCTGTGGTCTATGAAACTGTGCAACGGCCGTCACAGGTTAAGGGGAAGGGAAAACACCAAATACACACCACAACGAAAAGACAACAATCTAGGCCTCAAAAGCTAAGGAAGAGGGATGGTGACCTCCTAGTAATCCCTAGGTCTTTCCCTAACAGTATGAGCAGATCCTTATAGTGGAAATACTCATACACTGGATACCTAAGGCCCTGCTAAAACTGACGAGCCCTAGGATAGGTAGCAGGGGATGATACAGCTGGTTCCTTCCAGAATTAAGGAACATGCGTCTCCCTGAGGCCTAGAAACAGCACACTCCAGATAATAAGAAACAGTGAATGCAACAAGTACTTAGCTTAGAGATGTATGGAGAAGCAGGAGATCCAAGACAAACCAGCACTAGCAACTCCAAGGAGAAACTATCAACCGCATGGTCAGCAGTGTGAGGCGGATCTAAATAGAGCCTCATCACTGATAACGAGCGGCACCTGAGGAGAGGTGAGATCCTGCCAAACAACAACATACATAGAGGAAAACAAAGAGACCTGTCAGATAGTCTGCACGCAAGTCTATCCGATCTTCTGACCTCTCTCACAGGAGGGAAAGTGTACCTTCTTCTCTTTAATTGTGTGGCGGTAGTACCTCATTCTTGCTTTAAGTTTCTGTCTTGTTTCTCCAACATAGAGGCCCCCAATACGACGTTTAGCAGGGATAAATTGGGAACTTAATGTCGCCCTGGAAAAAAACTAAAAGTAACCCCATATTGTAGGTTGGTTCAAACTGACCAAAGTAGGTGGGGCTCTGATGACCTTTTTCAACTCTCTCAAATATTTTTGAGTTGGGTCTCCCTCCATTTTGATGTAGTATCGTGTGTCTGTGAGTTGTAGGTATTCTTCTTTTTCATAGTCCAATGTGTTCAAAAGGACTATAGCACCACCTTTATCTGTAGATTTAATGGTGATTCCTTGGTTGTTTTTTTAGCACAATCTGCTGCCCAGAAACAATCATTGGTGGTGCCTGCACGAACGACTTTGCTCGTTCATTGAGTGAGTGGCGGCACATTTAGATTGGCAGATCTATCGGAAGCAAGCTTCGCAGGAACGGCTGTTCCTGATAATCAGTCAAAAAAATCGGGTAGTCTAAAATCCACTTTAAGGGTTGTATTACACGCGCAGATTAAGCAGATGAGAATGTTGATCTTAGATCATTGCCAGAACTGAGAGCGCGAGTAGGGTGGTAAACAGAAATGAGGGAGATGTATGAAGGTGCAGCACTGTGGATTGCTTTGTGGATGAGAAGTTTGAACTGTATTCTGTGGTGGATGGGCAACCAGTGGAGTGACTGGAACAGGCTAGAAGCATCAGTGTAGCGGCTGGATAGAAAGATAGATAGATAGATAGATAGATAGATAGATAGATGAGTCTGGCTACAGCATATAGGACAGACTGAAGGGGGGAGAGTTTAGTGAGAGGAACACCAATTAGTAATGAATTACAGTAGTCAAGATGAGAGTGAATCAAAGCAACAGCAAGAGTTTTGACTGTTTCCACCGTGAGACAAAAAAAACAAAAAACATTTTAGTAAGTGCCCATAGCCTGCCTCCCTAAGCTAAAGATTCATACTTGTCTGCTCCCTGACACTCTGGTCCTCCTTTCTGCCTTCACTGCATCCATGTTCTGCTCCTCGCACTGTTAACTTCTGGCACAGCATGGACATGGTCACAATCTCTATTACATCCAGTAACTGTCTTCAGCGGTGAAGTGCTGCTTATGGGCACCTCACCACTGAAACCAGCAGGATGTCAACAGGGTGAGGAGTAGAACATGGACGCAGTGAAGACAGCGTGAAAGGACCAGAATGGAAAGTATGAATCTTCAGCTTAGGGGGGGCAGGCTGTGGACACTTAATAAAATGTCCTTATTCCCAGAGAACTCCAGAGAACCTTGCAGTGTGCCACATTATGTTGGCAAATTCGAAATGTGTTTCCTTATGTTTTTCTTTAAAGATTCTCTGTCGCATGATCAACCTCATTAAACCAGACATACTTTCTGGCAGGGCTCATCATGCTGATTAAAACAATATCTTTCTGCTGTCTGTATGCTAAATACCGGCAGAGATATCTGTGTTTTATTCATATGCAAATGACATTTTTTTCTGGCCAGTCTTCCATAAAGCACCACTCCCACTCCATCTAATGTACGGCTTACAGTGATCCTATATCTTCTTGATCTACGCTGTGGATCTTTGGAGAGTCTTCTGTGTTATTGTGGATGTCTTATTAATACTCTCCTTGCCCGATCTGAGTGGGTGGACTTCTCTTGTTAGGTGTGTAGTTGTGGGGTGTTTGATACATCTGACACACCCTGATAAATCACCACAACTTTATCTCTGACCTGTTTCGACAGTTCCCAAGCGAGGATGAAGTGGCAAGCATAATCCTGCTCATAATCCTGATCTAAATTTTCCCACAATTTTGTCTCAGACCTGTTTAGACAGTTCAGTGGTCTTCCTGTTGCTTGCCTTGTAGTATTGCAGACTCAGCCTTTCAGAACAGACGGATTCATACTCACATCGTGTGACTCTTTAATTGCACATGGGGAGCTTTATGTAACAAATTATGTGACTTTGGGAGTTAATTGGCTGAACCGGAACAGACCCTATATGGGGGTTTCAAAGCAAAGGGGGGTGAATACATATGCAATCACACTTATTCACTGACACCATTAGGTTTCCTGCCATGGACAGACAGCCACTGTCACTTTCATTTGCAGTGGTGTTCTGGGATTTGGGGATTTTCTGCCATTCTTCTCTGCAGATCCTCTCAAGCTCTGTCAGATTGAATGTGGACCATCGGTGGACAGCCATTTTCAGGTCTCTCCAGAGATGTTCGGTGGGTTCAAGTCTGGGCTCTGGTTGGGACACTCAAAGACATTCACAGAGTTTTCCCTAAGCCACTCATGTGTTGTCTTGGTTGTGTGTTTAGGATCATTGTCTTGTTGAAAGTTGAATCTTTGGCCCAGTCTGAGGTCTATAGCAGTCTGGATCAGATTTTCATTAAGAATATCTCTGTACTTTTCTCTATTCAGCATTCCGTCAACTCTTGCCTGTTTCCTTGTCCCAGCCGCTGAAAAACACCTAACAGCATGATGCTGCCACCACCAAGCTTCACTGTAGGGATGGTATTGGGCAGGTAATAATGTGCTCCACAATTTGTGACTTTTTGAGCTTCTCACCACTTTTCTAAAATGGTGAGAAAGGGGACAGGTCTTAGTGGGAGGGGCCAGCCTATCACGGCCTGCTGGATTTACTATAACTTATGTCAGAAACTGGTATAAGTTGTAGCTCAAGTCTATGGCAGCCTCTGGCTGGTGTAGATTTGAGTTTCTGGCGCAGGGAGTCCCAGAGCTGCACCTAATTTATTAAGAGGCATCTGACTTTTAATAAATTAGGTGCATCTTACTACAGTGCGCAGGGGATCAAGACTAGTGTATGGAAACAACAGTCTTGATAAATGTTCCCGAGTCAGTTTTTTTAAAAGTGCCCTCTCTCTCCATATATATATATATATATATATATATATGTATAAAGTTGCAAAAATCCACGGCACTCCTTAAAAGTGAAAAATGTGATATTTATTCACACATGTCATACAGCAACATTTCGGTTCTCTCTCAGAACCTTTCTCAAGCACATTTTTCACTTTTAAGGAGTGCCGTGGATTTTTGCAACATGTCCACCACCCAGAATCGAGGGGTTACCGCTGGCACCCACTTTTACAGTTGGCAAAGGAGTGCTGCCCTACTTTTATTATATAAAATGTAGGGATTTGCTCTGGTAGACAGGTTAGCGGACGCAGTATAGAGTCAAGGAACCAGGTTGCAAATCAACTTCAGTGTTTTATTCACACTTAGTTAAAACATCACAGTCTTGGTGCTTGTTCACACACAGCAAAGCATAACAATGGTCACCTGGAATCCTTGGTGTCAGTTCACACCCGGCTGAATGCTCAGACACAGACAAGTTCACTGGCAGGCTTCCAGGTGGCCTGCACGCCTGTTTGCAGTCCTCAGCATAGAGTACTTAACAGCTTTACTGTCAGATGGAGGATAATCCACCACACCTGATAAAGCTGACTGCTTTTTATAAGCCTCCCAAGACCCGGCCTGGAACGTGGGGAGATGCCACCCACCCAGCACTTTGGCTACTCCTAGTAAGAGCCATCCCGGATCGGCTTTACGGCCATACTAAACAGCTGAAGTGTCAGACTGCAAAGCAATAATGACACTTCAGGGGGAAAAAAACAGCTCTTACCTCACCGAGGCCAGGAACCTTGGTGACATGTACTGACTATCAATGATGGCCCCTTGTTCCTTCCTACAATATATATATATATATTATATTTACATATAACTAGTATTTATATGCTGCACCCTCGTATTTCACAGTAATTGATGGTTTTGCAAGCAGATATAATAGTAGTGTCCGCCCTGTTGTAAATAATGTCCCACTCAGTATGGGTATCTTTAACCTACTTTACAGACAGCTGGTAAATCTAGATTGTAAGTAGTTGGGTTCTGAGGTCAGTAACCAATAGGTAAGCAGAGGATAGCTATCCTAAGAGGGAAATTCTATTTAAGAATAAACATGCAATAGTGCATTAAAAATTACAACTCCTATGGCATGAGGATGTGCACAACATAACTCTGTATATTTACAAATGGTCCATAAGACTAATAGCGCCTTTTTGTTTATTTCATGTGCCAATTATTAAAATTTAACATTTATTAGATGCATTGTTAAAATAGACAAAATAAAGATATTTTAAAAATATCAGCTGTGTCACATGGTTGCTGTGTATTTTTTTCCACTACAGTAGAACTATTTACCTCAGTCTACTTTCACTAGCTAGGGGATAATGAGCCGGTACTGTGTGCTAGTTATCGGCTCACCATCCTTTAAACCTTTCACTACATCAATTATTTAAATCCGACGTGCTGCTCCATACCCTATGTGCACTAGCTGTACTAAAAAGCTCAAACACTGCCCCCTGACCTGTTTCACCAGTCAAACTGGTGTCTCCAGGGGATTGGGCAGAGTGTGTTTGAGAGGGGCGGGATGGCTCTATAAAGTCTATGCTAATGACATCACCGATGTCTCTAGCGTATCGCTAGTTTCCATATTCCCTTGTGGGCGTTAGTCCCGAGTTAAAAGGACTAATTGCAAGAATCCAGTCCTTGCCCCTCCTTCTATTACCTGACGTCCGCACTGTGTACACCCCCTTCCTTCCCTCTACACATTCCTGCGCATGAACCCGGACTTGGTTCTCACACCGCAAGCCCGTGTCTTCTGCGCATGTCAGAGGACTTAGGCTCTGCGCCTCACAATTCGCAGCACTGCGCAGGTCACGTGACTTAGTCTCTCTTCCCTACAGATCACCGATCTCACTTATATCCAGGGGCGTACCTAGAGCATTTGGCAGCCGGGGCGAACCCTTTGTTTGGCACCCCCCCCCCCCCCAAGAAAGTAAGAAAACATGCACAAACTTTTTTCAATGTTTTCAATAATATTTATTACAAAACATTCAGACATCCGCATGTGTTTTGCGGATCCGATCCATGTATCAGTGGATCCGTAAAAATCATACGGACCTCTGAATGGAGCCTTACAGGGGGGTGATCAATGACAGGGGGGTGATCAGGGAGTCTATATGGGGTGATCAGTGGTTCATAAGGGGCATCTCCTCTCCTACATAGCGCCACATACCTCTTACATCCAGTGATGTCACCTTTGATGTAGACGTTCTCTTTCCTCATCTTCTCCATTCAGACCAGACCGCCATGATGATTTTTCTGCCATCTCCCGTCTCTGCAGAGATTGAGAAACAGACATTAGTTTCATGCCACCCCCAATACTATACTGCAGAAACAGTCCCCCTGGGAATACTACTATAGTGCCCTAGTAATCATGTTCCTCATAGCCCCCAGTAGTAGTAAAGCTCCCCATAATACCCCCTAGTGGTACTAATTTTCCCTATAATATGACAGTACATGAAATACCCCCACTTAGTGCCCGCAGTTGAGCTAATGTCCCCATAATGTATGCCAGTATAAAATACCCCTATATAGTGCCCTAGTAAATGCCCTCATACTGCTCCTCTCCCCCTTCCCCATAGTGTCCCCCATAATATGCCAGTAAAAAAATGCCCCTTAGTGCCCCCAGCAGATGCCCCTATAGTGCTCCTCCCCCACAATGTGCCAGTAAAAAAATGCCCCTTCTTAGTGCCACCATATGCCTCAATAGTGCTCCACTCCCCCATAGTGCCGCTCTCCCCTATAGTGCCTCCCATAATGTGCCAGTAAAAAATGCCCCCTTAGTGCCACCAAATGCCAGTGCCCCCCATAATGTTCCAATACAAAAGACCACTTTAGAGCCCCCACTTCCCCATAGTGCCCCCAAATAATGCCCCTATAGTAACACCAGATGCCCCATAGCGCTGCTCTCCCCTATAGTGCCCCCCAGAATGTGCCAATAATTAAAAAAAAGCCCACAGATACCCCCATAGTGCTCCTCTCCCCCATGGTGCCCCCCCCCATAATGTGCCAGTAAGAAATGCCCCCATAGTGCCAGCTCCCCCCCCCCCATAGTGCCAGCTCCCCCCCATAGTGCCAGCTCCCCCCCCATAGTGCCAGCCCCCCCCCATAGTGCCAGCCCCCCTATAGTGCCAGCTCCCCCTATAGTGCCAGCTCCCCCTATAGTGCCAGCTCCCCCCCCCCATAGTGCCAGATCTCCCCCATAGTGCCAGCTCCCTCTATAGTGTCAGCTCCCCCTATAGTGCCAGCTGTCCCTATAGTGCCCCCCCATAGTGCCAGATCTCCCCCCATAGTGCCAGCTCCCCCTATAGTGCCAGATCTCCCCCCATAGTGCCAGATCTCCCCCCATAGTTCCAGATCTCCCCCCATAGTTCCAGATCTCCCCCCATAGTGCCAGATCTCCCCCCATAGTGCCAGCTCCCTCTATAGTGTCAGCTCCCCCTATAGTGCCAGCTGTCCCTATAGTGCCCCCCATAGTGCCAGATCTCCCCCCATAGTGCCAGATCTCCCCCCATAGTGCCAGCTCTCCCCCCATAGTGCCAGATCTCCCCCCATAGTTCCAGATCTCCCCCCATAGTGCCAGATCTCCCCCCATAGTGCCAGCTCCCTCTATAGTGCCAGCTCCCCCTATAGTGCCAGATCTCCCCCCATAGTGCCAGCTGCCCCATAGTGCCAGATCTCCCCCCATAGTGCCAGATCTCCCCCCATAGTGCCAGATCTCCCCCCATAGTGCCAGCTCCCCCTATAGTGCCCCCCCATAGTGCCCCTCCATAGTGCCAGGCCCACCCCCCAAAGAGGAAAAAAAACCAAAAAAACAAATACTTACCTCCATCAGCTCAGCAGCGATGCAAGCCTTTTCCAGCCTGTGTCCCTGCTGTGTGCTGCCGGAGTCAGGCGTCGCGATGATAATGACATCATCGCGCTGCCTGAGCCGGCCTCTGATAGGCTGCAGGCATTAGTGCCTGCGGCCTATCAGAAGAACAGGGGAGGGACACGCCTCTCCCTCCCCTGCCCCACAGCTCACAGCCGCAATTACATCCAGGGCCGCGCCGCCTGTGGCGATCGGCGGTGCGGCCCTGAAGAATAAAAAATATAATTTTTTTTTTAAAGACAGGCGGCCTGGCACCCCCCTTGTGAGTGGCACCCGGGGTGGCCCGCCCCCCCCCCCCCCCCCTTGGTACGCCACTGCTTATATCTCAGGACTTAGTCTCTTCTTCATTAAAGAGCTTTGTTCATTAGCGCATGCCCAAGTACTTCTGTTTTCTTCCCTTTATTTCAGATAGATTATTCATCTATACATTTTAGATTGTTTATTTCTTATGATCATTATTTTTCTTTTTAAATTATCATTAATTTATTGACCATGCAGTGTGCCAATATCCAACTATACAAAAGTTAGGAAGTAGAATATTCAAATATCATGATTTCTTTATTTATTATTTAAATTTTTATATCCGCCATGATTCAATCATGTTAGTGATATTTGTCATTTAGCTCTAGTTTCATCATGCTTGATGTTCTTTCTCACTATTTCATCATGTTTGTAAATTATTATAGATACTCTTGATTGCGTTCCTTCATCATGAATTCTCAAATTTTTTGTTTCAATAATAAATATGCTATTAATCATGATTCTTATCTCAAGTCAATAAAAAGATGGCTTGTGATTTAACTAATATTCCTAATTTTCTATATATTATTTTATCCCTATTTTATGTGATTTTTATACATTTTTAAGACTTTTATGGTTTTATTAGTAACATAGTAACATAGTACATAAGGCCGAAAAAAGACACCTGTCCATCCAGTTCGGCCTGTTATCCTGCAAGTTGATCCAGAGGAAGGCAAAAAAAAAACTGTGAGGTAGAAGCCAATTTTCCCCACTAGGGGAATAAAAAATTCCTTCCCGACTCCAATCAGGCAATCAGAATAACTCCCTGGATCAACGATCTCTCTCTAATAGCTATAGCCTGTAATATTATTACGCTCCAGAAATACATCCAGGCCCCTTAGTATTTTGGTTTGTCCTATACTGCAATTTCATAATAGCTATTCATGATCAAATAGATAGAAATATTATTGCATTTTTAGGTACTCCTGAGGGATGGGGGGGGGGAAGGAGTGGGAGGTATAAAAGGGGAAGGGGAGTTTTTCAAATTAATATACAAGGATAGATATTGATTAGAGCCTTCTTCCTGCCACATTATAGTCATCCTCTTTATTCATCTATAATAGTATTTCTGCCTTTCAATATCTCTTTTTGAGCCACTAGAGTCAGAGAACTGCCACATATGTAAATCCTTCATTGAGTCCCAATGGGGTTAGGATTTTCAGGCGATATATACATTTTGTTTCTTCTTGCTGTAACTTTTTATCAATATCTACTTGTCTTTGGTCCTATCTTCATTTTCTTTATACCCCAAAAGTTTTTTTGTATCTGACCTATGTTTATCCTGAATATGTCTTGCAAGGGCTGTATCCGAGTCTGTATTAATGCAACTTAGGTGTTTTGATATCCGTCTTCTTAGTTGTTGTATGGTTTTTCCTATATATAACTTAGGGCAGTGATGGCGAACCTATGGCACGGGTGCCAGAGGCGGCACTCAGAGCCCTCTCTGTGGGCACCCGCACTCTGGAAAAAGTCTGTGGTGTACAATATGCCTTAGACTTTTCCTGCCATTCATCAGCGCAGGCGCACTATGAACAGCACAGGCAGCGCACTGAATGTAGGCAGGATATTATAGCTAAATAATAAAGTACATAGAGGATATACTATATTGGACTGTAGTATTCATGTTAAATTGCTTTGTTGGCACTTTGCAATAAATAAGTGGGTTTTGGGTTGCAGTTTGGGCACTCGGTCTTTAAAAGGTTCGCCATCACTGACTTAGGGCATCCATATTCAATAGCATAGATCACTCCTGTGGATTTACAATTAATATACTCCTTAATTTGATACTTCTTATTGTCCACTAGATTAGTGAACTCTTTTTTAGGTACCATCTTGTTGCAAAATATACAGTCTCCACAGGGGTAAGAGCCCCTTGTCAATAGCCATGTTGTTCTGCTTCGCGATATTGAACACTAGTCAGTCTAACAATAATTCAGAAGTCAAGAAACGGGAGACATCAGATCTGTATGTATTCTTTGTTCTGAATAACTTTGTAAAACATGAGCACAAACAAAACATATGTATCAGCACATTAAACATTATACGACAGCCTCACTCCATCAGTGAGAGTACTCACGGACAATTCCACCATAAGTCCAGGAATAGCTCAGAGCTCCACTGAATGCTGCTTGCCAGATCCAGAAGCTGTCACAAAATAGAGGATAGAAAGTTCCAGGTTAAACGTTACTGTCTCTTTCTCTGAATATTACCACTTCCTGTCAAGTCCTGGCATAATAATAACTAACTCTGACCACTAGATGGCAGAAACGTCAAATTAACATCACAGTATAATCTATAACAGTACATTGCATACATTTACTATAACAATATGGGCAGAACAGATGTAGTTTTTGGTTCTTTTTTTGTTTAATCTCTTTTTATTGTATCAAGATTATAAGGTATACCGAAGTCATTTCAGTGAGCAGCATGTACAATACTCATACATCAATCACATATATCAACAAGTCAATAAACAAAGGTTAATGTTATGCATGAGCATACCCTTAAGTAATCTATGACCAATGTATCAAATCGAAGTGGTAAAGTTGCTAGAACCTAAAAACAACATTAATTTAAATAGTAACTAACTAGGAGCTTGTATCAAATACTTAATATGTTGTGAGGCTATAGAAAATACGATCTTCACGATTTTCAAATAATCACCAACGTGAACTTGGTCTTGTTCATTATTATGTTAGTACGTAATTTTTTGTCTAAAACGTTTGCTATATCTGTATATATTGTTGATATATTTATCCCACATTCCCCTTTTGTTGCTGTGTGTTCCGCCAAGGTTGCCAAGTTCTAAGGTACCTGGCCCTGTTACCATCTTCCCATCCTGCTAATTCCTCCATTCTGTTCACCTACTGCATCTTTCCTACCCACATGTCTAATGTGCAATGAGCAACTTTGCCGCAGCAATCATATGTGTTATAAGATCATGTTTGGATGGTCTAAAGGATTGGAGAGGTAACCACAAGAGAACCAGATCAGGGGTTAAAGTAATGGAAGATGAGCAGATGTTGTTAATGGATTTTTCTATTTCTTTCCAGTAATCAATGATCAATGGACATGTCCACCAAATGTCCACCATGGTACCTTTATCTTTTTTGCACCTCCAGCAATCATCATTTGGCAATAGGCTAATTGAATGGAGGGGGTCAGGTGTTTTGTACCATCTAGTAGTTTTATAGGAATTTTCCTGGAAACTAATACATTTAGAGAAACCACATGCATTAGACTGAATGTATTTTATCTCTGCTTCTGTCAAGATCATCTCCAGTTCCTTCTACCAATATCCCAAATAATAGGGTTTGGGGTGGGTCTGGCTTTTTAGAAGATTAGTATATATCAGAGAAATAGCTTTTTGGGGTGGTTCTGTGCATATGGTAAGATTTTCCAACCAAGATGGATCAGGCAAAAGATTGGAGGTCTTCTCTTTAAACTTGTCACAAGTTTGTGAAAAGTCTAAGCTGCGAATGGTCGAGGGGCTTCCCAACTTCAAGCTGTTGAAAATCTCAGATAAAGTTAACGAGGATGAAGACTTAATGCCCTCTCCTATTCTTATATTGCATAGCTTGTGCCACCAGCTCACTACCATTGGTAATTTGTGATCTAAAAAGTTGGGAATGACACTCATGGGTGCCAGTTTGGAAAGGAAACCTTTGCATTGTGGTAAAAAGGAAGATCTCCGACATACTTTAATCATACCCTTTTTTATGTCACTTAGTGTATTTTAATAGAAAAAGTAGTAGGGCACACCTACACTTGGTTTCACATGGAGGGATATTTAAACAATATATTTATTTGGTAAAACATTCAGAATGAGTTTGTGAATATAAAAATCTATGATTAAAATACACATATAAAAAACATATATCACATAGAAGGTATAGTCTTTATATATCTTTGCTATATATAAGTGGTGATCCCAATAAAGTGACTCTGTGCAAATAACGTCCGTCCGGTGGCCTCACTAACCCAACTAGTATCGAGGTGAGACGTGCATAAGTTTATGCTGATAGTCTTATAGAGTCCTCAATTAGATCAGTTATGCTTGCTCAGTTGGATCGGTTACTTTTGTGATCGTCTGTAATGTATTGTGTGGTATCTCGGATATCGCTGCTTGCATATACATTCAGCGCTAGTTTACTCACTGTTCTGCTGAACTTGCCGGCTTTACTGCTCATATCGTGGCGTCCCATGTGTAGCTCGGTTGTTGTAGACAGTGGTCTGGCTTCCAGGAATATTGTCCACGGGTTTAGGGATCCTCGGTAACTAACTGCGGATATGCCATACCAGTGACTCCCTGGTGGTATTCAGTGGAAGGACCACTGAGAAAGGAGTCTTAGTTAACTCCGAAACGCGTATGGTAATATGATAAACATTCTCATGAAATAAACTACAGGACCGAAAATTGAAGCGCTTCAAGTAACGAACAGGGAGAGGGATCAGTAACGCGATTTACAAGGGAAACGCCGAAAATTTACATCTCCAGTGAAACCTGGGCTTGCGCTAAACTGATTACATGCACAAGAATACCACCAGGGAGTCACTGGTACGGCATAGCCGCAGTTAGTTACTGAGGATCCCTAAACCCGTGGACAATATTCCTGGAAGCCAGACCACTGTCTACAACAACCGAGCTACACGTGGGACGCCACGATATACGCAGTAAAGCCGGCAAGTTCAGCAGAACAGTGAGTAAACTAGCGCTGAATGTATATGCAAGCAGCGATATACGATATACCACACAATACATTACAGATGATCACAAAAGTAACCGATCCAACTGAGCAAGCATAACTGATCTAATTGAGGACTCTATAAGACTATCAGCATAAACTTATGCATGTCTCACCTCGATACTAGTTGGGTTAGTGAGGCCACCGGACGGACGTTATTTGCACCGAGTCACTTCATTGGGATCACCACTTATATATAGCAAAGATATATAAAGACTATACCTTCTATGTGATATGTTTTTTATATGTGTATTTTAAACATAGATTTTTATATTCACAAACTCATTCTGAATGTTTTAACAAATAAATATTGTTTAAATATCCCTCCATGTGAAACCAAGTGTAGGTGTGCCCTACTACTTTTTCTATTTTATATACCTTTTAGAAGATTGGGTGTAGGTGCACCCATTTCATACGTTGATTAGTAGGTGAGCCATCTCTATCAATAATCTGTGCTTAGTGTATTTTGTTGGGTTGGCAGCGGATTTTGTGTCCATAGTATAGTATGTAAGTTTCGTCCCATTAGGTGTCTCTCTATGTCTAGATATGGTGCCGTTAGGTTATTGTTGGCTATTAACAACCATCTAGCTAATTGTATGGATTGGTGGTATAAAGCAAGATCTGGTAATGATATCCCTCCTTTGTTTTTTTTGGGATGAGCAATCAGTGGGCTAGTCCGGGTCTCCTTGCCTTCCAGAGAAATGAGATAAATAAGCTTCTGAGGTGGGAAAAGTAAGTTGAGGGGATTATGATTGGTAGTCTTTGCATTATATATAGAATTTGTGGAAGCACATAAGTGGATAGTAGATTTTTCCTCCCAAACCACGACATAAAGGGAGTGTGAATATTATTCAGGAAAGCTTTATTGCCTTATAGAATTTTTGGTATAAGTGGGGTGTAGTTGAGTCTAAAGAGATGAGTTGGATCTGTGAGAATCTGGATACCTAGGTATTTTAGGGCTTTAGAAGGCCATTTAAAGGGAGAGGACGCTTTGAGGTCCTGAAGGAGGTGTATGGGTATATTGATATTCAGTATTTCAGATATGAAAAAGTTGATTTTAAAATTGGATCCCTTTCCATAATGTTCTAGAATCTGCATGATGACCGGGAAGGCTTCAACAGGGTTAGAGACTAATAGTAATATGTCATCCGCAAAAGCCACGGTCTTATGTGTGTATCTTCCCAAGGATATTCCTTGAATCGCATCTGACTGTCTGATTTTTAATAAGAGCATTTCCAGACACAAAATAAATAGAGTGTGGGAAAGCGGGCAGCCCTGCCTTGGGCCATTTTTGATGAGAAACTCTTCTGATAGGGAACCATTTACTATGACTTGTGCTGACGGTTGTGTGTATAAAGAAAATACTGCATTGATGAACTGTTGTGGATAATTGAATTTTTTCATAGTCTCAATCATAAACTCCCAGTTCACTCGGTCAAGCGCTTTTTCTGCGTCGGTTCCTAAGAGAAATAGAGGGATTTTCCCTTGCTTTGCAGCATGGATTGCATGTATTATTCTCCATACATTGTGTTTGCCCCAGGAACAAATCCCACCTGTTCCGGACCTATTAACTTGTTTAGAAGTGGGGCCATTCTTTATGCTAATTTATGGTAATTTTGACCACCATTTGAGACCACATTTGAGTAATGATATGGGCCTATAGCTTCCACATTCTTCAGGGTCTTTACCTTCTTTATGGATGATCGTGATATGAGCTCTTAGAGCTTGAGGGGGAAGTGAAGTGCCTTTAAGAAGAGCATTGCATAGTTCTAAAAAGTGTGGCATTAGCTGTTTCCTGATTTTTTTGTAGTAAATAATTGGTAGTCCATCTGGACCTGGGCTCTTCCCTGATGGGATGGAGTTAAGAACTTTTTCTAATTCAGTAATTGTGACTGGCGTTAGCAATTGTTCTTGCTCTTCCTCTGATAGCATGGGAGAGTTAATGTTATGGAGGAAAGAGGAGATTACTGAAGGTGTTTTGTCTATGTGATCTTGTTTACTTTGCTTTTGTGTTGGGAGATTGTAAAGGTTGGCATAGTATGTCTGGAAAGCTTAAACTATAGGGGTTGTATTGACCCTTTGTGACAACATTGTGTACGCAGTCTAGTGCAATGAGGAATGCTCAGAACTGTATATCGGCGAAACAAAACAACAACTACATCAGCGTATGGCTCAGCATAGAAGAGCCAAAACCTCTGGTCAAGATTCAGCCATGTACTTACATCTAAAAGAAACAGGTCACACCTTTGAAGACAGTCAAGTACGTGTTTTGGATAAGGAGGCCGATTGGTACAAACGAGGTGTGAAGCAGGCCATCTACGTAAAAATGGAGACGCCAAGCTTAAATAGAGGCGGGGGGGTTAGACATCTATTGTCTGCCACATACAATGCTGTCTTGAGACCTTTTTCTGGGAAGTCTTTATCACCTACTGACTCCAATTACGATAATGGAATCAACACCTTTGACCCCATGCTGGGTATAATGACCTCTGACCCCATGCTGGGTATAATTACCAGATGTTCATTCAGTTACATATTTATTCCCAGAGAATTCTTGTACAGTCACTCAGAAATGAGAAAGCTTGTTGGAAGAATGAGTGAAACGTTTTCAAGAAATCTACAGTACGTCCAGTTGCCTTGATTTATTCTTTACAGATATACCATGACCTGGATAAATTAGAACCTTCACAGACATATGACCCTTTGTGAGTCTTGTGTTTTGATCACCAAGACGAAAGTCTTCATCCTTCTTTAAGGATTTAGCAGCCTTAATATTGAGAAGGTCTTTGACATGTATGAGTAAGGTTAAAGCAGCCCAGTGGGTTTCTGTTTGTGCAGTTTTATGGAATTTTTCCTGTGTTTGAATCTGGGCCATAAGTGAATTAAGTTCTTTCATGTATTGTTTTTTAATATGCGATCCTAGAGCGATAAGTTCACCCCTAATGTATGCCTTGTGTGCTTCCCAGATCAAAGGCATAAATACGTCTGGTGTGGCATTGGGGTCGAAGTATTCCTCAAATTTTTTGCTTAATTTTTGTACATGAGTTGGGGATTCCAAGATGGTATTATTAAGTCTCCATGTCCATGTTTTGGGAGGAAGACATTTTAGAGACAGTGACATCGTAATTGGGGCATTATCTGAGATTACTATATTTCCAATGTCCACTCTGTGAACGGATTGTATGTGGGATTCTAATATGAACATGTAATCCATACAGTGATATGTATTATGAACATTGGAGAAATATGTGAAATCTTTTGCTGTAGGGTGTGTGAGTCTCCACACGTCAGTTGAGTGGGCATACACAATTGCCATTGTAAGTTTTAGCATTTGTCTTTTTGAAAATCTACCCGTCTTATGTTCCAGTGGGTCAAAGGAGATATTGAGGTCTCCTCCCACTATTATTACACCTTCTGCATATCTCTCAGTTTTTTAAGAGCTTCAAGGATCCACAGGATTTGGTTCTTATTAGGTGCATACATATTTGCAATCGTGATTTTAGTGTTATAAACTAATCCTTGAATAATTAGTAGCTTACCTTCTGGGTCTATATATGATTTTGTAAGATGAAACAGTATAGAATCCCTAATAGCTATAGATACACCCTTTGAAGCTGATGAATGTGTTGAGTGAAACCACTGAGAGTATTGTAATGAGGGTAATTTTGTTATGTGGTTGTGGCAGAAATAAGTTTCTTGCCAAAGTATTATGTCAACTTTCTGTTTGTGTAAAAGACCAAGTACTTGTCTACATTTTTGTGGGATATTTAAACCATTAACGTTATGTGACCATATGTGGATATCAGACATGGCATTTCAGTGTTGTTTCCAACAATGTGACTATTTCACAAGCCCCGAGAAACAAGAACATATATACATGAAATGTAACTTCTGTGAATACATACAGTATTAATGGTACGTCCATCTCCCGGGACCAGGAGCAGAAGTGGACCACGTATGTAAGATGCCAGGAGGTTATTATCTGGAACAGGCCCAGGAAGGTAGACTGCACCTGTTGAGGGGAGAGAAAAGCCATTATTGGCTGGAAACTAGCTGCCTATTTCTTATAAATCAAAAAACTGTAGGAACAAATGTATAACAGGTTTCAATTCTATTTAAACTGAACAGAATTATATTGATGTGAATAAGTGATGTGAAGGTAACTTAAACTTGAGGATCAATCTTCTCTCAGTTTCACATTAAGTGCATATTGATCTCCTAGTATTCGTCCTATTGGATAGGAGTGTCTGTATTGGGTATATTCGCTCACATAAGGACTAAATGAAACATAGTGAGTTTTCCATACCCTTAACCTGAGATCTTGTGTGTTACCCGGTGTAGGTCAAGGTAGCCACTGCAAGCTATGTCATTTACATTTGAGTGTTTCACTTGTATTCGTGAAAGATACACACAGGATCTTCCCCCTACCTGTTTTTGTGCAATGCTCAGCCGAACTCCTCTGTCAGTTCCTGTGCCAACTATTTGTCTCCTCACTGCCTGCTGCTACTCAGTAAAGCCTTCAGCCCTGAGTCTGTGCAGCTGAAGGAGTTAATGTTTTTCCTCAAGAATCCAGGGAGAGGGCAATAAGCAGCAGCCGGAAGTGCAGAGGGGCGTGGCCAGCACAGTGATGCCTCATATACAGACTCATATCTGATCTCTCAGGCTTGTGCATAAAACATCATCAGAGCAGGGAGAGAAGCTGACATCACAGGTCATGTGACCCTCAGTAAAATCTGAGTAAGGAGCAACTGGAGATAAAGTGAATTGTAAAGTTCTTACATTTCCCTAGTTAGAAACATACAAAGAACACAAAAATAACTCAGACAACCACTTTAATGTACTAAAGGGGGCTATTGGTTTGTTGTATTCTCCCCTATGTTCTCTAATTCTTCAAGTATTTGTATCGCTTCCTCCTCCCTTCTACTTAGTTCATCACCATCTCTCTCTTTATTTTTATATTTCTTGTGTAACACTAGTTTTCTAGCAAATAAATTCACATCTTTGACCCAGGTGAAACAGTCAAAGTAAGGTGCTGGTGTGAAGGATAAACCTTTTCGTATGACAGTTTCATGTTCTGGTCTTAAAGTGACTTTGGATAAATGAATTATCTGTATTCCCATATCTTGTTGATCAGCAGATACAGTGCTTTGCAAAAGTATTCACCCCCTTGACTTTTTTCATATTTTGTTACATTACAGCCTTAAGTTCAGTGTTTTTTTAATATGAATTTTATGTGATGGATCATAACACAATAGACTAAGTTGGTGAAGTGAAATGAGAAAAGAATATAAATGAAACTATTGTTTAGAAATAAAAAACAGAAAATTGGCATGTGCGTATGTATTCACCCTCTTTGTTAGGAAGTCCATAAAAAGCTCTGGTGCAACCAATTACCTTCAGAAGTCACATAATTAGTGAAATAATGTCCACCTATGTGCAATCTAAGTGTCACATGATCTGCCATTACATATACACACCTTTTTTGAAAGGCCCCAGAGGCTGTAACACCTAAGCAAGAGGCATCACTAACCAAACACTGCCATGAAGACCAAGGAACTCTCCAAACAAGTAAGGGACAATGTTGTTGAGAAGTATAAGTCAGGGTTAGCAGGGCCGGACTGGGGATAAAAACCAGCCCTGGAAAAAGTTGCACACCAGCCCCACAGCGTTGCGTCATTATTTACTTGTTTATAAAAGGGGAAAGCATTCATTTTAAAACACGTGTGTAAACACGAATATGAACTTTGCCCCACAATAGCTCTTTTGTAGAACCCCATTGTTCATATTACCATTTTACTGGCTAGGGCAGCGCTAAATCCCAGCCATCAGTGCCGTTGACGTCACCGGGGTTCCTGGCAGCCCCATGGAGAGCCCCGGCACGTCACCAGATCTTCAAAAAATGCCTTTGCCCTGCGCGATTTAGCGCAGGGCAAAGGAGAGCATCGGAGCATGAACTGCTCCGATGCTCAAGTCAGAAGGCCTGTCTGGGTGAAAATGGAGGGATGTCCGGGTTCAGCTCTGAACCCGAACAACCCCTTTAATTTATACTCAGATATAGTCCTCCTGTAAGTACCTGGCCTTCCCCCTCTGTCCTCCTCTTCCTCACCCCCTTCCCCTTCTGTCCCCCTTGAATGTATGTCAGCAGCAGCACCAGGAGAAGGACTGGAGCTGCAGGCTGCACAGGGACAAGTGAGTGACTGGCAACCCCTTCCTGCTGTCACAGAGTTGCTGGGTTCTCCTGGAAAAGTTGTTGAAGTGCAGCTGCCTGGAGGTGGTGGGCTCCAAGCTTCTCACAGCCACTCTGTCCATCATGCATGGAGTTTCAGCTGCCTGGAAGTGACCTCCAGGCTTCTATGTAGGAAGGCACAGTAGACTGCTGGGAGCTGCCTGTGTGGAGGCTGAGCAGCCTGCTGGATGCAGAGAGCTGTGTGATCACTGACCCCTCCTGTACAGAGAGCAGCAAGGGACTCTCCAGGAGTGGCATCGGCTGGGCAGATCCGCTTCTAGGATGTGGGCTCCATGGGCACTCTGTAACCCTCACATGCTTCTTTATACATCACAGCAAGGAGATTGGGGCAGTTGACAGCAGGGCTCTGGCTGGAGGTAGCACTTTGTGAAAGGTTGTCACACAGGTTGTCAGGGGCTGGGAGTGGAGAACATCTTGGTGTGTAACCTGGTGTCACTGTGCTGTACAAAGGATCTGCTGGGCATGGTGCCTCCACAGAGGGCAGGGAATCAGATTGACTGAGGAGGGCTTGTACTTTGGAGAAGAATATGTGGCTTCATGTGACAGAGCAGAGGAATCGCACAGAAGAGTGTGTGGATGAGGATACATCGTGTCTCCAGGAGCTCTGCCGCTGACATCTCCAAGTGACAGACACTGCTGGACCCCCCTGGCACCCTGCACACAGAGCCTTCCTGTATGTATGGCTGGTGCCAACTTGTGATCAGATCTGACAGTCTGAAGCCAGGAAGCGCTGCCACCCTGTCCCCAGGTCTGCTCTGTGCATGCACCCAGAGCCCTCTGTGCCCACGCCGGTGATGCCATGTCCCGCAACCATAGTGGAGGTGATGTGGGAGGCTCTGGGCTCTGGATAAAAAGCAGCTCTGGAGGTAAAGGCAGGGGCAGGGACCGTTACTACGGCACGAAAGATGTGGAGTCGGGGCAACAGGGTGCTGTTGAACTCCAGTAGAGGGGATGGGCTGCTTCTCCTGGGCACCGGTGACACTGGCAGGGGCAGCGGTGTGGGACCAGGAGGGGGCTTGCAGGAGAGCCGCCGTGGGAAGCAGGGAGCTTGCATGAGCTTATTGGGGAAGCCGCTGTCGTACAACAGCAGCCAGAGCTGCCGGAGGAACGTGAAGTACCGGAGGCTGCATAACTACCTGTGCAACGTGCTGGAGAGACCCCAGGGCTGGGCATTTGTCTACCACGTCTTTGTGAGTACCGGACACCGTGCTGCTGTGTATAATGCACCGCCACTCGCCACATGTGGGCATGGCCCTGACATCAAATACATCAGGGAAAGCTATACTGTGCATTTATAATGTGTGCAGGGTGCCAGGGGGGTCCAGCAGTGTCTGTCACTTGGAGATGTCAGCGGCAGAGCTCCTGGAGACACGACGTATCCTCATCCACACACTCTTCTGTGCGATTCCTCTGCTCTGTCACATGAAGCCACATATTCTTCTCCAAAGTACAAGCCCTCCTCAGTCAATCTGATTATCTGCCCCCTGTGGAGGCACCATGCCCAGCAGATCCTTTGTACAGCACATTGACACCAGGTTACACACCAAGATGTTCTCCACTCCCAGCCCCTGACAACCTGTGTGACAACCTTTCACAAAGTGCTACCTCCAGCCAGAGCCCTGCTGTCAACTGCCCCAATCTCCTTGCTGTGATGCATAAAGAAGCATGTGAGGGTACAGAGTGCCCATGGAGCCCAGATCCTAGAAGCTGATTTGCCCAGCCGATGCCACTCCTGGAGATTACTGTAAACTGGAGACTGTATGTAAACTAATAGTATACACTACATAACCCTGGCAGCCTGCACAGTCACATGTGGGCACAGCCCTGGCATCCAATACATATCACAGAGAGCTATACTGTGCATTATAAGCTATACTGCACAGTATAGCTCTCTGTGATATACCATATTTTTCGCCGTATAAGACGCACTGGCCTATAAGACGCACCTAGGTTTTTGAGGAGGAAAATAAGAAAAAAAATATTTTGAACCAAAAGGTGTGCTTTTGGTGGGTTTTGAACTAATTGTGGTCTGTGGATGGCACTATTACTGGGGGCATCTGTGGCTGACGGACATTGTTATGGGGGGGATCTGTGGCTGACGGACACTGTTATGGGGGGATCTGTGGGTGACGCACTGTTATGGGGATCTGTGGGTGACGCACTGTTATGGGGGATCTGTGGGTGACGCACTGTTATGGGGGATCTGTGGGTGACGCACTGTTATGGGGGATCTGTGGGTGACGCACTGTTATGGGGGATCTGTGGGTGACGCACTGTTATGGGGGATCTGTGGGTGACGCACTGTTATGGGGGATCTGTGGGTGACACACTGTTATGGGGGATCTGTGGGTGACACTTATGGGGGTCTCTGTGTATGACAGTTATGGGGGGGATCTGTGGATGACACATATATAGCATCTTATGCTATGTGTCATCCACAGATCCCCTCCATAAGTGTCCCTGCAGTGAATGACCCTCAATACAGGGCTGGGGGCCGGCATCTGGCTTTATAATGACAGCGGGGCCCGTGCAGTGACTATTCTACTACACAGGCCCCGCTCACTGTATAATCGTATGTCTAATAGTAAATAGTTATGTGCATAATCGCATAATGAGCGGAGTACTTACAACTACAAGCGCTCGCCGAGAGGAGGGAGGAGGCAGGAGGCAGGCCGGGAGGACAAGCGCTGGCAGCGTGAGTCATACGTCATGCGCCCACGCCGCCTGCTTCATTCATAAAGTGGGCGGCGCAGGCGCGTGACGTATGACTCACACACTGCCAGCGCCCGTCCTCCCAGCCTGCCTCCTCCCTCCTCTCGGCGAGCGTTTGTAGTTGTAAGTACTCTGCAAAAAATTTGCGCCAAAAATTCGCACAAAAATTTGCGCAAAAAAATCGCGCGGAAATTCGCACGAAAATTCGCAAATCGCAAAATAAGCTGCATTCGCCGTGCAGGCTGTCAGGGTTATGTAGTGTATATTAGTGTACATACAGTCTTAAAATTTATAGGACTGTATGTAAATAATATACACTACATAACCCTGACAGCCTGCACAGTCACATGTAGGCACAGCCTGGCCCCTTCTTACCCCCAGTATTTGCGGCTCCTCAAGTCCTCTCAGGGCTGTTTGCATCGGTCATGACGGCGGGCGGCAGACACAGGGGTCGGGCTCTGCTTCCGGTCTGCAGCCTGGGCCCGGCATATTGAATGTGGAGGTGAGGCCACTTGCAGGAAGTCAGAGAGGGGCAGCCACACACAGGACAGCAAGCCAGGAGGATCACGGGCTGCTGCTCACAGTGACACCAGGTGGTCGGAGGGAGAAGTGCCGCTCCCACGGAGGCCGGCTGCCGGCCTGCTCAGCTCCACCCACCGGCCACCACTACAGAGCTTTCAGATTCGGCCTGCCGGCCGCCGAAAAGGTGCAGACACATCGTAAAGCGGCCCCAGGGCCGGCGGCCTACCGGGAAATTTCCCGGTATCCCGGTGGGCCAGTCCGGCCCTGAGGGTTAGGTTATAAAAAAATATCCAAATCTTTGATGATCCCCAGGAACACCATCAAATCTATCATAACCAAATGGAAAGAACATGGCACAACAGCAAACCTACCAAGAGACGGCCGCTCACAAAAACTCACGGACCAGGCAAGGAGGGCATTAACCAGAGAGGCAGCACAGAGACCTAAGGTAACCCTGGAGGAGCTGCAGAGTTCCACAGCAGAGACTGGAGTATCTGTACATAGGACGACAATAAGCCGTACGCTCCATAGAGTTGGGCTTTATGGAAGAGTGGCCAGAAGAAAGCCATTACTTTCAGCTAAAAACAAAAAGGCACTTTGGGAGTTTGCAAAAAGGCATGTGGGAGACTTCCAAAATGTATGGAGGAATGTGCTCTGGTCTGATGAGGCTAAAATTGAACTTTTCGGCCATCAAAGAAAACGCTATGTCTAGTGCAATCCCAACACATCACATCACCCAAAGAACACCATCCCCACAGTGAAACATGGTGGTGGCAGCATCATGCTGTGAGGATGTTTTTCAGCAGCCGGGACTGGGAAACTGGTCAGAGTTGAGGGAATGATGGATGGTGCTAAATACACGGATATTCTTGAGCAAAACCTGTACCACTGCGTGATTTGAGGCTAGGACGGAGGATCACCTTCCAGAAGGACAATGAATTACCCCAAACACATTGTTAAAGCAACACTTGAGTGGTTTAAGGGTAAACATATAAATGTGCTGGAATGGCCTAGTCAAAGACCAGATCTCAATCCAATAGAAAATCTGTGGTCAGACTTAAAGATTGCTGTTCACAAGCGCAAACCATCCAACTTGAAGGAGCTGGAGCAGTTTTGCAAGGAGGAATGGGCGAATATTCCTGTGGTAAGATGTGACAAGCTCATAGAGACTTATCCAAAGCAACTTGGAGCTGTGATTGCTGCAAAAGGTGGCTCTACAAAGTATTGACTTTAGAGGGGTGAATAGTTATGCACATTGACCTTTTCTGTTATTTTGTCCTATTTGTTGTTTGCTTCACAATAAAAAATAAAAAAAAAACATCTTCTAAGTTGTGGGGATGTTCTGTAAATTAAATGATTCAAATCCTCAAACAATCCATGTTAATTCCAGGTTGCGAGGCACCAAAATACGAAAAAAGTCAAGGGGGTGAATACTTTTGGAAGGCACTGTAAATACATCTCGTCTCAAATTCCCTTTTGTCTCTAATATATTTACGGTGCTTTCTTTTTTGATTTCACTCTGTAAGTTTTCCATATTTTTTCTGAAGTCTTCTTTCTAGATTTCCAAACTCTGCTTGGGTACAGAAATTTGTATGTCTCTTTCTCCAACTGTGTGGAAACTTTGATTAATATTATTTTTTCGCAATCTAATAAATACGCCTGCATCTTCAGGGAGTTCTCTGTCAGAAATTTCTCCCAACCTTTCAAGAAATCAGGGTCTTCTTGATGTGAATTTGGTATTCTACGTATTCGCATGCCCCTATACACTATTCTCAAGACTCGTTACTTTCCAGACAGATCTTATATATCGCTTATATGTTTTGTTTATTTCTTTAAATGCCTGATTAATATCCAGAACATTTATTGGAAGATTTTCCTGAGAAAAAAAACGTATTTGCTTCTGGCAAAAAGATTTGTGTAGTAGGTTGACATGACAGGAATCCTGCCATACTCTAAATTGCTTGAGTAAGGCTACTTTCACACTAGCGGCAGCCTTTTCTGGCAGGTTGTTCCGGCGGATGAACAGCCTGCCGGATCTGTGCTGCTGCTAGTGCACGCATGCTGCCGGAGGTCCGCTCTTGCCCCATTGACTATAATGGGGGTGGGACGGAGTTCCTGTGGCAGGACGGCAAACATGCCGAGAGGCGGCCGGAAGAAATCTACGACATGTAGAAACTAGCCTCAAATACTCTTCTCTTTGTCTCAGTGGCTAAAGGTGGGCCACATTTTTCTCCTTATTTTTAGCTTTCTAAATACCAACTTGTTTGATGGCCTTTGTTACATGTAAAGGCTCCACTTTATTCTGTATATTTACCAATGGTCCATAAGACCAATAACGCCTTGTTTGTAAGGGGAGAACTGAGGGGACAACACTGTTGTAAGGGGAGCACTGAGGGGACAACACTGTTGTAAGGGGAGAACCGAGGGGACAACACTGTTGTAAGGGGAGCACTGAGGGGACAACACTGTTGTAAGGGGAGCACTGAGGGGACAACACTGTTGTAAGGGGAGCACTGAGGGGACAACACTGTTGTAAGGGGAGCACTGAGGGGATAACACTGTTGTAAGGGGAGCACTGAGGGGACAACACTGTTGTAAGGGGAGCACTGAGGGGACAACACTGTTGTAAGGGGAGCACTGAGGGGACAACACTGTTGTAAGGGGAGCACTGAGGGGACAACACTGTTGTAAGGGGAGCACTGAGGGGACAACACTGTTGTAAGGGGAGCACTGAGGGGACAACACTGTTGTAAGGGGAGCACTGAGGGGACAACACTGTTGTAAGGGGAGCACTGAGGGGACAACACTGTTGTAAGGGGAGCACTGAGGGGACAACACTGTTGTAAGGGGGGCACTGAGGGGACAACACTGTTGTAAGGGGAGCACTAAGGGGACAACACTGTTGTAAGGTGAGCACTAAGGGGAAAACATAAGGGGGCACTAAGGGGACAACACTGTTGTAAGGGGGGCACTAAGGGGACAACACTGTTGTAAGGGGGCACTGAGGGGACAACGCTGTTGTAAGGGGAGCACTTAGAAGGCATAACTACAGTGAGGGGGGACTAAGGGGGTCTAACTGCTATGTGTATGGGGCATAAAGGGGCTCTACTACTGAGTGGGGGGCAAAAAGCAGACTAAATAGGATTAGGCATGTATAGACAGAAATTGGGCAGTTAGAGGTGTGGCTTAATATAAAATTAAATAAAAAAACATTCTCCTCCCTGTTTGCTTTCTTTGAAAGTTAGGAGGCATGCAAGTACAGTATATGAATGATATATTAGGTAAATAAATAACGTGTGTATGTATATATATATATATTTATTATTTATTTATTTTTTCCTTTTTTTTTTCTTTAACTATATATACACACACACACACAAACACACACACAAACACACACACACACACACACGCCCTCTGCAGCAGCTTCTAATAACCCTATCGAGGAACCAAAGTAAGCAGCAGGAAGTGGTACTTTTTCACTTATGTACCGGTGGCCACCTATGACATCCGAACGATATCTCCCCTCCCCTCTGCCAGTGCAGCGGCACGTCAGCGCCATCTTTGACACTGGCATACTACCGGTAATAGGGCACGTTCATGTCCGCCATTTTGTTTTCAAAGAGAGGCTGCGATCGACTTCCGCTTTGTAATCTGACCCGTCTGTGTGATTGCCGTCGATATAAAATATAGATATATGCATATACAGTAACACATCTGTCACCTCCAGCGGACGGTTGGCGGCTATTAGGAATATGGAGAAGCTCGGAGACAATGATAACGAGACGGCAAATATGGAGGAGGAGGATGCAGATTCTTCCAGTAACAGTGCAGCTAAGCACAGCTGTCTGCTCCATCAGGTACCGCACTCAACAGATCCCGCAGTTCCCAACTTCGGTCACTGTGTGCCTGGCACATGCCACGGAGTGATCTAGGGCTGTGGTTTTATTTTCTTTTTTCACTAGGTATTTGTATTAAAAAGGTAATTTCATGTCTGATAATTTGTATAAAATGGCAAGATAAGGGCAAATGTTATAAAATGCCTGATAGGAGTTGCTGTAAGGCTTGGTACATGACTTGCAATGCAGAATGACAATTATTTTCTGACACATTTGTGTTGGCATGTGCCCCCTGCATCTGAGCGCTCAGTGACCACCTCGGTTCTCAGCCACATTTGGCACTGGCTGAAAGAAAATAACTTGTTGCCCCTAGCAACCAGTCAGAGCTCAGCTTTTATTTCTTAAACTGCTGTGGAAAAATGAAAGCTGCAATGTGATTGGTTGCTGTGGGTAACATGGCAGGTTTCACAGTTAGGCCTCATTCACACATCAGTGACATGACAGGGCTCTTTCAGACGATCGTAGTGTTTTGCGGTCCGCAAATTGCAGATCCACAAAGAAAAAAATAATAATTTGCGGACCGCACATAGCCAGAACTATGATAGAAATGGAGCGCAACTATGGATGCGGAAAGCACACTGTGTGCTGTCCGTATTTTTTGCGGAACGGATGCAGACCTATTCATATGGTTGTCTGAATAAGCCATTAGGGGGGATTTATCAAAACGATGCAAAGGAAAACAGACTTATTTGCCCATAGAACCCAACCAGATTGAGCTCTTCACCTCCCATAAAAAATGGAGTAAAAAATTATCAAAATGTTGCATACTCCAAAAATAATTCTACAGATCGTCCTACAAAAAAAAAGAGCCCTCACACAGCTCTGTAGACATAAAAATTAAAATGTTATGGTGGTCTAGGGTTGTTGCGGGTATCGAATTATCGATATCCAATCGGTACTTTTGTACCAGTATCGATTCGATACCAGGATTTGACATTTACAGTGCTGCCCAGAATTATTCATACCCCTGGCAAATTTTGACTTAAAGTTACTTTTATTCAACCAGCAAGTGCGGAAAATCTTGTATTTTTTGCTCAAATGTAAATAAAAGCTGAGAAATGTTTTTTTTTTTCCCCACAATAATGCCTCTTATTGTCTTTTGGGAGACACCTATGTCATTTCCCGTCAAAAAATTACTTACTGGTTAAATAAAAGTAACTTTAAGTTAAAATTTGCCAGGGGTATGAATAATTCTGGGCAGCACTGTACCTATAATAGGCTGCACTACTGCACAGCTTAGTATCACAGAACATGGCGTGCGCTGCTCTCAGCAGAACAGTGGAGAAGGAGTCTCTCTCCCTCCCCCTGCTGCCACCAATGAGAAGAGAGGGGCGGAGGAGGGGAGAGGCTGTGGCCACTGCGCCACCTATGATAACTAAACCACTAATGCAAATACAGGAGGCGTGTGTCGGCGGCAGAATCACATAGCTGGCACCTGACCTCTGTGATAGGGCGCTGCGATCCGTGGCAGTTAACCCCTCAGGTGCAGATCTGTGTGTGGGGCTTTATGGGGTATAAATCTGTGAGGGAGGGCCTGGAATCGACAAAATGTGACTGTGTTAGTACATTATTACAAGATTTGGGGCCCCACTTTTTATTTTCCCCAGGGCCACATTTTGTCTAAAACCGGCCCTGGGCCCACTGTACAGTGGCGTGCCAAGGGGGTGGGGGTGCGGTAGACCCCGGGTGCAGGCTGTCAGGGCAGTGCCGGCTGCTACGAGCGCTTCCATCTCATTGCTGGAGCACAGGGGAATCCTCTCCCTGCGCTCCTTCTCTCCTCCAGGCCCGGCCCAGCGGTGATGTTATGACGTGTGTCTCACTGCTGCGCCCGAGTGCAGGGAGATGCGCTGCAGTAAGTGAATGAAAGGACTGTGCTCCAGCAATGATAGCTATAGGGCCACTGGGGGGTCATTACACTATGAGGGGGCTATTATAGTGTATGAGTGCCCCTTACACAGTGTAGGGGTCTATTCACACGTTCGCAAGTGTTTTGCGGTCCGCAAATTGCTGATCTGCAAAACACGGACATCAGCCATGTGCGTTCCGCACTTTGCAGACAACACATGGCCGGCACTTTAGTAGAAATGCCTTTTCTTCTCTGTGGACAAGAATAGGACATGCTTGCGGAACGGAAGTGCGGATGTGGACAGCACACTGCGTGCTGTTAGCATTTTTTCCGGCCCCATTGAAGATGAATGGGTCCGGATCCGTTCCGCAACGTTGCGAACGTGTGAATGGACCCTAATGAGTAGTGCCCCCCACACACAGTGTTATGATCCCCAGTGCCCCCCCCCCCCCCCGCCCATTCAGTATGATTCCTCAATGAGCCCCCCCAAATAATGATATTGACATGCAGGAAGTGCCTGGAGGTGCCTGCTCAGCCAATCACTGGCCACAGTGGTGACCTGGCAGCGAGTGGCAGACATCTGCAGGCATTTCCTGTGTGTCCAGCCAGGACTAGATGGAGGGAACCTATTAAGTGTCGCAGCAGTAATGGTGGGGGATTGGTGAATGATGCTTTTTAAGGCTACTTTCACACTAGCGTTCGATCGGATCCGTTCTGAACGGATCCGCTCATATTAATGCAGACGGTGGCTCCGTTCAGTACGGATCCGTCTGCATTATAACTTAGAAAAAATTTCTAAGTGTGAAAGTAGCCTGAGCGGATCCGTTCAGACTTTACATTGAAAGTCAATGGGGGACGGATCCGCTTGAAGATTGAGCCATATGGTGTCATCTTCAAAGAGATCCGTCCCCATTGACTTACATTATAAGTCTGGACGGATCCGCTCACCTCCGCACGGCCAGGCGGACACCCGAACGCTGAGCGGAGCGGAGGCTGAGCGCTGGCAGGCGGATGCATTCTCAGTGGATCCGCCTCCACTGAGAATGCATTAGGGCCAGACGGCTGCGTTCAGGGCCGCTTGTGAGCCCCTTCAAACAGAGCTCACGAGCGGACACCTGAACGCAGGTGTGAAAGTAGCCTAAGGCTGCATTTACACGACCGAGGGACAGCCATACTCTTGTAGCGTACCGCGATCCGCAAAACCCTGGCACAGGCTGCGTGCACTCTGCATCGCAGTGCAGACCCATTGACTTTAATGGGTCCGCAATCCGCAAGATTCGGCCGAAGGTAGGACATATCCCATTTTTTGCGGAGCGGAGGCACGGATCCAGAAGTACACGGTAGAGCTTCAAGTCAATCTGCAGTCTGCAACACAGGAATGGCTCATGGTTTTGTAATGTGGCCTAAGGGGAAAAGAAACGAATGGAAACCCTTCCATGTCCGTGCCTCTGCACCGCAAAAGATAGGACATATCCGATCTATCACCGCATCTTGTGGAATGCGGACTCATTGAAATCAGTGGTGATGCAGAGTGCACGCGGCCAGTGCCCATGTTTTGCGGATCTGTGGTTTGTGGTCCGCAGTGGCCCTGCGGTCGTGTGCAGGAGGCCTTAAGGGTGTATTAGACACCCCAATGCTGCAAGTGATTGTTGGCAGGAAGCGTTCAGTAACAGTTATTTTTTTTCTTTTCATTTACTTCTTTTTTTATTTCCACTAGGACATTGCAGTATCTAGCATTTCTCCTCCGGATTATGGCCTGGAACAGGATGTGGTGGAAGACAGACCTATTCCAAAGATAAAGATGCGTAAGGCATTAAAGAGAAAAAAGGCCGGAATCAGTAATAGAAAGAGGGTGCATTTTTGTTCCCAGTTTCCAAAAGACGTAGGTGAGAACCATGTATTCATTACTGTATGACTGTACATGAATACAAGTGCTGATCAGATATTTCCATGAAAAAACTATTTGAAGGCTGGTTTCCGATGGCCATAACACAGTTGTACCACCTCATGCACATGATGGTATTTGTGGTACAAACCGGATTCCAAAAAAGTTGGGACACTAAACAAATTGTGAATAAAAACTGAATGCAATGATGTGGAGATGGCAAATGTCAATATTTTATTTGTAATAGAACGTAGATGACAGATCAAAAGTTTAATCCGAGTAAATGTATCATTTTAAAGGAAAAATACGTTGATTCAAATTTTCACAGTGTCAACAAATCCCAGAAAAGTTGGGACAAGTAGCAATAAGAGGCTGGAAAAAGTAAATTTGAGCATAACGAAGAGCTGGAAGACCAATTAACACTAATTAGGTCAGTTGGCAACATGATTGGGTATAAAAAGAGCTTCTCAGAGTGGCAGTGTCTCTCAGAAGCCAAGATGGGTAGAGGATCACCAATTCCCACAATGTTGCGCAGAAAGATAGTGGAGCAATATCAGAAAGGTGTTACCCAGCGAAAAATTGCAAA
Source organism: Bufo gargarizans (assembly GCF_014858855.1). Taxonomy (NCBI): domain Eukaryota; kingdom Metazoa; phylum Chordata; class Amphibia; order Anura; family Bufonidae; genus Bufo; species Bufo gargarizans. Next base: position 546,469,607 of record NC_058081.1, read on the forward strand.
GACTTTGCATCTATCATCATCAACTGTGCATAACATCATCCGAAGATTCAGAGAATCTGGAACAATCTCTGTGTGTAAGGGTCAAGGCCGTAAAACCATACTGGATACCCGTGATCTCCGGGCCCTTAAACGACACTGCACCACAAACAGGAATGCTACTGTAAAGGAAATCACAGAATGGGCTCAGGAATACTTCCAGAAACCATTGTCAGTGAACACAATCCACCGTGCCATCCACCGTTGCCAGCTGAAACTCTACAGTGCAAAGAAGAAGTCATTTCTAAGCAAGATCCACAAGCTCAGGCGTTTTCACTGGGCCAGGGATCATTTAAAATGGAGTGTGGCAAAATGGAAGACTGTTCTGTGGTCAGACGAGTCACAATTCGAAGTTCTTTTTGGAAATCTGGGACGCCATGTCATCCGGACCAAAGAGGACAAGGACAACCCAAGTTGTTATCAACGCTCAGTTCAGAAGCCTGCATCTCTGATGGTATGGGGTTGCATGAGTACGTGTGACATGGGCAGCTTGCATGTCTGGAAAGGCACCATCAATGCAGAAAAATATATTCAGGTTCTAGAACAACATATGCTCCCATCCAGACATCATCTCTTTCAGGGAAGACCCTGCATTTTTCAACAAGATAATGCCAGACCACATTCTGCATCAATCACAACATCATGGCTGCGTAGGAGAAGGATCCGGGTAGTGAAATGGCCAGTCTGCAGTCCACATCTTTCACCTATAGAGAACATTTGGCGCATCATAAAGAGGAAGGTGCAACAAAGAAGGCCCAAGACGATTGAACAGTTTGAGGACTGTATTAGACAAGAATGGGAGAGCATTCCTATTTCTAAACTTGAGAAACTGGTATCCTCGGTCCCCAGACGTCTGTTGAGTGTTGTAAGAAGAAGGGGAGATGCCACACAGTGGTGAAAATGGCCTTGTCCCAACTTTTTGGGGATTTGTTGTCACCATGAAATTCTGATTCAACATATTTTTCCCTTAAAATTGTACATTTTCTCAGTTTAAACTTTTGTTCCGTGATTTATGTTCTATTCCTAATAAAATATTAGAAGTTGGCACCTCCACATCATTGCATTCAGTTTTTATTCACGATTTTTATAGTGTCCCAACTTTTTGGGAATCCGGTTTGTACTTGTCACTTATTTCTATACAGATGTCATCAGTGTGCTGCCCGCATCTGTGTGGCTGTGCCGCAAATGATAGAACATGTCCTATTCTTGTCCGTTTTGGAGACAAGAATATGTATTTCTACAACAGGGGCCAAGAAAATTGTAGGTTGCACATGGCCAGCCTTTGTATTTTGTGGACCGAAATAAGGATACGGCTGTGTGCAGGAGGCCTGATAGGGTTGCAATACCCAGCATAATTCCTTGTGTTCAGTTAGCACACGTGATGCAGCATTAACCCCCTGCACCTAACCTGTCTTTTTGCTCCAGCAAGGGGTGACCATCTCAAAATGTGACCCACTTCCTGCTGCCGTTCCTGCAGTGAGGAGGTGTGGCTAGCACACAACATGGCAACAAAACCCAGTAGCAGCAGTAATCCTACCTTAAACCATTCACAAATCAGTGGCTACCATATGCGCTGCCAGCTGCTGGTGAGGTCCCCCTGGAGAGTTGGAGGGTTTCTTCTCCTAATTCTGGAGGCCACAGTCTGGTGTCTTCCTCCTCTACTTTCCATTATCACCCAAAACAGTGGTCTGATCCTAGACCAGTGTTGGTGAACTTATCGCACGGGTGCCAGAGGTGGCTCTCAGAGCCCTTTCTGTGGGCACCCACACCCTGGAAAAAGTCTAAGGTGTACCAATATGCACTATGAACAACACAGGCGGCGCATTGAATGTAGGCAGCGCATTATCGCTAAATGATGAAGTACATGGAAGATATACTATATTGAACTGTATTTAGGTTAAATTGCCTTGTTGGCACTTTGCGATAAATAAGTAGGTTTTGGGTTGCAGTTTGGGCACTTGGCCTCTAAAAGGTTCGCCATCACTGTCCTAGACCCAGCCTCCTCACTTGCCTCCCTGACAGACTCCTGAAGGACCTCTGCTGACTATCTGATGCAGGCTTTTCCTGCTTATCCTTGTGCCTGACTGGTTAGTAGGGAAGACTTTTTAACCATCTTCCCTGCCCTATCCTTGATGCTCCCAAGATAGCTGCCCATTCTGAAACACCAGAAAATGCAGTGCTGGTAAATACTGCTCGAATCTGTGAGTAGGTTGTAGTGAAGATAGTCTACCAGATTGTGACCAACTGAGCATTAACAAATCCATTTAGAGCTTGTTGATGTTCCTCACAAAACTGTCCACCAATCTGCTCAGTAAATGAGACAGGATTTTACATGATTGTCCATCTCTGAACACCGTTCAAAGGAGGGACAGCAAAATGTAGCATTCTTTTATATATGTTTTATATAGAATCCAATAATTTCTAAACCAGACGCATCAGAAAAGTTGGCACACAAAGATATGTGATGAATGTGTGATTACTGGAGGTGTGACTGCTGAGTCCCCTGCTTATCATAACAGTGGGGGTTCCGAATCCCCCGTAGGAATTGAGCAGCGGGCACTCATGCACACCATCACTCCATTCTATGTCTATGGCATTGATAGGCTAGTACAGCGCTTGGTTATCACGGTCTCCACCATGTTGTTTGTTGGCCAACCCTTTAAGCTCTGTCATTTTATCCCTTCTTCTTCAGCAGAGGTTCAGTCCAGCATTGGAGATTTGGTGTTGGCAGCAGAGTTTATGGAGAAAGCAAATAAAGCAAATATCCAAGATGTGGGTGATCGAAATGAATGTATTGTGCATGACCATGGAGATTACTGTGTACCCGACAACCCTGAGCTCTTGAAAGAGATGGTGAGAGAGTTGAAGAAGACATGTCACCAGCAGAGCCAGAGTCTGCAGTTATTACAAGAAGCACTTAAAAACAAAGAAATGCAATGTCAGCAACTCCAGGTAATTCCACACCACTAATTCTGTAACAAACGTAACAGAATATCCTGCACAACAAATAGATCTAATATAATATCCCTTACAAGTAAATAATATAATATCCAGTACAGCAAACAGAAGCAATATAATATCCAGTACAGCAAACGGAACCAATATAATATCTAGTACAGCAAACAGAAGCAATATAATATCTAGTACAGCAAACAGAAGCAATATAATATCTAGTACAGCAAACAGAAGCAATATAATATCCAGTACAGCAAACGGAAGCAATATAATATCCAGTACAGCAAACGGAACCAATATAATATCTAGTACAGCAAACAGAAGCAATATAATATCTAGTACAGCAAACAGAACTAATATACCGTAATATCCAGTACAGCAAACAGAAGCAATATAATATCCAATACAGCAAACAGAACTAATATACCGTAATATCCAGTACAGCAAATGGAACCAATATAATATCCAGTACGGCAAATGGAACCAATATAATATCTAGTACAGCAAACGGAACCAATATAATATCCAGTACAGCAAACAGAAGCAATATAATATCTAGTACAGCAAACAGAACTAATATACCGTAATATCCAGTACAGCAAACAGAACCAATATAATATCCAGTGCAGCAAACGGAACCAATATAATATCCAGTGCAGCAAACGGAACCAATATAATATCCAGTACAGCAAACGGAAGCAATATAATATCCAGTACAGCAAACGGAAGCAATATAATATCCAGTACAGCAAACGGAAGCAATATAATATCCAGTACAGCAAACGGAAGCAATATAATATCCAGTACAGCAAACAGGAAGCAATATAATATCCAGTACAGCAAACAGAGCTAATATAATATCCAGTACAAGTAAAATAACTACTATAATATCCAGTACTGTTAAAGGGATATTCCAAACAGGAGCAGGAAGGTAATTGTAAAAATTGTGTTAAAGGGCCTCTGTCAGCAGATTTCTCCCTATGACACTGGCTGACCTGTTACGTGTTCACTTGGCAGCTGAAGCATCTGTGTTGGTCCTATGTTCATATGTGCCCGCCTGCTGAGAAAAATGATGTTTTAATATATGAAAATGAGCCTCTAGGAGCAATGGGGGTGTTGTTACACCTAGAGGCTCTGCTCTCTCTGCAACTGCCACGCTTTCTCCACTTTCATTGACAGGACCAGGCAGTGTAAAAATCATCATTGCCTGGCCCTGTCAATCAAAGTGGAGAGGGTGCAGCAGTTGCAGAGACAGCAGAGCCTCTGGGTGTAACAACAACACCCCCATTGCTCCTAGAGGCTTGTTTGCATATATTAAACCTTCATTTTTCTCAATGTGGGCACATATGAACATGGGACCAACACAGATGCCCAAGTGCACATTTAACGGGTCAGCCAGTGTCATAGGTACAATTCTGCTGACAGATGCCCTTTAATTTCTCCCAAATTCTTGTTCCCAGGACTCGTTGATGCTTAAAGTAAGTACAGGAGTTGCATATTACAGCAGTCAATGTTTATGTCTGTCTGAGAGGTGTCATTTTGGAGGTCAAAGTGACTTCTGTCTGGCCTCTGTTTGCCTTCCACGTCCCTCCCAGGTCCATCTCTGTCCATCATACATACCAAAGGTATGTGTGTCTTAGGGTATGTTAACAGCCTTTTTTCATGTCTAGGTCATGGCGTATTACACAATAAAATACACTCCCGAACAGCATCCTATTGATTTCAGAGTGAAATGTACGCCACGTTCATACAGTCATGTCACTTCTTGACATGTATTCCGTGTCTAGTATGCGGAGGGTTGGAAACACACATCAAATATTACATAGTTACATAGTTGATACGGTTGAAAAAAGTCATAAGTCCATCAAGTTCAACCAAGGGATAGGTGGGGATGCGAATTCCAGAAGGAAGTTCCAGAGACTCAGATTTCTACATATTTTCATAACCATTAATGTTGTTTACTATTGAGAATTCATCTAAACCCTTTTTGAAACTGTCCATTGTTCCTGCTGTGACCACGTCCTGAGGAAGTCTATTCCACAGATTCACAGTTCTTACAGTAAAGAAGCTTTGATGCTTCTGGAGACTGAACTTTTTCTTCTCCAGTCGGAGGCAGTGCCCCCTTTGTCTTTTGAGCGCATTTTACATGAAACAGTTTTTCACCGTATTTTTTGTATGGCCCATTTATATAAATTTGTATAGGTTAATCATGTACCCCCTTAGACGTCTCTTCTCAAGACTAAATAAATTCAATTATTTTAATCTTTCTTCATAACTAAGACCCCCCAGGCCCCTTATCAGTATAGTCGCTCTCCTCTGTACTTTTCCCAGCTGCAGTGCATCCTTTCTATGGACTGGTACCCAGAACTGAACGGCATATTCCAGATGAGGCTGCACCAACGCTTTGTAAAGTGGTAATATTACATCTCTGCCCAGCGAGTCCATGCCTCGTTTAATGCATGACAATATCCTGGTGGCCTTAGAAGCAGCTGATTGACATTGTATGCTGTTATTTAATCTACAATCTACAAGGACACCCAAATCCTTCTCTACAAGTGACTCTCCCAGTGCTACATCATCTAGGTAGGACATATGAAGCACCGAGATTATTACTACCAAAATGTATAACTTTACATTTCTCCACGTTGAACCTCATTTGCCAAGTTGATGCCCAATCACTGAGTGTTCAAGTCAGCTTCTAGTTTATGGACATCTTCCATAGACTGTACAGTTCTACACAGCTTAGTGTCATCTGCAAAAATAGAAATGGTGATGATAATCCTGTCCTCGATATCATTAAAAAATAAATTAAATAATAAGAGGACCCAGCACTGAACCTTGGGGTACACCACTTATAACCTGGGACCATTCTAAATAGTAATCATTGACCAGAATTCTCTGGACACGGTCCTTTAGCCAGTTTTCAATCCAATTACAAACTATACTTTCCAAGCCAATAGACCTTACTTTACCTATTAAACGTATACGAGGGACAGAATCAAAAGCCTTTGCAAAATCCAGAAACACTACATCCACAGCTGCCCCTCTGTACAGGCTACTACTCACCTCCTCATAAAAACAAATCAGGTTAGTCTGACAACTTCTGTCCTTGGTAAACCCATGTTGGTTATCACTTATAATATTATTTACTCCTGTACATAGTCCCTTAAGAGTCCTTCAAACATTTTTCCCACAACAGAAGTTAAACTAACTGGTCTATAATTACCCGTGAAGGACCTAGATCCTGTTTTGAATATGGGCGCCACATTTGCCTTGCACCAATCACTTGGCACCGTACTAGTACCTAGAGAATCTTTAAAAATTATAAACAGGGGCACAGCAATGACTGAACTGAGCTCTATAAGCACTCATGGGTGTAATCCATCTGGACCCGGAGCCTTGGTCACATTTACCTTATTTAGCTTCTCTTGGACCATATCTACAGTTAGCCAATTGAGTATATCACTGGATGTACTAACAGCCCCAGCACCACAGATATCGGCTCCTTTCTCTTCTTTTGTATATACAATTTGTTTTGCTCTCTTTTGCCACCTGCTGTTCGTTTTCTATTTTTGCAGAATCTCCTTTTTACAGATTCTATTAAGCCCTTTGTAAACTTCAAACGCTACAGCTGACCCCTCAGATTTGTTTTTTTTTTTAAATGCCCTTTTTTTAGTCTTTTATTGCCCCTTTTACAGTAGCTGTAAGCCATGGGGGGTTTATTTTTAGCCATTTATACTCGTTACCTAAAGGAATATTTTTTGTGTGCAATTACTCAATGTGATTTAAAGCTCTCCCATTTATCCTCCGTATTATTATGTGACAGTAGCTGCTCCCAGTCTATGCCCTGAAATGCTGCCCTCAACCCAGGGAAACTAGCCTTTTTAAAATCCAGTGTCTTTGCTCTGCCTGACAGAGTTTGCTTCTTATAGTTTAGGGGGAATATAACTATATTGTGGTCACTATTACCTAGTGTTTCTCGAACAGTAACATTTCCAACAAGCCCTGCATGATTAGAAATTACCAGATCCAACAGAGCATCGCCCCTAGTGGGAGCTTCTACAAACTGGCCCATAAAGTGGTCCTGCAGCAAGTTGAGGAATTTTTTCCCCTTTGCGGTTGAGGCAGAATCTTGTCCCCAGTCAATGTCTGGGAAGTTAATATCTCCCATTATGACCAGTGTACCAGCCTGTGCCGCCCGCTCTATTTGGTTATACAGTTGTGTTTCTATCTCCTCTGTGATGTTAGGGGGTCTATAGATTACACCAAGTATTATTTTTCAGTGTTTATATCCCTTTGAACTTCCACCCATAAGGTTTCCACATCTTCACCCACAATTGCCTCTTTCACACTTGTCTTCAGATCACTCGCCACCTCCTTTTCTATTGACCCGGTCTTTCCTAAATAGTGTAAAACCCTTAATATTTACAGCCAAGTCATGCGAAGAGTCCCACCATGTCTCAGCCACACCAACTACATCTATGTGTTCTTCTAGTACCATACCCTCCAGCTCCCCCATTTTGCTAGCTAGACTTCTGGCATTTGTGAAAATACATTTTAAGTTACTATTACCTGTAAAGTGAATATTCGGGATTTTTGGGTTACCTTGGTTGATGTTTGTATGTAACAGGTTCTTGTTACCAGCAGATCTATTTTTCATAAGTGTATAGTTCTGCCCAGTCTTCTCCCTACTTTCCTCACTAACCCCAGCCCCCACTAAATCCCCACTGTCCCCTCCTATATCCCACTCTCTATCTACACTATCTAACACCTTATTAGTATGACCCACCCTCCCACCAGATCCTAGTTTAAAAGCTTCTCCAGCCGTCTAACCATTTTTCCCCAGGGCAGTTGCACCCTCCCCATTAAGGTGCAGCCCGTCCCTACTGTAGAGCCAGAGAAGTCGGCCAAGTTCTCCATCAACCCAAACCCTTCCTTCCTAGAAAAATGAAATACACTTTGAAAATATCACACAGATGTCACTTGAACTACATGTCACAATTTTCCCTCTACAATAGGCTGTGTAACCAAAGCCATAGACTTCAAATATAGAGGGGGATTTATCATTCCCACCCACCACCGTTTTCTGATGTAAAAAAGTCTCAAACCCGTAGAGGTGCCAGGGCTAGCATGCACGGCATGTTTATCATCTTCTGCGCCAGTCTTCTGGCATAAATGAAGACTGAAATCTACAGCAGCTCTGAGCTAGATTTCACTTGAGGTGCACGGGCTCCTGGAGGAGGCTCCTAATTTATAACAAAGCATGTATCTTGTCATAAGTTAGGTGCGTAGTCCGACAGGTAAGCGTTATCATAGAGCTGGTAAATCTCCCTATAGACTTTAACATTCCCATGCCCCATTTTCACCCTCATGGGGCACTAATATAGATAGTATATGCCTGATCAGCTGGGAACGTCAGCAAAGGGTATAGTTAAACCTTTATATTTAAAGGGGACTTGTCATGTTGAAACAGTCCTATTAGTGACTGACAGCCTTCCCTCTATGACTGTGTATACAGAGAGAGCTGTCAGTCACTGATGGGACCGTCTCCCTGACTTCAAAGCCCAGAATGAGCAGGAGTTTATATGACTGACATATCATTCCCATACACTTGTATAGGAGCGATCCGTCTAATTGAAATGAATGGGACGTTAGGTGTAATTGCACCTGCTCACTGCTGCAGAGGCGACGACGAGAAGGTAAACAGTGAAGAGGAGGCAGTGCTGGCACGGCGAGCGCCTCCTTTTCAAACAGCTGATCGGCGGGGGTGCCTCGGAATGTATTGCCAGCAGTCTGCAGTAAGGGTACAGAGGGGAGGTAACCAGTTGGGGGTGTGCCCCTGCCCAGTCTGGAAATGGCAGCACTGATTGGATAGAGTGAGTCTGTGCAGGGACACCCCCCTAACTGGTTACCACCTCTCTGTACCCTTACTGCAGACTGCTAGCAATTCATTCTTAACTTCTAGTTGAAAAGATATGGCACAACATAGAATCATGAGAATAGACTATCCGGAATTGGTATTACATGGGGAATGCATGGAGCTATTAAAACAGGCATGTCAGGGGTGGTGACAGGTCCTCTTTAAATGGGTTTAACTATGAACAATACTTATCCCCTATCCGCAAGATAAAATACAATGGTACGACCATGTGGCTTGACAGTACCCGTACAGGCCCCGATTAAACTAAAGAGACCGCGATGTTTAGTAAGTCTGCATGGTTAATGGTAGTGCAGTATCACAGGTGCCATGTGGCCATTAACAATACTGACTGACTAAACTGCGATCTCAGAAGTTTAATTGGAGCCCGCCGCGGCCCGTATGGTCACATGGTACTCGACAGCACCCTGGTCACATTGCAATCGTAACACGAGCGTGGTTGTGCCCTAAGTGTCTGATCGGTGAGGTTTTAACCGCTAGGGCCTCTCCTGATCACAAGAACAGGGGTCCGGTGTTCCTCTTTGGAGTGGCAGTTGCACATATGCGCCGATGCTCCATTTAACTATATTGGACTATGGAAGCTAGTCGAGTGCAGTACTCCAGAGGTGAATAGACACGCGCGACTGCTGCTCCATTCAAACAGGGAACTCGGGACCCCCATTCTCATGATTGGCAGTAGCCCCAGCAGACAGACCTCCACTGATCATACACTTAACCCTTATCCTGTAATTGCAAGATCTGTTTTTCATGGAAAAGCCCCTTTAAGGCTTCTGTGTTTTATTATCTACGCTACAGGAGAAGTGGGAGAACGAGAGATGGACGCTGTTGTCGGATATGGGCGATCAGATTTTGCAGTTGGAATCAGACATCCGGAACTTAACCTGCGAGAAGGAGATTCTCGAAAAGAAGAACAAAGAGCTGCAGGAGCAGCTGGAGAGAAGCTCTGGGACCGTTCTTTATTTGGGTCAGCAAGTAAAGCACCAAGAGCACAACAGGGACAGTGTCAGCTTCTGTATGAACAGCATTAAAAATGAAAGCAAATGGGTGCGCTTTTACACAGGCTTTGACAGCTATGAGCACCTCACAGACTTCCTGAGCTTTCTTACAGCAGACCAACAACTATGTACTGGCCGAATTCGGAAAAAAACGGAGGTGGGGCCTCAGAGTGCCTTAAGTTTAGAAGATCAGCTCCTCCTCGTACTCACAAGATTGCGCTTAGGGTTACTGCTTCAGGATCTGGCATTTCGATTCAGGGTATCAGAGTCCACTGTCTCGCGTTACTGGTTGAACTGGACAGAACTTTTACATGCACGTCTTACCCAGGTAAGTTGGTTTGAGGAGGGCACACAAACCTATTGCACGTTGGAAAATCCACAAAATAGGGTATGAACACACAGCGCGGTTGTGACGTGGTCATATACCGGGCCGCAGCTGGCTTTTGTCCAATTGATGACACTGCACTGTATTAGAGGTGCCACGCGGCCATTAACAATGCAGACCAACCAAACAGTGCTGCCTTCGTTAGTTAACAAAAGCCAGCCACATGCGTCCACCGCAGGGCGTCCCTGCCGTGTGGTCGCACTCTTAGATATGCAGATTTTGTCGAGAATTTAGTGGTGTCCCACCAAGCTGATCAGGCCTTCCCTGACTTTTCCAAAGTGGACCGTCGCAGCGACAGAACAGCAGGGATCGGTATAGATGAGTAATGCCTAGGTTATTTTTAACCATTTCTGTATTAACCCCTTTAATACAACACTGGCTTTAAAGGATAACTCACATTTAGACCAAAATTTCAATTTTTTAGATATGTAGTTACTAATAGCAGGATATTCCTGAATCAATAACTATTAGACTTACTTACCCCATATTTAATAAGATTCAGCCCTTAGCAACCAGTCTGCATAAAACTGCAATCTCACTGTCTTGTTAAGATGGCCGCCACTGCCCTCACCCTGAGGCTAAGCCATCCTGCCCTCACTACCCACAATGCATTCAGCTCCTCTCATGAACGAGCTTCTGCACCTCAATCAATCGGAGCTCACCCCCACTTAAACACTCCCTCCTCCTCCTCCTTCCATCACATACACTCCGATCTGATGGTATATTCTAACCCGGAAGTGCTCCCATAGTGACGGGGATGCACCTCTGACAGGGCGCTTCCATCCGCGGCACCCGGGTTAATTGCGCGATGGCAGCTCCCGGTCAGAGGTAGAGTGCCTGTGCGCCCTCCCCAGTATTAAAATCATTGGTGGGCAGTGCGCCATAGTGGCGTAGGGATCGCCATAGCAACCATAACGGTGGCTATGGGGCCCTACGCCACTGGGGGCCCGTCCGGACCGCATATTTTTTTATTTTTATTAATACAGGACACACAGGCAGGCAGCCAGCCAGCCAGGCCCGACTGCCCGCCCAGTGTAGAGGGGGCGGTGATCGGGCGGTCCGTGGCTCGGGCCTGGCTGGGGGGAAGGAAGCCAACAGGAAGGAGGAGCTGTAGTAGGAGCAGGCGGGCCCGGGCGCACTGTCTGCCGCACCGCACGCACAAGGAAGGAGGAGATGCATGACATGAGGTAGGCGGTGGAGCCGTGCAGGGGGCCGGAACGGGGTGTAGCGGAGGCGGAGCCAGGCTGGCAGTGTGTGCAGCCTGCAGGAAAGATTTCCTCCGGCTCCGCCTCCTAAAGTCCTAGTAACTAGAGGGAGGAGGACTTAGGCGGTGGAGGGGGCGGGGCCGGGGGGTTTACCTGTTGGAGAGTGGAGGGACTAGGGAGGGTCCCATCGGTCGCACTGGCGCCAGTCAGATTCGGCGCTATGCGGTTGATATGCTAATCTGACAGTGACTGACTGCCCAAAACCAGTCTGGACTGTCTGGCTGAGTAGAGCAGGCGGCGGCGGTGGTGCAGCTCTCAGATCAGACTCTCAGAGAAAGTGAGAGAGGGGAACCCACCTCACAGTCACTCCAGAGTCCAGTCCAGTCCTCAGCTCAGTCTCAGTGGAGTCAGTCAGTGCCTGCCTGGTCTCCAGTGACAGACTCAGTCCTGCCGTCGGTCGTGCCACTCCAGTCTGTGCCTGGCTGGCACCTGCTGTCTAAAAGTAAGTCATGTGATGTGAATATGTGATTCATTTGATTTGAATTTAAGGAAGTGAGATTATTGAGAATTTATGATTTCTGAGTTAATCTAAATTCTTAAGGGTACTTTCACACTTGCGGCAGGACGGATCCGACAGGCTTTTCAACATGTCGGATCCGTCCTGTGGCTATTTCGCCGTGCCCGTGGACCGCCGCTCTGTCCCCATTGACTATAATGGGGACGGGGACGGAGCTCCGGCGGTGCACGGAGAAAGCCGCCGGACTAAAAAGCCTGACATGCAGTAATTTTAGTCCGGCGGCCTTTCTCCGTGCACCAACGTGCTGCGCCGGAGCTCCGCCCCTGTCCCCATTATAGTCAATGGGGACGGAGCGGCGGTCCGCGGGCACGGCGAAATAGCCGCAGGACGGATCCGACATGGTGAACAGCCTGTTGGATCCGTCCTGCCGCAAGTGTGAAACTGCTCATGGCGGTGGGAGATCTAGGATGGGTGTTTGGGTGGGAGCTCTGGAAGGGGTGGTGGGAGGCCCGATAGATATTTGGGGGGGGGCCCATAATTTTTTTTTGCTATGGGGTCCATGCATTTCTAGCTACGCCCCTGAGTGCGCCCCCCTCCTCCCCAGTATTAAAGGGACACTGACAGGCCGTTAGAGCATATAAAGTGACATGCGCGGGATTTCACTGCATCGGGAGAAAAAAAAAGCTGCCCAGTGCAGTGAATACTAATGAGCTGGGCTGGGCGGCACTAGGAGACGGCAGTTGGGGCGCGGCTCGGCACACAACTGAATGAGAGACAGCCCCTTGGGCACAAAGTAAGGTCATTTGCATATTGATAAAAACACTTTTTATAAGTAAAGGAAAGGCAGCGAGGGGTGATAATGGTATAGTTTAATTAAGCATATTAAGACCAATAGAAGAATATATGTCACTGTATATGCTCTAACGGCCTGTCAGTGCCCCTTTACTTGGGAGGGGCGCACTGCCCACCAATGATTTTAATACTGGGGAAAGGGGGGGCACTGCCCACCAATGTAAACATTGTAGAAGGCACCCGACCTCTGACAGGGAGCTGCCGTCCAATTAACCCCTCAGGTGTCCCGCGGATGAAAGCGCCCTGTCAGAGGTGCGTCCCCATCACCATGGGAACGCCTCGGGTTTAGAATATATCGTATATGGTATATTCTAACTTCAAGCCCTGGCTGCACAGGATCCAAAGGGAGCGCGCACGCAATGCCTGCTTGTACGTCCTCCGTCTTCTCTATGAGGAAACAGGGAGACGGAAGACACATAGCAACGGGATTTTAAGCGCAGGTATTAATAACCAGGAGAATGAACAAAAATGCAGAAATTGAGAGTTATCGAATACACAGTTAAAAGTTTAAACAGGGGCACCGAGGTGATATTAATCAGCCACATCCTATGGTACAAAAAAATTTGACAGTTATCCTTTAAAGGGAAAAAATATAACAGAGGGCTGGACAGGGTGTAAAAAGTAACATGCACATGACCTCCGCCGGTCAATCATTGGCCGCAGCGTTGACACGTGACTGAATGGCATGGCAGTGGGTATTTGCAATTCATGTACACGTCACCACTGAGGCCATTGATTGGCCTACAGCAGTCACATGCCTGTATTCGGATCATCTGAAGTAAGAGAATGGCCATCGAGCATAAAGGTGAAATAAAAAAAACTGGTTTATTGGATATACATTATAAACCACTGGAGCCCTTCCACATTGAAAAGGAGCGTGGAAGCTCTCTGACATGTTTCACGTCTGGATAGAGACTCTTAGGCCTCTTTCACACGGGCGTCATGTTTTTGGCCCGGATAAGATGCGGGTGCGTTGCGGGAAAATGCGCAATTTTTCTGCGCGAGTGCAAAACATTGTAATGCGTTTTGCACGCGCGTGAGAAAAATCGGCACGTTTGGTACCCGAACCTAGACTTCTTCACAGAAGTTTAGGTTTTGGTTAGGTGTTGTTTAGATTGTATTATTTTCCCTTATAACATGGTTATAAGGGAAAATAATAGCATTCTTACTACAGAATGCTTAGTACAATAGGGCTGGAGGGGTTACATTTTGAAAAAAAATAATTTAACTCACCTTAATCCACTTGCTCGCGCAGCCCAGCTTCTTTTCTGTCTTCTTTTTTACTGTGCACAGGAAAAGGACCTGTGGTGATGTTACTACGCTCATCACATGGTCCGTCACATGATCCATCACCATGGTAAAAAGAGCATGTGATGGACCATGTGATGAGCGCAGTGACGTCAAAGGTCCTATTCCTCACAGATGAAGGCAGAAGAGAAGCCGGGCTGCGCGAACAAGTGGATTAAGGCGAGTTAAACCTTTTTTTTATTTATTTTTTAACCCCTCCAGCCCTATTGTACTATGCATTCTGTTATAAGAATGCTATTATTTTCCCTTATAACCATGTTATAAAGGGAAAATAATAATGATCGGGTCCCCATCCCGATTGTCTCCTAGCAAACGTGCGTAAAAATCGCACCGCATCCGCACTTGCTTGCAATTTTCACGCAGCCCCATTCACTTCTATGGGGCCTGCGTTGCGTGGAAAACGCACAAAGAGGAGCATGCTGCGATATTCACGCAACGCACAAGTGATGCGTGAAAATCACCACTCGTGTGCACAGCCCCATAGAAATGAATGGGTCCGGATGCAATGTGTTCACCTCACGCATTGCACCCGCGCGGAAATCTGGTCCGTGTGAAAGCAGCCTTAGGCCCCTTTCACACGGGCGAGTATTCCACGCAGATGCGATGCGCGAGTTGAACGCATTGCACCCGCACTGAATACCGACCCATTCATTTCTATGGGGCTGTTGACATGAGCGGTGATTTTCACGCATCACTTGTGCGTTGCGTGAAAATCGCAGCATGCTCTATTTTGTGCGTTTTTCACGTAACGCAGGCCCCATAGAAATGAATAGGGTTGCGTGAAAATCGCAAGCATCCGCAACCAAGTGTGGATGCGGTGCGATTTTCACGCACGGTTGCTAGGAGACGATCAGGATGGAAACCCGATTATTATTTTCCCTTATAACATGGTTATAAGGGAAAATAATAGCATTCTGAATACAGAATGCATAGTAAAATAGCGCTGAAGGGGTTAAATTTTTTTTTTAAAATAATTTAACTCACCTTAATCAACTTGATCGCGTAGGCCCGGCATATCTTCTGTCTGTCTTCTGTGCAGCAACAGGACCTGTGGTAACATCACTCCGGTCATCACATGATCTTTTACCATGGTGATGGATCATGTGATGACCAGAGTGACGTCACCACAGGTCCTGTTGCTGCAAACAGCTAAGATGAAGACAGAAGGAGATGCTGGCTTCACGATCAAGTGGATTAAGGAGTGTTGAATTTGTATTTATTTTTTAACCCCTCCAGCGCTATTTTACTATGTATTCTGTATTCAGAATGCTATTATTTTCCCTTATAACCATGTTTTAAGGGAAAATAATACAATCTACAGAACACCGAACCCAAGCCCGAACTTCTGTGAAGAAGTTCGGGTTTCGGTACCAAACATGCGCGATTTTTATCACGTGAGTGCAAAATGCATTACAATGTTTTGCACTAGTGCGGAAAAATCGTGCGTGTTCCCGCAACGCCCGTCTGAAAGAGGCCTTAGGCCTCTTTCACACAAATGATACAGATTGGCTCAGGATGTGTTCAGTGAAACTCACACCATTTTGGAAGCAAGTTCAGTCATTTTTTTTCTGCGCGGGTGCAATGCGTTTTGATGCATTTTTCACGCGCGTGATAAAAAAACTGAAGGTTTACAAACAACATCTCTTAGCAACTTGCTTGCTTCCGGATGCAATGCGTTTTTCACTGAAGTCCCATTCACTTCAATGGGGCCAGGGCTGCGTGAAAAACACAAAATATAGAATATGCTTAGTTTTTTATGCAATGCAGAACTGATGCGCAAAAAAAAAAAAACACTCATGTACACAGACCCATTGAAATGAATGGGTCAGGATTCAGTGCGGGTGCTATTCGTTCACGTCACGCATTGCACTCGCGCGGAAAACGCACTCGTGTGAAAGGGGCCTTAGTCATTGCCATCATGCCATTCTATTCAAGTGACGGGGTTGTAATGGCACCTCACTTGAAAAAAAATAAATAGAACATGTCACTGGGGGTCATTTACTAAAATCGCTACGCCAGTGTTCGATAAAAAAAAAAATATATATATATAAATTAGCAATATACTGTTTTGCAACTTTTTAAACAGCTGTGCGACATTATTTGGTCGCATGGATATTTTTACATTGTTCTCACCACTGGGGAGTGGCAGGGAACAGGATATCAGCCCCAGCAGAGGTCGCAATAATGCCTGTACAAGTGTCATAGACCGCAAAGCGCGGACAACAATAGGACAGGTTATATTTTTTTGCGGGGCCGTAGAACGGAGCAACGGATTGAAGTGAATGGGTCCGCATCCGAGCCGCCAAAACGGCGGCTCGGATGCGGGCCAAAACAACTTCCACTGCTTCTCATCACTGCCGACGGACTCATTAGAAAGTCTATGGGACGTCTTCATTACCATGCTGAGCGCTTCAGACTCCTGGTTAGAGAGATCAGGCTTATTACAGCACCATGCAACGTCCCAGGTGTACAGAGCGATATTGGGGTACGGCCACATGGAGCAGCTATGATACGGTTAGGCTGTGGCAAAATACTGCATGGCCAGTTAGCCCCCAGCTTCCTTACCGTTAACTAATGAAGACCGCACTGTATGATCGGTCTTCACTGTTAATGGCCATAACTACTTGTATTCCCCACGTAGTAACCTTTCTGGAGCATCTATTCTTATGACCATGTTGTTCCTTGCTCTATTATTCCTATCGGAAGTTTATGAATTGATAGTAGGCTGTAAAAATGACCTTGCAATTCATTGATAAAACTGCTATTAGGTATAATAGAAAGGTATAACAGTCAGAAGAATAGATGCTCCAGAATTATTACATGAGGGATGAAAGTTACTAAGACAAACATCGGAGAGGCGAAAGGTCCCGTCTAAAAGTAGCGTTCCCGTAATTTGTATCCTCACTATCTCAGTGGAACAGATTTAACACTTTTGAACTCTCCCTTTGTTGCATCAGAACATTATTTTCCATTTTGCATCCGTTTGAAAAAACTGTTGAACTTTCCCTAAACTGAAAATTATGATTTTCGGTTTTATCACTAGAGCCAGTAGCACCACATTTCCCAGCACAAACGCCAAGTGGACACGACTCTAATACCATGATGTTCAGCCACTCCTCACCGCTCAGACCATACAGGACAGAAGAGACTAGTCTACCTCAGCGTCTCCCACGGTTAGAAGACTTGTTCATAATGTATTTTATTCTCTTTTCTAGATCCCCATCCTGTACAGTGCCCGATACCTAGAACTCTTCCAACCAAAGAGAACTGTGCAGTACCAAGGCCTTACATTTACAGTCATGGACTGTACAGACCTATTCTTTGAAGTACAAGCCAAGGACCGTACTAAACCTGCTCCTACCCATCCCTCCAGAAGTCATTATTTAAGACGCGGATACGCCATCGCCTCTTCCAATGGTTTCATCACGTTTTCATCTAGTTTAGCATTTGGAATAGCTACCAAAGTAATGGATGGTAAGCCACAAGAGCTGTGTGGAGGGATAAGCCCACAATTAGATCTACCAGCTTTCATGCAAAATGTCCCGACCCAGCTGTCAGAGGAGCAGAAGGAGATGAGCAGACAAGTCCTAAGCATCGTAAGTCTCATAGACAAAGCGCTCAACTTTCGCTTTCTAAAGTGTGTGTATCCACAGAACATGGAAGCACAAGTAGATCGAGCCTGGGTCATCTGCTGCTACTTGGCATGTCTGCTACATGATCCGATGGGACTGTCCGAAAACCAACCCCAAAAGCTTTTCTTCTAACTACAGATGTGTAAGGGCTTAAGTGGTCATTGCTCAGTCACACTCAAAACTCCAATACCAAAAAACCAGGCCATTAGTATCTGACTGGTGGGGGTCCAACTCCAGGCACCCCAAAACGAATTCACTGTATGGCGCAATTGTTCACCCAGGCACAGTGCCATACATTAGTTTGTTGCTGTGCCTGGTGCTGCAGCTTAGCTCCATTTACCTGACAGACATTGTAGTACCAGGCACAGTGTGGCACTGTGTAAACAATGAAGGTAAGGCAATGCTGAAACTCTGCAGCCCCTTCTTTTACACGATTTTCATCAATATACCAGCTTGACAAAGCCCTTTGTAAAGCTACGTTCACATCTCTGGTAATATGGTAGCATTTACCGACGGAAGCTGCCAGATCCCATTATAGTCAATGCGGATGCGTCCATGCCAGATGCGGTAACTCCAGTAGTCTGTTCCTCTGGCAGAACAGATTACCGCATTACCTTTAGTTACCATGAAAACATATCTGTGTATAGATGTTTCCATAATTATTTGCAAAATTGCTTTTTTTATTGATCCAGTGCATCTAGACTCGGCCTGCTGTCTAAACGCCCGTCTTCTCTGCAAGTGGCTGTTTCATGATCAAAGCAGCCATATTTTACTAATGTAATCTAACTAGCACATATGACTATGTAGGGCAGGGGTAGCTCAACCAGTGGCCCTCCAGCTGTTGTAAACTACAACTCCCACCATGCCCTGCTGTAGGCTGCCTAGGCAGGCTGGGAGTTGTAGTTGTGCAACAGCTGGAGGGCCGCAGGTTGAGCACCCCTGCTTGAGGGTATATGCACACTGTATTTTCGTGCGGACAGTCTGCAGCACAGCATCCAGATAAGTGGATGAGATTTTCAAAATCTCATGGAAATGGTGGGGAAAGTTTCCACACGAAAGTTGACCTTCTGAAATCTGCCAATTGTTAGTGCAGGTTTCACCCTTTGCAGTGCAGAGGGTGAGATCTAGAGCAAGTCCATAAAAATTAAAAATCAGCAAGTAACAATGCAGATTTGGGTACAGAAATGACAAACCGCACTGCTGTGTGCACATACCCTTACTAGAATGACATCTGGGGTTTTACCCAGCAAGCCGTTTGCTTTTTTGCACTTTGCCTTCTTGTAGAGATGTTCTGCTCACTAGAAACACAGCCAGATCCGCAAATTAGAAAGTATGTGAACACCGCCTTAGAGGACAAATGAAATGCTTCAGCGTTTCAGATTTAGTTGAAAACTAGAAGATTCCGATACCTGGACCAAAGAATTTGGGAATATAAAAGCTGAGGTTTTCTGATTCAATGCCACTTGCATTTAAAAAGAAAAAAACCATAGCTAAACATTTATCATTATAGGGGTCGGCGTGGGAGATGCAAGCTCAATTTTAATGGACTCAACCACCCCTCCACATCTGCTCCTCAAAACAGCCCCCTTTCAAAACTGACTGACATCCATGCATTTTAGAAGGCTACTCACACTTGAGTTGTTGTTGTTTTCAGTATTGAGATCTGGCAGAGGATCCAAATACCAGGAAAAAAAGAATTTTTGTCCTCATGCATTCCGAATGGAACGAGGCCCGTCCAGGATGCACCAGGAGGTCTTCCGTTCTGGCAGCATTGCATTTTGTGAATGGACATGGAAAAAACAGATCCAGCACTGAAAACAATGTCTGTAAACGGTAATGGATCTGTTTTTTTGGAGTAAAAAATAAATAAAAATGATCCGTCACCCATTGACTTTCAATGTATGTAGTGAACAATCTGTTTTGATTTCACACAAATGCATCCTAACGGAATGGATGCATCCTGATGTGCAGAGTCTGCTGGATCTCAATACCGGAATTACCACCAGTGTTTTAATACAATAACAGTTTATTACATGTTGTGGTAACAAATATATCTTTACTTTTAGAAAGATGAGCTTTTTTTTCCCATGCACCAAATAAAAGTGTGAAAACGGGTTTGTAAAGACATAACATCTTTATTGTGTACAAAGCATGGACAGGGAGTTTAGTTCTTGTAACCTCTGCTGGCTCTGCGTCCTCTGGCACGCTCAAACTTTCTACCCTTAGAACGAACGTAGGGCCTAGAATGGAGGAAAACAATTGTTAGAATGCAAGTCAATACAGCGCCATGATACGTATACTACTGCCATTACACATAGCCACAGATGGTGAGCAATGCATTTGCTCGGTCTGCCCAGCCAATTAAGCAAAAGTCCACAATTTCTGTAACCTATAGCTCGCCCCTGCAGTTGCACGTCATATCCATGTTCTCCAGCAGTTATTTCCCGTCTCTCGGACCCACACCTGTCTCTAAATGAGAGCAGACCACAGATGCGCAGCCACCCTCCATCTATGGTACTGCCGAAAACAACTGAGAGCTAGCTCGCTTATTTCCATCAGCCCTATAGAAGTGACCTAAGCGGAGCGCCTCCCATTCATTTCTATGGGACTTCTGTAAATAGAGCGCGGTGTATTTTTGACACTCCCACAGAAATGGAGGCTGTCCGCGCATGCGCAGTCAGCTCTCCTCTTTGGGGGCTCTGTTTTAGAGAGGTGCATGTCCCACACCCATCAGACATTAAGGGCACACCCTGGCAATAGGCCCCTAACGTCTGCATAATCCAACCTCAATATAAGGGGTCTGTATTAGGTCTACAAGAATGAAATTGCTAACACAGCAAAGCCAAGTACAGGTAAGTGACCAGGAAATCCACACAGGCGGAGGCAGAAGTTTATAAAAGGAGGGGTGTCAACTTACTTGGTGTGACTGTGTGGGGTACCAGGAGCCTTTCCAAAGTGTCTGTACACCTCACGTCCCTTACGGGGCCCTGATAAATAGGAAAAACATTTATATTTTCAGTTATGTAAAAAAAAAAAAAAACACATCAGTAATGCAGTTCTGATTGTCTCTAGAAAACAATGGTCCTATGCGTGATGATACACTCCAGGAACTCCGCCAGGGTTTTCACCCCTCACAAGTGTTAGAGCTATATAGGTGGTAGGAGAGCAGTGAGCGTATCAGGGCAAATGGTCATGCAGAACCCAACTTTTAATCCCCCATCTTTGGGGACTGGTTGAGGTAACTTGACAGGCCGCACTGCTGCATAAGGCTGAATGCACACGGCCGTGAGCGGTCCGTGGAACCACTGGCCTGGATTCCTGCTGAGAGCAGACCGCTCACGGCCGTGTGCATTCAGCCTAACAGGCATACTCCAGAAACTTTTTTTCTTTCATCTGATATGACAAGGATCCTCTTCTAGTGGTAGGTCCTCTTTAAAGGGAATCTGCACTTGGATTACTATGGAGGTATGTGGCGGTAATGTCAGATGTGCTCAGGTCTACGGATTCAAAGGTGTCACTCTTAACACCGAAAGCCCTGCTCCTTATCGATGCCCTGCCTTGCCCCCAGCTTTCACTGACAGGACCAAGCTGAAGAAACAATCTCGACTGGCCGTGTTGTTGCAAATGTGCTGGTAATTCAGGAATTAATGCATGCGCAGTACAGCTCGCCAGTCATCTGTACCACAACTGGCAAGCATCAGGCTGTACTGTGCATGCGCCAATTCCTGAAGCATCAGCACATGTGCAAGAACACAGGGCCGGTTGAGATCACATCTCCTCTACCTAGTTCACCCAAAGCTGGTGATGACGCAGCAATCGGGGCTTTTGGTGCAATAGTACAACCTCATGGCACCAAACTGCTACTTTGTATATCAGAGCAATATATCAGCAAAAAACGAAAGTATACAGGCTCTGCTGACTCAGCGCTCCAGAGGAGAAAAAAATAAATAAAATTCAATATGATGTTTTTAAGGCTACTTTCACACTAGCATTTTGGCTTTCCGTTTCTGAGATCAGTCATGGGCTCTCACAAGCTGTCCAAAACGGATCAGTTCAACACCAATGCTTTCTGAATGGATAAGGATCCGCTCAGAATGCATCAGTTTGCCTCCGATCAGTCTCCATTCCGCTCTGGAGGTGGACACCAAAACGCTGCTTGTAGCATTTTGCTGTCCGCCTGATGAAGCAGAGCCAAACTGATCCTTCCTGGCACTAAGTCAATGGGGACAAATCCATTTTCTCTGACTCAGTAGAAAATGGATCCGCCCCCCATTGACTTTCAATGGTGTTCATGACGGATCAGTCATGGCTATAGAAGACATAATACAACCAGATTCGTTCATGACTGATGCATATGGTTGTATTATTGTAATGGAAGCGTTTTTTGCAGATCCATGACTGATCCGCAAAAAACGTTAGTGTGAAAGTAGCTAGCCTAAGTCATGGACGGATCCGTTCAGATAATACAACCGCATGCATCCGTTAAGAACGGATCCGCTTGTATTATCTCTAACATAGCCAAGAGGGATCCGTCTTGAACACCATTGAAAGGCAAATTGAGGACGGATCAGTTTTCTATTGTGCCAGTAAAAACGAATCAGTTTGGCTCAGTTTCGTCAGGACACCAGACGTGTCAGTCTCCAAAGCTGAATTTTCGTGTCAGTCTCCAAAGCTGAATGGAGGCAAACTGATGCATTCTGAGCGGATCTTCCATTCAGAATGCATACTGATCCGTTTTGGACCTCTTGTGAGAGCCCTGAATGGATCTCAAATGGAAAGCCAAAACGCCAGTGTGAAAGACTAAAAAGGAAAAAAAAAGGCAGGTGTTTTTTTCTGGGGGGGGGGGGATGAAACAATTCTCCGAATCCTACATACCATTCACTTGAAATCAATAGCAAAGTATTGCCAGAGGGAAATCAATAAATGACCCAAACTAATATAGGGATCTTTGCAAGTTTGAATCATTAGATCGGCAGCAGGGCCAGGATTTGCAGCTATACCCAAATCACAGCTGTCTGAATGAGGCTTTACAGGTGAAAGAGCAGAAAGGTATCAGACTATTGGGATCATCACCAGGCAAACCTGTTAGCAAGCAGTGATGGCCAGTGAGCATTGTTCGCCCACAAACACATGTGGGCTGCCATCTTAAATCACAAGTCCGGCGAGGCACAGGCAAGCCCTTACCTGTGCCGCGAGCCGGTCTGAAACAAATGCAATCACCGGAAGCCGGCAGTTCCGAGAACAGCCTGATGAAGGCCCCCGTCTGCTTGTTCTCGGAACTGCCTGCTCCCGGTGACCGCATTTGTTTCAGACCGGCTCGCGTCGCAGGCACAGGGTAAGGGCTTACCTGTGCATCACCAGACTTGTGATTTAAGATTGCAGCCAGCATGTGTTCGTGGGCGAACAATGCAAACTGGCCATCACTGTTAGCAAGTGTTCATTTCCGCAGTCTCAAAGCACTCAGTTGTTTAAAGGGGTTTTTCGGGCTACAGATATTCATGACCGATCCTGTTGGAGCCCCACCGATCAGCTGTTTTGGGCAGCCACTGCTCCAGAAACTATCAGCTGTTGCCTCCTTGCAGCTTACAAAGCACACCAATATATGTTGGATAGCAGATGTGCTTGCTATAGCAGCTCTGCCCCATCCACTTCAATGGGACTGAGCTGTGCCTAGGACACGCGACATTGTTGACCTAAGAGGAGCACTATGGTCTCTTCAAACTAGATATTATATTTTTAAATTTTTTAAGATACTATAGTGCTCCTCTTATCGTGCAGGGCTACGGATTGTTTACATTGGCACATTGCTAGGCGGAGGCTTCTGTCTAGCAGTGTCCCTGGCGATGTCATTGGCACTGATGGGCGAGCTTTAGCACTGCCCTAACCTAAGTAACCAGATTAAAGGGGACCTGTCACATCTCCTGATTTGTCCGATTTAGCAACAGCTTGCATTCCCCAAGTTTATAAATAAAGGTCCATCTGGGTGTTACCCTGCACAGTAACACTGTCTGATCAGTGCTGCCAGTGGCAGACTGTACAGGGGCACACCTCCGCTGGTTACACCCAGCCTGACCTTTATTGCAGACTGCTGGCCTTTCATTCATACACTTCAGGCAGGAATAATATTTCACGTGGAATACAGTTATTTATTAAAATAGAGCGGTGACCGATCCTTTTAAAAAGGAAAATTTGTCAGAAGGTTTATGCTGCCTGACCTGAAGGGAATACACACTAGTGAGCTCAGCTCTCCCCACTTAGCAAGAAATCTGCCAATCAGCAGTGGTTTGGCACAACCCTACACACAGCATGGGCAGACTACCCGCTGTAGCTGATAAAACACTACACCAAGCCATCCAGTATGTGAGCAGATTCAGAGTCTGTGGCCAGTTTATGCCAATTCCCATCAGCGTTTAGGCTTCATTCACACGTCCGCAACGTGTTTTGCGGATCCACGGAGCTGCGGATCCTGCAAAACACGGAAAGCGGCAATGTGGGTTCCGCATTTTGCGGACCGCACATTGCCGGCACTAATAGAATATGCCTGTTCTTATCCGTAATTGTGGACAAGAATAGGACATGTTCTTTTTTTGGGGGGAACAGAAGTGCGGATCCGCATGTCTGTGTCCGGGCAGCACATCATGCTGCCCGATAGGAATGAATGGGTCTGCAATTCCGTTCCGCAGAATGCGGAACGAAATTGCGGACGTGTGAATGGAGCATTAGGCTTCTACTAGACGCACATATCTTCAAGGTTATTGTAGCAATCATTTGCTAGTCAGTGGAGAAAACTGCCACTATTACATGCAGTGATCTCCTCCACAGTATGGGGAGGAGGGATCATTAATGCCACTGCTCATCCCCCATAGAGAATCATTGTTTGCCGGCAGCACATCGTGATTACACAGCACAATCTGTCACCGGGAAACTATTTCAGTTGCCTGCTAATTGCATTTGGCGGTTCATTGGGTAATCGACGACAGTATTACACTGCCAGATTATCGTTAACGAGTATTACTACAAACGCGTGTTAAAGATCTGAACAATTATCCGTACGTGTAATACAAGCTTTAGTTTTCCATTTTTCTGATCAATTAGAACAGAACAAAAAAATGGATCCTGTATTTTAGGCATCTGCTATGCACATAAGTCCTGCATGCATGGCTAAAACGGATGCAAGATGTGCACAACAGATGGTTAAAATACAGGATCAGTTTTTTTTCTTCGTTTTGCTAAATGGATCAGAAAAAGGAAAACTGAACAGTGATGTGAACCCGGCCTTAGTCACACTGATGATCGGTTACCTGACAGGAGAACGGTGTTCTGGCCTTTAGGGGAGGCGAGAGCCAGTTGGTCAAGAGTCATGATTTGCCCTCCAGATTTAAGGATTCGGTTACGAGCTCCGCTGGACACTCTAAGTGCACAAACCTAAGGAAAACGAAACAAAAATGTTAGATTAACCCTTTTGGGATTATTTTTTCCATTTTAGTTTTTCCTTCCGTGTTCCCAGAGCCATAATTTTTTTTGTTTTCTGTTCAGTCGTATAGGGGCTTGTTTTATTTAAAAGGTGTTACCCAAGGCCTATAATGGCCCCCATATGCCCAGGCCACTCACACAGATAGTACTTACCTTGCACTCGCATAGTTGCATCTCCCAGTCGCGCGGATGAAAACATTGCGGCTGGGGTAGCCAATAGCAGGCCGCGACATGCCTTATGCATGGCTTTTTAGGCAGTTGGCCATGGCAGCCCTCCCAATATCCTAGGTTCTCAGGGCAACTGATCTGACTTCCGCAGTGAAATCACTAGCTCCGAGGGAGCCCCCTCCCTCTACCTAATCCTACAGATTGTTATTGACCACAGCATCTGAGGGGTTAAATGACTGGGATCAGTGTAGACAGCAGTTACCCAATGCATATGGAGCAGGCTCAGTTGATGTCTCCAAGGACAGTAGCTGTACCCCTTTGCTTTAGGAGATTTGAGCAGTAACTTTATACCTTCAGTTTGGGGATATCCTGAATCCTGACATCATCAGGTGATGCTTCCTACCACCACAGCAGTTTTGTTTTCACGGCCAGAAAGCTTCATTTTACGGATCTGAAAGTGAAGAAAATATAATTCTTGAAGGAAGCAGCTGGAAAGGTAACTGTAGGGCCTGAAGTCCTGGTGCTTCGATTACAAGACAGTCTGTTCACATGACTGGTTCTCGGTTCTGTATTATGGAGACGGATCCTATGACATCCATACGCCCCGATAGCAGAGAAGCCATTTATAACC
Organism: Bufo gargarizans; assembly: GCF_014858855.1. Lineage (NCBI taxonomy): Eukaryota > Metazoa > Chordata > Amphibia > Anura > Bufonidae > Bufo > Bufo gargarizans. The sequence goes on from NC_058081.1 coordinate 546,495,702, forward strand.
ACAGTCTACATCATGCTCAGTAAGGCCTTGTGCACACGAACTATACGGATTAGGTCTGGATGCGTTCAGGGAAACTCACACCATTCCGCAAGCAAGTTCAGTTGTCTGCGATTGCGTTCAGTATTTTCCACGCGGGTGCAATGCTTTTGATGCATTTTTCACGTGCGTGATAAAAAAACTGAATGTTTACAAACATCTCTTAGCAACCAGTGAAAAACGCATCGCATCCGCACTTGCTTCCGGATACAATGCGTTTATCAATGAAGCCCCATTCACTTCTATGGGGCCAGGGCTGCGTGAAAGTCGCAGAATATAGAACATGCTGCGATTTGCATGCAATGCACAAGTGATGCGTGAAAAACAACGCTTATGTACACAGACCCATTGAAATGAATGGGTCACGATTCAGTGCGGGCGCAATGCGTTCGCATCACACCCGCACGGAAAACTTGCGCGTCTGAAAGGGGCCTAAAGGCGACTGCAATGCTGCCGCTGCTATTGTCCCTAAAGTCACCACAGAGCTAAAGCTATCCTGCAGGCTGCCTAGCCGGATACTGCCGTCTTCCTCCAGGCCCCATCGACTACAATGAGATCCAGCCGGAAAAAATCCAGTTCATGTCTGGCCAAAACCCGGCACTCATGCCAGAAACCGGATGGATCCCATGGGGGGGATCCTATGGGGTCTGACAGTGCTCGGATAGCTTTACCGCATGTGTGCGCTTAGCCTTATCTGCACGGCCCCCTAGGCTTCCCTTACGTCTGGGCACATCCACTAATCTTAAAAACACACAGCGGGCAACCCATGTCGTGACCATCAATGGTGGAGGGCTGGATGCAGCGAGCTCAGGTGAGGCCTTCAGTCACTTACCAAGCGGGACAGGGAAAGCGGTGGCCTGTTGGTGCGGCTCATGAACAGACGTCTCAGTACCACTTTGTTAAAGTTGGAGTCAGTACGACGGGCCAAGAAGCGGTAAAGCTAAAAAAACAAAAGGCAAGGAGTTATCCCTGTGCACAGCGACACGATGGGAGATGTCATCACAACACAGAGGACTTACCTTCACCAAAAGCCTCAGGTAGATATCCTGACTTTTGGGCTCCTTTCGCCGCACCTTGCGGTCCTTGTTGTGGCGGATATCTACTCCCTGAATTAGAGGGAAGGAATGAGAGGTTACGTAATTCAAGTCTATGGAGAGTCAGGATATTACGACAGTAGTACAGCCTCACCTAAAGGGGTCTTCCCCTTCTCCCCACAGGATAGCACTGTATGCTGAGACCTCCCATTTGACTAGAGTGACGCTCATGCATTGGTGCTCCACTCACTATGGCTGTGATGGCGAACCTCCAGCACTGCAGCTGCGGTAAAACTACGACCCCCAAGATGCCTCCTTGCTTGGCTGTTCTCAGAACTCCATAGAAATGAATGGAGCATGCTGGGAGTCGTAGTTCCACCACAGCCGGAGGTTAGCCATCACTGCGTCTATCCTACAGACAACAATTTGAGAAGCTGGGCACAAACATAACCATAGGGGACAGGGGACCCCAGTTGTCATGATTAGGGTGGTCCCAGAAGACACTTATGAGGTATCCGGGTATAAGGAAACCCCCTTTAAATAAGTCTGTGCACTAAATATACAGGCTGAGGAGGGCCCCGACTGCACCTCAAGTGCTCATCCGGGAGCATAGCAGCATTTATGGAGGGGCAGACAGTCCCTGAATAGATGGTGACTAGGGATGAGCGAATTTCGGATTTTGAAGTTCGTGTTGTGGTATTTACTGAATTGCGTTATGGATTCCGTTACCCCAGACCATAATGCAATTCCATGACGGAATAAATAACGGAATGTCTCTAAAGGCATTGCGTCATCGAATTGCGTTATGGTCCGTGGTAACGGAATCCATAACGCAATTCAGTAAATACCACAACACAAACTTCAAAATCTGAAATTCGCTCATCCCTAGTGACGACGTCGGCCGGCATCCTATCACATACACTGGTTCTAGTTCTACATTGCACCAGCTGTACGCCTGTAGCTCCGTGTATGAACAGTGACTGCGGCACGACCACCTCAGCTCTGCTACACCGGTCACGTGAATAGAAAATACACAATCTAATATCCCTGAAAAAGAGGTCACGCAGGGTACAGAGCAGTACCTGAGCAGCGCTGCACTACTACCATCAGGGTACAGACCAGTACCAGCAACAGCATACAAAGCAGCGCATCAGAACACTGTCAGCGCTGCACAACTGACAAGAGGGCACACAGCAGGACACGAGAGACTGGCAGGGCTGCACTACTGACAAGAGGGCACAGAGCAGGACACGAGAGACTGGCAGCGCTGCACAACTGACAAGAGGGCACACAGCAGGACACGAGAGACTGGCAGGGCTGCACTACTGACAAGAGGGCACACAGCAGGACACGAGAGACTGGCAGGGCTGCACTACTGACAAGAGGGCACAGAGCAGGACACGAGAGACTGGCAGGGCTGCACTACTGACAAGAGGGCACAGAGCAGGACACGAGAGACTGGCAGGGCTGCACTACTGACAAGAGGGCACAGAGCAGGACACGAGAGACTGGCAGGGCTGCACTACTGACAAGAGGGCACAGAGCAGGACACGAGAGACTGGCAGGGCTGCACTACTGACAAGAGGGCACAGGGCAGGACACGAGAGACTGGCAGGGCTGCACTACTGACAAGAGGGCACAGAGCAGGACACGAGAGACTGGCAGGGCTGCACTACTGACAAGAGGGCACAGAGCAGGACACGAGAGACTGGCAGGGCTGCACTACTGACAAGAGGGCACAGAGCAGGACACGAGAGACTGGCAGGGCTGCACTACTGACAAGAGGGCACAGAGCAGGACACGAGAGACTGGCAGGGCTGCACTACTGACAAGAGGGCACAGAGCAGGACACGAGAGACTGGCAGGGCTGCACAACTGACAAGAGGGCACAGAGCAGGACACGAGAGACTGGCAGGGCTGCACAACTGACAAGAGGGCACAGAGCAGGACACGAGAGACTGGCAGGGCTGCACAACTGACAAGAGGGCACAGAGCAGGACACGAGAGACTGGCAGGGCTGCACAACTGACAAGAGGGCACAGAGCAGGACATGAGACTGGCAGGGCTGCACTACTGACAAGAGGGCACAGAGCAGGACATGAGACTGGCAAGGCTGCACTACTACCAAGGTACAGAGCTGGGAACTATATGAATGAACTGGCAGCGCTAAATTATTACTACCATCAGGGCACAGAGCAGCCTGGCAGCGCTGAATTACTACCATCAGGGCATGAGCTGCCTGGCAGCGCTGCACTACTACCACCAGGGCAGCTAGTACCCCCAGGCTGTACAGGGAAGGAATCCACAGACAGAGGCGACCCACGCCACACACTCACGGCCCTCCATAGGGGCGCGCAGACCGGCGGGTGAGCCGCCACATAACCTTTATTATATAAATGTCGCCCCCGTTCAATACAAGTGCAGACCGAAGCCCCGCAGTAGGAAGATGCCAGCTGCGCCTTCCTACATGGGGCTAATAGCATGAAACAGTCAGATGGAGGCGGATTAACAGCAAACTCAGGTTCTCACCATGATGGCGGCTGTAGCACCAGCGGCTTCTCGGGGAGGAAAGGAAGGAGGAGGGCGAGCCGCGGAGGCTTATGGGAAATCACCAAGACAGGAAGTTGTCAGCCAGAGAAGGGGACGCTCTCTCCCGCCTACTCTATGGTCGGAGGCCTCGCTGAGTGGTACCCGTTGTACACCAGCACACCTGACAGGGACAGCTGAAACAAAAAGGAGATTTCTCTTCTGCCTGCGCCTTTGTCCCAAATCAGTGTGCAGTCAGACCTAAAGGGGTGTCTCACTATTATGTAGAGAATACAAGGCACTTACTAATGTATTGTGATTGTCCATATTGCCTCCTTTGCTGGCTGGACTCATTTTTTCATCACATTATACATTGCTTGTTTCCATGATAACGACCACACTTCAATCCATCAGCGGCGGCCTATGAGCACTCCCATTAGGGTGGCCTGAGGCCCGGTTTTAGGCCCGACAGTCCGTCTTTCAGACGCTTTCTCCGGCGCAGGGCCTAGATGGACACAGGGATGTACTGTTGAACAGCTCACTCTCAGACAGCAGCACTGTGCTGTCTAAGGCCGAATGCACACGGCCGTGAACGGTCCGCGGTATGCCGACCTAGATTCCTGATGACAGCAGGAGCGCACCGCGTCATTGGTTGCTATGATGCCATGCGCTTCATGGGCGTCATAGCAACCAATGACGCTGTGCGCTCTTGCTGTCAGCAGGAATCCAGGTCGGCATACCACGGACCGCTCATGGCCGCGGAACACGGCCGTGTGCATTCGGCCTAAGGCCCCATGCACACGGCCGTTGTTCACGGCCGTGTGCGGGCCGTGGAACCGCGGCCTGGATCCCTTCCTGTGAGCTGGAGCGCACGGCGTCACTGGTTGCTATGACGCCGTGCGCCCCCTGCTGCCGGCACAGTACAGTAATACACTGGTATAGATCATACCAGTGTAGTACTGTATTGCGGCGGCAGCAGGGAGCGCACGGCGTCATAGCAACCAGTGACGCCGTGCGCTCCAGCTCACAGGAAGGGATCCAGGCCGCGGTTCCACGGCCCGCACACGGCCGTGAACAACGGCCGTGTGCATGGGGCCTAAGTGTGAGCTGCAGGGAGAAAGTCACTCTCCCTCCCACCCCTGCAGCTGACAGAAGTTGATTTTACAGTAATTTTTTAAATCCCCGTTGGCTGCGTAGTGGCAGGAGGCGTGGCCTAACATGATTAGGGGTGTGGTTTGGCTGAGCAGGGGGCGGGGTTTTACAGTCCGTCTTTCCAGGGTGGCATTTTGCGGACCGCACATCGCCGGCACTAACAGAATATGCCTATTTTGTCTGCAATTGCGGACAAGAATAGGACATGTTCTATTTTTTCCGGGAACGGAAATGCGGAGCCGGAAGTGCAGGTGGCACATCGTGCGGCCCCATAGAAATAAATTGGTCCGCAATTCCGTTCCGCAAAATGTGGAACGAAATTGTGGACGTGTGAATGCGGCCTAACTCCCATGGTCCCAGGCAACAGAGAGGTCATTGCTTTTTCCTGTAGTGTGCAAGCATGACCAGTTCTGATGGATTGCAGGGTGGTCGTAACCATGGAAATAAGCCGTGTATAATGTGATGGAAAAATGATCCATCCAGCAAAGGAAGCAATATGGAGAATAACAATACATTAGTAAGTGCCTTGTGTTATCGTTCTCTACATGAGAAATACCATTTGCTGAAGTGAGACAACCCCTTTACGCTGGGTTCACACCTAAGCGTTTCGCAAACGCGCGTTTTTATGCGCGATTTTGTCGCGCGTTTTTATGCGCGTTTTTGTAATAGTAAACGCGCGTTTGACGCGCGTTTGGGTGATTGACAGCAGTGTTGTCCAAAGAGTCTATGGCCCAAACGCGCGTCAAACGCGCCAAAAAAAGCTCCTGTACTTGTTTGAGCGTCGGGCGTTTTACAGCGCGATCGTACGCGCTGTAAAACGCCCAGGTGTGAACCATTCCCATAGGGAATCATTGGTTCTTGCCTGTTGTGCGTTTTACAGCGCGTAGGAACGCGCTGTAAAACGCTCAGGTGTGAACCCAGCGTTAAGAAAATTGCTTTTATTTCCCAAGGCAACCAATCACAGTGCAACGTTTATTTTTCAAACACCCCCCAAAAAAAGTAAGCTGCTCTGTGATTGGTTGCTATAGCAATTCTGTTTGGGGGGGGGGCGCTCTCATCATTTCTGCATGTAGCCCTCTCTCAAAATGATGAAGTGAAGTGAAAAATGATTCCGTGTGTCTTCCTTTATTTTTGGAGGACCACCAGACATAAAGGAAAGTAAAAAAAAGTCTAAGACAGGTTTGCCGTGCAAATGACGCGGACGCAGATGACAATCTTGTGTACCTCCTGCGTTCTTTAGCGGTCCCATTGACTTGAATAGGTCCGTGAACCATTTTCCACGAAAATAATAGGACAGGTTATATTTTTTTGATGGACTGGAACCAACGGATCACGGACGCAGATGGCAAACAGTGCATTAACCGAGTTTTCAGCTGAAAATCACGAAAAACGGCACAACGGACACGGAATAAAACAACGGTCGTGTGCATACAGCCTGAGACATAGCAAACACTCATCCCCATACAGATTCATTGTTTCAGGGTTTACCAGGATGATGTGCTCCCCAGGAATAATGATTTTTGGGTGCGACACCAATGAGACTTTCACCCAATAAACGAGTGTTTGCTTGTATAACTAGTGATTGGTGGCACCTCTACAAAGGAAAAATCAGTCCTTGTAAAAAGGCCTCTGGTCTAATACATTTGTGTGAGGGAATGCAGTTGAGTAAACGGTTATTCAAGTATTTTAATATTTATGGTCTCTCCTCAGGATAGGCCATCAATATCAGATCCCGAGATCCCACACCCGCACCGATCAGCGGCTCTGCAGTGGCCTCGGCGCCAGAACTACACACCCAGCTCTGTCTTTTGTGTAGTGGACATAGATGGAAACTGCAGCACTGCTCACGCACACGAACATTTTTTCTTTCCGTGTCCATTTCCTTTTTTTTTGCGGACCGTCGTCCGTTTCCAAATGTCCGTATTTCCGTTCCGCAAAAAAATAGAACATGTCCTATTATTGTCTGCATTACAGACAAGGATAGTACTGTTCTATTAGCGGCCAGCTGTTCCATTCCGCAAAATACAGAATGCACACGGATGTCATCCGTATTTTTTACGGATCCGTTTTTGGAAGACCACAAAATACATACGGTCATGTGCATGAGCCCTGAAGTGAATGAAAAACTGGGTTTCTGGGGCGCCATGGTTGGAAAGGGTGGTAATTATGAAAACGTGATTTGTCCCAAGAGATGAACGTAAGAATGCGTGAATCGTAGAGAAAAAAGAGACTGTACCCTGCGCACGCTGCAATTGGCGTCACGAACAAAACTATAAACCATCACTTACACCTGACCCAGCCATTGCATATTATTGGCGTCAAAGTGCATTTTCCCAATCCGGCTTACTGCATATGCGTCCCGGGTGCATTGCGGCAAACCCGTGCGAGTAGGTACGCAATTTCAGTCCGTTTTTACTGCGATTGCGTTCTGTTGTTAAGTTTTTATCGCGCAGGTGCAATGTGTTTTGCACGCGCGTGATAAAAAACTGAATGTGGTACCCAGACCTGAACCTGGACTTCTTCACTAAAGTTTAGGTTTGGGTTCAAGGTTGTGTAGATGTAATTATTTTCCCTTATAACATGGGTATAAAGGAAAATAAAATCATTCTTAATACAGAATGCTTAGTAAAATAGGCCTGGAGGGGTTAAAAATTTTTTTTTAATAATTTAACGCACCTTTATACACTTGTTCGCGCAGCCTGGCTTCTCTTCTTTCTTCAGGACCTGGGTAAAGGACCTTTGATGACATCACTGCGCTCATCACATGGTCCATCACCATTGTGATGGATTATGTGACGGACCATGTGATGAGCGCAGTGATGTCACCACAGGTCCTTTTCCTCAAAGAAGAAGAAAGAAGAGAAGTCGGGCTGCGCGAACATGTGGATTAAGGAGAGTTAAATAATTTTTTACTTTTTTTAATCCCTCCAGCCCTATTTTACTATGCATTCTGTATTAAAAATGCTATTATTTTCCCTTATAACCATGTTATAAGGGAAAATAATAAAGATCGGGTCCCCATCCCGATCGTCTCCTCGATTTTCACGCAGCCCCATTCACTTCTATGGGGCCTGCATGGCGTGAAAAACGCACACAATAGAGCATGCTGCGATTTTTCGCGCAACGCACAAGTGATGCGTGAAAATCACTGCTCATGTACACAGCCCCATAGAAATGAATGGGTCCGGATTCAGTGCGGGTGCAATGCGTTCACCTCACGCATTGCACCCACATGGAAATCTCACCCGTGTGAAAGGGGCCTATGAGATTCCACTTCGCTTTTTCCTTGGGTGCGTTAATTGACCTGCTGTGTAGATTGTTAAATCTGCAGCACGTCAATTGTTGTTGAGTTTTTCTTGTGTGGATTTCACCCTTTTTAATGGAAGGGTGAGATCTGCGCCAAATCCGCATCACATTCTCACCAAAAACTGCGCTAAAAATGCACCAAAAAAGTCACAGTGTGGATTTATGTGTAGTTTTGTTGCACCATGTGCAGCCACCCTAGGACCAGGGACACAGATGATGGAAAAATCCAGCAAAAAAATCTCCTTTTTTGCACTGTTTCCACCAGAAAAACAGCAATAAAATCGCATGTTTTACATGCGTTTTTTTGTGGAGGAAAAGCCAGCAGACTTCACCTTCTCCATTGAAAAGGGTGAATTCCACAATAGAAATCCATGATGTCAGTTGACATGCTGCAGATTTCTAAAAATACTGCTGCTTTTCTCTTTTTTCATTACACAGCCTGTGGATGAGAATTCAGAAATCCTCATCCACTTAGCTTGTATTGTATAACGCTGCAGATTGCCGCACGTAAATCCGCAGCTATTCATAGGTGTGACCCTGACTTAAGGGCTCATGCACACGGCCATGGCCGTATTGCGGCCCGCATACAGCAGGTCCGCAATACACGGGCAGAGGCCGTGTGCACCCCACATTACGGATGCGGATCCATTTACTTGAATAGGTCCGCAATCCGGGAGATGCAGTGTGGTGCGGAACGGCAGCAAGGATCAGAAGTCCACGGAAGTTCTATTTTTTTACCGTGCGGACGGATCACGGACCCATTCAAGTTGGATGGGTCTCGAACTGTGCTGGCCGCCACATGGATGTTGCCCTTGCATTGGGGACTGCAAATTGCAGTCCCCAATGCACGGAACGGCCGCACAACGGCTGTGTGCATGAGCCCTAAGGCTCATTTGGCTGATAGAGGATTGGATATTAGATAGTCGCCAATGCAGTTGATGACTTCTGTATTTTTATCTAATAAGCATGGCTGGCTTTGCACACAACTGATACAAGATTAGCATACAGTTTACACACAACCTTATTTTTTACCAGTGTCTTTCAATTTAATAATTAGTTTCACAAAAAGTCATCTAACGTGCCTCCCCACGATGCTAGGGAGGCTCCCACCCCGTCCCCGCCTGCCATTGGCTGCTCCCCCCGACACTGGATGTTTTCATCCGTGTGCAGGGAGAAGCAGTGGCGGCAGAGCGGGGACCAGGAGGGGAGCAGGGTAAGTATATTACTTGTGAGGGGCCCGCCACATGGGGGGGGGGGGATGTTCTAACCCCTTTAATGAACCCATAGCATCTCTCATTTGGAAAAAGGTCTTGAAGACACCTAGTGGTCATCTATTAGTATTGCATATGGTAAAAGTGTTTTTTCCATCTCTAATATATTTATTTATTGTATGCACTTATATAGCACTACTATATTCCGCAGCGCTTTACAGACATTAGCAACCAACTGTCCGCAATGGGGCTCACAATCTAAGATTCCGATCAGTATGTCTTTGGAGTGTGGGAGGAAACCCAGGCAAACACTGGGAGAACACAAACTCCATGCAGATATTCCCAGCTAGAAGCAAGTAATCATTACAACATTTAATACGGCTAAACAGGCAAAAATGGAGCTTGTTTTCTTTAACCCCTTAGTGACCAAGCCTGTTTGGGCCTTTATGACCAAGCGTTTTTCTTCCTTTTTTATGGTCTCGTTCCAAGAGCTATAACTTTTTTATTTTTTCGTCTATATAGCTTTATGAGGGCTTGTTTTTTACGGGACAAGTTGTAGTTTTTAATGGCACCATTTTGGTGTACACATAACTTTCTGATTAACTTTTATTAACTCTTTCTGGGAGGGAGATGGGGAAAAATAGCAATACTGCCACTGCGTTTTTACATTATAAATTTGACCGCATAAATTTTTCTGTACAAATAACATAATATCTTTATTCTCTGGGTCAGTACGATTACAGTGATACAAAATACTTATATTTTTTTAAGTTGTACTACTTTTTTTCCAATAAAACCCTTTTTATTAACCAAAAAAATGATTTTGCATTGCCACTTCACAAGACCCATAACCAGGGCCGGACTGGCCCACCGGGATACCGGGAAATTTCCGGCAGGCCGAATCTGAAAGCTCTGTAGTGGTGGCCGGTGGGTGGAGCTGAGCAGGCCGGCAGCCGGCCTCCGTGGGAGCGGCACTGCTCCCTCCGACCACCTGGTGTCACTGTGAGCAGCAGCCCGTGATCCTCCTGGCTGGCTGTCCTGTGTGTGGCTGCCCCTCTCTGACTTCCTGCAAGTGGCCTCACCTCCAGATTCAATATGCCGGGCCCAGGCCGCAGACCGGAAGCAGAGCCCGACCCCTGTGTCTGCCGCCCGCCGTCATGACCGATGCAAACAGCCCTGAGAGGACTTGAGGAGCCGCAAATACTGGGGGTAAGAAGGGGCCAGGCTGTGCCTACATGTGACTGTGCAGGCTGTCAGGGTTATGTAGTGTATATTATTTACATACAGTCCTATAAATTTTAAGACTGTATGTACACTAATATACACTACATAACCCTGACAGCCTGCAGTCACATGTGGGCACATCCCTGGCATCCAATATACCGTATTTTTTGCCGTATAAGACGCACTTTTATCCCCCCAAAAGTGGGGGGAAAATAGCAGTGCGTCTTATACGGCGAATGCAGCTTATTTTGCGATTTGCGAATTTTCGTGCGAATTCCCGTGCTAATTTTTGCGCAAATTTTTTGCGGAGTACTTACAACTACAAACGCTCGCCAAGAGGAGGGAGGAGGCAGGCTGGGAGGACGGGCGCTGGCAGTGTGTGAGTCATACGTCACGCGCCTGCGCCGCCCACTTTATGAATGAAGCAGGGGGCGTGGGCGCATGACGTATGACTCACGCTGCCAGCGCCTGTCCTCCCGGCCTGCCTCCTCCCTCCTCTCGGCGAGCGCTTGTAGTTGTAAGTACTCCGCTCATTATGCGATTATGCACATAACTATTTACTATTAGACATACGATTATACAGTGAGCGGGGCCCACAGATCCCCCATAACAGTGCGTCACCCACAGATCCCCCCATAACAGTGTCCGTCAGCCACAGATCCCCAGTAATAGTGCCATCCACAGACCACAATTAGTTCAAAACCCACCAAAAGCACACCTTTTGGTTCAAAATATTTTTTTTCTTATTTTCCTCCTCAAAAACCTAGGTGCGTCTTATAGGCCGGTGCGTCTTATACGGCGAAAAATATGGTATATCACAGAGAGCTATACTGTGCAGTATAGCTTATAATGCACAGTATAGCTCTCTGTGATATGTATTGGATGCCAGGGCTGTGCCCACATGTGACTGTGCAGGCTGCCAGGGTTATGTAGTGTATACTATTAGTTTACATACAGTCTCCAGTTTACAGTAATCTCCAGGAGTGGCATGGGCTGGGCAAATCAGCTTCTAGGATCTGGGCTCCATGGGCACTCTGTACCCTCACATGCTTCTTTATGCATCACAGCAAGGAGATTGGGGCAGTTGACAGCAGGGCTCTGGCTGGAGGTAGCACTTTGTGAAAGGTTGTCACACAGGTTGTCAGGGGCTGGGAGTGGAGAACATCTTGGTGTGTAACCTGGTGTCACTGTGCTGTACAAAGGACCTGCTGGGCATGGTGCCTCCACAGAGGGCAGGGAATCAGATTGACTGAGGAGGGCTTGTACTTTGGAGAAGAATATGTGGCTTCATGTGACAGAGCAGAGGAATCGCACAGAAGAGTGTGTGGATGAGGATACGTCGTGTCTCCAGGAGATCTGCCCCTGACATCTCCAAGTGACAGACACTGCTGGACCCCCCTGGCACCCTGCACACATTATAAATGCACAGTATAGCTTTCCCTGATATGTATTTGATGTCAGGGCCATGCCCACATGTGGTGAGTGGCGGTGCATTATACACAGCAGCACGGTGTCCGATACTCACAAAGATGTGGTAGACAAATGCCCAGCCCTGGGGTCTCTCCAGCACGTTGCACAGGTAGTTATGCAGCCTCCGGTACTTCACGTTCCTCCGGCAGCTCTGGCTGCTGTTGTACGACAGCGGCTTCCCCAATAAGCTCATGCGAGCTCCCTGCTTCCCACGGCGGCTCTCCTGCAAGCCCCCTCCTGGTCCCACACCGCTGCCCCTGCCAGTGTCACCGGTGCCCAAGAGAAGCAGCCCATCCCCTCTACTGGAGTTCAACAGCACCCTGTTGCCCCGACTCCACATCTTTCGTGCCGTAGTAACGGTCCCTGCCCCTGCCTTTACCTCCAGAGCTGCTTTTTATCCAGAGCCCAGAGCCTCCCACATCACCTTCACTATGGTTGCGGGACATGGCATCACCGGCGTGGGCACAGAGGGCTCTGGGTGCATGCACAGAGCAGACCTGGGGACAGGGTGGCAGCGCTTCCTGGCTTCAGACTGTCAGATCTGATCACAAGTTGGCACCAGCCATACATACAGGAAGGCTCTGTGTGCAGGGTGCCAGGGGGGTCCAGCAGTGTCTGTCATCTGGAGATGTCAGGGGCAGAGCTCCTGGAGACACGACGTATCCTCATCCACACACTCTTCTGTGCGATTCCTCTGCTCTGTCACATGAAGCCACATATTCTTCTCCAAAGTACAAGCCCTCCTCAGTCAATCTGATTCCCTGCCCTCTGTGGAGGCACCATGCCCAGCAGGTCCTTTGTACAGCACAGTGACACCAGGTTACACACCAAGATGTTCTCCACTCCCAGCCCCTGACAACCTGTGTGACAACCTTTCACAAAGTGCTACCTCCAGCCAGAGCCCTGCTGTCAACTGCCCCAATCTCCTTGCTGTGATGTATAAAGAAGCATGTGAGGGTTACAGAGTGCCCATGGAGCCCACATCCTAGAAGCGGATCTGCCCAGCCGATGCCACTCCTGGAGAGTCCCTTGCTGCTCTCTGTACAGGAGGGGACAGTGATCACACAGCTCTCTGCATCCAGCAGGCTGCTCAGCCTCCACACAGGCAGCTCCCAGCAGTCTAGTGTGCCTTCCTACATAGAAGCCTGGAGGTCACTTCCAGGCAGCTGAAACTCCATGCATGATGGACAGAGTGGCTGTGAGAAGCTTGGAGCCCACCACCTCCAGGCAGCTGCCCTTCAACAACTTTTCCAGGAGAACCCAGCAACTCTGTGACAGCAGGAAGGGGTTGCCAGTCACTCACTTGTCCCTGTGCAGCCTGCAGCTCCAGTCCTTCTCCTGGTGCTGCTGCTGACATACATTCAAGGGGGACAGAAGGGGAAGGGGGTGAGGAAGAGGAGGACAGAGGGGGAAGGCCAGGTACTTACAGGAGGACTTTATCTGAGTATAAATTAAAGGGGTTGTTCGGGTTCAGAGCTGAACCCGGACATCCCTCCATTTTCACCCAGGCAGGCCTTCTGACTTGAGCATCGGAGCAGTTCATGCTCCGATGCTCTCCTTTGCCCTGCGCTAAATCGCTCAGGGCAAAGGCATTTTTTGAAGATCTGGTGACGTGCCGGGGCTCTCCATGGGGCTGCCAGGAACCCCGGTGACATCAACGGCACTGATGGCTGGGATTTAGCGCTGCCCTAGCCAGTAAAACGGTAATATGAACAATGGGGTTCTACAAAAGAGCTATTGTGGGGCAAAGTTCATATTCGTGTTTACACACGTGTTTTAAAATGAATGCTTTCCCCTTTTATAAACAAGTAAATAATTACGCAATGCTGTGGGGCTGGTGTGCAACTTTTTCCAGGGCTGGTTTTTATCCCCAGTCCGGCCCTGCCCATAACTTTTTTATTTTATTTTTCTATGGAGCTGTATGAGGGCTTGATTTTTGAGGGACAACTTGTATTTTTCATTGGTATCATTTTGGAGTAAATGCCGCTTTTTGATCGCTTGTTATTAAGTTTTTTTCGGTGGAAACTAAGAATAAATTAGAAATTCTGTCTTTTTTTTTTTTTTTAACGGCGTTCACCATAGGGGATAATTTATGTCATATTTATGTAGTCCGGGTCATTACGGACGCAGCAATACCAAACATTTGGGGGATATTTTCTTTTTGCAATTTTTTTCATTGAAAAGCGTATTTTCAATGAAAAAAAGCATATTTTTTTATTTTATGGAATTTTTTTAATTTAATAAATGGGTATTTTTTTTCAATTTTTTTTACTACTTAAAAGTCCCACAAGGGGACTATAAAATGCAGTATTTTGATTGCTTTTAAAATGTAATGCATTATCTCTATAATGCATTACATTTCTATAGCAATGCTATCCAAACATTGACCAGCAGGCTGCGCCAGAGAGGCACAGCCTGCTGGAGAGAACTGCAGACAGGCTCGGGGCCCTGATCGGAAGCAAGGTAAGCTTCCCAACACATCAGCACCCCGCGATCGCATTTTCGGGGTGCTGATGGGAGACAGAGGGAGTCCGCTCCCTCTGTCACCACTATACATGCAGCGGGCCCCATGCGCCCAGCATGTAAAGGGTTAAACAGCCCGGATCGGCACTTCTGCCGGTCTGGGCTGTTAGAGCAGGGGGAGCCGTGCAGCGCTTAGACTGGGCCGCCGTAAAAACACGGCAGCCCAGCCTAAGGCCCCTTAGTGACCGCCGTAAAAATACATATGGGTGGTCACTAAGGGGTTAAGAATAGGGCTAAACGATGACAACTTGTAGAAGAAAATGCGTCATTTTTTCTAATGATAGTCAATGGTGTTGCACTGTGAAACGCAACATACTGCGACATGAAAAAAAATCCATCCAAGTTGGATTTCTGTGCCACTGTCGCAGTGCGACACCATTGACTATCATTATAAAAAATGTCACACGACATAAGTGAGATATGAATGTCGCAATGTAGCTGTACCCCTTTTGTCGCACGACACATGTCTACAAGTGCTAAGAGAGTGACAGCTTACTGTACTGTACTTGCTCAGCATTTCCTATGAGAAGCGGAAAAGGCGCTGCAGCTGGCAACCAAGCAGAGAGAGAAGCATCTGAGCATGTGTGTCCATGTCCACATTTACTGAGGTGGACAAAAAAAAGGCTCTTCAATAGAAACAGGAGGTGGCGCCATTCTAACATTATTCCTGGACTAGCTAAGGCTATAAGTGTTTTTTTGCATCATAATTATGGGCTGGATGTAACTAACCAATATTTGTCATGAGACAACCCCTTTAAAGTTAAAGAACACATGAAATCTGATATTTTTACAATATATAGATCCATTTCTACATTATAGGCTGGATCCACATTGTCCCCAGGTGTCATTATAGCTTATGAAGCAGACTACCTAGGACACACTTCCTGACAACTTCTATAAGTAGAATGCAATAAGGAAACATGCCCCAACTGTGTCCATTTCTCAGGTTTTTAGATTCAAGGAAATGTCCAGGGTTTAGGGGACGTTTATGGGATGCTTATAGTGAGTCTGTCCCCTCTGAGGGCAGCATGTAGTAGTGACAGCATACTGATGTCAGACTTGTGTCACATGGAAACATGCTGTATATTGGCTTAACTTTTTTATATTTAGTACAGTTGAAAATCACATGTCTATCAAGTTCAACCGCGGATGGGTGGGGATGTTGGAGGAGATAATTAAAATTTGTAATTCTTATGTAAATCATAGTAAATATCTAGGGAGTGCGCTGGCGCAGGATTTTGTCGGGGCAAACGCTAATGACGCAGGCAGAGTTCAAAAGTATGTGACATCAGAGGATGGAGAGGACTGGAAGGAGCAAGGGGAGGTACTGGGAACAAGAGAAGGGGAGGTCTTGGGATCTGGGGAGCGGCGAGACGGTCTTGGTCTCCTGAAGGAGGCGAGCTTGGGCTTATTGAACAGTTGGTGACGCCCCCTGGGCATTTTGGACCTCATTTGCATACCAAAGTTCATTTTCTGCTGTTCTGAAAGATTGATAACCCAGACAAAGGATAGTTTTACTCACGTTAGACAGCAGAAATATGTATGTCAGATTCCTTTAAAGGGGTTCTGCAGTTTTTTAAAAACTGATGATCTATCCTCTGGATAGATCATCAGCATCTGATCAGCGGGGGTCCAACACCCCAGACCCCTGCCGATCAGCTGTTTGAGAAGGCAGCGGCGCTGGCAGTAGTGCCGCAGCCTTCTCGCTGTTTACCGCAGGCCCAGTCACGTCACAACTAGTATGAATGGCCTGGGCGCGGCTAAGCTCTGTTCACTTGAATGGATCTTAGCCGCGCCCAGGCCAGTGATACTAGTCGTCACTAGTCAATTTTAATATAAAATGAATCTAAAAATGATGCACTGGTCTCATGTGTAAACAGGTGTAACTGGTTCACACATGAGTGACGCCAGGAAAAGTACACCCCTACATTGCTGCCCCTAATACCCTACAGCCACATGCAGGAGCCCAGTTTGCCCTGGTTTGTCACACTGGTTTGTTTTGTAAAATTAATTGAGAAAACGATCGTTTATGGCGACAGTCAGTGAGAGGAAATGTCTTTTGTGACGCAAACATTTTCCATCTTTTAGGAGTAGCTATTTCTGTGATGTGTAATGGGTATCGGTAGAGAAGTGGTCCCCATGTTTTACGCTAAAGATTCAGTAAAGACAAGAGGGACAGCGTAAAAATGTTTGTGTGTTTGGTGCGACGTGAATTTGATGCTGTGATGTGGACCATGGTAAACAAGTGGGTCATGATGTCAGTTAAATTAGATGCAGAGTGGTGAGTAGATAATTTTCCTTTTCTACAGTAAAAAAACCCATATACACGTATGACAATCAGATATCGTGGTCTGACACATGGAACTCAGAAACCTTCTCTGCTATGCCCTGCGTCCTGCTGCCTCGATGAGCCTACGATGTCATCCTCTGCCCGCTCACCACCAATATTAGCGGCTGTCTCCTCCTGTTAAATATTTTTTCTTTAAATTGTTTTCAGACAAGTCAGCAAGAAAAAGCTGTTGCTGGCCCTACATCCAGATGTTTAATATACAAGCAGTCTCTAATCTTTGTGGTTACTTATCGGCGCTGCATATCCACCAAGCGACGTGGGTAAAGTTCGCTTCACAGTCAAAGTTCCAAAAAATGTTGATCGCGCTGCCTATGAGTGTAGGGTGCCAATCTCAGATTCTTATTCCAAGTGCGCAGTTACCAATCGGTAACCAGAGGCTGGTGCGCTCACGTACACCTGCACCCTAGAGGGAAGTTATAGCACAAATAGTGAAGTTCCACCAGGTAGTTCCACAATTAGCAGGTTTTTATTATACTTACAAAAGGACATCAAATTTCAGCTTTAAAATCAATATGTTTTCACCAAAAGCCAAAATTTTATGTCCTTTTGTAAGTAGAATAAAACCTGCTAATTGGGGAACTACCTGGTGGAACTTCCCTCTAGGGTGCAGGTGTACGTCAGTGCACCAGCCTCTGGAAACCTACATACAGATGTGCCAACATCTTTCTGCTCTTCCACCATACTCCTAGACTGGCATAAAGACTGGCAGAAGTCTACATGTGTTTCTTCACAGAGACAGGGTCAACTTAAAGGGGTTATCCAATTCTAAAAGCGTCTCCCACAATGCCCGGGCCTCTCCCATAGATCATACTTAGCGGTCTCCCTGTCACCCGTATCACTGTGGATCCTTGCATGGCCGCCACAGGGATCCAAACATCCGGCGACAGGGGGTGCAGCCAATAGCAGTCCGTGACGGTAGCCAGCCTTCCTAGCATCATGGGTGACGCCATCTGTGATTCAAGGGGGCTGGTCACCATTGCTGCCTGCTATTGGCTGCACCCCCTGTCGCCAGATGTTTTTCTCCATGCAACAGGGAGATGCAGAGGCAGCCGTGCAGGGATCCTGAGTGACGCGGGTGCCAGGGAGCGGGGCAAGTATGATTTGTGGGAGAGGCCCGGGCATTGTGGGGGGCATTTTTAGAATTGGATAACCCTTTTAAGCACAGTGCTGTCCACGTTTGTCCATGTTCTCACTTGTAAGAATATAGGCTTTGGGTCTATTCCCATGAGCATCATGACATCCTTTATTAATCCCTGAAAGGGTTTTTCTGGTACTTTTATATTGTTGGCCTATCCTCAGTATGTGACTGGTGGGGGTTCGGCACCCTGCACCGAGCGGTAGCTCTGCTGCAGGATGTCTGCGCCGGTATTACCCATTTCTGTCCATTGTACAGCGGTACTGCTCTCATTCAGTTCAATTGGAGCAGTGATGTAGTAACCAGCTCCATCCACTACACAAAGGACAGAACTGGGTAATACTGGCGCAGACTTCCTTCACCAGACGGCCACTGCAAAACAGCTGATTGGGGGCATATACAGATCTCATAGAGCCCCTCTTGCCCACCTCATTTCCCAGGACACATGCGACAATCACTCCCAGACAATACTATGTATCACGCCCAAGATTTCCGAAGAATTTACTTTAGTTTTATTAGGTGGAAGAAAACCTAATTTAAAATAGATTGTAATAAAAACATTGCTGTCCACCTCACCCACTTCTATTCTGTGGGTAAAAGTGAAATACATGCAGCATAAATATGGCATTCATTCTGAAATACATTGATAAATTTACTGCCTCTCTTCTATTACAAAGCTGGCCGCCACCACTAGAGGGAGCTCAGTGCATAGGAATTTATACATTTACTAGAATGGAAGCTAAAATAATCTCTGCTCCACCTAATGGCAGCTGCATGAAAATGCAGTGCTTTCTTGTTGGGAAAAGGAGTTCAGTGTGAGCCCCCCGTCCCCCCAGGCCCAGTAGCAGTTGTGTGGTCTGCCTCTATTGAATTAGGCCATTGTTGACATAGGTGTAGGGTATCAGACCTCCACCAATTAAAATTGAATTCCTGAATTTAAAAGGAATAGACATTTTTGAAAATGATTTCTTGTTGCAGTCCTAGAGCTATAACTTTTATTTTTCCATAGACCAAGGTTTATGATAGGGATTTCAATAATTTATTTTTGATGAGGGGTGGGGATAGAAAAAAAACTCGTTTTCTGTGTTTTTTCCACCATACACCACACAGTATAAATAACAAGTTAACTTTATTTTATGAGTTGTTAAATTATGATACCAAATTTCTCTCTATATATATTTTTTTAGATATGTGCTTTTTTTATCTGCTAATGAATGAAGACCGAGGGCTGGGCCCACAGGTACACAGGGTACACGATGCCACACAGACAACAGTTCTTTCCCAGCAATTTAGTTTACTGAATAATATAGTGAACAAGAAGCTGAGAATAAATAAAACAGATTGGTACACAGAGAATAAACCAACAGTAAATTTAAGGCTACTTTCACACTTGCGTTCAGAACGGATCCGTCTGCATTATATTGTAGAAAAAAATTCTAAGTGTGAAAGTAGCCTCAGACGGATCTGTCCAGACTTTACATTGAAAGTCAATGGGGGACGGATCCGTTTGAAAAATGAGCCATATAGTGTCAAATTCAAACGGATCCGTCCCCCTTGACTTACATTGTAAGTCTGGACGGATCCGTTTGCCTCCGCACGGCCAGGCGGACACCCGAACGCTGCAAGCAGCGTTCAGGTGTCCGCCTGCTGAGTGGAGCGGAGGACAGACGGTGCCAGACTGATGCATTCTGAGCGGATCCGCATCCACTCAGAATGCATTAGGGCTGGCCCTACATCCAGATGTTTAATATACAAGCAGTCTCTAATCTTTGTGGTTACTTATCGGCGCTGCATATCCACCAAGCGACGTGGGTAAAGTTCGCTTCACAGTCAAAGTTCCAAAAAATGTTGATCGCGCTGCCTATGAGTGTAGGGTGCCAATCTCAGATTCTTATTCCAAGTGCGCAGTTACCAATCGGTAACCAGAGGCTGGTGCGCTCACGTACACCTGCACCCTAGAGGGAAGTTATAGCACAAATAGTGAAGTTCCACCAGGTAGTTCCGCAATTTGCAGGTTTTATTATACTTACAAAAGGACATCAAATTTCAGCTTTAAAATCAATATGTTTTCACCAAAAGCCAAAATTTTATGTCCTTTTGTAAGTAGAATAAAACCTGCTAATTGGGGAACTACCTGGTGGAACTTCCCTCTAGGGTGCAGGTGTACGTCAGTGCACCAGCCTCTGGAAACCTACATACAGATGTGCCAACATCTTTCTGCTCTTCCACCATACTCCTAGACTGGCATAAAGACTGGCAGAAGTCTACATGTGTTTCTTCACAGAGACAGGGTCAACTTAAAGGGGTTATCCAATTCTAAAAGCGTCTCCCACAATGCCCGGGCCTCTCCCATAGATCATACTTAGCGGTCTCCCTGTCACCCGTATCACTGTGGATCCTTGCATGGCCGCCACAGGGATCCAAACATCCGGCGACAGGGGGTGCAGCCAATAGCAGTCCGTGACGGTAGCCAGCCTTCCTAGCATCATGGGTGACGCCATCTGTGATTCAAGGGGGCTGGTCACCATTGCTGCCTGCTATTGGCTGCACCCCCTGTCGCCAGATGTTTTTCTCCATGCAACAGGGAGATGCAGAGGCAGCCGTGCAGGGATCCTGAGTGACGCGGGTGCCAGGGAGCGGGGCAAGTATGATTTGTGGGAGAGGCCCGGGCATTGTGGGGGGCATTTTTAGAATTGGATAACCCTTTTAAGCACAGTGCTGTCCACGTTTGTCCATGTTCTCACTTGTAAGAATATAGGCTTTGGGTCTATTCCCATGAGCATCATGACATCCTTTATTAATCCCTGAAAGGGTTTTTCTGGTACTTTTATATTGTTGGCCTATCCTCAGTATGTGACTGGTGGGGGTTCGGCACCCTGCACCGAGCGGTAGCTCTGCTGCAGGATGTCTGCGCCGGTATTACCCATTTCTGTCCATTGTACAGCGGTACTGCTCTCATTCAGTTCAATTGGAGCAGTGATGTAGTAACCAGCTCCATCCACTACACAAAGGACAGAACTGGGTAATACTGGCGCAGACTTCCTTCACCAGACGGCCACTGCAAAACAGCTGATTGGGGGCATATACAGATCTCATAGAGCCCCTCTTGCCCACCTCATTTCCCAGGACACATGCGACAATCACTCCCAGACAATACTATGTATCACGCCCAAGATTTCCGAAGAATTTACTTTAGTTTTATTAGGTGGAAGAAAACCTAATTTAAAATAGATTGTAATAAAAACATTGCTGTCCACCTCACCCACTTCTATTCTGTGGGTAAAAGTGAAATACATGCAGCATAAATATGGCATTCATTCTGAAATACATTGATAAATTTACTGCCTCTCTTCTATTACAAAGCTGGCCGCCACCACTAGAGGGAGCTCAGTGCATAGGAATTTATACATTTACTAGAATGGAAGCTAAAATAATCTCTGCTCCACCTAATGGCAGCTGCATGAAAATGCAGTGCTTTCTTGTTGGGAAAAGGAGTTCAGTGTGAGCCCCCCGTCCCCCCAGGCCCAGTAGCAGTTGTGTGGTCTGCCTCTATTGAATTAGGCCATTGTTGACATAGGTGTAGGGTATCAGACCTCCACCAATTAAAATTGAATTCCTGAATTTAAAAGGAATAGACATTTTTGAAAATGATTTCTTGTTGCAGTCCTAGAGCTATAACTTTTATTTTTCCATAGACCAAGGTTTATGATAGGGATTTCAATAATTTATTTTTGATGAGGGGTGGGGATAGAAAAAAAACTCGTTTTCTGTGTTTTTTCCACCATACACCACACAGTATAAATAACAAGTTAACTTTATTTTATGAGTTGTTAAATTATGATACCAAATTTCTCTCTATATATATTTTTTTAGATATGTGCTTTTTTTATCTGCTAATGAATGAAGACCGAGGGCTGGGCCCACAGGTACACAGGGTACACGATGCCACACAGACAACAGTTCTTTCCCAGCAATTTAGTTTACTGAATAATATAGTGAACAAGAAGCTGAGAATAAATAAAACAGATTGGTACACAGAGAATAAACCAACAGTAAATTTAAGGCTACTTTCACACTTGCGTTCAGAACGGATCCGTCTGCATTATATTGTAGAAAAAAATTCTAAGTGTGAAAGTAGCCTCAGACGGATCTGTCCAGACTTTACATTGAAAGTCAATGGGGGACGGATCCGTTTGAAAAATGAGCCATATAGTGTCAAATTCAAACGGATCCGTCCCCCTTGACTTACATTGTAAGTCTGGACGGATCCGTTTGCCTCCGCACGGCCAGGCGGACACCCGAACGCTGCAAGCAGCGTTCAGGTGTCCGCCTGCTGAGTGGAGCGGAGGACAGACGGTGCCAGACTGATGCATTCTGAGCGGATCCGCATCCACTCAGAATGCATTAGGGCTGGCCCTACATCCAGATGTTTAATATACAAGCAGTCTCTAATCTTTGTGGTTACTTATCGGCGCTGCATATCCACCAAGCGACGTGGGTAAAGTTCGCTTCACAGTCAAAGTTCCAAAAAATGTTGATCGCGCTGCCTATGAGTGTAGGGTGCCAATCTCAGATTCTTATTCCAAGTGCGCAGTTACCAATCGGTAACCAGAGGCTGGTGCGCTCACGTACACCTGCACCCTAGAGGGAAGTTATAGCACAAATAGTGAAGTTCCACCAGGTAGTTCCGCAATTTGCAGGTTTTATTATACTTACAAAAGGACATCAAATTTCAGCTTTAAAATCAATATGTTTTCACCAAAAGCCAAAATTTTATGTCCTTTTGTAAGTAGAATAAAACCTGCTAATTGGGGAACTACCTGGTGGAACTTCCCTCTAGGGTGCAGGTGTACGTCAGTGCACCAGCCTCTGGAAACCTACATACAGATGTGCCAACATCTTTCTGCTCTTCCACCATACTCCTAGACTGGCATAAAGACTGGCAGAAGTCTACATGTGTTTCTTCACAGAGACAGGGTCAACTTAAAGGGGTTATCCAATTCTAAAAGCGTCTCCCACAATGCCCGGGCCTCTCCCATAGATCATACTTAGCGGTCTCCCTGTCACCCGTATCACTGTGGATCCTTGCATGGCCGCCACAGGGATCCAAACATCCGGCGACAGGGGGTGCAGCCAATAGCAGTCCGTGACGGTAGCCAGCCTTCCTAGCATCATGGGTGACGCCATCTGTGATTCAAGGGGGCTGGTCACCATTGCTGCCTGCTATTGGCTGCACCCCCTGTCGCCAGATGTTTTTCTCCATGCAACAGGGAGATGCAGAGGCAGCCGTGCAGGGATCCTGAGTGACGCGGGTGCCAGGGAGCGGGGCAAGTATGATTTGTGGGAGAGGCCCGGGCATTGTGGGGGGCATTTTTAGAATTGGATAACCCTTTTAAGCACAGTGCTGTCCACGTTTGTCCATGTTCTCACTTGTAAGAATATAGGCTTTGGGTCTATTCCCATGAGCATCATGACATCCTTTATTAATCCCTGAAAGGGTTTTTCTGGTACTTTTATATTGTTGGCCTATCCTCAGTATGTGACTGGTGGGGGTTCGGCACCCTGCACCGAGCGGTAGCTCTGCTGCAGGATGTCTGCGCCGGTATTACCCATTTCTGTCCATTGTACAGCGGTACTGCTCTCATTCAGTTCAATTGGAGCAGTGATGTAGTAACCAGCTCCATCCACTACACAAAGGACAGAACTGGGTAATACTGGCGCAGACTTCCTTCACCAGACGGCCACTGCAAAACAGCTGATTGGGGGCATATACAGATCTCATAGAGCCCCTCTTGCCCACCTCATTTCCCAGGACACATGCGACAATCACTCCCAGACAATACTATGTATCACGCCCAAGATTTCCGAAGAATTTACTTTAGTTTTATTAGGTGGAAGAAAACCTAATTTAAAATAGATTGTAATAAAAACATTGCTGTCCACCTCACCCACTTCTATTCTGTGGGTAAAAGTGAAATACATGCAGCATAAATATGGCATTCATTCTGAAATACATTGATAAATTTACTGCCTCTCTTCTATTACAAAGCTGGCCGCCACCACTAGAGGGAGCTCAGTGCATAGGAATTTATACATTTACTAGAATGGAAGCTAAAATAATCTCTGCTCCACCTAATGGCAGCTGCATGAAAATGCAGTGCTTTCTTGTTGGGAAAAGGAGTTCAGTGTGAGCCCCCCGTCCCCCCAGGCCCAGTAGCAGTTGTGTGGTCTGCCTCTATTGAATTAGGCCATTGTTGACATAGGTGTAGGGTATCAGACCTCCACCAATTAAAATTGAATTCCTGAATTTAAAAGGAATAGACATTTTTGAAAATGATTTCTTGTTGCAGTCCTAGAGCTATAACTTTTATTTTTCCATAGACCAAGGTTTATGATAGGGATTTCAATAATTTATTTTTGATGAGGGGTGGGGATAGAAAAAAAACTCGTTTTCTGTGTTTTTTCCACCATACACCACACAGTATAAATAACAAGTTAACTTTATTTTATGAGTTGTTAAATTATGATACCAAATTTCTCTCTATATATATTTTTTTAGATATGTGCTTTTTTTATCTGCTAATGAATGAAGACCGAGGGCTGGGCCCACAGGTACACAGGGTACACGATGCCACACAGACAACAGTTCTTTCCCAGCAATTTAGTTTACTGAATAATATAGTGAACAAGAAGCTGAGAATAAATAAAACAGATTGGTACACAGAGAATAAACCAACAGTAAATTTAAGGCTACTTTCACACTTGCGTTCAGAACGGATCCGTCTGCATTATATTGTAGAAAAAAATTCTAAGTGTGAAAGTAGCTTCAGACGGCTCTGTCCAGACTTTACATTGAAAGTCAATGGGGGACGGATCCGTTTGAAAAATTAGCCATATAGTGTCAAATTCAAACGGATCCGTCCCCCTTGACTTACATTGTAAGTCTGGACGGATCCGTTTGCCTCCGCACGGCCAGGCGGACACCCGAACGCTGCAAGCAGCGTTCAGGTGTCCGCCTGCTGAGTGGAGCGGAGGACAGACGGTGCCAGACTGATGCATTCTGAGCGGATCCGCATCCACTCAGAATGCATTAGGGCTGGACGGATCCGTTCGGGGCCACTTGTGAGAGCCTTCAAACGGAACTCACAAGCGGACACCCGAACGCTAGTGTGAAAGTAGCCTAACACAGCCTAACAACCAGTAAATGTGATGTTTTCCCCAAAGTCCATTAAGCAGCCTAGCTGCACTTGTATGTTCCTGGAAGAGTTCCTTATTGGGATGCGCAATACTATTTGTAATCCACAGGTAAATGTCTGTCTCTTTAAATCAGACTTCCCTATTTGTAATCCACAGGTAAATGATTTCTGTCCCTTGGGGTTTTGCATTACCTTGCAGCCTGTACATTGCAATGCAACTGTATTTGGAGCGTTCTTATCTGTCCAAATGCCACTTTACCAGTGTGGTGAAATGTGACTTGCACCAGCAGGAAAAACGAAGTTTAATTCATATGCAAATGAGCACTCGCAAGTGTCCAGGAGAGGAGTTCAGTGTGTAGGTGCCCAGGCTGCTCTGCCTTCTTTTCACTTTACTCCTCCCCAGCCTCTGTCCGCCCTCCAAGTCTCTTGCCTCATTGATAGGTCCGGACTTGGAGGGCGGACAAAGGCAGAGGCTGGGGAGGAGTAAAGTGAAAAGGCGGCAGAGCAGCCTGGGCACCTACACACTGACCGCCGCCCCTGGGCACTTGCGAGTGCTCATTTGTATATGAATTAAACTTCGTTTTTCCTGCTGGTGCAAGTCTAAAGAAAAGAACAAAGGTACCGATACAATCCTGTATAGGTGTGCTACAGAGCCATGTAAGCACTGTATACAGCCATATGGAGGTGACAGGCTCCCTTTAAGAATGCTATTATTTTCCCTTATAACCATGTTATAAGGGAAAATATTAAAATATACAGAACACCGATCCCAAGCCCGAACTTCAGTGAAGAAGTCCAGGTTCGGGTCTGGGTACCACAGTCAGTTTTTTATCAGGCACGTGCAAAACACATTGCACCAGCGTGATAAGAACTGAACATCGAGACTGCAATTGCGTACCTACTCACACAATTTTCCCTGATCGCAGGCACAACGCATCCGGACCTAATCCGGACATGCTCGTCAGCAAGGGGCCTTAAGGTTTCTTGCCCCACATCCTTACACTACGCTGTTTCCATAGCCCCCATTCACTTCTATGGGAAGTACAGAAGCAGTGTAGCACAGCCTGCACTACTGTTTATGTAGCTGGAGCCACTCGCTGCCACATAAGACAGGTATGAATGCGAATACCCCTTTTAAGAGGCCATCTATCTGCTAATTTATCTTACAACATTGTACTTCCTGACAGTCTCCACAATAACGGGATATTCCAGACTCTGTCCGGATCCCACAAGACTATTTTCAGGCTTCCTTCACACGTTTTTTTCATAGCTCTTTTTTTGGCTTATAAAAAATGCCATGAAGTGAATGCATTTTACAAGATTTTTTGGGTGACTTTTTTTCATACGTTTTTCATGAATTTTCTTTTTCCAGAAAAAAAAAGTCTAAAAAAGTGGGTGTGCCAGCATGCCCGTCTCACTCATAATTTTTTGTCGCATCAGCCAGATACGACCAAAGATAGGACTTCACCTATTTTTTTGCGGTGTGGAGCACTATGAAGTGTTTCCGTGGGCTCCGCACTGCAAAGAGACAGAACATAGTCTATTTCTGGCGGATGTAGCAGATTGCAGACCTATTCAAGTCAATAATACGGAGTGCACACAGCCGGTGCACTGCAGACCACAATTTGGGGTCTGCAGCACAGGCACTGAGCAAGTACGCTCCTGGGTATGGGCTGTAAGGCTGTGACCTATGCCATTATGCCATTTTACTTGTGATTTTCTGTGCTATCACATACAATCACAATGTATGGTAGTTTCCAGTAGGATTTAGTAAATATATATACTGTATATTCCTGCGTATAAGACTACTTTTTAACACATGAAAATCTTCTCAAAAGTCGGGGGTCGTCTTATACGCCGGGTATGGCGGGCGCTGCAGTGCCGGGACGCCCGAATTATCAACAGAGAGAGCCCGGGCTATTGCCTTGTATCCCCAGCAGCTGAGAGCTGCGATGTAACCCACGGAATATGCCCCCCCTGCGCTGTACCTTGTATGCCTCCCCCCTGCTCTGTACCTTGTATGCTCCTTGTACCGCCATCCTCCCGGCCGCTCGCATCTCGCTCCTACGCATGTGCGAGATTTCATGCGGCGAGCGTGGATACACGGGATCCACACGGCCGCTCGCATCTCGCTCCTGCGCATGTGCGAGATCTCCGTGCGGCGTATCTAAGTGCGGCGCAGATGTGCATATGTGAATGTGAATATGAAGAATAACATAACAAAAACATGTTCAGGGTATAGGTGGCACATGTTTAGGGTCTGGGAGGCAGGACAAGGAAGGTGGTGGGATGCAGGGATGGTGGTGATACCATGGGATGGCGGTGGTACCTAGGGATGGTGGTGAGATGCAGGGATGGCAGTGGTATCTAGGGATGGTGGTGGGAGGCAGGGATGGTGGTGGGATGCAGGGATGGCAGTGGTACCCAGGGATGGTGGTGGGATTCAGGGATGGCAGAGGTACCCAGGGATGGTGGTGGGATGCAGTAATGTACTGCTGTGTGTTGAAAAAGGAGTAGTCTTATACGGCGAGTATATCCCAAACTCTATATTTTCAGTGTAAAAGTTGGGGGTCGTCTTATACGCCCAGTCGTCTTATACGCCGGCATATACGGTATATCATTCATTTTTCATGGAAACTGTATGTAAATTACCATTTCAGTGGGTTCACAGTATGTCTTTTTTTGGGGCAAAATCATTATTATTATTTTTATTGGATGTTTGTGGTGTTTGTCTGTACATTTTTCCAGTAAAAAGCGTTGTGGGGGATTTATCAAGCTGGTGTAAAGTAGAACTGGCTTATTTGCCCATAGCAACCAATCAGATTCCACCTTTCCTTTTCCAAAGGAGCTGTGAGTAATGAAAGGTGGAATATGACTGGTTGCTATGGACAACTAAGCCAGTTCTACTTTACACCAGTTTGATAAATGACCCCGCTGTGTCCAGATTTAACATGTTGGCCAACAGTAAAATATCAAACGCCTTGCAAGCACTGGGGGGAATTTCTGACACACTTTTGAGAATAGTTGGCATGGTGTGGGCAGGAAGCAGTAAGTGCCCCAGAAAACTGGTGCACATCACACCTGAAATTCATTCCAGCTTCTGACTGGAGCAGACTCAAGTTCTGCTGCGTGGGCGCCCCGAAATTCTCCAAGTATGCTCCTCTTAAAGGGAACATGTCACCTGGATTTTGTGTATATAGCTGAGGACATGGGTTGCTAGATGGCCACAAGCACATCCGCAATACCCAGTCCCCATAGCTCTGTGTGCTTTTATTGTGTAAAAAAAAGATTTGATCCATATGCAAATTAATCTGAGATGTGTCCTGTCCCTGACTAATCTCAGGTTAATTTGAATATGTATCAAATCGTTTTGTTTTTTTTAACACAATAAAAGCACACAGAGCTATGGGGACTGGGTATTGCGGATGTGCTAGCGGCCATCTAGCAACCCATGTCCTCAGCTATATACACAAAATCCCGGTGACAGGTTCCCTGTAATAATTGTAGCCCATCTCACGCCAGTGTACTACAAAACACTTAAAGGGCATCTGTCAGCAGATGGGACTAACACAGATGTCTTCAGCTGCAAGCGCACATGTAGGTACTATGGAACTGACTGACTTACATGTGCGCTTGCAGCTGAAGGCATCTGTGTTGGTCCCTTGTTCACATGTGCCCGCATTGCTGAGAAAAATTATGTTTTATTATATGCAAATGAGCCTCTAGGAGCAACGGGGGCGTTGCCATTACTCCTAGAGGCTCTGCTCTCTCTGCAACTGCCGTGCCCTTTGCAATTTGATTGACAGGGCCAGGCAGTGTTAAGGTCATCACGCCTGGCCCTGTCAATTAAAATAGAGAGGGTGCGGTAGTTGCAGAGAGAGCAGAGCCTCTAGGTGTAACAGCAACGCCCCCGTTGCTCCTAGAGGCTCATTTGCATATAATAAAACTTCATTTTTCTCAGCAATGGGGGCACATGTGAACATGGGACCAACACAGAAGCCTTCAGCTGCCAAGCGCACATGTAACAAGTCAGCCAGTGTCATAGGTGCAATTCTGGTGACAGATGCCCTTTATAAATCTGCCCTGCATTTTTGTGGCATTTATGGCATTGATAGATTCCTTACATTTTTTGGTCCCTTGGTGCTTTTTTCCTAAATCGCAGCTTGGTCTGGCTGTGGCATTTTTGCAGCCGTTTTCCCATAGGATAATAGAAAAGAAAAAATGTCTGGGAAAAAATTGTTAGAAAAATGAATGACAAAAAATTCCACCCTCGAAAATATACTTGTAAAAAACGCGTGGGATTTCTTGGCGTTTTTTAAGGAAAAAGTAAGGATTAAAGCATTGAAATGTCAGACAAATGTCGAGCACATTAGGCCTCCTCCAGTTATAATAAGTGAAGGCCCTGCGACCCCAGAAGAATACATCACACTGCGCTGCCTTCATTGTCCTGGACCATAGGACGCTGCAAGTAGAACTACAAGTCCCACACTACTATGGGACCATACAGCCATGAGTATATAGCGGCACTACCTCAGATATTTCCCTACCCGGCAAACTGAGCATGCTTAGTAAAAGTGAATTCCACCCCCACATGTAAAGTTCCTGCCCATTATATCTGGTAGGAAAATAGCATAGCTATACATGTGGTAAATGGCTGCCTATGATATTTTCCTACCCTTACTTTATTGAAAGTATATTCTTCAGTAACCTTTTTAATAATGATCTCTACTTTTTCATTCACTGCTGTATGTAGTTTACTATCTTGAAAGTATAATAATGATCTGAACTTTTTTATTCACTGCTGCGCCGTGCAACCGATTTGTGATCACAATTTTTTTCCGATCACAAATCGGTCAGTCGGATCACCAAATTGCGAGCAAACTTTGCGATCCGATGCGACTCCATTATATGATTTCCTATTACGATTGCACCGAGATTTACCAACCGGTCCGATCTCGGTGCGAGTGATTTTTCACTAACAGTCCGTCGCATCCAATGGCACTTGCCATTTTCCCACCATCAAGCGATTATTCACTGAAATAATCACTCAATCGCACGGGGGATTGTACCGTGTATGGCTAGCCTATGTAGTATCCTACCCTGTGATATTTTCCTACCCTATTGTTATATGTTCTTACCCTGAAATATCACAGCATGTTATATAGATTTTATCCTGTGATATTTTCCTACTCTTATCTCATCCCATGATATGTTCCATGAACGGTGTATTTCAGTTATCATATCAAGTTTGCTAAATCCTGCAAAACACTTTATTTATTTATTATGATTGAAATTAATTAGGACACATATATCGATAAACTTTCTTTTATTACAAATTCCCATAACAAATAACAAGTTAAAAGTAAAAAAAGAGTTTGGCCACATGCAAAGTCGTATTGATGGGGGGGGGTTCCTATAGGGCAAATGCGCCTTCCTTATCAGAGGCAGAGGCATGGAAACTGTCAGAGGGAAGATCTGTCCGCAGAGTCCTGTCTGATTGAGTCCCTTACTGAGGACCATGCATGCCACACCTCAGTTACATTTCTCACAAAAGAAGGGTTGCTCTGTGTCCTTTAGTGCAGGTGCACATTCAACATGGGTCCATCGATTGCATCTGTCACATTGTACCTAAAATAGAAAAATTTAATCTATTATAGGCTTTGAAACCATGCACAGACACATTTGTTACATACAAATGCACACATTGATTTTATAACATTCTCAAATCTTACACTAAGAAAACAAGTACAACTGGTCATTCTGAAAATTGTTGTGGAGTGATGTGAAGACTAGTAAGTATTTGGTCATAATTTGGCATTGCACACAATTAGTTTGAATATATTTACTAAAACAGTGGCTTTAATGGGGTTGGCTTTTTAATATTGATGACCTATCCTCAGGATAGATCATCAATATCAGATCGGCTGGGGTCTGACACCTGGCACCCCCGCCGATCAGCTGTTTGAAGAGAATGCGTGCGCCGTGCTGGCGCTGCCTCCTCTTCACTGTTTACCTGCTCGCCGTCGCCTGTGCAGCGGTGAGCAGGTGTAATTACACCCAAGCCGTCCTATTCATTTCAATGGGACGGATCGCTCCTCTAGAAGTGTATAGAAAGAAGCCGTCCCATTGAAATTAATCGGACGGTTAGATGTAATTACACCTGCTCACCGCTGCACAGGTGACAGCGAGCAGGTAAACAGTGAAGAGGAGGCAGCGCCAGCACGGCGCGCACCTTCTCTTCAAACAGCTGATCGGCGGGGTGCTGGGTGTCGGACCCCCGCCGATCTGAAATTGATGATCTATCCTGAGAATAGGTCATCAATATGAATAGCCCGGACAACCCCTTTAAGTACACTATGCTTACACACACTCCAACTTGGTAAGAATCTTTGTATCCTGTTCTGACAGATTGAACACATTCTCTAAAATATATGGGTCATAAATTTATAAACTTCACAAGGTTTTACGTTACCCCCTTTTTTGGATTTTATATTAACAAAGTTCATTTATGAAAACAGTTTTTGAGTACTCTTTTCCTGGATAATGACTGACAAATGTTTAAAGGGAGTCTGTCAACACATTTACACCTATTAAACCGTTGAAATAGTGCTATAGGCTACACCTAGATGTTTAAAATGGTACCTTTGTGGGGTGGAGCTTGACAATGGCCGTATAAAGCAGCGCTGGTCTCCGGCGCATATCCCCGACACGGGTCTCACACAGCCTACTTACCCCCATGAAGAACAGGAGGAAGAGGACCTCGTCCACACTGGCACCTGTGGAGAGAGAATCGGGGGCCATAGAGCGCTTCCTTGCCGCTAGCTCTCAGCCGGCGGGAAGCGCCATGAGCATCACGCGCACCAAGATGGCTGCTGCCACCGGAGGAGCGGAGATCGCGGCGCCAACCATCACAGCCGCTCACCCGAACCCCAGCCAGTCGCCGCTCAACCCCTCATGGACACTATCATTTGCTGGAGCTGCCAGCAGCCCGTCCTCGGCAGCCCCCTCCTCTCAAGCACTGGCAGGCAGCAGACGCTCCACAGCAGGCTCCTCACCCCAGTCACAGGGCTCCTTGGGTCTCCCTGTTAACAAGGCCAGACAGACGACACCAATCTCGCCTGATGAGGACTGGGACTGGAAGGTCCATCTTAAGGCTCTCCCCACCAAACAGGAGATGAACGCTCTCTTCTCCAGGCTGGAAGCCTCCCACAAACAAGACATGGCGGCATTGCAATCAGACCTCAAACAAGTTGCCTTGAAGCAGAGAAGGTTTGACTTGTAGGTGCATAGCATGGAGAAATAAAAGGTGTAGATGAGAACTCACAGGAAAATAAGGACCTACCCACAGATCAAGAACTCAGGACTTGAATGTACAAATGTGATTACAAAAAACAAAAATAAAAGTCACTTTTATAAAGGTAATTGCCCATAGCAATTACACTAATATGTGCTATGGTTAAATATCTTTACCTGAGATCAAAGTTGCAAGGAAGTATGAACATTGGAATAGAACTATATTTTCCAGAAATATGTCAGAGTCTAGAAGTTATTTTTTTTTATATAAAAAGTGTATTTCTTACCGGAAATTTAGTTGGTACTTCAGATGGAAATACTGCCTCTCACCCATAGAGCAGAAAAAATGGACTAAATTTGGTCCCTGTATGGATTTTGGACAGTAGTGAAAAAAGGGTGGCATCTAGAAACACATCCCAATCATTTTGCTGAAAGTTAACTAATTTTCGAAGGGCTGTAAAAAGGCAAAGAAATATAATCAAATATACTGATGGATAAATAAATAATTTCCAAAGGTTAAGTTAATATAATATTTTTACCACTTTATATTATCATTTGTTGTTTCATCCAGGCCATTGGTTTGGGGATGATATGCCGCAGACATACAATGTTCTATTTGCAGAATTCGGCATAATGTAAGATTGATCTGGAAAAGACAAAATGTAGTAAAAAAACTTTTTGAGGCTCTGAGAGCAGCTTTGAAAAGAACAAATACAATGTTTCTAACCTAAATCCCCCATTCAAAGCAGTAACTTACTTCATTAACAAATTCTCTGCCTTGATCAGATAAAATCCACTTCGGGCATCCATGCCTATAGAACATGGCTGCATAAATTCTGAGCCACTTCCACAGCAGATTTAGTTTTTAAAGGATATGCTTCAACCCATTTTGAATAATAATCCGTTGCAGTTAATATGTATTGATTACCATTCGCAGTTACTGGGAAAGGACCTGTTAGATCTATCCCAACAAGTTCCCAAACTTCGGAAACCTGCAATCATAAAACATTTGTATTATCCTTTATAACCCTTTCATAATGCCATAATGCAACCAGATCTGCCTTCCAAATTGTCTTAAAGGGCACTTAAAAGTAAAAAAAAAACATATGATAAAAAACACATAACACACACACACATAAAATCCATTTAAAAACGTACCTGCTTGGTCCCTATAGTCCACCGCACCTCCCGTACTGTCCGGTCTTCGTGCCCCTGGACGACGCTATCTTAGATCCAACGATGTGTCACTCTCCGGTCGGGGTCCGGCCTCCTCGTCTTGGGCTTTTTCCGTGGTCACTGCTCATCATTTACTGTGAATGAGAAGGGGCGGGATCGCGAGGTAAACACGCTACGGTCCTGCCCCTTGCCATTCATAGTGAATAGTGAGTGGTAAACCACGGGAAAAGCTGAAGACGAGGAGGCAGGACCCCGACGGGAGATTGACAGGCTCATCGCCCATCGTGCCTTGCAAAGGTTCAAAGAAACCTTTGAAAGGGCCCAGGCCGCTCGAGAGAGAGGGGGTGGGGCCAGCAGCTAAAAAGCTGCATATCTCGATCAGGTAATTTTTTTTTTCTAATTTTTATGTATACATTTTTGGCTTCTATAGCCTTAGGTGCCCTTTAATTTTCACACAAACAAAATGCTACCCAAAAACAGAAAAAAAAATTATAGGGACTATCAAAATATTTTGGCACAATATATCTGTGTTTGAAGATAAAACTCTACAATATGATGTCAGTTGTATTATAGTATAGTGTTGAACATACACTGTGATGAAATCTTTGTCCAATTTGTACAGGAAGCACTGTTGTTTGTTCTAAGCAACAATGTCTTCAGATTCGGTGAACAATGGTATCGGCAGGTGCACGGCGATGGGGACGCCAGTGTCGTGTACCTTTGCCAATATTTACCTGAATAACCTGGAAAGTAAATATGTATTCAGCACAAGGAACCCCTTTCTACCTAACATCCAGATGTTCTTGCGCTACGTGGATGATGTCTTCATGGTGTGGAGGGGAAGTCAGGCAACATGCGAAGATTTTGTGGCATATTTAAATCGTGAAAAAATGACATGAACATGTTTTTCACCCTGAATTTCGGGGGTAAGATTTTGGAATTCCTTGATGTTCGTGTCCTTATTTGAGATAGTGAGATCATAACAGAGGGTTATAGAAAACCTACTGTTTCGAATTCCCTTCTACACAATGAGAGTTTCCATCCACGTAGCGTGAAGGAGGCCATACCATATGGGCAGTTCACGCGCTTAAGACGCATTAACAGCTGTAATGAAGGGTATATGAGACAGGCTATGGAACTAAAGAATCGCTTGGAGAAGAGGGAGTATCCATTGAGAATGTTAGATGCGGCTTTGAGAAGGGCAAGTACAAAAACACAAAAAGAGTTATACATCAGGGAAAAAAATCCCAAAAAGACGTCGGATTTGTATTTGTGTTTAAATAAAGCCCCATGGCCGATGCAATCAAAAAAATCATCTATGACAATTGGGATCTATTAAAAAATGAGAATGTTTAGATAAATTCACAGTTAGGAAACCCCTCATCGCTTTTCCAAAAACGCATACCCTTAGAGATCAACTAGTGAGTAGCCGCATGAAGTCTCCAAGTCAATGGCTAAATGTGAAAAAACCTTCGGGGAATCACCGGCGCGGTAATTGCTCCTTCTGTGGCTACATGCTCCGGGACAAAATTTTGTCCATAGGAGATGTGTCACACAGAATGAAGCAATTTTGCACATGCAAAACCGCATATGTCGTGTACATAGTCAAATGTGAATGCGGGGCATTTTATATAGGAAAGACAATAAGACCCATGCTGGAGAGGTTCCGTGAACACCTCAATTCCATCAAGACTAAAAAGGGCTGCCCACGTTTAATAGACCACGTATGGCAAAAACACGGGGGGAATAAAAAATGCCTGGGTTTTGCTGGAATTGAGGTGGTCCCACAATTAAAACAAGGAGGCGACAGACACCGCCTCCTATTACAAAAAGAAGCGAGATGGATAATCCGCACAGATGCCATGGGACCCCTAGGTCTAAACGATCGGAATGATCTTAATGTATTCATTTGAATGTACTGAATGCTTTTTGATTGAATTTCAGTTGTACACGTACACAGGTGTTGCCCTTATTCGCGATTGAGATCTAGTCACCCTTTATAGGGTTAATTCTCACGCTCCTCCTTAAATAGGTAGGCACACCTGTGTACGTCATCCAGGTAGCCGGAAGAAGCACACACTGTGCGAAACGGCCGTTGCTGCCACACACCGCCTAGGCGTTTTTTTATTTCAGTGAAAGGCTTGTCCACCCCAGCCCTATAAAAGCATGCACCTATTGTTACAATAAAAGTGATGATATGTTGAAAACCTGCGCTTGGTGAGTGCCGCTGATTTTTTCTATTTGCTCGATTACACATTGATATTCGCTATTTGAAAAGCAGGCACCACCGCGTAGTTGCCTTATACCCGACATACACAGAGGACAGCAACATTGGAGTTGTCAGCTGCATTAGTGACAGATAAGCATTGCAATATCATGTACCTTTATGCTACACAATGGTGTTGGTGCTGTGATGGGTTGTCCAACTCTTTGACATTGGTCACAATGCAATGTCTGTTGTATAAAAAAAAATATATAAATTATTTTAAACCTCTTCTTGAGCAAACCATACTAAAAAAAGACACAAAAAAAAAGTACCCATTTTTTAATATCCAAAGTCATGCCGACCCCAAAAAACAAACGGGTGGTTAAAGCGATTGTGGTCTTTGTAACACCACTGTGTCCACCTATAGGGGATGTATGAAATTCTTTGAACAACTTCATAGCCTCTATTTGGGTTCTTCTCTTGGATCCATAATAGAGTTCTTCCCCTGCATTATGACAGCAAAAAAAATATGGACAATGATTAACAAATATTTTCATACCCCCAGCCTCTCCCCATCTTAAACAAGTAATTGAAATACAGACCTATGAGGTGAAATTTTGAAGCATGACGTCTTAGATTCTGTCGCTGTGACTTGTGGATATGAACCACTCCGAAGTAGATTGTAAACCTCATCATACTTCTTCTCCATGACTGCAATATAACAAAATATTTTTAGGACAAATATGATAAACAGCTGAAGTCAAATCAATTTATTTATGAATACACAATATATTTATATGTTAGTTTTTTCCCATCCGTAATTTACAAACTGTATTTATTGTGGTGCAGTGTTCCTGTGGGTGTGAGGCTATTGTATTTTATATACTAAGCGCCAACATATAACGCAGCGCTGTACAATAAAATGGGGCTTACAATGTAAGAGGTTGGGAAAGAGCGTATACAATAGGTAGGGGAGATGGAACTGGAAAGCTGGTGATGTTAAGCTCCGTATAGACGGAGCGAGCTTCTCTGCAACGCTTTCCCCGCAAAACTCGCATGATGCCCCCCTGGCATGATGACAACAAGTCGCGGGCGCCACAACCATGGATCTCTCCGGCGTGCGCGATCCCTAGGATATGGTCCAACGCTATTGCACGAGTGATACCTAGTAATGGCCATTCACTGTCCTCCATGGACAGTGAACAGCCACGACCGCTTACCTGTCCCTAGGCGTGTGATCCCGATGAAGGCCCCCGGTGGCTGTCCACTTAGCTGCCTGATCCCCGAGACGGTATCAGATACAGTCACGGGGAGCAGGCAGTTCCGAGAACAGCCACCGGGGGCCTTCATCAGGATGACGCACCTAGCGTGGCCATCGCGGTGCTCCCGCAACACGCACAGGCATAGGTAAGGGCTTACCTATGCATTGCCAGACGGCTTCACACAGGTGAGTCTACCTTACTAAAGATGGCAGCCCGCATGTGTTCGAATGGCAGCGAACACAGATGTTCCCTGCGAACACTGCGGACCGACCATCACTAGAGATAGTGTGGGACGATGCGGGTCACAATGATCGCGTCAGCCACACACAGCGGTCGTTTGTCGCTTACGGGTCACATGATAATTTCTCTGTCTGTACATATACATTGGATCCATACCTTAAGCAGGATACCTTAATCTCTGTATAGACGGAGCGAGGTGGGGAGCAAGCTCCTTTGCGACACCGCCCCGCTCGCGAGATGATGTCAACAAAAGTCACGGGCACCGCGGCCATAGCTGGGATCGTGCAGAATACCTTAAGCTCCGTATAGACAGAGCGAGGGGGGAGCAAGCTCCTTTGCGACGCCCCCCCCCACCCAATGATGTCAACAAAAGTCGCGGGCACCGTGGCCATAGCTGGGATCCTGCTGCTGGATCTCTGATTGATCCAGCATTCGCGATCCCTAGGATATTGTCCCACGCTATCACACAAGTGATATAGCGGGACGGTGCGGGTTTCGGGATCATTGCTCTAGCTGTATGGAGCTTAAGTGATAATATCCAACAGCAGCAACTTTCAACAAACACAATACAATAAATCATAAAGTCACAGCAGACATCTGTAGATGAATCAATACAATAAACACACAAATCCAGCAGATAGAGTAACACTGAAGCTCTGTAGAAATCTATCAAATAGCACAATATAATGTAAAATGACAATTCAATCATTATAAAAGTTACAGTAGAAATGCAGCACCTAATCAGATTAAGCACTGCTTCCTGCCACTGTCCCACTGTAGGAGGGTCTTTATTTATCCATTTCCGAAGTATCTACAGTCTGGCCTGAAACAGAACTTTATTCAACACCAACTGTAGCTCTCTATTTAATTTAAGATGTGCAGTGGCCCCCAATATACAGACTACAGGGTCTTCCAAAACTTGAATACCCAAGAATAACGATGTAGTCTCTACAATCTCTTTCCAATACCTTATCAATTTCGGGCATCTCCAAAAACAATGTATAAGATCCGCCCTCTCACCCCTACATTTCGGACACTTATCCGAGGTTCTAACCCCCATTTTCTTTAACGCCCAGGGAGATCGATGTAACCTATGGAATATAAAGAATTGCGAAATTTTATGTGAGGCCCTTTCTGAGACCCTAGTATAACTTCTAAGGGCATCATTCCATTTTTCTTCCGTAAAAGATAGAAGCTCTTTTCCCCAGTTTCCTCTAGCTGATATTATAATCCCTTCTTTTTTTTACCTCCATCAAAATTCTATATCTTTTTTTCGTAACTCCTTTTTTTCCCCTCCATTAGTAAATGTATATATTCTATTTGATTGTTCTTTTCTATATTTATTTGGATTAACTGGTATCCTAACGGCATTTTTTAGCTGGAGATATTTAAAGCTATCCTTTTGATGGATCCCAAACTCTGTTGCCAAGGTAGGGAAGTCCTTCAGTTTATCTTCCTCAAATATTTGCACTAAATATTTTATCCCCTTTTTTTCCCAATCTATATAAGATTTAATCCTTTGCACTTCCTTTAAATTTATGTTTTTCCAAATAGGTGTGTAGTGCAGATACCCCTTAATATCCCCCAAAAAATTTAGTTCCACCCATATGTTTCCCATTAAATTCATTATCCTATTTCCTGTGCTATTTTTCCCCAGTGTTCCTGACTCCAAAACCTCTAAATAATTTGTGTCCTCTATCCACCCCATTTTTATTAACTCGTCCCTCCCCACTATTCCTTTTAAAGTTCCATTTATCTGACTATATTGTGTTATTAAATAATAAAAAAAACTATTAGGAACTGCTAAACCACCATCTCTTACTGGGATCTGAAGAACTTCTCTCCTTAGCCTGGGAGTATCACCTTTCCAGATAAAATCCCTCATTAAACTATCTAACAACCTAAAAAAAAAAAAAATCGGCAACCACATTGGGGAATTTTGTAGAACATATAATATTTTTGGAAGGAAAATCATTTTTATTAAGTTCACCTGGCCCTGAATGGACAATGGTAGTTTTTTTTCCAGATGTGTATTTTAGTTCTAAGTTCTTTTATTAAAGGGAGTACATTTAATTTCTCATAATCTTGAATATTTCTAGA
The DNA here is from genome assembly GCF_014858855.1 of Bufo gargarizans. Lineage (NCBI taxonomy): Eukaryota > Metazoa > Chordata > Amphibia > Anura > Bufonidae > Bufo > Bufo gargarizans. The sequence goes on from NC_058081.1 coordinate 546,535,142, forward strand.
AATCTGTATACCTAAATATTTAAAGCTGCACCCTTGCAGAATTCTGTGATAGCCCCTTCCCTAATAACATCATATGGGACTTCTCCCAATTTATATTTAACCCAGAAAAAATAAAAACTTATCTATTATATCTATAACTCTATTGAACTCATCCCCAGTATTGTGCAAAAATAATAAAATATCGTCGGCATACATTATTAGTTTTTCCTTTCCATCCCTATATTGAAAGCCATTGCACTCCCTATTATTTCTTATCAAACATGCCAAAGGTTCTATTGCAATGGTGAATAATAATGGGGAGAGAGGGCATCCCTACCTAGTGCCCCTATGGAGGGCAAAAGGCAGAGACAAGTTCCCATCCACCATCACCCTGGACCTAGGATTGGAGTATATGAGTTGAATCCATCTTATAAATCCCTCCCCTATGCCAACCCTTTTTAATACTGCCCATAAATACTCCCACTCGATGCAATCGAACGCCTTTTGTGCATCCAGTAAGAGTATAGCTTTTTCGCCAGCTTCTATTTTATTAGCTTCAATATTAAGGTACAGCCTTCTAATATTTGAGTATATTGTCCTTCCAGGTATAAAACCTGTCTGATCTTCTTGGATTATACCTTTAATCGCCTTAGAGAGCCTACCTGCCAAAACCTTCGCTAGAATCTTCACATCCGTATTCAACAAGGATATTGGTCTATATGAGCCGGGATCTATGGGATCAATGTTAGTATTGCTTCTTTCATTGACTCTGGTAAATCTCCAATTTTTTGGGCCTCGCACAATGTCGCTCTTAATTCCGGTATTAACACCTGCGAAAAGGTTTTGTATATTTCAAAGGGGAGTCCATCGCACCCTGGTGATTTTAATGGTTTCACCTAACCCAGAACCTCCTCTATTTCTAAAATAGAAATGTCTTTATCCAGGTATTCTTTTTGTGTTTTAGATATCTCGGGGATAACAATCTGATCTAAGTAATTGTCCAGGTCTTTTTTATTGTATTGTACCCTAGACTTATAGAGCTCCTCGAAATATTCAACAAAGACCTTTTTAATTCCTTCGGGTGAACTAACTATTTCGTCTCTATTATCCTTAATTGCCCCTATCCATGTTTTCCCTTTCTGATTTTTCACTATTCCTGCTAGAATTTTTCCAACCTTTTCTCCCTCCGAAGCCAACTGGAACCCCTGGAAGAACAATTCTTTCCTTGTTTTATCCATATAATATGTTTTTAAGTTTTCATGTTCTTCCTCCCATTTCTTCTTATTGTTTCCGGTCGGATTCATTATACATATACAGGTTTCGGAGAGATTGAGTGATAGACAGGAAAAAACGGATAAAATTTGGAAGAAATGGTTGAACCAGGGCCAAGGTGCTCGAAGAAATTTTGGAAAATAAAATAAAGTAAAATAAAAAAAAAGAAATGCAGCACCTAGGACTCTAATCATGTAAGCCAGGGGTGTAGCTAGAACTGATTGGGCCCCACAGCAAATGTTTGTATGGGCCCCCACCCCAAATTAATGTACATACTCATACATGTACTCACTATATACATACTGTAGATGCAGTCACCACATACATGGACACACTCATACATGGTGGACACAGTCAGATGACCCTGTGACAGTAGAAGGTGCTTATGGTGAATGCGGTTCAGATGCCACCATAATGAGAGGCAGAGGAGTGAGACAGGGGATGGATACAAGCGGTGGACATAGCAAGTAGGTGGATGGGGCTGTGAGGGGAATTCATACAAGACATAGAGGCAGGAGGTCTGTGCAGAGCAGCAATATGAGACAGGAGCTCTGGATACATGAGGGAGGTAAGAAGACAGAGGGGGATCCATGAGGATGGGACAGGATATGGGGGGGGGGGGGGCAGGTGTCATGGAAGCAAACTGATTAATGAGGCAGTTAAAGCTAAATAGTATGAAGGTGATGATCTACAGCAGGGATCAGCAACCTCCGGCACTCCAGCTGTGGTGAAACTACGACTCCCAGCATGCTCCATTCACTTCTCTGGGAGTTCTGAGAACAGCCAAGGAGGTGTGCATGCTGGGAGTTGTAGTTTCGCCACAGCTGGAGTGCCGAAGGTACAGCATCCAGTAGCAGCTTGAAGAGTTCCCTAACCCGCTCCTCCTGTCCCACAGAGAAGAGACAGTCATAGTACAGATGCTTCACACTTCCCGATCTCTCTTCTCAGGCAGCCTGTCCTTCTCTGCTAGAATGAGGAGGGGGAAGGGGGGGGGGGCTGTTTGAGTCTCTGCAGGGGGCCCAGCAGAAGGGGTATTGTGAAAGTGAAATGACAGAAGCTCCCTGATGATGGAAGTACTCATCCTTCTAAGCTACATGCAGTATATAGGAGACAGTGAATCCAGCAGATAGCACAGTGAAGAAGTTACATACAGTATATAGGAGGCTACAACAATTTAAAACGAGTAGGAATTTACATATGACAGCAGTAGACACAGTAAATCAAGCAGAACGGGAACAGAAGCAGTAGGAAAATATAATGGGTAGGTAGAATGGGCAGGAACTTTACATGTGGGGGTGGAATTCACTTTTACTGAGCGTGCTCAGTTTGCCGGGTAGAAAAATATCTGAGGTAGGAAAATATCTCAGAACACCGGCACGACAAGCGTTAATTTCCGCAGTAACCATAACAACGCCCTGCCTCCAGTACACACACAGCAGTGCAGAGCCTCTCCAGAGAGACCTGCACCGTTTATCACCTCCCCTCACGTGACTGGTCACATGGCTGTGACGCCATCCCTGGGCTCAAACCTCTACCGTCTGCAAAGAGTTGCAGCTCCCCTTAGCACTTCCTGTCAGAGTAGAAGCTGAGTCAAAGTAGAGGAGCCCGAGGCAGGACAGCAAGCGCCGTGTCACTGCGGGGAACAGGCGCTGCCTTCTCATCTGCGTATGGCTGTACCTCTGGATACTGACAGGTGAGTGCTGTATCTATCCCCAGGAGGAGCAGTGTGTGTATCTGCGGTAGTAGTACTGTGTATCTATCCCCAGGAGGAGCAGTGTGTGTATCTGCGGTAGTAGTACTGTGTATCTATCCCCAGGAGGAGCAGTGTGTGTATCTGCGGTAGTAGTACTGTGTATCTATCCCCAGGTGGAGCAGTGTGTGTATCTGCAGTAGTAGTACTGTGTATCTATCCCCAGGAGGAGCAGTGTGTATCTGCGGTAGTAGTACTGTGTATCTATCCCCAGGAGGAGCAGTGTGTGTGTCTGCGGTAGTAGTACTGTGTATCTATCCCCTGGAGGAGCAGTGTGTGTATCTGCGGTAGTAGTACTGTGTATCCTTCCCCAGGAGGAGCAGTGTGTGTATCTGCGGTAGTAGTACTGTGTATCTATCCCCAGGAGGAGCAGTGTATGAGTCTGCAGTAGTAGTACTGTGTATCTATCCCCAGGAGGAGCAGTGTGTATCTGCGGTAGTAGTACTGTGTATCTATCCCCAGGAGGAGCAGTGTGTGTATCTGTGGTAGTAGTACTGTGTATCCTTCCCCAGGAGTAGCAGTGTGTGTATATCTGCAGGAGTAGTATTGTGTATCTATCCCCAGGAGGAGCAGTGTGTGTATCTGCGGTAGTAGTACTGTGTATCTATCCCCAGGAGGAGCACTGTGTGTATCTGCGGTAGTAGTACTGTGTATCCTTCCCCAGGAGGAGCAGTGTGTGTATATCTGCAGGAGTAGTATTGTGTATCTATCCCCAGGATGAGCAGTGTGTGTATCTGCAGGAGTAGTCCTGTGTATCTATCCCCAGGAGGAGCAGTGTGTGTATCTGTGGTAGTAGTACTGTGTATCTATCCCCAGGAGGAGCAGTGTGTGTACCTGCGGTAGTAGTACTGTGTATCTATCCCCAGGAGGAGCAGTGTATGTATCTGCAGGAGTAGTACTGTGTATCTATCCGCAGGAGGAGCAGTGTGTGTATCTGCAGTAGTACTGTGTATCTATCCGCAGGAGGAGCAGTGTGTGTATCTGCAGTAGTACTGTGTATCTATCCCCAGGAGGAGGAGTGTACTCCAGTGGTAGTGTGTCTATCCCCAGGAGGAGCAGTGTGTGTATCTGCGGTAGTAGTACTGTGTATCCATCCCCAGTAGGAGCAGTGTGTGTATCTGCAGGAGTAGTACTGTGTATCTATCCCCAGGAGGAGCAGTGTGTATCTGCAGGAGTAGTACTGTGTATCTATCCCCAGGAGGAGCAGTGTGTGTATCTGCGGTAGTAGTACTGTGTATCTATCCCCAGGAGGAGCAGTGTGTGTATCTGCGGTAGTAGTACGGAGTATCTATCCCCAGGAGGAGCAGTGTGTGTATTTGCAGTAGTAGTACTGTGTATCTATCCCAAGGAGGAGCAGTGTGTGTATCTGCGGTAGTAGTACTGTGTATCCTTCCCCAGGAGGAGCAGTGTGTGTATCTGCAGGAGTAGTACTGTGTATCTATCCCCAGGAGGAGCAGTGTGTGTATCTGCGGTAGTAGTACTGTGTATCTATCCCCAGGAGGAGCAGTGTATGTATCTGCGGTAGTAGTACTGTGTATCTATCCCCAGGAAGAGCAGTGTGTGTATCTGCAGGAGTAGTACTGTGTATCTATCCCCAGGAGGAGCAGTGTGTGTATCTGCAGGAGTAGTACTGTGTATCTATCCCCAGGAGGAGCAGTGTGTGTATCTGCAGTAGTACTGTGTATCTATCCCCAGGAGGAGCAGTGTGTGTATCTGCAGGAGTAGTACTGTGTATCTATCCCCAGGAGGAGGAGTGTACTCCAGTGGTAGTGTGTCTATCCCCAGGAGGAGCAGTGTGTGCATCTGCGGTAGTAGTACTGTGTATCCATCCCCAGGAGGAGCAGTGTGTGTATCTGCAGGAGTAGTACTGTGTATCTATCCCCATGAGGAGCAGTGTGTATCTGCAGGAGTAGTACTGTGTATCTATCCCCAGGAGGAGCAGTGTGTGTATCTGCAGGAGTAGTACTGTGTAACGATCGCCAGGAGGAGCAGTGTGTGTATCTGCGGTAGTAGTACTGTGTATCCATCCCCCGAAAGGAGGAGCAGTGTGTGTATCTGCGGTAGTAGTACTGTGTATCCATCCCCAGGAGGAGCAGTGGTTGTATTTGCGGTAGTAGTACTGTGTATCTATCCCCTGGAGGAGCAGTGTGTGTATCTGCGGTAGTAGTACTGTGTATCCTTCCCCAGGAGGAGCAGTGTGTGTATCTGCGGTAGTAGTACTGTGTATCTATCCCCAGGAGGAGCAGTGTATGAGTCTGCAGTAGTAGTACTGTGTATCTATCCCCAGGAGGAGCAGTGTGTATCTGCGGTAGTAGTACTGTGTATCTATCCCCAGGAGGAGCAGTGTGTGTATCTGTGGTAGTAGTACTGTGTATCCTTCCCCAGGAGTAGCAGTGTGTGTATATCTGCAGGAGTAGTATTGTGTATCTATCCCCAGGAGGAGCAGTGTGTGTATCTGCGGTAGTAGTACTGTGTATCTATCCCCAGGAGGAGCACTGTGTGTATCTGCGGTAGTAGTACTGTGTATCCTTCCCCAGGAGGAGCAGTGTGTGTATATCTGCAGGAGTAGTATTGTGTATCTATCCCCAGGATGAGCAGTGTGTGTATCTGCAGGAGTAGTCCTGTGTATCTATCCCCAGGAGGAGCAGTGTGTGTATCTGTGGTAGTAGTACTGTGTATCTATCCCCAGGAGGAGCAGTGTGTGTACCTGCGGTAGTAGTACTGTGTATCTATCCCCAGGAGGAGCAGTGTATGTATCTGCAGGAGTAGTACTGTGTATCTATCCGCAGGAGGAGCAGTGTGTGTATCTGCAGTAGTACTGTGTATCTATCCGCAGGAGGAGCAGTGTGTGTATCTGCAGTAGTACTGTGTATCTATCCCCAGGAGGAGGAGTGTACTCCAGTGGTAGTGTGTCTATCCCCAGGAGGAGCAGTGTGTGTATCTGCGGTAGTAGTACTGTGTATCCATCCCCAGTAGGAGCAGTGTGTGTATCTGCAGGAGTAGTACTGTGTATCTATCCCCAGGAGGAGCAGTGTGTATCTGCAGGAGTAGTACTGTGTATCTATCCCCAGGAGGAGCAGTGTGTGTATCTGCGGTAGTAGTACTGTGTATCTATCCCCAGGAGGAGCAGTGTGTGTATCTGCGGTAGTAGTACGGAGTATCTATCCCCAGGAGGAGCAGTGTGTGTATTTGCAGTAGTAGTACTGTGTATCTATCCCAAGGAGGAGCAGTGTGTGTATCTGCGGTAGTAGTACTGTGTATCCTTCCCCAGGAGGAGCAGTGTGTGTATCTGCAGGAGTAGTACTGTGTATCTATCCCCAGGAGGAGCAGTGTGTGTATCTGCGGTAGTAGTACTGTGTATCTATCCCCAGGAGGAGCAGTGTATGTATCTGCGGTAGTAGTACTGTGTATCTATCCCCAGGAAGAGCAGTGTGTGTATCTGCAGGAGTAGTACTGTGTATCTATCCCCAGGAGGAGCAGTGTGTGTATCTGCAGTAGTACTGTGTATCTATCCCCAGGAGGAGCAGTGTGTGTATCTGCAGGAGTAGTACTGTGTATCTATCCCCAGGAGGAGGAGTGTACTCCAGTGGTAGTGTGTCTATCCCCAGGAGGAGCAGTGTGTGCATCTGCGGTAGTAGTACTGTGTATCCATCCCCAGGAGGAGCAGTGTGTGTATCTGCAGGAGTAGTACTGTGTATCTATCCCCATGAGGAGCAGTGTGTATCTGCAGGAGTAGTACTGTGTATCTATCCCCAGGAGGAGCAGTGTGTGTATCTGCAGGAGTAGTACTGTGTAACTATCCCCAGGAGGAGCAGTGTGTGTATCTGCGGTAGTAGTACTGTGTATCCATCCCCCGAAAGGAGGAGCAGTGTGTGTATCTGCGGTAGTAGTACTGTGTATCCATCCCCAGGAGGAGCAGTGGTTGTATTTGCGGTAGTAGTACTGTGTATCTATCCCCAGGAGGAGCAGTGTGTGTATCTGCAGGAGAAGTAATGTGTATCTATCCCCAGGAGGAGGAGCACTATTTATGTGTCTGTCCCCAGGAGGAGGAGTGTGTCTGCCCCCAGGAGGAGGAGTGTGTCTGCCCCCAGGAGGAGGAGTGTGTCTGCCCCCAGGAGGAGGAGTGTGTCTGCCCCCAGGAGGAGGAGTGTGTCTGCCCCCAGGAGGAGGAGTGTGTCTGCCCCCAGGAGGAGGAGTGTGTCTGCCCCCAGGAGGAGGAGTGTGTCTGCCCCCAGGAGGAGGAGTGTGTCTGCCCCCAGGAGGAGGAGTGTGTCTGCCCCCAGGAGGAGGAGTGTGTCTGCCCCCAGGAGGAGGAGTGTGTCTGCCCCCAGGAGGAGGAGTGTGTCTGCCCCCAGGAGGAGGAGTGTGTCTGCCCCCAGGAGGAGGAGTGTGTCTGCCCCCAGGAGGAGGAGTGCGTCTGCCCCCAGGAGGAGGAGTGCGTCTGTGTGTCTGCCCCTTTGGTTTAATTTTTTTTTGGAGGGGGGGGGGGTAAAAAAACAACAGAATAAACTGCTCAGTGCAGGAAACTGAATATAGCGGTACAAATTAATATGTAGTTTAAGTGCTGCCAAATTTGTACTCTTCACTGCTTTGTGCCAGTCCAGACTGGTTGCTATGGACATTCTGCCTGACAACATCATAGAAAAGGCAGTTGCTGTAATCAGTGTGTCCCTTAGCAAACCACCTCTCCAAGGGCCCATTCAGAGGACTGCATGGGCACCATGCCCTTGTTGTGGGCACCATCCGTGTCATCGCGGGTGTGGATCCATTGATTTGAATGGGTCTATAATCTGCAAGATATATCCTATCTTTTGCGGTGAGGAGGCACGTATCGGAAGCCCACAGAAACTCTCGGAAGCCCTTCTGTGGGCTTTCCCATCCGTGTCTCCACACAGCAAAAGATAGGGCATGTCCTGGCTTTTCCCGTATCTTACTGATCATGAATCATTCAAGTAAGTGGGTCCGCACAGGTAAAAAAATCACATATATCAGATTTCAGCTGAAGAACATCTGTCTGTAATAGATTGAGGGTAAGTAGACCTTTTGGTATTTGTCAGAAGGGGTTCCCGCTTCTAGCTCTGCCCTGTACACAGACGTCTAGTGATTACTTCTTTTCCTGGACCTTTAGAGTTGAAGGATATCTTTAGCTTCCCCTTTTGTGTATCTCTGGTACATTATTTGTCGGGGAAAATCAGAAAGTGCTGGGTCTTGATCCTTGTGTAACATAAGGTTACTGTGATTTCGACACTGAGTCACACCACGAGCATTAGTCATATGTCTGAGCCCGCCGCCTCTGCGGTAAATAGGGATGTGTAGATGCTGACTTGGATTTGAAAAGAGGCCTCCTACATTGAAGTTATGCTCAAAATCCAAGATAAAGGAAAAGTGGCTTAGTTGCCCATAGCAACTCAGATTCCACCTTTCATTTTCTAAAAGAGCTCTGGAAATTGAAAAGTAGAATCTGATTGGTTTCGATAGACAACTAAGCCTAGGTTCACACTAGCAGTAAGAGAGTGTGAACTAGGCCTCATTCAGAGATAAGTGGATACTTTTCCATTTTATAACGTGTCCGATTGGCACCCTAAATTCTAACCAGTGACCTGTTCTGGTACCACTTACACGTGCAGAAGCCTCATTGGTGTGTCAGTCACATGATACGTTACAACCCGACTTGTCATATTCTTGGTTAGCAAGTTACAAGACACGGGAGTCTCCTGGTGCCGAGAACTGTGACAAGTGTCATTTATGGAAGTGGTGGGAAGACTTCTAGATGTATGGCAGTCCTAACGTTACTTGTGTCGTTGTAGACATTGCATCAGCTATACCCTCAGATTGCAGCTTTTCCCCAAAGTACACAGATCAGGTGATGGCACCTCCAGGGAGTTTGTCGAAACCACCATTTGATGCCAGGACAGAGTTGTCAACTGTCCAGGAATTTCTGGACAGTCCATAAAAGTAGGCAACTTTTTTCCTGTGACGTGTCCGTGAATTTTTTTGAGGCTAGTGGTACTTGTGTAGATTATTTTGGTGGTAATTATCATCATTTTACACCTTACAGTAAATGCTGGTAAAGAGTTCTTATCAGTATCCTTGTCCACCCTCTCCATTCTATAGTGTCAGAACATGGACGTCCATTGTGTTCATAGGTAATTTATTTTATTTTTTGCGTATAGAACTACATCTTTTAGGTGGTCAGTATAATCTCCTCCAGGAATGGAGATTGACTTTCAAAAATAATAGCTTGAAGACCCAATCCTGTTCATTATGTAAATTTCATAGGTCTACTTAACTGTCATTACCTACAAGTTCCCATAGTGTGCCCATTAAGTATTGGGTGGTACCCAGATGTCTTTAAGCGTAGCCAAGTAGACATCCTGATGGGTCAGTAAACAGCCAGAACATGCCAACTGACACCTCTTTAGTTTTCAGTCTCATTGTTAATTTATTCCAGGATTTTTCCTGCCTCGTGACATTTTTTTTGAAGCAGCTGAAAATAATATCAAACAGCAAATATTCACCATACTGATACCTTGCCACACACATGCCAAGACCTCCCAGGTCCTCAGGCGTTCTGTTTAACCGTCCCTAGTAATTAGGTGTCAACTCAACATGTGACCACTGCTGCCAATGACTAGTGATTGGCTGCAGTGGTCACATATTGTGTTGATGCTTCCTCCCTAGAACTTGTTTATCTGGAAAGAGTTGGCATGGTAGTGGCAGGAGGCAGAAGCATTGCTCCCCTTTAATTTAAAGCATTTTAGTGGATTGTACAATATGTGTTACCTGTATTTTTCACCCTATAAGACGCACCCCCCCCCCCAAAGTGGTGGCGAATGCTGCATTTTGCCGAATTTTCAATGATATGATGGGTGTATCAGTTAAGAGGGAGGAGGGGCTGGGGGCCTGCATCTGCTTTTATAATGACAGCGGGGCCCGTGCAGTTACTGATGGACACCAATGGCATCTGAAGGACCACACCAGATTATGAGTTCTTTCGGTGCAGTAGGCGGTATTTGACAGAAGGGGTTCCCGTGACGTAGTGACTCACGCTGCCAGCGCCCGTCCTCCCGGCCTGCCTCCTCCCTCCTTTCTGCTACTAAGCACTTGTAAGTAATACAGGCGCTGATTACCCTGAATTTTTATATATTAACAATGCCTACAATTATAGATAAGATTATATACAGTGAGCGGGGTCCGTGTAGTAGAATACAGTCACTGCACGGGTCCCACTGTCATTATAAAACCAGATGCGACCCTCCACCCCCACCCCCTGTATTGGGGGTCATTCACACTACAGGGACACTGTTATGGAGGGGATCTGTGGATGACACATAGCATAAGATGCTATATATGTGTCCATCCACAGATCCCCCCCCCCATAACAGTGTCACCCACAGATCCCCCATAACAGTGTCACCCACAGATCCCCCATAACAGTGTCACCCACAGATCCCCCATTAGTTCAAAACCCACCAAAAGCACACCTTTTGGTTCAAAATATTTATTTTATCATTTTCCTCCTCAAAAACCTAGGTGCGTCTTATGGGCAGGTGCGTCTTATAGGGTGAAAAATACGGTATCTGTTACAGTTGGTAGTCTTTATAGTCTTTATAGTCTTTGTTCACATTTGCTGTGTCATTCTTCCAGTCAAAATGCCAGAAACCGAAAGAACTCATAATCTGGTGTGGTCCTTCAGATGCCATTGGTGTCCATCAGAGATCCAGCACGCAATTATTTTTGTCTTTCTCCTCCAGTGATTTTAGTGAAAATTTAAACAGAGCCTAAAAGGAAATAATTTATGTATGGTGGAAGTGATTTTCCCTAGGCTGAAATATTCTCACCACAGAAGAATATCAAAAGACAGTTCTTTGAGAAGACCACCCACTTATCCAGACCAGATCAGACCACCATAAATTACACATACAGGCCATCGTCTTCAAGAAGTTTCCTTCCCCACCTAGAAGACCACTTGTTTAATACATTTTTGAATTGTCCTCTCAAAAAGGTTTCGGTGTATATATAAAGAGTGTGGCTGGCTGAGTGTTCGCTTGATAGTTTTGGAAATGTCAAATAAAAAAAATTAAGAAGCTTAAAAAAAAATAATGTTTGTCAGTTCTGGAATTCAAAGTGTCTTTCAGTCGGTGGTCTGTATAGACCTTTAAGGGCCATGTGAGGTTTTCTTTGAGTGACTAGAGCAGATGTTTCATCACAAACTATTGTAACTATTGTCTGCATTAGTGGTGGTACCCTATTTTTCGCTTTATAAGACACACTCGATGATGAGATGCACCCCAGGTTTTAGAGGAAAATAAGAAAAAATATTTTATATCAGATCCTCACATCAGACCCCCATAAATATCAGGACATCTGATCAGCCTTCCATGTCAGACCCCCATATCAGTCCTCCATGTCAGGACCCCATCAGCCCTCCTATCAGCCCTCAATGTCAGACCCCTCTCCATCTCCGTAGTCACCTGACTACGTGCAGCGTTGGGTCATAGTGCGCGCACTACGTCCTGATGCTGTATGGCAGGCATCCTCAAATTGCGGCCCTCCAGCTGTAAACTCCCACAATGCCCTGCTGTAGACTGATACCTGTAGGCTGTTTGGACATGCTGGGAGTTGTAGTTTTGCAACAGCTGGAGGGCCACAGTTTGAGGATGCCTGCTGTATGGGGTCAGGACAGTGCAGCACCGAACCCAAGAAGGAAGACCAACGCTTCACTTCCCGCTCCCGGCACCTAATGCATACTAGTGGAAGCGCTCACTAGTATTTGCTTTATAAGATGCACGGCCATTCCCCCCACACACAAACTGTAAGTTATTTCTGGTTGCAGATCTCACAAGGACAGTTAGACAGGTTGGTGAGAATTTCAATCCACTGCAATTCACTGGGTTGTTTTTTATGATAATTTCCAATGAGTCAATCGTTTCCTTCACTTTTCCGGTTCAGCTCTGATCTGTCATCACCACCACACTTGAACATTGAGAAGAAGACAAGCCTTTTTCCCTGTAATATGCAGGATCTACCTGTCTGCAGCACATGGCAGCATAGAGGAAAGCAGAACTATTCTGTTTTCTGCCTGCATTTTACAGTCATCCATTTTGTCTGGCAGCTCTTTGCCAGGCTATTAAATGTCAGATAAGATGAATTTCATTATTATTTTTTTTTAGCTAATTCTTTTGGCTTACTAAACTTCCAAATATATTTGCTGAGCAGAACCGTTCCATGGAATGACAAAATCCTTAAATTTTCTCAAAAACCACTCAGAATTGTGTAAAAGCAGCGTTATACCCCTACAGATTCCTGCCACTTCCAGGTCCTTCTCAATACGAACATATGAGCGCAGCAGCCAGTCACTCACAGAAGCGGGTCACCACTGCCGCCAGTGATTGCTTGTAGTGTCACATGGTCTGTGTCAAGAGGGACCAGGACCTAGGGACCAGTGGGAGATTTGTCAGAGCAGGATTGCTGGGGGATCAGTAAGGTATTACTACTGTTATTTTAAACTATTCCGAACAGTTTTTTTTATATTGAAGGGGATTATTAAAAGGGTTCTCCGAGAATTAAGAAAATAAAAATACTTAAATATTACTTTATTATAAATATATTCCCAAATATCTTTCATTAGTTATAAAGGTTAATTTTGTCTACGGAGCAATCATCAGGGGAAATAAAGTGGCCGCCGTCCTATTAGTACAGACTAAATCAGTCCTAATCAAACAGCAGAACAAGTTACTTCACAACACTGAGGTAAAGAGACTCTTCATTCTCCTCTTTGCTCTGCTTGTCAGGGACTATGATCCTGAATACAGATGAGAAGATCTTCAGCTGAATCTCTGTACGAATGGGGTTCATGAGGAGACATGAAGTACAGAGAGGAGGTTGGGGTACAGCACTTGTATGTAGTCTCCATTACCAAAGCCCCACATTATCACAGTCTATCCTGTCCATCCTCTCTGTACTTCATGTCTCCTCATGAACTCCATTCTTACAGAGATTCAGCTGAAGATCTTCTCATCTGTATTCAGGATCATAATCCCTGACAAGTAGGAGAGGAGGATGAGGCAGCTCTTTACCTGAGTGTTCTGAAGTAACCTGCCCTCCTGTGTGATTAGGACAAGTTTTTTGTGTACTAATAGGACAGTGGCCATTTTATTTGTCCTAATGATTGCTCCCTAGACAAAACAAACTATTCTAACTAATGAAAGGTATTTAGGAATTTATTTAAAATAATATAATATTTAAGTATTTTTATTTTCTTAATTCCCGGGGGATCTCTTTAAGAATATTTAGACAGATGCAGACAAAAAATAAGTATGTGTTCATGAGCCCTTATTGGTCAAGCTGATCAGACGTGACTTCAGTACAGAAAGTGCTTGTAATCAGACTTTGCTCTTCAGGATTGTTAACTTATCTAATAACTTATTTGTTATCTTGTAATTGCCAGTTTTACCTGTGTCATGTCGCCAGAGCATGGGCACAATAAAATGAAGGCTGAAGGTTGGTTATAGATTTCGAGGCACATTTATTAAGACCAGCGTTTTAGATGCCAGTCTTAATAAACCCTTGTCCGCCAGCTCTAAACCTAAGACGGCTTCCTAGCTGTATTGTGCCGAAATCTGCATGAAATACGTCTAATTTAGGCGTATTTCAGATTAATAAATTCCGCCCTTTGTGTATATATTTGAAGTATAAATTAGTTAAGAGGTGGTATTAGTAGAAATTTCCTTCAGTCTGGAGCATCCATAGTACTTGGGAATACTGATTACATCAATGAGGTGCTTTAAAGGGGTGTTCCCATCGTAGACAATAGCGAAATGCCCCCATTGTCTGATAAGTGCAGGCCCCACCTCTGGGACCCGCACCTGTCTTGTAAACACAGCGAGCAAAATACATCGGGGTGCATGCGCGGCTGCCCTCTATTCATGCCTATGGGGCCTCCGAAAATAGCTAAGGGTACTTTCACATTTGCGTTTTTCTTTTCCGGCATAGAGTTCCGTCACAGGGGCTCTATACCGGAAAAGAACTGATCACTTTTATCCCCATGCATTCTGAATGGAGAGTAATCCGTTCAGTTTGCATCAGGATGTCTTCAGTTCAGTCGTTTTGACTGATCAGGCAAAAGAGAAAACCGCAGCATGCTACGGTTTTATCTCTGGTGAAAAAAACTGAAGACTTGCCTGAATGCCGGATCCGGCATTTTTCCCCTTAGGAATGTATTAGTGCCGGATCCGGCATTCAGAATACCGGAATGCCGGATCCGTCCTTCCGTTCTGCACATGCGCAGACTGAAAAAAAGGTGGAAAAAAAAAATGCCGGATCCGTTTTGCCGGATGACACTGGAAAGACGGATCCGGCATTTCAATGCATTTTTTCGACTGATCAGGCATTTTTAAGACTGATCAGGATCCTGATCAGTCTTACTAATGCCATCAGTTAGCATACGTTTTGCCTGATCCGGCAGGCAGTTCCGGCGATGGAACTGCTTGCCGGATCTCTCTGCTGCAAGTGTGAAAGTACCCTAAGCGCTGGATCGGCTATTTCCGTCTGCCCCATAGAAATGAATAGGAGCAATGGCCGCGCGTGCCAGTATATAGGCTATTTTGCAGTAGGTCTTAATTACAAATGTTCTATCTTTTTAGTGTCTACAGCTCCTTTGCCGGCCCTGTGTCTCCATGGTAAGAAACCACCAATAAAGGCCTTATGCACACGACCGTTGTGTGTTTTGCGGTCCGCAAAACACGGAATGCGTCCGTGTGCATTCAGCAATTTGCGGAACGGCATGGACAGCCATTGATATAACTGCCTATTCTTGTCCGCAAAACAGACAAGAATAGGACACGTTTTTTTTTGTTTTTTTTGCGGACCACGGAATGAAGCAATGGATGAGGACAGCACACGGAGTGCTGTCCGCATCTTTTGCGGCCCAATTGAAGTGAATAGGTCCGCATCCAAGCCGCAAAAACTGTGGCTCGGATGAGGACCAAAACAACGGTCGTGTGCATGTGGCCAAACTCTGAGTGGTCTTATCCTGCAGTCTTATTCCCTTCTATGAAATGATACGTGCACTCCTGTTGTAAGTAAACTTACTGTATTTTTCCCCCAATAAGACACCCCTTCTCCCCCCCCCCCCAAAAAAAAAGTGGGGAGAAAATGGCAGTGCATCTTATGGGGCAAATGCTGCAGTTTACACTGATACACCGCCGACCGCAGGCAGCCAGAAGGTGTATCAGCGAGGAGGGGCTGGGGGCCGGCATCTGATTTAGGAACGGCAGCAGGGCCCGATGCAGTCACTGTATTCTATTGCACCGGCCCCGCTCACTGTAGTAATCCTAAGTGTAGCAGGCAGGAGTGCAGGCGGCTGTAGCGTGTAGTGGTAAATGGTGTCTTTCCTTATTCCCCTTTTGGAACACACTCTGCATTTTTTGGGGGTCCTTCCGTTCCTTGCTGTCTGGGGGATTTGACCTGGAAAATGTTGCCCTGGTACAACACCGGCACCATGACTTCCTGAAGTACTGGGACCCTCCCTGGCCTGGGTTTGAAAAATTAGGGCCTTGACAACAACCTCTTGGAACTGAAGGAAAGTTCCTGTGTGGCCTGCAGACTGAAATAGCACGTACACATTGCCCATTGCCATCTGTACAATGTGTACGGCCAGCTTTTTGTACCACACTTTTTCATTTTTCGTGTGGCACTGTAGGGCTTCAGAAGTTGATCTCCCATGTGCCTGTTGTAATCAAGGATGCAGTCTGGTTTGGGGGTAGTGGTTGTGGTACCTCGTATAAGAGCAGGGGAGCTGGCATTGGTGTGAATGGTGGTCAGTACAAGGACATCCCTCTTGTCCTTGTACTTAACCACCAGCATGTTTTCATGGAGGAGATCCCTACTTTCATCCATTCTCAGTGGTTGCCCTATCAGGGATCTAGGGAGGCCTCTCAGATTTTTGCGCACTGTGCCGCAAGCCACAGTACCTCTGGAAGTTAGGGACCTGAATAGGAGTATGCTGATATAATAGTTATCCACATAGAGGGGGTAACCCTTATGCAGCAGTGGGTGTAGTATGTCCAACACAATCTTCCCACTAACTCCTAGGATGGGGGGGGGGGCATTCTGCGGGTTCTGTCCGGGAATCTTTCAATTTGTAAATGCAAACTATTCTGCCCGATCTTTCCCCAGAGTCCCGCAGACCTTGCGCCATACATGTACGGCGCTGGTCCTTAAGTCACGTCCGGTTGCCCTGTACATGTATGGCACGGGTCCTTAAGGGGTTAACAATAGAAGAAGCTGTGTGGACTGCGGTGATCGTGAGTACGGGAAGCTTTTACCCCGGGATTACAGTAGATTGCTATAGGAGCGTATGCATCATTTTATGTGTTAGGAGGTTTGGACCACTTCTTTTTCTCCTCTCTAGATCCCCGATCAACAGCTGAACAATTTTAAAGCTACTTTTCACCTTCTACTTCTGGCCAAGCAGGGGTCTAATGGAAGAAAGTAGGAGACTTCAGGATTAGACGATTAGCTTTTTTGTTGTCTTTTACCATGGAGACACACAGGAGGAGATTTAACAGAACTGGGGCAAAGGAAAATGGGCTAAGTTGCTCATAGCAACTAGATTTCACCTTTCATTTTTCAGAGCATCTTTAGAAAATGAAAGGTGAACTATGGTTGGTTGCTATGGGCAACTAAGGCTACTTTTACATCTTCAGAATGGATTCTGGCAGGCTGAATGGAGAATTCAAAGAAACATAGAATGCCAACACATTCTATGTTTCTATGAATTCTCCAGATCCGGCACCAGAATCTCTGCCGGATCCATTAACTATAATGGGATCTGGCGGAGATCCAGCAAATATGCATTGTGCGTTTGTGTCTGGCAAATTCTCGCCTGTCTCTGCCGAAACTGGTGGCTGGATTGCAGTGCCGCAGATGTGAAAGCAGCCTTAGCCAGTTTTCATTTTCACCAGTTTTGATAAAGCTCCCCCTATAGTCTGCATAGGTACTATAGAATCGAAACAATAGGAAATGTTTAATTAAAGGGGTTGTCTATATGCTATAAATGTCTGATAGGTTCCAGGGGCAGGATCCACACCCGGCTGTGAACTGAGAGCACACTGAACATAGGCGTTGTGATCTCCTTGCGAAAATAGCAGCGCATGCACCTATTGGACATTTATGGCATATCCTATTGATTTGCCGTAAATGCCCCAGATAGGAATACTTCTTTAAGACCTATTACAAAGTTTTACATTACAACATACCGTACATTTATTGGTACAGTTAAAGGGGTTGTCCGGTTTCAGGAGGAAACCAGAAAACCCTTTTGGATCTACCAGCAATAAAGAACTGATAAGTACTTACCTGACAGATCTAGCGCCACCACTCCAGTTTTCCTGGCCGGGCTCTGTTTACCTGGCTCCAGTGGCGAAGTCACTTGGACAACACATGACTGCTGGGCTCATTAGATGCACCGTAGGTGTCGCTTGGCTCATTAGGTGCACCACTGAGGCCAGTGATTGGCTACAGTGGTCACAATATTATCGACACAATGTCACGGTTCAGCTGGGTAAATAGAGCCCGGCCAGGAGAACCGACATGGCGGTGTGGGATCTCTTTAGGTAAGTACTTACCAGTTCTTTATTGCAGGCGGATCCTGAGAGTTGTCTGGATTCCTTATGGACATTGCCTTTAAAAAGGTGGACATAAAAGGTGGCATAATTTTGCTGATTAAGTATGTACTTGTAATATTTGCATTGAAGTCTATACATATGCCTTGTAGATAAGCTGACACTGTAGCAGTAGTTTATTTATGTGTTTTTCTATGTTTTTTTTTTTCTGCAGGATTACACCTGAATGAATACAACATACTCATGGATTAGTGGATTTCTATGCGTTCTTAGTCTGTTGCTTTACATCGACCCTTTTCTTTTTTTTTTTTTTTAATAGAGCCCACAAAGCTCTAGACGCTACTCTTGTTGATTTTTAGTGTCATCCACTCTGCCTTTATGCATTGCCAGTCCAAATTTTACGCACTTGTTCCGTTTTCCTACCTTGATTGTATGATTGAATCCACACCGGTGAGCCCCATACCACCCACGTAAAATGTCTAAGGATTACAGGCAGTCATCTGAGACCCTGCTCCATGGAGAATTTGGAGTCTACCCTTCCAAAGGTATCCGCTATGCACTAAGTCTAACACCTACAGGCCTCCACATCCAGAGGCTCGTCCCGAAACCTGAGGATGACCAGCGTACAGTACTACCCATCCTTGACATGGTGGGATGTCACACCATGCGCAGTCGTGGCTCCGATGAGATTTTTGCCTACTTTTCAATCTATTCCTATCCATTGAAGAAGAAGAAAGTTGCAATGGGTTCAACACGCACACGCCAAAGGTTGGTCCGCACGTTTCGGGTGGATGAGGCTTCAGATTATGAGCACAACCAAGTGATCGCTGAAAAATGGGCAACGGCAATAAAGTGTCTTATTCAAGGAGTGCCAATCTCAAGTGACACAGGTAATGACCTAAAATATCAATTCTGTCCAGCTGGTTCTCCTCTGTAGTTGAAGAAGGTGTCAAATAAGCTTTTCATTCACCAGCTAGAGATACCTAAATCATACTTATTCAGTGCTTCAGAAAGGAGAGGTTTAAAGGGGTTGTCTCACTTAAAGGGGATGTCCTATGAAAAATATTCTACAGTTTTCAAACCAGTGCCTGGATCTGAATACTCTTGTAATTGCATGTAATTAAACATTTAGCATGGCCAGTGAGTTATTCAATAAAATCTATCTGTATAGCGCCACCTGCTCTTTGTTCTTTTTCTTATTTATTTGTCCTGCTCACTGAGATGGCCGCACATGCTCAGTTTCATCCTTCAGCTGCCTCCTGAGCTGTGATAGGGAGAGCTGAGACACGCCCCCTGAGCTGCAGCAGAAAAGACACTCCCCCTGAGCTGTCAGCTTGATATAAATCTAGCAGAGCAATGAATGGGGATATTTCTCGACCCATGTGTTGTACAGGACTAATTCTAGCTTTGTTAGAAAGAGATTGTCATGTGCTATATTATGCATGATTTCCATTTTTTACATTAGTTATGGGATAACCCCTTTAAGAAAATGGCACTTATCATGTAAAGTTAATACAAGGAACTTAATAATGTATTGTGATTATCCATATTACTGCCTTTGCTGGCTGGATTCATTTTTCCATCATTTTATACACTTTTCATATCCAGAGGGTATGACCACCCTGCAATGCAGCAGTGGTGGTCGTGCCTGCACACTATAGGACAAATCACCGGCCTCTCTGGTGGCCAGGATCATGGGAGTACGTATAGGCTTGCATGCACAGCAGCTCCTGTCCCCACTACCTCATATCTGCACTGCAGCGCTGGTCGTAACCCCTGGAAACAAGCAGTGTATAGTGTGATGGAGAAATGAATCAAACCTGCAAAGGAGGCAATATGGACAATCACAGTACATTAGTAAGTGCCTTGTATAACATTCTCTACATGATAAATGCCACTTGCAGAAGTGAGACAGCCCTTTAATATAGCTGGTTACTAAGTAATAAAAGTGTATGGTAGTCCTTTCAAATATCTGACATGTAGAAAGATAGAGGGGCTCACACCCAGATGTAATGGAAATTGAGGTTTCACCACCTTACTAGTCCCAGTAAAGAATATGGAATAAAGTTGAAAGAAATAAGGTGTGCACACCTTCTTCTGGATCAAAAATGTATTAATAACAATATAAAAATCATTCGGTATATAGGCACTCCTGTATATGCCGTATAGGCTCAACCGACTCATACAATCTTGTATTGACATTGGCATCCTTACATTTATCTTATCTTTTCAATTTTTTGTTCATTTGATCGATCATTTGAGGTTGAATTATGTATGTACATGAGGTACATTTTTGTATGAATTAAGCACTTATCATTATAAATATTAGCTACACTATTTTTATTTCTATTTTTTTCTTTTTTTTTTCTTGATGAGTTTATTTTATTCATACAATCATGTATATAAATTTACTTCTATTTGTACATCTATTCATTGAATTATGTATTGTAACCTGGGAATGAATTGTATAGACGTATGATTTTTTTTAAAATTCTTTTGGGGATGTATATGTGTAAAATAAATATTTTATATATATATATATATATATATATATATATATATATATATATTTCTACTTCTTTTTTAATGACTTTTCTATTGGTATTAATAAATATTTGATCATGTATGCAAAACCAGAAGAAGGAGTGCACACCTTATTTCTTACAACTTTATTCCAAATATCTGGCAATGTAACCCCCAAGAGGCAATATTTACTGTCATTCATGTAGAGAGATTTTAAAAATCATGAGGTGGTTTAGATAAATTGGTCATGAAGGATCTGCTCAGACTTCAGCTGGCAGGACGGTGCTGACCTATCTTGCTCAGCGAGCAACCCCTGGGCCGTGGGAAGTTTTGGATCAGCTTATGGGTGGAACATGTCTGCCATTGATGTGTTCTTGCTCTTGGATTGGAGCCCAGGACTTGTATTCTCGTCTTTGAGAAAAGCAGATTCTGAGTGGGCAGGCATGCACGACCGAGTGAATAATGTAGTTCCTACAGGTCATCTCGCTTGGTGCCCAGCACTAAATTTCTTTTGGTGTACTTGGTTCCTTTAATTGTCCATCAGGACAAAAATATGTTGCTGGGGGGACCTGAAGTGTCTGTTAAAGGGAACCTGTCACCAGTGACCTCCCTATGTGTTTGAATGGGCACATAGCTGTAGTTCACCTGATTTAAAACACTGTTTTTCTTTTGTAGATCTGAGTTATGTTCTGTTTCTTCATATGGAAATGATGCCTTTGGTGCAATAAAGGCATCACCATTGCTCTTGCTACCGCCAAACTCCACTCCTTTCTTTGGCCAGCTCCTACCTCTTTGCTTTACTACTTCCTTGCTCTGTCAATCAAAGCAGTGAGGGAGGTGCTGGCCACAGAAAGGAGTGGAGCTTGGATGCAAACCGGATGTCTGGGCTGGGCTGTAGTTATCCACCATGCTGGAATCCTCTTTAGCTCCACTGCCGCCATGTTGGCCGGTGTCCTTAGGTAGACTGCACCGCTCCAGGAGCTAGCCCCTCCTTCCCTGTCAATTACAGCTATTACCCTTATTATAATAAAACCGCTCTGCTCTCCAGAGAATCCACTCGGACCACCTGCTACACATCCATTCACCTGTCCTATAACAGCCGAGGCCAGATAGGCAAAGATACTGAAGCACCGCAATGAGATTTAATCACACACCAGTTTTTATTCTACTCACAAACATGCAAGGAATATAGGCCTATAACACAATTCAGGCGGCCTCCCGTCTATCACCCGATCCGGGTTACACCTTTGCTTTGTCAGGGGTGAAACCCGGGTCGGGTGATAGACGGGAAGCCTTGGCTCTAATAGGACAGGTGAACGGATGCGTAGCAAGGAACCAGTAATAGGCTGAAGTGATCTTAGTGGATTCTCTGGTGAGCAGCGCGGTATTAATATTATGAAGATTGGAATTTGATGTGAATAGAACCGACCACTCCTGAAACCTGCAGCGCCCGAAGTAGAATTGACTATTCGGAACTGACTCTCTTAAATTACAGCTATTGCGCCCGCCAGCTGCCCCCTGCTGCAGAGTTCGATATCGCTGCCGTTCACAGGGCGCCCTGCGCTCATGAATAGCAGGTAAAGGTCGAACGCTTATTTGTACACAGACTTTGTTTAGGCAGTAAAATGGTCTGAACAGGCGTCTGACGCTTGTACAGGCATTATTGTGACCTCTGTTCCTCGATATTCATTTTTAGCACGGTTTGTGTCTATCTAATCTAATAAACAAGGTGAAAGTGCAAGGCTGCCTGGCCCAGATACAGATATAGATGGTATTTGCCAAGATAATGATCGTAAAGAGTATTTCTTAATAAAATCTATGTAAGCAAGTAGGACCTGTGTGGTTATACAGCAAGCACTTATACCACGTGATGAACGCTATTAAAATTTTTTGTTTATCCATCCCCAGAAATGGAATAGTCCTATGTGCCAAATTAATATTGTACGGAGGTCCGTCTCCGTACAGCATTAGAACGTATGGGCTCCGATGAGTCGAAGTAAGTTATTCATGAAATTGCGCGAGACTTTGTTGAATAACTTCAGTAGTTAAAGGGTTTCTATCATCAGAAATTCTGTTATGTAGCGGACTGACATGGCGATGTGCTAATGTCAGCAGTACATAACAGTGTTCTTCATACTTTTGTCCCTGCTGCCGTTCTCTTAAAAAACACACATTTAAAATATGCTAATGAGCCTCGAGGTGCTATGAGGGCGTTGATTCAGCACCTAGAGGCTCGGTCTACTAACCAGTCATTCCGCCCAGGTCCTCCGTTTAGCTCGCCCCGCTCCTCTTAAGGGACGTCCGAGTTAGCTGGATCGCTGAAGAAATCCCGTGCCTGCACCCTCCACTTCTGTATTCGGCGCAGTGAGTGAAGGACGCGCTCCTGGTGCCGGCTTCCTCACTGCGCCTGTGCCGACTACTTTACAGTGAGGAAGCCGGCACCAAGAACGGCGGCAATTTCATGAATAACTTACTTCGACTCATCGGAGCCCATACGTTCTAATGCTGTACGGAGACAGACCTCCGTACAGTATTAATCCAAAGTTTTAAAAAGCAACTTTGGATGTAACATCTGAAGCTCGATTCGCTCATCACTAGTCATAATCAGCACCCCACCCAAAAAAATATAATCTGCAAAAACAATGACAGAATTGCTATTTTCCATGCACACACCAAAGCAAAAAAATAAAATGTAATTTGTGGGCCGTCAGGCCCGTCTCATTCATCATTTTCTACGCCTGTTTCAGACATAGAAAAGGATCTAAATGTAAGACGGCTCAGAAACTTTCTTACATTTAGAACTGGTGCTGGATGTGCTGAAGTTACGTAAAAACCAGCGCCTCTTCATAACTTCGGTGGATCCTCTGCTAGCTATGGGGCTTATTAAAACTGGCGTCTAAAACGCTGGTCTTAATAAATGACCCCCTTAGTGAATTTTAATTCTGTTGCCTGCTTTAGGCTAGGTGCACATGGGGCAATGTACATGAAATCTTCAAATCCACAGAATGTAAATTAATGGTGCATACTGTCACTGCGGATTTCACCCTTTGAAATGCATGTGGTCAAACCCATCTCGA
Organism: Bufo gargarizans; assembly: GCF_014858855.1. Lineage (NCBI taxonomy): Eukaryota > Metazoa > Chordata > Amphibia > Anura > Bufonidae > Bufo > Bufo gargarizans. Next base: position 546,558,370 of record NC_058081.1, read on the forward strand.
ATGTAACGCGTGGATTTTGTGGAGGATTTTGATGCAGCAAAATTTAAAGAGTCTGTCACCAGGATCAACCCTATTAAACTATGTATATAGCCGGGTAGGGTTGATCTAGTAAGTAAAACAATACCTGTCTTTTCTATCTTGGTGCCTGTGTTGTGGAGAAATTTCGACTTTTATTCTGATGCAAATGCACCATTGGAGCACCAAGAGGTGCATGCTCAACCAGTCTTCTGCTGCTTGCCAAGTGTGCACCGTTGACGTCATTCCACCCGGAAGTGCAGGCGACTGCGCCTCCACACACTGAACATCTTTGCTGCTCGACGAGCATCAGAAGACTGGATGCGCAGGAGCCGTGCTTGCTAACAACTGCGCAGGTGCGAAAACTCTGTACTAGATGTGAGGTCTAGCATTGTCAATCTAAGGGGAGGGGGGCGTGTTTCGAGCACTGAAGGCGTTTATAGCCAGCACAAGGGGTGTCGCTGGAGTGGTGCTCAAACAGCGTAATCCCGCCTCTTGGTGCTCCAATGGCTCATTTGCATGAATACAAGTCTCAATTTCTCCACAACGATGGTACCTTAGAAAGAAAAAAACGGGTATCGTTTAACTCAGCTAGATCAACCCTACCTGGCTATGTGCCCGGTTTACTAGGGTTGATCCTGTTGATAGAGCCTCTTTAAGTTGTTCCTCCCTGTGTTAAATGAGCATACTCCCCAATGTCATTTATTTTATTTGTCCTGCAGAGATTTCTCCGACTCTCCAGCCCAAACCCCGGCGTTTAATGCTGTTATTGAACCCATGCGGTGGACGAGGCAATGCCTTGCAGCAGTGTCACACACACATCTTGCCCATCATTACTGAAGCCGACATCAGCTATAACCTTATACAAACAGGTAGACCTCCCGCCATGCTATTACAATAATACCGTAGTGTCATCTTTCCTCCTGTAGCATCGTAGTATTTTTATGTGTATGTTTGTTTCTTTTAGAAAGACAGAATCATGCCCGAGAGCTGGTGCAGAGTATTAATTTAGAGGAGTGGGATGGTATTGTAGTCATCTCCGGAGATGGGCTTCTCTTTGAGGTAAGTTGCCAGATAATTTTAAAAAGTGATAACAATATGAAATGAATGTCGAGTCTTATTGTTTTATTGATTCTTCATGTGGTTTGGGATTTTTAGGATGATATATATACTGCAGGCAGATTGAGCTTATACTGTAACGTCGTAGTAGTGGTATTAGTACTACCTCTGGAGGGGTTTTCTGGGTCCTCTAAGGAATCTGATTTAATTCATGAAAGTTATAACCGAGGACTCTTACCTGTACTATGCAGATAGTAGGGTTTAATCTAAGTGACACCCTTGAAGAAAGTGTGAAAACATATATTTATGCGTTGTTATGCCTTGCAAGCCAGCAGAGACATTTCCTTCAACTGGTCCAAGTAGTCAGAGGACACATAGCGGATGCCACGGTTATCTCATTTTGTTCCTTGTCGAGTGTGTAGATGTTTACCTGCCACTGGGTGTTTGTCATCCTGGTGGCTCTTTGCTCTGGTAGGTCCGAACCCTGGGCTGTTTTGACTTCCCTTCCAGTAGGCTTCCCTAGAATCCGTAGATCAGAAAATAAGCCTCAGTGGTCTTGCTTTCCAGAAGGTGACAGCCCGGCCCGTTAGTTGTATTGCCTTTAGGTCCCTCACAATCTTGTAACATGGCAGCACCCAGACCATCCCAAGAACAGAGAATGGGATATGGAGACCCTCTCCAGGAGGATGAGCCTGCTCACCACCATACTGGATATTGAAGGGGTTGTCTCGCTTCCAGAAATGGCATTTATCATGTATAGAAAGTTAATACAAGGCACTTACTAATGTATTGTGATTGTCCATATTGTCTCCTTTACTGGGTTGATTCATTTTTCCATCACGTTATACACTGTTCGTATCCAAGGGTTATGACCACCCTGCAATCCAGCAATGGTGGCCGTACTTGCACACTATAGGAAAAAGTGCCAGCCTCTCTGGTGGCCAGGACCAAGATAGTACATATAGGCACGCATGTGCAGCAGCCTCTGTCCCGGCCACCTCGTACCTGCACTACCCGTACCCCCAGGAAATGAGCCGTGTATAATGTGATGGAAAAATGAATCAAGCCCGCAAAGGAGACAATATGGACAATCTCAGTACATTAGTAAGTGCCTTGTATTAACTTTCTATACATGATAAATGTCACTTGCTGAAGTGAGACAACCTCTACCCAACCTTCCAGGAGATGGATCGCCTCAGCAGTAAAGTCAGCCGATACGCCTATAGACGGCACACTAGTTGTCTCGGTAGACCACCCCTGTTGTAGCACCAGTCTCCCCCAGTACGTGCTACATTATACAATTAGTTTACCCAAAGTAAAGCATGGTTCTTCATACACTATTTCTGATTGTACCCAGTCTGTGTACTTGGTAAGGGAGCAGGAGCTTGTATCATTTTGTAGTGTGTGGGTGTTGCCCTCTATTTTGTATGGAGATCAGAGGTGTTCGGCTATGTGGAATCTGTGCTGTATTATACAGTATATGAATCATCTTCCTGACTCTATAAATACAGTGCCATTGTAAATAATTGCTAGCTTCCGCAATAAATGTAGACAGTCATAGCAATCTCTTTAAAAAGCAGTGCTCAGTAATTAAAGGGGCATTCCATCTCCGCTTGACACAGTCGAGTCTTATATGTGTCCTTGCAATCAGCATGTACTAAGCCTACCCCAAGTTATGCCTTATGGTGTAGTGCTGCCAGGTACAAACAGTAGGACTGAATGTCGCAGCTCAACCCGGAGTCATAGCCACCCCCACACAGGGATTCTTTCTAATACAAACCCAATACAAGTTACTTTTTATTTGGAAATAGAATTAGAAACCCATTCTGGACGGACTATCCCTTTTAAGGGTGTGTCCACATGGGGCATGCACACTGCATGCGGAAAACCGAGTTATTCATTAGTAGCAAACTGCCGCCCCTCCTGACATGTCTCTTTTAGTATCTACTTGCATTCCACCTGCACAAACATATGTTGTGCCATTCCTCTGTTATTCCTATTAGACGTTTATGAATCAATTGCCAGCAGTCTGCAATAAAGGTCTAGATGAATATTATCAGTTTGTGTGTGTCCCTGCACTGTCTGATATTGTCAGCACTGATTTGATAATGTCAGAATGTGCATGGACTAGGGTTGCATCGTGGTATCGAAATATCGATACTTTTGTACCGGTACTGCGCAGCCTAGTATCAGAGAACATAGAGCGAGCTGCTCTTAGCGTGCTCCATGTTCCCTCAGCAGCACAGGCGAGAAGGAAGCAGTCCCTCCCTCCCCCCTGTGCTGCTGCTGCCGCCAATGAGGAGAGGGGGCAGCACCTGAGGGGTTAACTGCCACTGAGCGCTGCTCCCTGTCATAGAGGTCGGGTGATTCTGCCCCCGACACCCGCCTCCTATATCTGTATTAAATGTCACTTATCATTGGTGGCGCAGTGCCCCCCCCTTCCCTCAGTATTAAAATCATTGGTGGCAGTGGCCACAGGGTCTCCTGCCCCCCTCTTCATTGGTGGTGCAGTGGTAGTTGTGATTGGAGCCCCAGCAGTGCAATCCCGGGTCTCCGATTGGTTACCATGGCAGCCAGGATGCTACTTGAAGCCCTGGCTGCCATGATAATCTCCCAGCTGCTGTGTGCACTATGCACAGGGCAGCAGGGAAAGTGTGAAGTCCTATTCACCCTAATAGAGATCTATCAGGGTGAATAGGACGAGGGATGAAAAGATCCAAGGTCCTAGCCCCTAAGGGGGGAAATAGTTATTAAATCAAAAGTAAAGAAAAAATAAATAAAAATAACAGCACCAATAAGTATAAATCACCTCCTTTCCCAATTTTACATATGAAATATATAAACAAAAAATAAGTAAACAAACATATTACATGTCGCCACATCTGAAAGGTCCAAACTATTAAAATATTTAAAAAAATCTCCTATGCGGTGAACGCTGTAACAAAAAAAAAAAAAACTGCACGATTCGCTTTTTTTTTTGCTACCTTGTCCCCCCCCCTAAAAAAAAAAAAAATAGGATAGGACTGTTCGATTATGAGCTGGATGTTCCATAAAACATGGAAAGCAAATGGATTTTTTGGTGTTTTTTTTCGTGTGGTATGGAATGGTATAGAGTATTGCAATACTTTTTTATGGTATTGAAATCGAATAAAAATGTTGGTATCATGACAACCCTAGTAGGGACACACACTCAACTGGTAACATCCATCTGGACCTTTATTGCAGACTGCTGGCAATTCGTTCCTAAACTTGTAATAGGAGTATTAGAGGAATGGCACAACAAACATTATTAAAACTGACGTGTCAGGAAAGGTGTCGGACACATGCGCGTACCCTAACAATTGCCATTTTTGACATTCTTCTAAGTGTGTAGCCTGTGACTTGTAGAGCAGCGTACGCTCTATTTGCAGTTTGCTAATTTCCCACATTGTCTTTGTAAATTCCGCCCAGGTCGTTAATGGTTTAATGGAACGACCTGATTGGGAGGATGCAATAAAGATGCCTGTTGGAATTCTTCCCTGTGGCTCAGGAAATGCCTTGGCGGGAGCAATCAACTACAATGCAGGGTAAGGCATAGGATCCTTTCTTACTCCAACTGGAAGAGACTTTGCAGATGATTAACCCTTTAGCCTCGTGCATGAAAAATGCTTGTAACAAGAAGTGGGATCTATACATAGAAAGATAGAATGTGTCGGCAGATAAGACCCATTTGGCCCATCTAGTCTGCCCAATATACTGAATACTATGGATAGCCCCTGGCCCTATCGTATATGAAGGATGGCCTTATGCCTATCCCATGCATGCTTAAACTCCTTCACTGTATTTGCAGCCACCACTTCTGCAGGAAGGCTATTCCATGCATCCACTACTCTCTCAGTAAAGTAATACTTCCTGATATTACTTTTAAACCTTTGCCCCCCTAATTTAAAACTATGTCCTCTTGTAGCAGTTTTTCTTCTCTTAAATATTTTCTCCTCTTTTACCTTGTTGATTCCCTTTCTGTATTTAAAAGTTTCTATCATATCCCCTCTGTCTCATCTTTCTTCCAAGCTATCTGCTAGAAGTTCGCGTTGATGAGAAATGTTTGGATGAAAAAGAGCTGTTATGTTTTACATTATGTCTCGTTTACTGGCTGTTATAGTGAATGGGGACTGTTCACCCACTGGCTGTTATAGTGAATGGGGACTGTTCACCCACTGGCTGTTATAGTGAATGGGGACTGTTCACCCACTTAAAGAAGAACTCCAACAAAAAAATAAAAATGTATTCTCTTACCTGTTAGAAAGGTACATGATGTTATCTGTAGTGAATGTAACCTTCTTACCAGTGACTGTATTTGTGAGTTATCCCCTCCCTTCTAAGCCTCAGCTGTGTCATGTGACCAACTCTCTGATCTTCAACTGACACAGGACAGGAAGTCAGTTCCTTCTTTATTCATTCCTATTAGGGCTCATTCACGCGGCCGTTGCCCGGCCGTTCCCATATCGCGGCCCACAAACATGAATGGTTCCGCAATCCAGAAGGTCCAGTGCAGAATGGAAGCATGGAATCCCACAGAAGTACTATGGATTTTCTCTTCTAGCCTTTGGAGCGGTGCGGTGCGGACGGATCACGGACCCATTCAAGTTGAATGGGTTTGGATCCATCTGTGGAATCAAGCACAGATGGTGCCCCGTGCATTGGGGACCGCAAATTGCTGTCTCCAATGCACAGAAAGGCCGAGCAACGGTCGTATGCATGAGACCTTAGACTGACATTGAGGCTCCCTGACATTCATGATGTGTTATTTGGAAACTCTGATTGTTGGTCACATGACACAGCCGAGACGCAGAAGGGAGGGGATAACTTACAAATACAGTCACCGGTAAGAAGATTACATTCACTACAGATAACATCATGTGCCTTTCTAACAGGTTAGAGAATACATTTTTGCAGGAGTAGTTCTTTAAAAGGGAAGAAGAATGGCAGGACCTGGCAGCACCATTCAGACCCCAAGACCACCACCCACCTATTAGCCAGGAAGGTGAAAGGCTCTCAATGATGTTCTTCAGCCTGCTTACAGGTTCCAGTGCTTTTATAGTCCCACTGGTCAGTGCCCCATAGTGACATCCCACATGTTGGGTACGTCATCACAAGTCACCTCTGGTGCTGGATGTGGCTTGTGATGATGTGCCCAGCTTGTGGAGCGTTGGTCAAGCAAGGAGGGGGACCCTCTAGCCTGACTTCTACAAAAAGTGGTTCCCACCCCAGTGATTCTGTACAGTCATGGGAATGCATTTATCTTCATGGTGTCAAACCGGCAAGCCAGTAGAGGAACATTATTGGGAACCTAAATAGTGCTGATAGGAAATGCCTGGCAGTTAGTACCTATATATCTTCTTTTAGACATAGCCTTTTAGTTTTTTCCTAATTTAACAGCTAATGGCCAGTTCAGCTCCCTTTTCTAGACTCTAAAAATTCAACAATAAGCCCCCTTTGCAGTTATAGCTGCATATATGCTGTTCAGAGTTATAGGATACCACTAAGGGCGGTATTGCACTGGCAGATGTGGCTGACAATCACCTGCTGTCAGTGGAGGAGACCAATGCATTACATGCAGTGATCTCCTCCACGGTATATCATCGCTCCTCCGCATACAGAATCATTATTTGCTGGCAGCAGTGCGTGTTTAGGCAGCACAATTTGCCACCTGCACAAAAGATGCGATTGCCCGATGAACAAGCTAGTTCATCAGGTAATCGGCGGCACCTTTACACAGGATGATCACCGCTAACGGCCGACCCTCGACAGTGTAATACATCCCTTAGGCTGGGTTCACACCTGAGCGTTTTACAGCGCGTTCCTACGCGCTGTAAAACGCACAACAGGCAAGAACCAATGATTCCCTAAGGCAGGCATGTCCAAACTGCGGCCCTCCAGCTGTTGCAAAACTACAACTCCCAGCATGCCCTAATAGCTGTAAGCTATCCAGGCATGCTGGGAGTTGTAGTTTTGCAACAGCTGGAGGGCCGCAGTTTGGACATGCCTGCCCTAAGGGAATGGTTCTCACCTGGGCGTTTTACAGCGCGTACGATCGCGCTGTAAAACGCCCGACGCTCAAACAAGTGCTTGAGCTTTTTTTTGGGCGTTTGTCGCGCGTTCCCGCACATAGAAATTCGGGAACGCGCGACAATGTGTGAACGGCAATCTCTGTATGCGCGATTGTAAACGCCCGTACAATCGCGCATACAGAGCGCTCGTTTCCGAACGCTCAGGTCTGAACCCAGCGTTACAGTTCTAATGAGAATTATTTTGGTTTCCATCATCCAGCCTGACAGAAGGTTTCTATTTTCAGCCAAAACGCACTTTATAAGTAAGGTGGCGGTCAGTTAGGTAGAACCCAATGTAGCAGGGTGGCATTATAGTGACTGCAAACACTAGGAAATAAAGAGAAAAATAATGTTTTTATTTCTATTCAAAATAAAGAACACCTACACAGAGGGGTATGAAGGGAAAAGATAAAGGAGGAGGGAAAAAGGACAGGACTAGCGTTTCTCTTTTCCAGTATTGAGACCCGTCGTATGATCTCAATACCGGAGAAAAACGCTTCCGTTTTGTCCCCATTCATTGTCAATGGGGACAAAACATAACTGATCAGAACGGAATGCTCCAAAATGCATTTCGTTCCGTTTGGTTGCTTTCCCATACCGGAGCGCAAACTGCAGCATGCTGCGTTTTGTTTTTTTTCCATCGTGGGATGCGGAGCAAAATGCATCCGTCATGACCCACAATGCAACTCGATGGGGACGGATCAGTTTTCTCTGACACAATAGAATACTGATCCGTCCCTTATTGACTTTCAATGGAGTTTATGACGCATCCGTCTTGGCTATGTTAAAGATAATACAACCGGATCCGTTCATCACAGATGCAGATGGTTGTATTATCAGTAATGGAAGCGTTTTTGCTGATTCATGACGGATCCGGCAAAAACTCTAGTGTGAAAGTAGCCTAATGGAGAGCTTCATTGCGAAGTGCTGTCTGCACAGAGCTGCGTCACTGCTCATAGTGACAGCTGTAGTGGTCTTCTGATTGAATTGTATAACTGTCACTCAGAGCAGGTGAGGGGCTGTGAAGCAGCTGAATGCACAGAGCACTTCACAGTGAAGCCCTGCCTCCACTGCAGAATCTTGCAGAATGAAAGTTCATATTCTAGCTACTCCTCCACAAAAGGTATGTTTGTACTGCTTTCCCCAGCCGGCTTCTAGTGCTGTCAGCAGTTTAGTATGGTCCTGTCAATCAAAGCAGCGAGGGATGGGCAGGCCTCAGAAATGAGTGGCGCTTGAGAGCAACAAGAGCAATGGGGATGTACTCATTGCACCAAAGGCATGTTTGCATATTAATAAACGGCTAGATAGGGAACTTGCTGGTGACACATTCCCTTTGGGACACACTTTAAGTATGGTAGGATCATCATGAGGGCACTAAGGCCTCTTTCACACAGGCTTCATGGATTTGGGCCGGATAAGATGCAGGTGCGTCGTGGGAAAATGAGCGATCTTTCCGCATGAGTGTAAAACATTTTAATGCGTTTTGCATGCGCGTGAGAAAAATCGGCATGTTTGGTACCCAAACCCAAACTTCTTCACAGAAGTTCGAGTTTGGGTTAGGTGTTGAGTAGATTTTATTATTTTCCCTTATAACACGGTTGTGCACCTCTCCTTCTGGGAGGACAGCCATGCAGACCAATTTGATGCAGTGTGAGGCGTATGGTCTGAGCACTGACAGGCTGACCCCCCACCTCTTTAACCTCTGCAGCAATGCTGGCAGCTCTCATACTTCTATTTTGAAAAGACAACCTATGGATAGGGCACCAAGCACGTGCACTCAACTTCTTTGGTCGACCATGGCAAGGCCTGTTCTGAGTTAACCTGTCTTGTTAAACCGCTGTATGGTCTTGGCCACCGTGCCGCAGCTTAGTTTCAGGGTGCTGGCAATCTTCCTATAGCCTAAGGTCATCTTTATGTAGATCAACAATTCTTTTTTTCAGATCCTCAGAGATTTCTTTGCCATGAGGTGCCATGTTGAACTTCCAGTGACCAGTGGGAGAGGGATAACACCAAATTTAACACACCTGCTCCCCATTCACACCTGAGACCTTGTAAGGCCTGTTTCACACTGGCGTTACTCGTTCCGGCAGGGAAACAGCCTGCTGGATCCGTACGTGCATCGATTTTTGTCCGGCCGCTTCTCTGCATATTTGCCGCGCTGCGATCGGATCTTCACCGCTCCCCATTATAGTGAATGAGGCCGGATGGACTAGCAACTCACGGATGTATTCTGTAGTTATGGAACGAGCACGCCAGTGTGAAAGTAGCCTAACACTAATGGAAAATGGCTAATTGGGCACAATTTGGCCATTTTCACTTTGGGGTGTACTCACTTTTCTTGTGTTTTGTAGTGGTTTAGACATGAATGGCTGTGTTAAGTTATTTTGAGGGCACACCAAATTGACACTGTCATACAAGCTGTACCCTGACTATAGTGTATCAAAGTGTTATATGCTCAGTTTTGTCCCATGAAAAGATATAATATAATAAAATATTTACAAAATGTGAGGGGTGTAGTCACTTTTGTGAGATACTGTAGTTGTGTTGCCCATCTAGTGCTCTTACAGTATACAGTATATGGTGTACTCCCATGGTTATATCTTTACCAGCTCCTTGAACATTTCCATGTTTTTACTGTTATACACTATATGTCTATTTTATATATGTTTTCTTCATTTCTTATAGGTTTGACCAGGCAATGGGATCTGAGCTGCTACTTAACTGTATCTTGCTGCTGTGCCGTGGTACTGTTATGCCTATGGACCTCGTGTCTGTGACAACCTGCTCGGGAGCTCGCTTTTTCTCATTTTTGAGTGTTGCTTGGGGCTTCATATCTGATGTAGACATAGAAAGCGAAAAGTATAGGCACATGGGATCGGCACGTTTCACTGTAGGGACCATGGTTAGGGTTGCTTCACTGCGCACTTACAGAGGCCGGCTCTCTTATCTCCCGGTGCTGGATGCTCACCGTCCCATCTGCAGAAGTATCACCTTATCTCCTAATGGGAATCTTTCTCCACTGAAAAGGTCTCAGCTGCACAGAACCATTTCAGACATGGGTCTCTGTGAGGAGCGTAATGTCATGTACAAGCGAAGCTCAGCTGCATTCGAGACAGGTGAGCTGCCGAGCTTTGAGACGTCACCTTCTCCCGGTTCGCCAACCGCACTGCACACGTCTAGGTTCACATTTGATTCTTTTTCTGGTGACCAACTGCAGCAAGATCTTTCGGTGCCAAATGACAAAGAGCCTCCAACGCATAATCATGTGAACGGACCCGAGGATGATCTCTTGCCGCCCTTGAATCAACCTGTGCCCAAGTCTTGGGTCACTGTAGAAGAGGATTTTGTTCTAGTTTTGGGTATATATCAGACTCACCTCGGGGCTGACTTATTCACAGCGCCATTTTCCTGCCTCGATGATGGTTTAATACATTTATTCTTTGTTAAAGCTGGAATCTCTCGGACAGCCCTTGTGCGCCTCTTTTTGGCTATGGAAAAAGGAACGCACGTTGGGATTGAGTGTCCGTACATTGTGCATGTCCCCGTTCGAGCTTTCCGTCTAGAGCCCCTCACACGAAAGGGGATTCTGACTGTGGATGGTGAGAGGGTGGAGTACGGTCCAATTCAGGCACAGATACACCAGGGACTTTCAAACATTATCAGCGGATGTGACAGAATTCGAATGACCTCTTTCTAAGGTTTGCTTAGCTCCACGTAGTTTTGTGCAATGCAGAGTTTCCTCCAGCTTTGCTTCTCATTGAAATTCAAGTGCAAGTACAGGGCTAGAAACAATAGCTTCATTTAATTTGTGGCATGTGCCTACTCATGGTGCTAGTCACCAGCTTCCATATGTTCTTTCTGTGTCTATTTTATACTGTAAATCTGCTAGAATAACACTTTAGGCAAGCTATATTTTTTTGAAACTGCACTTGGAGCTGGAAGCGTCATATGAGTCGAATAAGCTTTCAGCTAATGCATGGTCTGAATGAGTCTGCTTTGGCCTAATGCCCATTTCACGGCTCTGGGTCTTCTGTGTGTCTGTGGCATGGATTTTGAGCGCTTTCTTTGAGCCTTTTCAAATGTATTTAAAAGCAATAGTGTTTAGTATGTACAGAGGCAATCTGGCTGTTGGCTTTCAGCAATAGCTTGTAGGCCTAGATGAAGTCAACCTCCAATAGCACTCCTCACCTCCCAGATGAATGTGTTTGTCAGCAATAACCTGCACATGAAGAATAGAACTGCAAATGAATCCATAAGGGAAAACCTACACTGAACATACACAAGTACTGTATGCAAACTTATTTCTGGAGACCTTATCTAGACTGTTCTGACAGCTGATGAGGGACCTTTTTGCTGCTAATATGGCTTTAAGAGCCATACCTACAGACATGATCACTGATTCCCATTAAAGGGGTTTTGCCATCTTATAAAGTTATAACATATTACTAGAATGTGCCATCATTTTATAATCGATGGGAGTCTGACCTTTGGGGCCCTCGCCAATCCTTAGAATGAAGGGTTGCAGTTCTGTGCTTCTCCCCTTCTACGTTGTCCTTGCACAGTGGTGCTCCTGGCCATTTGGCTATGCACAGAACTGCAGTACCTCCACCAGTAATAAACAGGATCCATCAGGCACTGCCACCTCTCCGGTAAGTCCACGAATAAGAAGGATAAAATAATTTATTAAAACATACTATGGCTTTTAAAGTTGACCTGACCTATTTTAATACCTGAGGAAGAGTTGATATTGGGCTGGAAAACGAGATTATAAAGTCATGGCAGCCTTTATGAGATGGGCTTACCCCTTCAACGAGGTTGTCCAGCCATTTAAAGTTTTGAAAGGCAGTGGAACTGCAGTACCCAGGCATGGCCGCTACACAGTGTACAGAGCTGTGGTGGGGTGATGCACAAACGGATAATCAATGAAGAAGATCTCCAACTAAATGTCTAGTCAGCAGTTTCCTGTCATTCCCCCCTCCCCAACTGATTTCCATTTGCCGCGGGGACTGGCCCAAGATTATGATGGTTGCAGATAGACCATTTTCTTTGAGAAGATAACTTTCTAAGAGATGCAAACATTTTTATATCTACTCTCTTTTATGTATGTATGTGTTTTCTATGGCCTTCTTATCTTTCATGCCTTAGTCAAGGGAGGATATGAGCTGATGATATGTCAGAATGTTCCTGACTTTCCTTCTGGTACACTTCTCCAGCTCTGGTAGACCCCTCAATCATTGCTTATACTGACTGCTATTATTCCAGCTAGGGGGTTCATGTTTTTGAGGGTAGTTCCTTGTGATTTTTACAGGATCTGTCAACAGTTTAATGTGTGTCGAGACTGCTCGATGGTCCTTACATTTTGTTACCCCCTGCAGTATCTACCGCACTGATAACCTTTTCCTTCCCCTATTTTGTACTGCTATACAAGTTTCAATAGGTGTTGTATGCATACCGTTACACTAATTTTAATGATCAAACTAGAAGGAGATTTTCCCCCTGTTGCGACTAAGTGCCCCTTGTGAATGTTCGCACTAGGAAGGTTATAGAGCTTCACATTTCTTAAAAGGGCTTTCCTAAAGTTGAGTATTGATGGCCTTACCTCAGGATAAGTCATCAGTATTTGATCGGGGAGAATCCCACTTCTGGCAACCCCAATGATCACCCGTTTGAAGAGGCCTCTTGCTTGGCCAGTGACATCCCGTTCATTGGTCACATGGCCTATTTGCAGCTCAGTCCCATTCAAGTAAATGCCTTCAATACCAAGCATAGCCACTGTACAATGTATGGCGCAGTGCTTGGTATGTTGTGAGGAGGTTGTGGCACTCTGGTTCAAACAGGTAATCAGCTGGAGCTCCAGGAGTCGGATCCCCACCAATGGGATATTGATAATGTATCTTGAGGATAGGTCATCAATACTCCCGGAAAACTCCTTTAAGGGCACAGTAAACATAGAACATGGACAAACAAAATACTTCTTTCCTTAATCTCACCCTTTCCCTTGCTCCTATTTTGGCTCATATTACAATTGATGCTGAGAAATATATATCTTCTCTATGTGTCCCAGGAGATCAGCCATGTGACCCTCTTCCTCATTGTCTAGTGCCTGGCTGTAGGCAGCTGGCTTCAGGAGGAACCTCCTACCCTGTCTGCAGTAGAACAGAAAGATTGTTCTGGCCCACCACTGCAGCCAGCTATCAGCCAAAAATGGAACAGATCAGCAGATTAACCCCTTTTCTGCAGCATTTCTACAAGACTGTTTCAGGAACATGCAGAAAATGCTGCAGACTGATGGGGGGCGAGACAACATCCATTGCTAGGTTTAGTCTGCTCCAGTCTTGTTTTGTTGCCCATTGTATGGACATGCATAAGTTGGGGTCATTTATCAAACTGGTGTAAAGTAGAACTGGCTTACTTACCCATAGCAACCAATCAGATTCCACCTTTCATTTTCTGAAGGAGCATTCCAAAATGAAAGGTGGAATCTGACTGGTTGCTATGGGTAAGTAAGCTAGTTCTACTTTACACCAGTTTGATAAATGACCCCCATTATGTTTATGTTCCTAGGGGTAGGGGAATAAGCTACTATCAGACACCAATCTCCACTTTCTTTAACATTGTGTAGTTTTTAAGTTTCTAATTCAGTTTAATTACATCTTTTTTTGTGATTTTTCTTACACAGAGCTCCTAATAGCTGCAGGAAGCCGGTGTTATTTTTTTAATGTGTCAATTAAATAAAGACATATTAAGGTATTAAAGTGGTTGTCTGAGGTATAAGTGCCCAGAGGTACTAAACTGGTGAAATAAATAAGAAGTTGTACTCGCCAGTTAACCCCCTTTCCAGCGCTGCAGCTCCTGTCTTCCCTGACGGCTTTAATTGGCTGCAGCCGTCATGTCCAGTATACCACTAAGACCAGTGACTGGCACTAACATTATATGGCGTGTCGCCAAGTAGACAAAGCATGGCTTGGAACCCGGGACTTTTAACTGGTGTGTTTAACTTGCTTTCTTTTATCACTTTTTAAATAACTTGGACAACCCCTTTAAAGGGCATCTGTCAGCAGATTTGTCCCTATGACACTGGCTGACCTGTTACATGTGCACTTGGCAGCTGAAGCATCTGTGTGGGTCCCATGTTTATACAGTATGTGCCCGCGTTGCTGAGAAAAATGGGGACGTTGGTGTTATTCGTAGAGACTCGACTCTTTTTGCAACTGCCGCGCTATCTGCACTTTGACAGGGACTGGCAGTGTAACAGTGATCACACTTGGCCCTGACTTCCAAAGTCAATGAAAGTACATAGGGTGCAGTAGTTGCAGAGAGAGCAGAGCCTCTAGGTGTAACAGCAACACCCCCGTTGCTCCTAGAGGCTCATTTGCATAGATTAAAACATCATTTCTCTCAGCAATGTGGGCACATATGAACATAGGACCAACACAGATGCCTTGAGCTGCCAAGTGCACATGTAACAGGTCAGCCAGTGTCATAGGGACTAATCTCACAGCATGATGAACCTGTTTGCGAAAAGATTGTTTTCCCATTTTTAATTAGGAGAAGGAAACGTCTGCACAGTGATTTTTCTTTTCTTTTTTTTAATTTTATCTTTTTGTTGACTGCAGTGTAGTGGGGCTGCCATAGTTATGGATCAAACCAATAGAATGGAATCACACACCATAGAAAAATGAATGAGGTGCCACCGGGAGGGTTCAAGTCCAGGGCACACTTATAGAAGTGAGCTATCTTTAGTTTGTATTTTTTCTTTTTCAAATCATAAGGATCAAAGATAAATGTAAAGTGTGTATGTATGTGTGTATATATATATATATATATATATATATATAATATATATATATTTTTTTTTTTACAGCAGAGAATCTACTTTACATTTATGTTTGCCTGTCATTTGAAAAATAAAAAATAAAGATTGTTTACTCAGGGTGGGTTCACATCACTTTTTTTTTTCCCATCCTTTTAACGTACACAAAAAAATGTATATGTTAAACAGATGCCTCAGACTGATGCCATATACAGTGGCATCCGTTCACCATACAGTTCCACTGGACTGGACTGTGCAGGATACAAGAACATGGTGTGCTGTGTTTTTGTATCCTTCTTTTTCTAATCTATACGTCAAACGGAGGCATAAAGCGTGATGTGAACCCACCCTTATATAAAAGTGATAATAAATGGCCGGTTTTGTTACAATAGCATATCCGCATTTATTATTGCCTAATAAAATACATATGAAATATCATGTTCCATATATAGACACAATAAAATAGTGTATAGTCACGGTCCCTCTAGAGAAGTGGTGGCGAACCTATGGCACGGGTGCCAGAGGCGGCACTCAGGGCCCTCTCTGTAGGCACCCGCTTCTTGGAAAAAGTCTATGATGTACCAATATGCCTAAGGGCTCTTTCACACCTGGGTTATTGTCTTCCGTCATAGAGTTCCGTCGTCGGGGCTCTATGCCGGAAGAATCCGGATCAGGATTATCCTAATGCATTCTGAATGGAGTGAAATCCGTTCAGGATGCATCAGGATGTCTTCAGTTCCGGAACGGAACGTTTTTTGGCCGGAGAAAATACCGCAGCATGCTGCACTTTTTGCTCCGGCCAAAAAAACTGAAGACTTGCCGCAAGGCCGGATCCGGAATTAATGCCCATTGACAGACATTGATCCGGATCCGGCCTTAAGCTAAACGTCGTTTCGGCGCATTGCCAGATACGACGTTTAGCTTTTTTACAGTGGTTACCATGGCTGCCGGGACGCTAAAGTCCTGGCAGCCATGGTAAAGTGTAGCGGGGAGCGGGGGAGCAGCATACTTACCGTCCGCGCGGCTCCCGGGGCGCTCCAGAGTGACATCAGGGCGCCCCACGCACATGGATGATGTGATCGCATGGCACGTCATCCATGCGCATGGGGCGCTCTGACGTCATTCTGGAGCGCCCCGGGAGCCGCACGGATGGTAAGTATACCGCTCCCCTGCTCCCCGCTACTACTATGGCAACCAGGACTTTAATAGCATCCTGGGCTGCCATAGTAACACTGAAAGCATTTTGAAGAGGGATCCGTCTTCAAATGCTTTCAGTACACTGGCGTTTTTTCCGGATCCGGCGTGTAATTCCGGCAAGTGGAGTACACGCCGGATCCGGACAACGCAAGTGTGAAAGAGGCCTTAGACTTTTCCTGCCATTCATTAGCGCAGGGCGCACTATGAACAGCACAGGCAGTGCATTGAATGTAGGAAGGCTATTATAGCTAAACGGAAGATATACTATACTGGACTGTAGTATTAAGGTTAAATTGCCATGTTGGCGCTTTGCCATACATAAATCGGCTTTAGGTTGCAGTTTGGGCACTCAGTCTCTAAAAGGTCCACCATCACTGCTCTAGAGATATATGGTGCGGAGCTCTCGCACTACTCAAGAATCAGTACATTTCACAGCAGTATAAAAGGAGCACATGCAGTGTCTTATTGACACCTTCTTGTTAATAGTGCTCTTGATTAATAAAGTTACCACTCTTTGAAGTTGTACCAAACGTAGCGTGCAGCGATAGTTTGGTAGTTGTGTCGTCACTGTTTGAGTCAATAGCACTACTGATATGCAGCAGTATGTGGTGGTGGCTGCTTACTGGTTCATATAACGTGCGCCATGACTATCAGGTGTTTCTTCACTACCACCTGACACCTTTAACAAATAGTGCAGTTGTTATGTGAGATGATCAAGCAGATTAGGTCATTAACTGCTTACCAGACCTGTCGCTGCATTCAATGGTAGTTGGTACGTACGTGGCTATATTCAGATTTCAGTTCACTAGTAGAGCGCTTGTTGCCCCTTCCTGCGTGTGCGCTAGTGCCGGAACTGTTCTCTAGCACATGCCGGCTTGTCACTTTGTAACGCTGACTTTGATCTTTAATTGCAAAGTTTCGATGTGAAGATTCGCACTCCGTGTGTACCGCTCGTTTCGAAACCGCACGGGTTCCTTCCTCAGTGGTTAGAAATAGATTTGGTAACTTTAAATTAATCAAGAGCATTATGACAAGACGGTGTCAATGAGACACTGCATGTGCTCCTTTTATACTGCTGTGGAATGTATTAGGAGAGCTCAGCACCATATATCTCTAGAGGGGCCGTGACTATACACTATGTTTTCTTTGGTTATTGTGTTTATATATGGAACATGACATTGCCTAATAAAATACATATAAAATAATAAATGCGGATATACTATTGTAACAAAACCGGCCATTTATTATCTTTTTCATTGAGCAGCTTGGTATAGCGGGCCGAGTTGATTCCAGTAAGCTCCCTTTTTCTGTTATTGTCACTTATATAAAAGTGCCCTGAACTTTACTTCTTCGTGGCACGCGAGTCGAAAAAAATCCAACACTGATGCTTGATTTGCATGTTGCAGTCACAGCAAATGGGCGAGTCGTCCTGCTACACTGAAATCTTCGCTGTATAGACGTACCCTAATACTGTAATATATAGTGTGCAGCGCTGGGAAATTCTGTATTCTCGCTCTTCATCCAGAGGAAACGAGCCTCAACAGTAATGCTCCAATGCTCAAGCAGGATGCCTTTAAACTGGACCTTTTGTGAGCACAGTACGATACACTAAGGGTACTTTCACACTTGCGTTGTTTGATTCCGGCAGGCAGTTCCGTTGCCTGAACTGACTGCCTGATCAGGCAAACTGTATGCAAACGGGTGACATTTAGGATCCTGATCAGTCAGAAAAATGCCTGATCAGTCAGAAAAATGCATTGCAATACCGGATGCGTTTTTCCGGTGTCATCAGGCAAAACGGATCGGGTATTTATTTTTTTCTCATTTTTAAAGGTCTGCGCATGCAGTCTTATTGTGTACACAATCCGCCTTTAGAAGTTTTCTTTTTGGAGCATCACTTTTTGGGATTGTGTCTCAATTTATGGGATGCACACAGAGCTGCGCACACTAATATATACAGCGTATATACAGTTATTCCCAGCTTGGCTTTTCATGGCAGAGATGGGAATAATCACAGTAAGCTCCAGCCAAGCAGCCGGTGCTTCACTGGTTTCCATAACTCTCATAGCAGTGAATGGGAGCAACATAACTTGGTGTGCGACTCTGTTTGTGTAACTCCCACTGCTATGGAATGGGAACGATGGAGCGCTGGCCAGTCAGCCATTTCCGTAACGTACTTTGATTATTCCTATCTCTGCCATGAAGACAGCCGTTTTGTCTGCAGATGGATGGTAGGTTAGATATCTGTATATCTGTTTGTTGCCTCGTAGGATATAGACCCCTGGATATGCACTGTGTGTCTGCAGTATGTTTGTTCCAGTTACTGTAGTTTTATTTTTCATTGAAATGATGTCATGACTAGTACTTTGCACTAAATTTAACAATCTCAAGTGACCAAAAGCTCAGGATGCATCTGATCAGTTTGAGAATCTGATACTAAGTCTGACCTGTGCGTACTGTTAATTCTGGTAATTTATTATTCCTGAAATATTATTAATGCAATGTTAGTTTTGCCAATTATTGCTATTAAAATATGGTTAATACAATGTACAGCGTATGCAAAATTAATTTTCCTCGTGTTTTATTCTTTTGGTGGTATTTATACACTGTTTTATTCCTTCTAAGATGTTCCAGCACATAGCTATGAAACTATACAGTGGATGGAGCTGGAAACACAAGGTTCCACTGTGTAGTGGTGCAAGGGTACTGCAGCTCAGCTCCCCCTCAAGTGAATGGGAGCTGAGCTGCAGTATCGTACCGTACCGTGGATGGCGCCTTCTGTCCACTGTATAGTTTCCAGTGGCTGCCCAAAACACCAGATCAGTGGCGGTGCCGGGTTTTGGGCAACCAACACATCTGATATAGATATCCTATCCTGAGGATAAGCAATCAATATCTAAATACCGGAAAACCCCTTTAACTAGCGGAATTATAGATGGGGACTGCTTCCATAATCACAAAGAACAACTCCATGAAATCTCAGTGAAAAATCACCTTTTGGCATGTCATATTGAAATCTAAATTTTTAGGAAGATGCAATCACCTAAATGCATGAACTTCCCAGATGACTATTGTATTGTCTTATACTGGGCAGCAACCGAAACCTGTGCCAACCACCAAGCAGCACTGTCATGAGCAACGTGGCAGGCAACATAGGAAATACTACAACTGTCAAGTGATGTGACCACAGAGAAAAAAGTATGTGCAGTGAGAGGAGTTGTGCTGTCCTCTGCTCCATCTGCGTAATGGGCCTGATGTCACCAGCCTAAGAGCCTAAGGTTACCTTTTATATACTCAGTGACAGCAACAAAAAATGCACCAAAATGGAGCTGTTGGAATAGAAAGAAACTTTCTATGTGTGAATGTAATGATGATATATATCGTATAAGTGATTACAGTATAAGAGCGAAAGGCTAAGTCTCTTTGGTAGAACATAAGTTACAGTTGGGCATGGAGGCAGTGGCGTACCGCCAATATAGGCAGACCACGCCGTTGCTATGGGGCCCGTGGCACAGGGGGGCCCGGAGCGCACGGAAGGCCCCGCCCACACTTAGTTAATTAGGTAATATGCGGCGCAGCGGCACTTGTGTGTTCTTCCGAACCCCCTCCCCCCCGTCGGAGCCACTAGCCAATCACTGACCTGAAGAAGCGAGACTCCGGGCTGCATTTCACACTGGCCAATCAGCGCAAAGAGGCTGCTGCTGATTGGCCATACATACAGTCCAGTGAGGCGATGCGGCGCATGATCCTCTGGAGTCCCTGCGCGTTGCTCACATGTGCTGCCCGCCTGAAGTTATCAGCACTGTCAGTGCAGTGGCAGACACCCCCCCTCCCTTCCCGGACTAAAGGACCGCTCCTGACCGGACCTGGGGCCGGTTTATATGGTTGGTTCATCATGTAGTATGCATCAAGGACTCATAGGGAGCAAGAAGGGGGGAGGGGGGGGGTTCTCATAAAGGACAGTGTGCTTTCCTCCTACTTCCCCATCCCCTGGGCATTTTTGGGGGGCTTATAGAGGACTCAGGGGGGGAGGCTCATATATATGTACAGATGGTAATAGCTGTACATATATAATCATATACAGGAGATGCCCAGGTTACACAAGAATGGCCCATATCACTATATACAATAATATGTATACGGTATAACATCTTGTATATAGTGATATGGAGCATTGAGGTATAACATGGGGATCTGCTGTATATAATTATATATGTACATATTGTAACGTATATGGTATAAGTTACAGATCTTTTGGTATATTATATAGCAGAAGATGTATAACTTATACCAGCTGTACATATATAATTATATACAGGAGATGCCCAGGTTATACCAGCATGCTCCATATCACTATATACAAGAAGATGCAATACCATATAAATCTTCTTGTATATAGTGATATGGAGCATGCTGGTATAACCTGGGTATCTCCTCCTGTATATAATTATATATGTACAGCTGGTATAAGTATTGCCCAGGCCAATGCACTGCAGCCTTTCCCGCACTGGCTGTTCTATTGCGCCCCCATCTGCCTGCAGTTCTTCACCCTGTGTCTCCTCAACCTCTATTTTTCACAGGGGCGTCTGACTGCTGACTTTTATCATCCGGGGAAATGCTGTTCTGCTTGTGGCCGTCAGGGGGGCGATGTTGTCGTCTTCCCCCTTCCTGTGAATCCAGTTTTCAGAAACGTTCTTGTTTTGCAGAAGGAGGTGACGTCACTGCTTTAACTCTTTATTCTCTGGGGCTGTGTGTAAGTAAGCTTGTACCCACTGTGGCCTGCGTGCTTAACGTGGGGCACAGGGATGGGCCAAGGGTTGGCTAGTGGGCGGAGTTAGGGGGCCCAATTCAGATTCTTGCTATGGGGCCCAATGATTTCTATGTACGCCCCTGCATGGAGGCATACAGGTCCTGTATGGTGTCCTGCAGCATATTTCCCCACAGATGCTCCAGCTGGGCCTGTAGATCCTGCACGCTTGTAGGTTGCCAAAGCTGACATCCCTGCTGGTCCCATAAATGCTCAACTGTTGATAAATCTGTCAACTGAGCACACCAAGGAGGTTTTGGATTCTGTGGGCGAGCATTATCCTGAGGAAAAATACCAGCTGGAAACCCTGTCATGAGAGGCAGGCAACACATGTGGCCATAGGATGTCCTGCACATATCACTGAGCAGTTGGGGTACTTTCACACTTGCGACAGAGTGATCCGGCAATCTGCATGCAAGCGGACAGCATTTGTAGACTGATGCGGATCCGTCTCACAAATGCATTGCAAGAATAGATCCATTTGTCATACGGACAAACAGATCCATTTCTATTTTTTTTTATATATATTTGTTTTATTTTCTCTTTTATTTATTTTTTCCTCATTTAAGTTGATCAACTAATAACTATGGGGATTTATAACTGATTTATGTCTTGGATATCTTAGATAATAAATATAATACATTTTTTACAATTTGTTCATTCATACATTTGCCAGATATTTGAGTGCCTCCCCAATACAATTATTCTTAATTCAAGCTCCGTTATACGGTTGGGTGCGCCGTGGGGTTGTGCACCGTGTCATTGTTTCCTAAGTGGGTGGAGCCTCTGATTTCTTTGCTTTTTTAACAAGTACAGCACTTGTCTATCTCAATCAGTCCTATGGACTTTGCATGGAGTGTGCACGCACAATTCCCATCCATTCAAATGGAGGACACGGCTCCCTCTTAATTGTGAGGGTCCCATTTATTGGATTTCCAGCAATCAGACACTTATCATAGCCACAGGATAATTGTTAAAGAAGCGGTGTTTAAAAAATCCTTATTCTCTGACTTGTTAGAAAGGTGCTTGATGTAAAGGAAGTGAAAGTAATCTTCTTACCAGTGACTGTATTTGTCAGTTATAACCTCCATTAGGATCCTCAGCTGTGTCATGTGACCAACACTCTGCCTCTCCAACTGACAGAGGACAGCATGTCAGTTTCTCTATTCATTCCTATGACACTCACATTGAGGCTTCCATAGGACTACATAAAGCCAGTTTGTCTATGTCATAAGATGCTGTGTTATTTGGGTAGTCAGAGTGCTGGTCACATGACACAACTGAGGATCAGAATGGAGGCTATAACTCACAAATGCAGTCACTGGTAAGATTACCTTCACTACAGTTTACATCATGTATCTTTCTAACTAACAGGTCAAAGAATAAAGGTCTACATATTTAGAAGCTAAGTTTCTCCTCTGATTTTGGCTCCTGCATCCATACTGCTGAGAATATCGGAACAATCCATGATTATACCTTTTGCTTACTTAGGGAAAAGTGCAAGCGCGTGGGTTAATATGTGCAGGTTTTACAATTCAGTAACACATTTTCTAAGGGCTCTTTCACACTTGCGTTGTTCTGTTCCGGCATAGAGTCCGTCGTCGGGGCTCTATGCCGGAAGAATAATGATCAGGATTATCCCAATGCATTCTGAATGGAGAGAAATCCGTTCAGGATGCATCAGGATGTCTTCAGTTCCGGACCGGAAAGTTTTTTGGCCGGAGAAAATACCGCAGCATGCTGCGCTTTTTGCTCTGGCCAAAATCCTGAACACTTGCCGCAAGGCCGGATCCGGAATTAATGCCCATTGAAAGGACGCTAAAGTCCTGTTTGCCATGTTAAAGTGTAGTGGGGAGTGGGGGAGCAGTATACTTACCATCCGTGCGGCTCCCGGGGTGCTCCAGAGTGACGTCAGGGCGCCCCACGCGCATGGATGATGTGATTGCATGGACACGTCATCCATGCGCATGGGGCACTCTGACGTCATTCTGGAGCGCCCCGGGAGCCGCACGGACGATAAGTATACTGCTCCCCCGCTCCCCACTACTACTATGGCAACCGGGACTTTAATAGCGTCCTGGCTGCCATAGTAACACTGAACGCATTTTGAAGACTGATCCGTCTTCAAATGCTTTCAGTTCACTTGCATTTTTCCAGATACGGCGTGTAATTCCGGCAAATGGAGTACACGATGGATCCGGACAACGCAAGTGTGAAAGAGCCCTAAGCAACCACAGTACTGTATGTATCCTGTCTGTAAAGTATATGAAATTATCTGGGTAAATATATGTGTTGCTCATAGTGTTAAAGGCTTTGGAAATGGGCAAACAAGTTGACATTGTCCAAGTACTTCTCTTTTATTTACCTGCATGGCTACTTACAAAAGGTTAGCGATATTTGGCTTTCAGGTGAAATTTATGGAAAACGTAAAAAGTTCATTCAAGTGATATAACATGAAAGAAGGGCTGTGATGGCTAACCTCTGGCACTCCAGCTGTAGTACAACTACAACTCCCAAAATGCACACTTGCTTGGCTGTTCTCAGAACTCCATAGAAATGAATGGAGCATGCTGGGAGTCGTAGTTTCACCCCAGCTGGAGTGCTGGAGGTTATCCATTGCTGAAATAGGGCATTTAAGTAGAAGCATGCAATGGTGATTTCTAGTGTTGGGCAAGCATGCTCGGCCGAACACTTTTTTTTACTCGAGCACCGCGATGCTCGGCACATTGCGGTGTTCGTCACGAATACAGTGATTAGCTGGCCAGAACGCGTCATTGGGTGCTATATAGCACCCGTTGACACGTGGTTCGGCTCATTCTTAGTCAGGGAGAGCTGCAGCAGAAGGGACAGATAGTGTAGGGACAGGAATAGTTTGTTTGTTAGGCAGGTTTTACTGGTGAAAGGTGTTAGAGACCCAAAAGTCCTTTAAGGACTATTGTTTTATCTGGCTGCCATATATATTATTAGCGCAACCTGCGCTAAATTGTGTGCAATTGTTTGACTGCTGCTGACAGTGACACAACCTCTGCTACAGAAGGAAAAAAGACCGGCACTCGCGATGATGATGAATGTTGCGTTTATTCAGTCACATATTATAAGCATATAGTGACGCGTTTCAGCACAACACGTGCTTACATGAAAGCACGTGTTGTGCTGAAACGCGTCACTATATGCTTATAATATGTGACTGAATAAACGCAACATTCATCATCATCGCGAGTGCCGGTCTTTTTTCCTTCTATTGCAAGTATTGGGACGTCTACCCACTGACTCGTGCACCGCGTCCATCCAGCAGTGCCGACCCTTCTCTACACAAGACAACCTCTGCTACATCTGTTGTGTTACATTTTCGCTGTGAAATTGTTTGGCCGCTGTTGACAGTGACATTACCTGCGCTACATCTTATATCTCCAGTATAACGTTAGTGCATCCGAAATATCGGTGACATTCAGTCTAATTTATTTGCGCATACACCTACAAAACCTGCGCTACTGTACGTGTGACATACTTGCAAGCATATACATGTGAAACTTGAAAAATTGGAATATAGTGCAAAGTTCATTTCAGTAATGCAACTTAAAAGGTGAAACTAATATATGAGATAGATTCATTACATGCAAAGCAAGATATATCAAGCCTTTATTTGTTATAATTTGGATGATTATGGCTTACAGCTTATGAAAACCCCAAAGTCACAATCTCAGGTATCCTTTGCTCAGGGGGTATGGATTAATTAGCTGGCTAGAGTGTGACACTTTGAGCCTAGAATATTAAACCTTTTCACAAAATTCTAATTTTAAGCTGCATTAATGCAATTCCTTTTAATTTGCATTACTTAAATAAATGGACTTTTGCACAATATTCAAATTTTTGGAGTTTCACCTGTATACCATTTAATATGCTGAAGGCGAGCAGTAAGGGACAGGGCAGTGGCCGTGCTGCTGATGGTGCACGCAGAGGCCGTGGCCCCGTGTGCGGTGAAACTGTGCCTGCTGCCAGAGCACAAGAAACACACTCATCCACGATACCTAGCTTCATGTCCCAATTTGCAGGGCGGCGCAGGACACCACTCTCGACGTCACCAGTGCGAGCAGGTGGTCGGTTGGATTGCTGCAGATAATGCTGCCAGTCGGTTAAGCACCACCCTGTCTTCCACAAAGTCCAGTCTCAGTAGCCAAGAGTCTGGTCAACAGAATCCTCACCCTGATCCTCCTTCCTCCCAACATGGAGAGTCTTGGCAAACAAGTGATCCCACACTCGGATATTCCGAGGAGCTCTTTTCATCGCCATTCCTTGATTTGGCCCTCTTGCCAAGCCCGCTTGAAGAGGGACATGAGGAGATCTTGTGCGCTGATTCCCAAACTCTTGAGCATCCACAGTCAGAAAAAGATGACTGTGGTGAACAGCAATTAGTGTTTCACAAGGTGGATGATGATGATGAGACACAGTTGCTAATAAGTCAACTGCAATTAGTGTCTCAAGAGGTTCATATTGAGGATGAGACACAGTTGTCAATAAGTGAGGTTCTTGTTAGCCAGGAACACAACGGATCCCTTTTGCACCACAGTCAAGGTATCTCAGTGTGGCATGGGTCCTACCACTAGCCTACCTATGGTGTGGTAACACGGTCTGAATGGTGCTAAGATCTAACTCCCAGCCAAGCTCCCACATACCTCCATAGTGAGATCACTCATGCAGTGGGAGAAGGAATAGGGCTGCAAGGCCCCACCTATAACAGACCATGTGACACAGGCTACCAGGTGCACTAGAATGTTACCAGCATTGCACAATTTAGTGTTGCTGGGGGCATAATAACTGATAAGTGCATCCAACTGTCAACTGAAAATGCTGATGGGTTGACTCTTATCAAAATGAACAAGGCCTGGATTGCCCCTGACTTCTCTACTCCACCAGAGGAAAGCGGCTGAACATAAAGGCACTTTAAATGTGGCTTTTATGGTGTATTGAATATACTGTATTCCTATGCACCCCTTCCACCACAAAAAAGGGTATATGGTTCAATCTTCCTTTTCTTGTCCTCCTCCTCCTCCATCATATCAACATGCTTATTAGGCTGCCCTAGCTCCTATAGTTTTAGATGGTCAGCTCAGCAGCAGACCCCCCCCCCCCTAATTTTTTAGATGTCAGATAAGCAGCAGACCCTCACCCCTAATGTTTTAGAAGGTCAGATCAGCAGCAGACCCTCACCCCTAATGTTTTAGATGGTCAGATCAGCAGCAGGCCCTCGCCCCTAATGTTTTTGAGGGTCACCAGCAGGCCATCAATCATCATTTTTCAAGGGTGTGTATGATGCCCTCCTTTATGTGTAATAAAGGGTGTATTGGAGTGCCGATTCCTTGTAATTTGTGGCAGCCCTTTCACTTCGTGCATAGGCTTTATGAGTGTAGGAGTCCCACTACCTGAACAATTGTACCACAATGTGAATGAGGCCCTCCCTTATGTGATATACAGGTTGTATAGGAGTGCCTCTTCCTTGTAATTTTTGGCAGCACTTGCACTTAATATACAAGTAAAAATACAGGAAAGATGTTTCCTAACAATTTTTCCTCTAAAATCGATTTTATGCGTATTATTGTCAGTCTGTAAAAGTGGCGTACTACTCGGACAATATCGTTCCCAGCAGCGACCTGGGAGTCCAATATGCATCCAGGCATCCTCCCCATGCTGTTCCTGAACCATTTCAGTGGTGTTTCCATCAACTTCTGACCTTTTCCTATGAACCAGACACCCTCCTCTCTTCAAAGCAGGGGGTGCCTGGTTTAATGCTCGGGTTCTCCCATTGACTTCTATTGTGCTCGGGTGCTCTGCCGAGCACCCGAGCACTTTGGTGCTCGATCAACACTAGTGATTTCCTCATCTTAAAACAATTTATTGAAACAAAAGCCAACACCAGTGGTGGTTATACCCCCACAAAAATGTCAATATCTAAAAAACTTGTCATGTGGCCTTGAGCATCAATTACAGCTTGACAATGACATCTCATGCTGTTCACAAGCCAACTTATTGTCTGCAATGGCACGGCATCCCATTATTATTGAATGGGGTGGCCTTCAGGTCATTGAGGTTCTCGGGTACAGAATGACGAGCCTCTACACGGTGACTCAGCTGATCCCATAAAATTACAATGGAATTCTGGTCTGGAGAAAGTGCAGACCACTCCATTTGAGGTACCCCAGTCTCCCACAGCCGTTCCCTAGTGATGCGACCTCGATGAACTGCCGCATTGTCATCCATGAAGATGAAATTAGCCCTGTATTGTTCATGCAGAGGGACAATGACTGGATTAATGATGTTATTGAACTAGTATGGTCT
The DNA here is from genome assembly GCF_014858855.1 of Bufo gargarizans. Taxonomy (NCBI): domain Eukaryota; kingdom Metazoa; phylum Chordata; class Amphibia; order Anura; family Bufonidae; genus Bufo; species Bufo gargarizans. The sequence continues at coordinate 546,585,683 of NC_058081.1, forward strand.
TGTCACTGTAACATTCACAAAGTGTAAGGCTGTTATGTATCACCTAGATACATCTGCCCACACTGTAACATCACCACCACCAAAGGCTCCTTTGGTGACAACAGTGGCTGATGCATAGCGATCTACTTGATGTCTTCAACATCGTTGGCGGCCATCATTTCTGCTCAGTGTGGATCGACTTTTATCAGTGAAGAACACTGAGGCCCACTTGTCCCTTGGCCAGTGTAGATGCTCCCTGGCCCATGCAAGACGATGACGCCTTTGCCTTGTGCTGTAGTGAGGTATCCTTGCAGGTCGGCTAGCACGCAGACCACACTGATGTAAATGCTTTTGATTGGTCTGATGTGACACTTGGGTGCCTCTCCCCTCCCTTAAATGTGCCTGGAGTTGTGTGGCATTCATCATCTGGTTCTGCAGGGCATTGTTTACAATGAAGCATTCATCAGTGTGGGATGTGGCCAAAGGGCGTCCACTTCTATGCCTTTCTGTGACTCTTCCAGTCTCTCTGTTGCAACCTGATAATGACACTCTGTGACACTCTTAGCTCAGTGGCCACTTCCGTCTGAGAACATCCTGCTTGAAGCCTTGCAATGGGGAGGTACTGTTGATCAATTGTTAGATATCGTCTTGGTTTCATGATGTCAAAATGTGAACAGCATGATGAGGAGGACTGTTTAAATAACAATTGTAATTGAACCAGGAAATGTACTAGTCGATTCATGGATCAAATGCCTGTTGTGGATTTTGTTGTTAAGTTCCATGTTAGAGAACAGCAAGTTGTGCAAAAAGTACTGAAGCATTGAACAGTTGGACATGTGTATTCAAAAGTTAAGAGAAGGTCCCATTAAGTTCACCTGTAAAGGTTTGAGTGCAATTTAGGTTAATCATGAAATTTCACCCACATGCCAAATATCCCCAACCTTTTGCGAGTAAAGTATCTATAGCACTACAGAGTCACATCACACCACAAGCATGACTCAACTATCCAAATGTCCGTTAGGACCCATTAAGGTATGTTTTCAATGTATAAATGCTACACTTATTTACTACAAGATCCATGTCAGAAATCCAAAGCTATGATTTCTGCCATGCATGTGCAGTTTGCTGTATCATGGATATGAACAAGAGGTTGATTTGCTGACTTTAACATGAGAAAATGAGCAGCATGCTTGGGAATTTTTGATAGCATGTGAACAAGGTTGCAGAAACCCCATTCACATCCATGGGAGGTGGCATGCTTACAGATGCAAATATTGGAGTTGAATCCATGTAAAATACAGAATGTGTGAATTTTAAGATCCTATTACACATGCAGATTAAGCAGGTGATTGTCAGGAAGGAAGCGTTCCTTCCTGGCAATCACCTGCTCTCTAGGAAAGGAGACCGCTGCTATTACACCGCTCGTCCTCATACAGAATCATTGTTTGCTGGCAGCCGAGTGCTGATTACATGGCACGATCTGCCGATGGCAAACGATTATTTTTAAACGTGTTGAAAGACTCCAAGTACCAAATAAACGTGCCTGTTCATTGGGTAATCGGTGGCAGTATTATACTGCCAGATCATCGCTCGTTACTACGAACGCTTGTTAATGATGATCTTAGCAATTATCTGCTAGTGTAATAAGGCCTTAGGGCTACAGACTTGGTTGAACTTTTGTGTTGTTAATTAATGCAAAAAAAATCTGTATGCCACAGTCAAAGTCTGCCATGGAGCAGAAGTTCATAGCAAAGGTCCCCAACAAATCTGTGACACATACGGCAAGCTGTGGATTTTGATATGGATAGTTCACCTGCAAGTGTTCATTGTTCACAGGCATTGTGCAGATTTTAAATGCTGAATGCACAATGTGTGGCTTTTCCCATTGTAGCCATTTCCGGCGTACCTACAAACTCTTACTTAATTGAACATACTGTAAACTCAAGTAAAAGCTGCATGTTAGGCACTTTGTCTTACTTCACCTGCGTAGTGTAAAGGAAGGATTGTTATATAGAATGAAGCTGATAGTAACCTTTTTATAGCTCGCGCATATTCCATAGTAATTTACGCATCATCGGAAGCAGTAACTATGAAAAGTGACAAAAACTGCCCATAGATGAATGTGGCAGAACCTGCTTCTGGATGATCATCTAATGTGTATGAGGGTGTCTTGACTCTCTTCCCAGGATCCTTTTTTTTCTTGGGAGAGAAGTCTGGCAGGGGCTTTCTCCTTTCTACCCATTCAGAAAACATGTACGCCCAACCAGCTGTACAAGCATGTATATGGAGGAGTCATGAGAGAGCTGTCAGCTGAATGATCATTCACCTACCAGGTATTGGAAATGCACGATCAGTATCATTATGAAAATGAACAAGGGATACGAAAGAAAAGTTCCCGACCCATTACAGCTTGCAATCTATATTCCCAATGTGACATTAATGTGCGCCTCACCAACACCTGTAGCAGTTACTGCCGACACCTTTATTTGAGTCCTTCAACTAAATGGTGGTGGTGCTGAGTCTGCCATAAATCTGTCCGATCACTGCTCTCTCTGCCCCCCTCAGTGACGTCCAGAAAGGACATTATATATGGCAGATCAGAGTGTGGAGAGAAAGTAGAGGATTCAACGAGGGCAGCTTTTCAAAGACCGTAGATGGGGAAGAAAGCAGATTGCAGGGAGAAGAAATAGACCTCACTTCCAGCATGTATTACTGGGAGGGACATAACCATATGAGGCAAATCGGAAACTAAGAGCAGGTTATATATAAAGTAAGGGTGACTTTCTATGGAGACAAGCAATTGTGGTAGCCTAGATATGTCCTCATATAGCAGAGGTGATTGCTGTGTCTAAATGCAGCTCTCATCTCTGCTGACGATCAAGCAATTATCGGGAAGATCTTGTTTATTCCCGATAGTTGCCTGAAACATTGGTCCATGTAAAAGAAACTTTAGTGCAACTTTTTTTTTTTTTTTTAACTAACCACAAACCTATGTAAAAGAATTTTTTTTTATTATGTCAAAGGTGGCCATAGCCCTTAAACATTTTCAAAAACCCAATATTACATGTGACATTATTGTTAAGATGTGACCTTTTTCCTGCTTCTCTGGGCTACACAGCAGCGACTCTTCACCCTCAAATGACCTTGTTCCTAAAGCTGTTTTGAGCGATGTTCACAACAGGCAAATGCCAGCTGTTCCTTTGCCAGATTTATCTGGTATTAAGTGTAATAGAAATTCACACATGGAAATCTGATCCACACGTTGAACACAATAGCCGCCTGACCGCATGTCTTCATTTTTGTATGGAATTAAAAACACTGAGCACTTCATCTCTTCGAACCGAGGGAAACCCCTTTTCAAAGTGGATTTATCTTGCGTCTTTGCTGGAAACACCTGTTTCCTTCTGAAGAGAGGAAAATACGTGAATTCTTTGGATAAAATCTAGAAATATTTGTGGAGTCAGATTGGCTTCTGACTCATTGTGTAGGGCAGAGTGGTGTATTGTGCAGAATGGAATGCACACGGAGACAATTAATTACCCCGTGATTTGGAGATTAGCTGTGTAAATGATAAACCAAGGCTTCCAGATTAGATACTGAGCTGGTAATGTTGTTAATAACATTCTTTAAAACGAATGACCTATTGCATAAATCAAGTTTTTATGTTAAATATAATTTTAAAAAGACTTTTTTTTTTTATATATGTCATAGTTTATATAGTGTAGATAAATCCTGAAATCTTGCAGTTTGCACACTGGCCACTAGGGCTACTTTCACACGTTTTTTTTGCCTGATCGGGCAAGGATCAGCAAAAACGCTTTCGTCTAGATAATACAACCGCTACATCCATTATGAACAGATCCAGTTGTATTATCTCTAAAATGACCAAAATGTAAGTTAATGTGTGCTGGATCCGTTTTCTATTGTGTTCGAGAAGAACGGATTCGGCACCATTGACTTGCATTGTGTGTCATGCCGGACCTGTTTTTCTCAGGATCCTGTGCCGGACAGTAAAACGCTGCTTGCATTTTGGAGCATTCCATTCTGTTCAGTTCTCAATACCGGAAGAGTTGAGCGCAGATGTAAAAGTAGCGGAAATGAGTAGTCTGATACCTCCTGTTCTGTAGAGATCACTTCTCAGCAGTCATCTCATTATCATCATAATGGCATTAAGATGGATTGTAACACCTATAGTATGTATACACAATTCACAGCTTACCTCCTCCCTCTCCCTGCACAATGACCTCTGCCCAGGTCACAGAGCATGCCCACATTAAATAGAAGGCAAACACTCTTACATAGAAGTCAATGAGCCATCTCCAGCCCATAGCTCAGGCAAGATGGCAAAAAATCAGGTATGGAAAATATAATCTAAAAAAAATTTCAGTCAGAAGTCATAACTAGAGTTGAGCAAAGCAAGTTTCATATACTTAATCCAAAATCACTTTGTTCAAAACTTTGGAATAATACTGTACGGAGATATTAGAATGTATGGGTTCCGATTAGCCGAAGTGAGTTACCGTATTCTCAAAGTCGCGCGTGACTTCGTTGAATAACTTCGGTAATTGATTTTTAAAGTGGAAAACCACTTTAAAACTTGAAACCGAACTCGGCTTCGGTTCCGACTAATACCTCAGACCCGAAGTCGAGTTCGGCTTCAAGTTTTATAGTGGTTTTCCATTTAAAAATCAACTACCAAAGTTGTTCAATGAAGTCTCGCCCTACTTTGAGAATAACTCACTTCGGCTCATCAGAGCCCGTACATTGTAATATCTCCGTACAGTATTATTCCGAAGTTTTGAATGAAGCGATTTCAGATTAGGCATCTGAAGCTCGCTTTGCTCAACTCTAGTCGTAACATATACCGAAAACAGATTAGAAAAAAGTGTTTTATTATGTGGCTTTAATTAGTAAAACATATAGGTGGTACAATTCATTTAATTGGGTTTTCTAGTACTTTAATAGTGGCCTCACGGTAGGCCATCAATATCTAAATGGTGGGAGTCTGACACCCAGCACCCCTAGTGATCAGCATTTCTTCAATAGGTCCGGTGCTTGAACTATACAGCTTTATACATTTCTGTATTGGATGGAGCTGGTTGCTGCAGCCATTCACTTCAGTGGGAGCCGCGCTACAGAAATGGATGGAGCTGTGCAGTTTTTTTTCCGGTACTGGAATGAACGTAGCTACAACAGAACAGCATATGCGCCATTAGTATTATAGTACTGGAAAACCCCTTTAAGTCTTGCAAAATCATATTGTTCATATACTAATGTAAAGCATATAATGTAGACGAGATGTGAGTGCATTGTCTATGTGTCACATTCCAAAACATCACCACAAACAATGTCTCTAGATGACCCAGGGCTTTGAAATTGTTAAAGGAAGTGTTTCTTAACTCTGAACGCATTCCTCAAGTCTGAGTCATTGTAAAAAAAATGTGCAAAAGGGTACCCTACAACAAATCCAACATTCTCCATATATGTTATTTTGTGGTCTGGATGATTTCCTGCTTTCACATTGCAATTGCTTGTCCAGTTGTGTTCAAAATAATAGCAGTCAGACATCACTAACCTGATCAATAATTGTTTTTGGTAGAAATGATATTTCTACATGGCAAATAATTTACTAGCAGGTGTAGTAGAGTAAATAGAAATCCAACAGACCCAACAGTCATGACATGCATGCTGCTGATTCTCTGTAATTGAATCACAAATTGAAAGGGTGATGTTCAAAATAGCAGTGTGGAGTTCAATGAGTGAGGTCATTAATGCCCTTATTTAAGGAAGGAAGGCAGCAAATGTTGTACATGCTGGTTACAGTGCATTTCTCTCAGAAATTCTGAGGAAAATGGGTTGTTCCAGACATTGTTCAGAAGAACAGTGTACCTTGATTAAAAAGTTGATTGGAGAGGGGAAAACATATAAACAAGTGCAGAAAATGATAGGCTGCTCAGCTAAAATGATCACAAATGCTTTAAAATGGCAACCAAAACCTAAAAGACGTGGAAGAAAGCGAAAAACTGCAATTCAAATGGATTGAAGAATAGCCAAAATGGCAAGGACTCTGCAATCAGCTCTAGGAAGATCAAATAAGGTCTAAAGTTACCTGTGAGTACTGGTACAATTAGCAGACACCAGGGGCGTAACTATAGGGGAAGCAGGAGGAGGAGGACTAAAAGATTTTGTCAGGGCCCCCTCAACAGTATTACACAATGATATTATATACACTCACCTAAAGAATTATTAGGAACACCTGTTCTATTTCTCATTAATGCGATTATCTAGTCAACCAATCACATGGCAGTTGCTTCAATGCATGTAGGGTTGTGGTCCTGGTCAAGACAATCTCCTGAACTCCAAACTGAATGTCAGAATGGGAAAGAAAGGTGATTTAAGCAATTTTGAGCGTGGCATGGTTGTTGGTGCCAGACGGGCCGGTCTGAGTATTTCACAATCTGCTCAGTTACTGGGATTTTCACGCACAACCATTTCTAGGGTTTACAAAGAATGGTGTGAAAAGGGAAAAACATCCAGTATGCAGCAGTCCTGTGGGCGAAAATGCCTTGTTGATGCTAGATGTCAGAGGAGAATGGGCCGACTGATTCAAGCTGATAGAAGAGCAACGTTGACTGAAATAACCACTCGTTAAAACCGAGGTATGCAGCAAAGCATTTGTGAAGCCACAACACGCATAACCTTGAGGCGGATGGGCTACAACAGCAGAAGACCACACCGGGTACCACTCATCTCCACTACAAATAGTAAAAAGAGGCTACAATTTGCACAAGCTCACCAAAATTGGACTGTTGAAGACTAGAAAAATGTTGCCTGGTCTCATGAGTTTCGATTTCTGTTGAGACATTCAAATGGTAGAGTCCGAATTTGGCGTAAACAGAATGAGAGCATGTATCCATCATGCCTTGTTACCACTGTGCAGGCTGGTGGTGGTGGTGTAATGGTGTGGGGGATGTTTTCTGGGCACACTTTAGGCCCCTTAGTGCCAATTGGCCATCGTTTAAATGCCACGGGCTACCTAAGCATTGTTTCTGACCATGTCCATCCCTTCATGACCACCATGTACCCATCCTCTGATGGCTACTTCCAGCAGGATAATGCACTATGTCACAAAGCTCGAATCATTTCAAATTGGTTTCTTGAACATGACAATGAGTTCACTGTACTAAAATGGCCCCCACAGTCACCAGATCTCAACCCAATAGAGCATCTTTTGGATGTGGTGGAACGGGAGCTTTGTGCCCTGGATGTGCATCCCTCAAATCTCCATCAACTGCAAGATGCTATCCTATCAATATGGGCCAACATTTCTAAAGAATGCTATCAGCACCTTGTTGAATCAATGCCACGTAGAATTAAGGCAGTTCTGAAGGCAAAACTGTATTAGTATGGTGTTCCTAATAATTCTGTAGGTGAGTGTACAGTGACAGTATAGACAGTGTAGAAAATGGATGGAACAGCTGCCGGGCCTGGTCTGAGAGAGCGATCTTTACTAGCCACAGGAATCGGGGCGGCATGAAAGGAAGGGGTTGCAAAAAAATTACTGGGGGAGGGGGTCCCATTCAAAATTTGCTGTGGGGCCCAGTCATTTCTAGCTACGCCACTGGCAGACACCTATGTGAAGCCAAGCTATCTGCAAGAAGCCCCCGCAAAGTCCTACTGTTGAAAAAAAAAGACGTACTGAAGAGGTTACAATTTGCCAAAGAGCACATTGACTGGTATAAAGAGACATTTTGTGGACTGATGAAAGTAAGATTGTTCTTTTTGTGTCTAGTGGCTGGAGACAGTTTGTCAGATGACCCCCAAACACTGAATTCAAGCCACAGTACACTGTGAAGCATGGTGGCGCAAGCATCATGATATGGGGATGTTTCTCATACTGCGGTGATGGGCCTATTTATCGCATACCAGGGATCATGGATCAGTTTGAATACCTCAGAACACTTGAAGAGGTCATGCTACCTTATGCTAAAGAGGAAATGCCCTTGAAATGGGTGTTCCAACAAGACAACAACCCCAAACACACCAGTAAACGTGCAACATCTTTGTTCCAGACAAACAAGATTGACGTTATGGAGTGGCCAGCCCGGATCTTAATCCAATAGGAAACTTGTGGGGCGACATCAAAAATGCAGTTTCTGAGGCAAAACCAAGAAATAGAGAAGAATGTAGGAATGTAGTCCAATCATCCTGGGCTGGAATACCTGTTCACAGGTACCAGAAGTTGGTTGACTCCATGCAACACAGATGTACAGCAGTTCTCAGAAACAGTGGTCATACAACTCAATATTAGTTAATATTTTTTAGTTTATATAGTGAATGTTTGAGTTTGTAAAGAAGAATACAAATACTGCTATTATATTTTTTTGAACAGTCTGATATCCACTTTTCATAAAGGATAACTGTCACATTTAGACCTTAATTTCAATTTTCATATATGTAGTTACTAATAACATGATATTCCAGAATCAGTTACTATTAGACTGACTTACCCATATTTAAAAGATTCAGCCCTTAGTAACCAGTCTGCATAAAACTGCAATTTCACTATTCAGTTAAGATGGCCGCCACTGCCCTCACCCTGAGGCTAATCCCGCCTGCCCTCACTAGCCAGTAACAATAGCCTCCAAAAGTGTCAGTAACCAGAGCCCTCCCCCTAAAGGGTTAATCTCCTGCAGCACAAAGGGGTCCTCTTACCACATGTTGCTTTCATTTATACACTGAGCAGACGGCAGATCTCCCTTCCCTGGTCTGAGCTGCTTCGGCTCTGCATTGTCCCAGTCTGCTGAGTGAGGGAGCGTCTGCCAAGTGCAGGGACAGGGAGAAGCACACAGCCCAGGCACTGTTATCAGCTGCTGGGGAGGACCTGGCTTTAATCATTTACTTACAGTCCCTGGCTGTCAGCAATGTGACCCTGCACGCTGTGTGCTTCTGCGTCCTCCATCCTTCAACAGATAGACGGACCATGCCTAGCAACCCTATTTTAAGCACAGGTAAAAGTAGGCAGTACAGGGAACAAAAATGTGGAATTAAGGGGTTATTGAGTACACAGTGAAAAGTTGAAATAGGGCCACCAAGGTGATATTAATCACCACAATCCAATACTCCAAAAATATATATATATATATACGACAGTTATCCTTTAAATTTTTTAGAGGAACAACACAAATTTGATATATTTTTCTTCATGTTTTGATTTGGAATAGAATGTGTAGTGTTCCCAATGCATTTGTGTGCATGGAAATAAAAGCTATTAGAAGGATTTTGAACTTTATTCACTTTTTTAAACACACTGCTATTATTTTGAACACAACTGTATATTATGATGTATATGGACTATATATACCTTTTCCGTTCACTTAGATCAGTAAGAAGTACCAACATTTATGTGGTGCTGAACTTCTGAGATCTCCAGGACATTGGATGTATAGATATGCAGGGGGGACATTTATGAATCTATTTACGCCAAATATTTTGTGGTTGCAAATTTTGTTGCATGCCAATTGTGTGGTAAAATTTTCAACTTTTTCCCTGCTCACTCTATTTCTCCACAGTGCTGAGAATGGGGGAAGTGGTCCAGGCAGGCCAACAGGCCGTCTTATTTATCATTTTCCAGCCCAGTTTATGGTGTGGAAAAATGGCTTAAATCTACGCCAGCAAGGATGGCTGGTGTAGAGTTAATCCTGTCGCACAGCCTGCTGGAGAAAGCACCAAACTTACATAGAGGCCTGCGCCTCTACACAACTTTGGAGCTGCTTCTGGCAGCACAGAGGGCCTTGAGGCATGGAAATCACCGGTCTTAATAAATGTGCGTTGCAGTGTTTACAACAGATTACAAGGAGCTGTTCTACGAATGTTGTATGCCCATAGTGACTTCTGTATGTCCATCCAACCATGGTCTTGTGATCCCAGACTGGGGCATATAAGTTGTTGTTGGCAGCAGAACAGAACTTCTTTCACACAGGTAGGTCCTGTCCCCACTGGGGCTAATAGTCTAATCTCTCTATCTCAGACACATTAAGGATGGCCACATACCTTAGATCTTACGTGTATGGGGATTTCACATTTGTCCCTTGATAGCAGATGTTAGGGTGAAGAAGGATTGGAGATGATGGATACCAATATGCTTGAACCTTTGTTCTCGGAGGAAGTATCCAGCAGTGGCTTATTCCCATCTCCCTATTGAAATAAACAGTCATGCTTGTCCAAACTGCATGTTAATGGCATAGTCCAGCATATTCTTAGTGTGGGAGAGCACCAGGGGAAATCCACATGAACATATTTACCATATACTTACTGGTGTCCCAGGACAAGATCTTAAAGTAACACTCCGGACAAAAATTTAAACTGAGCCATAAATGGTATTTATAGGTGTTTCTTAGTTGTACATTTATACTTCTAGTTATTTGCTGGTACTACACATTTTCTCCATTGTAGTCTCAAATGGCTGCTCTTTACATGACCAGTGAGCGATATGGTAATTACCTCCTCCGACATACTGGACGTGTCATTGGGTGGGTGCACCCAATGAAGGCTAAACTTTAAAAATAGTGGTTAGGTCTAACATAAAAAATAAAAAAAAGAGGTATTTATACATCTTGGGCTTTTCATCAATGTATTTTTTGTAGGGTGTAACAGTGGGGTAGACTACTGTTTAGGTTGACATAAAAGCGCAAACGGACAGAAAGCAGGTCAGACAGAGTCTAAAGTTTAGATTTTAGACTTCAGCTCTGGACTAGTAGGGGGCAGCAGGAGATCTCTGTAATGGCACGATTCAGATAAAGGAAGCTAAATGTGACTAGCCAGAGGCTGCATTTTTAGCTTTTGCGTAGAGTGACTCTTTAAATGTATAAATTCCAAAGCATCCCAATAGTTTTAGAGTGCTGTCAGATAAAGGAATAACTTAATAATTCTTCCTTCTGCTGCATCCACTTCTGGCTTTGACTCAAAAAAACCTTATCAAAAACTCCCACGAAAATTTGTGTGTGACACCAGCCTTAAAGGTCAAGCTTTGGACACCATTTTAACAGACGCCTGCAATGTGTGCTACTTGTTGAAAAGCTTATACTTACTTGCACCCCATTTCTTAGTTCTGGTTCCCTTCAGCAGCCTTTCGGAACACATTCTGTATACACATGCATGTGCTGCTGCAGCCAATGACTGGCCTCAGTGGTGATGTGGCTCTTGGGAACATATGACTGCCAAGGTTAATTATAGGCTGCGGCTAGGGATGAGCGAATCGACTTCAGTAATATGCCCCTTGGAACCGAACCCGAGTTTGGGAAATGTTTTTTTTTTAGGTAGAAATCAATTTATGAAGTTATTACTAGAGATGAGCAAATTTTATATTTTGAAATTCGTTCATGCTTTTTTAGTGGTAAAAGCGGAATTGCGTTATGGATTCCGTTACCATGGACCATAACGCAATTCTATGATGGAATGCATAACGGAACGCCTTTAGATGCATTCCTTCTTAATAGAAGTCTATGGGCTGCAAAACGGATCCGTCCCGTTTCCGTTATGCAGGGGAATACTCTCCTGCATAACGAAAACGGGATGGATCAGTTATGCAGGCCATAGACTTCTATTATGACAGAATGAATAGCAGAATGCATTTCGTCATAGAATTGTGTTATGGTCCGTGGTAACGGAATCCATAACGCAAACCTGCTTTTACCACCAAACGAAGCATGAACGAATTTCATAACATGAAATTCGCTCATCTCTAGTTATTACGCAAAGTTTCACGAGACTTCGTGAAGTAATAACTTCGGCTCATCGGAGCCAATACATTCTAATACTGTATGGAGCGCTTGTCTGTACAGTATTGAAACAAAGTTCTATGCAAGTCGACTTTGGATGTTTCATCTGAAGTCGATTCGCTCATCCTTAGTTGTGGCGTCACATGAGATTCTGACCATCCGGAAGTTTACAGGACGGGGACCAGGAGACCACTGAAAGGAGCCAGGGAGCAGATGAGTATGAGTTTTTCACCAGGTGCTGCAGGGGTCTGATAAAAAATAAAAAAGTCTCCAAAGCTCGACAACCCTTTTAAGGAGTCCAAAATGTACTCAAAGAAAACCCTGTAATTTACTTACATGTTGTCAAGGTCACCAATTCTACATACCTCCCAACCGTCCCAGATCTGGTGGGACAGTCCCAGATTTCAGTGCTGTCTGGCTGTCCCGGTACGGGGGAGGTATGTCCCGCTTTCTGGCAGCTGTCTCTGCATCCATAGGAAGCAGAGACAGTTGCCATAATGAAGCAGAGAGCTGTCATCGGCTCCCTGCTTCATCATCCCTCCCCCTGCCGGCTCTCCACACCTCTGGTCTGTGCGGGGGAGTGGCCGGCTGGCAGTTAGCCTCGGCTCCGCCTCCTTCACAGACTAGAGCAGCCGATGTCCTGCTGCTAGGAAGAAGGTAAGTATGTGGTGTTTATTTATTTTTTTGCATTTTGTGAGGGGCACAATGTGGGTATATTACTGGGTGGTACAATGTGGGCATATTACTGGGAACACAGCTGGGCATATTACTGGGGGCACATAGCTGGGAAAATTACTGGGGAAACAATGTGGGCATAAATACTGTGCGGTGGCATGAAGGAGGAATAATTACTATGTGGGGCATTAAGGGGACTGAGTGGGATTAGGTGTATATAGTTATGTTCTGGGTGGAGTTAGAGACGTGGCCTAGTGCAGAAAAAATTTGCTTCGCGCGTCGCACAATGTGTCCCTCTTCGTTCGTTTACAAAGTTGGGATATATGATTCTGTGATAACACTAACAGGCAAGTGACCCCATCCCCACTGTTGAAACGTACCATACTATCATGCTTCTCATTATCTCTCCTTGCAGCTCTTCTGCCATCATGAACAGCATGAGAGCACTGACATCATGTACTGTACATGGAGTGGGATCTGAAATCTAGGAGGTGGACAGGCAGGTTCTAAAGACGCAAGGAGGGAGATGGGTTCTAGATGAGCATAGAAGCAGGGAATATAGTTCATGAACTATAGACATACCTAAGAAAGCTGAGAAGCTAAAGAAAGCTTTGTGTGAAATGAAACCTGGGTGTCAAAAAAGACAAAACAGCAAAAAATTGACTAAAATTTTCTTTGTCATAAAACATGATTTTGCATTGTCTATAAGTTCTTTCAACTCCTGGAAAACCCATTTAACTTTCTCTCTCAATTTTATTGCTAACTTTTTCAAACAATATATTAACCTCTCTAAACTCTTGAAAGCTTCCAGCAGTGTCCATATGACTATGCTATAGGCCTCTTTCTCCCAACCGTGTCTGTGATGACACCCGTGAAAAGATGGTCAGCCGGTGGTTCGTCTGTGACGGATCCGTGTTTGGTCCTGTGTTTTTTGTTATCCGTATTCCCCGGACACTCCTAGGCTGAAAATTAATTTGGAGAGCATATTCTAGCAATGATCCATGAAAACCACATACCAAACACAGATAGCTTCAGTGTTGTGTCCATGGTTTTCACGGACCAATAGACTATAATGTGCATGAGGCATGGCCTATGGAAAACCACTGATGTATGAATGCATACATTAAAGTCAATGGATACATGTGCTGTCCATAAAGACTACTAAAAGCACACATCTATTATTCCCTGATGTAAAAAAAGGCATAATTCCAACCACAAATAATTTCAGGGTTGTGATATGGCACTGCAGCAATGATATAATCAGCTTATTATTGGGGGACCTGTTCACATTATAATCAACCTCCTCCTCCTCCACTGTTGGAAAATGACAAAGAAATGGTGCTCAAAACTTCTGCTTCCTTTCTTCAGGCATATTAGTAATAGTCTACCCTCAGTAAGCAGTATATTGGCAACTGCAAAAATAAGAGTCTAATCAGCGTCGGACTGAAGTCTCTTGGGCCCACCAGAGCAAATAATGCCGAGGGCTCACCCTCTGTGCATATAGGAACTTAAGGGCCTTGTTCTACTAGGGGGTAGGGGCTCAATATTGTCAGAGCTTGGGCCCACCGGAGGATCTTCTAGTACTCTGGTGGGCCAGTCCGACCCTAGGTTTATCATTTGATAAGTACATTGGTGCCCTTTGTTTCACTAGAGATCTTGATAAGGTTGAATACAATGAATAATACTGAAATGAATCTCACTGTCTAATCTTAGGCTGAGTTCACACTTCAGTTATTTGGTCAGTTATTTCCATCAGTTATTGTGAGCCAAAACCAGGTATTGGTAAAAAAACACAGAACAGGTGCAGATCTCTCATTATACCTTATCTCTGTGTAGGCTTCACTACTGGTTTTGGCTCACAATAACTGATGGAAATAACTGACCAAATAACTGAAGTGTGAACTCAGCCTTACAGGGTGTCTTATCACGGGTAATGGGGAGGGGATAACGCCAAATGACACACAGAAGGAATAAGTCTAGGCCTCAAAGCTCAGGGAGAGGGATGGTGACCTCCTAGGAATCCCTAGACCTCTCCCTTACTCCTGCCAGTATGAGTAGACCCTGAAGGTAAAAATACTCATACACCGGAACCTAGGCCCTGAAGACCCAGGAAATCCCTAGGAATGGTGGCAGGGAATAAGACTACTGGTTACTTCACAGATGAAGGAACCAGCGTCTCCCTGAGCCCTAGACAACAACACACACAAGAAAACAACAAAATACGCTTAGCTTAAAGCGGAATAGAGGAGCAGAAGATCCAAAGGAACAACACACCCGCTCAACCACCTCCAGCAGGAAATATCAACCGCAAGGTAAGCAGTCTGAGTCAGAACTAAATAGCCTCAGTAATGACCTCAGCTGCACCAGAAAAAAGGTGTGGTCATTACCAAACACAACACTTAAAGGAGAAAACAGGGAGACTGTCAGATACCCTTACGTGCCGCCAGTCTCTCTGATCTTCTCACCTCTGTCATGGGAGGGACCGTGACATGTCTACAGACTTGTAATGGGATGTGTTATGTAATGTGATGTCATATAGCTGAACAAATACATTAGATCTATGCAATAACATAAAATATAATGCTTGAAAGACGTCCAGATGCAGGAACACGTGAGGAGGTACACATGCAAACAACTGTTGTTATAGAAAATGTATACCCTACACACCTAAAGAGGTTGTCCAGTATTGTTGTTTTCCCATCCTCTGAAAAAGAGTTAATACAAGTTATCAGTGCCCCAAAATGGTGCCATTAAAACTAAAAAGGTTATAGCTCTTGGAATGCGAAGAATGAAAAAAAATTGCTTGGTCACTAAGGCCCAAAAAGGCTAGTCACTAAGGGTTTAAAAAAAAAAGGGTTATTTTATAATGCAAAAGTAGTAAAACAAAAACTATATATACTTGGTGTCGCCATAATTGTATCAACCCTCAGGATAAAGTTGTCATATCATATATACAGCATAATGAATCCCATAAAAAACAGTTTTGTCCACCTCGTCTCTCATAAAATTAGCTAAAAAGCGGCTAAAAATAGCACCAATAAAACTACAGCTTGTCCCGCCAAAAATCAAGCCACATGCCACAGAAGTTTTTATCCGCCCCATTTGGCCTTACTCTAAATTAAAGGGGTTGTCCGGGTTCAGAGCTGAACCCGGACATACCTCCATTCTCACCCGGCAGCCCCACTGACTTGAGCATCGGAGCAGTTCATGCTCCGATGCTCTCATTTGCCCTGCACTAAATCGCGCAGGGCAAAGGCATTTTTAGGAGAGTCGGTGAAGTATCGGGGCTCTCCATGGGGCTGCCAAGAAGCCCGGTGACGTCATCGGCACTGATGGACGGGATTTAGCGCTGCCCTAGCCCAAAAAATGGCTAGGGAAGCACTAAAGCCCGCCCATCAGAGCCGGTGATGTCACCGAACACACTGCCAGCGGAAGTTTCTGCCAGGCAGTGTGTTATTGAAAACAAAAGAGACTGTGCCCTGCGCGATTTAGCGCAGGGCAAAGGAGCGCATCAGAGCATAAGATGCTCCGATGCTAGCCTCAGGGGGGCTGCCTGGGTGAAAAAAAGGGTATGTCTGGGTTCAGCTTAGTTTGCAACCAAAATTCCATTCAGACTAAAGAAACGGTGGGGAAGACCTTCTGGAACCAACATGTTTCCCTCCAAAACTGTAACTGCCATGGAGAAACTAAAACAATTTGCCCACAAGAAAAAACAAGATGGCGCTCAACTGGAGACATTTGAAGCGGCCCTTGAGACAGCTGGGGATAGTGCATACTGACTCCCCTGTGGAGGAACCCAAACTGACACTCTAGCAGGCATCGCAGTGACTGCTGAAAGATAGAGTGGATGCTAAAGCTTCCCTAACCATTAAGGGTCCATTCATACGTCAGCAACTGTTTTGCACTCTGCAAATTGCGGATCCGCAAAACATGGACACCGGCCATGTGTGTTCCACATTTTGCAGACCACACATAGCCGGCACTATGATAGAAGTGCCTATTCTTGCCCTTGGCTGCGGACAAGATTAGGACATGCTCTATTTTTTTGCTGGGCCGCGGAACGGAAGTACCGATGCGGACAGCACACGGTGTGCTGTTTGCATCTTTTGCGGCCCCATTGTAATGAATGTAATGCCCACCAGGTTCCCGGCGAAACCTCCCCCACTTGAAGCTAACCTGAGGTCTCTTTGTGGCTGCCTAAGTATAAGGATAGAGACATTGTGCTGTAAGTGGAACACTTTGGTATCCCTTTTCCTGGATTTCTCAGCTTAATTGCAGCAACTGAGGGCTTCCTATAGCCAGGTGAAGGTGCCTTCGGGATCTATAAATTCCAGACGACGACGACACTTATGAGATCCAGCGCACTCTTCCTGCATTCACCGCTCCTTGGTCTTCTGCTGGTGCCACCATGATGTCACATAGCATCAGGTCATAGTGTGCACTACGTCTTGACGCTGTATGATGTCAGGACACTTTGCGGCTCCCAGCAAACGACCAGGGAGCGGTGAGTACAGCCAGCACCGCTATGTTCACTGTTCCCTGGTCCTCCTGTGTACTAATGAACTCTTCCATAATGGAAGCATTCATTGGTATTGACTTTATAAGATGCACTAACGGTGTGCAGCCATTTTGTTTTTTGTAATTATGTTTGCTTCATGGATATGCGCCTGTGATTCTGAAGGTTTTAGTCTAAATTTTCTTGCTTTATAAGATGCACTGTCATTTTCCTCCCACTTTTGGGGGAAACAAAGTGTGTCTTATGGAGCAAAAAAAAATACAGTACTTCTCTATGCTAATCTTTCCTATCCTTCTAACTTCTGATTTATATCTTGGCACTGTTTAGAAACTACTTAAAGGGGTATTATCATCTTATTGATCAGTTTTAATTAGATTCTTTTGCCCCCACTGAAAACTTTTTGAAATACATTGTATTAAAAATAAGCAACCCATCTCTTTAAAATTTCATTTTTGTATCTGTGTTGTTTACTGGCGCTGCCCATGGATACGGCCACATCTCGCCTGCCGCATGCATGGGCCGAGCCTGCGCACTTCATCTCTGCGATCCTGCGGCCGTATGCGCAGTATATCCATCACGTCTGAGATAGATCCGCGCATGCGCGGCTTTCCTAACAGTTCCGGCGAGGCAGCGAAGTGAGCGGAGGGACGTCTGAGGACCGGGATGCTATCTCCTACTAGCTAAGTCTACTGCCCCACTAATCCACCAACGATTATTGAATATGTGCCAATAAAGGGGTTCAGGGGACAGAAAACACTATTGTTTTGAACAAAGGGGACACATTTATCTAATGCAATGAAACAGAGGGGCAGACAATTTGAATAGGATTGGCACTGGGGGCAACTTTGTGAAATGTAGGGACACTGGGGGCAACTTTGTGTAATGTAGGGACACTGGGGGCAACTTTGTGTAATGTAGGGACACTGGGGGCAACTTTGTGTAATGTAGGGACACTGAGGGGAACTTTGTGTAATGTAGGGACATTGGGGGCAACTTTGTGTAATGTAGGGACACTGGGGGCAACTTTGTGTAATGTAGGGACACTGGGGGCAATTTTGTGTAATGTAGGGACACTGGGGGCAACTTTGTGCAATGTAGGGACACTGGGGGCAACTATGTGTAATGTAGGGACACTGGGGGCAACTATGTGTAATGCAGGGACACTGGGGGCAACTGTGTGTAATGTAGGGACACTGGGGGCAACTATGTATAATGTAGGGACACTGGGGGCAACTATGTGTAATGTAGGGACACTGGGGGCAACTATGTGTAATGTAGGGACACTGGGGGCAACTATGTGTAATGCAGGGACACTGGGGGCAACTGTGTGTAATGTAGGGACACTGGGGGCAACTATTTATAATGTAGGGACACTGGGGGCAACTATGTGTAATGTAGGGACACTGGGGGCAACTATGTGTAAAGTAGGGACTCAGGGGGCAACTATGTGTAAAGTAGGGACTCAGGGGGCAGCTATGTGTAATGTAGGGACACTGGGGGCAACTATGTGTAAAGTAGGGACTCAGGGGGCAACTATGTGTAATGTAGGGACTCAGGGGGCAACTATGTGTAATGTAGGGACTCAGGGGGCAACTATGTGTAATGTAGGGACTCAGGGGGCAACTATGTGTAATGTAGGGACTCAGGGGGCAACTTTATGAATTGTATGGACTCAGGGGGATAATTTATGAATTGTATGGACTCAGGGGGCAACTTTATGAATTGTATGGACTCAGGGGGCAACTATATGGATATGTAGCAGAGTTAAGTGTGCGGTGGTACATCCCTAGTGATTGCTGTGGTGGGGATTAGCAAGATATGTCATATATAAAGTAGTGGTGAGAGAGTACAAGTGGAGGACTGGAATACACTGATATGTAGCAGAGTTAGGTATTCATGTTATTACTCAAATGTAGTACAGCTCTAATTGTAACAAATCTGCATCTGTGCTGTTCAGTGGTTTTATGGCAGTCAAAAAAACGAATCATATGGATACTAGCAGACATGCATTTAGGCTGTAGTGAATTACAGTTTCTGCTGCACAGATACGGTTTGGAATAGATATGAAAAGTGTTATGTGTAGTTAGTATTCAAGACATCCAAATGGTAGTCTATAAGATCACTGAGTGATCGGTATCCACAGCAGGAGAGATGAGCTTCACAGACACTGCCTGGTGCCAGTCAGACTGATGACTCATACTATTCACATGAACGAGCATGCAGGACTCAGCTCTCAGTGTGATGTCATAAGGAGGCGTGGCCAGCCTTCACTCTAGCTGCCTAAGCCCGCCCAGCCTTAGAAGCAGAAAAGCAGGAAGTGATTTCTGCTGTAACTGCAACTCTGGCTGATTTAGCAAGATGATAATACCCCTTTAAGGTTTCACCACTAATATACTAATTACATTTGCAGGTCAATTCTATTCTGAGTTATGAGGACCCTTGGGAACTTTCAGTAAGGCTACAATCACACAAACGTATTTTGTTTCCGTGTGCATTCCATTTTGTTTGCGGATTGGATGAGGACCTATTCATTTTAATGGGTCTGCAAAAAATGCGGACAGCATACTATGTGCTGTTGGCACCCGTATGTCTGTTCCATAGCCCCGCAAAAAATATAGAGCATGTCTTATTCTTGTCTGTTTTGCGGACAAGGATCGGCATTATTACAATGGATCCGCAAAAAAAACTGATACAATACAGATGCCAAAAGGATATCATCCGTATTTTTTGCGGACCACAAAACACATACGGTCGTGTGAATCTAGCCTAATGCTTGTTACTGTATAAACCTTTCTCCACAGTTTGTATCTGCACTATTCTTTTCTGTCCTTGTTTAGATTGGCCACTTTAAATGATGGGCCCATTGGCATTCCCTATGCTTAAGTGTTTTAGAGAAGAGAGGGGGAAAAAACCTTCATATTCTATTCATCTCCACAAGGTGGAGCTACAACTCCTTTTTATGTTTTAGGTTACACTGCAATCTCATTGATATGGACAAAATAAATGTGATCTACCTTTTCCTTCACTGCTATGTATTTTTTCCTCTTCTACTTACCTTCCATACATCTATGCCCTGCAACATATTTCTTGAGACGTGAACTCTCCCTTACTGCTAGCCACGGTTGTTCTGTGTTTGGCAGTTATTGTATGGGTGTGGAGTTATTGTTGTTCTATTGGACATGTTCTAATATGGTGTATCAAGCAGTCTTTTTGAGGCCATTATGGCATCATAAAGATATAATATGCTATGCATTCATATATATCCTAGTCCTGTGATAGCTAACCTCCGGCACTTCAGCTGTGGTAAAACTCTAACTTCCACGATGCACACTTGCTTGGCTGTTCTCAGAACTCCACAGAAATGAACGGAGCATGATGGGAGTCGTAGTTTCACCACAGCTGGAGTACCGAAGGTTAGTCATCACTGTCTTAGTGGAAAGACATATGCTAATTCTGGGAACATAATCCATTTCTATATTCCTTCTGCTCCATATTTATATTTCTATTATGATGGCTAACTAAAATTGTTGTCCAGGAATGTGAGTGGTCTGGGCTCGGCTAGAAAGAAAAATATGGTATGCCACCAAACTCATTTAATGTGTCTTCAAGAGAAGCATTCAACGGTAGATTCGGTAGATTCATTTGTGTTAAAGAAGCAATTTCCGTTCCCGTTCCGGCGCACGCATGAACGGTCTCGTGTAGTAAGAGCTCCGGACCGCGCTACTCGATTCATAGGAGCCGCCGACAATCTAGGGGAAAATAACCCCCACGGACGTACCTGCTAAGCCCTCTAGAGCTCTATGGAGAAATTCTTGCAGAAAGGCGGCTCCCGGCAGACGACATCGCTGCTCCAGCTCCAGCAAGAAAAGCCGAGACAGAGCAGCAAGATGGCGGCTGCAGCAGCAGGTAAACAGCAGAGGCAGACGAGATCAGCCTCCCAACCCCCACACCCCAGCTTTGAATCTACAGAGGTGCAGACTAATGGGGGAGAAGCACAATCGAGTCAGAGCCCAGACTTTACAGCCTCATGCCAGGAAATGGCTGTTGCAGTGGCGAAACTGCTAGCCCCAGATATAAAATTCACATTGGAGGCTACTATGTCCACGACACTACTGCAGATTCAGCAGGAGGTCTCCCAGCACACGACTCAAAAAATAACAGAGCTGGAACATAGAATCTTACTAGTGGAGGAAGAGCTGGAGAAAACCCAGATGCAAACTAAAGAAGTACTCCGCAGCAACCAAGCTCTGAAAGAAAAGCTGGACGATTTGGAAAACCGCTCTAGGCGAAATAATTAGCGGATTGTGGGGCTCCCAGAGTCAATCCCGCCGAATCAATTAATACAGATCTGCGCGACTGAAATTCCACAAACCCTGGGCTTACAAGGAGCGTTCACGGTAGAGAGGGCCCACAGATTAGGCCCAAAAAGACCTCAAGGCCAGGAGCTGGGCACAGATAGGCCCAGAATCACCATTGTAAAATATTTGAATTACACTGCAAAAGAGTCGATACTTACCCGTTATCGGCGGGAATCCGCAGAGCTTCATTGTACGGGGCAATAAGCTTTTACTCTTCAGCGACTATTCGGCAGAGGTGGCGAGACGCAGGAGAGCCTTCTCGGACATATGTTCAGCCCTGGTGCTGGAAAAACTGAAATTTGCCCTTCAATACCCAGCAACGCTGAGGGTGTTCTAAGCGGATGGATCTGTATCCACCTTTCTAATGCCGAAGGAAGCGCGAGATAACCTAGGAGTGGAGATGGACTCTCCCGCTCCTCACAGCGACTCACCTCCGAGGAATGGGTTCCCTGGCAGAGGAAGAAGAGGATACCGATATCAAGGCCCAAGGTCCCCCAAAGAATCGACGGAAACTGAAGGCCACCAGGCGGTGTTTTCTTCAAGCCAAGAGTCCGCATGGGGATGAAGAAGATGCAGAGAGACTCATGTGAGATATATGTTTTTTCCCTTTCATCCTCCATGACGGCATACCATGAGAGATGACCCACCTACAACCAGGTAGGGACAGGAAGTTTGTCTCTCCTCTGGCACCTCCTTAGTGCCTTCCTGTCCCCCCAGGTAGGAGATATGTTTTTTTGCTTATGATCGCGATCACGAAGAATGAAGAGGAAATCACCATGTGAGGTGGCAGCAGAGTCCGAGCCCTAGTTGGGTAACGGGCGCTGGGAACATGTCTCTTACCTGCTGCTAGGCGCGGGCACACAGGTCCACGTGGGGCCGGACACTCATGGAGTCCCTCCGGTCAGTCATAAAGCTCCACACTGCGATCCGGCATGGCCGGTGCTCACAGTGTCATCACCGGAAGTGGACGCGATCCATGCCTTCCACGATGCGTTCCACGGGTTACTTCCGGTCTGGGGCCTGAGGGCACTTCCGGCGGTGGATTGCATGACGGGGATGTGGGAGATTAGAAAAATCGCACAGGATTATGACGGAGGTCGTCCTCTGAACTGAGGTCTTAAGGTAAAAGTTATTTAAAAAGGGGAAAAGCGTGGCTGTCTACCCTAAACATGTTGGATCCAAGTGGAGTTATGGAGACCACTCAGGAATCCACACTTGTGAGTAACTTTACCGGGACAAGGGTGAAACAGTATATTCTGTAATTAATCCATATGTGTTCTCTTTCTTTCTGTATGTTTGCAGAGTGAGAAAGAGGTTGCTCAAAAAGTTAAAACTAGTCAGCGGGCAAAAAAGTACAGTATTTGTTCTGTAAAACTTTCAGATTCCTATACTAGGAAAAATTTGTGTAAAATGTACTGACAATATTTCTTAAGATTTGGTTGCGTCTTTAAAAGAAGAGCTTAAAAATACAATCAGAGAAGAAATCAGGTCTGCTATGTCAGATCCCTCGGTAATTCCTTCCTGCTCTAAACAGGCGACAAAAACCTCTGATTCAGATTTAAATGAAAATTCTGAATCAGAAGAATTAGATTCCAGAGACTCTTCTGGATCTGATTCAGAATTTAAAAACTATCTTTTTTCCTCTGAGGATACCAGAGAATGAATTAAAGCCGTAAGGGCCACTATGGATCTTTCTGAGGAAAAGGTCCGCAGATCACTCCACGATGAAATGTTTAGTGGTTTTGAACGAAGGTCTAACAGAGGTTTTTTCTGTACATAAAAAATATGCATGAGCTAGTTAAAAGGGAATGGAGGTCCTGTCATGGAACCATGAACCAGACGTACAACAAGACATAAGTGGAAATAAGAAGGCTTTATTGAAAATCAAGCTGTAAGCAAAAGTCCAAACGGATGGCTAAACCGAAGCAGGGTCTTGCGTAGACAGAGGTCAGGAACAAGAAGGGTAGTCAGACGAAGCCTGGATCAGGAACCAGCAGGGTAGTCAGACGAAGCCAGGATCAGGAACCAACGGGGTAGTCAGACGAAGCCAGGATCAGGAACCAGAAGCAGCAGCAGTCTTAGAAGCATGTGAACACAGGAGGACCAAGCAAGGAACTGAAGCCACAGACCTCCTATATATATGAGCTAGGCATCCAGCTCCTCCCAGTGGGAAGGAGAAGCCGCAGGGTGGGAGGCTACAAGAAACCCAGAAACCAAGATGGCCGCCAGCACATGTCAAACGAAGGAGAACAGTAAGAAGGTAAGACCATGACAGTACCTCCCCCTCAAGGACCCCTCCTCCGCGGAGTAAGGAACGGTTTCTGAGGGAAGCGTGCGTGGAAGGCTCGGAGCAAAGCAGGAGCATGGACATCTGCGGAGGGAACCCAGGAACGCTCCTCTGGACCATAACCACGCCAATGGACCAAAAACTGCAACCGACCGCGGACCAGGCGTGAGTCCAGGATATTGCTCACCTCATATTCCTCACGATTGCCCACTTGGACCGGACGGGGCCGAGGAACACGGTCTCCGACCTGGTAGGAAGGAGCGGGCGCTCGTCTGCGATCAGCCTGGAGTCTCTGGCGCTGCGCAGAGACCTCAAGGGACCTCTGGATCTGTATCCAAGAAGCACGTAGGACGGAAAGGTGATCCTACACAGCCGGAATATCCTGGGGAGAGAATACCTCCGGTAACACGGCAGGTTGGAACCCATAATTGGCCATGAAGGGAGACGTCCCAGAGGAAGAGTTCACCGCCGTGTTCCTGGCAAACTCAGCCCAAGGCAGGAGGTCAACCCAATTGTCTTGGTGATCGGAGACAACCGGAAGACCTCCCTGGCGAAAATCGTGGCCAACTCTTGTGCAGAGGGTAACTTCTTGAGAGGAACACAGTGGCACATTTTGGAAAACCGATCCACAATCATGAGAATGACCGTATGGCCTCGGGATGCAGGGAGGTCCACAATGAAATCCATCCCCAGGTGTGACCATGGGCGCTCCCCGGTGGCTATGGGTTGCAAAAGGCCCAACGGAAGGTGCCGAGGGGACTTACTCTGGGCACAAACGGAGCATGCCGCTACATATGCGGCGATGTCGGAACGTAGAGAAGGCCACCAGAACAGACGTGAAACAGCCCAGGACAGCTGATTCTTTCCAGGATGCCCCGCGGCCTTGGAGTTATGGTAGGTTCGCAACAACCGAGTGCGCAACTCCTCAGGCACAAAACACCTGCCGTTGGGTCTCCCAGAGGGAGCACCAGATTGAGCCGCCAAAATCTGCTCACCCAGGGGAGAGGTCAGGCTGGTGCGAATGGCGGCCAGGATCTGATTCGGAGGTATGACCGAAGTCGGAATCGACTCCTCCCCGGACAGCTCGGAGTACTGCCGTGATAAGGCATCCGCTCTGATGTTCTTGGAACCGGGTAGGTAGGAGACCACGTAATTAAAACGTGACAAGAACAGAGCCCATCTGGCCTGACGTGGTGTCAATCTCTTGGCCTCAGAAAGGTAGGTCAGATTCTTGTGGTCCGTCAGGATGAGAACCGGAACCACCGAACCCTCGAGCAAGTGCCTCCATTCTTTAAGGGCCTGCACGATGGCCAATAACTCCCTGTCACCAATCTGATAGTTGCACTCCGCGGAAGACAGTTTCCGGGAGTAAAACCCACAAGGAAGCAGAGGACCCTCTGGTGTTCTACGCTGAGACAGAAGGGCGCCTACTCCCGTCTCAGACGCGTCCACCTCGAGGACAAAGGGCAACCCAGGGTTGGGATGCGACAGAATCGGAGCCGACACAAAGGCGGACTTTAGAGCCTCAAAAGCTCGGATGGCCTCGAGCGGCCAGACCTGGAAATTACTGCCCTTCCTGGTCAGATCCGTGAGAGGCTTGGCTAGCATGGAAAAGTCCCTGATGAACTTCCGATAATAATTGGCGAAGCCCAAAAAGCGCTGCAGGGCACGGAGACCACTGGGCTGGGGCCACTGTAAGACAGCCGAAACCTTCTCAGGATCCATGGAGAACCCCTCAGCGGAAATGATGTAACCTAAGAAGGTTACCTGGGATCGGTGAAATTCGCATTTCTCAAGCTTACCGAACAGCCTGTTCTCTCGTAACCGTTGCAACACTCGTCTGACATCCATAATGTGGGCCTCCATGGATTCAGAATATACCAAGATGTCATCCAAATAGACCACCACACACTGCTGCAACAGGTCACGGAAAACATCGTTGATGAATTCCTGGAAGACTGCGGGCGCATTGCACAACCCAAAGGGCATAACCAAGGATTCATAATGACCGGTCCTGGTGTTAAACGCGGTCTTCCACTCATCGCCCGCCTTGATCCTTACCAGGTTATATGCTGCCCTCAGGTCGAGTTTGGTAAAGACCGTGGCCCCTTTGAGGCGATCGAACAGCTCGGAAATCAAGGGTATCGGGTAAGCGTTCTTGATCGTGATGCGATTGAGACCCCTGTAATCGATGCAAGGCCTCAACTCACCGCCCTTCTTTTTCACAAAGAAAAATCCAGCCCCTGCCGGGGACGAGGATTTGCGAATGTGTCCGCGTGAAAGCGCCTCCCTCACGTACTCCTCCATGGCCTCATTCTCCGCTACCGACAGTGGATAGACTTTGCCACGAGGAGGAACGGCACCAGATTGTAACTCTATGGCACAATCGTATGGGCGGTGCGGAGGTAGGGCAACCGCGCGCACCTTATCGAATACATCCCGGTACTCTTCATATTCAGGAGGCAACAGAGAGTCCGAGGAAGTACACAGCAACTTGACAGGCCCATGGATGCAACTAGCCCCACACTGCGGTGACCACGAGAGGATCTCGGCCGATCTCCAATCGAAAGTCGGATTATGCTTCTGGAGCCAGGGGTACCCCAAGACCACCGAGTAGTGTGGAGACGAAATCACCTGGAGACAGACCGACTCTCTGTGAACGGCACCAATGGCTATCCCCACTGGAAGGGTCTCATGAGTCACGTGTGGCGGCAGAAGGGGTCTGCCGTCTATCGCCTCAAGAGCCAGTGGGGAACCTCGAGGCTGCAGAGGAATGGAATTGGCGGCAGCGAACACACTATCAATGAACAACCCACCAGCACCAGAGTCCACCAACGCCTGGGTCGTCACCGAGCCCCCGACCCAGGAGAGGACAACAGTGATCAGTGGTTTGTCAACACGGGAAACCGGGGACGAGGAGACTCCACCCAAGATCTGCCCCCGACAGGATCTCAGGTGCGAGCGTTTCCCGGACGGTTCGGACATGCCAACCGAAAATGCCCACCGAGACCACAGTACATGCATCGGCCCTCGCGTCTCCGGAGTACCCTCTCCCCCTCGGACAGGCGAGCAAACCCCAGCTGCATGGGTTCACCCCCAGACAAGTCATCCCCAGGAGGCGTGGGAGGAGAGGGAGGCACGGGTGGGACAGCAAACGTAGGCGCCAATCTGTTAGAAGACCTCCGCAGGCTCTCCTTAAAGGAAGGTCTCTCCCTGAGTCTGGTGTCAATCAAAATCAGGAAAGAAATAAGAGACTTGAGCTCCACTGGTAGGTCCTTAGCTGCAACCTCATCCTTCAAGGCATCCGAGAGACCATGAGAGAAAGCAGCGACCAGAGCCTCATTATTCCAGCCCACCTCTGCTGCCAGGGTACGAAACTCAATGGCGTATTCAGCTACGGATCGTGAACCCTGTCTGATGGACATAAGGAGCTTCGCAGCAGAGGCAGCACGAGCCGGCACATCGAATACCTTCCGAAGAGAAGCAACAAAACCGGAAAACTCGGCAACCACCGGATTGTTGTTCTCCCATAAAGGGCTGGCCCAGGCCAAGGCCTTGTCCGAGAGCAGCGAGATCAAGAAGCCCACCTTTGATCTCTCAGTAGGAAAGGCATGTGGCAGCAACTCGAGATAAATGCCCACCTGGTTAAGGAAACCTCGGCACTGAGTTGGCTCTCCCCCAAAGCGCTGTGGAAGGGGGGCAGAACCGGTCATACCCCGAGACACCGCAGGCGCAGCAACAGGTGTCGGGGTAGACTCTGGCGCAACAACCGGAGCGGCAGTAGGAGCGGGCCCAGGAGCGACAACCGACCCATCGGCAACGGAAGCGAAATGAGCCGTGCGTTCAAGCAGGGTTTGCAACGCCACAGCGAACCGACCCAACAGGTGATCCTGCTGATCAAGTCTGGCAACCAGCGTAGGTAGCGAGGATGGCCCTGTACCGTCAGAATTCATGGCTTGGTCCTAATGTCATGGAACCATGAACCAGACGTACAACAAGAGATAAGTGGAAATAAGAAGGCTTTATTGAAAATCAAGCTGTGAGGCAAAAGTCCAAACGGATGGCTAAACCGAAGCAGGGTCTTGCGTAGACAGAGGTCAGGAACCAGAAGGGTAGTCAGACGAAGCCTGGATCAGGAACCAGCAGGGTAGTCAGACGAAGCCAGGATCAGGAACCAACGGGGTAGTCAGACGAAGCCAGGATCAGGAACCAGAAGCAGCAGCAGTCTTAGAAGCATGTGAACACAGGAGGACCAAGCAAGGAACTGAAGCCACAGACCTCCTATATATATGAGCTAGGCATCCAGCTCCTCCCAGTGGGAAGGAGAAGCCGCAGGGTGGGAGGCTACAAGAAACCCAGAAACCAAGATGGCCACCAGCACATGTCAAACGAAGGAGAACAGTAAGAAGGTAAGACCATGACAGGTCCCCGGATAGGAAATTGTTCATTCCTAAAACAATAAGACGATTTCCATTTTCTAGTGAAGATGAAGCTCTATTAACGACTTGTCCTAAAATAGACGTATCCCTATCTAAATTAGTGAAAGGTCCCAATGCCTTACCGTTTAAGGATATGGGGTCTTTAAGGGATCCCATGGATAAAAAGACAGATCAAACTCTCAAAAAAACATGCGAAGCTTGTGCGGCCATGTTTAAACCAAACCTAGCTGCAACATCAGTATCCAGGTCTTTAAAGAAATGGCTCACGCAATTAGAATCCTTGCTGAAAAACGGTAGTACATATGATATTCTAAAAGATTCCTTTCCACTATTTATTAAAGCTGTGGATTTTTTGTCTGATTCTACTGCAGAATCAGTCAGAATGGCCGCAAAGGCTACTGGGTTAGCGGTTGTAGCAAGGAGATCCCTCTGGTTAAAATCCTGGTCTGGAGAGGTCAGTTCAGAACTGAAGTTATGTACCTTACCTTTTCATGGGAATTAGTCATTTGGAGAGGTTTTAGAATCCATCCTAGAAAAGGCTTCCGACTCAAAGAAAACCTTTCCCAGGAACTCCGGGAAAAGGAAATTTCCCTTTCGGAGAGGTAAAAAAGGAGCTCCCTTTCAAACAAAGAAAACGAATAGAGATTCTGGCTGGTCAAGGGGAAAGAACCAAAAGAGTAGAGGATACTTGTTCACTACAAAGAATACGGAATCGTCAAAGCAATGACGCCAGATCTCAGGTAGGAGGAAGATTTAAGCTTTTTTTCTAGACTATTGGGCAATGATTACAACAAACCCTTGGGTCTTAAATATAGTATCAGAAGGCTACAAAATTGTGTTCCGTCTTCCTCCTCCCTCAAATATTTTCAGGATTACTCCAGTTCAAATAACAACCGTTCTTCAAAAAAAATCTGGAAGAAGGGATTCGGAAGTTACTGGCTCAAAAAGCCATAATTCCGGTTCCCCCTTCCCAACAAGGTCAGGGATATTATTCAACCGTATTTCTAGTAAAAAAGCCAGAGGGGAAATTTTGGTTAATAATAAACCTAAAAACTTGAACAAGTTCATAGAATACAACAAGTTCAAGGTGGAAACGATAAAATTAACTGTGAATCTGCTAAAAAAGAGAGACTTTTTGGCCTCCGAAGAGACGCATATTACCATATTCCGGTATGCAAACAGTCTCAAAAATTCCTGCGGATAGCAGTCTATTTGGGGAAAGATCTCCATTTTCAGTTCCAGGTATTACCGTTTGGTATAACCTCAGCCCCCAGGGTCTTCGCGAAGGTGATGCTGGAGCTGGTGGCGCATTTGAGAAGGAGAAACATCCTGATTGTCCCTTACCTAGACGACCTACTGATAGTAGGCGAGACAAGACAGTTCCTAAAGAACAATCTCTTTGTTACCTGTCAGACACTGTATCTAGCGTGATGGTTAATAAATTGGGAAAATCAAAACCAGTCCCGTCCCAGGAAATCATTTTCTTGGGCCTCTCCCTCGACACCACTCGTCAGAGGACGTCTCTTACAGAGCAAAAGGTGTCTGGAGTGGTAGAAAAATTCACAAAGTTTCAGTCATCCGTCTTGTATGATACGAGAAGCTATTTGCATCCCTGCAGTAAAGTGGGCTCAGTTCCACTCTCGAACTCTGCAACATTGGGTATTAACCTGCTGGGACAGAAACCAGAATTCTCTGGAACAAGCAGTTCTGATTCCCTTAGCAGTAAACCAGTCACTTCAGTGGTGGAAACAAGTAAGTCACCTATATCAGGGAATTCCATGGAATTCGGTGGAACAGGTGTTTGTCACAACAGACGCAAGTCCTTGGGGTTGGGGAGCACATTACTCTCATCTCTTTTTCCAAGCGGCCTGGGCAGACCACCAAAAAACTTGGTCATCCAACCAGAAGGAATTGATTGCAGTTTGGGAGACAATAAAAGTTGCGAGTCAATACATAAGAGGAAAGGATGTTCAAATAAGGTCCGACAATACAACAGTAGTGGCATATTTAAATCATCAAGGCGGAACAAGGAGCCAATGCCTGAGCCAGGTAACAGAATTATTTTTTTCCTGGGCAGAAGAAAATATAAAATCCCTTTCATCAGTCCATTTAAAAGGAAGCTTAAATGTAAAAGCAGACTTCCTAAGCAGGGTCGAAATAAAACAAACAGAATGGAGTTTGAAGGAGCAAGTTTTTCGCCAAATAACAAAAAAGTGGGGGGTTCCCCAGACAGATCTCTTTGCGTCAGCCGCAAATGCAAAGGTGGATGGCTTCTTTTCCCTCAATCCAAAAGACGGAAACAAAGGGATTGATGCCGTATCAGTAAAATGGGATTTTCATCTGGCTTACGCCTTCCCCCCCTTTGCAACTAATATCTTGAGTGATAAGGAAGAGACGGCAAGACAGGGCTCACGTTATCCTGATAGCCCCCTTATGGCCCAAAAAATCATGGTTTCCACTGTTAAAGATCATGTCTATTCAAAGTCCGTGGATTCTTCCTTGGGATCAGGATCTGTTGTCACAGGGACCAGTTTACCATCCCGAGGTGGAAAGGCTGCATTTGGCAGCCTGGAACCAGAAAGGATGATTCTAAAAGCTAGAGGCTTGTCAGATTCGGTCATCAATACTATGATGGCCAGTAGAAAGGAGATAACCTCAAAAATCTATGGTAAAGTGTGGAGAACTTTTAATACCTGGTGTATGAAAGAAAAAGTATCCCCTGAAAATTTTTGTGTTCTTTCAGTTCTAGGTTTTTTACAGTCCGGGCTGGAGAAAGGCCTACGTCCCAATAAGCTAAGGGTTCACGTATTGGCTCTTAGCGCAGTTTTTGATGAGAAAATTGCCAATCATTCTTGGATTATCAGATTCCTAAAAGGGGCAGACAGACTGAGACCATCGATTCCCCCCTGGGATCTCAATGTGGTTTTATCAGGCCTAATAGAAAGTCCTTTTGAACCCTTGTCAAATGTTTCAAAATATATAACGCTAAAAACCCTGTTCTTAGTGGCAATTACGTCAGCTCGCAGGGTTAGTGAAATCCAGGCTCTAAAGATAAATGAGCCTTTCTGTATTATTTCTTCAGATAGAATTACGTTTAAATTGGATAACTCCTTCCTTCCCAAAGTTGTGTCTAATTTCCACAGGCAAGAAGAAATATTAGTTCCCTTGTTTTGTGACGACCCAAAAACAGAAGGAGAAGAAAGGTTTCATAAATTGGATGTACGCAGAGCAGTTCTAACATATTTAGAAGCTACGAAAACCTTCAGAAAGACGGACTCTTTATTTGTTCAAATTGTTGGTACAAATAAGGGGCAGAGAGCGACAAAAAATACTGTTTCCAGATGGATAAAAACGGCTATTTCAGAGTCATATAAAGCCATAGGGAAATCACCTCCTGAAGCCTTTACAGCCCATTCTACAAGATCAGTTTCTGCCTCCTGGGCAGAAAAAGCTAATGCTTCACTAGAACAGATCTGTAGGGCGGGCACTTGGTCTAGCCCTAATACATTTATCAAACATTACAGAGTCCATGTTAAGGCAGGTCAGAATCTAGCCTTTGGGAGGAAAGTTCTTCAAGCTATAATCCCCCCCTAGTTGTTTAATATGTTATATCTCATGGTATGCCGTCATGGAGGATGAAAGGGAAAAAAATAAAAAATGATGAATAAATGAAAAGACTCTCTAGGCTGTCGATCCAGAAAGACACTGAGGAGGAGCCAGAGGAGAGTCAAATTTATACTTCCTGTCCCTACCTGGTTGGAGGCGGGTCATCTCTCATGGTATGCCGTCATGGAGGATTCATGAAAAGGGAATTACTGTTACATAATTTGTTTTTTTTTGTTGGCTCTACAGTTCCAAGATCTTGCTGATGCCTCCTTGGGTTTGCCCAGGTGGCTGGAGACGATAGGACATTTGAGACATTTGGGATAAAGTTTATTATCTTTCCTGTTTGCTTAAAAAAGGGTTAGCGGTAGGGAGGCTAGCAGTTATAGAGTTAGGGTGAGAGAGTAATGGATAGCTACAACGGCTATACGTTACCATGCACGAAAAAAGTCAAAATGTTGGATGGGGAAATTTTAAGGGTAGGGAATGTTGGGGAAAGGGTGATTCTGCCATGCGGGGAAGCGAATGTTCATGAGCCTAGGTCTGATGTAAAGATAACACGAGACGTACTGGGGGGTCTGATTAGGGTCCGCCCAGGTGTGCCTCTTGAGTTTCACTTCATGATATATACATTATGCGTCTGGTGACTTGGAATGTGAAAGGCCTGAGATTACAAACCAAGCTTACAGCTATTTTTAGGCATCTTAAAAAATTAGATGTAGATGTTGCTTTGCTACAGGAGACACACCTGAGAGATTCTGACTTTTGGAGACTCCGGAAAATGTGGGTGGGCCAGGTAGTGGGTTCCCCATCCCTGGGGGGAAAAGCAGGAGTTATTATTCTGCTTCATAAGCGATTACAATATACTGTCAAGATGGTCAAGTCAATAGTAGAGGGGAGAATCTTGAAACCGGTTCTGGAGTCCCTGGCTGGCTCGATCACTATATATAACATATATGCGCCAAATTCTTCCCAGCAGTCTTTCTATAGGACACTGGAAATAAATATTTTATGGGAGGAGGAAGGTCACCTGCTAGTCGCGGGCGACTTTTATACAGTACATGACAATGAAGAAGACAGACGTTGCAGCAACCCACAAATGAGATCTAAGATAGGTAAGACAGGCACTCTCTTTCTATTGTTGCAAGCCATGGGTTTGGTGGATGTATGGAGACATCGGCACCCTATGGAAAGAGAGTACACACATTTTTCCCACTCGCAAATGTCATGGTCGCGATTAGACCTTTTTTTGTTGTCCCCGCACTTGATGGGAAGAACAAAATCATTCTCCAGTGACGCTGCAGTTGCTGGATGATGTTCCACATGGGTCGGATTTCATCTGGAGGTTCCCCCACCACCTCCTGATAGACGAAGATTTTATAGATAGACTCAGAGGATAGTGGTGGGCGTTCTCACAGGATAATAAGGAGCATAGCTCTAATCACGCCCTATTTTGGGATACGGCAAAGGTGGTATTATGGGGGCAGGTCATGGCATGTACGGCGGGGGAAAAAAGAGAGTCTAGAAAAAAATTTGATGAGGCCACTAAAAAACTATCTATGTACACTGCTTTTCTAAATCGCCCGACGGAATCCAATAAACTACAGTGGGTAACGGCCAAGCATGCATACGATTATGAATGCGAACAGACAACAAAGTGGTTTGGAGATCGTAAAAAAGCTGACCTTTTTCAACATGGCAACAAGGCGGGGAGGCTACTCTCCAACCTCACTAAGCCTTATGCTGCACGACCGCCTACTCATCCCCTAAAAGATGAGTGGCGGCCTCTTTACCAGGCCAGAAGCCATAGTTAAAATAATGGGAAGGTATTACAAATCCCTTTACACCCGGGACCACTTTGTGAGAGACAGGGCAGATGAGCTTTTGAATAAGGTATCCTTACCATTGGTGTCGGAAGAAGCCCGTGCGGCTCTGAATTCAGAAATAACTGAAGAAGAGCTGAAAACGACAATTAAATCTCTCGTGAATGGTAAGGCCCCAGGACCTAATGGCTTTCCAGACGAGTTTTACAAAGCTGTGGTTGGAGAGGAAGCCCCCAGCCTACCCTCATTATACCATGATATTCTGAAAGGCAAGGGGTTGCTGCCATCGGGACATCTGGCGTACATACCATTAGTTCCCAAACCTGATAGGGATTTGACCCATATTACTTATAAATCAAGACATCAAACTCCTCTCGAAAATAATTGCTAACAGGCTAGCCTCTATATTACCAGACATCATAGGAGATCACTAAGTAGGTTTTATGAAGGGGAGGTCGGGGATAACAAATATCAAATATACATAAGGTCCTTACGGTACAAGACGGAATACGAGGGAGGTGTCCAGAAGACAATCCAGCTCTTCTGGCGCTAGATGCAGAAAAGGCCTTTGATAATGTCAGTCGGCAGTGGCTTGAAATGGTCCTAGATGCTACAGGCTTTACAGGAGAATTTCGTAATTGTTTAAAGGCCCTTTATTTTAGACCCCAAGCAAAAATCTATATACCTGGCTACTTATCTGGTACAATAGCTCTAGAGAAAGGCACAAGGCAGGGGTGCCCCCTATCTCCTCTGCTTTTCAATCTAGCCCTGGAGCCCCTTGTCTTTTACCTGAAGCATTCGGACCTATATAGGGGCATTGTGGTGGGGAGAGAGGAAATCAGAGTAACATGTTTCGCAGACGATCTGTTGCTCTATCTAGGCTCCCCTGATTCTCATCTCCCAAAGGTGTTAGATGCCTTGCTTTATTATGGTTCAGCAACGGGGTATAAAATAAATGTGGCCAAAAGCCAAATTCTCTTCCTAAATTCTGGCCAGGGGGACAAACAACGATACGACGCAATAGAGGTGAGGAAGGATTATTTAAAATATTTGGGGATTAAGATCGGACGTTCTGTAACAGCTCTATACAAGCTAAATTACCCTACCCTCTTCCAGAAAATATTACATGACCTAAATAAGTGGAAAGATTTGCCACAATCCCTTTGCTTCTGCGGCACGAAGATGTCAGGAAGATTCACTCAGCGTTCATAGCGTTCCTGTGGAGGAATAAACGACCACGTATATCTTATGAGAAACTAACCTTGCTTAAGTGTGAGGGGGGCCTTCAGCTGCCAAATGTCCGCCACTATAATTTGGCAGCATTGTTCCGCCATGTAAGAGACTGGACATGGGGAATCTCTTTTTTCTCGGCCACATCCCTGGAACGGGAACTGGTACATTTATGGCAGCTGGGGGCTTTATTACACACCAAGCTTAGAGATGTCCCTTCTCACATTAAACAAAATGTGGTGATGCGAGATACTATCATGTCTTGGAAAGCCATCAGAAAAATATATAGATTGACGATTCATATATCGCCCCAGTTGCCACTGTGGTCTCTGCCTTCCTTTTCTCAGGGAAGAGAAAACAAGATGTTTCAGACATGGAGAGAGAAAGGTATTAACAGGTTATACCACTTGCTGGACGGTCCTGGCCAGGCCCTCCTGACATGGGAAGAGGTTAGAGACAAATACTAACTCACAGAGGCACACTTCCTTCCCTACCAACAAGTGAAAGCCTATTGCAAGGGGCAAGCGGAGAGAATGGGAGAGGCTGAGAGATTGGTGTGGTTTGAAGCTCTTTTGGGCACAGGAACTACACTTAGCTCTCTTTCTGAACTATATTGCAGGATTCATAGCACTCAAACGCTAGGTCTAGTGAATAGCACTTTCAAATAATGGGAAGGGGAATTGGAAGATCTAGATGTACCCACAAAAATGAGAGAAGGCTTTGAATATGTTAGGAAGTCGCTTTCCAATGAACAGTGGAGAGAGACGCAATTGCGTATTATGCACAAAGCAACATATAACTTTCATTTGAAATTCAAAGAGGCCCCAGCCCACTACCTAAGGCACTGTCCAAAATGTTCACTACCCAAACCGAATCTCCTCCATGGCCCGCTAACCTGTCCAGACTTACAGCCATTATGGTCACGAACGGTACAATATATACGTGAGGTATGGGAGATAGAAATTAAACTTAACCCGATGCAATGTATTTTCCATTATATCCCAAATGATCAATCAGACTCACAGGGTCAGACAGTAGCAGAAAGTGGGATACATGTGTTACTCATGTCTGTCAAAAAATCCATTCTGAGGAAATGGTTACAACCGTCGATACCAGAATGGGAAGAAGTCATGGGAACAATGAAACACGTACTATATATGGAGCGGCTGGAGATTGATAGACACAAAGAAAAGACCATAGGCAGGTTTATTAAAAAATGGGGAAAATTTATTTCAGACAATGAAATCCAAGAATTAATTAAGCCGTTCAGATATACAAAATGGTATTTAATGTCTCAGCTGAAGGGAACCCTGGGAAGGTTGGGGTTATGATGTCTACATTAAAGAGAGATGGATGAGGAGATCGTCTAATAGGACCTAGTGACGCAGGAAGGATGTAATTAAATCCGCTTTTACACAGACAGAATCACCACTAAGTTAATAAAGTTAGAGGGAATTTGGAATTTGGGGATGTTCTCTAGGGGGGAGGGAATTGCTCGAAGTTTTAATTGCAAACCTGAATAGAACAATATCAGGATATCACAATGTACAGCTCTAATGCATGATGTGATGTATCACTTCCCTGCATAATGTCGTTGTTCATACCATGTCGGCAATTGAAGTGACTTGCTTTTTGTAACATGCATCCTGATGAATAAAAAATAGATGTTTAAAAAAAAAGAAGCAATTTCCTTTGCATCTACCTATCCCGAGTCATTAGTTATTTTTATTGGTGATGGATCCTTCAAAGGAAACATTTAGCCCTAACCCTGCTTCTGTTCTCCCCCTAGGGTTCTTTACATGTTTACAAGAGATGGCCTCACTCAATTTATGGTGGGTGGCTCGCCCCAAATACTAACGAATACATGTCATTCCATACATTATAATTCATTATCCTCATATATTTTGGGTCCTAGGCAATATATTTTATCTTGGAGTCTATTGAGCACTTACTCAGGGGTGTTTCTGACCATGTAAAACAAAACATGCAATGCAACAGCTCTCTGCAAACCAAATAAAGTACAAAAATGGATAATAATTGCTAGTGCTATACTTATAAATTAGAGATACTTGGCAAATCATTTTGTACAAAATTATTTGAGCCCGTCTGCCACACGTCAAGGCGATCTCTGTAAGACGGGTTCCTAACACTAAATTCTACCTGTTATGTGCAATGACGGCTACCATACAATTCAGAGAGTGTAGGTTCAACATGCATGCTGGGCCTGCTTTAATTTCTGTCATCTTTGGTGCTAAAATGGCCTCCATTATATCCAAGGAATGCAGGTACCAACATGCATGCCGGGCCCACTCCACACCACTCCTGGTGCCAAATGGCCACCAAAGAATGCAATGAGAGTCCACAACTATATCTCTCCTGGTGCCAAATGGCTTCCAGTGAATGAGGGAGAGCAAGCCAAGCTATATACTCACACTAATTAAAATCAGCCTATGGGGCAGACGAGCTGGTCAGGAGTGCACAACTGAGGTGTCAGCCACACCTCCAGTACAAACTGCAAAGAAAAAAGGGGGTCAGTCAGCACATCCCAATGCGCAGGGGCACGTTGCTATGGCTGAAAACAATACTATAAAACAAAACATGCAATGCAACAGCTCTCTGCAAACCAAATAAAGTACAAAAATGGATAATAATTGCTAGTGCTATACTTATAAATTAGAGATGCTTGGCAAATCATTTTGTACAAAACCATTTGAGCCAGTCTGCCGCACGTCAAGGCGATCTCTGTAAGACGGGTTTCTAACACTAAATTCTACCTGTTATGTGCCATGACGGCTACCATACATTTCTGACCATAGCTAATCCTTTTATGTGTAACACAGGGCAATATTGCTGAAAAAGGGATGCAAAATGTCCACCCATTCTGGCTACAATTATTAGGATTAAATTCCCAGATGAGTTGAATGTTTTTATAGAGATACATGAACAGCAATCTCATCGCAGTCTGATGTGGGACACATTGAAGGCATACTTGAAGGGTTGTCTTTGTTCTTCCATTTCATATGTTAAAAAATCAGCTACAAGACAGAAGAAAGATTTCGCACTCCATTGTAAATTAACCGAAGTATGATAGGGAGTATTTAAATTACTCCCTAGCAATCATACTTTGAGGTAGGGAATCAATTGGGTTGCTTACTAGCCCATGTTCTTAAACAAAGCTCCTCAGCTTCCCGAGTACTACGTATATAAATCTTATAAGACTTACTGTAATAGTTATAACCCCATTCTTGGTCAATTTTCCAGATTTTATCAAGACTTTTACACATGTAGTGTTAAGGTGTTTTCCGAGTTTTTTGCTGATCAAGTGTCGGACCTCCACCGATCAGATACTAATGACCTATCCAGAGGATAGGTCATAAGTATGTGATTGGTGGAGTTCCGACACTCGATCAGCCAATCAGTTGTTCGAGAAGGCACCATCGCTCGCAGCAGCCTTCTACAGTTTTGTCTAGGCTATATAGCATCACATTCATCGGTCACATGGCCCCATCAGTCAGCCCCATTGAAGTGAATAAGACTGAGCTGTGATACTAAGCACACTATACAATGTACGGCGCTTTGCTTGGTGAGCAGAGAGAAGGCTGCAGTGCTACTGCAAGTGCCAGTGCCTTCTCAAATAGCTGATCATGGGGGTCCCAGATGTCAGACCCCCACCAATCAGATACAGATGACCGATCCAGAGGATTGGTCATCAGTAAAAAAAACTTTTGGAAAACACCTTTAATTACACCTAGGCAGAACTAGAGAGTTGCTTATAAACCCAGAACATGTTCAAATATTAGACAACCCTTTCACTTTGAAGGAAATAATGACCATAATTTCTTCCATGGCTAAGAACAAGGCCTCTGGTCCTGATGGCCTTCCCTTAAAAGTTTATATACAATATATATGGATATATTGGCTCCTTTGCCACTGTTGATGTATAATAATGTTTTTGAACAGGAATCTCTGCCGGAGTCAATATGCAAAGCGACCATCATTGTTTTACTCAACTCAGGGAAGAACCCCGAGGAATGTGTCTCCTATAGGTCCATTTCACTGAATAGCCTACATTCTAAAATCTTAAACATAATTCTAGCCAATAGGTTGTGTTGAGTCATCCATGACATAATTCACTTCAATCAATCAGGCTTTATTCCAGGTAAATCCACCATGGATAACATTTGTAGGTCACTTCACAGACTGCATGGTAGGAACAGCATGATTGGGCCTTGGCCTCAGTTGATGCGGTCAGGGCCTTTGATTCCATTGGAAGGCCTTATCTTATGTTAGTCCTATCAGACTTTGGGGTTTGGTGATAACAGAAACATATTTCTAGGGATCTTTTAGGAAATGGATTTAGATTCTGTATGAATATCCAAGTGCCAGGGTGAAGGTAAATGGACTACTGTCCTCCCGCTTTGGTTATGGAGAGGCACTAAACAGGGTTGTCCCCTCGCATCCTTTCGCAATAGCGACTGAACCCTTAGCAATACAGATGGGACAAGATTCAGCATATTTGGGTATCAGGATTGGCACTCATGTAGGGCTAAATGACGATAATATGGCCTTTATTGCCAACCCGAATGCTACTCTTCCTAGAGCTATATCCTTTATCAATAAATTTGGTGCCTTCTCAGGACTTCTGATTAATTGGAAAAAAATCATACTTAATGCTCTTACAAAGGAACAACAGTGTATAAGTAGAGGAATTTTGCGGTTTACAGGTAACCTCTCACTTTAAATACTTGGGGATTATTATTTCATGGTTTATCTCCTTATCCTACGATTTAAATGTTTTTCCCTCATTAGACTACCTCAGAGATAAATTTGCCATATGGAATTACTGCATGGGCGATTATCTTTCAGCTGGCTACAAGTTATTCAACCCCAACTGGTGCAATGATTTGCTTCTCATTTCTTAAACAACCATGTCGAAAGACACATCTTGTGGTTGTGGAAAAGATGTTAGTCTATTTGAGAAGGGTCAAATCATTGGCAT
This sequence comes from Bufo gargarizans, assembly GCF_014858855.1. Lineage (NCBI taxonomy): Eukaryota > Metazoa > Chordata > Amphibia > Anura > Bufonidae > Bufo > Bufo gargarizans. The sequence continues at coordinate 546,625,372 of NC_058081.1, forward strand.
GCATCAAGCAGAGAAAACATCTAAGGAGATTGCAGAAACTAAAATTGGGCTAAAGGGCTTCTGTCACCCCACTAAACCGTTTTTTTTTTTTGTTTACTAATAATCCCTATACTGCGAGCTCCCTATACATAAGTTAAATAATCATTTTGGTTCAGTAGAATTTTATAAAAAGCTATTTTTAAAATATGTAAATTACCTTGCTACCAGCAAGTAGGGCGGCTACTTGCTGGTAGCAGCCGCATCCTCCGATCCTAATGACGCCCCCTCCGCATTGTGATTGACAGGGCCAGGGAAAGGAATCGTTCTCTGCTGGCCGCTCCATCCTCAATGCGCCTGCGCCGGGTATAGATGTGACGTCATCGGCGCAGGTGCATTAAGGATGGAGCGCCGAGCGAGCGGCCGCCTCTCAGTGCGCCTGCGCACATTGAAGATAGGTACGGCCGCGGCGCAGGCGCCGGATTTTGAATGCAAACAGGCAGGGCCAGCAGAGAACGATTCCGTTCCCTGGCCCTGTCAATCACAATGCGGAGGGGGCGTCATTAGGATCGGAGGATGCGGCTGCTACCAGCAAGTAGCCGCCCTACTTGCTGGTAGCAAGGTAATTTACATATTTTAAAAATAGCTTTTTATAAAATTCTACCGAACCAAAATGATTATTTAACTTATGTATAGGGAGCTCGCAGTATAGGGATTATTAGTAAACAAAAAAAAAACGGTTTAGTGGGCTGACAGAAGCCCTTTAAGAACTGTCCAATGCATTATTAAAAACGTGGAGGATAGTGCGGACCCATCGTATTCGAGGAAGAAATGTGGCCGGAAAAAAATCCTGAATGATCCGTGATTGGCGATCACTTAAACGTTTGGTGAAATCAAATCGAACAAAAACAACAGTAGAACTCAGGGCTATGTTTAATAGTGAAAGTAAGAGCATTTCCACATGCACAATGCAAAGGGAACTCAGGGGATTGGTACTGAACAGCTGTGTAGCCATAAGAAAACCACTAATCAATGAGGCAAACCAGAAAGAAAGACTTCAATTTGCTAGGGAGCATAAAGATTGGACTCTGGAGCAATGGAAGAAGGTCATGTGGTCTGGTGAGTCCAGATTTACCCTGTTCTAGAGTGATGAGCGCATCAAGGTAAGAAGAGAGGCAGATGAAGTGATGCACCCATCATGCCTAGTGCCTAATGTACAAGCCTGTGGGGGCAGTGCTATGATCTGGGGTTGCTGCAGTTGGTCAGGTCTAAGTTCAGCAACAGTATGTGCTCCAAGAATGAGGTCAGCTGACTACCTTAACATACTGAATGACCAGGTTATTCCATCAATGGATTTGTTCTTCCATAATGGCATGGGCATATTCCAAGATGACTAAACCAGGATTCATCGGGCTCAAATTGTGAAAGAGTGGTTCAGGGAGCATGAGACATCATTTTCACACATGGATTGGCCACCTTAACCCCATTGAGAATCTTTATTTTTTTTTTTGGTGGCAACTTTTTTTTTTGGGACAGGCAGTGTAGTATATGTAATGGAACGTGCTGATGTTATGGTCAGTAGATAATCCAGGTTAACTCTTTGTTCTTGACATTTACCGTATTTTTTGCTTTATAAGATGAACTTTCCTCCCCCCCCCCCAAAAGTCTTATGAAGCTGATACTTCGCTGGCTGCTATGCTGCACAGCGCGGCCAGCGAAGTATCAGTGTGGAGGGAGGAGGCAGGGACACTCATGGCGGGGCCAATGCAGTGACTTTACTCTAATACACCGGGCCCCACAACTGTTAAATACATTCAATCCGATCTATATCTAAATGTATACCGCACTGTTCGGTACTTACTGTAGTACCGTAAGTATAGCATTAAGACGGCGCAGACCTGGCGGTTTATGTTAGCTTCCTTGCAACATCTTGGATTGGGACACAGATTCATAGAATATGTATCAGCCTTATATACTAACCCTACCGCCAGAGTTAGGGTTAATGGGGTCCTAGCACCACCATTTGAGATCCATAATGGAACCCGCCAGGGTTGCCCGTTGTCCCCTCTCCTATATGTACTACAAATGGAACATCTTGCTCAGGCTATCCGCCTCAATCCCGACATCCCAGGTGTCTCCGTCAGGAATAAACAGCAGAAACTGGCTGACGACTTGCTCCTATACGTGTCCCCCCCCCATATCTCAATTCCATCTTTACTCCGAGAGTTTGACAGATTTGGACACTTAAGTAATTTTAAGGTGAATCTCTCAAAGACGGAGCTACTAAACATCTCTTTGACTGATGTAGATGTAAATTCCCTCAGAAATAACTTTTCTTTTAAATGGAAAGAGCAAAGTTTGGTGTATTTGGGCGTCCAAATTCCTACGCAGCTACACTTGCTTTTTCCACTCAATTACTTACCTCTGCAGAGGAGAACGCTGGAGGACATGCAGAAATACTCCCTCAAAAAGCTGTCTTGGTTTGGCCGCATGTCCGCCTTCAAGATGGACATCCTGCCGAGGTTTCTTTACCTCTTTCAAACTGTCCCGATATATGTGCCACTGTCGTACTTCCAAGAGCTTCAGAAAGGTCTGAATAAGTTCATATGGCAAGCTAGTAAACCTAGATTACGGAGACAAGTCCTGACTAAACAGAAATCCTTGGGCGGTTTTGGCCTCCCAGACATGTTAATCTATCAAAGCGCTTCGGTGCTAACCAGAATTAGGGACTGGCTTCCTAAGGGGGCTCAGAAGTTGTGGATAAGCTTGGAGCAGTCTTTGTCTCCCCTCCCTCTTCAAGCGCTGCCCTGGCTTGAATTGGATAAACGGCCGGCTTCTGAAGAATGGCCATACCTGGTAAGGCATGCTCTATCTATCTGGGATAAGTGGATCTCCATGTCACAGATGTCAGCTAGGCCAGGTCCCATGACCACATTGCATGGCAATCCTGCATTTTTACCGGGCCTTCGACCCTCCGCTTTTCTCATTAAAACCGTAGGGGATGGAATCCTGAGGGTTAGGGACTTAGTCACCTCAGGGCTTTTATCCTCCATTGAGAGCCTCAGACAGAATGTAGCTTTCTCACAAGTTTCATGGTTGGGGTACGCTCAAGTCAGGTCTTTCATGGGTCACACGTTCCCTGGTGGAGCGATAGGTCAGTTGACAGACTTTGACAAACTTTACCTGGCCTCCACTGATGGTCGCGGTACAATATCATCCATGTATCAGGTTTTGCTACAATCCCAGAATGGGGACAGAGCCCCCTTCTTCGCAAAATGGGAAAGGGACCTGCAAGTTACCTTCTCAGCGGATGAAGTGGAGAAGATTTGTACACTCTCCCATGGGATGTCCATGGCATCTCAAATTAAAGAAAAGAATTATAAAATTGTCTCTAGGTGGTACTATTGCCCTACTACTCTACACCAGATGTTCCCGTCGGTTCCCGATCATTGCTGGCGGTGTGAATGAGAGCAACGTTCTATGTTACATATCTGGTGGGACTGCCAGCTGATAAAGCCGTTCTGGGAGAAGGTTTTGGATATCTATACCAGCTATTCGAACCAGGCGATATCTAATACTTCTCAGGTTACACTGCTGTCTCTCATTCCGGGCTCTATCTCACAAGTTAAGAAAGGGGCACTACGTCTCTTCTTAGCAGCGGCGCGCATGGTGATTCCAAGGCACTGGAAAACCACTGCCCCCCCTACATTGTCTGAGTGGGCCAAGGAATTGAAACATATTCTTAGGATGGAAGAGTTGATAGCTGACAGTCAGGAAAGAGGCGGGATTTACCAGAACAGATACAACTCTCTAACTCTCTTTCTAGACTCTCAGAGATTTGGAGATCTGGTGTGTTCCTGAATTTTTCCTCAGTAGAGTTCTTGACAGGTGTACCCTCTCCTTAGTATCCCTCCCCTCTTCCTATTCCTCTTCCCTTTTGTGTCTTTTATGTTTATTGTGCTGTAGGGTCCTCCGTTTAGGATTACTCACTTAGTGTGCTCACTTGGGCATTAGAGGGTTCATAATAAAGCTTATTCGCCTCCATAGGGATAGCCCTCCTTGATTGGGGTTCCCTGTTTGTCTGGGATGTTCGGGTCCCACTAAAGGTTAATATGTCTGTGATATTTCAGCAGTTTTTCGAGGGTCCTGCGTGTCCCTGTGTTGGACTATGTCCATATTACTTATATCAATATCTGTGATGTACTGAGTCATTTTCTTATGAAAACCAAAAAATGAATAAAATAAGATTACACATAAGACGGCGCAGACCGGCAGGTCCCTCGGTCATGCGCCGCCTGCCCCGCCTGCTGCAGCTCCCTCCTCATGCACTGCCTGCCCCGCCTGCCGCAGCTCCCTCGGTCATGCGCCGCCTGCCCCAGCTCCCTCGGTCATGCGCTGCCTGCCCTGCCTGTTCAGTCATAAAGTGAGATAAGCAGGCAGGCGAGCAGGCGGCGCATGAGGAGGGAGCTGCGGCAGGCGGGGCAGGCGGCGCATGACCGAGTTTGCTGCCAGTCTGGCCGTCTTAATGCTATACTTACAGTACTACAGTAAGTACCGAACAGTGCGGTATACATTTAGATATAGATCGGATTGAATGTATTTAACAGTTACGGGGCCCGGTGTATTAGAGTAGAGTCACTGCACCGGGCCCGCCATGAGTGTCTCCGCCTCCTCCCTCCACACTGATGCATCTGATGGGGGATCTGTAGATGACACTTATGGGGATCTGTGAATGACATAAGTGTCATCCACAGAGCCCCATAAGTGTCATCCACAGATCCACCATCAGTGTAATCCACAGATCCCCCCATAACAGTGCATCATCCACAGATCCCATCACATTGGAGCAGAGACTTCTATCACGAGAATAGTGATCCATTAAAGGGTTTGTGTGGAATCCAAAAAAATGTAATTTACTTTTGTAAACTTTGTCTAATCTACAGATCATAATGGTGTACCTGTCAGCTTTTCCCAAGTCTTCACTTCAATCTCCATGCTCCTGCTGTGCTCCATTGTTTACATCCCAAACTTCTAGGTTGTGGGTATAGATGAGCAGCAGCCACCACACTTCCTATAGTTCTGTGTGCTGCAAAATCAGGAACAAATGTAAATGCTTACCACTACATGCTTCCCTGGGTTGAAAACTCCATCCATTAAACCCTCCATCATCCCTTTGCTGTCTCCTCCTCCCACATAGCTTTGATATGACAAGCAGTGGACTCCTCCTAACCTGCTTGTGGATTGAGAGCATTGACAACCATTCCAAGATCACATGGGTCTGACATCACGACCATTCGGGCAGGGATTCTGACAGAGGGGATCATGGGAGAACTGGTCATGATGTCAAGGAAAATACAGTCTCCACAGAGATCGCAGTCACGTGACCACTCTCCATTGTGAGACAGAAGAAGTAGCACAAGTACAGACCTGGTTGGAGAAGCACAGAGAAATGGAAAAATGTATACCCAGATAACCCTTTTAAACCTAAGAATGCAACCAAGTTAAAACTGGGCAGAACCATAAAAATGTGTAACATAGATCTTTTCTACATCATAGAAGTACACAGGGAATAGACAGTTTGGAGGGCATGGCGTCTTGAGGGGACCTATACCATCTGGAGAAGATCTTTATAAGTTGTATGTTATCCAGAACTGATAGAAGAACCATAGACCAGGAGGCAACATTTATGGCATTGTTCCTTTTTGAGCATGAGGTCGATTTTCTGCCTCCAACTGTATTGGCTGACATTTTTCAGTAGGTCCACCAAGATTGAGTAGACCTGGGAGAGCATGTGACATTTGAATCCAAATTTGAAACAGATTCATAAGGTGTCTGGGTAGGGATGAGCGAACTCGAACTGTATAGTTCGGGTTCGTACCGAATTTTGGGGTGTCCGTGACACGGACCCGAACCCGGACATTTTCGTAAAAGTCCGGGTTCGGGTTCGGTGTTCGTCGCTTTCTTGGCGCTTTTGTGACGCTTTCTTGGCGCTTTTTGAAAGGCTGCAAAGCAGCCAATCAACAAGCGTCATACTACTTGCCCCAAGAGGCCATCACAGCCATGCCTACTATTGGCATGGCTGTGATTGGCCAGAGCACCATGTGACCCAGCCTCTATTTAAGCTGGAGTCACATAGCGCCGCCCGTCACTCTGCTCTGATTAGCGTAGGGAGAGGTTGCGGCTGCGACAGTAGGGCGAGATTAGGCAGATTAACTCCTCCAAAGGACTTGATTAACTGATCGATCTGCAGCTGTGGATCATTGAGCTGCTGATCCTCAATTGCTCACTGTTTTTAGGCTGCCCAGACCGTTTGTCAGTCACATTTTTCTGGGGTGATCGGCGGCCATTTTGTGTCTTGTGGTGCGCCAGCACAAGCTGCGACCAAGTGCATTTAACCCTCAATGGTGTGGTTGTTTTTTGGCTAAAGCCTACATCAGGGTGAAGCTGTCACACCAAGTGCATTTAACCAGCAATAGTCTGTTCATTTTTTGGCCATATACAAAATCAGGGGCAAGCTGCGCCTGTCACCAAGTGCATTTAACCCTCAATGGTGTGGTTGTTTTTTGGCTAAAGCCTACATCAGGGTGAAGCTGTCACACCAAGTGCATTTAACCAGCAATAGTCTGTTCATTTTTTGGCCATATACAAAATCAGGGGCAAGCTGCGCCTGTCACCAAGTGCATTTAACCCTCAATGGTGTGGTTGTTTTTTGGCTAAAGCCTACATCAGGGTGAAGCTGTCACACCAAGTGCATTTAACCAGCAATAGTCTGTTCATTTTTTGGCCATATACAAAATCAGGGGCAAGCTGCGCCTGTCACCAAGTGCATTTAACCCTCAATGGTGTGGTTGTTTTTTGGCTAAAGCCTACATCAGGGTGAAGCTGTCACACCAAGTGCATTTAACCAGCAATAGTCTGTTCATTTTTTGGCCATATACAAAATCAGGGGCAAGCTGCGCCTGTCACCAAGTGCATTTAACCCTCAATGGTGTGGTTGTTTTCTGGCTAAAGCCTACATCAGGGTGAAGCTGTCACACCAAGTGCATTTAACCAGCAATAGTCTGTTTATTTTTTGGCCATATACTACATCAGGGGCAAGCTGCGCCCGTCACCAAGTGCATTTAACCCTCAGTAGTGTGGTTGGTCAAGCTGTGACACCAAGTGCATTTAACCAGCAATAGTCTGTTCATTTTTTGGCCATATACTACATCAGGGGCAAGCTGCGCCCGTCACCAAGTGCATTTAACCAGCAATAGTGTGGTTATTTTTTGGCCATATCCCAGTCTAATTCTGTCACTAAATCCATACCGGTCACCCAGCGCCTAAATACTAGGCCTCAAATTTATATCCCGCTAAATCTCTCGTTACCGCTGTCCTGTTGTAGCTGGGAAAGTTATTTAGTGTCCGTCAAAGCACATTTTTTGTTCTGGGTTGAAGTACAATTCCCAATTTAGCAATTTCATAATTTAGTGGTTTCTGCTATATCAGAGCTATTTGAAATCTATCCCTAAAAGGGTATATAATATTCAAGGTGCACATTGGGTCATTCAGAATAACTTCACACACACCCGCTACTGTGTATTTTCAAGTCTAATTCTGTCACTAAACCCATACCTGTCACCCAGCGCCTAAATACTAGGCCTCAAATTTATATCCTGCTAAATCTCTCGTTACCGCTGTCCTGTTGTAGCTGGGAAAGTTATTTAGTGTCCGTCAAAGCACATTTTTTGTTCTGGGTTGAAGTACAATTCCCAATTTAGCAATTTCATAATTTAGTGGTTTCTGCTATATCAGAGCTATTTGAAATCTATCCCTAAAAGGGTATATAATATTCAAGGTGCACATTGGGTCATTCAGAATAACTTCACACACACCCGCTACTGTGTATTTTCAAGTCTAATTCTGTCACTAAACCCATACCTGTCACCCAGCGCCTAAATACTAGGCCTCAAATTTATATCCTGCTAAATCTCTCGTTACCGCTGTCCTGTTGTAGCTGGGAAAGTTATTTAGTGTCCGTCAAAGCACATTTTTTGTTCTGGGTTGAAATACAATTCCCAATTTAGCAATTTCATAATTTAGTGGTTTCTGCTATATCAGAGCTATTTGAAATCTATCCCTAAAAGGGTAGATCATATTGAAGGTGCACATAGGGTCATTCAGAATAACTTCACACACACCCGCTACTGTGTATTTCCAAGTCTAATTCTGTCACTAAACCCATACCTGTCACCCAGCGCCTAAATACTAGGCCTCAAATTTATATCCCGCTAAATCTCTCGTTACCGCTGTCCTGTTGTAGCTGGGAAAGTTATTTAGTGTCCGTCAAAGCACATTTTTTGTTCTGGGTTGAAGTACAATTCCCAATTTAGCAATTTCATAATTTAGTGGTTTCTGCTATATCAGAGCTATTTGAAATCTATCCCTAAAAGGGTATATAATATTCAAGGTGCACATTGGGTCATTCAGAATAACTTCACACACACCCGCTACTGTGTATTTCCAAGTCTAATTCTGTCACTAAACCCATACCTGTCACCCAGCGCCTAAATACTAGGCCTCAAATTTATATCCTGCTAAATCTCTCGTTACCGCTGTACTGTTGTTGCTTGGAAAGATATTTAGTGTCCGTCAAAGCACATTTTTTGTTCTGGGTTGAAGTACAATTCCCAATTTAGCAATTTCATAATTTAGTGGTTTCTGCTATATCAGAGCTATTTGAAATCTATCCCTAAAAGGGTATATAATATTCAAGGTGCACATTGGGTCATTCAGAATAACTTCACACACACCCGCTACTGTGTATTTTCAAGTCTAATTCTGTCACTAAACCCATACCTGTCACCCAGCGCCTAAATACTAGGCCTCAAATTTATATCCTGCTAAATCTCTCGTTACCGCTGTCCTGTTGTAGCTGGGAAAGTTATTTAGTGTCCGTCAAAGCACATTTTTTGTTCTGGGTTGAAATACAATTCCCAATTTAGCAATTTCATAATTTAGTGGTTTCTGCTATATCAGAGCTATTTGAAATCTATCCCTAAAAGGGTAGATCATATTGAAGGTGCACATAGGGTCATTCAGAATAACTTCACACACACCCGCTACTGTGTATTTCCAAGTCTAATTCTGTCACTAAACCCATACCTGTCACCCAGCGCCTAAATACTAGGCCTCAAATTTATATCCCGCTAAATCTCTCGTTACCGCTGTCCTGTTGTAGCTGGGAAAGTTATTTAGTGTCCGTCAAAGCACATTTTTTGTTCTGGGTTGAAGTACAATTCCCAATTTAGCAATTTCATAATTTAGTGGTTTCTGCTATATCAGAGCTATTTGAAATCTATCCCTAAAAGGGTAGATCATATTGAAGGTGCACATAGGGTCATTCAGAATAACTTCACACACACCCGCTACTGTGTATTTCCAAGTCTAATTCTGTCACTAAACCCATACCTGTCACCCAGCGCCTAAATACTAGGCCTCAAATTTATATCCTGCTAAATCTCTCGTTACCGCTGTACTGTTGTTGCTGGGCAAGATATTTAGTGTCCGTCAAAGCACATTTTTTGTTCTGGGTTGAAATACAATTCCCAATTTAGCAATTTCATAATTTAGTGGTTTCTGCTATATCAGAGCTATTTGAAATCTATCCCTAAAAGGGTATATAATATTCAAGGTGCACATTGGGTCATTCAGAATAACTTCACACACACCCGCTACTGTGTATTTTCAAGTCTAATTCTGTCACTAAACCCATACCTGTCACCCAGCGCCTAAATACTAGGCCTCAAATTTATATCCTGCTAAATCTCTCGTTACCGCTGTACTGTTGTTGCTGGGCAAGATATTTAGTGTCCGTCAAAGCACATTTTTTGTTCTGGGTTGAAATACAATTCCCAATTTAGCAATTTCATAATTTAGTGGTTTCTGCTATATCAGAGCTATTTGAAATCTATCCCTAAAAGGGTATATAATATTCAAGGTGCACATTGGGTCATTCAGAATAACTTCACACACACCCGCTACTGTGTATTTCCAAGTCTAATTCTGTCACTAAACCCATACCTGTCACCCAGCGCCTAAATACTAGGCCTCAAATTTATATCCCGCTAAATCTGTCCCTAGTGCTGTAGCTGGGCGAGTTATTTAGTGTCCGTTCAAGCACATTTCTTGTTCTGGGTTGAAATACAATTCCCAATTTAGCAATTTCATAATTTAGTGGTTTCTGCTATATCAGAGCTATTTGAAATCTATCCCTAAAAGGGTATATAATATTCAAGGTGCACATAGGGTCATTCAGAATAACTTCACACACCCGCTACTGTGCATTTCCAAATCTAATTCTGTCACTAAACCCATACCTGTCACCCAGCGCCTAAATACTAGGCCTCAAATTTATATCCCGCTAAATCTCTCGTTACCGCTGTCCTGTTGTGGCTGGGAAAGTTATTTAGTGTCCGTCAAAGCACATTTTTTGTTCTGGGTTGAAATACAATTCCCAATTTAGCAATTTCATAATTTAGTCGTTTCTGCTATATCAGAGCTATTTGAAATCTATCCCTAAAAGGGTAGATCATATTGAAGGTGCACATAGGGTCATTCAGAATAACTTCACACACACGCTTCTGTGCATTTCCAAGTCTAATTCTGTCACTAAATCCATACCGGTCACCCAGCGCCTAAATACTAGGCCTCAAATTTATATCCCGCTGAATTTGAATACAATACATTGGGCCAAATAATATATTTGTTGTTGTGGTGAACCATAACAATGAGAAAAACATCTAGTAAGGGACGCGGACGTGGACATGGTCGTGGTGGTGTTAGTGGACCCTCTGGTGCTGGGAGAGGACGTGGCCGTTCTGCCACATCCACACGTCCTAGTGTACCAACTACCTCAGGTCCCAGTAGCCGCCAGAATTTACAGCGATATATGGTGGGGCCCAATGCCGTTCTAAGGATGGTAAGGCCTGAGCAGGTACAGGCATTAGTCAATTGGGTGGCCGACAGTGGATCCAGCACGTTCACATTATCTCCCACCCAGTCTTCTGCAGAAAGCGCACAGATGGCGCCTGAAAACCAACCCCATCAGTCTGTCACATCACCCCCATGCATACCAGGGAAACTGTCTCAGCCTCAAGTTATGCAGCAGTCTCTTATGCTGTTTGAAGACTCCGCTGGCAGGGTTTCCCAAGGGCATCCACCTAGCCCTTCCCCAGCGGTGAAAGACATAGAATGCACTGACGCACAACCACTTATGTTTCCTGATGATGAGGACATGGGAATACCACCTCAGCATGTCTCTGATGATGACGAAACACAGGTGCCAACTGCTGCGTCTTTCTGCAGTGTGCAGACTGAACAGGAGGTCAGGGATCAAGACTGGGTGGAAGACGATGCAGGGGACGATGAGGTCCTAGACCCCACATGGAATGAAGGTCGTGCCACTGACTTTCACAGTTCGGAGGAAGAGGCAGTGGTGAGACCGAGCCAACAGCGTAGCAAAAGAGGGAGCAGTGGGCAAAAGCAGAACACCCGCCGCCAAGAGACTCCGCCTGCTACTGACCGCCGCCATCTGGGACCGAGCACCCCAAAGGCAGCTTCAAGGAGTTCCCTGGCATGGCACTTCTTCAAACAATGTGCTGACGACAAGACCCGAGTGGTTTGCACGCTGTGCCATCAGAGCCTGAAGCGAGGCATTAACGTTCTGAACCTGAGCACAACCTGCATGACCAGGCACCTGCATGCAAAGCATGAACTGCAGTGGAGTAAACACCTTAAAACCAAGGAAGTCACTCAGGCTCCCCCTGCTACCTCTTCTGCTGCTGCCGCCTCGGCCTATTCTGCTGCTGCCGCCTCGGCCTCTTCCTCCGCCTCTGGAGGAACGTTGGCACCTGCCGCCCAGCAAACAGGGGATGTACCACCAACACCACCACCACCACCTCCGTCACCAAGCGTCTCAACCATGTCACACGCCAGCGTTCAGCTCTCCATCTCACAAACATTTGATAGAAAGCGTAAATTCCCACCTAGCCACCCTCGATCCCTGGCCCTGAATGCCAGCATTTCTAAACTACTGGCCTATGAAATGCTGTCATTTAGGCTGGTGGACACAGACAGCTTCAAACAGCTCATGTCGCTTGCTGTCCCACAGTATGTTGTTCCCAGCCGGCACTACTTCTCCAAGAGAGCCGTGCCTTCCCTGCACAACCAAGTATCCGATAAAATCAAGTGTGCACTGCGCAACGCCATCTGTGGCAAGGTCCACCTAACCACAGATACGTGGACCAGTAAGCACGGCCAGGGACGCTATATCTCCCTAACTGCACACTGGGTAAATGTAGTGGCAGCTGGGCCCCAGGCGGAGAGCTGTTTGGCGCACGTCCTTCCGCCGCCAAGGATCGCAGGGCAACATTCTTTGCCTCCTGTTGCCACCTCCTCCTTCTCGGCTTCCTCCTCCTCTTCTTCCACCTGCTCATCCAGTCAGCCACACACCTTCACCACCAACTTCAGCACAGCCCGGGGTAAACGTCAGCAGGCCATTCTGAAACTCATATGTTTGGGGGACAGGCCCCACACCGCACAGGAGTTGTGGCGGGGTATAGAACAACAGACCGACGAGTGGTTGCTGCCGGTGAGCCTCAAGCCCGGCCTGGTGGTGTGTGATAATGGGCGAAATCTCGTTGCAGCTCTGGGACTAGCCAATTTGACGCACATCCCTTGCTTGGCGCATGTGCTGAATTTGGTGGTGCAGAAGTTCATTCACAACTACCCCGACATGTCAGAGCTGCTGCATAAAGTGCGGGCCGTCTGTTCGCGCTTCCGGCGTTCACATCCTGCTGCTGCTCGCCTGTCTGCGCTACAGCGTAACTTCGGCCTTCCCGCTCACCGCCTCATATGCGACGTGCCCACCAGGTGGAACTCCACCTTGCACATGCTGGACAGACTGTGCGAGCAGCAGCAGGCCATAGTGGAGTTTCAGCTGCAGCACGCACGGGTCAGTCGCACTACAGAACAGCACCACTTCACCACCAATGACTGGGCCTCCATGCGAGACCTGTGTGCCCTGTTGCGCTGTTTCGAGTACTCCACCAACATGGCCAGTGGCGATGACACCGTTATCAGCGTTACAATACCACTTCTATGTCTCCTTGAGAAAACACTTAGGGCGATGATGGAAGAGGAGGTGGCCCAGGAGGAGGAGGAGGAGGAGGAGGAAGAGGGGTCATTTTTAGCACTTTCAGGCCAGTCTCTTCGAAGTGACTCAGAGGGAGGTTTTTGGCAACAGCAGAGGCCAGGTACAAATGTGGCCAGCCAGGGCCCACTACTGGAGGACGAGGAGGACGAGGATGAGGAGGAGGTGGAGGAGGATGAGGATGAAGCATGGTCACAGCGGGGTGGCACCCAACGCAGCTCGGGTCCATCACTGGTGCGTGGCTGGGGGGAAAGGCAGGACGATGACGATACGCCTCCCACAGAGGACAGCTTGTCCTTATCCCTGGGCAGCCTGGCACACATGAGCGACTACATGCTGCAGTGCCTGCGCAACGACAGCAGAGTTGCCCACATTTTAACCTGTGCGGACTACTGGGTTGCCACCCTGCTGGATCCACGCTACAAAGACAATGTGCCCACCTTACTTCCTGCACTGGAGCGTGATAGGAAGATGCGCGAGTACAAGCGCACGTTGGTAGACGCGCTACTGAGAGCATTCCCAAATGTCACAGGGGAACAAGTGGAAGCCCAAGGCCAAGGCAGAGGAGGAGCAAGAGGTCGCCAAGGCAGCTGTGTCACGGCCAGCTCCTCTGAGGGCAGGGTTAGCATGGCAGAGATGTGGAAAACTTTTGTCAACACGCCACAGCTAACTGCACCACCACCTGATACGCAACGTGTTAGCAGGAGGCAACATTTCACTAACATGGTGGAACAGTACGTGTGCACACCCCTCCACGTACTGACTGATGGTTCGGCCCCATTCAACTTCTGGGTCTCTAAATTGTCCACGTGGCCAGAGCTAGCCTTTTATGCCTTGGAGGTGCTGGCCTGCCCGGCAGCCAGCGTTTTGTCTGAACGTGTATTCAGCACGGCAGGGGGCGTCATTACAGACAAACGCAGCCGCCTGTCTACAGCCAATGTGGACAAGCTGACGTTCATAAAAATGAACCAGGCATGGATCCCACAGGACCTGTCCGTCCCTTGTCCAGATTAGACATTAACTACCTCCCCATAACCATATATTATTGGACTCCAGGGCACTTCCTCATTCAATCCTATTTTTATTTTCATTTTACCATTATATTGCAAGGCTACCCAAAGTTGAATGAACCTCTCCTCTGCCTGTGTGCTAGGCCTAAATATATGCCAATGGATTGTTGCAGTGGTGGCTGACGTGAAGCCTCATTCTCTGCTATGACATGCAGACTGATTCTCTGGTGACATGAAGCCAGATTGTCTGTTACGGGACCTCTCTCCTCTGCCTGGGTGCTGGGCCTGAATTTATGACAATGGACTGTTGCAGTGGTGGGTGACGTGAAGCCTGATTCTCTGCTATGACATGCAGACTGATTCTCTGGTGACATGAAGCCAGATCCTCTGTTACGGGACCTCTCTCCTCTGCCTGGGTGCTGGGCCTAAATTTATGAAAATGGACTGTTGCAGTGGTGGGTGACGTGAAGCCTCATTCTCTGCTATGACATGCAGACTGATTCTCTGCTGACATGAAGCCAGATCGTCTGTTACGGGACCTCTCTCCTCTGCCTGGGTGCTGGGCCTAAATTTATGAAAATGGACTCTTACAGTGGTGGGTGACGTGAAGCCTGATTCTCTGCTATCACATGAAGACTGATTCTCTGCTGACATGAAGCCAGATCCTCTGTTACGGGACCTCTCTCCTCTGCCTGGGTGCTGGGCCTAAATATCTGACAATGGACTGTTGCATTGGTGGCTGACGTGAAGCCTGATTCTCTGCTATGATATGAAGACTGATTCTCTGCTGACATGAAGCCAGATTGTCTGTTACGGGACCTCTCTCCTCTGCCTGTGTGCTAGGCCTAAATATATGCCAATGGATTGTTGCAGTGGTGGCTGACGTGAAGCCTGATTCTCTGCTATGACATGCAGACTGATTCTCTGGTGACATGAAGCCAGATCCTCTGTTACGGGACCTCTCTCCTCTGCCTGGGTGCTGGGCCTAAATATATGAAAATGGACTGTTGCAGTGGTGGGTGACGTGAAGCCTGATTCTCTGCTATGACATGCAGACTGATTCTCTGGTGACATGAAGCCAGATCCTCTGTTACGGGACCTCTCTCCTCTGCCTGGGTGCTGGGCCTAAATTTATGAAAATGGACTGTTGCAGTGGTGGGTGACGTGAAGCCTCATTCTCTGCTATGACATGCAGACTGATTCTCTGCTGACATGAAGCCAGATTGTCTGTTACGGGACCTCTCTCCTCTGCCTGTGTGCTAGGCCTAAATATATGCCAATGGATTGTTGCAGTGGTGGCTGACGTGAAGCCTGATTCTCTGCTATGACATGCAGACTGATTCTCTGGTGACATGAAGCCAGATCCTCTGTTACGGGACCTCTCTCCTCTGCCTGGGTGCTGGGCCTAAATATCTGACAATGGACTGTTGCATTGGTGGCTGACGTGAAGCCTGATTCTCTGCTATGATATGAAGACTGATTCTCTGCTGACATGAAGCCAGATTGTCTGTTACGGGACCTCTCTCCTCTGCCTGTGTGCTAGGCCTAAATATATGCCAATGGATTGTTGCAGTGGTGGCTGACGTGAAGCCTGATTCTCTGCTATGACATGCAGACTGATTCTCTGGTGACATGAAGCCAGATCCTCTGTTACGGGACCTCTCTCCTCTGCCTGGGTGCTGGGCCTAAATTTATGAAAATGGACTGTTGCAGTGGTGGGTGACGTGAAGCCTGATTCTCTGCTATGACATGCAGACTGATTCTCTGGTGACATGAAGCCAGATCCTCTGTTACGGGACCTCTCTCCTCTGCCTGGGTGCTGGGCCTAAATTTATGAAAATGGACTGTTGCAGTGGTGGGTGACGTGAAGCCTCATTCTCTGCTATGACATGCAGACTGATTCTCTGCTGACATGAAGCCAGATTGTCTGTTACGGGACCTCTCTCCTCTGCCTGGGTGCTGGGCCTGAATTTATGACAATGGACTGTTGCAGTGGTGGCTGACGTGAAGCCTGATTCTCTGCTATGATATGAAGACTGATTCTCTGCTGACATGAAGCCAGATTGTCTGTTACGGGACCTCTCTCCTCTGCCTGGGTGCCGGGGCCTAAATATCTGAGAATGGACTGTTCCAGTGGTGGGTAACGGGAAGCCAGATTCTCTGCTATGATATGAAGACTGATTCTCTGCTGACATGAAGCCAGATTGTCTGTTACGGGACCTCTCTCCTCTGCCTGGGTGCTGGGCCTAAATTTATGAAAATGGACTATTACAGTGGTGGGTGACGTGAAGCCTGATTCTCTGCTATGACATGAAGACTGATTCTCTGCTGACATGAAGCCAGATTGTCTGTTACGGGACCTCTCTCCTCTGCCTGGGTGCCGGGGCCTAAATATCTGAGAATGGACTGTTCCAGTGGTGGGTGACGGGAAGCCAGATTCTCTGCTATGGAACCTCTCTCCAATTGATTTTGGTTAATTTTTATTTATTTAATTTTTATTTTAATTAATTTCCCTATCCACATTTGTTTGCAGGGGATTTACCTACATGTTGCTGCCTTTTGCAGCCCTCTAGCCCTTTCCTGGGCTGTTTTACAGCCGTTTTAGTGCCGAAAAGTTCGGGTCCCCATTGACTTCAATGGGGTTCGGGTTCGGGACGAAGTTCGGATCGGGTTCGGATCCCGAACCCGAACATTTCCGGGATGTTCGGCCGAACTTCTCGAACCCGAACATCCAGGTGTTCGCTCAACTCTATGTCTGGGCCCTCTGAAAGTGTGATGGCCAAGAAAGTGAACTGACAATTGAGGAAATGCTGGCGCTGCAAAGAAATTCAGGAATTCGGGTTAACAGTAAGATTTAGGGACAGTTTAGTCAAGGAAAGCTGGCAGATGAGCAACAAGCAGTCCTTACTCTACCCCTAGGGATTGGCCATTTTCTGGCTATTGTTAACCAATGTGTACATACGATGACTGTATGGCACATACTATTATAGTCTATGTTGATATTCTGCATACTTTACTGTATTTCATAAGCCATTCCCCCTTGTTGGGTAAGTCATTTGTGCTGTCCGCAGAGGGGTCCTGTCCTTAAAATGGCTGCTGATAGAAGGTCAGCATCATGCTGTGGGGGACAGGGAGACTGGTCATGGTTGAGGGAAGGCTGAATAGAGCAAAGTACAAAGATATTTTTAATGAAAACCTGATCTAGAGTGCACTGGATCTCAGACTGGGCCAAAGGTTCAACTTCCAACAAGACAATTACAATAGGCACACAGCAAAGACAACACAGGAGTGGCTTAGGAACTACTCTGTGAATATCCTTGAGTGGCTAAGCCAGGGCCCTAATCGAACATCCCTGTGGAGAGATATAAAAAAAAGGATCCACATTCAAACTAACAGAACTTGAGAGGATCTGCTGAGAAGAATGGCATAAAATTCCCAAATACAGGTGTGCAAAACTTGTATCATACTGAAGAAGACTGGAGGCAGTAATCACTGCCAGAAGTCCTTCAACTCCTGACTAAAGGGTCTGAATACTTATGTCAAGACAACATTTTAGTTTTCTCTGTTCAGTAAATTAGCAAAGATTTCTAACATTCTGTTTTCACTTATTGAGTATTAAGTGCAGAATGCTGGGGAAAAAATGTTACTGTTTTTTATTTTAGCACGAGACCGCAACATAACAAAATGTGAAAAAAAAGAGTCTGAAGACTTTCTGAATATACTGTATTTCTGTATTTCTATAATAATACTTGCATGTTATTTTTCTCAGACCTTCCACTAATATTTGATTCTGGCACTCGCATAGCGCTCATAATTACCAAATAGACATATCATCATCAGAAAGCTGGCATTAACTGACTTACATGTGGGATGATTTATTAAAGCACTGGAAGCCGCAGCCTCAGTGTTGGGCGGGCCTGCTCTGTCCTCCTACACCCTTCTGCATTAATACCTACAATACTGAGTTAAGTGAATTATACAATGCCAAGTCTCTGTAGGGTTTATGCTTAGTATTACAGTGTTGTAGTAGGGGGATTATGTTTAACAACTTTCTTCCGAGATTTTTAGCTATTTTATCTTCTTTAGTAGAAACTATGTTTCTTCCATGATTTTCTCTGCCTAGGGGACCATGCACACGGTCGTTGCACGACCCCACAATTTGCAGTCCCCAATGCATGGGCAACATCCATGCGGATTCCGCAGATGGATCCAGACCCATTCAACTTGATCCGTGATCCATCCACACCGCAAAAAATGTAACATGTTCTACTTTTTGCAGTGCAGAGGCACAGAGAGAAACCTCACGGAAGCACTCCATAGTACTTTCATGGGGTTCAAGTGAATGGGTCTGCATCCTTAATGTGGTGATCACGCGGTCGGTGCCCAATACGGGCTCGGCTGGGCTCATGCACGTGACTGTGTGTATTTTGCGGTCCGCATAACACGGAGCCGCAAAAAAAAGAAAGGATGACATCTATGTGATGTCCGTGTTGCATCAGTTTTTTTTTCCCATTGTAACAGTGCCTGTCCTTGTCCACAAAAGGGACAAGAATAGCACTATTTATTTATTTATCTAGAACTGATTTTCAGCGCAGAATTTTCTGGCAGAAAATCTGCCACACGTGAAGACACCCTTAGGCCTCAATCTCACGGGTGTCACGAATTTGGGCCAGATAGGATGCGGGTGCGTCGCGGGAAAATACACAATCTTTCCACGTGACTGCAAAGCATTTTAATGCGTTTTGCACGCGCGTGAGAAAAATCTGCAGGTTTGGTACCCAAACCCGAACCCGGACTTCTTCACAAAAGTTTGGGTTTGGGTTAGGTGTTCTGTAGATTTTATTATTTTACCTTATAACATGGTTATAAGGGAAAATAATAGCATTCTTAATACAGAATGCTTAGTAAAATAGGGATGAAGGGGTTAAAAATAAATAAAAAATTATTAAACTCACCTTAATCCACTTGTTCGTGCAGCATGGCTTCTCTTCTGTCTTCTTCTGTGAGGAAAATCACCTGTGGTGACGTCACCGCACTCCTCCCGTGGTCCGTCACATGATCCATTACCATGGTGATAGGCCATGTGATGGACCATGTGATGAGCGCAGTGACGTCACCGCAGGTCCTTTTCCTCAAAGAAGACAGAAGAGAAGCCGGGCTGTGCGAACAAGTGGATTAAGGTGAGTTAAATTATTATAATTTTTTTAACCCCTCCATCCCTAATTTTACTAAGCATTCTGTCTTAAGAATGCTATTATTTTCCCTTATAACCATGTGTGAAAATTGCACCGCATTCGCACTTGCTCACGGATGCTTGCGATTTTCACGCAGCCCCATTCACTTCTATGAGGCCTGCGTTGCGTGAAAAACACGCAAAATAGAGCATGCTGTGATTTTCACGCAACGCACAAGAGATGCGTGAAAATCACCGCTCATGTGCACAGCCCCAGAGAAATGAATAGGTCCAGATCCAGTGCGGGTGCAATGCGTTCACCTCACACATTGTACCCACACGGAAATCTCGCCCGTGTGAAAGAGGCCTTAGGCTGCAGGCCTGAGCCAGCCTGTGTGCAATGTGCGACCTGGAACTGAGTGAGCGCAGTGTACTCTGTTGCAGGCCGTGCACTGCGTCCATTCCAGCATCACCATTTCGTGAATAATTCAGCGAATGGCGATGGTGGGATGCACACAGTGCATTGCCTGCGACAGAGTAAATCTCTTCTTTCAGGACCTGCAAAAGGACCTTTGATGACGAAATTTAAAAAGATTTCTATCTTCATTCAGCAGGACCTGCGCTGACGTCACCGTGCTCACCACGTGGTGAGCGAGATTACGTCATCAAAGGTCCTTTTGCAGGTCCTGAAAGAAGAAGAAAGAAGACTATGCCGGATGCGCGAACAACAGGATGAGTAAATATTTTTTTTTTTTTTTTAACCCCTTAACATTTTACTACTTAAGCATGTTATAAGGGAAAATAATAAAATATACAGAACACCTAACCCAAACCCGAACTTCAGTGAAGAAGTCCGGGTTCATTCCGGGTTCGGGTCTGGGTACCACAAAATGCATTACACTCGCACAGAAAAAACTGAACATCGGAACGCAATCGCAGTCAAAACTGACTGCAATTGCGTGCCTACTTGCACGGTTTTCCCGCTATGCACACGCGACGCATCCGGAGCAAATCCGGAACGCTCGTGTGAAAGAGGCCTAAGGCTGGGTTCACACCTGAGCGTATTCGATAAGCGCTGTTTACAGGCGTTTTTGTCGGGCTGAAGTTTTCCCAAGACAATAAGGATTGGGCTGTAGGGGACTGGAATAAGGCAGTTGTAAGACGGTTAGACGGAGGCCTGCAAGCCACAGGTTATTATGTGAGGGTGTTTCAGCAAGGGTGGAATTGGGCAGATTTGTCTTTGTGAAGGACACATGAATTGAGCCATGTACAAAGTTAGGCCTCATGCACACGACCGTTGTGTGCATCCGTGTTCGTTGTTCCATTTTCCGTGATTTTCTGCGGACCCATTGACTTTCAAGGGGTCCGTTAAAAACTCGGAAAATGCACCGTTGTTCATCCGCGTCCGTGATCCGTGTTTCCTGTCCATGAAAAAAATAGGACCTGTCCTATTTTTTGGACGGACAACGGTTCACACATTAAAGTCAATGGGCCCGTGAAAAAACACGGATGCACACAAGATTGTCATCCACGTCAGTGATCCGTGTCCGTAGGCTACTTTCACACAGACGGATCCGAAGATCCATCTGCATAAAATATTTTTCAGATCTGACAGTATATTCTAACACAGAGGCGTTCCCATAGTGATGGGGACGCTTCAAGTTAGAATATACTACGAACTGTGTACATGACTGCCCCCTGCTGCCTGGCAGCACCCGATCTCTTACAGGGGGCTGTGATCCGCACAATTAACCCCTCAGGTGCCACACCTGAGGGGTTAATTGTGTGTATCATAGCCCCCTGTAAGAGATCAGGGGCTGCCAGGCAGCAGGGGGAAGACCCCCCTCCCTCCCCAGTTTTAAATTCATGTGTGGCCTCCCCTCCCTCCCTCTACTGTATTAATTTCATTGGTAGCCAGTGCGGCCCCCCTCCCTCCCTCCCCTGTATTAATTTCATTGGTGGCCAGTGCGGCCTTAGCAATATTAGAAGCATTATACTTACCTGCTGCGCTGTCTGTGACCGGCCGGGCGCTCCTCCTACTGGGAAGTGAAAGGTCTGTGCTTTAAGCAATGCGCCGCACAGACCTATCACTTACCTGTAGGAGGAGCGCCCGGTCGGTCACAGACAGTGCAGCAGGTAAGTATAATGCTTCTAATATTGCTAAGTAACCATGGCAGCCAGGACGGCAGTAGCATCCTGGTTGCCATGGTTACCGATCGGAGCCCCAGCGATTAAACTGGTATTTCGATCGGAACTCTCCGCTGCCACCAATGATGGGGGGGGGAGAGGGGAGGCTGCACTGGCCACCAATGAAATTAATACAGAAAAGGGAGGGGGGGCGGGGGGGCCGCACTGGCCACCAATGAAATTAATACAGTAGAGGGAGGGAGGGGGGGGCCGCACTGGCCACCAATGAAATTAATACAGTAGAGGGAGGGAGGGGGGGGCCCGCACTGACGTGACGTGGTCAACCCAATCTCCAGACTTGAACCCCATTGAAGACCTCTGGAATGTGATCAAGAAGAAGATGGCCAAGCTTTTTGACCAGTTGTCAGACTACTGATTACAAAGAATGATTCATTTCAATAAATATACAATAAACCACTTCTTAAGTTGACACCTGGGGGACATTTATCAAGACCAACATTTTTTTTTTTGCCAGTGTTCTTTTCGGTCTTTCCCCTGCGCCACCGGGGGATGCGCCAAATTTATGTGTTGATGCATGCCTCTCATAGATTTGGCATATCCACCCGCTAGCTGTGCGACAGCTAGGAGGCTGTCATAGAATTCTGTCTTTATTCACTAGAAAACTAGTGTGAACAAAGTTTAATGTGGTGGACCTGCTGCGATCCCCCCTCCTGTCGCCACTTCTGGAAAGTAGTTGAAGGAGAAAAAGTCACAGATTTTACAGCAAATATGACGTGCAACAAAATCTGCACATTTTCAAATGGTAAATGTCCTCCTTTGTCTTTTATTGCATGATCCAGTAGGCTTTAGTGTGTTTACATATTACATGGACATCAGCTGATTTGATTAGCTGGTGGCTGATGCTACTGGAAATTTCTCCTATACTTCGCACTGCAGGGAAATTGTGTTACAGGCTGCCGCTGCTTACCAAAGCTGGGGAAGCTGTAACCTTTAAATATATTTTACTATATATTTCTTTTTATATGTTATGATATATTACCAGTTCAGCTAAGGATGTACACGATGTATCCT
The DNA here is from genome assembly GCF_014858855.1 of Bufo gargarizans. Classification (NCBI taxonomy): domain Eukaryota; kingdom Metazoa; phylum Chordata; class Amphibia; order Anura; family Bufonidae; genus Bufo; species Bufo gargarizans. Next base: position 546,647,942 of record NC_058081.1, read on the forward strand.
TGATCCCATTGTGAATTGGAGAGCCTTTGTCTGAATTCATAGAAACATACATAGAATGTGTCGGCAGATAAGAACCATTTGGCCTTATGCCTATCCCATGCATGCTTAAACTCCCACTGTATTTGCAGCTACCACTTCTGCAGGAAGGCTATTCCATGCATCCACTACTCTCTCAGTAAAGTAATACTTCCTGATATACTTTTAAACCTTTGCCCCTCTAATTTAAAACTATGTCCTCTTGTAGCAGTTTTTCTTCTTTTAAATATTCTCTCCTCTTGTTTACCTTGTTGATTCCCTTTATGTATTTAAAAGTTTCTATCATATCCCCTCTGTCTCGTCTTTCTTCCAAGCTATACATGTTGAGGTCCTTTAATCTTTCCTGGTAAGTTTTATCCTGCAATCCATGTACCAGTTTAGTAGCTCTTCTCTGAACTCTCTCCAAAGTATCAATATCCTTCTGGAGATATGGTCTCCAGTACTGAGCACAATACTCCAAATGAGGTCTCACTAGTGCTCTGTAGAGCGGCATGAGCACCTCCCTCATTCTACTGGTAATGCCTCTCCCTATACACCCAAGCATTCTGCTAGCATTTCCTGCTGCTCTATGACATTGTTTGCCTACCTTTAAGTCTTCTGAAATAATGACCCCTAAATCCCTTTCCTCAGATACTGAGGTTATGACTGTATCACTGATTTTATATTCTGCTCTTGGGTTTTTACGTCCCACGTGCATTATCTTGCACTTATCAACATTACATTTTTGTTGCCAGATTTTTGACCATTCCTCTAGTTTTCCTAAATCCTTTTCCATTTGGTGTATCCCTCCAGAAACATCAACCCTGTTACAAATCTTTGTGTCATCAGCAAAAAGACACACCGTACCATCAAGGCCTTCTGCAATTTCGCTGATAAAGATATTAAACAATATGGGTCCCAGAACAGATCCCTGAGGTACCTCACTGGTAACAAGACCATGGTCTGAATATACTCCATTGACTACAACCCTTTGTTGTCTGTCCCTCAGCCACTGCCTAATCCATTCAACAACATGGGAGTCCAAGCCCAAAGACTGTAATTTATTGATAAGCCTTCTATGTGGGACAGTATCAAAAGCCTTACTAAAGTCTCGATAAGCGATGTCTACTGCACCTCCGCCATCTATTATTTTAGTCACCCAATCAAAAAAATTAATAAGATTAGTTTGACATGATCTCCCTGAAGTAAACCCATGCTGTTTTTCATCTTTCAATCCATGGAATTTTAGATGTTCCACAATCCTCTCCTTAAGTATGGTTTCTATTAATTTCCTCACTATAGATGTCAGGCTTACTGGCCTATAGTTGCCCGATTCCTCCCTACTACCTGTCTTGTGAATGGGCACAACATTTGCTAATTTCCAATCTTCTGGGACGACTCCTGTTGCCAGTGATTGGTTAAATAAATCTGTTAATGGTTTTGCTAGTTCACCGCTGAGCTCTTTTAATAGCTTTGGGTGTATCCCATCAGGCCCCTGTGACTTATTTGTATTTATTTTAGACAGCTGACTTAGAACCTCTTCCTCTGTAAAGACACATGCATCAAAAGATTCATTAGTCTTCTTTCCTAACTGAGGTACTTTCCCTTCATTTATCTTTGTAAAAACTGAACAGAAGTATTCAATGAGGCAGTCAGCTAGTTCTTTATCTTCTTCCATATACCTTCTTTCTTTTGTTTTTAATTTGGTAATTCCTTGTTTTAGTTTCCTTTTTTTATTTATGTATCTGAAGAATGTCTTATTGCCTTTTTTCACTGACTGAGCTAATTTCTCTTCTGCCTGTGCTTTAGAAGCTCTTATAACTTGTTTGGCCTCTCTCTGCCTAATCTTATAAATTGGCCTGTCATCCATTTCATTGGTATCGATTCTAAAAATTAATCTGGCAAAGCTGTCATGGCTCAGAAATCATGACTTTAGACTGAATACAGACCTGTTGTGAATCTCGGGTCTCAAAAAAGCTGAACCTGTTATCTATAATGTAAAAGGAATTTGTCAGCACTTTTGAGTCCTTAAAGCTGCTGTCAGCACTATAAAGGTGTAACGACCAACAGGTTTATTATTCCTGCTGTGTCGTCTTCTGTCTGTTTGAGGCAGTTGCTATGCAGCTATCTCAAAGCCAGTGTCAGACTGGGGTGCCTAGGGTCCACCAGTATAATTTATTTTGGGGGCCTACTGTACAGATACATTCAAATCTCACACAGCAGCAATATGTTACCAGATGATTAAATATGGGGGTCCCTGCAGCAACTTTGAGAAGCTAGTTCCTGGGGAGAAGAGGACACTGGTAACATTCCTCTAAACCTAGAAGTCATCTCAGCTCTGATCGTGTCTACAATGAAAAACTGGGGTGTTTGTTTATCTATCAAGTTTTCTATATGAATATAGGCTGGTTGAGGTACTGTACATTGTATTTATGTATGTAGTGCAGTAAGTCTACTGCGTTATGTGCCACTTGTGTAGGGGGTAGGAGACTAGGGGCCCAACTTGCTCAGGAGCCCACCAGAGGATTCACCTTTACCCTTGTGGGCCATTCCGAGCCTGCTCATAGCTGATCGTCCTATGGGCCAGCTAATCACTGGTGCAGGCCAGTTTAATTTAGGAGGGAGTTCCTGATTGAATATCCATCTTTTAAATATTTTTGGTCTCTGCTATGATCTTGTCAGTGACGGTATGCTTGGCTCCTTTGTTTCTCTGACAGAGCTTTTGAATCTGCTTGCAAGATTCCAGTTCAGCTCTCCAGTTTGGTATTCTTCTCTAGTTCCTCCTGATGTTCATATTAGGCATATTATTTCAGATGAGGGTTTTCTATAGGGATATCTGCAGGGATGGTGAGGGTCAGGTTTCAGAGCTGTCACTCAGGGCAGGGCAGAGAAGTTGGGAAGCATTCAATGCAGAGAGCCCAGGGCATTTAACATGACAGGACTACCTCCTGAGCACATGTGGTTACAGTGCCAGGGGGATGAAAATTGTGATTTCTCTGTCATGCAACCTGCATAACCATCACTCTAGACAGGGGCAGGCTGGTCATAAGCCCTACAGTGAAATTTACCAATAAGCTGATGTCCAAAGGGCTGCACGAGCCCCTCCAACATATAAATTTACTGTATGGGCTGTTTCACACGAGCGGATGCCATGCGTGGAATCCGCTCCGTGAATGACAGCCAAGACCTGATGCAGACTGCAGAGGCACGGAGCATTAACATGATTGATAATACTCCGTGCCTCTCTGTAACCTCTTTACTACGAAATCACAGTGACAACTTTATCTCACTGTGATTTCGTAGTAAAGAGATGACAGAGAGGCACAGAGCATTATCAATCATGTTAATGCTCCGTGCTTCTGCTGTCTGCATAGGGTCTTGGCTGTCATTCACGGAGCGGATGTCACGCACGGCATCCGCTCATGTGAAACAGCCCTATATCATTTACTTAAAAAATTTAACCACTGTGCAAAGCAACACATCAACTCTAGAGATGAGCGAATTTCTTAAAAGTTCGATTCAGCTGATTCGCCGAATCTCACAAAAAAAAATTGCTTTGTGACTAATTACTTTGTCGTGAAGCGCATTTTTTTGTAAGTAGCAGGTGCAATGACAGGATGCTGCGATAGGGCCGCCCCCCGTCATTGCACCCCTCAGATGCCGCATCTGAGCGTAAAATTAACAGCCGAGATCTTCAAGCAAGATGGCGGAGGCCGGTCCGTCACGAGCAAATGTAGGAGGTAAGTTTGAATTATTTTTTTTTAATGCTATTTCAGGTTAAATCGATTCGCTGACACGAAGCACAATGAAATTCGACTTCTAGGCGAATTAAATTTATCCTGAAATTCTGATTGAATTCCACTTCGTGGGATTCAATTCGCTCATCTCTAATAAACACATGCCATCAATTTCACAGCATGTACTGTTCGTCATTGTGCTGTCAGTATAAGGCTTCATGCACATGGCAGAGCTGTGTGCAGTACACTTAATGGAAGCACGTGGACTCCCTGTGGAGGGCCTATTGTTGTATGGTGCTTTGTGCTTTTGCTAATACTTGGAGAGAATAGCTCCTTACAACATCCAGTAAAGCATGCCATGATTTTTTTTACAATATAACTTAAAATGATTCTGACCGAAAAAACATCTAATATACAGTGAGGAACAGTCACAGCTACATACAGTGAGGAACAGGGGTATTTGAACACCCTGCGATTTTGCAAGTTCTCACACTTAGAAATCATGGAGGGGTCTGAAAATCACATTGTAGGTGAATTCCCACTCTGAGAGACAGAATAAATAAAACATTTCAGGAAATCACATTGTATGATTTTTAAATAATTTATTTGTCTTGCACTGCTGAACATAAGTATTTGAAAACCTGAGAAACAGCAAGAATTCTGGCTCTCAATGATCTGTTACTGTGCCTTTAAAAAGTATACCTCTAATCCACTCATTAATCTAACTTAGTAGCACTTGTCTGAGCTCTTTAAAGACCCCTGTCCACCCCACAGTCAGTCAGACGCCAACTACTACCATGGGCATGGCCAAAGAGCTGACACTAGAGACAAAATTGTGGACCTCCACAAGGCTGGAAAGGGCTACAGGGCAATTGCCAAGCAGCTTGGTGGAAATAGATCAACTGTTGGAGCAATTGTTAGAAAATGGAAGAGGCTAAAGACGACTGTCAGTCTCCCTCGGACAAGATCTCACCTCGTAGGGTATCACTGATAATAAGAAAGGTGAGGAATCAGCCCAGAACCACAAGGGAGGAGCTGGTCATCTATGGATGAAGTGGCTGGGGAGGTAATTTCATGGACGCGCTTTATCGACGATATTTTGTTTATATGGCAGGGGTCACGGGAGTCTTTGAATTTATTTCTGGAGAAACTGAATGAAAACAAGTGTAACATCATCCTAACCAAAACGATAAGTCAAAAGGAAATTGAATTTCTGGATATAAATGTCAAAGTAACAATGACTGGTGACCTAGAAACCTCGGTCCATAGAAAAGCCACTGTTGTCAACTCACTGCTCCATGCCACCTCCTTCCACCCCAAACATCAGAAAAGCTCAATACCCATTGGTCAATTTTTGAGGGCGAAGCGCATCTGTACATCCAGAGAAGATTTTAAAAGGGAATCTGATACCCTGAAAAATCGGTTCACTCAACGGGGTTACAATCAATGTGATATACAGCAAGGCTATATGCGTGCGATCAACACACCGAGGGAGTCTCTACTATCCTCAAAAATTCGGGATGAATCATCAGCACTGTCTACTGTACGGATGATAACCAATTATAACACACAGTGGTATAATATGAGAGGAATTTTTAAGAAATTTTGGCCCATTCTAAAATCAGATGCTGACTTGAAGAAGGTATTAACATCTACCCCCATGTTTGTGGCCAAACTTAGCAGGAATCTTAAGGATATCCTGGTGAGGAGCCATTGTATACCACCAAGATCTGGCTTCATATTTGAGTCCAAGGGCCCTAAATGGGGATCTACACCGTGTGGACACTGTACAACATGTAGGGCCATTGTTAAAACCAACACGTTTGAGGACTCCTCCAATAAAGTGAGTTACAACATTGTACACTTTATTAACTGCAGCACAACAGGTGTTATATATCATGCCACGTGTCCATGTGGCCTGATACATATCGGTATGACGACCCGTGAATTACGGATTCGCATACAGGAACATCAAAAAGACATTCGGGCGGCAGCTAAGATTGGGGACGAGGATAGGGACAAACTTTTAAAGTTGAAACCGATTGCTAACCGGAAACCGAATCCTGTTGGCAGGATTTAAGATTCAGGGGGATAGACAGGATCTCTTTGGGTGCGCAAGGTGGAAATTTGTTCAGACGGTTGGAGCAGATCGAAAGCAAGTGGATTGTAAAATTGAACACGCAAGTGCCACATGGCCTAAATGATAAGATTCCATTTGCTTCATTCTTGTAGGGTGCAGCATCATCCTTGAATTGTGGTATTTTAAACAGTTTAATTAATAAAGATTTATTTAATTTTAGTGATTCTTCAGCCGGAGTATTGTGGTCATGGTTCTTGATAACTACTAATGTGCATCCCTCTCTCTTTTTTTTTTTTTTTTTTTTATATAAAGGATATATATTTAGTTTGGCTATGGAACATGAATATTGGAAGTCCATTCTCCCCATGATACTATCATCATTATCGGCCCTGTATGGGATTCGTGATGGACACAACAGTATTAATTAATTTATATAATCACATATTTTTTGTACACTTGATATACATTTTATTTGTTATTTGATATCACCAATTTATGAATTTTTGATGTGTCGTTGGGAGTACATAATATGGGAGGAGGGATGTATGAGTTGGCTCTCCAGGACATATAGTCTAAATCCCATAAAACCTATTATTTCTCTTTCTTCGTTTGTCCCTATTTGTGTATTTTTCTCTAGTCGCATATCCAAATTGTGCTCTAATATTTAATTATTACTATATGTTTAGCATTAATGGCACACTATTTGATGGAGGTGTGCGTTCACTGTATATTATGCACTGTCACTTTAAGAAAAAATTCTTTCAGCGCAATCTTACATTGCACAATATATATCACAATATTATATGTACACATGTGATTATCTGCAGATTTTTATGGCTATTTGAGGATTTTTATGCAATTTTATATATAACACCAAAAATCTGTGTGGTCTCTAATGGCTGTTATATTCACAAATTGTATTTGTTGATGTCTTGTGGAGAAACATGCTGAATCCTATGTATATCTTTATATAATGATCTTGTGGAGAAACATGTTGAATTCTATATATATCTCTTTGTAATGATCTTGTAATTTACTTTGGGTCTTCATATGATGTATATAAATGACGGGGATCTATACCGCATAGATGGGCTATGTGACATCCACTCCCTTACCCAAGATGGGGCTCGCAGAGCGCACGTCCTTCCGCGCAGCCGCTTACGTGGTCGGGGCTCTGACGTGAGGCGCTATGTGCTCCAAGGAGCGCGGGCGTCTTGCGTCATCGCCGCGACCACGTACGCATGCACCGGCGGTGCGCGAAGAGTCGCGCGCCACATATACAGCGATGCCAACTACTTAATTCAATACAGGTGAGAATGTGTCACCCGGCCCACTATTAGTTTAGTTATCATGTATTAGTTCAATACAAAACACTCCGCCTACTCCCTTGGCCATATATACCCGGCTACCTAATTGATATCATAACCCCTTGAAAAAGCTGACGGCGAAACGCGCGTCGGGGCACGGTCTGACGGTGGTGTGGTAAATTCCTGGGTCAGTATGCAATGTTTTATGCTAACTATATGATATTGATGTATGGCATGGTGCTTTGTAATGTCCATGAGATCTAGGTGTCGGAAGTCTGACTTTGTGACCCCCGTATAGTGTGGACAGGACAGCACCCTTTTTATGCACTGACTATAGTATCCTATATGTATTTTTGCACTTGCACTTTATATGTATGAATTGAATTTACCATACACCTAAAGCCTGAGAAAGATTTTAAATGTTCTTAACCTATGTAAGGCCAGATTTTGTAACTCCAGAAGTATTTAATAAAATTGAAGATTATTTAAAATATATCTAGTGGTGGAGTTATGATTTGTGATTAGTTTTGATCTATATATTCAAGTATTGGTTCCAATAATAGTGATATTGGGTCATTGATATAGTAAGTAAAAGGGAAACATTTATTGGTTGCTAATGACATGAAGAGAGCTGAGACCACAATTTCAAAGGTCACTGTCGGTAGAACACTACGCCGTCATGGTTTCAAATCATGCATTGCACGGAAGGTTTCCCTGCTCAAGTCATCACATGTCCAGGCCCGTCTGAAGTTTGCCAATGACCATCTGGATGATCCTGAGGAGGCATGAGAGAAAGTCATGTGGTCAGATGAAACCAAAGTAGAAATTTTGGTCTAAACTTCACTCGTGTCTGGAGGAAAAAGAAGGATGAGTTGCATCCCAAGAATACCATCCCTACTGATTTTGTCAGGTGTTCAAATACTTATGTTCAGCAATGCAAGATGTAAAAATCATACAATGTGATTTCCTTTTTTTATTTTTTTATTCTGTCTCTCAGAGTGGGAATGCACCTCCAATGTGAATTTCAGACCACTTCATGATTTCTAAGTGGGAGAACTTGCAAAATCGCAGGGTGTTCAAATACTTCTGTTCCTCACTCCATGTATGTCCGCTAATGGAATCCGCACCGTTGCATTTACAATGTTGAAATTTGGCACACAGGTACATCAGGTGTTCGGGAAGGGTTTAGACTGGGTCTCAGCTCTTTAGCACATACAGTTTCTGAGATATTCCCAAAAAATGCATTAGCCAATAGAAGCCTGGTCACATTACCCTTATCGGCCAATACATACACACAGTTTTACACCAGGTTTCCATAACAACCCAGCCATTTTTCTTCACTGCTGTAGGTCAGCTTTAAAGGGGCAGGGCAGTGTGGATGACACTGTTAAGGGAGCAGAGTGCTGTGGAGGTCACAGTTAAAGGGGTTGTCCAGGTTTAGAGCTGAACCCGGACATATCCCCATTTTCACTCAGGCAGCCCCCCTGACTTAAGCATCGGCACTGATGGGTGGGCTTTAGTGCTGCCCTAGCCTGTAAAACAGCTAGGGCAGTGCTAAAGCCCGCCCATCAGAGCCGGTGACGTCTCCGAACACACTGCCAGGCGGAGGCTTCCGCCTGACAGTGTGTTATTGTAAATAAAAAAGCCCTGCGCAGGGCAAAGGAGAGCATCTGAGGTGAAATTATGGGTATGTCCGGGTTCAGCTCTGAACACGGACAACCCCTTTAAGGGGGCAAAAGACTGACTTAAAAACCTGGCCCCCAGGTCTAGCTATGCTATGCCCCCAATCCAGTTAGGTCACACCCCCTCCCACTCAGCAGTCAATTGGGATTGCAGTGTCCCACTATGTGCTATATGTGGGCACTTTAAATTTTTGCTGCTGTCATCTTTAACGTATTGTATTTCCTAATCTCAGGCTGACATTGTCCTTACATCTATTCGCCCCTAGGTGGTGCTGGCGCCACATAATATATATAGCTTGGGCTTTGCTACAGGAAGTTAGTGTTGAGAGAGGAGAAGGAAGTTAATGGAGGAGGTGAACAGCAAAAGTCCAAGCTGTAGCTGTCTTTCCTTACTCTGGGCCCTGATCAAGCCTGGAGAGGACAGACCAGGTAGTCACAGCAGCGCAGCACAGACAAGTGAGTCTATGTACTAATATAAAGCAAGTCTAGTGAAGATTAGAGCCAAGTCTAGCCAAGGGACTTTTCAAGCACTAGTGACCAGGAGGAACTTAAAGGTACCTGGTCACAACTGGATGATTAGTGCGCAGAATTATCCTTTTCTACTAAATGCCTTCTGAGACATAGTGGACCTGGATATTTCAGGAGAGCATCCTGCTTGGAATAATGTTGCCTGCCACGAGGGAGAACAGCCTTATTGGATTGCTCAACATAAGTTGGAAATCATTATATTCAGTACCTGAGTGCTAAAAACTATTTTAGAAAGAATTGTCATTCTGCCTGTTAAAGCTAAAGTCTAAAGAGAACTCCTCAACTGACAACTGCCAAACCTGTTATAAGGAATTCCAGTTAAACCAACATCTGGATTATTGCTTTATTGATGAACTATAAGAACTGCCCTGAGATGATTGATTCAGTAAATGTTCAACTGTTTCCTACTATAACTGACTCCTCATCCTTTCTACTACTCTTAACATTTTCACCTTACGGTGCTGGCGTCACGAACACAGGGGCCCAGCCACCAAAGCACCTTAAACACCTATACCATCAAGGGCACCTCAACTTCCATCTGGCTGGTGTTCCTTGCAATAGAGAATGCCCTGGAGGATTTAGTGCTGTCCTTCCCTCCACTGCACTGCCTGCCCAGTGAGGCTCTGCTAACCGTGAGTAAATGAACTACTACCCCAATCAGCCCATCGTAACTCATGTGTTGCCCCTGCGGACCCGGTCGCCGCAGGATTGAAAACATGAAGGTAAAAATCAACTTCTGTCAGCTGCAGGGGTGGAAGGGAGGGTGACTTTCTGCCTGCAGCTCATATTCAGACAGCACAGTGTTGCTGTCTAAAAGTGAGCTGTTCGAAAGGACATCCCTGTGTCTGTCCAGACCCTGTGCCAGACGGAGGACAGGAAGTCTGAAAGCCAGACTGTCCGGCCTAAAATCAGACCTCTGGCCACCCGAGGGGCAGGCTGCTGTGGAGGTCACAGTTAAGGGGATGGTCCGCTATGGAGGTCAGTATTAAAGGGTTTCTGTCACCAGAATTAACCCTATTAAACTAGCTGACATTAGCACATCGCTAATTTCGGCTAGTTTAATAGGGTTCATTCTGGTGACAGAAACCCTTTAAGGGGCAGATTGCTGTAGAGGCCACTGTTAAGGGGACGGGGTGTTGTGAAAATCACTGTTGAGATGGGGTACTGTGGAGGTCACTAATAAAGGGACGGCCGTTGTGGAGGTCACTGTTAAAGGGGTGGGCTGCTGTGGAGGTCACTGTTAAGGGGGTGGAATGCTGTGGAGGTCACTGTTAAAGGGGAGGGCGCTGTGGAGGTCTTGGTTAAGGGGGCAGGGAACGGTGGAGGTCACAGTTCAGGGGACCGTCCGCTATGGAGGTCAGTGTTACACTGTTAACGAGTCTGGGTACTGTGGTGGTCACTAGAAAAGGAGCGGCCGCTGTGGAGATCACTGTTAAAGGGGAGGGTGCTGTATATGTTACTGTTAAGGGGACAGACCGCTGTGGAGGTCACTGTTAAAGGGGCGGGGTACTGTAGATGTCACTGTTATAGTGGATACTGTCGATATCTTTTAATAACACCCAACAACATTAAATGAAATAGATTAAATATACCCGTGCGAAGATGTGTCCTTCTGCTAGTCTGTAATAAAGCAGAGACATTCTTCTATGGGTTCTGGATTAGAGCTCCATTCAAATCGAAGGATGTACAGAGCCGTAATACAGCCATGTGCATGAAGCCTAACACTGACTACGCAGAATATGGCTCTCAGTAGAATTATCTTCTTGGATCTGGGTATAGTCATATACAAAACACTGTTGCTTAAAGGTTTTTTTTATAAAACAATTTGTTTCTTTTGACCTTTTATTTTGGCATTTTACATTATACATTTTAAAAAAATGTATGCCATAGCAGAGCCAGAAAATCATCTACAAGTTGGCTGTCATTCCAAAAAGCAATGCTTCTGCATGTTAGTAGGCACCTGTTGTAAGTATAAGTGTTACGGATCAGCAAGTGTGGACCCACCGAGCCAATGAACCAGTTTGGCTTTGGGCTAAACCCTAATTGCGTTATTCCAGCACTCCCCTGGTATTTATCCTTTAACCTCTGTATGGGGATCTGGCCTTCACTGCAGGGAAGCAACCAGGCCACCACCTCCTGGGATAATCCTGGTGTAGTTGGCAGCTGACCCACAGGATACAGAAAAAACAAACAAACAGCACACTTGAAGCACAGATGGTTGGAAACCCTTAGCAAGAACATAGACAATTCAGATTGACAGAGTTAAACATAGACAGAACTAAAACTGAAACTGGAGGTGCTGGAACACACAGGCAGGGCAGGTACAAGCTGGAGCATAGACAGGAACACAGGAAAAAGTCATGTGGGTATCATGACCACAGGGGAGAGCAGGGCAGTGGTGGACATAGCTGGCCTAACAATAACCAGTTCATGAAAGGCCAAATCGGTCGTTATGGGGGAGATTTTTTTAGCAATTTTTTTCATTGAAAAGCGTATCCCTCTGTCAGCACTTTACATGCGGCGAGCGCCATTGCACGCGGCATGTAAAGTGTTAAACAGCCCGGATCGGCACTCCTGCTGGTCCGGGCTGTTAGAGCAGGGCCGCGGCTCTCTTATGAGCGGGTCCCGCTCCTCGCTGCATGTAAGAAAGTGCCGCCCCAGCCTTAGGTTCCTTAGTGACTGCCATAAAAAGGCATATGGGTGGTCATTAATGGGTTAAAGAAACTCCCCAGTTTATTATTAGAGACACGATCAGACCTGAGATGACTTCTAGGTATAGGCGAAAGCTAGCCAGAATCCCTTTTCCGCAGGACCAACCTTCTCAAAGTTGCTGCAGAGATCCCCATATTCAATCATCTGGTAGATATCTTGCTCCTGTGTTAGTAAGCAATATATGAATGTATCCGTACAGTGGCCCCCCAAAATAAATTTTACTGGTGGGCCCTAGGCACCCCAGTCTGACACTGGCTACATACTCTGCCAATTAGAATATGGGCACCATATCAAGGCTTTAGGCATTATGAAACTAACAGAAATAGCGTGGTGTTCAACAGGCAGGAAATGCACAAACCCATATACAGGGGAGCAAATCCTGCACTTGTGGCCCGTTGCTAATGGCGATCCCCAGCAAAAATGCATACAGTGGAGGATGCCCGCGGCGGACCACAAGTACCACAATAGACATCCTACACAAGATAGAAATTGTGTGGATGTGATAAACAGTATAACAATCTAACAACAAGAACAGGTGCACTCTGCGATCTTACTAAGCCCTCAAACTGGTGCAGACTCCTCCCTCCTCCCATTGCTGACATGGTAGATGCTGGAGTTAACTGGTGAGTGGTCTGTGAGTCGGTCCTTACACTCCTGTAATTCGCCCACTGGCCCCTGGTATTGCCCATACGGCTCAGGTAGGTGAGTGTTAGGACCCGAGCAAATTGAGAAACCTTGGCGCGGTGCTCGGGCTCAGACATGTCCTCATGTAGGACATGTTGGCTAATCTCTCCATTTTAACACCAGTTTGAGGGCTTAGTAAGATCGTCCTTGTTATTAGATTTTTAGGCATTATGAAGACCATTTCTTCCATTATAAACAAATTAAAATCAACCTGAATTTTCTAAAAAGGTTAGATTCTGACAAATTTCTTAAAAATTGCATCAGCCATTTTCAGATCAGAAGACAGGTGTTACTCTGGAGACCCGTGTCCCACTCCCCCACCATCCCAGGCAGGTGAGGGCGTCGTTCCACTCACTCTGTGTATTGGGGCTAGTATTCAGTGAAACTTCTCTGTAGTACTGCAAAGGTTAACTTTCCCTCTTGCTTTCTGTTCAGCTGTTAACTAATGTGCTGCTCAACCCTCTTATTTGTTCTGGGCTATTTATTCCAGCCAGGGGAGCACCCAGGAATTTTATCTAGGGGGGGTCCGAAAGGCAAAAAAATGTGGCATGTGTAGTGTGCTGTGCTAATTCAATTTTTCAAAGCCCCCTTTATATTTAAAACTTCAGGGACGGGGGGTGTAGCGTGTTGCGCTGATTCTTTTACTTGGCGATTCTAAAAGCTCTGCAGGAAAAGAACAATGCGGCGCGCGTCATTTTTTGGCCCCGCCCATTATTAAAAGCCCCTCCTAATTATAATAGGCCACTCCCAACAAACACTGTACAGCTGACATTCTATAGTTGCGGCCTGTCTCTACACATCATACTGAGAGAGGGGGGGTCTGTCCTGGCTGCACTGCCTGCTTCACATCATACAATAGACAGCCGGCTGCAGCCAGGAAGCTCCTCCTCCGCTCTCCTCCCTCCCCCGATCCTGCTCAAGGCCTGTGGTTCCCCCCACCATCTGCCTGCTGCCCCCTTTGGCTGTCCTCACCCAGCTCTGAATCCTCCTTCTGCAAATGGCAAGGGAGGAGCCAGAGCATCTTCTCTCCTACATAGCGCCCCCTACCTCTTCCATCCAGTGATGTCACCTTTGTTGTAGACGTTCTCTTTCCTCATCTTCTCCACTCAGACCAGACCGCCATGATGATTTTTCAGCCATCTCTGCAGAGATTAACAAACGGACATTAGTTTCCCACATTTCCATCATCTTCACATATTCTGAACCCCCTTTCCTGCCACCCCCAATACTGTGCCCGCTGTGCCCCCAATACTATACTGCTGAAACAGTCCCCCTGGAAATACTACTACCACACAGATAGTGCCCGCTGTGCCCCCAATACTATACTGCAGAAACAGTCCCCCTGGAAATACTGCTACCACACAGATAGTGCCCCAATACTGTGCCCGCTGTGCCCCCAATACTATACTGCAGAAACAGATAGTGCCCCCTTCAACAATTATTGGCACACAGTGCTCTAAAAAAATAACTGCGCCCAGACACTAATAGTATAAAGATAATGTCCCCCAAAAATTATTGTACCCCCGCTTAGTACCCGCTGTTGAGCTAATGTCCCCATAATGTATGCCAGTATAAAATACCCCTATATAGTGCCCCAGTAAATGCCCTCATAGTGCTCCTCTCCCCTTCCTCATAGTGTCGCCCATAATATGCCAGTAAAAAATGCCCCTTCTAAGTGCCACCATGTGCCCCAATAGTGCTCCTTTCCCCCATAGTGCCTACCATAATGTGCCAGTAAAAAAAATGCCCCCTTAGTGCCACCAGATGCAATAATGCCCCCATAATGTGCTAATAAGAATAAAGAACCCTTTAGAGACCCCACTTCCCCTTAGTGCCCCCAAATAATGCCCCTATAGTGCCAACAGATGCCCCATAGTGCCATTCTCCCCTATAGTGCCCCCCATAATGTGTAAAAAAAAAAGCCCCTTTAGAGCCCCCATAGTGCTCCTCTCCCCCATGGTGCCCCCCAAATAATGCCCCCATAGTGCCGTTCTCCCCTTTAGTGCCCCATAGTGCCGTTCTCCCCTTTAGTGCCCCCCATAGTGCCGTTCTCCCCTTTACTGCCCCCCATATTGCGGTTCTCCCCTTTACTGCCCCCATAGTGCCGTTCTCCCCTTTACTGCCCCCCATAGTGCCGTTCTCCCCTTTACTGCCCCCCATAGTGCCGTTCTCCCCTTTACTGCCCCATAGTGCAGTTCTCCCCTTTAGTGCCCCCATAGTGCCATTCTCCCCTATAGTGCCCCCCATAATGTGTAAAAAAAAAAAGCCCCTTTAGAGCCCCCATAGTGCTCCTCTCCCCCATGGTGCCCCCCAAATAATGCCCCCATAGTGCCGTTCTCCCCTTTAGTGCCCCCATAGTGCCGTTCTCCCCTTTAGTGCCCCCCATAGTGCCGTTCTCCCCTTTACTGCCCCCATAGTGCCGTTCTCCCCTTTACTGCCCCCATAGTGCCGTTCTCCCCTTTACTGCCCCCCATAGTGCCGTTCTCCCCTTTACTGCCCCCCATAGTGCCGTTCTCCCCTTTACTGCCCCCATAGTGCAGTTCTCCCCTTTAGTGCCCCCATAGTGCCGTTCTCCCCTTTAGTGCCCCCATAGTGCCGTTCTCCCCTTTAGTGCACCCATAGTGCAGTTCTCCCCTTTTTTTGTGCCCCCATAGTGCAGTTCTCCCCTTTTTTTGTGCCCCCATAGTGCAGTTCTCCCCTTTTTTTGTGCCCCCATAGTGCTGTTCTCCCCTTTTTTTGTGCCCCCATAGTGCAGTTCTCCCCTTTTTTGTGCCCCCATAGTGCAGTTCTCCCCTTTTTTTTGTGCCCCCATAGTGCAGTTCTCCCCTTTTTTTGTGCCCCCATAGTGCAGTTCTCCCCTTTTATAGTGCCCCCCATAGTGCAGTTCTCCCCTTTTTTAGTGCCCCCATAGTGCCAGCTCCCCCCCTCAAAAATAAATAAATAAATAAATACACCGATACTTACCAGCAGCGATGCGATGCAGCCTCTTCCGGCCCGTGTCCCTGCAGTGTGCTGCCCGGCTCAGGCTGCGCGATGATGACGTCATCGCGCCGCCAGAGCCGGCCTCTGATAGGCTGCAGGCATTAGTGCCTGCGGCCTATCAGAAGAACAGGGGAGGGACACACCTCTCCCTCCCCTGCCGCAGCACAGATATGGAGATGAGCGCTTCCACAATGGAAGCGCTCATCGCCTACTGCCCCCAGTGCCCCCCCCGCCGCCGCCGCTGCGGCTACAATTACATCCAGGGCCGCGCCGCCTGTGGTGATCGGCGGTGCGGCCTGGTTGTTCTAGGGGGGGTCCAGACCCGCTAGACCCCCCTGTAGGTGCGCCACTGATTCCAGCCCTTTGCCTGAGCTTTAGGTTCCTAGCTTGTTAGTGTTCCAGTGAAAGTGTACTTATGTGTTTGTCATCCCATGTACTTTACCTCTGCCTGTTCATGTACTATGATCATTTGCTGCCTGCCTAAATTAACTCCTTAACGATCCAGAACGAGAATGCTCGTCCTCAATCGCCAGCAGACCGTGGCATATGGGAGGTTTGCGCTCCCTCACCTCATACATCGGATCCCCGCGCTGCTGTGGCGGGGACTTGATGGTTGCCATGGCAGCCCCAAGCCATTCCAAGGCTTGTGGCCTGTCATGTACAGAAGCTTAAGAGGCCCAGTGTAAGACACTAACAGATACAGATGTATTGTGATGTATTGAAACAAGGATCAGACTCTGTCCCATAGTGGGACAAAAAATAAAGTGAAAAAAAGTTAATAAAATAAAAGTTTTACAAAAAAAAATAAAAGTTTCAAGTAAAAAAAGAAAGCGTCCTTTTTCCCCAAAAAAGTAAAAAAAATTGGGAAAAGACATATAGACATATTAAGTATAGTCGCGTCCGTATCGACCATCTCTATAAACATATCACATGACCTAACCCCTCAGATGAACACCGTAAAAAATACTAAATAAAAGCTGTGCTAAATAAAATAAAAAATTGTCACCTTACATCACAAAAAGGCAAGCGATCAAAAAGGCGTACGCCCACCAAAATAGTACCAATCTAACCATCACCTCATCCCACAAAAAATGAGACCCTACCTGAGACAATCGCCCAAAAAATCAAAAAAACTATGGCTCAGAATATGGGGACACTAAAACATCATTTTTTTTTTTGTTTAAAAAATTATATTATTGTGTAAAACTTACATATAGACATATTGGGTATAGTCGCGTCCGTATCGACTGGCTCTATAAAAATATCACAGGTGAACACCGTAAAAATAAAAAAATTAAAACTGTGCTAAATAAACCATTTTTTGTCACCTTACATCACAAAAAGTGTAATAGCAAGCAATCAAAAGGTCATATGCACCCCAAAATTGTGCCAATCAAACCGTCATCTCACCCCACAAAAAATTAGACCCTACCTAAGATAATTGCCCAAAAACTGAAAAAACTATGGCTCTCAGACTATGGAGACACTAAAACATGATTTTTTTTTGTTTGAAAAATGAAATCATTGTGTAAAACTTACATAAATAAAAGAATTGTATACATATTAGGTATCGCCACGCCCGTGACAACCTGCTCTATAAAAATACCACATGATATAACCTGTCAGATGAATGTTGTAAATAACAAAAAGAAAACTGTGCCAAAAAAGCTATTTCTTGTTACCTTGTTTCAAAAATGATATTATTGTGTAAAACTTACATAAAAAAAAAGTATACATATTAGGTATCGCCGCATCCGTATCGACTGGCTCTATAAAAATATCACATGACCTAACCCCTCAGATGAACACCTAAAAAAATAAAAACTGTACTAAATAAATAATTTTTGGTCACCTTACATCACAAAGTGTAATAGCAAGTGATTAAAAAGTCATATGCACCCCAAAATAGTGCCAATTAAACCGTCACCTCATCACGCAAAAATCATACCCCACCCAAGATAAACTATGGCTCTTAGGGCTGTTTCACACAAGCGAGTCCATTGCGGGAATCACGCTCCGTTTGTGGGTGCGATCCTCCGCTCTGGACTTGCAGGGGGATCGCACGGCATTATCATGATTTATAATGCTGTGTGCCACTGCTTGACCTTATTTCTACAGAATCATACTGACAGCTTTATGACCACTATGATGAAAAAAGGCCATGCAGAGACACATAACATTATAAATCATGATAATGCTGTGTGCTCCTCCTGCAAGTCCAGAGTGGAGGATCACACTCACACACGGAGCGTGATTCCCGCAATGGACTCACTCGTGTGAAACAGCCCTTAGACCAGGGGTGCACAACGTTTCCTGGGAGCCACATTGCCAGACTAAACCAATGACGAGGGCCGAAATTAAAATTTAAAGGTGTATTAACAACTGAAATATTGTACTTATGGCATATTGAACACACATTATATACCATTAATGTCTAGTTACACTTCCAGGACTCCCCTCTATTGGGGAATACATATGAGCAGCCACAAGACATAGGCATACATGTCTGTTACCAGATGGTTGGGGGCCGCACAGAATGGTATCAAGGGCCGCATGTGGCCCCCGGGCTGCAGGTTGTGAGCCCCTGCCTTAGACTATGGAAACACTAAAACATTATTTTTTTTTGTTTAAAAAATGAAATCATTGTGTAAAACTTACATAAATAAAAAAAAAGTATACATATTAGATATCGCCGCGTCCATATCGACCGGCTCTATAAAAATATCACATGACCTAATCCCTCAGATAAACACCGTAAAAAAATTAAAATAAAAACGGTGTAAAAAAAGCCATTTTTTGTCATCTTACATCACAAAAAGTGTAATAGCAAGCGATCAAAAAGTCATATGCACCCCAAAATAGTGCCAATCAAACCGTCATCTCACCCCACAAAAAATTAGACCCTACCTAAGATAATTGCCCAAAAACTGAAAAAACTATGGCTCTCAGACTATGGAGACACTAAAACATGATTTTTTTTGTTTGAAAAATGAAATCATTGTGTAAAACTTACATAAATAAAAGGATTGTATACATATTAGGTATCGCCACGCCCGTGACAACCTGCTCTATAAAAATACCACATGATATAACCTGTCAGATGAATGTTGTAAATAACAAAAAGAAAACTGTGCCAAAAAAGCTATTTCTTGTTACCTTGCCTCACAAAAAGTGTAATATAGAGCAACCAAAAATCATATGTACCCTAAACTAGTACCAACAAAACTTTCACCCTATCCCGTAGTTTCTAAAATGGGGTCACTTTTTTGGAGTTTCTACTCTAGGGGTGCATCAGGGGGGGCTTCAAATGGGACATGGTGTAAAAAAAAAGTCTAGCAAAATCTGCCTTCAAAAAAACGTATGGCATTCCTTTCCTTCTGCGCCCTGCCGTGGGCCCGTACAGTAGTTTACGACCACATATGGGATGTTTCTGTAAACTACAGAATCAGGGCCATAAATAATTAGTTTTGTTTGGCTGTTAACCGTTGCTTTGTAACTGGAAAAAAAAATATTAAAATGGAAAATCTGCCAAAAAAGTGACATTTTGAAATTGTATCTCTATTTTCCATTAATTCTTGTGGAACACCTAAAGGGCTAACAATGTTTGTAAAATCAGTTTTGAATACCTTGAGGGGTGTAGTTTCTAGAATGGGGTCATTTTTTGGTGGTTTCTATCATGTAAGCTTCACAAAGTGACTTCAGATCTGAACTGGTCCTTAAAAAGTTGGTTTTTGAAAATTTCAGAGAAATTTCGAGATTTACTTCTAAACTTCTAAGCCTTGTAACGTCCCCCAAAAATAAAATGTAATTCCCAAAATGATCCTAACATGAAGAAGACATACCATTGTCTGATAGGTGCGGGTCCCACCTCTGGGACCCGCACTTACAAGGAGAACAGAGCAGAGAAAGTTGAGGAGGGCACACTGCGCATACGCAGCCATCCTCCATTCATTTCTATGGAGCTGCCGAAAATAGCCGAGCGCTGGCTCGGCTATTTCCGTCGGCCCCATAGAAATTAATAGGAGCAGTGGCCGCGCATGCGCGGTGCGCTCCCATTCACTTCAATGGGAGAGGCGGGGAGCTGCGCCTGATGTTGGACGGACCGCGGGTTTCCCTCCAGCCAGAACTCTCCCGGCTCCGTTCTCCTTGTAGGTGCGGGTCCCAGAGGTGGGACCCGCACCTAGCAGACAATAGGGGCATATCCTAGTGATATGCCCCCATTGCATAAGATGGGATAATCTCTTTAACTCAAATTTCTTAACTCATCATGTTATCTTGAAACAAAAACCATTGAAAAGCAATTGAAGGTGTTTGCTTAAAGGGGTTGTCCGAGTTATGAAAAAACCAAATTACGTACCGGTAATTCCCTTTTCATGAATCCTCCATGACGGCATACCATGAGAGATGACCCGCCTCCAACCAGGTAGGGACAGGAAGTATAAGTTTGACTCTCCTCCGGCTCCTCCTCAGTGTCTTTCTGGATCGACAGCCTAGAGAGTGTTCTTTCGAATCTTTTTTTTTTTTTTTTTTTTTTGCACACCATCACACACACCATCACCTATGTGTAGGCCTATCATAATCTTATGAACGTATATATTTACATATATCCTTTTTTTTTTTTTTTTTTTTTAGGGTGGGAAACCCCTATGCCGTCATGGAGGATTCATGAAAAGGGAATTACCGGTACGTAATTTGGTTTTTCCCTTTCATCCTCCATGACGGCATACCATGAGATATAACATATTAACAATTTTAGGGGGGGATTATAGCTTGAAGGACTTTCCTCCCAAAGGCTAGATCCTGACCTGCCTTAACATGGATTCTGTAATGTTTAATAAAAGTATTAGGGCTAGACCAGGTGGCTGCCCTACAAATTTGCTCTAATGAAGCGTTTGCCCTCTCTGCCCAAGAGGCCGAAACCGATCTCGTAGAATGAGCTGTAAAGGCTTCAGGAGGTGATTTCCCTAGCGCTTTATATGAATCTGAGATCGCCGTCTTAATCCATCTTGAAATGGTATTTTTTGTCGCTCTCTGCCCTTTGTTTAAGCCAAGAAACTGAACAAACAAGGAATCCGTCTTTCTGAAAACCTTCGTGGCCTCTAAATATATAAGCACTGCTCTCCGCACGTCCAACTTATGAAACCTCTCCTCCCCTTCTGTTTTCGGGTCGTCGCAAAACGAGGGAACCAATATCTCTTCTTGCCTGTGAAAATTAGACACAACTTTGGGAAGGAAGGAGTTGTCTAACTTAAACGTAATTCTATCTGCAGAGATAACACAGAAAGGTTCATTAATTTTCAGGGCCTGGATTTCACTAACCCTGCGGGCTGATGTAATTGCTACTAAGAACAGGGTTTTAAGTGTTATATATTTTATAGAGACAGATGATAAAGGTTCAAAGGGGCTTTCTGTTAAACCTGATAGAACTAAATTAAGATCCCATGGTGGAGTCATAGCTTTCAATGAAGGTCTCAGTCTATCTGCCCCTTTAAGGAATCTGACAACCCAAGAATGATTTGCAATTTTTTCATCAAAAACTGCACTAAGGGCTGATACGTGAACCCTCAAAGTATTGGGACGAAGACCTTTCTCCAGCCCAGACTGTAAGAAACCTAGAATTGAAAGGACCGAAATTTTTTCAGGGGATACTTTTTCTTTTACACACCAGGTATTAAAGGTTCTCCAAACCTTATTATAGATCTTAGAGGTTGTCTCCTTTCTACTGGCCGACATAGCATTGATGACGGGATCTGTCAGGCCTTTAGCTTTTAAGATCAACCTTTCAGGTTCCAAGCTGCCAAATGCAGCTTTTCCACCTCGGGATGGAGAAGGGGACCCTGCGACAACAAATCCTGATCCCAAGGAAGGATCCATGGACTTTGGATTGACATGATCTTCAAAAGAGGAAACCATGATTTTTTGGGCCATAAGGGAGCTATCAAAATAACATGGGCTTTGTCTTGCCTTATTTTCTTTATCACCCGAGACATTAGTTGTAGGGGGGGAAGGCATAAGCTAGATGGAACCTCCATTTTATTGAAAAGGCATCTATGCCTTCGCTTTTGTCTCTTGGATTGAGGGAGAAGAAGCGGTCTACTTTTGCGTTTGTGGCTGAAGCAAAGAGGTCTATTTGGGGAACTCCCCACTTTTGGGTTATTTGGAGAAAAACTTCTTCCTTCAGACTCCACTCTGTTTGATATATCTTGACCCTGCTTAGGAAGTCTGCTTTCACATTTAGGCTTCCTTTTAAATGGACCGCTGAAAGGGATCTTATATTCCCTTCTGCCCAGGAAAAAATATTTTCTGTTATTTGACTCAGACATAGGCTTCTTGTTCCGCCTTGATGGTTTAAGTACGCTACCACTGTGGTGTTGTCTGATCTTATTTGGACATCCTTTCCCTCTATGTCTTGACTCGCCACTTTTATGGCCTCCCAAACTGCCATCAATTCTTTTTGGTTTGAGGACCAAGTTTTCTGGTGGTTTACCCAGGCCCCCTGGAAATAGTGATGAGAGTAATGCGCTCCCCACCCCCAAGGACTTGCATCTGTAGTGATGAAAACCTGCTCCTCCGTATTCCACGGAATTCCCTGGCGTAGGTGGCTTACTTGCTTCCACCACTGAAGACTCTGATTCACCGAAACAGGAACCAGAACTGTCTGTTCCAGAGAGCCCTGGCTTCTGTCCCAGCAGGCCAGCGTCCACTGCTGTAGAATTCGAGAGTGGAACTGAGCCCACTTTACTGCAGGGATGCAAGAAGTCAGGGTCCCTTGTAGTCTCATGGCTTCTCGTATCGAACAGGATGGATGACTCTGAAACCGTGAGACCTTTTCTACCACTCCAGAGACTTTTTGTTCTGTAAGAGACGTTTTCTGACGAGTGGTGTCCAGGGAGAGACCCAAGAAAACTATTTCCTGGGACGGGACTGGCTTTGATTTTTCCCAATTTATTAGCCATCCCGCCAGATACAGCGTCTGGCAGGTCACAAAGAGATTGTTCTCTAGTGACTGTTTTGACTCGCCTACTATCAGTAGGTCGTCTAAATACGGAATGATCAAGATATTCCTCCTTCTCAGGTGGGCCACTAGTTCCAGCATCACCTTTGTGAAGACCCTGGGGGCCGAGGTTATCCCAAAGGGTAATACCTGGAATTGAAAATGGAACAGAACTTTCCCCAAATAAACCGCTATCCGCAGGAACTTTTGGGACTGTTTGCATACCGGAATGTGGTAGTATGCGTCTCTTAAGTCTAGGGAGGCTAAAAAGTCCCCCTTTTTCAGCAGATTCACGGTTGATCTTATTGTCTCCATTTTGAATTTGTTGTACTGTATGAATTTGTTTAAATTTTTTAGGTTTATTATTAACCGAAATTTCCCGTCTGGTTTTTTTACTAGAAAAACGATTGAATAATATCCCTGACCTTTTTGAGAATAGGGAACCGGAATTATGGCCCTTTGAGCCAGAAGCTTCCGAATCCCTTCCTCCAGATTTGTTTGGAGAACAGTTGTCTTTTGAATGGGAGTTACCCTGAAAATATTTGAGGGAGGAGGAAGACGGAAAACTATTTTGTAGCCTTCTGAGATCGTATTTAAGACCCAAGGGTTTGTTGTAATTTTTTCCCAGTAGTCTAAAAAACAACTTAGTCTCCCTCCTACCTGAGCACTGGCGTCATTGCTTTGACGGTTCCGTATTCTTTGAAGAAAACAGGTACCCTCTACTCTTCTGGTTTCTTCCCCTTGACCAGCCTGAGTCCCTGTTTGTTTTCTTTGCTTGAAAGGGGGTCCCTTTTTTAACTCTCCGAAAGGGAAATTTCCTCTTCCCGGAATCTCTGGGAAAGGTCTTCTTAGAATCGGAAGCCTTTTCTAGGATGGACTCTAAATCCTCTCCAAACAATAGATTACCATGAAAGGGTAAGGTACATAATTTTAATTTTGAACTGACCTCACCTGACCAGGATTTTAACCAGAGGGACCTTCTTGCCACGACCGCTAACCCAGATGCCTTAGCAGCTATCCTGACAGATTCCGCAGTGGCATCAGATAGGAAATCCACCGCTTTGATTAGGAGCGGAAAGGAATCTTTAAGATCACCGTATGTACTACCGCCTTTCAGTAGGGATTCTAACTGTGTGAGCCATTTTTTTAATGATCTGGATACTGAGGTTGCCGCTAGGTTTGGTTTGAACAGGGCAGCACAAGCTTCCCATGTTTTTTTAAGAGTCTGATCTGTCTTTTTATCCATGGGGTCCCTTAATGACCCCATGTCTTCAAATGGTAAGGCGTTAGGACCCTTCACTAATTTAGACAGAGAAACATCTATCTTAGGGCAGGTGGTTAACAAGGCTTCGTCTTCGCTAGAAAAGGGGAGACGTCGCCTTATTGTCCTAGGAATGAATAGTTTCCTATCCGGGGACCTCCATTCTCTTTTAATCAGGTCGTGCATGTTTTTATGCACCGGAAAACCTCGGTTAGATCTCTGTTCAAAACCACTGAACATCTCGTCATGGACTGATCTACAGATTTTTTCATCAGAAAGATCCATAGTGGCTCTAACTGCCTTAATTAATTCTCTGGTATCTTCCGATGAAAAAAGATAGTTTTTAAATTCGGAATCTGAACCAGAATCTTCAGACCCGAGTTCACCTGACTCTGAGTCCTCCTCAAATTCTGAATCAGATGCTTTTGTCGCTGGTCCCTGCGCCTGTTTGGAGCAGGAAGGAATTAATGAGGTGTCTGACATAGCAGCCCTGATTTCTTCCCTAATTGTGTTTTTAAGTTCTTCTTTTAGGGACGGAACTAAATCCTTAGAAATGTTGTCAGTGCATTTTTTACACACTTTCCTAGCAGAAGAATCAGAAAGTTTAATAGAACAGAGACTGCACTTTTTTGCCCTCTGACTAGATTTTGCTTTCTGAGCACTCTCTTTCTCGCTCTGCACACATACAAAAAGAAAGAAAATACATAAGGGTTAATCTAACAGAATATACTGCCTTTTACCCTTGTCCTGGTAAATTACTCACTGGTACGGATCCCTGAGTGTTCTCCATAATTTCACCTGGGTCCAGCATCTTTTTTAGGGAAACAAAAGTCACTGTTCCCCCCTTAAATATTTTTTACCTCCAGACCTCAGATCAGAGGACGACTTCCGCCATAATCCTGTGCGCTTTTTTGAATTTTCCCGCCGCCGCCGGCATGCGATCCACCGTCCGGAAGTGCTCTCAGGCCCCAATCCGGAAGTGAGCTGTGGAACGCTTCGTGGAACGCATGACGCGCGTCCACTTCCGGTGACGACACTGTGAGCGCCGGCCATGCCGGATCGCAGTGTGGAGTATCGCAACCGACCGGAGGGACTCCCTGAGTGTCCGGCCCCACATGGACCTGTCTGCCCGCACCAGCAGCAGGTAAGAGACAGGTCTTCCAGAGCCCGGCTTCCCCAATGGGGACCGGACCCTGCTGCCTCCTCACATGGCATCCACTTTCCTTCTTCTACTTCTTTCTTCATGGTCGGCGACCATAAGAGAAAACCCATCTCCTACCTGGAGGGACAGGAAGACACTGAGGAGGAGCCGGAGGAGAGTCAAACTTATACTTCCTGTCCCTACCTGGTTGGAGGCGGGTCATCTCTCATGGTATGCCGTCATGGAGGATGAAAGGGAAAAATATATATAGCACTGTAAATCTGATGGGCAGCAATATATAACTAAGCTAAGCACGTTTTAGGTAAAAAAATAAATTAATATTTTTACTCATTTCCCTGGTTCTGTTTTGGCCCTTTGTTTACTTGCAATAAAAACAATCTTTGCCCCTCCGCCTGCTCTACAAAGGGAGTTAATAAGTCTGCCCTGAGTGACTTGTCTGCCTGCTGGGAGACTCAGCAGCATGTTGTATGTGTAGGACTACAGGTCCCAGCTGTACAATGACACTGCTGATACACACAGGATCTTCCCCCTACCTGTTGTGCAATGCTCTGCAGAACTCCTCTGTGCCCTGTGCCCAGCATTTGTCTCCTCACTGCCTGCAGCTACTCAGTAAAGCCTTCAGCTGTCACGACTGTGACTGATCCAGACAGGTCTGGGAGGAGAAGGTCGCAGCGACTTGCTACTCGCGATAGCTTGTGAGTTTTCTCCGTGGTTCAGGGTATGTCATCCGGGTTTTGCCTTGTGAACCTTTTTGTCCTGACTGGGAGTTTGTAGGCATCCTTCTCAGGTGAGTCCTGTCTGCCACTCCCAGCTACTATATTAGTTTCAGTTTGACTTGCAGTCATTGCCAGATATAGTCCTTACTTCCAGTGCTATGCTGACCTTTGAAGGAGATCGTTTGACGGTATTGCTGTGGAGCTCTTGTCTGGCGTGGACTGCCGTTATTGGGATCACCTTCTCTGCTCGTGACTGGATAAGTCTATCTCTGTTATAGATTGTTTGTTTGTTGCTGTCTTCCCCTGTTGTTCTCCTAGACATGAGTGATGGTGACTAGTGCTCCCATCTGCCTGTCCCCAGTCTAGTCTTGCTAGGGTGACTGAGGGTTTAGGCATCCTGCTCGCCGCACGGGTTCACAACCCGTCTAGGGTATCAGGGCAGACAGGTGCCAGCTTAGGGTTAGTCAGGGGTGGCCGTTCTATCTCCCATCCATAGATAAGGGTCCCCCTTCCCCTCCGTCTGGTACGACACGACTGCTGCTGGGATAGCAGTCGTGACATCAGCCCTGAGTCTGTGCAGCTGAAGGGGTTAAGAATCCAGGGAGAGAGCAGACATCAGCAGTCGGCAGTGCATGGGGGGCGTGGCCAGCACAGTGATGTCTTGTGTACTGCTCTCTCAGGCTTGTGCACAAATTATTATCAGAGCAGAGAGAGAAGCTGACATCACAGGTCATGTGACCCTCAGGGAAATCTGAGAAACCAGCAACTTGAGATAAAGTAAGTGAATTCTAAAGTGTTTTCATTTGCCTAGTTACAAACATACAAAGAACAAAAAAATAACTCGGACAACCCTTTTAACACATTTGAGTTTAGATAACAGTGTGTTAACTCTACTACATCTGTATATGTCGCTGTCACTTTAAGATGACTAATGCTGATTTGACGTTAAAAGCTTGAAATTATTTGCATACAGTCCTAAGAGACCACAGAATATCATCCACAATTTTTAGGGCAATTGGAGCACTTTAAATTCTGGTTGAATTTATTTAGATATATCAAGGGGAGAAAAACAGAACTGAATCGCACATCCACAATGCTATGCTTTGATCTAATCAAACTCGCTTCTCAGCGCAATGTTAAAGTGTACAGCCCCCTATACCGCATGCTGTACAAGAGGCATTAGTGTACATTTTGATCAAAAGGCATAAGCCCACTCACACACCAAGGTTGCCTCTTAGAGTGGGACCTACCCTGACAAATAGGCTCAGCACACTGCGGTGACAAAGCGGCACTGCCCTAGTAGGCGGCAAGACCCAGTAGTCAAACAGCAACCCTACTATCTGACAATGCCGCCCATGGCATGTACACTTTAATATTGCGCTGAGAAGCGAGTTGAATTAGATCAAAGCATAGCATTGTGGATGTGCTATCCAGTTCTGTTTCTCCCCTTGATATCTGAATGTTTAATCTTTCTTCTTTATTACTGGTATCAGCACTCCTCCCATTCGGCACCGGTGGTTTTAATTCCGCAGAAGTCTGCATAGAAGTGGCAATTGACCGGCAGTTCCTGATAGCAGTGGACATGTTGTGTTTAGACAACTGTTCACATGGTGCAGTACTGTGTGTGGCCTTTGTTTTTGTGGCGCTGTGCTGGTGGGTAGGTGGGACCCAGTGCCATGGGTGGCATTGTCAGATAGCAGGGTTGCAGTTTGACTCCTGGGTCCTGCCGCCCACTAGGGTCTGGCCGCTTTGTCACCGCACTGTGCTGCGCCTATTTGTCAGAGTAGGTTCCACTTTAAGAGGCAACCTTGACATGGTGAGTGGGCTTATGCCTTTTGATCAAAATGTACACTAATGCCTCTTGTACAGCATGCGGTATGGGGGGCTGTACACTTTAATATAGCGCTGAGAAGCGAGTTTATTTAGATCAAATATATACTGGAACACCTTCCCAATTAAAATATACCTTTTAATGATATTCTATTAAAATCTGGCCTACAGCCGGACTACACATACAAGGAAAGTCGACAAACAATGTCCTATAATGGCAAAGAGGAATGGCTACAGTTACACCTGTATCAAGGTAAAGATACACGACTGGTAAGCAAACCTGGGGATTTTGATTACCCCTGCACAGGGTACTCTGAGTGTAGGGCACAGTTGAGGACCAGAAGAAATCGTTAAGGAAACCAATATATTGTAGTTCACTATTGATCTTATTGCATAAGTTCACATGGTACACATTCCGTGATTGTTCACGGTTAGCTGAAATATAATACACATTCAATAATTGTTCACGGTTAGCTGAAAATACTGAGTCTGTATATCGTGAATATTCACATATTGTTGAACCACAACCAAGGTTACTTGGTAACTTACGATTTGCTGAAATACCAGAACAGATGGAATCAGATGGTTACTCACGATTGCTGAAATACCAGGGCAGATGAAATCAGATGGTTAGCTCAGTCGTCAAGGGGTGTAGTGCTCCATAACTAGACGGAGATCTGGTGCTGGTAAAGGAAGCGTTACGATGATTATTTCGCACTAATGATGATTGAGGTGGTCTGTAGGTCGTGGTAGCAATAATACAGCTCACAACTGTGATATCCAATAGTAGAAAAAATAATAATATCCTATAAATATCCCTTCATGACCCTACATAGACTCAGCCCAGGGACACCCCTTAATGGTAGAGGTTCCCTGTCCTCGTGCCTATAC
Source organism: Bufo gargarizans (assembly GCF_014858855.1). Taxonomy (NCBI): domain Eukaryota; kingdom Metazoa; phylum Chordata; class Amphibia; order Anura; family Bufonidae; genus Bufo; species Bufo gargarizans. The sequence continues at coordinate 546,676,523 of NC_058081.1, forward strand.
TGGCTCTCCCTTTATCACCCTATCCTAATTGCCAAAAAGCTAGGCATATAAGACACACTAGAAAAACAGATACAAACATACAAATCCCAACGCTACGTTTCCCCAGTCCAAATATTTTCCGACTGGTTCGTCAGGGGAAGTGGAGACCAATACTCCATCAGCAATATCTCATGATAGAGATTTTCAGATTTGGCGTCTCTCAATCAAGACCCTCCAGGAACGGAAGCCCAGATGTAGGCAAAAAATGACCGGTGTCCCCATGTCCTGTTCAAAAACAGCGCCTTATAAAGTGTCCTCCCCCAATTAGTCCCTCCCCTCTTAGATAATTAAGTTACCAAGACAGATGAACTTGATGTTCAGAGTGTTCTCTCCTGGATTGTTTAACATCCCCCTAGTCATGGTAATAGCACATTTCATAGAAAACATATTATATAGTCATAAACTACCTCACAGTTGATGATCCATATAGACAGCATGTAAAACTCCAATTTGGAACGCATATGCGTTCCACAGACCGGAAGAAGTATCCGAAACCGGAAGTGACGTATCTAGTGCTGTCCCGATACCCGGAAGTTGTTTTGGAACGCAAATTGCGTTCCACCAAGCGATTGAATATTCAATGAGGCTCTGCAATTGGTTTGCAATCATCATAATGTTTAAGTCATTATAAATGGCATGTTTATTAATGTATCATTGCTATCCGTATATTATTTCCACCGGAATCGATTATTAAGTGGATAATATGATATAGCATTTGGCAAACAGTAAAGAAGGGGGGGAGAATGGGACACAGGGTGGAGGCTTAGAGGGAGTTGGATCAACCCTAAATAGGGATTTAGGACACTTTATATATTGACAAGGTTCCACTGGACCATATATTAACAAGCCATCAGGGGGGAAAAGAATTACAAAATACACCCCCTTCCGGCACTATGATAATTACTATAGGATCAATTCTGATCCGATATTTTAATTTATGACAGAATGTATGATAGCAATAAAGTCACTATTGATAGTTGGTTTAGTTGAAGAAAGAGAAGGGGGCCACCCGAGGAGGTGAACCCCATATACAGCCGGACATAAAGAATTTAATAGTCGTGCCAGAGTGGACGGATGAGCAAGAAAAGAAGAGTAATTCATTTTATAGGTGCCCTGAACAGGCGATGATTATAAGAATGAATTCTAGTCGTAGCCAAGTGGGAGTTGTGGATAGTGTATCTCACTCAATAATTATATTTATGTGGGAAAAGTCAGGAACGGAGGAGGCACCTATTTTACAGGAAACAGCCGAACGATAATTGTTCATTGAGGCCATGTGGACTATAAGTTTTTAGTCTATATATCCACTGGCATTCCTTCTGTAAAATCTTTTTATCCCAATCTCCTTTACGTGGAGAGGGAGGAATGATTTCAATGATTTGAAATCCCAGGGATTTAGGATCACCCCCATGGAACTCAAGTACATGATTCGACACTGGTTTGTCTCGTTTATGTCTAATATCCCCTAGGTGCTCCCCCACTCTCCTCCTCAACTCCCTTTTAGTCTTACCCACATAATTTAAGGGACACGTACATGTTATAAGATAGACCACTCCACAGCTCCTACAATTACCAAAGTCCCTTATCTCAAAGGTTCTATCCGTTGTGACACTTTTAAAGGATTTTGATGTAATGATGAATGGGCATGCTATGCAACCACTACATTTAAATGTTCCCAACGGTCTCCTATCCAACCAGGTTCCAGAGGTTTTCGGTGTGGTGTAGAAGCTATGAACCAAATAGGTCCCTTATCGATTTTCCCCTCCTGAAAGTGATCCCTGGTTTGGGTGGGAGCACATCTACAAGATCTCTATCTGTTCGGAGGATGTCCCAATGCCTTCTCAAGATTTCGAATATCCTCTCATGAGACTCATCGTACGTTCCAATAACCCTAATAACTTGATTCTGTGTTTCATCCTTTTTATTAGGGTTCAGAAAATCATCTCTATTGTGTGTGAGGGAATGCCTAAATGCCTTTTTTAGTGTCACGTCAGGATAGCCTCTATTTAGAAATCTTTCCCTAAGGTCCCTAGACTGTGCCATAAATGTGGGGGTATCAGTACAGTTCCTCCTGATCCGAATATATTGGCCCTTAGGGATGCCTCTTTTTACTGGGTTCGGATGAAAACTACCCCAGTGTAGGAGGCTATTGGTGGCCGTCGGTTTTCTAAATGTTTCAGTATACAGTGTTCCATTCCTTTTCGAAATTTTGATATCTAGGAATGAGATCTCCCTCTCATTTATTTCGTAGGTAAATCTTAGGCCTATGGGATTGTTATTCAGTGATGTGACAAAAGACTTGAAGGCAACCTCTGGACCATCCCACTGTGGGATCCAATCCAGGAGAGAACACTCTGAACATCAAGTTCATCTGTCTTGGTAACTTAATTATCTAAGAGGGGAGGGACTAATTGGGGGAGGACACTTTATAAGGCGCTGTTTTTGAACAGGACATGGGGACACCGGTCATTTTTTGCCTACATCTGGGCTTCCGTTCCTGGAGGGTCTTGATTGAGAGACGCCAAATCTGAAAATCATGAGATATTGCTGATGGAGTATTGGTCTCCACTTCCCCTGACGAACCAGTCGGAAAATATTTGGACTGGGGAAACGTAGCGTTGGGATTTGTATGTTTGTATCTGTTTTTCTAGTGTGTCTTATATGCCTAGCTTTTTGGCAATTAGGATAGGGTGATAAAGGGAGAGCCAGTATAGGCACGAGGACAGGGAACCTCTACCATTAAGGGGTGTCCCTGGGCTGAGTCTATGTAGGGTCATGAAGGGATATTTATAGGATATTATTATTTTTTCTACTATTGGATATCACAGTTGTGAGCTGTATTATTGCTACCACGACCTACAGACCACCTCAATCATCATTAGTGCGAAATAATCATCGTAACGCTTCCTTTACCAGCACCAGATCTCCGTCTAGTTATGGAGCACTACACCCCTTGACGACTGAGCTAACCATCTGATTTCATCTGCCCTGGTATTTCAGCAATCGTGAGTAACCATCTGATTCCATCTGTTCTGGTATTTCAGCAAATCGTAAGTTACCAAGTAACCTTGGTTGTGGTTCAACAATATGTGAATATTCACGATATACAGACTCAGTATTTTCAGCTAACCGTGAACAATTATTGAATGTGTATCATATTCCAGCTAACCGTGAACAATCACGGAATGTGTACCATGTGAACTTATGCAATAAGATCAATAGTGAACTACAATATATTGGTTTCCTTAACGATTTCTTCTGGTCCTCAACTGTGCCCTACACTCAGAGTACCCTGTGCAGGGGTAATCAAAATCCCCAGGTTTGCTTACCAGTCGTGTATCTTTACCTTGATACAGGTGTAACTGTAGCCATTCCTCTTTGCCATTATAGGACATTGTTTGTCGACTTTCCTTGTATGTGTAGTCCGGCTGTAGGCCAGATTTTAATAGAATATCATTAAAAGGTATATTTTAATTGGGAAGGTGTTCCAGTATATATTCAACTATTCTTCCCTTAGATTTATTTACTGCTAAGCAGGTTTGTGATGTGGTATTATTTAGATCAAAGCATAGCATTGTGGATGTGCGATTCAGTTCTGTTTCTCCCCTTGATATATGAATTTATTTAGACCTGAATTGAATCTCCTGACTGATTTGGCTGAATGAAATCTGAATCATATTTGAAGAAATTCGCTCATCACTAGCCAGGCTTTTATCTCCCAATAATGGCCCATTAAACAAAAGGAAGAGAGTGTGGGATGTTACTCAAGTTGGCTACCAATTCCTTATCTGGTCACTCAATGAGCTCCAGCTTATACATGAAGTATCGCCTTACTAATCCTCTACCGCTCGGGTTCCAATGCTTCCTTGATCCCCAGACAGTCTCGGTTCAAGCAATGGTGTATTGACACAACATCTGACTGCTACAGCCAGTGATTGGCTGCAGTGGTGACATGTGTTGTTATGCCATTGCTGGAGCCTGGTAAACAGAGGCTAACGGGAAGTAGCAGGTGATATGAAAGGCAAGTATTACTACTTTTGTTTTATTCCATTGTAAGCCGTTTTGTAAAAAAAAAACTCATGGGGTTGGACAAACCCTCTAAAGGGAACCTGTCATCATCTTTATGCGGCCCATACTAACGGCGGTATAAAGTAGAGACAGGCAGGGGCGTAGCTATAGGGGGTGCAGAGGTAGCAGTTGCTACCGGGCCCAGGAGCCTGAGGGGGCCCAAAATCCCTTGTGCTACATAAGAGGACACTGGTATTATAGAAAGTACATGCTGGTCAAGTTACACCTCTGGCTGAAGGGAAGGGGTTAGGTCAAGAATTTGGATTGAGGGGGGTGCTGTTTAAATTTTTGCCTCAGGAGGCACGAAGGCTATGTGTTTCCCTGTCCCTTGCCACAAAGTAGGGGGCCCAAGCGGAACTCTTGCACCAGGGCCCATGAGCCTTTAGCTACGCCCCTGGAGACAGGTAAGATGATTTCAACGGTCTGTCATTTATAAGTTAAAAATAAGTGGTTATAAGTGGTTGCCGAGAACCAACATCACAATCATTGCAGACTGGGCCTGGAAAAGAGTCCCGGCCACCTGAGAAGAGTCCTGGTTATTCATGAATTCCTGCTCTCCTGCCCACTTGCTGACCGTCTTCTACCTAGTTTTCTCCCTATATCTCTGGCAGAGAACTGCCAATCATCAGCAGATGGTGAGAGAGCAGGAGATTATAATAACCAGGACTCTTCTCAGGTAGATTTTACTATTTTCAAGGCTTGTGCTGCAATGATTATGATGCTGGTTCTCAGCAACCACTTACTGTAAGCTCATGAGTGACTCACCGCTGAGATTAGCATTTCTGTCACTATTTTATGCTGCCCTCAGTGAGGTCAGCATAGAGTTGATTACAGGTGCCTTTAGGCCTCATGCACACGACAGTATTTTTTTGCGGTCCGCAAAAAGGGGTTCCGTTGTTCCGTGATCCGTTTCCGTTTTTGTTTCCGTGTGTCTTCCTTTATTTTTGGAGGATCTCCAGACATGAAGGAAAGTAAAAAAAAATCAAAGTCAAGTTTGTCATGCAAATGATAGGAAAAAAACGGACACGGACGCGCGGATGACAATCTTGTGTGCCTCCGCGTTTTTTAACGCTCCCATTGACTTGAATGGGTCCGCAAACTGTTTTCCGTGAAAAAAATAGGACAGGTTATATTTTTTTGACGGACTGAAACCAACGCAGAAAATCACGAAAAACGGAACAACGAACACGGAATGAAACAACGTTCGTGTGCATGAGGCCTTTACTAGAGATGAGTGAAGTTTTCAGAAATTCAATCCGGAAGCTTCACAGAATTTTCCCAAAAACTGTGCTTCATTCCAAGTTAATTTGTCATGAAGCGCGTTAAATTAGCTATAACCTGGCCTGCAGGGAGAGTGTATCTTGGTGTACATCACTGTGCTTTGCAGCAACATGCATAGCTAGTCCATTCTGGTAGTGAAACAGTTACTATAATGGACATCCCAATAACAGTAAAATTAGAAAAGCTTATTCACCCCAATTAGCAAATCAAGGCCTAATAGAATTGCTTATCTGTTAACCCCTTAGTGACCAAGCCTGTTTGGGCCTTTATGACCAAGCGTTTTTCTTCCTTTTTTCATGGTCTCGTTCCAAGAGCTATAACTTTTTGTTTTTTCCGTCTATATAGCTTTATGAGGGCTTGTTTTTTATAGGACAAGTTGTAGTTTTTAATGGCACCATTTTGGGGTATACATAACGTTCTGATTAACTTTTATTAACTCTTTTTGGGAAGGAGATGGGGAAAAATAGCAATTCTGCCACTGTGTTTTTACATTATAAATTTTACGGCGTTAATTTTTCGGTACAAATAACATAATATCTTTATTCTCTGGGTCAGTACGATTAGAGTGATACTAAATACTTATAATTTTTTTTAAGTTTTACTCCTTGTTTTTCCAATAAAACCCCTTTTATTAACCCAAAAAATTATTTTGCATTGCCACTTCACAAGACACATAACTTTTTTTTATTTTTTCTATGGAGTTGTGTGAGGGCTTGATTTTTGAAGGACAACTTGTATTTATCATTGGTATAATTTTGGAGTAAATGCCGCTTTTTGATCGCTTGTTATTATGTTTTTTTTCGGTGGAAACTAAGAAGAAATTAGAAATTCTGTCTTTTTTTTTTTTTTTTTACGGCGTTCACCATAGGGGATAATTTAGGTGATATTTATGTAGTCCGGGTCGTTACGGACGCGTCAATACCAAACATATGGGGGATATTTTCTTTTTGCAATTTTTTTCATTGAAAAGCGTATTTTCAATGGGAAAAAAAGCATATTTTTTTATTTTATGTAATTTTTTTAATTTAATAAATGTGTATATTTTTTCTATTTTTTTTTACTACTTAAAAGTCCCACAAGAAGACTATAATATACAGTATTTTGATTGCTTTTAAAATGTAATGCATTATCTCTATAATGCATTTCATTTCAATAGCAATGCTATTCAAAGATTGAGCAGCAGGCTGCGCCAGGTTGCTTATCTATTAAACAAGGTTCACACTGTTCAATTAGATAGCCCTGTGCCCTACACAGGGAATCATGCAAATAGGGATTGATGTCTCTTATGAATCGCTTCAGATTACAGCCTGCACTGTCCCTGCTGTCTCCCTAAGTTCTCCCTATGCTCTCCTTACAGTGTGTAAAAACTCTCTCTATGAGCTCCCCACACTGTCCCTCCACTCTCCCTATCCAATATTCCACAATTAAATTCTTGAACACTGTCCCTAGCACTTGTCACGTCTCTCCCTCAGATCACAGTGAAATCAAAAAGATTTTTAGAGAGTTTTGGTAAATGATACCTATTGTCTCTATGTACACTAGCCCATCTTAGTCATAGAAAAATAGAGTAGTTTATGCAAAATGTGCATTGTCTACTTTCAAAAATTGTCACTAGTTACAAAAGACTTAAAGGGTTTCTACCACTTGCAGATCACATATTTGGTGATCAGACACTAGCGATCCGCTAGTGTCTGATGTAGCTTACAAGCTAATTATTACCTTAATCCGTTCGGCCCATACCTCAAATAAAGCACTTATATCTTTATGCAAATGAGCCTCTAGGTGCTATGCAGGCGTTTTTCCAGCACCTAGAGGCTCCGTCTACCTTGCAGTTTGCCGCCCAGCGCCTCGCTCCAGCACGCCCATCTTCAACTCTATTCGATCCTCCCCCTGCTTCTGCCTTCCGAAATCTCGCGCCTGCGCCGTTCGTCGTGGCATTCGGCGCAGGCGCAGTCAATGTCTGACCGCTCCGTGCTCAGACATTTCCACTGCGCCTGCGCCGATGACATCGGCGCAGGCGCAGTGGAAATGTCTGAGCACGGAGCGGTCAGACATTGACTGCGCCTGCGCCGAATGCCTCCGAATGCCGCGACGAACGGCGCAGGCGCGGGATTTCTGAAGGCTGAAGCAGGGGGAGGATCGAATACGGTAAGAGATGGGCGTGCTGGAGCGAGGCGATGGGCGGCAAACTGCAAGGTAGACGGAGCCTCTAGGTGCTGGAAAAACGCCTGCATAGCACCTAGAGGCTCATTTGCATAAAGATATAAGTGCTTTTTTTGAGGTATGGGCCGAACGGATTAATGTAATAATTAGCTTGTAAGCTACATCAGACACTAGCGGATCGCTAGTGTCTGATCACCAAATATGTGATATGCAAGTGGTAGAAACCCTTTAATATATCAGTAATAACTTCCTGTTCTATCCACATTCACAAAGGAACTCCTTTTCTACCATGTGGTTTTGTTGTCACTGCGTGTTCAATACAATAAATAATACCCACATCCATGGCACAAAATGCAACCACAATATTTAGCCAAGAACAATTACTGCCCACAACATTGGACAGTAAAAAAAAGTTAAAAATATCCTTAAAGCGCATCTGTTAGCAGATTTGTCCCTATGACACTGGCTGACCTGTTACATATGCCCTTGGCAGCTGAAGCCATCTGTGTTGGTCCCATGTTCATATGTGCCCCCATTGCTGAGAAAAATGAAGTTTTAATATATGCAAATGAGCTCTAGGAGCAATGGGGGCGTTGCTGTTACACCTAGAGGCTCTTCTCTTCCTGCACTTTCATTAAATTTAAGAGAAGTCAGGGCCAGGTGTGATGACATTTTCACTGCCTGACCTTGTCAATCAAAGTGGATAGAGCGTTGTAGTGGCAGAGAGAGCAGAGCCTCTAGGAGTAACGACAACACCCTTGTTGCTCCTAGAGACTCATTTGCATATATTAAAACATAATTTTTCTCAATGCAATGCAGGCACATATGAACATGGGACCAACACAGATGTCTTCAACTGCCAAGCGCACATGTAACAGGTCAGTCAGTTCCATAGGTACAAATCTGCTGACAGATGCCCTTTAACCCCTTAAGGACACATGACGTATCGGTACGGCATGTTTCCCGAGTCCTTAAGGACACATGACGTACCGGTACGTCATGTGTTGTTCCGATCACTGCCGTGCGGCCGGCTGTGATCGGAACAAGGTGCCTGCTCAAATCATTGAGCAGGCACCTCGGCTAAATGCGCGGGGGGGTCCCGTGACCCCCCCATGTCCGCGATCGCAACAAACCGCAGGTCAATTCAGACCTGCGGTTTGTTGCGCTTTCTGCAGTTTCTGATCGCTGCGGTCCCTGACCGCGGCGATCAGAAACTTTAGTGTGGCGAAAATATATATTTATCACCCCCCCCTGCACCTCTGAATGATTTTAGCCCGGTGGGAGGTGCAGGGGGGGTGTTGCGGGCGGTGGGGGCGGTGCGGGAGGCGGGCGGTGCTGGCAGGCGGGATCGCGATCCCCCGCCCGCCTCCTATTGCGTAATCGTTGGTGTACAGTGGGTATACCAGGGTGCCAGCACATTGCTGGCACCCTGGTATAAACGGCTGACATCGGTGATGCGATGTCAGCCGTTTAACCCTTTCCATACAGCGGTCCGTACGGACCGCTGTATGGAAAAAGTTAACAGTAAGAGGGAGCTCCCTCCCTCTCCGATCGGGGGGCTGCAGTGCCTTTGCAGCCCCCCGATGGAGAGGGAGAGAGCCCCCAGACAGCCCCCCCAGAGCCCCGTCCTTACCCTTCCCCGTCTGCGCAGTTCTGACCATAACTGAGCAGACGGGGAAGGTTCCCATGGCAACAGGACGCCTCTCAGGCGTCCTGCTGTCCATGGTGCTGAACAGATCTGTGCTGAAAGCATAGATCTGTTCAGTGTAAGTAAAATATAGTACAGTGCAATATATATTGCACTGTACTGTATTATACAGACATCAGACCCACTGGATCTTCAAGAACCAAGTGGGTCTGGGTCAAAAAAAAAGTGAAAAAAAGGTAAAAATCAAAAAACACATTTATCACTGATTAAAAATTAAAAAAATAAAATTCCCTACACATGTTTGGTATCGCCGCGTCCGTAACGACCTGATCTATAAAACGGTCATGTTACTTTACCCGAACGGTGAACGCCATAAAAATAAAAAATAAAAAACTATGATGAAATTGAAATTTTGTCCACCTTACTTCCCAAAAAAAGGTAATAAAAGTGATCAAAAAAGTCGCATGTACGCCAAAATTGTAACAATCAAACCGTCATCTCATCCCGCAAAAAATGAGACCCTACTTAAGATAATCGCCCAAAAACTGAAAAAACTATGGCTCTTAGACTATGGAAACACTAAAACATCATTTTTTTTGTTTCAAAAATGAAATCATTGTGTAAAACTTACATAAATAAAAAAAAGTATACATATTAGGTATCGCCGCGTCCGTATCGACCGGCTCTATAAAAATATCACATGACCTAACCCCTCAGGTGACCACCGTAAAAAAATAAAAATAAAAACGGTGTAAAAAAAGCCATTTTTTGTCATCTTACGTCACAAAAAGTGTAATAGCAAGCGATCAAAAAGTCATATGCACCCCAAAATAGTGCCAATCAAACCGTCATCTCATCCCGCAAAAAATGAGACCCTACTTAAGATAATCACCCAAAAACTGAAAAAACAATGGCTCTTAGACTATGGAGACACTAAAACATTTTTTTTGTTTTAAAAATGAAATCATTGTGTAAAACGTACATAAATAAAAAAAATTGTATACATATTAGGTATCGCCGCGTCCGTGACAACCTGCTCTATAAAATTACCACATGATCTAACCTGTCAGATGAATGTTGTAAATAAAAAAATAAAAAACGCTGCCAAAAAAGCTATTTCTTGTTACCTTGCCGCACAAAAAGTGTAATATAGAGCAACCAAAAATCATATGTACCCTAAACTAGTACCAACAAAACTGCCACCCTATCCCGTAGTTTCTAAAATGGGGTCACTTTTTTGGAGTTTCTACTCTAGGGGTGCATCAGGGGGGCTTCAAATGGGACATGGTGTAAAAAAAAACAGTCCAGCAAAACCTGCCTTCCAAAAACCGTATGGCATTCCTTTCCTTCTGCGCCCTGCCGTGTGCCCGTACAGCGGTTTACGACCACATATGGGGTGTTTCTGTAAACTACAGAATCAGGGCCATAAATAATGAGTTTTGTTTGGCTGTTAACCCTTGCTTTGTAACTGGAAAAAAAAAATTTAAATGGAAAATCTGCCAAAAAAGTGAAATTTTGAAATTGTATCTCTATTTTCCATTAAATCTTGTGCAACACCTAAAGGGTTAACAAAGTTTGTAAAATCCGTTTTGAATACCTTGAGGGGTGTAGTTTCTTAGATGGGGTCACTTTTATGGAGTTTATAATCTGGGGGTGCATCAGGGGGGCTTCAAATGGGACTTGGTGTCAAAAAACCGGTCCATAAAAATCAGCCCTCCAAAAAACAAACGGCGCACCTTTCCCTCTACGCCCCGCTGTGTGGCCGTACAGTAGTTTACGGCCACATATGGGGTGTTTCTGTAAACAGCAGAGTCAGGGCAATAAAGATACAGTCTTGTTTGGCTGTTAACCCTTGCTTTGTTAGTGGAAAAAATGGGTTAAAATGGAAAATTAGGCAAAAAAATGAAATTCTCAAATTTCATCGCCATTTGCCAATAACTCTTGTGCAACACCTAAAGGGTTAACGACGTATGTAAAATCAGTTTTGAATACCTTGAGGGGTGTAGTTTCTTAGATGGGGTCACTTTTAGGGAGTTTCTCCTCTAGGGGTGCATCAGGGGGCTTCAAATGGGACATGGTGTAAATAAACCAGTCCATAAAAATCAGCCTTCCAAAAACCAAACGGCGCACCTTTCACTCTACGCCCTACCGTGTGCCCGTACAGTAGTTTACGGCCACATATTGGGTGTTTCTGTAAACGGCAGAGTCAGGGCAATAAAGATACCGTCTTGTTTGGCTGTTAACCCTTGCTTTGTTAGTGGAAAAAATGGGTTAAAATGAAAAATTAGACAAAAAAATAAAATTCTCAAATTTCCTCCCCATTTGCCAATAACTCTTGTGCAACACCTAAAGGGTTAACAACGTATTCAAAATCAGTTTTGAATACCTTGAGGGGTGTAGTTTCTTAGATGGGGTCATTTTTGGGTGGTTTCTATTATGTAAGCCTCGCAAAGTGACTCGAGACCTGAACTGGTCCCTAAAAATTGAGTTTTTGTAAATTTCTGAAAAATTTCAAGATTTGCTTCTAAACTTCTAAGCCTTATAACATCCCCAAAAAATAAAATATCATTCCCAAAATAATTCAAACATGAAGTAGACATATGGGGAATGTAAAGTCATCCAAATTTTTGGGGGTATTACTATGTATTACAGAAGTAGAGAAACTGGAACTTTGAAATTTGCTAATTTTTCCAAATTTTTGTTAAATTTGGTATTTTTTGGTGCAAAAAAAATAATTTTTTTGACTTCATTTTACCAGTGTCATGAAGTACAATATGTGACGAAAAAACAATCTCAGAATGGCCTGGATAAGTCAAAGCGTTTTAAAGTTATCAGCACTTAAAGTGACTCTGGTCAGATTTGCAAAAAATGGCCTGGTCCTTAAGGTGAAATAGGGCTGTGTCCTTAAGGGGTTAACTTCAATGTAACATCAAAGGAATTGATCTCATCATTCATTAAATAGAACATCTAATTTGTAAGTGATGTTAATTTAAAGAGGACCTTTCATCAGAAAAAAGTATGGAAAATGACTATACCGACGTGTAGAGCGGCGCCCAGGGATCCCCCTGCACTTACTGTTATCCCCGGGCGCCGCTCCGTTCTCCGGTTATAGCCTCCGGTATGTTCCTACTTAGGCTCCACCCAGGGGAACTTAGGCTCCACCCAGGGGAACCTGCCGCGGTCTCTTTCTCCTATGCTGTAGCGCTGGCCAATCGCAGCGCTCAGCTCATAACAGTAAGTGCAGCGGCGCCCGGGGATAACAGTAAGTGCAGGGGGATCCCTGGGCGCCGCTCAACACGTCGGTATAGTCAGTTTACATACTTTTTCCTGGTGAAAGGTCCTCTTTAAGAGGACAAATCAGGTGGGTAAATAAAGGCTCATGGGGCCAACACAGAAATGTCTATAAATTAACTGAAAGGACATAAAATACTTTTCTTCCAATGGAAATATAAAATCTAGTTGCCTAAAAATATTCTTATTCTCTTTATATATACCTATACATAGACTGTGCCAGTGTGCATGATTGTACCAGCCGGGGTTCTTGGCCCAGGGCGGGTCCTTTCACTGGCACCCCCCCCCCCCCAGTACAAAAATTGTACCCGCTCACAGTAGTATTGCTCTAATTGCACAAACTTCAAGTAGTTTTGTCCAGATATGTGCCCCCTCACAGTAGTTATGCTTATATAGTGCCCCCTCACGGTAGTTATGCCCACACTGTGCCCCCTCACAGTATTTATGCCCTCACTGTACAACTTTCACAGTAGTTATGCCCACATTGTGTCCCTTAAAGTACGTATCTCTTCATTGTGCCCCCCTCACAGTAGTTATGCCCTCTCTGTGTCCCTTTCACAGTAGTAATGCCATATCTGTGCCCCCTTCACAGTTGTAATGCCCTGTCTGTGCCCCTCAGAGTAGTTATGCCCTCACTGTGCCCCCATAACAGTAGTAATGCCCTCTGTGCCCCTTCACAGTAGTAATGCCCATTGTGCCCCTTTCACAGTAATTAGGCCTACACTGTGCCCCAACAGTTATGCCCACCCCCTTCACAGACATCCCCGTATTCCTGTCATCTACACATTACCAAAGTTCACAAAAATAGGGAACACTCCCCCGGCAGACCCATTGTCTCTGGGTGTGATTCCATTTTTCAGCCAGCCGTCAAAATGCTCGATAACCTCCTTCGCCCATACGCCCAAAAAGGTGAATCCAGGATACCGCCAATTTCCTGAATAAAATTCGGGAAATATTTATAAGGATTGCCTTCTCGTCACCATGGATGTCACCAGCCTTTATACGAATGTCCCTACAGAGGAAGGTATTGAATGTGTTAGGGATTCTATACATCAACAGGCTGAATTCTCCACTGATGAACAAGAGCTCATCTTATCCTTGTTATCCTTTGTACTGAAACTTAATTATTTCCTTTTTGAAGATCAATTTTAACTACAAATCTCCGGGACAGCTATGGGTTGTAATGTGGCGCCTAAATTTGCTGTCCTGTACATGAATTGTTTTGAAGAACAGATAGTATATCCCAACCAGATGTTCCGCCAACATGTGCAATGCTGGTTTAGATATATTGATGACATTTTTTGTATTTGGCAGGTCACAAAAGAGGATTTGATCATTTTTCACCAAACCATCAACTTGGGCACGGACTCCATCTCTCTCTCCCTGGACTGCAGTGACACCGAATTCTCCTTTTTGGATGTCCTTGTCAAGGTAAGGGACAACACCCTGGCAACAGATCTATACACCAAACCCACAGTCAAAAATAGCCTTTTAAGATTTAACTCCTTCCACCCTTCAGGTTTACTACGCTCCCTTCCCCACTCACAACCTATGAGTTGTAGTGTATATAGTGTCCGACACAAGTGTTATAGACTTTCGATTGTCGGCCATGTCCGACAAATTCCTCATTAGAGGGGTCCCAATCATGTTCTTCAGGAACATCTTAATAGAACAAAGGATCTCTCCAGATCCGATCTACTGACACCCAGAGTCCGCAAACATGACCACAAGAACACGTGCATCCCATGTGTCACTACATTCTCCCACTTGAGTCAGGATATTAAGAATACTGTATATAGACATTGGGGCATCCTGTCAAGTAATTCCCCCAATATCTTTTCTGAGAAACCTCTTATGTCCTATAAAAGGGCAAGAAACATCAGGGATAAACTAGTCAGGTCCGCCCTTGGCTCCAACAAAAGGAACACTGTACAAAGCACGATCACGGGTACCATCAACAAGGGCACATACCCATGTCTATCCTGTGCAATGTGGCAACATTACCAAAGGCTCCACCTTTTTGAATAAAGGACACTTCTCATGTCTTACCAGTTATGTTATTTACCTAATTAAATGTACGTGTGGATTGGGATATGTTGGTGAGACTACCCAAAAAATCAAAGATCGCATCTCCCAACACAAATCCAACATACGGACCCATAGAACAGATGCCCCCTTGGTTCAACATTTTATGGAATACAAACATGCCGTCAGTGAATTGCGTTTCCAGGTCATTGACTGGATACTCCCCCAAGACGAGGTGGGAACCGTGAGCTGCAGTTACAGGAGAGAGAGATGTCATGGATCCGTCGTCTGAACACCTTGCAACCCAATGGACTTCAGAAGCATTATTGTATCGATTAATGGGAATTATGCCTAAAAAATCCTTTCCTGTATAACTGCCATCTAATGTATTTCTTCTTGTATGACCTTCATCTAATATACATTTTTCATTTTTTCCCCACAGGGCCTGAGCCGCCTAATAACGGGTGGCGACACCCGTGAAGCATGCCCCACGGTCCATGCACGTTGCTCTGAGAGAATTGTGAATTATATTGCACGAGTACTAACTAAGCCTGTGATATATATAATCAGCATTCTATGTTTGTCACCTATAGGTCACTGACCAGTGATATGATCTATCCCATTTTTAAAGGTCCGTCACCTTTATGCCTTTACCCTGGTTTGAGATGTCTTAGTCTTTAGTCCAGCCCAGGTTTGATATGGCTGGCTTCCGCCCTGGTTTGATATGGCTTATTCTTTATTCTAGGTTCCCTAGCCCAAGCACGCTGCGTGAATCATATTTCTCATTGTGGGCTTTCTTGCCCTAATCTAATATGGCTCCCACGCATGTCCAGTGCCTCATTGCACCCTCGTTTTATATGGCTTATTCCTTATTCTAGGTTCCCTAGCCCGAGTACGCTGCACGCGTCACATTTCTCATTGTGGGCTTTCTTGCCCTAATCCAATATGGCCCCCACGCATGTCCAGTGCCTCAGTGCAGCTGCGCGTATCGCAGGCCTGAGACTTCTGGCCGTACCCGCCTACTCCTCTCTTCTGCCAGCCGGTTCGTTGGGCCCCCCAATCTCCGTCCCCGCCCGAAGCACGTACTGCGGGCGGTTATCATAGGGCTATTACATGTGCACGCTGCCATTGGCGGCCCTGTGCGCCTGCGCCAATGGGGATCACTCTCTGCCTATTTAACATGGCGCCCAGTATGCCCCACTAGTGCCGTATCTTCCCTCGGTCCAGTGGACACGTTTCTGCTAAGCCAGTTTTTTATCCCCATCACCACAGGCCTTTTTTATGTAGCATCTTACCACTCTTTTGCGTCTTGAACCTTTGTTCGAAATTTGTTTTACCTTCTACAAAGCTCTATCCCTCCACTATTGTTTTATAAATTATGTTTCAGCATCACAGTGCCCCCTAGTGGTTGCTCTTGACTCTGTCAACTAGATGTACTATGTGATAGAGGTATAACTGATCAGATTTAGTGATGAGAATTACTGATGAGAACTATTGATGAAATTATTAATTACTGACGAAATTATTGATGGAATTATTGATGCTATTCATTAATGAAATGTATTAATCTATGGATGAACATGTACTTATGAAATGCGGATAAATACCTACCGGTGAAATCCATTGATGAAATCCATCGATGAAATCCATGGATCTATGACATGATCCGTCACGTTGATATGTGTTTTATTACCAATCATGTAAACTGTTGTTAATCATGTTCCTTCAATTGCCGTATATTTACATGTACCTATTTTTCTGTTTTTGTACATCAGCCTGACGAAGGACATCCTATGTGCCCGAAACGTTGCTTTGTGTACCACCATGTCCGGCCAATAAAAAACAATTAAGCATTACAAAAATTGGAGTCCTGTCTGAATTGTTTGACACAAATGGAGTTCCAGGAGGTGGAGCCTCGAACAAACCCCTGACGAGCACCCACACCAGCCAGAATAGTGCTGTGATCAACTAGGATTTTCGTATTGCCCCTTCAGAGTAGTTATGCCCTCACTGTGCCCGCATAACAGTAGTAATGCCCTCTGTGCCCCTTCACAGTAGTAATGCCCATTGTGCCCCCTTCAAAGTAATAAGGCCCACTTTGTGCCCCATAACAGTTATGCCCACCCCCTTCACAGGAGTAATGCCCTCCATGCCCCTTCACAGGAGTAATGCCCATTGTGCCCCTTCATAGCAGTAATGCCCATTGCGCCCCCTTCATAGTAGTAATGCCCTCTATGCACCCTTCATAGTAATAATGCCCATTGTGTCCCCTTCTCAGTAGTAATGCCCACTGTGCCCATTCACAGTAGTAATGCCCATTGTGCCCCTTCATAGTAATAATGCCCATTGTGTCCCTTTCAAAGTAGTAATGCCCTCTGTGCTCCTTCCACAATAGTAATGCCTATTGTGCCCCCTCCACAGTAGTAATGCCAATTGTGCCCCTTCATAATAGTAATGCCCATTGTGCCCCCTTCATAATAGTAATGCCCAATGTACCCCCTTTGTAGTAGTAAAGCCCTCTGTGCTCCCTTAATAGTAGTAATGCCCAGTGTGCCCCTTTGTAGTAGTAGTATCCAAAGGAGAGAAAGAACTGAATCACACATCCACATGCTGTGCTTTGATCTCATAACTGCTACTTAGCAGAAAACAGCGCTACTTAGTGCACGTGTACCGCCTCCTATGCTACTTGCAAACTTGAGGCATTAGTGTACATTTTGATCAAAAGGCAAAGGCCCACTCACCATGCCAAGGTTGCCTCTTAACCCTTAGGCTACCAGCGCCGTACATGTATGGCGCTGGTGCGATGTGTAAACATGACGCCCGCTCGCACGTGCACCGGGCGTTATGGCCGGCAGATCTCTGCTGTTTCATACAGCATAATTACCATAACCGGCAATAATGCCGATCGCGGTAATGAAATGCTTTAGATGCCATGATCAAGTGAGATCACGGCACCTAAATGCGCAAAAACCCGGAAGCTCGCGCATCCGGGCTTCCTACCTATGTCCCGTGTGTCCAATCCGGGCATAGGTAGTTGCCCTAATACTGTAAGCCTTACTGAGTAGACGAACAGTATTCAAACTGCAATTCTTATTTTGGCCCCAGATGGCAGGCCAGGATAAGAAATGAGCAAAATAAGCTAATAATAAATTCCTGATAAACCAAAATAAAAAATAAATGTAATAAGCTCATATATGAGGCACATAATGATCACAAAAAATAAAATAAAAAATATTAAAAAACATAAAAAATATATAAAAGTTTAAATCACCCCCCTTTCCCTATAATTAAAAAATAAATACCTAAATAACAATAAATATAAACATCATGGGTATCACCGCGACCGAAAATGCCCAAACTATTAAAGTAGAATTTTTTTTTCCAATACAGCGAATGGCGTAATGGAAAAAAGGTCAAAATGGCTGATTTGCCATTTTTTCATTGCTTCTCTTACCCAAAAAAATGTAATAAAATGTGATCAAAAAGTCATGCATACTCCAAAATTGTATCAATTAAAAGTACAGATTGTTCCGCAAAAAATGAGCCCCTAAACAGCTCAGTAGACATAAGTCTAAAAAGTTATGGGGGTCAGAATATAGTGATATAAATATTATTATTTTTTATCAAAGTTTAAATTAATTTTTACACTATTTAGACATATACATATGGGGTATCGTTGTTATCGTACTGAGAATAAAGGGCATGGGTTCTTTCCAATTCCACACCATTTGGAATTTTTTTACCACTTTCCACAACATTTTATACCATAATTAATGGTGGCATTAGAAAGTATAACTTGTCCCGCAAAAACTAAGCCCTCATACAACTACCGGTATGTGACCAAAAAAGTTATGGCTCACTGAAAATAGGAAAGAAAAATGAAAACGCAAAATTTTTGGCGTGACACTGCACGACGACCAGGGACGCCACAAAGTTAGCATGTAGCATAGGAGGCGGTACACATGCACAAGGCCGGCGCCACCCATAAGCAGAGTAGGCCACCGTGTAGAGCGTCTCGGGGCGCCCAGCACTTTGGAGTCTGTCCGCCGCCTGCCAGTGGCGTTGCGAGGTGGGTCGGTGCGGCGGGTGTGAGCCGCACCGGGTGACACCAGTCTGATGGGGTGTCACCCACCAGACCCAACTTAAGTTCCCAATACCACTAGCACCCGGCCGCCCCCTACTTGTGTCGCTGATCTGACATCTGATTCTGTACTTGCCGGCTGCAAGCCTGCGCGGGCATGAGTTTGGTCACATCAGCGTGCAATCCCGAGGTGGGTCTCGCGCGATCACGCACCACAGGACGGGATTGCGCACGCAGCCAGCCGGCAAGTACAGACTAGACTGTACAGGATCATCAGTGACACAAGTACGGAGGGGGGGGGGCTGGCAAATTACACAATGGAGGGCAGTCTGGGGGAAAAATTACTTAGTGGGGGGCAAATTACATAATGGAGTGCAGTGTGGGGGCAAATTACTTAGTGGGGGGCAAATTACATAATGGAGGGCAGTGTGGGGGCAAAATTACTTAGTGGGGTGCAAATTACATAATGGAGGGCAGTGTGGGGGGCAAACAATATAATGTGGGGCAGTGTAGGGGGCAAATTACATAATGTGAGGCAGTGTGGGGGGCAAATTATTTAATGTGGGGCAGTGTGGGGGGGACAAATTACTTAATGTGGGGCAGTGTGTGGGGCAATTTACTTAATGTGGGGCAGTGTGGGGGGCAAATTACTTAATGTGGGGCAGTGTGGGGGGCATATTACCTACTGTGGGGGGCAAATTATTTAATGTGAGGCAGTGTGGGGGCATATTACTTAAAGGGAACCTGTCACCGGGATTTTGTGTATAGAGCTGAGGACATGGGTTGCTAGATGGCCGCTAGCACATCCGCAATACCCAGTCCCCATAGCTCTGTGTGCTTTTATTGTGTAAAAAAACCCGATTTGATACATATGCAAATTAACCTGAGATGAGTCAGAGCTTGAAAATATGATTCTTCTCTGGTCACACAAGTAATATATGACTCTTTTATGTTAATTTGCATATGTATCAAATCGGTTTTTTTTACACAATAAAAGCACACAGAGCTATGGGGACTGGGTATTGCGGATGTGCTAGTGGCCATCTAGCAACCCATGTCCTCAGCTCTATACCCAAAATCCCTGTGACAGGTTCACTTTAATGTGGGGCAGTGTAGGGGGCAGTATTACTAATGAGGGCATTCTAGAAGGGAATTACTATTGGTGGGACTATGAGGAGCACTATTACTATGGGGGCACTATTATTTCTTCAGGATAGTATTTGTGGTATTGGGGCCGGGGCACAGCGAGCAGCAGGATAACACTGTTGGGACTCCAGGTTGGGGGATGATGATAGAAAAGTGAGGACACTAAGATATCTGTGTGTCACACTCTGCAGACACGAGGCGTCTGAGAGAAGTTGATGTCAGAGAAGATCTACATTGGAGGAGACATCACCTGGAGGCCCTGGATGTGAGAGGTATGTGCTGCTGTATACAGTGGGATGCGAAAGTTTGGGCAACCTTGTTAATCATCATGATTTTCCTGTATAAATCGTTGGTTGTTACTATAAAAAATGTCAGTTAAATATATCATATAGGAGACACACACAGTGATATTTGAGAAGTGAAATGAAGTTTATTGGATTTACAGAAAGTGTGCTATAATTGTTTAAACAAAATTAGGCAGGTGCATAAATTTGGGCACTGTTGTCATTTTATTGATTCCAAAACCTTTAGAACTAATTATTGGAACTCAAATTGGCTTGGTAAGCTCAGTGACCCCTGACCTACATACACAGGTGAATCCAATAATGAGAGAGTATTTAAGGGGGTCAATTGTAAGTTTCCCTCCTCTTTTAATTTTCTCTGAAGAGTAGCAACACGGGGGTCTCAAAACAACTCTCAAATGACCTGAAGACAAAGATTCTTCCCCATCATGGTTTAGGGGAAGGATACAGAAAGCTGTCTCAGAGATTTCAGCTGTCTGTTTCCACAGTTAGGAACATATTGAGGAAATGGAAGACCACAGGCTCAGTTCAAGTTAAGGCTCGAAGTGGCAGACCAAGAAAAATCTCGGATAGACAGAAGCAACGAATGGTGAGAACAGTCAGAGTCAACCCACAGACCAGCACCAAAGACCTACAACATCATCTTGCTGCAGATGGAATCACTGTGCATCGTTTAACCATTTGGCGCACTTTACACAAGGAGATGCTGTATGCGAGAGTGATGCAGAAGAAGCCTTTTCTCCGCCAACAGCACAAAAAGTGCCACTTGAGGTGGGCTAAAGCACATTTGGACAAGCCAGCTTCATTTTGGAATTAAGGTGCTGTGGACTGATGAAACTAAAATTGACTTATTTGGCCATAACAAGGGGCGTTATGCATGAAGGAAAAAGAACACAGCATTCCAAGAAAAACACCTGCTACCTACAGTAAAATATGGTGGTGGTTCCATCATGCTGTGGGGCTGTGTGGCCAGTGCAGGGACTGGGAATCTTGTCAAAGTTGAGGGACGCATGGATTCCACTCAGTATCAGCAGAGTCTGGAGACCAATGTCCAGGAATCAGTGACAAAGCTGAAGCTGCGCCGGGGCTGGAACTTTCAACAAGACAACGACCCTAAACACTGCTCAAAATCCACTAAGGCATTTATGCAGAGGAACAAGTACAACATTCTGGAATGGCCATCTCAGTCCCCAGACCTGAATATAATAGAAAATCTGTGGTGTGACTTGAAGAGAGCTGTCCATGCTCGGAAGCCATCAAACCTGAATGAACGAAACATGTTTTGTAAAGAGGAATGGTCCAAAATACCTTCAACCAGAATCCAGACTCTCATTGGAACCTACAGGAAGCGTTTAGAGGCTGTAATTTCTGCAAAAGGAGGATCTACTAAATATTGATTTCATTTCTTTATTGTGGTGCCCAAATTTATGCACCTGCCTAATTTTGTTTAAACAATTATAGCACACTTTCTGTAAATCCAATAAACTTCATTTCACTTCTCAAATATCACTGTGTGTGTCTCCTATATGATATATTTACCTGACATTTTTTATTGTAACAACCAACGATTTATACAGGAAAATCATGACGATTAACAAGGTTGCCCAAACTTTCACATCCCACTGTATGTGCAAAGCTGCTATTTTATGTTTTGCATATAAAAAAATGTTTACAATTGAAATGTTCAACCCCGGCCTGTTTTCACCCTCCTGCCCAGGCTATTTCTTTCCAAATCTGACATGTGTCACTTTATGTGGTAATAGCTTTGGAACACTTTTACTTATCCAGGCCATTCTGAGCAGGGCCGGTGCAAGGATTTTTGCCAACACAAGCGAAGCTACATTTTGGCGCCCCTCCCCCCACGCTTCTCCTCTCTGTGGTCCTGGTATCTTCTCTCTGCTTCAGACAATGGCTGGTTTAAGGACCATATTTTTCGCCCTCTAAGACACACCTAGGTTTTAAAGGAGGATAATAAGAAAAAAATATTTTCCATTACACCTCAGGTCAGACCAGCAATCAGACCCCCAATGTTAATCAGACCTCAGATCAGAACCCCATGTCAGACATCATCCCCCAGCCATCAGCCCCCAATGTCAGCCATCAGACCCCCATGTCACATTTCTCCCCCTCCATGTCACATTTTTCCGCCCTCCCCCAGGGTGCGCCCTAAGGCGGCCGCTTGGTCTGCCTTATGGTAGCACCGGCCCTGATTCTGAGATTGTTTTCTCATCTCATGACACGTATTAAGGCAGATTGCCTGGATTTGTGGGAGGGGCTGAGGTCCGCCTCCAGCCTATTTAGGGCACTCCCCTTACCTGGCTCCTGCATCATTGAGGTCTGAGCTTTTGAGAGAGGAGGTCTCTTGTGGAGTGTCTGGAGAGTTGCCTGCGAGTCGCTGAATTTCTGGGAGTTTTTCGTTGCCATCAGTTCTGGATTTGGAGCATTTCGGTTCTATTTTTCCGGCTTTACTCAGGTTCACTGGGGGTCACGTTTTGCCCGTTAAATTGCGAGTCATCCATACGGTGCAGCCGGGGCCTCACGGTTGTCCCCTGTACCGGTTCAATTCATTTCACCAAACGCTGCACCATGTCACGGTTTTCTCATACAAGTCACCAGTATTTCATTTCTGTCACGCCTTGTTCATGCACAATTTGTCTACACCGTACCACTATTCCGGTCAGCACCCCTGCAGCAAGCATGCAGTAGTTTCCTGGGCAATCCCCCATTTCTGTTAATTTCATTTCACCAAACGCTGCACTAATGTCACAGCTTTCTCGCCCAGGTCACCAGCATTTCATTTCTGTCATGTCTTTTCAGGCATAAATTTACCTACACCGTATCACCACTCCGGACAACACCCCTGCGGCTGCAGGCAGTGGTTTCTGAGTCATCCATACGGTACAGCCAGGGCCTCACGGTTGCCCCTGTACCGGTTCATTTAATTTCATCATACGCTGCACCAATGTCACGGTTTTCTCATACAAGTCACCAGTATTCATTTCTGTCACGCCTTGTTCATGCGCAATTTGTCCACACCGTACTACCATTCCGGTCAACACCTCTGCAGCATGCGGCATGGTTTCTGGCCTAATCCCCCATTTCTGTTTCATTTCTTTTCATAGACGCTGCGCTAATGTCACGGCTTTCTCACAATCACCAGCATCTAATTTTGTCATGTCTCGTTCAAGCAATCTTCCCACAGGCAACACTGCGGTCAGCACCCCTGTGGTTTCCAGGCTCGTTCCCCATTTCCTTTTCAGTCCATATCACCCCACAATCATCCACATTCATGCCCCCCCCCCTCCTCCTCATGTTCATGTGCACGGCTGCAGGAGCACAAATGCGTATGAGTTATTTCATACGGTACAGCAGGGCCTCACGGTTGCCCCTGTACCGGTTCATCTCATTTCATCAATGCGCACCAATGTCACGGTTTTCATACAAAGTCACCAGCTTTCATTTCTGTCGCACCTGTTCATGCGCATTTGTTCACAAACCGCACCACCATTCCGGGCAACAGCTCTGGCAGCATGCGGCCAATGGTTCCTGGATTAAATCCCCCAGTTCTGTTGTTCTTTTCACACATGCTGCACCCATGACACGGCTTCTCGCAGCAATCACCGGCAGCTCATTGCTCTCATGCCTATTCTAGCGTCTCCCCACAGGACCGACACTCCGGTCAGCACCCTGCTGGTTCCAGCCCCATTCCCCATTTCTGGTTTATTTCATTTCACCCCTCAACATCCAACATCCAACATTCATGCCCTCCCCCCCCTCCTCCTCGTATTCATGTGCACAGCACAGGGGCCAGCTGCGGGCACCCGGCACACCCCCTATTCATTTCAACCTCCACTGGGCTTACCGCTGCACAGACATCCCCTCCCCACCGCCTCCTGCCTGTTTGGCCGCTCCTCCTGCCGCGCGGCCGATGGCGCCCGGCCGCGTCTGCGCATGCGCGGCCGGGGTTCTGCGCATGCGCGGCGATTCCGTCGGCGCATGCGCGGTGTCCCGGCGGCCGTGGTGGGACTCCGGACGGATGGGAACAGAAATAATGGCATTTCATTCTTATATGCTCTAAGATGTTACTCTTCATAAACAATCACATAAACTTCCAAGCATGATCCACATGATTCACACAACTTCGCCAGCAACGTTCATGCCCCCCCCCCCCTGTATTCACGTGCACAGCTACAGGGGCCAGCGGCGGTGCAACCGGCACACCCCCTATTCATTGCAACCTCCTCTGGGCTGACCGCTGCACAGACATCCCCTCCCAAACCGCCTCCTGCCTATTTTGCCGCTCCTCCTGCAGCGCGGCCGATGGCGCGCGGCCGCCTCCTGGGGCCTGGTCTGCGCATGAGCGGCCGGGGTTCTGCGCATGCGCGGCGATTCCGTCGGCGCATGCGCGGTGTCCCGCCGGCCGTGCGTGCCGCATCCGATACGGGGGGCCGCCGTCGGCTGGTCGGCTGAGCTCAGGGGGCTCCGGTCACACAGGGGGCCCCTCCTGCGCAGGTTGCAGGGGGGCCTTCCAGCAGGCCCCTCCAAAGTCAAACATCACCCCAGCAGCCCCACACAATATAAAAAAAAAAAAAAAAAAGCTAATTAAAGGACACAGACCAATATGTTCCATTGGATTGCAAAACGCACATTCCCACTTGTGCATGGCCATGCGCCACGCGCTGGTCTCTTCTCACACCAGGCGCAAGCTATCATTTCATGAACAACCGTCATGATCCTCCGGGTCATGCATATGTACCATGTACATTGTCACATTTCATCACACTATCTTATGTCTACCCTCCCCCTTTTTCTCAGGCGGTCAACCTATATTGTATTTTGCACTACCATGTATCCGGAGAATTTTTTCTTACCACCAGGTATGTTCAACTGCTCATTAACAAAAGCCTTCCTTACATTTCGAATAATCCCGTTAGGGTCAGCGTGCTGGCTTTAGGGGCACCATCATCCCACTAGGTTACCCCCTTCTTGGCTTCGCCAGCAGTTAGTGGTCCCGCGAGGCCGACACCCCGCCTCAAACGTACAGAGGCACCCGCCCAACGCGCCACCTCGTTAGTAAGCCGCCTCGCGTGTTGCATAGAGAGGGCCTCACCTGTCACTCCCTTCCCCTAGTCCTGTCTTACAGTCACAGAGAGGCCAACGCTCCTGCCACTACCACAAGTGGCCTCATTAACCCCTCGCGCCAAATCATAGGCAGAGCCTCTCAAGCCGCTTGGCAAATTAGCAGGGCCTCATCTGTCACCATGCAAGTATAATTTTTCGCCATCCGGCCTAGCTAGCTTGCCAGCACGATCCTGTGTTTCCCCAAGCTAATCAACTGTTTTGTTTTACCATGTCTCTGGAAGGGATAGAGAACTTCTCCCTACCTGGCACCCCTGCTAGATCCGTCACTGCTACCCAGGGAGACGGTCTAGCCAGTCCAGCACCCATCAGATCTTGGACAATCCCGCGCATAACGACGGAGTTAAGGTGACGGCATGTTCCCTTCCCCGCCACGGCGAGGGAAGCAGAGCTTTTCCAGCTGCTGCGCACGTCAATCGATAACAGGGAGGCAGGGGAAGGACCTAGCCAGTCCAGCACAGGGGATATACATACCATGCTGTCCTCCCTAAATGTCATCCATGTCTAAAGTCAACGCCAGGTTGGAGAGGCTGGAATCAGTCACCGCGACCCTCTCCTTGGCAGGGCCACCACCGGCAGCGTCACCGGCGCCGGCCGGATTGCCAGTGATCACGTCGACCGTTAGCCTGGAGGACCAAGAAGTCAGCCCGGCGCACATAATACCAGAGGAGGAACCTGGGGTACCCATCGCCACCAAGAAGACAGAAGGGCCAGACACGGTCATCACCTTTCCTGGGTACCCAGTTGGATTCAGCCTCAATGCAAGCCAGTTTGCCATCCGGGAAGATCCAGGACATTCTCGCCCACATAGACAACTACCTTCAACTCAGGACCGGCAACCGCAAAGAACTGCAGTCCCTGTTGGGCTCCCTGATCTTTGCCATGCGCATCCACCTCAGGGTCGCTCATTTATATCACGGCTCCTGCACCTCTCCCCTTTCTCCTACACGACTCGCACGGGGTGTCCCTGGATGCCCACGCTGCAGGCAGCTCTGGGCATGTGGGGGAGATTTCTGTCCACCTGGAATGGCGGGGGCTTGTTTCTCCCTCAGCCGTCGGACTCTTCCCCCTCTATCTGGTCAGATGCGGCATCTACCACAGGCTTCGCGGCCATTTTTGGGAACGATTGGCTGTGGGGCAGCTGGCCTCCTGCGGTCCGGGGTTTGGAGGGATTCTCCGCTGCCTCAGCGCTTTTCAAGTTCTACCCCATCGGGGCGGCTGCCTTAGCGTGGGGTCATTCAGGGGCAAACATGTCGGTCCGGTGCTATTCAGACAACCATACGACCTGCCAGTTCATCAACAGGATCATTCCAAATCTCTCACAATCGTGAGGTTTCTGCGGAGACTTCCTTGGTTGGCCGCTTGCAATAATTTCTTCTTACATTGTTTCCATGTCCCGGGGGTGGGCAATACGGCAGCTGACAGTCTGTCTCGCGTCAAATTTCAGGCATTTCATCAAGCTCTCCCATCAGCGTCACCCACGGCCTCCATCACTCCATCATTTCAAACAGCTCATTCTGGATTAGAAGGCATCATGCGGCATAGCCAGTCTTTGTCCCGCTTAGCACTATCAGACGATACACATAGAACACACGACAGAGCGTTCACACTATTCAACAGGTCCTGTTGGAACACAACATCCCGCACCCTTTTTATCATGAAGTCTCTTCCGGGGTTGGCTTCTTTTTGCCACCTCAAAATCATGTCATACAACACCATCAAACTATATCTCACTGGCATTTCAACATCATATGCTAATCACACACCCCAATAACTTCAGCTTCATCCATACTCAGAGGTATTCAGGAAACGGAACCCGCACGTCCAGCCCAGAGGCTACCCATAATCAATCATATCTTCAAAGCATTATCCGACTTACTGGACGCCACGCCTCTTGAAACAGATACCAACTCCATCATCAAAACGGCAATTTACTTGGCCATCTACGGATTTCTGAGTTCCTGGAAATTCACTACAGCCTCCACGACCCGAACCTCACCTTGTCTTCTTGTCTCCCACTTGTCAAAACACATGGTTCACTACATCCTGTCCTTACCTCACTCCAAGAATAGTCAGCACTTACCTGTCAACATTTCATTACCCCACGCACAACAGATGGTGTCCAGTCAGGGTCCTGGATGCTCACAATCAGCGTCACAAGTTCTACCCTCTCAACCGCTACTTCAACTACATGGTTCGGTACTCACCACCACCACCTTCATGACCCATGCCGGGTCATCCCTCACACAACTAGGCCTCAACGCAGCCAACTACTCAGGGCACTCCTTTCGCATTGGAGCCACGTCCACGGCCTCCAGTGCCAACATCCTCACTCATGTCATCAGGGGATTGGGGCGCTGGGAGTCATCCGCTTACGCGCAATACATTCCCAATCCAACACAAGAGTTAAGAGTGGCTTTCCAAAACATGTCGGGTTAAGCCATTGATACATCAATTGGTTACAATAAACTGGTTATTTCCATTTTTGCCCTCTTCTTTCTCAGGCCTACCTCATCCTCGGTTTCGGCACACCACAACCGACTGCACTCATTCCCTGCTTTCCCAGGGCTCTTCACTGTACTACCGTAAGCCCCTTACACAAGTATTAAGGCAGATTGCCTGGATTTGTGGGAGGGGCTGAGGTCCGCCTCCAGCCTATTTAGGGCACTCCCCTTACCTGGCTCCTGCATCATTGAGGTCTGAGCTTTTGACCCTCCCACCACTCCACTCATTTAAAACTCATTTCTTCCATATCTTTTCCTTGGGTAGGCCCTCTTCTTTCTCAGGCCTACCTCATCCTCGGTTTCGGCACACCACAACCGACTGCACTCATTCCCTGCTTTCCCAGGGCTCTTCACTGTACTACCGTAAGCCCCTTACACAAATTGTACTTCATGATTTGAGTCAATATACTTCACCTTTATTATTCTAATACTGTATGGAGCGCTCGCTCCGTATAGCATTGAAACAAAGTTTTAAGTGAATCGACTTTGGATGTTTCGTCCGTAGTCGATTCGCTCATCCCTAATCCTGCATGCAATATTGCAAATTTTATGCCAAAGCATGTGAATGAGGTAACTGTCAACTGAGCTCCCATAAAGGTAAAATGAGAATTCTGGGAGTTGTAGTTTCAGAACAGCTGGAGAACCGGAGGTTGCTGATCACTGTCCTAAACATTCATGGAAAATGGATAGTATGGAAGCAGAAAAGCAAAAAACAAAGAATGCAACAAAACTCTGCAAACCAGGGGCGAACATACCGCCTGTGCAGCTGGTTCAGCTGCACAGGGGGCCCAGCAAGAGAGGGGGCCCATCCCAGTGCCAGCAGAGGCGTTTATTTTTTTATCTTATATTTTTCATTCCCTACCTCTGCCAACAGGGCAACCTGGGCACCTTGGTGTGGAGGTCGGGAGGGACCGATTTTTTTTTTTGGGGGGGGGGGGGGCTGATTAGCACTTACTGCAAATCTGCTGCCCGTTTGTGTCTACACTCCATAGCTAAAGGACCTTCGATGACATCATAGTCATGTGATCTTTGCAGCAGTGGAGGTAGGACCTGTGATGAGGTCACCGTCATGTGACCAGTGCAGAAAGAGGTAGCGCTCAGCAGTGGAGACCTGTAATGCCATGGAATGAATGTAAGTGTCAGAGAATTGCTGGGAGATGTGGTTCTCTCCATTATACCTCCTCCCTGCTTAGTGGGAGGGAAATATGTTATTTAACTGGGACTGTATGTTAAAGGGGCTGAAGGGAGGAGGGGAGGGGTGTCAGTTACATAGGACTGTGTATGTTATAGAAGACTATAAGAAAGATATGTTTTTTACATGGGACTGTATGTTATAGAAGATTGGAGGGAAAAGACTGGTGTTATTTACATGGGACTGGATATTTTAGAAGACTGGAGGGTAAGGAGTGATGTTATTTATATGGGACTATGTGTTGGAGGAGGGTGAAGGAGGGGATTTAAGTTATTTACATGGGACTGCATGATATAGAAGACTGTAAGGAAGATAGGTTATTTACATGGGACTGTATCATAAAGACTGGTGGGAGATGACTGGTGTTATTTACATGGGACTGCATGGTATAGAAGACTGGAGGGAGAGGACGGGCATTATATTTTATGGGGGAACTACAGAGAAGATTATAACTCCTGCAGGGAACATTATAAATACTGTGGGCAGTGGTGGACGGCATTACTACTACTGAGGGCTCTATAGAAGTGCCTTATAGATTATAAGAGGTGCCCTATAAGGAGGCCTTATTAGTACTGGGGATACTATTTGGGGGTGGCTTCAGCCTGGCAGTGAGCCCGGTGATGTCACTGGCACTAATGGACATGCTTTAGCGCTGTCTTAGCCTGTAAAATGGCTAGGGCAGCGCTAAAGCCATCCATCAGTGCCGGTCTATGTTGGGCCCATGTTCATATATGCCTGCATTATTGAGAGAAAAAATGAATATTTCAATATATGCAAATGATCCTCTAGGAGCAACAGGGGCGTTACCATTACACCTAGAGGCTCTGCTGTCTCTGTAACTGCCGCTCCCTGTCTACTTTGACAGGACCTGGCAGTGAAAATGTCATCCCACCGGGCCATGTTAAAGTGCAGAGGGCGCGGAAGTTACAGAGAGAGCGGATTCTCTAGGTGTAATCGTAACGCCCCTGTTTATATATAATAAACCATAATTTTTCTCAGCAATGCGGACACATAAGAACATGGTACCAACATAGATGCCTTCAGCTGCCAAGCGCACATGTAACAGGTCAGTCCTTTAATTGTCCAAGTGTATGAGGGAGCCCTGAGGGATAGCTGAAGGCCTAGGGAGCATTTTACTATCAGCTATGGACTTCATTGGGGGGGAGAAAACTGACACTAAAGTGCCTAGGGCAGCATCAAATCTAAATATGTACCTGGCTCCACAGCAGTAGCAGGATGTAGTGTCACAGATCACACTGCTGGTCTGTGTATGAGGAGGAGCGTTGCAGCCGGGAATCTGCTGTGCTCGGCCTCCTACACCGACTAGCAGAGCAATGTGTGACACTACATCCTGCGACTGCTGTAGAGCGCCAGCGGCTGAACTGTGATCATGAGGAACTAGGTGAGTATATTTTTTGAACTTCCTGTGAAGGGGGCACATGTCTGACCATTACTACTGTGAGGGGGCACTTATCTGGACATACAGTCAGGTCCATAAATATTGGGACATCGACACAATTCTAACATTTTTGGCTCTATAAACCACCACAATCAATGTATTTGAAGCAAACAAGATGTGCTTTAACTGCAGACTGTCAGCTTTAATTTGAGGGTATTTACATCAAAATCAGGTGAACAGTGTAGGAATTATAACAGTTTTCATATGTGTCTTCCACTTGTTAAGTGACCAAAAGTAATGGGACAGAATAATAATCATAAATCAAACTTTCACTTTTTAATACTTGGTTGCAAATCCTTTGCAGTCAATTACAGTCTGAATTCTGGAACGCATAGACATCACCAGATGCTGGGTTTCATCCCTGGTGATGCTCTGCCAGGCCTCTACTGCAACTGTCTTCAGTTCCTGCTTCTTCTTGGTGCATTTTCCCTTCAGTTTTGTCTTCAGCAAGTGAAATGCATGCTCAGATTCAGGTCAGGTGATTGACTTGGCCATTGCATAACATTCCACTTATTTCCCTTAAAAAACTCTTTGGTTGCTTTTGCAGTATGCTTTGGGTCATTGTCCATCTGCACTGTGAAGCACCGTCCAATGAGTTCTGAAGCATTTGGCTGAATTTGAGCAGATAATATTGCCCGAAACACTACAGAATTCATCCTGCTGCTTTTGTCAGCAGTCACATCATCAATAAATACAAGAGAACCAGTTCCATTGGCAGCCATACATGCCCACGCCATGACACTACCACCACCATGCTTCACTGATGAGGTGGTATGCTTAGGGTCATGAACAGTTCCTTTCCTTCTCCATACTCTTCTCTTCCCATCACTCTGATACAAGTTGATCTTGGTCTCATCTGTCCTTAGGATGTTGTTCCAGAACTATGAAGGCTTTTTAGATGTTGTTTGGCAGACTCTAATCTGGCCTTCCTGTTTTTGAGGCTCATTAATCTGGCCTTCCTGTTTTTGGTGAACCCTCTGTATTCACTCTGGTGAAGTCTTTCCTTGATTGTTGACTTTGACACACATACACCTACCTCCTGGAGAGTGTTCTTGATCTGGCCAACTGTTGTGAAGGGTGTTTTCTTCACCAGGGAAAGAATTCTTTGGTCATCCACCACAGTTGTTTTCCATGGTCTTTCGGGTCTTTTGGTGTTGCTGAGCTCACCGGTGCGTTCCTTCATTTTAAGAATGTTCCAAACAGTTGTTTTGGCCACGGCTAATGTTTTTGCTATATCTCTGATGGGTTTGTTTTGTTTTTTCAGCCTAATGATGGCTTGCTTCACTGATAGTGACAGCTCTATGGATCTCATCTTAAGAGTTGACAGCAACAGATTCCAAATGCAAATAGCACACTTGAAATTAACTCTGGACCTTTTATCTGCTCATTGTAATTGGGATAATGAGGGAATAACACACACCTAACCATGA
Source organism: Bufo gargarizans (assembly GCF_014858855.1). Lineage (NCBI taxonomy): Eukaryota > Metazoa > Chordata > Amphibia > Anura > Bufonidae > Bufo > Bufo gargarizans. Next base: position 546,708,291 of record NC_058081.1, read on the forward strand.
AACAGCTGAGAAGCCAACTGTCCCATTACTTTTGGTTCCTTAACAAGGGGGAGGAACATATGCAAACTGTTGTAATTCCTACACCGTTCACCTGATTTGGATGTAAAATACCCTCAAAATAAAGCTGACAGTCTGCAGTTAAAGCACATCTTGTTTGTTTCATTTCAAATCCATTGTGGTGGTGTATAGACCCAAAAATAACTAATTTGAACTGGCACAAAGGGGGAATAATTACTATGTGGGGGCATTAAGGGTACTGGGTGTGTATAGTTATGCTTTGGGCAGAGTTGGAGATGTGACCTAGTATGAAAAGAATATATATTTATATATGTTTATATTTGTATGTGTGGTTTGGGGGGGGCAGGTACATCCTTTGCACAGGGGCCCTTTGCTGCCTGTGTCCGCCCCTGCTGCAAACACAGATAAAGTAAATACAGTCATGCCATGCTCACTATATAAAATGTAAAATGCTAATGCTACATTATAAATGTGAGACTCTTGGCAAATAGATTTTGTACTACGACAAGGCGATCTCTTTAGGACAGGAACCTAACACTAAATACTACCTCCACTGGTACAATATCAGCCTCTATTAAATTAAGGAAACGCAGCCTCCACATGCATGCTGAGCCCTCACTATATTATACCTCTTATAGTGCCACAATGGCCTCCATTAAATTCAGGGAATGCAGGTTCCAGAAGCATGCTGAGCCCATACTATATTATACCTACATTCCCTGAATTTAACAGAGGCTGATATTGTACCAGTGGAGGTAGTATTTAGTGTTATGTTCCTGTCCTAAAGAGATCACCTTGATGCTGGCGGACAGGCACAAATTATTTTGTACAAAATGTATTTGCCAAGAATCTCACATTTATAACATAGCATTAGTACATTTCCTAGAGTGAGTATAGCACTATTGTATTTGCTTTATTATTTGTGTTTGCAGAGTGCTGTTTGTTTTTTGCTTTTGTGATTCCCGCCATGGCAACGTGCACCTGCGTACTGGGATGTGCTGACTAACCCCCAATTTGTTTTTTCTTTCTAGTTTGGGAAGACATGGTATGGCCACCCATAGATGAATTGGGTATGAGCCACAGGTGTATGCAGGTTAACTTAATAGGATTAATACTTGCTTAAAGGGGTTTTCCGCAATTTCAATGTTGGTGGCCTATCCTCAATATGTGATCGGTGGGGGCTTGGTACCCCCACTAATCAACTGTCTGATGAGACTGTGGTGTTCCAGTAAGTGCTGGAGCCTCCTCACATCATACTAAGCACAGCTCTGTCCATTGCTGTTGCAACCCAGGCACATTCAGTTAAATGGGATTGAGCCGCCATAGGCCATGAGACCAGTGAATGTCATGTTACTTGATGTGGAAGAAGCTGTGGTGCTCACCAGTACAGCTGATCGTTTGGGTGTCGGGAGCAGGACTCTCACCAACCAGATATTGATGACCTAGCCTGAGTAATGGCACCATTTACGGCTGCATACCCTGTAGTAGGGAGTGGGAAAAAATTCCAAATGGGGTAGAATTGGGAAAAAAACGCAATTCTGATAAAGGATTTTTTTTTTTACACTGTACACTATGCGGTAAAATTGACCTGTTATCTTAATTTTCCAGGTCAGTACGGTTCCAACGATACCACACTTGAGGATTTTTTTTTTATAACCATATTCTGACCCCTATAACTTTTTTGTAGCTATGTGTACGGGGCTGTGTGAAGGCTATTTTTTTGCAGGACGATCTGTTCTTTTCAGTGATACCAATTTTAAGTGTGTGTGACTTTTTGATCACTTTTTATAAAAAAAATTATTGGGTAGTTGAAGTGACAAAAAATGGCAAATTGGCTGTTTTTATTTTTTTTCTCCTGCTACACCATTTGCCATTAATATTGTTATATTTTAATAGTATGGGCATTTTTGCACGTGGCGATGCCCATGATGTTTATTTTTTTTATTGGTTTTTATTTTAAGGAAAGGGGGGTGATTTGAACTTTTTTATTTTTGTAAAAACTTTTTTTTACTTTTTTAAAGTCACCTTGGGTGACAATAACTGGCAATCATTTGATTGCCTATAGTATTCAGTGATGGCTAAATAGTCATCATCATTGAAGACTTAATTTGCACTACATCAATACAAGGCTGCCATCTAGTGGCCTGTATTGATATATACATCTGATTGACTCTGAAGCCGGCTTGAGGTTTTGGTCGATTAGATCGAGGTAACTGGTCCCCCGATCTCAGCTGGGGAATGCTGTTACTGGAAGTACGTGACTTCCGGTTTCCGGTCTGCGCAGATGCCATGGTCACATTTGACCACGGCATCTGAAAGGTAAGATGTATGCGATCAGCCTTATGGCTGATCGCATACATGTGCGGCGGGACCCATGACGTACAGCTAAGTCATGGGTCCTTAAAGGGTTAAAATCAGTTTGTTATTTGTGTATCATGGCTCTAGTAGTATTTTAGTATTAGTAGCAGCAGTAACTGGTATTCTCCAACATCTAACACACATTTTTTTAATTACCAACTCATAGCTTGTCAAAAAGCAGCAGATTACATTTCCTGGAATTGTCACCATGCATGTGCAAGTAGTTATATGAAGCAAATTCTGCTACAAATTTGCAACAGATCCCCACACACACACACACAATTTACACTACATGTGATGTAGCCTTTGCCTGAAACCACCACTAGGGGGACACTAACTATGGATTTATACAGTTCCCATTGAACGGCAATATATAGTAAATCCAAATACAGTGAGCGCCCCCTACTGGTGTTATTTTTTATTATTATTTAAAGGGGTGTGTTACAAAATGTATCCTATATTTTTCAAACCAGCACCTGGATCTGAATACTTTTGCAATTGCATGCAATTAAAGATGTAATATAGCCAGCGAGCTATTCAATAAAATGTATCTGTATAGCGCCACCTGCTGTTTCTTCTTTTCCTTATTTATTGTCTATCTCACTGAGCTCGTCGAACGTATTCAGTTTAAATCTTTAACTCTCACCAGCCATATGTTCTGTTAGAAGCTGTTACAGGGAGAGAGCTGCAGCAGAAAGGACACTCCCCCCAAGCTTTCAGGCTGACGATAATCTAGAACAGGGGTACTCAACTAGTTTTATTAAAGGTCCACATACCTGGGTCTGCAGTCAGGTGAAGGTCCGAGCTGAACGCCAACAGTAAAGATGCCATGCGATCATGTGATCCATGCGCGTGGGGCGCTCTGAAGTTATAGTGGAGCGCCCCGGGTAAGTCCCAGAATTAGTAATGGCCACATTAGTGGCCAGTAAGAATAATGCCCCCGGTAAGAATAATGTCCCCATTAGTGCCCCCAGTAAGAGTAATGCCCCCATTAGTGCCCCACTTCTCTGCTTTTGCAAAAAAATAAAAAATAAATTAGCATTCACCTGGCTGCGGTGAACATTCGCTGCTGACTGCAAGCTCAGGACCGGTGCTCCAACGTGATGACGTCTTGTAGGTCCTGTCCTGAGCTTCTAGTCAGCAGGGAGTGTTCTCCACAGCGTGAGCAAATGGAGGTGGAGGTACCGTATTATTTTTTTTTTTTACTAGCACAAGAAGCAGTGGAGGTAAAGGCTGTACTAATGGGAGTTCCATGATGGAAGCGCTCATTAGTAAGGGTACTTTCACACTTGCAGCAGGATGGATCTGACAGGCTGCTCACCCTGTCAGATCCATCTTGCCACTACTTCGCCGTGCCGCTGCTCTGTGCCCATCGACTATAATTGGAATGGGGGCAGAGCTACGGCGCAGCACGGTGAGAGGCCGCCAGACTAAAAGTACTACATGTCCGACTTTTTCGTCTGGCGGCCTCACACCGTGCACTGCCATGCTGCGCTGTAGCTCCACTCCCGCTATAGTCAATGGGAAGTGGCAGTCCGGCGAAATAGCGGCAGGACGGATCTGACAGGGTGAACAGCCTGTCGGATCCATCCTGCCGCAAGTTTGAAAGTACCTTAACAGTCCTTACAGGAAAATTCTGGCACCGGCAAGGGAACTAAAATACCAGCCTTGCTGGTGAACTACTGGCCGGGTGGCAACCCAAGCCACAGAACAGACATATGATAGTTTTGTTCCGCATCCAATTCCCATTATTGGGGGATTGGATGCGGCCCCTTAATTACAATGGGGCCACAAGAGATGCAGACAGCACACTGTGTGCTGTCTGCATCTTTTTCCGCTCCATTGAAACTAAGGGGTCCGCATCCAATGCCCCAATAATAGGAATTGGATGCGGAACAAAACTATCATGGTTTGATGGGGCTTAATCACTTTATTTATTCAGGTTACCTAAAGAAGATGGCCCAGGAGAGATGGGAGCATGACACTGACTGGAGTCCTTTCCTGCAGTCAGTGACGTGTTCCCGACTCTCTGTAGCCCTCTCCACGCCCCCCTTCCTTCCCAAATGTGACATTTATTTCATTGGTGGCAGTGGTGATGTCCCTCCCCTCTCCAGCAGCACGTAAGTGTCCTTTGGAGCTTGAAGCTCCCTTACGTGCTGCCGCTGCTGCAGGGGAGGTGGGACCTGTGAGCGCACTGAGGGAGAAAGTGTCATGGTCTTACCTTCTTGCTGTTCTCCTTCGTTTGACATGTGCTGGCGGCCATCTTGGTTTCTGGGTTTCTTGTAGCCTCCCACCCTGCGGCTTCTCCTTCCCACTGGGAGGAGCTGGATGCCTAGCTCATATATATAGGAGGTCTGTGGCTTCAGTTCCTTGCTTGGTCCTCCTGTGTTCACATGCTTCTAAGACTGCTGCTGCTTCTGGTTCCTGATCCTGGCTTCGTCTGACTACCCTGCTGGTTCCTGATCCAGGCTTCATCTGACTACCCTGCAGGTTCCCGATCCAGGCTTCGTCTGACTACCCTTCTGGTTCCTGACCTCTGGCCTCGCAAGACCCTGCTTCGGTTTAGCCATCCGTTTGGACTTTTGCCCTACAGCTTGATTTTCAATAAAGCCTTCTTATTTCCACTTATCTCTGTTGTACGTCTGGTTCATGGTTCCATGACATTAGGACCAAGCCATGAATTCTGACGGTACAGGGCCATCCTCGCTACCTACGCTGGTTGCCAGACTTGATCAGCAGGATCACCTGTTGGGTCGGTTCGCTGTGGCGTTGCAAACCCTGCTTGAACGCACGGCTCATTTAGCTTCCGTTGCCGATGGGTCGGTTGTCGCTCCTGGGCCCGCTCCTACTGCCGCTCCGGTTGTTGCGCCAGAGTCTACCCCGACACCTGTTGCTGCACCCGCGGTGTTTCGGTGTATGACCGGTTCTGCCCCCCTTCCACAGCGCTTTGGGGGAGAGCCAACTCAGTGCCGAGGTTTCCTTAACCAGGTGGGCATTTATTTCGAGTTGCTGCCACATGCCTTTCCTACTGAGAGATCAAAGGTGGGCTTCTTGATCTCGCTGCTCTCGGACAAGGCCTTGGCCTGGGCCAGCCCTTTATGGGAGAACAACAATCCGGTGGTTGCCGAGTTTTCCGGTTTTGTTGCTTCTCTTCGGAAGGTATTCGATGTGCCGGCTCGTGCTGCCTCTGCCACGAAGCTCCTTATGTCCATCAGACAGGGTTCACGATCCGTAGCTGAATACGCCATTGAGTTTCGTACCCTGGCAGCAGAGGTGGGCTGGAATAATGAGGCTCTGGTCGCTGCTTTCTCTCATGGTCTCTCGGATGCCTTGAAGGATGAGGTTGCAGCTAAGGACCTACCAGTGGAGCTCGAGTCTCTTATTTCTTTCCTGATTTTGATTGACACCAGACTCAGGGAGAGACCTTCCTTTAAGGAGAGCCTGCGGAGGTCTTCTAACAGATTGGCGCCTACGTTTGCTGTCCCACCCTGCCTCCCTCTCCTCCCACGCCTCCTGGGGATGACTTGTCTGGGGGTGAACCCATGCAGCTGGGGTTTGCTCGCCTGTCCGAGGGGGAGAGGGTACTCCGGAGACGCGAGGGCCGATGTATGTACTGTGGTCTCGGTGGGCATTTTCGGTTGGCATGCCCGAACCGTCCGGGAAACGCTCGCACCTGAGATCCTGTCGGGGGCAGATCTTGGGTGGAGTCTCCTCGTCCCCGGTTTCCCGTGTTGACAAACCACTGATTACTGTTGTCCTCTCCTGGGTCGGGGGCTCGGTGGCGACCCAGGCGTTGGTGGACTCTGGTGCTGGTGGTTTGTTCATTGATAGTGTGTTCGCTGCCGCCAATTCCATTCCTCTGCAGCCTCGAGGTTCCCCACTGGCTCTTGAGGCGATAGACGGCAGACCCCTTCTGCCGCCACACGTGACTCAGGAGACCCTTCCAGTGGGGATGGCCATTGGTGCCGTTCACAGAGAGTCGGTCTGTCTCCAGGTTATTTCGTCTCCACACTACTCGGTGGTCTTGGGGTACCCCTGGCTCCAGAAGCATAATCCGACTTTCGATTGGAGATCGGCCGAGATCCTCTCGTGGTCACCGCAGTGTGGGGCTAGTTGCATCCATGGGCCTGTCAAGTTGCTGTGTACTTCCTCGGACTCTCTGTTGCCTCCTGAATACGAGGAGTACCGGGATGTATTCGATAAGGTGCGTGCGGTTGCCCTACCTCCGCACCGCCCATACGATTGTGCCATAGAGTTACAACCTGGTGCCGTTCCTCCTCGTGGCAAAGTCTATCCACTGTCGGTAGCGGAGAATGAGGCCATGGAGGAGTACGTCAGGGAGGCGCTTTCACGCGGACACATTCGCAAATCCTCGTCCCCGGCAGGGGCTGGATTTTTCTTTGTGAAAAAGAAGGGCGGTGAGTTGAGGCCTTGCATCGATTACAGGGGTCTCAATCGCATCACGATCAAGAACGCTTACCCGATACCCTTGATTTCCGAACTGTTCGATCGCCTCAAAGGGGCCACGGTCTTTACCAAACTCGACCTGAGGGCGGCATATAACCTGGTAAGGATCAAGGCGGGCGATGAGTGGAAGACCGCGTTTAACACCAGGACCGGTCATTATGAATCCTTGGTTATGCCCTTTGGGTTGTGCAATGCGCCCGCAGTCTTCCAGGAATTCATCAACGATGTTTTCCGTGACCTGTTGCAGCAGTGTGTGGTGGTCTATTTGGATGACATCTTGGTATATTCTGAATCCATGGAGGCCCACATTCTGGATGTCAGACGAGTGTTGCAACGGTTACGAGAGAACAAGCTGTTCGGTAAGCTTGAGAAATGCGAATTTCACCGATCCCAGGTAACCTTCTTAGGTTACATCATTTCCGCTGAGGGGTTCTCCATGGATCCTGAGAAGGTTTCGGCTGTCTTACAGTGGCCCCAGCCCAGTGGTCTTCGTGCCCTGCAGCGCTTTTTGGGCTTCGCCAATTATTATCGGAAGTTCATCAGGGACTTTTCCATGCTAGCCAAGCCTCTCACGGATCTGACCAGGAAGGGCAGTAATCCCCAGGTCTGGCCGCTCGAGGCCATCCGAGCTTTTGAGGCTCTAAAGTCCGCCTTTGTGTCGGCTCCGATTCTGTCGCATCCCAACCCTGGGTTGCCTTTTGTCCTCGAGGTGGACGCGTCTGAGACGGGAGTAGGCGCCCTTCTGTCTCAGCGTAGAACACCAGAGGGTCCTCTGCTTCCTTGTGGGTTTTACTCCCGGAAACTGTCTTCCGCGGAGTGCAACTATCAGATTGGTGACAGGGAGTTATTGGCCATCGTGCAGGCCCTTAAAGAATGGAGGCACTTGCTCGAGGGCTCGGTGGTTCCGGTTCTCATCCTGACGGACCACAAGAATCTGACCTACCTCTCTGAGGCCAAGAGATTGACACCACGTCAGGCCAGATGGGCTCTGTTCTTGTCACGTTTTAATTACGTGGTCTCCTACCTACCCGGTTCCAAGAACATCAGAGCGGATGCCTTATCACGGCAGTACTCCGAGCTGTCCGGGGAGGAGTCGATTCTGACTTCGGTCATACCTCCGAATCAGATCCTGGCCGCCATTCGCACCAGCCTGACCTCTCCCCTGGGTGAGCAGATTTTGGCGGCTCAATCTGGTGCTCCCTCTGGGAGACCCAATGGCAGATGTTTTGTGCCTGAGGAGTTGCGCACTCGGTTGTTGCGAACCTACCATAACTCCAAGGCCGCGGGGCATCCTGGGAAGAATCAGCTGTCCTGGGCTGTTTCACGTCTGTTCTGGTGGCCTTCTCTACGTTCCGACATCGCCGCATATGTAGCGGCATGCTCCGTTTGTGCCCAGAGTAAGTCCCCTCGGCACCTTCCGTTGGGCCTTTTGCAACCCATAGCCACCGGGGAGCGTCCATAGTCACACCTGGGGATGGATTTCATTGTGGACCTCCCTGCATCCCGAGGCCATACGGTCATTCTCATGATTGTGGATCGGTTTTCCAAAATGTGCCACTGTGTTCCTCTCAAGAAGTTACCCTCTGCACAAGAGTTGGCCACGATTTTTGCCAGGGAGGTCTTCCGGTTGCACGGTTTGCCCAAGGAGATTGTGTCGGATCGGGGGAGTCAGTTTGTGTCCAGGTTCTGGCGCGCCTTTTGCTCCCAGTTGGGGATTCATCTCTCTTTCTCCTCGGCCTACCACCCTCAGTCCAATGGGGCCGCAGAACGATCCAATCAGGCCTTGGAGCAATTCCTTCGTTGCTATGTCTCCGATCACCAAGACAATTGGGTTGACCTCCTGCCTTGGGCTGAGTTTGCCAGGAACACGGCGGTGAACTCTTCCTCTGGGACGTCTCCCTTCATGGCCAATTATGGGTTCCAACCTGCCGTGTTACCGGAGGTATTCTCTCCCCAGGATATTCCGGCTGTGGAGGATCACCTTTCCGTCCTACGTGCTTCTTGGGTACAGATCCAGAGGTCCCTTGAGGTCTCTGCGCAGCGCCAGAGACTCCAGGCTGATCGCAGACGAGCGCCCGCTCCTTCCTACCAGGTCGGAGACCGCGTATGGTTGTCCACCCGCAACCTCAACCTTCGAGTGCCCACTCCCAAGCCGGCGCCTCGCTTTGTTGGTCCCTTCCGAGTGCTTCGCAGGGTAAACCCGGTAGCCTATGCCCTTGCGCTTCCTCCGGGCATGCGGATCTCCAACGTGTTTCATGTCTCCCTGTTGAAGCCACTGGTGTGTAATCGTTTCACTTCCTCGGTTCCTCGGCCTCGTCCGGTCCAAGTGGGCAATCATGAGGAGTATGAGGTGAGCAATATCCTGGACTCACGCCTGGTCCGCGGTCGGGTGCAGTTTTTGGTTCATTGGCGTGGTTATGGTCCAGAGGAGCGTTCCTGGGTTCCCTCCGCAGATGTCCATGCTCCTGCCTTGCTCCGAGCCTTCCACGCACGCTTCCCTCAGAAACCAATCTTTACTCCGCGGAGGAGGGGCCCTTGAGGGGGAGGTACTGTCATGGTCTTACCTTCTTGCTGTTCTCCTTCGTTTGACATGTGCTGGCGGCCATCTTGGTTTCTGGGTTTCTTGTAGCCTCCCACCCTGCGGCTTCTCCTTCCCACTGGGAGGAGCTGGATGCCTAGCTCATATATATAGGAGGTCTGTGGCTTCAGTTCCTTGCTTGGTCCTCCTGTGTTCACATGCTTCTAAGACTGCTGCTGCTTCTGGTTCCTGATCCTGGCTTCGTCTGACTACCCTGCTGGTTCCTGATCCAGGCTTCATCTGACTACCCTGCAGGTTCCCGATCCAGGCTTCGTCTGACTACCCTTCTGGTTCCTGACCTCTGGCCTCGCAAGACCCTGCTTCGGTTTAGCCATCCGTTTGGACTTTTGCCCTACAGCTTGATTTTCAATAAAGCCTTCTTATTTCCACTTATCTCTGTTGTACGTCTGGTTCATGGTTCCATGACAGAAAGCTCCCTCCACCTGCAGGTGCCGTATGAAAGCGCTGGTGCCTGCATGTGGAGGGAGCCGTCTCTCACTGCGCTCCTGGGAAGGAGGAAGTGCGCCGGTAAGCTCCTCCTCCTGCATGTACCAGAGTGTGCAGGAGAGGAGGAGCGCTACATGTCTCACTGCGCTCAGTGCTCTGGGAGTGGGACAGGAGGAAGTGCGCCGGTAAGCTCCTCCTCCTGCACGGTACAGTGTGCAGGAGAGGAGGAGCGCTCTGAAGGATGGCCGGAGTCCGGACAACTGGCGGCCGCGGTCCGTATTTGGACCGCGGTCCGCCAGTTGAGTACCCCTGATCTAGAACAATTAGAGCAATGAATGTAGAGATATTTGGACCCATGTGAGGTACAGGACTGGTTCTAGCTTTATTAGAAAGGTATTGTCATGTTTTATATGTCTCATTTTCATATTATTATTTTTTTTACATGAATCATGGCATAACCCCTTTAATTGAGCTTCTCATGACTGGCTTGGGCAAAGGTTTCTAGGTAATAGGAAACCCTCATAGACGCACCCCAACAATGTAAAATGGCCTGTGTTGGATTTTTACAGAAACACTCTATTTGAATTTGTATAAAACTTTAGAAATTTGGAGACCTGTCAGTCATGGCCATATAATATAGCTTTAATACGGTAAAATGGTGGTGTTTTATGGACACAGCTTTATATGGGGTTTTCAATATCACGTCCCATGATGCTGTCAGAGTCTATACCTGTTTTTGAGGACGCTACAACAAGATTGTGTGGTTGATGTTACAATGACATGTTCTATCCGAAAAGGCAAGATTTCATGCTGCAAAATCATAGTTGAAATATGGATGTCAAAAAACATACAAATAGAATTTTATAGAAATGAAGCAGAACTCGGAAGAACACAAAACACATAAGCTTTACTATGTATTACAAGGTTGCATTGCAATAATTGGTACAAAATGCTCCATCCACAATATTCTTCTGCAATAACAACAGCAAAGGAAAAAACACAAGACACAAGCACCAAACCATACATCTGTATCTCAAAGGAAAAACATGACCCACGTTATCTGTAACCTTTATTGCTTACAAATATAATTCTTGGATGATAAAATAAATATATCTATACATCTATATTATATATCTCTCTATATATATTGTTCTCTTCTCTGAATATATTATCTTGTGCTAAATATAACCGTCATTTGGCAGCTTAGTAAAACAAGAAAAGTAAAGTGACCCAGGTAACTCTTTACACCTAAAATGTAGAAATCAGTGGTGGGTGAAAGGTGGTGTGATAACGGGGGCAACATACGACGCAATATCGCTTAGTGAATATGGTAGATACCTGGTGACAGCTGAAGGCAGACCGGACTAAGTATGATAGGCTGTCTAGAATTAAGGTCCTGATGAAGACCTACCAGAGAAGAACCAAAATAAGGTCCTCAATTTTAAAAATTGACAGGTCCAGAGCCTGAAGGAGTCTCATGTGACAACATGTCTCTTTCTGTCAGAGGTAGTATTGTCATGGAGACTTCTCACCGAGGTGAAGCTCACAAGGTTTTAGGACTATTCACCAAACTAGGAAACACTAGGGAGGGAGGGGGGGGGGGGGGAAGATTTATTAAAACTGCTGTAAAGAAAAACTGGCTTAGTTGCCTATAGCAACCAATCAGATTCCACTTTTCATTTTCCTGGCTCCTTTGGGAAATAAAATATGGAATCTGATTGGTTGCTATGGGCAACTAAGCCAGTTCTACTTTGCAACAATTTTAATAAATCTCTCCATAGGCCTCATTCATCAAGACTGTCTATAACAAAAACGGTCTTCGTTGCCCATTGCAACCAGTTAGAGGCCATCTTTTATTTCACTGCTCGGGCACAGTTGTCAACAGTCCTGAATTTGCAAGGACTATCCCTAGTTTTCAGAGCCAGTCTTGGCAAATTCAGGCTGTACAAATTGGTGTGGCTTATGTAAGCCCTGCCTATAAGTGGGTGGCCCCACTGAGTCTAGGCGGGCGTTCCCAGGGCAAGGCTTACAAGCCTGGAATTTACCAACTGTAATGTCGGTTAAGTATGCACTGGTAAAGTGAAAGCTGTGCCGTTTTCCAGTTAGACAGTTTTGATAAATATGCCTTAAAGGGGCTTTCCGAGATTTTACTACTGATGACCCATCCTTTGGATAGTACAAACCGTACTTCAATACAGAAGATATTAAAATGCTTTTCACAATCACATTATACACTTAAGTGCATTTTTTTTTTTTACATTTTTCTTCCATTTGGTCATGTTCAAATCATCTCAGTATTTAATTAATATTCCACCCCCCTTTTGAAGATCTAGATATGAGGGCAAGCTGACATTAGGCATGAAGAAAATGGCTATACTTGAAGCTAACATCACTGGCGTCCCTGTGCAGAGTGTAATGTGTTCTCAGTTTTTAATGCTTACAATGCAGATACCAAAAAGCAGTATAGCGTATTATGAAGGAGAACTATGCCACCTATGAACTGTTATGGTTTCAAGTACATCAATAGGCATATCACAATGTGATCATTCAAGGCTTTTGTTGTGGCCCTCAGTTTCCCTGAGAACATTACCCTACTTCTCCACACATTGCAATAGGACACAGCTAGCATGCATTTTAACACGTCGGTACCCTAAACCCCAATGTTTCTCTTTTTGATGGGTTCTGAAAACGAATTAGAAATAAAAATAAGAAGTGTCAAAAATGTTGGGTTACTCTAAAACTCTGCACCTCAAGCATTTGGTTCAAGCCTTTCCCATAACAACAACAGATAGTGGCTTAAAATGTGATCTACAAATCAGGGCAGGGAATACTGAGCCTCATCTATAAGGTTATGACCACACAGCGCGGTTGTGATGCGGCCATGCTGTGTTTGATTACCGAGCGTCTGAAAGGCGCACAGTGGGCTCTAAGTAAAATACTGAAAACCGCATTGAAGATGGTATTGAAGGTGCCATGTAGATATTAACTATACATACCCACTGAACAGTGTGGTCTTAATAAGAGCCTCCTGTGGACCTTTTGGTGCTCGAACGCAGCATAGCCCCGTCAGCACCTAAAAACTGGTGCAGACCACAACAGTAGCCAATCAGTTTACAGCTTTATCAGTTGGCTTACTTATGGTAACTTCTCCACCCCACCAGTTTTGATGAGGCCCAGTGCTTTCCTACCGTCTCCAACAATCAATTGTAAAGTAAAAATGTAATAAAACAAAAAGCTACACAGTGAAGAAAAAAACCTCCCTGGTGCTGCATGGAATCAATTAACAAGCAGAACCTAAAAGGGTCCCTGCAGTTTGAAAAACTTTTGATATGTCATTGGTGGGGGTCTGAGTGCGGAGACCCCTGCCAACTGCTAACATGATGGGAGTGCTCTCCCTCCTCGCTGCAGGAGACGGGCATGAGAACATCCTCATCAGCAGCAAGGAGAGAGGGTGTTCTATGTGAGCACTTCTTTCTCCTCATTTTAGCGATCGCCAGAGTCTCAGCGCTCAGACCCCCACCGATCAAAACATCTCAAATGTTTTTATTTTTTATGAACAGGGGCATTTTAATTTAGTTAATTGTGAAGTGGGTCTTAAGACGCTGAGACAATCAGACCCACAGTACAAAGTACCATATTAAACACATATTGTGAAAAACAGATCCAACAGCTTACTGATAGTTTCCATTTAGCAGCACAAGATTATTATTTTTTATGGTGAAGAATAGAAAACACATGGAGAAATAAAGCAGAATCTTTTTTTAGATGTATTACACATATGCACAATTTTAGATTTCTTAACTATGTAGCCAGTGTCCATGAAAATGGTAGCGAGATTCATGGCAAGGCATGCAGTCCTCTTCATACCTCTCTTTACACCTTCTCCAACCTATTTTCCATTTTGATCAAATACTGTACAAGTTAGGCTCCATTCAGACATCCGTAGTGCATTGTGGATCCGCAATACACCCGGCCGGCACCCCCATAGAAATGCCTATTCTGACAAGAATAGGACATGCTCTATTTTTTTTCCAGACCGGAAGATCGGGGGGGCGCTCCGGAAATGCGGATGCGGACAGCACACTGTGTCCTGTCCGCATCTCTTCCGGCCCCATAGAGAATGAATGGGTCCGCACCCGTTCCGCATAATGGACCGTGTGAATGGACCCTAAATCTTAATGGTATATATTTTATATTAAGTGCCATCTGTATTAAAAGGGGTTTCCCAAAGAAACACACGGCATAAGGGTCACAATGGTGGAAGTCCAGCGGCAGGCTCCCCATTGAACAGGTCCTGGCACTGGGTTTAGTTAGTGAAATCTATGAACGCCTTTCACAATAATCATAGGTGAGGACAGGCATTTGCATGGTAATAAAGTTGGACTAGAGATTTAAAATATACACGCTCTACTGATAGTGGTTTTGCTTTGTATTGGAAAATCAGAACTTACTTGACTGGTAACACAGTTAGTGAAGCTGTGTGCTAGCAAAGACTAGGGATCAGCCACCATGAGGGTGCTCGTCTATCTCTACTGGCCCCCCATCTTTCTTCCCAGACCTTGCTTTATAGCATGTATTTTTGCTGCATTTCCATCCTGAATGCAGTTTGTATAGGGTGAGAACACATAAAGGTTACTGAAGACTATCATACAATCTGTACCATACAGTAAGGCACCCAGGGTTATGGATTGTTTGGTTATCATAAGTATCAAAAGTAGGGACTTACAGTAAATGTGCAATAAATCTATCCGTTATTATTGCAGTTAATTCCAGTTATCCCAAGGGGTAGTCAGCTAGAAGCTTAGGGTAGGTTACTTATACTTTTCAATCATTTTCAGATTTGTCACCAAGTAGTTCTCCATGACAATTGCTAATAGTGCATAAGGTGCATCCAATTTACCACGTACAATATTTCTTTAAAAAGTGCCTCTTGCAAAGATAATTTTGGCTTGTCTTAAAGACAAGTACATCTGAGACTTGTGTAAATATAGAAAGCATCTATAAAGTACAAACATCATCATTGTAGAAAAAAAATCATGCTCTACATCTGAAAAGTGGAAACACCAACAACTAGAATCATCATTTTGTATCCATTATAAACTAGTGCAAATCACGGATAAAAGCATACAGCCCGCATACACGCAACAAGCTCTCACGGAAACGGAATTATCCTTTGCCTTTCAGATTTTCAGGAGTGGGAGAGGAGGACAGGTTTTAGGCCAGACTCAAACAGACTTTAAAAGACAAGGGCAATGTCATGATACGAGTGCAAGGAATAATGTACAAGACGACCAAAAAATAAAAGCAGGGGCAAAAATATTCCGTTTGAAACCTGTGATCACCATTTATAAAAAAATGTTTTAAAAACCATCCGGCCAATGAGAAGCCTTTTCAGATGAATATCAGAGTTGCCAAATCCCAATGTGGGCCTGGACGTGCTATGCAACCATATAATGGTCCAAAGGCAGACTCATTATAATCTACTTTTAAAGTGAATGAAATGAAAGGTTATTGTGAACTTTTTGACTAGAATTCAAGCAATATGGAAAATATCCTTAGAAACCACCTTCTTAGGCTATGTTTCACACTGTTGAAATGCATGTCAGAAGAATCCAACCAGTATTTGCAGTGGTGTCTGTGTCAGAAATCCAAGGTTGACCCCTGGACTTCTGCCAAGCCACTGATCCACAAGGAGTGACATGACAAGTTTTTTGTTTAAAAAATAAAATAAAAAAAATCTGGTCACAGTCGAAATCAACAGGACACTCAATATGCGAAATAAGTGTCGGAATCGGTAGGACAAATAAACAGTGTGAACATACCCTAAAGTCCAGTCATAGGTAGTCTTACACCTGGCGTACAGTTCCAGCTATTCATAGTGTTTACAAGTTAATACTTTTTAATTCAGCAATCGGTGGACCATCCCACATCCCATCCCACAATTTTACAGATGTCCCTCCTCTAACTATGGTTGTCAGAAATTGCAGAATGCGGCACCCTCATCCAACATTAGCGAATCGGACAATACATAAATGGTGGGTTGTGGCGGCACGGCAAGGCAGCAGGCTTCTGCCACGTGGCCTATAGAAGAAATAAAAGAGCCTCTGATAAGTTTGGCCAGTAAGGCATCCTAGTATGCACCATGAGATGTCCGCCTTGTGCATGCTGTTCGAAACTCTGTTGGATGCTTCCTAGCAGCAGACTACAACAAGCAACGTGTCGCAAAGTCTGATGCTATGGAGAAACTGAGGATCTCTATAGAGGAAATGCATTCCCAAGCTTCTCAATGCTCAAGAGTAACTTCTGTGGAATTAACCTTTTTGCTAGATGTAACTATCAATGACACGTTGTAAAATATTTAAGGCAATATATGTAGAGATGATAGGAAGCCATATCCAAGGGTCTTTCAGAAGGACTGCTGGTTGTATACTAAGAATACTTTACTGCTAACCAAATACCTATTAGTCTGTTATACTGTGGAGTTCTCCTTAGGGTCCATTCACACGTCCGTTTTTTCTTTCCTGATCTGTTCCGTTTTTTCAGGAACAGATCAGGACCAGATCTGGACCCATTCATTTTCAATGGGTCCTGGAAAAAATCGGACAGCACAATGTGTGCTGTCCGTTTCCGTTGTTCCGTTCCGCATGTCCGTTTAAATATAAAACATGTCCTATTCTTGTCCTGAAAAATCAGATCCTGGTACAATACAAAGTCAATGGATCCGCAAAAAACGGATGACATTCGGATGTCATTCCGTATGTCATCCGTTTTTTGCGGATTCCGTTCCTGGAAACACATAACAAATTTTTTTTTATTTTATTTTTTTCAATTTTTTTTCAAAGAAATCCAAACAACTTTATTTGATTATTGAAATGTATACATGTTTCCGTTTTTTGCGGATCCGCAAAAAACGGATGACATACGGAAACATTTTCAGGAACAACGGATCCGCAAAAAACGGACCGTTTTTCAGGATGAAAAAAAACAGGACGTGTGAATGGACCCTAAGGGTTATACCTGTATAAATACAAAAAATAGAAGCTTACTTCCCATTGCATGGTGACAATGGAGATCACCTAAACTACTAGAAGAGCCCTCTAGCTAAGGGATGCTTAACCTGTGGC
This sequence comes from Bufo gargarizans, assembly GCF_014858855.1. Lineage (NCBI taxonomy): Eukaryota > Metazoa > Chordata > Amphibia > Anura > Bufonidae > Bufo > Bufo gargarizans. The sequence goes on from NC_058081.1 coordinate 546,725,283, forward strand.
CCCCCAGCTGTTGCAAAACTACAACTCCCAGCATGCCCGGACAGCTGTTAGGGCATACTGGGAGTTGTAGTTTTGCAACAGCTGGAGGGCCGCAGGTTGAGCATCCCTGCTCTAGCTAGTTGCCGATTTTGCAGTGGCCATGGAGAGGAGAAGCCTTCACAAACTATGGACCCACCTTCTGTAGAAGCTAAAAGGATGAATCTATGGTATGCGTGCCCTTGTGTGATCTGGTACTGAACCACATTAGTATTTCATTTGGCAATACCTAAAATACCCAACAACATATAATATGATTTACACAATAAATCATTTCTATGCAACAATATTTGCCCAGTGCATTGATACATACTACTAAAACACAATCCGGTTCAATGCACACTAATGTACCACCATACATTATGTATTTTCAGCATTTTATGCCCAAATCTATCAGTTAGGACTGTGTAAACCTTTCTGTGCACGCTACATCTTATAACTGGGGTGTGCTTTTCCACTGAATGTTTATATGATATTTAATGCCAAAAATAGTAAGGCTCTATTCACACATGTTTTTGCTGCGATTTTTGATGCATTTTTTTTCTTTTTTAATAAATAAAACATCAAAAATATAAGCAAAATCAGCATTGAATAAAACCAATACGTGCAGTATGATAACATGAGGCTATACCTGCATTCACCTTATGCTAAAACCATGGACTGAAGATAAAGATGCAAAGAAAGGTTCTCCAGGGGCCGAAGGATTGATTGTCTTGTCACTTGGATCATACTGGCCTTTTCAAGACCGTTTACTGCATGGGCCAAGCATCTAAAGCTCTGTTCACACTTCTGCTGAAACGTCCTATGATGGACACCAATGGCATCCGAAGGACCGCATTGAATCATGAGTCTGTTGAGCTTCTGTCATTGTGTCCATCATTTCGAAAGAAAGAATAGCTCTGCCCATGACGGAATAGAATTATGAACAGTGCCCTACGGTAGCTTCACACACACAGTATTTTTTACAAAAAATGCCACTGCAGTTTTTGTTGCAGCTTTTTTGAGCCAAAACCAGAAGTGAATCCAGCAAGACGGAGAAGTAAAGTCCTTCCTATATACAAGCCTTCTGAATCCACTTCTGGCTTGGGCCCAAGAAACCGCATCAGACAATGCAGCAGCTGAAAGGCTGGTTTCATACACAGCATTTTAGTAAAATAACTGATTTTGGTAAAATTTATGGCTCTGGAAAATCAGTTAGTGAGTTGTCACTAACATGTCTCCCTAGTCATGGTGATCACCTAGAGCAGAAAGAGAGATCAGATCTCCACTGCCCTCGTAAGAGACTCATTCCAAAGGAGAAGGTGCCAGGCTGGCGTACCTGGGAAGAGAATAGTGCATTGGCATGATGGGTATACCCACCCCACTAATTTTCGTGCATACAATGAAGCAATGGATAGTGCTCAATTGTCATTTGTCACAGTAGTGGTCAGTGTCTGGCTTATAGAGGTGGATCATGCGGATTGCAATAGCTAAGATGCCGAAGGATTGTCCACCCTTGCTTTAGTAAGATACTATAATATGAAATCCCTGCAGACCTAACTCAATATTTGTTCGCCCCTTTCCTGCTTGTTTAACTGTAATACCTTTTCATTTAGCATACTCGTTTTACATATTTACATATTTGTACAATGATTTATCATCCATGCTGTATCCGTCAAAATGCTCTGACAAAATGATAAAAATGCAATGCTACTGGACAGCTGTGTGCAAGGATTGTCAGACACAAGGAGATTGGCCTTCACGTGGTGGCTGGTGTATTGGATGGTGCCCGTGTTCAGACTCAGCTTTGGCGTCCTTTTCCTCGGGTCCATTTGCCTAACTGCTGGTGAAACCCCATAGTGTCTATTAGTCACTATAGCACCTTTGTCCTGCAGAAAAGGAGGTCAAGATGGAATGCCGAAAATTGGAGGAAGAAAGCAAGGCAATAAAAGAGCTGTAGAGCGGCCTGCTTCCCATGTGTCCCTCATGCCCTCTAAGTCTTGTGATATTTCTTAGTGAATAAGGGCCATTCTTCGGGAAAGAAAAAAAGGATTGTGGGAGAAGATTCTCGTGAAGTTGTGTTAGTTTGTGCAACCAAGTGGGACAGCTACACCTTTTCTCAGTTCTTTACAAGGCTCCGTGCTGAGACTCGTATTTTGACAAAATGTTTCGGTAGCGAGAGAGTTCTTGGCGGATTTTGGCTACCTCTTGGCGCAAAACTGAATTCTCTTTCTCCAAAAAGGCAGCCCGGACCGTGATCTGGTTTTCCTTCAGCCGACGAGCATCTCGTGAACGTTTGGCAGCTTCGTTGTTTTTGTACCGCCGGTTCCAATATTTCTCATCCTAAAAGGGCAAAACATGACATGGGTTGCTATCAATTACAGTACATACTATCGTAATATATATAGTAAACTAGTAAATTGCTTCCGAAACCTCCAAAAGCTTGAGCCAAAACAAGAAAAAAGGGTGAAACGGCAAAAACCTGGAGGCTATGGTACTCGGTGCGCTCTGGAGTGGGCGCCATCTTTAAAGCCTGGGAAGGGGTCACCTCTCGTGACGTCTGTTTTAGCAATAAAAATTCTAGAGCATCTATTCTTGAATGAATCCATTCCTCTAGTATTCCTACTCAAAGTTTATGAATGACTTTGCCAGAAGTCAGCAATAAAGGTTGATCTGGGTGTATATGGAATAGAAATGGTTACTAAAACAGACATGGCATGAGAGGCGGCAGATTAAGGTCCATTCGCCAGCTTGGCAGCTAGCACTAGATCACTGTTAGCAATGATCCATTTTCTGGACGTTGCTGCCCCATTAGAGTTAAAAGCATGGCCATCATTTTCAGGGTCAGAGGCATAGCAGCTGCTATGGGGCCCATCTCCACTCAGACACGTGTATGGACAATAGAAGAGGGCATTTATTTTTGCATTACTTCTGTACATCCCCTGCATATTATCATACTATCACTGTGAGCCTTATTACTGTACTGTGACATCACTGTGTGCATTATGTGATGTAACTACACTGTGCACATTATCTCACGATTGGGACATCACTGTGTGCATTTCCCTGTTCATTGGTGCAATAGGAAAACCAACATAATCATAAGCTGCTCATGTTCTGAACTTGCTACTGAAGGCGGTCATGAGGGCATGCCTAATTTATTTCATGACACTTGATAATGGTTTAGGGACAGTATTTTGGGGTCTTGTGGGGATAGGAACTATTTGTTAAGAGGCTGAGAGAACCATATTCCTCTTGAAGGCCGTGTTGTGATCACCTATATAGCCGATAAGTGCATCCAATCTGGCAGTATATTATCTGCAGCCTGCAGAACATTATAGTGCCATAAAACGTTGACTCTCATGGGACTCTCCTCTGTTACTCCTCCTGGAAATGTATGACTAAATTGACAACTGGTCATTACCATTCCCCTTGTCAAATGGGTATATCCCTATACAGTGAGCATCGCACATGTCAGACTTTATGTACAAGGGGAATAGTAACTCCCAGTCGTTACTTTATTTTTGACATTATATTTTAATTTCCCATTAGAATAACAGAGGCGTTGTTATAATCCGTTATTGGATAGAAATGCAAGTATATACTAATACAAACTTGTGAGAGCTGACAGATCCTTCTTATACCAATCAGGACTAGTAAAAGTTGGGACGCTGTGTAAAATATGAATGCCATGGCTGCAAATCTCAAGTTCTAAAGGACTTATTTTTGTCATGAAATGGTAAAATGTCTCATTTTCAACATCTGTGATCTACTGTGAATAAAATACGGGTCTATGAGATTTGCAATCATTACATTTTGGGGTCATTTATTAAGCTGAAATATGCAATTTCTCCCCGCTCACGCCAGGTCTAAATAGGTGGGCATGACGTGGGAAGGGGACTGGCCGGAAGGTCCATCTCATTTACCATTTTCTACGTCTGTTTCAGCTCGTAAGCGGTCTTTCATTTAGACTGGTGCTGGATACTCTGAAGTTATGAAGAGGCCGGCGCCACTTCCTAACTTTGTCGGATCCTCCGCCAGCTATGGGGCTTTATTAGGACCGGTGTCTAAAACGCCGCTCTTAATAAATGTGCCACTCTGTTCTTGCTTGCATTTACTTACATTTACACAGCGGGGACTGGGGTTGCAGTGGGTTACACTGAATGGTGTGGGTCTGTTTTGAGAAATGCATAGACCAGCTGAAGTCTAAAGGGACGTCATGCTCTTTTGTAACCTTCTCCTGTACGTCTTCTAGAAAGCATATTGCATAACAATAGGACAGGAATATTTGGCGGTCTCTTTGTACCTTCTGTTCGTCTGGCACCTGGATTTTTCTTGCTTTTTTCATAATCGGCTGGGGCTTCAGTTCCTCTTCAGAAAACCTATGTTTCCTAGGGTCGAATGTATCATGTCCTGGCACACTGGACAAGGCAAGATCAGCAGGATCTGGGTCAAAGTTCATCATTACTTCCACTGACTCTGGGTCTGGACTTGGACTTTCTCTGGATAAAGGAGTCATTTGACCTATTGAGCAAAACATTATGTTAGTAAGACCATATTTTGTAATTAATGAAAGAAAGAAACGATAGATAACATTACCCATTTACCACTCTAGACCCCCAGATTTATCACCCCATTCATCACAGTGCCACCATAACAGAGCCTTATACAGTGCTTCCACAACAGTGCCACCATAACATAGTCATTTACAGTGTTTCCACGACAGTGCCACCATAATAGAGCCATACACAGTGCTTCCACAACAGTGCCACCATAACAGAGTCTTATACAGTGCTTCCACGACAGTGCCACCATAACAGAGCCATACACAGTGCTTCCGCAAAACTGCTGCCATGACAGAGCCATATACAGTGCTTTCACAAAAGTGCTCCAATAACAGAGCTATACAGTGGTTCCACAAAAGTGCTGCCACAGAAGAGCTATACAGCTCTTCCACAACAGTGCAGCCATAACATAGCCATTCACAGTGCTTCCATAATAGTGCCACCATAACAGAGCTATACAATGATGCCATAACAGAGCCATACACAGTGTCACCATAACAAAGCTATACAGTGCTTCCATAACAGTGCTGCCATAGCAGAGCTATACAGTGCTTCCATAGCAGAGCTATACAGTGCTTCCACAAAAGTGCTGCAATAACAGAGCCATACACGGTGCCGCCATAACAGAGCTATACAGTGCTTCCACAACAGAACTATACAGTGCTTCCATAACAGTGCTGCCATAGCAGAGCTATACAGTGCTTCCATAGCAGAGCTATACAGTGCTTCCACAACAGAACTATACAGTGCTTCCATAACAGTGCTGCCATAGCAGAGCTATACAGTGCTTCCATAGCAGAGCTATACAGTGCTTCCACAAAAGTGCTGCAATAACAGAGCCATACACGGTGCCGCCATAACAGAGCTATACAGTGCTTCCACAACAGAACTATACAGTGCTTCCATAACAGTGCTGCCATAGCAGAGCTATACAGTGGTTCCATAACCGTGCTGCCATAATAGAGCTATACAGTGCTGCAGAGCCATTTTTGGTTGTTGATTTTCACTCACTTAAGATAATCCAGTCCCCATCTGCTCTGCCTATCCCTTCTAATTGAGAGAAAGCAGTGCAGAGATTATAAGCAGCTTTAGGTGTGGGTCAGTCTTTACTGTATATAATGTGCTATATATATGTCCCTGCTCTGTACACAGTGATGGTGCCATGCCTCCTCCTACACAGCCCCGGTCACTACGGTGCTGCCCCCAGACGCTTCTCCTGCCTGTGCTACCGCTTTATCGCTAACATGCTGGCTTGTGACAGCCAGAACAAGCCCCACCAATGCCCGCCCTGCCAGCCTCCCCTATCTTAGCACATCAAAGAGCTGCTTAACACTACAAGAGAGGCTTCCTTCGTCATAACTAAGCTCTCTGCTCGCTGACTTCTGCGAGTATGGAGCTTTTTCAGTATTGCTGTGCTTCCCTCGCGGTTCACATTGCGCAGGAGAAGCCTGACGAGTATTAGAACGCCTCAGCGTTTTTTCAAAGTGTAATAGCGTCTGACGCTTGTACAGGCGTTATTGAGACCTCTGATTGCAGGTAATGTCGCATGCAACATTTTGTGCACTTTTTTTGCAACTTTTCATAAGCTTTGCTTGGTCAGGAGTACAGATTGGAACGCTTTTATGTCTCATTTAAGATGCGCACATTTTTAAAAGTCGCATCTCCACGCCAGGCAACCATCTGGCGTTCTTTCACTGACAGTGATGAAACCACATTACAGCTGCGCCAAATTTAATAAAACAGAGCGCCATCTTCATGAATTTGGCGCAAGTATTATACTCCAGTATAATAAATAGCCACAATCACACCTGCAATGATAAATTCCTACCAGAATCCGCATGAAATCGAACATGTGTGAACATACCCTTCATTCCACATGTGGTATTTTTAAGGAATGACTTAAATCGTATTTTAGTTTATTGTAATAGGGCAATGGAGCACAAATGGTTAAAAGACTTCCGCAGCGGCTTGTGAATATTCTCAGGAACACTACAAGTGAACTGTGAAAAGGGGGGATTTGGTAAGGTGGAACAAATCCTATGGATAGCAGGCGTACATCGCTGCCGTGCAGACTAGCCTGGCTGCAAATGTTCTATGCTTCAGCTCTACTGCAACTATGCTAGTAATTCAAGTGTGCATAATGCAGATAAAGCCCAGAAAATGGAAGACATGTCTATTTTTATTCCCATCGTCTCCTGCTTGAAGCAGAAACTCCCACGCCAACAATACTAAGGAGCTGATGAGCTGGAGTATTACATTGGAGCGTACAGTGCTGCTGCACTTTAGCAATCACAGATCTTAACCCAATGGCTTCCAGAGTCTCTGCATGAAAGCATCCGGACAATATGGAAACCCCTCTATATGTGTACGCTATTCATCTTCACAGTAAAACGAGTCCACATCCTTCATTTTATATATATATATATATATATATATATATAATTTATTATTTTATTTTTTACAAAAATTGGAGCAGATCCTGGAAAAGGGAAATAGCAAAATATAAAAAAAAAATCTTAGATGTTTCCTTCTTTTGGAACTTGCTGTAATTTTTGGTTTAAACAATGGACACGTAATCGAAATGCACAATGCATTCAGAAAATCTTCCAACCCTTTTTTTTCACGTTTTGTTATGTTGCGGAATGTGGTAAAAAAAATATAAGAATTTCATGTTTTTCCCCATCATTCGTCACTCCATAATGAGAAAGTGAAATATTTTCTAATTTATTGAAAAAGAAAAAATCTTGCATTGACATAAGTATTCAGGCCCTTTAGGGCACAAAGCGCACGCCGTCCTAGCAACCAATGACGCCTGGCGCTCCTGCATTATGCCAGTCCGGTATCTCACGGACGGTGTTCCACGGACGTGTGAATGAAGCCTTACTCAGGACTTAGTTGAAGCTCCTCTAGCAGTGATTACAGCCTCCAGTCTTCTTGGGTATGGGGCCAGAAGGTTTGCACACCTGGATTTAGGGCTTTTCTTCTCTATCAGGTTATATGGGGACCACCTGTGGACAGCCATTTTCAGGTCTCTACAGAGGTGTTCATGTCAGGGCTCGGGCTGGACCACTCAAGGACATTCACAGAGTTGTTGCTAAAGGTTGTATTACACCTGTCGATTTTTGGGCAGATGATCGCTAACTAGCGTTCGTATGAATGCCTGTTAGCGATCATCTTGCAGTGTAATACTGCGGCCCACTGCTCGATGAATGAGCGGCAATTGTGATTTTCATGCATGCTTAAAAATCGTTTGCCGGGGGCAGATCGTGGTGTCTAATTACGATCTGCCATTGGCAAACCACTAGACAGCATGGGGACGAGCGATGGCATTAGTGATCGCTCCTCCCCATGCTGCGGAGTAGAACGCTGCATGTAATAGCAGAGTTCTCCGCTAGCAAGTATGCGATTACTGGGAGGGACTGCTTCCCTCCAGACAATCACTTGTTCAATCGGCCTGTGTAATACAGCCTTAAGCCACTCCTGTGTTGTCTAGCCTGTGTGCTAAGAGTCATTATCTTGTTGGAAGGTGAACCTTCATACCAGTCTGAAGTCCAGAGCAGTCTGGATCAGGTTTTCATTAAGAATATCTCTGTACTTTGCTCTACTCAGCTTTCCCTTAACCATGACCAGCTGCTGCCACCACCACACTTCACTGTAGGGATGGTATTTGGAATCTGGTATCTTCCAGACATGATGCTTAGAATTGATGCCAAAAAGGTCAATCTTGATTTCATCAGACCATAGAATCCTCAGTCCTTGGTGCTTTTTTCCCCAAACTTTTATGTGTCTTTTACTGAAGAGAGGCTTCTTTCTGGCCACTCTGCCATAAAGCCCAGATTGGTAGTGTACTGCAGTGATGGTTGACCTTCTGGAAGTTGCTCTCATCTGCACACAGGATCTTTGGAGCTCAGCTAGAGTGACCATTGAGTTCCCCGATTACTTAGGCTACTTTCACACTAGTGTTTTTACCGGATCCGGCAGGGTTCAGCAAAAACGCTTCCGTTACTGATCATACAACCGTCTGCATCCGTTATGAACGGATCTGGTTGTATTATCTGTAACATTGCCAAGACAGATCCGTCATGAACACTATTGAAAGTCAATGGAGGACGGATCCGTTTTCTATTGTGGCAGAGAAAATGGATCCGTCCCTATTGACTTGTGTTGGGGGTCATGCCATCTTGCTCTGCATCCCTGGACGGAAAGCAATCTACAACATGTTGTATGGGAACGCCACTAAACGGAACGGAATGCATTTTGGAGCATTTCATTCTGTTCAGTTTTGTCCCCATTGACAACGAATGGGGACAAAACTGAAGCGTTTTTTTCCGGTATTGAGCCCCTATGACGGAACTCAATACAGGAAAACTAAAACGCTAGTGTGAAAGTAGCCTTAGTTGGGTGGGGCAGCCAGCTCTCAGAAGGGTCTTGGTTGTTCCAAACATCTTCTTTTGTTTTTCCTTTTTACTAAATTTCCTAACATTTCTAAAATACTGTTTTCACTTTGTCATTATCGGGTATTGAGAGCAGATGGGCGAACATTAGATTTTTTTTATTTTATTTTATCACAAGGCTGCAACATAAGAAAAATGGAAGGGTCTGAAGACTTTCCGAATGCATTGTAAATACGAACATAACTTAAGGCAAGCCTGGCTATCTGTATCAGGTCCACTTGTAGAAAATAGATTCTGTCTTATAATTCTGAGCTATTAGCAAGGCGAAACCTAACACTGTCCGTAGTTCAATCTATATGGGTGTTACCTTGGTACATATACTGGCCTGCTTGAAATGGCCATGAACGGCTTACAACGCCCCCGGCCTGGGAAGTACACCCAATGTTCACCATTCAGATGAATTGTAAATCAATGCAATGTAGTTCAAAGTAAGAGAAGGCCAATTGCTGCATTCAGCCGGACAGCAGACAATGTACCGCAAACTCCAGTTTGTAAGGGTTTCTATAAGATAGGGCGTGCCCCCAACCTACATCCTTTGGAGACCACTCCAGCCTGCCCCTAAATAAAGACCTCAGACCAGACTACACATATAGACCCCAGACCAGGATTCCCCATAACACAGAACTGGATCCCTGACTCATTACTGTAGATCCCAAAACACTACAGAAACCTACACCTACTGACAGTCCCCAGACCAGACTCCTCGAAATACAGATTCCAGACCATACTCCAATTTAAAACATATCCCAGATCGGGCTAACCCCTAAATACAGAAGCCTAGACCACACTATAGAGACCCCAGAACAGAATATTCTATAACTACAGTCCCCTTGCTCCAGTGCTAAAGAAATACTGGAAAGTAAAGTACAGGTATTGGGAAGTCCTGACTGTCCTCTGATGGCAGATGTTGGGGGGGGGGAGAAGGATCGGGCAGTTGGATTTCAACATGTGGGATCCTTTTGTTATCAACGGAGAGGTGTCTGGCAGTGGTTTATTCACCTTTCCGCATTGAGAACACGAGAGCTCGGCTGAGTGTGCATGTGTACGTGGTGGTCGGGATGGATACTTGTTGCCCGAACATTGGTTACCTACAGTGATGGCCAGCCTTACATGTAATGTGCCAGACAAATTCCACATGGACACCTGGTTTGAAAGATCCCTCAATAAGGGCTCATGCACACGAACGTATTTTTTTCCGTGTCCGTTACGTTTTTTTTTTGTGGACCGTATGCGGAACTATTCACTTCAATGGTGCTGTAGAAAATACAGGAGTTACTCCGTGTGCATTCGGTTTGTCCGCATGGCCGCTCTGCAAAAAAGTAGTGCATGTCCTATTATTGTCCGCAAATCACGGTCCGAGGCCCCATTCAAGTCAATGGGTCCGCAAACAATACGGAACGCACACAGAACGCAGCCGTATGCCATCCGTATTTTGCAGATCCATACTGTAGAAATGCTATGCCCAGCCCATATTGCTCATGTATTTGGTGATTAATAAGTTACTGTTTCTGTATATTATCAGCAAAAAACGGATCAAATACGGAAACCATCTGGATATGTTTTGTGCAATAATGGAACGGAAGAGGACTTAAATCAGAGAAAGAAAAAAAAACTCAGATACGGGACAACGGATCAGTGAAAAACGGACCGCAAAACAACAACGGTCGTGTGCATGAGCCCTAATTCTGTATTTTTCGGGTCAGCAGTGAGAAATGCATTTCAGTTCTGCGCGGTGCATCACTAATTATAGTCAGTAATCTTGTGTATTTCCTTGGTGGATAGAAGGCTTTCCTCCAGTCACTAGATTTGTGCAGCAGCTTGAGTCCTGCACGTTCCATTCCAGCTTCTTTAGTGATTAGCAAGCCTACAGCGTGCAGATGAACAGCTGGAGCGCCGTCATATTACTGGGAGACATGGGCATGCACGTGCGGAGGAGGGCCCAGGCACACACGGCCAGGATGAGCCGCTCGTGAGCTTACTGTACATTATGCTCCTCCAGTAAATCCGCACACACCCATACACGAAGGACATTCCCTTCTTGGAAAGACGGCCAGGACTGTACCGTACATGAGTCCAAAAGTACACTGGGTGTGCACAACAGCATGACACAGCAGACGCACACCCCAGTGCAGCAGGTGCACGTTGCTGTGGCTGAAAACACAAGTAAAAGATACAATGCAACAGCGCTCGGCAGAAGCCACCCTCGCTGTATATCAAACACAGAAAATCACTAAGGCTACTGTCACACTAGCGGCACGGGGCTCCGGCAGGCTGTTCCTTCGGGTGAACAGTCTGTCGGATCCGTCCTGCCGCTAGTGACCGCGTGCCCCCGGACTGCCGCTCCTTCCTGTTAACTATAATGGGAGCGGGGCAAAGTTCCAGCGGAGGCTGCCGGAATAAAACTACGACATGTCCGACATTTATTCCGGCAGCCTCTCGCCGTGCCTCCGCTCCGTCTCCATTATAGTCAATAGGGACGGAGCAGCAGTCTGGGGGCACGCGGTCCCTAGCGGCAGGATGGATGCGACAGGCTGTTCACCCGATGGAACAGCCTGCCGGAGGTCCATGCCGCTAGTGTGACAGTAGCCTTACTGTTGGATTTCTGAAGACATCTGCAGCGTGTGAACAGACTCTTAGACTACTCTTTGCAGCCAGTTGGTCCCACGGATCTAAAATAAACTAAAAATAAATAAAAATTGGAAAAATCCATTCTGCCGCAGATTCAGGTTTTTAAGCCAAAAACCAGTTGTGGATTCAAAAAGGAGAAGTCATATCCGTCCTTAAAGGGGTTTTATACTGTTGGCCTGTCCTCGGGATAGGTCATCAGTATGCGGTCCTGGTACCCCTGCCAGTCAGCTGTTTAAAGAGGCCGATGAGTGCCATGGCCTTCGCGTAGCTCACCAAGCACAGCGCCGCCCATTGGATAATGGCTGTGCTTGGTATCGCAGCTGCGCTTAAGCCATTTGACTAATGGACATAATGTTACTGGCACTCCCTGGAGCGCTGCGGCCACTTCAAACAGCTAATCGCAGCGGGTGTCGGGCCCTTACTGATCCGATACTGATGACCAATCCCGAGGACAGGCCATCAGTATAAAACAACTGGAAAATCCCTTTATTATCCACTCCGTACCCTTAGGGCTCATGCACACGAACGTATTTTCTTTCCGTGTCCGTTCATTTTTTTTTGGGGGGCTGACAGTATGCGGAACCTATCATTTCAATGGGTCCGCAAAAAAAAAAAAAAACTGAAGTTACTCCATGTGCATTCCGTTTCCGTTCCGCAAAAAAATAGAACATGTCCTATTATTGTCCACACAACGGACAAGGATAGGACTGTTCTATTAGGGGCCAGCTGTTCCGTTCCACAAAATACGGAATGCACACGGGCGTCATTCGTATTTTTGGGTGGATCTGTGCACGAGCCCTTAAACTTCCATTTCCGCATCGCCCAACTGTTCAGTGGACAAAATATTGTCACACGGGCATTTAAAGATGTCACAAAAAGGGGTTTGCAACATTTTTTTTACCCACCCAAAACAGGCGTAGCGTGCTTCATAAATGCCCCTCAATATCTGCATATGGATAGATCTGAAAACGCCATACACTGCATATGCACGGCGTCTACCCATATGGAGGATGGCATCTGCTCGGCCCTGGCACGGTGGCTGCAGCGAGCGCCCCCTGCCGGACGAGGACGTGCTGCGCTCGCTCGTCACCGCTTGCCATGTGCCGCGTCCTCCCGCCTCCCTCGAGCACATGGCCTCTCCTGCAGCTGCTCCCCGTGAGAGCGGATTTCCCTGGCCGGCCACGCTCAGTCGGAGGCAGGCGGGGAGGGGTTTGTTTGCGGTGAGCACGCACATGGAGCAGGAGTGTGAGGTGGCCCCAGGGAAGGGAATGCAAAGGAGGGAGGGCGGCGCAGGCCGAGGACGCGTACAAAGGGAGCCGGCAGAGCGAGACTAATTGATGTGAAATCCCAAATTCCTGGGGGGGAAATGGGAGGAGGCAGAGCCCTGCTGCGGCCGCCATCCTCGGCTCCTGCGGGGAGAGCTGTGCCCGTGAAGGAATGTACACAACGGGGGACTACAACCCTCATTTTCCTGCTTCACATATTGTATAGACAGTGCGCCATGCTCTGGGTATGGCGGGTTTTTCTGGTCATTTTCCCATAGGCTTCTCTATAGGACTTGATAAACGCCAGGAAACAGGTGTGTGCAAAATGACACCAAGTAAAAAAACGTGAAAACCAAATGTGGCTTAAAATACCTTATTTCAGACAAAATGAGACCCTCATAAGTCACAATGTTGTCTTATATCTGATTCTGAGAAAGCTGGTGGCGGCCATGATAGATTCAAAGGGGTTGTCTAATTTTCTCACATTGATGGCCTCCTCAGGATAGGTCATCAGTATCAGATTAGTGGGGGTCTGACTCCCGGGACCCCCACCGATCAGCACGCTTCTCGTCACTGTTTACTTGTAGGGAAGCGAGTAGCGTTGAGCGAACTTGTGTTTTAATTTCAGCGTCTAAAGTTCGGGTTATTGAACAATCCCTTTATGGATTCTAAATTCCGTTATGGGTAGCGGAATCCATAACGCGATTCTTCGATAACCCGAACTTAAAGCACAAGTGCGCTCAACACTAGAAGCGAACAGTCGCAGTTACGCTCTGCCCTTTTCCAGTGAATAGGATGGGTTGCATTCCGCATTTTTCCGTTCCGAACACCCCATGTTAAAAATGGCTATTCTTGTCTGCAAAACGGACACAAATAGGACATGTTCTATCTTTTTTGCCGGACGGACCTACGGATGTTGCCTGCACGCAGTGTTCTATCTGCATTTTTTTGCGGCTCCATTGAAACAAATGGGTCTGCATCTGAGCCACAAATAATATGGATCTGATGCGAACCAAAAATACGGTCCGTGTGCAAAGGGCTTTAGGTAAGCTTTGTAACCTCAAAGCCCCCCTTTCCTTTGGTAATACTTTTCACACAGCTTAAAGTGGTTTTCCCATCTCAGACAATGATATGCCCCCATTGTCTGATAGGTGCAGGTCCCACCGCTGGGACCCGCACCTACAATGAGAACAGAGAGGGGAAATGAACGGAGGGCGCATGCGCTGCCACCCTCCATTTATTTCTATGGATATGCCCCCATTGTCTGAGATGGGAATACCCCTTTAAAGGGATTGTCCCCATTAAGACTTAGGGGGGGGGTTCACTTATTGGCAGGTTAGTACTTATTTTTTAGAGGCTCCTGATAGAAGGCTGCGTCAGGTATACATAGTTGTAAATGTGAAGAGGGGCTTGGAATCACACCTTGAGTGAATGATAGATCTGGTAATGCCAGAGGAAGTCGGTAGGAAATGGGAGTCATCACTACGGATCTGAACAAGGAGTACAAGGTAATGGACATACCTGGGCTCATAAACATCAGGAACCACTCCTACATGTCCTAAGGTAAGAACCAGCTATATATAACTACACCTTAATTCCATGTGGTGCTGCACCCATTTTATTTATAACCTCCTCGGTCCACCTATTTACCTCCAGCCCATTTCATTTTACCATTGTCTCCACAAACTGAAGGAAGATACAAGATACTTAAAATGTCCTTTGCTGTTTCTTTCTTTCTCAAAATGACTGATGTTAAGTCTTTACGCAAGATGGATATATATATATTATAGAAGAATGGCGGCACTGACGAAAATCGTTAGAAAGGTTGGGTGCACGTTCACTGGGGAATGAGCTGCTTACCCCTTGGTATATTATATTATATACGAACAGCACTCCTGGGATCCACAGAAAAGGTTTTTCTTTATTCACCCATGTGATGCAACGTTTCGGCTCTGAACTAGAGCCTTTCTCAAGCCTTGGGCTTGAGAAAGGCTCAAGTTCAGAGCCGAAACGTTGCATCACATGGGTGAATAAAGGAAAACCTTTTCTGTGGATTCATATATATATATATATACTTATACAGAACACTAATCTGCCATAACATTAACACCAGAAAAACAGGTTTGCAAATGTAAAATAAGGAAACTAATATATTCTGATATTTAAAATTCATTAGCTAACTCATCTCCTTCATTGCTGGTGAGAGAGAAGGGTGCTGGCTTAGCTAATGAAATGAGACAAACAGCCCCCTTTTTAGGGGATTCCGATGGGTCCATCCGAAAAGTTGGGAAAATTAGAGCAAATTATTAGTAATTTCTCTACTTTACATTTCAGAGGACTTAAAGGGGTTGTCCAAGTTATATTTATTGATGACCTATCCTCAGGATAGGTCATCAATATCAGATCGGCGGGGGTCCGACACCCGGCACCCCCTCCAATCAGCTGTTTGAAGAGAAGGCGTGCGCAGTGTCAGCGCTGCCTCCTCTTCACTGTTTACCTTCTAGCCGTTGCATCTGCAGTGGTGAGCAGGTGTAATTACACCCAAGCCGTCCCTTTCATTTCAATATGAAGGCTTGGGTGTAATTACCCCCGCCGATCTAATATTGATGACCTATCCTGAGGATAGGTCATCAATAAATATAACTTGGACAACCCCTTTAAGTTTTTTTTCTGATGATGGACAACCCCTATAATACTCGTAAGCCCAACTTGTGTCACCAAAACAGCTCTGATCCGTGGCATAGAAGATTCTGCATGACATCTGAAGGTGGCCAGCAGTATCTGGCACTAAGGTGTTAGCTGCTGATCTTTTAAGTAAGTTTTGAGGTGGTCCCTCCATGGATCAGACTATTTTTTCAGCACTGATCACAGAAGTTCGATTGGACTGAGCGATGGGGAACTTGGAGGCCAAGTCAACACCTTGAACTCTTTGATATTTTCCTCAAATAATTCCTTAGTAGCCACTAAGGAATATTGGCGGCCACCAGGCATATTTGTGGTGCAGATCGCTTCTTTACCCCACTCATGCCAGGTCTAAAAAAAAAGTGGGCAGGGAAGGCTTACATTTAGACTGCCGCTGGGGTGCCTCTTCATACCTTTGCAGATCCACCGCAGATCTAGCGGTCTAAAATGCCGGTCTTAATAAATTGTTGCCTTGAAGGGACTTTGTAAGTTGTTTAGGCAGATTGCACAGGTCAAAGTAATATCCACATGAATGCCAGGTCCCAGGGTTGCCTGGAGCATCGCACTGCACTCTGCTAGCTTGCATTCTTCCTGTAATGTGTTCTGGTCCCAGGTAAGTGGCCTTTTTTTTTTAATCATAGAAAGCACTAACTTTTTCTGCAGTTTCTGTGTTATTAGAACAGGCAAGCTAGTCTTCATTTCCAACAGGCATTAATGAACTTCTCCACAGCGCTACTCCACACTATATCCCCTTCTGTTATGCTCAGAGGAGTGAGACAGCAGCAGACACGGGCACCGCATCACTTACCCAGCCTCTTCTCATGCTGTGCTGGTGGTACAGACCCACTTACCCTCCTCTGCTACCTACAGCCAGCCCAGCTGCTGACATCCCATGTTCTGTCTTTAGTGCAGGCCGCGGCCTGTGCTTCCCTGTCAATCTTTCCTTGTGTGTTTCTAGGGCACGCATACTCCCCAGCTCTTAAAGGGCAGTGCGCACACTAGTCTTCTCCAGCCAATGGCTGGTTAACTCAGAGTATTTAAGACACCTCCCCCTAGGGGAGGGTGCCCGACCTTTTGGTTTTCTAGCTTGCTAGTTCTCTGGAAATGTGTGCTGTTCTGTTTGTCTGTCTGTGTACCAACCTTTGCCGGTTTACTGATTCTGACCCTCCGCTGCCTGACCTAACCATTGCTTGTTTACCATGACTCTTTGCTGTCTGCTCTGACCTCAAACTAGCTTCACAGATTCATACGTACCATGCCTATTTCCCGACTATGAGCATTGCCTGATCCCTTGGTGCTTTGCACCGCTGCAGCCAATCACAACGAGACTATTTCAAGAGGTAGCAGCCTGGTGGCTCCCCTGCAGCAAAGACCAGATCCATGTATAGCCATTAAAGGAGACTGCAAGGATAATGCTATTAGCACTAGCCCCAAGTTAAACTGCTTACGGTGCAGTGGTTCCACACCCACTGCCCGTTACAACTTCCTCATCTCTATCTACCATCCTTACCTATTCTTTTCAGTCTGCTTATCATCTAAGACTAACATCCTCCATAATCTGCATTTTGCACTTTGGTCCTCTCTTGTGCTGCACCAGTTCTTTAGAACAGTGTTTCCCAACCAGTGTGCCTCCAGCTGTTGCAAAACTACAACTCCCAGCATGCCCGGACAGCCTTTGGCTGTGCGAGCATGCTGGGAGTTGTAGTTTTGCAACAGCTGGAGGCACACTGGTTGGGAAACACTGCTTTAGAATGCACTACAAAAATGAGCAGAGAAGAAAGATTTATGTAGCTACTGCTAATGTATACACCTGATAGAGGAGCCTACACTGAATACAGCATACGCACCTTTTAACTATATTCAAGAGGCTTCCAAAGACTCATAAATATCAACGAGGTCACATGACCCGACGAGGGACACATCACTGCTTTGTCCAGACATTGCCTACAGCGGCATATGTGACCCCTGTCCAACTTGATTTTGACAAGTATGCTTCCTTCTGCAAGTCCAGAAGGACTGCAGGTCAGCAAATCTGGCCAAAAGGCTTCTGAAGATGGACAACCCCTTTAAATTTGTTGTTGATGTTACCATTTAGGAACTGAAACACAGGGATGAAATTTCATCAAAACTCTTGCAAAGGAAAGTGGGACAGTTGCTCATAGCACTGGGTCTTGAAACATCAACTTGATTGGTTGATATGGGCTGCTGCCCCATATTTCTCAACTACAATATACAAATACAAAAAAAAGCAGGTAACTGCACCAGGCTACAATTTGTCCCACTTCCGTGTTCATGTAAGTAAGGCGCAGCTTTATCATACCCAGGCTATGATAACCAGGTATGCTTCTGGTTGATGCACCTGATGTATGAAGAGGCGCCTGAACTGCCCCTGGCGGGTGTGGATATTAGTCTTCTTTGACGCCAGAAAACTGCTGTAGATGATCATAAATATGGTGGGGTTGCCGGCTGCGCCCCCTCCCAGCCTTTACCACACTCCCTTTTTGGGAAAGTGGAGAGGCCATCAGAGTATCAGTACTTATGCTTAAGATTTTTGAGCAAGTGCCATTGAAAAAGTGGCGTACTAAATGATATATGCGCTCTACAATGTTTGTAAACCTGTCACAAATCAGATAATGAGGTTTCAGGACTTCACCAGTTCTTATGATATTATGCCACGTTCTCTCACCATCAAACTCATCAAGTCCAGTAAGGCCTGTTATGTAAAACCACTGCCATACGTTGCTGCTGTATAATGGCAATAGTCACTGTCTTCGTTCTCCAGCACTACATAGAAATAGTGGTGACAGATGGTGAATGTTCTACTGGCCAGTAGAAAACTGGATACTGGAAACCATGGATGAGCAGCCATGGTAACAGTACCTACAACTACCAGAATAGGAAAATGGATTGTGCATGCCACCGGAAATAAGGGCTGAAAGCTCAGTGTTGAATATTCCACCACCAACAGCCTGGATCAATGATATTCAACATACCATTAATGAACGCCGTCTAGCAGATAACCTGGTTCTGTTCCTTCTAAACAGCTTATCACAGTGAAGAGGCTACAGAGTATTTCAAATATCTATGGAGTTGATGGAGACAGACAAGCACTTTACATGGCTGTCCCCATCAGAACCATAGACCTCCCCATCAACCACTGCTCTATTCAGACTCCTCCTCACTGTCGTCATGCATTGAGGAGGAACCGGGAGATTGGATTCCCTATTGTAGTGATGAGTGGGTGTCGGAACAGTGGGCTCCCAGACATGTATCACCCATCCTGTACATGTTTTCACCTAGTGTTGGAACGGATATTGGAACAAACAAGTACTGAAAGTGAATATAGTAATTTAGTATTTCTATATCTTCCATACATTGCAATTAATTCCATATCAGACTGTCAGCCTAGCAGTGTCCATTGCATAACCTGTGTATTCCATCATACATCGCTTCTTTCCTTTAGAACAGGGATGGCCAACCTGAGGCTCTCCTGTTGAAAAACGACCACTCCCAGCATACCCACACTGCCTACAGCTATCAGCCTACAGCAGGGCATGGTGGGAGTTGTAGTTTTACAACAGCTGGAGAGCAGCAGGTTGGCCATCCCTGCATTAGAACCTTTTCTATTTATGTTACCAATAGTGAATATCCAGAACAAGGCCTCAAGCACACTACCATATGCATTTTGGGGTCCATAAAAAGCAGATCCGCAAAATATGGATGACATCTACATTTGTGTCCAAGTATAGCACATGGTCTATCATTTTTGCGGAACGGACATACGAATGCAGAAAGCAAATGGATTATCTGTGTGCTTTCCGCATCTGTATGCCCGTTCCACAAAAGACAGAACATGTCCTATTCTTGGCTGCAAATGTGGACCATGGACCCACTGAAGTTAATGTGTCCACAAAAAAACGGATATATCACGGACATTACAGAGACGTCATCTGTATTTTGCGGATACGCGTTTTGCAGACCACAAACTACTGTACATACAGTCATGTGAATGGAGTCTAAGGCTACTTTCACACTTGCGTTAGGAGCGGATCCGTCTGGTGTCTGCACAGACGGATCCGCTCCTATAATGCAAACGCTTGCATCCGTTCAGAACGGATCCGTTTGCATAACTGTTTATTTCAGATCTGATTTTTCACTTCGGAAAACTCAGATCCGACAGTATATTCTAAACACAGAAGCGTTCCCATGGTGATGGGGACGCTTCATGTTAGAATATACTGAGAACTGTGTACACGACTGCCCCCTGCTGCCTGTGAAAGGTCTGTGCGGCGCATTGCTAAAGACCTTTCACTTACCAGTAGGAGGAGCTCCCGGCCGGTCAGACATCGCAGCTCTTCAGGTAAGTATAATGCTTGTATTTATTACCAAGTAACCATGGCAGCCAAGACTGCAATAGCGTCTTGGTTGCCATGGTAACCGATCGGAGCCCCAGCGATTTAAACTGGGACTCCGATCGGTACTCTCCGCTGCCACCAATGATGGGGGGGGGGGGTGATTTTAATTAGGGGGGGAGAGGGGAGGCCGCACTGCTCACAATACTTGGAATCCGCACTGGCCCGGCCACCAATAAATATAGAGGGAGGGGGCCGCACTGGTAATATTTAATACTGGGGAGGGAGGGGGAGGCCGCCGCACTGGTAATATTTAATACTGGGGAGGGAGGGGGAGGCCGCACTGGTCATATTTAATACTGGGGAGGGAGGGAGGGGGAGGCCGCCGCACTGGTAATATTTAATACTGGGGAGTGAGGGGGGCCCGCACTGGCCACCAATAAGTTAATTACAGGAGGAGGGGGGGGGGGGGGGTCTGCCCCCTGCTGCCTGGCAGCAATGTACACAGTTCTCAGTATATTCTAACATGAAGCGTCCCCATCACCATGGGAACGCCTCTGTGTTAGAATATACTGTCGGATCTGAGGTTTACGATGTAACTCAAATCCGATGGTATATTCTAACATAGAGGCGTTCCCATGGTGATGGGGACGCTTCAAGTTAAAATATACCATCGGATCGGAGAAAACTCCGATCTGATGGGGACTCCTGACTTTGCATTGAAAGTCAATGGGGGACGGATCCGTTTGAAATTGCACCATATTGTGTCAACGTCAAACGGATCCGTCCCCATTGACTTGCATTGTAAGTCTGGACGGATCCGTTTGGCTCCGCACGGCCAGGCGGACACGAAAACGCTGCAAGCAGCGTTCAGGTGTCCGCCTGCTGAGCGGAGCGGAGGCCAAACGGTGCCAAACTGATGCATTCTGAGCGGATCCGCATCCACTCAGAATGCATTGGGGCTGTACGGATCCGTTCGGGTCCGCTTGTGAGAGCCTTCAAACGGAACTCACAAGCGGAGCCCCGAACGCTAGTGTGAAAGTAGCCTAATATTGGAGTAGTTCTTGCTTATGCCAGCAAAACAGTTCTATCTTTTCGAGGCATGGTCCTCATGTCCAGAAGGTGTCCAGCATTAATGTTTTCAGCAATTTTGCGGGATCGGTCCAGACAGGCTAGCCTTCACTCCCCACATGCATTAAAGGGGTTGGCCGATCTCAGATTTTGATCAAAGTCATCCCACCATTGGGACCCGCTCGTGTCTACAGAACATTACGGTAAACACATGTAAGTGAATAATAGCTTAGCAGTGAACAGTGGGGGGAGATACAATTCTGCATCTTACTTAAGGCGATTTGACCTCTCCCATAGGGATGCACCTTTACACTGTTTGAGGTGGTGCCCAAGATGCTAATGTTCTGCATGGGAATGCCCACAATTGAAGCCATTTTGGCATGAGGTCTGTGTTTTTATTAAGGACGTCTGGAAGATGGCACTCCTCAATAATGCACTTTTTACTACATCCCTATGGACCATGCAGCAGACTCTTCAGGGGTAGTTGCAATCAAAGGAGTGATTCTCGCCCTTCTAGCTGCAAAAAAAGTGCATCTTGCAACGTCTGTTGCAACAACCTACTTTAGATGAGGTAAAATGGAACTCTACGACATCTTATGTATATGGACAGACGGAACGCCACAAAGAAAAAGCTACTGTCAGGAGATATGGAGAGTATACTGAACATACACCAAGAGATTTTGACATTACGGAAGTGATGGAGCCCTTTAAATGGACGGCATAGTACAGTTCACCTGAAAGGCACACTGAGAAGACTGTACCTCACTAAGGCTAGTTTCACACATGAAGTAGAGGCAGAGGCACAGCCTGCCAGAGTTCACCATACCTGGCCTAGCCGTATACTGCTCATGCAGGAAACCGTCCGAATCCCTACCAGATCCCATGGATAGCTTTACCACATGTGTGAAGCTAGTCATAGTGGTGGTGGGGGTGTAATATTTATTTTTCATGTTTCACCTTTTGGTTTTGTTTGATGGATGCATGGGGTTTCTGTGGGGTTCTAATATCAAAAAAAAAAAAGACCCCATTTTGCTTATATCCGGCTGGTACTTGAAGTGCAATATTATACTGTGTAGGTCATCCTTTATATGGTGTAGGCTGCCTGTAAACACTTAGTATAATGTACTTGCTTTGTATGTGTGTTCTGCATGGTCTCAATAAAAGAAAATGACTGGAAAGTGGCAAACAACTGATTTCCCCCCAGGGGCACAATGCCGGTCTCACCCATGACCAGAATCTCTCATAACTTGCTTTCCAAACTGTTGATCATTATGCCTGCCAAGTCACCCTGCATCACCTCTGCAGAAGTATTTTCCTATTAAGTAAGCGGCACTGCACCTCAGGCTGGCAGGTAGATACATGCATGGTGCCAAACATGGGCACATTAACTCACAGTGTGCAAAAAAAAGTAGACACAGGGCTTAAGCCTCCTGCCATCTGTTCCACCCTGCCATTTTGAGTACAAATGCAGGCGAGGACTGTGCATCAGGAGAATGAGTGCTGAGACGGCACGTGGACTGTGCACTCTCGCTGGCAGCAGGAGACTTCTTAGTTCTTCATGTTCCAGACACGAGTTTAAGGAGGAGCCAAGGGAAAGGAATGACAATCTGTAGGTTAAGATAAGGCAGATGATGCCAGCCGTCTTATCTACTAAGATCAGACAGAGTTTCAAATCTATTGATTTAGAATTTTCATTTTTCAACGCTACCAGTATATGAAATAAAAGGAATAAAACGGGAAATGTCATGTCTTATTAGCATGTTGATTAACCCCTTAACAACCTGATGGTTTTGCTCCTAAACGACGACGCATCTTTTTAGCGATTTTACGCACAAAGGAGGAGATTTCTCAAACTTGACCACATTGAATTGGAACGTTTCTTTTTGGTGCGGAGTCGATATGGACGCTGCAGCGAGTGTCCACTCGTGTTTTATTTCCATTGACTGGAGCTTAGCTGCGATCAGGTCCACAGCATTCAAAGTGAAGAACTGCGGCGGTTTCTGCCACAGAGTATTTGGATGAGGTGTCAAAATCCACCTTGAGAACCTACTCTTATGGTATATGCACACAGCAGTGTTTATGCCGTTTTTCTACACTGATTTTTGTGTAGTCATCGCTGCGTTTCCGCACCAAATCCACATAAGTTACTTGCGAAGTTTGTCCCAGATTTTGATGTGCATTGTGGATTTGTATTACAAAGGATGAAATCTGCACTGAAAGTCCACACATTTCCAAGCAGAAAATTTCCTTTTTATTGGAAATAAAGTTTTATTATTGTATGTGGCTGATTTTCAGCATAAAAATTCCCTATGTAAGACGCTCTGTGTGCATATACCATTAGAATGGGTTCCCTATTTTGTATGGGTTATTTTCATACATAATTTGTACAGTCTCAGGTGAATGGAGCGGCTGTGAGGACATTCACTCTTTAGGTTTTATTTTTTTTTTACTTTGCAGATTTCCACTGTAAATGGAGAATTCTTGGGAGCCACTAAGATGTCACCCTGTGGTTACATTAGTCACTGGCAGAGCTGATCAGGGTGTGCTAAGACCCAGCAGCTCTGCCATCAGCTTTGATTTTCTCCTTAGGGCCCCCAGCTATCTCTCACAGCCAAACATCCGACCTGCTCCTTGATTGCAGAAGAAGCTTTAATCCGGCGACATTTACAATGGTGTTGGTTTAAAGCCCATTGCTGGCTGACACAACATGGCAAACCGGTTACATGTTTGTGGTTGGGGCGGGTGTCCTCCTGTTAAACTCAAAAGAGAGGTTTGGCATCTCTCCTTGTCAGGAGAACAGGGACACACAGTGCATCCTCCACAATGCAACTGGATACAATTATTGGTAACTCTTTCACTTCTATCCTGACCCAGTTTTAAAAGTTAAATGTCTGGTTACAACACATGTTATTTCATTTTTATAGTTTTTAAATAAGCTTAAAACCAAACTTATGTCTAAAATGTCAAGTCAGCTGGTCCCTTAACCTGTGATCAAAGCCATGTGGAAACCATGGTAGTCACAGTGACCTCTCTGGGGGGGAACAGTCAACTTTTCAATGGGAAAATCATTGATCGTGCTATCTAAATAAGGTGAAAAGAAGAGTAGAAACTAAATGAATGGGTCATGGAGCGTTCCTTTAAGGTTTTCCCAGCATAGCTGCACTTCTGACCATCCGTCTGTGAAGGGAACTACAGCACAGTGCCTTTCACAGGTCGCTGGCTGGGAATGTGACAGCTAGTAGAAACTACCACCTACTGGTCATAACAGTAGTGCCAATATTGAATGATTTATGGCCTATCCTAAGGATAACCTCTTTAAAGGGAACCTGTCACACTGAACGTGGTGTCTAAGCTGAAGGTAGCATGTTATAGTGCAGGAGGAGCTGAGCAGACATATATAGTTTTATAGGAAAATATACAGTATAAGTTGTATTTATACATTTCAATTCCTGCTCATTCTGGGCTGTGAAGTGAAGGAGACGGTCCTATCAGTGATTGTCAGACATGTCTGTATACATACTCATAGAGGGAAGGCTGTCAGACACTGATAGGACCGCCCAGAACGAGCAGGAATTTATATGAATTAAATACAAGTTTTACTGAATATTTTCCTATAAAACAATACATCAATCTGCTCAGCTCCCCCTGCTTTATAAAATGCTGCCTGCAGATTAATTAGCATTTTCATGGTGACAGGTTTCCTTGAAGTAATAACACATTGATAGGGGACATGTTAAATGCATGGTGACAAAGTAGATCTGAAACATTATTTGGACATTTGTAGATAGGAGGCACCTCTAGCAGATAAAGAAGTTTTTATGAAATATGAAGACAGTCCGTTTTAGTAACAACTTGTATTCCCAATGATTCTGATGCATCTACTTATAACTCTATGTTGTCCTCTTCCTCTATTCCTCCTAGAAAAGTAATCATGAACTGATGTCTGGGTTTTACCACCCCCCTTGTCCAAAAGACGTGTCTCTACACAATCTAACACTGTCATCACTGATTGGTACCCACCAGCTGGTAACACTGTGCTTAGTTTTATCATACATATCTAGGCAGAATAACAGAGTAACAGTAAGCTTCATAAACCATCCCTAAAATATCCGGCTGGAGAGGTGGGAAAAATGAAATGGGAGACATTTTATCACCAGGTACCTTCTATATATTATTTTATGTAATACAATCTAATAGGCACAGATCATTCACTTAGTAGTACCTGCTTTGCCATTTGGATGTTCGTATTCACTACCCATCATGCTCTGCACGGGAGAGGAACAAGCAGAGGTAGAAGAGGCGCAGGAGGCTGGTCGACTGAGGTCAACAACTGACTGGTTAGATGGTGGTGGAGTCAAGTTAGCTGGTGAAAAAGGCTGGTGAGGTGGCGTTGAGGGTAAGCCATTTTCTAATAAGAACTCATCCAGATCAACATATTCAATTTCATTGTATGGCAAAGAGCGTTCCCATAGAAGTGATCCAAGAAATGCACAATGAGAAGTACGAGGCGCAGCCATTTCATCTTCCAGTTTTCTCTCCTTTTCTTTTACAATACCTGCGAGAGATGCAAAAAAAAAAAAAAAAATTAGACTGTTCCTAAATCCTAGATAATGCTTTTACAATTTTCAATATATAAAGTTGTATTCACATTACTTGTCTCCAGTGCACCCAAAAATTACAATCTGAATGACCCACTACAAAATTTGGGCATGCTGAATGTCCAGTCCTTTTGTTCAGAAGGATACAGGGAGCTGCCAGAAGTGTCTAGCACATCTTCCCATTGAGAACAGGCCTGAGCCATGTTGCCAAACATTCAGCCAACAGCTATTGAAATGACCACCTTTGGCCTCAAGCACACGACCGTTGTGTGTTTTGCGGTCTGGAAAACACGGATGGCGTCCCTGTACGTTCCACAATTTGCGGAACGGCACGGACAGCCATTGATATAACTGCCTATTCTTGTCTGCAAAATGGACAAGAATAGGACAGGTTATATATTTTTTGCAGACCACATAACGGAGCAATGGATGCAGACAGCACACGGAGTGCTGTCCGCATATTTTGCAGCCCCGTTGAAGTGATTAGGTCCACATCCAAGCCGCAAAAACTGCGGCTCGGATGTGGACCAAAACAACGGTTGTGTGCATGAGCTGTGTAGTTCTGGTACTGACTTCCGATGCAGAAGCTACTCAAGAACAGCTGATCTTCAGCGGTGCAGAGTGTAGGACCCCTGCCGATCAGATTTTGATGGCCTATCATAAGGATAGGCCATCAATATAAACATGCTGAAATACCCCTTAAAGTAGGGTATCCTAACCACAAATGTCCATTGCAAAACATGCTAAAATCCAACATGGCCGACCTTTCCACCAACATCTGCTATCGGAGGAGAGTTGGATGGTCGGCCGAACAATGCCGGTTTGGCTGACAAACATCTAATGTGTGTGGCCACATTGAGATTTGAAAATTCCAGTCCTTCGATAATATTTAAAATCAGTACTACATAATGGTTTTAATTTACTTCGATACATGTCAGGTGTTGATCCATTACACTATAATGCAAGAATACCCTTCAACAGATTTCACCCACTCATGGAAATGGGGCTTACAAGCAACCTATTCACTAGCATTGCACATGTGACCATGCCCTTGTAGTAAGGATAACAGTCCGGACCCTCAGCAACGACCTTCCTGTTATGCCACAGATCATTGCTAACCCATGCGATGCCACTGTGTGTAACTGGAGTGATCCCTGTAGGTTTGCAATATTAGAAATCTGGGTCAGGTCAAAGCAGAGCGGTATAAGTCTGCAGTCACTTATGAGACAGTTGTTAGAAAAATGCATTTACTGTGACTAGTGACTGGAAACGCCAAAACCTTCCAGCTTCCCTGCTAGTTCATTTTTTCCATGTCGTGGCGCAGTCTCTTCTCAGAGTTTAGTGAAAAGACTCAGTCACCAAACCTTTGAGGCCTTAAAGAGAATCTGGCCCTTTTTTTCCCTACTGTTCGCTGTCCCTCCGCTGTCAGTGCTCAAAGCTGCATTGAAATACACAGCCCAGATGCTGTGCCATGCCAACATGAGGACTCTTGTGCACACGCAGCAGTCCTGATAATGGACAGTGCATTTGGAAAGTATATATCATTTCACTTGACATTTTGTTATATTGTGGCCTTGTGCTAAAGTAAAAAAAAAAAAAGTTTCCCCCAATCATTCTGCACTCAATACCCCATAATGAGAAAGTGAAAACAGAATTTTAGACATTTTTATGCATTTATTAAAAAGGAAGAAGTTTACATGGACAAATATTCAGACCCTTTGCTATAGCACTTGAAATGTTACTGTGGGGGCCTCCCATTTCTCTTCATCATCTCTGAGATGTTTCCACACCTTGAGTGTGCACTAGTGGTAAATTCAGTCGATTGGACATGATTTGGAAAGACACATTTCTGTCTATATACATCAGAGCAAAAACAAAACCATGAGGAAAGATCTGCCTGTAAAGCTCAAAGACAGGATTGTGTGAAGGCTCAGATCTGGAGAAGGGTACAAAAATGTCTACTGCACTAAAAGTTCCTAAAATCACAGTGACCTCCATAATTCTTAAATGCAAGAAGATTCTCTGGCCTGATGAAGGCAAGATTGAACTTTTTGCCCTCAATTCTAAGTGTCTTGTTTGGAGGAACCAGTCACTGATCATCACCTGCCCAATATCATCTCTACAGTGAAGCCTGGTGACGGCAGCATCATGCTGTCGGGGTGTTTATCAGCAGCTATGTGAGGGAGACCGGTCAGGGTTGAGGGAAAGCTGAATAGAGCAAAGTACAGAGATATTCTTAATGAAAGTCTGATCCAGACTGCTCTGGACCTTAGACTGGGGAGACCCAAAAATGGCTGTCCACAGACAGTCCCCATGCAACAGAGCTGGAACAAAGAGAATAGCAGAAAATCCTCAAATCTAGGTGTGCAAACCTTGTGGTATCGTACCCATCATACTGTGTGATTCTGTGTGAAAAAATTTGAAAGTGGGGTTCTTCAGGCTACTTATAGTGATGACCTACCCTCAGGATAGGTTGTTACTATCAGACCGGCTGGGGTCCAACACCCGGCAGTTTCAGGCAGAAGCAACACTGGAAACTAACAGTGTATGGACAGAAGAAGAGGATTAGATACATTTTGTAGTTTCTGGCCCCAGCTTACTGAAGCCAAGATCCTATTTACTTGAATAGGAGCTGAGCTGCAGTACCCTAGCCTGACCACTGCACTTTGTATGGAGCTGTCATTTCCACAAGCTCATATGATGGAAAGTAAATTTCTTTTTTATATTTATGGTTACAGATCTGCTTCAGAAAAATTTATTCTGAATGGTATTGGTCCAGCAGCATCTGCACAGACTGCATTAAAATGAATAGGGCAGTGCAAAATATTTGTGCAACAAATCTGCTGAAAGTGAATATACTCTTATTTTCCTGGTCATCACCCTTTTAAGAAAGTGTTCAACATTGGTGTTATCAGACCATAAGCCATTTTCCCAGAAGGTTCAGGTTCAGAGATAAGCTATAGCACCAGTGTTATGAAATGTGCAGGTCTCTGTTTTGTATTGGGATCAGGAGATTCATGTTACACCGCTAATAAAGTTCTACTACTAATACATATATATATATACAGGTCCTTCTCAAAAAATTTGCATATTGTGATAAAGTTCATTATTTTCTGTAATGTACTGATAAACATTAGACTTTCATATATTTTAGATTCATTACACACCAACTGAAGTAGTTCAAGCCTTTTATTGTTTTAATATTGATGATTTTGGCATACAGCTCATGAAAACCCAAAATTCCTATCTAAAAAAATTAGCATATTATGAAAAGGTTCTCTAAACGAGCTATTAACCTAATCATCTGAATCAACTAATTAACTCTAAACACCTGCAAAAGATTCCTGAGGCTTTTAAAAGCTCCCAGCCTGGTTCATTGCTCAAAACCGCAATCATGGGTAAGACTGCCGACCTGACTGCTGTCCAGAAGGCCATCATTGACACCCTCAAGCAAGAGGGTAAGTCACAGAAAGAAATTTCTGAACGAATAGGCTGTTCCCAGAGTGCTGTATCAAGGCACCTCAGCGGGAAGTCTGTGGGAAGGAAAAAGTGTGGCAGAAAACGCTGCACAACGAGAAGAGGTGACCGGACCCTGAGGAAGATTGTGGAGAAGGACCGATTCCAGACTTTGGGGGACCTGCGGAAGCAGTGGACTGAGTCTGGAGTAGAAACATCAAGAGCCACCGTGTACAGGCGTGTGCAGGAAATGGGCTACAGGTGCCGCATTCCCCAGGTCAAGCCACTTTTGAACCAGAAACAGCGGCAGAAGCGCCTGACCTGGGCTACAGAGAAGCAGCACTGGACTGGAAAGCTAATTTTGCATGTCATTCGGAAATCAAGGTGCCAGAGTCTGGAGGAAGACTGGGGAGAGGGAAATGCCAAAATGCCTGAAGTCCAGTGTCAAGTACCCACAGTCAGTGATGGTCTGGGGGCCATGTCAGCTGCTGGTGTTTGTCCACTGTGTTTTATCAAGGGCAGGGTCAATGCAGCTAGCTATCAGGAGATTTTGGAGCACTTCATGCTTCCATCTGCTGAAAAGCTTTATGGAGATGAAGATTTCATTTTTCAGCACGACCTGGCACCTGCTCACAGTGCCAAAACCACTGGTAAATGGTTTACTGACCATGGTATTACTGTGCTCAATTGGCCTGCCAACTCTCCTGACCTGAACCCCCATAGAGAATCTGTGGGATATTGGGAAGCGAAGTTGAGAGACGCAAGACCCAACACTCTGGATGAGCTTAAGGCCGCTATCGAAGCATCCTGGGCCTCCATAACACCTCAGCAGTGCCACAGGCTGATTGCCTCCATGCCACGCCGCATTGAAGCAGTCATTTCTGCAAAAGGATTCCCAACCAAGTATTGAGTGCATAACTGAACATAATTATTTGAAGGTTGACTTTTTTTGTATTAAAAACACTTTTCTTTTATTGTTCGGATGAAATATGCTAATTTTTTGAGATAGGAAATTTGGGTTTTCATGAGCTGTATGCCAAAATCATCAATATTAAAACAATAAAAGGCTTTAACTACTTCAGTTGGTGTGTAATGAATCTAAAATATATGAAAGTCTAATGTTTATCAGTACATTACAGAAAATAATGAACTTTATCACAATATGCTAATTTTTTGAGAAGGACCTGTATATATATATATATTTTTTTTTATGTATAAAAGTTTTTTTTAATCGGTTACTAAACTTCCTGCCGATCCATTAATGTTTGTGTATTGTTTTTCAGCCACTTAGCCGATTGCCGGTTAAGCAAGGTTCCCACAGGTAAGTCCAATATGTATATACCATGGGAAAAACTCTATAAAACAAGTAGCATCATCCACCCAAATTTGAAGATACTATAGCTATTAAGCTATCTCATTGCTTGTTTTGGCAAAATCACGTTGAAAACATTTGTATCTGTGAACGCCTTTGTCTCTGTATCATCTAAGGGCCTTTTAAAAAAGGATTGTGATAAGTGATGAAATCCAGCTCCATCTTTCCCAACAAAAGAAGCCACCAGCTGCCATAGGTGTTCCTCCTGCACTGTTCTCTCTTAGTAAAGACTAATGCAGGAAGCTACATACTGCAGTTAGCTATAGGGTACTTTTGAGGGAAGGCCTTCTGCGACTGCTTGATGTGCGAGGAGGTTGCCCTTTTTTTCTTAGTGGAGAGAGGAGGCCTTCTGTGACTACTGAAAAGTAGGGGAAAGGGCCTGCTGTGACCACTGGGGAAAGGACCTGCTGTGACCACTGGGGAAAGGGCCTGCTGTGACTACTGGGGAAAGGGCCTGCTGTGACTGCTGGGGAAAGGGCCTGCTGTGACCGCTGGGGAAAGGGCCTGCTGTGACCGCTGGGGAAAGGGCCTGCTGTGACCGCTGGGGAAAGGGCCTGCTGTGACCGCTGGGGAAAGGGCCTGCTGTGACCGCTGGGGAAAGGGCCTGCTGTGACCGCTGGGGAAAGGGCCTGCTGTGACCGCTGGGGAAAGGGCCTGCTGTGACCGCTGGGGAAAGGGCCTGCTGTGACCGCTGGGGAAAGGGCCTGCTGTGACCGCTGGGGAAAGGGCCTGCTGTGACCGCTGGGGAAAGGGCCTGCTGTGACCGCTGGGGAAAGGGCCTGCTGTGACCGCTGGGGAAAGGGCCTGCTGTGACCGCTGGGGAAAGGGCCTGCTGTGACCGCTGGGGAAAGGGCCTGCTGTGACCGCTGGGGAAAGGGCCTGCTGTGACTGCTGGGGAAAGGGCCTGCTGTGACCGCTGGGGAAAGGGCCTGCTGTTACTACTGGGGAAGTATGGGCAAAGGGCCTGCTGTGGCTACTGGGGAAAGTTAGGAGAAGGTCCTGCTTTGATTACTATGGAGGGATGTCGCCTGATGTGTGGAAGGACAAAGACCTGATGTGTGTGCCCAGGCTCACACAATCCGTTCCAGAAGGTTTACAAGATATTTTTTTAAAATATTGTGCCCGATTTTCCCCTTTATCGCTGCGCTGGTACCTTAATTTTATTTTCAATATACATTTTTTAAAATATGTATCAGCTGCTTCTCGACCAGGTTGAAAACCTGGGTCCTATTATAAACCTGTGGTTCTGACTCCTTAGCCCAATAAGATTTGTCTTAGGATAAATCTGCCTGCTTTAATCTGGCCTACTGTAAAAGATTAGACTCCCCAGAATGTCAATCACTGGAGTATGATCTGTACAGGCATTCACCACTCGCCTCCCTCAGGGAATGCTGGGAGAGTACAGCTCTGAAGCCTACAGAACTGTGAATGAACTAGAGCACAGTCTTTAACCCAGGATCATCAAAAGATAATAAAGCAATTGATAAAGTTGTAAAGCTTCTTAATGTACATAGGCCTGAAGCACATGGCCTACCATGTCATATGGCGTTCTATAGAGGTTCAGTCATAGCATGTTCCATCTGATGAGAGCGTTTATCCCCTAGAGGAGAATAGCTTCATACACATGGCACTGACATACTAAGATGTACAGTATCTGATTATTCCTGTTAGGTTGTGTGCACATTTTTCTGCCAAGTGTATATTAATGTGTGATGCATTACTTGAAAATCAATCCTGCATGCTAAACATGCCCAAGAGTAAAAGTAACAGAGGCATTGTAAAGGTTTTGCTCAGAGGAAAATGGTTAAGTGTCACACTTCTTACTGACTGTTGGGTAACTAAAGAAAGTACTAGCTGGGGGAAATGTATTAGTTTAGTTAGTTTTTAGTTAGAAATGTATTAGTGTCTGATACCTCACAGCAATGTTGAGAAGACTCCTTTTACACAGACGCATGAAGATATACAGGCTGGGTTCACACCATGTTTGTGGTGATCGTTTTCTATAGACACCAAACATGTCCATGACCTGGGGGGTCTTACATATACCAAAAGCGTGTTTTTTTCCTCACTGGTGGAGTATTTTAGCATAATTGACAGTTTTTAGCAGGGTAAGCCAGACTTAAAGGTACCCTCTGTGAGTCCAGCAAGAATTTAAAGGGGTTCTTCAGAAATTAAGAAAAGGAAAATACGTCAATATTACTTTATTATAAATATATTACCAATTACCTTTCATTAGTTATAATGGCCCGTTTTGTCTGGGGAGCAATTAGGAGAAATAGAATGGCTGCCATCCTATTAGTACAAACAAAACCTGTCCTAATCGTACAGCAAGACAAGTTACTTCACAACACTGAACTAAAAAGCTGCCTCATCCTCCACTCTACTTGTCAGGGATTATTATTCTGAATACAGTTTAATATGATCTCCAGCTGAATCTGTGTAGGAATGAAGTTCAAGAGGAGACATGAAGTACAGAGAGGAGGTTGGGATGTGGCTAATGAGCAGCTGCTCTTGCATGCAGTGACCACTGAACAACCCCTTTAATCAGTATTAGTTACGATTAAGGATAAGCGAATCGCATAAAACATTGTTCTAATACTGTATGGAGCAGGAGCTCCGTACAGTATTAGAATGTATCGTCTCCATACCACCTGGAACCGAACCAGAGTACAAATTAATTTCCTGAAGTTATTGCACGAAGTCTCGCGAGAGTTCACAAAGCAATAACTTCGGCTCATCGGAGCCAATACATTCTAATACTGTACAGAGTTTTATGCGAATCGACTTCGGATGTTTAATCCAAAGTTGATTTGCTTATCCCTAGTTATGATCAGTAGGAATTTTCCTGCTGTTTTCTCTTCTCCTGTCTATTAATATGTTTGGGGCAGCCGCTATACAACAGTCATCTCACCTGGCAATGTCAATCAAGGAGAGGGTGGGGCTAGATGAGAAAACATAGGGAGCAAGGGTGCACAGACTGGCTTGGTGCACTTAACTGCTCATTTGCATATGGATTAAAGTTATTTTTCTCCATAATGAAGCAACAGTAAAAGGTACCATCACATTCAGTGGAGCTAGCCCTTACAAGGTATTGTGCTTGGTTTAACTGTGAATTTCCTGGTGACAGATTCTCTTTAAAGTGGTTATCCAATTTCATAAAACAGTCCCCCCATGTGCCAGACCCCTCACAGGTAATATACTTACCCCGCTCCTGCTGAGGAAAACATCCAGTGTCGGGGCGAGCAGCCAATGGCAGGCGGGGACGAGCCTCCCTAGCATCGCAGGTGACACTAGGGAGACTCGTCCCCGTCTGCCATTGACTGCTCCCCCACAACACCGGATGTTTTTATCCGTGCACAGGAAGAAACAGCACCAGCAGTGCGGGGACCAGGACTGTGAGGGGCCCGGCACATGGGGCTGTTTGTGAAATTGGATAACCCTTTTAACAGTCTCTTTGTCTCTTTATCATCATCATTTGTTTGTTTCACTAGCTGACTGTCATAACTATCAGAGGCATAACTACCACCGTAGCAGCCGCTATGGCCTGCACCAGCATGGGGCCTGGACAGCAGGAGAAGGACAAATTATTTACTTTCAGGGCCCACTACCCGAAGCAGCAGGTTGTCCTGCATGTATACCCTACAGTAACACTGGCTCAGTAGACAGACTCTGCCCTGTTTCCTGCGCTGCACACAGGGAAGGGATACAATTTTATTGCCAACATAACTCGCACTGGAGAGAGAAGTGGTGGTGAAGGATCTGAGTGATGTCATCATCATGTGACCAGTGCAGCTCATGGTCAAGGACCTGGGGGATGTCACAATGTAAGGGGACAGAGCTTCTGCGCTGTGTGTGGAGGAGAGGTCAGTGGTTGCTCTTCCGCTATAAGTTGTCAAATACTAGGAGTTCTAGTCCTTTCCTTATACTCAGTCTCTGTAATTTCTTCTAGTCATGCTGCGAGTTATAATTCTCTCCTCCTATACCCCTGTCCCTACAATGTCTACTGATGCCCTATAAACAGTTTGATCATGCTGGGAGCTATAGTCCTGTCCCGTTATATCCCTCTCCATGTAATGTCAACTGATGTCCCATAACAGTCTGGACATGCATGGAGTTGTAGTTCTCCCCTCTTATACCGTTCCTATAGTCTCTGATGCCCTATAACAGTGATGGCTAACCTTGGCACTCCAGCTGGGGTGAAACTACGACTCCCAGCATGCTCCATTTATTTCTAAAGAGTTCTGAGAGCAGCCAAGCAAGGGGGGCATCTTGGGAGTTGTAGTTTTACCACAGCTGGAGTGCCAAGGTTAGCCATCACTGCCCTATAATAACAGTACGGTCATGCTGGGTGTCAACTGATGTCCCATAACAGCGTGGACATGCTGGGAGTTGTAGTCCCCCCTTATATCCTACCTATAATGTCTACTGATCCCCAATAATAACAGTCTAGACATGCTGGGAGTTTAAGTTCCCTCCTCTTATATATCTTTCCCTGTAATGCCTAGATAGCCTTTAATAACCTCCTAGAAATGCTGGGAGTCACCTGTGTGGCACGTGACCCATCCATTACTGCTGTGACCAGTCATTTGCTGCAGAGGTCACATCCCCTGCATCAATATGGATGTTGATGCGGGGAGACCAGGGTCCTGCAGAGCTGGCAGCGGAGGCAGAACCCAGTGCTGCAGATCACGCAAGTATGATCACCACTGTGGGTCTGGTCATGAGATGATCGCCCTGGGGTTGCGTGGAAGATGCTGGGGGTGGGAAAATAGTTACTCCCCTGATGACCATCATCCAGTAACATCACCATACTTGCATTGGTGAGGTCCTGTTACCTGCTGAGTGAGACACATGCTTTGTCTGGCTGTTACAAAGTTTGGCCGTAAAGTAAGTCCTGTGGGTATCTGAGTACAAGGAGACACCGTTAGTACCCGTGAGTCCAGTTCTGATGTCTACAGTCCAGCGAGCATTGTTACAGTATTTCATGCCAAGATACTGCACCAAATTATTTTAACCTATAAATTAACATGCTCTGCGGCATCCGGAGACATCGTTCGCTGACCTATCTGCTGACAGATACTTGAATCGGCTCCTTTGTGAGTAGATATCTGTTTATGTGCTTCCTTCCACCCTCAAGCAATAACGCACATACGTCTCATTATATTGAAGGAAAGAATATGGCATCATCATGTTTGTGTCTAGAATATCAGCTTCACATAGAAACATTCTTACTACTATCATTATTTTGTATAAGGCCTCATGCACACGACCGTGTCTGTTTTGCAGTCCGCGAATTGCAAATCTGCAAAACATGGATGCCGGCTGTGTGCGTTCCGCATTTTGTGGAACAGAACGTCCAGCCCTCAATAGAGTAGTCCTATCTTTGTTCGTGATACGGACAAGAAAAGGATGTGCGAAGCGGAGGTGCGGATGAGGACAGCACATGGAGTGCTGTCCACATCTTTTGCTGCCCCTTTTAAGTGAATCCGACCTGCCAAATTGGATGCGGACCCAAACCATGGTCATGTGCATGAGGCCTAAGGCTACATGTGACTGAAATGCTGCAGATTTGCTGTCATGGCTTTTCATGCAGCACTGAACAGTACCTGCAAAATGAATGAGATTTCAAGAAACCTAATTCGTAAAAAAACGCAGTGTGAACTGACCTGTAGGGCGGATTTGAAATCTGCAGCATGACAATTTATTGTCCAGATTTCATTCTTTGCGATGGGTGAAATCTACAGCCATTTTTCCGCTGCAATAACACACGCAGCTCTTGACGATTTTTTTGCCGTGGAACCGTCACAAAACCGCTGTATTTTCAGTCACGTGTGGACATAGACTTTTACAGTTATCAGGAGTTTTGTAATTTTTCTGCTCATATTTTAGAGAAGATAATCCAAATACTGTGGCATTTTAATGTAACTACGATGACACCCCATCTACGGATATTGTGCAGCACATTACGAGCTTGTTAGCTGCACGCTACTGTACACAGTGCTCAGATTTATCTCATAAGTACATAACAATCACCACATGGTTTGTCCAGTAACTGCCTAGTACTACACGTGACTCTGCAAGTCATCCAGTCAGACATGCAGAACACGGCTCTCCGCTCCAGCTTCCTGCCTCACCTGAAATGCCCTCTACCTGCGCCCTGCCTTCCACAGCTTATGGGCAGTGCTCCATGGCGTTGTGCAATTACAGCTCTCCTGTATCCTCCAAACTGATCCATCAAAATGAATATTGAGTAGACGTAGGCTTGCCAAATCCAGAAAGCATATTCTCCAATTATATTATGTAACATTCCAGCTAGAGGGCGAATCCGCAGATAACATGGCGTACCGTACCGGGCACCTAAGAACTGAGGGGGCACGTTCTACTGTGTGCACTTTCAGCATATCACTTCATCTGCCTATGGCTTCTTAGATGTCATGGACTCAAATAAGGAATATTTTATTAAATGCTTCAATTATAAGCAGCAATATGTAGAGGATACGGTCGGCACTGCTGTAGGTGCTGCGCTGATCGAATGTGAGTAGTGGTGGTGCTCAGCAACAAAGGAGAGAAAAGAAAAAGAAATGCGGCAGCTTTATTCACATAAAAAGGTCAGCGTCATGGAGGCAACAGCCGTTTCGCGCTTGTTGCGCTTTTTCAAGCCATCAGTGACTGAATCGGCATGGTTCATAAATACTCCCACACCTTCGTCACTGATTAAATGAATGACACGTATGCAGACCAATCAGAAGACAAGGCAAACAAAAACCACACAAACTACTAATACTATAAAAACACTGCTAGGTCGTTTTTATCATTTAACCCCAGAGGGCCCATGGCTCCTCTTTTTATAATCCAGGCTGCTTCTTTCTGGAGTAAAATACGACCTCTACCCCCCTGCACATTTTTTAAACGTTACTATTACCTCCATGTATTTCATGTACGTGATCTCCTGTGTTCTCTGAATCTGATGTACAAACATCCAATGGTTTCACCAATGTAGAACCTCCCACAGCGGCAAAAAATTGCATAAACTACAAACTGCATTTTGCAAGAGATAAATTGATTGACCCCGCACTTAACTTGAAAAATCTCTTCCTATGCTTGTATTCACACATGGAGCAGTGACCGCATACAAAGTTACCTTCTAGGCTACATGCATGCGACCGTTGTGTGTTTTGCGGTCCGCAAAACACGGATGGCGTCAGTGTTTGTTCCGCAATTTGCGGAACGGCACGGACAGCCATTGATACAACTGCCTATTTTTCTCCGCAAAACGGACATGAATAGGAAAGGTTATGTTTTTTTTTGCGTACCACGGAACGGAGCAACGGATACAGACAGCACTAAGTGTGCTGTTCGCATCTTTTGCGGCCCTATTGAAGTGAATGGGTCCGCATCCGAGCCACAAAAACTGTGGCTCGGATGCGGACTCAAACAACGGTCGTGTGCATGTGGCCTTAGGGGGCATTATTCTAACCAAGTTCGTTCTGGTGTTTGGAAAGGACTCCTCACAATGACATCCCTGATTGTTTTACTTCTCCTAAGGCTACATGCACACGACCGTGCTGTTTTTTGCGGTCCACAAAAAACGGCAAAAAAGGAAGCCGCCCATGTGCCTTCCGCAATTTGCGGAACGGGCGGCCATTGATATAACTGCCTATTCTTGTCCGTTTTGCGGACAAGAATAGGACATGTTATATATTTTTGCGGTGCCGCGGAACGGAGCCACGGATGCGGACAGCACACAGAATGGTGTCCGCATCTTTTGCGGCTCCATTGAAATGAATGGGTCCGTATCCGAGCCGCCAAAACGGCGGCTCGGATGCGTACCCAAACAACGGCCGTGTGCATGAGGCCTAAAGCTGACAATAGGAGACATTATCCTGTGCTAAAACGTGCCAATTGTTAAGAATAGCACTCCTGATGGAGACAGCCATAGGGGAGTAGTCAAATGTGAACACTGCTCTATCCTTATTAGCTTCAGACCTAGGGTTAACCTCTTGAGGGCTGGATGCATTTATATATGCTCTATCAATGACCTTGTCTGGATAGCTGCGTTGCAAGAGATGCTTTTTTAGTATTTCTGATTGCTGAAAATATTCATCCTGATCTGACAGTTCTTTTGAGTTGCACAAATTGGCCGTATAGTACAGATGACTTTACATGAGGTGGATGGAAGGAACCGTAGTGCAGTAGTGATTTCGTGGAGGTCAGTTTTCTATAATATATTGGTGTGAATGATGCCCCCTCTGATTTCCACTTTAACGTCCAAAAATTTGAACACCTCACAATTAATCTTACTCGTGAATCGCATATTCATCTGGTTTTTAGTCTTAAGGTACTCCACGAATTCATCAAACTGCACGACGGTCCCCGGCCGACAAGGGTGGGAACATCGTGGTTATGTACACTACTTCAGATGTGAAAGAAGCAGGAAGCCAATTGAAAAATGTTAATGTAATGCGCCCCTAAAAATTGATCCCACATATGCATATCAGAAACAATTAAGGTCCCTATTGTGGAAATATGATAAGGGGGTTCTCTCCACAGCTACCGGGGAGAGGCTGTACCCTCAATTTTTGGTTAAACCTGTGTGGTATTGCATACCAAGTGCATAAGTCACTGGTGGACCCACCTGGCCGCCCCATCAGTTACTGAGCCTCTTTCCCAATATATTTACTGGCTTTTATGCCCATTATTGAAGGGAATTCCCTCATTTTTGAGGGACACCGGTGACTTTTTGGATGCAATAAAAAGAACTAGAATGGCAGGATGGTTTTGCATTAGCATCCATTGATGTCAAAAGTTTATATACTAGAATACCGCAGGAGTTGGGGGTACAGTGTGTCCGCGAACATTTTGGAGAGAAATAATAAATCAGATTTTTGTGGATTTTGTTTCTGAAGCATTGCATTTTATTTGCACACATAATGGATTTATGTCTAATAAGAACTGGTTCATACAACGCTCGGGGACAGCGATGGGGACCGCAGTGGCTAACACTTTCGCTAACCTCTTCCTCTCGGTTTTTGAAGAGAAGTACATATTTATAGTTAACCCATTTGTATGTTACATCAAGACTTTTTTTCCATTCATTGATGATATGTTACCGCTGTGGAGTACCTTAACACTAAAAACTAGATAAATATGCAATTCACGAGTAAGATTAATTGTGAAAGAGGAAATCAGAGGGGGCACCATTCACACCAATATATATAGAAAACCGACCTCCACGAATTCACCAGATTGGCTACCAGATTGATTGATCACGTACAAGAAATACATGGAGGTAATAGTAACATTTTAAAAATGTGCAGGGGTTGAAGTTGTCAGGCCCCTAACACGGTGGAGGGGGGAATGGGGTGATAGAGGGCGTATTTTACTCCAGAAAGAAGCAGCCTGGATTATAAAAAGGCGGGCCCGGTTAAATGATAAAAACGACCTAGCAGTGTTTTTATAGTATTAGTAGTTTGTGTTTTTTTTGTTTGCCTCGTCTTCTGATTGGTCTTCATACATGTGTCATTCATTTCAATCAATCAGTGATGAAGGTGTAGGAGTATTTATGAATCACGCCGATTGTCACTGATGGCTTGAAAAAGTGCAACAAGCGCAAAACGGCTGTTGCCTCCATGACGCTGACCTTTTTATGTGAGTAAAGCTGCAAAGAGTACCGTATTTTTTACCCTATAAGATGCACCAGCCCATAAGATGCACCTAGGTTTTTGAGGACGAAAATAAGAAAAAAAATATTTTGAACCAAACTGTGTGCTTTTGGTGGGTTTTGAACTAATCGTGGTCTGTGTATGACACTATTATGGGGGCATCTGTGGATGGCACTGTTATGAGGGATCATTATGGGGCATCTGTGGATTGCACTGTTATGGGGGAATCTGTGGATGACACATATATAGCATCTTATCTAATGTGTCATCCACAGATCCCCCATAACCGTGTCCCTGTGTGGTGAATGGAGGCCGGCGTCTGGTTTTGTAATGGCAGCGGGGCCCGGTGCAGTCACTGTATTCTACTACACCGGGCCCCGCTCACAGTAGTATCATCATATCTAACTTGTAGGTATGGTTAAACTATTCAAATATCATCTGAAATCCAGCGCTTTACTTACTACTAACTTTGTAGCAGCCAGGAGGCCGGACGGGCGCTCGCAGTATGACTCACTACGTCAAACACCTGCGCCACCTGCTTCACTCATAAAGTGGGCCGGGCAGGCGCGTGACGTAGTGAGTTACGCTGCCGCCTGCCCGGTCTCCTGACTGCTACGAAGTTAGTAGTAAGTAAAGCGCTGGATTTCAGATGATATTTGAATAGTTTAACAATACCTACAAGTTAGATATGATGATACCACTGTGAGCGGGGCCTGGTGTAGTAGAATACAGTGACTGCACAGGGTCCAGGAGAGGACATCAGTAGTTGTCTAACAACCGGCACCCCATGCCAACAGAAGACAGTTCCGTCGTGTCACTGCAGCGCTGCTTCCATCCACTTCACTTGATAAAAGGTGGAGAACCCGTTTAATGGCTAGTTCTGGGACGGTAGGCCAGGTTGGTAAATGGTGCGGTCACTCTCATACAGACCTCCTAGAAGCTTTACTTTTGGACAGAAAGAGAGAACTCTGATGCAACAGGAATCGCACATAGAGGTTTGAGCCAAAGCCAGCGCTGGATCCAAAATAAGGAGAAGTGTACAGCAAAGATGGCTAGGACTGCTCTCTTCTGGATCTGCTCATGTGGTTGGCACAAAAACTGCAACAAAACTACCTGCTTTTAGCTCAAATATTACATATGAACCTGATCTTCGGCTACAAAAGCACATGCAATTCTTGATGCAAGCCAAAATGAGGAGTGGATCCAGGCAGAAGGAGAAGCCTAAGGCCTCTTTCACACGTTCACTATAGAACGTCTCAGGGTCTGGTCAGGGAAAAAAACTGATGGATTTGCATGCAACAGCGTTTAATATTTCAGCTTTTTTCACCCGGTGTGCATCCATTTTGCATCCGTTTTTCATGCATATGAAACAAACTGAAGAATACTACAAAACATCTACCGGATGCCTTCTTTTTTTCATGCAGCCCATTCATTTCCATGTGGAAAAATGGACAATACAGAACATGCTGTGATTTGTCCTGACTGCAAGGCTGGTCAGTAATGAACGACGCTCATGTGCACAGACCCATTGAAATGAATGGGTTAGGATTCAGTCCAAATGCTGTCCGTTCAGATCTAGATGGAAAAAACGTGCGTGTGAAATTAGCCAAATTCCCTCTTTTATATTTCCCATTTTGAAAAAAAAAAAGTGCAGTTCTAGCCTTTCGCGTCATTTTGAAAATCTTTGCGTTCTACTGTAGATCGTGTTCAAATAGTTATCCTTTTACTTGCTGTAGGGAGGTGTCCTTGGGGCGCCTTCGCACGCTGCATTCATTTGAATGGGGTGGCAAGCACAGGGATTTTCAGTCACAGAACTTTCTACAACAAAATCGGTGACACGTAAGGCACCCTTAGGCCTCATGCACACAACCGTATTTCTGGTCTGCACCTGATCCGCATTTTTTTGCAGATCAAATAAGGACTAGTGTTGAGTGAACTTGTGTTTCCAAGTTCGGCGCACAAGGTTTAGGTTATCCAAGAATTCCCTTATGGATTCCGCTACCGCGTATGGTCTGTGAAGCTTGTCGCTGAACTTGAAAACACAAGTTCGCTGATCCCTAATGTGGACTCATTCCCATCGATGTCATCGAAGCAGCCATGCTGCAAATTATCAAACAGGTCCTCTTCTTGTCCGTTTTGCAGATGGGGCCTGTGAAAAGTGCAGCATGCACAAGGACCGCATCCGTATTTGGTGAATCCACGGTTTGCAGATATGGTCATGTGCAGGATGCCTTAAAATGAGAGACTTTTATCTAAGAGGATGATGCTTTTTTCACCTAAAGAAGGACTAGGGCTCAATCCTACAGATCAAATCCTAGTATCCATGGTTAATACTATGGAGAAAGGCACGTCCAGTTCATAGACAGCTAC
The DNA here is from genome assembly GCF_014858855.1 of Bufo gargarizans. Classification (NCBI taxonomy): domain Eukaryota; kingdom Metazoa; phylum Chordata; class Amphibia; order Anura; family Bufonidae; genus Bufo; species Bufo gargarizans. The sequence continues at coordinate 546,767,773 of NC_058081.1, forward strand.
AGGGTAAGGTCGCATGCACATGGCCCCTGTTATGGCAACAGACAGGTTTTCTGCTGGATTCAGTATACAGTGGCGGAAATAATTATTTGACCCCTCACTGATTTTGTAAGTTTGTCCAATGACAAAGAAATGAAAAGTCTCAGAACAGTATCATTTCAATGGTAGGTTTATTGTAACAGTGGCAGATAGCACATCAAAAGGAAAATCGAAAAAATAACTTTAAATAAAAGATAGCAACTGATTTGCATTTCATTGAGTGAAATAAGTATTTGAACCCCTACCAACCATTAACCACTTACCGCTAAGCTAACGCCGAAAGGCGTCATCTCCGCGGCGCTCCCAGGCTACGCTAACGCCGATTGGCGTCATCTCGCGTGAGCCGAGATTTCCTGTGAACGCGCGCACACAGGCGCGCGCGCTCACAGGAACGGAAGGTAAGCGAGTGGATCTCCAGCCTGCCAGCGGCGATCGCTCGCTGGCAGGCTGGAGATCCGAATTTTTTAATCCCTAACAGGTATATTAGACGCTGTTTTCATAACAGCGTCTAATATACCTCCTACCTGGTCCTCTGGTGGTCCCTTTTGTTAGGATCGACCACCAGAGGACTCGGGTAGGTCAGTACAGTCGCACCAAACACCACACTACACTACACCCCCCCCCCGTCACTTATTAACCCCTTATAAACCCCTGATCACCCCCTGTCATTGATCACCCCCTGTCATTGATCACCGCCCTGTCATTGATCACCCCCCTGTCAGGCTCCGTTCAGACGTCCGTATGATTTTTACGGATCCACGGATACATGGATCGGATCCGCAAAAAGCATACGGACGTCTGAATGGAGCCTTACAGGGGGGTGATCAATGACAGGCGGGTGATCACCCATATACACTCCCTGATCACCCCCTGTCATTGATAACCCCCCTGTAAGGCTCCATTCAGACGTCCGCATGCGTTTTGTGGATCCGATCCATGGATCCGTAAAAAATCATGCGGATGTCTGAATGGAGCCTTACAGGGGGGGTGATCAGTGACAGGGGGGTGATCACCCTGATTACCCTGATCACCCCTGTCATTGATAACCCCCCTGTAAGGCTCCATTCAGACGTCCGCATGCGTTTTGTGGATCCGATCCATGTATCCATGGATCCGTAAAAAATCATGCGGATGTCTGAATGGAGCCTTACAGGGGGGGTGATCAGTGACAGGGGGGTGATCACCCTGATTACCCTGATCACCCCCTGTCATTGATAACCCCCCTGTAAGGCTCCATTCAGACGTCCGCATGCGTTTTGTGGATCCGATCCATGTATCCATGGATCCGTAAAAAAGCATACGGACGTCTGAATGGAGCCTTACAGGGGGGTGATCAATGACAGGCGGGTGATCACCCATATACACTCCCTGATCACCCGATGTCATTTATCCCCCCCCTGTCATTGATCACTCCCCTGTAAGGCTCCATTCAGACGTCCGCATGATTTTTACGGATACATGGATCGGATCCGCAAAATACATGCGGACGTCTGAATGGACCCTTACAGGGGGTGATCAATGACAGGCGGGTGATCACCCATATACACTCCCTGATCACCCCCCTGTCATTGATAACCCCCCTGTAAGGCTCCATTCAGACGTCAGCATGCGTTTTGTGGATCCGATCCATGGATCCGTAAAAAATCATGCGGATGTCTGAATGGAGCCTTACAGGGGGGGTGATCAGTGACAGGGGGGTGATCACCCTGATCACCCCCTGTCATTGATAACCCCCCTGTAAGGCTCCATTCAGACGTCCGCATGCGTTTTGTGGATCCGATCCATGGATCCGTAAAAAATCATGCGGATGTCTGAATGGAGCCTTACAGGGGGGTGATCAGTGACAGGGGGGTGATTACCCTGATCACCCCCTGTCATTGATAACCCCCCTGTAAGGCTCCATTCAGACGTCCGCATGCGTTTTGTGGATCCGATACATGTATCCATGGATCCGTAAAAAATCATGCGGATGTCTGAATGGAGCCTTACAGGGGGGGTGATCAGTGACAGGGGGGTGATCACCCTGATTACCCTGATCACCCCCTGTCATTGATAACCCCCCTGTAAGGCTCCATTCAGACGTCCGCATGCGTTCTGTGGATCCGATACATGTATCCATGGATCCGTAAAAAATCATGCGGATGTCTGAATGGAGCCTTACAGGGGGGGTGATCAATGACAGGGGGCTGATCAGGGAGTCTATATGGGTGATCACCCCCCTGTCATTGATCACCCCCCTGTCATTGATCACCCCCCCCCCCCCCTGGTAAGGCTCCATTCAGACATTTTTTTTGGCACAAGTTAGCGGAAATTTTTTGTTTGTTTTTGTTTTTGTTTTTTCTTACTAAGTCTCATATTCCACTAACTTGTGTCAAAAAATAAAATCTCACATGGACGCACCATACCCCTCACGGAATCCAAATGCGTAAACATTTTTAGACATTTATATTCCAGACTTCTTCTCACGCTTTAGGGCCCCTAAAAAGCCAGGGCAGTATAAATACCCCACATGTGACCCCATTTCGGAAAGAAGACACCCCAAGGTATTCCGTGAGGGGCGTATTGAGTCCATGAAAGATTGAAATCTTTGTCCTAAGTTAGCGGAAAGTGAGACTTTGTGAGAAAAAAACAAAAAAAAAAAAATCAATATCCGCTAACTTATGCAAAAAAAAAAAAAATTCTAGGAACTTGCCAGGCCCCTCATTGAATACCTTGGGGTGTCTTCTTTCCAAAGTGGGGTCACATGTGGGGTATTTATACTGCCCTGGCTTTTTAGGGGCCCGAAAGTGTGAGAAGAAGTCTGGGATCCAAATGTCTAAAAATGCCCTCCTAAAAGGAATTTGGGCCCCTTTGCGCATCTAGGCTGCAAAAAAGTGTCACACATCTGGTATCGCCGTACTCAGGAGAAGTTGGGGAATGTGTTTTGGGGTGTCATTTTACATATACCCATGCTGGGTGAGAAAAATATCTTGGTCAAATGCCAACTTTGTATAAAAAAATGGGAAAAGTTGTCTTTTGCCAAGATATTTTTCTCACCCAGCATGGGTATATGTAAAATGACACCCCAAAACACATTCCCCAACTTCTCCTGAGTACGGCGATACCAGATGTGTCACACTTTTTTGCAGCCAAGGTGGGCAAAGGGGCACATATTCCAAAGTGCACCTTTCGGATTTCACCGGCCATTTTTACACATTTTGATTGCAAGGTACTTCTTACACATTTGGGCCCCTAAATTGCCAGGGCAGTATAACTACGCCACAAGTGACCCCATTTTGGAAAGAAGACACCCCAAGGTATTCCGTGAGGGGCACGGCGAGTTCCTAGAATGTTTTATTTTTTGTCAGAAGTTAGCGGAAAATGATGATTTTTCTTTTTTTTTCTTTTTTCCTTACAAAGTCTCATATTCCACTAACTTGCGACAAAAAATAAAAAATTCTAGGAACTCGCCATGCCCCTCACGGAATACCTTGGGGTGTCTTCTTTCCAAAATGGGGTCACTTGTGGCGTAGTTATACTGCCCTGGCAATTTAGGGGCCCAAATGTGTGAGAAGAACTTTGCAATCAAAATGTGTAAAAAATGCCCTGCAAAATCCGAAAGGTGCACTTTGGAATATGTGCCCCTTTGCCCACCTTGGCAGCAAAAAAGTGTGACACATCTGGTATCGCCGTACTCAGGAGAAGTTGGGGAATGTGTTTTGGGGTGTCATTTTACATATACCCATGCTGGGTGAGAGAAATATCTTGGTCAAATGCCAACTTTGTATAAAAAAATGGGAAAAGTTGTCTTTTGCCAAGATATTTCTCTCACCCAGCATGGGTATATGTAAAATGACACCCCAAAACACATTCCCCAACTTCTCCTGAGTACGGCGATACCAGATGTGTGACACTTTTTTGATGCCAAGGTGGGCAAAGGGGCACATATTCCAAAGTGCACCTTTCGGATTTCACCGGTCATTTTTTTACAGATTTTGATTGCAAAGTACTTCTCACACATTTGGGCCCCTAAATTGCCAGGGCAGTATAACTACGCCACAAGTGACCCCATTTTGGAAAGAAGACACCCAAAGGTATTCCGTGAGGGGCATGGCGAGTTCCTAGAATTTTTTATTTTTTGTCGCAAGTTAGTGGAATATGAGACTTTGTAAGGAAAAAAGAGAAAAAAAAAAAAATCATCATTTTCCGCTAACTTGTGACAAAAAATAAAAATTCTAGGAACTCGCCATGCCCCTCACGGAATACCTTGGGGTGTCTTCTTTCCAAAATGGGGTCACTTGTGGCGTAGTTATACTGCCCTGGCAATTTAGGGGCCCAAATGTGTGAGAAGTACCTTGCAATCAAAATGTGTAAAAAATGGCCTGCAAAATCTGAAAGGTGCACTTTGGAATATGTGCCCCTTTGCCCACCTTGGCAGCAAAAAAGTGTGACACATCTGGTATCGCCGTACTCAGGAGAAGTTGGGGAATGTGTTTTGGGGTGTCATTTTACATATACCCATGCTGGGTGAGAGAAATATCTTGGCAAAAGACAACTTTTCCCATTTTTTTATACAAAGTTGGCATTTGACCAAGATATTTTTCTCACCCAGCATGGGTATATGTAAAATGACACCCCAAAACACATTCCCCAACTTCTCCTGAGTACGGCGATACCAGATGTGTCACACTTTTTTGCTGCCAAGGTGGGCAAAGGGGCGCATATTCCAAAGTGCACCTTTTGGATTTCACCGGTCATTTTTTACACATTTTGATTGCAAAGTTCTTCTCACACATTTGGGCCCCTAAATTGCCAGGGCAGTATAACTACGCCACAAGTGACCCCATTTTGGAAAGAAGACACCCCAAGGTATTCCGTGAGGGGCATGGCAAGTTTTTAGAATTTTTTATTTTTTGTCGCAAGTTAGTGGAATATGAGACTTTGTAAGAAAAAATAAAAAAAATAAAATCATCATCATTTTCCGCTAACTTGTGACAAAAAATAAAAAGTTCTATGAACTCACTATGGCCATCAGCGAATACCTTAGGGTGTCTACTTTCCGAAATGGGGTCATTTGTGGGGGTTTTCTACTGTTTGGGCATTGTAGAACCTCAGGAATCATGACAGGTGCTCAGAAAGTCAGAGCTGTTTCAAAAAGCGGAAATTCACATTTTTGTACCATAGTTTGTAAACTGCTATAACTTTTACCCAAACCATTTTTTTTTTTTGCCCAAACATTTTTTTTTTATCAAAGACATGTAGAACAATAAATTTGGCGAAAAATGTATATATGGATGTCGTTTTTTTTGCAAAATTTTACAGCTGAAAGTGAAAAATGTCATTTTTTTGCAAAAAAATCGTTAAATTTCGATTAATAACAAAAAAAGTAAAAATGTCAGCGGCAATGAAATACCACCAAATGAAAGCTCTATTAGTGAGAAGAAAAGGAGGTAAAATTCATTTGGGTGGTAAGTTGCATGACCGAGCGATAAACCGCTAAAGTTGTGGAGTGCCGATTTGTAAAAAAGGGCCTGGTCACTAGGGGGGTATAAACCTGTGGTCCTTAAGTGGTTAAGAGTTCTGGCTCCCACAGAGTGGTTAGACACTTCTACTCAATTAGTCACCCTCATTAAGGACACCTGTCTTAACTAGTCACCTGTATAAAAGACACCTGTCCACAGAATCAATCAATCAAGCAGACTCCAAACTCTCCAACATGGGAAAGACCAAAGAGCTGTCCAAGGATGTCAGAGACAAAATTGTAGACCTGCACAAGGCTGGAATGGGCTACAAAACCATTAGCAAGAAGCTGGGAGAGAAGGTGACAACTGTTGGTGCGATTGTTCGAAAATGGAAGGAGCACAAAATGACCATCAATCGACCTCGCTCTGGGGCTCCACGCAAGATCTCACCTCGTGGGGTGTCAATGGTTCTGAGAAAGGTGAAAAAGCATCCTAGAACTACACGGGAGGAGTTAGTTAATGACCTCAAATTAGCAGGGACCACAGTCACCAAGAAAACCATTGGAAACACATTACACCGCAATGGATTAAAATCCTGCAGGGCTCGCAAGGTCCCCCTGCTCAGGAAGGCACATGTGCAGGCCCGTCTGAAGTTTGCCAATGAACACCTGAATGATTCAGAGAGTGACTGGGAGAAGGTGCTGTGGTCTGATGAGACCAAAATAGAGCTCTTTGGCATTAACTCAACTCGCTGTGTTTGGAGGAAGAAAAATGCTGCCTATGACCCCCAAAACACCGTCCCCACCGTCAAGCATGGGGGTGGAAACATTTTGCTTTGGGGGTGTTTTTCTGCTAAGGGCACAGGACAACTTATTCGCATAAACGGGAAAATGGACGGAGCCATGTATCGTGAAATCCTGAGCGACAACCTCCTTCCCTCTGTCAGGAAACTGAAAATGGGTCGTGGATGGGTGTTCCAGCACGACAATGACCCAAAACATACAGCAAAGGCAACAAAGGAGTGGCTCAAGAAGAAGCACATTAAGGTCATGGAGTGGCCTAGTCAGTCTCCGGACCTTAATCCAATCGAAAACCTATGGAGGGAGCTCAAGCTCAGAGTTGCACAGAGACAGCCTCGAAACCTTAGGGATTTAGAGATGATCTGCAAAGAGGAGTGGACCAACATTCCTCCTAAAATGTGCGCAAACTTGGTCATCAATTACAAGAAACGTTTGACCTCTGTGCTTGCAAACAAGGGTTTTTCCACCAAGTATTAAGTCTTTTTTTGTTAGAGGGTTCAAATACTTATTTCACTCAATGAAATGCAAATCAGTTGCTATCTTTTATTTAAAGTTATTTTTTCGATTTTCCTTTTGATGTGCTATCTGCCACTGTTACAATAAACCTACCATTGAAATGATACTGTTCTGAGACTTTTCATTTCTTTGTCATTGGACAAACTTACAAAATCAGTGAGGGGTCAAATAATTATTTCCTCCACTGTATGTGATACAAATGCACTGTTTTTAGGGGAGAGTAGCTCCACCATATGGTGGCCTGTGCCTATGGCTTCCTAGTATGGAGCTGAAAGGAACTGTACAGCCTGCAGGTGTGCATGAGGCCTAAGGCGCCGCGCACACAGCGGAGGCTTCTGAACAGTCCTAAAGTTCTCCATTATGGAGCCGTAGTAGATTTTAATGTTCTTACTAGCAATCTGGAGAATTCATATCCAATATTTTGTACCGGAGGCGAGTTACACATCAAATGTAGCAGATACCTGCATGTATCCGTACCCATATATGTAGTGTAGTGTATTGTAGATCTTGAGGTTAAGCAAAATGAAATGCCAACAGCGGCTTTTCATTTCTCTTAACCTCAAGATCTACAATACAAAACACTACATACAGTATATGGGTACGGATACACGCAGGTATCGGCTACATTTCACGTCTAACTCACCTCCGGTACAAAATATTGGATATGAATTCTGGGAGTGATCCAGTTATTATTTTGAATACTTTTATTTAATGTGATATATACTTTTATTCATGTATTTATATGTGAGGTTGCTTCTTGAAGGAATAGGAACCTTTGTAGGGAACCAACCCCTAAGGCACATCGATGAATAGAGACTTTGTAGTTTAAATCCGATCAGGAGCCGATATCCGTATCTTCAGAAAATCCCTCACTGTCCCAGAATACACCGCTTTATTGACAGTTACCATATAAAAGGAAACCTTCTTACACCCACTGAGGAAGGTGTTCTTAACCCCGAAACGCGTCTGAACAGCGAGGGACCGAACGGAATAGAAGCGGTTTTAATATTATTGATTTCTTCGGAGACACTTACATTACTACCTCTCGACATCGTACGCGGACTATTGCTGGATCTGTGGATTCAAAGTACAGGACCAAGTTCCCCCCGCCTCCCGAGTCACATGACACATCACGGGGAGAGCTGGGGACCACGTGGGACGCCTCGTAGGTCCTTGCAGGGTAAAGCAGGAATCTGATCCTGTGTCTCCTGACCAGCCTCCAGCCATGGAGCTCTGATAAGTGACCTGGAGTGGTAAGACCAACTATATGAATGTGCAAATACTGAAATTTATTGTAAATCCGGTACAGTTGAAGCACGCGGACTGGTACAAACTTTGATATAATCCCCGGTCTACGGAGAACAAACATCTGACACTCTGTATCCACTTATACCTTCAAGATTTATGTATCCACTATAACCCTTACTACACCTTCCAACCAACGGGTCTCATATATTGAGTGATTGCTCTACAGAGGACTTCTGTTTAGAGTAGAATGCGTATCCATTGAGATCGTGCTTGGATTGTGTTTTATCAATGAGCATGTTTTTGGCCTTAATTCGTGAATCTGGTCATTTGAATCTACTGGGCTGCACGCAGCAAACCCTTTTTATGAATTTATTATATTTTTTATAGCTGTGAATAAATTGTTTTTAAATGCAATTCTATTTGTGGCGGTCCATGTGTTGCTGAGATATTGAGTGCCCCCCACCTATTCATGTATTCACCCTAAACCTTTCTATACAGCACTGGGGGTGCTGAGGGGTGTGCACCTGTCCATTACCGTATTTGGGCAATTTGGTTGAGCCACTAGTACCACTACTCTTTCTGGATGGTTACATGTTTGAGGCCATGGGCCTTGTGAACATGACCATGCGAATGTCCACTTCTATTATGGTGCACATGGCGGGACCACATGTAACCATGTTGTGGACCACCTTGTTCTATGTGGAGCACCATATCTCAGACAGTTTTGCTTCTAGTTTTATTTTTATATTTTATATATTTGTTAGCCAAGCCCATCACCACCATATTCGTGATCCAACTATGTTCAAGCGCTTCGAGGCCTAAGGTGGGATGCACCCTGAAAATTCACACCCAAGGCTCCACAATGCATGTGAATAGGGTTTGGAAAATCTCATACACATACTGTGGAAATAAACTGTGGGTTATGTCGCCTTTCCGCCATCTCAATGGTCTGGGTCTGCGTGTACAAATGCATGCCTATTTACTGGACATTTTTCTGGACCGTATGACTAGTCTCATTGCGCTTCCATGTGCAAATGACGTCATATGGAGAGGAGATGTTCCTGTGGCATCAGAATCAACTCACTTCAACGTTTTTTCTACTTCTGGTTATTATCAGCTACATTGTATCTACTGGCTTCTTTGACGTCCTCATCATGGACATTGGACATATGGGGCTGTCATCATAAAATGAAGTGTGAAGGAGCGGATACTATTCACCTAGGCCTGAAATATGGTTGTCTATGGCTATCACCCAACATTACTGATTGTAAAGTCTCGTTCTATGAGCTGGAATTAACTGAATCATCAGGGGGGCGAATGCAGAGGAGCCGGGTCTAGTGCAAAGACAATGGCGGCCCTAGCTATTTGGTTGGAAGGGGCCATAGATGTTACACTGTCAGCAGGCTAATATCTATGGCCAGGATTAGACAGGATCCTATACTGTATATCTTGAGTAACTGGAGCACTTCCAGCTAGTCAATCAGTAAATATGGCCAGATATTCAATGAGGCTCTACAAATACTACACACATCCTAGGCTTTGAAGGCATTTTGAGGTCAATTTTCAGCTTTTCGTCCCCTAAGGTCACCCTACACACGGATAAGTGTTCGCATACAGCTGGGTTCTTCCTATAGCGTTCCAATGGCTGCTCCACACACCGAGCAGGAATGTGAATACTGAGCACTGGATGGTTTTCAATAAGGCTAGGATACATAAAGGACTAAAATAACAAATAAATAAGAAGCCTCCCTAAAAACGAACCCGTCACATTCTACACTGGCACTTGGCTGGAAGAAATCCAAATCTGATAAATGCACAGAAGTGAGACTGGCACATCTGCCATACGGATACATGGAGAGGCGCAACATAAGCCTTCTACTGAGATTAGATAGATGGATATGAGATAGATGTATGTGTGGTACTTACAGTTGGACAGATCCTTTGCCCTGCGATCTTGCCCCTTGATGGGCCCTTGCAGCAGGCTCTTCAGGCTCACCATCCCAGCCCCTGGTACCCCTGTAGGGGGCGTGGGATGCAGCTGCTGCTGCTGGCCCTGGAGCTTCTCGTTGCCAGCCAGCTGGGCTGTGGGCCGTGCCATTTCCTCCGGTGCCCCTTCCTGAAGACCACAGATGATAATTCCAGGTACACCAGGTCTCCTGGCCTCCAGATGTGCTGCTGTTAACTGTTCTAAATCAGAAAGACTTGCAAGAAAAAAAAAAAGTAAAATGAGAAGGGTGCCAAGGAGCTCCTCCAAGGAGCGGTTCAGCAGGGTCGCAGCTGGCACAGGAGGCGCTGGCAGGGGGGCGAGGACAGGAGTTCCCCCATTTCCTGATCAATGGGAAAGCGCAGGCTTCTTCTCGCCTCTTCCTCTGGAGCGGAGATAACACAGGAGGAGTGTGCGGCGGCTACATCCATGTAACGAGACGGCGCCGGCAGCCAATCAGCGGAGGGGGGAGCCGCGTCCTGCCTGCGCACCATGGATTTCTGGCCGCGCTCCGCACTCCGCTCGCTGCCGCCCGCTGAGCTCTGTTTGTGTTTTCCAAGTTTCTCTGGGATAGTCATGTGGCAGTGACATGGGGAGAGGCAGGTGGACCCTGACCTATTTTTACCCAATCACGGCCGAGCCAGGAGGGGCCTGACCCAGTTATAGCCAATGAGGAGCCTGGCTGGGCGGGCGGATGAGGGTTAGGTACACATGGACGGGCATGTGTCTGCTGGCTGTGCTCTCTGGGACGGGAGAGACGATTAGATGTGTGTGTGCAGGCATGTGTGCGCTCCCTCGAAGACCAGCTGCGGGCACATGCAGAGCCCAGCCTGCCAGCACACCATGGGGCATTGCACCTCCACAAGGTGTGCGCAGGAGGCCTCGCCTCAGCCATTAACCCTCCAGCAACCAATGCCGTGAATTGGTTAACCTGTGCGGAAATGTTGGCTCTGCTGTGCACAAAATGGCAGCTGCAGAGCTCTGGTAGTTAAGGGGTTAATAGAAATCCCCGTCCTTCCCGTTGGGGCTCATGCACACGACCTGCAGAGCCCTTCATCTCAATGTGTTCCAGAAGCCCAATAGTCTGCCATTTATCCTAAATCAAACTATAATACTTGATTAATAGCAACACAACTGAGACTCAATGTATACAGAATTAACTATGATACAGGTAACATTGTCAACAATGCAATTTACTAGCTTTTACTGTTCTAGTACACATATATGCAAGAAATGTTTCTTTATAAATGATGAAAATACCAATAAAAATTACTCTGACAAAAAAAAAAAGACAGAACATGTCCTATTCTCCGTTTTGCAGACAAGGATAGGACATTGGTGGCATGCACACGGCCGGGATCCGTGTTTTGCAGACAAGGATAGGACATTGGTGGCATGCACACGGCCGGGATCCGTGTTTTGCAGACAAGGATAGGACATTGGTGGCATGCACACGGCCGGGATCCGTGTTTTGCAGACAAGGATAGGACATTGGTGGCATGCACACGGCCGGGATCCGTGTTTTGCAGACAAGGATAGGACATTGGTGGCATGCACACGGCCGGGATCCGTGTTTTGCGGACAAGGATAGGACATTGGTGGCATGCACACGGCTGGGATCCGTGTTTTGCGGACAAGGATAGGACATTGGTGGCATGCACACGGCCGGGATCCGTGTTTTGCGGACAAGGATAGGACATTGGTGGCATGCACACGGCCGGGATCCGTGTTTTGCAGACAAGGATAGGACATTGGTGGCATGCACACGGCCGGGATCCGTGTTTGCGGACAAGGATAGGACATTGGTGGCATGCACACGGCCGGGATCCGTGTTTTGCAGACAAGGATAGGACATTGGTGGCATGCACACGGCCGGGATCCGTGTTTTGCGGACAAGGATAGGACATTGGTGGCATGCACACGGCCGGGATCCGTGTTTTGCAGACAAGGATAGGACATTGGTGGCATGCACACGGCCGGGATCCGTGTTTTGCGGACAAGGATAGGACATTGGTGGCATGCACACGGCCGGGATCCGTGTTTTGCAGACAAGGATAGGACATTGGTGGCATGCACACGGCCGGGATCCGTGTTTTGCGGACAAGGATAGGACATTGGTGGCATGCACACCGCCGGGATCCGTGTTTTGCAGACAAGGATAGGACATTGGTGGCATGCACACGGCCGGGATCCGTGTTTTGCGGACAAGGATAGGACATTGGTGGCATGCACACGGCTGGGATCCTTGTTTTGCGGACAAGGATAGGACATTGGTGGCATGCACACGGCTGGGATCCGTGTTTTGCAGACAAGGATAGGACATTGGTGGCATGCACACGGCTGGGATCCGTGTTTTGCAGACAAGGATAGGACATTGGTGACATGCACACGGCTGGGATCCGTGTTTTGCAGACAAGGATAGGACATTGGTGGCATGCACACGGCTGGGATCCGTTTTTTGCAGACAAGGATAGGACATTGGTGGCATGCACACGGCTGGGATCCGTGTTTTGCAGACAAGGATAGGACATTGGTGGCATGCACACGGCTGGGATCCGTGTTTTGCAGACAAGGATAGGACATTGGTGACATGCACACGGCTGGGATCCGTGTTTTGCAGACAAGGATAGGACATTGGTGGCATGCACACGGCTGGGATCCGTTTTTTGCAGACAAGGATAGGACATTGGTGGCATGCACACGGCTGGGATCCGTGTTTTGCAGACAAGGATAGGACATTGGTGGCATGCACACGGCTGGGATCCGTTTTTTGCAGACAAGGATAGGACATTGGTGGCATGCACACGGCTGGGATCCGTGTTTTGCAGACAAGGATAGGACATTGGTGACATGCACACGGCCGGGATCCGTGTTTTGCAGATCAGTGATTTGTGGACCACAAAAGGGATATGGTAGAGTGCATGAGCCCTTAAGCAGAATTACAGGTGGTTTGGGGTTAAGGGCTCATGCACATGAACGTATTTTATTTCCCGGTCCGTTCGTTTTTGTTTTTTTTGCGAACCTAAATATCTCGGCAAAAGACAACTTTGTATAAAAAAATTGGAAAAGTTGTCTTTTGACGAGATATTTCTCTCACCCAGCATGGGTATATGTAAAATGACACCCCAAAACACATTGCCCAACTTCTCCTGAGTACGGCGATACCAGATGTGTGACACTTTTTTGCAGCCTAGGTGGGCAAATGGGCACACATTCCAAAGAGCACCTTTCGGATTTCACCGGTCATTTTTTACAGATTTTGATTTCAAACTACTTACCACACATTTGGGCCCCTAGAATGCCAGGGCAGTATAACTACCCCACAGGTGACCCCATTTTGGAGTTCATGAGGGGTATGGTGAGTTCATGTGAGATTTTATTTTTTGACACAAGTTAGTGGAATATAAGACTTTGTAAGAAAAAAAAAAAACTATTTCCGCTAACTTGGGCCAAAAAAATGTCTGAATAGAGCCTTACAGGGGGGTGATCAATGACAGGGGGGTGATCAGGGAGTGTATATGAGGTGATCACCCCCCTGTCATTGATCACCCCCCTGAAAGGCTCCATTCAGACGTCCATATGTTTTTTACGGATCCACGGATACATGGATCGGATCCGCAAAACACATACGGACGTCTGAATGGAGCCTTACAGGGGGGTGATCAGGGAGTCTATATGGGGTGATCACCCCCCTGTCATTGATCACCCCCCTGTAAGGCTCCATTCAGACGTCCGTATGTGTTTTGCGGATCCGATCCATGGATGGGTGGATCCGTAAAACACATACGGACGTCTGAATGGAGCCTTACAGGGGGGTGATCATCCCATATAGACTCCCTGATCACCCCCCTGTAAGGCTCCATTCAGACGTCCGTATGTGTTTTGCGGATCCGATCCATGGATGCGTGGATCCGTAAAACACATACGGGCGTCTGAATGGAGCCACCAGAGGACCAGGTAGCAGGTATATTAGACGCTGTTATCAAAACAGCGTCTAATATACCTGTTAGGGGTTAAAAAAATCGCATCTCCAGCCTGCCAGCGAACGATCGCCGCTGGCAGGCTGCAGATCCACTCGCTTACCTTCCGATCCTGTGAACGCGCGTGCCTGTGTGCGCGCGTTCACAGGAAATCTCGGCGCACGCGAGATGACGCCAATCGGCGTTAGTGTAGCCTGGGAGAGCCGCCGCAATGACGCCTTTCGGCGTTAGCGTGGTGGCAGGTGGTTAATGAAAACAACTAATAAACTGAAACAGGCTGTTTTTCAGCTGATCAAAAGTGTAACGGGGTGCCGAAGGCGCACTCGGTCTCCCATCAGCCGCAGACCTGCTGCTTAGCTTTGGGAGCAAGGATATGTGTTTGACATCGTTCCCAGGGCGGCTTTGCTAGCTGGGAGGCTCCCTGCTCCTAGGTCTGCCTTGAGCGCTGAGCTGATCACTCGGTGCTCGATTGGTCGGTCTGTCGGTCATGTGACGCTGGCCACGTCACATGCCCCTCACTCCCAACTATAAATACAGGCAGCCTGCTGGCCACAGGTTGCCTGTTAATTCTAGGTTCCTGGCATTTTGTTGAACTAATGAATACTACCTGATCCTGTTCCCTGACGATCCTTTGCCTGCTCCTCCTGTACTGCGCATCTCTCCTGGTATCCTGACCCCGGCTTCCACCTGACGATTCTTTGCGGACTCCTGTTGTACTTCGTTTCTATCCTGGTATTTGACCTCGGCTTTTCCTGACTATTCTCTGCTCATTCCTTAGTACTGCGTAGCTCTCTAGGTATTGACCCGGTCTGTTCACGTTCCGTTATTTGTTTTGTCTGTCTTCCCAGCACGTATCCTAAGTTAGGGACTGCCGTCTAGTTGTCCCCTGTCATTAGGACTTGCGAGGCAAGTAGGCAGGGCCAGGGGTGAGGGTGGAGCGCAGTGGTCACTATCCTCCACCCTGTGTGTAGTGTACGTGACGTCACAAAAAGTTTAGGACCACACCTCCAAAAAAAAACTAAACCCCCCCAAAACAGAAATCCAACTTCCAAACATGAACTCAGTAATGAGTAGCTCCGCCGTTATTGTTGATCACTTCAAAAATTTGTTTCGGCATGCTTGATGCAAGCGTTTCCATGAGGTGAATAGGAACATTTCTCTAAGTGGTGAAGACGGCCGCACGAAGGCCATCTACTGTCTGGAACTGTTGTCCATTTTTGTAAACTTCCCTTGCCATCCATCCCCAAAGGTTCTCAATTGGATTTAGATCAGGGGAACACGCAGGATGGGCCGAAAGAGTGATGTTATTCTCCTGGAAGAAGTCCCTTGTCCTGTGGGCATTGTGTACTGTTGCGTTGTCCTTGAAAAACCCAGTCATTACCACACGAGGGCCCTCAGTCATGAGGAATGGTCTCTGCAACATCTGGACATAGCCAGCGGCCGTTTGACTCCCCTGCACTTCCTGAAGCTCCATTGTTCCACTGAAGGAAAAAGCACCCCAGACCATTATGGCGCCCCCTCCACTGTGGCGCGTAGAAAACATCTCAGGTGGGATCGGCTTGTCATGCCAGTAACGTTGGAAACCATCAGGACCATCAAGGTTACATTTTTTCTCATCAGAGAATAAAACTTTCTTCCACCTTTCTTCCAAACGAGCAGTTCTGTGGCGTTCAAGAAGACGAGGTCTTTGAAGACATTTTTAGTTTTTGAAGCCCTTCAATCTCATGGTTATGGGGCTGCAGTCAGCACCAGTAAGGGCCTTAATTTGGGTCGAGGATCGTCTAGTGTCTTGACAGACAGCCAATTGGATCCTCCAGCTCAGTGCTGATGAAATTTTTTGGGGTCTTCCACTTGACTTTTTTGTTCCATAACCCTCAGAATCATTTAAGAAATTCCAAATGACTGTCTTACTGCGTCCCACCTCAGCAACAATGGCGCGCTGTGAGACCCTGCTTATGCAGTTCAACAACCCGACCACGTTCAAAAAGGGAGAGTTTTTTTTGCCTTTGCCATCACAACGTGTGACTACCTGACAGAAAATGACAATGAATCCACATCTTTGCACAGATTTGGCCTTTTAAAGGCATGTGGTCCTAAACCTTTGATCAGCTGAAAAACAGCCTGTTTCAGTTTATTCGTTGTTTTCATTAAATGAAATGCTCAAAAATGTTTTGTCTCACTCTCATTTCTTCGTGTTGCATGTTGAAGCTCTACTTGGAACCCTGTTAAGATCCAACAATGTAAAATATGATTTTTTTGCCATTTTTCAAGTGGTCTTGATCAGGACTTGATCAGGACTGTAGTATTAATGCATGATATTGGAGATATCCCATTGGACATGTCCAGACCTGTTCGGATGCACTCAGGCTGATGTCAGCAGTAAGTATGTAAGGCAAGCTGGACAGATTTTGATAAAGTGATCTGTTATAGTGATATCAGTTTTGAAACTTAAGATGGATAAACGCAAATGTGTTAACGATCCAGACAATTGCTGCTACATATGTGGCAAATACACTACTTATGATCAGCGCATGAATCTGACAAAGCGAGTGCGTCTTGCAGCTTGGGATGCATTTGTGCTAGTAGTGCAAAACTTCCTTGGGAACAGACGAGCTGCAAACTATGCTGAATTAGTAGACAACATGCTTACAGCACATGAACAGTGATGGTCAGTTCGCAGTGTTCGCCAGCGAACACATGCAGGCTGCCATCTTTATTAAGGTAGACTCACCCGTCCGGTGATGCACAGGTAAGCCCTTACCTGTGCCTGTGTTGGGAGCCAGTCTGAAATCAAATGCAGTCACCGGGAGCAGGCAGTTCCGAGAACAGCTGCCGGGGGCCTTCATCGGGCTGTTCTCGGAACTGCCTGCTCCCGGTGACTGCATTTGATTTCACACCGGCTCCAGGCACAGGTAGGGGCTTAAAAACACAAATGCAATGGCACTCTGCAACCAGCACTCTGCCCTGCCTTTATGCTGGATGTTGAATAAGGCATTAGTGTACATTTTGGCCAAAGCGTAATAAGCCACTCACCACGTCAAGGTCGCCTTCATGAGTGGTCCCTAACACTAGTTCCTACCTGTTATGGGCCATGATGTCCACACAAAGTCCAGGGAGTGTAGGTACAGCATGCACGCCAAGCACACTCTGCTTTTAACCCCGTCCGGTGCCATTACAGCTTTCATCGGATCCAGGGATGCAAGTACCAACATGCATGCTGAGCCCACTATATACTTCTCCTGGAGCCAAAAGGCTACTGGTAGGTGCTATATAAGCAGACTCAGTTTTATACTGACTTTAAAACCAGCCTCCAGGGCATACTAACTGGTCAGGTGTGCATCACTGCTTGGAGATCGCCACGTAGGGGCTTACCTGTGCATCGCCAGACGGGTGAATCTACCTTACTAAAGATGGCAGCCCGCATGTGTTCGCTGGCGAACCCTGTGAAATGACCATTACTGCATATGAACAACTTGGCTGCCGAATGTCATTGAAAGTGCATTTCTTATATTCCCATCTTGACCCACCCAATTTTGGACACTTAAGTGATGAACATGGAGAGCTGTTCCATAAAGATATTTCTACAATGGAGAACAGGTATCAAGGCCGCTGGAATCCCAAGATGATGGGGGTCAGTTGCTGGTTTTTGCAATGGGAAAATATGACCGTTCACAAACGCAAAAGCAGATGTCTGAAGCACTTTTAAGGCTACTTTCACACTTGCGGCAGTGTGATCCGGTGGGAAGTTCCGTCGTCGAAACTGCCCGCCGGATTCGCCGATCTGCATGTGACTGAAAGCATTTGTGAGACGCATCCAGATGCGGGTCCATCTAACAAATGTATTGCAAGAGCGGATCCGTCTCTCTCCGCTTTGCATGCGGACAGACGGATCCGTCTTGTATCTTTTTTCACATTTTTACCGGTCTGCGCATGCGCAGGCCGGAAGGACGGATCCGGCATTCCGGTGTTTTGAATGTCCGATCCGGCACTAATACATTCCTTTAGGGAAAAAGGCAGGATCCGGCATTCAGGCAAGTCTTCATTTTTTTTGGCCAGAGATAAAACCGCAGCATGCTACGGTTTTATCTTTTGCCTGATCAGTCAAAAAGACTGAACTGAAGACATCCTGATGCATCCTGAACAGATTCCCTTACGTCCTACCAGCAGCACAGATGGGGTTAATTGCCCCCCGTGGACTGGTAGGACCGGCGGAATTTTTTATGAGCCCAAAGAATAACCAACGAACAAACTCCAGCTCCCCTAAAGGGAGGGGTTCGCCCCCCAGCCCACTGTGTTTTTTTCTGTCCTTTGGACAGGTGGACTGGCGAGTTTTCCTCTCCCTTTCTGGGAGTTTGGAGATGTTTGTAACTCAGTCTGAGTTCGTCTTTTTCTCCTGTTTTAGCAAAGGGCGCTTATAAGTTGCGCTTTATTTTATTGTATTTTTCCCCCCTTTGAGCTTGCTTGTACTAGCGGTACCTGGGGGTAATGCACTGCGGCGTCACTTCCGGTTTCTCGTCCTGCCGACACCGTCTTCTCTCAGAGTCTGAGGGTGCCAGCCGGGTTCTTTTCCCAGCAGGCAGAGGGGGAGTGAGGTATTCCTCTCTCACCTCAGTATAGGTTTTTAAAACAAAATATCTGTGGCAGTGTCGTTCTGGGGGAAGGGTTGTTACAGGAAATCCCTCCCCTGGGCAGAGCTTCCCTATTTAAGCTCCCTAATCCCTTCAGTCTGTCTCTGGTTGCGCTGCTTTAACAAGCTAGCTTCAGAGTCTCCTTGTGCTTGGCTGAGAAATTTCTGCTATCTACTGAATTTCTTCAGATTCTAATATTTCAAAGTGCCTGTCTTTACTCCTCTGGTTCGTGCCGTTAAAACGTATGTTTTAAACTCCCTTGGGTTTTTAGGGATGTTTTAATCTTCTCTTTCGTTTCAGCTATGGCTTCTCCTAGAGAATCAGACCAGCAGCGGAAGTCTGCGGCCAAGAGGAAACACCTGGCCTGTTATGATTGCAACACGCCATTAGACGATAGTTGTCCCTATTCCAGGTGCGACAGTTGCCGTTTCGGCACAGTTACAGAACCTACGATGCAAGATAATGTATCAGTGGGCGAAGACTTATGTGGATGACTCCATCAAGGGGGTCGTACGCCTACTGAATGAGAGGCTACCAGGCCCCTCCCCGACTCCGATGGAAGTTGCCGACCCTACTGACAGACCCATACCCCTCTCTGTGGGGTCATCTTCCTCTAATGAGGAAGAATCAACTTCGTGTTTTTTCAGAAGTTATTAAAGTCCATCAGGTCGGGGGACCATGATGTTGACATAGGGGAGTCCCCCGATCCCGCCTGTCGGACTCAGCGGGTCTTTAAGGCTCATGAGACCCTTCTTTCTGTGATGCGCACAGAATGGAAAAAAACGGAGAAAGGTCCAGTCCTTACCCGAAGGTTTAAACTGATGTTTCCGATGGCTAAACCCTTAGTGGAATCATGGGGTTCCATTCCTGAGGTGGACATGGCTATAGCCAAGTTGTCCAGGCGCACTCTGGTTCCTGCGGACGATGGGTCTAGCCTGCAGGACCCTCTAGATAGGAGGGCAGAGTGCACCCTGAGAAGGAGCTACTCGGCCGCAGCCTCGGCCTCAACTTTTATCGCAGCCACTGAGGTCACTTCCTTCCTACGTTCCAGGTTGAACCAGATTCAGACCGATATCGACCAAAGTGTCTCCCGGGACGACATCCTGGCCGCGTTTAAATCCGTCAATCTGGCCATGGATTTCCTTTGCGATAAGTCCCAATTACAGCTGAAATTGGCAGCCAGGACAATGACTCTGGTGTCAGCTGCCAGGAGACCTCTATGGCTAAAGCCCTGGAATGTGGATAACGCCTGTAAATATTATCTCTGTGGGCTCCCCTTCGAACCAGACCGCTTATTCGGTTCGGAACTAGACACCATCATGGAGGGACTCTCCAACAAAAAGGGAAATAGTCTCCCCCAACAGCCCTTTCAGGCCCGAGGCAGACAAGATCGCGGAGGCAGATCCGGACAGCAGGCCAGACGTAGAGATTGGGGGGGGGGGGCAGTCCAGAAAATTTTCAAGACGCTCCCGTAAACCCACCAAGGAGGCAAGACCCTCCTGACTATGGGCCTCTCAGAGGCTCTTGGTTAAACCCTGCTACCCCTGTTGTTACGCCTCTGGATTTTCCCTCAGCTCCCCGTAGGGGGTCGTCTTTCCCATTTCAAGCATGTATGGGCCCAGGAAATCTCAGATCCCTGGGTTCAAAGCATAGTGGCTACTGGCTATCTAATAGATCTAATTTCTCTCCCCCCAGAAAGATTCGTCGCCACCCGAAGTTTTCTGCCGGCCAGACAGAAGATCCTAGAGTCCTATATTCAGGACTACATTTCCAAGGGAGCCCTGGAGGAGGTACCGGCGGGGGAGAGGGGTCTAGGGATTTATTCTCCAGTATTCCTGGTACCCAAAAAGACAGGAGATCTCCGGATGATCATAGATTTGAGGTTCCTCAATCGATTCGTAAGGAGAACCAGGTTCCGGATGGAAACCATAAGGTCAGTCAGTCACATCCTCAGTTGTGGGGACGTGATGGCTACTCTGGACCTCAAGGATGCTTACCTCCACATCCCGATCCATCCCTCCTCTTGGAAATTCCTCAGGATCGCGGTCCAGATTTGAGGAGTGCGCAGGCATTTTCAATTTGCTGCCCTCCCCTTCGGAATCTCTTCTGCCCCTCTTATCTTCACCAAGGTGGTGGTGTCGGTGGTGGCAGCTCTGAGACTCCAGGGACTGACCGTTGTTCCCTACCTGGACGATTGGCTTCTTCTAGCCTCTTCGGTCCCAATACTTACTCATCATCTTCATGTCGCAATTTCCTTTCTGCTCCGCCTAGGCTGGATCATCAACTGGCAGAAGTCGAACGTGAGCCCTTCGACTTTAATCTATTATTTAGGATTCGTGGTTGACTCTCTGGAGATGTCCCTCCAGTTGACGCCAGAAAGAGGAGCGCGGATTCGGGATCTAGCAAGGTTCCTCTCTGTCCCACGACAAGTCTTCTTACGGACTCTCATGAAGATGCTGGGGCTCATGTCAGCGGCTGCGGATGCAGTCCCTTGGGCTTTATGGCACCTCTGTCCTCTTCAATCGGAGGTTTTAGACAAATGGAATGGCAGCCCTGCGGGGCTAGATTCCCTGTGCTCCCTATCCAACCAAACCCGGAATTCCTTTAGATGGTGGCTCCATCTACCAGCAGGGAAGTCTATGACCCAACCAGTTTGGCTCATATTGACAACAGAGACGTCCCTTGTAGGCTGGGGCACCCATTTAGACGGATCCCCATTCCGGGGATCTTGGTCTCCTCAGGAGCAGCATCTTTCTTCGAATCTCCGCGAGATGCGTGCTATCCGGCTAGCCCTCCTCCACTTCGCCCCTCAAATCCGGGGCAAAGCAGTGAAAGTCCAGTCAGACAACATGACTGCAGTGCTTTACATAAACAAGCAGGGAGGCACAAGATCCTTGCCCCTTCTTTCAGAGATCGGGGTAATCTTGCGGTGGGCAGAGCTGAACCTATCCCATCTATCTGCCACTCACATCCGTGGCTCTCTCAACATCATTGCGGATCGCCTAAGTCGTGGCTTACCGACCATGGAGTGGTCACTGCATCTGGAGATCTTCAGGCAGCTAGTCCTCAGATGGGGCATGCCAGAGGTGGATCTCATGGCAACCAGGTTCAACGCCAAGGTACAGAGGTTCTCTTCCCTATACAGGGAGGACAACCCCCTGGCGATAGACGCTCTGACGATACCGCGGAGGTTCAGACTGGCTTACATCTTCCCTCCTTTTTCCATGATACCAAGGGTATTGATGAAAATCCGTCAGGATCAGGCCTCGGTAATAGCCATCATACCATTTTGGCCCAGGAGATCCTGGTTTACCCAGCTCATTCAGATGAGTCGGGGACAATATTGGAGACTCCCCCTGGAGCAGACCCTGGTGTCGTGGGACACTCATCTCTGCCCAGATTCAACCTGACAGCCTGGAGATTGATCAGTCCCTTCCCAGAGTGGATGGGCTCTCTGACTCGGTCCTAAGAACCTTGTCGCATTCCAGAGCAGAATCTACCAAGAAGTCCTACTCCCGGATCATGAGGATCTTCACATCATGGTGTAGCTCCAACCAGGTGGCGTCTGCAGATCCGCCCCTCCCTGCGATATTACAGTTCCTCCAGGATGGGTTAGACAAAGGTCTCTTCCCATCTACCCTGAAGGTTCAAGTTTTTGCCATCTCTGCCTGTCTCAACAGACCATATTCTCGGGACCCGCTCATCAAATGCTTCCTTAAGGGAGCAGAAAGATTGAAGCCTACAATACTGAAACCAGTTCCCCAATGGGACTTATCAGTAGTTCTCAGGGGGTTAGCATCTCCCCCTTTGGAGGAGGCAAGCTTTAAGTTTTTAACTCTTAAAGTGGTTTTTCTACTGGCTATAACCTCAGCCAAAAGAATTTCTGAGCTGCAAGCTTTCTCCGCTTTACATCCATACATCATTTTTTTTTATAGGACAGAATCCTTCTGAAATTTCTACCTTATTTTAGATCTAAGGTTCCAACTTTTGAAAATATTAACCAGGTAATTTCGCTACCTGTATTATTCTCCGCCTCCTCCTCTGATGTTCCAGTTAGACATCCACTGGACATGGCGCAGATCTATGTGGATAGATCCAGAGAATTCAGGATAGATGAGAACCTCTTCATCCTGTTTGCCGGTAAGTCTAAAGGCCGTAAAGCATCTAAAACTACTATTAGTCGCTGGGTCAAGGAAGCCATTAGGGAAGCTTTCACCTCCCAATCCTTAGATCCTCCGGAGTTTGTGAGGGCCCATTCTACTAGGGCCGTAGCTACCTCTGTTGCGGAGAGAAGCCTTCTCCCCTTAGAGTTGATCTGTAAGGCGGCTTCCTGGAGCTCTGAATCAACCTTCATCTCTCATTATAGGATAGATGCTAAGGTGTCAGTTTTCGGCCTTTGGGCAGACAGTTCTTACTTCTGCCAGGCATGAGGACCCTCCCTAAGGGATTCTTCTTGCTATCTCCCCATCTGTGCTGCTGGTAGGACGTAAGGGAATCGTTAATTTCTAACGATAATTTGTTTTCCCTTAGTCCTAACAGCAGCACTTAAATTTTCCCGCCGTAAGTATTTCTTGTTATAGACACGGTGGGCTGGGGGGCGAACCCCTCCCTTTAGGGGAGCTGGAGTTTGTTTATTGGTTATTCTTTGGGCTCATTAAAAATTCCGCCGGTCCTACCAGTCCACGGGGGGCAGTTAACCCCATCTGTGCTGCTGTTAGGACTAAGGGAAAACAAATTATCGTTAGAAATTAACGATTACTCTCCATTCAGAATGCATGGGTATAAAACTGATCAGTTCTTTTCCGGTATAGAGCTCCTAGGACGGAACTCTATGCCGGAAAAGAAAAACGCTAGTGTTAAAGTACACAAACAGGACTGGGCCTTGCTCAAGTAAGATTTTTAAACTTAAAAATGAGACTTTTTGAAATGTTGTTATTCCATTACATTTTCATACACTGTTTACTATGCAAACTTTGATGTCGATCAGGTAATTGTTGGAGTAAAACTCGCTCTGCTCAAAATTATTCAATGCTTTCCAAGTGCTTAATTCATTTAGGCATACTTATGCATAGCAAAATTTTGTGACGAGTTACAACAATTCTGACTTCGGATTTGTAATCCGCACACTCTATTTAGTATTGGACAAATGGTTTTTGCCCAGTAGCAGACGAAATTAATTTTTTTGCTGCGTGGTGAATAGAACAGTCCCAACCTTTCCCATAATACGGACAAAAATAGGACGTGTTGTATATTTTGTGGATGCAATGGAACGAACATAAGTATGCAGATAGAAGACGGTGTGCTGTCTGCATCTTTTACAGCCCCAGTGAAGTAAAAGGGTCTGCATCCAACCCGCAAAAAATGTAGATCAGATGTGAACCAAAAACAAAAAAAGTTTGCACTTCAGTTACTTGGCCAGTTATTTCTATCAGTTAGGCCTTATGCACGCGGCAGTTGTGCGGCCGTTCCGTCCATTGGGGACCTCAATTTGAGGTCCCCAATGCAGCAGGCAACGTCTGTGCGGCGGCAGGGACAAATCGAGACCCATTCAACTTGAATGGGTCCATGATCTATCCACACCGCAAAGAAATTTAACATGTTCTATTTTTTTGCGGTGCGGACAGATCAGTCCCCAATACGGCCATGGCCGGGCAACGGCTGTGTGCATGAGGCCTTATTGTCAGCCAAAACTAGGTGTGGGTCCAAAACACAGGTGCAGATGAAATCATTACACCTGATCTCCAAGTAGACTTCACTACTCCAGTCTCCAGTCCTGGTTTTGGTTTACAATAGCTGATGGAAATAACTGACCAAATAACCGAAGTGTGAACTCAGCCTTAGGGCTCATACACACGACTGTATGCCCTCCGAGAAATATGGTCCGCGGGACTATTGTCCTGCACTCATATGATCATATGAGTGCAGGACAATAGCCCTGGGGGCGGCCCGATGCGCACAGTATCATAGTAACCTATGATGCTGTGTGCTCCCGTGCGCACGATGTATGCCGCTCCGGGACATATGGCCCTCTCACGGACCGTATTTCTCGGAGGGCATACAGTCATGTGCATGAGCCCTTAGGCTACTTTCACACTAGCGTTTTTTGAGGATTCGCCATGGATCTGCAAAAACGCTTCAGTTACAATAATACAACCGCATGCATCCCTTATGAACGGATTCGGTTGTATTATGTCTTCTATAGCCATGACGGATCCTTCTTGAACACCATTGAAAGTCAACGGGGGATGGATCCATTTTCTATTGTGTCAGAGAAAACTGATCCGTCCCCATTGACTTACATTGTGTGTCAGGACGGATCCATCTTGCTCCGCACCACATCGTAGACAGAAAAACGCTGCTTGCACCGTTATTCTGTCTGCGATGGGGACGCAACCAAACGGACCGGTGCATTCCAATTCATTCAGTTCAGTTTTGTCCCCATTGACAATGAATGGGACAAAACTGAAGTGTTTTCTTCCGCTATTGAGATCCTATGACGGATTGCAATAGCGGAATTGAAAATGTTAGTGTGAAAGTAGCCTTATTCACACAATAAAGCCTCATTCACACGTCTGTGTCCGTGCTCAAATCTGTGAGCAGGTTGTCAGTGATGCATCCGTGAAGGATCCGTGTTGGGTCCGTGTTTCATTGACACTGAACAGCTGAAAAGTAATTTTCAAACATCTCTTCTTAAAGGGGTTATCCCATAACTAATGTAAAAAATTAAAATCAGACATCATATAGTACATGACAACCTCTTTCTAACAAAGCTAGAACCAGCCCTGTACCTCACATGGATCGAGAGATCTCCCCATTCATTGCTCTGCTAAATTTATATCAAGCTGATAGCTCAGGGGGAGTGTCTTTTCTGCTGCAGCTCAGGGGGCGTGTCCATGATCTTCCTATCACAGCTCAGGGGGCGTGTCTCAGCTCTCCTGATCACAGCTCATGAGAAAGCTGAAGGATGAAACTGAGCATGTGCGGCCATCTCAGTGAGCTGGACAAAGAAATAAGAAAAAAACAAACAGCAGGTGGCGCTACACAGATAGATTTTATTGAATAACTCACTTACATGCAATTACAAAAGTGTTCATATCCAGGTGCTGGTTTGAAAATTGTAGAATATTTTTCGTGGGACAACCCCTTTACTGATCCGTGGTATCCGTGGTTTTCACTGACCCATAGACTATAATGGGCGTGATGGATCCGTGAACATGGACAAAATAGAGCATGCCTCCGTGCTAAAAACACTGATGTGTGAATACACACATTAAAATGAATGGGGACGTGTGCTGTCCATGGAGAATACGTACAGCACACGTCTGTGAAACACTGACGTGTGATTGAGGCTCAGGGTACTTTCACACTAGCGTATTTCTTTCCCGGGATTGAGTTCCGTCACAGGGGCTCAATACTGGGGAAAAAAAACGAATTAATTTTATCCTAATGCATTCTGAATGGAGAGTATTCTGTTCAGGATGCATCAGTTTAGTCCCTCTTACGTTTTTTGGCCAGAGAAAATACCGCAGCATGCTGTATTTTTCTCTTTGGCCAAAAATCCGGAGCACTTGCCGGAATTAATTTCCATTGAAATGTATTAGTGCTGGATCCGGCATTAAAATTGCCGCATTAACACATCCTTTCTCCCGGTCCACGCATGCGCAGACCTTTAAATCTGTGAAAAAAAATATATACCGGATCAGTTTTTCCGGATGACACCGGAATTTCAATGCATTTGTCAAATGGATCCGCATCCGGATTCGTCTGACAAATGCCATCCGTTTGCGTCTGGATTGTTGGATCCGGCATGCAGTTCCGGTGATGGAACTGCCTGCCGGAATCCTTTGATGCAAGTGTGAAAGTACCCTTAAGTGTTCGATCAGTGAATTCCATCAGTGACTGTGAGCCAAAACCAGGACTGGAGCCTACTCAGCGATAAGGTGTATTGGAAAGATCTTCACCTGTTCTGTTTTTTTGACCCACACCTGGTTTTGTCTCAAAATCAGTGATGTAAATCAGTGACCAAGCAATTATGTGTGAATAAGGCCTTTCACACATAGGTCTTTGCTGCTATTTTTCTGCACTTTTGTGTTTTTAATGACATTTTTGCAAATTTTTTTTGTGTGTGTGTGTGTGTTTTTGTTGGTATAAATACCAGCTACAGATGTTAGTTGAAGATCTATGAGAAATATGAAACAGAGCACACATATTTCCAAATATTTTTTTGCTTCAGAACACAGCATTTTATTACATACAATGCTTTTTACTGATATTTTTCTCTACTGTTGTGTTTTTACTGGGGGGGGGGGGGGGGTTGCACCTGCATTTTTGCAGCAAGAACACCAGCTCCAAAAGTGTGAATGAGCAGGACCTCAGGAACTGCACCATCTTGCTGAGAGCCTAGCATCAGAGAACATGGAGCGCGCTGCTGCCAGCGCGCACTGCGTTTTCCTCAGCAGCACAGGGGAGAAGGAGTCACTCTCTCCCTCCCCCTTGTGCCGCTGCTGACAATAAGAAGAGAGAGGGGCAGAAGAGGGGTCAATGAAAGTTAACGTTTAATACAAATACAGGTGCTGGCAGCAGAATCACATAGCCGCGATCAGCGGCGGTTAACACCTCAGGTGCGGCACATAATGGGTTAACTGCCGCTGATCGCAGCTCCCAGCTATGTGATCCTGCTGCCTAATAGTTATTAAATAAAAAGTTAAAAAAAATCTTAAAAAAAAACCAAATTATTAAGTATAAATCACCCCCTTTCCCAATTTTACATATGAAATATATAAACAATAAATAAATAAACATATCGCCACGTCCAAAAAGGTCCAAACTATTAAAATATAAAAAAATTCTCCTATGCGATGAACGCCAAAACAGCAAATACGTAATGCACTTTTTTGGTGTTTTATTTTTTCCGCGTGGTATCTAATGATATCGAGTATCGCAATACTTTTTTATGGTATCCTACTTGTGTCCACTGTAGCCCCTCAGTACCACTCCAGACAACTTCAATGGTCCAAAAAACTATGGAATGGATTGCCCCTTTTACAAAGCAAATGAGGTTAAGACAGTGGAAAGGAACAAAACAATTCAGTTTAACAACTCCGGGCGCACATAGCCTGCAAAACAAGATGGCCTCCTAATGTACTGCACATCAGAATTTGGAAGGCTTGCCATTGATATTAAACTAGTGCATCCCGATATCATTAGGCACAGCCCCAACTTCCACCAAACAATGCCGAAAAAATCAACTGGAACTGAAAACATTTTTTCGGGACATGATTCCATCAGCATGAAACCAAAAATGATCACTCACCTGATGAAGAGCTAAAAACTCTGATACAGAACAAACTGGCATTCTGGTCCATCAACACCATGGAGGGAAATCAATGTACCCATGCCGAAAGAATCCATTTAGAGGAATGGATCAGGAGATGGATGGCCCCATTGGCAACTAATACATCATTAAATAGCAGCCCACACAACTTAAAATGAAATGGCACCAGCTCACAGATCGCAACACCCAAAAAAAGATGAAATAAAAGCCAGCCTAAAACAGTGATACAATGAAGAAAAAGAAACATTTTGGATAGCTTGAAGCAACTACACTAACAAAGCATAAGAAACAAGGCACCTACACTCCTTCCTCAGGTACTCTTTTTTTTTTTTTACTCTTTAATGCCGGACAAATTAAAAAAGTTCTGGTGACATACGACCACCCATGTAGCTAAAAATAAAAACTAAGACCAGTTTTCTAACCTCTCACCCTCATTACTCGACACTCAATTGCTCCCCACAAGTGTCTACCTTACCATGTGCATTCTACATAGCAAGAGTGATTGTAGACTGGACTATAGACATCAGGCAGGTATCACAAGCTCCCTTAGGTGAGTAGCACACAGTCGCCTCTCTGGTTCTGGCCTCAACAACAGCTCCCAAAGCTCCTGCCAACGAAAATGGTAGAGAGCATCAGCAATGACATTCTGAAGACCTGCAACATGGTGGGATTTCAACCAAATTTTCCCCGGCGCCTCCACAAAGTCACTCTAGGAGGGTGTCCCCGCCTCCCCAGGACAGGAAACAACGTAGAAGCTCAGACTTAAAAGGCCCCCTCCCCTTACCTGCTTCAGTTTGTTGTTTCCTGTCCTCGGGATCGCGTGGAAGATGCTCCTACTACGTCAGGGGTTCATCGACGCACGGCCTGGATAACTTGCCCCATCCGGGAGGGCCGTGCAGAGGTCGGGAGTTGACAGGTCCTGTCCCCGTTCCTTCGGCATAAGTCCTTGCTCCGGGCTTCCGTTCCCTGGCTCATTGCTGCTACGAGGGATCGCGCGCGTGCGCACAGGCCAGAAGTTAAGTTGCCAGTTCTCTGCGCCACTTCCAGTGGCGGGTGACGTCAGAAGACTGGCAGATATAGGGCTGGGAGCGCGGAGTTCGGCGTCCTGCATCGCTGACCGGTGACATGTCATATCCTGTGGAAGCTCCCGAGTCTCGCAAGCCTGTGGATCTTGCTGCCCAGAGCCCGGTAAGCCTCCTTCCTGTTTGATATTGACTCTGCTGGGAAGAGGGGGGGGGGGAAAGCACATTACAATTTCCCTTACTGGTGTGGTGCTGGTGTTAATAGTGTAGCCCTATTACAGAGCCCTGAAAAGACTTAAATATTATCTTACAGGGCAAGGACACCAGCACCAGAAGATCTGCGTAGTCATTATCCAAGAAAATATGTGCAATATGTAGAAAATCCCTGCCCTCTAAATCAAAGAAGTCACTATGTCCGAAATGTACAGACAAAATAGTTTCAGAGAAATCGCCCTCTTTCCTTGAATCAATCTGAGACATGATTAAGGAAGAGGTTAAATCAGCAATTGACACAAGGCTCCCTCCAAGTTCTCCTCAGCCCTCTACCTCTCAAAGATCTCAATTGTTGGACCCTCAGCCGGAGCCTGACTCTGAGGAGGGAGAAGTATTATCCCTTGAAGAAACTGAATCCTTTGATGAGGAATCAGGGAGACCCCTTTGTAGCCCAGAAGATACAGAAAGGCTGTTAAGGACCATTAGGGCTACAATGAAAATAGAAGAGACTAAGGAGCCTCAGTCTGTGCAGGACAGAATGTTCCAGGGGCTGGGAGAAAAGAAGAGGAAGGTCTTTCCTGTTCATAGTAACATTAAAACGTTGATTAAAAAGGAATGGAAAGATCAGGAGAAAAATACTTTAATCCCTGCCTCCTTTAAAAGGAAATATCCATTTACTGAGGAGGATTCAGTTCTGTGGGACAAGACGCCTAAGATTGATGCGCCTGTTGCCAGGATATCTAAGAAAACGTATCTTCCCTTCGAAGACATGGGCCCTTTAAAAGATCCTATGGATAAGAAATACGAGGGTCTGTTAAAACGTGCATGGGAAACAAACACAGTCATGCTTGTGCAGGTAGCAGCTATACTGGGCATGTCAAGATCCCTGTCAGTATGGCTAACACAGCTTGAAGAACACCTTGGTCCGGTGACGCCAGTTAAAAGAGTCGGCTATGCTCTATTCCGTGTGAGGGAGATAAGCCCAGGTCAGTCCTTGAGGACATTTTAGAAAAAGCATCACACAAAAAGAAGGGATTTCCTTCAGAATCAAAGTTTTATCAGCAGCGTCGGTCCTTTAGGAATCAAAGGAGAAATAGACCAGAAGAGAAAGGACAGTACCGGAAGATGGCAATCCTCCAGAGGAAGAGGGAGGGGGTTTCTATTCAACCCTGAATCCACTTCTGAACCTGGACAATGACGCCGGGCCTCAAGTAGGTGGCAGGTTAAAGATGTTCTCCAAGGCCTAGGAAAAGATTTCTTCCGCCCCTTGGGTTATAAACACCATATGCATGGGGTACAAACTAGAGTTAAATATGCCTCCTCCGGAATACTCCACCATCAACAAGCCGTTAAAAAGATCAGAAAAACAGCAGGTCTTAGAGATGGAGATATCATCCCTCCTAAGGAAGGGCGTAATTGTTCCAGTTCCGCAAGATCAGGAAAGGCGTGGATTTTACTCTCCCATATTCCTTATTCAAAAACCAAATAAGTCCTTTAGACTAATAATCAATTTAAAAAAGCTAAACAAATACATGACCTACAAAAGATTCAAAATGGAATCGATCAGATCCACAGTGAATCTCCTATCTCGCAACTGTTACATGGTAACTATAGACCTTTTGGATGCATATTACCATGTTCCCATACACAGAGCATACCAAAGATATCTCAGAATAGCAATACTCCTAGGAGGTCAGGAGTACCACTTTCAATTTCAGGCACTTCCCTTCGGGATATCATCAGCCCCAAGAATATTCTCCAAGATTATGGCCGAGGTGACGGGATATCTACACCTTCAAGGTATAATAGTGGTCCCATATTTAGACGACCTCTTGATAGCAGGTTTAGCTCTTCAGGACCTCCAGGGGCATCTGCAGATGGTGCAGGAAAAGCTGACCGAGTTAGACTAGCTAATAAATACCCAGAAATCCGACCTGGTTCCCAGTCAGCAGAAAAAATTTCTAGGAATCTTGCTAGACTCACACAACCTCATGTCCCTTTTACCTCCAGAAAAACAAATGATCATAAGTCAAAAGATCTCCCAATTCTGTGAAGCCAAAAGAGTGGCCATAAGGGACATCATGAGACTGTTAGGACATCTAACATCCACCATCCCCGCAGTGCGATGGGCCCAGCATCATACAAGGACATTACAAAAATTTCTCCTGGAATTCTGGGACGGAGATCAAAGCTCCTTAAACAAAAGAATAGAAGTTCCATTAAGAGTGAAGATGTCTCTCTTCTGGTGGAAGATAAAGAAAAATCTCCAAAGAGGAGTTTTCTGGCAACCGGCGGATCAGATCATCATAACAACAGATGTGGCTGGGGAGGCCATACAGGAAATCAGGTAGTTCAGGGCACCTGGAGCCCAGAGATGTCAGCAGCCTCTTCAAACATAAGGGAGCTGTGCTGGAAGTTCTTCCGTATGTAAAATCCCATCACGTAAAGATACTGCCCGACAACGCTACCACAGTAGCCTACTTAAACCAACAGGGGGTACAAGAAGCAAAGAATTACAACAGTTGTCGTGGAAAATTTTCAGTTGGGCAGAGAGGAATATAAAGTCCTTGGTAGCGGTCCTTCTGAAAGGCGAGGAAAACAGAATAACGGATTATCTCAGCAGAGAGGTTCTAAGAATGGGAGAATGGTCATTAGATCCCAACATGTTCAGGCAAATATCTCTCAGATGGGGGTTACCAAAAGTGGATCTCTTTGCAAACCAAAAGAACAAACAACTCAAGTTATTAGGTTCCCTTTCCAGCAGGGATCACCCACTAATGGTGGACGCTCTGTCCTGTCCATGGCCGAAAGACCTCTTGTATGCCTTTCCTCCTTACAGTACAATTCCTAAGGTGCTAGTAAAGGTAATAGAAGAAGAGGCACAATTAATATTGATTGCTCCATTTTGGCCAAAAAAGGTCCTGGTTTCCCCTCAGGTCCATTCTGGTCTCTCCCATTGTATCCGGGACTACTACGCCAGGGTTCAGTGCTCCATCCAGATGTAGCAAGACTTAATTTAACAGCGTGGAAAGTGAACGGGTCCACTTACAACAAAAAGGCCTATCGGAGTCTGTAATATCCACTCTACTTTGTAGTAAAAAGGACTCTACCTCACGGATCTACAGAAGAACATGGAAAACATTCCTGGAGTTTGCAGGAGACAGACTGTACCACAGTCAAGCAGCTAATATTTCACTCATACTGGATTTTTTTTGCAGGCAGGCCTTGACAAAGGTCTCAGACCTAACACCATAAAGGTGCAAGTCTCAGCATTAAGTAGCTTTCTTGAAGTAAAGCTAGCAGACTTGCCATTAATAAAGCGATTCATAACAGGGAGCATTCAGAAAATGCCCATTTATTCATTCTACCATTCCTCCTTGGGACCTGAATTTAGTATTAGAGGTTTTAAAGGAAGCACCCTTTGAGCCCTTGCAGGTGATCCCACTTAAAGGGGTTGTCCGGGATAAGGGACCATTGTTTAATAGCATTGCACATACACACACTTTACATACACCCATGTCCTACCTTTTCAGCATGTTTCTAAGTACCCTTTTTACCCAAAACCTTTATGGCAGGAAGTAAGTTCAGTCAGTGACGTACCGGGTCCCTTGCAGAGGAGGAAAGCTTCCTCTTCCGCTGCTCTGGGAGCCCGGTGACGTCACTGACAGCCTAATTAATTATTCAAAAGTCTAGGAGGGGCAGTAACTCTCCTGGCCAAGATTGCGCTAAGCTCCGCCCCTCCAGTCCGGTGACGTCAAAGTGAAATAAAGTGCCTCCCCTAAAATGCTCCACTCCTTTCTGCCCCCATTGTCCCATATATAACAAATGCCCCCCCCCCATGCGTCCGCTCCTTGTGGTGCAGATATTGATGGCAGCGGGTCAGGAACGGAGCCGCTGCCATCAGCAGAG
Source organism: Bufo gargarizans (assembly GCF_014858855.1). Classification (NCBI taxonomy): domain Eukaryota; kingdom Metazoa; phylum Chordata; class Amphibia; order Anura; family Bufonidae; genus Bufo; species Bufo gargarizans. The sequence continues at coordinate 546,800,884 of NC_058081.1, forward strand.
AGCGTTAGCTGTAACTGTAACAGCTAACACTCTGTAACAGGTGCGCGGCATCCAGATCCATGTGGTTGAGAAGGAGGGAGCTCCCTCTCTCTACCATCGCGCCCCTGCTGCTGCGATTGCAGCGGCCGATCGTTGCCATGGCAACCGGACGCCTAACAGGGCTCCAGATTAGCCTTAGTCAGGGCTCCAGATGGCGACCAAAATGCGCCACCAATGAAGAAAACTGACCTGTAATACAAATACAGGAGGCCTCTGTGACAGGGAGCTGCGATCAGCTGCAGTTGAGTTAACCCTTCAGGTGCGGTACCTGAGGGGTTAACTGTCGCTGATCGCAGCTCCCTGTCACAAAGGTCGGGTGCCGGCTATTTGATTCCGGCACCCGCCTCCTGTGTATTTGTATAAGAAACGTTGGTGGCACAGTGCGCCCCCCCCCCCTCCCCCAGTATAAGAAACATTGGTGGCACAGTGCGCCCCCCCCCCAGTATAATAAACATCGCTGGTGCAGTGGGAAGTGCCAATGAGGGTTAAAAATAATTAAAAAAATTAACTCACCTCCTCCAGTTGATCGCGTAGCTGCCGGTCTCCTGTTCTTTCTTCAGGACCTGTGGTGACGTCACTGAGCTCATCACATGTTCCATTACCATGGTGATGGATCATGTGATGTATCATGTGATGAGCACAGTGATGTCACCACAGGTCCTTTGACAGGTCCTGAAGAAAGAACAGGAGACGATCAATTGGAGGAGGTGAGTTAATAAAAAATAAAAAAAAATTTAACCCTCATTGGCACTGCGCCACCAATGTTTATTATATTGAGGGGGGCGCACTGCGCCACCAATGTTTATTATATTGAGGGGGACTCACTGCGCCACCAATGCTTATTATATTGAGGGGGGGGGGGCGCACTGCGCCACTAATGTTTATTATATTGAGGGGGGTGCACTGTGCCACCAATGTTTATTATATTGAGGGGGGGACGCACTGCGCCACCAATGCTTATTATATTGAGGGGGGCGCACTGCGCCACCAATGCTTATTATATTGAGGGGGGCGCACTGCGCCACCAATGTTTATTATATTGAGGGGGGGCGCACTGCGCCACCAATGCTTATTATATTGAGGGGGGGCACACTGCACCACCAATGTTTATTATATTGGGGGGGGGCGCACTGTGCCACCAATGTTTATTATATTGAGGGGGGGCGCACTGCGCCACCAATGTTTATTATATTGAGGGGGGGTGCACTGCGCCACCAATGTTTATTATATTGAGGGGGGGTGCACTGCGCCACCAATGTTTATTATATTGACCTTCTACTATGCATTCTGTATTCAGAATGCCATTATTTTCCCTTATAACCATGTTATAAGGGAAAATAATACAGTGAATAGACTTTCATCCTAGCAACCATGCGTGAAAATCGCACCGCATCCACACTTGCTTGCGATTTTCACGCAGCCCTATTAACGTCTATGGGGCCTGCGTTGCGTAAAAAACGCACAATATAGAGCATGCTGCGATTTTCACGCAACGTACTAGTGATGTGTGAAAATCACCGCTCATCTGCACAGCCCCATAGAAGTGAATGGGTCAGGATTTAGTGCGGGTGCATTCCGGTATTTTGAATGCCGGATCCGGCACTAATACATTCCTATAGGGAAAAATGCACCTCAACCCGCAAAAAATGAATCCCTAACTAAGACAATCGGTCAAAAAATAAAAAAAACGGTGGCTCTCAGATTATGGACACACTAAAACAATATTTTTTTGTTCCTAAGCTGCTATAATTGTGTAAAGCTCTGTCATGTTTAGGGATCTATATGGGAGCGTGGCCCTTATAGTGTGATGCTGTCAGCGATGTTTATGGATAGATGTGGGAGCATGGCCCTTATAGTGTGACGCTGTCAGCGATGTTTATGGATAGATGTGGGAGTGTGGCCCTTATAGTGTGACGCTGTCAGCGATGTTTATGGATAGATGTGGGAGCGTGGCCCTTATAGTGTGACGCTGTCAGCGATGTTTATAGATAGGTGCGGGAGCGTGGCCCTTATAGTGTGACGCTGTCAGCGATGTTTATGGATAGATGTGGGAGCGTGGCCCTTATAGTGGGACGCTGTCAGCGATGTTTATGGATAGATGTGGGAGCGTGGCCCTTAGGCCTCATGCACACTGCCGTGTTTCACGGCCGTGAGCGGGCCGTGGAACCGCGGCCTGGATCCCTCCTGAGAGCAGGAGCGCACGGCGTCACTGGTTGCTATGACGCCGTGCGCTCCCTGCTGCCGGCACAGTACAGTAATACACTGGTACGATCTATACCAGTGTATTACTGTACTGTGCCGGCAGCAGGGGCGCACGGCGTCATAGCAACCAGTGACGCCGTGCGCTCCTGCTCTCAGGAGGGATCCAGGCCGCGGTTCCACGGCCCGCATACGGCCGTGAAACACGGCAGTGTGCATGAGGCCTTATAGTGTGACGCTGTCAGCGATGTTTATGGATAGATGTGGGAGCGTGGCCCTTATAGTGTGACGCTGTCAGCAATGTTTATGGATAAATGTGGGAGCGTGGCCCTTATAGTGGGATGCTGTCAGCAATGTTTATGGATAGATGTGGGAGCGTGGCCCTTATAGTGGGACGCTGTCAGCAATGTTTATGGATAGATGTGGGAGCGTGGCCCTTATAGTGTGACGCTGTCAGCAATGTTTATGGATAGATGTGGGAGCGTGGCCTTTATAGTTTGTTGCAGTCTGCTATCCCTAAGGTTGTATACCATGAGTAACTAGCACAAGCATAAAAATGATCTACCATTGTGGAAAGATGGAGCTGCTCCCTGTGTGTTAGTTCACTGTCTGCAAACACTGAGCACATGACATGTGCAAGAGACAGAGCAAGGAGGAGTTTATGGGGGAGGAATATGTAAGGGGGGGTGGATCTATGGAGGAGTGGATGATGAATATGTATGAGGGGGGCGGGTGCAGGGAGGTGATCTTACACTGTAGAAACCAGGAGCTGCTGAGCTGCACTGGGAGCCACAATGCACTGCAGCAGGAAGTGATGGCATACATAAACAGATATGTACACAGTCTGCTGGGGACTGTAGGAGCCATGCAGCAGTGCAAAAGCTACCTAAAAACATCTTAGGAAGATAGATTTGGCTACTAACAGTGAGTAAGCAGTTAAAAAAAAAAGTTTTGATCCCGGACAACCCCTTTAAGCTCCTGACCCTGAAAACCGCCTTTCTACTGGCAATAACATCTGCCAGAAGGGTAGGCGAGATTCAGGCCTTTTCCTGTAAAGCACCCTATCTCACAGTGTTAGAGGACCGTATTATCCTTAGAAACACCCCGATGTTCCTACCCAAGGTGGCCTCAAAATTCCATCACCAACAGGAGGTGTCGCTTCCATCCTTTTGTGAAAATCTAGCCTCTGACTTAGAAAGAAAATACCATAATTTGGATGTCAGAAGATGTCTGCTAACTTACCTGGAAGTCTCAGGAGTATTCAGAAAATTGGACCATCTCCTCCTTCAGTATCAGGGCCAGCATAATCAAGAGTACCATATCCAGATGGATCCAAAACACCATCGAGTTCTGTTACCTGCAGAGAAGCTTGACCCCCCTTTAAGGGATCAAAGCACACTCTACCAGAGCCTCAGTAGAGCAAATACGCAGAGCAGCTACGTGGAAGAATCCAAATACTTTCTTTAAACATTATAAATTAGGCCTCTTTCACACTTGCGTTGTCCGGATCCGGCGTGTACTCCACTTGCCGGAATTACACGCCGGATCCGGAAAAACGCAAGTGAACTGAAAGCATTTGAAGACGGATCCGTCTTCAAAATGCGTTCAGTGTTACTATGGCACCCAGGACGCTATTAAAGTCCTGGTTGCCATAGTAGTAGTGGGGAGCGGTATACTTGCAGTCCGTGCGGCTCCAGAATGACGTCAGAGCGCCCCATGCGCATGGATGACGTGCCATGTGATCACGTCATCCATGCGCGTGGGGCGCCCTGACGTCACTCTGGAGCGCCCCGGGAGCCGCACGGATGGTAAGTATACTGCTCCCCCGCTCCCCACTACACTTTACCATGGCTGCCAGGACTTTAGCGTCCCGGCAGCCATGGTAACCATTCAGAAAAAGCTAAACGTCGGATCCGGCAATGCGCCGAAACGACGTTTAGCTTAAGGCTGGATCCGGATAAATGCCTTTCAATGGGCATTAATTCCGGATCCGGCCTTGCGGCAAGTGTTCAGGATTTTTGGCCGGAGCAAAAAGCGCAGCATGCTGCGGTATTTTCTCCAGCCAAAAAACGTTCCGGTCCAGAACTGAAGACATCCTGATGCATCCTGAACGGATTTCTCTCCATTCAGAATGCATTAGGATAAAACTGATCAGGATTCTTCCGGCATAGAGCCCCGACGACGGAACTCTATGCCGGAAGAAAAGAACGCAGGTGTGAAAGAGCCCAACCCTAGAGTTTGTTTCTCCATTAATCCTCCTGGAGTGCCGTTGTGGAGGCGCCGGGGAAAAGAGACGATTACTCTTACCGGTAATTGGATTTTCCAATAGCCTCCACAACGGCACTAGATTCCCTACCCAAGTTGTGTAATTATTGTGGGAGATGTTATGTTATCATTATATCAATACAGTTCTTGAACTAACTAACCGAGTCATATATCATTAACTGAAGCAGGTAAGGGGAGGGGGCCTTTTAAGTCTGAGCTTCTACGTTGTTTCCTGTCCTGGGGAGGCGGGGACACCCTCCTAGAGTGCCGTTGTGGAGGCTATTGGAAAATCCAATTACCAGTAAGAGTAATCGTCTTTATTTAAAGTCCAAACAACCCATGGCCAGGTACTGCAAAAAAAGCCAGAACAGAGAGAGAAAAGGGCGACAAATTATTAAAACAGTGCATTACACCCAGATTGTCAGGCCAGAAGCAAACCTATTTATCCTTCCCCTCATGTCCCAATAACTGAACTGCCACTACTATGGGTAACATCTCGAGCAAAGTAAGATTCTTACAGAGAGGCCCTTCTCTTGCCAAGACTAAGGCCAAGTGGCTGCACACCAGAGAAAGCCCCAAAACCAACCAAACCAGAAGAATTTGTGTACCACAATACCTTCCAGTTTGACAACTTCACAGACTGCCAACAAGTCCGGTTATTGTATCGCTGTTCAAAATTTCTCCATATACAAAGGTCAACTTTTTGCACAGTCAGCTGAATATGGTGCTTTGGCACCTTCAGCCATTTGTATATATGATTGCATGGCTACCTAACAGTAATAACAACTCCCTGAGTAACAATTACAACTGGCTGAACAGCTCTGCAACACACAATATCCCTGAAATGAAGGTAGCTCTCTCACTAGATATGATTTTACAAGGAATGTGTAGTTTAAGAAGGAGATATGCATAGGACAGCTCTGCTGATGTGTCCTGGAGACTTCTCTTTCCCAGGATGCTTTGCACTCCCACAATGCAGTGCACCACTCACAATGCAGTAGTCTTTGTAACAGGAAAAACAAAGTGTATTACAACGTAACACCGCTAGATGGTGCTATAACCATACCAAACATTTCAGAAATACCAAGACTGAGGCAGATGTGATCTGTAATGATTCTCTAACCCAGCTGGGCAGAACAGATTCTTTCACATTAGCGTTAGCAGTTTAAGCATACTGAAGTTATTTTCTGGCTGCCTCTCATCATGTTTGCCGTTTTGCGACCAGCCCTCCGGCCCGTCCCCATTATAGTGATTGGGCTGACCGGACTTCCGGCAGCACACATGGGCTAGCATTAATACGGATCCGGCAGGCTGTTCCTTGCTAATGCTAATGTGAAAGTAGCCTTAAGAAGAGGGGCCTGAGGCTGTTGGCCAGGTACATAGGAACCTGATGCTGTTTGCATTAGATAACGCTAGGAGTATCAGCAAGGCCGTATTTAGAATTTATTTTGCCCTAGGCACTGAGGTTGAATATGCCCCCATTAAAGGCACTTTTACACTTGCCAATTACCACCAAGATTCACTGGTTTCTACGCAATTGTAATAATAAAGTGGTCAGTGTTAAGAAATGAGAAGATCCATGAATATTACTGAATATCAATGGCGATGCCTTAAAAATAATAACAATTATTAAATGTAATCACTGCTCCCTGCCAGGTCCTGGTGATCAGTGGGGTGAACAGTGTTCCCCAAAGTGCATTTGCTCTATTGGGATATACAGATCTCACTACAGTATAATATAATAGAGTCTACAGTATACACTGTAAATATATTAGTTAACCCCCATATAATAATACATTTAGTGACTACATATTAATTTACCAACTTATAAAGAATAAATAATACCATCATAATGGATACCGTGATTCGATAACAAACACTGCCCCATATCATGACTGGATAACACGATCATACCATATCTTGTAGACAATACCATACCATAACTGTGACTGCATAACACCCCCATACCATAGCTGAATAACACCACAATATCATAACTGTATACCACCATACAGGGAACTATAGCAAGCAATCATTAGATTGCTTCTCTATTAATAGACTCCGCACATTAGCATTTGAATCTATTAGAATTACACTAATGGGGTTATTTATCAAACTGGTCTAAAGTAGAACTGGCTTAGTTGCTCATAGCAATCAATCAGATTCCACCTTTCATTTTTGACAGCTACTTTGGAAAATGTCATAGAGTCCAATGTAAATGACATCACACCATCTCTCCAGCCCCCTCCAATATACTGTCCCATATAATTAACATCCCTTTCTATCTAAGGCCCACTCCAAAATATAACCGCCAGCCGCCTTCAACATACAGTCCCATGTAAATAATATCACCCCCTCCAACATTCAGTCCCATGTAAATAACATCACTCCCTCCCACAGGTGCCTTCAACATACAGCCCCATGTAAAAAACATCATCCCCTCCCCAGCGACCTCCACCATTCAGTCCCATATAAATAACATCACTCCCTCCCACAGCCGCCTTCAACACACATTTCCATGTAAATACATCATCCTGCCCCATCCACCTCCAACATGCAGCCTCATGTAAATAACATCATCCCCTCAACATTCAGTCCCATGTAAATAACATCCCTCCCTTCAGCCCTAACATACAGTCCCAGTTGAATAACTCCATCATTGCTCTGCCTGTTCTATCACTTGCCTCTCCTCATGTACAGACCTCACCACAGCTTCTTCCCTCAGGACTTCTCCTCTTCACTGCCCTCCTCTCCTACACTGGTCACATGATGGTGACATCATTGCAGGTTTTCAACCACTGCCCGTTTTACTGGTCACATGACCTGTGATGTCATCCCAGGTCCTTCAGATCTTCCAGTGCATTTGATTCAATTGTATTGCCGTCCTGAGGACAGCAATACAGTTGTATCTAGCAGGCAGGCAGTACATTCGGGGCCTGGCACAAAACATCAGGGGCCCTTGCACCTGTTGCAAGGAGAACAGTGCATGGACCTGGCTCAATTATGATGCAGGCCATTGGTTAGCCGAGTCAGCAATTCATGTAACTTCACACTTGGTGTAACTTGTAGGCCTCTTTCACACATCTGTAATATCTGTGACAAGATGGTCAGTGGTTCATCCATGAAGATGTCTGTGAAGGATCTGTGTTTGGTCCGTGTGTCCGTTTTATGCCCCCTGTATCTCATCCATATTCCATGGACACTGCTAGTTTGAAAATTAGTTTCCAGAACATCTCCCAACTATGGTTTGTGAGAACCGCCGACCAAGCACAAATGGCATCCATGTTGTGTCTGTGGTTTTCACAGACCCATAGGCTATAATATGCATGAGGCATGTGTAGTGTCCCACTAGGTAGGAGTGGGCACTACACAAGGGTCAATTGGGTCACGTGTTACTTCTGCTCACAAGGGACAGTGATGTTATATTCCTATATGCCTTTAATGTGTTTTTACATGTGTTGTTTCCCCTGTTATATGCTCAGCAGGCCTATTTGGGTGTAGTTAGACATCCTAGACACTAGAGGGAGGCCCCTAGTATAAATGTCCAGGCCCAGACAGGGAGGGGTTAGGTCATAGTCAGGAGTCTGTGAGGACAGAAGTGAGAAGGCACCAGCCAGAGATATGCTGAGGGCCTCCTCCTGACATGCAGCTAGATAGTCCAGGCTTCTAGTTGCCACCAGGAGGCTAGTGAAGGATTACAGCCTGCCTGGAGACCATTAATCCAACAACCACAGAAGAAATAACCCCAGTAGTAGGGATGTACCTCCTGGGAGAAACCTACAGCATCCCTCACAACAGGAACAATACAACCAGCTCAGAGAAGTAAGCTGATGGGCAGAGGTACTGCAAAATAGAAGCAAGGGTCAATACGGAAGGAAGAATTATTACCAAGGAATAAAGCCAGCATTTAGGCATCCGGGCCTTGGGATCCAGCCAGCTAGAATAGCGGTGGGGATAGTGCAGCCTAGTTCTGCGAAGCATTAACTGTTTACCCTCCAAGTTATCTTGCAAGATTGTTACCTGCCATTTATTGAAAGTAGGCCTGCTTGTGAACTGTATGCATAAACATCTGTATGGACAAAGTTGGACTGTAAAAGTAAAGTAAAGCAACGTTTGGTTCACTCATACACCATCAGGTCTGGTCCCTACATCTAGAGTGTGCCCCAGAGGAACTTGTGTCTACCTCTCCTTCACTGCCGCATGCCTGCCCAGGGTTCTCCTCTAAAAAGTGAGTAACCCTCGATTGCCCATAACCGTGACCTCACCATCGCAATACCCTGCAGGTCTGGCGTGCTGCACATGCTTCTGTGGTGTCATCACAGATCCGTAGAAAACCACTGATGTGTGACTACACACATTAAAGTCAGTAGGTACGCATGCTGTCTGTGGAGACCATTGACAGATCATATACTCGATTCACTTACGCGGGAACTTTATCTAGAGCCGGAGAGCCGGGACAGAGATAGTTCCAGTCAGCCAATTTCAAGTGGTGAGAAACAGATTGCCATTGGAGCTATAGGCAAAATGTTATCACTACTCTACAATGAGGATGACTAAAGTGCTGAAAACCAAATGCTACATACACGACTGAAAAAAAAAAAAAACCTTAAAAAGGATAAACTGTCAGTTTTTAACGGACGTTCACGGAAGCCTTTCTGAGAAGCGGATGTTAAAAACGGTCCCATCAATTGTATGGGGCTGTCAGTCAGTGAAAATGGAAAAGATAGAACATGTTCTATTTTTTTTATGTCGTTATTCACTGGCCGTCAAAAAACTGCAGTGTGAATAACCCCATAGACTTACCGTTGTTCTTAAAATGGACGTGTTATGGTTGTTTGAGACCTGTTAACATGGAAGTTTTCTGTAGCAGGATTGGCAGCACTTTATTATGATTTTCCCAAAAAAGGGCTTAGCCTCTGAAGATATGAGGGCTGTTCAAAAAGTTATCTACCTGAATATGAAGACAAAATTTTATGAGAAAATGGAACTTAGTACTTTTCAATGTAATCCCCCTTAAATTCAACACTTATTCCATTTCACCTCCAGTGATCTGATGCCCTCAGAATAGAAGGAGACTTCTTGCTGCTGCAGGAAACCTGTTACCACCTCTTTGACTGTATTATCATCAGGAAATCGTTGGCCACATCACTTGGAGCCAGGAATGCACTGTAGTGAGTGGCATAACTAGAAATGACTGGGCCCCACAGCAAATTTTTGAAGGCCCCCCTGTCCCCCGAGCAACTTCTTCGTAACCCTTACTCCTGTGGCTAGTAAGATGAGGCCCAGCAGCTACTCCGTCTGTTTCCTACACTGTCACTGTATATAATGGCATTGTATAATACTGATGAAGGGCACTAGCAATAAAATGTTTTAGTCCTTCTAAATTGGGACCCCAAAGCAGTCCCTTCCCCTATAGCTTCGCCCCCCCCTGACTGTAGGGTGGATAGTTAAAGGGGTTGTCTCACTTCAGCAAATGGCATTTATCATGTATAGAAAGTTAGTACAAGGTCCTTATTAATGTACTGTGATTGTCCATATTGTTCCTTTGCTGTCTAGATTCGATTTTCCATTACATTATACACTGCTTGTTGCTATGGTTTGGACCACCCTGTAATCCAGCAATGGTGGTCGTGCTTGCACAATATAGGAAAAAGCACCTGCCTCTCTGGTGGCTGGGACCACAGGACTGCTCATAGTTCAGCATGACCATCGTTGCTAGAGTTCAGGGTGGTCTTAACTATGGAAATGAACAGTGTATGTGATGGTAAAATGAACCTAGCCAGCAAAGGAAGGAATATAATACATTAGTAAGTTCCTTGTATCAGGGGCGGACTGAGAACCCTCAGGGCCCCCTGGCAAAATAAATCAAGGGCCCTCTTACAGGCCCCACCCATGTTCTGCTGCAAGCCCCACCCTTGTCCTGCCTCCATGCCCCGCCTCCAGCCACACCCTACACAATCTTTAATAAGATTTCAAAGTTAAAGTAACACAAAAGGCACCCAGACCACTTCAGCTCATTGAAGTGGTCTGGGTACAGTGTCCCTTTTGCAAATCGAGCTCCAATGTTATAGAGAAACTGCACTGTTTACGTTCCAGCAATAAGTCAGCCTCTAGTGGCTGGCAGCCACCTGAGGGCTTCCTGGATTAAAACAGACCTTTGGTCCGGTATCTGACGCTGGACGTCCTCATACCCTGCATGATGACCTCCAAGGTCAAATTTTTCCCCATAGGAAAGCATTGATTCAATGCTCTCGTATGGGGTGATCTAATCTCAGCGTCCATTAGTGAGCCTCTGTTAGAAGTAGTGTGGGCATAACTACTGTGAAGGGGGCACATATCTGGGCATAACTACTGTGAAGGGGGCACATATCTGGGCATAACTACTGTGAAGGGGGCACATATCTGGGCATAACTACTGTGAAGGGGGCACATATCTGGGCATAACTACTGTGAAGGGGGCACATATCTGGGCATAACTACTATGAAAGGGGGGGGGGGCCCTTCACAGTAGTTATTAATCCCTTTCAGCAGTCCCCCCTTCTGTGAAGGGCCTAGCCGTCTGGGCAACCCCACAGATCATCCACCCACCCACCTTGTACTTGTTCCACTGATCCGCTACATGGGTATGAGTTCAGTCACTTCGGTGCGCAATCCCATCCTGTGGTGCGTGATCCCGCGAGACCCGTGACCTACAGCGGCAGGTCTTGCGGGATCATGCGCTGCAGGACGGGATTGCCCACCGAAGTGACTGAACTCATTCCCGCGCAGCCCACAAGTAGCGTAACAATTACAAGAGGGGTGGGGAATAGCCAAATTAAAAAATATTTTGAACCAAAAGGTGTTATGGGGGCTCTGTGGATGGCACTGTTATGGGGGCTCTGTGGATGACACTGTTGTGGGGATCATCTGTGGATGGCACTGTTGTGGGGATTTGTGGATGACACTGTTATGGGGGGATCTGTGGATGGCACTGTTATGGGGGGATCTGTGGATGGCACTGTTTTGGGGGGGGATCTGTGGATGGCACTGTTTTGGGGGGGATCTGTGGATGGCACTGTTATGGGGGGATCTGTGGATGGCACTGTTATGGGGGGATCTGTGGATGGCACTGTTATGGGCGGATCTGTGGATGGCACTGTTATGGGCGGATCTGTGGATGGCACTGTTATGGGGGCTCTGTGGATGGCACTGTTGTGGGCGGATCTGTGGATGGCACTGTTATGGGCGGCTCTGTGGATGGCACTGTTATGGGGGCTCTGTGGATGGCACTGTTATGGGGGATCTGTGGATGGCACTGTTATGGGGGGGAAATGTGGATGGCACTTATGGGGGGGATCTGTGGATGGCACTGTTATGGGCGGATCTGTGGATGGCACTGTTATGGGCGGATCTGTGGATGGCACTGTTATGGGCGGATCTGTGGATGGCACTGTTATGGGGGCTCTGTGGATGGCATTGTTGTGGGAGGGGGATCTGTGGGTGACACATATATAGCACCTTATGATATATATGTGTCATCCACAGATCCCCCCCATAACAGTGTCCCTGTGAGTGAATGATCCCCAATACAGGGACTGGGGGCCTGCATCTGGTTCTGTAATGGCAGCGGGGCCTGGTGCAGTCACTGTATTCTATTACACTGGGCCCCGCTCACTGTAATACTAATATTCATATGTGAACAACTTGAAATCCTCAGCGATCCTCTCCCTCTGAGCTCTCTGTACTCACAAACTCAGTAGCAGGCCGGGCGGCAGCGCAACTCACTAACGTCACGCACCTGCTCCTCCCACTTTATGAATGAAGTAGGAGGAGCAGGCGCATGATGTCAGTGAGTTGCGCTGCCGCCTGGCCTGCTACTGAGTTTGTGAGTACAGAGAGCTCAGAGGGAGAGGATCGCTGAGGATTTCAAGTTGTTCACATATGAATATTAGTATTACAGTGAGCGGGGCCCAGTGTTATGTTATTCTGTGGCGGGCCCCCATCCCGGCCGGGCCCTCGGACCATGTCCGAAGTGCCCGACTGGTCAGTCTGCCCCTGCCTTATTATTAACTTTGTCTACATGATAAATGTATTTTCCTTCATGAAGCCGCATTCCCTGATAGCAGCTTGTGATTTGTGAGACTTGTGAGCTGACACATTGTCATGAAGCAGCAACACACCTGCCGACAACTTCCCACTGCATCTCTCTTTGATTGCCTCGCGTAATGCCTTTATTGTGGAAGCATAGGTTTCTCCAGTAATTTTGTCTTGTATGGCATAAATTCTAGTAATAAAGTGCCTTCTGTATCCCAAAAAACTGTTGCTATGATCTTTCCAGCTGACTGCTGCACACAACATTTCTTTGGAGTTGGCAACTCCTTTTGCTTCCATTGCATAGACTCCAGTATGGTCTCAGGATCATGGTGGTAGATCCATTTTTCATAATAATTACCATAATAATTTGAGAATAGAAGTCTCCTGGATTTTCTCTAAGCTTGTCTAATCCTCTTGGCTAAATTGCTGGTGACAAGTTTGCTCAGTCGTCCACATTCTTGGATCTAGAGATGGCCTTGCGGTTCACCCGGCGTTCGTTTTCGCTGCGAACTTTGCGTGTTTGCGATTCGCTGAACATGCGAACATATAGTGATGTTCGCATTTGCCACATTATTTTTTATTATGCCAAACTTTGACCCATGACACATCCATCAGGTGGGACAGGACAGCAAATTCAGACGTTTCATCACATGGACACCCCCCAACCTATAACAGAACCCGATCTGGCAGCCATTTTACATTCTGTGTTTTTCCAGTATAGGGAGAGGTTGCTTTGTGGAGCAGGGACAGACTATAAGGGACACCAAATGCTAGCTAATAGGGCCACAAAAGTATATTATAGTGCATTTGTATTGTGCAGTAGTTGCGTGCGGTTCTGCTGCGTTACCGGAGGTATATAGAGGGACAAGCGTTATTGGAACAACTATTTGCAATGGGTGTGATATACCTGTTGCACCCAAAAAAACTGATTGAGGGGTGCTATATACCTGCTTCCACAAAATACTGATTAAGGGGTTTGATATACCTGCTTCTACAAAATACTGATTGAGGGGTTCTACAGTCGTGGCCAAAAGTTTTGAGAATTACATAAATATTGGAAATTGGAAAAGTTGCTGCTTAAGTTTTTATAATAGCAATTTGCATATACTCCAGAATGTTATGAAGAGTGATCAGATGAATTGCATAGTCCTTCTTTGCCATGAAAATTAACTTGCTGTAATCCCCCCAAAAACTTTCCACTGCATTTCAATGCTGTTATTAACCCCTTCAGGACAACAGCCATATTTCACCTTAAAGGGTTTCTACCACCTCATTTTGACCGAATTAGCTTTCAGACACTAGCGATCTTCTAGTGTCTGATCTCCATAACCATGCAATTCTCAGACCTTTGTGTGGAGCCGTTTCATAAAAAAACTAACTTTTATTCCTATGCAAATGAGCCTCTAGGTGCTATGGGGGCGTCTTTTCAGCACCTAGAGGCTCGGTCTACTCACACTGTATGCTGCCCCACTCGTCCGTCAAGCCCGCCCATCTCGTCTTGAATGCCTGCCTCCATCTCAGCAATTGGACGAATTCTCGCGCCTGCGCCGTTCACTTCTTTCTTCAGCGCAGGCGCAGTGAGTGAATGATGCGCTCCTGGTGCCGGATTCCTCACTGCGCCTGCACCGACTACGTCACAGCGAGGAAGCCGGCATCAGGAGAGTGGCCTTCACTCACTGCGCCTGCGCCGAAGACAGAGGTGAACGGCGCAGGCGCGAGAATTCGTCCGATGGCTGAGATGGAGGCAGGCATTCAAGACGAGATGGGCGGGCTTGACGGACGAGCGGGGCGGCATACAGTGTGAGTAGAATGAGCCTCTAGGTGCTGAAAAGACGCCCCCATAGCACCTAGAGGCTCATTTGCATAGGAATAAAAAATAGTTTTTTAACGAAACGGCTCCACACAAAGGTCTGAGAATTGCATGGTTATGGAGATCAGACACTAGAAGATCGCTAGTGTCTGAAAGCTAATTCGGTCAAAATGAGGTGGTAGAAACCCTTTAAGGACCAGGCCATTTTTTGCAAATCTGACCAGTGTCACTTTAAGTGGTGATAACTTTAAAACACTTACTTATCCAGGCCATTCTGAGATTTTTTTTTCGTCACATATTGTACTTCATGACACTGGTAAAAATGGAGTAAAGAAAATTCATTTTTATTTATAAAAAATACCAAATTTACCCAAAATTTTGAAAAATTAGCAGATTTCCAAGTTTAAATTTCTCTACTTCTATAATACATAGTAATACCTCCAAAATAGTTATTACTTTACATTCCCCATATGTCTACTTCATGTTTGGATCATTTTGGGAATGACATTTTATTTTTTGGGGACGTTACAAGGTTTAGAAGTTTAGAAGCAAATTTTTTAGAAATTTTCCAAAACCCACTTTTTAAGGACCAGTTCTGGTCTGAAGTCACTTTGTGAGGCCTACATAATTGAAACCACCCAAAAATGACCCCATTTTGGAAACTACACCCCTCAAGGTCTTCAAAACTGATTTTAAATTTTGAAACTAGACCCATAAAGGAGTATTTCAAGGTGTGTATTGAGCACTTTGACCCATCAGGTGTTTCACAGAATTAGGAAACACTTGGCTCTGAAAATGAAAAATAAAATTTTTTTCCAGAAAAGGTTGCTTTACACCCACATTTTTTTACTTTCACAAGGGATAACAGGGCAAATGCACCCCACATTTTGTTACCCATTTCCCCCTGAATACAGCAACACCCCACATGTGCTCAAAAACAGATGCATGAGTGCATAGCAGGGTTCTAAAGGGAAGGAGCGCCATGGGGCTTTTGGAGGACAGATTTTGCAGGATTGGCTTTTTGGAGCTATGTCGCATATAAAGACACCCATAGGTACCCCTACAATGGAAACCCCACAAAAAGTGACCCCATTTTGGAACCTAGTCCCATCAAGGAGTATTTCAAGGTGTGTAGTGAGCACTTTGACCCAGCAGGCGTTTCACAGAATTAGGAAACACTTGGCTCTGAAAATGAAAAATAAAATGTTTTCCAGAAAAAGTTGCTTTACACCCACATTTTTCACTTTCACAAGGGGTAACAGGACAAAATGCACCCCAAATTTTGTTGCCCATTTTCCACTGAATATGCCAACACCCAATATGTGCTCAAAAACTAATGTATGTATACCTCACATTGCCCGAACTATATAGAAACTGCCTTTTGTGTCCGCAATTGCGGACTAGAATAGGACATGTTCTATTTTTTTCGGGAACGCGATTGCGGACCCAGAAGTGCGGATCCGCAATTGCAGACCCGGGCGGGACATCGTCTGTCCCCATTGAAATTAATGGGTCCACATTTCCGTTCCGCTAAATGCGGAACAGAATTGCGGACGTGTGAATGGAGCAGGCTCCATTCACACGTCCGCAATTCTGTTCCGCATTTTGGAGCAGGCTCCATTCACACGGCCGCAATTCTGTTCCACATTTTGCGGAACGGAATTGCGGACCCATTAATTTCAATGGGGACAGACGATGTCCCACCGGGTCCGCAATTACAGATCCGCACTTCCGGGTCCGGAATCGCGTTCCCTAAAAAAATAGAACCTATTCTTGTCCGCAATTGCAACGCACATCGCCGATGTCCGTGTTTTTCAGATCTGTGGATCCGCAAAACACTTGCGGACATGTGAATGGAGCCTTAAATAGATCCTGAGGTACTCCTACAGTGGAAACCCTCAATAAGTGACCATATTTTGGAAACTACTCATCTAGAGGTATAGTGGGTTTTTAGTTTCCTTATAATTTTTACAGTAAATTTAGTTGGAATAATTTAGAGAAGGTGGACTAAGATGTTTTCTAAAATATAAATTCTCATTGGGCAATAGGAAAGGATAAAAAAGGGTTTCATGAAAGTAAAAGTATACAAAGGCCAGGTTTTGATGGACATGTTTCACATTGATAGCTGGTTTCCTTTCTTATACCATTTTTGTAACACACACGGCAACGTTTTAGCGGCTTGCTCTTTTTGGCAGTGGGAGAAATTTCACTGGGGAAGTGCTGTCCTGGCACTATCCTTGTTGCCGCACATGTAGAAGTGGTACTGGGGCCTGCCTCCTCCCGGTCCCCATATATGAGGGCCTTTATTACATTTTCTTGAAATTCAAAAAAAGTTCCCTCTTGGCCAGCATTTCTGTAAAGCACAAATGCATTATATAATGCAACCTGTGTAAGGTGCACCACAAGTTTTTTATACCATATCCTGGATTTTCGCATGGCACTGTAGGGTTTGAGTACCTGGTCTGACAGGTCTACCTCACCCATAAATGTATTATATTCTTGAATGCACACTGGTTTAGGGGTTTCAGTGCCAGTACCTCTAACAGGCACAAGGGTTCTGATGTCACAATGTATTGTGGTTAACATAAGTACATCTCTTTTGTCTTTATATTTAACGCACAATATATTTTCGTTACAAAGTGCTCTGCCCACCTTAAGCATTTGCCCCAGCAGCGTTTTTGGGAGACCTTTTTGGTTCTTTCTTATTTGTGCCACATGCCACCGTACTTCTGTTAGCAAGGCACTTAAAAAGTGATATATTGGAATAAAAGTTGTCAAGGTACAGGTGGTATCCTTGATCCAGCAATGGGTGAACCAAATCCCATACAATTTTTCCGCTTATTCCAAGGGTAGGGGGACATTCTGGGGGTTCTATTTTAGAATCCTTCCCCTCATATATTTTAATACGATGTCTGTAGCCACTATTTCACTTTCACACAATTTATACAGCTTGATGCCGTATCTTGCCCTCTTGTTAGGCAATTACTGTCGAAAATGCAGCCTTCCTTTGACGTTCACTAGGGATTCGTCAACAACAATATGTTTATCAGGGGTATATATTTCTGCAAACATAGAATTGAAATGGGTGATTATGGGCCTTAATTTATACAATCTATCAAAATTGGGATCATATTGGGGTGGGCATCTGGTATTATCATTGTAGTGTATAAATTTCATTATGGCTTCAAATCTCATTCTAGACATGGCTGCACGATACATTGGATTGTTGTAAAGTATGTCTGTACTCCAGTATGCTCTTATAGATGTTTTTTTTACCAGGCCCATACTTAATACAATGCCCCAAAATGTATGCATCTCCCCAGCGTCGGTAGGGGTCCATTTCGGGGCCTGAAATGTTGTAGGATTCATGGCAATAAATTGGTTTGCGTACAAATTGGTTTGCACAACCATCAATGAAATTAAATTATCAGTAAAGAAACACTTGAAAAAAAATAAACTTCTCTAAACCCAGTTGTATTAACATGTGTACCTGCATCAGCAGTAAAGTTGGGTACCTGGGCCACATAGTTATCTGGGGGTGCCCAAATAGGTGCACTTGACTGATCATCAACCCTTTGGCGCCTTCTTGGGGGTTCATCAGATTCATTTGAAGATGATGAAGATGCAATAAAATTCATGTCACCTTCACTTGCAGACTCAGTGTCTGAACAAATCATGGCGTACACCTGCTCTGCAGTAAACCGCCTGCCATGCGCCATTTTTGAATTTTAGTAAATAACGCAACAGTCCAGTAACTGTAGAAGATGAAACAGTATTTTTTTTATATTTTAATTGAATTTGCTCCCAAAAATATATGTGGATGTCAATGGGAAGGAGGGCGAGGGGGGAGGCCCTCTAGAAAATATGTAGTTCTGGGTGCGACTCTGATAGGGGTGCTGGGCGTACCTACTAAAATAACACAAACTGTTTCAGTGACTGGTGGCCGTTGGGGGGGGATATGTAGTGCTTTGTGCGACTGGGTGTACGGGTCTCACTGGGTCAGGGCTGCTAACAAAATTATAAAACTAAACGGCACTAAATGGGGAAAAAAAATATCTGCTCTCAAAAAAAAAAATATGGGAGCAGGATGGGGTTCATTGGAAAGTAATGGGAGGTGGATGAGGAGTGTATTATCACGACCGGCGTACCGATCACATACGTGACGCAAAGGGAGGGAAAAGGGAAGGCCCTGTCCAAGGGAGAGGGAAAGGTGGTGACCCCTAACTCACCTTGAGGCTGGCACCTGACTGCCCTGACGTCCCTAGACAGGTTCCTCACCTGTATGCCGATCACGTGCCTAAACCCTGGCTTTCCCTAAGATGAGCCCTAGGTAGTGAATAGGGCAGTGGGAACACTAGTCCGCACCACTAACACTAAAGGAAAACACCAAGGAGAGGACAGACAATACAGACAAAACATATAATCCCAGGTGGGCAAAAACAGCGAACAACAAAAGCTCAACAGGGATCCGGAGGGTAACGTTCTGGAACAACAACCAGGAATCACAGCTCCAGTGGGTCAGTATAGAAGTCCAGGCAGGAAGCTCTATATCTGGCAACCAGAGAAGTGGGAGAGGAGAATATAAGGAGGTTGGGAGTGACAGACAAGAAACAGCTGAGGAGAAGAAGCTACGGATCCCTGAGTGAGACAAAAAGGATTGCAAGGCAAACACAGAAAGTTATCATTAAGAAGCAGCATGATCTTTAGACATAGAGCGCGCAGCCACCCGCTGCGACTTCCTGACCCCGGGTATAACGGAGTCAGACGTGGCTCTTGACACCCTCATGACAGTACCCCCCTTTCCACGAGGGGCCTCCGGACACTCAGGACCAGGTCTCTCAGGATGAGAGGCATGGAAAGCCTGAACTAACCTGTTGGCGTTTACCTCTGATGCTGGAACCCACATTCTTTCCTCGGGACCGTAACCCCTCCAATGCACCAGATATTGAAGAGAGCGGCGGACCCGACGAGAATCAACAATTTTTGATATTTGAAACTCCAGATTACCATCAACAATAACAGGAGGGGGTGGTAGCGGTGACGGTTCTAGAGGTGGAACATACTTTTTGAGTAACGACTTATGGACGACGTTATGGATTTTAAAAGTCTGAGGTAGCTCCAGGCGAAAAGCCACGGGGTTAATGATGGCTACTATTTTGTAAGGACCAATGAACCTAGGACCCAGTTTCCAAGAGGGAACCTTTAACTTAATATTCCTAGTAGATAACCACACATAGTCATTCACTCCTAGGTCCGGACCTGGCGACCGTTTCTTATCAGCCATGCATTTATATTTACCTCCCATATTTCTCAAGTTAGCTTGCACCTTCTGCCATACAGATTAAAGAGATGATGAAAACCATTCCTCTTCGGGAACCCCTGATGACCCCCCTTCTTTAAAAGTACAGAATTGGGGATGAAAACCATATGCACCGAGAAATGGTGACTTGCCAGTGGATTCCTGACGGCGATTATTTATAGAAAACTCAGCTAACGGTAAATATGATGACCACACACACCTCTTGGTTTTCAGACACAAAACACCTTAGGTATGTCTCAAGGTTTTGGTTGGTACGCTCAGTCTGTCCATTTGACTGAGGATAGAAAGCTGAGGAAAAGGACAAGTGTACCCCCAAACGGGAACAAAAAGCTTTCCAAAACTTTGAAATAAACTGGGTTCCCCGATCCGAAACAACATTGGAAGGGACCCCGTGAAGCTTCACGATTTCACTGATGAACACCTGAGCAAGAGTCTTAGCATTAGGTAGTGCGGGTAACGCAATAAAGTGTACCATTTTGCTAAACCTGTCTACTACTACCAAGATAACTGTTTTACCCGCAGACAAAGGTAAGTCATTGATGAAATCCATTGATAGATGTGTCCATGGCCTATTGGGAATGACAAGTGGCAATAAAGACCCTGCTGGACGTGTATGAGAGGCTTTCGCGCGTGCACAAGTAGAACAAGTAGACACAAAATCCATTACATCCTGACGCAACATTGGCCACCAAAAACGACGAGACAATAGCTCCAAGGTTGCTTTACTACCCGGGTGCCCAGCATGTGCAGAATTATGATGTTCCTTCAATAATTCGAGACGCAGGTTTAACGGTACAAACAATTTCTCTGAGGGGCAAGAGACTGGGGCGTCCCCCTGGGCCTCTAACACCTTTCCCTCCAGAACAGAGTGTACAGCAGAGACAACCACTCCTCTTTGTAAAATGGGTACCGGATCACCAACATTACCCCCTCCAGGGAAACTACGAGATAATGCGTCTGCCTTGGTATTTTTCGCCCCAGGACAATAGGTGATTGAAAAGTTAAACCTGGTAAAAAAAATAGCGACCACCTAGCTTGTCTAGGGGTGAGATGCTTAGCCGATTCAAGGTACAGAAGGTTTTTGTGGTCCGTAATCACCGTGACGGGGTGGATTGCCCCCTCTAAGAAGTGACGCCATTCTTCAAACGCTAGTTTAATAGCTAATAGTTCCCGATTGCCAATATCCTAGTTCTTCTCCGCTGCATATAGTTTTTTAGAAAAGAAAGCGCAAGGACGCCATTTGCCAGGAGACGGACCCTGAGACAGTACAGCCCCCACTCCCACCTCTGACGCATCTACTTCAACAATAAAAGGCTGGGAGACATCAGTTTGAATTAGTACAGGTGCCGAGGTAAACCTCTCTTTTAGAGAGGAAAATGCAATTTTAGCGGCGTCAGACCATTTAGAAAAATCTGTCCCCTTCCTAGTCATGTCAGTAAGGGGTTTGACAATCACAGAATAATTTTTAATGAACTTTCTATAGAAATTTGCAAAACCCAAGAACCGTTGCAGTGCTTTAAGGTTCTCAGGAAGATCCCAATCTAAAATTGCCTGGACCTTCCTAGGATCCATACGGAAACCTGAAACAGATAATAAATATCCCAGGAACTGTATTTCCTGAACGGCGAAGACACACTTTTCAATTTTCGCATATAATTTATTCGTCCGTAGGACCTGCAGTACCTGTCTGACATGTACCTCATGTGTTTTCAGATCAGACGAATAAATTAAGATATCATCTAGGTATATCACCACAAACCTGCCGATAAGATGACTAAAAATATCATTAACGAAATGTTGGAAGACAGCAGGAGCATTGGTCAGACCGAAAGGCATGACTAGATTTTCATAATGCCCCTCAGGGGTGTTAAAAGCTGTCTTCCACTCATCCCCTTCCTTGATACGAATCAGATTGTAGGCCCCCTAAGATCAAGTTTGGAGAACCACTTAGCACCCGCAATCTGATTAAACAGGTCAGGAATGAGAGGAAGAGGGTATGGGTCTCGGATGGTTATCCGGTTTAGTTCGCAGAAATCTAGGCAAGGACGCAGGCCCCCCATCTTTCTTTTTAACAAAGAAAAACCCTGCAGCCATGGGTGATGAAGAGGGTCTGATGTGTCCCTTAGCCAGACTCTCGGAGATATAATCTTTCATGGCTTGTCTCTCAGGACCCGAAAGATTATATAACCTGGTCTTGGGTAGTTTTGCACCGGGAATCAGGTTAATCGGGCAATCATAAGGACGGTGAGGAGGTGGTAACCCTTTTCAGAAAAAACGTCCTCAAAGTCTGAAATAAATGTAGGTAGAGTAGCTATGGAGGCGACTAAGCAATTGCTATTTAAGCAATTTTCTCTGCAATGCTCACTCCACTCCAATATCTCCCTGGCCTGCCAATCCACCACTGGATTGTGCGCTACCAACCAGGGAAGACCCAATACCACAGGAGAGGGAAGGCCCTCCAGAACGTAACATGAAAGAGACTCGTTATGGTGGTCCCCTACCCGAAGGTGTAAGTTATGGACAATGTGAGTGAGGTTTCTCTGAGACAGAGGAGCAGAATCAATAGCTAATATGGGAATAGGTCTCTGTAGTGTACAGAGAGACAAACCCATAGTGCGGGCAAAGTGGGCATCTATCAAATTTACCCCTGCTCCACTGTCTAGAAAGAAAGAAATAGTCTCCGTCTTAACACCAAAAACAATAACAGCTGGCAACATAAATTGAGATGTTCTTATGAAGGAAACGTATACCCCCCGGCTGACATCCTCCACACAGCCTGGGGTTAGTGGTTCCGACGGTCTTTTGTTTTTGAGAAAGGAAGGACAGACATTAATTAAATGACCCCTCACCCCACAGAAAAAACAAACCCCACGCCTACGGCGAGCCTCAGGAGGACGGGCCTGACGAGTAGTTCCTCCTAGCTGCATAGGCTCCTCTAGGTCCGTACAGACTAACTGCTGCTTCGGAGGCGTTACCAATTGCTCAGGATTTTTCAATCTGTCCCTAAGACGTCTATGTATTCTGATAGAAAGGGACATAACAGCATCAAGGGAAAGGGGGGTCTCATACAGCGCAAGCGCATCCTTAACCCTTTCAGATAACCCAGAGCAGAACTGACTCCTGAGAGCCGGGTCGTTCCACTGAGTATCCGTAGCCCATCTACGAAACTCTGAGCAATATTCCTCTGCTGGCCGATCTCCCTGTAGGAGTCTCCGTAACTTCGACTCAGCCAGGGCGACTCGGTCAGGGTCATCATATATGAGACCCAAGGCCCCCAAAAATTCATCCACTCACCGGCGAGCCTGGGAATCAGTGGGTAAAGAGAACGCCCAGGATTGCGGGTCCCCCTGAAGCAGGGAAGTAACAATCCCCACCCGCTGTTCTTTATTACCAGAGGAGTAAGGGCGCAGCTTAAAATATAACTTACAGGCCTCACGGAACGTCAGAAATTTGTCCCTTCCCCCAGAAAATCTGTCAGGAAGAACAACCTTGGGTTCCGCAGCAACCTGGTTACCCACAGCAACCGCTGGGGTTGCAGTCTGCTGCAATTGCTGCTGTTGCTGGAGGACCGACGCCTTCAATCCTGCCACCTCCAAAGACAGGCCTTGAAGTTGCTTTGTCAAAGCAGCAATAGGATCCATACTGGATTCTAAATAGGTAGAAGAAAAAAAAAAGAAAAAGTTTTTTGTTTTTTTTTACCTACACAAAATAAGGGCCAGATATAATATCACGACCGGCGTACCGATCACATACGTGACGGAAAGGGAGGGAAAATGGAAGGCCCTGTCCAAGGGAGAGGGAAAGGTGGTGACCCCTAACTCACCTTGAGGCTGGCACCTGACTGCCCTGACGTCCCTAGACGGGTTCCTCACCCGTACGCCGATCACGTGCCTAAACCCTGGCTTTCCCTAAGATGAGCCCTAGGTAGTGAATAGGGCGGTGCGAACACTTGTCCGCACCACTAACACTAAAGGAAAACACCAAGGAGAGGACAGACAATACAGACAAAACATATAATCCCAGGTGGGCAAAAACAGCGAACAACAAAAGCCCAACAGGGATCCGGAGGGTAACGTTCTGGAACAACAACCAGGAATCACAGCTTCACAGCTACACAGCTCCAGTGGGTCAGTATAGAAGTCCAGGCAGGAAGCTCTATATCTGGCAACCAGAGAAGTGGGAGAGGAGGATATAAGGAGGTTGGAAGTGACAGACAAGAAACAGCTGAGGAGAAGAAGCTACGGATCCCTGAGTGAGACAAAAAGGATTGCAAGGCAAACACAGAAAACTATCATTAAGAAGCAGCATGATCTTTAGACATAGTGCGCGCAGCCACCCGCTGCGACTTCCTGACCCTGGGTATAACGGAGTCAGACGTGGCTTTTGACACCCTCGTGACATGTATAGTGATTGTGCAACTTTGACAGGAGCTCTGAGTGACAATAACCTTCTCTGATCAACTCTCTGAGAGAACTGAGGTGATCAGAGAGGGTGAAGTCACCTACCCAGACTCCTGTCCCCTGATTGGCCAACCTAGGACCATCTTGATTGGTCCTGGGTTGGCAAACTGTGACTGGTAGCTAATCAAAGCTCTGTCACCACCTACATGGCGACAGGTTCGCATCTACATGGTATGGCGTGCTGACAGCAGCGATCCTCGATGCCTTTCTGCTCTGATCGGTGCATTGGAGGGACTGATCAAAGCACACCTGCTTCGGGTGGCTGTCGGAGCGCCGCTGCAGTCTCCGTTACAGCCCACCCCCTCGAAACGTGCGCTTCTAAGAACAATAGCGCTGATTGGTCCATGAGACTTCACGGACCAATCACAGCGATCACCGACCTAGGTGTGCTCTCACAGCTACCAAGCCGGCTAGCTGTGATACTTAGCTTCCACCATATAGTAAAATATGGTGACAGTTTCTAGCCATGACGCGTATACACACACATGTAGCGCAAAATAGCTGTGTTTCATGATGTGTATACTCGTCAACGAGCGTTAAGGGGTTAAAGGACTTGCTGAGATCATTTCAGTAATCGTCTTGTTAACTCAGGTGAGAATGTTGACGAGCACAAGGCTGGAGATCATTATGTCAGGCTGATTGGGTTAAAATGGCAGACTTGACCTGTTAAAAGGAGGGTGATGCTTGAAATCATTGTTCACCATGGTGACCTGCAAAGAAACGCATGCAGCCATCATTGCATTGCATAAAAATGGCTTCACAGGCAAGGATATTGTGGCTACTAAGATTGCACCTCAATCAACAATTTATAGGATCATCAAGGACTTCAAGGAAAGAGGTTCAATTCTTGTTAAGAAGGCTTCAGGGCATCCAAGAAAGTCCAGCAAGCGCCAGGATCGTCTCCTAAAGAGGATTCAGCTGCGGGATCGGAGTGCCACCAGTGCAGAGCTTGCTCAGGAATGGCAGCAGGCAGGTGTGAGCGCATCTGAAGGCACAGTGAGGCAAAGACTTTTGGAAGATGGCCTGGTGTCAAGAAGGGCAGCAAAGAAGCCACTTCTCTCCCCAAAAAACATCAGGGACAGATTGATCTCCTGCAGAAAATATGGTGAATGGATTGGTGAGGACTGGGGCAAAGTCATATTCTCCAATGAAGCCTCTTTCCGATTGTTTGGGGCATCAGGAAAAAGGCTTGTCCGGAGAAGAAAAGGTGAGCGCTACCATCAGTCCTGTGTCATGCCAACAGTAAAGCATCCTGAGACCATTCATGTGTGGGGTTGCTTTTCATCCAAGGGAGTGGGCTCACTCACAATTTTGCCCAAAAACACAGCCATGAATAAAGAATGGTACCAAAACACCCTCCAACAGCAACTTCTTCCAACAATCCAACAGCAGTTTGGTGAAGAACAATGCATTTTCCAGCACAATGGAGCACCGTGCCATAAGGCAAAAGTGATAACTAAGTGGCTCGGGGACCAAAACGTTGAGATCTTAATCCCATTGAGAACTTGTGGTCAATCCTCAAGAGGCGGGTGGCCAAACAAAAACCCACTAATTCTGACAAACTCCAAGAAGTGATTATGAAAGAATGGGTTGCCATCAGTCAGGAATTGGCCCAGAAGTTGATTGAGAGCATGCCCAGTCGAAATTGCAGAGGTCCTGAAAAAGAAGGGCCAACACTGCAAATACTGACTCTTTGCATAAATGTCATGTAATTGTCGATAAAAGCCTTTGAAACATATGAAGTGCATGTAATTATATTTCACTACATCACAGAAACAACTGAAACAAAGATCTAAAAGCAGTTTAGCAGCAAACTTTGTGAAAACTAATATTTGTGTCATTCTCAAAACTTTTGGCCACGACTGTATATACCTGTTTCCACAAAATACTGATTGAGGGATGCAATATACCTGCTTCCATCAAATATTGATTTAGAGGTTCTATATACCTACTTCCACAAAATACTGATTGAGGGGTGCAATATACCTGCTTCAAAAAAAATACTGATTAAGGGGTTCTATATTCCTGCTTCCAAAAAATACTGATTGAGGGGTGCGATATACCTGCTTCCACCAAATATTGATTCAGGTGTTCTATATACCTGCTTCCAGAAAATACTGATTAAGGGGTTTGATATACCTGCTTCCACAAAATACAGATTGAGGGGTGCGATATACCTGCTTCCACAAAATACTGATTAAGGGGTTTGATATACCTGCTTCCACAAAATACTGATTGAGGCCTGCGATACACCGGCTTCCACAAAATACTAATTGAGGGGTGCGATATACCTGCTTACACTAAATACTGATTGAGGGGTGCAATATACCTGCTTCCACAAAATACTGATTAAGGGGTTTCATATACCTGCTTCCACAAAATACTGATTTAGGCCTGCGATACACTGGCTTCCACAAAATACTGATTGAGGGGTGCGTTATACCTGCTTCCACCAAATTTTTATTCAGGTGTTCTACATACCTGTTTCCACAAAATACTGATTGAGGAGTGAGATATTCCTGCTTCTACAAAATACCAATTGAGGGTTTCTATATACCTGCTTCCACAAAATACTGATTGAGGCCTGCGATACACCGGCTTCCACAAAATACTGATTGAGGGGTGCGATATATCTGCTTCCACAAAATACTGATTAAGAAGTTTTATATACCTGCTTCCACAAAATACTGATTGAGAGGTGCGATATACTGACTTCCACCAAATACTAATTGAGGCCCGCGATATACCTGCTTCCACAAATACTGCTCTTCTCTAGGGACTTTGGCAAAGGGTAATTTTGAAAATGACAGCAGAGGAAGAGGCAGACCGTTCCGCAGGGGTCGTAGGGGTCAGGCAGGTGCATCAGGCCGGAGCCTAAGTGAGAAGTGGAAGAAGCTGCTTGCAATTACGTCAAATGACGCACCAGCGTTGGTTGAGTAGCTCACTCAGCCTTCTGCTTCTGCACCCTTCTCATCATCTGTATCTGCACCCTCCTCACTCTCTGCTGTGTGCACCCCCAAAGACACCACCACCACCATAGCCCCTCCACTCGTGTCAGAGGAATTATTTTCCCATCCATTCCCAGACCTTACCGATGCGCAGCCATTCTTGGCATTGGATGAGGAAGAGGAGGAAGCAACAGCCACCACCCAGCAGTCTGACGACAGTACCCAGATCAGCCAAAGGAGGGTGGACCCCGCTGTTGCTGCCTACTCCGAGATCTCTAATGTCAGTGGTGGTGAAAGTGACGATGATGATGTGTCGATGGATGTCACATGGGTGCCCACAAGAGAGGAAGAGGAGGGGAGTTCAGAGGGAGAGACGGAGCAGCAGATAGGGAGGAGAAGCAGGCAGAACTCGCAGTGCACAAGAGGCAAAAAGCAGACTGCAAATGTATCTGGAGCGAGCCATCCACCATGCACGGTCACATCTTGTGCTCCCAGGACACCGGCACATGGCTCTGCAGTGTGGGCTTTTTTTAACGTATCAGCTGCTGACAATAGTGTTGCCATCTGCAGCCTGTGCTTAAGAAGGCACTTGGCCTCCTATCACCGAGCCCAGTGGGAGCAATGCCGTCAGAACCACAAAGCCACACTTCCGGCACTCCACGTCCTGCCTCATTCATCACCTCTCTCCTCCCATTTGTCCTCCACTCCACCTTCTACCGTACCATCATCGCGTTCATCTGGAAGAGGACAGGCTTCCGTGGCCCAAATGTTCGAGTGTAAAAAGTTGATGATGCCGGATAACCCTCTTGCCTAACGTCTGACCGCTCTCTTGTCGGAACTGCTAGCCCTCCAACTACTGTCATATAAACTGGTGGACTTGGAGGCCTTTAGAAAATTTGTGGCCATTGACAAACCGCTATGGAAAGTCCCCGGAAGGAAATATTTCTCCCAGAAGGGCGTCCCAGAGCTATATGGCCACGTTCAGCTGCAATTGAATACATCTCTGGCACACAGTGTCGGTGCTAAGATACATCTGACCACAACACGGGCAGGGAAGGTACATAGCTGTTTCTGCCCACTGGGTGAACCTTCTGACGGCCATCAAGCATGTAACCCGTGGCACCCATGTGGATTTGGTGTTACCGCCATGGATTGCATGCAGGCCTGCCTCTTTTTCTTCTCCTCTAACTCCATCCTCCGTCTTCTCCTCGACTGACTCCTTTTCCACTGCTACCGCCTCTTCTACTGCACCTCCCAAGTTCCGCAGAACCTATTCGACGTGCCAGGTGAGACGTTGCCATGCTGTGGCTGTTGTGTCTGGAAGCCAACAGCCACACCGGTCCTGCTCTGTTTTCAGCTCTGCAGCAGTGGTGGATCCAGAGCCTGGTCTTGGGAGGGGCACTTCCAGATTATTTTCTGTCCACCGCCACAAAACAGTGGTGCCTTCAGTGTCCCCCATAATATGCAAGTATAAAATACCCCTTCTTAGTGCCCCCTGTAGATGACCCCATAGTACTCATGTGCCAGTAACAAGAGCAACCCCCGCAATCATGTGCCAGTAACAAGAGCACCCCCCCAATCATATGCCAGTAATAACGGCCCCCATCATGTGCCAGTAATAAGAGCCCCCATCATGTGCCAGTAATAAGAGCCCCCCCAATGTGCTATTAATAGCCCCCCAATGTGCCAGTAATAACAGCCCTCCAATGTGCCAGTAATAACAGCCCCCCCAATGTGCCAGTAATAACAGCCCCCCCAATGTGCCAGTAATAACAGCCCCCCCAACGTGGCAGTATTAACAGCCCCCCAGGATCAACAGCTGCCCCTTTTGCCCCTTGTTAAAGACGTCCCTGCATTGATCAAGCCATTGAGAAGCAGGAGCTGGAAGATGAGGAAGTTGCAATGCTTAATTAATTCCCTGGGGGGCTACTCCATTTGAAACACGTCATCAGGAGTCTGAAGATGAGTCAGAGGAGGCTCCACCGCTTCCAATTTAGTGCAAATGGGGGCCTTCATGCTCCAGTGTTTGAAGAGGGACCCCCGTATAAAAAGCATAAAGGGCAATGACCAGTACTGGGTGGCATCATACTTAGACCCCCGGTACAAATACAAAATGGCGGACATGTTACCAGCATCACAGATTGCTGTCAAAATGCAGCATTTCCAGGCCTTGCTGCGAGAGATGATGCATTCTGCTGTTGTGGGCGATAACAGAGGAATTTCCACCCACAGCGTAACAGGTGCGGGTACCAATCCTACCGCTCCTGCAAGAAGAGGGCGGTTTGAAGATGTGTTGGTCACTTCGGATATAAGATTATTCTTGCATCCAAACCCATCGAGAGCCGCCATCCGGATCCAGCCTCAGGGAAGGCCTAGACCGACAGGTGTCCGACTATATCGGGTTAACGGCTAATGTGAACGCTCTGAGAAGTGAGGAACCCCTGGACTACTGGGTGTGCAGGCTTGACCTGTGGCCAGAGCTGGCACAATTTACCATGGAACTCTTAGCTTGCCCCTTGTCGAGTGTCCTGTCCGAAAGGACGTTCAGCGCAGCAGTGGGGATCGTGAACGATAAGCGCACTCGCCTTGCTTACAACAGTGTGGACTATCTCACATTTCTAAAAATGAATGAGGCATGGATCTTGGAGGAATTCAACACCTGTGACAACCACGTGTAATTGAATTTCCTCACGCCAGCCCACACATATCCGCCACCAACCAGAACAAAGAATGGTCCTTGTCGTAAAAGGCCTTTTCTGTCAGGTGAATGCCTAATTTTTGGGGCCTCTACTCCAGTGGCCTACAGTAAAATTTGTATTCAGTGACCGCCTAATTTACCTCCAGCCACATCATCACAAGTTCTTTTCTGTCAGGTGAATGCCTAATTTTTGGGGCCTGTACTGGCCTACAGTAAAAGTGTTATCCACTGACCGTGTAATTTAACTCCAGCCACATCATCACAAGTTCTTTTCTGTCAGGTGAATGCCTCATTTTTGGGGCCTGTACTGGCCTACAATAAAATTGTTAATTAGTGACCGCCTAATGTACCTCCAGCCACATAATCACTTGTTCTTTTCTGTCAGATGAATACCAAATTTTTGGGGCCTGTACTCAACTGGCCTACAGTAAAATTGTTATCCACTTACCGCATAATATAGCTCCAGCCACATAATCACTTGTTCTTTTCTGTCAGATGAATACCAAATTTTTGGGGCCTGTACTCAACTGGCCTACAGTAAAATTGTTATCCACTTACCGCATAATATAGCTCCAGCCACATAATCACTTGTTCTTTTCTGTCCGGTGAATGCCTAATGTTTAGGGCCTGTACTCCACTGGCCTGCAGTAAAATTGTTATCCACTTACCGCCTAATATATCTCCAACCACATAATCACTTGTTCTTTTCTGTCCAGAGAATGCCTAACGTTTGCGGCCTCTACTCCACTGGCCTGCAGTAAAATTGTTATTTAGTGACCGCCTAATGTACCTCCAGCCCAGCAGGGGCGGACATACCACCTGTGCAGCTGGTTCAGCTGCACAGGGGCCCAGCAAGGGAGGGGGCCCATCCCAGTGCCAGCAGAAGCTTTTTTTTTTTCTATCTTATCATATTTTTTTATTCCCTACCTCTGCCAACAGGGTAACCTGGGCACCTTGGTGTGGAGGTCTGGAGGGGGCAGAGTTTTTTTTGGGGGGGCTAATTAGCACTTACTGCGAATCTGCTGCCGGTTTGTGTCTACACTACATAGCTGAAGGACATCATAGTCATGTGATCTTTTCAGCAGTGGAAGTGGAGGTAGGACCTGTGATGAGGTCACCGTCATGTGACCAATGCGGAAGGAGGCAGCTCAGCGGTGAGGACCTGTGATTCCATGGAATGAATGTAAGTGTCAGAGAATTGCTGGGAGATGTGGTTCTCTCCATTATACCTCCTCTCTGCTTAGTTGGAGGGAAATATGTTATTTAACTGGGACTGTATGTTAGAGGGGCTGAAGGGAGGGAAGGGGTTTCAGTTACATAGGACTGTATGTTATAGAAGACTATATAAGAAAGATATGTTTTTTTACATGGGACTGTATGTTATAGAACATTGGAGGGTAAGGAGTGATGTTATTTACAGTTGCAAGAAAAAGTATGTGAACCCTTTGGAATTATATGGATTTCTGCACAAATTGGTCATAAAATGTGATCTGATCTTCATCTAAGTCACAACAATAGACAATCACAGTCTGCTTAAACTAATAACACACAAAGAATTAAATGTTACCATGTTTTTATTGATCACATCATGTAAACATTCACAGTGCAGGTGGAAAAAGTATGTGAACCCTTGGATTTAATAACTTGTTGAACCTCCTTTCGCAGCAATAACTTCAACCAAACGTTTCCTATAGTTGCAGATGGTGGGAGCTGACTAGTGTTATTTACATGGGGGGGTAGCATGGTATAGAAGACTGGAGGGAGAGGACGGGTATTATAATTTATAGGGGTACTACAGAGATAATTATAGCTCTGGGGGCTATGGTAGGAGGTATTATAATTACAGGGGGCACTGCAGGGAACATTATAAATACTGTGGGCAGTGGTGGAGGGCATTACTCCTACTGAGGGCTCTATTGAAGTGCCTTATATAATTTAAGAGGTGCCCAATACTGATTAAGGGGTTTGATATACCTGCTTCCACAAAATACTGATTGATGCCTGCGATACACCGGCTTCCACAAAATACTAATTGAGGGGTGCGATATACCTGCTTACACTAAATACTGATTGAGGGGTGCAATATACCTGCTTCCACAAAATACTGATTAAGGGGTTTCATATACCTGCTTCCACAAAATACTGATTTAGGCCTGCGATACACTGGCTTCCACAAAATACTGATTGAGGGGTGCGTTATACCTGCTTCCACCAAATTTTTATTCAGGTGTTCTACATACCTGTTTCCACAAAATACTGATTGAGGAGTGAGATATTCCTGCTTCTACAAAATACAGATTGAGGGTTTCTATATACCTGCTTCCACAAAATACTGATTGAGGCCTGCGATACACCGGCTTCCACAAAATACTGATTGAGGGGTGCGATATATCTGCTTCCACAAAATACTGATTAAGAAGTTTTATATACCTGCTTCCACAAAATACTGATTGAGAGGTGCGATATACTGACTTCCACCAAATACTAATTGAGGCCCGCGATATACCTGCTTCCACAAATACTGCTCTTCTCTAGGGACTTTGGCAAAGGGTAATTTTGAAAATGACAGCAGAGGAAGAGGCAGACCGTTCCGCAGGGGTCGTAGGGGTCAGGCAGGTGCATCAGGCCGGAGCCTAAGTGAGAAGTGGAAGAAGCTGCTTGCAATTACGTCAAATGACGCACCAGCGTTGGTTGAGTAGCTCACTCAGCCTTCTGCTTCTGCACCCTTCTCATCATCTGTATCTGCACCCTCCTCACTCTCTGCTGTGTGCACCCCCAAAGACACCACCACCACCATAGCCCCTCCACTCGTGTCAGAGGAATTATTTTCCCATCCATTCCCAGACCTTACCGATGCGCAGCCATTCTTGGCATTGGATGAGGAAGAGGAGGAAGCAACAGCCACCACCCAGCAGTCTGACGACAGTACCCAGATCAGCCAAAGGAGGGTGGACCCCGCTGTTGCTGCCTACTCCGAGATCTCTAATGTCAGTGGTGGTGAAAGTGACGATGATGATGTGTCGATGGATGTCACATGGGTGCCCACAAGAGAGGAAGAGGAGGGGAGTTCAGAGGGAGAGACGGAGCAGCAGATAGGGAGGAGAAGCAGGCAGAACTCGCAGTGCACAAGAGGCAAAAAGCAGACTGCAAATGTATCTGGAGCGAGCCATCCACCATGCACGGTCACATCTTGTACTCCCAGGACACCCGGCACATGGCTCTGCAGTGTGGGCTTTTTTTAACGTATCAGCTGCTGACAATAGTGTTGCCATCTGCAGCCTGTGCTTAAGAAGGCACTTGGCCTCCTATCACCGAGCCCAGTGGGAGCAATGCCGTCAGAACCACAAAGCCACACTTCCGGCACTCCACGTCCTGCCTCATTCATCACCTCTCTCCTCCCATTTGTCCTCCACTCCACCTTCTACCGTACCGTCATCGCGTTCATCTGGAAGAGGACAGGCTTCCGTGGCCCAAATGTTCGAGTGTAAAAAGTTGATGATGCCGGATAACCCTCTTGCCTAACGTCTGACCGCTCTCTTGTCGGAACTGCTAGCCCTCCAACTACTGTCATATAAACTGGTGGACTTGGAGGCCTTTAGAAAATTTGTGGCCATTGACAAACCGCTATGGAAAGTCCCCGGAAGGAAATATTTCTCCCAGAAGGGCGTCCCAGAGCTATATGGCCACGTTCAGCTGCAATTGAATACATCTCTGGCACACAGTGTCGGTGCTAAGATACATCTGACCACAACACGGGCAGGGAAGGTACATAGCTGTTTCTGCCCACTGGGTGAACCTTCTGACGGCCATCAAGCATGTAACCCGTGGCACCCATGTGGATTTGGTGTTACCGCCATGGATTGCATGCAGGCCTGCCTCTTTTTCTTCTCCTCTAACTCCATCCTCCGTCTTCTCCTCGACTGACTCCTTTTCCACTGCTACCGCCTCTTCTACTGCACCTCCCAAGTTCCGCAGAACCTATTCGACGTGCCAGGTGAGACGTTGCCATGCTGTGGCTGTTGTGTCTGGAAGCCAACAGCCACACCGGTCCTGCTCTGTTTTCAGCTCTGCAGCAGTGGTGGATCCAGAGCCTGGTCTTGGGAGGGGCACTTCCAGATTATTTTCTGTCCACCGCCACAAAACAGTGGTGCCTTCAGTGTCCCCCATAATATGCAAGTATAAAATACCCCTTCTTAGTGCCCCCTGTAGATGACCCCATAGTACTCATGTGCCAGTAACAAGAGCAACCCCCGCAATCATGTGCCAGTAACAAGAGCACCCCCCCAATCATATGCCAGTAATAACGGCCCCCATCATGTGCCAGTAATAAGAGCCCCCATCATGTGCCAGTAATAAGAGCCCCCCCAATGTGCTATTAATAGCCCCCCAATGTGCCAGTAATAACAGCCCTCCAATGTGCCAGTAATAACAGCCCCCCCAATGTGCCAGTAATAACAGCCCCCCCAATGTGCCAGTAATAACAGCCCCCCCAACGTGGCAGTATTAACAGCCCCCCAGGATCAACAGCTGCCCCTTTTGCCCCTTGTTAAAGACGTCCCTGCATTGATCAAGCCATTGAGAAGCAGGAGCTGGAAGATGAGGAAGTTGCAATGCTTAATTAATTCCCTGGGGGGCTACTCCATTTGAAACACGTCATCAGGAGTCTGAAGATGAGTCAGAGGAGGCTCCACCGCTTCCAATTTAGTGCAAATGGGGGCCTTCATGCTCCAGTGTTTGAAGAGGGACCCCCGTATAAAAAGCATAAAGGGCAATGACCAGTACTGGGTGGCATCATACTTAGACCCCCGGTACAAATACAAAATGGCGGACATGTTACCAGCATCACAGATTGCTGTCAAAATGCAGCATTTCCAGGCCTTGCTGCGAGAGATGATGCATTCTGCTGTTGTGGGCGATAACAGAGGAATTTCCACCCACAGCGTAACAGGTGCGGGTACCAATCCTACCGCTCCTGCAAGAAGAGGGCGGTTTGAAGATGTGTTGGTCACTTCGGATATAAGATTATTCTTGCATCCAAACCCATCGAGAGCCGCCATCCGGATCCAGCCTCAGGGAAGGCCTAGACCGACAGGTGTCCGACTATATCGGGTTAACGGCTAATGTGAACGCTCTGAGAAGTGAGGAACCCCTGGACTACTGGGTGTGCAGGCTTGACCTGTGGCCAGAGCTGGCACAATTTACCATGGAACTCTTAGCTTGCCCCTTGTCGAGTGTCCTGTCCGAAAGGACGTTCAGCGCAGCAGTGGGGATCGTGAACGATAAGCGCACTCGCCTTGCTTACAACAGTGTGGACTATCTCACATTTCTAAAAATGAATGAGGCATGGATCTTGGAGGAATTCAACACCTGTGACAACCACGTGTAATTGAATTTCCTCACGCCAGCCCACACATATCCGCCACCAACCAGAACAAAGAATGGTCCTTGTCGTAAAAGGCCTTTTCTGTCAGGTGAATGCCTAATTTTTGGGGCCTCTACTCCAGTGGCCTACAGTAAAATTTGTATTCAGTGACCGCCTAATTTACCTCCAGCCACATCATCACAAGTTCTTTTCTGTCAGGTGAATGCCTAATTTTTGGGGCCTGTACTGGCCTACAGTAAAAGTGTTATCCACTGACCGTGTAATTTAACTCCAGCCACATCATCACAAGTTCTTTTCTGTCAGGTGAATGCCTCATTTTTGGGGCCTGTACTGGCCTACAATAAAATTGTTAATTAGTGACCGCCTAATGTACCTCCAGCCACATAATCACTTGTTCTTTTCTGTCAGATGAATACCAAATTTTTGGGGCCTGTACTCAACTGGCCTACAGTAAAATTGTTATCCACTTACCGCATAATATAGCTCCAGCCACATAATCACTTGTTCTTTTCTGTCCGGTGAATGCCTAATGTTTAGGGCCTGTACTCCACTGGCCTGCAGTAAAATTGTTATCCACTTACCGCCTAATATATCTCCAACCACATAATCACTTGTTCTTTTCTGTCCAGAG
This sequence comes from Bufo gargarizans, assembly GCF_014858855.1. Lineage (NCBI taxonomy): Eukaryota > Metazoa > Chordata > Amphibia > Anura > Bufonidae > Bufo > Bufo gargarizans. Next base: position 546,836,710 of record NC_058081.1, read on the forward strand.
AATGCCTAACGTTTGCGGCCTCTACTCCACTGGCCTGCAGTAAAATTGTTATTTAGTGACCGCCTAATGTACCTCCAGCCCAGCAGGGGCGGACATACCACCTGTGCAGCTGGTTCAGCTGCACAGGGGCCCAGCAAGGGAGGGGGCCCATCCCAGTGCCAGCAGAAGCTTTTTTTTTTTCTATCTTATCATATTTTTTTATTCCCTACCTCTGCCAACAGGGTAACCTGGGCACCTTGGTGTGGAGGTCTGGAGGGGGCAGAGTTTTTTTTTGGGGGGGCTAATTAGCACTTACTGCGAATCTGCTGCCGGTTTGTGTCTACACTACATAGCTGAAGGACATCATAGTCATGTGATCTTTTCAGCAGTGGAAGTGGAGGTAGGACCTGTGATGAGGTCACCGTCATGTGACCAATGCGGAAGGAGGCAGCTCAGCGGTGAGGACCTGTGATTCCATGGAATGAATGTAAGTGTCAGAGAATTGCTGGGAGATGTGGTTCTCTCCATTATACCTCCTCTCTGCTTAGTTGGAGGGAAATATGTTATTTAACTGGGACTGTATGTTAGAGGGGCTGAAGGGAGGGAAGGGGTTTCAGTTACATAGGACTGTATGTTATAGAAGACTATATAAGAAAGATATGTTTTTTTACATGGGACTGTATGTTATAGAACATTGGAGGGTAAGGAGTGATGTTATTTACAGTTGCAAGAAAAAGTATGTGAACCCTTTGGAATTATATGGATTTCTGCACAAATTGGTCATAAAATGTGATCTGATCTTCATCTAAGTCACAACAATAGACAATCACAGTCTGCTTAAACTAATAACACACAAAGAATTAAATGTTACCATGTTTTTATTGATCACATCATGTAAACATTCACAGTGCAGGTGGAAAAAGTATGTGAACCCTTGGATTTAATAACTTGTTGAACCTCCTTTCGCAGCAATAACTTCAACCAAACGTTTCCTGTAGTTGCAGATGGTGGGAGCTGACTAGTGTTATTTACATGGGGGGGTAGCATGGTATAGAAGACTGGAGGGAGAGGACGGGTATTATAATTTATGGGGGTACTACAGAGATAATTATAGCTCTGGGGGCTATGGTAGGAGGTATTATAATTACAGGGGGCACTGCAGGGAACATTATAAATACTGTGGGCAGTGGTGGAGGGCATTACTCCTACTGAGGGCTCTATTGAAGTGCCTTATATAATTTAAGAGGTGCCCTATAGGGAGGCCTTATTAGTACTGAGGACACTGTAGGGAGCCTTAATACCACTGGGGATACTATTTGGGGGTGGCTTCCGCCTGGCAGTGAGCCCGGTGATGTCACTGGCACTAATGGACATGCTTTAGCGCTGTCTTAGCCTGTAAAATGGCTAGGGCAGCGCTAAAGCCATCCATTAGTGCCAGTCTGTGTTTGGCCCATGTTCATATATGCCTGCATTATTGAGGGGAAAAAAATTATTTGAATATATGCAAATGATCCTCTAGGAGCAATGGGGGCGTTACCATTACACCTAGAGGCTCTGCTGTCTCTGTAACTGCCGCTCCCTGTCTACTTTGACAGGACCTGGCAGTGAAAATGTCATCCCACCGGGCCATGTTAAAGTGCAGAGGGCGCGGAAGTTACAGAGAGAGCGGATTCTCTAGGTGTAATCATAACGCCCCCGTTTACATATAATAAACCATAATTTTTCTCAGCAATGCAGGCACATAAGAACATGGTACCAACATAGATGCCTTCAGCTGCCAAGCGCACATGTAACAGGTCAGTCCTTTAATTGTTCAAGTGTATGAGGGAGTCCTGAGGGATAGCTGAAGGCCTAGGGAGCATTTTACTATCAGCTATGGACTTTATTGGGGGGAGAAAGCTGGCACTAAAGTGCCTAGGGCAGCATCAAATCTAAATATGTACCTGGCTCCACAGCAGTAGCAGGATGTAGTGTCACACATCACACTGCTGGTCTGTGTATGAGGAGCGGTGCAGCCGGGAATCTGCTGTGCTCCTCCTCCTACACCGACTAGCAGAGCAGTGATGGTCAGTTCACAGTGTTCGCCAGTGAACACATGCGGGCTGCCATCTTTAGTAAGGTAGACTCACCCGTCCGGCGATGCACAGGTAAGCCCTTGCCTGTGTCGGGAGCCGGTCTGAAATCAAATGCAGTCACCGGGAGCAGGCAGTTCCGAGAACAGCCCGATGAAGGCCCCCGGTGGCTGTTCTCGGAACTGCCTGCTCCCAATGACTGCATTTTTTATTTCAGATCGGCTCCCGACACACGCAAGGGCTTACCTGTGCATCGCCGGAGGGGTGAGTCTACCTTACTAAAGGTGGCAGCCCGCATGTGTTCGCTGGCAAACTGACCATCACTGTAGCAGAGCAATGGGTGACACTACATCCTGCTACTGCTGTGGAGCGCCAGCGGCTGAACTGTGATCATGAGGAACTAGGTGAGTATATTTTTTTGACTTCCTGTGAAGGGGGCACATATCTGACCATTACTACTGTGAGGGGGCACATATCAGGACATAACTACAATGAACTGGCACAAAGGGGTAATAATTACTATTTGGGGGCATTAAGGGTACTGGGTGTGTATAGTTAAGCTTTGGGCAGAGTTGGAGGCGTGGCCTAGTATGAAAATAATTTATATACATATTCTCAAGATGTTTTTTATTTGCACATATGTTTATATTTGTATGTGTGGTGGGGGGGGGGGGGGGGGTGCCTAGGTACATCCTTTGCACAGGGGTCCTTTGCTGCCTGAGTCTGCCCCTGCTCCAGCCACATAATAAGTTGTTCTTTTCTGTCCGGTGAATGCCTAATGTTTAGGGCCTGTACTCCACCGGCCTGCAGTAAAATTGTTTTCCACTGACCGCCTAATGTACCTCCAGCCACATTATCACTTATTCTTTTCTGTCAAGTGAATGCCTAGTTTTTGGGGCCTGTACTCCCATCCCGTGGCCTGAAATAAAAATTTTCTAGGCTCCAGCAGGGCACATTTTTGAGAGTTTCCCTTTAAGACGCATAAAAATGGCCCCTGAATAAAATACATATTTTTTGTGGGAAATTTTATCATTGATCCCCCTCTGGTATATCACTGTCCATGTTGCGGGACTATTTTGTGCACTTATAGTAAGTATTTTGTGGCTGCAAATATAACCTGAAGGTTTTTCCGGTTCGCCTGCCATTAAAGTGAATGGGGCCCCCCGGTTTGTGTACATTTAATCGCGGACGCGCGGTTTGCGAAATTTCCCGGACGATTTTCGTCCATCACTACTTGGCACCCACCAGGAACTGACCCAAAAACATCATGAATGATACAGAAAACTCTGCGAACTGAAATGCCTAATTCAAGATCTTTAAGGGCTCGTTCATACGACCGTTGGTGTCCCGTTCCGGCATTGCGAACCGCATTTGCGGATCCGCAATACACGGGCACCGTTCCGTTTTCATTTCGCATCACGGAAGTGGACCCATTCATTTCAATGGGTCCGCAAATCCGGAGATGCGGAACGGAAGCACGGAATAGAACACTACAGAAGCACTACGGAGTGCTTTCTGGGGTTCCGTGCCTCCGCACTGCAAAAAGATATAACTTGCTCTATCTTTTTGCGGAACGGAGGGATCGCAGACCCATTCAAGTGAATGGGTCTGCGATCCCCATGCACCTGCCCCACGGAAGGTGCCCGTGCATTGCTGGCTGCAATTTCACAGCACGGGACACCAACGGTCGTGTGAACGAGGCCTAACACTGACCCGACGATTTTCCAAAATCATGGCCTCCACTTTACAGCACATTTCTTATAAAAAAAAATGCTTCGACAGGTCGCCCTGAACGGGGGTCATCTGCAATTGATTCCCCACCACATTTAATCTGCTTGGCCCAAAACTTTACTTGGTAGTAGGAAGGTGCAGCAATCATCCTTTCATGGATTTCTTTAGGCTTCTCTTAGGCCTCTTTCACACGGGCGTTGCGGAAAAATGTGCGGGTGCGTTGCGGAAACACCCGCGATTTTTCCGCGCGAGTGCAAAACATTGTAATGCGTTTTGCACTCGCGTGAGAAAAAACGCGCATGTTTGGTACCCAAACCCGAACTTCTTCACAGAAGTTCGGGCTTGGGATTGATGTTCTGAAGATTGTATTATTTTCCCTTATAACATGGTTATAAGGGAAAATAATAGCATTCTGAATACAGAATGCTTAGTATAATAGCGCTGGAAGGGTTAAAAAAATTAAAAAGTTAACTCACCTTATCCCCATGATCGTGTAGATCCCGGTCTGTTCTTTAGCTGTCTGCTGAATGACCTTTGGTGATGTCAGATCACATGCTCCAATCACATGGTCCATCACCATGGTGATGGAGCATGTGATCTGACGTCATCAACGGTCCTTTAGCCACAGCTAAAGAACAGACCGACCGGGAACTAGGCGATCATGGGGATAAGGTGAGTTAACTTTTTTTTATTTTTTTTAACCCTCCCAGCACTATTATACTCTGCATTCTGTAGTCAGAATGCTATTATTTTCCCTTATAACCATGTTATAAGGGAAAATAATACAGTGAATAGACTGTCACCTAGAACCCATGCGTGGAAATCGCACCGCATCCGCACTTGCTTGCGGATTCTTGCGATTTTCACGCAACCCCATTCATTTCTATGGGGCCTGCGTTACGTGAAAAACGCTGAATATAGAACATGCTGCGATTTTCACGCAACGCATAAGTGATGCGTGAAAATCACCGCTCATGTGAACAGCCCCATAGAAATGAATGGGTCAGGATTCAGTGCGGGTGCAATGCGTTCAACTCACGCATCGCACCCGCGCGGAAATCTCGCCCGTGTGAAAGGGGCCTTAGGTCCCTTTCACACGAGCGAGTTTTCCGCGCGGGTGCAATGCGTGACGTGAACGCATAGCACCCGCACTGAATCCTGACCCATTCATTTCAATGGGTCTGTGTAGATGAGCGTTGTTTTTCACGCATCAGTTCTGCGTTGCTTGAAAATCGCAGCATGTTCTATATTCTGCGTTTTTCACGCAGCCCTGGCCCCATAGAAGTGAATGGGGCTGCGTGAAAAACGCATTGCATCCGCAAGCAAGTGCGAGTGCGATGCGTTTTTTAACTGATGGTTGCTAGGAGATGTGGTTTGTAAACCTTCAGTTTTTTATCACGCGCGTGAAAAACGCATCAAAACGCATTGCACCCGCGCGGAAAAAAGAGAACAACTGAACGCAACCGCAGACAAAACTGAACTTGCTTGCAAAATAGTTTCACTGAACGCACCCTGAACGCATCCGGACCTAATCCGTCACGCTCGTGTGAAAGAGGCCTTAGTGTACTTTCACACTAGCGTTTTTCTTTTCCGGTGTTGAGTTCCGTCACAGGAGCTCAATACCGGAAATAAAAAGATCAGTTTTATCCTAATGCATTCTGAATGGAGAGCATTCCGTTCAGTATGCTTTAGAATGCATCAGTTGAGTCCCTGTTACATTTTTTGGCCGGAGAAAATACCGCAGCATGCTGCAGTTTTCTCTTCGGCCAAAAATCCTGAACACTTGCCGGAATGCCGGATCCGGCATTAAGTGTTCCAGCAAGTGTTAAGTGTTCTGGTTTTCTGGTCTGAGCATGCGCAGACCTTTAAAAATGCAAAATAAAATAAATACCAGATCAGTTTTTCCGGTTGACACCGGAGAGACGGATCCGGTATTTCAATGCATTTGTCAGTAGGATCTGCCTGCCAGTATCCTCTGCCACAAGCGTGAAAGTACCCTTATTCTTTTGTAAGGAATTAAATCACAGAACGAAGCTCCAAATCCCTTACTTTCTTTGTGGACACACACTGTGCTGCACCTGCCATCCTGGAAAGGGTCCGCATACGTGATGCGGGATGCACACGGTTGGTGACCCGTGTATTGCGGAACCGCAGCACGGGCACGGAGCCTTTATGTTCGTGGGCAAGAGGCCTAAGGCCTCTTTCACACGGGCAAGTTTTCCCCATTGGTGCAATGCGTGAGGTGAACGCATTGCACCCGCACTGAATCCGGACCCATTCACTTCTATGGGGCTGTGCACATGAGCGGTGATTTTCACCATCACTTGTGCGTTGCATGAAAATTGCAGCATGCTCTATATTGTGCGTTTTTCACACAACGCAGGCCCCATAGAAGTGAATGGGGCTGCGTGAAAATTGCAAGCATCTGCAAGCAAGTGCGGATGCGGTGCGATTTTTACGCATGGTTGCTAGGTGACGATCGGATGATTGGACGGAGCTTAGCCCCACCCACGCTAGTTGATACTAGTCGTGACGTCAGTGGGCCGGCGGTAAACAGTGAGAAGGCCGCGGCGCTACTGGAGCGCGGCTGCCTTCTCAAACAGCTCCCGGGTGTCGGACCCCCACCGATCAGATTGCCCTCTGGTGTTTAATCTGTATAGTAATGTGCACGTCCACCTACTGAGCTGGATTAACATATGATCAGTTCCATCTTTTAACTGCCTCCAGCCATATTTACTGCTAGAAGCTGTGACAGTAAGGGCTCATGCACACGAACGTATTTTCTTTCTGTGTACGTTCCGTTTTTTTGCAAACTGTATGCGGAAGCATTCACTTCAATGGGTCCACAAAAAAAAACGGAAGTTACTCTGTGTGCATTCTGTTTCCATAATTCCGTATTTCTGTTTCGCAATTTTTTTTTACATATCCTATTATTGTCCGCATTACGTACAAGGATAGTACTGTTCTATGAAGGGCCAACTGTTCCATTCCGCAAAATACAGAATGCACACGGATGTAATCCATATTTTTTGCGGATACGTTTTTTGCGGACCGCAAAATACATACGGTCGTGTGTATGACCCCAAGCTGAGCAACTAGAGCAATGAATATGGAGATCTCTGGATCCATGTGAGGTACAGGGCTGGTTCTAGCTTTGTTAGAAAGGTATTGCCATGTACTATATCATGTCTGATTTTCATTCTTTAAATCAGGCATGTCCAAACTGCGGCCCTCCAGCTGTTGCAAAACTACAACTCTCAGCATACCCTAATAGCTGTAAGCTATCCAGGCATGCTGGGAGTTGTAGTTTTGCAACAGCTGGAGGGCCGCAGTTTGGACATGCCTGCTTTAAATCATTCATAGCATAACCCCTTCAACCCCTTCAGGACCCTGCCATTTGTCACCTTAAGGACCAGGCCATTTCTTGCAAATCCAACATGTGTCACTTTATGTGGTGATAACTTTAAAACGCTTTTACTTATCCAGGCCATTCTGAGATTGTTTTCTCGTCACATATTGTACTTCATGACACTGGTAAATTTGAGTCACAATATTTCATTTTTATTTATTAAAAAAATACCAAATTAACCAAAAATTTTGAAAAATGTGCAAATTTCTCTACTTTTATAATAGATAGTAATACCTCCAAAAATAGTTATTACTTTACATTCCCCATATGTCTACTTCATGTTTAGATCATTTTGTGAATGCCATTTTATTTTTTGGGGATGTTAGAAGGCTTAGAAGTTTAGAAGCAAATCTATACATTTTTCAGAAAATTTCCAAAACCCACTTTTTAAGTTCAGATCTGAAGTCACTTTGTGAGGCATACAGAATAGAAAACACCCATAAATGACCCCATTTTAGAAACTACACCCCTCAAGGTATTCAAAACTGATTTTACAGACTTTGTTAACCCTTTAGGTGTTCCACAAGAATTAATGGAAAATGTAGATTACATTTCAGAATTTCACTTTTCTGGCAGATTTTCCATTTAAATCCATTTTTTTCCAGTAACAAAGCAAGGGTTAACAGCCAAACAAAACTCAATATCTATTACCCTGATTCTGTAGTTTACAGAAACACCCCATATGTGGTTGTAAACTGCTGTACAGGCACACAGCATTGCACAGAAGGAAAGGAACGCCATATGGTTTTTGGAAGGCAGATTTCACTGGGATCATTTTAAGCTGCCATGTCACATTTGAAGACCCCCTGATGCACTCCTAGAAAAGAAACTCCAAAAAAGTGACCCCATTTTGGAAACTACGGGATAAGGTGGCAGTTTGGCACCTTATGGCAGTTGTAGTATTTTTATAGAGCAGGTTGTTACGGACGCGACAATACCAAATATGGCTACTTTTTGAAAAAAATGCTTTTTTAGCCATAGTTTTTTCAATTTTTGGGGCGACTGTCTTATGTAGGGGCTAATTTGTTTTGGTATGAGATTATGGATTGATTGGTGTTATTCTAGGGTGCATAGGACTTTTTGATCGCTTGGTATTACACTTTTTGTCATGTAAGGTGACAAAAAACTGCTTTTTTGACACACTTTTAATTTATTTATTTTTACGGGGTTAGGTCATGTGATATTTTTATACAGCAGGTTCTTACAGAGATGGCAATACCCAATATGTCTACTTTTTTATTTAAAGTTTTACACAATAAAATCATTTTTAAAAGAAAAAAAAAAATCATTTTAGTGTCTCCATAGACTGAGAGCCATAGTTTTTTTTTATTTTCTGGGCGATTGTCTTAGGTAGGATATCATTTTTTTGCTGGATGAGATGAAGGTTTGATTGGCACTATTTTGGGGTGTATATGAATTTTTGATCGCTTGCTATTTACACTTTTTGTAATGTAAGGTGATAAAAAATTGCTTTTTTTTGGACAACTTTTATTTTTTTTACGTGGTTCACCTGAGGAGTTAGGTCCTGTGATATTTTTATACAGCAGGTTCTTTCGAACGCGGTGATACCTAATATGTATACTTTTTTTATTTGCTTAAGTTTTACACAATAACAGCATTTTTGAAACCCCAAAAATTATGTTTTAGTGTCTCCATATTCTGAGAGCCATATTTTTTTTATTTTTTGGGGCGGTTGTCTTAGGTAGGGGCTCATTTTTTGCAGGGTGAAGTGAAGGTTAGACTGGTACTATTTTGAGGGGAAATATGCCTTTTTGATTGCTTGGTTTTGCACCTATAGTGATGTAAGGTGAGAATTTTTTATTTTTTTTAGCAGTTTTTATTTTAGGGGTCATGTGATATTTTTATAGAATCGGCCGATATTTTTTTTGTAAAACTTTATTTTCGAATTTTTTTACACTTTCTTTTTTGTCCCACTCTGGGACTTCAAATTTTGGGGGTCTGACCCCCTTTACAATGCATCACAATACTGTAATACACTTACAGGCTGTCCCGGAAGGAAGCCACAGGGACCTGATGGAAGCATCGATCCCCGCACGGATATCGCATATGCCGCGGTCAGCGCTGACCGTGGCACATCAAGGGTTAATGCACCGACAGCGGTGATTTCACCAATACCAGAGCATGCAGCAGGGATCAGGCTATCAGTGACTGCCTGACCCCTGCCGCGGATCGGGCATGCGCGTCTCCTGCACCCGCCTGATCACACCGCTGGTCCATAAGTCACGGGTCCTCTACGGGTTTAGCACAATTGACTGACCAACACCACCCGAATGCAGCACAGGAGATAAGTAAAATGTCGGTAAAGACAGGCCACATAAGTATGAACTTAGTGGGGCGGTGTAGGTTGCTGTACAGTGGAGTAGGTACATTCTGGAAAGAGATTGCGGTGATGTGGCAAATGAGCTTTGATGGGAGGTATATGTCACCGAGGTTCCGGCCTCGGGGAAGTAAGAGCAGGTATTTTCAGGTGTCAGCGGCAGGTAATGCTGATTGACACTTTGCTATTTTAGTATGGCTGTAAAGCTGACCCGGGACGGCTCTTACTGGGAGTAGTCAAAGTGATGGGTGGGTGACTACTCCCTATGTTCCAGGCCGGGTATTGACTGGCCTATAAAAAACCCAGCCAGCAATGTCAGCTGTGAGTGATTACAATCGCTGATGTGGGAACTGAGCCATGTCTTGGGTGAAAAGCTGAGACCTGGAGGCAGAACCGCTGACAAGGTGACGTTTTTTGTTATGCACAAACTTTATACTTGGTGTGAACAAACACCAACCATGCAAAGAGTGTTTTTTGTTTGACCTTATGTGTGAATAAACACAGACATTTGAATTACGAATTTGTACTTTACCTCTGTACTGCACCCGCTTATCCTATCTGCCATAGCGAATCCCCACAGCTTATACAATTTGATGATGATGTGTCCTATGAAGGTTCATTTATTGAACACTTTTGCATAGCGGCAATGATTTCTTTTTTTCAGAATTTGAAATAAAAATACTATAATACAATAAACCCCATCCTTCCCATACTGTTAGAGGATGCTGTAGATGGTGAAGCCTTTTTAGTTGACAGGTTCTCTTTTAGAGGAAATTGATGAAAATGTGTGTTTATTTAAAGAGGACCTGTCCCCACACCTGACATGACTTTTTTTAATAGCTTCATGCATTTCCCGTGTAATAGAAATTCTGGAGCATTTATTCTTATGGCTTTATGTCCTGCCATTCCTTTATTATTTCTACTAGAAGTTATGAATGAATTGCCAGCAGTCTGCAGTAAGGGTACAACGGGATGGTGATACAATAGTCAACCCATGCCATGGACAGATGTAGGGGTGTTTCTGGAATTATTATTCAGTATAATTTTACTGAAAGAGTGGTTGAAGCTTGGAGCCAACTTCTCGCAGATGTGGTTGGGAAATCTACACAGTGAAAGTAAGTGAATTTAAACAGGCCTGAGATAAACACATCTATCTTAGAATAAAAAAATAATAATATAAGGGCAGACTAGATGGACCAGGTGGTCTTTCTCTGCCATCAGTCTTGTTTCTATGTAGAGAAAGTGGCCATTTCTTAACCCTATGCAACCCTATAATTTCTTCATTAGGTTTAATGGTCTCAATAGGATATCCTCTTAATATGGCCTGTTAGGAGGTCCCCATTCAGAACCTTCTCTGTTAGAGGAGAGAGCTGCTGAGCTCTGGTGGACCCAGACAAGCTATTAAATATTAAAGTGAATGTCCAGCTGGTAACACTATAAATATATGTCCAACCACCACCACCTCCACAGTTCACCCGAGGGTTTCAGCGGTCAGATGATACACTAGTCCCTCTAATGATTCAGAACACAGAACTCTAGTGATAAAAAGTTGTGTCTGTGATATGTCAGCAAATCTGTTCTCTCTCCTGATCAACTTCTTTAAAGGGTTTTTTCAGGGACTGGATAAGACATCAGTATCTAATCGGTGGGGTTCTGACACCTGGCTGTTTGAGAAGGCACCAGTGCTTTCAGTAGCACAGCGGCCTTCTATCAGTTTAGCCTGGGCCATGTGACGTCGCATTTATTGGTCACATCGTCTAGACGTAGCATTGAAGTGAATGGGGCTAATCTGCGATACCAAGCGTAGGTACAATTTACAGCACTGTGCTGGGTGAGCTGAGAGAAGGCTGCGGCGCTACTGCGAGCACCAGTGCCTTCTCAAACAGTGGTTCAACTGGGGTCCCGGGTGTCGGACTCCCACCAATCAGATACCGATGACCTATCCAGACGGTAGGTCATCAGTATAAAAGTTTTCGGCAAACCCGTTTAATGCATTCACCTCTCTGCCTAAGTACTCACTGTTGTTAGTATAGTGCATTGCTCAAGCTCTCTCAGATTATGATGGAAGTGAAGATTGCAGTTTGTTTTTGTTGAGAATTAGTGTCCAAGGCATTGATTTATAATATAATAGGACCATTAAAGGTACCACATATAGTAGCAAGGCTTTGTACATCCTGTACATTTCCTGTCAGCCAATCTCCGACTGCAGTCCCTGCTTATAAGACTGTCCCATGTAGCTAAAGTTATATTTATTGAATAGTTTTGTAGATTAGACATGGGTTACGCCCAATCTGCTTCCAAAGCAAAGTGTATTTTGAAACCACCTTAGAGAAAGAATTGTTATAATTACACATTAGTCATAGTAACTGTTAATTAATGTTACATAACATGTGAATAGTTTCAGCGCATACATAATTAGTGAACCCGCATATATATTGGCCATAGTCATCTGTTATGGTATGCCAGGCTCTATAAATGCTCCGCCGTTAAAAAATTATTTTTCCCTTATCAAGTAAACGTTTGTGATAATATTCTCTGTAATCTTTCTCTCATATGGCTTCACATGGCATGACTTGGTCAGTGATGTAAGGTTGGATGATACTCCAATTGATTATGTTGGCAATAGGAGATGGTTCCCAGACCAAATAATAATACAAATTCTGACTCCTGTGCTCCACTTTGCCATTAAGGTAATTGCTTTATTTCAAAGAGCGGTATCCAGTCAAAATAAACGTTTTTCGGCATATAGCCTGCTTCAGCATAACTGGAAGGGCATATAGAGATATCTTAGTAAATACATGATATTGGTCTTAAAAATAAAAATAAAAAATGTCAATACAACCCCATGTGTATAGAAGAACAAAAGAAAACAATTTAAATGTACACTTAGTTACACAGAACATATACGGTAAACATCCGGTTAGTCAGGACTCTGACAATATTGTTCTCCACAATTGCATCACAGGAAGTCCAGGGAAGGGGGTATATGGATGGTATGTTGATCCACATAGACGATGGGTCCGAGGTCGGCATCATAAATCACAGTGATGGGGAGGCTCAGGATGGGGGGGAAACAGATGTTAAGGATGGCAAATGATATGGGAAATCATGTGGTATGTACCAGTTTCCAGATTTATATACACAGAATATAGTTCACCTTCTATAATACACATGCATAGTACACAGTAAGCTATATAGTGGTACCGAAGCCCAATGCTGCAATGACTACATCGTATAGATAGGAAGTCGATGGCAATCTTACCTGGTTGAGCCGCATAGATAGAGGAGAGAAAAGCGTTAGATTGAAATACCCACAGTGGGTTGCAGTATGCTGCGGTACCCACATGCTCATACCAAAACTAGATGTGATTTGTAGACACCTAATTGATAAGAACTGTATATACATTAGGAATCATAACTATGTTCCTATTTTTATTCATTTTAGACCAGATATTGAATATCTCCCCCTGGCTGGAGCCGTATTCTCCATATCCTTTGGTATAAGTATCTACTATCTCTACACTTTCTGTGTTTTATTCTAACTCTCACGCTGCCCCAGTCTTTTCACTTCATTTACTGTCAGGTATTGTGCGCATGCGCCATGCTTAAATTGTTTTCTTTTGTTCTTCTATACACATGTTGTATTGCCATTTTTTATTTTTATTTTTAAGACCAATATCATGTATTTACTAAGATATCTCTATATGCCCTTCCAGTTATGCTGAAGAAGGCTATATGCCAAAAAACGTTTATTTTGACTGGATACCGCTCTTTGAAATAAAGCAATTACCTTAATGGCAAAGTAGAGCACAGGAGTCAGAATTTTTATGACTTGGTCAGTATTATGTGTAAGTATTTGTAAATCAGAACCAAGAAGGGAACTACAGAGGAAAAGTACAATGGGAAGGTTTTTACTACTGTGTTTTAGACCCACTGCTGGTTTTGGCTTACAAATTGTTAGATCTGGGAGGCTGTTCCGGCACGCAGTGCTTTTAGGCCGGTTTGAACCCAAATCTCTGCAGGTCCCCATTATATTAATTATGTAGTTTCTGGCAATGCCGGATCTAGAGAAACCCAGCAGGCTGTTCCCTGCCAAATCTCACTAATGCTAGTGTAAAACTAGCCTTATGCAAAATACTGACCAAAATCCTGCCATGTGAAATGAACCCAAAGGACTGACTGGATTTACCAGAAAGGGCAGCATGTTGCTTAGAAGCACTGGAGCTTGAATCTAAACAGGAGCAACTTCTAAATGGGGGTAGTTTTACTAAGCAAAATGTTTCAGGATAGTAAAGGGGATTTCTTGCCAGTAACATTTTTAAAAAAAGAAGGCCAGAATAGTTTAAGAAAGTGAAAGAAGTCATACTGTTCCCCTGTTACTCCTGTTTCAATGCTGGCCCTTACTTCCTGGTCCCTCTGGACATGTCAATATGAATGCCTGGTCAATCACTGGCTGACTCAGGTCATCTTTATGCCAGCAATTGGCTGAGCGGGCACATTTCCTGTAAAAAAAGAACCAGGATGTAGAGACCATGGGGTGACTGGGAATTGTTGGAATGGGAGTGACTTTAAAAAAAAAATGTTTTAGCCATTCTGAAACTATTTTTTACCGGTCAAACAATATCTTTACAGCAACTTGCTGTACAAAAATACAGTACATAGCATACTCCACATCTAAAAGGAGTCATAAAATGTGGGAACTTTATTAAAGATGTGGAATTGTTTGCTGCAATATATTCATGTGTATGATTGCTATGAGGTGGTATAAGTAAGAAAAACTGGCCCTAAATACATAGCATTGCATGGGGCCATGCTTCTGTGCAGCAAATTGTGCTATTTAAACAATGATTTTCTATGGGGACAAGTTTTTGCAAGTAGGTAAATGCAGCCCTCATTTCCACTGGCGATCAGGAATGTTTCGTTTGTTTCTGATAATTGTTGCACACATTGGTCTCTTTAAAAGGACCTTTACATGCAGATTACCCGCAAGTAAATTCTGGTGCAGATACAATGTTGTAGCAAAGAAAAAAAAAGGGGGTTGGTCAGCATATCCCAATGCTCAGGTGCACGTCGCCATTGCTGAAAGCGCAAAAACAAACAATGCAACAGCACTCTGTAAACACAAATAATAAATAAAAATAAAATCATGCCATAGAAAACGTACTCGTGCTAATGCTACATTTTAGATGTGAAATTTTTGGCAAATACATTTTGTACAAAATGATTTGTGCCTGTCCGCCAACAACAAGGTGATCTCTTTAGGAGAGGAACCTATACTAAATACTAATTCAGTGTGGTCTCAGCATGCCTGTCAAACCTGCAATCCTTGGCATGGCACCAGATGAGGTAGCATTTAGTGTAGGTTCCTGTCCTAAACAGATCGCCTTGTCGTTGGCAGACAGGCACAATTTTTTTTGTACAACATGTACTTGCCAAGAATCTCACATTTACAACATAACATTAGCACTAGTACATTTGCTATAGTGACTATGGCACAATTGTATTTACTTTATTATTTGTGTTTGCAAAGTGCTGTTGCTTTATCTTTGCCTGTAAAGTTGTTCCCTAGAGGGAAAATGTTGTGGAAATGGTCACTTGCAATTTATTTTCTCACAGGAAGAAAGTTACCTAGCAATCATGTGTTTAGGTTGAGGCTACAACCAGACTTTTTGCAGCACTTTTAATCGAGTGATAACTGCAGTACACAAGTCATTTTACTGCTTCAGACTACAACTGTAGCTCAAAGAGTCTAGGTGTCGCACCAGTGACTGAAAGTAATCTTGTAATTCCAGCCTCAAACTAGCATTGTGTCATACCTCTTTAATCTCTGTATTGTAAGTAGGGAGGAGCATATTATAAAAAAATTAGGTGAGTCACACTAGTTTACTATTATTTTCTTAGACTTTTTAAACTGCAAATTACAAAATGTTTTTGGAGCCAAAACCAGAAGTGGGTTAAAAAATAGAGCATTTGTATCTTCCCTTTATATTTACTCTCCCTTTATGATAAACAATTAGGTTTGGCTTCAAAAACTGTATCAGGAAGTCTGAATGTGGAAACCCACAGTAACGCTGGCAGTCCATGCCCGCCACTTTTTCCCTGTTCCCGACTCTGTTCTGTGCCTGCCTCAGCAGTCTGTGGCAGCTGGCCTCCTGTTGCGTCTTCCTGGAGCACACTGCTGATGAAGCACTGATATTGTTCTTCCTACTTGCTCCAGGTCTTTGTTCTCTTCTTGCCTGCAGTATCTTTGCCTTAGGGTGTGGGCGCTCTTCCCTGCTCTTACAGGGTTAGCACACACCCTAATCTTTCCCAGCCTATAGCTGTGGGTATTTAAGGCACATTTTCCTGTAATAAGGTACCTGAGCAATAAGTTATCTAGCTTGTAAGTTCCTGCAACAGGGTGCTATAAATTTGTTTTCCGGTACCTGTGTTTACTGGATTTCACCCTCTGCTGTCTGCCATGACCTTTGGACTGTTTATTGGATTCTACATATGCTCCCCGACCTGACCTTGGCTTGTCCACTCACTATGGTTTTTCTGATACTTTGGTGTCATGCCTTGGTGTCTCTTGTGGTTAAACTGTCATTAAGCATAGACTACTCCAAGGGGTACTGCAATGAACTGGTAGTTCCTCTGCAGCGGAGACCTGATACCTGTACAGGGGTAAAAGTGTGAAGACCAGGTGACTACTTGGAAAATTCAAGTCCGGCTAAGAGCATTTTCACATGGTAAGTATTTGGTCAGTATTTTTATTCAGTATGTGCAAATCAAAACCAGGAGTGGGTCCAAAACACAGAAATGGTACAAAGGAAACAAATTAAACTGTTTCTCTGTAGGTTATACTCCTAGAAAATACTAACCAATTAATTGTGAAAGTGGCCTTATGCTGGAATCAAGCAAATAAATGTGTTCATCATTTGTTGGGACGTCTTCAAATCTTCAAAAATTGTCTGGAAAACAATAAATTGATATATTTGCGGGAAAAAAGGAATTTTACCTTCAGTAGCAGTCATTCCACACCCACCCTACACCCATATTCACTTGCCTTGGAACATAGTTGTTCTTCTTAGGCATAGGAGACCCTCATTTTTTCTGTCCACTTATAGACACTATAACATTTGCGGACATAGGAAAAAGTGAAACGAATACCTGGAATGTGCAGCTTGCAGCAGCAATTGTGTCATCTAATATCTGACCTCCATTATATAATGATTGTGACACAAATAATATCCACTTACACATCATGGCAGCTAACAAACCATAAATAGATTATATTCAGGCCCAGAACATTATATCACAGTTACCACACCCAATGGTACTGATTTACAGATACTAAGATGTAGACCGTGCAAACGTACACTAGACAGTCTAAATATCTTCTAGATTTATCACAGTGGCTGATGGTGGATGATAAATGTGATGCACCTGAAGTCTAAGTTTATACCACCTATTAATTAGCTTTCTAATTCCCACATGGAATCAAGGTCATGCGAGTGACCTGTGTAGTTCAGAGAAAGAGGCGGTGGTCGCACAGAGCCACCAGCACAACAGAGGAGGGAGCAGGGTGCAAAAGCGGAGCAACCATCCCCTAGACACTACGCCTGCTACTGCCCACCGTGGCAAGGGACCGAGCATACCAAAGCCAGCTCTAAGGAGTTCCCTGGCGTGGCAGTTCTTCAGACAATGTGCTGACGACAAGACATGAGTGGTTTGCACGCTGTGCAATCAGAGCCTGAAGCGAGGCATTAACGTTCTGAACATGAGCACAACCTGCATGACCAGGCATCTAGCTGCAGTGGAGTAGACACCTCAAAAACCAAGAAAGGTCTCTGGCCTCTCCTGCTTCCTCTTCTGCTGCAGTCTCGGCCTCTTCATCCACCTCTGGAGTGACAGTGCCACCTGCCATCCCGCAAAAAGAGGATCTGCCAGCAACACAACCACCTGGGTCACCAAGCATCTCCACAATGTCCCACAGAAGCGTTCAGCTCTCCATCTCCCAAACACTGGAGCGGAAGAGGAAGTACCCCCCTACTTACCAGCGATCCCTGGCCCTGAATGCCAGCATTTCAAAATTACTGTCCTTTGAAATGCTGTCATTCCGTCTGGTAGAGATGGAGAGTTTTAAAAGCCTTATGGCGGTGGCGGTCCCACAGTATGTCGTGCCCAGCCGCCACTACTTTTCCAGGCGAGCCATCTCTTCCCTGCACAACCAAGTGGGGGACAAAATCAGGTGTTCTACTTGCTCCAGGTCTTTGTTCTCTTCTTGCCTGCAGTATCTTTGCCTTAGGGTGTGGGCGCTCTTCCCTGCTCTTACAGGGTTAGCACACACCCTAATCTTTCCCAGCCTATAGCTGTGGGTATTTAAGGCACATTTTCCTGTAATAAGGTACCTGAGCAATAAGTTATCTAGCTTGTAAGTTCCTGCAACAGGGTGCTATAAATTTGTTTTCCGGTACCTGTGTTTACTGGATTTCACCCTCTGCTGTCTGCCATGACCTTTGGACTGTTTATTGGATTCTACATATGCTCCCCGACCTGACCTTGGCTTGTCCACTCACTATGGTTTTTCTGATACTTTGGTGTCATGCCTTGGTGTCTCTTGTGGTTAAACTGTCATTAAGCATAGACTACTCCAAGGGGTACTGCAATGAACTGGTAGTTCCTCTGCAGCGGAGACCTGATACCTGTACAGGGGTAAAAGTGTGAAGACCAGGTGACTACTTGGAAAATTCAAGTCCGGCTAAGAGCATTTTCACATGGTAAGTATTTGGTCAGTATTTTTATTCAGTATGTGCAAATCAAAACCAGGAGTGGGTCCAAAACACAGAAATGGTACAAAGGAAACAAATTAAACTGTTTCTCTGTAGGTTATACTCCTAGAAAATACTAACCAATTAATTGTGAAAGTGGCCTTATGCTGGAATCAAGCAAATAAATGTGTTCATCATTTGTTGGGACGTCTTCAAATCTTCAAAAATTGTCTGGAAAACAATAAATTGATATATTTGCGGGAAAAAAGGAATTTTACCTTCAGTAGCAGTCATTCCACACCCACCCTACACCCATATTCACTTGCCTTGGAACATAGTTGTTCTTCTTAGGCATAGGAGACCCTCATTTTTTCTGTCCACTTATAGACACTATAACATTTGCGGACATAGGAAAAAGTGAAACGAATACCTGGAATGTGCAGCTTGCAGCAGCAATTGTGTCATCTAATATCTGACCTCCATTATATAATGATTGTGACACAAATAATATCCACTTACACATCATGGCAGCTAACAAACCATAAATAGATTATATTCAGGCCCAGAACATTATATCACAGTTACCACACCCAATGGTACTGATTTACAGATACTAAGATGTAGACCGTGCAAACGTACACTAGACAGTCTAAATATCTTCTAGATTTATCACAGTGGCTGATGGTGGATGATAAATGTGATGCACCTGAAGTCTAAGTTTATACCACCTATTAATTAGCTTTCTAATTCCCACATGGAATCAAGGTCATGCGAGTGACCTGTGTAGTTCAGAGAAAGAGGCGGTGGTCGCACAGAGCCACCAGCACAACAGAGGAGGGAGCAGGGTGCAAAAGCGGAGCAACCATCCCCTAGACACTACGCCTGCTACTGCCCACCGTGGCAAGGGACCGAGCATACCAAAGCCAGCTCTAAGGAGTTCCCTGGCGTGGCAGTTCTTCAGACAATGTGCTGACGACAAGACACGAGTGGTTTGCACGCTGTGCAATCAGAGCCTGAAGCGAGGCATTAACGTTCTGAACATGAGCACAACCTGCATGACCAGGCATCTAGCTGCAGTGGAGTAGACACCTCAAAAACCAAGAAAGGTCTCTGGCCTCTCCTGCTTCCTCTTCTGCTGCAGTCTCGGCCTCTTCATCCACCTCTGGAGTGACAGTGCCACCTGCCATCCCGCAAAAAGAGGATCTGCCAGCAACACCACCACCTGGGTCACCAAGCATCTCCACAATGTCCCACAGAAGCGTTCAGCTCTCCATCTCCCAAACACTGGAGCGGAAGAGGAAGTACCCCCCTACTTACCAGCGATCCCTGGCCCTGAATGCCAGCATTTCAAAATTACTGTCCTTTGAAATGCTGTCATTCCGTCTGGTAGAGATGGAGAGTTTTAAAAGCCTTATGGCGGTGGCGGTCCCACAGTATGTCGTGCCCAGCCGCCACTACTTTTCCAGGCGAGCCATCTCTTCCCTGCACAACCAAGTGGGGGACAAAATCAGGTGTGCACTGCGCAATGCCATGTGTGGCAAGGTCCACCTAACTACGGATACGTGGACCAGTAAGCACGGTCAGGGACGTTATATCTTCATAACAGCACACTGGGTAAATGCAGTGGCAGCTAGGCCTGAGGCGGATATCAGTTTGGCGCATGTCCTTTCACCACCGAGGATTGCAGGGTGCTTCAGTTTGCCTCCTGTTGCTTCCTCCTCATACTCTACTTCCTCATCCTCTACCGACTCCTCATCCAGTCAGCTTAACACGAAATGACAGCAGGCAGTTTTAAAACTTATCTGTTTGGAGGACAAACCCCACACAGTGCAGGAGCTGTGGACGGGCCTTGAGCAACAGACTGATGAGTGGTTGGTGCCAGTAAGCCTCAAGCCCGGCCTGGTGGTGTGCGATAATGGGCAAAATCTTGTAGCAGCTCTGGGACTAGCCGGTTTGACGGACACCCCCTGCCTGGCGCATGTGCTGAATTTGGTGGTGCAGAGGTTCCTTAAAAATTACCTCGATATGTCAGAGCTGCTGTAGAAAGTGTGTGCTGTCTGTGCGCGCTTTTGGCTTTCTCACCCTGCTGCTGCTGCAGCGTAAATTCAGCCTTCCCACTCACCGCCTCATATGCGACGTTCCCACAAGGTGGAACTCCACCTTGCACATGCTGGCCAGACTGTGCGAGCAGCAGCAGGCGATAGTGGAGTTTCAGCTGCAGCACGCACGGGTGAGTTGCTCTGCGGAACAGCACCCCTTCACCACCAATGACTGGGCCTCCATGCGAGATCTATGTTCCTTGTTGCGCTGTTTCGAGTACTCCACCAGCATGGCCAGTGCCGATAACGCCGTTCTCAGCGTTACTATCCCACTTCTATGCCTCCTTAAAAAAACGCTCATGACAATGATGGAAGAGGATGTGGCGCAGGAGGAGGAGGAAGAGGGATCATTTCGTAGGGTTTCAGGCCAGTCATTCACAAGTGGCTCTGAGGGCCAGGTATACAATTGTCCAGCTAGGGCACAGTTCTGGAGGATGACGAGGTGGAGGATGAAGAGATGGAGGAGGAGGAACCGTGTTCACAGCAGGGTGGCACCCAAACCAGCTCATGGCTATCACTGGTGCGTGGCTGGGGGGGATACAGAGGACACAGACGATACACTTCCCAGAGAGGACAGCTTTTCGTTGCCTCTGGGCAGCAGAGGAAGAGGCAGAGGAGGAAGAAAAGGTTGCGAACGCAGCTGGGGCACCACCAGCACCTCAGAAGGCAGGGTTAGCATTGCCGAAATGTGGAAAAGCCTTGTCAGCACGCCACAACAACCAGCACCACTAGCTGATATGAAACGTCTTAGCAGGAAGCAGCATTTCAGCAACATGGTGGAGCAGTATGTGTGCACACGCCTACACTCACTGAATGACGGGTCTGCCCCCTTCAACTTCTGGGTCTCCAAATTTTTGCACATGAACTGAGCTTGCCCTTTACGCCTTGAATGTGCGGGCCTGCCCTGCAGCCAGTGTATTATCTGAACGTGTGCTTAGCATGGCAGGGGGCGTTATCACAGACAAGTGCAGCCGCCTGTCCACAGCCAATATGGACAAGCTCACGTTCATTAAAATTAACCAGGCACAGATCCCACAGGACTTGTCCGTACCTTGTGCAGAATAGACATGTATACCGGCCTTAACCAGCCATTGTTATATTATTATATAATTGTTATATTATTATATAATTGCTATATAATTGTTATATTATTATATAATTTCTCATTGTTGTATTTTGGATATTTCCCACTCTTTTGGCGTGTACCCTAATAAAAAAATTATAATAATAAAAAAATTTAAACCAAAAAACAGTGTTGGCTACCTCGTCCGCTTCCACCTACACCGTATATCACACCCAAAAATTGGTAAATTTCACCCAAATATGTAATAGACAAATTAATGACATTTTTTTACCTGTCTACTAGGTATAGCAGTGGTATATCACACCTAAAAATTGGTGAATTTCACCAGAAAATGTAACAGACAAGTTAGTGAAATGACATAAAATAAAATACGTACAAATTAAAAAAGATAAAGTTGATTTATGAGGTAGAGGTCCATATGGAGTAGGAGTTTAAGAAGGCTGTGGACGTAGCGTCAAGTTGTTACAGTTTACAGTTTAGCATTAACTGTTTAATTGATGCACTTACATTCAATGCTTCAACTGTAACAACTTGTCCCACATTTGCGCTTCAATAATTTGTCAAACTTTTCTGCTCGATCATATTTAATTTCATACAATTAACTTCCCTTGGATGTGGTCTCCCTTTCTCACGCTCCCTCTCTGGACTGGAACCCTGATTCGCCGCTAACCATGAGCAACATGGTAGGCGCAGAAAAGAACATCGAAAGTTGGTAGAGCAGATATCCAATTGGATCGTGGACATCACAAGGACGTGCGACATGGTGGAGCAGTATGTGTGCACATGCATACACGTACTGACTGATGGGTCTGCCCCCTTCAACTTCTGGGTCTCCAAATTGGTCACATGGCCTGAGCTTGCCCTTTACGCCTTGGAGGTGCTGGCCTGCCCTGCAGCCAGTGTATTGTCTGAACGTTTGTTTAGCACGGCTGGAGGTTATATCACAGGTTATATTTCCCAATGTTTTGGGGCGTACCCTAATTTTTAAATATAAAATTAAAACAAAAAACCAGTGTAGGCTACCTCCTCCTCCTCCACCGCCGCTTCCACCTACACCGCCATATCCACTGCCTTCTCAACCTCCTACTCCATATGGACCTCATCCTCCTAGATCAAGATTATTATTTTTACGTATTTTATTTTAAGCAATTTCCCTATCCACATTTGTTTGCAGAGCACTTGCCATACTCTTAACCACATTTTGCTGGCATTTGCAGCCCTCTAGCCCTTTCCAAGACCTTTTTAGAGCCATTTAAGTGCTCAAAAGTTTGGGTCCCCATTGACTTCAATGGGGTTCGGGGTCAAGTTCAGGTCACGTTCGGGTCCCCAACTCAAACTTTTTTGTGAAGTTCGGCTGAACCTTTCGAACTTGAACATCCAGGTGTCCGCTGAACTCTACTGTTGACCTTTATTATTAATTGGGATTAATCCTTGTGTGTGGAGGGCCTTTTCTCCATATTCTTGCACTCTCTTAGTATATGTATTTTATTATTCATTTAAATGTGTATGTCCATGTTTTGGATTATGTAATAAAGATTTTGCTTACTATTTTTTTGTGTGGCGTTCTAATGTTTATATAGGGGTTAATCGCAAGGTAGTAGTCACATTTATTGGGAAACCCCAGTCCGTCTGCTTTCTTGTGTTTAGTCAATATTTTACGTGTAATTTTAGGTCGCTTGTGCATCCAAATGAACCTGTTTAACAAGCTGTTGATACGATTAAAAAAGGTCCGCGGTATCAAAATAGGAACTGTTCAGAATTTATATAATATCTTGGGAAGTGTTAACATCTGGAAGGTCGCGATGCGGCCCACCCAAGATATTTCATGTTTGCTATATTGGACTAGATCTTTTTCCACCTCATCAAATAATGAAAGGTAATTAGTGCGGTACAGTTGTTTAGTCGTCTTGGTGACCTTTGTGCCCAGATATTGTCAGTTTGCCAATCTGGGTTGAACCTGAATTGTAGTTTTAACAAGGAAGAGGCCTTTACATTGATGAGGAGAGCTTGAGATTTCTGTTCATTGACTTTGTAGTAGGAGTATTCTCCGAATTGGCGGATAATCTCCATTACTGTTGGTAGTGATTGATCTGGGGAGCTAAGGGTCAATATGACATCATCCACGTACAGTGAGAGTTTGAGTTCTTCCACCTATATCTATCCCTTTTATTTGGTCAGAGAGGCGAATAGCTTGTGCTAGGGGGTTCGATGGACATAATAAATATAAGAGGGGAAAGAGGACAGCCCTGCCGGGTACCATTGGTTGTTGTAAATGCGGAGGATAGAGTATTATTAACGTATACCTGTGCCGAGGGGTTGCTATATAAGGCTTTCACTGCCTTTTCAACGCCTTTTTGGCATCCAGGGTCACCAGAACCGCCTCGAGGTGCGACCGTTTAATGTAGTCTACAATATTCATGACTCTTCTAGTGTTGCCTATAATTTTTCTCCCCCTAATGAATCCTGATTGCTCACAATTAATAAAAGATGGTAGGATAGGAGGCTTCCCTTGTTTCAGGATGGTCACTATAACTGCAGAGAGCATCTCTGCTGGGAAGCTGCCCATTTTGAATCCCTTCTGAAGGGCTTCTCGTAGGTAGGGAAGGAGGGTGCTATGGAAGGATTTGTATTAACAATTTGATAGACCATAATGTCCAGGGGCATTCTGCATGAGAAGGGAGTCTATAACCTTTTGAAGTTTAGTTTCAGTGAGTGGAGTCCCCAATAGTTCGGCTTGTTCCGTGATATTGTCGGGAGATGGAGACTGTTTAGAAAGGAGTTAACATCTATCAAGGAGCATTGCCTGGGTTCCGAGGGTGGGTTCAGACTGTAGAGGGAGGAATAGTATTCCATGAAGCTATCTGCTATGCCTTGGGGGTCCATGATTTTAGAGCCCTCTGAGGGTCTCTTTATATATGGAATTCTGGATTTAGTTCTTTGGGATTTAACAAGTTGGTCCAGCAATCTACCAGCCTTGTTATTTTGCGAGTAATATCTAGCCTTGACTTTTTGTAAGTTCCGCTCATATGTATATAGAAGGCAATCCTTAAGTTGGAGTATAAGGGAGTGATTTATTTCTCCTCTCTAGGTCTTCAATATTGGACAACGGTTCAGAGATCTTTTTCTCTCTGGCTTTTTTATTTGCGTGTCCCAATTTTAATTAAAAATCTCTCTAATGAATGCATTATGGGCAGACCATAGAGAAACAATAGATGTCTAACCCCCGTAAAATGGAGAAGCCAAGCTTGAATAGAGGTGGGGGGTTAGACATCTATTGTCTGCCACATACAATGCTGTCTTGACACCTTTTTCTGGGAAGTCTTTATCACCTACTGACTCCAATTAGGATAATGGAATCAACACCTTTGACCCAATGCTGGGTATAATTACCAGATGTGGATTCAGTTACATATTTATTCCCAGAATTTTTGTACAATCACTCAGAATTGAGAAAGCGCGTTGGAAGAACGAGTGAAACGTTTTCAAGAAATCTACAGTACCTCCAGTTGCCTTGAATTATTCTTTACAGATATATCTATTAGCATTTCTTTGAGCAAAGTTCCAGATGCAAGCTGACTAGATGTCTGGAATTGAGCCAGATTAGGGACCACAGACAATAGGTTTGGAGAGTCAGGGGTTTCACTCACCACCTTAGGGGTGCCGGAGGACTTCTGGAGACGCGGCTGCTGCTTCTCAGGGCAGTTGGTGTTAGACAAAGATGGCGCCCCTGCCACATGGGAGAGCCAGCCGAGACACCGGCTTCCCGGTCTGCAGGGTGAGGATTAGGCTGCTTGGGAGGTCTGCGCTGCTTCCCCTCAGTTGGCGCAATGTTTTGTAGATCCATAGTTTAATCTTTCTTCCTGGTGGCTGGGGGAAGGTGAGAAATCCTCGGTGCAGGTTGCGGCAGAGAGACAGATCCCTGAGAGCCAGATAGGGACGCGGGAGATGACTGATCCGACTCCTCTCTTTGCCTCTCCCAGTCAAAATAGAAGTCCAATTTGCCCTGCTGTTGCCGGGTTGGCTATAGTAATGGTTCCGCCGCTGTCACTGTATTGATGAAGCCTATGGCTGGGTTTTCCTGTCGCTGGGTGCAGGAGCTCAGTGTTCAAGCGGCCATTAACTCCGGCTGCCGAACCACATCCCCCTGTTTCTAGATTTTTGACAGCGAAGAGCCTATTTTCTGGAGAGAGATCATGATCTGGCCAATTCTTATGAAAGGTAATTTTTTTGTAACACAAAGAATTCTTCTGACATCCACCACTGGTGGTCTTCCACTATAGTCTTCAAGGTCTGTAAGCATTTGTTTCAGATTGCACCATAGCCATATTTGCTCTTTAAGAATGTACCAAAAAGTTAATTTGACCACAGCTAATATTCTGCCATATTAATGATTAGTGATGTGAGACAATACGCTGGCTCACCTACAGGGGACCCTGAATCCAGATGTAAATGTTCCCCAGGCTTGATAAGCATCTTTTCCATTGTGCTCTGTGTCTGAGCAATATCCTTTTGGTTCCTGTCTGCATTGGTGTATTACCCTGATTATGACCTCCTGTCTACAGATTGCTCTGACCTTTTCTTGTTCCATTTCCAGCTGAACTCTGCAAGCCTTGATCCTTGCACTGTTCACTATATCTCATGTGAATTGGAAGCGCCTTCCTGTCTATGGGTCATCTGTTGCTAACAGAGACAACTCCAGTGGTAATGATCTCACTGTCCCTTAGATACAGTGGCCTAGTAGGTACACATTCCCAGTTGGCTGTTATGACATCATGAATTAACTCACAAGTATGGACAACTCTTTCCTAGTTTATATCAATAGATCCAAACTGCAAATGTTACATTTGAAATGAACTCTACACTTTTTGGGCTCATGCACACAGTCATGTAACTGATCCATGTTGTATATGGATCCTTAAAGGGGTTCTCCGGGAATTAAGAAAATGAAAATACTAAAATATTACTTTATTATAAATATATTCTCAAATACTTTTTATTAGTTGTAATGGCTTGTTTTGTCTGGGGAGCAATGATAAGCAGAAATAAAATGGTCGCCATCCTATTAGTACACACAAAACCTGTCCTAATCACACAGCAGGACAAGTTACTTCGCAACACTGAGCTAAAGAACCACCTCATCCTCCTTTTTATGCTGTGCTTGTCAGGGATTATGATCCTGAATACAGCTGATAAGATCTTCAGCTGAATCTCTGTAGAAATGGAGTTCATGAGGAGACATGTGACTGATGAGCAGCAGCACTTGTATACAGTGTCCATTACCACAGCCCCACATCACCACAGTCTGTCCACTCTGTACTTCATGTCTCCTCATGAACTCCATTCCCATAGAGTTTCAGCTGAAGATCATATTAAACTGTATTCAGGCTCATAATATCTGCCAAGTAGGAGAGGAGGATGAGGCAGCTCTTTACCTCAGTGTTGTGAAGTTACTTGTTTTGATTAGGACAGGTTTTATATGTACTAATAGGACAGCGGCCATTTTATTTTTCCTAATGATTGCTCTCTAGAAAAAAAAACGAGCCAGTATAACTAATTAAATGTATTTGGGAATATATTTATAATAAAGTAATATTAAAGTTTTTTCATTTTCTTATTTTCCCGAGAACCCCTTTAATGTGATACCCATAGCCTGCTAGAGGTTTATATAAAAACTCTCTGTGCCTTTGATTTAATACTGCACAAAGTGAGATTTTCTTAAAAACTGCTGCATGTAGCATTGATTGTCATATTACAGATATAAACTTCTTGAAGCATTGGTCATGTGAGCTCCATATGGCTACAGGCGCTGTCCATGGATCCGTAGGAATTCTATAATATTGACCTGGCAGAAAAGCTAGATGTGAACCAGCAGCAGAAAAGGGTCCCTATTCTGTTTCCTGCTATTAGACCATCTCTAGGAATTCTAAAATTTCTTTGGCAATTTTTTTTTTATTACACAGTTTAGTTTAGTTACTAAACCGTTAATAAAATTAAGATTGTTTTCAGGCCCACTTTTCCTAATAATGCATGTCTTAGAAATTTGAACAAATAAATTGTTTGTTGCTTCATTTGGTTTTGTGAACTTCAATTCTGTTCCTGTGAAAAATATCAAGTAGCAAGCCAAACGTTAAGCCTGCTCGCGGCACTGAGAGTAAAGCAGAATGCCACGTGAGCAGCTGACATCAATGGCATATGCTTAGCCCTTGTTAAATCTGTGCTGGAATCAGCTACTAGGACGTGATGTGTTTGCAGCATGAACTTCACATTTGAGGTTAAAAATAAGTACCGTAAAAAATATTTAAAAAATTTGTATTTTGATGTCCTTTAAGAGTCAACTTGTGGGTTTCTCATTTATTCCCATGTGTAACAAGGAAGTGTTTTACATTACGTATTATTATGCAATAAACAATACCTGTACGTATGATTCATAGCTACAGTGGTTTATATATGAACCACTCCTATGTTGTGTCATGACAGTATGATCAGTAGGTAGGTGTCTGGCATCTAGGGTCCCATCAAATCCAAGAACAAGGAGATCCTTGTTCTCAGTGGAGAGATGATCGCTCGTACAGATAGTAGTAGGTTTTTATTAATACCGTTAATTTCAATACCCAGCATCCACCATATCTGGGAATGCCGTTTCCTCTAACTCTGTGGGGGTTCCAGAGGCCACACTCCAGTAGATTACAGTTTTAACATATCATAATCCTTTTAGCTAGTACAAGGATTAGATAAAAAGGACACATTTAAAGAGGCTGTCCAGGGTTTGAAAAACATGGCTCATTTCTTCCATAAACAGCTCCACACCTTTCTGTGGGTTGTGTCGGGAATTGCATCTGCGTTAAAGCGAATAGACCAATCTGCAGTGCTACACCCAACCTGTGAACAGGTGTGTCGCACTGTTTTAGGAAGAAAGCAACCATGTTTTTCCAATCCTGGACAATCCCTTAAAATTTTCAGATTATGGTATAATATCTGCACCAAAGCTGCATTATTTAATG
The DNA here is from genome assembly GCF_014858855.1 of Bufo gargarizans. Lineage (NCBI taxonomy): Eukaryota > Metazoa > Chordata > Amphibia > Anura > Bufonidae > Bufo > Bufo gargarizans. The sequence continues at coordinate 546,865,173 of NC_058081.1, forward strand.
TCACCATCATATCCGTCTTCTATACTACAGTCTGTAGTTTTATTACAATGTGTACTCCGCAACATAAATATGCATAGGATAAGAATACACAATATTAGGCGTTGTGGGGATTTGCTATGGTAGGCAGCGTAAGTGGATGCAGTGCAGAGGCACAAAACAGTTCTTTACCCCTTCCCGACCAGCCCCGTAATAGTATGGCGCTGCGGGACGTGACTTTTCAACCAGCGTGTAGTATTACAGCTGCAGGTGATCGACTGTTCCCATTACCCGGACCCCTGCTGTATGCACCGGTATTGGTGAAAACACCAATGCCAGCGCATTAACCCTCATTATGCAGCGGCCAGCGCTGAGGGAGGGAGCTCCCTCCTCTTCCCCATCGAGTTCCCTCACTGCTGTGATGGGTACCCGATGGCAGGGAAGGCAGCCCGATGCCTTCCTTAGGCATCGCATCGTGGCTGCCTTCCATGTAAGGCTGTGAGATCCAGCCCCCTGGATCTCACAGGCAGGACGGCTGTAAGTGTATTACACTGGTAATACACTTACAGCCAATGTATTACAATACAGAAGTATTGTAAAGGGGATCAGACCCCCAAAAGTTGTTAAAAAGAGGTACAAAAGAACGTTTTTAGGGTACTTTTACACTAGCGTTTTTGTTTTCCAGTATTGAGTTCCGTCCGGCTCAATACCGGAAAAAACTGATCAGTTTTATCCTAATGCATTCTGAATGGAGAGCATTCCGTTCAGTATGCATCAGGATGCATCAGTTCAGTCTCTCTTACGTTTTTTTGGCCGGAGAAAATACTGCAGCATGCTGCAGTTTTCCCTCCGGCCAAAAATCCTGAACACTTGCCAGAATGCCAGATCCAGCATTAATTTTCATTGAAATGCATTAATGGCGGATCCGGCCCCAAACGTTCCTGGAAAACGGACATGGTCTTCCAGTCTGCGCATGCGCAGACCTTTTAAAATTGAGAAAAGAATAAACACATAATCCGTTTTTTTTCCGAATGACAACCTGAAAGACGGATCTGGTATTGCAATGAATTTGTGAGACGGATCCACATCCGGATCCGTCTCACAAATGCATCCGTTTGCGTCAGGCAGAGCCGGCAAAGGAACTGCCTGCCGGAATCCTCTGCCGCAAGTGTGAAAGAACCCTTAAAAAAATGTAAGTTTCAAGTAAAAAAAACGCGTCCTTTTCCCAAAATAAAGTTAAACAAAATTGTAAAAGATAGGGAAAAAAAGGAAAGTAGACATAATAGATATCGCCGCATCTGTATTGACTGGCTTTATAAAAATATCACATGGTCCACCCCGTCAGATGAACGCTGTAAAAAATTAAAAGTAAGAACTGTCAAAAAAGCCATTTTCATACCAAGTGATAAAGTCTTTTGTGCCCCAAAATGGTACCAATCAAACTATCATCTCATCCCCCCCAAAAAAAGCTCCTACTTAAGACAATCGCCCCCCCCCCCAAAAAAAATAGGGCTCTCAGAAAATTGCAACACAACAAGATTTTATTCTGTTCAAAAATGATTTAACTATTTAAACATTAACAAAATTAAATTTATAGACATATTAGGTATCGCCGCGTCCGTAACAACCTGATCTATAAAAATATCACATTATATGCCCCCTCAGGTAAATGCTGTAAAAAAACTAAACAAAAAAAAAAAAACCTTGCCTCACAAAAAGGGTAATACCAAGCGATCAAAAAGTCTTATGTACCCCAAAATGGTACCAATCAAACCGTCACCTCATCCTGTAAACAATGAGCCACCACAAAAGACAATAACTCAAAAAATAAAAACCAATAGCGCCCATAAACCAATCCATCAAAATCTGAGCTGCAAAAGCCATATGGTGCCCCTTGAGTGCTGCCATGTGACCCCACAGCAGTTTACCACCACATATAGGGTGTTGCCGTATTCATGAGAAAATGGGTAACAAATCATGGGGTGCTTTTTCTCCTGTTACCCCTTGTGAAAATGAAAAATTTGGGGCTAAAGTAACATTTTATTGGAAGAAATGAAAGTGCTCAGTACCCCCATAATATATTCTTTGAAGGGTGTAGTTTCTAAAATGATGTCACTTTTTGAGGGTTTCCACTGTAGGGGTACGTCAGGGTCTCTTCAAATACAAAATGGTGCCCAAAAACCATTCTAGCAAAATCTGCCTCCAAAATCCATATAGCACTCCTTTCCTTCTGACCACTGCCACGTGCCCATAGAGAAGTTTACCACCGCATATGGGGTATTTCTGTAAACTGCAGAACCAGAGTAATGCATATTGAGGTTTAGTTTGCTGTTTACCCTTGCTGTGTTGCAAGAAAAAATTGATTAACATGAAAAATCTGCATAAAAAATGAAATTTTGCCTCCATTTTCCTTGAATTCTTGTGGAACACCTAAAGGGTTAACAAAGTTTGTAACATCAGTTTTGAATAAGGGGTGTAGTTTTTAAAATGGGGTCATTTATGGGTGGTTCCATTATGTAAGCCCCTCAAAATCACTTTATAACTGAATTGGTGCTTAAAAAAATGGTTTTGGAAATTTTGTAGAAAATTTTAAAAATGGCTTCTAGACCTCTAAGCCTTCTAACGTCCTAAAAAAATTAAAAGACATTTACAAAATGATGCCAACATAAAGCAGACATATGGGGAATGATGACTGCTAACTATTTTATGAGGTATTACTATCTGTCTTAAAAGTAGAGAAATTGAAATTTAGAAAATTGTGAATTTTTCAAAATGTTTGGTAAATTTGGAAAAATATATAAATAAATACATTTATAAATAAAGGAAAAATATATTGACTCAAATTTAGCACTGTTGTGAAATACAATGTGCCACGAGAAAACAATCTCAGAATGGCCTGGATAAGTAAAAGTGTTCCAAAGTTATTGCCACATAAAGTGACACATGTCGGATTTGCAAAATATGGCCTGGGCAGGAAGGTGAAACTTACCCGGGGTAGAAAGGGTTAAACACAAGTTCAGTGTTTATTCACACACGGCAGGTTAACAAAAACAAAAGTCACCTTAGGTTGTAAGTCCTGGTGCTCCATTTCACACTGTGCCTCAGGTACCACTTAAAGGGTTTCTGTCATCAGAAAAATCGTCATGACATTAGAGGAGAACTAGGACGTCAATCAACTGGACATGGCCGTGCCAAAGGGTGAGTAGACGGAGCCTCTAGGTGGTGAAGCAACGCCCCAGTAGCACCTGGAGGCTCATTAGCATATTATAAAAGTCTTTATTTTGAGGGAACGGCACCAGGCAGTGAGTTACAAATCATACAGTTATGTTCTGCTGACATTAGCACATCACTAATGTCAGCCAGATACATAACGATTTTTCTGATGACAGAAACCCTTTATGAAGGTCTAATCCTGGTTTTTAATTCACACCGTGCTGCCGGTACCACGGAAGAGATGTTCGCCGACCTGTCCTCCCAGACAGGCCGTAAGCCAATGTCCAGCCACAGGCCTCACACCACAACCCCTACTGCCGTCCAGCTGGCCTTTTAAGACAGTCAGCTGTCAGCAAAGCCTGGACCGGCATATGAGATCCGGTACGGTGCTTGACCTCACCAGGGTGTCAATCAGTCAAGCAGCACACGCTGGGAGGAAAATAACTTCCTCTCCACACCAGACCTTTTACTATGTCACATACTCCCCCAGGGGCATAGATAGAACTGACTGGGCCCCACAGCAATTTTTTTTACAGGGCCCCCCTCACTTACTTAAAATAAAACTTTTGAAAAATACTATTTGTCTTGGTATCGCTATTTTCTGACAGCTAAAAGTTTTTATTTATATTTCTGCATAAAGAGCAGAAGCTTTTTTTTCTGGTCGATGAACTGTAGTTTTATTGGTCCAGTTTTTGATCACTAATATAAAAAAAAATTGGGGTAACTAAAAAAATGTTGAATCGTGTTTTGATTGTTTTCAGTCACTGCGTACAACGTGCATGAAAATTATTTATATTTTTTAATGGCGAAGACACTTTTGTACATGGCAATGCTTTTTTTTGTTTATTTATCTTTATTTAAAACATTGGGAAATTAGGGTGTTTGGAATTTTCATCCCAACCTCTACCCACTCTTTCCTCTGCCAGCCTCCTGTGCATTAGCATGCAGTACATGGCAGCCTCGCCTCTCTGCCTCCACTGCTCCGCCATGTACTAGTGCTTATTATGGCACACATACGCACGCACCCAATGCCACCCCAGGACCGTCCTGGCATCACATATAAGTATATGTAACTTAAGAGTGCCATAATAAGCACTAGCAGATGGCGGAACAGCGAGCAGAGAGGGGAGGCTGCCATGTACCGCATGCTATAGTACAGGAGGCTGGCAAAGAAAGGATTGGGCAGAGGTTGTGATCTAGCTACCTGGCAGCTGCCTGCTGAAGGCCTCAGCATGCAGCTGTCAGGTGGCCATCCCAGCCTCTACTAGCCTCCTATACTATAACAGATGCATGCCTTTTATTATATAGGCATAGGTGTGCACCCTAAAGCACAAACACACACACCACACACACGTGTGTATATGTGTGTATATATATATATATATATATATATATATAGCCTTTATGCCATTAGCCCTCATTATCATCCCTTATGCCTCATTAGCCTCCTATATGCCTCTCATTAGCCCCCAATATGCCTCTTATTAGCCCCCAATATGCCTCTTATTGGCCCCATTATGCCTCATTAGCACCCTATATGCCTCTCATTAGCCCCCATTATGCCTCTCATTAGCCCCCATTATGCCTCTCATTAGCCCCCATTATGCCCCCAGCAGCCAAATTTTTTATAAAATAAAAAACACTTAGCTTTCTGCTCCTGGACGCTGCTTTGCTGTGCGCCCTGAACTGGCGCGCACAGCGTGACGTCACAAAGCGCCTCACGCTGTGCGCAGCCCTTCACAGCCGACAGCCGAGGACCAGGAAGCGGTAAGTACAAAGCTTTCACCGCTTCCTGCTCCTCCTGTACTAATGAGAGCTTCCAAAATGGAAGCGCTTCATTAGTATTCGCCGGCCAGTGGGGCTCAAGAGGCAGCTGCCGGAGGTGACAGAACCGCTTGATTAGGGTGTGCCCAGGCACACTCGGCACACCCCGTTCGCATGCCTATGTATATAGGAGGCTGGTAGGACTGGGATGGCAGCCTGTGGCTGCACACTCAGGACTATGCCTGCTGCTGTACCTGGCTTTTCCTCCTCTCCACTCCCAGTCTGTGAAGTTCAGGAGGAACCACTTGAACTCTGCCCTCCTCCTTCCTCATGCCCAGAGAGGCCCCAGAATCACTGTGCACTTGTGCAGCAGTAGGCAATGCAACGGGGGGCCCAGGCACATACTCTAAAAACAAGTGCTGTGCCTGCCTGCTGTGCCTCCCTCCGCCCACTGCCATGCTGCTTCTCCTGCTTGCTGCACCCCTTGAGGAGGGCTTCACTTAGTGGGCGGGATGTAACTGCGCTACCTGATGAGATTAATTTACATAGCGTGCTGCCAGCTTGTTCTCTGTCTGGCAGTGCGCTATGCAGGCAGGTAGAAGAGGCAGCTCAACTCATCATCATTTATGGGAACGGACAGATGCTGGGTGGTGCGGGCACCCTCTTAATGAATGTGATGCAGAGTGGCTGGGCATGTTGAGCCGGCCCTATGTGAAAATTTATAAGTATGTCTAACAAGGCACCTGGGGGCAGGAAGGAGCATCAGGGGCAGCGAGGCACCTGGGGGCAGGAAGGAGCATCAGGGGCAGCGAGGCACCTGGGGGCAGGAAGGAGCATCAGGGGCAGCAAGGCACCTGGGAGCAGGAAGAAGCATCAGGGGCAGCAAAGCACCTGGGGGGCAGGAAGGAGCATCAGGGGCAGCGAGGCACCTGGAGGCAGGAAGGAGTGTCAGGGGCAGTGAGGGACCTGGGGGTGCAGGAAGGAGCATCAGGGGCAGTGAGGAACCTGGGGCAGGAGGGAGCAGAGGCTAGTAGTGAGGCACCTGGGAGCAGAGGGGAGCAATGAGGCACCTGGGAACAGAGGGGAGCAGTGAGGCACTGTCACGGTCCCTCAGGTGACTGGTATCAGGAGATTAGAGAGACTGGCTTAGCATGGAGGAATCTAGCAGCCTCCTTGATTTCTCTTTATTCAGTGTTGATAGGGTTAATGACCACTTCCCTTTTCATAGCTGTTGCTCAGTGGTTATCACTTCTACCCTTTAAAGTCTGACCCCACCCTTCTGACTATGCAGTAGATAGCTTCATTTGAGTTTGGCTGAGCTGGTGTGAGGTCCTCTCTGGTGTTCCCATTTTTCCATCTCTACAGAAGTTAAGTGCCGCGTTTGTTTGTATTTGTTATATTACCTGTTGTTGTATCTGGGCCTGAGACAGAGACTTCCATTCGTCTATCTGTGAAGGACTGGGTTGTCTCTGGTCCTAAACTTTTTCCAGGGCCTTATAGGGAAATCAGGGCCTAGGTATACTGCATATGAATATTCCTACCTTCAAGGTCTATTCATATTGACAGGTAGTCAAGGCCCGGATTAGGGTTGTCTAGGAGGTGACCCTTTTCTTCCCTAGTTTCCAGGCCCAGTTACTGTTTCCGTTCCCTCCTGTGTTCAGTGTGGAGTTTCCCCCCCACACTGATCGTGACAGGCACCTGGGAGCAGTGAGAGAAGCATAAGGGAGCATTGAGGCACCTGGTAGCAGAAGGGAGCAGTGAGGTACCTGGTAGCAGAGGGGAGCAGTGAGGCACCTGGGAGTAGTAGGGAGCAGTAAGGCATCTGGGAACAGAGGGGAGCAGTGAGACAATCAAAGGGGAGCAGTAAGGCAGCATGTGACCCAGCCTCTATTTAAGCTGGAGTCACGTAGCGCCGCCCGTCACTTTGCTCGGGGATTAGTGTAGGGATAGGCTGCAGCTGCTGTGAAGGAGAGATCAGGGAGAAATCTTATGAAGATTCAGAACTGCCTCTTTACTCAGCGATCTACAGCAAATGTGTTTTGTGGGTGCAGTGCACAATTTTTTTAAGCCTTCCCTGAGCCAACTACTACTGAAAACAAACTTTTTTTGCTTCAGTTAGTTAATATCAATACGTAATTGGCAGCCATTTTATGCAACGATAGTGCACCATCACAAGATATCTGCATGTCTGCAAGTCCATAAATACTGCTTTGAGACACTGGGGTTAAAAAAACCCCCTTTTTTTCATATAGTGCACATCTAGGATTATCGCTGCATAAGTGACTGTGAAATATTGGCCAGAAATACGGCTTTCTCATACTGTTGCATACAGGGGCAAAAAACAAACAAACATCTGTTTCATATAGTGCACATCTAGGATTATAGGTGCATAAATGAGTATCACATTTAGGCCAGAAAGCTTTTTGCTTTCTGGGGTTAAAAAATCCTCTGATATACTGCACATCTGGGATTAGACGTGCATAAGTGACTGTGAAATTTAGGCCACAAATATGGCTTTCTCATACTGGGGCATACTGGGGTGAAAAAAAAACCATCTGTTTCATATAGTGCACATCTAGGATTATAGGTGCATAAGTGACTGTGAAATTTAGGCCACAAATATGGCTTTCTCATACTGGGGCATACTGGGGTGAAAAAAACCCTATCTGTTTCATATAGTGCACATCTAGGATTATAGGTGCATAAGTGAGTGTCACATTTAGGCCAGAAATACAGCTTTTTGCTTACTGGGGTTAAAAAACCCTCTGATATACTGCATATCTGGGATTAGACGTGCATAAGTGACTGTGAAATTTAGGCCACAAATACGGCTTTTTGCTTACTGGGGTTAATAAACCCTCTGATATATTGCACATCTGGGATTAGACGTGCATAAGTGATTGTTACATTTAGGCCACAAATACGACTTTTTGCTTACTGGGGTTAAAAAAACCTCTCATATACTGCACATCTGGGATTAGAGGTGCATAAGTTACTGTGAAATTTAGGCCACAAAGACCGCTGTCATATAGAGTTAAAAAAAAATTATTGAGTTTAATACCCTACATCAGGGTTTTTATTGGTGGTTAATTATTTTCAACAGACTTAACCACTTTTTACTTTTCTTGGTTAAAGCTAACTATGAGGCAAACATCTAATAAGGGACGCGGTCATGGTCGTGGTGGTGGTGTTGGTGGAGCCTCTGGTGCAGGGAGAGGACGTGGCCGTTCTGCCACAGCTACATGTCCTACTGAACCTACTACCTCAGGTCCCAGTAGCCACCAGAATCTACAGCGATATTTGGTCGGGCCTAATGCCGTTCTAAGGATGGTAAGGCCTGAGCAAGTACAGGCGCTAGTCGATTGGGTGGCCGACAGTGGATCCAGCAGGTTCACATTATCTCCCACCCAGTCTTCTGCAGAAAGCGCACAGGTGGCGCCTGAAACCCATGCCCATCAGTCTGTCACATCACCCCCGTGCATATCGGGGAACCTGTCTGAGCCTCAACTCATGCAGCAGTCTCTTATGCTGTTTGAAGACTCTGCTGGCAGGGTTTCCCAAAGGGCATCCACCTAGCCCTTCCCCAGCGGTGGAAGACATAAAATGCACTGACGCACAACCACTTATGTTTCCTGATGAGGACATGGGAATACCACCTCGGCACGTCTCTGATGATGATGAAACACAGGTGCCAACTGCAGCTTTTTTCTGCAGTGTGCAGACCGAAAAGGAGTTCAGGGAGGAAGACTGGGTGGAAGACGATGCAGGGGGCGATAAGGTCCTAGACCCCACATGGAATGAAGGCCGTGCCACTGACTTTCAGAATTAGGAGGAAGAGGCAGTGGTGAGAGGAGGGTGCAGGGTGCAAATGCAGAGCAGCCGTTGCCAAAACAGTTCGCCTGCTACTGGCCACCGTCACCAGGGACCGAGCACACCAAAGGCAGCTTCAAGGAGTTCCCTGGCATGGCACTTCTTTACACAATGTGCTGACGACAAGACCCGAGTGGTTTGCACGCTATGCCATCAGAGCCTGAAGCGAGGCATTAACGTTCTGAACCTTAGCACAACCTGCATGACCAGGCATCTACATGCGAGACACTGGCTGCAGTGGAGTAAGCACCTTCAAAACCAAGAAAGGGCTCAGGCCCCTCCTGATCCCTCTTCTGCTGCTGCCTCGGCCTCTTCCTCCGCCTCTGGAGGAACGTTGGCACCTGCCACCCAGCAAACAGAGGATGTGCCACCAACAACACCACCTCCGTCACCAAGAATCTCCACCATGTCACACGGAAGCGTTCAACTCTCAATCTCACAAACCTTTGAGAGAAAGCGTAATTTCCCACCTAGCCACCCTCGATCCCTGGCCCTGAATGCCAGCATTTCTAAACTACTGGCCTTTGAAATGCTGTCATTTAGGCTGGTGGAGAAGGACAGCTTCAAACAGCTTATGTCGCTTGCTGTCCCACAGTACGTCGTTCCCAGCCGCCACTACTTCTCCAGGAGAGCCGAGCCCTTCCTGCACAACTAAGTATGGGATAAAATCAAGTGTGCACTGCGCAATGCCATCTGTGGCAAGGTCCACCTAACAACAGATACGTGAACCAGTAAGCACGGCCAGGGACGCTATATCTCCCTAACTGCACACTGGGTAAATGTAGTGGCGGCTGGGCCCCAGGCGGAGAGCTGTTTGGCGCATGTCCTTCCGCCGCCAAGGATCGCAGGGCATCATTCTTTGCCTCTTGTTGCCTTCTCTTTCTTCTCGGCTTCCTCCTCCTCTTCTACCACCTCCTCATCCAGTCAGCGACAGATCTTCACCACCAACTTCAGCACAGCCAGGGATAAACGTCAGCAGGCCGTTCTTAAACTGATGTGTTTGGGGGACAGGCCCCACACCGCGCAGGAGTTGTGGCGGGGTATAGAACAACAGACCGATGAGTGGTTGCTGCCAGTGAGCCTCAAGGTCGGCCTGGTGGTGTGCGATAATTGGCGAAATCTTGTTGCAGCTCTGGGACTAGCCGGTTTGACGCACATCCCTTGCCTGGCGCATGTGCTGAACTTGGTGGTGCAGAAATTCATTCACAACTACCCGACATGTCAGAGCTGCTGTATAAAGTGCGGGCCATCTGTGCGCGCTTCCGGCGTTCTCATCCTGCCGCCGCTTGGCTGTCTGCTCTACAGTGTAACTTCGGCCTTTCCGCTCACCGCCTCATATGCGACGTGCCCACCAGGTGGAACTCCACCTTGCACATGCTGGAGAGACTGTGCGAGGAGCAGCAGGCCATAGTGGAGTTTCAGCTGCAGCACGCACGGGTGAGTCGCAATGCGAAACAGCACCACTTCACCACCAATGACTGGGCCTCCATGTGATACCTGTGTGCCCTGTTGCGCTGTTTCGAGTACTCCACCAACATGGCGATGACGCCGTTATCAGCATTACAATTCCACTTCTATGTCTCCATGAGAAAACACTTAGGGCGATGATGGAAGAGGATGTGGCCCAGGACGAGGAGGAGGAAGAGGGGTCATCTCTAACACTTTCAGGCCAGTCTTTGAGAAGTGGCTCAGAAAGAGGATTTTTGCAACAACAGAGGCCAGGTACAAATTTGGCCAGCCAGGGCCCACTACTGGAGGACGAGGAGGATGAGGATGGGGATGAAGCATGTTCACAGCGGGGTGGCATCCAACGCAGCTAGGGCCCATCACTGGTGCGTGGCTGGGGGGATACGAAGGACGCAGACGATACGCCTCCCACAGAGGACAGCTTGTCCTTACCTCTGGGCAGCCTGGCACACATGAGCGACTACATGCTGCAGTGCCTGACAGCAGATTTGCCCACATTTTAACGTGTGCTGACTACTGGGTGGCCACCCTGCTGGATCCCCGTTACAAAGACAATGTGCCGTCCTTAATTCCCTCACTGGAGCGTGATCGGAAGATGCGCGACTACAGGCGCACGCTGGTAGACGCGCTCCTGAGAGCATTCCCGACTGACGCCGGGGGACAAGTAGAAGCACAAGGCGAAGGCAGGGGAGGAGGAAGAGGTCGGCAACGCAGCTGTGTCAGCGCCAGCACCTCAGAAGGCAGGGTTAGCATGTCCGACATGTGGAAAAGCTTTGTCACCTCGCCGCGACAACTGGCCCCAACTGCTGATATGGAGCGTGTTAGCAGGAGGCAGCATTTGAACAACATGGTGGAACAGTACCTGTGCACACGCCTACACGTACTGACTGATGGTTCTGCCCCATTCAACTTCTGGGTCTCCAAATTGTCCACATGGCCAGAGCTTGCCCTGTATGCCTTGAAGGTGCTGGCCTGCCCTGCAGCCAGTGTACTCTCTTAACGTGTATTTAGCACGGCAGGAGGCGTCATTACAGACAGACGCAGCCGTCTGTCCACAGCCAACGTGGACAAGCTCACGTTCATTAAAATAAACCAGGCCTGGATCCCACAAGACTTGTCTGTACCTTGTGCAGAATAGACAGTTCTAACAGCCTCAACCATCCATCCTTGTACTCAAGTGCACTTACCCCTATGTAAAAATCCAAAATAACACACATATGTGTTGGCTACCTATTCCTCCTTCGCCGCCGCTTCCACCTAGACCGCCACGTGAGCCTACACGGCCACATCATATATATATACTGAACTGATTATGCCTTCTTATATTTAAGTTAAGATTTAGCTTTTATTAGTATCTTCTAAAATAAGTGAGACAATAGAGTGTAATGAACTCCTGCTCTATATGGGGAGGGAGGATAGGGTCTATATACGCAAAATAGGCCTAGTTAGGTTCCTAGTGTATAGGGGGGGTTTTGGAGAGGAGCCTACTGATGAGGCCAGTAACTCAACCTGAGTGCTCACCCTACTTGGGGTAGTCTTATGAGTGTAGATACCTCAATGGCTGTAGTCGGGGCACTCGTCCTTAGAAGGACGACCCCCAGCCTCAGGAACCTCGGGCCTATACTATAATTCCCTATGCTCTTACCTCCCTAGTAGATCTTTTCTGTACCATCATCCGACGCGTTTCGCCAGGTAGGGACTTGGCTCTTCAGGGATATGGATGTCGGGGCACCAAAGGCAATGGCTGTGCACCTGTTTTCATCTACATGGCCACATCCACCCATTCACTGCCTCCTCAACCTCTTCCTACATCATTCCAAATTTTTATTTTTTTAAGATCTTTTATGTTTCTTTTTATTCATTTCCCTATCCACATTTGTTTGCAGAGCATTTGCCATGCTCTTCAGCATTTTGCTGCCTTTTGCAGCCCTCTAGCTTATTCCAGGGCTTTTTTTTCAAGTTCGGCCGAACCTGCCGAACCCGAACATCCAGGTGTCCGCTCAACTCTAGGCATGAGGAAACAACTAGTGTAGGGAGAGGAAGGACGCTCCACTAACCTGATGAGGAAGGACTCCTGCAAGAATCTGTTTAGGAGTGTACAGGTCTCTTTTCCTTGGATCACACCAGCCAATTAGCGCACCCCTTTTTTATCCTGATGCTCATTGGTTAGCCTGCTCCTTGCTAAGGGGGTGGTCCCTTACATTGCTGAGATGTTCCTGGTGCTGCCATCTCCAGCACTGGTCCTGGCTGATTCCATGTGCAGTGCCCTTGATCCTATCAGCAATGGGGAGTAGATCTGCTAGGAGCACAGCTGGGGCTGAGATTGCCACACGGACCAGGGAGAGGAGGCAGCCTTGCAAAGTAAACTTAATAGTGCTGCTGTCATTTGCCTACTGTTTGTCCCTAGCCCTGTGCTCCCGGGCTCTTCTGAGCTGGTGCCCCAAAGCAGCCACTTCGCCTGCTTCCCTGGTAGCTATGCCACTGTACTCGCCTCTTTGTTCAAGCTTGAGGGGGTGAACACTTGCCAAACAGTGCACCCGGGACAGGGCATCTGCATTTCCCTGTAACCAGCCTGCTCTGTGCTCCACTGTGAACTTGAAGTTCTGCAATGACAAGAACCATCTGGTGACCTGGGCATTCCTCTCTTTGGCTTGACTCATCCATTTGAGAGGGGATTGGTCGGTCACCAGGCAGAACTTTCTTCCCAACAGATAATAGCGGAGAGACTCGAGTGCCCATTTGATGGCCAGGCACTCTCTTTCTATGCTGTATCTGAACTCAGCTGGGGTGAACTTGCGGCTCAGGAAAACAATAGGATTCTCCTCCCCATTGATTTCCTGAGACAGTACAGCTCCGAGGCCTACTTTGGAGGCATCGGTCTGTACCACAAACTCCCTCTTGAAGGTGGGCATCACCAAAACCGGTTACTCACACAGGGCCGACTTTAAAGCGGAGAAAGCCTCTTCCGCCTGGTCATGTCCCTTCAAGAGCCCTGTCAATGGAGCCGCTAAGGTAGCAAAGTGGGGAACAAACCTCATGTAAAACCCCACCATCCCCAGAAACAACTTTATTTGCCTGGTGGTGACAGGTCATGGCCAACTCCGTATCATGTGGGGTTTGATGATTCCGCGCCCAATCATATACCACAAGTATCGGGCCTCCTCCAACCCTATGGCACACTTTTTGGGGTTAGCAGTTAGCACAGCCCTTCAGAGGGAGTCCACTACGGCCTGTACTTTTGCCAGCTGACTCTTCCAGTCAGTACTAAAAACAACAATATCATCAAGGTATGCCGAGGCATACCGACGATGCGGACGAAGTATAATGTCCAATAACTGCTGGAATGTGTCGGGGGCGCCGTGCAGGCCAAAGGGTAACACCTTATACTGATATAGCCCCTCGGCGTGATAAAGATAGCTTTCTCCTTGGCAGCCTCCATTAAGGGCACTTGCCAGTACCCTTTTGTGAGGTCCAAGACAGAAAAATACTGCGCCTGCCCTAATTACTCGATTAATTTATCCACCCGGGGCATGTTATACGCATCAAATTTAGAGACCTCATTCAGTGTACGTAAATCGATACAGAATCGTAACATTCCATGTTGCTTGAGTATCGGTACTATTGGGCTGGCCCACTCACTCTTGGACTCCTCAATGACATCTAGCCGCTGTACTTCATCTGAGATGGCTTGCCGCTGAGCCTCGGGCACCCGGTACGGCTTTAACCTGACTTTTGCTTGGGGCTCTGTGACAATATCATGGTGGATTACAGAAGTACGTTCAGGGAGGTCAGAGAATACATCCGTGTTCTGACTAACAAACTCCTTGGCCGCTTCACCTGCAACAGACAGAGGTGCCGGAATCTCTTCCCCTAGACATACAAGCCGTGAGTTGTTCTCAGTACAGGTTTCCCTATTGTGACACAGTGAGGGGAATGGTCTGGGAAAACAGGTATTTTCCTCCCAGTGTGTGCTGCTGGGCTGATTTGCAGCCAGGTGGGGTCAAATACCGGACTGGATTTTAATTGCCGCTCCGGGTTTTTGGCAGCACCTGGCTGTCCTTAAATAGGCAGCTGGGCTCAGCAGCAGGATCTCTGTGTTGGGATCTGAGGCTTGGTGCCAGATGGAGGGCTGAGACCCATGGGCCAAGGAAACAGGCCCCCTAAAGCCTGCCGTGGACTGCTGGAGGCAGAACTGACATCAAGGTGACTTGTCTTATATGAACTTTCCATTGTGTGTGAAGGAAACACCAAGACTGCAAAGTAACGCATTGTTTTGTGCATTTGCCTCAAGTGTGAAAAAAACTGAAGTTTTGCGTTAAGAACTTGTCTTTTGCCTCTGTACTGCATGCTATCTACCACAGCGATACCCCACACTATTCTTCCAAGGCTTCAGTAAATTAACATGGTAGACCTGCTCCAGCTTCCACCCAACTGGCTGACGTACCTTGTAATTTACGTCACCTACTTTATCTAGTATCTCATAGGGCCCCTGCCACCTAGCGAGGAACTTACTGTCCACGGTTGGTACAAGAACCAAGACCTGATCTCCCTAGTTAAAGTTCCGGACCCGAGCCGCTCAATTAAAGACCTGACTCAGGGCTCTCCGAGCTGCCTCCATATGCTCCCTAGCAAGTGGCAGCACTGTCTGTATCCGCTCTTGCATTTTGGTGACATATTCAATGACACTCTTATGTGGAGATGACTGTTGTTCCTACGCCTCCTTGGCTATGTACAACAGCCCCCGGGGATGTCTGCCATATAGCAGTTCAAAGGGCGAGAACCTGGTAGAGGTCTGGAGCACCTTTCATACCACAAACATCAAATAAGGCAGAAGGAGGTCCCGGTACCTCCCATCTTTGGACATCACTCTTTTTAGAATATTTTTTTTTTACGTTTGGTTAAATCACTCCACCAAACCATCATTTTGCGGATGGTAAACGGACGTCCGTAACTGTTTTATGAAAGGTGTCCCCTGGTCTGTCAGAACCTCTTTAGGTATTCCTACTCGTAAAAACATCTCCATTAGCAGCTCATCTATCAGTTTGGAAGATGTATGTTGCAGTGGCACCACCTACTGGTACCAGGTGGCGTAGGCAAGGACGACTAAGATTTGTACTGGTCCTATAAGGTCCATGGCGATTCTCTCAAAGGGTACCTTGATAATTGGGAGAGGTACTAGGGGACTACGGAAGTGTGGCTGGGGGATAGTTATCTGGAAGGTCGGACAAGACCTACAAAATTCTTCCACCTCTCTGAACACATTGGGCCAGTAAAACCGCTGCAGTATACGGTCCTGGGTTTTCTGTAGCCTCAGGTGTCCTTGGTCTCCTCCCCCCAGCCATGGACAACACCAGGAATCCCCAAAAAGTTTTAAGTCCCCCTCAAAGCCTGATCTGACTCCCCATCCACCATCCTTCTCTGACTCCTCAGATGGAGTAGCCCCCCTGGGAATTCATTCAGCATTGTGACTTCCTCATCTTCCAGCTCCTGCTCCTCGACAGCTTGATCAATGACACGACGCAATGCATGCTGCAGAAAGAAGGCGTATGGTACAATGTCACTGATGGCGCCCTGGCTGTGACTGACCAGTTTGGTTATCTCATCAAATGGCCGCAGAAGTCTGCATGCGTCGCACATGAGCAGCCACTGGCGCCGTGAAAAGAAACCAAGCTCCCAGAACCTGTCCTGCTGCAGAGTTCGTACAGGTAATCGTTAACGGCACGTTGCTGCTGGAGTAGCCTATCAAGCATATACAAGTTGGAGTTCCAGTGCGTCGGGCTGTCACAAATCAGACGTCTGACGGGCAAGTGGTGTCGCCGCTGAATGTCAGTAAGGTGAGCCATGGCCGTGTAAGATCTTCTAAAATGGCGAGAGTTTTTCCTGGCCTGCTGCAAGACGTCCTGGACCCCAGGGTATTTGGCAACGAATCGCTGCACAGCTAAGTGCAGGACATTTGGCATGCACGGCACGTGTGTCATTTTGCCCTGTTTTAGCGTGCTCAGCAGATTGACACCGTTGTCGAACACCACTTTACCAAATGTCAAATCGAGTGGGGTTAGCCACTGATCGGCCTATGACCACAGAGCTGAAAGCAGTGCAGGACATTTGTGGCTCTTGGCTTCCAGGCACAAAAGCCGCAGCACAGCATGGCAATGTTTCACATGGGACGTCGAATAGCTTCTGGGGAGCTTGGGGGGTGCAACGGAAGAGGCGGTAGCTGTGGAAAAGCAGGAGTCAGTGGAGGAGGAGACAGAGGATGTTGTAGGAGGAGGAAAAGAAGAGGCAGGCTTGCATGCAATCCTTGGCGATAACACTAAATCCACACGGGTGCCACGGTTTACATGCTTGACAGCCGTCAGAAGGTTCACCCAGTGGGCAGTAAAAAAATAATGTACTTTCCCTGCCCGTGTTTGCTAGACCATGTGTCTGGTCAGATGTATCTTGGCACCGACACTGTTTACCAGAGATATATTCACTTGCCGTTGAACGTGGCCATATAGCCCTGGGATGCCCTTCTGAGAGAAATATTTATTTCCAGGGACCTTCCATTGTGGTGTGCCAATGGCCACAAATTTTCTAAAGGCCTCCAAGTCAGTAGTTGGCGGGCTAGCAGTTCCGACAAGCCATCGGTCAGCCATTGGGCAAGAGTGTTATCCGGCGTCATCAACTTTTTACACTCTAACATTTGGGCCACGGAAGCCTGCCATCTGCCAGATGAATACAATGACGCAACGGTGGAAGGTGGAGTGGAGGACAAAAGGGAGGAGAAGTAGAAGGAGAAGAGGCTGGACGTGGAGCGCTGGGAGTGTGGCTTTGTCGTTCTCTTGTTATCGGAGGAATCAATATCTGTAGTTGAGTTATCAACAGACTAAGTGCCAGATGTCTCGTTTGTAAGTTCAAAGACTCTTTTTTTCCTCTAAACTCCTCAGATCGCGAATAAACTGTCTGTGTTTTCTCTCCTTTAAGATACTCTTATAGCTTTCTACGCTATCCTGTTGGATAGATTCACGTCTATTAAAGTCGGTATCGGTCTTATATTTCAGATCTGATTCAATCAGATTGTTTAAGTGTTTAGAGGTGTTTGCAGATATACATCGTTCCTCATCCAGCAGGAGCTGCAGAAACCGCAATGAGCTGGAAAAGGATTTCTATTCCCATTTTTCCCAAAGTGTCCCAGGATTCCTATTCCCATTTTTCCCAAAGTGTCATAGAATGTGATCTAAGTGCAGGGACAAGGTGTACTCTCAGACCCTTGGGAACAATTTTGTGCCTAATGTAGATCTCAAGGGACTGAACTTCCCACCAGGACCTCAGGCTTTTTTTATACACCTCATACAAATCCTTGAATATTGACTTCAGTGAGGGTGTATCATTAGCTCCACTTTCACCCTTATTCTCAGAAAATACCTCCTGAGCCTCACACAACCATGAATCAGTGTTAATAGGTCCCTGTAGAAATCCTGCCATATCAGTATTAAATATTTCACAGAGATGCAAGATACATTTGCATAGGGAAAATTAGAACCTATCACTGAATATAAACCCCTAAAATTTAACTTTTATTTCTATTCAGATAAAAAAATAACAAAACTCCAGACATATATATTAAAGGTATATAAGATAACCTTTAGCTGATGCCTGCACTGAATACACAGTCAGTATAGTACAATATTATACAATATCAGCAGAGAAAAGTAACCAGCCTATCATCTGCATATATGATAGACCTTAAAGAAATGCAATAAATAATCCCTGCCGGCTATCCCTGCCTAAAAGCAGAGCACCCGCCCCGAAAGGGGCGACCCCACTTCTCGGTGACTAAACCCTCAAAGTCCCTAGGTGTCCCTACTGACTAAAGCAAACTTCCCAATGCGATTCCTCAAAAGGAAATATCCAAGTGATTCATCAGGGGGCAGCGTTTAGTTGATGCATAAACGCTGCAATTGATACATAAGACACATATGATAAGGGAATAGTATAGGAAATAGCTACACCCACTTGCAGTCACTAAGAGGTGCTCTAGTCTATAAGTGACTCACCCTTCACGATTGCAAAATATATGTAATACTGGAAGACTGGCACTCTCAACACATGGGGTCATATGGTTCAAATGCAGATCACAAAATTTATTGGTGAATACATAAAAGGTTAAAAGACTAAAATATGTTAATACATATATCAAAAAAACAAACAGATTACACAATTTTCACAATATGGTGCCAGTGATAACAAATTATCAGGTCATATATTTCCTTGATCTGTGTTGCAGGTCAATCCCAATAATAATCCACAAATAAATGCCTGTAAAGAAAAAATACCTATGAAGAAAATGGCAGAATGGATAGGAGAAGGTCTTTCTTCTTCTCCTTCCTAATAGGTGGAAAAAGTCAGATAGTGTGGCTGTTCCGATTATGATAGACTTTGAATATAATATTTCTTTTTATGCAACGTTTTGCAATTTGGCAGCTGGAATATGCCTAGTCATAACCCACTATGTGGGCTTACCTTCGTTTCGTGCCGGTCAAATCACTTAAATGTATCGGGATCCCGCTGAAAGCCGGCGTCCCGGCTGTTACTTACTCAGCGTCCCACGTGAGTTCAGAGACGAGTTCGTCGCTCCGGAAGTGACGTATCGGCACTCGAGGCTTAGCTTGTTAGTTCTCTCTTCCGATTTTTAAGGCTCAGATTTTTAGTTATCACAGCCAGTCGAATTTACAGTGCACTGTTTTCTCACAAAATATAAGAAAATAACGTCTTATAAGTAGGTCATGCTTGGATCTTTGGTCAGATCACTGGAAACCAAACGCGTTTCGGGGACGCTTCTCCCCTTCCTCAGTGGTAATATGATAAGGGCACCAAGATAAAAAGGACTGCACCAGTGATGTTACTGTTGTTTCCTTTTATAGGCTATATTGAAAACCGTGCGTCTGACGTCACTTCCAGTCACGTGGTCAGCCGAACATGATGTTGGTTTTCAATACCTATATGATTTTTATTCAATATCATGCACACCCAAGTTTATAAAGGTAGAAGTGATATTAGTTATAAAAATCGCAAGCGCTGTATAATATATATTGGTTCGGGCGGATGGGACGTCAGCTAGGTGCTGTGGAACGCATCTAGGAAGCGCCAACAGACGGTGGAACGCATTATGCGTTCCACTTACCGGAAGTAAGATATGCAAGACCGGATACGCCTCATACAAAGCAGCGCAGATACAGCACAGCGCTACCATGGTTACCGGACACAATCCCCATGCTCCGATACTTCTTAATACACAACAGTGCTAGCGATTTGGGTAAATCACAGGGGAGCCAATTATGGTGCCCTAATGGGGAATAGAAGAAGGGACAAATTAAAGTAAAAAAAAAACAACTGGTATCTGACCTGTGATAAGGTGGTCCAGGGTGTCCCTAATGGAATTGTGTACATTTATTTGCCCGTATTTTTGGCTATGATACATAGGCAGGATCATAGTCTGTACACTGACTTGGTACCTGGATACTTTTTTATATAATCAAAACACAGTTTTTTGGACAACATGAACTACAGAAAGCAAGAGTAGGAGATCTGTTCGTTGAGACCCATTGGATTCACAGTTTTTAACCAGTGAATCCACTGGGCCTCTTTACGGAGAATCATTTTGTCCCAATCCCTAACTCTAGGGGATCTTCGCACCACCTCAATGACCTGAAAACGTAGGGCACTAAAATCACCGGAATAATACCTCGAAACATGCCTTGCCACTGGTTTGTCTCTCCGATGTATTACATCACCAATATGGTCTCCCTCTCTGCTTTTAGGCAGGGATAGCCGGCAGGGATAACCCAGGAAGAGGAGAACTTCCCTACCCCATTTTGTCGGCTGCTGGCCCACAGACTACCTGGTGATGTGTAACCGTGAGTCCCACAACATCTAGAGACCATCTGTATGCAAGTAACCGTGAGTTTTTACCTGACAACCGTTGGTTATTTATTACATTTCTTTAAGGTCTATAATATATGCAGATGATAGGCTGGTTACTTTTCTCTGCTGATATTGTATTATATTGTACTACACTGACTGTGTATCTTCAGTGCAGGCATCAGATAAAGGTTATCTTATTTACCTTTAATATATATAAGTCTGGGTTTTTGTTATTGCAGTACGCAGCCCTGCAGGGTATTGCGATAGTGAGGTCATGGTTACTTAGGCAAACGAGGGTTGCTCTGGGTTACTCACAGTTTCTTGAAAGACCCTGGGCAGGCGTACAGCAGTGATGGAGAGGCTGGCACAGGGGCCCTCTGGGGCACTCTCGGTGTATAGGGACCAGGCCTGATGGTAGATGAGGTGCCCTGGATGTTGCAGGTGTTTAATGTGCCGGGGGAAAGGTCCTTTTAAGAT
The DNA here is from genome assembly GCF_014858855.1 of Bufo gargarizans. Classification (NCBI taxonomy): domain Eukaryota; kingdom Metazoa; phylum Chordata; class Amphibia; order Anura; family Bufonidae; genus Bufo; species Bufo gargarizans. The sequence continues at coordinate 546,885,846 of NC_058081.1, forward strand.
TCGTGACGGCAGTGCCGGTAACGGTCGCACACCGATTTATGAGATGAATAATTGAGGAACACGATGATGTGGTGAAGCAAAACTTCCTTTTACTGGAAACAGTTAACTTTTTACAGTCTTTTGGTTAAAGTTCCATAAGGCAGTAGCAGTCACAAGCAGGCTTATACAAATGGCAGGCACACTGTTCTTGCAAGATACTCAGAGGGTTGAAACACAGATCAGGTTGCACTTTTCCTCAGAATCCTGTCTGTCTTTATCCCAAGGCCCATATGCCCTAATGCTGGCTTTATCCTTGGTAGGGGAAACTTCCTCAGGTATATATATCCTTGCTTTCAGTAAAATCCTTCTGCCCTTCAGCCCTCAGGTTGGCTGGAAACACTTTGGCTCTGCTCTGGTTATGGGAACTTCAGGTTTTCTCAGGAGGCAACTTCTTCTCCTGGTGGCAACTAGAAGCCTAGGCTGTCTAGCTGCATGTCAGGAGGTGGCCCTCAGCTCCTCTCTGGCTAAAGTCCACACTCTCTTCTCTCTCTACACAGACTACTGACTACACAGACTACTTTCCCTGAACAGGACCTAACTATTTATACTAGGGGTTCCCTAGCTCCCTCTACTGTCTAGGAGGAGGAGCTGCACCCTGATAGGCCTGATACACACATAGCAGGGAAAAAATACACATAAAAGCATAGCAATATACATTAAAATGGACTGTAAAATACAATGCCACTGTTCCTCAGGAGTAGGAGAACAACGTGGCCCAATTGACCCTTGTGTAGTGCCCACATTTACCTAGTGGGACACTACATTTTCATTTTATCTGAATAGAAATAAAAGTTACATTTTAGGAGTTTATGTTCAGTGCACGCTAATCTAGATCGCTGCATGCACAGCGCTCAACGAGTGCTGTGTATACAGATCAGGAAGTGCTATGCCCCTGCCCCGGCTCGGTGGTCATGTGACTGCCGGGAAAGTGCAGGAGCTGTTGGTTCTTTCACAGACCTCGATCAGCCCTGCATTGAGGCTGTAGAGTGCAGTATTCTGCTGTACAGCCTTTATAGGGGCTGTATTTCCCCTGCAACTGGGGCTACTATGTCAGCCCCAGTTACAGGAGAAATCAATAGTGGGGAAAAAATAGTGACATTAAATGTCCCCGGAGGTCTTGTATTACCTTAAGGGGGATGCAAGGTGTAAAATTAAAAAATAAAGTGTTTTATAAAAAAAAGGTTTCACATGTAAAAAAAATAAATTCCCCAGTTAAGTTATTAAAAAAAAGTTTAAAATAGAAATAAATAAATAAAATAGACATATTTCATATTGACGTGTCCGTGACGGCCGGCTCTATAAATATTTCATATGATCCACCCTATCCGATAAACACCACCATTTTTTAAAAATAAAAACTGTGTAAAAAAAAAGCCAATTTTTGTCGCCTTACATAACAAAAAGTGAAACACCAAGTGATCAAAAAGGCGTATGTCTTACAAAATGGTAACAATAAAACCATCACCTCATCCCACAAAAAATGAGCCCCTACATAAGAAAATTGCTTAAAAAAAATAAAAAAATATATATATATATATATATATATAGCGCTCAGAACATGGAGACATTAAAACAATTTTTTTGTTGCAAAGATTCTATTATTGTGTTAAAGTGAAATAAATAAAAAAAAGTATACATATTAGGTATCGCTGCATCCGTAACAACCAGCTCTATAAAAATATCACATGACCTAACCCCTCAGGTGAACACCGTAAAAAATAAAATAATAAAAACAGTGCCAAAACACCAAGAGATCAAAAAGTCGTATGCCCCCCAAAATAGTACCAATCAAACCGTCACCTCATCCCCCAAGAAATGAGACCCTACCTAAGACAATCAGTCAAAAAATAAAAAAACTATGACTTTCAGACAATAGAGAAACTAAAACATAATTTTTTGGGTTAAAAAAATGCTATTATTGTGTAAAACTTAAATAAATGAGAAAAAGTATACATATTAGGTATTGCCACGTCTGTAGCGATCTGCTCTATAAAATTGTCACATGCACTAACCCCTCAGGTAAACGCTGTAAAAATAAATAAATAAGAACTGTGCTAAAACAACCAATTTTTTGGTCACCTTGCCCCATAAAGTGTTATAATGAATGATCCAAAAATCATATGTACCCAAAAATGGCACAAAAAACCCGTCAACTCTTCCTGCAAAAAACAAGCCCCTGCACAAGATGATCAGGATAAAAAAAAATAAAAATATGGCGTTCAGAAAATGGAGACACAAAAACAATAAAAAAAAAAAATGCTTTATGTAAAACTGAAACAAACAAATAAAAAGAGTGGACATATTTGATATCATTTTTCTGTAACAACCTGCTCTATGAAAATAGCACTTGATCTACCCTATTAGATGAATGTTGTAAAAAATAAAAAATAAACACAGTGCCCAAAACAGAATTTTTTGGGTTACCTTGCCTCTCAAACAACGTAATATAAAGCAATTAAAAATCATATGTGCCCCAAAATAGTACCAATAAAACTGGCACCTTATCCTCTAGTTTCCAAAATGGGGTCACTTTTTGGGGCGAGTTTATACTGTAAGGGTGCATCAGGGTGGCTTCAAATGGTACTTGGCATCTAAAAACCAGTTCAGCAAAAACTGCCATCCAAAAACAATATGGTGCTCCTTTTCTTCTGCGCTCTGCCGTGTGCCCTTACATCAGTTTACGACCACATGTGGAGTGTTAATGTAAACCGCAGAACCAGGGTAATAAATATTAAATTTTGTATGGCTGTGTACCCTCGATGTGTTAAAGAAAAAAATTGATTAAAATGGAAAAGCTGCCAAAAAAGTGAAATTTAGAAATGTAATCTCCATTTTCCTTTAATTCTTGTGGAACACCTAAAGGTTTAACAAAGTTTCTAAAATCAGTTTTGAGTAACTTGAGGGGTGTAGTTTCTACAATGGGGTCATTTATGGGGGGTTTCCACTTTGTAAGCCCTACAAAGTGACTTCAGACTGGAACTGGTCCTTAAAAAGTGGGTTTTTAAAATTTTCTTAAAAAATTTAAGAATCGCTTCTAAAATTCTAAGCCTTGTAACATCCTAAAAAAATAAAATGACATTTACAAAATGATGCCAACATAAAGTAGACATATGGAGAATGTTAAGCAATACATGTTTTATAAGGTCACTTTCTGTTTTAAAAGCAGTGAAATAAAATTTTTGATAATTGCACATTTTTCAAAATTTTGGGTAATTGAGATTTTTTCATGAATAAAGGTGAAATATATTGACTCAAATTTATGTCTATCATGAAGTACAATGTGTCACGAGAAAACAATCTTTGAATGGCTTGGATAATTAAAAGCTTTCCAAAATTATTGCCACATAAAGTGACACATGTCAGATTTGCAAAAAATGGCTCGGTCAGGAAGGGGGTAAATGGCCCGGATGTTACCATATTTTTCACCCTATAAGACGCACCGGCCCATAAGACGCACCTAGGTTTTTGTGGAGGAAAATAAGAAAAAAATATTTTGAACCAATAGGTGTGCTTTTGGTGGGTTTTGAACTAATTGTGGTCTGTGGATGGCGCACTGTTATGGGGGATCTGTGGATGGCGAACTGTTATGGGGGATCTGTGGGTGATGCACTGTTATGGGGGATCTGTGGGTGACGCACTGTTATGGGGGATCTGTGGGTGACGCACTGTTATGGGGGATCTGTGGGTGACGCACTGTTATGGGGGATCTGTGGGTGACACTTATGGGGGATCTGTGGGTGACACTTATGGAGGATCTGTGGGTGAAACGTATGGGGCATCTGTGGGTGGCTCTTATTGGGGTCTATGGATGGCACTGTTATGGGGATCTGTGTATGACACTGTTATGGGGGGGGATCTGTGGATGACACATATATAGCATCTTATGCTATGTGTCATCCACAGATCCCCTCCATAACAGTGTCCCTGTAGTGAATGACCCTCAATACAAGGGGTGGGGGTCGCATCTGCTTTTATAATGACAGCTGGGGCCCGTGCAGTGACTGTATTCTACTACACAGGTCCCGCTCACTGTATAATTGTATCTGTATTCTGTAATAGTTAATTGTGTATATACCGGTAATCGCATAATCAGCGCTACTTACATCTACAAGCGCTCGGTAGGTAGCAGAGAGGAGGGAGGAGGCAGGCCGGGAGGACAGGGGCTGGCAGCGTGAGTCACTACGTCATGCGCCCACGCTGCCTGCTTCATTCATAAAGTGGGCTACGCAGGCGCGTGACGTAATGAGTGACGCGCCGCCCGCCCGTCCTCCGGGCTGCCTCCTCCCTCCTCTCTACTACCGAGCGCTTGTAGTTGTAAGTAGCGCTGATTATGCGATTACCGGTATATACACAATTAACTATTACAGAATACAGATACGATTATACAGTGAGCGGGGCCCGTGTAGTAGAATACAGTCACTGCACGGGCCCTGCTGTCATTATAAATGCAGATGCCGGCACCCAGTCCCTCCTCCCTCACAGCTGATACACCCGCCGCGCAGCATCGCGGCGGGTGTATCATTGAAAATACGGCAAAATCAGCAGTATTCGCCCCATAAGACACACTGCTATTTCCCCCCCCACTTTTGGGGGGAAGAAAGTGCGTCTTATAGGGCGAAAAATACGGTAATCAGTATTTTGTGGAAGCAGGTATATTGCAGCCCTCAATCAATATTTGGTGGAAACAGGTATATAGAACCCCTTAATCAGTATTTTGTGAAAGCAGGTATATCGCAGGCCTCAATCAATATTTGGTGGAAGCAGGCATATCAATCCCCTTAATCAGTATTTTGTGGAAGCAGGTATATAGCAGCCCTCAATCAGTATTTTGTGGAAGCAGGTATATCGCAGCCCTCAATCAATATTTCGTGGAAGCAGGTATATCAAACCCCTTAATCAGTATTTTGTGGAAGCAGTTATATCACACCCCTCAATTATTTTTTTTGCCACAACAGTAATATCACACCACCCTGTTTATTTGGGGCAACAGATATATAGCAGCCCTCAATCAGTATTTTGTGGAAGAAGGTATATGTAACGGAAGGTGTACAGAAACTAGAAGACACAAAATGAAGATCCGACTGACTGGATCCAAAACTAAGGAACCAGAGGGTAAGCCCTGTAACAGACCTGGCTCTCTCCCTTACTGCTCAGCCTATGCAAAAATCTCTATGGTAGATGATTGCATATCCTCGTTCCTCGACTGTATGAAACCTGAACACCCTATAATAGTGAGGGGACACGACCACCAGCTCCCTACACTTGATACGGAGGGAGTCAGGGTCATCTGGGATCCAGCAAACAGGAAAACACAAATGAATGAACAAAACTTATCTGTAGAAGACTTAGTAGTAGCATCCAGCATGCACACACTCCAGGAAGTTGTATAAACCGCAAAGTGATGCAGTATGGGAAGGGATTTAAAGGGATGCAATCAGTGCAACTACATGTCAGCTGAGAGAGGCTAACGAGATGAGAAAACGAAAGCAAAACAAAAGGAACCTCAAGCAGGAGGTTCTGAAGAACGTCTGACGGTGACAGTCTGGTGTCTGGTGTCAGATGTCTGGTGGTGACAGTACCCCTCCTTCTACGAGTGGACTCCAGACACTCAGAGCCCACCTTCTCAGGATGGGACCTATGGAAAGCCCTGATGAGACGAGTGGCCTTAATGTCCGTCACTGGGACCCACATCCTCTCCTCAGGACCATAACCCTCCCAATGAACGAGGTACTGGAGAGAACCGCGGACAACACGAGAATCCACAATCCTAGAGACCTGAAATTCAAGATTACCATCAACCACAATCGGAGGAGGAGGCAAAGACGAGGGTACAATGGGTTGGACATAAGGTTTTAATAAGGACTTATGAAAAACATTATGGATCTTCCAAGTCTGGGGAAGATCAAGACGGTAGGCAACAGGATTTATGACGGACAAGATTTTGTAAGGCCCAATAAACTTAGGACCGAACTTCCAGGAGGGAACCTTCAATTTGATATTCTTAGTAGACAACCACACTAGATCACCAACATTCAGGTCCGGACCAGGCACACGTCTCTTATCCGCCACACCCCACAAATCACATTTACAAAGGCCCCAAATCTAGGCCTAAAAGTAGCCCCCTCCATCAAACAGACCTCAAACAAAGACTCATCAATCCAAAAATGAATGGACATTACAGGCTTCTATAGATGTGGAAAATGTAACAATTGCCGGACAACATCATTCCCCAAAAAAACCACACATGTCACATCCAAGAAAAACTCACACAAACAGGAGATTAAAGAATTCTTAACGTGTAGTTCAACCGATGTCATATATGCCTTGGAATGCCCATGTCAAAAAATTTATATAGGCCGCACAAAAAGAACCCTAAAAAAAAGGATATCTGAACACATCTCAAATATAAAAAAAGGACTTGAAACACACACACTATCAAACCACTTCAAATTAGTACACAACAAGGACCCCACAGGACTAATATTCACAGCATTAGAAAAAGTAACAAAAGATTGGAGGGGTGGAAATCATATACACAAAATGTCCAGATTAGAATCCAGACGAATCTTTGAATTCGACTCAATTGTACCCAACGGATTAAATGCTGAAATGGAAATCTTCGGCTTCCTCTGAAATATTATACCTGGTCTGTCGACATAACCATAATATCCAGCAATGGATCGCTCAGATACAATACACCATGACCCTACACATCCATCAAACATCCCCTCCATTTTATTAGGCGAATCAATGTGACGTCACGCCCTGCTCCACAGTCTGAGGGCCCTCGTACAGTCAACGCTGGGTCTATTGTAATACGGACCAGTGTTGTACTGATCTTACATGCCACTCAGACGTGGAACAACAGGCAAGTCCCTGCCCCACTCCAATATAGAACAGCCCCTTATATCCTAGAATTGAATACCAGACCGCCTGGACCAACACCAATAGAGAACAGCCCCCTACATTCTAGATTTGAATACAAGACCGCCTGGACCAACACCAATAGAAGCCCAGTATAACACCACCACAAATATCCCACCAGGTGAATGTGGTGTCATGCTTTGCGCCACATTCTGAGGGCCCTCGTTCAGTCAACGCCGGGTCTACTAATACAGACCAGTGTTGTACTGTTCATGCATACCACTTAGATGTGGAGCAACTTGCAAATCCATGCTTCATTCTCCCAGGACCACAATACTAGACCGCCTGGACTAATACCAATAGAAGTCCAATTTAACATCACCATAAATACAAGATCAATCACCTAGACTCAATAGAAAGAAAAATACAGAAAACATACAAACAATACAAAATATACATAATGCCTAAATATTTCTAACTAAGTGCAAATTATAGCCCAAAAATAGAAAGTGACATTTACAAGATCCTAAAAGTCCCACTGACACAATGCTCCAACATTCCCAATCAAGCACATGGATAAATAAACAACATATACCAATCACCCACAAAATGTATAAATAAAAGCTGAGATCAACAGATCAACTTAGACATACCACCATGTGCTACGACATACGTCACACACACGCATATACACATACACACACATACCCACACTAGACTTATATACATACACATCAGCTACATTCTCACTAAATTGATATACACATAACCATACCCCAAGATTACTAACCACATTTTCCACTACACATTCACACACATAGGAACACAGATACACACATACCTATACTAGACTCATGCACCCCAATATGTACACTAGTCTCATCCACACCAAGATGTTACATAGAACACACACACTGGATGCAATTGCATCCAAGGCTGTCAACGCTTTGCCACCATCTCCAATTATCCCCCTATACCAAACACCTTATCCCAAGAATTCTCATTTATCCCAAAATTCTCATCCCATCTTAATCTTTTATTCCATCCCAATTACCTATCTAACCACCAAGGTCAACTCTCTACTCTGATCATCAATTACATTATTTCCCAATGGACCTTATTTTTTGGTCCCTCAGTATCAAAACCTGATGTTCCTAAATGAAACAATCATTTCAATTAGGCAAAGAACAACCCACTCTCCAATCAACCCTGAGTGATGGGCTGCACCCTAAATCAATCAACTAATTCAAAACGGCAAATAAATTCCAGACAGACGCCGCAAGTCCTCCACTTACTGAAGAAGGGACCAAGTATAGTCCCGAAACGCGTTTAAGGAGAAAGGAGGAATCTTGCCAAACGGGGCAGTGATAGTGGATATAGAAGTAGAAGCGCTCCCCCAGCTCTATTTCTACTTGCAAACCGGCCCGGCAGATCCCGATCACGTGACCGACACTAGGTCACGTGAATATTACAGACCTAACTACGAGCGCGCGCGCCTGGAGACCACGAGGGACGCCGACAGCCGGAGAATCCTACTGCAAGCAACAACTGACCGGAGCAGTGAAGGAAGACACCTCCACGTGGCGGGTAAGTGATCTCTGTACCTAAGACAGTGCGGGACGCCGCACCGAGGTCCAGAGCACCAATTCCCCCACAGGAGCTATACATCTTCCCACAAATATAAGGCCTTCTATTACACAGAAAAGTATCACTTTTTAACTCACTGAAATCTTGTTTAAAGTGCTACTTATGGGACAATAAGTTACATACGTAACACATACTATCTCTCTACCATTTTTAATTTTTCTTTTTAGCGCTATCTTTGGGACCACCGGATACTGAACTATAATACTCTTTTCTATTTTTTACATAATTTTTCTATTTTTTATCCATTTTATTTCACCTACTACATGAATTGTTTTTTTCCCTTTTAGCCCAATTCACTCTATTCTACACCATATATCACAAACTACTGGGAAAGGCTACCCCACCTACTCTAGCCAGTCTCAAAAGACTGTACTCCCCGACCATCCCCCTCTCTATATCACAACACACCACCTACCCCAACGGACTAAATACCGTCCATTTTTTCCCCCATCCATTCTCCACGAATTTACCCCAAGATCACCTAATATCAGTCACCTCCCATCTGGCACCCGTAACAAGTGCCCAGACTATTACACTTACCTTTTCTTGAAACACCAGTACCCAATTTTAACATATGTAAGATTTTAACAAAATAAAAAACACTTTATTTATCCCATCTATGAGTGTGCCTGCTACCTTCTTATTTTAAATCTTCTCCTTTTGACTGGGTGAGTCAAAACCAGCAGTTCAGCACCTCAGCCATTCTACTGACCAGTTGAGCCGCCTTAATCCTATTTTTCACGCTTATATCTCTCACTCATGCTCTTTAGATTATCTTGAATCTTTTGCCAAATAGATGACAAAGACGAGGAGAATCTGTCCTCATCAGGTAAACCAGAAGACCCCTCTCCAGAGAATGTCCCAAACTGCGGATGAAACCCATATGCACCAAAAAATGGTGACTTATCAGAGGACTTCTGACGACGGTTATTTAAAGCAAACTCAGCAAGGGACAACAAAGAACACCAATCCTCCTGATTCTCCGCCACAAAACAGCGCAGATATGTCTCCAGATTCTGTCTGGCCATTCGACTGCGGGTGGAAAGCAGAAGAGAATGACAACTAAACCCCCAAGCGAGAACAGAAAGCCTTCCAGAATCTGGAAACAAACTGCGTGCCCCTATCAGAGACTATGTCTGAAGGAATACCATGCAATTTGACAATGTGATCAATAAATGCCTGCGCCAGCGTCTTAGCATTGGGCAAGCCAGGAAAAGGAATGAAATGCACCATTTTGCTAAAAACGGTCCACCACCACCAGAATCACAGTCTTCCCTGAGGAATGAGACAGGTCCGTAATGAAGTCCATGGACAGATGTGTCCAAGGACGGGAAGGAATGGGTAACGGAAGGAGGGGAGCTGATGGCCATGAATGAGGGACCTTGGCACGAGTGCAGGTCTCACGGGCTGCCACAAAACCCTCAACCGACTTACGAAGCGCCGGCCACCAGAATCTCAGAGCGATGAGTTCCACTGTGGCTTTTGCCCCCGGGTGCCCAGCAAGGACAGTATCGTGGTGCTTCTTAAAAATCTTGTGTCTTAACCACTTCAACCCCGCTAGCTAAAACCCCCTTCATGACCAGGCCACTTTTTACACTTCGGCACTACACTACTTTCACCGTTTATCGCTCGGTCATACAACTTACCACCCAAATGAATTTTACCTCCTTTTCTTCTCACTAATAGAGCTTTCATTTGGTGGTATTTTATTGCTGCTGACATTTTAACTTTTTTTGTTATTAATCGAAATTTAACGATTTTTTTGCAAAAAAATGACATTTTTCACTTTCAGCTGTAAAATTTTGCAAAAAAAACGACATCCATATATAAATTTTTCACCAAATTTATTGTTCTACATGTCTTTGATAAAAAAAAAATGTTTGGGCAAAAAAAAAAATATGGTTTGGGTAAAAGTTATAGCGTTTACAAACTAAGGTACAAAAATGTGAATTTCCGCTTTTTGAAGCAGCTCTGACTTTCTGAGCACCTGTCATGTTTCCTGAGGTTCTACAATGCCCAAACAGTAGAAAAATCCCACAAATGACCCCATTTCGGAAAGTAGACACCCTAAGGTATTCGCTGATGGGCATAGTGAGTTCATAGAACTTTTTATTTTTTGTCAGAAGTTAGTGGAAAATGATGATTTTTATTTTAATTTTCTTTTTCTTACAAAGTCTCATATTCCACTAACTTGCGACAAAAAATAAAAAATTCTAGGAACTCGCCATGCCCCTCACGGAATACCTTGGGGTGTCTTCTTTCCAAAATGGGGTCACATGTGGGGTAGTTATACTGCCCTGGCAATTTAGGGGCCCAAATGTGTGAGAAGTACTTTGCAATCAAAATGTGTAAAAAATGGCCTGCGAAATCCGAAAGGTGCACTTTGGAATATGTGGAATATCTTGGCAAAAGACAACTTTTCCAATTTTTTTATACAAAGTTGGCATTTGACCAAGATATTTTTCTCACCCAGCATGGGTATATGTAAAATTACACCCCAAAACACATTCCCCAACTTCTCCTGAGTACGGCGATACCAGATGTGTGACACTTTTTTGCTGCCAAGGTGGGCAAAGGGGCACATATTCCAAAGTGCACCTTTCGGATTTCGCAGGCCATTTTTTACACATTTTGATTGCAAAGTTCTTCTCACAGATTTGGGCCCCTAAATTGCCAGGGCAGTATAACTACCCCACAAGTGACCCCATTTTGGAAAGAAGACACCCCAAGGTATTCCGTGAGGGGCATGGCGAGTTCCTAGAATTTTTTATTTTTTGTCGCAAGTTAGTGGAATATGAGACTTTGTAAGGAAAAAAGAAAAAAAAAGAAAAATCATCATTTTCCGCTAACTTGTGACAAAAAATAAAAAATTCTAGGAACTCGCCGTGCCCCTCACGGAATACCTTGGGGTGTCTTCTTTCCGAAATGGGGTCACTTGTGGCGTAGTTATACTGCCCTGGCAATTTAGGGGCCCAAATGTGTGAGAAGTACCTTGCAATCAAAATGTGTAAAAAATGGCCTGCGAAATCCGAAAGGTGCACTTTGGAATGTGTGCCCCTTTGCCCACCTTGGCTGCAAAAAAGTGTCACACATCTGGTATTGCCGTACTCAGGAGAAGTTGGGGAATGTGTTTTGGGGTGCCATTTTACATATACCCATGCTGGGTGAGAGAAATATCTTGGCAAAAGACAACTTTTCCCATTTTTTTATACAAAGTTGGCATTTGACCAAGATATTTTTCTCACCCAGCATGGGTATATGTAAAATGACACCCCAAAACACATTCCCCAACTTCTCCTGAGTACGGCGATACCACATGTGTGACACTTTTTTGAAGCCTAGATGCGCAAAGGTGCCCAAATTCCTTTTAGGAGGGCATTTTTAGACATTTGGATCCCAGACTTCTTCTCACACTTTTGGGCCCCTAAAAAGCCAGGGCAGTATAAATACCCCACATGTGACCCCACTTTGGAAATAAGACACCCCAAGGTATTCAATGAGGGGCCTGGCGAGTTCATAGAATTTTTTTTTTTTTTGCATAAGTTAGCGGAAATTGATTTTTATTTTTATTTTTTTCTCACAAAGTCTCACTTTCCGCTAACGTAGGACAAAAATTTCAATCTTTCATGGACTCAATATGCCCCTCACGGAATACCTTGGGGTGTCTTCTTTCCGAAATGGGGTCACATGTGGGGTATTTATACTGCCCTGGCTTTTTAGGGGCCCTAAAGCGTGAGAAGAAGTCTGGAATATAATTGTCTAAAAATGTTACGCATTTGGATTCCATGAGGGGTATGGTGAGTTCATGTGAGATTTTATTTTTTGACACAAGTTAGTGGAATATGAGACTTAGTAAGAAAAAACAAACAAAAAAATATATATTTCCGCTAACTTGGGCCAAAAAAATGTCTGAATGGAGCCTTACAGGGGGGGTGATCAATGACAGGGGGGTGATCAATGACAGGGGGGTGATCACCCATATACACTCCCTGATCACCCCCTGTCATTGATCACCCCCCTGGTAAGGCTCCATTCAGACGTCCGTATGATTTTTACGGATCCATGGATCGGATCCATGGATACATGGATCGGATCCGCAAAACACATGCGGACGTCTGAATGGAGCCTTACAGGGGGGTGATCAATGACAGGGGGTGATCAGGGAGTGTATATGGGTGATCACCCCCCTGTCATTGATCACCCCCCTGTAAGGCTCCATTCAGACGTCCGCATGTGTTTTGCGGATCCGATCCATGTATCCATGGATCCGTAAAAATCATACGGACGTCTGATCGGAGCCTTACAGGGGGGTGATCAATGACAGGTGGTGATCAGGGAGTGTATATGGGTGATCACCCCCCTGTCATTGATCACCCTCCTGTAGGGCTCCATTCAGACGTCCGTATGTGTTTTGCGGATCCGATCCATGTATCCGTGGATCCGTAAAAATCATACGGACGTCTGAACGGAGCCTGACAGGGGGGTGATCAATGACAGGGGGGTGATCAGGGAGTTTATATGGGGTGATCATGGGTTCATAAGGGGTTAATAAGTGACGGGGGGGGGGTGTAGTGTGGTGTTTGGTGCGACTTTACTGAGCTACCTGTGTCCTCTGGTGGTCGATCCAAACAAAAGGGACCACCAGAGGACCAGGTAGCAGGTATATTAGATGCTGTTATCAAAACAGCGTCTAATATACCTGTTAGGGGTTAAAAAAATCAGATCTCCAGCCTGCCAGCGAGCGATCGCCGATGGCAGGCTGGAGATCCACTCTCTTACCTTCCGTTCCTGTGAGCGCGCGCGTTCACAGGAAATCTCGGGTATCGCGGGAGGACGCGTATATGCGTCCACCCAGAAGAGCAGGGCCGCCGGCAGGACGCAATCCTGCGTACGGCGGTCCTGTAGCGGTTAAAGCGAGAGGCACAAAGAACCTCCCAGGAGGACAAAGATCAGGAGCCTCTGACTGGGCTACCTGGACCTCTGCCTCCAATTCAGAATAAAGAGCAGAGACCATCACACCTTCAGCCTAAATGGGACCCGGGTCTTCAAAATTCCCACCTCCCGGAAAACAACGTGACAGGGCATCCGCCTTCACATTCTTAACCCCAGGGCGGAACGTAACAACAAAATTAAACCTTGAAAAGAACAAAGACCATCTGGCCTGTCTCGGGTTCAGACGCTTGGATGACTCCAAGTAGGCCAGATTCTTATGGTCAGTAAACACGGTAATAGGGTGTCTGGCTCCCTCTAGCCAATGGCGCCATTCCTCAAAAGCTAACTTGATGGCCAACAACTCCCTATCTCCCACATCGTAAATTTTCTCTGCGGAGGAGAGTTTCTTCGAGAAAAAGGCACACGGTCGCCATTTGGCAGGAGAGGGACCCTGAGACAAGACCGCACCCACACCCACCTCAGAAGCGTCCACCTCAACTATGAAGGACAGAGAAATATCAGGTTGTACCAAGATGGGAGTGGAAGCAAAACTCTCCTTGATACTAGAAAAGGCCTTACGCGCCTCTACCGACCAGGAGGAAAAATCTACCCCCTTTCTAGTCATATCAGTGAGTGGTTAACAACAGAGGAATAATTCAAAATAAACTTCCTGTAATAATTGGCAAAACCCAAAAAACGCATCAGCGCCTTCTGATTCTCAGGAAGCTCCCACTCAAGCACAGCGCGGACCTTCTCGGGGTCCATGCGAAAACCAGAAGCGGAGAGAAGAAACCCCAGAAATTGAATTTCTGGAACCGCAAACACACATTTTTCCAGTTTAGCGTACAATTTATTCTCCCGCAGGATGAGCAAGACCTGACGTAGGTGGTACTTATGAGTTTTGAAATCAGGAGAAAAAAATCAAAATGTCATCTAGATACACTAATACAAATTTCCCCATTAAATGATAAAAAATGCTGTTCACAAAATGCTGAAAGACGGCTGGAGCATTCATCAAACCAAAAGGCATAACCAAATTCTCAAAATGGCCCTCAGGGGTATTGAAGGCCGTCTTCCATTCGTCTCCTTCTCTGACCCTGACCAGGTTGTATGCCCCTCTTAGATCCAACTTGGAAAAAACTTTAGCCCCAACAATCTGGTTAAACAGGTCCGGGATCAGAGGAAGCGGATAAGGGTCACGAATTGTGATACTGTTCAGCTCCCTGAAATCCAGACATGGTCTTAAAGAACCATCTTTTTTCTTAACAAAGAAAAAAACAGCGGCAACAGGTGACTTCGAGGGTCGTATGTGTCCCTTTCTCAGACTCTCAGAGATATAAGCACACATAGCGACCCTTTCAGGTTGGGAGAGATTGTATAAACGAGATTTAGGCAGCTTGGCGCCTGGGGTGATATTAATAGGGCAATCGTACTCCCTGTGAGGGGGCAAGTCCTGAACACCACTCTCAGAGAACACATCCGAAAATTCAGAGAGAAAAGATGGTACAGTCTTAGTAGAAACCTCTGAAACAGATGTCGTGAGGCAATTCTCTCTGCAAAAGTCCCTCCAACCATTTATTTGCCTCGCTTGCCAATCAATGGTGGGGTTATGTTTAGTGAGCCTGGGTAGCCCCAACACTAGAGGAGTAGGCAACCCGCTTAGGACGAAACATGACACATCCTCAACATGAGTATCACTCACAATCAAACGGTTATTGTGAACTAACAATTTCTGAGAAAGTGGAACGGAATCAATAGCAAAAACGGGTATATTCTTTCCCAAAGTACATACCTGGAAACCATGAGTTATAGCAAATTGATTATCAATGAGATTGACAGCTGCTCCACTATCTACAAAAATCTCACAAAAAATGTTCTTGCTCTCTAGCGCCAACTTGGCAGGTAGGACAAAACGGGAACTACAAGCAAACGGAAAACCTTCAATTTCCGCATCAACCTTGCCAATAGTAACAGATGGAACGTCTTTAGAGGATTTTTTTATTTTTGTTTCTTTATTACTCTCAAAAAACTGCCTGAATCTCCTAGAGGGACAAACATTTGCCAAATGATTTATACCTCCACAACAGAAACAAACCTTCCTATTAGAGCTGAATCTTCTATTGTCAGAGGCAAGCAAACCCAGCTGCATGGGCTCCTGCTCAGAAGGGATTGAGAGCGACTGAGACCCTGTGCACTGAATGAGACTGCCGCACTGTCCTTGGACTGAGTATGACAGGAAGGAGTGATCTCTCCTCTCTCTCTAAGACGCCTGTCAATACGAACGGCCCGAGACATGGCAGAGTCCAAGGAGGTAGGTCTCTCATGAAAGGCAAATGCATCTTTCAATCCCTCTGAAAGACCCTAGCAAAATTGACTTCGGAGTGCAGCATTATTCCAACCAGTATCAACTGCCCATCTCCGAAATTCTGAACAGTATATCTCTGTGGACTGTTTACCCTGGCATAAAAGACGTAGTCTAGACTCAGCCAGAGCAATACGATCTGGATCATCATATATCTGACCCAGGGCTAAAAAAAAATCATCCACTGAACAGAGGGGCCGTGCCCCCACGGCAGAGAAAAGGCCCAGGACTGAGCGTTATCCCTGAGCAGCGAGATGATGATCCCCACCCTCTGCTCCTCATCACCAGAGGAATGGGGAAGTAGGCGAAAATGGAGTTTGCAAGCCTCTCTCAAACGAACAAAATTCTCACTACCTCTGGAGAACGTATCCGGGAGCGAGATCTTAGGCTCAGAACAAACTCCATGAATGCAAGCTGAACCGGTCACCTGAAACTGAGAAACAGTTTTACGGAGATCTGCTACCTCCAATGAAAGACCCTGCATGTGTTCAGTCAAAAGTGAAACCGGATCCATGCTTGAGACGGTTTTGGCGGTTTATAATGTCGCAGAAGGTGTACAGAAACTAGAAGACACAAAATTAAGATCCGACTGACTGGATCCAAAACTAAGGAACCAGAGGATAAGCCCTGTAACAGACCTGGCTCTCTCCCTTACTGCTCAGCCTATGCAAAAGTCTCTATGGTAGATGATTGCATATCCTCGTTCCTCGACTGTATGAAACCTGAACACCCTATAATAGTGAGGGGACATGACCACCAGCTCCCTACACTTGATACGGAGGGAGTCAGGGTCACCTGGGATCCAGCAAACAGGAAAACACAAATGAATGAACAAAACTTATCTGTAGAAGACTCAGTAGTAGCATCCAGCATGCACACACTCCAGGACGTTGTATAAACCGCAAAGTGATGCAGTATGGGAAGGGATTTAAAGGGATGCAATCAGTGCAACTACATGTCAGCTGAGAGAGGCTAACGAGATGAGAAAACGAAAGCAAAACAAAAGGAACCTCAATGTCTGGTGGTGACAGTATATCACACCCCTCAATCAGTTTTTTTTTGGGCAACAGGTATATCACACCCGTTGCAAGTAGTTGTTCCAATAGCGCTGGTCCCTCTATATGGCTGTGGTATCGCAGCAGAACTGCACACAACTTGTGCACAATACAAATGCACTATATACTTTCTATGTTAGAAAGTATATTATAGGTATATCACACCTATCGATAGCACACCTATATCACTCCTTAAAAGGACTTTTGTGGCACTATTAGCTAGCGTTTGGTGTCCCTAACAGCCTGTCCCTGCCCCACAAAGCAACCTCTCCCTACACTGGCAAAGCACAGAATGTAAAATTTCTGCCAGATCAGGTTCTGTTATAGGGTGGGGGTGTTTCCATGTGCTAAAACATCTCAATAGGCTGTCCTGTCCCACCTGATGGATGTGTCATGGGTCAAAGTTCGGCGCTATGCAAAAGAATATGGCGCTGGCGGATATCGCCATATGTTTGGCGAATAATACGCCGCAAAACGTTTGCCGAGTGAACCGCAAGGCCATCTCTACATGTAAGACCAGACATATCACCTTCATGCAATGCCTCCTCCATTCAGATACCCTGCACTTGCCATCTGTACTGTTGGGAGTTTAGTGCAGGTGAAGTGTATTTGGACAGAGGAGACTTCACACAGAGGTGATCTTCCTGATCACATGACCCTCCATCAGCGGCCATCTTATGGACAAGACCTCTATGTGAACAGCACAAATCATTTTGTAAACAAGAGACCATATCTTATGAAATATAGATATATAATATAGATGATATAAATGGGGCAGAATTTCAACAAGGACTATATTAGTAAGTTTCATATAATCATCTTACAAATACTTTGTTCAACGATAATCAGAAGGTGGTGAACCCCTTTAAGTGTGCCCCTTATATTGTAAGTTGTCTTGTTTTGGGGGAGAGGGGTTACATCTTATTTTACTTTTTTTTTTTTTTTTACAAATTTAGGTAATATAATAATATACAAAAGACAAGGCGGTGGCTCACTCAGGAAGGAACTATAGAGCAGGTGCTGCTAGCCCGAATGGAGGAACACCCACCCTCTGTAGAGTTAATATATAAAACTAGAGTAATGGGCGAGCACACTTCATTTGGATCATAAAGATTATAAAATTTAATTAAATCACAATATAAGTAGACTTGTGTTCAAACATAAAAAGTCAAATCAATAAAAATACAATAAAAAAATAAATAATACACTTAAGATAATCCACGGATTATAAAGTGGAAAGGATGGTTTTCCTTTTTAGTGTGCTATAGTCTGGTGATGGTATTTTAACCAGAGTACTGTGCAACAATTGGTGTCTTATGGTATTAAGAGTCCACAGATGTTTCGATTGGTAGATAGTGGTATTATGACGCCAATGTAAATAGATGGTATAGATATCGTAATTCAGTCTCTGGTCGACTGCATACATTGGAATAGTCTTATAGTTTTCCAAACGTTGGGTGCCGATCATATGCACCGGCTTTCTGGATAATACTGAACAGTCCCGTAGTCACTGTGATTATTTGAGCTTATATGTTATAGCTTCTTACCTCCCTCGTTGTGGACGGTCTCTTTCAAACGTAAGTCGGGCAGCGCGGGACACTTCCGGCGTCTTGCTTCGTTCAGCTGCAGCTGGCTTACCCGAAATCTCACGAGATTTCAAAACGGGGTTATCGCCCGTGATGATGGAAGGAACACAGTGAATCTTCGGTATACTTTCGATTATTGTTGTAGTTCTTCAATCCAATTTTACAGCATGGCCATGCTTACAGACGTGGAGGTGCTTTTCTTACAGGTGTGCGATCCGGCCCATACGTGTTTCGGGAACTCTCCTTCCCTGCATCAGTGGCGTTCAATATAATAATATACTGTATAATGTTACAGACACATTTATGTATTACAAGCAACAAGGGTCTCTCTGTTGCTTCACGCTCATCTAGTTACTTGCTCAGTCAGTAGGACCTCTGCCATAATACACGGTGTTGGTCCAACAAAATAAAGTGGTACATTCCATAAACATAATGTGACACTTCATTTTGCTGGTAACATTCTTTTGCACCTGGTAGCTTCTGTGTCACATGGTCTGTTGTGGGTGCGGCCCACAGCTTTATTTCACCTCACAGTGCATTGGTGATACCACTATGGAGGCATGTGAGAGCCTGGCTGTGAGTTGATTTTTAGCACTGATTCAGACCCTGTTCACACACCACGGGCAGTTGAGTGGTAGGACCCCATGCGTGCTGAGACACTGTGACGTGGTGCATGAGGGGCTCCGATATGCTCCTGACTGGAAGATATTGGCAAAGTTCTCAGCTTTTAACATCGGCCTGAGGAATTAGCTAGTATTGTCAGTTGCGTATCATTTTGGTGCATTTTTTGCAGTGATTTTTGTTTGTATATTTTTTCATCTGCGCAATGTATCATTTTGTGTAAGATGTTCTTGTGGTGCATGCGGTCCACCCCGGCATCCTCCATTGTATGCATTTTTTGCTGGGGATTGCCGTTGTCTGCAGACCGCATGCGGAGGAATTGCTCACTCGGTTATAGACACACTACAGTGTCTAGGTTTGTAGCATTTTCACCCGTTTAGGCCACTTTTTTCAGTGATTTTTTTTTGTCAAACAACAGGGACAGCAGCATTCCAGAAAATATTGTATCAATAACAAAGTTATGCATATTACGCAACTATGCCCCTGAATTCCCACCCACCCCCAAGCAAAGAGATGGTTACCAGGAACCAATATAGTGAAAATATAGCCAGTGACACAAAACTCATGCTGAAGGGTTCAGAAATGTGCCATACCCCACTAGAACGTCCCACCCAACTACCCTACCATACTTGGGGTAGTCCATTTTCCTTTTGAACTCTGGATCATCCAAGTAGGCAGGAACAGCGGTACAGGATTAGAACAGGGTTGCACTTCCTTCTACTAGATGTAACACATTTACTGTAGAAAATGTGCAGCAGGTTTTTGGAAAAAATGCTGGTTCCTGCACAGAGTACTGTCTGTTTTATTATTGCAGTGCAACACTGTCTGTAATATAAAGGACTCCAGTCCTGTAACACACAGAATAATCTAACTCACCCTATTCTTATGTATATCTGCCTCTGGATAGGTCATCAGTATCTGATCGGTGGAGGTCTGACACACACGACCACCGCCAAGCAGCTGTTTGAGAAGGCATTGGTGCTAACAGCAGTGCCACGGCCTCAGCTCACCAATCACAGCACTGTACATTGTACAGCGGCTGTGCTTGGTATCTCAATGCAGCCCCATTCACTTGTAATCAATGAACGTGACGTCACATGGCCTAGGCAAAGCTGCAAGAAAGCTGCGTGCTAGTGAAGTGCCTTCTCAAACAGGTGATGGGCAGGGATCTCAGGTGTCGGACAACCACCGATCAGATAATGATGACCTCCCCAGAGCATAAGTCATCAGTTAAAAAATCTTGGAAAACCCCTTTAACGTGTAAAGGCCAGAAGTAGAAAAGATAGCCAAACATAAGATTACTTATGAAAATAATCTTGGCTGTATAGCCTGCATGTAAGAGGTGGCTGTCAGGGCTCTTACTACAAGAATCTTGAGAAGAAAATAAGAAGGAAAAAGGCAGACACAGTTTTACCTGGAAAATAACAGCTTTTGCTGTTCACACTTGAGACAAGAAGAGTCTTATAAGATTCTAAGTGGCTACAATCAGATGTGGGGCAACAAGTTTAATGGTTACAACAGTCTCTCAAGGAGGGCACAGCTGGATTTTACACAGCACGAATATCGGGCCCATTATCGGGAATGAACATTGCTATGAATGCTTGTTCCTACTAATCTGGCCATCTAAAGTTACTGCAGATCACCTGATGAACGAACGATACGCTCGTTCATCAAATGAAATCATCAGATGTGCAGACACCTCAATCATCATTCGTGGGCAGCAGATCGCGCTCTGCTTCCCAGGAGCAATGATTTTGCATGGAGATAACAATAGCAGCAGCGATCACCTGTCCTCATACTATAGAAGTGATTGCAGCCTGTAGCACTTTACCAGCAGTCGTCTGTAGAGAAGGAGCACCTCCTTCACTACAATCGGCTGCTCCTCGGCTTTACTTAGGGTACTTTCACACTTGCAGCACAGGATTCCGGCAGACAGACGGATGCAGATCTGTCTGACAAATGCATTGAAATACTGGATCCGTCTCTTCGGTGTCATCCGGAAAAACGGATCCAGTATTTATTTTTCCCCGCAGATTTAAAGGTCTGCGCATGCGCGGCCCGGGGGAATGGATCTGTCAATGCAGCAATTTTAATAGAGTTCAATGGAAATGAATGCCCTTTCCGGCAAGTGTTCAGGATTTTTGGCCGGAGAAAAAAATACAGCATGCGGCCAAAAAACTTAAAAGGGACTGAACTGATGCATCCTGATGCATACTGAATGGAATGCTCTACATTCATAATGCATTAGGATAAAACTGATCTGTTTTTTCCGGTATTAAGCCCCTGTCACGGAACTCAATACCGGAAAAGAAAAACGCTAGTGTGAAAGTACCCTTAGAACAACAGGTTACATAGATACAGTACCACTCTTGTTCTGGTGTTGCACACTACTGCCCCCTCTCTGCTCCATTAATTTTCCTCGTGGCACACTGTACACTCTTCAGGTCGTGTTACTTTTTTTCTCGCAACTCACAGGTTGCAGTATCTCCTTCCTCACAACTCATTACACACACTGCACTATTGCACCTTACATTGAGTCAGGCTAGTCTTTGAGGCTGACCTGTCTTCTTCACAGATCTATATTTTCTTCTGGGTGTGGAAGCTAGGAGGTGCAATTTGGCTCTCACTGCTGAAATCATCAGCTGCTTTGTGACCCTTTCTATGCCCTGCGGTGGTGTACACGTAGACTAGTACCTCACATCTCCACGTGCTAGCTGATTGAAACACAGGAGTATGGCTGGATCTGTCTCTAGCAGCAGCTTCTCAGCTACTGCTCATCTGCCTCACAGATCATTTCACAGTCACACACTCTCCTTTTTTGCTTGAGGACCTGCATATTTAGAACACGTGATCATAACACAATATTATCCAGTAGCATTTACATAATTGGCCACTAGGTGGCAACATAACCACAGTGCTGTTTACAACATGCATGTATGAAATGACCTTTGACATCTAGCGAGAGTGAATATGGCTCAATAGGGTGTTTCCTCCAATGTATAGACCAGTAGAGTGACGTCACCAATCTCTATAGTATACAACATACACGTGTCCTCTGTGCTCTATAGTTCAACTTAGGCTACTTTCACACTAGCATTTTTGGGCAGATCCGTCATGGATTACATTACAATAATTCAACCGCATGCATCCGTCATATACGGATCCGGTTGTATTATGTCTTATATAGCCAATACGGATTGTCATGAACTCCATTGAAAGTCAATCGGGGACAAATCCGTTTTCTATTATGTCAGAGAATACAGATCCGTGCCCATTGACTTACATTGTGAGTCAGGATGGATTCGTCTCGGTCCGCATCCCAGGACGAACTTAAAAACGCTGCATGCAGCGTTTTGGTGTCCGCCTCCAGAGCGCAATGGTGAGTGAACGGAGGCAAACTGATGCATTCTGAGCGGATCGTTTTCCATTCAGAATGCATTAGGGCAAAATGTATCCGTTTTGGACCTCTTGTGAGAGCCCATGCCGGATCTCAGTAACGGAAAGCCAAAACGCTAGTGTGAAAGTAGCCTTAGGTGGAGTGTCTACCATAACAGGGCCAAACAGTAACCTATGGCAACAGGTTTAACAGCAAAGGATACATGTTTTTGTAACTCTCTTACACGCAGATATCCATGTTCCATCACCTGCCCTTTTTTTATTACCAATCTCTTTTAGTTATACGTACTTCTAACAAGAGATGGTTGCTGCATCATTTCATCAATGATTGACTCACAGAACAACGAGCCCACACTTGTGGAAGACGCCAATGTCTATTTCTAGGTAACCCTGGCTCAGAATCCTAGAATGCATAACATAGAAGAGCTGCAGCACTCCAACTAGAAAATGCAGTCATGACTTATTTCCATAAAGGCACCAAACACAGTGACGTTTCGACTTGGATAAGTCTTTTTCAAGCCTTAGGAAAAGACTTCTCCAGGTCGAAATGTCACTGCGTTTCGTTCCTTTATGTACATAAATCATCCTTGCATCTACTAGTTGGAGTGCTGCATTTCTATTTTATTGATTGACTCACCATTGCATGTTATAGCAATAAGATATTGTTACGTTATAGCTTACGTTACAACAGCAGTTTATATTAGAGTATATTAGGTGACGTAGCTTCGTTTAACAGGTCCTAGAATGTACATGTAACACTCACATATATTGCAAAAAGATTTTGGGGATATATTATTTTTATATATACTTTTCAAACTGACTGCTGAAACCACTTGTCACGACCATGTTTATGGCCGTGACTCCTTGGGAGCCGCATACTGTTGCCCGCGGTTTGGGTTGTAGTGTCAACCGCAGCTGGAGGCATAATGTTGTCAGCCTCAAGTGCGGTTGCCGCGGACAACAGGTATGTGTGCGGTTCCCTTGGAGTTGTGTGCGTGTTTGTATGCACTTTGGTATGTCTGTGTGCACTCTGTGTTATGTGTGGTGTGCACTGACATCTATCCTCACTGTGGTTGCCCGTGGCAACGTTTGGTCGTTGTGTACATGTGGTGGCAGTGTCCCGGCCTTCGGGCTGACTCCCAGGACATGAGTGCCACCCATGTCGTTGCCTGCTGCAACAGCCACAGTGTGTTTCGTGTTTGAACACTTCCCCTTTTAGTTGTGTTTTCCCTTCTGTGGTTTTGGAAGGGTTAACTCCCTTTCTGTGTGTGTGAGTCACGGGGTGTGTCTGATTGTTGGGTGTGGCCTCTTGGCCCTATATAGCCTCAGTTGTAGGCAGTAGTCAGAGAGGGTGTTTCAGCCATGCTTGCTGGAGACATCCTCCTGGTTACTTACCAACTGCCAGTGGGGCCATCCTTCTGGTCACAGCAAAATAATAATGTTGTTTGGTGTCTTGAAGATGGGTTTGCTTTTATGTTTCTTTATTGCACCTATGGTCCTGGGTTCCCGTGTGTTGTGTGTTGTGTGCTGAGTCCTGTTGTCTGTGGGCTGTACTTCCACATGGGTTCCAGGCTTTGTGTCTGTGGCAGGTGAGAATTATGTTTGTGGCAAGTACCTGCCACTGCCATAGGTTGTATTTGTGCTCCCTTCCTTGCAGCTTGGCCAGTGAGACTCCTTTTCCTCCATATCCTGAAGGAACAGGTTGTCTTACCCTGACTCCTAGTCCAGGGACCAGTCGGAGGGTGAGTTAGGGCTCTGAGGTTCCTGAGCATGGGTCCTCCTACCTTAAAGGTCGGCCCATGCAGCGAGGAGTTAGGGTCAGGTTAGGGACGCGATAGGAGGTGATCTGCTCCCTAATTCTGTCGTCCTGGTCAAGCAGCGACCATCTTCCGGCACCGCACGGCTGAGGGTTTCCCCCACCCTCAGCCGTGACACCACTATAATGAAGTTGTCACGATACTGGTGCAACAGAACTGGAATCCGATGGCCAGGACTTAGGAGCAGAGTATATATAACACGGATGTAGCAGAACCCACGTTGTTGTGCTCCGCACGGGTGAGACAGAGTCTGTAGACGAGAACCGAGGTCAGGATAGCAGAAGTCAGGGCAGGCGGCAAGCTGGCAGGAAGGTAGACGAGCAGAAGGTCAGGGCAGGCAGCAAGCAGGTACGAAGGTCCAAGAACAGTCCGGGTCAGCAACAGGAGGTAGCAGGGAGAACCGCTAGGGCACAGAACACATGGAGGAGTGAGTTCCAGCAAGAGGATTGCAGACTAAAAGCCAAACACAATACTCTAGCAAAGACAGGAAGGTCTGGCCAGTTTAAAAAGGAACAGGAACAGGAAGTGAGATGGCAACCAGGAAACACATAATCCACCATCTTGACTGAGGGCAACCTTCAGGGCAAAGTATATCAGGGTGGTTTCTGACAGGAACAGGAAGTGAGATGGCAACCAGGAAACACATAATCCACCATCTTGACTGAGGGCAAACTTGAGGGCAAAGTAAACTATATCATGATGGTTTCTGACAGAAGTATTGGTTGATATTTGAAACCTTCATTTTAAATTAGGGGGAACAGATAACCAGACTTACAATCCATGATAAGGGTCCTCAATGTCTTGTAAGTACTTAACTACAAAAAATAAATAAAAAAATTCCAGCCTGGAAAAATTACAATTGTAGGGGAAAAAGAAAAATGAACATCATTTGTCTTCGTCCACAAGTAGTCCCAGAGGGTACTGAAAATAGTCAACAAGTAAATCCCTCACACTGAGTCCAGCTGCTGTTGCTTTTCCAAGCTGTGCTGTGTCTGCTTGGTCTGGTGTAGAAGACACTTCTGCTTCCTTGTCCAATGTGCCATCATAGATCTGGATAAAATGATACAGAGC
Organism: Bufo gargarizans; assembly: GCF_014858855.1. Lineage (NCBI taxonomy): Eukaryota > Metazoa > Chordata > Amphibia > Anura > Bufonidae > Bufo > Bufo gargarizans. The sequence continues at coordinate 546,911,236 of NC_058081.1, forward strand.
GACGCAGGCCTTAACAACAGCATTAACATTGTTCGGATCCATCTGATTTGAGGACTGAGAACTCGAGAGGATTTGAGAACTCACAATTTGCTGCACAGTATGTCAAAGGCACATTCAACACCTTCTGGCCCTGCTAGTTGAAGATTCGGCATCTATCATATAAATCCCATCTGGGAAAGGGATGCATGAGGTTAGTTAATTGGGCAAACCCTTTGTCGCCAACAATTTCATAAGGCGCAGGTGGTCCAAGCGAGTCAGGAAAAGACGAGGTGCATGCAGGGTAAGTTGATATGTTGGACGCCACCGACCCATTCTGTAAGTTGCGAGCATCTGCAGAACTTCCATAGGCTTCAATATTCACAATTATAAACTTGTGTCCATCAAAGCCAAAAGAATGAGAGAGAAAAACTATTTATGATTTAAATATTGGGACCCTAAGTGCAGTGGATTCTTTACCCGCATATGTTTCCCGTCAAGTGCACCAATACAGTTTGGAAACTGTGCATTATCTTGGAAGCCCTGGGCTATGTAAAGCCACTGCTGCGTAGTTGGTGTATTATAGTGTCACGGAAGGTGTACAGGAAACTGGAAGACACAAAGTGAATATCCGACTCACTGGATCCAAAACTAAGGAACAAAAGGGAGAGCCCTGCATCAGACCTGGCTCTCTCCCTGACTGCTCAGCCTATGCAAAAATCCCAATGGTAGATGATCGCATATCCTCGTACCTCGACTGTATAACACCTGAACACCCTATAATAGTGAGGGGACACGGCCACCGGCTCCCTACACTTGATACAGAGCGAGTCAGGGTCACCTGGGATCCAGCAAACAGAAAAACACAAATGAATGAACAAAACTTATCTGTAGAAGACTCAGAAGTAGGATCAGCATGCACACACTCCAGGAAGGAATATAAACCGCAAAGTGAAGCAGTCTGGGAAGGGATTTAAAGGGATGCAATCAGTGCAACTACATGACAGCTGAGAGAGGCTAATGAGATGAGAAAATGAAAGCAAAACAAAAGGAAGCTCAGGGAGGAGGTTCTAAAAGACATCTGTCACAGCTTCTCAGATGTCTGGTGGTGACAGTACCCCTCCTTCTACGAGTGGACTCCAGACACTCAGAGCCCACCTTCTCAGGATGGGACCTATGGAAAGCCCTGATGAGACGAGTGGCCTTAATGTCCGTCACTGGGACCCACATCCTCTCCTCAGGACCATAACCCTCCCAATGAACAAGGTACTGGAGAGAACCGCGGACAACACGAGAATCCACAATCCTAGAGACCTGAAATTCAAGATTACCATCAACCACAATCGGAGGAGGAGGCAAAGACGAGGGTACAATGGGTTGGACATAAGGTTTTAATAAGGACTTATGAAAAACATTATGGATCTTCCAAGTCTGAGGAAGATCAAGACGGTAGGCAACAGGATTGATGACGGACAAGATTTTGTAAGGCCCAATAAACTTAGGACTAGAGATAATGTATAGTTCGGGTTCATACCGAATTTTGGGGTGTCCGTGACACGGACCTGAACCCGAACATTTCCGTAAAAGTCCGGGTTCGGGTTCGGTGTTCGTCGCTTTCTTGGCGCTTTTTGAAAGGCTGCAAAGCAGCCAATCAACAAGCGTCATACTACTTGCCCCAAGAGGCCATCACAGCCATGCCTACTATTGGCATGGCTGTGATTGGCCAGTGCAGCATGTGACCCAGCCTCTATTTAAGCTGGAGTCACGTAGCGCCGCCCGTCACTCTGCTCTGATCAGTGTAGGGAGAGGTTGCAGCTGCGACGTTAGGGCGAGATTAGGCAGTGATTAACTCATCCAAAAGACTTCATTCAGTGATCGATCTGCAGCTGTGGATCATTGAACTGCTGATATTCAACTGCTCACTGTTTTTAGGCTGCCCAGAGCGTTTTTCATTCACATTTTTCTGGGGTGATCGGCGGCCATTTTGTGTCTTGTGGTGCACCAGCACAAGCTGCCACCAAGTGCATTTAACCCTCAATAGTGTGGTTGTTTTTTGGCTAAATCCTACATCAGGGTGAAGCTGTCACACCAAGTGCATTTAACCATCAATAGTGTGGTTATTTTTTGGCCATATACTACATCAGGGGCAAGCTGAGCCTGTCACCAAGTGCATTTAACCCTCAATAGTGTGGTTGTTTTTTGGCTATATCCTACATCAGGGTGAAGCTGTCACACCAAGTGCACTTAACCATCAATAGTGTGGTTATTTTTTGGGCATATACTACATCAGGGGCAAGCTGAGCCTGTCACCAAGTGCATTTAACCCTCAATAGTGTGGTTGTTTTTTGGCTATATCCTACATCAGGGTCAAGCTGTCACACCAAGTGCATTTAACCATCAATAGTGTGGTTATTTTTTGGCCATATCCCAGTCTAATTTTGTCTGTAAACGCATACCTGTCACCCAGTGCCTAAATAATAGGCCTCAAATTTATAGTCAGCTAAATCTGTGGTTATTGCTGTGGCTGGGCAAGGTATTTAGTGTCCGTCAAAGCACAGTTTTTGTTCTGGGTTGAAATACAATTCCCAATTTTGCAATTTCCTAATTTAGTGGTTTCTGCTGTATCAGACCTACTTTAAATCTATCCCTAAAAGGGTATATTAGAATCAAGGTGCTGATAGGGTCATTCTCAATAACTTCACACACACGCTACTGTGCATATCCCAGTCTAATTCTGTCCGTAAACGTATACCTGTCACCCAGCGCCTAAATAATAGGCCTCAAATTTATAGTCAGCTAAATCTGTGGTTATTGCTGTAGCTGGTCAAGTTATTTAGTGTCCGTCAAAGCACAGTTTTTGTTCTGGGTTGAAATACAATTCCCAATTTTGCAATTTCCTAATTTAGTGGTTTCTGCTGTATGAGACCTACTTTAAATCTATCCCTAAAAGGGTATATAAGATTCAAGGTGCACATAGGGTCATTCTCAATAACTTCACACACACGCTACTGTGCATTTGCAAGTCTAATTCTGTCTGTAAACGTATACCTTTCACCCAGCGCCTAAATACTAGGCCTCAAATTTACATCCATCTAAATCTGTGGTTATTGCTGTGGCTGGGCAAGTTATTTAGTGTCCGTCAAAGCACAGTTTTTGTTCTGGGTTGAAATATAATTCCCAATTTTGCGATTTCCTAATTTAGTGGTTTCTGCTGTATCAGACCTACTTTAAATCTATCGCTAAAAGGGTATATTAGATTCAAGGTGCTGATAGGGTCATTCTCAATAACTTCACACACACGCTACTGTGCATATCCCAGTCTAATTCTGTCCGTAAACGTATACCTGTCACCCAGCGCCTAAATAATAGGCCTCAAATTTATAGTCAGCTAAATCTGTGGTTATTGCTGTAGCTGGTCAAGTTATTTAGTGTCCGTCAAAGCACAGTTTTTGTTCTGGGTTGAAATACAATTCCCAATTTAGCAATTCTCTAAATTAGTGGTTTCTGCTGTATCAGGCCTACTTTAAATCTATCCCTAAAAGGGTATATTAGATTCAAGGTGCTGATAGGGTCATTCTCAATAACTTCACACACACGCTACCGTGCATATCCAAGTCTAATTCTGTCCGTAAATGTATACCTGTCACCCAGCGCCTAAATACTAGGCCTCAAATTTATATTCAGCCAAATCTGTCGTCACTGCTGTGCCTTTATTAGTGTAATACGGTACCTAAATAGATAGCCAGATAGTGTTAGGTGTTTGTAAAAAAAGGCCTGAATTTGAATTCAATACATTGGGCCAAATAATATTTTTCTTATTGTGTTGAACGGTAACAATGAGGAAAACATCTAGTAAGGGACGCGGACGCGGACATGGTCGTGGTGGTGTTATTGGACCCTCTGGTGCTGGGAGAGGACGTGGCCGTTCTGCCACAGCCACACGTCCTAGTGTACCAACTACCTCAGGTCCCAGTAGCCGCCATAATTTACAGCGATATTTGGTGGGGCCCAATGCCGTTCTAAGGATGGTAAGGCCTGAGCAGGTACAGGCATTAGTCAATTGGGTGGCCGATAGTGGATCCAGCACGTTCACATTATCTCCCACCCAGTCTTCTGCAGAAAGCGCACAGATGGCGCCTGAAAACCAAGCCCATCAGTCTGTCACATCACCCCCATGCATACCAGGGAAACTGTCTGAGCCTCAAGTTATGCAGCAGTCTCTTATGCTGTTTGAAGACTCCGCTGGCAGGGTTTCCCAAGGGCATCCACCTAGCCCTTCTTTTTTTTTTTTTTTTTTTTTTTTTTTAAAGTTTATTGGGAAAATTACAAAACATTAACAGCAAATTTTTTTACAACCCCTCAATTATTAATGACCCAACCAAATGTAGATAAATATAAATATAATTAGTTCATCTTTTAGTTGCATTTATAAAAAACCCTCCCCTCCCTCCCCCCTAGTCTGTGGTGCGTCAAGGTAGGACCCCCATAAACAAACCAACATGACCTCAGTTAGTCAATCTTCCAGCCACCCCATATCCTATTCCACTGGTCCTCAACTTCCCTCCGTTTATATATGATTTTCTCGTAATTTTTTACCTTATCAGTTAAATTTATCCATATATTTATGTCTGGAGTGGATCGGGCAAACCAGGTCCGACTAATCAGAACTCTAGCCAACATCAATATTCTGCTCAGAAAGATCTTTTGATACTTGTGATTTTTTAATTTGGAAAAGTCGTTAAGCACGAATACATGAGGTTCAAAAGGAATTCGAATTTTTAGTTTATGGATAATACAATTATTAATACTATTCCAGTATTTTACAAGTTCTGGACAAGTCCAAACCATGTGGAGGAAGTCTGCTCCTACAATATCACATTTGGGGCAGTTAGATGTGGCTCTCAACCCGCATTTATTCATCCATAGGGGAGTAATGTATAGTCTATGGGAAATGTAAAATTGTATTAGGACATGGTTAAAGTTCTGGGATACTGAAGTCAGATTCCCAAAAATATTCTCCCACCCTTCTACTCGCAAGTGCGGGCAGTCCGCTTCCCATGCTTTTTGTCCTGGTGATTGTGTATCGCTAAACCGTGCCTTAATTAATAACTTATATATATTGGAAATCTTTATTCTAGAAGGTGTACCCCCTACCCAATCATTCAAAAAAGATAAATTATCTATTTCCAGCAGACGTTTATCGTCCAAACTGGATAGTACAGATCGCAATTGAAAATACCTAAACCATGAGAGATTTCTTATATTATGTGTCATTTCTCTAAAGGATTTAATTTCTCTATCTTTAACTACCTGTGAAATATATAATATTTTATTCTTCTGCCAAAAAGTGTCAGCTGCAATATCATCTAACCTATGTAAATAGAAATTATGCCAAAGAGGCGTAAATGTGAGTGAACCCCTAACCTTCAACCATGTCCTAGTTATACCCCACACTTTCAGAAGTAGATTTATAGTCTCTTTATAGTCTTGCTCATAGCTCTTCAAAAGCCCGGATTCCAACAAGGTAAAAATATTGTTATGAGCGTGGCTAGTTACCAGCTTCCCCAGGAGTGCACTGTCCTCTGATTCATAGCACCTCAATAGCTGGGCTGCAATAAAATACCCTTTAAAGTAGGGGAGATTTAAACCCCCACACTCCACTGATTTATACAAGTATTCCAGCTTAATTCGCACTCGCTTTCTTCCCCATATTAAATCATTAATTATTCTTTCCATGAGTTTAAAATGTTTGTCTTGTATCCAAATAGGTGTATTCCTGAGCACGTAAAGAAATTGTGGTAATATCACCATTTTAACTAGTGAAACTCGATCAGCTCTGGATAGGGGAAGTTTCAGCCAGATTCCTATTTTAGCTCTGATCTTTACCATTATGGGGATCAGATTGAGTTGTACAAAATTTTCAACCCGAGGCGATATAGTCAAACCCAAGTATTGAATAGTATCAACAATATCCAACTGTGTAGCAGGAACCTCCTTTTGTGGCAGGGGATCTATTGGGAGCAGACTAGTTTTTGCCCAGTTTATTCGGAGACCAGATACCTCACCAAATGCGTTAACCATTTGAATAATCCTAGGAAGAATGATTTCCGTATGATCTATAAAAAACAGGATGTCATCTGCATATAGTGAGATGCGGTCCTGTGTTCCTAGGGTACCAAATCCTTTAATCTGGTCATCCTGCCTAATGGCCAACGCAAGGGGCTCGATATAAATATCGAATAACAGGGGAGATAATGGGCAACCCTGTCGGGTGCCTCTGTTTAGATCAATACTACTACTCAGAATTCCATTGAGACTCAGTTTTGCCCTTGGGGATCTATACAACAGCCTAAGAGTACGTATAAATTTTTCCCCAAAGCCCATCTTAGCAAGAACCTTCCAGAGGAAGCGCCACTCCACCCTGTCAAAGGCCTTAGAAGCATCCAATGACAGGATGGAGCGGGCAGTCCCCCCCGGGGCCTGGATATTAGAGAAGAGTCGGTGTAAATTATGGTGTGTGCCCTTGTTTTGTATAAAGCCACTCTGATCAGGATGCACAATGGAGGAAATGACCCTGGAGAGCCTTGTGGCCAGGACCCTCGCAAGAAGCTTTACATCTGCATTAAGCAGTGAAATTGGTCTATAGGATTCTAAATCTAAAGGGTCCTTGCCTTTTTTTGGAATTAATATTATTATGGCCTCCATCATTGAGTCTGGAAGCATCCCCTCCTCTGTTGATTCAGCAAAGACCTCCAATAGTCTGGGAAGAATACAGTCCTCATATTTACTATAGAATTCATATGGAAGCCCGTCTGAGCCAGGGGTGGAGTTAGTTGAGCATAATTTAATAGCTCCCTCAAGTTCCTGAATTGAGACCTCCATTTCTAGCGCTTTCCTTTGCATCTCGGTAATTGTTGGAAACTTGATCCTATCTAAATAAAGATCTATCTTATCATCTGTAATGTTGGAGTCAGCTTTATACAAATCAACAAAGTAGTCAAGAAAAGCCTTCTCCACCAGGCCCTGTGAAGTGACTATCCACCTAGCCCTTCCCCAGCAGTGGAAGACATAGAATGCACTGACGCACATCCACTTATGTTTCCTGATGATGAGGACATGGGAATACCACCTCAGCACGTCTCTGATGATGACGAAACACAGGTGCCAACTGCTGCATCTTTCTGCAGTGTGCAGACTGAACAGGAGGTCAGGGATCAAGACTGGGTGGAAGACGATGCAGGGGACGATGAGGTCCTAGACCCCACATGGAATGAAGGTCGTGCCACTGACTTTCACAGTTCGGAGGAAGAGGCAGTGGTGAGACCGAGCCAACAGCGTAGCAAAGAGGGAGCAGTGGGCAAAAGCAGAACACCCGTCGCCAAGAGACTCCGCCTGCTACTGACCGCTGCCATCTGGGACCGAGCACCCCAAAGGCAGCTTCAAGGAGTTCCCTGGCATGGCACTTCTTCAAACAATGTGCTGACGACAAGACCCAAGTGGTTTGCACGCTGTGCCATCAGAGCCTGAAGCGAGGCATTAACGTTCTGAACCTTAGCACAACCTGCATGACCAGGCACCTGCATGCAAAGCATGAACTGCAGTGGAGTAAACACCTTAAAAACAAGGAAGTCACTCAGGCTCCCCCTGCTACCTCTTCTGCTGCTGCCGCCTCGGCCTCTTCTGCTGCTGCCGCCTTGGCCTCTTCCTCCGCCTCTGGAGGAACGTTGGCACCTGCCGCCCAGCAAACAGGGGATGTACCACCAACACCACCACCTCCGTCACCAAGCATCTCAACCATGTCACACGGCAGCGTTCAGCTCTCCATCTTACAAACATTTGAGAGAAAGTGTAAATTCCCACCTAGCCACCCTCGATCCCTGGCCCTGAATGCCAGCATTTCTAAACTACTGGCCTATGAAATGCTGTCATTTAGGCTGGTGGACACAGACAGCTTCAAACAGCTTATGTCGCTTGCTGTCCTACAGTATGTTGTTCCCAGCCGGCACTACTTCTCCAAGAGAGCCGTGCCCTCCCTGCACAACCAAGTATCCGATAAAATCAAGTGTGCACTGCGCAACGCCATCTGTGGCAAGGTCCACCTGACCACAGATATGTAGACCAGTAAGCACGGCCAGGGACGCTATATCTCCCTAACTGCACACTGGGCAGATGTAGTGGCGGCTGGGCCCCAGGCGGAGAGCTGTTTGGCGCACGTCCTTCCGCCGCCAAGGATCGCAGGGCAACATTCTTTGCCTCCTGTTGCCACCTCCTCCTACTCAGCTTCCTCCTCCTCTTCTTCCACCTGCCCATCCAGTCAGCCACACACCTTCACCACCAACATCAGCACAGCCCGGGGTAAACGTCAGCAGGCCATTCTGAAACTCATATGTTTGGGGGACAGGCCCCACAACGCACAGGAGTTGTGGCGGGGTATAGAACAACAGACCGACGAGTGGTTGCTGCCGGTGAGCCTCAAGCCCGGCCTGGTGGTGTGCGATAATGGGCAAAATCTCGTTGCAGTTCTGGGACTAGCCGGTTTGACGCACATCCCTTGCCTGGCGCATGTGCTGAATTTGGTGGTGCAGAAGTTCATTCACAACTTCCCCGACATGTCAGAGCTGCTGCATAAAGTGCGGGCCGTCTGTTCGCGCTTCCGGCGTTCACATCCTGCCGCTGCTCGCCTGTCTGCACTACAGCGTAACTTCGGCCTTCCCGCTCACCGCCTCATATGTGACGTGCCCACCAGGTGGAACTCCACCTTGCACATGCTGGACAGACTGTGCGAGCAGCAGCAGGCCATAGTGGAGTTTCAGCTGCAGAACGCACGGGTCAGTCGCACTGCGGACCAGCACCACTTCACCACCAATGACTGGGCCTCCATGCGAGACCTGTGTGCCCTGTTGCGCTGTTTCGAGTACTCCACCAACATGGCCAGTGGCGATGACGCCGTTATCAGCGTTACAATACCACTTCTATGTCTCCTTGAGAAAACACTTAGGGCGATGATGGAAGAGGAGGTGGCCCAGGAGGAGGAGGAGGAGGAAGAGGGGTCATTTTTAGCACTTTCAGGCCAGTCTCTTCGAAGTGACTCAGAGGGAGGTTTTTTGCAACAGCAGAGGCCAGGTACAAATGTGGCCAGCCAGGGCCCACTACTGGAGGACGAGGAGGACGAGGATGAGGATGAAGCATGGTCACAGCGGGGTGGCACCCAACGCAGCTCGGGCCCATCACTGGTGCGTGGCTGGGGGGAAACGCAGGACGATGACGATACGCCTCCCACAGAGGACAGCTTGTCCTTACCCCTGGGCAGCCTGGCACACATGAGCGACTACATGCTGCAGTGCCTGCGTAACGACAGCAGAGTTGCCCACATTTTAACGTGTGCGGACTACTGGGTTGCCACCCTGCTGGATCCACGGTACAAAGACAATGTGCCCACCTTACTTCCTGCACTGGAGCGTGATAGGAAGATGCGCGAGTACAAGCGCACGTTGGTAGACGCGCTACTGAGAGCATTTCCAAATGTCACAGGGGAACAAGTGGAAGCCCAAGGCCAAGGCAGAGGAGGAGCAAGAGGTCGCCAAGGCAGCTGTGTCACGGCCAGCTCCTCTGAGGGCAGGGTTAGCATGGCAGAGATGTGGAAAAGTTTTGTCAACACGCCACAGCTAACTGCACCACGACCTGATACGCAACGTGTTAGCAGGAGGCAACATTTCACTAACATGGTGGAACAGTACGTGTGCACACCCCTCCACGTACTGACTGATGGTTCGGCCCCATTCAACTTCTGGGTCTGTAAATTGTCCACGTGGCCAGAGCTAGCCTTTTATGCCTTGGAGGTGCTGGCCTACCCGGCGGCCAGCGTTTTGTCTTAACGTGTATTCAGCACGGCAGGGGGCGTCATTACAGACAAACGTAGCCGCCTGTCTAATGCCAATGTGGACAAGCTGACATTCATAAAAATGAACCAGGCATGGATCCCACAGGACCTGTCCATCCCTTGTGCAGATTAGACATTAACTACCTCCCCTTAACCATATATTATTGTACTCCAGGGCACTTCCTCATTCAATCCTATTTTTATTTTCATTTTACCATTATATTGGGAGGCAACCCAAAGTTGAATGAACCTCTCCTCTGTCTGGGTGACGGGGCCTAAATATATGACAATGGACTGTTTCAGTGTTGGGTGACGTGAAGCATGATTCTCTGCTATGACATGCAAACTGATTCTCTGCTGACATGAAGCATGATTCTCTGTTATGGGACCTCTGCCTGGGTGCCTGGGCCTAAATATATGACAATGGACTGTTACAGTGGTGGCTGACGTGAAGCCTGATTCTCTGCTATGACGTGCAGACTGATTCTCTGCTGACATAAAGCCAGATTCTCTGTTACGGGACCTCTCTCCTCTGCCTGGGTGCCTGGGCCTAAATATATGACAATGGACTGTTACAGTGGTGGCTGACGTGAAGCCTGATTCTCTGCTATGACATGCAGACTGATTCTCTGCTGACATGAAGCCAGATTCTCTGTTACGGGACCTTTCTCCTCTGCCTGGGTGCCTGGGCCTAAATATCTGACAATGGACTGTTCCAGTGTTGGGTGACATAAAGCATGATTCTCTGCTATGACATGCAGACTGATTCTCTGCTGACATGAAGCCAGATTCTCTGTTACGGGACCTCTCTCCTCTGCCTGGGTGCCTGGGCCTAAATATATGACAATGGACTGTTACAGTGGTGGCTGACGTGAAGCCTGATTCTCTGCTATGACATGCAGACTGATTCTCTGCTGACATGAAGCCAGATTCTCTGTTACGGGACCACTCTCCTCTGCCTGGGTGCCTGGGCCTAAATATATGACAATGGACTGTTACAGTGGTGGGTGACGTGAAGCCTGATTCTCTGCTATGACATGCAGACTGATTCTCTGCTGACATGAAGCCAGATTCTCTGTTACGGGACCTCTCTCCTCTGCCTGGGTGCCTGGGCCTAAATATCTGACAATGGACTGTTCCAGTGGTGGGTGACGTGAAGCCTGATTCTCTGCTATGATATGAAGACTGATTCTCTGCTGACATGAAGCCAGATTCTCTGTTACGGGACCTCTCTCCTCTGCCTGGGTGCCGGGGCCTAAATTTATGACAATGGACTGTTACAGTGGTGGGTGACGTGAAGCCAGATTCTCTGCTATGATATGAAGACTGATTCTCTGCTGACATGAAGCCAGATTCTCTGTTAATTTTTATTTATTTTATTTTAATTTTTATTCATTTCCCTATCCACATTCGTTTGCAGGGGATTTGCCTACATGTTGCTGCCTTTTGCAGCCTTCTAGCTCTTTCCTGGGCTGCTTTACAGCCTTTTTAGTGCTGAAAAGTTTGGGTCCCCATTGACTTCAATGGGGTTCGGGTTAACATCCAGGTGTTCGCTCAACTCTAGATATGATAGAAACTTTTAAATACATAAAGGGAATCAACAAAGGTAAAAGAGGAGAGAATATTTAAAAGAAGAAAAACTGCTATAAGAGGACATAGTTTTAAATTAGAGGGGCAAAGGTTTAAAAGTAATATCAGGAAGTATTACTTTACTGAGAGAGTAGTGGATGCATGGAATAGCCTTCCTGCAGAAGTGGTAGCTGCAAATACAGTGGAGGAGTTTAAGCATGCATGGGATAGGCATAAGGCCATCCTTCATATAAGATAGGGCCAGGGGCTATCCATAGTATTTAGTATATTGGGCAGACTAGATGGGCCAAATGGTTCTTATCTGCCGACACATTTTATGTTTCTATGTTAACCCTTTAGTTGTTCCACAAAAATTAATGGAATTAATAAACTTTTTTGCCAGATTTTCCATTTTAACCCATTTTTTGCCAAAAACAAAGCAAGGGTTAACAGCCAAAAAAAACTCAATATTTATTACCCCAATTCTGTAGTTTACAGACCTACCCCATATGTGGTCGTAAACTGCCGTACGGGCACACAACATTGGGCAGAAGGAAAGGAATGCCATTCGGTTTTTGGAAGACAGATTTTGCTGGACAGGTTTTTTGACACCATGTCCCATTTGAGGGGGCCCCCTGATGCACCCCTAGAGTAGAAACTCCAAAAAAGTGACCCCATTTTGGAAACTACGGGATAAGGTGGCAGTTTTGTTGGTACTATTTTAGGGTACATATGATTTTGGGTTGCTCTATATTACACTTTTTGTTAGGCAAGGTAACAAGAAATAGCTGTTTTGGCACGTTTTTATTTTTTGTTATTTACAACATTCATCTGACAGGTTATGTGGTATTTTTATAGAGCAGGTTGTTACGGATGCGATAATACCAAATATGAATACTTTTTTTTTTTTTGTTTCAGTTTTATATAACCAAAGCATTTAAAAAAATAAAATAATTTTTGGTGTCTCCACAATCTGAAAGCCGTAGTTTTATTTATTTTTTAGGCATCTGTCTTGTGTAGGTGCTCATTTTTTTTGGGATGAGATGACAGTTTAATTGGTACTATTATAGGGTGTATATGACTTTTTGATCACTTGCTATTACACTTTTTGTGATGTAAGGTGAAAAAAAATGGCTATATTGACACCGATTTTACTTTTTTATTTTTACTGTATTCACCTGAGGTGTTAGGTCATGTGATATTTTTATATTACAGACCTGGTGATACCTAATATGTCAACTTTTTTTTATTTATGTAAGTATTACACAATGATGTTTAGGTGTCTCCATAGTCTGAGAACCATAGTTTTTTCAGTTTTTGGGCGATTGTCTTAGGTTGGGTTATTATTTTTGCGGGATGAGATGACAGTTTGATTGGCACTATTTTGTGGTGCGTTTGACTTTTTGATCTATTGGTGTTACACTTTTTGTGATGTAAGGTGACAAAAAATTGCTTTTTTTTTACACCGATTTTACTTTATTGTTTTTAAGGTATTAATCTGAGAGGTTAGGTCATGTGATATTTTCATAGAGCAGGTTATTAAAGACGCCGCGATACCTAATATGTCAACTTTTTATTTTTTTATGTACGTTTTACACAATAATATCATTTTTGAAACAAAGAAAAATCATGTTTTAGTGTCTCCATATTCTGAGAGTCATAGTTTTTTCAGTTTTGGGGCGATTGTCTTAGCTAGGGTATGATTTTTGCAGGATGAGATAATGGTTTGATTGGCACTATTTTGGGGTGCATATGACTTTTTGATTGGTTGCTATTACACTTTTTGTGATGTAAGGTGACAAAAAATATATTTTTTTACACCGTTTTTATTTTTTATTTTTTTTACAGTGCTCACCTGAGAGGTTAGGTCATGTGGTATTTTTAAAGGACAGGTTGTTACAGACGCGGAAATAACTAATACGCATGCTTTTTGGTATTTACTTAAGTTTTATGCAATAACAGCATTTTTTAAACCAAAAAAACGATGTTTCAGTTTCTCCATAGCCATATTTTTTTTTATTTTTTAGGCGATTGTCGGTTGAGGTGATGGTTAGATTGATACTATTTTGAGGGGGTATATGCCTTTTTGATCGCTTGGTGTTGCACTTTTAGTGATGTAAGGTGACCAAAGAATGGTTTATTTAGCAGTTTTTATTTTTTGATAGTGTTCACCTGAGGGGTTAGATCATGTGATAGTTTTATAGAGCCAGTCGATTCGGACACCGCGGTACCTAATATGTGTACTTTTCTTTTTTTCCCAATTTTTTACATTTTACATTTGTTTTCCCTTAATTTTGGCAAAAGGATATATTTTTTTTTACTTGAAACTTTTAATTTTATTTTTGGAAAACTTTATTTTTTCACTTTTTTCTTTGTCCTACTCTGGGACTTCAACTTTTGGGGGTCTGATTCCCTTTACAATGCATGACAATACTTCTGCATTATGATGCATTGGCTGTAAGTGTATTACACAGTGTAATGCACTTACAGCCTTCCTGCCTGGGGAATCCAGGGGGCTGGATCTGACAGGCTGTCATGGAAGTCAGCCACGATACCTAAGGAAGGCATCGTGCTGCCTTCCATGCCATCGGGTCTTGGTCACAGCAGCATGGGAACTCAATGGCTTCTTTCTCCCTGCACGGACATTGCACGTGCCGTGGTCAGCGCTGACCGCTGCTGTGCAGACTTAGTTTCAACTGGCTTTCTAATATATCACAGTATTTATCTTGTTCACCTGCTGCGCCATTCATACCTAATATGTTCAATTAATGTTGCCTGGGCCTTCCAAAAGAACGGACAGTGGCAAAAATGTTGCTGTAGTCAGCACAAGTACATAGTAACATAGTACATAAGGCCGAAAAAAGACATTTGTCCATCCAGTTCGGCCTGTTATCCCGCAAGTTGATCCAGAGGAAGGCAAAAAAAAAAAAAAAAAAAAAACACCTGTGAGGTAGAAGCCAATTTTCTCCACTTTAGGGGAATATAAACTTCCTTCCCGACTCCAATCAGGCAATCAGAATAACTCCCTGGATCAACGACCCCTCTCTAGTAGCTATAGCCTGTAATATTATTAAGCTCCAGAAATACGTCCAGGCTCCTCTTGAATTCCTTTATTGAACTCACCATCACCACCTCCTCAGGCAGAGAGTTCCATAGTCTCACTGCTCTTACCGTAAAGAATCCTTTTCTATGTTTGTGTACAAACCTTCTTTCCTCCAGACGCAGAGGATGTCCCCTCGTCACAGTCACCGTCCTGGGAATGAATAGATGATGGGATAGATCTCTGTACTGACCCCTGATATATTTATACATATTAATTAGATCTCCCCTCAGTCGTCTTTTTTCTAAAGTGAATAACCCTAATTTTGATAATCTTTCAGGGTACTGTAGTTGCCCCATTCCAGTTATTACTTTAGTTGCCCTCCTCTGGACCTTCTCCAGCTCTGCTATGTCTGCCTTGTTTACAGGAGCCCAGAACTGTACACAGTACTCCATGTGTGGTCTGACTAGCGATTTGTAAAGTGGTAGGACTATGTTCTTATCACGGGAATCTATGCCCCTTCTGATGCAACCCATTATCTTGTTGGCCTTGGCAGCAGCTGCCTGACACTGGTTTTTGCAGCTTAGTTTGCTGTTTATTAAAATTCCTAGGTCCTTTTCCATGTCAGTGTTACCGAGTGTTTTACCATTTAGTATGTACGGGTGACTTGCATTTTTCCTTCCCATGTGCATAACTTTACATTTATCAGTGTTAAACCTCATCTGCCACTTATCTGCCCAAGCCTCCAATCTATCCAGATCCCTCTGTAGTAGTATACTGTCCTCATCAGTGTAAATTACTTTACACAGTTTAGTGTCATCTGCGAAAATTGATACTTTACTATGCAAGCCTTCTACAAGATCATTAATAAATATATTGAAGAGAATAGGGCCCAATACTGACCCCTGAGGTACTCCACTAGTGACAGTGACCCAATCTGAGTGTGTACCATTAATAACCACCCTCTGTTTTCTATCATTGAGCCAGTTACTTACCCACATACAGATGTTTTCTCCCAGTCCGAGCATTCTCATTTTATATACTAACCTTTTATGTGGTACAGTGTCAAATGCTTTGGAGAAGTCCAGATACACGACATCCATTGATTCGCCGCTGTCAAGTCTAGAACTTACCTCCTCATAGAAACTGATTAAATTAGTCTGACATGACCGATCCCTCACGAAGCCATGCTGATATGGCGTTATTTGCTTATTTCCGTTAAGATGCTCTAATATAGCATCTCTCAGAAAACCTTCAAACAGTTTACCCACAACAGATGTTAAACTTACCGGCCTATAGTTTCCCGGCTCTGTTTTTGGACCCTTTTTGAATATTGGCACCACATTTGCCATGCGCCAATCCTGTGGGACATTCCCTGTCAGTATAGAGTCTGCAAATATCAGAAATAAGGGTCTGGCTATGACATTACTTAATTCCTTTAGGATACGGGGGTGTATGTCATCCGGTCCTGGCGATTTGTCTATTTTAATCTTTTTAAGTCGCTGATGTACTTCTTCCTGGGTCAGACAGGACACTTTTAATGGGGAATTTATTTTTGCATTCTGCATGTCATCTGACAATTTATTTCCTCAGTGAATACATTGGAGAAAAAAATATTTAACAGCTTTGCTTTCTCCTCGTCGCTCTCTGCGACTTCCCCCTCATTACTCTTTAAAGGGCCGACACCTTCAGATTTATACTTTTTAACATTTATATAATTGAAGAACATTTTAGGGTTAGTTTTACTCTCTTTGGCAATTAATCTCTCGGTCTCTAGTTTGGCCGCTTTTATTTGTTTTTTACATGTTCTATTTTTTTCCTTATAGTTTTTCAGTGCTTCCGTGCTCCCCTCTTGTTTCAGTGAATGATATACTTTCTTTTTGTCATTTATTGCTTTCTTTACAGTTCTATTTATCCACATTGGTTTCTTTTTGTTCCTTAACCTTTTATTACCATACGGTATGTACCTCTCACAATGAGATTTTAGGATGTTTTTAAAGATATCCCATTTTGTGGCTGCATTTTTATTTTTGAGGACTTTGTCCCAGTTAGTTTGGCCTATGACCTCTCTTAGTTGGCTAAATTTAGCTTTTTTGAAGTTTGGTATTTTTGTTCCTCCCTGTAGAAACGCTCTGTTGAATGATAATTGGAAGGTTATTACTTTGTGGTCACTATTTCCCAGGTGTCCCCCAACCTGCACGTCTGTTGTTCTGTCCGGCCTATTGGTTAATAATAAGTCCAGTATGGCCGTCCCTCTAGTCGGGTCCTGAACCAGTTGGGAGAGGTAATTGTCTTTGGTTATTGCCAAGAACCTGTTTCCCTTATGAGATATACAAGTTTCAGTTTCCCAGTCTATATCTGGGTAGTTGAAGTCCCCCATAATAACCACCTCATTATGATTTGCCGCCTCTTCTATCTCGTTTATTAGTAGATTTTCTGTGGACTCTGGTATATTAGGTGGTTTATAGTAAACTCCTATTAGTAATTTATTGTTGTTTTTAGCTCCATGTATCTCTACCCACACTGACTCCACATGTTCATGTCCCTCACTTATATCTTCGCGGAGTGTGGGCTTTAGACCGGACTTTACATAAAGGCAGACCCCTCCCCCTCTCCGGTTTTGACGATAATTTCTAAACAGACTGTAACCTTGTACATTAACTGCCCAGTCATAGCTATCATCTAGCCATGTCTCAGTTATTCCCACTATGTCATAGTTCTCCTCACACATCACTAATTCCAGTTCACCAGTTTTATTAGTCAGACTTCTGGCATTAGTATACATACATTTGAGAGGTTTATGTATATTTTTTACCCTACACCTTTCCTTCTGAACTGTTCTAGTCCCTCCTTCCATTCCTCCCCCAGTCCCATTACCTTGCCCCCGGTCTCTATCTGCGCTATCTTCCCGTCCTATAACGTAATTACCCTCCCCCCAGTCCCTAGTTTAAACACTCCTACAACCTTCTAGCCATCTTTCTCCCCAGCACAGCTGCCCCTTCCCCATTGAGGTGCAGCCCGTCCCTACGATAGAGCCTGTAGCCGATAGAAAAATCGGCCCAGTTTTCCAGGAACCCAAACCCCTCCTTCCTACACCAGTTCTTGAGCCACTTGTTAATCTCCCTAATCTCCCGTTGCCTTTCTTGTGTGGCTCGTGGTACAGGCAGTATTTCGGAAAATACTACCTTTGAGGTCCTTGCCCTCAGCTTTTGACCTAAATCACTGAAATCATTTTTAAGGACTCTCCACCTACCTCTAACTTTGTCATTGGTTCCGATATGGACCATGACCGCTGGATCTTCTCCAGCCCCTCCCAGTAATCTGTCAACCCGATCCGCGAAGTGTCGAACTCTAGCGCCAGGAAGACAGCACACTGTTCGGCGATCACGGTCTTTGTGACAGATTTCCCTATCTGTTCACCTAATAATGGAGTCGCCCACTACCAGCACCTGTCTGGCCTGCCCTGCGATCCTGGTTCCCTGCTTACTGGAGCTGACATTCCCCTGACTGGCAGAGGAAGTGTCCGGCTGCAGCAGTGCCGTCCCTGGACTGACATCCCCCTCATCTGCCAAACGTGCAAACTTGTTGGGGTGTGTCAGATCAGGGCTAGCCTCCCTGGCACTCTTCCCTCTACCCCGCTTTCTAACTGTTACCCAGCTAGCTACCTCACTTTCCTCAGCCTCCTCTCTGTCACCCTCCCCCTCATCTACCCCAAAGAGTGCTTGCTCGGTGAGAAGCAAACTCTTTTGCAAATTATCAATGCCTCTCAGTGTTGCAACTTGCCCGTTTAGAGACTCGATTTGCGATTCCAAACGGGTTATTTGCTCACATCTAGAACAAAGATATGCACCCTTGAACTCCTGTTCCAGGACTGCATACATCATGCAAGATGTGCACTGGACTGCGTTGTAAATTGTGCAACACATACTAAATGGGGATTACAACAGTAAAAAAGTAAAACAGTATATATGATTTAGATTTAGACCCTGCCTGCTGTAGTTAAGGGCTATGTAAAATTAAGCCAAAAACACACAAGGAAATTATATCCAACCTTAGTTTCCAAACTCCTTTTCTTAAACTCCTTGTTTTTTAACTCCACTTAATAAGAAGCCCACTTAGTACAGCAAGCCTCAGGAAGTAGCAGGGGTGATGGCAGCCACATCAACAGGCCACAGCTGCCACCGTTATCCTTTGTTCATGTTTTAACCAACAATCCAGCTGTGCTAGAATGGTTGACTCAGTCTTCAACATCATCGTAGGAACTGCTCCTGTGTCCTTACCTGTCCTGAACCTGCCTCTTGCTTTTTCTTCTCCTTCTGCTAGCCAAGTATGGTATGCTGCCGACCCTTTTTGAGGGCACTCAGCAGTTACAGGCCAGCACAGACCCAGGAGAGGTTCCCTGCAGACTCCTCTAGGCGTGCAGCCACTAAGGTTGACAGTTGGGAAGCAGTGGGAGATCTGCAGCCAAACATGGGAGGGGTACATTGTCTGCTACCCAGGAGACTACCTGTGAGGAACTCACTAGCAGTGCACAGGTACATAAAAGCAGCGGTAGGCAGGGATCATGCAGTGTTGGAGGGAAAATGCCATATTCAGCAATGTGGTAATTTTTCAGCAAGTTGCTGGGGGACTTTAATGTGGCGGTATGCAGGATTTGCGGGCAGAAGGTGAGGCACAGCCAGGGTGCTAATGTTGGCACTGTTGGCCCAGTGTCAACACATGGAGCATCACCATAAAGTGGTATTGGTAAATCATGACACTCATTTAGTTTTACAGCCTGATGCATAAGCCGCAACATCTCCCACCGACCCACACCCCCTTTCCATGCAGTTGACTCTGCACATTTTAGAGAACTGATGGCTTGTGCCCAGCCAAGGTGTATAGTCCCAAGACGACATTACTTTTTCTAAAAAGCTGTACCAGCCCTGCACACTTACATTAAGATGAAGGTGGGCTAGTCCTTGGTAGGGATGAGCGAATGCCTACTGCAAAGTTCAGGTTTGTACCGAATTTTGCGAGTTCGGGTACCCGAACCAGAATCTGGACTTTTTCACTAAAGTCTGGGTTCGGTGTATGGTTAATCTTATTATTTTTCCTTATAACATGGTTATATCTGAAAATATGAACTTTCTTAAGACAAGTGATAAGCGTCAGGAGCAATATTCGAATTTGCAATATTTCGCAAATATTTGGGTAAATATTCAACATATATTTGCAAATTCGCGATCTCCAGTCATTATTTTCTTGATTGCGAAAATCGTCAATCAAAAGATTTGCGATAAACATTCGTGATCAACACTACTCCTAAAGTCAAAGATATTGCAGCATTCTCATTGGCCCACAAGCAAGAAGCAGTGAGGGATCATGGGTACTGATAAAAAAAATCTAGAATATCCACGATTATGATGATATAGCACTATATTCTAGAATCTAGATATTCATGAATTCTTGAAGTGCCAATATTTGCAAAAAAAATTTGCAATTAGAATATTCGCGATCAACACTACTTAAGAAATTATATCTGAAGCCATTTTTTTTAATAAGGAAAAAAAGTCTTGCATGCAGAACTTTAATCGCCTCCTTCAGATGGTCAGAATTTAGTCAATCTTTTGCATCAGTATTTGATCAGTATCAATCTCATCTGTGTTTTGGACCCACTCCTGCTTTTGGCTTTATGGATGCTCAAAATACAGGATTAGTTTTTTTGTTTTTAGTTTTCTGTTCTTCTGACGGATCAGAAGAACTGAAAAAATAAACAGTGATGTTAACACAGCTTTACTGTCACTACACTCACTTGTTTTTTGCTATGTAATATATGATTTTGTTTGTACATGAACCCTATGATTGTAAAGTGCTGTGAAATATGTTGGCGCTATATAAATGAACATTATTATATGAAAAATACCATACCCAATGTATCATACTATATTGGATATATTGTGTCTTAATTCCATTACCTTTTGATGATCTGGGGCTGGATAGACACTGGAATTTTATTTGGGTCAGAATATAACAATCCAAAGAAAAAAATATTTTTTTTCCAAAGTTTCAAATTCTCTTTCAGTATTAAAACGCAAGAAAAACTATATAAATGTGGTATTGTTATAATGGTACTGACAGAGAATAAAAGTAACAGGTCAGTTTTACCACATAGGAAATGGTGTAAAAAAAAAGCCATGAAACTGCGGTGGAATGGTGTTTTTTTTTTTTTTATAATTCAACCCCTTTTGGAATTTTTTTCCTGCTTCCCCCCACATTGTATGCAATCGTAAATGGTGCCACTAAAAAGTGCATCTTTTCCTGTAGGAAACAAGCCCTCATATGGCTATGTGAATAAAAAAAAAAAAAAAAAAAACCTGTTGCATGTCCTGCATTTCTGAATGTCAATAAATGTGTCAATGTGATAATCATTTCAGACAAATTCAATTACTTAAAGGGACACTGACAGGCCCGATAAACATTTTTAGTTATTCCTATGCAGTCATAGGTCTATTAAAGTGTATACCCCCATAAGAGTACCCCCTGTCCGCATTTTAAACCATGTAAAAACAACTTTATAATCATCTGTCAATCACCTTCCTTTATGCCCAAGGGGCGTTTTTTCACATTTCTTTATGCCTAAGGGGCGTTTTTACTCCTACCTTTGTGCCCAGCCGCACCTCAACTGTCGCTTCCTAGCGCCGCCAAGCTCATTATTATTCACTGCGCTTTCACAGTCCCCGATCCTCCCGAGCAGGCGCAGCAGGAGACGCTGCATTGAATAAGGGACGCAGGCACACTGCGAGTGAGGGTGCCGGGCAAGTTATTCGGCGCACGCGCAGAAGGTACAAGTGAGTTCAATGCAGCAGGAGACCCTGGCATTGAACTCACTTGTACCTTCTGCGCGTGGGCCGGTTAACTTGCCCGGCACCCTCACTCGCAGTGCGCCTGCGTCCCTTATTCAATGCCAGTGTCTCCTGCTGCGCCTGCGCCGACTTGGCAGGATCGGGGACTGTAAAAGCCGCCCAGCACAGTGAATAATAATGAGCTGGGCGGCGCTAGGAAGCGACAGTTGAGGCGCGGCTGGGCACAAAGTTAGGAGTAAAAACGCCCCTTGGGCATAAAGGAAGGTGATTGACAGATGATTATAAAGTTGTTTTTACATGGTTTAAAATGCGGACAGGGGGTACTCTTATGTGATTGGGATACACTTTAATAGACCTATGACTACATAGGAATAACTAAATATGTTTATCGGGCCTGTCAGTGTCCCTTTAATGCAAAACAACGATGAACAGCACTCTTCAATTAATTAGTTTTATTTTTATCATATTTCATCTCCCTATACAAAAGAGAATGTTTATTCTTGTGCACGAAAAGTGCAGAATATAAAATATAACATTTTGCTATTTAATACTATTAATAATATGTATACTATTGAAAACCATCTAGAATATCTATCTATATAGCTATAGGGATCATTAAAAAAATTGCATATTTACAAACCAGTCGGGTATATGGTATATATATATATCTCTTATATTATAAAAATTTGTTTCTGTCTTTCTGTCATGACGTTCGTTATGCGCGACCAAACTAATGGACCGATCTTCACCAAATTTGGCACACAGGTACATCAGGTGTCCAGGAAGGGTCTCAGCTCTCTAGGACGTACCGTTCCTGAAATATTCTGGAAAAATTACCTGCATTAGCCAATACAAAACAACCCAGCCATTGTTCTTCACTGCTATAAGTCAGCTTTAGGCTAGGGCTACATGACGACATGCACAGCTCAGCAGACGGTATCACACAATAGACTTAGATACACAGCAGACAGTATCACACATGATAGGATTAGATACACAGCTCAGCAGACAGTATCACACGGGATAGGATTAGATACACAGCTCAACAGACAGTATCAAACATGATAGCATTAGATACACAGCTCAGCAGGCAATATCACACGGTAGGATATTATATACACAGCTCAGCAGACAGTGTCACACAAGATAGGATTAGATAAAAAGCTCAGCAAACAGTGTCACACAGGATAGAATTAGATACACAGCTCAGCAAATAGTATCACACAAGATAGGATTAGATACAAAGCTCAGCAGACAGTATCACACAGGATAGCCTTAGATACATAGCTCAGCAGACAGTATCACACAGGATAGGATTAGATAGATAGCTCAGCAGAGAGTATCACACAGTATAGAATTAAATACACAGCTCAGCAGACAGTATCACACTGGATAGGATTAGACACACAGCTCAGAAAAGATTAGATACACAGCTCATCAGACATTATCACACAGGATAGGATTAGATACATAGCTCAGCAGACAGTATCACACAGGATAGGATTAGATACATAGCTCAGCAGACAGTATCACACAGGATAGGATTAGCTACACAGCTCAGCAGGCAGTATCACACAGGATAGGATTAGATACACAGCTCAGCAGACAGTATAACACAGGATAGGATTAGATACATAGCTCAGCAGACAGTATCACACAGAATAGAATTAGATACACAGCTCAGCAGATAGTATCACATAGGATAGGATTAGGGTAAAACTGTTGATATCGTGTAACGACACAGAGAAAGAAACTTTAAATAAAACAGATTAAATATACCAGTGCGAAGCCGGGTCCTTTTGCTAGTCTCTTATATATATATCTATATATATATATATATATATATATATAAAAATGAGTTTCTGTCTGTCTGTCTAGACGTTCTTTATGCGCGACCAAACGACTGGACCGATCTTCACCAAATTTGGCACACAGGTACATCAGGTGTCCGGGTAGGTTTTAGACCTATATTCCCAAAAAAATAGCCGCCCCCCCAAATACCAGCCGGCAATTCTTTCTCTTTAAAGCCCAACTGCCATAAACACAGTTTTACTCCAGGTTTCCATAACAACCCAGCCATAATTCTTTACTGCTTAAAGGGGCGATCACTGTGAAAGTCACAGTTAAAGGGGCAGTCACAGTGAAAGTCACAGATAAAGGGGAGGTCACAGTGAAAGTCACAGTTAAAGGCGCAGTCACAGTGAAAGTCACAGTTAAAGGGGCAGTCACAGTGAAAGTCACAGTTAAAGGGCGGTCACAGTGAAAGTCACAGTTAAAGGGGCGGTCACTGTGAAAGTCACAGTTAAATGGGCGGGGACAGTTAAAGGGGCGGTCACAGTGAAAGTCACAGTTAACCCCTTAAGGACTCAGCCCTATTTCACCTTAAAGGGACTCTGTCACCAGTTTCTAACCCCCCCTTTTAAAACTATTGTTCTCTCCATGGTGCCCTTGTCATTACAAAGCTGTTATAAGATAAATCCGCCGTGTAGTTTTGATAAAAATCGCTTTTATCTAACCTGTCAATCTTCTGGATAAGGTGCCCAGTGAAATCCACAGTTAAAGGGGCGGTCACTGTAAAAGTCACAGTTAAAATGGCGGTCACTGTGAAAGTGACGCGCAAATGTTGCGCTGACGCTGCCGTTTACAGAAACACCCCATATGTGGCCGTAAACTACTGTACGTCCTCACAGCGGGGGCGTAGAGTGAAAGGTGCGCCGTATGGTTTTTGGAAGCCAGATTTTGCTGGACTGGTTTATTTACACCATGTCCCATATGAAGCCCCCCTGATGCACCCCTAGAGTAGCAACTCCATAAAAGTGACCCCTCAAGGTATTCAAAACTGATTTTACAAACTTTGTTAACCCTTTAGGTGTTGCACAAGATTACATGGAAAATAGATGAAAAAACAATTTTAAAATTTCACTTTTTTGGCAGATTTTCCATTTTAATATTTTTTTTCCAGTTACAAAGCAAGGGTTAACAGCCAAACAAAACTCAATATTTATGGCTCTGATTCTGTAGTTTACAGAAACACCCCATATGTGGTCATAAACTGCTGTACGGGCACACGGGCAGGGCGCAGAAGGAAAGGAATGCCATACGGTTTTTGGAAGGCAGATTTTGCTGGACTGTTTTTTTTTTATACCATGTCCCATTTGAAGCCCCCCTGATGCACCCCTAGAGTAGAAACTCCAAAAAAGTGACCCCATTTTAGAAACTACGGGATAGGGTGGCAGTTTTGTTTGTACTAGTTTAGGGTACATATGATTTTTGGTTGCTCTATATTACACTTTTAGTGTGGCAAGGTAACAAGAAATAACATTTTTGGCACATTTTTTTTTGTTATTTACAACATTCATCTGACAGGTTAGATCATGTGGTAATTTTATAGAGCAGGTTGTCACGGACGCGGTGATACCTAATGTGTATACAATTTTTTTTATTTATGTAAGTTTTATACAATGACTTCATTTTTAAAACCCAAAAAATGTTTTAGTGTCTCCATAGTCTAAGAGCCATAATTTTTTCAGTTTTTGGGCGATTATCTTAAGTAGGGTCTGATTTTTTGCGGGAGGAGATGACGGTTTTATTGGCACTTTTTTGGGGTGCATATGACTTTTTGATCGCTTGATATTACACTATTTGTGACGTAAGATGACAAAAAATGCCTTTTATTTACACTATTTTTATTTTTATTTTTTTACGGTGGTCACCTGAGCGGTTAGGTCATGTGATATTTTTATAGAGCCAGTCGATACGGACGCGGCGATGCCTAATATGTATACTTTATTTTTATTTATGTAAGTTTTTACACAATGATTTCATTTTTGAAACCAAAAAAAATCATGTTTTAGTGTTTCTATAGTCTAAGAGCCATAGTTTTTTCAGTTTTTCTGCGATTATCTTGGGTAGGGTATGATTTTTGCAGGATGAGATGACAGTTTGATTGGTACTATTTTGGCGTACATGCAACTTTTTTGATCACTTTTATTACCTTTTTTGGGAAGTAAGGTGGGCAAAATGTCAATTTTCTCATAGTTTTTATTTTTTTTATTTTTATGGCGTTCATCGTGCGGGGAAAGTCACATGACATGTTTTATAGATCAGGTCATTACGGACGCGGTGATACCTAATATATGTAGTGTATTTTTTTATTTTTTTTTATTCAGTGATAAATTTTATTTTATTTTTTTCACTTTTTTCACTTTCTTTTGCATTTTTTTGAAGATCCAGTGGGTCTGATGTCTGTATAATACAGTACAGTACCCTATATAGGGTTCTGTACTGTATTTGGCCTCATGCACACGACAGTTTTTTTTCACGGCCCGCAAAAACGGGGTCCGTGGGTCCGTGATCCGTGACCGTTTTTCCGTCCGTGGGTCTTCCTTGATTTTTGGAGGATCCACGGACATGAAAAAAAAGTCATTTTGGTGTCCGCCTGGCCGTGCGGAGCCAAACGGATCCGTCCTGAATTACAATGCAAGTCAATGGGGACGGATCCGTTTGATGTTGACACAATATGGTGCCATTTCAAACGGATCCGTCCCCATTGACTTTCAATGTAAAGTCTGGAGTTCTGTTATACCATCGGATTGGAGTTTTCTCCAATCCGATGGTATATTTTAACTTGTAGCGTCCCCATCACCATGGGAACGCCTCTATGTTAGAATATACTGTCGGATATGAGCTACATCGTGAAACTCATTTCCGACAGTATATTCTAACACAGAGGCGTTCCCATGGTGATGGAGACGCTTCAGGTTAGAATATACAAAAAAACTGTGTACATGACTGCCCCCTGCTGCCTGGCAGGTGCTGCCAGGCAGCAGGGGGCAGACCCCCCCCCCCTGTTTTTAACTCATTGGTGGCCAGTGGGCCCCCCCTCCCCTGTTGTTAACTCGTTGGTGGCCAGTGTGCGCACCCCCCTCCCTCCCTCTATTGTTTTAATACATTGGGGCCAGTGTGCGCGCGCCCCCCAACCCCCCCTCTATTATTTTAATACATTGGGGCCAGTGTGCGCGCGCCCCCCCAACCCCCCTCCCTCCCTCTCTCTATTGTTTTAATACATTGGGGCCAGTGTGCGCGCGCCCCCCCAACCCCCCCTCCCTCCCTCTCTCTATTGTTTTAATACATTGGGGCCAGTGTGCGCACCCCCACAACCCCCCCCCCCCCTCCCTCTATTGTAATCATCATCGGTGGCAGCGGAGTAGAAGATTTTCATACTTACCTGCTTCTTGCTGCTGCGATGTCTGCGTCCGGCCGGGAGCTCCTCCTACTGGTAAGTGACAGCAATGCGCCGCACAGACCTGTCACTTACCAGTAGGAGGAGCTCCCGGCCGGACGCAGACATCGCAGCAGCAAGAAGCAGGTAAGTATGAAAATCTTCTACTCCGCTGCCACCGATGATGATTACAATAGAGGGAGGGAGGGGGGGGGGGGGGTTGGGGGGGTGCGCACACTGGCCCCAATGTATTAAAACAATAGAGGGAGGGAGGGGGGGTTGGGGGGGGGGGGGCGCGCACACTGGCCCCAATGTATTAAAACAATAGAGGGAGGGAGGGAGGGGGGTGCGCACACTGGCCACCAACGAGTTAACAACAGGGGAGGGGGGGGGGGGCCGCACAATGATATTCAAACTGGGGAGGGGGGGGGGGTCTGCCCCCTGCTGCCTGGCAGCCCTGATCTCTTACAGGGGGATATGATGGGGTTAATTGTACTATCATATCCCCCTGTAAGAGATCGGGTGCTGCCAGGCAGCAGGGGGCAGTCTTGTACAAAGTTTGCAGTGTATTCTAACTAGAAGCGTCCCCATCACCATGGGAACGCTTCTGTGTTAGAATATACTGTCGGAAATGAGTTTTCACGAAGTGAAAACTTAGATCAGAAAAAGCTTTTATGCAGACGGATCTTCGGATCCGTCTGTATGAAACTAAAACCTACGGCCACGGATCACGGACACGGATGCCAATCTTGTGTGCATCCGTGTTCTTTCACGGACCCATTGACTTGAATGGGCCCGTGAACCGTTGGCCGTGAAAAAAATAGGACAGGTCCTATTTTTTTCACTGCCAGGAAACACGGCTCACGGATGCGGCTGCCAAACGGTGCATTTTCCGATTTTTCCACGGACCCATTGAAAGTCAATGGGTCCGTGAAAAAAAACGGAAAACGGCACAACGGCCACGGATGCACACAACGGTCGTGTGCATGAGGCCTTTTACTTACACTGAACAGATCTATGCTTTTAGCATAGATCTTTTCAGCACCATGGACAGCAGGACGTCTGAGAAGGCGTCCTGTTGCCATGGGAACCTTCCCCGTCTGCCACAACTTCGGGTGAGGACGGGGCTGGCGGGGGGCTCTCTCCCTCTCCATCAGGGGGCTGCAAAGGCACAGCAGCCCCCCGATGGGAGAGGAAGGGAGCTCCCTGACCGATGACAGTTAACCTTTTCCATACAGCGGTCCTGTACAGATGTCAGCCGTTTATACCAGGGTGTCAGCAATGTGCTGGCACCCTGGAATAACCACTAGATGCCAACAAATTTTCAACGCCTGCACCGCCTGCGACACCCCCCCTGCACCACCCGTCGGCATTAAATCATGCAGGGGTGCAGGGGGGGTGCAAATCGGCATTTTTTGGGCAATTTAAAGTTTCTGATCCCCGCGGTCCCTGACCAGAAACTGCAGAAATCGCAGTAAACCGCAGGTCTGACTTGACCTGCGGTTTGCGGCGATCGCCGATACGGGGGGGTCACATGACCCCCCCTGGCGTTGTGACAGGATGCCGGCTGAATGATTACAGCCGGCATCCCGTTGCGATTAACCCCAGCGGCGCCGGAATATCTATTTAAAGTTAGGACGTACAGGTACGCCCTGAGTCCTTAAGGACTCGGGAAATAGGGCGTACCGGTACGCCCTACGTCCTTAAGGGGTTAAAGGGGTGGTCACAGTGAAATCCACAGTTAAATGGACGGTCACAGTGAAAGTCACAGTTAAAGGGGCAGTCACTGTGAAAGTCACAGTTAAAGGGGCGGTCACTGTGAAAGTCACAGTTAAAGGGACGGTCACAGTGAAATCCACAGTTAAAGGGGCGGTCACTGTAAAAGTCACAGTTAAAGGGGCGGTCACTGTGAAAGTCACAGTTAAAATGGCGGTCACTGTGAAAGTCACTGTTAAGGGGGTGGTAACTGTTAAAGGGGCGGTCACTGTGACAGTCACAGTTAAAGGGACGGTCACTGTGAAAGTCACTGTTAAAGGGGCGGTCACAGTGAAAGTCACAGTTAAAGGGGCGGTCACAGTGAAAGTCACAGTGAAAGTCACAGTTAAAGGGGCAGACACAGTGAAAGTCACAGTTAAAGGGGCGGATACTGTAGAGGTCACTGTTATGGGGGATATTTTTACGACACATGGAAACATAAAATGAAATAGATTAAATATACCCGTGCGAAGCCAGGTCCTTCTGCTAGTCTGTTATATGTATATAAAAATGAATTTCTGTCTGTCTAGATGTCTGTCTGCCTGGACGTTCTTTATTAGAGATGTCGCGAACATTAAATTTTCCGTTTGCGAACGACGAACGCAAATTTCTACAAATGTTCGCGAACTGGCGAACCGGGCGAACCTCCATAGACTTCTATAGGCAGGCGAATTTTAAAACCCACAGGGACTCTTTCTGGCCACAATAGTGATGGAAAAGTTGTTTCAAGGGGACTAACACCTGGACTGTGGCATGCCGGAGGGGGATCCATGGCAAAACTCCCATGGAAAATTACATAGTTCACACAGAGTTGGATTTTAATCCATAAAGGGCATAAATCACCTAACAATCCAATTTTTTTTTGAACAACGTGGTTTAAAACATCCAGTGTGTGTATATGATCAGGTATGATGTTGTATCGATCAGGTAGTGTAAGGGTTACGCCCGCTTCACAGACATTGACAGACCAAACTCCCCTTTTAATGCACCGCAAACAACCGCAAACAGTCTATTTGCCCAACAGCAAACTCCCTATTTGTACAAGGTTGGATACCAAGCTAGCCATGTCCTGTTGATGTCATTTAAGGTTTCTTCCTCCACCCAGCCACGTACAACACCAAGGGTCCCGGAAAGGTGAATTGAATAGGTTTTTCGAACGGGGATATGGTTAAAAAAAACGCTGGCTCCCTCCCCTTTGTTTGAATCCACGGTCACTGCGTCTGTGCCATGCAATTTACTGTCCCACCCGATATGAGTGCTATTTTCTATAGTTCTCTCTTCTCATCAGTTTAATCCCTGTTACGTCCCCAATCTGGGGTCCATTTATTAAATGGATTTTTCGAACGGGGAGATGGTTAAAAAATTGCTGGCTCCCTCCTCTTTGTTTGAATCCATGCCACAGTCACTGCGTCTGCGCCGTGCAATTTACTGTCCCACCCGATATGAGTGGTATTTTCTGTAATACTATTCTCATCAGTTTAATCCCTGTTACGTCCCATATCAGGGTGGGATTGCCTTTTGTGAAAAAAAAATTATGCCGGGTACCTTCGACTGCCTTCACAGTGACAGACCAAACTGATACACCAAACTGAATTGATTTTAGGAACCGGGAGATGGAAAAAGCAGCTTGGTCGGTCCTCTTGCTCCCAAGTTGGGGCACAGCGCGTGCACGGAGCAATGTGCTGTGACACCCTATATGAGTGATGTCTTAACTGGTACTATTCCTATCAGTTTATTCCCTGTTATGTCCCCTATCCGGGGACGTCTGTCGAATTGATTAACCATTGTCGAATTAACAAACCATTACGACATCCTGGAATAATTTAGTTCTGAGCTTTGTACTTGCTTTGTATTGGAATTGATGGGGATTTTATAAACTGTCTGCATTATTTCTAATAAACTATTAAGAGACTTTATTATGATTTTTTTTATTTTATGTATTAAAAACCCACCCATACAACTTAAAAAAATAAATTAAAAAATTTAATTTTTTTCTATGAAAAAACCTCCAGCCGATCGCTTTTGGTCTGATCATAATGAAGCAACGGCCTTATCATCTGGGGTGTGGCAACATTGCCAACACACTCATAGAGGTGATGATCGCTTCATTGTGATACGCAAGCCCCTTCACCACAACAAGGTAAAGATCACGAAGGGGAATTGACACTTGTATGTGCCTTTTTTTTGTTTTGTTTTTGCAGCCACAGTGCAGCACTAGAGGCCAGAAAAATTAGGCATGTACACATGCCTGAAAAACAATGCTATTGTTGCAGCTGTTGTAGCAGCGGCCGGAAAAATTTATGTTTTCCAGGCAGAAAGGTGACTAAAAAGTTGCGGCTTGAACCCTAGTTGGTGGCGGAGAATTCACGAAAGTCATCCAGTATGCAGACATTAAATACAGCAGCGTGGGGACCATTTTGAGGCCAAGGCATGTCATAAGGCATTTTGTTAGTTAAACGTATCCCCTACTGTCAGACCCTTCGGGATCCATGCCTCATTCATCTTAACCCCTTAAGGACCGGGCTCATTTTCACCTTAAGGACCAGGCCATTTTTTGCAAATCTGACCAGTGTCACTTTAAGTGCTGATAACTTTAAAACACTTTGACTTATCCAGGCCATTCTGAGATTGTTTTTTCGTCACATATTGTACTTCATGACACTGGTAAAATAAAGTCAAAAAAATGAATTTTTTTGCATAATAAAATACCTAATTTACCAAAAATTTTTAAAAATTTGCAAATTTCAAAGTTTCAGTTTCTCTACTTCTGTAACACATAGTAATACCCCCAAAAATTGTGATGACTTAACATTCCCCATATGTCTACTTCATGTTTGAATTATTTTGGGAATGATATTTTATTTTTTGGGGATGTTACAAGGCTTAGAAGTTTAGAAGCAAATCTTGAAATTTTTCAGAAATTTACAAAAACCCAATTTTTAGGGACCACTACAGCTCTGAAGTCACTTTGCGAGGCTTACATAATAGAAACCGCCCAAAAATGACCCCATTCTATAAACTACACCCCTCAAGGTATTCAAAACTGATTTTACAAACTCCGTTAACCCTTTAGGTGTTGCACAAGAGTTATTGGCAAATGGGGATGAAATTTGAGAATTTCATTTTTTTGCCTAATTTTCCATTTTAACCAATTTTTTCCACTAACAAAGCAAGGGTTAACAGCCAAACAAGACTGTATCTTTATTGCCCTGACTCTGCTGTTTACAGAAACACCCAATATGTGTCTGTAAACTACTGTACGGCCACACAGCGGGGCGTAGAGTGAAAGGTGCGCCGTATGGTTTTTGGAAGCCAGATTTTGCTGGACAGTTTTTTTGACACCATGTCCCATTTGAAGCCCCCTGATGCACCCCTAGAGTAGAAACTACATAAAAGTGACCCCATCTAAGAAACTACACCCCTCAAGGTATTCAAAACTGATTTCACAAACTTCGTTAACCCTTTAGGTGTTGCACAAGAGTTATTGGCAGATGGGAATGAAATTTGAGAATTTCATTTTTTTGCCTAATTTTCCATTTTAACCCATTTTTTCCACTAACAAAGCAAGGGTTAACAGCCAAACAAGACTGTATCTTTATTGCCCTGACTCTGCTGTTCACAGAAACACCCAATATGTGTCTGTAAACTACTGTACGGCCACACAGCGGGGCGTAGAGTGAAAGGTGCGCCGTATGGTTTTTGGAAGCCAGATTTTGCTGGACAGTTTTTTTGACACCATGTCCCATTTGAAGCCCCCTGATGCACCCCTAGAGTAGAAACTCCATAAAAGTGACCCCATCTAAGAAACTACACCCCTCAAGGTATTCAAAACTGATTTTACAAACTTCGTTAACCCTTTAGGTGTTGCACAAGAGTTATTGGCAGATGGGAAAGAAATTTGAGAATTTCATTTTTTTGCCTAATTTTCCATTTTAACCAATTTTTTCCACTAACAAAGCAAGGGTTAACAGCCAAACAAGACTGTATCTTTATTGCCCTGACTCTGCCGTTTACAGAAACACCCCATATGTGGCCGTAAACTACTGTACGGCCACACAGCGGGGCGTAGAGTGAAAGGTGCGCCGTATGGTTTTTGGAAGCCAGATTTTGCTGGACAGTTTTTTTGACACCATGTCCCATTTGAAGCCCCCTGATGCACCCCTAGAGTAGAAACTCCATAAAAGTGACCCCATCTAAGAAACTACACCCCTCAAGGTATTCAAAACTGATTTTACAAACTTCGTTAACCCTTTAGGTGTTGCACAAGATTTAATGGAAAATAGAGATACAATTTCAAAATTTCACTTTTTTGGCAGATTTTCCATTTTTTTTTTTTTTTTTCCAGTTACAAAGCAAGGGTTAACAGCCAATCAAAACTCATTATTTATGGCCCTGATTCTGCAGTTTACAGAAACACCCCATATGTGGTCGTAAACTGCTGTAAGGGCACACGGCAGGGCGCAGAAGGAAAGGAATGCCATACGGTTTTTGGAAGGCAGATTTTGCTGGACTGTTTTTTTGACACCATGTCCCATTTGAAGCCCCCTGATGCACCCCTAGAGTAGAAACTCCAAAAAAGTGACCCCATTTTAGAAAGTACGGAATAGGGTGGCAGTATTGTTGGTACTAGTTTAGGGTACACATGATTTTTTATTGCTCTATATTACACTTTTTGTGAGGCAAGGTAACAAGAAATAGCTTTTTTGGCACGTGTTTTTTTTTTTGTTATTTACAACATTCATCTGACAGGTTAGATCATGTGGTAATTTTATAGAGCAGGTTGTCACGGACGCGGCGATACCTAATATGTATACAATTTTTTTTATTTATGTAAGTTTTATACAATAACTTTTTTTTAAAACCAAAAAATTGTTTAGTGTCTCCATAGTCTAAGAGCCATAGTTTTTTCAGTTTTTGGGCGATTATCTTGAGTAGGGTCTAATTTTTTGCGGGATGAGATGACGGTTTGATTGGCACTATTTTGGGGTGCATATGACTTTTTGATCGCTTGCTATTACACTTTTTGTGACGTAAGATGGCAAAAAATAGCTTTTTTTACACCGTTTTTTTTTTTTTTTTTTTACGGTGGTCATCTGAGGGGTTAGGTCATGTGATATTTTTATAGAGCCGGTCGATACGGACGTGGCGATACCTAATATGTATACTTTATTTTTATTTATGTAAGTTTTACACAATGATTTTATTTTTGAAACAAAAAAAAATCATGTTTTAGTGTTTCCATAGTCTAAGAGCCATAGTTTTTTCAGTTTTTGGGAGATTATCTTGAGTAGGGTCTCATTTTTTGCGGGATGAGATGACGGTTTGATTGGCACTATTTTGGGGTGCATATGACTTTTTGATCGCTTGCTATTACACTTTTTGTGACGTAAGATGGCAAAAAATTGCTTTTTTTACACCGTTTTTTTTTTTTTTTTTTTTTACGGTGGTCATCTGAGGGGTTAGGTCATGTGATATTTTTATAGAGCCGGTCGATACGGACGTGGCGATACCTAATATGTATACTTTATTTTTATTTATGTAAGTTTTACACAATGATTTTATTTTTGAAACAAAAAAAAATCATGTTTTAGTGTTTCCATAGTCTAAGAGCCATAGTTTTTTTAGTTTTTGGGCGATTATCTTGAGTAGGGTCTCATTTTTTGCGGGATGAGATGACGGTTTGATTGGTACTATTTTGGCGTACATGCGACTTTTTTGATCACTTTTATTACCTTTTTTGGGAAGTAAGGTGGGCAAAATTTCAATTTTCTCATAGTTTTTATTTTTTTATTTTTATGGCGTTCACCGTGCGGGGAAAGTAACATGACCGTTTTATAGATCAGGTCGTTACGGACGCGGCGATACCTAATATGTGTAGTGTATTTTATTTTTTTTATTTTTATTCAGTGATAAATGTTTTTTTTTTTTATCTTAACTTTTTTCACTTTTTTTTTAATTTTTTTGACCCAGACCCACTTGGTTCTTGAAGATCCAGTGGGTCTGATGTCTGTATAATACAGTACAGAACCTATATAGGGTTCTGCACTGTATTTTACTTACACTGAACAGATCTATGCTTTCAGCACAGATCTGTTCAGCACCATGGACAGCAGGACGCCTGAGCAGGCGTCCTGTTGCCATGGGAACCTTCCCCGTCTGCCACAACTTCGCAGACGGGGAAGGGTAAGGACGGGGCTCTCGGGGGGGATGCCTGGGGGCTCTCTCCCTCTCCCATCGGGGGGCTGCAAAGGCACAGCAGCCCCCCGATGGGAGAGGGAGGGAGCTCCCTGCACTGTTAACCTTTTCCATACAGCGGTCCGTACGGACCGCTGTATGGAAAGGGTTAAACGGCTGACATCGCATCAACGATGTCAGCCGTTTATACCAGGGTGCCAGCAATGTGCTGGCACCCTGGTATATCCACTAGAAACCAACGATTATTCAAGGGGAGGCGGGCGGGGGATCGCGATCCCGCCTGCCGCACCGCCCGCCTCCCGCAACGCCCCCACTGCCTGCGACACCCCCCCTGCACCACCCGCCGCCATCAAATCGTGCAGGGGTGCAGGGGGAAGGTGAAATCTTGATTTTAGGCACTCTGAAGTTTCTGATCCCCGCGGTCAGGGACCGCGGGGATCAGAAACTGCAAAAAGCGCAGCAAACCGCAGGTCTGAATTGACCTGCGGTTTGCTGCGATCGCCGACACGGGGGGGTCAAATGACCCCCCCCTGCGTTGTTACGGGATGCCGGCTGAATGATTTCAGCCGAAATCCCGTTCCGATTAACCCCCGCGGCGCCGGAATTCAGATTTTAAGTCAGGACGTACCGGTACGTCCTCGGTCCTTAAGGACTCGGGAAATAGGGCGTACCGGTACGTCCTCGGTCCTTAAGGGGTTAATGAAGGTGCGGTAATCAACACTTTTTTGACCGAGGCGACTTCTTTTGTCAGTGACAATGCCTCCTGCTGCACTGAATGTCCTTTCTGACAGGACACTTGAAGCGGGGCAGGCCAGAAGTTCTATCGCAAACTGGGATAGTTCAGGCCACAGGTAAAGCCTGCACACCCAGTAGTCAAGGGGTTCATCACTCCTCAGAGTCTCGATATCTGCAGTTAAGGCGAGGTAGTCTGCTACCTGTCGGTCGAGTCGTTCTCTAAGGCTGGATACCGAAGGGCTGTGGCGATGTGTAGGACTGAAAAAGCTCTGCATGTCCTCCATCAACAACACATCTGTAAAGCGTCCTGCCCTTGCCGCTGTGGTTGTGGTAGGAGGAGGATTACTTTCCCCTCTTCCCCTGTTAGATTCCCGTTGTGCTGTGACATCCCCCTTATAAGCTGTGTAAAGCATATTTTTTAGTTTGGTTTTGAACTGCTGCATCCTTTCTGACTTCCGGTAATTTGGTAACATTTCTGCCACTTTCTGCTTATACCGGGGGTCTAGTAGCGTGGCCACCCAGTACAGGTCGTTCTCCTTCATCCTTTTTATACGAGGGTCCCTCAACAGACATGACAGCATGAAAGACCCCATTTGCACAAGGTTGGATGCCGAGCTACTCATTTCCCGTTCCTCCTCCTCACTGATGTCATTGACGGTCTGTTCTTCCCCCCCAGCCACGTACAACACCACGGGTCCCAGATAGGTGACAACAACGAGCACCCTGGGATGCCTGCTGTGGTTGGTCTTCCTCCTCCTCAAAGCCACATTCCTTCTCTGACTCCTCTTCCTCATACGGCAAGCGATGATGACAAGGCTGTTTCTGGTGGTGATGGTGACCACAACTCTTCCTCTTCTTCTTCACGCTCATCTACAGCCTGATCCAGCACTCTTCGCAGGGCACGCTCCAGGAAGAAAACAAATGGGATGAGGTCGCTGATGGTGCCTTTGGTGCGAGTGACTAGGTTTGTCACCTCCTCAAAAGGACGCATGAACCTACAGGCATTGCGCATGAGCGTCCAGTAACATGGCAAAAAAATTCCCAGCTCCGCAGAGGCTGTCCTAGCACCCCCCGTCATACAAATACTCGTTGACGGCTTTTTCTTGTTGGAGCAGGCGGTCGAACATTAGGAGTGTTGAATTCCAACGTGTCGGGCTGTCGCAAATCAAGCGCCTCACTGGCATGTTGTTTCGGCGCTGTCTGAAAAGTGCGCCATGGCCGTGTAGGAACACCTGAAATGGCCGCACACCTTCTTGGCCTGCTTGAGGACGTCCTGTAAGCCTGGGTACTTAGACACAAAGCGTTGTACGATGAGATTCAACACATGTGCCATGTGACAACTTGCCCAAATTCAATGCCGCCAACAAATTATTGGGGGATTCAGTTGATGTGCAGCCAGAAGCCGCAGCAGAAGAGGACTCAGCCAAGGAGGTTATGGAAGAGGATGGAGTATGAGGAGTAGAGGAGGTGGCAGTAGGTCTGCCTGCAAGTCATGGCGGTGTCACCAACTCCGCTGCAGAGCCACGCATTCCATGCTTGGCAGCCGTCAGCAGGTTGACCCAATGCGCAGTGTAGGTGATATACCTGCCTTGACTGTGCTTTGCAGACCAGGTATCAGTGGTCAGATGGACCCTTGCCCCAACACTGTATGCCAGAGATGCCATGACTTCCTTTTCAATCACTGAGTAGAGGTTTGGGAGTGCCTTATTAGAAAAAAAAGATTGTCCAGGTACCTTCCACTGTGGTGTCCCAATAGCGACACATTTTTTGAAAGGCCTCAGACTCCACCAGCTGGTATGGTAAAAGCTGGCAGGCTAAGAGTTCCATCAAGCCAGCTGTCAGACGCTGGGCAAGGGGGTGACTCTATGACATTGGCTTCTTACGCTCAAACATTTCCTTTACAGAAACCTGACTGTGGGCAGATGAGATGGAACTGCTGAAGGTGAGAGGCGGAGTGGCGGGTGGTTGAGAGGGGGCAAGGAGGACAGCAGTGGTTGACGTGGCTGAAGATACTGGACCAGGAGGAGGATGGCTTTGAGCTTGTGTGCTGCTTCTATTCCTCATCATGTGTTGATCCCATAGGTGTTTGTAATGTGCAATCATGTGCCTTCGCAAAGCAGTTGTACCTAGGTGGGTGTTGGATTTCCCACGACTCAGTTTCTTTTGGCACAGGTTGCAAATGGCATTGCTGTTGTCAGAGGCAGACACACAAAAAAAATGCCACACTGCTGAGCTTTGCAATGACGGCATTCTGGTGGTGGCAACAGCATGCGTTGATTGGCGTGCTGTCTGGCTGACCCCGGGTGCCAATACATGCTGTATGACTGTGCCACTAGCTCCTTGCGACGACCTCCCCCTGCTTCCAACTCGTCTCCTCCTTCTCTCTGTCTCCCCTTCTGAACTTTCCCCCTTCTTCTTCGAGCAGGCACCCACGTGGCATCCACAGACACATCGTCATCATCAACCACTTCACTTGTATCTGACACCTCAGCAAAGGAAGCAGCAGCGGGTACAACATCATCATCATCATCACACTGTGTGTGTAATGCTGCCTGACTGAGACACGTCCCTGTTATCTACATCCCCTGGCAATAATGGTTGCGCATCACTAATTTCATACAACTGATGTGTAAATAACTCCTCTGAGGGATCAAGTGAAGCGGATGTGGTGGCTGTGGTATTTGGCGTGAATGACACCCTGTAACGGTATGAGTGCAGGCCTAGCCACTAGCAGTATACAGTATGTGTGGCCCTGACACACATGGGCTTGCAAATGTGATTATATCACAGAAAAATGTTAAATTGAATTTTTTTTCATCTGCAAGGTATTTGAGTGAATAACACCCTGTAACAGTATGAGTGCAGGCCTAGCCACTAGCGAGTATACAGTATGTGTGGGCCCGACACACACGGGCTTGCAAATGTGATTATTTCACAGAAAAATTTTAAATAGATTTTTTATATCTGCAAGGTATTTGAGTGAATAACACCCTGTAACGGTATGAGTGCAGGCCTAGCCACTAGCCAGTGACCAGTATACAGTATGTGTGGGCCCGACACACACGGGCTTGCAAATGTGATTATATCACAGAAAATTTTTAAATAGATTTTTTTTTATCTGCAAGGTATTTGACCGAACATTGCATATTTTCGCCTGCAGCGGCGAACGCGAACAAACTATGTTTGCCGGGAACTATTCGCCGGCGATTAGTTCGGGACATCACTATTCTTTATGCAATAAATATAGAGAATATCGCACTAGATTGAGATGGGGATCCAATAGAGGTGCAGCCACTAACAGACAACACCCAGTCTGATAGCAGACACCAACTACTACCGTAGATCCCAACAGACACCAACTACTACCATAGATCCCAAAGCAGACACCAACTACTACCATAGATCCCAACGCAGACACCAACTACTACCATAGATCCCAATCCTTGCAAGATTCGAATCCTGAACCAGTCCTTACCTTATTCCCAACCCACTATAAAAGTGGAACAGAAGCAGGGGGATAGTAAATACTGAAGAAGGGGTCTTTCTCGTAAATCCCCGAAACGCGTCTGGTATCCCCCCTATTAAAAGGAGAGGGTCTGCAAGTCCGAGGAAGTCTGGAGATTATCTTAGTGCCAGTGAATTGCCGGTACACACAAGCGCTACCGCACGTGAGACGAACCTAACCACGTGGAGCAAACAATTCTACTGACGCCAAATTCAAATCTGAACATTACCCCTTGAGACCGAAGGCATCAAGAATACGCCGAGTCGAGGGGTCATCATCCAGCATCAAGGATCCTCGGGTAAGATCTTGCATAGCCCACCTAAAGCGATCGCCTCCTACCAATACAGCGGGACGCCGCTGTGCGTACAAACAGCTGATTTACTGTTCAAACAAACTTGTATTGCTGTATACGCCTGGGACTTTAATCCTCTCAAACATCTTCTATAAGGACTGGTACCGGAGTGAGCACTAGTGTATGGAGGAATAATACTGAATACTAATCTGTTCCAAGGAAACCCATACACTTATTGGGATCTTATTTATACTGATATTCTTGAATTTAATATATTTTATTTACATTTTTATCCTGTTTATTCTATTATTCTACCATTTATACTATTTTTAAATATTACTGTCACCACTTAGGCTAGTTTCACACTAGCGTTCGTCGGTCCGCTCGTGAGCTCCGTTTGAAGGAGCTCACGAGCGGACCCGAACGCCTCCGTCCAGCCCTGATGCAGTCTGAATGGAGCGGATCCGCTCAGACTGCATCAGTCTGGCGGCGTTCAGCCTCCGCTCCGCTCGCCTCCGCACGGACAGGCGGACAGCTGAACGCTGCTTGCAGCGTTCAGCTGTCCGCCTGGCCGTGCGGAGGCGAGCGGATCCATTCAGACTTACAATGTAAGTCAATGGGAACGGATCTGCTTGAAGAGGTCACCATATGGCTCAATCTTCAAGCGGATCCGTCCCCCATTGACTTTACATTGAAAGTCTGAACGGATCCGCTCAGGCATCTTGCGCACTTAGAAAATTTTCTAAGTTATTAATGCAGACGGATCCGTACTGAACGGAGCCTCCGTCTGCATTAATATGATCGGATCCGTTCAGAACGGATCCGATCAAGCGCAAGTGTGAAAGTAGCCTTATACCGCCTAAATAACTTATCTGCTCTTTTACTGCTGATATTATACTGTGATTATTTTACTAGTGTGTTACAATAAAGATCCCTATACTTTAAGAGTGTGCCCCACTTCCATTCCTTATACTATTCTTTATGCGCGACCAAACGACTGGACCGATCTTGACCAAATTTTGGCACACAGACACATCAGGTGTCCAGGAAGGTTTTTGACTGGGTATCAGCTTTCTAGGACTTTCCGTTCCTGAGATTTTCCCAAAAAATGACCCACATTAGCCAATATAAACCTGCAAGTTCTCTTCAAATCCCAACTGCCATAAACACAGTTTTAGGCCTCATGCACACAACCGTTTTTTTTTTAAGGTCCGCAAAAACGGGGTCCGTAGGTCCATGATCCGTGACCGTTTTTTCGTCTGTGGGTCTTCCTTGTTTTTTGGAGGATCCACGGACATGAAAAAAAAAATTCTAAGTCAAGTTTGCCATTGAAATGATAGGAAAAAACGGACACGGATCACGGACACGGATCACGGACGCGGATGACAATCTTGTGTGCATCCGTGATTTGAATGGGTCCGTGAACCGTTGGCCGTGAAAAAAATAGGACAGGTCATATTTTTTCCACGGCCAGGAAACACGGATCACGGATGCGGCTGCCAAACGGTGCATTTTCCGATTTTTCCACGGACCCATTGAAAGTCAATGGGTCAGCGAAAAAAAACGGAAAACGGCACAACAGCCACGGATGCACACAACGGTCGTGTGCATGAGGCCTTACTCTAGGTTTACAGTACATAACAACCCAGCCATTTTTCTTTACTGCTTAAAGGGTCGGGCACTGTGGAGATCACTATTTCTAAAGGAGCGGGCACAGTGGAGGTCACTGTTATTAAAGGGGCGGACACTGTGGAGGTCACTTTTATTAAAGGGGCGGGCACTGTGGAGGTCACTGGTATTAAAGGGACGGGCACTGTGAAAGTCACTGTTAAAGGGGCGGTTACTGTGAAGGTCACTGTAAAATGGGCGGTCACTGTGAAAGTCACTGTTATGGGGGCAGTCTTTGTGAAAGTCACTGTTAAAGCGGCGGTCACTATGAAAGTCATTGTTAAAGGGGCGGTCACTGTTAAAGTTACTGTTAAAGGTGCGGTCACTGTTAAAGGGCGGCCACTGTTAAAGTCACTGTTAAAGGGGTGATCACTGTGAAAGTCACTTTTAAAGGGGCGGTCACTATGGAGGTCTCTGTTAAAGGGGCGGTCACTGTGAAAATCACTGTTAAAGGGGCGGTTACTGTTAAAGGGGCAGTCACTGTGAAAGTCACTGTTAAAGGGGTGGTCACTGTGAAAGTTACTTTTAAAGGAGCGGACACTGTGGAGGTCTCTGATAAAGGGGCAGTCACTGCAAAAGTCACAGTTAAAGGGGCGGCCACTGTGAAAGTCACAGTTAAAGGGACGGTCATTGTGAAAGTTGCTGTTAAAGGGGAGGTCACTGTTAAAGGGACGGTCACTGTTAAGGTCATTGTTAAAGGGGCGGGTACTGTAGAGTTTACTGTTATGGGGGAAACTTGATATCTTTTTACGATACACGGAAACATAAAATTAAATAGATGAAATATACCCAATGCTAAGCCGAGTCCTTCTGCTAGTATAATTATATTTATAAACAGCTGTTTTTACATATTCTAAGCAAATCATATAATTTTATTAATGTTGTGGGCAGCCCATTTTGCTGCCTGTGTTTTATTTTTCAAGGCTATACTTATGCTACCAGTCGAGCCAGTATTATAGTTTTCATGTCTGGAAATCTGTTTCTGAATAATAAAGTGTACACAATACAAAAACCATGCTGTCACCTTGAGTAGTGCACATAGATGTTTCCAGCATATGCATAGTGTGGCTTCTCATTGCTGTCACCTGGGGACTTTACTTAAAAAATAATAATAATAATAAGCTTGAGTAAGTGTAACTTTTTGACATTATATGAGCCTGATATACCAATTTTAAGACCGATTATTTACACCTGTATGTTCCATGAAAATGTAATGTTTTAACCTATTTAAGGCTGGGGCAACACGTTCTGGTTTTTTAATCAGAAGAAAAAGTATTAAAGGGTTTTCCAAGACTTAAAGGGGTTGTCCAAGTTATATTTATTGATGACCTATCCTCAGGATAGGTCATCAATATCAGATCGGCGGGGGTCCGACACCCAGCACCCCCTCCGATCAGCTGTTTGGAGAGAAGGCGTGCGCAGTGTCAGCGCTGCCTCCTCTTCACTGTTTACCCTCTAGCCGTTGCATCTGCAGTGGTGAGCAGGTGTAATTACACCCAAGCCGTCCCATTCATTTCAATAGGAAGGCTTGGGTGTAATTACACCTGCTAACCACTGCAGATTCAACGGCTAGAAGGTAAACAGTGAAGAGGAGGCAGCGCTGACACCGCGCACGCCTTCTCTTCAAACAGCTGATCGGAGGGGGTGCCGGGTGTCGGACCCCCGCCGATCTGATATTGATGACCTATCCTGAGGATAGGTCATCAATAAATTTAACTTGGACAACCTCTTTAAATATGGTATACCTATCCTCGGGATAGGTCATCAGTATCTGAATGGTGGGGGTCCAGCCCCCGGGACCCCCGCTGATCATCTGTTTGAGAAGACACTGGTGCTACAGCCTTCTCCTTGCTCACTAAGCACAGCCTTGTACATTGTATAGCGGCTGTGCTTAGTATTGCACTCAGCCCCATTCACTTCATTGGGGCAGAACTGCGCCTAGGCCCTGTGGCTGATAAATGTGTCATCACTGGTCTTTAACCTCTTAAGAACAAAGGGCGTACAGGTACGTCCTGATGTCCCGGTACTTAAGGACACAGGGCGTACCTGTACGTCTTGTGTCTTTACGATCACCACTGCACGGCGGGCGGTGATCGGAAGAGAGTGCCTGCTGAAATAATTCAGCAGGCACTCTGTGAGAATGCCGAGGGGGGTCCTGTGATCCCCCCATATCGACGATCGCTGCAAAACGCAGGTGAATTCAGGCCTGTGGTTTGCAGAGCTTTCGGACGTTTCTGATCCCCGTGGTCTGTAATTTTTAACCCCCTCCCCTGCAGCCCTCATTATTAGTTGCCGGCGGGCTGTGCAGGGGGGTGGTGTGGGCATTGCGCGCGGTGCTTGGAGGGTGGGCGGGCGAGGAATCATCCTCCTGTCCCCTCTTTTTTCCAGGATGGCCAAACGATTGGCAAGCAGAGTATCAGCACATTGCTAACACTCTGCTTGAAACGGCTGACATCTGTGCTGGCACAGATGTCAGCCAATTAACCCCTTCCATGCCGCGGTCCGTAGGGCCAGCTGAATGGAAGAGGTTAACAGGGAGGGAGCCGTTTCAGCCCCCGATTCTTGATGGGCTCACAGAGGGAGGGGGCCCCCCTCCCTCCCCATCACCCGCTGCTTTGTTGTGAAAATACTATATAGTACACTATAAAGTGTACTGTATTGTATTATACAGACATCAGACCCACTGGATCTCCCTTCTCTTCGGCCCATCCTCGCTGAACAGAGGGAATAAACCTGCTATGGGTACTACCCTCTGTAGCGGAGACAACTGTCTCCAGCTCCTCCTCATCATCATCATCCAATTCGCGCTG
The DNA here is from genome assembly GCF_014858855.1 of Bufo gargarizans. NCBI lineage: Eukaryota > Metazoa > Chordata > Amphibia > Anura > Bufonidae > Bufo > Bufo gargarizans. Next base: position 546,954,727 of record NC_058081.1, read on the forward strand.
AGAAGACGAACTGAGGGTGGTCTGGCTATCACCCTGTGTACTGTCTTCCCCCATTTCCACCTCTTCCACATGCAAAGCGTCCTCCTTCATTGTGAGCAGTGAGTGTTTCAGTAGACACAGAAGTGGGATGGTTACGCTGATAATAGCAGCATCGCCGCTCACTATCTGTGTTGATTCCTCAAAGTTGCGTAAAACCTCACAGAGGTCAGACATAAATGCCCACTCATCGCTTGTGAAGAGTGGAAGCTGACTGGAAAGGCGATGACCATGTTGCAGCTGGCATTCCACTACTGCCCTCTACTGCTCACAAAGCCTGGCCAACATGTGGAACGTGGAGTTCCAGCGCGTGCTCACGTCGCACAACCGTCGGTGGGCTGGCAATTGCAAGTGTTGCTGTAGTGTTGCCAGACTGTCGGCAGCTGTAGATGACTTTCAGAAATGGGCACACACACGGCGCACCTTCACCATTAGCTCAGGCAAATTGGGGTAGGTTTTGAGAAACCGCTGAACCACTAAGTTGAACACGTGGGCTAGGCATGGTATCTGTGTGAGCTTGCCGAGCTCCAAAGCTACCACCAAGTTATGGCCATTATCAGACACAACCATGCCTGGTTGTAGGTTGAGTGGCGAGAGCCACAGCTCAGTCGTGTCCGTTATACCCTGCCACAGCTCTGCGGCAGTGTACTGTTTGTCACCTAATCAAATTAGTTTCAGCACGACCTGTTGCCGCTTCTCCACAGGGAGAGGACAGTGAAGTCTTTTCTGTTGGGAGTCTGCACACACGGCTGACTTTATGTTATGCTGCCTTTCCCGTGACTATCGCGTTATACGCATTTTGGCCAGCATTTTTTTAGATTGTCAGCTCAGCAGAAGACCCTCACCCCTAATGTTTTAGAAGGTCAGATCAGCAGCAGGCCCTCGCCCCTAATTTTTTAGATGGTCAGATCAGCAGCAGGCCCTCGTCCCTAATTTTTTAGATGGTCAGCTCAGCAGCAGACCCTCTCCCCTAATGTTTTAGCGGGTCACCAGCAGGCCCTCTCTGCTAATGTTTTTAAGGGTCACCAGCAGGCCATCAATCATCATTTTTCAAGAGTGTATATGATGCCCTCCTTTATGTGTAATAAAGGGTGTATTGGAGTGCCAGCTCCTTGTAATTTTTGGCAGCCCTTTCACTTAGTGCATAGGCTTTATGAGTGTAGGAGTCCCACTACATGAACAATTGTACCACAATGTGAATGAGGCCCTCCTTCTTTGTAATTTTTGGCAGCAATTGCACTTTATATACAACTAAGGCTACTTTCACACAAGCGTTTTGGCTTTCCGTTTCTGAGATCCGACATGGGCTCTCAGAAGGGGTCCAAAACGAATCAGTTTTGCCCTAATGTATTCTGCATAGAAAATAATCTGCTCAGAATGCATCAGTTTGCCTCCGTTCAGTCACCATTCCGCTCTGGAGGCGGACGCCAAAATGATGCCTGTAGCGTTTTTCGGTCCACGATGTGGTATGGAGCAAGACGGATTCGTCCTGACACACAATGTAAGTCAATGGGAACGGATCCATTTTCTCTGACACAAAAGAAAACAGATCGGTCCCCCATTGACTTTCAATGGTGGTCATGACGGATCTGTCATGGCTATAGAAGACATAAAACAACCGGATCCGTTCATGACGGATGCACGCGGTTGTATTAACGGAAGCGTTTTTGCAGATGCATGACGGATCTGCAAAAAAACGCTAATGTGAAAGTATCCTAAATATACAGGAAAGAATGTTTCCTAACAATTTTTCCTCTAAAATTGATTTTATCTTCGGTTTGGTGCGTATTACTGTCAGTCAGTAAAAGTGGTGTACTACTCGGACAACATCGCTCCCAGCAGCGACCTGGGAGTCCAAGATGCATCCAGACATCCTCCCCATGCTGTTCCCGGACCATTTCAGTGGTGTTTCTATCAATTTCTGACCTTTTCTTATGAACCAGACACCCTCCCCTCTTCAGAGCAGGGGGTGCCTGGTTTAATGCTCGGGTTCTCCCATTGACTTCCATTTTGCTTGAGCGCCCGAGCATCCCAAAGTGTTCTACTCAAGCACTTTGGTGCTCGATCAACACTAGTCTGTGGTTTTCATGCACCAATAGATTACAATGTGCATGAGGGATCCATAATCACAGATACAATAGGGAATGCTTCCATGGTGTCACCACAGACCCATGGTTCATGGAAATGCACACATTAAAGTCAAAGTATACATGAGAAGTCTGTGGAGACCATGGATAGCTCATATCCATGAATCACTGATGTATAAAAGAGGCCTTAGGGTCTTCTAACAATAAGTGCTGATCTACAATGTACAAGTTGAAGTCAAAGGGAGACAAATGATTACTATTCATCTCCCATTGATTTTGCATGTTGTTTGCACAGGATTATATGCTGCCCACAAACAACTATTTCAGGTACCACATGATGAATGCAATCACCCAAAAAGCTATTTTTATTGTTGGTTTGGTGATCAGTGGCACCTCTACACGGGCCAGTTCTTGGGAACAAGAATGTGCATGAACATTTCTTTGTGATAATTGATCCAATCGTCAGCTGGTGTAAGAGAGCCTATAGTCTTGATCATTTATAGTAACTTGTCAGGACAGGTGGCGAGTAGTCATAGTCCTGGCAGAAGAATGAAGTCAGGGCATAAAGAACTGCAAATATAGGTCGCACAATGGGGCTCATCAAATATTTTTGGGTGTCCTTCTAAACCCTGCCAAAAATCTCCACAGAGTGAAAAAGATGCTGGTACTTCAGAGGTGAGATGATATAACAGAGAAATTCTAAAGGGTTGCCCATAAACCAAGATGGGAAAAGAACCCAAAGGCTATTGTTCTGAAGGCTATAGAAAGACGACAAGTTGAGTATCGTGTACAGAATCTAACTGAGCTCTAAAAAAAAGAGAATTTAATTTTACACCTCAGGCAGAAAGTGTGCTTTAGTAGACAATGGAGACAATGCAAATAGAAAACACAAAGAAAGAATAACTGTATGAGAGAAGCAGCAGTGTGCAAAGCTTGACAGATAACATTCCTAACTAAAAATAAAAACATTATTTTTATCTCATGTTTTATTTTTTTGTTTTGTTAGGGTGCTGACAGAAGCTTTTGAAGATTCATTCACTCACCAATATTTCCTAACTTCGCTGTTCTTCAATTGGCTAAAACCAGTCAAACACTGGAACTAGAATGAGATTCACATGGAATTGTGGTTTCCAGGGTGGAGGATTTCATTGTGCAGCTGCGGAGAAGAGCAGGGTCCGCAGAAACTGTCTGGCTGGAGTCCTGACTGTCTGAGCTTGACTCACCAGTTCCGATTATCCCTGATGCCCTTGGTCTGTCCACATGTGTGTTTGAAACTTCTGTATCCGAGAAGAGGGCCCATCACACTTTCACCTCCTGGGCATTGGCATGGGAGTATGCAGCCTTACAGTTTCTGCTCCTGTCTCCCGGATGTGACGTCAAGCCATGGCATCACTTGCTCTTCTTCTCCGTTCCAGCTCCCGGAAGTCATGTCAATGGGGTCAGTGGCACGGGATGTGATGTCATCTAATTGTCCTGTTCTGAGATCCTTTAATAACTGGTTGCAGGCCTTTTCTATATTTAAGTGTCCTTGCATGGCAAGACCACTTACTGTTATCTCACATATATATTCTTATTATTATAGCCAAATTTACCACCCTTCCACAGTTTTTACACAACATAGACAGTAATATACAGAAACGTGCGGATTGTTCCCAATTGGTGTGCTATTACTTTGTGGAACGTTTTGCCAAATGGTTCACAAAATAGCATCGTTTTTGTGGTGAAATTGGTCCTATAGGAATGAATGGTGGAATGTTCAAAACTAGAGTGGGAGCTGACAAAAGCTAGAGTGTGAGCTGAAAAATCAGGACATGATTTCTAAACTGCCACCACTCCCTCATTTTCAAGCCAACCTACACAAATCTTATATCAAAACATTCAGCTATCCCTGCTGCCACGGCTAAGCCATAGTCCTGATAGTTTTCACAATATGGCCATTCGTTTGCAACTCACGCTGCCCATTGACATTAATTGAAACTCCACTCTAGCCACTTCAAATTTGAAGGGCAATTTCTAAACTGTGACTGTGCCTTCATTTTTTATATTTTAGAGACATACTCTGTATCAAAATGTAGGTCTGGGTCGTGTGATTCTCACAATATAATGCTCTTCACAGTAGGATTTATAATTTTTAAACTACAACCGTTTGAAGATGGCAACCACCAGTGAAGTGAGCAAGTTGGAGCAGTTTGTTTTTAACTGCTCTTCTCTGCCCTTGCTGTAGAGTAAGTTACCATAGGAACCCAGGTGTGTGAGCAGCCAGCAGAGTGACAAAAACTAGAGTGTAAGCTGAAAAATCAGGACATGATTTCTAAACGGCCACCACTCCCTCATTTTAAAGGGCTTCTGTCACCCCACTAAAGTGATTTTTTTTTTTTTTGGCTAGTTACATTCGTTATAGTGCGATATATGAGAATATAATGTTGTTACTTACTTTCATGCGGCCGTTTCTTGACAAAACGAAGTTTTATAATATGCAAATCCGGTCTCTACCAGAAAGTAGGGCGTCTACTTGCTGGTAGCCGCCGCAAAAAACCGCTCCCTCGTCGTGTTGATTGACAGGGCCAGCCGTGATCTCCTCCTCCGGCCGGCCCTGTCAGTATTTCAAAAATCGCGCGCCTCTGTTCATTCGGCACAGGCGCTCTGAGATGAGGCTTGTCTCCTCAGAACTCCCTCAGTGCGCCTGCGCCGATGACGTCTTCTCTTTCGGTGATGTCATCGGCACAGGCGCACTGAGGGAGTTCTGAGGAGACGAGCCTCCTCATCTCAGAGCGCCTGCGCCGAATGAACAGAGGCGCGAGATTTTTTAAATGCTGACAGGGCCGGCCGGAGGAGGAGATCACGGCTGGCCCTGTCAATCAACACGACGAGGGGGCGTTTTTTTGCGGCGGCTACCAGCAAGTAGACGCCCTACTTGCTGGTAGAGACCTGATTTGCATATAATAAAACTTCGTTTTCTTAAGAAACGCCCGCATGAAACTAAGTAACAACATTATATTCTCATATAGCACTATAACGAATGTAACTAGCCAACAAAAAAAAAAAATCACTTTAGTGGGGTGACAGAAGCCCTTTAAAGCCCACTTACACAAATCGGCTGCTAATGTTTTTATAAATGTATGTTTTAATGTAACTGTGAAGCTCTTTGGGCAACAACATTGCAATTAAATGTGCTATATAAATAAATAAAAGCTGAAATGCATTTCTCAATCTATCAAGCATGCCATGTGCACTTTTTAAATTTGATCAATCAATTGGTTAGTGTAATGTTTACTATCTTTACTTACTCCAAACATTCCACACAGTTACTCTGCCCACTCCATAAAGTTACTCTGCCCAGTCCAACCTTTCCGCAGTTACTCACATCACTCCAACCACACAACAGTTACTCAAGCCACGCCACCCAGTTACTCCGCCCACTCCAGTTGTAGACTACTGGTGGAGGCAAGAACACATCACACAATTTCCCCAGAAATTGTAGCTTTTCTAGTTGCTAGTGTTTTAGGTGAACGGCATCCAGAATTTTGTCCAGGTTTATTTCAGGATCTGGAGATTGTTCTGGAGGCTTACAAGAATGTTGCCAGTTAGGGTTGGTTTTAAAATGATGAAGGTTTCCGTCAATACTTTGAAGTATATCCATCTATGCGCTAGTGTGTGAGGAATGTAGGCCTTTGGCCTAATTTTCAATGTAGCTCCTCGGTGCCTAGACCCTTGACTAGGGTGAGTACTGGTTTGTTGAGGAAAGGTACATGTTTTGCTTTTAGTAACCCTCAATGTTGAATGCCTGCAACTTGTAAATATAAACATGAATTGCCTTTTTGTGGTGGCGGGTACCCCATGTCTTGGTGCTTTATGGAAGCAGCATCTCTGACTCCCCTTTTTAGTCATGTTTTGCTTTTAGGACTCCTCGATTTTGAAGGCCTGCAACTTGTAAATATAAACATGAGTTCTTCTTTTGTCTTGGTGCTTTATGAAAGCAGCATCTCTGACTCCACGCCACAAAACAGTTGCTGGGAAAAAGCATTGAGTCTGCTAAAACTTCAGACCATGCTCCCATGGTTAAATCAGTATCCAAACCGGCAGATGGCGGTGCTCTCATGTAATATTTGATGGTTTTGTTATTCCTAGTTTTTCTGGTTCTGGTTGTTGAATTGTTAAAAATTTGGTCTGTTGTTGAATTTTTCCATCACATTATACACTTCTTGTTTCCATGGTTATGACCAGTCTGCAATCCAGCATTAGTGGCCATGCTTGCATGGTGACCAGGACCATAGGAACACTCATAGGTTGGCCCTTTTTTTCCTATAGTGTGCAAGCACGGCTACCAATCCTGGATTGAAGGGTTTTCATAACGTATTGAAAAATGAGTCTAGACAGCAAAAGAAGCAATATTGATAATAACAATACATAGTAAGTGGCTTGTATTAATTTTCTGTACATGATAAATGCCATTTGCTGAAGTAAGACAACCTGTTTAAGGAATTGCACACCAAATGATTGGCTGGGCCTTTCCATTGGTGTGCCAAAGAAGGAGCCTAGCCCTAGTTCTTTTCAGCTTATTCATCATTTATCTTTTCCTTTTGGCTCCTTCCTCAATGATGAAATAGATAACAGTCTTGTCAGTTTATTATGCTACATTTGATAATGCTGTAAGTCTAGTGTGGGATTCTGGTCCTTGTTCTTTGCTGGCTAAGGCAGATAATTAGTCTGCATTTCATTTGTTCCCTATCCACCCATCTGCTTAAAATTTTTGGCTATTTTCTTCCTTTTTGGAATGGGTTGTTTCGGTTTATGTCCCTCAGGGTTCGTTGATGCATTACCTTGAATATTTTTTGTTTACTGGGCCCAGTTCTTCTCCACTTGTGTTCATTTACTGCAGGACTTCATGGATACTTGTGAATTTGGTGTTCCTATGACGGAGGTGTTTCATTGTACTTGTCTTGAGTATTTAGGCATTATTATTGATTCTGTTGCAGGATAATTTTGTTTGCCTTCTGAGAAGATTGATAGGGAATGAGTGGCTATTGATTCTATCTTGCATAAATCGAAGTCTACTGGGAAGGAGATTTAGCATCTGTTGGGTTTGTTTGCTTTTTTCTTAAGGGCCATGCCTTTGGGTTATGTATTTTCCAGGAGGTTAGCTTTGGTTATTGCTGGTTTTAGGAATCCTTGTCTTCCTGTACATGTTACTAAAGAGGTTAAAGAACACTTATTAGTGTGGTTGGACTTTTTCCAACATGTCACTGTCAGTCTGACTTTGTTTCCCTTAATCAGCTGCAGCTTTTTACAGATTCTTCAGGTTTGGTTTTGGCGCCTTTTTTTCAGGGTCATTGGTGTGCCAGCAGGGGATATCAGTCATGGGTGGAGAATGATGTGGTTTGTAGTTGCTAGAGTTATTTTCTGTTGTTGTGTCTTTGGCTCTTTAGGGTTCTCATTTTAGGAATAAAAGTTTTCTTCATACTGATAAATTACATTTGCCATTAATTGCTTATCCTCTAAGTGTGGTATGGTTGTGAATTTATTGCAGAATTTATTTATTTTTGTATTCGAACTCTGAATATCTAGAAATTCTACTGATAATGCTAATGCCTTGTCCAAATTTCAAGTTGTTTCCTATGCAAATCTCGAGGGGGGATTTTTGTTGTAATTAGGCCTGATTTGGTCTTGATTCTGCATTTATTGCAGAAGTTTATTGCTCTGGCTACCTGGTTAGGATCTGTGAGCGCCTGGAATAGGTTTGTTTTCATTTCTGGTATTTCTTTGTCTCCATTTTTGGTTTCTGAGCAGTCAGCCTTCTTCTTCTTTGTTTGATGAGCATTTAGCTTATGCCATGATCTGTAGATTCTTGGCTGGTATTTCCTTTGTTATTAAACTCCTAGTTCGCAGATATCTCAATTTTATGAGAGTTTTTTTTACTGTATGTCAATTGGTCAAGGGTTATCTCGTTATCTATGAGGAATAATCTAGTGTTGGATGGTCCTATTACGCCTGCTGTTTGTGTAATCTTGTGTCAATCAGTCTGTTTGTTCCTCTCAGTATGAAGCATGTTTGTTTGCTACTGCTTGTTCATTGGGTGATCCTGTCGTTTGTGCAGGCACGTCAATCAACGTTTCTGGGCAGCAGATTGTGCTATCTAAACAGCCTTCTGGTGCCCGGAAATAATGATTCTGTATGGGGATCGCTATAGCATACATGCTACATGTATTCATACAGCAGTCTCCTTGATTGAGCGAGTAGCCGACTGTCGGGAAGGAACACTTCCTTCCCGACATTTGGCTGTTTCAGCGGCCAATGTAAACCTGCCTTTAGTAATCCCTGCAACAGGTCTCGGATTGATCAGTTGGGTTTATTGTAGTCTTCTGTTCATTTGTTTGTTGATTGTGTTATTTCTCCTTATGTCTAAGACTGACTAGCGCTTATATTACACCAGCAGATTTTACAGGTGATTGTCGGGAGAGAAGCGTTCTTTTCTGGAAATCGCCTTCTTGTCAGTGGAGCAGACCGCTGCTTTTACATGCAGCGATCTCCTCCTCAGTATGGAAACGAGCGATAGCTAATGCCATCGCTAGTCCCCATACCGAATCAGTGTTTGCCGGCAGCAGATCGTGATTACACAGCACGATCTACTACCGGCAAATGATAATTTTTAAACCTGTAAAACATTCCAATTACCCGATGAATGAGCGTTTGTGAACACTCATTAGTGATGATCTCCAGTGTTATCTGAAGGTGTAATATAAGCTTAAGAGGGTATGGGAATGTGGATTCATCTGGGCCTCTCATTCGTTCAATTTTGGGACAGCAACAGAAGCTTTTGATTTGGGTCTGAACAAGAGTTCAATTAGGGCCATTGTTCGGTGGTCTTCTAAATGTTAATCTTTTTATGTGCATCCTTATGTGCATTTCCTCTTCTATCTTGTTTTTTCTCAGTTTCAGGTAAAGTTATTCGGATACTCGTATGTCCACTGGGTAGAGAACAGTGCAAGTATACTGTCATATAGAGCTCTTGCCTTCTTTGGCTCCTGCATTGATTTTCTGGCACGGGGTGTGGGGTATGTGTTGGACTAATTTTGTAGATGTTCCGTGACCCAGATTTGATCATTGTCTATCTTGGTGTCAATGATTTTTCTAAGAGTGATATGATGGAGCTTGATTCTAGGATGAAGTCAAGCCTGGTTTCAGTTCATCATTGGTTTCCAGGAGCTCGAACTGTATTTTTGGAAATGATTCTAGGGCTGCTTTGGCTTATATCTATTAAATATTTGGAGAGGATTAGGTGTAGTGTGAACCATTTCATTAACATTAAAGGGATATTCCCATCACATACAATGGGGGCAAATTGCTAGGATATGCACCCATTATCTGATAGGTGCAGATCCCACCTCTGGGACCCACACCTACAAGGAGAACGGAGTGGGGAGAGCTGTGGCTGGAGGACCCAGGGTTTCTGCTTGGTGGTGGACAGTGAATGGGAGTGCACCGCGCTCGTGAGGCCCCTGCTCCGATTCATTTCTATGGGGCAGACAGAAATAGCCGAGCCAGAGCTCGGCTATTTTCGGCAGCCCCATTGAAATGAATGGAGGGTGGCTGCGCACGCGCAGTGCACCCTCCATTCATTTTCCCACTCCGTTCTCGTTGTAGAAGTGGGACCCGCACCTATCAGACAATGGGGGCATATCCTAGCGATATAATCCCTTTGTATGTGATGGGAAAACCCCTTTAATTAGAGGTTTTTCATTTTATCACATGGATTTGGAAGATTGAGTGCCTAGCCTTTATTTCCCAGATGTGGTGCATTTATCTGACTTCGTTTTTAGACATTTTAAATCTTGATTTGCAGGCGATAATTGAACCTACCTTTGGTAGAATGGGGCCTGCTGCGCTTTGTTAGGCTGGCAGGCTTATGGAGTAACTTGCCTTTGCATTGGAGAGTTTGTTAGAGTTTGAGCTTATGGCTGAGCTCATGTTTATTGTGATTATTATCATTATTAGTATTATCGTATTATGTTAAGTATAAATTTTAGGTTTATTACTAAATTATTTGGATGGAGATAAAGTTATGAAGTTATTGGTTTACAGTTTAACTAAGTACAGATTAACTAATAAAAGCCATGGCTAATTTAATTTTATTTCCACCTAAGATATGCCTTGATGTTTTATTTTATTATTAAGAGTCTTAAAGGGTATGATTTATAATTGCAAGAAACACAGTAAATGCAGTTGGTGAAAAACGGAGATGTCACCCATTCAATCAATTCATTTAATTCTGTTTTTGCTAGTAAAGTAAATTAACATATTCTTTGATATGACCAATACCCTAAGGAGGTTATCCTTTATGAACAACTGTTCATATGCCCTACTGGATTTCAATGATGGGGGTGGGTGTCTACTCAAGAATTCAAGAAACCAACAAAAAAAGGTCTTATGAAATCCTTTCGAAGAAATCCTTTTTTGTATTCCTCCTAAGGCTTCTCTGAGTTCAAGACACATCATTGTACTCCTCTATGTGCTTCCATTCAAGTTTTGCTGAATGGTTCTACAATCAGAATAATTTTGTTTGGTAATAAAGGAAAATACGTTTTAAAAAAACCTTGTTGTCTGTGTTTATTTATGCTTAAATGGAACATGCAACATTGAAGATGCAGGCCAATGCAGTATGGTGCAGAGCAGGAGGAACTGAGCAGATTGATATATAGCTCTGGGCAAAAAGGTTCAGTATACCTAGTAATTTATTCTGGGCTTACAAGTTCAGTGTGCTGTCCTACTGAATGATTGACAGCATTCTCTGTTGGACATCGCACTGGAGTACCAGAATGAGCAGAGGTTTAAAGGAATAAAGTATGTTATTCTAAATTTTTACCCATAAAACTATATATCAATCTACTCAGCTCGTCCTGTTCTATAACATGCTGCCTACAGAGTGGACTGCATTTTGAATGTGATTCCCTTTAAAGGGGTTTCATGCATCTTCTTTATTTGTCAGGGGCAGACGCAAACAGCAGAGGGCCCCTGTACAAAGAATGTGCCCCACCTTCCCTCAGTGCTTTGTGGCAAGGGGCAGTGATGCACCTAACTTTTCTGCTGCCAGAGGCAAATATTAAAATAAACCCCCCCACCATGCCAAATTCTCAACCTAACCCATTTCCTCCAGCCCTACTGTTAAAGACAAACTTGCCAACCATTACATATATCACTGCAAACATACAGGAGAATACAGCACACATACCTCTTATATCCAATGACGTCTTCTCTGATGTAGACATTCTATTTCCTCATCTTCTCCAATCAGACCAAACCACCATGATGACTTCTTTCAGCCATCTCTTGCCTCTGCATAGTTTAACAAAAAGATGATAAATAAATAAAATAACAATAACTAACAAAATAAAAATAACTGTGCCCAGGAAATAGTATTTCTGACACTAATTGTGTATCCATAATGTCCCCCAAAAATAATTGCGCTAAGCGGATACTGTGCCAGAGTGCCCCCCCCACCCCCACAGTAATAGTGCTCCCTAAAGTCCCACCAATAGAAATAAGTATCTGCCATAGTTACACTCAATGTTAAGTGCCCCCAATAGTAATAATTTCCCTATTGTGTCCCAAAAATGATAATGCCTCCATAGTGCCCATACTAGTAATCATGTCCCCAGTAGTCCACCAGTAATAATAATTTAGCTTACAATGTGTGCCAGTACAAAAATACCCTCTTACAATGTGTGACAGTAAAAAATACCATCTTCTTTTCAGATCAGACCCCCATATCAGACCTCAAATCAGATCCTCAAACCGCCATCTCAGATCCTCAGATCGCCATATCAGATCAGACCCTCATATCAGATCCTTAGACCCCCTTATCAGATGCTCATGCCCCCATATCAGATGCTCATACCCCCGTATGAGATGCTCAGGCCCCCATATCGATGCTCAGACCTCCATATCAGTTGCTAAGACCCCCATGAGACCTCAGATCAGACTCAAAATACATATATACATTTACCTCTCCTGCTCTGCCGCTGTACTCCATGACCGGTGTCCTCTCCTATAGTCCCTGGTCTCTGGTCTCCTCCAGCCCGTGCAGCATCAGTCATAATGCACGTTGTACGTCGTGATGCTGTACATGGAGACCAGAAAGGAGGGGTGAGTACAGCACTCACAGTTCTTCACTCCCCTGCCTCCTGCAGACTAGTGAGTCCTTCAATAATGGAAGCGCTCACTAGTATTCAAGAATGGGCCCCTTCCCTCACTGGGACTGTGTTCAGCTGAACCGGTTGCACAGGTGGTATGTCTGTCCCTGATATTGATGGCCTATCCTGAGACATGTGATCAGTGGAGAGCCAACTCCGAACATCCCCACCGATAAGCTGTTTAAAGAAGCCATCACGGTGATCACTGCAGCCTTCTTGCAGCATACCAAGCACAGAACTATCCATTGTATAGTTCCTGTGCTTGGTATTGCAGTTAAGGTCCATTCACTTGAATGGGACTGGAATGCACCTATGCCACATGACCAATGAACGTGACATCACTCGCCTCTTCAAATAGCTAATCAGCAGGGATGTCAGGACTTGAACCGCATGATCTACCCTGACAAACCATTAATATAGAAGACCTAGAAAACCCATTTAATGGGGTTGTCTGGGCTTTTATTACTGATGAACTATCCCCAGGATAGGTCATCAATATCAGATCGGCGGGTGTCCGACACACGGCACCCCTGCCGATCAGCTGTAAGAGGAGACAGTGCACACAGTATGCACATGCCGTCTATCATCTCTCTTCCTGCTAGCTGCTGCTTGTATTTGTAAGTGCAACCACTTATGGAGCTTTGCGTTAGCTTTATAATGCTATGCCGTATTACCACGAGATGTGAGGAGCACCCAGTTCCTTCTCCTGCTGAGGCTCGCAATTGAAAAAGTACCATAGTGTTTGTAAAAATCCACAGCAATGAGTGACCCTCCAGAAATGGTGTATCGATATTACACCTTCTTTATTGTAGCTTTATTACTTAAGGGAGTATTCTAGGATTTTAATATTGTAGTCTATTCTCAAGGTAGGCCATCAATATTTGATAGGTGGGGGTTCAACATGCTGCACCATCATCGTACGGCTGTTTTTGAGTAGCTTCAGCGCTAGAAGTTGAAAAGTCTACTGTATACTGGATGGAGTTGGTTACTGCTCATTTTGAGGGGAGCAACACTGCAGTAACCAGTTCTGTTCACTACACAGTGGGCGAGTTCCGGTGTAATTCCGGTGCCATCTTCATTTGGTGGAGCCAGCTGATCAGTGAGGATGCAGGGTTTGGGATTCCCACCAATAAGATATTAATGATCTATCTTGAGGACAGGCCATCAATATTAAAATCTTGGAATACACCTGTAATCACAACATGCAGTGACCCCCACCGATCTAACAGTAATTTCCTCTCCAGTGTTTAGGGTATAACTTTTTCTAACTGGAAGACCCCTTTAAATAAACATCTTTAAGGATAACAACTAGCAAATAGTAGCCTTAAGAAAAAAAACTTCTAATAAAGGTATAAAGTAACATTAGTTCCCAGCCTATATTTAGCATGATCACCACATGAAGGCATTACAAGTGTCACAAATCTCACAAAGTTATTTGAAGATAAGACCGGCACTCACTGGTAGATTGCGATTTCTTTTATTGTCACATAGCAGGTACAATTGTGATGCGTTTCGGCTCAAAAGAAAGGCTCATGTTTTGAGCCGAAATGCGTCACAATTGTACCTGCTATGTGACAATAAAAGAAATCGCAATCTACCAGTGAGTTCCGGTCTTATCTTCACATTTGCTCCGGGAGCACAGACCCTAGACACGTGCACCACGCCGTTGGGAGAGCGGAGTGCCGACTCTTTTTCTTCTGACTTCGAATGTTACAGTATTTATCAGTCCAGGGGCTGTCAAGGTCCAGCTTTCTTTATATGACGTGAAGGCTTTAGGACCTTTAAAGAGGCACACAATCCCTTGCTCTTTAAAAGCGTTTTACTGCTTTAGGCTACTTTCACACTCGTGTTTTGGGCAGATCCGTCGTGGATCTGCAAAAAAGGATCCGTTATAATAATACAACTGCATGCATCCGTCATGAACGGATCCGTTTATATTATCTGTAACATAGCCAAGACGGATCCGTCATGAACTCCATTGAAAGTCAATGGGAGACGGATCCGTTTTCTATTGTGTCAGATTGTGTCAGAGAAAACAGATCCATCCCCATTGATTTACATTGTGTGCCAGGACGGATCCGTTTGTCTCAGTTTCATCAAGCAGGCAGCAAAACGCTGCAGGCAGCCTCCAGAGCAGAATGGAGACTGATGGGAGGCAAACTGATGCATTCTGAGCGGATCCTTTTCCATTCAGAATGCATTAGGGCAAACCTGATCCATTTTGGACCGCTTGTGAGAGCCCATGACGGATCTCACAAACGGAAATCAAAACGCGAGTGTGAAAAGTATCCTAAGTCCATAGTAAATTCAAAGAAGATGGCAATTCTTGATCTTTTTTGACAATTATATCTCAATTCAAAATGGGTTTAGGTAGACCTCCGTCTCCACTGTTTTATGATAAGAGATATTTTTTCCCTTTGGGTATATTCGCTCTCTAGATCACAGAATATTTTCTTGGAAAAAAGGGTGAATGCAGCAGCACCCTGCTAACCAGATAAAGTACAATAATGCCATAGTCACAAAAAATATTATAGTGCTAATGCTTTGCTTATTTATAAAGTGAGATGTTGGCAAATGCATTTTATACAAAACCATCTGAGCCCGTCTGCCAAACGTCAAGGCGATCTCTGTAAGACGGGTCCTAACACTAAATACTGTGTGTGTGATGTTTTTATACTGTATATCTAGATGTGCTTAAATGATGAGGAAAAAACAGCAATAGAGAAATATAAAAGCATATCATATTATTAAGTGATATTTGATCTATTGTCCATCACTACTCGATGCACCTGTGAATTTGTGCTTTCACAGATGACACAGACACAGGCATCTCAGTTATTCTGATGATGTTCTAGCAGGTCTGTTTCTACAGTAACTAGAACTTTTATAAAACTACGGCGCCAGCATTTCCTGGGGTGATTCAGGAGGAAGTGAAATAAATTTGAGCAGATAGTTGACTTGATTAAGCTCTATTTCTTTCTGAGAAGGGCTCTGTGGGGACAGCCAATGAAAATGTTTATTTCAAACCTTTCGGGAAATCTCGGAGGTACTGAAAATTCAGTTGACTGTCAAGTAAGACTTCATTTTGTACTTTGTTTTCTGTTCTGTATGCTTTTTTTTTCTCAAATTTTTTTATAAAAATATATTGAGGTACCAGACGAGTAGATTAAATATAAGACAACTATTTACAAGTGTCAAGGGAAATAAGTTATAATTGTGGTTGGCCTAATAAATTCATATGCATATGGAGATCTAAATTGAAAAGAGTACAAAAACGACATGTAATATCGTTACCCATCCTGACACATTTTTAAAGGGCTTCTGTCACCCCACTAAACAGTTTTTTTTTAGTTTACTTATAATCCCTATACCGCGATTTATGCATACGTAATCTAATTAATCATTTTGGTTCAGTACATTGTGTTAAAAACGTGCTTTTAAAATATGCAAATTACCTTGCTACCAGCAAGTAGGGCGGCTACTTGCTGGTAGCAGCCGCATCCTCCGATCCTAAAGACGCCCCCTCTGCATGTTGATTGACAGGGCCAGTGAACAGGATCGTCCTCTGCTGGCCCTGTCTGCTATCAAGGTCTCGTGCCTGCGCCGTAATGGTATTCAGTCGGCGCAGGCGCACTGAGAGGCGGCCGCTCGCTCGGCCGCTCCATCCTCAATGCGCCTGCGCCGTTGACGTCACATCTATACCCGGCGCAGGCGCATTGAGGATGGAACGGCCGAGCGAGCGTCCGCCTCTCAGTGCACCTGTGCCAATTGAAGACAGGTACGGCGCAGGCGCAAGATTTTGAATGCAAACAGGGCCAGCAGAGAACGATCCCGTTTCCTGGCCCTGTCAATCAACATGCGGAGGGGGCGTCATTCGGATCGGAGGATGCGGCTGCTACCAGCAAGTAGCCGCCCTACTTGCTGGTTAATTAGATTATGTAGGCATAAATCGAAGTATAGGGATTATAAGTAAACAAAAAAAAAACAGTTTAGTGGGGTGACAGAAGCCCTTTAAAGACTGTGAAGTGTTCAAATATAGAGATCACACCAGGATTATATATAGACATTTTTAAATCAATCATTGATGGAGCATCTGGAGGCCCCTATACAACTGAGATCGTGAGCTGATCCCACTAGTTGGTGGATTTGGCCCACTTTTGGGCCAATTATCGTAAACAAGTATTCATAGGAACTCTTGTTCCCGATAATTGGTCTTTGTAATTGTGCTGCAGATCAGGTAACAAAAGAGCAAACGCTGGTTTGTTAACTGATTGCTACTTTTATTATTATTATTTATTATTAAAGCACCATTCATTCCATAGCGCTGTACATATGATAAGGGGTGCACATACATAATACAGACAATTGCACTAATCATAAACAAGATGAGTTACAAACTGGTACAGAAGGAGAGAGGGCCCTGCCCGTGAGGGCTTACAATCTACATGGTACGGGAGAAGGACACAGTAGGTGCCGGTTAAGTTGGTCATGGCGCTATAGAGGCAGCAGGGTCACTGGTTGCAGGCTTGTCTGAAGAGGTGGGTTTTCAGGTTTCTGTTGAAGGATTGTGCTGCAAAAAGGTGGCTACTTTAAAGAACCTAGAATATGACATATTTTCAGTTGTTTCACACTTTTTTGTTATGTATATAATTCTACATGTGTTAATTCATAGTTTTGATGCCTTCAGCGTGAATGTACAATTTTCATAGTCATGAAAATAAAGAAAACTCTTTGAATAAAAAGGTGTGTCCAAACTTTTGGTCTGTACTGTACATAAACTGCAAACATCATTCAGTATTCCGGTCAACGTCCCTGACCATTACATACATCCCCCACCTGGAGTTCACAGTTAAAGGGGCGTTCACTGTGAAAGTCACTATGAAAGGGCCGTCCACCATCAAAGTCACTGTTAAAGGGGCGGTCACCGTCAAAGTGACAGTTAAAGGAGAGACTTTAAGCCTCCTTCTAATTATAAAGTTACATTGACAACTAAATCAACAGGGAGGGAGAGTGGGTTGGCAGCAGATCTTCAAAATGTGGCTTGGCAGACAATCTAACGCTGGCAGACACAAAAATTATATACCCAACATAACACCATCCAATAACCCCTTATCTAATTTCCAAACTGTTGTTTGGTTTACCTAAACATCCATTACCCAGTCACAATACCCTATAGGGCACCTTCCTAACAAACCCCATGTTACCTCATCCTACCTTGTAACTTAGACTAGTTTTACCCATCTATAACACTTTTTATTTTATTTTTTAAATAAGGTAAATCCACTATTGGTATAATTCATAGTCCCATGCAGATTCCACCATATAGGAATTTCTTGATCTTTACCTTTGTTATGATTTATGAGTTGTTTGTGTAAATTCTTAACATTGTGTCATTATTACAGGTAAACCCATTCCCTTGGTCCGCCACCACAAAAAAAAAAAAAAAATGGCGCCCACGGAGGAGGAGGGAGGAAATGTGGAGGCCACTTCACCCCCAGATGTTGGCGAAACAGAGGCGACTGAGGAGGAGGCCTGACCTTCCCAGCCACCTGATTCCGCCCCCCCAGCTCCAGAAGAGGAGGAAGAGGTGGTCTACACCCCCCACCGGGAGGGTAAATATATGTGCACACATTACTATAATTTGATATACATAACATATTTACAAGCTTCCCACGATTCTCACACCACCCTGCATCTCTGGAGCTGTAATGCACATGTGTAATGAATCTGAAAAATAGCAGCCCTTAGTTAACATGGCTACCTGTTTAGCAAACATTTATGCCTGGGGGCTGGGTGTTTGTTGGTCTGTAATAGACTGTCCCTCTGCATCAAGTCATGTCCCACTGAGGCCTACTCTTAATGGCCGGCCGTGAAGTGGTTAAAAGTGGCAGCAACGAGGGGACAACAGAAACTAGTGTAATAGGAAAATTAAAAAAAGTGACATACCCTGTAAACTACCAAAAAATATTAACTAACCAAATAAATAACATTATACTCTATCCTAACTAGCACTAAGAAAACCAAAATATAATTAACGTAAATATCTATAGTTATTGTATTTAGATGTAAATGCAGTGTTTAAATACATACTACTGTACACACAATGCACTAATTGTCTTGTAAGTAACCATAATTGAAATAAAAAACTTTTTTTTTCAGTAGTGAACAAGTGCAGAAAGCACTTTAAAGATCTGAAAACAGAATACAGTAAAGACATGCTTGAATTGAAAATGATGCGTCACCGCGTCAATAAGAATGAGAGGGAATTTGAGAAAAAGTACCTTCTCAGATTTAATCCGAATGCACACGGCCGTGAAACAACGGGCTGGATTCCTGCTGAGAGCAAGAGCGCACGGCGTCATTGGTTGCTATGACGCCGTGCGCTTCCTGCTGCCGCCGCAGTACAGTAATACACTGGTATAGATCTATACCAGTGTAATACTGTATTGCGGGGGCAGCAGGAAGCGCACGGTGTCATAGCAACCAATGAGGCTGTGCGCTCCTGCTCTCAGCAGGAATCCAGCCCGTGGTTCCAAGGACTGCTCACGGCTGTGTGCATTCGGCCTTAAAGAAATGGACGAGATTATCAGAGCTCCAAAAGTTGCCCTAGAGGCATTTTTGTTATTATATTTGTTATAAATAAAAATTTTCAGTTTGATACAGCATGTTTTCGTTTTTTATTGTAAGGCCACTTTATCTTGATCAGGACAGACAGCAAAACAGACAGCAGTAGGTACATGGTAACACTGTAGTATACGCCCCACACATAACTCAGCAGTGTCAGGACCTACAACAGCAAGTATCGGTAACGGTAACAGGGTCAGGACAGACTTCAGCATCAGCAGCAGGTAGATGTTAAGGGTCCAGTATAAGGGTTACACATAGCTCGGCCTAACTCAGCACGACAGCCAGCAGCAGGTTCGAAGTGTGCAGCAGAAATTTGTTCCCAGGAATGTGCCACTACCAGACCAGGACAACACCTAAAATAAACCAAGACACCTCTGACCATGCTGTAAGTGTGCAGCAGGAAGGGGCTAACATGAAAAAAATTACACTATTTGACTTTCTAAAATTTTAGTTTAAATAAATAAATAAAAAAATTTAAACAAGAAAAAGAAGTACAAAATTAGCTACACACGACAAGACGCATTCCTCTAACTGATAGAACTTTCAAGATCGGGCACATCAAGTCTGTGGCAGATAAATATTTTTAATAACATTTTAACAATAACAATTTCAAACATTTTAACAATAACAGTCCTTTCTGGCTTATTTTTTATTTTTTTCATGGAATGCAACTATATCTTTTACCCACTTTATTTAAATCAGGGACAGCAATAGCGAATAAAAAAATAAATAAATAAATAAATAAATTTAATGCGACTATTACTGACAGAAGAACGGGTCACTCTAGAACGAACATCTACTCGACTAAAAACGATAATTGAGCAGACCTTAAAATTCAAGGACGACCCCGATTTCCCCAAAAAAGAGAGTAATTTGCAGATCTCTGTTGATAAATATTACATTTCAATAAAAGAAAGAAAACATAATCAATATAAAAAGGATCTTCTAGAATTTAAGGAACAAAGAGCATATCTACATCTAGGTGAAAAAACAAATCCCGCCCCAAAAGAGGTCTCATCCTCGGAGGTGGAGACATCGGACACTGAAAGATCTGTTGACTATAACTCTGAAAGATTTGTTAACTATAACTCTAGAGGAAGACCCAGGTATAGGGGATACAAGGGACCTAGAGGACCCAGGGGCAAACATCAAAAATGGGGCAACAATACCAGAAACGACCAAAAAAACACATATTCAGAGGGACCCAGCTCCTCTGGATCATCTGGTTTACCGTCCAATTTTTTAGAGTCAGGGGGGATCCCCTACGATCTCAGAGACCGACCTCGACAGAACAAATAGACACACACCAAACAGGACAAATTATAAATTTGACCGATAAATTATTCTCTAACATAGAATTGGATATATTATCTAAAGGTACATCTTTTGTGCCGACTACGAGATATAATTCATTTCTGTGGGTAAAGGATGTTCATCTTTTCTGCCGAAAACTCAAATGGCAAAAATTCTTTAGACATAATGATCTAGAAGAAAGCATAAAATTAGGGATTCCCTTGGAAGAACTTCCATTAGTCAAAACTATGGCAGATCTACTTGCAGAAGGGGACAGAAAAATAGGTGAGGGTCCATTCACGAACCTTAAACCCAAAAGTGTAAAGTCCCCTCCTCCAATGGAAACGAGCTCCATTGATCTTTTTCAAACAATTGTTAGCAAAGAATTAGAAAAACTGGAACGGGAAAAATTAAAATGTAATTCGAATTTAGACAAAAAAGAAATAGAAGCCATGGTAAAAATTCAATCAGATCATGACATCATTCTAAAACCATCTGATAAAGGTGGGAATCTAGTGATCATGAACCACCAAGAATACAAACGAATATGTCAGAATATCCTGAATGATAAAAAATGTTATGAAATTCTAGGGGGAGACCCGACCCATAAATTTTCAATTGATTTAGAAACAATCCTTGTAGAAGCTCTAGAGAATAAATTGATATCAAATGAGGAGGTCAAATTTATGCTGATACTGTATCCACAAACTGCCACCTTTTATACCATTCCAAAAATCCACAAAGGTCTTACCCCATTAAAAGGGCGTCCAATAGTGGCCGGCATAAACTCGTTAACACAAAATGCAGGCATCTATGTTGATAAAATCCTAAGGAACTATGTTACATCTTTACCCTCTTACATCAGGGATACGTCTGATTTATTGAGTAAAATAGATGGTATACAACTAGAGGATGACATCCTTATAGCTTCTATAGACGTAGAAGCGTTGTACAGTAATATTCCTCATGACAAAGGTTTACATGCCATCAATCATTTTTTGAAAAGTCGCGGGACCCAATTTAATGCGCATAATAATTTCGTTCTAACACTCCTGGATTTTATCCTAAGACATAATTTTTTCCTTTTTGATTCAAGGTACTACCACCAGCTCAGGGGCACTGCAATGGGGAGCGCCTGTGCCCCCACATATGCAAATTTGTTCCTGGGCTGGTGGGAGGATACCTTAGTTTTTTCAGATGAGAGTCCTTGGACATCGAGAATAGTCTTCTGGGGCCGCTATATCGATGATATTCTGATTTTTTGGAGCGGCCCCAGACGACTATTCTCTGATTTCATGGCCGATTTAAACAAAAATGACATAGGCATGCACTTCACTTCGGAAGTGTATGACCATGGTCTGGCATTTTTGGATCTATATATAACCTTAAAAGATGGCCTAATTAACACCAAAACCTATAGGAAACCCACAGCGACAAATAATTTGTTGAGGTGGGAAAGTTATCATCCAGAAAATTTAAAATGTGGTATTCCTAAAGGCCAATACTTACGAGTCCGCAGAAACTGTACTACACAGAAAGATTTTTTTAGCCAGGCCAAAGATCTAAAAAGTAGATTTAATCAGAGAGGTTATCCAGATCAGCCCCTACGTAGGGCGTTTAAGTCGGCACTAAACACCAACAGATTGGACCTTTTATCAACTAAGCCGAGGAAAACTCAAAAGGATCAGATTTTTCGTATAATTGGAACATATGATGCCTGCAATAAACAAGTGAGAAATATCTTCCTTAAATATTGGGACATGCTACTATTGGATCCAGATATTCGTGATATTCTTCCAGCCAAACCAGCTATCACCTATAGAAGGGGGAGATCTTTGGGTGATAGATTTGTCCATAGTCATTATACACCAGTACCTAAATCTGGTACATGGCTAGAGAGAAAACCCTTGGGGACTTTTAGATGTGGTTCATGTATAGCTTGTCCCTATATAAACCAAACAAAATACTTTACCAGTAATGTAACCAATATATCTTATAACATTAGGGACTTTGCAAACTGCAAAACCACCGGTCTGGTATATTTATGTACCTGTGTGTGTCAACTCCAGTATGTCGGTAAAACGAAGCGCGAACTCAGAAGAAGAATTGGGGAACATCTAGGAGATATTAAACATAAGAGAGACACCACCCTCTCTAGACATGTACATGATTTCCATGACGGGAACCCCATATGTCTGAAATTCAGCGCCGTTGAGGTGATTCGCCCTTCTCCAAGGGGAGGAGATTTGGATAAAAAAATCTTGCAAAAAGAGGCCGAGTGGACCTACCGTTTAAAAACGGTGAGCCCCCTCGGTCTCAATGAAATTTTATCTTTTGGTTGCTTTATTTAACAAAGTATCCAATCTGTTCTTTTTGAAATCCTGATATAACCAGTGACTGATCAAAATTATAACCTATTGACCAGACAATTAAAATAATATTGTTATCGGACCGGAATAGGTCTTTCCCTAAATTATCATATTGTACTAGTGGGAATTGGTATTTTAGGTCGGATATCATGTGCACATTTTATATGAACACGAAGAGAATTTCCCTCCTTTCTATTTCCATCTAGTGGTCCCACCTTAAAAAACCAACTTCCTTTCCCCATATATATAATTTATATATACCGTGTTGAAATCTAAAATTATCCTGTATTTCCATATTTACAGATTATTTATTTGTTATCATCTGCCTATAGGCCAAGTATAGATATTTCTTTATAATTTTCAACAGTGTACCTCCAGGCCATTTACATATTTAATAAAATTAAACTAATAATAAAGAACACTTTTAACATAGTTTAGTCATTAATATGTAGTGTTTTTTCCTCAATGTTTGGGGGGCTTTTGTGCGTTCTTTCATTCCTATATCCTTGGGGCATATCGCCTGCTATGTAGGTTTTGTGGAACGCATCTGCGCTCCACCTCGGGCCTTGCCCCCATTCGGCGCGTCATGCTCCACATCCACTTGGTATTATATGGTGCCTCCCGCATGATGCGAAGCGGTGGAGCGCATTTGCGTTCCATCGCGGGCTACCTCACATCATGCTTGTGTCACATCCGCTTTGTATTATATGGTGCCTCCCTGCATGGTGCGAAGCGGTGGAGCGCATCTGCGTTCCATCGCGGACTGCGTCGCATCCGGCGCGCATGACCAACTTCCGGGTCGCAGTGCGTCTCATGTGATGTGACGTAGTCCGGCGTGCGTGCGTTCCAGCAACATCCAATGAGGTGATACCATTTACTCACATACATGCACTTCCGGTTTCGATATCGATGGCGGAGGAGCGCACGCCGGTCTAATGGCCATGAGGTACACACCTGCCTATATTTTTGTATTCAAACAGGTATATATAGGGGAGCAGGTCCTGACATTAGTTTGGACTGCATTATTCAGTTGGATCATCCAGAGTGAAGAGCTATTGTGCTACTGGCGATTGTACCACCGAATTTTTTATCTTCCTATGGTTATCCCCTGATGAATCCGGTGATTATATTACCGGAGGAAACGCGTCGGGATCTACATCTACTTTTAAAAAAAAAATTTTTTTGTGTAATTAACAGATCCTTGGGAGCTTTTTTCTATAGGGACAGAACAATAGGGTCAGCCACCGATAAGTGGGGTCGCTCCTTTAGGGGGTGATTCTCCCGCATTTAGGCGGGAGACCTCTCCGCTTTTAGGCAGGATTACAAATAGTTGCCTAGGGATATATCTCTCCCAGAATCCATGCCTTTTTTACCAAGGAGGAGTTAGTGATTTTTCATAATTTTCCTTCAGTACATCTGTCGTGAAGAACTCCTTCTGGAACCCTGTTGGACTCTCTATTGAACATTCGTTTGTCTCTTTTGGTCGGATACATCTCCTTATCCTCATCAAACCGTGAGTAGGTGACTATATTGTCAAAAAGAGCAATCGGAAAAAATATATATACTCCTGGTCTGCTTATAATACACACACCTATCGTTTATATATATATATATAGTTATCTAAATTCTCAATGTGGGACTTATTTTAAATTATATCGATATAAAAGTTAAGTTTTAGTAGGACTAATTATTCAGTGATATACAGATATATTTCCTACAAATTATATATTTTCATGCTGTGAAAAATCATGCTGTAAGTGTGCAGCAGGAAGGGGCTAACATGAAAAAAATTACACTATTTGACTTTCTAAAATTTTAGTTTAAATAAATAAATAAAAAAATTTAAACAAGAAAAAGAAGTACAAAATTAGCTACACACGACAAGACGCATTCCTCTAACTGATAGAACTTTCAAGATCGGGCACATCAAGTCTGTGGCAGATAAATATTTTTAATAACATTTTAACAATAACAATTTCAAACATTTTAACAATAACAGTCCTTTCTGGCTTATTTTTTATTTTTTTCATGGAATGCAACTATATCTTTTACCCACTTTATTTAAATCAGGGACAGCAATAGCGAATAAAAAAATAAATAAAAATCGAATATTATTTGAAAATAAATAAAAATAAAATAAAAATCAAGATTTCAATTATTCCAACCGGCTGTTGCCATACTGGTGCTTCTTCCTGCTTGGCCTGCCTGACCTAGATCATTTTCTAAGCCCATCTAGCCAAATTTTCTTTTAGCAACCTATTGTAGATCGGCTGAATATTGCCATATATTCTTTTTATTGGAATATCCACGAATATTCGAAAAAACTAATATATAGCAATATATAGCGAATATATTTGTTATTTAATCAACTTCGCCATGTACCTCCCCGACAAGCGTCCCCGTCACCATGGGAACGCCTGTGGGTTAATATACTATCGGATCTGAGTTTTCCCTGAGATCGTGAAAACTCAGATCCGATGGTATATTCTAACCCACAGGCGTTACCATGGTGACGGGGATGCTTCTAGGGGAGCAGTATGCCAAAGTAGAATAACAGTACAGATTGAAAAATAAATAACGAATATATTCGCTATATTGCTATAACTTCTTTTTTAGAATATTTGTCATATTCAAAAAAATGAAGTTATTGCAATATAGCGAAAATTCATAAAATACACATATAGACTGCAATTTAGCTAATATAGTGCTATAATCTTTTTTTATAGTCAATTTTTTTTGTCTCTTCTGAACTTCATTTTTTCAAAAAATAATACTACAGCACTATATTAGCTACCGTAAATTGCAGTCTATATGTGTATATTACGAATATTCGCTATATTGCTATAACTTCGTTTTTTCAAAGATTTGTAATATTCTAAAAATCGAAGTTATAGCAATATAGCGAATATTCGTAATATACACATATAGACTGCAATTTAGCAAATATAGTGCTGTAGTATTTTTTTTAATAGTGTACATTTTTTCCAAAAATGATGTTCAGAAGAGACAAAAAATTTAGACTAGTGTATTTTACGAATATTCACTATATTGCTATAACTTCATTTTTCGAATATTCGTAATATTCTAAAAATCAATGATATAGCGAATATTTGTAATATGCACATATAGACTGCAATTTAGCTAATATAGTGCTGTAGTGTAAATTATTTCCAAAAATGATGTTCAGAAGAGACAAAAAAAAAATTGACTATAAAAAAGATTATAGCACTATATTAGCTAAATGATGTGTATTTTATGAATATTCGCTATATTGCTATAACTTTGTATTTTAGAATATTCATAATGTTCTAAAAAACTAAGTTATAGCAATACAGCGAATATTCGTAAAATACACATATTAGCCATAGCCATAGCCAACCAATATGAAAGTTGCCTTATACAGTTTAAAGATGAAAATTACACTGGAGAGCAATCATTTTTGCTCTGATATAGTTAAAATAATGGTATTCTTTACTACAGATATATTTTCTTTTTCTAATTCGTAGGATAACACCTTTAACCCCTTCTACCCCGAGCCAGTTTTCGCTTTTCTGCCCAGGCCATTTTTTGCAGATCTGACGTCTTTTACTTTACAGATGTAGCAGGGGTACAACCCACACTCTTAACTCAAATTTCTTAACTCATGGCGTTATCTTGAAAGAAACAAAAGCCATTGAAAAGCAATTGCTAAACGCATTTAGTTGCATTTAGTTTAGATAACATATCTCATAAAGCTACATCCTGCTACATCCAGGCTGATCCGAAAGAGACTTGCACTAAACCTACAAAAAGGAAAAGTCTGTAGACCAAGAAGTAGTTATCAACCTATTAAATAATCTTATGGCACTAGCTGTCTTGGCAACTCGGCGCTAAAGGGCAGGACCATTGTCTAGTGCAGGCAGAAGTAGTAGAAATGCTGACCCAGATCCTGGAGAAATCAACAGCAATTCAAGTAATTACAAACAAAAAAGTACAAATAATACTAACATACAATTGGACTGGTAAAGTAGCTCACAATTATTGGCTATTAAGTCAAAGGAAGCAAGACTGTTGGGCGATGATGCAGTTCTTTATCCCACTCCTGAAATATAGAACATAAGGAAATGGTATAAATTTAAAATAAAAATATAACCACAAAACTTCTAAACTGCGTGCTAACCATTACAAGAAAAAGGACAAAACTGAAAATTAATGAATTAAATGGGTTATCATTATCCCAGCGCTCTATGCATGTAGGCACGGGTGTGGGGCTCCTTCACTTCCTCCTACTGCCACGCGCTGTGCTGACAAGCGCTGGCAGTGGGTAACTTAACTGTTGCATACACCCTGTGCCGGCAATTCCTTCCTTGCTGGCATGAGTGCAGCTATGTAGTCTCTGGCATACTCCTTCCAGCTCTGTGCAGAGCTTGCGCTCCGGCTCACTCGTCCTGTACTGTTAGTTGTGTGTCTCTTTTCCTTTTGTGAGGCAGTATACGCACACCCTTTATTTTCCCCAGCCTATGGCTGATCTGCAATGTGTATTTAAAGGTGCCTCCTTCAGCTAGGAGGCTCCTGAGCAATTAGATTCCTAGCTTGTCTAGTTTCCTGCTTGTGCTATTTCTTGTCTTGTGCACTTGACTTTGGATTATGTTTTACAGACTTTGCCTGATTGCCGCCTGTCCTGACCCTGGTCTATGTTTATGGACTTTGGCTGATTGCGGCATACCCTGACTTCCGCCATCGTACCCTGACTGTGCTTCCGTCTGATCGGCCTCTGGCCTCTCAGCATCCACTGGGTGTATTGTGTCACCTGGAGGTCAGCCCAGTGGGTTCACACTCAGGTCCCGATTCCCACGTGTTCCAACTCTCCTCTGAGGTAGCACCTGGTACACCCCTCCTCACCATCAGAGTCTCTCCTCACCATGAGAGGTGTCATGTGAAGAACATCGCCCCCAGAGGTAGTTGGTCATGTAGGACAAGTTCTCACCCGCTGGTCATAACAGTTATCCAGCCTTTTAAAATTGATGGCCAATGCTTAGGCTCTGAAGAGGCACATGGGTCCAGACACTGGTTCTAAGGTGCAATTCCATAACTGCCTCATGATTAACTTGCAGGATAACAGAACAAAACCTACAAAAAATGGAGCTCACAGAGTACCAGTAAAAAATATTATATTTTATTAAATCACAGAAATGTAAAGGCTACACTAATAAGCTTGTCATAAGAATCAGTCTAATATTCTTGTCAGAAGACTATAAAACCAATAGAGGGCGCTATTGAGTTATGAACAGCACCCTCTATTGGTTTCATAGTCTTCTGACAATGCCCTTTAGCATCCACTGCGTGTATTGTGTCACCTGGAGGTCAACCCAGTGGGTTCACACTCAGGTCCCGAGTCCCATGTGTTCCAACTCTCCTTTGAGGTAGCACCTGGTACACCCCTCCTCACCATCAGAGTCTCTCCTCACCATGAGAGGTGTCATGTGAAGAACATCGCCCCCAGAGGTAGTTGGAGCTCACAGAGTACCAGTAAAAAAGATTATATTTTATTAAATCACAGAAATGTAAAAAGACAATGTCACTTTAAAAGAAAAGGTAGCAAAAGAAACACAAGATTTAGTAAGGGTATGTCCCATATATTATTAGTAACTGTCAGGAACCCATAATCGTTCACACCAATTCATTAAAGAATAGCAATAAAGTAGTTCCTGGGATCAAAGTAATAGGTCTTCCCTTTGCATGAAAGCTTGGGACCTGCTGCAAGGAACTTACCCAAAGGTTCTCTGTACACAACCAGGATGGCGCTCCCCCGACACGCGTATCGGCGTGCCTTTGTCTGGGGGTAACGCCATCAATGTGGAGCCTGAGTTTATAAAGCCCTTCCCCACCAATAGGATGCACCCCTGGTAAAGAGTAATTCCAGTCATCTGGGTGTATGGGCGGCAAACGCGATGAGCGATTGCCAGCATCGGACCCTCGTCCCAATCTGGTGTCACATCGCAGCTCCCACAATCACCTGAGATAGTCATGTGATGTGGGGGGACCGACGTGTAGACGCACAGATGGGAGGTGCCGAATGCCACCTCGCGCATCGCGTGCACGCAGTCGGCTAAGGGAAGCAAAAAACCTCCAAGCGAGGTGAAGCTCCCTCTACTGGTACTACACAGTGTATCCAATAGTGCCCTCTAAAAAATACTGCGCATAATTACAACATATATATAATTAAGTCCGTGGTAAACATGATTTTACAATAGAGAATGGTTATAGGGTAAAAGAGCCTCTAAGGGTACTTTCACACTTGCGGCAGGACGGATCCGACAGGTTGTTCACCGTGTTGGATCCGTCCTGCCGCTGTTTCGCTGTGCTGCCGGACCGCCGCTCCGTCCCCATTGACTATAATGGGGACGGGGTGGAGCTCTGGCACAGCACGGCGGTGCACGGCGAAAGCCGCCGGACTAAAAAGTCCTGTATGTCCGACTTTTTAGTCCGGCGGCTTTCGCTGTGCACCGCCGTGCTGCGCCGGAGCTCCGCCCCGTCCCCATTATAGTCAATGGGGACGGAGCGGCGGTCCGGGCGGCATGGCAAAACAGCGGCAGGACGCATCCGACATGGTGAACAGCCTGTCGGATCCGTCCTGCCGCAAGTGTGAAAGTACCCTTACACATATCCTAGAATGTATTCTAAAGTACAAAATACGCAAATTCAAGTAAAATAACATGAACAATAAACATAAACAGCTGGGTGTTACAATCCATTATGTATTGATCAATAAATATCATAAATAATGTCATAATGTATATAATGTACGAAAAAAACAGGAAATGGTAAAAAGTGAACCATCAATGGTTACTTTTTTTTCATAAATAACTAAAAAAATTGTGTGTGAAATGTGACAAAAATGTATTTTAAAAAAAATGCGTGAGAAAATATAGAACACACAATTGAATAGATAATACTGCAAAGTGAAAGAACATTGATATAAGAAGGTGAACATATTACAGTGTATCTATGCCGCTAAGGCCTGCGGTCACAGAAATATGTGTAAGGTGCAAGAAGAATATTAGACACTAGGTCTCAGGAAATGGGAGTAAATGAAAATAATGGCCAATACAAGCATGACAACATCCCTCAGAGACCAACGTGTGCTCAAAGATCGCAGAATGGAGAAGAAGTCAGCTCGGAAGGACCCAGGTAAGTCAAAAATGTTGGATCTATATTTGCAGGGTAACAGGCTGAACTGGATGGACAGATATCTTTTTTCAGCCTTATAAACAATGTTACCGTGTCTGCCGCCAGGCATTGGTGTCGCTCCACTCACGTTGTGTGTATTGGGACTAGTGCTTGGTGAACCTCCTTTCAGTGCTTTCCTCTGGCTCCCTGTCCAGCTGCTGACCAAGGTTCTGAGCAGCCTCCCTATTTCGCTAGGCTGTGGTTCCATCTCCTTGCCTGACCTTTGAGGTTTTCTAGTGTCTAGTAACCAGCAAAGGTGTGATCTCATGTCTGACTACCAACTTAAAGTAACTTGGCTGATTACTTATTCTCCTGCTTGCCGCCTGCCCTGACCTTGGAATTGCTATCTGAATTATGCATGTACTCAGCCTGCTATGACATTGGACTGTATTCAGACTATACCTTTTGCCTGATCTCTTGGTGCTTTGCACTGGTGTCTCTGACCGCCATGGGTCAGCTGCCAACCACCACCAGGAATACTATAGGAGGTAGGTTGGTTCCCTGCAGCAAAGTCCACATGCCTGTACAGGGGTTAAAGGGTGAATACCAACAAACGCCAGACCAGTTTGTCACTGTCGGGCCACTAGCACTGTCCATTACACTATCTCTATGAATAGTACAGTTTTTCCAATTCTTAATTTCTGGACACATGTAAACAATGAAGAGAGTACCTCCTTTAAATAGCTGATTGGTGGGGGGCTCCAAAAATTGTACTCCCTCCAATCTAATATTGATGGTCTCTCTTGGCTGTGTGTTCATTTTATGTCAAAGCCTGTGTCAGTGTTACTCTTGGGGCACCACATGGGTCAATATTGGGTTCTACTATCTTTAATATGCCTCTATAATGGCATTGTAGAGGGAATATACAGTAAAATTATTACATTTTTCAAATATAAATTAACAGAAAGTGGGCAGTGTTATGTCACAAATAGGTATGAATAGGTTTGATGCAAACTAGGCAAAGGCTGGTTGAGCATCAGGAGCAGACCAAAGGAACAGACCAGAGGTCATCACCAGGAGGGCAGCCAAGATGTAGCAAACCAAGACAGGAATGTAGTCAGGAATTATCCAGAGGTGGGCACTAGGAGTTGCACCACAGGTACCAGGCATAGTATCCAAGAGTCTAAACAGTAATGTAGTCAGGAGTATAGAACCAGAAGTAGAACTACAAATACCAGGATAACTGGAGTCTATGAATAAGGAATCAGGACCAGGAACCCGGAACATGGCAGCTTGAGACATAATTCCCAGGCGGACAGTTGGAATCAGATCTGGAACTGTACCATGTTATAGCTGGCACACAGGCAATGAATGAGAGAACTAGCTGGGTTTAAATAGCAGGCCTTAATGATCTTATCATCTGTGGAGTGACAACCGAGTTCAGAACCAGGAAGAGTTAAATATTGCTTTGCTGATCAATGGAGAGAGAACAAATTCAGACTTTAATATACCACAAGGATCAAGTGGCGTTCAGCCTAGCAGCACAGGGCAACCACCAAGAGGACCTGGGAGAAGCTAGTGCACGGAGCGCTTCGTGACACTCTGTAGTGAAGCTCCCACTGGGGCTGCACATGGTATGCTACATAGATGGCTGTCCTACTTAATCGTACTGACCTGAGCAGGATAATTATAGGATCATTTGTGTTTGATGACTTACTGGAAGCTCCCTAATTGCTGACTGCCCGTAATTCCCTGGAGAGATGGCTATCCAATCAGATCACTCTATAGAATGATATTTATTGACATCAATTAAGAGTTTTGCCCAAGTTTGAAATTCTAACTTTCACATCACACTATTAAACAGAATTAATCTTGAGTGGAAACTGTATGTTGAGTGTGTCTAGTCCGCATAGTTTCCATAGCAACAAATTTCTAGTTTCCAAGCAGTAGTTCACAATCTATCTATTTCAGCAGCAAACTGCCTTGGTTGCTATGGCAGCAATGCAGGCCCTGCCAGCCCTTATTGGATCCCAGTACTAAAATAATGGCTTGCATATGTACGCTGCATGCTTGTCATTGGTTTAGTTTACAGAAAAATTATTTTCATATAAGGGATGTATCTTCATCACAGCAGGCTGATGCTTTGTGATCAATTGTTTGTCAAAGGACCCTTCTAACAAGCAAGGCTGTTAAAAGTGGAGAACCCCTTTAATGATATATACTAGTTATGGTGCCTAGAGGACAATATTAAATACATTTCGAACCACTGGAATAGATTTTTATCAGAATAACATATTTACTTACTGATTATTGATGAGCGAGCATACTCAGCCGAATACCTGTTCAGCTCGAGCATTGATATGCTCGGCAGATCCGAGTGCTCGGCCAAATAATTTGGGTGCTCGAATACAATTTAATACAAAGGAAGTCAATGGGAGACAACCAGGCACTCCCTGCTCGGAAAAGAAGAGGGTGTCTGGTTCATAAAAAATAGTTAGAAATTGATGGAAACCCCATAAAAATGCATTAAGAGGATAGCTGGATTTTGTCACTGAGTTATTACCCAGCTTTCCCAGTGTCTGATTTCATCGTAGTGTAGATCGCGAATATTCTAATTGGGAATTTTTCATGCAAAAGGCTACACTAATAAGCTTGTCATAAGAATCAGTCTAATATTCTTGTCGGAAGACTATGAAACCAATAGAGGGCGCTATTGAGTTATGAACAGAGCCCTCTATTGGTTTCACTGTCTTATGACAAGACAAATATTCTTATCAGAAGACTATGAAACCAATAGAGCGCTGTTCATAACTTAATAGCGCCCTCCATTGGGTGCATAGTCTACCGACAAGAATATTAGAAAATTCCTGATTACAATATTCGCGATCTACACTAGGATGATATCTGACACTGGGAAAGCTGTGTAAAAACTTGCGATCTACACTGAGTTATTACCCAGCTTTTCCAGTGTCAGATATTATCACTGACTTACTACATAATTATTATATACTATTCACTATATTGCTATATATTTGTTTTTTTATAATATTTGTAATATAAAAAAAATGAATATATAGCAATATAGCGAATATTATGAAATAATTATGTAGTAAGTCAGTGATAATATCTGACACTGGAAAAGCTGGATAATAACTCAGTGTAGATCGTGAGTTATTACCCAGCTTTCCCATTAAATTTTATTAAATACATGCAGTCCCGATGTAATACCAATTCTGGAGCATCTATTCTTATGACTTTATGTTGTGCCATTTCTATATTAATCCTGTTAGAAGTTTACAAATAAATTGCCAGCAGTCTGTACCTATACTTTAAGTGTAGTGGCCCAGAGGGACACTACCACTCCTACATTCCTATTGCTAGCCTGTTTGTGGCTACTGTATTGGTTTTCACCACAAACTGTACCACTACCAGCAAAGTGTAATTTTGTTATATGCGAAAACTGTTAAGTCCATGCAATGTGCCTGGTTGTTCAGCATGTGGCAGTGTATCTGGAAAAGAACACCTTTAGATAGAAAGGGACTTACCATTTAATTCCCCCCCCCCCCTTTTGGGCAGAAGTGGGCTAGTCCTGTTTCCCACTAAGGGAGGGGATGCAAGAAGCTTTAGTTGAGTTGAGAGTTGGAGCGAGAGAGTGAAGCAGCATGGTGTGGTAGGGTAGTGTTTCCCCTCACTGCGGCAGTAGCTTTGGGAAAGTAGCTTAGAGAGCAGCAAATCCCTGAGAGGAAAAACTATGCCAAAGACACCCTATTCCTCAAAACGGGTCACAGGATACTTCACTCTCATAATAAACAGTAATTGAAGCAGATAGGAACCAGACGGAAGCCAGAGATTAGCACAGCAGCAGAGAGATAAATCAAAGTAGTCAAGTTTATCTGCCAGTTTAACCTTAGCCTGCTGGAGCCAAGAGAAAGATCAAATATTTTTTGGATTACACCAGTTTATTGCATGTTTACTCAAGTAAAATCCATTCACTAAGTCTGGGCTCTATTTACTCCACCAACTACAACTTCTTTGTTGCTACGGAGCCTAACCCCGGGGAGCTACAGTATCAGGTAGGAGCACCGTGACACAAACTATGAAGGCCACATCACCTTTCAGCATTCCTAAACACTGGGACTTGATCACCCCCAGAGGGCTGCACATTGCACAAGCTGCAGGCAATTTATTCATAACTTCTAGTACAAATAATACACAAATGGCTCAGAGTAGAGCAATAACAATAGATGCTGCAGAATTGTTATTACATGAAGAATGCAAGTAGAGGTGACAGGAGAGGTGACAGGCCCTCTTTAAAGAGGTATTTTTGTGTTTTCTGACAGGCTAGTACTTTGCTAGTTAACATATTTTATTAGTAAAAGACTAGGGGTTAAAAGTTACTGATTAGGGTTAGCAATTCTTTAAAAAGTATAATACAGTACATGTTCTCTTTAAAATGGGGTCATTTAACATCAATGGTCTATCTGCAGGAAAGTCCATCAATGTTGAAGGGAATCTTTGAGCAGGAAATTCACTCTTAACCCCTTAGGGACACAGCCTTATTACACCTTAGGACCAGGCCATTTTTTGCAAATCTGACCACTGTCACTTTAAGTGGTGATAACTTTAAAACGCTTTGACTTATCCAGGCCATTCTGAGATTGTTTTTTCGTCACATATTGTACTTCATGACACTGGTAAAATAAAGTAAAAAAAAATATTTTTTTGCATAAAAAAATGTCAAATTTACCAAAAATTGGGAAAAATTAGCAAATTTCAAAGTTTCAGTTTCTCTACTTCTGTAATACATAGTAATACCCCTAAAAATTGTGATGACTTTACATTCCCCATATGTCTACTTCATGTTTGAATTATTTTGGGAATGATATTTTATTTTTTGGGGATGTTACAAGGCTTAGAAGTTTAGAAGCAAATCTTGAAATTTTTCAGAAATTTACAAAAACCCAATTTTTAGGGACCACTACAGCTCTGAAGTCACTTTGCGAGGCTTACATAATAGAAACCACCCAAAAATGACCCCATTCTATAAACTACACCCCTCAAGGTATTCAAAACTGATTTTACAAACTTTGTTAACCCTTTAGGTGTTGCACAAGAGTTATTGGCAAATGGGGATGAAATTTGAGAATTTCATTTTATTGCCTAATTTTCCATTTTAACCAATTTTTTCCACTAACAAAGCAAGGGTTAACAGCCAAACAAGACTGTATCTTTATTGCCCTGACTCTGCCGTTTACAGAAACACCCCATATGTGGCCGTAAACTACTGTACGGCCACACAGCGGGGCGTAGAGTGAAAGGTGCGCCGTTTGGTTTTTAGAAGGCAGGTTTTGCTGGACTGTTTTTTTGACACCATGTCCCATTTGAAGCCTCCTGATGCACCCCTAGAGTAGAAACTCCATAAAAGTGACCCCATCTAAGAAACTACACCCCTCGAGGTATTCAAAACTGATTTTACAAACTTTGTTAACCCTTTAGGTGTTGCACAAGAGTTATTGGCAAATGGGGATGAAATTTGAGAATTTCATTTTTTTGCCTAATTTTCCATTTTAACCCATTTTTTCCACTAACAAAGCAAGGGTTAACAGCCAAACAAGACTGTATCTTTATTGCCCTGACTCTGCCGTTTACAGAAACACCTCATATGTGGCCATAAACTACTGTACGGCCACACAGCGGGGCGTAGAGTGAAAGGTGCGCCGTTTGGTTTTTGGAAGGCATGTTTTGCTGGACTGGTTTTTTGACACCATGTCCCATTTGAAGCCCCCCTGATGCACCCCTAGAGTAGAAACTCCATAAAAGTTACCCCATCTAAGAAACTACACCCCTCAAGGTATACAAAACTGATTTTACAAACTTTGTTAACCCTTTAGGTGTTGCACAAGATTTAATGGAAAATAGAGATACAATTTCAAAATTTCACTTTTTTGGCAGATTTTCTATTTTAATATTTTTTTTCCAGTTACAAAGCAAGGGTTAACAGCCAAACAAAACTCATTATTTATGGCTCTGATTCAGTAGTTTACAGAAACATCCCATATGTGGTCGTAAACCGCTGTACGGGCACACGGCAGGGCGCAGAAGGAAAGGAATGCCATACGGTTTTTGGAAGGCAGATTTTGCTGGACTGTTTTTTTTTGACACCATGTCCCATTTGAAGCCCCCCTGATGCACCCCTAGAGTAGAAACTCCAAAAAAGTGACCCCATTTTAGAAACTACGGGATAGGGTGGCAGTTTTGTTGGTACAAGTTTAGGGTACATATGATTTTTGGTTGCTCTATATTACACTTTTTGTGCGGCAAGGTAACAAGAAATTGCTTTTTTGGCACCGTTTTTTTTTTTTTGTTATTTACACCATTCATCTGACAGGTTAGATCATGTGCTAATTTTATAGAGCAGGTTGTCACGGACGCGGTGATACCCAATATGTATACAATTTTTTTTATTTATGTAAGTTTTACACAATAATTTCATTTAAAAAAAAAAAAAAATGTTTTAGTGTCTCCATAGTCTAAGAGCCATAGTTTTTTTCAATTTTTGGGCGATTATCTTAAGTAGGGTCTAATTTTTTGTGGGATGAGATGACGATTTGATTGGCACTATTTTGGGGTGCACATGACTTTTTGATTGCTTGCTATTACACTTTTTGTGACGGAAGATGACAAAAAATGGCTTTTTTTACACCGTTTTTATTTTTATTTTTTTACGGTGGTCATCTGAGGGGTTAGGTCATGTGATATTTTTATAGAGCCGGTCAATACGGACGCGGCGATACCTAATATGTATACTTTTTTTTATTTATGTAAGTTTTACACAATGATTTCATTTTTGAAACAAAAGAAATCATGTTTTAGTGTTTCCATAGTCTAAGAGCCATAACTTTTTCAGTTTTTGGGCGATTATCTTGGGTAGGGTATGATTTTTGCGGGATGAGATAACGGTTTGATTGTTACAATTTTGGCGTACATGCGACTTTTTTGATCACTTTTATTACCTTTTTTGGGAAGTAAGGTGGGCAAAATTCCAATTTCATCATAGTTTATTTTTTTTATTTTTATGGTGTTCACCGTTCGGGTAAAGTAACATTACCGTTTTATAGATCAGGTCGTTACGGACGCGGCGATACCAAACATGTGTAGGGAATTTTTTTTTCATTTTTAATCAGTGATAAATGTGTTTTTTGATTTTTACTTTATTTTCACTTTTTCCACTTTCTTTTTGACCCAGACCCACTTGGTTCTTGAAGATCCAGTGGGTCTGATGTCTGCATAATACAGTACAGTACAATATATATTGTACTGTACTGTATTTTACTTACACTTTGTCTGAACAGATCTATGCTTTCAGCACAGATCTGTTCAGAACCATGGACAGCAGGATGCCTGAGAAGGCGTCCTGTTGCCATGGGAACCTTCCCCGTCTGCTCAGTAGTTGCCAGAACTTCGCAGACGGGGAAGGGTAAGGACGGGGCTTGGGGGGCTGCCTGGAAGCTCTCTCCCTCTCCATTCGGGGGGCTGCAAAGGCACAGCAGCCCCCCGATGGGAGAGGGAGGGAGCTCCCTGAGCTGTTAACCTTTTCCATACAGCGGTCCGTACGGACCGCTGTATGGAAAGGGTTAAACGGCTGACATCGCAGCACCAATGTCAGCCGTTTATACCAGGGTGCCAGCAATGTGCTGGCACCCTGGTATACCCACTAGACGCCAACGATTATGCAATGGGAGGCGGGCGGGGGATCGCGATCCCGCCTACCGCACCGCCCGCACCACCCGCAACCCTCCCCCTGCACCTCCCACCGTGTGAAAAATAACTCAGGGGTGCAGGGGGGAGGGATACTGGAAAAAAAATGTAATCCTAAAGTTTCTGGGACCGCGGGGATCAGAAACTGCAGAAATCGCAGCAAACCGCAGGTCTGAATTGACCTGCGGTTTGCCGCGATCGCCGACATGGGGGGGTCACGGGACCCCCCCGCACATTTAGCCTAGGTGCCTGCTCAATGATTTGAGCAGGCACTGGGTTCCGATCACTGCCAGCCGCACGGCAGTGATCGAAAATGCACAGGGCGTACATGTACGCCCTGTGTCCTTAAGTACCAGGGCACAAGGGCGTACCTGTACGCCCTGTGTCCTTAAGGGGTTAAAGGGGTTGTTCCATCTTGCCATTATTAAGACCAAATGGGATGCCGACCTCCAGATGTTTGGGAAACAGGTGAGTGGGCCAGCGTTCCACTGTTCCAGTAGCTCCCATTGCAGTTCATGGGTGCTATGGAAACAGCATAACACAGCAAACTATGCTGTTTCCCTAAGTTGGAAATTCGCTGTGCTATGTGCTTATGCACTTTAATGGGAGCTACTGAAACTGCTAAGCGTTGGTGCACTCCCCTGTATCCCGGCCACCTGGCGGTCGGTAATTAGTCCCATTTCGTCTCAGTACCGGCAAGATAGGACAACTAATTTAAACTAGGCACAATACTTTGTAGGGCTAGCTCAGAAGAATGTAATGATTCCTTTCTGATATGACTGTAGGTAGGAACAAACAAGGACAGTGAGCCCTAAAGCTAGACCCGAGCCCGCTTTCCCTACCTACTTGCAGTATAAGCCCTAGATAGCTAGACCACAGCTGGTCGACTGTCCCTATGCTGTTAAAGTGCAGAGATGGACAAACAATAAAGACAAACACAATACCAGAGTCATATGTAAATGTGTCAGAACCAGACAAGCTATGCAGTACCAAATGAGAGACAGAGAATGGTCGGAAGACAAGCCTGGGTCAGAGGAACGAGTAGTCCAATAAGCACAGGAATAAGGAACCAGGAACACAGCTGAATCAGAGACTATGAATGGCACTGGTGTATGGCCATGAAGGGGTTTAAATTGAGCGCCGAGTCCCTGGATCAGAACCTGATAGGTCCATGACATGACACTCCATTAGTCACAAACACTAGCACACAAGCTAATCTCCTCCAGCACACGCCCGCCGCAGGGAGAAACAGAGCATTGCACCATGTTGCTAAGAATGCTTTCACATCACCAGGGGGCATGGCTCAGCAGCCGTGCTGAGGCTGAGGATCGCGCTGCTGTAGCCTAGACAGGTAAATTTATTACACTTTCACTTAGCGATCTACTGCTTCATTTTGGAGAAAAAGTTATTTCAATCCACATTCAAATGAGCAATTAAGTGCACCGAAGGAGGGCTCAAGCCAGTCTGTGCACCCTTGCTCCTTCTGCTTTCTCTGCCAGCACCCCCTTTGCTTTGTGATTGACAGGGCCAGGTGAGATGACTGTACAGGAACCTGAACCTGATCTTTATACAACCTAACAAAAATGGGTTCATGATAAAATACTGAGGAATAGAATGCCTAATATTCCGGGTGGTCAGAAGTTAATTAGAATGTTTTGGGCTGTCTAGAGTTATTTAGCGGTAGATTAAAAAAATATCAGATAGTGTAGGTTTGTGTAATGGTGGTCTAATATAAGAAAGCAAGGTGGCTAAGAAAAGTAAGTAAATATCTAGGGTAGTGAAGTGCCTACAACCAGAGTGTTCTA
Source organism: Bufo gargarizans (assembly GCF_014858855.1). Classification (NCBI taxonomy): domain Eukaryota; kingdom Metazoa; phylum Chordata; class Amphibia; order Anura; family Bufonidae; genus Bufo; species Bufo gargarizans. The sequence goes on from NC_058081.1 coordinate 546,994,038, forward strand.
GGGTACTAAAGAGCTCTGGTAGCTTGGGTACTGAAGGTTAGAAATGGCCTTGCGGTTCACCCAGCGGTCGGTTTGCGGCAAACTTTGCTCGTACGCGGTTCGATATTCGCGCCCTCCATATTCTTTTACATTATGAAGAACTTTGACCCATGACACATCCATCAGGTGGTACAGGACAACCAATTGAGACATTTATGCACATGAACGTACCCCTTACCTTATAAATAGACCTGATCTGGCCGCCATTTTACATTCTGTCTTCTGTCAGTGTAGGGAGAGGTTGCTGTGTGGAGCAGGGACAGATTGTTAGTGACACAAATCGCTAGCTAATAGGTCCACAAAAGTCCTTTTAAGGACTGGTAAACGTGTATTGTTGTTTGGTGTGCAGTATATAGAGGTATAATACACTTATAATATACTTTCTAATATAGAAAGCCTATTAGAGTGGATTTGTATTGTGCAGCATTGTGACTGGTGAGCGGTTCTGCAGCGATACTACAACTACAAAGAGTGACAAACGCAATTAAAAAAAAGTATTATAACTGGTGTGATAGACCAGTGGCCCCCCAAAATGACAGATTGAAGCAGGGTGTTATATAACAATATACTTTCATAATAGTGTTTTTGGCTACTGCAGAAATTTAGCCTCTTTCGCTGTGTTACCTCTGCTACACACAGTGACAAACGTTACTGGAAAAAAGTATAACTGGTGTGATTATAGACCAGTGGCCCCCCAAAGCGACAGATTGAAGCGGGGTGTTATATACCTTCTTCCACATACACTGCGCTTCTCTAGAGACTTTTGTCACAGGGTCATTTAAAAAATGACAGGCAGAGGAAGAGGCAGGCCCTTCCGCAGGGCTGGTAGGGGTAGGGAAGGAGCACCAGGCCGGAGCCAAAGTGGGAAGTTGCAGAAGGTGCGTTCGATTACGTCAAAGGACACTCTAGACTTGGTTGAGTGGCTCACTCAGCCTTCTGCTTCTGCACCCTCCTCAGCCTCTCTATCTGCACCCTCTTCACTCTCTGCTGTGTGCACCCCCAAAGACATCAACACCACCACCACCATCTACCCTCCGCTTGAGTCACAGGAATTATTTTCCGATCCATCACAAGACATTTCCGCTGCGCAGCCATTCTTGGCATCGGATCAGAAAGAGGAGGTAGCGACAGCTGCCACTCAGCAGTCTGACGACAGTACCGAGATCAGCCCAATGGAGGTTTGTCCCCACTGTTGCTGCCTACTCTGAGATCTCTAATGTTAGTGGTGGGGAAGGTAACGTCGATGATGACGTGTCTATGGGCGTCACGTGGGTGCCCACAAGAGAGGAAAAGGAGTGGAGTTCAGATGGAGAGATGGACCAGCAGATAGGGAGGAGAAGCAGGCAGAACTTACATTGCACAGGACAGACAATCCAGACTCCTAATGTATCAAGAGCGAGCCATCAACCATGTACGGTCACAGCTGGCGCTCCCAGTACGCCGGCACATGGCTCCGCAGTGTGGGCTTGTTTTAACGTGTCCGCTGCTGACAATAGTGTTGCCATCTGCAGCCTTTGCAGTCAACGTCGTGGTAAGCCCAACACTCACCTAGGGACGACCGCCTTAAGAAGGCACCTGGCCTCCCATCATCAAGCCCAGTGGGAGCAACGCCGTCAGAACCCACAAAGCCACACTCCAGGCTCTCACCATCCAGCCTCTTCTCCTTCTCCTCTCTCCTCACAATTGTCCTCCACTCCACCTTCCATTATGTGGCACCCGGATTGCTTGCAGGCCTGCCTCTTCTCCTCCTCCTACTCCATCCTCCCTCTCCTCCTCGTCTGACTCCTCCTCTTCCGCTGCTACTATCTCTTCCGCTGCGTCGCCCAAGATCCCCAGAACCTATTCGACATGCCAGGTTAGACGTTGCCATGCTGGGCTGCGTCTTGTGCCTGGAAGCCAAGAGCCACACTGGTCCTGCACTCCTTTCAGCTTTGCGTTCACAGGCAGATCAGTGGCTCACACCGCTCAATTTGACAGTTGGTAAAGTGGTGTGCGATAACGGTACCAATCTGCTGAGCGCGCTAAAACAGGGCAAAATTACACACCTGCCGTGCATGGCACACGTCCTGAACTTGGTCGTGCAGTGATTTGTTGTCAAATATCCTGGGGTCCAGGATGCCTTGCGGCAGGCCAGGAAATTCTCAGGCCATTTCAGAAGATCTTACACTGCCATGGCTCGCCTTGCTGACATTTAGCGGCGCCACAACCTGCCCGTCAGACGTCTTATTTGTGACTGCCCGACGCAATGGAACTCAACCTTGTATATGCTTGATAGGCTGCTCCAGCAGAAACGTGCAGTTAACGACTACCTGTACGAAGTCTGCGGCAGGACAGGTTCTGGGGAGCTTGTTTTTTTTTTTCACCGCGCCAGTGACTGCTCATGCGCGACACATGCAGACTTCTGCGGCCATTTGATGAGATCACCAAACTGGTCATTCGCAGCCAGGGCGCCATCAGTGACATCGTACCTTACGCCTTCTTTCTGGAGCGTGCATTGCATCGTGTCATTGATCAAGCCATCGAGGAGCAGGAGCAGGAAGATGAGAAAGTCGCAATGCTGGATGAATTCCCAGAGGGGGCTACTCCATCTGAGACAAGTCAACAACAGGAGTCTGAAGAGGAGTCAGAGGAGGATGGTGCCGGGGCGGATGAGGAGGAGCATGAAGAGAATGGTTTAAACCTTTCTGGGATCCCTGGTGTTGTCCGTGGATGGGGGGAGGAGAATGAGGACGACATTATCCTGGATGATGAGCAGGAGCCAGGCCACTACACCGCTTCCAGTTTAATGCAAATGGGGGCCTTCATGCTCCAGTGTTTTAAGAGGGACCCCCGTGTAAAAAGCATAAAGGGCAAGGACCAGTACTGGGTGGCAACGTACTTATGGCGGAAATGTTACCACCATCACAGAGGGCTGTCAGAACGCAGCACTTCCAGGGCTTCGAGAAATGCTGCATTCTGCTTTTGCATCCACTGGCATAGAAACCTCCACACACAGAGAAACAGTTGCAGGTACCAATCCAACAGCACCTGTAAGAAGAGGGCGGTTTGAAGATGTGTTGGTCACTTCTGATATGAGATCATTCTTTCAGCCGACCCATTGACAGCTGTCCTCCGGATCCAGCATCAGGGAATGCCTAGACCGACAGGTGTCCGACTACATCGGGTTAATGGCCGATGTGGACGCTCTGAGAAGTGATGAACCCCTGGACTACTGGGTGGGCAGGCTTGACCTCTGGCCAGAGCTTGCACAATTTGCAATGGAACTGTTGGCTTGCCCCTTGTCCAGTGTCCTGTCCAAAATAACGTTCAGCGCAGCAGGGGGATCGTGACAGATAAGCGTACTCGCCTAGCTCAAGACAGTGTTGACTACCCTACACCTAAACACACCTACCCTACACATTTCTAAAAATGAATGAGGCATGGATCTCGGAGGAATTCAACACATGTGACCAGTAGACCATGTTTGATTAAAATTCCTCATGACAGCCAACAAATATCAATACCAACACCCATAACAATTTATGGTCCCTGTCTTAGGTAAATACTGCAGCCAAAAAGGTCTTTTATGTCCACCGAATGCCTAATTTTTGGGGCCTGGAATGGCCAAAACTTACTTCTGTATCTGGTGAATGCCTAATGTACCGCCAGCCACAGAATACATAGTAACATAGTAGTAGTAACATAGTACATAAGGCCGAAAAAAGACATTTGTCCATCCAGTTCGGCCTGTTATCCCGCAAGTTGATCCAGAGGAAGACCCCTCTCTAGTAGCTATAGCCTGTAATATTATTAAGCTCCAGAAATACGTCCAGGGCCCTCTTGAATTCCTTTATTGTACTCACCATCACCACCTCCTCAGGCAGAGAGTTCCATATTCTCACTGCTCTTACCGTAAAGAATCCTTTTCTATGTTTGTGTGCAAACCTTCTTTCCTCCAGACGCAGAGGATGTCCCCTCGTCACAGTCACAGTCCTGGGGATAAATAGCTGATGGGATAGATCTCTGTACTGACCCCTGATATATTTATACATATTAATTAGATCTCCCCTCAGTCGTCTTTTTTCTAAAGTGAATAACCCTAATTTTGATAATCTTTCAGGGTACTGTAGTAATACAAAGTTCTTTGCTGTCAGGTGAACGCTTGTTGGCTAATTTTTGGGGCCTGTACTGGCCGACACTTACTTATTTATCCTGTGAATGCCTAATGTACCACCAGCCACGGAATACAAAGTTCTTTGCTGTCAGGTGAACGCCTGTTGGCTAATTTTTGGGGCCTGTAAATGGCCGACCCTTACTTCTGTATCCGATGAATGCCTAATGTACCGCCAGCCACAGAATACAAAGTTCTTTGCTGTCAGGTGAACGCTTGTTGGCTAATTTTTGGGGCCTGTACTGGCCGACACTTACTTATTTATCTTGTGAATGCCTAATGTACCGCCAGCCACAGAATACAAAGTTCTTTGCTGTCAGGTGAACGCCTGTTGGCTAATTTTTGGGGCCTGTACTGTCCGACACTTATTTATCCTGTGAATGCCTAATGTACCTCCAGCCACAGAATACAAAGTTCTTTGCTGTCAGGTGAACACCTGTTGGCTAATTTTTGGAGCCTGTAATGGCCGACACTTACTTCTTTATCCTGTGAATGCCTAATTTTTCAGACTGGAATTGAAAATCAATGGGTCTGTAAACGTTCCGCTAAATTGTGGAACGGATGCGGACCCATTTTACAGACGTGTGAATGGACCCTATATGTATATGGCATGTATTTACCGGCTGCTGTCAGTTCTGGCTGATTTAGGCAGAGTTATAACACTAAAACCAAGCAATATTACAAAAAACTAAATTCACATTATAACTGTATAAACGATTTATATAACTTATTAGAAAAAATAAATAAATTCTTATTGCAACTTTTCCAATAGCAGGAGCGTCTCCTGCACCCCCTCCATGGCCTGGCGTTTGCCTCTCCTCCATGGCCTTCATCCGCTCCTGAATGGCCCGCTTATCGTGGCGCTGCTCCTTCTGCATTTTTGCCAATTTGGCCTTCAATGTCTTCAGTATTGTTTAAAAAATATATATATATGAACATTATTTGCGATTCTTATTAAACCTTTAAACCTTTATTTTGTGGTGCATCTGACTTTATGATCGCTTGCTATTACACCTTTTTGTGATAAATGTTGTGCAAAAAAAAAAGCCTTTTTTGAGAGTTTTAAATTTTAGATTTGAAAGGTGTCCACCTGAGGGGTTAGTTGGTATGATATTTTTATACAGCTGGTTGTTACAGATGCGGCAAGACCTAATATGTTTCCTTATTTTTTTGTTATTTCTATTTTACACAATAAAAGCATTGTTGAACCAAAAACAATTCATTTTATGATGAACAGAGACACTTGCGCTGCCTTTAGATATATCTCTGAGGCTGATGTTATCACCTTGTTTGCCGCTGCCTAGTATTGGGGTGAGTGTCCAACCTGTTCTCACCTTTAATAGGTGGCTAATAGATATATATATATGTATATAATACCGGCGCTGGCATACAGAGAGGGTAGGGGAGGGTGAGGATTATTACATGTATATATATGCACAGGATGCTAATTACAAGCTCTCTACCTGTTATCTGATGAATAGTCGTTCGTGATGTGGTGTGATCCCGTTGTTCCAGGAAGCACTGTATAGATCTGATGAGACGCTTCTTGCTCTTACTCACACCTAGCGCGCTTCCCCAGCCGGTAGATAGCGCACATGTGTTGGAGCCTGCGGGGATGAGTTCAGGAGCGTCTTCGTGTGACGTCACAACTTCGCACTGGGTGTCTCCAAAGGACAAATTTCCATCCAACGCGTTTCAGAACCTACGGGTTCCTTCGTCAGGGATTGTTCATGGTACAAGTCCTGGGGGTTAAATAGGTTTTCCATTCCCATAATCTTTCCTGCAGTATCTGGTCAGGAACCTAGGGGCACACCACTATTCATTTTACGCTATCCCAGCCCATTGTTATATGGGGTCCATGTCTCTATTTAAATGCAAATAACTCAATTTCCTGATTTAGGCCCTTTGGTGCCAGACTATTTAATCTGAATATCCACTTACTTTCACAGCGTGACATTTGCTGGATATAATTCCCACCCCTCATATCTGTTTTAACCCGTTCAATACCACCAAAGATTGAACCTGTGAATGAACTGCCATGATATTCTGTATAGTGTTTGGATAATGGGTGTCCATCAAATTTTTTATTTATATTCCTGATGTGCTCCTGTATTCGAATTTTCATTTGTCGTTTAGTTCTGCCAACATAGCTTTTCTGACAGGGGCATTTGATGAAATATATTACCCCTTTGGTGTCGCAGGTGATATAATTTTTTATTTTGTAGGTGGTTGGGTCATCTCCTATTTCCAAAATGGGGTTATATTGTCTAGTCGCCCTACAATTTCTGCACATTTTACAGGGGGAGAAACCTATTTTTGTTCCGTTTTGTGTTATTTTTCTTTAGAATAGTTTTGACAGATGGGGCTATTAGGTATGCTAAGTTTTGTGCTTTCCTAAATATGAAAGTGGGTGCTTTTGGGATTCTTTCACAGTTTATCCTGTTTCAGGATATCCCAATGTCTCCCAACGATCCATTTGAGGACCCTATCTCCTTCACTGTACTTGGTTATGATTGGGATTTTGAGTAAGGTGTCTCCATTTTCGTTTATATATTTACTTTTATTTTTGTTTGTATTTGTATCCTTTCCGTTCTCAATTGTTGGTGCTGGGTATTCTTGTTCCCTATTCATTGGTATATTTTTTATTAATTCACTACGGTCAAATTTTTTCACTTCCTCTACTATTGGTTCTAGATCAGTTAATCTATAACCTTTTTCGATGAATTTTCTGTTGAGCTCTGCTGTTTCCTCCTCAAAGTGTGTTATATTGCTACAGTTTCTACGGGTCCTGATAAATTGACTGCTGGGGATATTCTTCAACCAGGTTGACAGGTGGCAGCTTTCCAATGGTATGAAGCTATTACAATCTGTTGGTTTGTGGAATGTTCTTGTTTGTATTTTACCCTTCTCTATAAAAATTGTTAGATCCAGAAAATTGATCTGTTCTAGGCTCCAGGTTGATGTGAAGTGCAAATAAAATTCATTTTTATTTAAGTTATCTAAAAATTGATGCAGGCGAGATTCCCCTCCCTTCCAAATAAAAATCACATAATCAATGAATCTTTTCCAGAGGACTAGATCCGCATTGAGTCCGCCAGATGGACAGATGGTAAGCTCCTCCCACCTACCAACATATAGATTGGCGAAACTCGGCGCGAATCGAGTCCCCATAGCAGTCCCCCACGTCTGGAGGTAAAATTCATTTTCGTACTTAAAATAATTGTGCGTTAAAATAAAATTAATACTTTGCCCTATGAAGTCCACCTGTTCATCGGGTATCTCTCCACTTTTCCTTAAAAAATATTCTGTTGCCTCCCTACCCTTTGTATTTTCTATGATGGTATACAGCGAGGTAATGTCCAGGGTGCCCATGATATAGTTATCACACCACTCAATGTTATTTAGTAATTGTAGGATGTGCTTGGTGTCCTTTATATATGCTGGTAGCTCCTGTACATATTTCTGTAATATAATATCCACGTATTTTGAGAGGTTTGAGGTCAAACCCTCAATCCCTGAGACTATAGGTCTTCCCGGGGGGTTAGATTGACACTTGTGGATTTTGGGTAAATAGTAAAACATGGGTATCCTGGGGCACTGGTTGTTTATGGATAGTGCTTCCTCACCGGAAAGGATACCTCTCAATTTCCCTTATTTTATTAATATGTTCAATTTCCTTTTATATGTTGCTGTGGGGTCTAGTTGTAGTTTTTTGTATGTTTTCTGGTTCATCAGTAGTCTGAGGGCTTCCTGGTGGTAGGCCTCCTGGTTGAGGATTACAATGCCCCCCCCCCCCCTTTATCAGCTGGTCTAATGACAATTAGATTGTTGGTCTGTAGTGCCTTTATTGCTGCCTTTTCTCTTTTTGATAGATTTTGAGATCTATTTTTTGTTTTGGGTTTAAACCTAAGCAGATCCCGTATTACCAGGGTTTGGAAGGTTAGGAGGGCCACTGAGTACTTACCTATAGGGTTAAAATGGGATTTCGGTTTTAGCCCTGTATGAGTAAAGGTATCAATTTTTTTATTATTTTTTATTTTTTCAATTTTTTCTGTATTTTCAATTTTTTTTTCATTTTTTCTATCAATAAGGGCCCTGTCCCTTTATCCTGACTCTTTTCCCTATGCTCTTTTTTTCATATAGTACTTTTTAAGAGCTAGATTTCGTAGAAATTTCTTTATACCAATAAAGGCATCAAAGGGGCAGAAACTAGATGATCTCATCGTCATTTTTTAGTATATATTTGCTCAGGTTGAAGATCCCTTATTAACCGTCTTCTTAGTCCTCGTACTAGTAGCTAGATGTTTCATTCCCGCATGCCTTTTTCTTGTAATGTTTCTTTTGACTATGTTGACTATGTCACTATAAAGAGATTGTTCAGACATGCAGGTAAAAAAGTAATCAAATACACAAATGTCACCAGGAGTTCTTCCTCTTCGTCACTGAACTTCGTTCCAACCATCGCATCCATCTAATTTCTAGTCGGTGCAAACCAGTTGCTGTAGGCCACACCTTTCTAGCGCATGTGCTCTTGCGATTAATACTTCGACGAAATTTTGCAGATAAAAAAATAATGCTTGTAGATCGCAGATTCGCTTAATACTTCTGGTATGTCAGTGTCCATGTTGTAGGACTATGTGTGCACATCTAGTCAGTATTTTGTGGCTGAAAATAGGAGCTGGAGGTTTTTCAGGTTCGCCTGCCATTAAAATGAATGGGACCCGCCGTGAACCTGAACATTTGAACGCGTTTGTGCGATCACGTTCGCGAACCGTCCCATCAGATGTTCGTCCAGCACTACTGAAGGTATTAAGGACAATATTAATAACAATATCCTTATTTGTACAGGGCAGTAAATGGGCTAAAGGGGTTTTCTGTGGCTTAACCCCTCAGGGTCCTTAAGGACCCATGGCGTACCTGTACGTCATGTATAGTTCCGATCACCAGCCCTCTGGATCTCACAGGCCGGAAGCTGTATGAGTAATACACACAGTATTAATCATACAGCCAATGCATTCCAATACAGAAGTATTGGAATGCATTGTAAAGGATAAGACCCCCAAACTTTCAAGTCCCAAAGTGGGACAAAAAATAAAGTGAAACAAAAGTTGAAAAAATAATTTTTTCTCCCCAAAAAATTAAAAGTTTCAAGTAAAAATAAACAAAAACCTCATTTTCCCCAAATAAAGTTAAAAAAAAATTGGCAAAAAATAGGGGGAAAAAAAGTATACATATTAGGTATCACCGCGTACGTATCTACCGGCTCTATAAACATATCACATGACCTAACCCTTCAGATAAACACCGTAAAAAATAAAAACTGTGCTAAATAAACAATTTTTTTGTCACCTTACATCACAAAAAATACAACATCAAGCGATCAAAAAGGCGTTTACCCACCAAAATAGTACCAATATAACCGTCACCTCATCCCGCAAAAAATGAGCCCTTACCTCAATGGCCCAAAAAATAAAAAAACTATGGCTCAGAAAATGGAGACACTAAAACATAATTTTTTTTGTTTTAAAAAAGCTGTTATTGTGTAAAACTTATATAAATAAAAAAAATAGTATACATATTTGGTATCGCCGCGTTCATATCGACCGGCTCTATAAAAATATCACATGACCTAACCCCTCAGATGAACACCGTAAAAAATTTCAAATAAAAACTGTGCTAAATAAACAATTTTTTGTCACCTTACATCACAAAAAGTGTAATAGCAAGCGATCAAAAAGTCACACGCACCCCAAAATAGTGCCAATGAAACCGTCATCTCCTCCCGCAAAAATCATACCCTACCCAAGGAAATCGCCCAAAAAATGAAAAAATTATGGCTCTCAGACTGTGGAAACACTAAAACATTACACGGAGTGCAGAATTATTAGGCAAATGAGTATTTTGACCACATCATCCTCTTTATGCATGTTGTCTTACTCCAAGCTGTATAGGCTCGAAAGCCTACTACCAATTAAGCATATTAGGTGATGTGCATCTCTGTAATGAGAAGGGGTGTGGTCTAATGACATAAACACCCTATATCAGGTGTGCATAATTATTAGGCAACTTCCTTTCCTTTAGCAAAATGGGTCAAAAGAAGGACTTGACAGGCTCAGAAAAGTCAAAAATAGTGAGATATCTTGCAGAGGGATGCAGCACTCTTAAAATTGCAAAGCTTCTGAAGCGTGATCATCAAACAATCAAGCGTTTCATTCAAAATAGTCAACAGGGTCGCAAGAAGCGTGTGGAAAAACCAAGGCGCAAAATAACTGCCCATGAACTGAGAAAAGTCAAGCGTGCAGCTGCCAAGATGCCACTTGCCACCAGTTTGGCCATATTTCAGAGCTGCAACATCACTGGAGTGCCCAAAAGCACAAGGTGTGCAATACTCAGAGACATGGCCAAGGTAAGAAAGGCTGAAAGACGACCACCACTGAACAAGACACACAAGCTGAAACGTCAAGACTGGGCCAAGAAATATCTCAAGACTGATTTTTCTAAGGTTTTATGGACTGATGAAATGAGAGTGAGTCTTGATGGGCCAGATGGCTGGATTGGGTAAAGGGCAGAGAGCTCCAGTCCGACTCAGACGCCAGCAAGGTGGAGGTGGAGTACTGGTTTGGGCTGGTATCATCAAAGATGAGCTTGTGGGGCCTTTTTGGGTTGAGGATGGAGTCAAGCTCAACTCCCAGTCCTACTGCCAGTTTCTGGAAGACACCTTCTTCAAGCAGTGGTACAGGAAGAAGTCTGCAAGGTAAGAAAAACATGATTTTCATGCAGGACAATGCTCCATCACACGCGTCCAAGTACTCCACAACGTGGCTGGCAAGAAAGGGTATAAAAGAAGAAAATCTAATGACATGGCCTCCTTGTTCACCTGATCTGAACCCCATTGAGAACCTGTGGTCCATCATCAAATGTGAGATTTACAAGGAGGGAAAACAGTACACCTCTCTGAACAGTGTCTGGGAGGCTGTGGTTGCTGCTGCACGCAATGTTGATGGTGAACAGATCAAAACACTGACAGAATCCATGGATGGCAGGCTTTTGAGTGTCCTTGCAAAGAAAGGTGGCTATATTGGTCACTGATTTGTTTTTGTTTTGTTTTTGAATGTCAGAAATGTATATTTGTGAATGTTGAGATGTTATATTGGTTTCACTGGTAAAAATAAATAATTGAAATGGGTATATATTTGTTTTTTGTTAAGTTGCCTAATAATTATGCACAGTAATAGTCACCTGCACACACAGATATCCCCCTAAAATAGCTAAAACTAAAAACAAACTAAAAACTACTTCCAAAAATATTCAGCTTTGATATTAATGAGTTTTTTTTGGGTTCATTGAGAACATGGTTGTTGTTCAATAATAAAATTAATCCTCAAAAATACAACCTGCCTAATAATTCTGCACTCCCTGTATTTTTTTTTGCTTCAAAAATGAAATCATTGTGTAAAACTTACATAAATAAATAAATAAAAAGTATACATATTAGGTATCGCTGCATCCGTGACAACCTGGTCTATAAAAATATCACATGATCTAACCTTTCAGATGAATGTTGTAAATAACAAAAAATAAAAACGGTGCCAAAACAGCTATTTCTTGTTATCTTGCATCACAAAAAGTGTAATATAGAGCAACAAAGAATCATATGTACCCTAAACTAGTAAGAAAAATACAAAACACCCTATCCCGTAGTTTCTAAAATGGGGCCACTTTTTTGGAGTTTCTACTCTAGGGGTGTATCAGGGGGGCTTCAAATGGGACATGGTATCAAAAAAAACAGTCCAGCAAAATCTGCCTTCCAAAAACCGCATGGCGTTTCTTTCCTTCTGCGCCCTGCCGTGTGCCCGTACAGCTGTTTTCAACCACATATGGGGTGTTTCTGTAAACTACAGAATCAGGGCCATAAATATTGAGTTTTGTTTGGCTGTTAACCCTTGCTTTGTTACTGGGAAAAATTGATTAAAATGGAAAATTTGGCAAAAAATTGAAATTCTGAAATTTCATCTCCATTTGCCAATAACTCTTGTGGAACACCTAAAGGGTTAACGACGTTTGTAAAATCTGTTTTGAATACCTTGAGGGGTGTAGTTTCTTAGATGAGGTCACTTTTATGGAGTTTCTACTCTAGGGGTGCATCAGGGGGTTTACGACCACATATGGTGTGTTTCTGTAAACTACAGAATCAGTGCCATAAATATTGTGTTTGGTTTGGCTGTTAACCCTTGCTTTATAACTGGAAAAAAAATATTAAAATGGAAATTCTGCCAAAAAAGTGAAATTTTGAAATAGTATCTCTATTTTCCATTAATTCTTGTGGAACACCTAAAGGGTTAACAAAGTTTGTAAAATTAGTTTTGAATACCTTGAGGGGTGTAGTTTATAGAATGGGGTCATTTTTGAGTGGTTTCTATTATGTAAGCCTCGCAAAGTGACTTCAGACCTGAACTGGTCCTTAAAAATTGGGTTTTTGATTTGCTTCTAAACTTCTAAGCCTTGTAACATCCCCATAAAATATCATTCCCAAAATGATCCAAACATGAAGTAGACATATGTGGAAAGTAAAGTAATAACTATTTTTTTAGGTATTACTATATATTATAGAAGTATAGAAATTGAAACTTGGAAATTTGCAATTTTTTACAAATTTTTGGTACATTTTTTATTTTTTTATAAATAAAAATGGATTTTTTTAACTTCATTTTACCAGTGTCATAAAGTACAATATGTGACGAAAAAAGAGTCTCAGAATGGCCTGGATAAGTCAAAGCGTTTAAAAGTTATCAGCACTTAAAGTGACACTGCTAAGATTTGCAAAAAATGGCCAAGTCCTTAAAGGGGTATTCTCAACACGCCGTTTCATACTTACCTGCTCCCGGCGGGCTGTCCACTTCCTGGTTTCGGCACTCGGCAGGGGGCGGGCTCCATCTTGATTGAAGTCTTCTCCAGTCCCAGGATCATGTTGAAAATGACAGGCAGAGGAAGAGGCAGGCCATTCCACAGGGGTGGTAGGGATCGGGCAGGTGCACCATGCCAGAACCAAAGTGGGAAGTCGCAGAAGGTGCGTGCGATTACGTCAAAGGACGCACCAGACTTGGTTGAGTGGCTCACTCAGCCTTCCGCTTCTACACTTTCATCTTCTCTATGAGCACCCTCTTCACTCTCTGCTGTGTGTACCCCCAAAGACACCACCACCACCATATCCCCTCCGCTAGAGACACAGGAATTATTTTCCTATCCATTCCAAGAAGACCTTACCGATGCGCAGTTATTCTTGGTCTGACGACAGTACCCAGATCAGTCCAAGGAGGGTGGTCCCCGCTGTTGCTGCCTACTCCGAGATCTCTAATTTCAGTGGTGGTGAAGGTGACGATGATTACGTGTTGATGGATGTCACGTGGTTGCCGAAAAGACAGGAAGAGGAGGGGAGTTCAGAGGAAGAGACGGAGCAGCAGAGAGGGAGGAGAACCAGGCAGAGCTCCCAGGGCATAGGAGGCAAAAAGCAGAATGCTAATGTATCTGGAACTAGCCATCCATCATGCACGGTCGCATCTGGCGCTCCCAGGACGCCGGCACATGGCTCTGCAGTGTGGACTTTTTTTAACGTGTCCGCTGGTGACAATAAGAAGGCACCTGGCCTCCCATCACCGAGCCCAGTGGGAGCAACATCATCAGAACCCACAAAGCCACACTCCCGGCGCTCCCCTTCCTACCTCTTCTCCTCTCTCCTCACAGTTGTCCTCCACTCCACCTTCCACCGTGCCATCATCGCGTTCATCTGGCAAAAGGCAGGCTTCCTTGCCCCAAATGTTCGAGCAAAAAAAGATGATGACGCCGGCAGACCCCTGGCTTGTCAGAACTGCTAGCCCGCCAACTACTGACATATAAACTGGTGGACTCGGAGGCTTTTACAAAATTTGTGGCTATTGGCACACTGCAATGGAGGGTCCCCGGAAGGAAATATTGCTCCCAGAAGGGCATGCCATAGCTATATGGCCACGTTCAGCGGCAAGTAAATGTATCTCTCGCACACAGTGTCGATGCCAAGATACATCTGACCACAGACATGTGGTCTAGCAAACACGGGCAGGGAAGGTACATAACTTTTACTGCCCACTGGTTGAGCCTTCTGACGGTCATCAAGCATGCAACCCGTGGCACCCGTGTGGATTTGGTGTTACCGCCACTGATTGTATGCAGGCCTGCCTCTTCTTGTCTTCATCCTACTCCATCCTCCCTCTCCTGCTCGGCTGACTCCTTCTTTTCCGCTGCTACCGCCTCTTCCGCTGTGCCCCCCAAGCTCCCCAGAACCTATTCGACGTGCCAGGTGAGACGTTGCCATGCTGTCTTGCGTCTGGAAGCCAAGAGCCACATCGGTCCTGTACTCCTTTCAGCTTTGCGGTCACCGGCCGATCAGTGGCTAACCCTGCTCAATTTGACAGTTGGTAAAGTGGTTGTGTGTACCGCGGAAAAAAACCCCCCACATCATTAGGGATTTTCGCAATGGCACTTTTTTTTTAAACAATTGATTGTTCTAACATGCATGTGAAATGTAATCAAATACACTGCTTTAATGTCAAATTACTCACAGTGATAAGAACTTCTTCCTCAACGTCACGAGAATTGTTGCTAATAATTTTTTCTGATCGCATCCAACATCGGTCTGGTGGAAGCAAGTTGCTGTAGTAGGCTGCGCCTAGTTGTACATGCGCATACGCGAAAATTACATTGGCGATATTTTGCATTAAAAAAAATAATAAATGGAGATTGCAAATTCTGCACAGAGGAGTTGCAGAGGTCGCAGCAGTGTAAAGGGACGTGGCAGCAGGAGTCGCAGAGAGAGGCCTGAGCTCCCAGTGTCATCTAGCAGTCGTGTCTTGACCAGCAACTCAGCAGTTCTTGATTGCTTAATTCGGTCATCCATGTCATCCCAAGTGACATCAGACACCCCCAGCCAACAGCCGGTGGGTTAGTCAGACACAACCCTTAGTCGGCATGGCCCGGGAACAGGCCCTGTGCCCTCACCTGTCCTCAACCTGCCTCTGTCCTTTTCTGTTCCCTCACCGCGAGAAGTACTATATGCTGTGGGCTCAGCTCCACTATACTGCTAGGAAGAGCTACCAGAGGAGAGTCAGCAGCTACTGCCCAGCCAAGATCTGGAGGAGACATCCGCCGTTTCCTCCGCTAGGCCGGCGGGCAAGTAGTGATGAGGAGAGTGGCGCGGAGACTTGTGTTGTGAGCGATTAGCCTCCTGACCCAGAGGCCGTTGTGGAGGACATCAGTGACCAGCAGACACTACTGATGATGATGAAGCCGATCGCACTTGGGAGCTGGGTAAAGAAGGGGCTTTTTTATCATCAGGAGAAGAGGGTGGCAGCTTGCCCATCAGGCAGCGGCTGAGCCAGCAAGTCGCTAGCATGTCCGGGAGTCAGCAGGGTGGCAGCAATGGGATGTCGGGAGCTTTGCAGCAGCCTACCTGTCTGGAAAGGAGTGGTGCACGGGTTCACGGAAGCAGCGGTGGTAGCAGTCAGCCAGTGAGTAGTGTTGGGGGAAAATCAGGTTAAGGGCAGTGTGGCATTTTTTTTGTGAAGCAGCTGGAGAAGGTCAACATGGCCATATATAGAATATGTGGGCAGAAGGTGAAGTTTGGCCAGGGTGCCAATGTTGGCAACACGGCCCTGCATCAACATATGCAGCATCACCATTAAGTGGCCTGGGAGAACTGTGTCTCCAATGTGGTGGTCCAGCCTGCTGCAGCTACTGCTGCATCACCCAGTGGCACACAGCCGTTTTCAGGCAGTCAAGGCTCCACCACCTCAGCCGAAGGAAGCTGTCTGTCATTCCCATCTTCTGCTGGTCCAGATGCTCCTGCTCATACTCCTCGTCAGTTATTCCATCAGCAATTGATCACCGAAGCGATTGCCAAGAGACAACAGTATGTGTGCATGCATCCAACGGTGCAGAAGCTGAACGTGCTCCTGTCCAAGTTACTGGTGCTTCAGTCCCTCCTTTTCCAAGTTGTGGACTCTGCACCTTTCAGCTTGTCCCAAGCCATCATTTATTTGCGAAAAAGGCAGTACCAGCCCTGCACAAACATGTAGAACAGATAGTGGGCCAGTCCTTGACCCTGTCGGTGTCTGCCAAAGTGCACGACAGCGCTGACATGTGGAGCAGTACCTATGGTCAGAGTCAATACATGTCCTTTACGTCCCACTGGGTGAATGTGGTTCCTGCACAGTCACACCAGCAACTTGGCCAGGTGACGCCGCTTCCGCCTCCACGTTCTCCTCCGCAAGTAGTGATGAGAAGAGTGGCGCGGGAGCTTGTGTTAGGAGAGGTTAGGCTCCTGACCAAGAGAGGCAGTGCCGACGTATGGAGCAGTAACTATGGTCAGGGACAATACATGCCCTTTACGGCCAACTTGGTGAATGTTGTTCCTGCACAGCCACACTAGCAACTTGGCCAGGTAATGCCGCTTCCACCTCCACGTTCTCACACCATTGGTCCAGAGACAATGTCTGCCTCTGCCTCCTCATTCACCACCATGTCCTCGGCCTCCACTGCAGGGACAAACCACAGTGCCCCTCCAGCATACCACATGTGCCGGGCTCGGCGGTGTTACGCTGTTCTGCACCTGGTTTGCCTTGGCGAACTGAGTCACACATGGGAGGAACTGCTCCGGGTGATGCATCAAGAAATCGACAACTGAAAATCGGAACCATGGTGACCGACAACGGGAAGAACATGGTGTTGGTGCTGCGTCAAGGAAGGCTGAGCCATGCGCCCTGCATGGCACACGTGTTTAATCTGGTTGTCAAGCAGTTTCTTAAGTCTTCCACCCATCTGCAAGCCATTCTAAAAATGGCCAGGAAACTTTGTATGTACTTCAACCACTCGTACACCGCAAAGCACACCCTCCTTGAGCTGCAGTGGCAGAAGGGCATCCCCCAGGATAGGCTGATATGTGACGTTTCCACCCATTGGAATTCCATATGTTGGACCGACTATATGAACAGAGAAAGGCCAGCAACGATTTCTTGATGATGCAAGCGGCAGAGGGATGACTTCTGGCTCTCCAGCTTGTTGGACCCTCGCTACCGGTCCAGAATGGGGGCCTTTTTTACACCCATCGAGAGGGAGGACAAACTGAACTACTACAGAGACATCCTATGTAGTCAGTTGGCCGCTACCTATCTGCGCCATTTTCCATCCTCTCGCAGTTATGACCGGGGGGGGGGGGGGCCCTCTGCACTCACATTCCACTGCCATGGCTGCTGGGGAGGGGTGGGGTGGGGTGGCAGGAGCAGTACCAGCTCCATCAGCAGCAGCCTGAGTCTACAGTCGCTGATGAGTAGCTTTCTTCACCCGCATAGTGAAGAAACCACTCACCAGCAGCAGCAGCTAGACCTGGAGCAGGACCTGAACCAGCAGGTGGTGGTAATCCTGGACAGCACCCTGCCACGCCACATGGAAGATCCGCTGGACTACTGGGTAGCTAACTGGATTTGTGGCCGCAACTAGCAGAGTTTGCCCTGGAAAAGCTGTCCTGCCCGGCCAGTAGTGTGGCATCAGAGCGCGTGTTTAGTGCGGCGGGGGCCATAGTTACCCCATAGTTACCCCAAGGAGAACCAAAATGTGGAGAGACTGACCTTTGTCAAGATGAATCAGGCGTGGATCAGCCAGGATTTCCAACCACCAATTCCTGATGCATCAGACTAGATCATCCATGGTGCCACACCAACACTTTGATAAAAGACACCGATTTCTACTGACTACCTGCCTCAGCTACTACTCTGATGCTGCAAACCGCCTGATGCCACACATCTGATGCCAAGTGCTCCTTCTTTCATCCAGCTTCGTCAGCGGGTACTGGTATTGCCACCCACCGCCCCACTCTGTTACCGGGTCACTTTGTGGTCTCCTGCTGCCATCTCCACACTGTCGCCTTGCCACTCTGTGGTATCCTCCTGCTGCTGCTGCCATCTGCACACTATGTCACCTTGCCACTCTGTGGTCTCCTGATGCTGCTGCCATCTCCAAACTATGTCACCTTGCCACTGTGTGGTATCCTCCTGATGCTGCTGCTGCCATATCCACATTATGTCACCTTGCCACTCTGCGGTCTTCTGATGCTTCTGCTGCCATCACACTCTGTCACCTTGCCACTCTGTGGTCTTCTGATGCTGCTACCGCCATCTTCACACTATGTCACCTTGCCACTCTGTGGTATCCTGCTGCTGTTGCCATCTCTACACTATGTGACCTTGCCACTCTGTGGTATCCTCCTGATGCTGCTGCTGTTGCCGCCACCTCCACACACTGTCATTGGGCCACTCTGTGGTCTCCTTATGCTGCTTCCACCTTATCAATATGTTATAGGTCCACTCTGTGCTGACCGAGTGAAGGCGGATGCTCCACAGACAGGATTCGGTTCTTCTGGGTTATTGTTCTGACAGATCAGAGGAAAGGCAAATTAATCAGTGACGTCAACACAAACTTACTGCTGACACCCTCTCCACTCTGTCAGGGGGGCTCTACTTGTATAAGCGTGTAATAGAACAGGTTCTGTAGACATCTATGTGGAATCAGCTATCGAGGATGTAAAAGGAGTGTGCTTCTTCTTGACGCTAACATCGACCTGTAAAGCTGAGTTGATACTTTAGTTATTTGGTCAGTTTTGGCCCCGTGACTGCCCAAATAAGTGGAGTACGTATGCAGTGATTCTAAGAGCGACGCCTGTAATTTGCATGTCATACTGACTCACAGTATTATTTCATTACCACAGCAGACTCCCTACTGCAAGGCACAGTGTTCTGCACCACTATAAAGGCTTTCTGCAGCCCAGAAATAGCCGTTTTTAACATAATTCACCGTGAATTAATTCGGAACAAAGCACATTTATCCCAAAAAATTTGGCGAACCGGCGAATCTAATTTTTTAAACATTCGCTCATCTCTAGTAGTGATAATAAATAATAATATAATAATAATTCATCCGATCTAAGGCACAGTGACACATTAGTGTTTATTATCTGCAACAGTAGATGCATACACAGTTGTATATAGCTTATAATAGTGTGATTTATTTTATTATTCTCATTTTACAAGCAGTAGTGTGCAATGCACTCCAAACACGCATTTCTATTCTTATTTTATTTATTATTATTTTATTTTAACACAGAACATTAAAATACCTTTCCTGTGTCTCCCTCTAGTGGTCACATGTAACGATGCATTTTATAGTTACATTAATACTGTATAGCTGTCCGCTAGTCTGGAATCCGGATTGTAGCTATAAAACTGACCTGTTGCATGTATGCTTGGCAGATGAAGGCATCTGTGTTGGTGCCATGTTCATATCTGCGCGCATTGCTGAGAAAAATTATGCTTTACCCTAGTATATGCAAAGCTATACGTATATATGCAAAGATCCTCTAGGAGCAAGTGGGGACGTTGCCATTACAAGAGAGGCGGATCAACAGGGGCGATCCAACGGGTCTGGACCCCCCCTAGAAGCAGTCTTTTTTTTTCAGTCAGGGCCGCACCGCCGATAGCCTCATGCCCTGGATCTAAGTGACGGTGTTCATATGGAAGCGCTCCTCTCCATATTCATATGTATCGACGATACAGACGGCTGTGCTGCGGTTGGGAAGGGGAGGGAGAGGCGTCTCCGTTTCCGTTCCTCTGATAGGCTGCAGGCCTATTAGAGCCTGGCTCAGGCAGTGCGATGACGTAACTATCATCGCGCAGCCTGAGCCAGGCAGCTTACAGCGCGGGACACAGGCCAGAAGAGGCCAGCATCGCATTGCTGACAGCCGCATAGAGGTAGGTATTAGTGTTTTTTTGTTTTTTTTTATAGATTGCACAATATAGCAAAGAAGAACCATGGGGGCATCTATGGACATTTTCTTACTGGCACATGGCGCTAAAGGGGCATTTCTTACTGGCCCATTTTGGGGGGGCACTATGGGGGCATCTTGGGGCATTTCTTACTGGCACATAATGGGGGGGCTATTGGGGAGAGGAGCACTATGGGGACATCTGGGGGCATTTCTTATTGGTACAATGTGGGGGTGGCACTATGGGGGAGAGGAGCACTATAGGGCATCTGGTGGCTCTAAAGGGGCATTTTTTTTACTGGCACATTATGGGGGCACTATGACATCTGGTGGCACTAAGGGGGCATTTTTTACTAGCACATTATGAGAGGTACTTCGGGGTATCTGGTGCACTAAAGAGGTATTATTTACTGGCACATTATGGGGGCACTATGGGGTAGAGGAGCACTTTGGAGGAATCTGGTGGCACTAAGAAGGAGCCTTTTTTTACTGGCACATTATAGGGGCACTATGGCATCTGGTAACACTAAGAGGGCAATTTTTACTGGCACATTATGGGAGGCACTATAGAGGAGAATGGCACTATGGGGCATCTGGTGGCACTATAGTGGCATTAGTTACTGGCACATTATGGGGGGCACTATGCTGGAGAAGAGCAAGATGAGAGCTTCTGGTGGCACTAAAGGAGCATTTTTTTACTGGCACATTATGACGCCACTATGGTCGCATCTAGTGGCACTAAAGAGGCATTTTTTACTGACACATTATGGGGACACTATGCTCATATCTGGTGGCACGAAAGAGGCATTTTTTACTGACACATTATGGGGACACTATGCTCATATCTGGTGGCACTAAAAGGGCATTTTTTTACTGGCACATGGGTGCATCTGGTGGCACTAAAGGGGCATATTTACTGTCACTTTATGAGGGAGAAGAGCACTTTGGGGGCATCTGGTGGCACTAAGGGTCATTTTTTGCTGGCACATTATAGGGGCACTATGGGGGAGAGGAGAACTATGGGGGCATCTGGCACTAAAGGGGCATTTTTTTACTGGCACATTGTGGGGGGAACTATAGGGGCATCTGCTGGGGCACAAAGAAGGGGCACTTTTTTACTGGCATATTATGGGGGCACTATAGGGAAGGGGGAGAGGAGCACAATAGAGGCATGTGCTGGGGGCACTAAGATGGGGTATTTTATACTGGTACATTATGGTGGGAGCACTATGGGGAAGGGAGAGAGGAGCACTATGAGGGCATTTATTGGGGCAAGGCATAGGGTTATTTTATACTGGCATACATTATGGGGACATTAGTGCAACTGCGGGCGCTAAGAGGGGGTAATTCTTGTACTGTCATATTATTAGGAGAATTATTACTACTAGAGGGTATTATTGTAGACAACTGGGGGGCTATTGAGAACATGATTACTAGCATGGACACTAAGGGGGGCATTACTACTTCTAAGTGTGCTCTGGCGGAGAATTATTTCTATTGGTAGGATTTAGGGGACACTGTTGCTGTAGGGGGCACCCTGGTACAGTATCAGCTTAGCACAATTATTTTTTGGGATATATTATGTTTATACTATTAGTGTCCAGGACACTATTTACTGGGCACAGTTATTTTCTCTAGAGCACTGTGTGCCAATAATTGTTGAAGGGTGCACTATCTGTGTGGTACTAGAATTTTCAATGGGACCGTTTCTGCAATATTTGGGAGCACAGTATTTTGGGTGGCAGGACAGGGTGTTTAGAAGATGTAAAGATGATGGAAAAGTGGGAAACTAAAGTCTGTTTGTCAATCTCTGCAGAGACAAGAGATGGATGAAAAATCATCATGGTGGTCTGTTCTGAATGGAGAAGATGAGGAAAGAGAATGTCTACATCAAAGGTGACATCACTGGATGTAAGAGGTATGTGGTGCTATGTAGGAGAGGAGAAACTGCAACAGCTCCTGCCATGGAGCCACGTGGTGGGCAGTGAGTGAAACAGGACTGGATGGTGATTCCAGTCACAGGGAGGGAAGAAAAAGAGTACAGTAGCTTTATGTCGGGCCCTGAGTATTAAGTATGGTGTTTCTATGTAGGATGAGGGTGAGACTCTTACCTTCTTCCTCAACAATATAATTTTAGCTGTGCAGTGTTTGTTGGGAGTGGCCTATTATATGTAGGAGGGTCTTATAACAACAGGCGTGGCCAAAATGTTTTCTACTCAGACCCCTAGACAAAATTTCTGGGTGCTCCACTGATTCAGGGATGGATTGGCCATAGACCTTACAGGGAAATTTCCCAGTGGGTCGATGCCTCGGGGGGCCATCCAAGTCCTCCTCTTTGCTGCTGACCGGGGACATAATGAGCTCTCAACAGTAATTAACACTGTGAGAACCAGGTACCCATGTACCCAGCCAGTGACCGCACATGCCCTGCGGATCGCATGCCCTGTTATTGAGGCCAGGTGGCGGGTATGTGATACGGCCGCAGGCACCCACTGCCTCCTATACTTGAATTAATTACATTCATTGGTGGTGCAGTGGCCACAGCCCCTCCCCTTCTCCTCCCTGCCATCTCCCCATTGGTGGCAACGGCAGCCGCGTCACAGTGGAGAGGGAAGGACTCCCTCCTTCTCCACTGTGCTAGTGAAGAGAACATGGTAGGCGCTGAGAGCGGCACATGCTATGTTCTCTATTAGAAAAAAAAAATGGCTGCACACCATTATACATACAGACAATAGAGCTAAGAAATTGGGGTCATTATAAATAAAAGTGGTACAATACCGACTATAAATGAGTGAATGGAAGCTCTTAGTGCACATATTTGATCAAACGTGTGTCAGGCCCATCTACCAGGCGTCAAGGTGGCTTCCACAGATGGGTCCCTAACACTAGTATACTGCCTCTCTTGAACTTACCTAAGCCTACAATATTCAGGGCAGTGTAGAAACCAGCTACATGCGTACTCTGCTCAGAAGCCCCAGGTAGATGGGCGTGTTCAGTCTAAAAGAGGCGCTACCCTCAATTATTCTACAAAAAATTTTGACTATAACCTTCAGAAATCACAGGTGCATATCCATGAAGCAAACATGATTATAAAAAAGAAAATGGCTGCACACTTTATACATACAAACAATAGAGCTAAGAAACGGGGGTCATTCTAAATATAAGTGGTACAATATCGACTATAAGTGAGTCAGTGGAAGCTCTTAGTGCACATATTTAATCAAACGTGTGTCGGGCCCATCTTCCAGGCATCAAGGTGGCTTCCGCAGATGGGTCCCTAACATTAGTATACTACCTAAGGCTACTTTCACACTAGCGTTCGGCTGTCCGCTTGTGAGCTCCGTTTGAAGGGGCTCACAAGCGGACCCGAACGCTTCCGTCCAGCCCTAATGCATTCTGAGTGGACGCGGATCCGCTCAGAATGCATCAGTCTGGCGGCGTTCAGCCTCCGCTCCGCTCAGCAGGAGGACACCTGAACGCTGCTTGCAGCGTTCGGGTGTCCGCCTGGCCATGCGGAGGCAAGCGGATCCGTCCAGACTTACAATGTAAGTCAATGGGGACGGATCCGTTTGAAGATGACACAATATGGCTCAATCTTCAAACGGATCCGTCCCCCATTGACTTTCAATGTAAAAGTCTGGACGGATCCGTTCAGGCTAATTTCACACTTAGGCATTTTTTGACAATATAATGCAGACGGATCCGTTCTGAACGGAGCCACCGTCTGCATTATATGAGCGGATCCGTTCAGAACGGATCCGCTCTGAACGCTAGTGTGAAAGTAGCCTAAGCCTACAATATTCAGGGCAGTGTAGGAACCAGCTACATACGTACTCTGGGGCTTCTGAGCAGAGTAGTTTCCATTGACTCACTTATAGTCGGTATTGTACCACTTTTATTTAGAATGACCCCCATTTCTTAGCTCTATTGTTTGTATGTATAATGGTGTGCAGCCATTTTCTTTTTTATAATCATGTTTGCTTCATGGATATGCACCTGTGATTTCTGAAGGTTCTAGTCTAAATTTTTTGTAGATGTTCTCCACCGCAAGAGCTGCACTTGGAGCGGCAAAGAGCCACATGTGGCTCAAGAGCCATGGGTTGGCCACCCTTGATATAGAGCAGTGGAATATTTTTGCACATATCACATTAAGCTATGTAGTAGTGTGCAGTTTATGGAAGATCTCCTTAAAGGGAGTCTGTCACCTCCATATGGCTGTATACAGTGCTTACATGGCTCTGTAGCACACCTATACAGGATTGTAACGGTACCTTTGTTCTTTTCTTTAGACTTGCACTAGCAGGAAAAATGAAGTTTAATTCATATGCAAATGAGCACTCGCAAGTGCCCAGAGGAGGAGTTCAGTGCGTAGGTGCCCAGGCTGCTCCGCCTTCTTTTCACTTTACTCCTCCCCAGCCTCTGCCTTTGCCCGCCCTCCAAGTCTCTTGCCTCATCGATAGGTCCGGACTTGGAGGGCGGACAGAGGCTGGGGAGGAGTAAAGTGAAAAGAAGGCAGAGCAGCCTGGGCACCTACACACTGAACGCCGCCCCTGGGCACTTGCGAGTGCTCATTTGCGTATGAATTAAACTTCGTTTTTCCTGCTGGTGCAAGTCTAAAGAAAAGAACAAATGTACCATTACAATCCTGTATAGGTGTGCTACAGAGCCATGTAAGCACTGTGTATGGCCATATGGAGGTGACAGACTCCCTTTAAACTTCAAGCTGAATTGGAAATTCTAAGTGTATGGGCATCAACTTGGTAAATGAGTGGACCCAGCACTGAACCTTGGGTACACTACTTGTGGACCTGGCATGGGCGGGGAAGGGGAGGGTCTGGTAGGCCTTTTTCATTCATTATTTTCTATGCCTGTTTTAGACTTAGAAAATGGTCTAGGAAGCTGTCTTACATTTAGACTGGTGCTGGATGTGTTAAAGTTATGTAGAGGCCTACCACCACCAGATATAGGAGTTATTAAGACCAGCGTCTAAAACGCCAGTCTTAATAAATGACCCCCTATGTGTCTTTGAGGGACAGTATCAAATATCTTTATAAAGTCCAAGAACACTATATCCTTAGCCACCCCTCTATCCAGGCTTCTATTCACCACCTCATAAAAACAAACTGGGTTATTCTGCTAACTTATGTCCTTGATAAACCCATGCTGGCTATCATTTATATTATTTGCAATCAAGTAGTCCTGTATAAAGTGCCTTAAAAATTTCCCACAATGGAAGTTAAAGAAGCACTCCCACAAAAATGTTTATTCTCTGACCTTTAGTGAAGGTAGTTTTACTAGTGGCTGTATTTGTGAGTTATAACCTCCCTTCTGATCCTCAGCTGTGTCATATGACCAACACTCTGACTTTCCTGTTAACATAGCATCTTATGTGTGGACAGGAAGCCAGATGCCAGTGACCCTGAAGAAGAAAATGACTTCCTGTCCTCTGTCAGTTGGAAAATCAGTGTTGGTCACATGACACAGCTAAGGATGAGATGGGAGGTTATATCTTACAAATATAGTCACTAGTAAGAAAATTACCTTCACTACAGTTTATATCATGTACCTTTCTAACAGAGCGCTTCTTTAACGTTCATCATGGAAAATGTTAAGCTTTAAGCTTGCTAGTCTATAAATACCTGCGTAAGACCAATAGTTCTTTTTGAATATGGACACTGCATTTGCTTTTCACCAGTCATTTGGCACTGTACCAGTCCCCAGAGAATCTCTCAAAAAATTATGAACTAGAGCACAGCAATAACTAAATAGTGTTGAGTGCAAATATTTGAAAAACAAATTTTTATTGCGAATATCGGCACTTTGAGAATTCGCGAATATTTAGAATATAGTGCTATATATTCGTAATGATGAATATTCATTTCTTTTATTATTTTTTAACACAGTACACATCAGGTGATCATCCCTCCCTTCTTCTAGCTTGTGGGCCAATGAGAATGCTTTGTCACAGCTTAGCAACATTCCTAGCAACCAATAGAAAAGTTGCCTACCCCTTAGTATATAAGAACCTCCCCAGCAGCTATTTTCTAAAGTTTATTGCAGTTATGAAAGAGACAGCAGTGTGATTGCTGTGCTCTGTGCTTTGTTGTATTACATTAGACAGTTAACATATATATATATATATATATATATATATATATACAGGTCCTTCTAAAAAAAATTAGCATATTGTGATAAAGTTCATTATTTTCTGTAATGTACTGATAAACATTAAACTTTCATATATTTTAGATTCATTACACACCAACTGAAGTAGTTCATGCCTTTTATTGTTTTAATATTGATGATTTTGGCATACAGCTCATGAAAACCCAAAATTACAATCTAAAAAAATTAGCATATTTCATCCGACCAATAAAAGAAAAGTGTTTTTAATACAAAAAAAGTCAACCTTCAAATAATTATGTTCAGTTATGCACTCAATACTTGGTCGGGAATCCTTTTGCAGAAATGACTGCTTCAATGCGGCGTGGCATGGAGGCAATCAGCCTGTGGCACTGCTGAGGTGTTATGGAGGCCCAGGATGCTTCGATAGCGGCCTTAAAGGGAACCTGTCACCGGGATTTTGTGTATAGAGCTGAGGACATGGGTTGCTAGATGGCCGCTAGCACATCCGCAATACCCAATCCCCATAGCTCTGTGCTTTTATTGTGTAAAAAAACTGATTTGATACATATGCAAATTAACCTGAGATGAGTCCTGTCCCTGACTCATCTCACGTACAGGACTCATCTCAGGTTAATTTGCATATGTATCAAATCTTATTTGTTCAACAATAAAAGCACACAGAGCTATGGGGACTGGGCAGTGGCGTAGCTATAGGGGTCGCAGCGGTCGCAATTGCGACCGGGCCCCTAAGTCAGGGGGGCCCACGGGGCCCCCTCAGCCAGGAGAACGCGGCCCGCAGCTGATATCAGTTTTAACTGCGTGAAACCAGATTCACATGGGGCGGAGGCGGGGCAGAGGCGAGGCCCTGCGTGACGTGCTCTGTGCAGGGCAGGCTAAGTAGGAGGAGGGAGGGGGAGCGGCTTCAGTTGAGGTCAGAAGACGAAAGAGGAAGCTGTGTGCAGCCGCCGGTACTGACTGACTCCGCCTCCTCTCCTGGCTGACTCCGCCTCCTCTCCTGGCTGAGAGCTCCCCTCCTCAGCTCCTCCTATCCTGAGCCTGCGACTGCCTGCCAGACTGTCTGCTGTGCTGAGGTGAGCGTGGCTGGCTGGACCATCCGACCGGACCAGGGTCCTGGTGGTCCGGTCCAGACCAGTTAAAGTGTATGTCTGTGAACTGTGATTGTCCCTGAGTGAGTGAGTCTGGTCCGGGGGCCCTAACCCGCCTGGTGGGAGCGCCTGTGATAACTAAGCCCAGCAGCCCCAGACCAGTCAATACCCGCTCCTTTAGGAAAAAACAAATCAGTACTCTCATCAAATGTGACTGCAGGCAGCACAGCAGCAGGCCAGAAGCGATCGATCAGCCAGGATTAATGTGCACAGCCTGGGTGGGAGGCCCCCCCTTACCCTGGCCTTAGGCAAGTGACAAACTGCCCCCCCCCCCCTCAATCAGAGGCAAGTGACAAACTCAGCTCTGCTACATCTACAATGAGCAACTACAACAAATGTAATGCCAAACTGCAGTTCCTCTATGTGATTGTGATGCCTTGGATAGCTTCCACTGGACCCACAGGCTGTGGGTCCAGTGGAAGCTATCCAAGGCATCACATAGAGGAACTGCAGTTTGGCATTACATTTGTTGTAGTTGCTCATTGTAGATGTAGCAGAGCTGAGTTTGTCACTTGCATAAGAATGAGGGGGGCAGTTTGTCACTTGCCTAAGGGAGGCCTCCCACTGTGCACATTAATCCTGGATGATCGATCGCTGCTGCTCTCACATCTGATGAGAGATTTCCTAAGGGGGTATTGACTGGTATTAGGGACGGGCTGGTGGATGAGGGCAGCCACTCAGTCCTGCCTATGGATCACACAGTGTGCACTTAGTTATGCCCAGGCCCCATGCCAGGGGGTCCCTGATGTATTAACTGACCAATAACATGGAGATCCCAGTGCCAGCTGCCTTGCTGGTGGACGATTGGCATATACTTCTGCTGTGGGTCACAGCAGAAGTATATGCCAATCGTCCACCAGCAAGGCAGCTGGCACTGGGATCTCCATGTTATTGGTCAGTTAATACATCAGGGATGTATTAACTGGCGGCGTGATAAACTGGGTGTGGAGCACAATCCTGTTAGTTTAGCTTGAACATGGTGGGTGTGCAGGGGTCTGGTGGTGTTAGGAAACGGTATTGAGGGTAGGGGGGCCCCAAATTGAACTCTTGCACCAGGGCCCATGAGCCTATAGCTACGCCCCTGGGACTGGGTATTGCGGATGTGCTAGCGGCCATCTAGCAACCCATGTCCTCAGCTCTATACACAAAATCCCGGTGACAGGTTCCCTTTAAGCTCATCCAGAGTGTTGGGTCTTGCGTCTCTAAACTTTCTCTTCCCAATATCGAGACTATAAAAATTGTAGATTCACACTAAAGGCATCAAAACTATGAATTACCACATGTGGAATTATATACATAACAAAAAAGTGTGAAACAACTGAAAATATGTCATATTCTAGCTTCTTCAAAGTAGCCACCTTTTGCTTTGATTACTGCTTTGCACACTCTTGGCATTCTCTTGATGAGCTTCAGGAGGTAGTCACCTGAAATGGTTTTCACTTCACAGGTGTGCCCTGTCAGGTTTAATAAGTGGGATTTCTTGCCTTATAAATGGGGTTGGGACCATCAGTTGCGTTGTGGAGAAGTCAGGTGGATACACAGCTGATAGTCCTACTGAATAGACTGTTAGAATTTGTTTTATGGCAAGAAAAAAGCAGTTAAGTAAAGAAAAACGAGTGGCCATCATTACTTTAAGAAATGAAGGTCAGTCAGGCCGAAAAATTGGGAAAACTTTGAAAGTGTCCCCAAGTGCAGTCACACAAAACATCAAGCGCTACAAAGAAACTGGCTCACATGCGGACCGCCCCAGGAAAGGAAGACCAAGAGTCACCTCTGCTGCGGAGGATAAGTTCATCCGAGTCACCAGCCTCAGAAATCGCAGGTTAACAGCAGCTCGGATTAGAAACCAGGTCAATGCCACACAGAGTTCTAGCAGCAGACACATCTCTAGAACAACTGTTAAGAGGAGACTGTGTGAATCAGGCCTTCATGGTAGAATATCTGCTAGGAAACCACTGCTAAGGACAGGCAACAAGCAGAAGAGACTTGTTTGGGTTAAATAACACAAGCAATGGACATTAGACCAGTGGAAATCTGTGCTTTGGTCTGATGAATCCAAATTTGAGATCTTTGGTTCCAACAACCGTGTCTTTGTGCGATGCAGAAAAGGTGAACGGATGGACTCTACATGCCTGGTTCCCACCGTGATGCATGAAGGAGGAGGTGTGATGGTGTGGGGTTGCTTTGCTGGTGACACTGTTGGGGATTTATTCAAAATTGAAGGCATACTGAACCAGCATGGCTACCACAGCATCTTGCAGCGGCATGCTATTCCATCCGGTTTGCGTTTAGTTGGACCATCATTTATTTTTCAACAGGACAATCACCCCAAACACACCTCCAGGCTGTGTAAGGGCTATTTGACCATAAAGGAGAGTGATGGGGTGCTGCGCCAGATGACCTGGCCTCCACAGTCACCGGACCTGAACCCAATCGAGATGGTTTGGGGTGAGCTGGACCGCAGAGTGAAGGCAAAAGGGCCAACAAGTGCTAAGCATCTCTGGGAACTCCCTCAAGTCTGTTGGAAGACCAGTAATCAAAGCAAAAGCAGTAATCAAGCAGTAATCAAAGCAAAAGGTGGCGACTTTGAAGAACCTAGAATATGACATATTTTCAGTTGTTTCACACTTTTTTGTTATGTGTATAATTCCACATGTGTTTATTCATAGTTTTGATGCCTTCAGTGTGAATCTACAATTTTCATAGTGATGAAAATAAAGAAAACTCTTTGAATGAGAAGGTGTGTCCAAACTTTTGGTCTGTACTGTATATATATATATATATATATATATATATATTAGCAGAAGGACCCTGCTTCGCACATTTCATCTATTTCCTTTAATGTTTTTGTGTGTCGTCAAAAGATATCGACAGTATCCCCCATAACAGGGACCTATACAGCATTCCACCCCCTTAACAGTGAACTCCCCAGTCTCCCACCCCTTAAGACTGACACCCCCACAGTGCCCTGTCACCTTAAAATGGGATCTCCACAGCAGCCCATCCCTTAACGTTGACCTTCACAGCAGCCCGCCCCTTTAACAGCGAGTTTCACAGCACCCCACTCCCTTGACAGTGACCTCCTCAGGGGAACACTCATTAACATTGACCTCTACAGCACCCCGCCCCTTAACAGTGACCTCCATAGGTGACCGTCCCCTTATCTGTGACCTCCCTATTATACCTCCTCCCTGCTTAGTGGGAGGGAAATATGTTATTTAACTGGGACTGTATGTTATAAGGGCTGAAGGGAGAAGATGGCTGTTACTTACACAGAACTGTATGTTACAAAAGATTGGGGGGAGATGACTGGTGTTATTTACATGGGACTGGATATTATAGAGGACTGGAGGTTAAGGAGTGATGCTATTTACATGGGACTATGTGTTGGAGGGGCTGAAGGAGGGGATTTATTTACATGGGACTGTATGTTATAGAAGACTGTAAGGAAGAGAGGTTATTTACATGGGACTGTATCATATAGAAGACTGGTGGGAGAGGACTGGTGTTATTTACATGGGACTGTATCATATAGAAGACTGGAGGGAGAGGAGTGATGTTATTTACATAGGACTGTATTGTATAGAAGACTGGAGGGAGAGGACAGGCATTATAATGTATGGGGGCACTACAGAGAAGATTATAACTCCAGGGGGTACAGCAGGAGGTATTATAATTACAGGGGGTACTGCAGGGACCATTATCAATACTGTGGGCAGTGATGGCGGCATTAATACTGAAGGCTCCATGGAGTGCCTTAAGAATTGGCCTTATTTCTACTAGGGGTGTCTTATAAGTACTGAGGGCACTGTAGGGGTACTATTCCACCTAGCAGTGTTCTGTTCCCAGTGACAGCAGCATTGGAATAGCAACGTTTCAACCATCTCTGGTCTTTATCATAGCTTGATAAAGACCAGAGATGGTTGAAACGTTGCTATTCCAATGCTGCTGTTACCAATAAAGTAACCAGCTTATTCACCAGAACTGAGGAGTGCTGTGGATTTTCTTCTTTATTTGTATACTTATGGGACCCTTAGCCAGGATCCTGATCCGCGAGCACCAACCTATCCAGGTTTCTATTGGCAACTGTCCCTATATTGGGACCTGGAGTGCTGCTTAACCCTCTTTTTTACTGTTCCCAGTGATGTCACCGGCACTAATGAGCGGGCTTTAGCGCTGCCTTAGTCTGTAAAGCCGCCCATTAGTCACCAGGAACACTGCTAGGCCTGTAAGTAAAACAGCCCTTGCCATACTCTTTACAATGCAGGCCAAAGGAGAGCATCAGAGTATGAAATGTCAGAGGGGCTGAGTGGGGGGAGAAGGAGATATGTCTGGGGTCAGCTCTGAACCCAGACAACTGCTTTAAAGGTCATCTGTCAGCAGTTCTGTACCTATGACACTGGTTGACATGTTACGTTGATGTGAGCTGAGCAGCTTAAGACATCTGTGTTGGTCCCATGTTCATATGTGCTGAGAAAAATGATGTTTTAATTTATGCAAATGAGCCTGTAGGAGCAACGGGGGCGTTGCCATTACACCTAGAGGCTCCTGTTTCTTTGCAACTGCTGCTCCCTGTCTAATTTGACAGGGCCTGCCAGTAAAAATGTCATCACAACTAGCCGTGTCAAAGTGCAGAGGGTGCAGCAGTTACAGAGAGAGCAGAGCCTCTAGGAGTAATCGTAACACCCCGTTTGCATATAATAAAACATTTTTCTCAGCAATGAGGGCACATATCTGGACATAACTACTATGAGGGGGGCACATATCTGGACATAACTACTATGAGGGGGCACATATTTTGGCAAAACTACTGTGAAGGGGGCACATCTCTGGGCATAACTACTGTGAAATGGGCACAGATATGGGCATAACTGCTTTGAAGTGGGCATCTCTGCGCATAGCTACTGTGAAGGGGGCACATCTGGGCATAGCTACTGTGAAGGGGGCACAGTGTGGGAATTACTACTATGTACTGGCACAAAGGGGGAATAATTACTATGTGGGGGCATGAAGGGGACTGGTTGTGTATAGTTATGCTTTGGGCAGAGGCGTGACCTAGTATTAAAAAAATATATGTACATACTGTAAACATATTGACCCATATTCACAAGATGTTTTTTATTTGCACGTATATGTTTATATTTGTATGTGTGGTTTGGGGGGGGGGGGGGCGGTACATTTCTTGCACAGGGGCCCTCTGCTGTCTGTGCCCGCCCCTGGACAGATGGATTGCAAGGTAAATTAAAATTCTGGTTATATGTAGAGGTATGGGTTCTGGTTGGGTCACAGCCTGCAGCCTTAATGCAGTTTTTCAAAATTTAAGTTACTTTACCGGAATATCCCTTTAAGTGGATGGGTATTTTCATAATTGCAAATATATATATATATATTTATATATTAGCAGAAGGACCCTGCTTCGCACATTTCATCTATTTCCTTTAATGTTTCTGTGTGTTGTCAAAAGATATCGACAGTATCCCCCATAACAGTGACCTATACAGCACTCCGCCCCCTTAACAGTGAACTTCCCAGTCTCCCACCCCTTAAGACTGACACCCCCACAGTGCCCTGTCACCTTAAAATGGGACCTCCACAGCAGCCCATCCCTTAACGTTGACCTTCACAGCAGCCCGCCCCTTTAACAGCAAGTTTCACAGCACCCCACTCCCTTGACAGTGACCTCCTCAGGGGCCCACTCATTAACAGTGACCTCTACAGAACCCTGCCCCTTAACATTGACCTCCATAGGTGACCATCCCCTTATCTGTAACCTCCACTGTTCTCTGCCCCCTTAACATAGACCTCCACAGCAACCGTCCCTTTAACAGTGAAAGCCACAGTACCTTGTTACCTTAACAGGTACCTCACAGCAGCCCGCCCCTTTAACAGCGAGTTTCACAGCACCCCACTACCTTGACAGTGACCTCCTCTGTACCACACAGATAGTGTGTCAGTACAAATAAAAATACCCCCTTACATTTAAGATCATACCCCCATATCAAACCCCAGATGAGACCCCCCCTATCTCAGACCAGACCCCCTTTAGACCTATATCAGACCCCATATCAGACCCCCATTAGACCTCAATGTCAGACCCCGCCCCAATATAAGACCTCAGATAAGACCCCCATTAGACCTCAAGGCCCCCATATAAGCCCCTCATTAGACCTCCAGACCCTCATTAGACCTCAGACGAGAGCTCCAGACCCACATTTGAACTCCAGACTCCCAATCGGACCCCGATTAGACCGCCAATCGGACCCCTATTAGACCTCCAGACCCCCAATCGGAACCCTATTAGACCTCCAGATCCCAAATCAGAACCCCATTAGACCTCAATGTCAGACCCTGCCCCAATATCAGACCTCGGATAAGACTCCCATTAGACCTCTAGGCCCCAATATAAGCCCCTTATTAGACCTCCAGACCCCCATTAGTCATTAGACCAGACCTCCGGACCCCCATTTGACCTCCAAACTGCCATATCTGACCCCTATTACACCTCCAGACCCCCATTAGACCTCCAGACCCCCAATTGGACCCTATTAGACCTCCAGACCCCCAATCGGACCCCCATTAGACCTCCAAACCCCCAATCGGACCCCCATTAGACCTCCAGTCCCTCAATCAGACCCCCATTAGACCTCCAGACACCTAATTAGACTTCTCTAGACCCCCAGTCAGACCCTTTATACCCCCAGTCAGACCCTTTAGACCCCCAATCAGACCCTTTAGACCCCAATCAGATGCTTCAGACCCCCAATAAGACCCTTTAGACCCCCAATCAGACCCTTTAGACTCCAATCAGATCCTTCAGACCCTTCAGATTCCCAATCAGACCCTTTAGACCCACAATCAGACCCTTCAGATCTTTAATCAGACCCTTCAGACCCCCATATCAGACCTCAGATCAGACTATAATATAAATAAATGTACCTCTCCTGCTGTGCTGCTCCTCTTCCGGTTAGGCTGTCTCCTGGGCACTCATCTTTTCTCAGGTCCCGGTCTGCAGTCACCTGACCTCCTGCAGCGTCAGGTCAGAGTGCGCTATGTACGTCCTAATGCTGCAGACAGCCATGACACAGCAGCACCGGCCCCGGGAAGAGCAAGCAGGAGGAGGGGTAAGTACTGTACGGCGCTTACAGCGCTTCTCTCCCCCTCCTCCTGCAGACTAGTGAGAGCTTTTGTTATGGAAGCGCTCACTAGTATTCCATTTATAAGATGCAGTGCATCTTATAAAGGGAAATTTACAGCACCACTGGCAAGGGGGCCCGGTCGCAACTGCGGCCACTGCGACCCCTATAGTTACGCCAGTGCTGCTGCCTCAACAGTGACCTTCACAGCAGTTGCCCCTTATAGTGTCTCATGCCCCCTTAATAGTCACCTCCACAGCGGCCTGCCCCCTTAACAGTGACCTCCACATCAAATGCCCCTTTAACAGTGACCTCCACAGCAGTTGCCCCTTTTATAGTGGCCCCTGCCCCCTTAACAGTGACCTCCACTGCGCCCTGCCCCTTCAATGCTAGGGCTACACGATGGCATGTGTCGCGCAACAATTTTTATAATGATAGGCACTGTGACATGCGACATGCTTCGACTGCGACATGACAGTAGTAAAAAATCCATACAAGATGGATTTTTCTGTGACTGTCATGTCACAGTCGCAGCATGTTGCATGTCGCAGTGCGACACCCTAGACTATCATTATAAAAGTTGTTACACGACCTTGGTGCAACATCAATGTCGTGCGACACATGTAGCAGTGTAGTTCTGCCCTATGTGTCGTGGGTTTTATTGTGGCGCGACACATATTGTCGTGTAGCTCTAGCCTAAAGCTGACCTACAGCAGTGAAGAAAAATGGCTTATATATATATAAGAGACTAGCAGAAGGACCCGGCTTCGGATAGGTCTAATTCATCTATTTCATTTAATGTTTCTGTGTGTCATTAAAAGATATCGACAGTATCCCCCATAACGGGAACCTTTACAGTACCTTGCTCCCTTAACAGTGAACTCCACAACCCCTCACCCCTTAACACTGACCCCCACCCCCACAGTGCCCCGTCTTCTGAAAACTGGACCTCCACAGCAGCCCATCCCCTTAACTTTGACCTTCACAGCAGACCGCACCCTTAACAGTGAGTTTCACAGCACCCCACTCCCTTGATATTGACATCCTTAGGGGCCCGGCCCCTTAACAGTGACCTATACAGTACGCCGCACCTTAACACTAATCTCCATAGGGGACCGTCCCCTTATCTGTGACCTCCACTGTTCCCTGCCCCCTTAACAGAGACCTTCACAGCATATGTCCCTTTAACAGTGACTGCCACAGTACCCCACTCCCTTAACAGTGACCTCACAGTACCCTGCCCCCTTAACAGTGACCTCCACAGTGCCTCCCCTTTAACAGTGACTGCCAGAGCGGCCTTCCCCCTTAACAGTAACATCCACAGTGAACGCCCCTTTAACAGTGACCTCCATGGCCCCTGCCCCCTTAACGGTGACCTCCACACCACCCATTTAAGGCTAGGGCTACACGAGGACATGTGTCGCGCGACATTTTGTCGCACCAATGTCTCGCAACAATTTTTACAATGATAGGCTATGGTGTCGCACTGCGATATTGGGACATCGACACAATTCTAACACTTTTGGCTCTATACACCACCACAATGGATTTGAAATGAAACAAACAAGATGTGCTTTAACTGCAGACTGTCAGCTTTAATTTGAGGGTGACCGGTGACCGGTGTAGGAATTACAACAGTTTGCATATGTGCCTCCCACTTGTTAAGGGACCAAAAGTAATGGGACAGAATAATAATTATAAATCAAACTTTCACTTTTTAATACTTGGTTGGAAATTCTTTGCAGTCAATTATAGCCTGAACTCTGGAACACATAGACATCACCAGACGCTGGCTTTCATCCCTGGTGATGCTCTGCCAGGCCTCTACTGCAACTGTCTTCAGTTCCTGCTTGTTCTTGGGGCATTTTCCCTTCAGTTTTGTCTTCAGCAAGTGAAATGCATGCTCAATCGGATTCAGGTCAGGTGATTAACTTGGCCATTGCATAACATTCCACTTCTTTCCCTAAAAAAAACTCTTTGGTTGCTTTTGCAGTATGCTTTGGGTCATTGTCCATCTGCACTGTGAAGCGCCGTCCAATGAGTTCTGAAGCATTTGGCTGAATATGAGCAGATAATATTGCCCGAAACACTTCAGAATTCATCCTGCTGCTTTTGTCAGCAGTCACATCATTAATAAATACAAGAGAACCAGTTCCATTGACATCCATACATGCCCACGCCATGACACTACCACCACCATGCTTCACTGATGTGGTGGTATGCTTAGGATCATGAGCAGTTCCTTTCCTTCTCCATACTCTTCTCTTCCTATCACTCTGGTACAAGTTGATCTTGGTCTCATCTGTCCATAGGATGTTGTTCCAGAACTGTGAAGGCTTTTTTAGATGTCATTTGGCAAACTCTAATCTGGCCTTCCTGTTTTTGAGGCTTACCAATGGTTTACATCTTGTGGTGAGCCCTCTGTATTCACTCTGGTGAAGTCTTCTCTTGATTGTTGACTTTGACACACATACACCTACCTCCTGGAGAGTGTTCTTGATCTGCCAACTGTTGTGAAGGGTGTTTTCTTCACCAGGGAAATAATTCTTCGTTCATTCGCCAAAGTTGTTTTGCGTGGTCTTCCGGGTCTTTTGTTGTTGCTGAGCTCACCGGTGCGTTCCTTCTTTTTAAGAATGTTCCAAACAGTTGTTTTGGCCATGCCTAATGTTTGTGCTATCTCTCTGATGGGTTTGTTTTGTTTTTTTCAGCCTAATAATGGCTTGCTTAACCCCTTAAGGACCAGGCTCATGTTCACCTTCAGGACCAGGCCATTTTTTGCAAACCTGACCAGTGTCACTTTAAGTGCTCATAACTTTAAAACGCTTCGACTTACCCAGGCCGTTCTGAGATTGTTTTTTCGTCACATATTGTACTTCATGACACTGCTAAAATTGGGTCAAAAAAGTAAATTTTTTTGCATAAAAAAATACATTTTTTACCAAAAATTTTGAAAAATTAGCAAATTTCAAAGTTTCAGTTTCTCTACTTCTGTAATACATAGTAATACCCCCAAAAATTGTGATGACTTTACATTCCCCATATGTCTACTTCATGTTTGTAGCATTTTGGGAATGATATTTTATTTTTTGGGGATGTTACAAGGCTTAGAAGTTTAGAAGCAAATTTTGAAATTTTTGAGAAATCTTCAAAATCCCACTTTTTATGGACCAGTTCAGGTTTGAAGTCATATTGTGAGGCTTACATAATAGAAACCTCCCAAAAATGACCCCATTCTAGAAACTACACCCCTCAAGGTATTCAAAACTGGGTTTACAAACTTTGTTAACCCTTTAGGTGTTCCACAAGAGTTAATGGCAGATGGAGAAACAATTTAGAAATTTCTATTTTTTGGAAAATTTTCCAATATAATCAATTTTTTCCAGGAGTAAAACAAGGGTTAACTGCCAAACAACACTCAAAATGGGTTGCCCTGATTCTGTAGTTTGCAAAAACACCCCATATGTGGTCGTAAACTACTGTTTGGCCGAACGGTAGCACATAGAAGGAGGGGAACACCATATGGGTTTTGGAAGGCAGATTTTGCAGGACTGGTTTTGTTTATACCATGTCCCATTTGAAGCCCCTGTTGCACCCCTAGAATAGAAATTTAAAAAAAGTGACTCCATCTAAGAAAGTACACCCCTCAAGGTATTCAAAACTGGGTTTACAAACTTTGTTAACCCTTTAGGTGTTCCACAAGAGTTAATGGCAGATGGAGAAACAATTTTGAAATTTCTATTTTTTGGAAAATTTTCCAATATAATCAATTTTTTCCAGGAGTAAAACAAGGGTTAACTGCCAAACAACACTCAAAATGGGTTGCCCTGATTCTGTAGTTTGCAAAAACACCCCATATGTGGTCGTAAACTACTGTTTGGCCGAACGGTAGCACATAGAAGGAGGGGAACACCATATGGGTTTTGGAAGGCAGATTTTGCAGGACTGGTTTTGTTTATACCATGTCCCATTTGAAGCCCCCTGTTGCACCCCTAGAATAGAAATTTCAAAAAAGTGACTCCATCTAAGAAAGTACACCCCTCAAGGTATTCAAAACTGGGTTTACAAACTTTGTTAACCCTTTAGGTGTTCCACAAGAGTTAATGGCAGATGGAGAAACAATTTAGAAATTTCTATTTTTTGGAAAATTTTCCAATATAATCAGTTTTTTCCAGGAGTAAAACAAGGGTTAACTGCCAAACAACACTCAAAATGGGTTGCCCTGATTCTGTAGTTTGCAAAAACACCCCAAATGTGGTCGTAAACTACTGTTTGGCTAAACGGCAGGACATAGAAGAAGGGGAACGCCATACGGTTTTTGGAAGGCAGATTTTGCTGGACTGGTTTATTTACACCATGTACCCTTTCAAGCCCCCTGATGCCCCCCTAGAGTAGAAACTCCATAAAAGTGACCCCATCTAGGAAACTACGGGATAAGGTGGTTGTTGTTTTGGGACAATTTTTGGGGTAAATTAGATTTTTGGTTGCTCTATATTACTCTTTTTTGAGGCAATGTAACAAAAAAATTTAATTCTAAAATTGTTTCTACATTCGCTATTTAGTTTTGTGGAACACCTAAAGGGTTAACATAGTTTGTAAAGTAACTTTTGAATACCTTGAGGGGTGTAGTTTCTTAGATGGGGTCACTTTTTTGGAGTTTCTAGTCTAGGCTACATCAGGGGGGGCTTCTAATGGGACATGGTGTAAAAAAAAAAACTGTCCATCAAAATCTGCCTTCCAGAAACCGTATGGAGTTCCCTTCGTTCTATGCCCTGCCGTGCGGCTATATAGCCATTTACGACCACATATGGGGTGTTTCTGCAAACTACAGAATTGGGGCAATAAATGTTTAGTTTTGTTTGGCTGTTAACCCTTGCTTTATTACCGGCAAAATGGATTTAAATTTAAATTTTGCCCAAAAATAGGTGTTTTGGCACCGTTTTTATTTTATATTTTTAACACCATTCATCCGAGGCGTTTGGTAAAAAGTTATTTTTATAGCGACGACTTTTACGCACGCGACGATGCCCAATATGTATGGCTCTCAGACTTTGGAGACACTAAGCAGGCATCCTAAAACTGCGGCCCTCCAGATGTTGTAAAACTACAATTCCCACCATGCCCTGATGATGGCTGTAGGTTGTCTGGGCATGCTGGGAGTTATAGTTTTACAACATCTGGAGGGCCGCAGTTTGAGGATGCCTGCACTAAAACTAATATTTTTTGGGGAAAGAAAAATTGTTTTCGTGTCTCCAAAGTCTGAGAGCCATAGTGTTTTATGTTCTCTAGTGAACTGTTGGGGATTATAAAAATTTAGTACTCCATGGAAGTGTGATACTCCCTGAAGCAATCGATAATGCAGAGGCCCGGATGGTCGGGGCACGTGTCACATTGAGTTGTGGTGTCCTTCCGTATCCCCCTCTTGTGACACACTCTGCACTTTTTTTGGGTTCGTCCCTTCTTTCCAGTATGGGGGACCACACCTGGAAAGTGTTGGCCAGGGACGATCCGGGCGCCTCCAGTTCCCGAGGTACTCCGGACTGCTCTTTCCCGGTCCGAAAAGATCAGGTCCTTGAGGACTGCCTCATAGAATTGGAGGAATGTCCCTGTGCTGCCAGCGCTTCGGGATAGTACAAAAGAGTTGTACATGGCAACCTGCACCAAGTAGACCGCAACTTTTTTGTACCATGCCCGGGTTTTGCGCATGGCGTTATATGGCGTGAGAACTTGATCAGAGAGATCAACTCCTCCCATATACCGATTGTAGTCGACGATACAATCGTCTTGAGGACCGTTGCCGCGGTACCTCGCACAGGGACTGGGGTGGTGCTGTTACCGTGGATTGTGGACAGCATAAGGACATCCCTCTTGTCCTTATACCTGACCAGCAACAGGTTTCCACTGGTAAGTGCACGGGTCTCACCCCTGGGGATAGGTACCTGGAGGGGGTAGGCAGGGAGGCCGCGTTGATTTTTCCGCACGGTCCCACAAGCGAACGTGGATCTGGCGGCAAGGGACCTGAACAAGGGAATGCTGGTATAAAAGTTATCCACGTACAAGTGGTAACCCTTATCCAGCAGTGGGTACATAAGGTCCCACACGAGTTTCCCGCTAACACCCAGAGTGGGGGGACATTCTGGGGGTTGAATACGGGAATCTCGCCCCTCGTACACACGAAATTTGTAAGTGTACCCTGAGGTACTCTCACAAATTTTGTATAGCTTCACGCCATACCTCGCCCGCTTTGTGGGAATGTATTGGCGGAAACTGAGTCTCCCCTTGAACGCAACGAGAGACTCATCAACCGCGACCTCCCTTCCAGGTACGTAGGCCTGCTGAAATGTGGCCCCAAAGTGATCGATGACCGGCCGTATCTTATACAGCCGGTCATAGGCAGGATCACCTCGGGGTGGACATGCTGCATTATCGGAATAATGCAGACATTTCCGGATGGCCTCAAACCGGTGACGTATCATGACCATACTGTACAGTGGGGTCTGGTACAGGACGTCCCCACTCCAGTATTGCCTGACACTGGGTTTTTGGACTAGACCCATATGCAGCACGAGGCCCCAAAATGTCCTCATCTCGGCTGCACTGACCGGCGTCCAGCCACCGGGTCTAGCCAAAACTGAGCCTGGGTTTTGAGCGACGAACTGTTGGGCGTACAGATTCGTCTGCTCCACCATCAAATTCACCAGTGGGTTACTGAAAAAAAAACTAAAAAAGTCTATTTCAGTAAACCCCACTGTGGGAATCTGGATTCCAGGATTGCCAGCGAAATCCGGAATCTCAGGCTCAAAGTCCACTGGGGGACACCAGCTAAGTTCATCGGCAGGGGGCTCCGGTGAACTTATTTGGTGGGCCGGGAAACCAGTACGAACCCCAGGGCGGCTCGTACTAGGGTGGGCCACAGGATCCCTAGCATGGGGGGATGCGGGGGGGGCAAGTGGCAGGGGGGTCTGGTGTCTGAAAGTTGAAACAAAAAAGTTTGGAATAAATGTGCTTTTTTTTTTTTTTTTTTTTCTAACTTTTCCCTTCTATCCCTGCCTAAAGGTGCCTCTCCCTCACTGACCCTAACCTACCTGGGTGGCGATGGGTGCAGGAGGGTGATGGATGCCGATTTAGGGGGACACAGGAGCTGGTGCTGGACGATGCTGCACGGTCAGGGTGCTGGACAGGAAGAGGAGGGGAGAGAGGAGCGCAGGAAGTTTGAATCTCGCGCCTCTCTCCCCTGCACCAATCAGCACCCTGGACAGCGGCGTTCAGCACCAGGGCCAGCACCGCCTCCTCAAATCCTCGGACTGCGATTGGTGGTGTAAAATTACGCCACCGATCGC
Source organism: Bufo gargarizans (assembly GCF_014858855.1). NCBI lineage: Eukaryota > Metazoa > Chordata > Amphibia > Anura > Bufonidae > Bufo > Bufo gargarizans. Next base: position 547,035,833 of record NC_058081.1, read on the forward strand.
AGTCTTTTTCCGGTTCATCGGGTCACAGGACACCCGAATGGACCGGAAACGCAGAAAACCGCAGGTCTGAATTGACCTGCGGTTTTCTGCGATCGCCGATACGGGGGGGTCCAATGACCCCCCCCTGCGTTGTTACGGGATGCCGGCTGAATGATTTCAGCCGAAATCCCGTTTCGATTAACCCCCTGCGGCGCCGGAATTCAGATTTTAAGTCAGGACGTACCGGTACGTCCTCGGTCCTTAAGGACTCGGGAAATAGGGCGTACCGGTACGTCCTCGGTCCTTAAGGGGTTAACTGATAGTGACAGCTCTTTGGCTCTTATCTTAAGAGTTGACAGCAACAGATTCCAAATGCAAATAGCACACTTAAAATGAACTCTGGACCTTTCATCTGCTCATTATAATTGGGATAATGAGGGAATATCACACACCTGGCCATGGAAAAGCTGACAAGCCAATTGTCCCATTACTTTTGGTTCCTTAACAAGTGGGAGGCACATATGCAAACTGTTGCAATTCCTACATCGTTCATCTGATTTGGATGTAAATACCCTCAAATTAAAGCTGACAGTCTGCAGTTAAAGCACATCTTGTGTGTTTCATTTTAAATCCATTGTGGTGGTGTACAGAGCCAACATTTTTACAATTGTGTTGATGTCCCAATATTTATGGACCTGACTGCATATATCCGTATATACACATACACACTCCTCAACATTGAAATTGCAACACCAAGAAGGAAAAATTGTAAAATTATGGAAATCAATAGACATGCTAATGATATGCAAATGATAAAAAAATGGAAATAAAATATTCAAAACATCTTGATTCATGCAGTATTGAATATAAGTGTCATGTGCAAAAATACATATGCTTGCACGCCATGGCATGCTATCAGCGAGGTTATTAATGTCTGTTTGAAGAATGTTCTGTCATATTGAATACACCCGGCGATGCAAATCAAGATCCGCTACTGGGAGCTACCTTTGCAATTGCCGATCACTGATGTCCCAGAGAATGACTGCTGCAACGTTGCCTTGTGAAGGCCCCTTCACGGTGTTGTCCACACTGTCTCCAATCCAATTTTTGTGTCCTAGACAGAAGAACAAACTGAAAAAAATGGCATGGAGTTAAACAGACAGTAAGTGCTCAAACCCATATGCAGTTGTGCATGTATATACAGCGGAGCAAATCCTGCACTTGTGGCCCGTTGCTAATGGCGATCCCCAGCAAAAATGCATACAGTGGAGGATGCCCGCAGCGGACCACAAGTACCTCAATAAACATCCTACACAAGATAGCAATTATGTGGATGTAATAACCAATATAACAATATAATAATAATTGCAATAATGGCCCCTGGTATTTCCCATACGGCACAGGTAGGTGAGTGTACGGCCCCGAGCTACTTGAAAAACCTTGGCGCGGTGCTCGGGCTCAGACATGTCCTCCATAGTAGGATATGTTTGCTAATCTCAAAATTTTAACATCAGTTTGAGGGTTTAGTAAGACCGCAGAGTGCACCTGTCTTTGCAATTATTTTCCTAGACAAAAGCTAAATTCATTACTGATGAGCAGGGCAGTTTCGTTTCTAGGGAATTTTGCCAACAGGGCAAACAATGCAAAAGTGCCCCCCTTCCCCCCCTATTCACGTTTAAACCCTTAGGGACCGGGCTCATTTTCACCTTAATGACCAGGCCATTTTTTGCAAAACTGACTAGTGTCACTTTATGTGTGAATAACTTTAAAACGCCTTTACTTATCCAGGCCATTCTGAGATAGTTTTTTTGTCACATATTGTATTTCATGACACTGCCCAAAAAAAATAATTATCAAGTCCATGTGCAGCACGAGGCCCCAAAACGTCCTCATCTCGGCTGCACTGACCGGAGTCGAGCCACCGACCCTAGCCAGAAAGGAGCCCAGGTGTTGAGCAATCAACTGTTGAGCAAACACGTTCGTTTGCTCCACCATCAGATTCACAAAGTGGTCACTGAAAAAAAGACTACAATAGTCATATTCAGTGAAGCCCACTGTGGGAATCTGGATTCCTGCTTGGCCAACAAAATCAAGAATTGCAGACTCAAAATGCTCTGGGTACACCAGACAAGTTCACCAGTAGGAGGCTCCGGTAGACTTAACTGGTAGGCTGGAAAAATAGTACGAGCCATCATCATCGCTAGATAATGAGGAGGACGCAGATGACAAAAGGAAAGTGGGGTCATCCTCATCCTCACTGGGGCTTTCGGAGTCGGAGGCAAGCTGGGCGTATGCCTCCTCGGCCGAGAACGTCCAGGGGTACATAGGGGAGTGTGTGTGCGTGGAAATCTTTATTTAGTGTGCATGTGTGGGGTCACAGATGTTTATCGGATTTATCCCTAAAACTAACAGAAAAAAAAGGCCAAAAAATGTGAAAAACCCCCCAAAATATTCAAACTCGCTGATCAGCCGTCCGAAGCTGATCAGCGTTGGGGTGTGCGATGCATTAACAGTGGCCAGACCCTAAGAGTGCCGGTCACAGTCAGCGTATACAGAAAACTGCTTGAGCCCAAAAAAAATTGTGCGGGGGGGGGGGGGGGGGGGGGAGGGGGGACAGGGGGGCAAGCTGCAGCGCCCCTGGGGGTCTAGGGTCGCACAGCTGTGCTGTGGACCCCAGACACCCGATTAGGGTGATGGAACAGTTCAAACTTTTTTTTTTTCCCACTAAACTTTCCCTGAATATCCCTGCCTAACCTATCCTCTCCCTAACCTTTCCCTAAATACCTTTTAGTGCCAGATGGCACTGTGGAGGGTCAGAAGGGGGGTGCTGGGCACAGACGTGGGTGCTGGGTCTGGAGATCCGATGCAGCCTTCTCTCTCCTTGCTCCCGGTCACAGAAAGGAGGAGGAGAGGAGAGCTGCAATAATTTGAACCTCCCGCCCCCCCTGCAGCCAATCAGAAGCGATCCTGATTATCACACCACTGATCACCATCCTGTTCCGGGTACGTCATGTGTCCTTAAGTACCGGGACATCATAAAGTACCGGTACGTCATGTGTCCCCAAGAGGTTAAAGTCTAAACAGATCTCAGTTTGTTCTATTTCCTTTTCTTTTCAGTTTGTTTCCAGAAGCTCATGCGCACACATCTTCAGCCAGGGGTGCGCAGCTCCCTCTGCCACATACAAAGACACCAGTATTAATAAATGGCACAGGGTAGAGGGGGGCCATTACCAATTTTGCATTAAGGACCAGTAAATTCAGTTTATATCTTTGACTTTGGCTTGTTGTTTCTGCAGTCCACCCTGACCCTCTATAGCAAATAACTTCCCTATATAGTTGCCACTTTTAACACTGCCACCCTGTAGTGTCCACCAATACTATGCCCAGTGCTGCCCCATTTGCTTACATTAATTTACTTTAAAACTGCTGAGAACATTATAAAATAATAAAAGTAACTTCCACCTCACTCCTTAGTACATTAAATGCAGCCATCAGACTAGAAAATATATATATATATGCTGTATATTCCCCTCCCTGCTTCTCCTCTAGATGCCATAGCTCTTGGTTTAGCGCTGTGTCCTGGCGCCAGTGCAGCACTATGTCCTGACATCACACAGCGCCAGGTCATAGTGTGCTCCTATGTGCGATACGTCCTGGAGCTGTGCGCTGCCAAGACATAGTGCAGCACTAGTGCCGCCACAGTATCTCCCCTCATACACTGAGCACCCCCATCCTCCACAGCATCTCCCCTCATACACAATATCTCCCCTTATACACCGAGCACCCCATCCTCCACACAGTATCTCCCCTCATACACTTAGCACTTCCATCCTCCACAGTATCTCCTCTCATACACTGAGCACCCCATCCTCCACAGTATCTCCCCTCATACATTGAACACTCCCATCCTCCTCAGCATCTTATGTACTAAGCATCTCCCCCTCAGCCTTTCTCTCATACACTGAGCACTTTCATCCTCCACAGTATCTCCCTTCATGTACTGAGCCCCCCTCATACATTGAGCATCCCTCATACACAGGCTCCAGCACATTTACATTATAGTTTGTACTCATTGTGAAGAAAGTTCCTCACAGGTCAGCTCCCTGACTCCTCCCCAGATAAGCTCCTCCTCTTGCCGCTCCACACAGCCCTCAGTGCCTTGTCCTCTTCTCACACTGGCCCTGCCTCCTTGCCTGACACGCTCCCACAGGCCCTTCCTCCTCCCTCACACACACTGCACAGGCTGCGCTATACCCGAAAATACTGCATCCATAGAGAAGAGGGTCAGCGATGAGTACAGCTAGTGCTGGGAGCGCTATACTCACTGTTCCTTCAGCGTCCTTTACTAATGAGCGCTTCCACAATGGAAGCGCTCATTAGTTGCGTCTTGGCCCTGCTGCTGATCAGCTGTAAACACCAGTGACCAGCGCCCACTTTTGCTTGTTGATGTGATGTGCCCCGTGCAGTGGCACCCCTCCCCCGACTCTAGAAACGGCCCTGCTAATGAGAATAGACCTCCATTGCAGCTTCAACTGCCATCTTGCTGTGCACCATGATGGCTTTAGAGACCAGTTGCATGAGGTCAATGGAATACCTGTAACTGGACACGTGGCTCCTGGCCCATTGTTGTGCAAATACCTTCAGATTTTTTTGTGCCTGTTTGCAGCCCTTGGCTTGGAATGTGGCATCTAATTTTACTTGCAGTACAGAATAGACCACTACATGCCATTCTTCCAACCAGAAGATCCATGCAGAGGTTTGCCTCTGTTCACCTCTTGCTGTCACTCCAGTTCCTTGTTGTTCTCCCAACCACCTGGACATGCAATGCTGAACTGTGCTGACATCTTGGCCTAGGTGCATAGTGATCTGCTGAAGTGGTAAATTAAGGTCTCTCAGTTCAAGGATTCTGTCTCCTTCAGTTTGCAACAAGTGGTGATAAACACATTTGATGAGAATATGAATATAAAAATAAATACATTTCTTAAATTTATATACACTGTATACGCAATGAGCCACTATGAAGTCAGTATATGTGCACAGGAATGCCATATGCCATTACCGTATTAATACAGCAGTAGCATCATAGAGTGTTATTAGGTTGATAGGAGGAAGATATGCTCAAAGTATCACTGTAATTTGAGAAAACCTTTGGTATGTGGAAGTGACATATGAAATGTTTTGATCAGTGGGGGTCAGAGCACTGAAACCTCCACTGATCACTAGAACAAGGAGATGCTACCATATCACAATCTCTCTCCTCACTGCAGGAGATGGAAGCAAGATGGACTCAACAGAAATTCTATCGGTTTCGATATGTAGCAACTCTCTCTCCCCTTTCTAGCATTTGGCAAAGTTCTTAGCATTCAGACCCCACTGATCAAAATTTGTGATATGTTGCTATGAAATAGCACAAGTTTTCCCAAAGTACAGTGCCATCACTGCCTTCCAAGATCCATTTTATTGTATTTTTTTCCATCAACATAGCTGTATGAGGACTTGTTTTTTGTGGAACAAGTTTGATCTTATAATGACAATATTTAAAGACTTTACTTTACATAAATCAATAGTACAAGCGACTAGAGAAAACTTTGTAATATGTTTTATCAGTGAGAAATGTCTAGTTCTTATATTATTAGTTGTTTACCTCTCCCCTTGCTAATTGCTTTTCGCTTTAAATAATGCTTTAAATTCTGTCTTGAGACAGAGCAGCTCAATAGGAGCATCATAATACACATGTTAATACAAATCTATGGAGGGGGGAGGAGTGAGCAGCAGCATAAGTGAGACAAGCCTCAAAGAGAGACACTAAGGAGACTGCACAGCTACATAGGAGATTTATATTTCAGCCCAAGTGCTAAATTCAAAACCAATATAGGTCAGTACTGTACCTCTCTGAAATGTCCTTCATGATCCTGGGACATAAGATTAGGAAGTAGCATCTCCTTTACTTTTTGTGTACAGTGAATGGGAGCTAATCTCCACCCTGTCTGAGAGATATGCAAACTAAATGTTGAGCATGTACAGAGGAAAACTGATAAAAAAATGTCAGATACAAGTTATAGTAGCCAGAAATAGTGTTATTCCTTACGTACACACACTGTACTATAGATTAATGCAGAGTTTGTTAAAAGGTTAGGTATGCTATAATGTTCCAGATAATTTACAGATAAGTAGTAAAAAAATAGTTGTGGCACCCAGTGTGCTGTAAAAATAATATTTTAACTGTATTCTGCAGGTCAGTGCGATTATGGTGATTCCAAATTTATATTGCTATATTTGTCATATTTTTGCCTTTAAAAATTACGTTTTCCTTTTTATTTGTTTTGTGTTGTCATATTCTGACAACCATAACTTTTATATTTTTTTTGCTTTCCCATTAATGGAGGTCTTGTTTTGGCTTGTGGGAGAATTCTTTTTTTTTGCGGGTGAGTTGTAGTTTTTATTGGTACCTTTCTGAGGTACAGCCAAATTTTTTATCACTTTCTGTCTACCATTTTATGGGAGGAAGTGTGACCAAAACTATAGCAATACTGTAAATGCGATTTCTTTAAATTGGATCCACTGCGCAGGATAAACAACATCATATTTAAATAGTAATTTTTGCAGAAGGTGATGACAGTTGCGCATTTTTTTATTTGATAAACCGCTCAAGAACCTGCGATCACTTCTAGAGGGGTGGTTGGGGGGCAAACAAGAGACAGAGCATTTCTATATTTCATAAGGTCTTTTGTTCTGTGTGCATGGAGGTCCTGTCCATAAAATGGCTGCTGATAGAGGGTCATGTGACCAGGGGCATCACTCATTCTCCTCCATTCAAATGTACGGCACCTGCACTGCTGGGAGTTTAGTACAAGTGTAGTGTGTTGGGCTCCTTTCACACTTGCGGCAGAGTGATCCGGCAAGCAGCTCCGTCGCCGGAACTGCCTGCCGGATCCGGCAAAACGTATGCCAACGGGTGGCATTTGTAAGACTGATCAGGATCCTGATCAGTCTTAAAAATGCCTGATCAGTCAGAAAAATGCATTGAAATGCCAGATCCGTCTTTCCGGTGTCATCTGGAAAAATGGATCCGATATTTATTTTTTCACCTTTTTTTTCGGTCTGCTTGGAAGAACGGATCCGGCACTAATACATTTCTATGGAAAAAATGCCGAATCCGGTATTCAGGCAAGTCTTCCGTTTTTTGGGCCAGAGATAAAACGGTAGCATGCTGCGGTTTTATCTTTTGCCTGATCAGTCAAAAAGACTGAACTGAAGACATCCTGATGCAAACTAAACGGATTACTCTCCATTCAGAATGCATGGGGATAAAACTGATCAGTTATTTTCCGGTGTAGAGCCCCTAGGACGGAACTCTATGCCGGAAAAGAAAGACGCAAGTGTGAAAGTACCCTTAGGACCCATTCACACAACTGTCGCATTTTTGTGGATTGGATGCGGACCCATTCATTTCAGCGGGACCGCAAAAAATGCCGGCAGCACACCATGTGCTACCCACATCCGTATGTCTGTTCCAAAGTTCTACAAAAAAGATAGAGTATGTCCTATTCTTGTCCATTTTGCAGACAAGAATAGGCATTGTTGCAATGTGTTTGCAAAAAAACAACAGAAGTAAAGCGGAGATCACACATATGTCATCCGTACTTTTTGTGGATCAGCATTTTGCGGACCACAGAATACATACAGTCGTGTGAATGCACCCTTAGAATGGAGAAGGCTGAGTGATGTGTCTGGTCTCATCACCCTTCATCAGTGGCCATCTTAAGGACAGCACCTCCATGCACACAGTACAGAAAATGTGCCCCACAAGGGAATATGGCTGATGAAATATAGAAAATAGCACAGAATATCAACAAAGACTATATTGGTAAGTGCCATATATTCATCCTACATTTGAATTGGTCAACAGTAGCCAGAAAGTGGGCGATCCCTTTAACAGCAGTAGCTAGACAACAGCAGGGACACAACCATACAGAAGAAACTCTTGACTGTTAGTATTTTCCAGGCACAATAGGTGTCAATTGTATTTTGCAATAGTTCAGGGACAAAAAATAACAAATGTTTTTATGGATTGAATGTCAAGCCAAGGCACGTTTTAGGGACAGCTGGAGCTATAACAAACCTCACATGCACACAGAAGACATTATTCCCAAAATCTATTATAATCACGTAAGATTTTTCATTTTAAATGGCATATAGACAGATTGATAGCAGGATTTGTGCCAGAAGTCTGTTCTGTAACAAGAGACAAAACACATGGTGACTCTGCTTTACCAGTTAGGTAGAATAACATGGAACACAATATTTAAAGGGAATGTCACCAACACATGACCTATTGTTTAACCCACATTTTATGCTAAACATTTTTGTATAATGTCACTATCTGAATAAAAAAATAAAAATAAAGTAAAATTGTGCAGTTTTTGCACTGGCCACTAGACCCAATAATATGTTGAGACTTCCTGTTCTGTACACGTAACTTTTCAGCAGCATCTCATTTTCATCTCAGTCAGGATTACAATGACAGTTATCACCTTTGTATAGATAACACAGGATCCACCATTCACAATAAGTGATCTCCCATAGATGTCAATTTAAGTTCCCCCATTCATGGTTTCTATGGCCCATGTGGCAGCTCTCAAACAACAGGCAGTCTTCACAAATTTTAGGTGCAGCAGTTGCAGGGATAGCTGAGCCTCTAGGAGTGACGGCAACACCCCCGTTTGCTCCTAGAGGCTCATTTGCATATATTAAAACTTTAATTTTCTTAAACAATCTGAGCACTTATGAACATTAGTGTTGATCGCAAATATTCTAATCGCAAATTTTTATCACGAATATTGGCACTTTGAGAATTCGCGAATATCTAGAATATAGTGCGTTATCTTCAGAATCGCGAATATTCAATATTTTTTTTAATCAGTAACCATGATCCCTCACTGCTTCTTGCTTGTGGGCCAATGAGAAGTCTACAGTATCTTTGACTTTAGGATTTATGTGTATCGCAATTTTTTTCCTATTGCCGATTTTAGCAATCAAGAAAATAATGACGGGAGATCTCGAATTCGCGAATATATGATGAATATTGCCCCTGCCACTCATTACTGATGAACATGGGACCAACGCAGATGTCTTCAAATGACAAGTGCACATAACAGGTCAGCCAGTTTCATACTTGCAATCTGCTGACACATGTCCTTTAAGGCTACATTCACACGTCAGTATTTTTCTATAATCCGAATTTCGGTCCATTTTTTGCGGATCCGTTGTTCCTGAAAATGTTTCCGTATGTCATCCGTATGTCATCCGTTTTTTGCGGATCTGCAAAAAACGGAAACATGTATACATTTCAATAATCAAATAAAGTTGTTTGGATTTCTTTGAAAAAAAAATAAAAAAAATTTGCTATGTGTTTCCAGGAACGGATTCCGCAAAAAACGGAAGACATACGGAATGACATCCGAATGTCTTCCGTTTTTTGCGGAACCATTGACTTTGCATTGTACCAGGATCCGATTTTTCAGGAACATAATAGGACATGTTTTATATTTAAACGGACATGCGGAACGGAACAACGGAAACGGACAGCACACATTGTGCTGTCCGATTTTTTCCAGGACCCATTGAAAATGAATGGGTCCTGATCTGGTCCTGATCTGTTCCGCAAAAAACGGAACAGATCAGGAAAGAAAAAACGGACGTATGAATGGACCCTAAGTCTATTTTTCCAGAAACTCAGAATTCATGGCAATACAGTCACAAAACACTTGTCTTTATTAGTTCAAAATTTGGGCCAATATATATTATGTTCATAAAATCCTAGAATCTTGACAGTTTAACCCCATGATGCAGAAGGATGCGTAGTACCATGGATAGGTGGCACTACCATTTTGTCACCTGACTACGATGTCTAGCGATGTAGTCCATCAGAATATTTATTTCCTGGTCGTGTCAATCAGTGACTCTATTTTGTTATACAACTGTTTATTTATTCTGTTATATGCAACATGCCTGGTATCAAAGTGGCATGTTCTGGCAGAACCCTAGATAACCTGGATTAACCATTCCATTCTTTTCCCCCCGCTTCCCACCAAGGGAGGGGTTTTCGGGAAGCTGTAGTTAGTTGAAGTTGGAGCTGGACCGAGCAACACTCCCCCCTCCTGTAGCAGGAGCCCATGGAAGTAGCTCCTAGAGCAACCAACAACTTTTGTCCCCAGAAATGGTAAGAGTCTTTACTTTACGTGAGGAATAACAGCCTAAGGACAAACCACACTTTTGGGACACAAAACAGACTGAAGCCAGATAGGAACTAAGAGAAGCATTTGGGCCAACTGTCGCTACCTTGGACCTTGCTGGTACCAAGTGGAGTGACATCATGGTGTGGGAGTTCAGACACAAATAGGTACATGTTTTATAAGTACAGAAAGCCTAGAACAGTTAAGACCAGATTTTATATAATTAAAATGATCTATCGATCTATCTATCTATCGATCTATCTACTATCTTTCCATACCTTATACTTCTAAATACATTGTCATCCTATACATTATGTTATTATCCCACTGCTAAGGCCATAGTAACCCTCAAGCTACTATATTTGCCACTTCCATTTTATTTGTCTTTGAATGAAAGGGGCTTTCTGGTTTGCAATGTACAATGTAATTGAGCTAGGGTTTTTCATACATTACATTACACTCCGGTTTTGTATACTGCACATTTTGTAACACCTGCCAGCATATTTATTAGTTCCTATCAGGCACATAAGCCAGTTTCTTTATTAAAATCTTGAATCTCCGAGTTCCCCAGCTGTCTCTGCATACAAATGTGTTGTCATGTCCAATCTTAGTTTAGGCTGAATATTTATAATGACTCTGATGCTTGTAATTAGAATATTTGAATGGTATATATTTTATAGATAAAGTTTTCCAGAACTATTTAAAATTCAAATGTGCCCTTGAAATGTTATGCTGCTCACATATTTCTTACTGGTGACTGATTTTATGATTTGTGTTGATATTTATGATGTTTTAATCATGTTGTTTACTTTGTGCTTTTGCTATGCTTAGATCAAAGAATGCTTTACATAGCTGCACTGTGAGCAGATCTTTGTGTGAGTTAAAGGATAATGATGCCTATGGGTGTCATCATAAGGGCAGATGTGGTCTTACAGAAATGTATGTCCTGAGACTGTCTGATAATTTGTTTATGAGTATTTTTTTTAATTACACAGCTCTGTCTTTTGTATAGTGGACAGGGCTATTTACTGCAGTGATGCTCCCAGTCACTTCAGTGGGAGCAGTACTGCAATTACCTACTGTACTCCATCCACTACACAATGGATGAAGCGGTGTCGTTTTGGCATCAGAGGTTCATGGTAATAGCTAATTGATGAGGGTACGGGGTGTCAGATCTGATATTGATGTCCAAACCTGGACAACCACTTTAAGCAATACACTTCTGTTAGGTCTTCAGTCTGTGCTCACAACCCTCCTCCTGTCCCTTGAGGGCATAGATGCCGCAACACTCACCATGCCATCCACTATCCTGGTTGCCATTGTCCTCTCCCTGCCACTGCCTCTATGCTCCTGCTTGATGCTCCCTTAGGGCTTGTGCATGCTCCCCTCTGGCCTCTTAAAGGGCCAGTATGTGTGCTTTCAAATCCTTTCCCAGCCAACGGCTGAAGCCACTGGATATTTAAGGCACCCTCTTCAGGCAGAGGGTGCCTGAGCTTTAGGTTACCTGGTGACCAGCAAAGGTGTTCGATAGTCTAGTACTATTGTGATTTACCTGAATTTATCCTGTGTTATTTCCTGCCTGTGTACCTGCCGTAATATAAGTTCTATTTCCATCCTGCCTGTGTGCTCTTTTCAAGTCACACTTTCAAGTCTAAGTCCAATGTATATTGGACTGCACCGATTAAAAAAAATATGGCAGTAAAGACCCTTCTTAGGCTACTTTCACACTTGCGTTCGGGGCTCCGCTTGTGAGTTCCGTTTAAAGGCTCTCACAAGTGGCCCCGATGGGATCCGTCCAGCCCTAATGCATTCTGAGTGGATGCGGATCCGCTCAGAATGCATCAGTCTGGCAGCGTTTGGGCTCCGCTCAGCAGGCGGACACCTGAACGCTGCTTGCAGCGTTCGGGTGTCCGCCTGGCCGTGCGGAGGCAAACGGATCCGTCCAGACTTACAATGGAAGTCAATGGGGACGGATCCGTTTGAAGTTGACACAGTATGGCTAAATTTTCAAACGGATCCGTCCCCCATTGACTTTCAATGTAAAGTCAAAACGGATACATTTGCATTACCATGGTAATGCAAACGGATCCGTTATGAACGGATCTAAGCGTTTGCATTATAGGTGCGAATCCGTCTGTGCAGATACCAGACGGATCCGCTCCGAACGCAAGTGTGAAAGTGGCCTAATGCCTAATTAATGATTTTATTGTAAATAACTGTGCAGATATTTACCAACCAGAAGTGCAGAAAAATATAACAATGTGTAGAAAGATTAGTTGTGATAATTGTGGGATTTTACTAGTTATACGACGTAAAGTCATGATTTTAGTAAGACACGGAGGCGAGTATTGCTATTCTCTTTCTTTACTTAAAATATAGCAGCAAACACAGGAAGAGAAAAAAGTGCCCCTGTAACCCAGGCAACCAGCCACTCCCCCGGACTAGCCGGTATAAGAGTCAGCTCCACCACACAGCCCTCCTCTTTCTTTGTAACTCATCATAGCGAACAGGAAGAACCAACAACTAGGAACTGCGGAACTCCAATCATCTTGGCAGACACTGGACTGCATCAACCGGAACTCGAACAGTCCTGGTATGGCTTGTCAACGAAGAACCAATCGCCAGACAGCGAAACCGAAGGAACACCTGGAACTGCGAATCCTGGAGGTACTTCTGGAACTGCAACTTCTGGAGGTATCAACCTAAAGGCAAAAATACAAGACGCGGTGACTCGACACCATCCCACTATGGAAGGAATCTCTGAGGCATGCAACCGGCAAAACAGAAAAAATCAGCACCATCCTACTACGGAAGGAACCTGTCAGGCATGCAATCGGCAATACAGATAAAATCAGCAATAACCATACATATCATGCAGAGAAGTACTTACCATACCCAAGACCCAACCAGGGTGGGAGCAGAAAATACAGGGAGGGCAATACTCGCCTCCGTGTCTTACTAAAATCATGACTTTACGTCGTATAACTAGTAAAATCCCACAATTTTAGAACAGACACGGAGGCTTCGTATTGCAAGTTCAAAGCTGCATGACCACCGCAGAAAACGCATGAGGAGACGGGCGGAAATAGAACTCCCGGAAGGTAGATTCTCGCGACCAATCGGCCACCCTAAGGATATCCTGCAACCTAGCCCCAGAAGCCAACATAGCAGTGGCCGAAGCGCTGCGCGTGGAATGAGCCGTAAAGGTGGAAGTGTCCACCCCAGCCAGCGAAAGAACCCACTTGACCCAACGAGCCAAAGTGGTGGTAGAAACAGGGGCAAAGGGAGCGCGACAGACCAGAAAAAGATTCGGACAGGTAGGGGAATGGTGAGCCTGAGTTCTAACCTCATACTCACGAAGGCAAGCGACCGGACACAAGGCAGGCCTAGCCGCAAAAGCCGGGTAAGAGATCGTGCGAGAGGAAGATTTCGTGCGCCTAGAAACTAAAAAGGACACCCCCTCGGGCGTAAACGACCTAGCCGAAAGGTCCAGGGCCTGGACGTCGGAAACCCGCCTGCAAGACACTAAACACAGCAGGGAGACCAGCTTGGCCGCAAGGTGGCGCAAGGAAAGATCTGAGTTAGAAGGCCAGGACGAAAAAAGCAACAGAACCAATGACACGTCCCAGGTAGAAGAATACTTAGGCTTAGGGGGACGAGACAGCCGTGCACCCTTCAGAAGACGGCACACCAGAGGATGTTGTCCGACCGGACGACCCTCGAAACCCTGGTGGGAAGAAGAAATTGCAGACCGATACACATTGATGGTCCGGTAGGCCCGGCCCTCCTCAAACAAGGCCGTCAGGAAACTAAGGACGGCTGAAACAGGTGCTGATACGGGATCCAAGTCCCTTCCCATGCACCAACCAGCCCAAGCCTTCCAGGCGGAACGATATGCGCGTCTAGTGCCGGGGGCCCAAGCGTTGGCCAGTAGGCGCCTAGTCGAGACCGGAAGTCCCTGGAGTTCCCCGGAGATCCAGAAATCCTCCAGGCCAGGAGAGACAGGGATCCCCCCGTCAGAAGCGGGTGAAATTGACCGAGGGGGCCCAAAATCAGGTCCGGAAGGGCCGGCAACAACCTGGGGATATCTACCGTCAACTCGAGGAGCTGAGGGAACCACGCCTGAGACCTCCAAAACGGGGTCACCAACACCAACTCGGCCAACTGGTGCCTGACCTGAAGGAGAACCCTGGGAATGAGAGCAAAGGGAGGAAAAGCATAGAGGAGCTCGCTGGACCAGTCCTGGAGGAACGCATCCACGGCTTCCGCCGCGGGATCCGGCCTCCAGCTGAAGAACCGCGGGAGCTGGGCATTGAGCCGAGATGCAAAAAGGTCGACAGACGGAGAGCCCCACAGAGAGCAGATACCGCAGAAGACTTCCACGTTGAGCTTCCAATCGCTGGAGTCTGCCCAATGGCGAGAGCTCCAATCCGCCTCGGTGTTGTGGAGGCCCGGAAGGTAGTCTGCACGGACAACCAGATTCTTGGAGAAACAATAGTTCCAAAAGTCCTTCGCCAATTGCGCTAGCAAGGCGGAGCGAGTGCAGCCCAAGTGATTGACATACCTCACAGCGGACACGTTGTCCATCCGGAGGCGAATGCAAACATTCACCTTGTCGCACGTAAAACTCCGGATCGCAAAGGACCCGGCAAGCAACTCCAGGGCATTGATATGGAGGTTGGACTCCTCCTGAGACCAAAGGCCCCCCGTGGACACCCCGTCGCAGTGGGCACCCCATCCGAGAAGGCTGGCATCGGAGTCCACAGTGAACCCCGGGCGAGAGCCAAAAATGGCCCTGCCGTTTCACGCCGACAGGTTGTGGATCCACCAGGACAGCTCGTCTCGTGTCTCGACATCCAACGAGACGACATCCGCATAAGAGGCACCCCCCCGAAGGTGGGCGATCTTCAAGCGTTGAAGAGCCCGATAGTGGAGGGGTGCAGGAAAGACCGCCTGGATGGATGCCGAAAGGAGGCCGATTATGCGGGCCAAATGGCGCAGGGAAACCTGGGGGCGCCGCAAAGTTCGTCGCAACTCCTTGCGAATGGCGCGCACCTTCTCCAACGGAAGGCTGAGAGATTCGGACTCCGAATCCACTAGGAAACCCAGGAATTCCATGCGCCTGGACGGTGACAGGCAAGACTTCTCCCAATTGAGCAGGAAACCCAGCTGCGAGAGGAGGTCTGTCGCCCACCGAAGGTGGGACAGAAGCAAATCCCTGCTCCGGGCCATTATCAGGATGTCGTCCAGATACACAATGAGACGGACACCCCTGGCCCGAAGCCAGGCCACATCCGGCCGCAGGAGCTTGGTAAAACCCCAAGGGGCGGAGGAGAGGCCAAAGGGCAGACAAGTAAAGCGCCAGGTCTCCCCGTTCCAGAGAAACCTGAGAAGGTCTCGGGAGTGAGGCGCAATCGGGACTGTAAGATAAGCGTCTTGGAGGTCGAGTTTTACCATCCAATCTCCCGGCAGAAGAAGGTCCCGAAGGAGGTGGATGCCCTCCATTTTGAAATGCCTGTAGCGCACAAGAGCGTTCAGGGCTCGGAGGTTGATAACCGGGCGCATCTGACCTCCCTTTTTCTCGACCAGAAAAATTTTGCTTATTACTCCTGGGGAGGAGGCGAGCGCAGGTTCCACGGCCCCTTTTCTGTATAGGGTAGAGAGTTCCTCCTGGACCAAGGCGCGGTCCGCTGCGGAAAGAACTATCGGGTGGGGGCGCGGAATGTGGTCTGGGGAGGAGACTAGCTCTATCTGGAAGCCCAGGACCGAGGAGAGGACCCAACTGTCCAATGTAATGGTCTGCCAGGCAGGGAAAAAATGTTGGAGTCTGCCCCCTACAGGTGGATTGAAAGAAACATGAGGAAGCGGCAATCTTACCATACGGACGTCTTGATCCGGGAGTGCCTCTGAAACTTCTGGAACGCCAAGGTCTTCCACGGGAAGGGAAGAACGGGGTTGGTAGGCGCGAGTCCTGGTAGGAGGTACCTTGGAAACCAGATGGCTGGGAGAAGGAGCCTCGGCCCCCGGTACGGGCCTGGTAGGCTGAACGGCCGGACAGGCGGCCCCTGACACTGCCGGCCCTGGAAGAGACCCGTCCCTGAAAAACCTTCCTCATGGAGGACTGCGCCTTATCCAAGGCCGTGAAGGCACCTACGTAGCGACCCAGGTCTTTAATAAATGAGTCCCCAAATAAGAGGCCCTGGGCGTCCTTGCCCGGCTCAGTGAGGGCGAGATTCGCCAATTTGGGCTCTATTTTAAAGAGGATGGCTTTACGCCTCTCTATGGAGAGCGAAGTATTGACGCTACCCGCAATACAAATCGCCCGCTGCACCCAACCTTGGAGATCTTCCGGGTCCACCTGCCTATTCTCAGCCCTAGCGGACTCTGCTAGGTCAAATAACGGTTAGGGGTGGGGGGTCAGAGGGACCCGGGCCCTCTGTGTCCGTGGCGTCCCCAGAATCAAGAACGTACTCATCCTCAGCCTCCTCACTAGACCCGATTTCTGAGTCGGAGTCACTCTCAAATTGCGACGGACCCAATTTTCCAGGTAACTGGATACATGCTCCGCAGGGAGCCATTCCGCCGACCTGGGATGGTGCAAGGCGTCAGGGTCAAAAAGCGGATCCCCATAAGGGTCTAGAAGCGCACCCTCCGGAGCAACTGAAAGGATGCCCGATGCGCCAGAAGGCCATACGGTTAGGGGTGGGGGGTCAGAGGGACCCGGGCCCTCTGTGTCCGTGGCGTCCCCAGAATCAAGAACGTACTCATCCTCAGCCTCCTCACTAGACCCGATTTCTGAGTCGGAGTCGCTCTCAAATTGCGCTCTGGTGCATTTCCACTGCCGCGCCCGTTCCGCCTGGCGTGGTAAGGCTCTTTTGCGTGCCCGCGGCACGCTATCTTGTGGGTGAGACAAGTCACCAGTCAAAAGGGTTCTGGAGGCCTGAGTATCTTGTTGGGGCTCGTTCATAGCAGTAAGTGGGGAAGGGGCAGAGGGCGACCCCTGCTCTGCCACCTGTGCGTCACCGGAATGGGTCCGGAGCGCCTGGGACAGGGTGTGAGAAATGGTGGCTGACACAGAGCCCATAGCCGAGGCAATGGCCTCCGCCACCGCCTTCTGGAGGAAAGATGCGGCATCAGGGACCGGAACCATGCCAGTGGAGGATGCGGCAGGCACACCAGTCAGGGGAACAACAGAGACTACAGGCGGAGCAGCATCCCCAGGAGAAGGGGGGTTGACAGACGGGGCAGACATAATAAAGCACCCTAAGAAGGCCGA
Organism: Bufo gargarizans; assembly: GCF_014858855.1. Taxonomy (NCBI): domain Eukaryota; kingdom Metazoa; phylum Chordata; class Amphibia; order Anura; family Bufonidae; genus Bufo; species Bufo gargarizans. The sequence goes on from NC_058081.1 coordinate 547,053,323, forward strand.
CTAACCTAACCAGGGCGAAGCTAAAGGGGGCCGCACTAAGAAAAAACCTGAGGGAGACGGAGAACAGGGTCAGCAGGGCACGGCAGGTCGCAGGCGACTCCCAAGATGGCCGCCGAAGTCACGCGAGACTACCGGTCAGCGGGAGGCGCGCGCGGCCGAGATCTCGCGAGACTTCCGGCGCAACCGCCGGAGCCGTGGCGAGACAAAAAGACGGGGAAGGAGAGAGGCCACAGAGAAAACAGGGCAGGGGATTAACCTAGAGGCACGGAAAGAACAAATCCCACCTGGCGAAACAACGCACAGGGGGGACCACAAGACAACCAAGGAAAAAGAACCAGCATTCACTGTAAGGAAAAATATATATCAGTTAAATGACATTACACATTGACATGATACTCATCTTCCTGTGAGCAGCAAGAAAGAGGAGGGCTGTGTGGTGGAGCTGACTCTTATACCGGCTAGTCCGGGGGAGTGGCTGGTTGCCTGGGTTACAGGGGCACTTTTTTCTCTTCCTGTGTTTGCTGCTATATTTTAAGTAAAGAAAGAGAATAGCAATACGAAGCCTCCGTGTCTGTTCTAAAATTAGTAATTTTGGGCACACAGCAGTTCCATTTTCTGGTTTCAATGCTCTCAGTGGCACAGTTGTCTAGATATACACTACATTTGCCACAGGAGCAGTGATGAGCGGCAGGGGCAATATTCGAATTCACAATATTTAGCAAATATTCGTCATATATTTGCAAATTCGAGAATGCCTGATCTCCAGTCATTATTTTCTTGATTGCGAAAATCGACAATCGGAAAATTAGTTCTGAAAATTTGCAATCAACACTACTCCTAAAGCTGCATTCCCAAACAACCCGACTCCGGGGAGACTGGGTCCCGTCGCGCCGGGGGCCCACAAGCAAGAAGCAATGAGGGATCATGGGTACTGATGAAAAAAAATAAATCTAGAATATTCGCCATAACTAAGATATAGCACTATATCTAGATATTTGCAAATTCTCAAAGTGTCAATATTAGCTATAAAAATTTGCGCTTAGAATATTCGCGATCAACACTACACAGGAGCTTAGTCTGGATTGTAAATGTGCATGTGCAACAACCCAGAGGGGAGCGTGAAGCTAATAGTGGAGTGGAGTGGTAGTGATGTTGGAGGTGGTGGAACACACACATAGAGACAGTGTCCTTCTTGCTTGCTCCCAGGGGGTGAACTTAATCGTTGTTTTTCCCCCCGAGGCATATGGTTGGAGTCTTCTGCCAGATGGAAGATGAGGTGCCCCTGGTGTTGCAGTGGTATTGTGCAAAAGAAAGGAAACAGGCAAGGAGGAGATGCAGTAGAACACAAGGTAGAGGCACAAGTTTTAAAAAGTTCCAAGTTGTTCTGGCTAAAGCAGTAGTTTTCTTCAGAGCTCTTCTGAGATACAGTTTTATACATCACTATGCCTCACATTACAACTCATTTGAGGTATGCACCATAATCCAACTTCTTTAGTAAAGTCTACAGTTCCTAGCTGTGAGGTGCAGACTTCAAAACCACACTACAAGCTGTCACATAGCTACAGGGAGTGCAGAATTATTAGGCAAATGAGTATTTTGACCACATCATCCTCTTTATGCATGTTGTCTTACTCCAAGCTGTATAGGCTCGAAAGCCTACTACCAATTAAGCATATTAGGTGATGTGCATCTCTGTAATGAGAAGGGGTGTGGTCTAATGACATCAACACCCTATATCAGGTGTGCATAATTATTAGGCAACTTCCTTTCCTTTGGCAAAATGGGTCAAAAGAAGGACTTGACAGGCTCAGAAAAGGCCAAAATAGTGAGATATCTTGCAGAGGGATGCAGCACTCTTAAAATTGCAAAGCTTCTGAAGCGTGATCATCGAACAATCAAGCGTTTCATTCAAAATAGTCAACAGGGTCGCAAGAAGCGTGTGGAAAAACCAAGGCGCAAAATAACTGCCCATGAACTGAGAAAAGTCAAGCATGCAGCTGCCAAGATGCCACTTGCCACCAGTTTGGCCATATTTCAGAGCTGCAACATCACTGGAGTGCCCAAAAGCACAAGGTGTGCAATACTCAGAGACATGGCCAAGGTAAGAAAGGCTGAAAGACGACCACCACTGAACAAGACACACAAGCTGAAATGTCAAGACTGGGCCAAGAAATATCTCAAGACTGATTTTCTAAGGTTTTATGGACTGATGAAATGAGAGTGAGTCTTGATGGGCCAGATGGATGGGCCCGTGGCTGGATTGGTAAAGGGCAGAGAGCTCCAGTCCGACTCAGACGCCAGCAAGGTGGAGGTGGAGTACTGGTTTGGGCTGGTATCATCAAAGATGAGGATGAAGTCAAGCTCAACTCCCAGTCCTACTGCCAGTTTCTGGAAGACACCTTCTTCAAGCAGTGGTACAGGAAGAAGTCTGCATCCTTCAAGAAAAACATGATTTTCATGCAGGACAATGCTCCATCACACGCGTCCAAGTACTCCACAGCGTGGCTGGCAAGAAAGGGTATAAAAGAAGAAAATCTAATGACATGGCCTCCTTGTTCACCTGATCTGAACCCCATTGAGAACCTGTGGTCCATCATCAAATGTGAGATTTACAAGGAGGGAAAACAGTACACCTCTCTGAACAGTGTCTGGGAGGCTGTGGTTGCTGCTGCACGCAATGTTGATGGTGAACAGATCAAAACACTGACAGAATCCATGGATGGCAGGCTTTTGAGTGTCCTTGCAAAGAAAGGTGGCTATATTGGTCACTGATTTGTTTTTGTTTTTGAATGTCAGAAATGTATATTTGTGAATGTAGAGATGTTATATTGGTTTCACTGGTAAAAATAAATCAATGAAATGGGTATATATTTGTTTTTTGTTAAGTTGCCTAATAATTATGCACAGTAATAGTCACCTGCACACACAGATATCCCCCTAAAATAGCTAAAACTAAAAACTACTTCCAAAAATATTCAGCTTTGATATTAATTAGTTTTTTGGGTTCATTGAGAACATGGTTGTTGTTCAATAATAAAATTAATCCTCAAAAATACAACTTGCCTAATAATTCTGCACTCCCTGTAGGAAAGGGCTGCCAGAAGCAATAAACACCCTAACCAAGGCTGTAGAGTCCAGTAGTCTCAGACATGCACAGGCTTATCCTTTGCACTCCCTATTTCAGCTGCCCAATCTTCTTAGGGGCTCTTTATCCACATTCCATTTCAGGGTTCTCTAAAGTCCTCTCTGGGTTCCAAATGGAGTGGTGCTGATTTAAAGGACTAGAGGTCTCCTAATTCAGCTTTGCTTAAACATACTCCTGCCCCAGGCTGCACACTGACTAGTGGAGAGCCCAGCTCAAGGACTTAGACTCCACCAGTCTAGAGCAGAGTTAACCCTAGCTTCAGCCTACAGCATATGTAAAAAAAAAAAAAACACAAAACATCACAAACAGCGGAAACAAAAGGAGTATGTCAGATTGTGTAGGGTTTACCAGGTTTAATTACTAGCAGTCACCTAGTGGGTCACTGCACATGGCTAGACACCTTTTTCAACGATGCTTATTTGGAGGCATATTGGTTCTGTATGGTATCATGGGAAACATTTGCCCTCATACTGTAGGTTGCTGAAGCTGGCATCACAGGTGGTCACATAACTGCTTAATTGGAGATAAATCTGGCCACTAGGCAGGCCAAGGAAATGTTGCAATCTGGTGGAGACATCTCTGGGAAACCATTATTGTGCATCAGCGAGCATTATCCTGTTGAAAAATGCGAGTTAGAAGCCCTACCATAAGACACAGCACAAGTGACTGCAGGATGTATACACACATATACACATCACTGAGCTGTTAGTGTACCTTGTATCCATATTAAGGGTGACCAACTGTTGTATGTGATGGCCGCACCAGCAGTAGGGTTAGTGTGTAACGCCTCAGTAAAAACAGGACTCAAGCACTCACCACAAGGCCTCCATGCTTAAACCTGACTGTTGTAGGTCCCAAACATTACCTAGACTTATCTCTAAAGATGATGTGGTTCCAGTCCGTAGCATTCCATGTTTCTCTTTTATAAAAACTACTGCAAATAAAGCTGATGGTGGCTGGATGTCAATGGTAGGACACTTAATGGATGCAGTGACACCAAATTTCCTTCTGCTAAGCACCTGGAAGTGGTTTGGGCAGAGGGGTATGTAATATAGGTGCCACCTGTTTCTGGATGTTGGACAACAAAGCTGTGGGAGCTCCTCATTCTTGTTGACGGATCAAACTATTCTCTACTGGTGGTTTGGGCAGCTCATTGCCTGTTTGCCATGTGTGCATGCTCTTAACACCTCCTGACAACTAGGTCTGAACAGCCTAGATGGTAGTCAGTTTGTAAAAAAATCCTGCTTCTCTCAGTCCATTGATGCACTCCTCAGCTGTCTGTCAACTGAGCAAAATGTCTTAGAGGCATGTCTAGCAGTCAACGATCTCTCACCAAGAGGTACACTACCCAAAAGTAGTCTCTGAGATCCTTTTTATAGGGCAGCAGGAGAAGCCCTTTTTATGCCCTCTTGTGGCAAGATCCAGCATCTGATCACCTGTAATCATTTACATATCTTTCTGAGACATAACTGCATACCAAGTTTTACAGCAATCCAACATTTTTATTTCGATACATAGAAAAAAGTGCAAAAAATAAACTCTTTCTCCCTTTTTTTTTTACACTTTCCATGGTTTAAAAAATCAACTATAGCAAAAATGAAAGCTCTATGTATCACTGAAATGAAATGGGGGAAATAGTTATTGCTTCTGAACCTGTATGTATCCAAAAACCTAAAATGTGTTTGGCCACGAATGGGGGAAAATAGCAGGCTTTGAACTGGTTAACCACAGTACAAAGAGAGAGTAGAAAGAGCATATTGTTCTCGGGAGGGCTCAGTGTGACTATTTATTAAATGGCTGGACATTCATTTCTGGGAGTCATCCTTCTCTTCCAGGACAGCCATTCTTACTTGAAAATATTGTTGACCATTGTAAGTTGAGAAAATAATATAGTAATTGTTTCCTAAGTCCCAAAATGTCACAAAAAAATCTGAAAAAAAGATTTTTCAACAGCAAGTAAACATGTATAATGTGTGGATTTGCTGTGAATTTCACCATGGATTCCAGGTCTCTACATTGTAATTTGTGAAACCTGCAGTAGAAATCTGCAAAAATAATTTAAAAATCCACACCACTGGCCAACTTATGTGTGGAGAATTTCAGCAAAGCGTAGCTGAGACTTTTAAAATCCCAACTACTGTGCTGGCACTGATGCGGAATTGTCATTGGTAAATCTGTGCTGAAAATCCACAAATAATACAGACTGGGGGTCATTTGCAAAGGCTGTACACCCAGGGGTGCACCTAGCCTTTCTGCTGCCCGAGGCAAAAACTGAAACGGTGCCCCCGCCCAATGCCAATTTCTTAACCTAACCCCTTTGTCACAATGAAAGCGCTCATTGCCCATGGTCCTTCCGCTGCTTCCCTCTTGCCCGAGGCGATCACCTCACCTGGCCTCATTGGTGGTGCACCCCTGTGTGCACCAGTTTTCTGGTGTACAAAAGTCACACATTTTAGTGCTAACTGTATTTTGAGAAAAAAAATTATAATAACCACAACTTTTTGCCTTTCTGTGCTGTTTTTGGCACTTTAAAAGAAGTGTTTGGCGCTTATTAGAGGTGACAGTGGCACAGTAGCCCAACACTTTTGCAATAATTTACACTGGAAAACTGCTCCTACCTGGAGTGGGTTTCAATTTCTGGCGCACAGACATCACAGATGTGATAAATTTATTAAGAAGCATGTTAAACTCCAAATTAGCCACATCTTACTCTAGTGAAGTTTTTTCTTTTTCTTTTGACATGTAAAACAAAAACCAACTTCGGGTTCACAGTTAAAAAAAAGTCCAGAAAATCACTTACGTATTTCACTCGATAATGTGCTTACTCATAGCAATATCAAATGGCAGATAGAGCAGAGATTTAATAGAAACAAGTGTTATCTGCTCTTCATAAGATGTACTACTAGAAAGGTGAAAAGACACATAGCAGACCACATAAATTATACAGGGCGGCCCACAAAAAAGTAGCCCGCCTCCAGCGATAGTACAGGGTGGTCCACGAAAAAGACAGCCAGACCCGACACATGGAGGTAGAAGTACAGTACAGCGCTCATTAATTCGTTCTACTTGCCTCCAATGTTATGCGGTAATCAGGGGTGGATTGGCCATAGACCCTACAGGGAAATTTCCTGGATGGGCTGATGCCCACGGGGCCACCTGAGCCCTCCTCACAGCCGCTGGCCAGGTACATAACTATCTGATGCTCTCAGCCTTAATTAATGCTAGGAGCATCAGGTACTTATACACCTGGCCAGAGCCGCAGGTGCCCTCCTGAATTCAACTATATCACCATCCTCAGTATTTTGTGCTGCACTGTGGAATCTGGTTATGCTTGTGTGGTACTTCGTGCTGTACTATGGTATTACTGACCCTGCCTACTTCTGTGGTCACTGCCTACTTGTGGCTTGTGTTGGCCCTGCCTTTTGTCAATTTGGAAACACCTACAAGTTGGGGCCACTTTTAGTTGTTTTTTTCCAGGGCCACTTTAAGGTCCCAGTCCGCCCCTGGTGGTGATTCCCAGGTGTTGTAATAGTGAGGTGTCCTCGCTGATTGGTTAGGTCAATTACAAGCAGTTGTAGCATTGGAAATTAAATGCAGTTGTATATAAATGTGGCCCTTGAAGTGTGTGAACTCCTGGAGCTACTTCCAAAGATAACATCTTTTCCAAGGGTCTATTTTTGTAATTATATTTTCATTATTATCACCCTGCTTATTCTGACTATAAGATCAGAATGAAGTTATATGATTTCGCCACTAGATGTCACTATAAAACAACGTTTCCATCAGATGTATAGCCAGCAATAACTTCTCATTCTTTCCTAGGTGCCATGAGACGGCTTGCTAAAATTAGAAATTATAATAACCCAACATATTGGTGTAAACTATTCTGCAAATCTTTTCAATTCCTTTAATCTGAATTTTAAGTAAGAGAAATTGTCAATATCATTTTATGTAAATGTGCTACAGTAAATCAAAGAGGCAGAGAGGGTTGGAAGTGAAGAACTGACAATTATCTCTGTCCTGGAATAGGGCCAAGGTTGAAAGAAGCAGATATGAGAAGTGGATGACTTTTCTTCTTAGCACAATTTACAGTGGCTGTCACCAAAAGCTTGATGCTAGCCTTGAAGATTGACATTTGTGACTTCTGTTTACCTAGAAATGTTATGAGCCACATGTAAGATCTTTGTCTCGCAGTGAGTAGGCTACAAGACGAAGACGTATTATGTGATATAAAGCGCTCGGCTTCCACATTAGTTTGACAGTAGCCTCACAATTAGACTTTATGATGTTAGGAACTCTCTCCCTCAAATATGGCTTTTCCCTCAATTATTTTAGGTCTCATGCACACTGCCGTTGCCGTTTTACAGTCCGCAAACCTCAGCAGCATACTGGCTGTGTGTATGCTGCACATTCATCGGTCCCTATTATAGAAAGGCCTACTCTTTTCCTCAAAATGGACAAGAATAGGACATGTTCTAGAATTTGCGGAATGTCTGAATAGATGTGGACTGCACAAGGATTGAATCCATGTGCTGTCTGCATTTTTTGAGGCACCATAGAAATGAATAGATCCACGTGCAACCGGACTTGGACACAAATTACAGTTATGTATTTTCACATAAAAGTTTTTGATGAAGATACAGTAGCATAATGTTAGTTTTGTGCAAATTGATCTTAGATAACTATGTAAAGCTAGAGGAGAAGCCACAGGTTATGAGCTTTCTTACAGCTACCAAACCCGAAAAGTGGACAGGACCTATATAAATCCTGCTCTTAAGTGGGGGTATCTGGGTGAGTTTGGTAGTGCTAATGTTGCGGGGCTTACCTGCCCTGAATTTCCCAGATACTGTGTTGATAAGTATGCATTTTATGACTTTTTACAGTTTTTGTATATAGTTAGAATAACTGGTGGAAGTGAAATTGTTTCCAAATGAAATTTCTCGACATCTTTCCTTGTTTCTGGCCAAATATATGGGAGACATTTCATAGAGCAAGCACAAACCACACACATCTAATAAAAAGCCATTATGTATATGTGACATATAAACATATACATTCCACATGGGAAAGACAGTACAGTGCCCCCATAACGGAGAAGACTGGAGGCGCACTTGTGTTTTTATGTATGGCAGAGCAGACAGCATACAGGAGAGCTCATACCTCATCATTATAGCTGCATCATACGAATTTGTCTTCGTTTAGTGGTCGCAAATCAGGCACATGATGGCTAATATAGGACCTCACTGGTTAATAGTTAGTGACCAGGATTTCTTTCTGCCCACAGTGTTAAAGCTTATTAGTGCTCTAAATTGCTTTGGTTTGCTCCTAGCAGCAGGAAGGATTGTGCTAGTGAGTAACTATTAGAAAATTGCAGATATTGCAAGACATAGGCAGGAATTTATCAAGACCAGCGTTTCATACACCAGTCTTGATCTAGTTCTGCGCTGTAGTGTGATGTAGTGGCACAGGCCTTTTAATAAATTAGGCACATCTCTGACCCTCAAGAACGCCAAGTCTACAACAGCTATAAACTGCCAAAGGTCTGAGTAAATTATGGAAAATTTGCTGGGCTGCTGGGGGTTATCCTCCTCTAGCTAAGTCCCACTCACTTTTAAAAAAAGTGGTAAAAATGTTTTCTTTGTTCAAATTTGTTGCACACAATTCTACAACTTTTCCAGCCATTTTAGTGGTGCACGGGGGTTGACAAACTCCTCCAGTATCTTAGCATGTGCACCCTCAGAACATTTTAGATCCATTCTATATTTGGACTCAGTATACTCATCAGATGGATTTTAATGCAGTGCAAATTAGTGAAGGTTTAGCCATTAGTAGTCCAGCCAGAGATGAGGCCCACATTTCTCTTGTAGCCAAACATGATTCCCACGTGTTTCAGAAGTTTGATATATTAGGCTATGTTCACCTCTCTTTTCTGCATTCTGGTAGTCTGTTCCAGCAGAAGAGCAGACTATTAGAATTACTGTATTCTGCAAAGCCAAAAGCCAACCATTATTATTCGGTGGCACCCTGAGATGTCTGGCTTTGTCGGACTCCATAATTCCACTAGTCTGCTCCTCTGCCATAACCAGACTCCTGGAATACTGAAAAGCGATGTGAACCTACCCCTTGCCAATTACCGGGGTAAATAGGTGGGTGGGGGAGGGGGGGGGGGGCTGTCTTTTAAAAAGTGATTAAACCCCTTCCCTTATACCCCTTCCAGGCAATTGAAGAAAGACAAAATGCTTTGCAATAGATTAAAAAAATATTAATCTAAGAAGTAACCTAGATAGACTGCAGTATAAAAAGACAGAAAGACACATATGTAGAAACACAGAGGTGAACGCAGTCACATTGACATTTGTGTATTGTTTGTATATATCTGTGTTTCTATCTATAGAGGTATAAAGAGCTGAGTAGGTTAAATCTGGTCTCCAAGGGAACCAGGGATCTAAGGGATTTCCTTACCACACCATACATGTACCTGCAGTCACAATTACATTATTTGTAATGTCTTATTCCATAGCATGTTTCCAACATGTACAGGATTCCACACTTCATTGCTTTAGCCAAAAGAAATAAAAAAAAATCCCCAAATTTCAGTAGCCCCTAAAATTCGGGGGTCAACAAAATAAGTTTATGCATAAAAAAAAATAGTAACAATATATAACGTCTGCCACATAATTTAACTTTAGCTGTTTCTGATTACTCTTGTCATGACCAGCTCTATGGCCAGTGACTTGTAAGGATTTGAAAATGATATACAGTAAGTAAGGTGGTGGCTCTAGGCATGTAGATCAACCCCAATTTAAAGCTAATCATAGATGTTATGGCCTCTTCAGTACCCAAACACTGCAAGAATGTGCTCTTAGTTCCTCTGAACCACTGTGATGGTCCTTTGGTGCCTCCTCCCCACACTATGATACCCTCTTAGTGCATAATCCTCTCTTCACAGAAGAAAGTTCCCATAAGGACCACAAACACAGTGTGATATCCCCTTAAATATACTAACACAAAGTGAAGCCTCTTAAAGGGGTTGCGCCAAGTTTAGAAGTTAGCCCCTATGATCAGGATCTGATGGAATTGCAGGTCGGGCATGTTTATTTTCAAGAAGAGTGTCAATATAGTCATGAACTGAGCTTTGCTATTTCTAGTGCTCCCATAGAGAATGACTGGAGTGGCAGGGCGCATGCTTGACCTGCTGCATCATCACATGGGGGAATGGGACCCCATTTTCGGGATCGGTGAGGCTCCTAGTAGTCAGACCCACAGTTGTGAGTTATCCCTTATCCTGCGCATAGGGGTAGAGATGAGTGAATTTTTTTTAAATTCGATTCGCCGGTTCGCAGAATTTTTGGGGAAAAAATTTGGTTCGATCCAAATATATTTGCGGTGAATTTAATTTAAAAAAACTGCTATTTCCTGGCTGCAGAGACCCTTTATAGTGGTGTAGAACACTGTGCCTTGCAGTAACACACAGAGGGAGTCTGCTGTGGTAGTGAAATAATACTGTGAGTCAGTATGACATGCAAATGACAGGCATCACTCTTACAATCATCATTGAACACTCCCAAAAAAAAAAAAGGCTTTAGAACATATAACTGCACCGCTGAACGGCAAATAAGCCCTTATTTTTTTCCACTTATACACTCCACAGAAGGCTTTAGAATATATAACTACACCGCTGAACGGCAAATATATTTTTTCTTTTTACACTAATACACGCCAGAAAAGGCTATAGAACAGATAACTGCTCTGCTGAACGGCAAATATATTTTTTCTTTTTACACTAATACACAACAAAAATGGCTTTAGAACATATAACTGCACAGTTAAACGGCAAATATATTTTAGCTTTGCCACAAATACACGACAAAAAGGGCTGTAATTTTAGCACTTCACCACACAACGGCTAATAATCCCTTTTTTCCACTAACACAAGCAAAAAAATGCTTTAGAACATATTACTGCACCGCACAAGGGCAAATAAAACGTAGAAATATTCATTAGTGATAAACCCTGTTCATGCCTGTATCAAACAGCACTTGCACCCTAATAAAAACAGTTTGCTGGAAGTACAGAGCTGTATAATGGCAATTGGGATCCCCAGTCAGTGCAGCAAGGTCTAATAGGAATGTTCCTATTACACAGGCTGTCACCTCAAATACTGAACTCTGTTCAACAGAAATGCTGTGAAATGATTCCTCCCTATCCTTTCCCTACACCTTGAGTAATCTTGCTCTGCACTTGCAAATAGTTTTTTTTAGCAGAATGAAGTTTTTTCTAACACTGTCCCTAGCACCTGCTGATGTTTCTCCCTACATTAAGTACACTGGTAAATAGCTGAATCTAAGATGGCTGATGCTATTTATAGGGCTGTGACATCTCAGGGCTGGCTGCTGATTGGCTGCATGCATGGCATTATGGGTGATCCTGCCTTCCCAGAGTTCCTTTCTCCGTGTCCTCACACGTGCAGCCATTTTTGGAAAAAATGCGATTCATTACCACGAAGCGTGAGGAAATTCGGCTTCGGTGCGAATACATTTTTTGTCATCAGCTTTGATTCACTTATCTCTAGATAGGGGCTATCTTCTAAACTTGGCACAACCCCTTTAATTTCCCCCCACATAGTATGAGCCCCTTTTTATGTGACCCCCATACAGTATAGGCACCCATGTAAAGTGATGCCCTCATTAGTTCAAATATTCACCTATCCAATGTTCCTGCTATGAACTGTGCAGAATTGGTCTGTAACGGTCTCTGGTCTGCACTCATGGGGTAAAATGCACATTGAGGTGTTCAGCCATCAGGGCCACACTTGCAAGTTACAACGGGAGGGGGGACTGTGTCTGGCTGTCACATTGGTTTATCATAGTACGTCCAGGGAAGATTACTCATTTCTTCAGGGGTTTTCCTGGTCAGTGACATATTATATATATATATATATATATATATATCTATATACTAGCAGAAGGACCCGGCTTCGCACGGGTATATTTAATCTACAAACCGGATTCCCAAAAAGTTGGGACACTATACAAATCGTGAATAAAAACTGAATGCAATTATGTGGAGATGGCAAATGTCAATATTTTATTTGTAATAGAACGTAGACAGATTAAATTTTTAATCCGAGTAAATGTATCATTTTAAAGGAAAAATACGTTGATTGAAAATTTCACGGTGTCAACAAATCCCCAAAAAGTTGGGACAAGTAGCAATAAGAGGCTGGAAAAAGTTAATTTGAGCATAACGAAGAACTGGAAGACCAATTAACACTAATTAGGTCAATTGACAACATGATTGGGTATAAAAAGAGCTTCTCAGAGTGGCAGTGTCTCTCAGAAGCCAAGATGGGTAGAGGATCACCAATTCCCACAATGTTGCGCAGAAAGATAGTGGAGCAATATTAGAAAGGTATTACCCAGCGAAAAATTGCAAAGACTTTGCATCTATCATCATCAACTGTGCATAACATCATCCGAAGATTCAGAGAATCTGGAACAATCTCTGTGTGTAAGGGTCAAGGCCGTAAAACCATACTGGATACCCGTGATCTCCGGGCCCTTAAACGACACTGCACCACAAACAGGAATGATTCGAAGTTCTTTTTGGAAATCTGGGACACCATGTCATCCGGACCAAAGAGGACAAGGACAAGGACAACCCAAGTTGTTATCAACGCTCAGTTCAGAAGCCTGCATCTCTGATGGTATGGGGTTGCATGAGTGCGTGTGGCATGGGCAGCTTGCATGTCTGGAAAGGCACCATCAATGCAGAAAAATATATTCAGGTTCTAGAACAACATATGCTCCCATCCAGACGTCATCTCTTTCAGGGAAGACCCTGCATTTTTCAACAAGATAATGCCAGACCACATTCTGCATCAATCACAACATCATGGCTGCGTAGGAGAAGGATCCGGGTACTGAAATGGCCAGTCTGCAGTCCAGATCTTTCACCTATAGAAAACATTTGGCGCATCATAAAGAGGAAGGTGCAACAAAGAAGGCCCAAGACGATTGAACAGTTAGAAGCCTGTATTAGACAAGAATGGAAGAGCATTCCTATTTCTAAACTTGAGAAACTGGTCTCCTCGGTCCCCAGATGTCTGTTGAGTGTTGTAAGAAGACGGGGAGATGCCACACAGTGGCCTTGTCCCAACTTTTTGGGGATTTGTTGACACCATGAAATTCTGATTCAACATATTTTTCCCTTAAAATGGTACATTTTCTCAGTTTAAACTTTTGCTCCGTGATTTATGTTCTATTCTGAATAAAATATTAGAAGTTGGCACCTCCACATCATTGCATTCAGTATTTATTCACGATTTGTATAGTGTCCAAACTTTTTTGGAATCCGGTTTGTATTTCATTTAATGTTTCTGTGTGTCGTTAAAAGATATCGACAGTATCCCCCATAACAGTGACCTCTACAGCACCCCTTTAACAGAACAGTAAACTCCCCAGTTCCCCACCACTTAACACTGACCCCCCCCACAGTGCTCCGCCACTTTAAAATGGGACCTCCACAGCAGCCCATCCCTTTAACTTTGACCTTCATAGCAGCCTGCCCCTTAAAGCGTGAGTTTCACAGCACCCTACTCCCTTAACAGTGACATCCTCAGGGGTCCGCCGCCTTAACAGTGACCTCCACAGTACACCGCTGCCTTAACAGTGACCTCCACAGTGTCATCCCCTTTAACAGTGACTTCCACAGTGCCCTGCCCCTTTAACAGTAACATCCACAGTGCCTGTCCCTTTAACAGTGAGCTTGATAGTGCCCACCCCTTTAACAGTTAACTCCACAGAGCCTGACCCTTTAACAGTGACCTCCACAGTGTCCTCCCCTTTAAGTAACCTCCACAGAGCCGTCCCTTTATCAGTGACCTCTGCAGTGCCCGCCCCTTTAACCCTTTAACAGTGACCTTCACAGCGCCCTGCCCCTTTAATGCTAGGGCTACACGAAGACATGTGTCGCCCGACATTTTGTCTCAACAACTTTTATAATGAAAGGCTATGGTGTCACACTGCAACATTTTTTGTCGTCCTGTAGCCCTAGCCTAAAGCTGACTTACAGCAGTGAAGAAAAATGTCTGGGCTGTTATGGAAACCTGGAGTAAAACTGTGTGTATGTAGGTCATTTTTTGGAAAATATCTCAGGAACAGTACGTCCTAGAGAGCTGAGACCCCTTCTAAAACTTTCCCGGACACCTGATTTACCTGTGTGCCAAATTTTGTGAAGATCGATTCATTCGTTTGGTCGCGCATAAAGAACAGACAGACAGAAACTAATTTATATATATATATATATATATATATATATATATATATATATATCTTCTATTATATAATTTGGTGGTTTTAGAGTTGAACCTTTTTTTATATACACTGTGTATACTAGTTATTGGACTTGGATATCTTATAACTGGTATTATCAAGTGTGGCTATTATTGATTATATTGTCTCTACTCTATGTGGAATTGTTTTCACTTAAAGACTATGTACACCTTCATGGACAATTTTTTTTATGATCGCACTTTACTCATTTTGGGCTAGAATCGTTTTATTATTGTAGATCCTGCTAGTGGATAAACTCAAAGCTGTGCAGGAAAAATGGCTCATCGGTTTTATTTTTTTAAAGACCAATTAAAAAAATGATTTTTAGCTCAAAATGAGTACAATAAAATAAAAAAAGCCAGCAAAGGTGTACCGGTGACCACTTGGAGACCCAAGCTATTTCCTGTATTATGCTTTATTACCATAAAGGCTGCTTTTCTCTCATTACTGATGCTTTTATAATGTCATTTTTGTGTATTTCTAATAAACAGTGATATTTATCCTTACAAATAATAAAGCAGGAGGGTAGCGAGGATGCATTGGAAAAGCAATTATATAAATGGTATAAATCTGAAGGTGTCGGTCCTCTACAGAGTGATGAAGGGGGAGTTGCAGACAGCGATGAGGAGAAAGCAAAGCTATTAAATATTTTTTTCTCTCCAGTGTATTCACAGAGGAAAATAAACAGATGAAATGCAGAATGTAAAAGTAAATTCCCCATTAAAACTGCCCTGTCTGACCTAGGAAGAAGTACAACAGCATTTTAAAAATATTTAAATAGACAAATCACTGGGACCAGATGGCATACACCCCGTATCCTAAGATAATTAAGTAATGTCATAGCCAAACCCTTATTTCTGATATTTAAGGACTCTATACTGACAGGGAATGTTCCATAGGATTGGCGCTTTGCAAATGTGGTGCCAATATTTAGAAAGGGTACAAAAACAGAGCCCGGAAACTATAGGCCGGTAAGTTTAACATTTGTTGTGGGTAAACTGGTTAAAGTTTTTTTAAGAGATGCTATCTTGAAGGACCTCAATGAAAATAAGCAAATAATGCCATATCAGCATGGCTTCATGAGGGATCGATCATGTCAAACTAACCTAATCAGTTTCTATTAGGAGGTAAGTTCTAGACTTGACGAGGGAATCAATGGATGTCGTATATCTGGACTTCTCCAAAGCATTTGATACTGTACCACATATAAGGTTAGTATATAAAATGAGAATGCTTGGACTGGGAGAAAATGTCTGTTTGTGGGTAAGTAACTGGCTCAGTAGTAAAAAAAACAGAGGGTGGTTTTAACAGGGAACACTCAGATTGGGTCACTGTCACTAGTGGGGTACCACAGGGTCAGTATTGGGCCCTATTCTCTTCAATATATTTATTAATGATCTTGTAGAAGGCTTGCACAGTAAAATATGAATTTTTACAGTTGACGCTAAACTGTGTAAAGTAATTAACACGAAAGAGGACAGTATATTGCTACAGATGGATCTGGATAGATTGGAGGCTTGGGCAGAGAAGTGGCAGATAAGGTTTAACACTGACAAATGTAGGGTTATGCACATGGGAAGGAAAAATAAATGTTGCCAGTACATACTAAATGGTAAAACACTGGGTAACGCTGACATGGAAAAGGACCTAGGAATTTTAGTGAACAGCAAACTAAGCTGTAAAAACCAGTGTCAGGCAGCTGCTGCCAAGGCCAATAAGACAATGGGTTGCATCAAAAGGGGCATACATAGAAACATAGAATGTGTCGGCAGATAAGAACCATTTGGCCCATCTAGTCTGCCCAATATACTGAATACTATGGATAGCCCCTGGCCCTATCTTATATGAAGGATGGCCTTATGCCTATCCCATGCATGCTTAAACTCCTTCACTGTATTTGCAGCTAACACTTCTGCAGGAAGGCTATTCCATGCATCCACTACTCTCTCAGTACAGTAATACTTCCTGATATTACTTTTAACCCCTTAAGGACCAGGCTCATTTTCACCTTAAGGACCAGGCCATTTTTTGCAAATCTGACCAGTGTCACTTTAAGTGCTGATAACTTTAAAACGCTTTTACTTATACAGGCCATTCTGAGATTGTTTTTTCGTCACATATTGTACTTCATGACACTGGTAAAATAAAGTCAAAAAAATTAATTTTTTTGCATAATAAAATACCTAATTTACCAAAAATTTGGAAAAATTTGCAAATTTCAAAGTTTCAGTTTCTCTACTTCTGTAATACATAGTAATACCCCCAAAAATTGTGATGACTTAACATTCCCCATATGTCTACTTCATGTTTGAATTATTTTGGGAATGATATTTTATTTTTTGGGGATGTTACAAGGCTTAGAAGTTTAGAAGCAAATCTTGAAATTTTTCAGAAATTTACAAAAACCCAATTTTTAGGGACCACTACAGCTCTGAAGTCACTTTGCGAGGCTTACATAATAGAAACCGCCCAAAAATGACCCTATTCTATAAACTACACCCCTCAAGGTATTCAAAACTGATTTTACAAACTCCGTTAACCCTTTAGGTGTTGCACAAGAGTTATTGGCAAATGGGGATGAAATTTGAGAATTTCTTTTTTTTGCCTAATTTTCCATTTTAACCCATTTTTTCCACTAACAAAGCAAGGGTTAACAGCCAAACAAGACTGTATCTTTATTGCCCTGACTCTGCCGTTTACAGAAACACCCCATATGTGGCCGTAATTTACTGTACGGCCACACAGCGGGGCGTAGAGTGAAAGGTGCGCCGTATGGTTTTTGGAAGCCAGATTTTGCTGGACAGTTTTTTTGACACCATGTCCCATTTGAAGCCCCCTGATGCACCCCTAGAGTAGAAACTCCATAAAAGTGACCCCATCTAAGAAACTACACCCCTCAAGGTATTCAAAACTGATTTTACAAACTTCGTTAACCCTTTAGGTGTTGCACAAGAGTTATTGGCAAATGGGGATGAAATTTGAGAATTTCATTTTTTTTGCCTAATTTTCCATTTTAACCCATTTTTTCCACTAACAAAGCAAGGGTTAACAGCCAAACAAGACTGTATCTTTATTGCCCTGACTCTGCCATTTACAGAAACACCCAATATGTGGCCGTAAACTACTGTACGGCCACACAGCGGGGCGTAGAGTGAAAGGTACGCCGTATGGTTTTTGGAAGCCAGATTTTGCTGGACAGTTTTTTTGACACCATGTCCCATTTGAAGCCCCCTGATGCACCCCTAGAGTAGAAACTCCATAAAAGTGACCCCATCTAAGAAACTACACCCCTCAAGGTATTCAAAACTGATTTTACAAACTTCGTTAACCCTTTAGGTGTTGCACAAGAGTTATTGGCAAATGGGGATGAAATTTGAGAATTTCATTTTTTTGCCTAATTTTCCATTTTAACCCATTTTTTCCACTAACAAAGCAAGGGTTAACAGCCAAACAAGACTGTATCTTTATTGCCCTGACTCTGCCGTTTACAGAAACACCCAATATGTGGCCGTAAACTACTGTACGGCCACACAGCGGGGCGTAGAGTGAAAGGTGCGCCGTATGGTTTTTGGAAGCCAGATTTTGCTGGACAGTTTTTTTGACACCATGTCCCATTTGAAGCCCCCCTGATGCACCCCTAGAGTAGAAACTCCATAAAAGTGACCCCATCTAAGAAACTACACCCCTCAAGGTATTCAAAACTGATTTTACAAACTTTGTTAACCCTTTAGGTGTTGCACAAGATTTAATGGAAAATAGAGATACAATTTCAAAATTTCACTTTTTTGGCAGATTTTCCATTTTAATATTTTTTTTCCAGTTACAAAGCAAGGGTTAACAGCCAAACAAAACTCATTATTTATGGCCCTGATTCTGTAGTTTACAGAAACACCCCATATGTGGTCGTAAACCACTGTACGGGCACACGGCAGGGCGCAGAAGGAAAGGAATGCCATACGGTTTTTGGAAGGCAGATTTTGCTGGACTGGTTTTTTGACACCATGTCCCATTTGAAGCCCCCCTGATGCACCCCTAGAGTAGAAACTCCAAAAAAGTGACCCCATTTTAGAAAGTACGGAATAGGGTGGCAGTATTGTTGGTACTAGTTCAGGGTAGATATGATTTTTGGTTGCTCTATATTACAAGGTAACAAGAAATAGCTTTTTTGGCACGTTTTTTTTTTGTTATTTACAACATTTATCTGACAGGTTAGATCATGTGGTAATTTTATAGAGCAGGTTGTCACGGACGCAGCGATACCTAATATGTATACAATTTTTTTTTATTTATGTAAGTTTTATACAATAACTTCATTTTTAAAACCAAAAAATTGTTTAGTGTCTCCATAGTCTGAGAGCCATAGTTTTTTCAGTTTTTGGGCGATTATCTTGAGTAGGGTCTAATTTTTTGCGGGATGAGATGACAGTTTGATTGGCACTATTTTGGGGTGCATATGACTTTTTGATCGCTTGCTATTACACTTTTTGTGACGTAAGATGGCAAAAAATAGCTTTTTTTACACCGTTTTTTTTTTTTTTTTTACGGTGGTCACCTGAGGGGTTAGGTCATGTGATATTTATATAGAGCCGGTCGATACGGACGCGGCAATACCTAATATGTATACTTTATTTTTATTTATGTAGGTTTTACACAATGATTTTATTTTTGAAACAAAAAAAATGATGTTTTAGTGTTTCCATAGTCTAAGAGCCATAGTTTTTTCAGTTTTTCGGCGATTATCTTGAGTAGGGTCTCATTTTTTGCGGGATGAGATGACGGTTTGATTGGTACTATTTTGGCGTACATGCGACTTTTTCGATCACTTTTATTACCTTTTTTGGGAAGTAAGGTGGGCAAAATTTCAATTTTCTCATAGTTTTTATTTTTTTATTTTTATGGCGTTCACTGTGCGGGGAAAGTAACATGGCCGTTTTATAGATCAGGTCGTTACGGACGCGGCGATACCTAATATGTGTAGTTTATTTTATTTTTTTTAATTTTTATTCAGTGATAATTTTTTTTTTTTTTATCTTAACTTTTTTCACTTATTCTTTTTATTTTTTGACCCAGACCCACTTGGTTCTTGAAGATCCAGTGGGTCTGATGTCTGTAAAATACAGTACAGAAACTATATAGGTTTCTGTACTGTATTTTACTTACACTGAACAGATCTATGCTTTCAGCACAGATCTGTTCAGCACCATGGACAGCAGGACGCCTGAGCAGGCGTCCTGTTGCCATGGGAACCTTCCCCGTCTGCTCAGTTATGGTCAGAACTTCGCAGACGGGGAAGGGTGAGGACGGGGCTTCGGGGGGCTCTCTGGGGGCTCTCTCCCTCTCCATCGGGGAGCTGGAAAGGCACAGCAGCCCCCCGATCGGAGAGGGAGGGAGCTCCCTCTTACTGTTAACCTTTTCCATACAGCGGTCCGTACGGACCGCTGTATGGAAAGGGTTAAACGGCTGACATCGCATCAACGATGTCAGCCGTTTATACCAGGGTGCCAGCAATGTGCTGGCACCCTGGTATACCCACTGTACACCAACGATTACGCAATAGGAGGCGGGCGGGGGATCGCGATCCCGCCTGCCGCACCGCCCGCCTCCCGCAACGCCCCCACCGCCTGTGACACCCCCCCTGCACCACCCGCCGCCATCAAATCATGCAGGGGTGCAGGGGGGGGGTGTACTATATTGATTTTAGGCACTCTAAAGTTTCTGATCCCCGCGGTCAGGGACCGCGGGGATCAGAAACTGCAAAAAGCGCAGCAAACCGCAGGTCTGAATTGACCTGCGGTTTTCTGCGATCGTCGATGCGGGGGGGTCAAATGACCCCCCCCTGCATTGTTACAGGATGCCGGCTGAATGATTTCAGCCGGCATCCCGTTCCGATTAACCCCCGCGGCGCCGGCATCGCTATTTAAAGCCATGACGGTACGTCATGTGTCCTTAAGGACTCGGGAAACATGCCGTACCGGTACGTCATGTGTCCTTAAGGGGTTAAACCTTTGCCCCTCTAATTTAAAACTTTGTCCTCTTGTAGCAGTTTTTCTTCTTTTAAATATTCTCTCCTCTTTTACCTTGTTGATTCCCTTTTATGTATTTAAAAGTTTCTATCATATCCCGTCTGTCTCATCTTTCTTCCAAGTTATACATGTTAAGGTCCTTTAACCTTTCCTGGTAAGTTTTATCTTGCAATCCATGTACTAGTTTAGTAGCTCTTCTCTGAACTCTCTCCAAAGTATCAATATCCTTCTGGAGATATGGTCTCCAGTACTGCGCACAATACTCCAAATTAGGGTCTCACTAGTGCTCTGTAGAGCGGCATGAGCACCTCACTCTTTCTACTGGTAATGCCTCTCCCTATACACCCAAGCATTCTGCTAGCATTTCCTGCTGCTCTATGACATTGTCTGCCTACCTTTAAGTCTTCAGAAATAATGGCCCCTAAATCCCTTTCCTCAGATACTGAGGTTAGGACTGTATCACTGATTTTATATTCTGCTCTTGGGTTTTTACACCCCAGGTGCATTATCTTGCACTTATCAACATTAAATTTTAGTTTCCAGATTTTTGACCATTCCTCTAGTTTTCCTAAATCCTGTATCCCTCCAGGAACATCAACCCTGTTACAAATCTTTGTGTCATCAGCAAGAAGACACACCTTACCATCGAGGCCTTCTGCAATTTTGCTGATAAAGATATTAAACAATATGGGTCCCTGAACAGATCCCTGAGGTACCCCACTGGTAACAAGGCATAGATTCCCGTGATGAGAACATAGTCCTGTCACTTTACAAATCACTAGTCAGACCACACATGAAGTACTGCGTACAGTTCTGGACACCTGTGAACGAGATAGACATAGCAGAGCTGGAGAGAGTTCAGAGGAGGGCAACTAAAGCAATGCCTGAAATGGGTGGACTACAGTACCCTAAAAGATTAGCAAAATTAGGGTTATTCACTTTAGAAAAAAGGCAATTCATGGGAGGTCATATACCTATGTATAAATATATCAGGGGTCAGTACAGAGATCTCTCCCATCATCTATTTATCCCCAGGACTGTGACAAGAGGACATCCTCTGTCTGGAGGAAAGAAGGTTTGTACACAAACATAGAAGAGGATTCTTTACGGTAAGAGCAGTGAGACCATGGAGCTCTCTGCCTGAAGAGGTGGTGATGGTGAATTCAATAAAAGAGTACAAGAGGGGCCTGGATGTACTTTTGGAGTGTAATAATATTACAGGCTATAGTTACTAGAGAGGGGTCATTGATCCAGGGAGTTATTCTGATTGCCTGATTGGACTCAAGAAGGAATTTTTTCCCCTAAAGTGAGGAAAATTGTCTTCTACCTCTGGATCAACTTGCAGGATAATGGGATGAACTGGATGGACAGATGTCTTTTTTCAGCCTTATAAACTATGTTACTATGTAATTGTGGGAGTATCACCATATTGGTTCTGTCATGACTGGTCATTTTATAGGGTGTGTTTTGTAAGTCATAAATAGAGATGAGCAAAGTTATCAAAAACTTGATTTGGCTGCTTCGCCGAATTTCCCAAAGAAATCTAAATCGTTACAAATACTTTGTCATGAATTGTGTATGTAACGGGTGCAATGACAGGCAACATCGTCCTCACTGCCCCCCCATCATTGCACCCCTCAGATGCTGTGTTCATCGCTGATCGCAGCATCTAACCCAAGTTGAGGACTTTCAGGGGTTAATCACAGTTAAAAAAATATATATAGTCACCTTAACCATTTGCTTGCTGAGAGGCTGCGCGCCCAGCCAGTCAGCTGACATGGTGACTTCACACATCACCCCGCACAAGATTTTGTGCTGTTTCTTCAATCGAGCTGGCTGTGACGGCCTCTCAGTGAGCAAATGTATGAGGTGAGTTTTTGTTTGTTCCTACTTACAGTAGTAACACTTGGACTAGAAATAATTTGGTCTTTATTAAATATTTTTAACAGTTTGTCTTTGTTTCAGTTTTATGGCATTTGCAGACTGTTGCTTTTCTTTCTTAGCAAAGCCTGTCAGAGAGCTTCTCTGATGTCTTTATCTATAGTTCTTATTTCTACTTTCCTAACAGCTCATAAACACTTATTTAAGCTAAATTCTTATCAAACTGATAAGAATGTGGCTGAAAAAGATTATGACCTCTCTACTAGGACTACAAGTCAGCTCTCTGATGGGTTTCACTGAGAAGGAAAAACAACAGTCTGCAGATACAGTGAAACTGAAGACTGTAGACAACTGTTGAAATGTTTAATACAGACTAATTGAAAGTAATTGGAATTTTAGTCAAAGATAAGTAAGGGTCAAATGTGGGCAGCACGGTGGATCAGTGGTTAGCACTGGTGCCTTGTGTCCTAGGTTTGAATCTGAGCAAGAACAACATTCTCCCCATGTTTGCATTGGTTTCCTTTGGGTACTTTAGTTTCCTCCCACAGTCCAAAGACATACTGATAGGGAACTTACTGTTTGTGAGCCCCATTGGGAACAGCTTGAGGCTATTGTCTGTAATGAGGTGCGAAATATAGTAGCGCTATATAAGTGTGAAAAATAAATAAAATACAGAATACAAAATCCAAGTTTCCCCAGCACAGCCAATGAGTTGCATAATAAGTGTCCGTCTTCCATGCATTTACCACTAAGGGAAGCTCAGTGCATGGTGATTTATACAGATGTCAATTCAAGGTAACTCACAATTAAATATTGCATCTTTTAGATGCCAAGAAACATACATTATCAGTTGGAATTATAAAAAAAGCTTGTCTATGTAGATTGAATGTTATATATACTATATATACTGTATGTAAATTGTGTTACATATTTGTTATGGTGCACCAATTTAAAGGAGTTGTCTAAGTTATTTTTTTGTTCTTTGTATGTTTCTAACTAGGCAAATGTAAAAACTTTACCATGCACTTACTTTATCTGCAGTGGCCCCATTCTCACATCTCACTGAGGGTCACATGACCTGTGATGTCAGCTTCTCTCCCTGCTCTGATGATGTTTTGTGCACAAGCCTGAGAGAGCAGATATGTGTTTGTACATGAGATGTCACAGTGCTGGCCACACCCCCTGCCCTGGCCGAGCTGCTGCTCTCTCCCTTGTGTCTCCCTCCCACTGGATGTTCAGGAAAGATTAACCCCTTCAGCAGCAGAGAGGGCCGAAGACATTGAGAAGCTGGAGAAAGTGCAGAGACACAGGATCTACTCTACTTATCCTGCAGACACAGAGCAGACAGACTGTAGGAGTTCTGCAGAGCATTTCACAAGAATAGGTGGGGGGAAGATCCTGTGTGTATCAGCAGTGTCATTGTACAGCTGGGACTTGCTGCTGAACATCCCAGCAGTCAGACATGTCACTCATGGCAGCACTTGTACTCACTCCCTTTGCAGAGCAGGGGGAGGGGCAGAGATTGTTGTTATTGCAGGTAAACAAAGGGCCAGAAGAGAACCAGGGAAATGAGGAAACAGATTTTTTTTTGCTCAAAACTTGCTTCGCTTAGTTATATATTGTTGACCATCAGATTTAGGCCTCATGCACATGACCGTTGTGTGCATCCGCGGCCGTTGTTCCGTTTTCCGTTTTTTTCCGCAGACCCATTGACTTTCAATTCGTCCGTGGAAAAATCGGAAAATGCACCGTTTGGCATCTGCGTCCGTGATCCGTGTTTCCAGTCCGTGAAAAAAATAGGACCTGTCCTATTTTTTTCACAGACAACGGTTCACGGACCCATTCAAGTCAATAGGTCCGTGAAAAATAACGGATGCACACAAGATTGTTATCCGCGTCCGTGATCCGTGTCCGTTTTTTCCTATCATTTCAAAGGCAAACTTGACTTAGATTTTTTTTTTCATTTTTCATGTCCGTGGATCCTCCAAAAATCAAGGAAGACCCACGGAAGAAAAAACGGACACGGATCACGGAACAACGGAAACCGTTTTTGCGGACCGCAAAAAAAACGTCCGTGTGCATGAGGCCTTACAGTGCTATATATTTTTTTCCATAACTCGGAAAACCCCTTTAACCTCTTTAAGACCGATAAATGTACATATATGGGCAGCATGGTGGCTCAATGGTTTGCACTGGTGCCTTGGAGTGCTGGGGTCCTAGGTTCAAATCGGACCAAGGAGTTTGTATGTTCTCCCCGTGTTTGCGTGGGTTTTCTCCGGGTACTCTTGTTTCCTCCCACACTCCAAAAACATACTGATAGGGACCTTAGATTGTGAGCCCCATTGCGGACAGTTGGGTGCTAATGTCTGCAAAGCGCTGCAGACTATAGTAGTGCTATATAAGTGCATACAATAAATAAATAATATGTCATTGGTTGCTAAGGCGTGTATAGAGTGGGCTCACAAGCCGAGCCTGCTCCATAAGCAAGGTGTACCAGCTGTATTATTCAGCTGGCACATGCCTGCTGCAATTAGGATCACAGATAATGCCAATCCTTTTGATTATTATTTCATAAACTTTCATTATTTTTCTCCTTTCTATTGCATTTGAAGTGCCGCTGCAGAAAATATAATGTCTGCTGCAGGCTGTGGTTCATAGATGGCATATCTAGAATTAGGAGAATCATGCTTTGTGATTTCTAGGTCCTCAATTCCCTGATGTAAAGTGGTCTGTTTGGATAAGCTTGGATATATTGTAGCCCCCTCCCCCAAACCTGTCCATGCAGCTCGATAAGACAAAAATCTATAACCACAAGTCAGTCATGAACATTTAAGTGCACATTTCCATTATATATATTTTTTTAGTTGCCATCAGTCCTATAATTCACAAATTTCAGTTTTGCTACATCCTATGTTAAAACGCGCAGATAAAATAGTAGGAATACATAAGAATGCATTTCAGATGTGCATCATAACATTTCCACAACACGTGACATAGATGAGGAAACCTGATTCCTCTCCATGGTCTGTTTAAGGCATGTCATTTAAAGGACAGAAGATTCCATCCAAATGTAACATCTGAAAATAGCTGCAGAGCAGCATCTCCCAGAGGAACTCACTTATTCTAACTAATGTGACTGGACAGTCCTAAAAGAAGCTATACAGGTTTATGGGAAGTATTGTGTAGTAAGCTGCACAGTCATCCGGGAATAGTTGTTTTTATTTTTCTGGACATTTAGAGCATCTGTATATGAGATACAGCCATTCTGATACCTTATTTTCAATAGTTTAAAACCTGGAGCTTTGAGCCATAAAGGGATACCGTAGTTTTTACGTGTTGTTAACAGAATATTGCAACAAATTCCTGCTCCCGATATTCAGTAAAATTGTTTATGTCAGATGTTTATTAATCACTTTCTATATGTAAGTGAGGTCTAAACTCTGCCCAGATAGTAAGGGTTTGAAAATTACATCTGGAAATGGAGCATCATGTAACCTAATTAAAATGTCAACTATGGTACTTCTAATTTACCTCTCTACAACCAACATGGTCGGTATTGTATAGAGATTTAATTTGTGTGAATTATATCATGTCTTTTTTAAAGGGATTTTTTTTTTTTTATACTTTTTATTCACATTACAAAATCACATAATATAAAATAGTACAAAACAAACACTATTTTTCCCATTTTCATTTCTTTTCCCCACCTCCCCTCCCCAACCTAACCCTGAGAGAGAAGAAAGAAAAAAACCTTTTAACTCTCTTCCCCCTTATATTATACAATATTATTCAACCAACAATTCCAAAATTTAACAAAATAATCCTTCTTTCTCCATTGTTATATATTATCCTCTCTACTTTTATCATATTTTCCACCGAACTCTTCCACTCCGTTACTAAAGGTGGGTCTTTTTCAATCAATTTTTTTTTTACTATAATAAGTCTTGCCTGAAACAGGAGTTTACAAAGTACCTTCTTATCCATTTTTGAAATCGACAATTGTACTGTACCTCTTAGTATACAAGCCACTGGATCTCTTTCTATTTGTACTCCCATAATTTTTTGAATGATATCTGCTATCCCAGACCAATAACGAAAGAGTTTGGGACATCTCCACACTAAATGAAAAAGAGCTGCTTGTTCCATACCGCATCTAGGACATTCATTAGTGGATTTCAGACCCATCCTTTTAAGTAGACCCCGTGGAAGGCCCTCATTGAGACCAGAGACCTATTTTTCAGTACATCTTCTCAAAATAGCAGGCACTCACCATCTGTATTTCGTACGTATATGATAAATTAAGCTAATATCATTTATTTTCAAAATATAATATCATAAAAAACCATCATAAAATATAGATATAAAACATCAAGCATGGAACATTGGACATAAAATGTAAAAGATGAACCATAAAAGGTACCTGCAGTGACACTGAGTCTGTGGGTGTCGTCATCCTGGTTGTTTCAGTCCTGATATTGTTGTGATAATAGCTTTGTAAGCCATTAAGTGATGAACGAATACAGTATTGTCGAATGGGACACTTGAAAAGAGTAGATATCCGATTGGTTGTTAGTGTAGTATTTCCAATGGGTATGTCTCTATATAGATTGTTAGTGTCACTTATATTGGCATAATATTGTGGGTTTGTAAGGTATTTAGTTGTCTCTACTTACAAGAGACTGGGTTTCGCTTACTACAGGGACGTCCAACCGGTAGTACAGCTACTCACCCGACCCACAACATTGGATTGACTGACAAATATCTGGCAATCTGAAACGTCAGCAAAACCACAGTATACCTTGACGGATATTGATGCAATTTTGAAAAACTTCTGAATAATCATATTAACAACTACATGTATTACTACTAATGAATCGTCTAATGCCTCTCTAAGCCATTAACTTATCTAATATCATTAACTTTTATAATATCAGGACTTAAACAACCAGGATCACGACACCCACAGACTCAGTGTGCTGCATGTACCTTTTATGGTTTATCTTTTACATTTTATGTCCAATGTTCCATGATTGATGTTTTATGTTCTATGTCTTATGTTTTATATCTATATTTTATGATTGTTTTTTATTATATTATCTTTTGAAAATAAATTCTATTAGCTTAATTTATAATATGCGTATGAAATACAGATGGTGAGTGCCTGCTATCTAGTTATATAAGGATTTGTCTTAAGGAAGTACCCAGGTGAACCACTTTTGAAGAAGAGCACCATTACCATAGTGGTAGGAGGGGTAAGCCACTATAAAAAAAAGTATACTCCTCTGACTCCTCTTCAGACTCCTGCTGACTTGTCTCAGATGGATGGAGTAGCCCCCCTGGGAATTCATTCAGCATTGTGACTTCCTCATCTTCCAGCTCCTGCTCCTCGACGGCTTGATCAATGACACAACGCAATGCACTCTCCAGAAAGAAGGCATAAGGTACGATGTCACTGATGGCGCCCTGGCTGACCAGTTTGGTGATCTCATCAAATTGCCGCAGAAGTCTCCATGCATTGCGCATGAGCAGCCACTGGCGCGGTGAAAAGAAACCAAGCTCCCCAGAACCTGTCCTACCGCAGAGTTCGTACAGGTAGTCGTTAACAGCATGTTTCTGCTGGAGCAGCCTATCAAGCATATACAAGGTGGAGTTCCAGCGCGTTGGGCAGTCACAAATCAGACATCTGACGGGCAAGTGGTGTCGCCACTGAATGTTAGCAAGGCGAGCCATGGCCGTGTAAGATCTTCTGGACCCCGGGGTATTTGGCAACAAATCGCTGCACGACTAAGTTCAGGATGTGTGCCATTCACGGCACTTCTGTCATTTTGCCCTGTTTTAGCGTGCTCAGCAGATTGGCACCGGATATTCATGCACATGACCCTATCTTGGATCTGTATCATACATGGATACCACTAGGGATGAGCGAATTTCATATTTTGAAATTTGTTTACGGTTCATTTTGTGGTATTTAGTGAATTACTTTATGGATTCTGTTACCACGGACCATAGCGCAATTCCATGACGGAATGCATAACGCAATGCCTTTAGAGACATTCCGTCATAATAGAAGTCTATGGCCTGCATAAAAAAATCAGTTTTTCATTATGTTGGAGTCCTCTCTTGCATAACAGAAGTTATGCAGGCCATAGACTTCTATTATGACGGAATGCCTCTAAAGGCATTGCGTTATGCATTCCGTCACGGAATTGCGTTATGGTCCGTGGTAACGGAATCCATAACACAATGCACTAAATAGCACAGAACAAACCGCAAACAAATTTCTAAATATGAAATTCACTCATCCCTAGATACCACCGTGATAGCAAAGACAGAAAAAAATAGCTGTCAGCCTAAAGTACTGTAAAGCAAATCGGCATCGTCAAATGAAAAAGTTTACTGGAGTGAATACGCCGTTCGCCACCACGTATTGACTCCTATGGGGTCTTACTTAAGTGGTCAAGACACTTGAGAAAGACCCTATAGGGATGGTTACATGGTGGCTTATTCACTCCAGTACACTTTTCCATTTGAAGATGCTGGTAACATTTGCTTTACTTTGGATATTGTTTAGGATGGCTGAGGGAAAGGGTGGTTCATCCAGGATAAGGAATTTCCATTTGTGAGTGCAATCCAAACTACTACTGACTGTAAATAGCAGATACATTATGATAAACACTGTGATATAGTGCAGTGTACAATACCATTCTGTGTTGCACACTGCATTGTGTACTAAACTGCAAAGATTAATGTACAGACGTGGACAAAATTGTTGGTACCCTTTGGTCAATGAAAGAAAAAGTCACAATGGTCACAGAAATAACTTTAATCTGACAAAAGTAATAATAAATTAAAATTCTATAAATGTTAACCAATGAAAGTCAGACATTGTTTTTCAACCATGCTTCAACAGAATTATGTAAAAAAATAAACTCATGAAACAGGCATGGACAAAAATGATGGTACCCCTAGAAAACACAGAACATAATGTGACCAAAGGGACATGTTAATTCAAGGTGTGTCCACTAATTAGCATCACAGGTGTCTACAACCTTGTAATCAGCCATTGGGCCTATATATATGGCTCCAGGTAATCACTGTGTTGTTTGGTGATATGGTGTGTACCACACTCGACATGGACCAGAGGAAGCAAAGGAAAGAGCTGTCTCAAGAGATCAGAAAGAAAATTATAGACAAGCATGTTAAAGGTAAAGGCTATAAGACCATCTCCAAGCAACTAGATGTTCCTGTGAGTACAGTTGCACATATTATTCATAAGTTTAAGATCCATGGGACTGTAGCCAACCTCCCTGGACGTGGCCGCAGGAGGAAAATTGATGACAAATCTAAGAGACGGATAATCCAAATGGTAACAAAAGAGCCTAGAAAGACTTCTAAAGAGATTCAAGGTGAACTTCATGCTCAAGGAACATCAGTGTCAGATCGCACCATCCGTCGTTGTTTGAGCCAAAGTGGACTACATGGGAGACGACCAAGGAGGACACCATTGTTGAAAACGAATCATAAAAAAGCAAGACTGGAATATGCCAAACTACATGTTGACAAGCCACAAAGCTTCTGGGAGAATGTCCTGTGGACAGATGAGACAAAAATCGAAGTTTTTGCCAAGGCACATCAGCTGTATGTTCACAGACGAAAAAATGAAGCATATCAAGAAAAGAACACTGTCCCTACTGTGAAACATGGAGGAGGCTCTGTTATGTTCTGGGGCTGCTTTGCTGCGTCTGGCACAGGGTGTCTTGAATCTGTGCAGGGTACAATGAAATCTCAAGACTATCAAGGAATTCTAGAGAGAAATGTACTAGCCAGTGTCAGAAAGCTTGGTCTCAGTCGCAGGTCATGGGTCTTGCAACAGGACAATGACCCAAAACACACCGCTAAAAACACCCAAGAATGGCTAAGAGGAAAAAATTGGACTATTCTAAAGTGGCCTTCTATGAGCCCTGACCTCAATCCTATTGAGCATCTTTGGAAGGAGCTGAAACATGCAGTCTGGAAAAGGCACCCTTCAAACCGGACACAACTGGAGCAGTTTGCTCATGAGGAGTGGGCCAAAATACCTGCTGAGAGGTGCAGATGTCTCATTGACAGTTACAGGAAGCGTTTGATTGCAGTGATTGCCTCAAAAGGTTGCGCAACAAAATATTAAGTTAGGGGTACCATCATTTTTGTCCATGCCTGTTTCATGAGTTTATTTTTTTACATAATTCTGTTGAAGCATGGTTGAAAAACAATGTCTGACTTTCATTGGTTAACATTTATAGAATTTTAATTTATTATTACTTTTGTCAGATTAAAGTTATTTCTGTGACCATTGTGACTTTTTCTTTCATTGACCAAAGGGTACCAACAATTTTGTCCACGTCTGTATGTAAGGCCAAAAAATGAACAAGTAATATTTCAGTTTATGGCAGCTGTAGGGTGGGCCCCTAGAATGATTTCCACTGGTGGTCCCTAGGCACCCCAGTCCAACACTGGTGACTCACACAGTGTTCCATTCATTGTCTCTGGGTTATGTCTCCTCATTGAGACATGCACAGAGTTCAATCCCTTACATGCTGGCCTATAGTGACACATGCTGTGTTCCATCCATAAGCCCTAAATGATGATGGCTAACTGTGAAATACATAGTGTTCTATCCATTTTTTCTGGTTTATTACTCCCCATTGTGACATGCCCAGAGTTCCATCCCTTACCCCACTGGATTATGTTTCCTATTGTGATGCGCACAGCATTCCATCCAGTATCCCTGGATGATGCTGGCCCATTGTATCTTGTGCAGTGTTATCTCCATTATCCCTGGATGATGCTGTCCCATTGTATCTTGTGCAGTGTTATCTCCATTATCCCTGGATGATGCTGGCCCATTGTATCTTGTGCAGTGTTATCTCCATTATCCCTGGATGATGCTGTCCCATTGTATCTTGTGCAGTGTTATCTCCATTATCCCTGGATGATGCTGGCCCATTGTATCTTGTGCAGTGTTATCTCCATTATCCCTGGATGATGCTGGCCCATTGTATCTTGTGCAGTGTTATCTCCATTATCCCTAGATGATGCTGGCCCATTGTATCTTGTGCAGTGTTATCTCCATTATCCCTGGATGATGCTGTCCCATTGTATCTTGTGCAGTGTTATCTCCATTATCCCTAGATGATGCTGGCCCATTGTATCTTGTGCAGTGTTATCTCCATTATCCCTGGATGATGCTGTCCCATTGTATCTTGTGCAGTGTTATCTCCATTATCCCTGGATGATGCTGGCCCAGTGTATCTTGTGCAGTGTTATCTCCATTATCCCTGGATGATGCTGTCCCATTGTATCTTGTGCAGTGTTATCTCCATTATCCCTGGATGATGCTGGCCCATTGTATCTTGTGCAGTGTTATCTCCATTATCCCTGGATGATGCTGGCCCATTGTATCTTGTGCAGTGTTATCTCCATTATCCCTGGATGATGCTGGCCCAGTGTATCTTGTGCAGTGTTATCTCCATTATCCCTGGATGATGCTGGCCCATTGTATCTTGTGCAGTGTTATCTCCATTATCCCTGGATGATGCTGGCCCATTGTATCTTGTGCAGTGTTATCTCCATTATCCCTGGATGATGCTGGCCCATTGTATCTTGTGCAGTGTTATCTCCATTATCCCTGGATGATGCTGGCCCAGTGTATCTTGTGCAGTGTTATCTCCATTATCCCTGGATGATGCTGGCCCATTGTATCTTGTGCAGTGTTATCTCCATTATCCCTGGATGATGCTGGCCCATTGTATCTTGTGCAGTGTTATCTCCATTATCCCTGGATGATGCTGGCCCATTGTATCTTGTGCAGTGTTATCTCCATTATCCCTAGATGATGCTGGCCCATTGTATCTTGTGCAGTGTTATCTCCATTATCCCTAGATGATGCTGGCCCATTGTATCTTGTGCAGTGTTATCTCCATTATCCCTGGATGATGCTGGCCCATTGTATCTTGTGCAGTGTTATCTCCATTATCCCTGGATGATGCTGGCCCATTGTATCTTGTGCAGTGTTATCTCCATTATCCCTGGATGATGCTGTCCCATTGTATCTTGTGCAGTGTTATCTCCATTATCCCTAGATGATGCTGGCCCATTGTATCTTGTGCAGTGTTATCTCCATTATCCCTAGATGATGCTGGCCCATTGTATCTTGTGCAGTGTTATCTCCATTATCCCTAGATGATGCTGGCCCATTGTATCTTGTGCAGTGTTATCTCCATTATCCCTGGATGATGCTGGCCCATTGTATCTTGTGCAGTGTTATCTCCATTATCCCTGGATGATGCTGGCCCATTGTATCTTGTGCAGTGTTATCTCCATTATCCCTAGATGATGCTGGCCCATTGTATCTTGTGCAGTGTTATCTCCATTATCCCTGGATGATGCTGGCCCATTGTATCTTGTGCAGTGTTATCTCCATTATCCCTGGATGATGCTGTCCCATTGTATCTTGTGCAGTGTTATCTCCATTATCCCTGGATGATGCTGGCCCAGTGTATCTTGTGCAGTGTTATCTCCATTATCCCTGGATGATGCTGGCCCATTGTATCTTGTGCAGTGTTATCTCCATTATCCCTAGATGATGCTGGCCCAGTGTATCTTGTGCAGTGTTATCTCCATTATCCCTGGATGATGCTGGCCCATTGTATCTTGTGCAGTGTTATCTCCATTATCCCTGGATGATGCTGGCCCATTGTATCTTGTGCAGTGTTATCTCCATTATCCCTGGATGATGCTGGCCCATTGTATCTTGTGCAGTGTTATCTCCATTATCCCTGGATGATGCTGGCCCATTGTATCTTGTGCAGTGTTATCTCCATTATCCCTAGATGATGCTGGCCCATTGTATCTTGTGCAGTGTTATCTCCATTATCCCTGGATGATGCTGGCCCATTGTATCTTGTGCAGTGTTATCTCCATTATCCCTGGATGATGCTGGCCCATTGTATCTTGTGCAGTGTTATCTCCATTATCCCTAGATGATGCTGGCCCATTGTATCTTGTGCAGTGTTATCTCCATTATCCCTAGATGATGCTGGCCCATTGTATCTTGTGCAGTGTTATCTCCATTATCCCTGGATGATGCTGGCCCATTGTATCTTGTGCAGTGTTATCTCCATTATCCCTGGATGATGCTGTCCCATTGTATCTTGTGCAGTGTTATCTCCATTATCCCTAGATGATGCTGTCCCATTGTATCTTGTGCAGTGTTATCTCCATTATCTCTAGATGATGCTGTCCCATTGTATCTTGTGCAGTGTTATCTCCATTATCCCTGGATGATGCTGTCCCATTGTATCTTGTGCAGTGTTATCTCCATTATCCCTAGATGATGCTGTCCCATTGTATCTTGTGCAGTGTTATCTCCATTATCTCTAGATGATGCTGGCCCATTGTATCTTGTGCAGTGTTATCTCCATTATCCCTGGATGATGCTGGCCCATTGTATCTTGTGCAGTGTTATCTCCATTATCCCTGGATGATGCTGTCCCATTGTATCTTGTGCAGTGTTATCTCCATTATCCCTAGATGATGCTGTCCCATTGTATCTTGTGCAGTGTTATCTCCATTATCCCTAGATGATGCTGTCCCATTGTATCTTGTGCAGTGTTATCTCCATTATCCCTGGATGATGCTGTCCCATTGTATCTTGTGCAGTGTTATCTCCATTATCCCTAGATGATGCTGTCCCATTGTATCTTGTGCAGTGTTATCTCCATTATCTCTAGATGATGCTGGCCCAGTGTATCTTGTGCAGTGTTATCTCCATTATCCCTGGATGATGCTGGCCCATTGTATCTTGTGCAGTGTTATCTCCATTATCCCTGGATGATGCTGGCCCGATATGACATGCGAAAATCCTTGGATATTTAACGATAAATATTATTTGGATACATGTTTATTAATGTTTTTTTCATTTATTTCAATTGATTCATAGTTGATGGGATTTAGTCTGCCTATGGAGAAAATTCATAACTAGAGTTGAGCGAACACCTGGATGTTCGGGTTCGAGAAGTTCGGCCGAACATCCCGGAAATGTTCGGGTTCGGGATCCGAACCCGATCCGAACTTCGTCCCGAACCCGAACCCCATTGAAGTCAATGGGGACCCGAACTTTTCGGCACTAAAACGGCTGTAAAACAGCCCAGGAAAGGGCTAGAGGGCTGCAAAAGGCAGCAACATGTAGGTAAATCCCCTGCAAACAAATGTGGATAGGGAAATTAATTAAAATAAAAATTAAATAAATAAAAATTAACCAAAATCAATTGGAGAGAGGTTCCATAGCAGAGAATCTGGCTTCCCGTCACCCACCACTGGAACAGTCCATTCTCAGATATTTAGGCCCCGGCACCCAGGCAGAGGAGAGAGGTCCCGTAACAGAGAATCTGTCTTCATGTCAGCAGAGAATTAGTCTGCATGTCATAGCAGAGAATGAGGCTTCACGTCAGCCACCACTGCAACAGTCCATTGGCATATATTTAGGCCCAGCACCCAGGCAGAGGAGGGAGGTCCCGTAACAGAGAATCTGTCTTCATGTCAGCAGAGAATTAGTCTGCATGTCATAGCAGAGAATGAGGCTTCACGTCAGCCACCACTGCAACAGTCCATTGGCATATATTTAGGCCCAGCACACACACAGGCAGAGGAGAGAGGTCCCGTAACAGACAATCTGGCTTCATGTCAGCAGAGAATTAGTCTGCATGTCATAGCAGAGAATGAGGCTTCACGTCAGCCACCACTGCAACAGTCCATTGGCATATATTTAGGCCCAGCACACACACAGGCAGAGGAGAGAGGTCCCGTAACAGAGAATCTGTCTTCATGTCAGCAGAGAATTAGTCTGCATGTCATAGCAGAGAATGAGGCTTCACGTCAGCCACCACTGCAACAGTCCATTGGCATATATTTAGGCCTAGCACACAGGCAGAGGAGAGAGGTCCCGTAACAGAGAATCTGGCTTCATGTCAGCAGAGAATCAGTCTGCATGTCATAGCAGAGAATCAGGCTTCACGTCAGCCACCACTGCAACAGTCCATTGGCATATATTTAGGCCCAGCACACACACAGGCAGAGGAGAGAGGTCCCGTAACAGAGAATCTGTCTTCATGTCAGCAGAGAATTAGTCTGCATGTCATAGCAGAGAATGAGGCTTCACGTCACCCACCACTGCAACAGTCCATTGGCATATATTTAGGCCTAGCACACAGGCAGAGCAGAGAGGTCCCGTAACAGACAATCTGGCTTCATGACAGCAGAGAATCAGTCTGCATGTCATAGCAGAGAATGAGGCTTCACGTCACCCACCACTGCAACAGTCCATTGGCATATATTTAGGCCTAGCACACAGGCAGAGGAGAGAGGTCCCGTAACAGAGAATCTGTCTTCATGTCAGCAGAGAATCAGTCTGCATGTCATAGCAGAGAATGAGGCTTCACGTCAGCCACCACTGCAACAGTCCATTGGCATATATTTAGGCCCAGCACCCAGGCAGAGGAGGGAGGTCCCGTAACAGAGAATCTGTCTTCATGTCAGCAGAGAATTAGTCTGCATGTCATAGCAGAGAATGAGGCTTCACGTCAGCCACCACTGCAACAGTCCATTGGCATATATTTAGGCCCAGCACACACACAGGCAGAGGAGAGAGGTCCCGTAACAGAGAATCTGGCTTCATGTCAGCAGAGAATCAGTCTGCATGTCATAGCAGAGAATGAGGCTTCACGTCAGCCACCACTGCAACAGTCCATTGGCATATATTTAGGCCCAGCACACACACAGGCAGAGGAGAGAGGTCCCGTAACAGAGAATCTGGCTTCATGTCAGCAGAGAATCAGTCTGCATGTCATAGCAGAGAATGAGGCTTCACGTCAGCCACCACTGCAACAGTCCATTGGCATATATTTAGGCCCAGCACACACACAGGCAGAGGAGAGAGGTCCCGTAACAGAGAATCTGTCTTCATGTCAGCAGAGAATTAGTCTGCATGTCATAGCAGAGAATGAGGCTTCATGTCACCCACCACTGCAACAGTCCATTGGCATATATTTAGGCCTAGCACACAGGCAGAGCAGAGAGGTCCCGTAACAGACAATCTGGCTTCATGACAGCAGAGAATCAGTCTGCATGTCATAGCAGAGAATGAGGCTTCACGTCACCCACCACTGCAACAGTCCATTGGCATATATTTAGGCCTAGCACACAGGCAGAGCAGAGAGGTCCCGTAACAGACAATCTGGCTTCATGTCAGCAGAGAATCAGTCTGCATGTCATAGCAGAGAATGAGGCTTCACGTCACCCACCACTGCAACAGTCCATTGGCATATATTTAGGCCTAGCACACAGGCAGAGCAGAGAGGTCCCGTAACAGACAATCTGGCTTCATGACAGCAGAGAATCAGTCTGCATGTCATAGCAGAGAATGAGGCTTCACGTCACCCACCACTGCAACAGTCCATTGGCATATATTTAGGCCTAGCACACAGGCAGAGCAGAGAGGTCCCGTAACAGACAATCTGGCTTCATGTCAGCAGAGAATCAGTCTGCATGTCATAGCAGAGAATGAGGCTTCACGTCACCCACCACTGCAACAGTCCATTGGCATATATTTAGGCCTAGCACACAGGCAGAGCAGAGAGGTCCCGTAACAGACGATCTGGCTTCATGTCAGCAGAGAATCAGTCTGCATGTCATAGCAGAGAATCAGGCTTCACGTCAGCCACCACTGCAACAGTCCATTGTCATAAATTTAGGCCCAGCACCCAGGCAGAGGAGAGAGGTCCCGTAACAGACAATCTGGCTTCATGTCAGCAGAGAATTAGTCTGCATGTCATAGCAGAGAATCAGGCTTCATGTCAGCCACCACTGCAACAGTCCATTGGCATATATTTAGGCCTAGCACACAGGCAGAGGAGAGGTTCATTCAACTTTGGGTAGCATCGCAATATAATGGTAAAATGAAAATAAAAATAGGATTGAATGAGGAAGTGCCCTGGAGTCCAATAATATATGGTTATGGGGAGGTAGTTAATGTCTAATCTGGACAAGGGACGGACAGGTCCTGTGGGATCCATGCCTGGTTCATTTTTATGAACGTCAGCTTGTCCACATTGGCTGTAGACAGGCGGCTGCGTTTGTCTGTAATGACGCCCCCTGCCGTGCTGAATACACGTTCAGACAAAACGCTGGCTGCCGGGCAGGCCAGCACCTCCAAGGCATAAAAGGCTAGCTCTGGCCACGTGGACAATTTAGAGACCCAGAAGTTGAATGGGGCCGAACCATCAGTCAGTACGTGGAGGGGTGTGCACACGTACTGTTCCACCATGTTAGTGAAATGTTGCCTCCTGCTAACACGTTGCGTATCAGGTGGTGGTGCAGTTAGCTGTGGCGTGTTGACAAAAGTTTTCCACATCTCTGCCATGCTAACCCTGCCCTCAGAGGAGCTGGCCGTGACACAGCTGCCTTGGCGACCTCTTGCTCCTCCTCTGCCTTGGCCTTGGGCTTCCACTTGTTCCCCTGTGACATTTGGGAATGCTCTCAGTAGCGCGTCTACCAACGTGCGCTTGTACTCGCGCATCTTCCTATCACGCTCCAGTGCAGGAAGTAAGGTGGGCACATTGTCTTTGTAGCGTGGATCCAGCAGGGTGGCAACCCAGTAGTCCGCACAGGTTAAAATGTGGGCAACTCTGCTGTCGTTGCGCAGGCACTGCAGCATGTAGTCGCTCATGTGTGCCAGGCTGCCCAGGGGTAAGGACAAGCTGTCCTCTGTGGGAGGCGTATCGTCATCGTCCTGCCTTTCCCCCCAGCCACGCACCAGTGATGGACCCGAGCTGCGTTGGGTGCCACCCCGCTGTGACCATGCTTCATCCTCATCCTCCTCCACCTCCTCCTCATCCTCGTCCTCCTCGTCCTCCAGTAGTGGGCCCTGGCTGGCCACATTTGTACCTGGCCTCTGCTGTTGCAAAAAACCTCCCTCTGAGTCACTTCGAAGAGACTGGCCTGAAAGTGCTAAAAATGACCCCTCTTCCTCATCCTCCTCCTCCTCCTCCTGGGCCACCTCCTGTTCCATCATCGCCCTAAGTGTTTTCTCAAGGAGACATAGAAGTGGTATTGTAACGCTGATAACGGTGTCATCGCCACTGGCCATGTTGGTGGAGTACTCGAAACAGCGCAACAGGGCACACAGGTCTCGCATGGAGGCCCAGTCATTGGTGGTGAAGTGGTGCTGTTCTGTAGTGCGACTGACCCGTGCGTGCTGCAGCTGAAACTCCACTATGGCCTGCTGCTGCTCGCACAGTCTGTCCAGCATGTGCAAGGTGGAGTTCCACCTGGTGGGCACGTCGCATATGAGGCGGTGAGCGGGAAGGCCGAAGTTACGCTGTAGCGCAGACAGGCGAGCAGCGGCAGGATGTGAACGCCGGAAGCGCGAACAGACGGCCCGCACTTTATGCAGCAGCTCTGACATGTCGGGGTAGTTGTGAATGAACTTCTGCACCACCAAATTCAGCACATGCGCCAAGCAAGGGATGTGCGTCAAATTGGCTAGTCCCAGAGCTGCAACGAGATTTCGCCCATTATCACACACCACCAGGCCGGGCTTGAGGCTCACCGGCAGCAACCACTCGTCGGTCTGTTGTTCAATACCCCGCCACAACTCCTGTGCGGTGTGGGGCCTGTCCCCCAAACATATGAGTTTCAGAATGGCCTGCTGACGTTTACCCCGGGCTGTGCTGAAGTTGGTGGTGAAGGTGTGTGGCTGACTGGATGAGCAGGTGGAAGAAGAGGAGGAGGAAGCCGAGAAGGAGGAGGTGGCAACAGGAGGCAAAGAATGTTGCCCTGCGATCCTTGGCGGCGGCAGGACGTGCGCCAAACAGCTCTCCGCCTGGGGCCCAGCTGCCACTACATTTACCCAGTGTGCAGTTAGGGAGATATAGCGTCCCTGGCCGTGCTTACTGGTCCACGTATCTGTGGTTAGGTGGACCTTGCTACAGATGGCGTTGCGCAGTGCACACTTGATTTTATCGGATACTTGGTTGTGCAGGGAAGGCACGGCTCTCTTGGAGAAGTAGTGCCGGCTGGGAACAACATACTGTGGGACAGCAAGCGACATGAGCTGTTTGAAGCTGTCTGTGTCCACCAGCCTAAATGACAGCATTTCATAGGCCAGTAGTTTAGAAATGCTGGCATTCAGGGCCAGGGATCGAGGGTGGCTAGGTGGGAATTTACGCTTTCTATCAAATGTTTGTGAGATGGAGAGCTGAACGCTGGCGTGTGACATGGTTGAGACGCTTGGTGACGGAGGTGGTGGTGGTGGTGTTGGTGGTACATCCCCTGTTTGCTGGGCGGCAGGTGCCAACGTTCCTCCAGAGGCGGAGGAAGAGGCCGAGGCGGCAGCAGCAGAATAGGCCGAGGCGGCAGCAGCAGAAGAGGTAGCAGGGGGAGCCTGAGTGACTTCCTTGGTTTTAAGGTGTTTACTCCACTGCAGTTCATGCTTTGCATGCAGGTGCCTGGTCATGCAGGTTGTGCTCAGGTTCAGAACGTTAATGCCTCGCTTCAGGCTCTGATGGCACAGCGTGCAAACCACTCGGGTCTTGTCGTCAGCACATTGTTTGAAGAAGTGCCATGCCAGGGAACTCCTTGAAGCTGCCTTTGGGGTGCTCGGTCCCAGATGGCGGCGGTCAGTAGCAGGCGGAGTCTCTTGGCGGCGGGTGTTCTGCTTTTGCCCACTGCTCCCTCTTTTGCTACGCTGTTGGCTCGGTCTCACCACTGCCTCTTCCTCCGAACTGTGAAAGTCAGTGGCACGACCTTCATTCCATGTGGGGTCTAGGACCTCATCGTCCCCTGCATCGTCTTCCACCCAGTCTTGATCCCTGACCTCCTGTTCAGTCTGCACACTGCAGAAAGACGCAGCAGTTGGCACCTGTGTTTCGTCATCATCAGAGACATGCTGAGGTGGTATTCCCATGTCCTCATCATCAGGAAACATAAGTGGTTGTGCGTCAGTGCATTCTATGTCTTTCACCGCTGGGGAAGGGCTAGGTGGATGCCCTTGGGAAACCCTGCCAGCGGAGTCTTCAAACAGCATAAGAGACTGCTGCATAACTTGAGGCTGAGACAGTTTCCCTGGTATGCATGGGGGTGATGTGACAGACTGATGGGGTTGGTTTTCAGGCGCCATCTGTGCGCTTTCTGCAGAAGACTGGGTGGGAGATAATGTGAACGTGCTGGATCCACTGTCGGCCACCCAATTGACTAATGCCTGTACCTGCTCAGGCCTTACCATCCTTAGAACGGCATTGGGCCCCACCATATATCGCTGTAAATTCTGGCGGCTACTGGGACCTGAGGTAGTTGGTACACTAGGACGTGTGGATGTGGCAGAACGGCCACGTCCTCTCCCAGCACCAGAGGGTCCACTAACACCACCACGACCATGTCCACGTCCGCGTCCCTTACTAGATGTTTTTCTCATTGTTATGGTTCACCACAACAACAAATATATTATTTGGCCCAATGTATTGTATTCAAATTCAGCGGGATATAAATTTGAGGCCTAGTATTTAGGCGCTGGGTGACCGGTATGGATTTAGTGACAGAATTAGACTTGGAAATGCACAGAAGCGTGTGTGTGAAGTTATTCTGAATGACCCAATGTGCACCTTGAATATTATATACCCTTTTTGGGATAGATTTCAAATAGCTCTGATATAGCAGGAACCACTAAATTATGAAATTGCTAAATTGGGAATTGTACTTCAACCCAGAACAAAAAATGTGCTTTGACGGACACTAAATATCTTGCCCAGCAACAACAGTACAGCGGTGGGTAACGAGAGATTTAGAGGGATTTAAATTTGAGGCCTAGTATTTAGGCGCTGGGTCACCGGTATGGATTTAGTGACAGAATTAGACTTGGAAATGCACAGAAGCGTGTGTGTGAAGTTATTCTGAATGACCCTATGTGCACCTTCAATATTATATACCCTTTTAGGGATAGATTTCAAATAGCTCTGATATAGCAGAAACCACTAAATTATGAAATTGCTAAATTGGGAATTGTACTTCAACCCAGAACAAAAAATGTGCTTTGACGGACACTAAATATCTTGCCCAGCAACAACAGTACAGTGGTGGGTAACGAGAGATTTAGAGGGATTTAAATTTGAGGCCTAGTATTTAGGCGCTGGGTCACCGGTATGGATTTAGTGACAGAATTAGACTTGGAAATGCACAGAAGCGTGTGTGTGAAGTTATTCTGAATGACCCTATGTGCACCTTCAATATTATATACCCTTTTAGGGATAGATTTCAAATAGCTCTGATATAGCAGAAACCACTAAATTATGAAATTGCTAAATTGGGAATTGTACTTCAACCCAGAACAAAAAATGTGCTTTGACGGACACTAAATATCTTGCCCAGCAACAACAGTACAGCGGTGGGTAACGAGAGATTTAGAGGGATTTAAATTTGAGGCCTAGTATTTAGGCGCTGGGTCACCGGTATGGATTTAGTGACAGAATTAGACTTGGAAATGCACAGAAGCGTGTGTGTGAAGTTATTCTGAATGACCCTATGTGCACCTTCAATATTATATACCCTTTTAGGGATAGATTTCAAATAGCTCTGATATAGCAGAAACCACTAAATTATGAAATTGCTAAATTGGGAATTGTACTTCAACCCAGAACAAAAAATGTGCTTTGACGGACACTAAATATCTTGCCCAGCAACAACAGTACAGCGGTGGGTAACGAGAGATTTAGAGGGATTTAAATTTGAGGCCTAGTATTTAGGCGCTGGGTCACCGGTATGGATTTAGTGACAGAATTAGACTTGGAAATGCACAGAAGCGTGTGTGTGAAGTTATTCTGAATGACCCTATGTGCACCTTCAATATTATATACCCTTTTAGGGATAGATTTCAAATAGCTCTGATATAGCAGAAACCACTAAATTATGAAATTGCTAAATTGGGAATTGTACTTCAACCCAGAACAAAAAATGTGCTTTGACGGACACTAAATATCTTGCCCAGCAACAACAGTACAGCTGGTGGGTAACGAGAGATTTAGAGGGATTTAAATTTGAGGCCTAGTATTTAGGCGCTGGGTCACCGGTATGGATTTAGTGACAGAATTAGACTTGGAAATGCACAGAAGCGTGTGTGTGAAGTTATTCTGAATGACCCTATGTGCACCTTCAATATTATATACCCTTTTAGGGATAGATTTCAAATAGCTCTGATATAGCAGAAACCACTAAATTATGAAATTGCTAAATTGGGAATTGTACTTCAACCCAGAACAAAAAATGTGCTTTGACGGACACTAAATATCTTGCCCAGCAACAACAGTACAGTGGTGGGTAACGAGAGATTTAGAGGGATTTAAATTTGAGGCCTAGTATTTAGGCGCTGGGTCACCGGTATGGATTTAGTGACAGAATTAGACTTGGAAATGCACAGAAGCGTGTGTGTGAAGTTATTCTGAATGACCCTATGTGCACCTTCAATATTATATACCCTTTTAGGGATAGATTTCAAATAGCTCTGATATAGCAGAAACCACTAAATTATGAAATTGCTAAATTGGGAATTGTACTTCAACCCAGAACAAAAAATGTGCTTTGACGGACACTAAATATCTTGCCCAGCAACAACAGTACAGCGGTGGGTAACGAGAGATTTAGAGGGATTTAAATTTGAGGCCTAGTATTTAGGCGCTGGGTGCACCGGTATGGATTTAGTGACAGAATTAGACTTGGAAATACACAGTAGCGGGTGTGTGTGAAGTTATTCTGAATGACCCTATGTGCACCTTCAATATTATATACCCTTTTAGGGATAGATTTCAAATAGCTCTGATATAGCAGGAAACCACTAAATTATGAAATTGCTAAATTGGGAATTGTACTTCAACCCAGAACAAAAAATGTGCTTTGACGGACACTAAATATCTTGCCCAGCAACAACAGTACAGCGGTGGGTAACGAGAGATTTAGAGGGATTTAAATTTGAGGCCTAGTATTTAGGCGCTGGGTCACCGGTATGGATTTAGTGACAGAATTAGACTTGGAAATGCACAGAAGCGTGTGTGTGAAGTTATTCTGAATGACCCTATGTGCACCTTCAATATTATATACCCTTTTAGGGATAGATTTCAAATAGCTC
This sequence comes from Bufo gargarizans, assembly GCF_014858855.1. Taxonomy (NCBI): domain Eukaryota; kingdom Metazoa; phylum Chordata; class Amphibia; order Anura; family Bufonidae; genus Bufo; species Bufo gargarizans. The sequence goes on from NC_058081.1 coordinate 547,096,913, forward strand.
TGATATAGCAGAAACCACTAAATTATGAAATTGCTAAATTGGGAATTGTACTTCAACCCAGAACAAAAAATGTGCTTTGACGGACACTAAATATCTTGCCCAGCAACAACAGTACAGCGGTGGGTAACGAGAGATTTAGAGGGATTTAAATTTGAGGCCTAGTATTTAGGCGCTGGGTCACCGGTATGGATTTAGTGACAGAATTAGACTTGGAAATGCACAGAAGCGTGTGTGTGAAGTTATTCTGAATGACCCTATGTGCACCTTCAATATTATATACCCTTTTAGGGATAGATTTCAAATAGCTCTGATATAGCAGAAACCACTAAATTATGAAATTGCTAAATTGGGAATTGTACTTCAACCCAGAACAAAAAATGTGCTTTGACGGACACTAAATATCTTGCCCAGCAACAACAGTACAGCTGGTGGGTAACGAGAGATTTAGAGGGATTTAAATTTGAGGCCTAGTATTTAGGCGCTGGGTCACCGGTATGGATTTAGTGACAGAATTAGACTTGGAAATGCACAGAAGCGTGTGTGTGAAGTTATTCTGAATGACCCTATGTGCACCTTCAATATTATATACCCTTTTAGGGATAGATTTCAAATAGCTCTGATATAGCAGAAACCACTAAATTATGAAATTGCTAAATTGGGAATTGTACTTCAACCCAGAACAAAAAATGTGCTTTGACGGACACTAAATATCTTGCCCAGCAACAACAGTACAGCGGTGGGTAACGAGAGATTTAGAGGGATTTAAATTTGAGGCCTAGTATTTAGGCGCTGGGTCACCGGTATGGATTTAGTGACAGAATTAGACTTGGAAATGCACAGAAGCGTGTGTGTGAAGTTATTCTGAATGACCCTATGTGCACCTTCAATATTATATACCCTTTTAGGGATAGATTTCAAATAGCTCTGATATAGCAGAAACCACTAAATTATGAAATTGCTAAATTGGGAATTGTACTTCAACCCAGAACAAAAAATGTGCTTTGACGGACACTAAATATCTTGCCCAGCAACAACAGTACAGCGGTGGGTAACGAGAGATTTAGAGGGATTTAAATTTGAGGCCTAGTATTTAGGCGCTGGGTCACCGGTATGGATTTAGTGACAGAATTAGACTTGGAAATGCACAGAAGCGGTGTGTGTGAAGTTATTCTGAATGACCCTATGTGCACCTTCAATATTATATACCCTTTTAGGGATAGATTTCAAATAGCTCTGATATAGCAGAAACCACTAAATTATGAAATTGCTAAATTGGGAATTGTACTTCAACCCAGAACAAAAAATGTGCTTTGACGGACACTAAATATCTTGCCCAGCAACAACAGTACAGCGGTGGGTAACGAGAGATTTAGAGGGATTTAAATTTGAGGCCTAGTATTTAGGCGCTGGGTCACCGGTATGGATTTAGTGACAGAATTAGACTTGGAAATGCACAGAAGCGTGTGTGTGAAGTTATTCTGAATGACCCTATGTGCACCTTCAATATTATATACCCTTTTAGGGATAGATTTCAAATAGCTCTGATATAGCAGAAACCACTAAATTATGAAATTGCTAAATTGGGAATTGTACTTCAACCCAGAACAAAAAATGTGCTTTGACGGACACTAAATATCTTGCCCAGCAACAACAGTACAGCGGTGGGTAACGAGAGATTTAGAGGGATTTAAATTTGAGGCCTAGTATTTAGGCGCTGGGTCACCGGTATGGATTTAGTGACAGAATTAGACTTGGAAATGCACAGAAGCGTGTGTGTGAAGTTATTCTGAATGACCCTATGTGCACCTTCAATATTATATACCCTTTTAGGGATAGATTTCAAATAGCTCTGATATAGCAGAAACCACTAAATTATGAAATTGCTAAATTGGGAATTGTACTTCAACCCAGAACAAAAAATGTGCTTTGACGGACACTAAATATCTTGCCCAGCAACAACAGTACAGCTGGTGGGTAACGAGAGATTTAGAGGGATTTAAATTTGAGGCCTAGTATTTAGGCGCTGGGTCACCGGTATGGATTTAGTGACAGAATTAGACTTGGAAATGCACAGAAGCGTGTGTGTGAAGTTATTCTGAATGACCCTATGTGCACCTTCAATATTATATACCCTTTTAGGGATAGATTTCAAATAGCTCTGATATAGCAGAAACCACTAAATTATGAAATTGCTAAATTGGGAATTGTACTTCAACCCAGAACAAAAAATGTGCTTTGACGGACACTAAATATCTTGCCCAGCAACAACAGTACAGCGGTGGGTAACGAGAGATTTAGAGGGATTTAAATTTGAGGCCTAGTATTTAGGCGCTGGGTCACCGGTATGGATTTAGTGACAGAATTAGACTTGGAAATGCACAGAAGCGGTGTGTGTGAAGTTATTCTGAATGACCCTATGTGCACCTTCAATATTATATACCCTTTTAGGGATAGATTTCAAATAGCTCTGATATAGCAGAAACCACTAAATTATGAAATTGCTAAATTGGGAATTGTACTTCAACCCAGAACAAAAAATGTGCTTTGACGGACACTAAATATCTTGCCCAGCAACAACAGTACAGCGGTGGGTAACGAGAGATTTAGAGGGATTTAAATTTGAGGCCTAGTATTTAGGCGCTGGGTCACCGGTATGGATTTAGTGACAGAATTAGACTTGGAAATGCACAGAAGCGTGTGTGTGAAGTTATTCTGAATGACCCTATGTGCACCTTCAATATTATATACCCTTTTAGGGATAGATTTCAAATAGCTCTGATATAGCAGAAACCACTAAATTATGAAATTGCTAAATTGGGAATTGTACTTCAACCCAGAACAAAAAATGTGCTTTGACGGACACTAAATATCTTGCCCAGCAACAACAGTACAGCGGTGGGTAACGAGAGATTTAGAGGGATTTAAATTTGAGGCCTAGTATTTAGGCGCTGGGTCACCGGTATGGATTTAGTGACAGAATTAGACTTGGAAATGCACAGAAGCGTGTGTGTGAAGTTATTCTGAATGACCCTATGTGCACCTTCAATATTATATACCCTTTTAGGGATAGATTTCAAATAGCTCTGATATAGCAGAAACCACTAAATTATGAAATTGCTAAATTGGGAATTGTACTTCAACCCAGAACAAAAAATGTGCTTTGACGGACACTAAATATCTTGCCCAGCAACAACAGTACAGTGGTGGGTAACGAGAGATTTAGAGGGATTTAAATTTGAGGCCTAGTATTTAGGCGCTGGGTCACCGGTATGGATTTAGTGACAGAATTAGACTTGGAAATGCACAGAAGCGTGTGTGTGAAGTTATTCTGAATGACCCTATGTGCACCTTCAATATTATATACCCTTTTAGGGATAGATTTCAAATAGCTCTGATATAGCAGAAACCACTAAATTATGAAATTGCTAAATTGGGAATTGTACTTCAACCCAGAACAAAAAATGTGCTTTGACGGACACTAAATATCTTGCCCAGCAACAACAGTACAGCGGTGGGTAACGAGAGATTTAGAGGGATTTAAATTTGAGGCCTAGTATTTAGGCGCTGGGTCACCGGTATGGATTTAGTGACAGAATTAGACTTGGAAATGCACAGAAGCGTGTGTGTGAAGTTATTCTGAATGACCCTATGTGCACCTTCAATATTATATACCCTTTTAGGGATAGATTTCAAATAGCTCTGATATAGCAGAACCACTAAATTATGAAATTGCTAAATTGGGAATTGTACTTCAACCCAGAACAAAAAATGTGCTTTGACGGACACTAAATATCTTGCCCAGCAACAACAGTACAGCGGTGGGTAACGAGAGATTTAGAGGGATTTAAATTTGAGGCCTAGTATTTAGGCGCTGGGTCACCGGTATGGATTTAGTGACAGAATTAGACTTGGAAATGCACAGAAGCGTGTGTGTGAAGTTATTCTGAATGACCCTATGTGCACCTTCAATATTATATACCCTTTTAGGGATAGATTTCAAATAGCTCTGATATAGCAGAACCACTAAATTATGAAATTGCTAAATTGGGAATTGTACTTCAACCCAGAACAAAAAATGTGCTTTGACGGACACTAAATATCTTGCCCAGCAACAACAGTACAGCGGTGGGTAACGAGAGATTTAGAGGGATTTAAATTTGAGGCCTAGTATTTAGGCGCTGGGTCACCGGTATGGATTTAGTGACAGAATTAGACTTGGAAATGCACAGAAGCGTGTGTGTGAAGTTATTCTGAATGACCCTATGTGCACCTTCAATATTATATACCCTTTTAGGGATAGATTTCAAATAGCTCTGATATAGCAGAAACCACTAAATTATGAAATTGCTAAATTGGGAATTGTACTTCAACCCAGAACAAAAAATGTGCTTTGACGGACACTAAATATCTTGCCCAGCAACAACAGTACAGCGGTGGGTAACGAGAGATTTAGAGGGATTTAAATTTGAGGCCTAGTATTTAGGCGCTGGGTCACCGGTATGGATTTAGTGACAGAATTAGACTTGGAAATGCACAGAAGCGTGTGTGTGAAGTTATTCTGAATGACCCTATGTGCACCTTCAATATTATATACCCTTTTAGGGATAGATTTCAAATAGCTCTGATATAGCAGAAACCACTAAATTATGAAATTGCTAAATTGGGAATTGTACTTCAACCCAGAACAAAAAATGTGCTTTGACGGACACTAAATATCTTGCCCAGCAACAACAGTACAGTGGTGGGTAACGAGAGATTTAGAGGGATTTAAATTTGAGGCCTAGTATTTAGGCGCTGGGTCACCGGTATGGATTTAGTGACAGAATTAGACTTGGAAATGCACAGAAGCGTGTGTGTGAAGTTATTCTGAATGACCCTATGTGCACCTTCAATATTATATACCCTTTTAGGGATAGATTTCAAATAGCTCTGATATAGCAGAAACCACTAAATTATGAAATTGCTAAATTGGGAATTGTACTTCAACCCAGAACAAAAAATGTGCTTTGACGGACACTAAATATCTTGCCCAGCAACAACAGTACAGTGGTGGGTAACGAGAGATTTAGAGGGATTTAAATTTGAGGCCTAGTATTTAGGCGCTGGGTCACCGGTATGGATTTAGTGACAGAATTAGACTTGGAAATGCACAGAAGCGTGTGTGTGAAGTTATTCTGAATGACCCTATGTGCACCTTCAATATTATATACCCTTTTAGGGATAGATTTCAAATAGCTCTGATATAGCAGAAACCACTAAATTATGAAATTGCTAAATTGGGAATTGTACTTCAACCCAGAACAAAAAATGTGCTTTGACGGACACTAAATATCTTGCCCAGCAACAACAGTACAGCGGTGGGTAACGAGAGATTTAGAGGGATTTAAATTTGAGGCCTAGTATTTAGGCGCTGGGTGACAGGTATGGGTTTAGTGACAGAATTAGACTTGGAAATACACAGTAGCGGGTGTGTGTGAAGTTATTCTGAATGACCCAATGTGCACCTTCAATATTATATACCCTTTTTGGGATAGATTTCAAATAGCTCTGATATAGCAGGAACCACTAAATTATGAAATTGCTAAATTGGGAATTGTACTTCAACCCAGAACAAAAAATGTGCTTTGACGGACACTAAATATCTTGCCCAGCAACAACAGTACAGCGGTGGGTAACGAGAGATTTAGAGGGATTTAAATTTGAGGCCTAGTATTTAGGCGCTGGGTCACCGGTATGGATTTAGTGACAGAATTAGACTTGGAAATGCACAGAAGCGTGTGTGTGAAGTTATTCTGAATGACCCTATGTGCACCTTCAATATTATATACCCTTTTAGGGATAGATTTCAAATAGCTCTGATATAGCAGAAACCACTAAATTATGAAATTGCTAAATTGGGAATTGTACTTCAACCCAGAACAAAAAATGTGCTTTGACGGACACTAAATATCTTGCCCAGCAACAACAGTACAGCGGTGGGTAACGAGAGATTTAGAGGGATTTAAATTTGAGGCCTAGTATTTAGGCGCTGGGTCACCGGTATGGATTTAGTGACAGAATTAGACTTGGAAATGCACAGAAGCGTGTGTGTGAAGTTATTCTGAATGACCCTATGTGCACCTTCAATATTATATACCCTTTTAGGGATAGATTTCAAATAGCTCTGATATAGCAGAAACCACTAAATTATGAAATTGCTAAATTGGGAATTGTACTTCAACCCAGAACAAAAAATGTGCTTTGACGGACACTAAATATCTTGCCCAGCAACAACAGTACAGTGGTGGGTAACGAGAGATTTAGAGGGATTTAAATTTGAGGCCTAGTATTTAGGCGCTGGGTCACCGGTATGGATTTAGTGACAGAATTAGACTTGGAAATGCACAGAAGCGTGTGTGTGAAGTTATTCTGAATGACCCTATGTGCACCTTCAATATTATATACCCTTTTAGGGATAGATTTCAAATAGCTCTGATATAGCAGAAACCACTAAATTATGAAATTGCTAAATTGGGAATTGTACTTCAACCCAGAACAAAAAATGTGCTTTGACGGACACTAAATATCTTGCCCAGCAACAACAGTACAGCGGTGGGTAACGAGAGATTTAGAGGGATTTAAATTTGAGGCCTAGTATTTAGGCGCTGGGTGACAGGTATGGGTTTAGTGACAGAATTAGACTTGGAAATACACAGTAGCGGGTGTGTGTGAAGTTATTCTGAATGACCCAATGTGCACCTTCAATATTATATACCCTTTTTGGGATAGATTTCAAATAGCTCTGATATAGCAGGAACCACTAAATTATGAAATTGCTAAATTGGGAATTGTATTTCAACCCAGAACAAGAAATGTGCTTGAACGGACACTAAATAACTCGCCCAGCTACAGCACTAGGGACAGATTTAGCTGGATATAAATTTGAGGCCTAGTATTTAGGCGCTGGGTGACCGGTATGGATTTAGTGACAGAATTAGACTGGGATATGGCCAAAAAATGAACAGACTATTGCTGGTTAAATGCACTTGGTGTGACAGCTTCACCCTGATGTAGGCTTTAGCCAAAAAACAACCACACCATTGAGGGTTAAATGCACTTGGTGACAGGCGCAGCTTGCCCCTGATTTTGTATATGGCCAAAAAATGAACAGACTATTGCTGGTTAAATGCACTTGGTGTGACAGCTTCACCCTGATGTAGGCTTTAGCCAAAAAACAACCACACCATTGAGGGTTAAATGCACTTGGTGACAGGCGCAGCTTGCCCCTGATTTTGTATATGGCCAAAAAATGAACAGACTATTGCTGGTTAAATGCACTTGGTGTGACAGCTTCACCCTGATGTAGGCTTTAGCCAAAAAACAACCACACCATTGAGGGTTAAATGCACTTGGTGACAGGCGCAGCTTGCCCCTGATTTTGTATATGGCCAAAAAATGAACAGACTATTGCTGGTTAAATGCACTTGGTGTGACAGCTTCACCCTGATGTAGGCTTTAGCCAAAAAACAACCACACCATTGAGGGTTAAATGCACTTGGTCGCAGCTTGTGCTGGCGCACCACAAGACACAAAATGGCCGCCGATCACCCCAGAAAAATGAGACTGACAAACGGTCTGTGCAGCCTAAAAACAGTGAGCAATTGAGGATCAGCAGCTCAATGATCCACAGCTGCAGATCGATCAGTTAATCAAGTCCTTTGGAGGAGTTAATCTGCCTAATCTCGCCCTACTGTCGCAGCCGCAACCTCTCCCTACGCTAATCAGAGCAGAGTGACGGGCGGCGCTATGTGACTCCAGCTTAAATAGAGGCTGGGTCACATGGTGCTCTGGCCAATCACAGCCATGCCAATAGTAGGCATGGCTGTGATGGCCTCTTGGGGCAAGTAGTATGACGCTTGTTGATTGGCTGCTTTGCAGCCTTTCAAAAAGCGCCAAGAAAGCGTCACAAAAGCGCGAAGAAAGCGACGAACACCGAACCCGAACCCGGACTTTTACGAAAATGTCCGGGTTCGGGTCCGTGTCACGGACACCCCAAAATTCGGTACGAACCCGAACTATACAGTTCGAGTTCGCTCATCCCTATTCATAACATATTATGTTTAATTAGAAGTCTGTTAGATTTGAAGACTACGTTGAAGGAATTGCAGTGTTTATTGGGTTTGTTGGTATTGCATCTAACTTTATTCCTACTGTCGAGCGAATCGATTTCCATGAATTGTACTTTTTATCAGAATTTCAGAATAAGTGTGATTCATCATGAAGCCGAATTTCCTCCTGCTTCGTGGTAGCAAATCGATTTAACATGAAATAGTGCAAAAAAAAAAAATTATACCTGCTCCATTTGCTCGCGACGGACCGGCCACCATCCTGCTTGAAGATCTCAGCTGAAATACTGGGCGGCGTGATGATGTCCTCTCGAGTCGCCCAAGATTTCGCATCAGATCTTCAAGCAAGATGGCGGCAGCAGACCCGTCATGAGCAAATGGAGCAGGTAAGTATGATTTAAACTTTTTTTTATTTTTATTGAACACTTGATTATTGCTATGAGATGTTGCAATCATGTATGAACGGGGCATCTGAGGGGTACAATGACAGGGGCGGCAAATCACAGCTCCCTGTCATTGCACCCACTACTTACAAGGAAATGCGCTTCGTGACAACGTAATTCATCATGAAGCAAATTTTTTTGTTAAATTCGGCAAAACAACCAAATTGAGTTTTCACATACTATGGTCATCTCTGGTTATTCCTATGGGTGTTTTTTCTAGGAGGTTGTACATGGCTACAAATGGTCTCAAGTCTCCCCATTACCATTTTCAGTTAACAGGCCCATTGAAAGAGGATTTGAGAGTTTGGGAGGAATTTCTCATTCATTTCAACAGTTATGCTGTTTGGCAACAGGATCATTTAAGCTTTAGGTCTTTTCACAGCTGCATCTGGGGGTGTTGGCTATGATGCTTTTTTAGATGGACAGTGGTCTGCTGAGGCCTGGCCTGAGTCATTGCGGGCTAATGGGTTGAACAGGAATTTGGTTTTGTTAGAGTTATTTTTGATCTTGTTGTTTCTAGTCGTATGGTATTGGTTCATTTGTATGATAAGGGAGTTTTGTTTTCTATTAATTGAAATTGCTTAGATATTTAGTATGGAAGTGTTTAGCTGTGAATATTTTGTTGAAAGCCAGTTATATTCCAAGTAAAGATAATAACCTGACTGACTCTCTTTCTCATGCACAGTGGGAAAGAGTCTTATCTTTGGTTCTGCAGGTAGAGAAGGAAGGAATTTTATGTCCGAGTAATCTGGTTCATGCATTGACGCCTAATGCATAGCAAGGTTATGCTTTAGCATGGAAAATTGGTGTCTATTTTGTTCTAGCAGAGGCTTAGGGGGTTTTTGAACATAACTTGGATTTGATATTTAAGTTTATTTGTTCTCTAATTAATGAAGACTTGGGTTATTCAGCAGTTAATAAATCTGTCTCAGGAGTTTGTTTTTTAGGTTAGCTGTTCTGCCGCCTGCCTCTTAATAGCCAGTTCTCTGTTTCTCAGTTTCTAAAAAGGTTTCGGAAATCAAGTAGTTCTGTTGACTCTAGACTACCTGTTACGGTTACTTTGTTAGGGAAGATAGTGTTGGCTTTGAAGCATGGCGGTTTGTCTGCCTATGAGTTCGTCTTGTTTCTTGTTTAAGGCAAAGACTAGATTTGTTAGCATAAATGAAAAAAAGACTTTAGTTTGATTAAGTTCCTTCCTCCAAGTGTTTTTTTTAAAAAATAATTCCAATATATATATATATTTTTGAGGAAGAACCCTTAGTTAAGGTTCATAAAAGGGTGAACATAGCACATAGAATAATGCTTACCAGTGTTGCACTGGTCATTTAGGCACACTGAGCTGAAAGTTTGTTTTACCAGGTCTTTACAGAGATGATATCATCCATTTGTCAGACATTGGACTTGACATTTTCAATTTTGGCTTACAGTCCATTGTTGAGAAGATTGCAGTCTTTTAGGGGCACCATGTAGGGATATTTAGTTAGTTAGTAACCTGACTTCGCTGAGGGAACATAATCTGTAGTGTTGGGCGCAAATATTCGAATCACAAATTTTAATTGCGAATATCGCCACTTCGAGGATTCACGAAGATTTAGAATATAGTGCTACAGTGAGGAACAGAAGTATTTGAACACCATGCAATTCTGCAAGTTCTCCTACTTAGTAATCATGGAGGGGTCTGAAATTCACATTGTAGGTGCATTCCCACCTGTCTGAGCTATTTAAAGACATCTGTCCACCCCACATTCAGACGCCAACTACTACCATGGGCAAGACCAAAGAGCTGTCAAAAGACACCAGAGACAACATTGTGGACCTCCACAAGGCTGGAAAGGGCTATGGCGAAATCCATAGCAACAAATAGGAAAGTTCCCTACCCCTTTGTATATAAGAACCTCCCCAGCAGCCATTTTCTGTAGTGTAATGGAGTTTAGAGAGAGCAGTATCAATACTGTGCTCTGTGCTTTACTGCTTAATTACATTAGATAGTTAGCTAGATAGCTTATATATATAATTCAGATAGTTAGTGGGAGATAGTCAGTGTAGGTTAGCTTGTGATATAGTGTAGCTGATAGGTTCCAGTGCAGGGTGTTAGGTAGTGTGATAGGTTCTGCTGTCCATACATACATGCTACAGACATAGTGCTGTGATGTTGCAAGTTCACAACAATACTTAGTGCACCAATCAGTAATATTTAGTCAGACCTGCTAAAATGTGAAGTTGCACGTATTGCGCAAAAATATGTGCATCATTAATTGCCGATTTGTGCAATCACAAATATATTGGAGCACTCTATCTGCATATAAAGCTATTGTGATGTTCTTCCGTGCCAACTATATTTTTTCCAGTCTCAGGAAGCTTCTAGCAGCTTGAAAAATGTAGCAACAGTGACCCACGCCTGTATTGCGCGCGCAATACGTGCATATTACATTGCCGATTTTCACAATCAAGAAAATAATCACGAATATATGACAAATATTCATCCAAATATTTGCGAAATATCGCAAATTCGATTATTGCCCCTGCTGCTCATCTCTAATAATCAGTAGAGATGAGCGAATCAAAGCTGACGAAGTGGAATTCGTTACAAATTTCAGGAAAAATTTTGATTCGCACCGAATGCAAATTTCCTCGCACTTTGTAGTAACGAATCACATTTTTACTAAAATGGCTGCTACACATGTGAGGACATGGAGAAAAGAAGTCTAGGAAGGTGGGATCACCTATAATGCCATGCATGCAGCCAATCAGCAGCCAGCCCTATGATGTCACAGCCAATAAATACGGCAGCCATCTTAGATTCTGTCATTCACCAGTGTACTTAGTGCAGCGAGAGACGTGTGTGCAGGAGCTAGGGACAGTGATAGAAAAATTGTCATTGTGCTAAAAAAAAAAAAAAAAAAAAAAAAAAAAAGATTTACAAGTGCAGGGAAAGATTATTCAAGGTGTAGGGAAAGGATAGGGAGGAATAATTTCACTGCATTTCTGTTGAATAGGGTTCATTTGGGGAGGTGACAGCTTGGGTAATAGGAACAATCCTATTAGACCTTGCAGCAATGACTGGGCACCGAAATTGCCATTATACAGGTCTGCAATTCAGGCAAACCATTCTTATTGGGGTGCAAGTGCTGTTTGATACAGGCATTAACAGGGGTTATTACAAGGAAATTTAGCGGAAAAAGAAAAAATACATTTGCCGCTCAGCCGTGCAGTAATCTGTAGTAAAGGCTTTTGTGGGGTGTTTTAGCGGAAAAAGAAAAAATATATTTGCCGCTCAGCGGTGTAGTTATTTCTTGTAAAGCCTTTTGTGGCGTGTATTAGCGCAAAAAGAAAAAATACATTTGCTGTTCTGCGGTGCAGCTATTACTTGTAAAGCCTTTTGTGACGTTTATTAGCGCAAAAAGAAAAAATATATTTACTGTTCTGCAGTGAAATAATATGTAGTAAAGGCTTTTGTGGGGCGTTTTAGTGCAAAAAGAAAAAAATACACAGCCAATAAATACAGCAGCCATCTTAGATTCTGTCATTCACCAGTGTACTTAGTGCAGCGAGAGACGTGTGTGCAGGAGCTAGGGACAGTGATAGAAAAATTGTTATTGTGCTAAAAAAAAAAAAAAAAAAAAAAAAAAAAAAGATTTACAAGTGCAGGGAGAGATTATTCAAGGTGTAGGGAAAGGATAGGGAGGAATAATTTCACTGCATTTCTGTTGAATAGGGTTCATTTGGGGAGGTGACAGCTTGGGTAATAGGAACAATCCTATTAGACCTTGCAGCACTGACTGGGCACCCAAATTGCCATTATACAGGTCTGCAATTCAGGCAAACCATTCTTATTGGGGTGCAAGTGCTGTTTGATACAGGCATTAACAGGGGTTATTACAAGGAAATTTAGCGGAAAAAGAAAAAATACATTTGCCGCTCAGCCATGCAGTAATCTGTAGTAAAGGCTTTTGTGGGGTGTTTTAGCGGAAAAAGAAAAAATATATTTGCCGCTCAGCGGTGTAGTTATTTCTTGTAAAGCCTTTTGTGGCGTGTATTAGCGCAAAAAGAAAAAATACATTTGCTGTTCTGCGGTGCAGTTATTACTTGTAAAGCCTTTTGTGACGTGTATTAGCGCAAAAAGAAAAAATATATTTACTGTTCTGCAGTGAAATAATATGTAGTAAAGGCTTTTATGGGGTGTTTTAGTGCAAAAAGAAAAAAATACATTTGCTGTTCTGCGGTGCAGTTATTTCTTGTAAACCCTTTTGTGACGTATATCAGCGCAAAAAGAAAAAAAATAAATTCTGTCCTACTGTGTACTTATCTGTAGTAAAGGCTTTGGTGGGGTGTTTTAGTGGAAAAAGAAATATATATTTGCCGCTCAGCGGTGTAGTTATTTCTTGTAAAGCCTTTTGTGACGTGTATTAGCGGAAAAAGAAAAAAATACATTTGCCACCCTGCCGTGCAGTAATCTGTAGTAAAGGCCTTTGTGGGGTGTTTTAGCGGAAAAAGAAAAAATATATTTGCTGCTCAGCGGTGTAGTTATTTCTTGTAAAACCTTTTGTGGCGTGTATTAGCGCAAACAGAAAAAAAACATTTGCTGTTCTTCTGTGCAGTAATCTGTAGTAAAGGTTTCTGTGGGGTCTTTTAGTGGAAAAAGAAAAATATATTTGCCGCTCAGCGGTGTAGTTATTTCTTGTAAAGCCTTTTGTGACGTGTATTAGCGCAAAAAGAAAAAATACATTTAACCCTCTGCGGTGAAGTAATCTGTAGTAAAGGCTTTTGTGGGGTGTTTTAGCACAAAAATAAAAAATACATTTGTTTCTGGCGCAGGCAGAGGTCGCAGCAGACTAAGGGGCAGTGGCAGCATGGGACACTTCGAGAGACTTGAGATCCCAGTCTCAGCTAGTGGTCATGTCGTGACCAGCAACCCAGCGGTTCTTGAGTGGTTGACTCGATCTCCGACTTCGTCGCAAGTGACATCGGACACCCCCAGCCAAGAGTCAGTGGGTTTGTAAGACACAACCCCTAGTTGGCATGGCCCTGGAGCAGGCCCTGTGGCCTTACCTGCCTCTGTCCTTTTCTGTTCCCAGAGCCACAGAAGTATTGTATGCTGTGGGCTCAGCTCCACTATACAGCAAGGACGAGGTATTAGAGGACAGTCAGCAGCTACTGCCCAGCCAAGATCTGGAGGAGACATCTACTGCTTCCTCTGCTAGGCGGGCAAGTAGTGATGAGGGAAGTGGCGTCGGAGCTGGTGTTGCGAGCGGTAAGGCTCCTGACTCAGAGACCGTTGAGGAGGATATCAGTGACGTGCAGACAGTTCTCGATGATGATGATATAGCTGATCGCACTTGGGAGCCGGGTGACAAAGGGGCTTCATCATGATCGGGAGAAGAGGGTGGCAGCTTTCCCATGAGCCAGCTGTGGAGCCAGCAAGTCGCTAGCATAGGCGGTAGTCAGCAGGGTGGCAGTAGTGCGAGGTTGGGAGCCAAACGTGCCAGGTGTAGACCACCCGCTTTGCGTAGTGTAGGTGGTAAAATCACCTACTTGGTGGTGTGGCAGTTTTTTCTTAAGCCGCCAGAGGAATTGAACGTGGCCAGATGTAGAATCCGTGGGCAGAAGGTGAAGCGTGGCCAGGCTGCCAATGTTGGCACTATGGCCCTGCGTCAATATATGCAACCACTGCATCACCCAGTGGCACGCACCCGGTTTCAGGCAATCAAGGCTCCACCACCTCAGCCGAAGGGAGCTGTCTGTCCTTCCCATCATCTACCGGTCCTGATGCTCCTGCTCCTTGTCCTCCTACTCCTCATCACTCGTTCCGTCAGCAATCGATCACTGAAGCGACAACAGTATGCGTGCACTCCTCCTACGGTGCAGAAGCGGAATGTGTTCCTGTCCACGTTGCTGGTGCTGCAGTCGCTCCCTTTCCAAGTGGTGGACTTTCAGAGAACTAATGGCTTGTGCTGAGCTGAGGTGGAGAGTCTCAAGCTGTCATTTCTTTGCCAAAAAAGTAGTACCAGACTGCACAAATATGTAGAACAGAAGGTGGGCTAGTCCTTGAGCCTGTAGGTATCTGCCAAAGTGCACAGCAGGACTGACGTGTGGAGCTGTAACTACAGTCAGGGACAGTACATGTCTTTTACGGCCCACTGGGTGAATGTGGTTCCTGCACAGCCACACCAGCAACTTGGCCAGGTCACGCCGCTTCCGCCTCCACATTGCCACGCCTTTGGTCCAGCACACACCAAACAAGTAACCACGTATTAACAAGTAATATAAAATATGCACTCTTTATTTATTACACATATCACAAAATATTATATCGTCAATTCGATTAAAAGCAGATCCTAAGCAGCAGCACATGGTAGATCATGCACCAATATAGCGGTACACGCATATAGGTGCTAGCAAAGTCCACACAGCTGACCAACAGTACATAAATAGAACTAAGGTCCATTACACAATGTCCCATGCAGGACTAAGACTGCAAAGACTCCTCTGCCTCCTCATCCTCCACCATGTCCTCAGCCTCCACTGAAGGGACAATTCACAGTGCCCCTCCAGCATACCACATGTGCAGGGCACGGCAGTGTCATGCTATTCTTGACCTTGTTTGCCTTGGTGAACGGAGTCACACAGGGGAGGAACTGCTACGTGTTCTTCATCAATAAATCGAATCCTGGCTTTCTCCCCGACAATTGAAAATCAGAACCATGGTGACCGACAATGGGAAGAACATTGTGTTGGTGCTGCGTCAAGGAAGGCTGAGCCATGCGCCCTGCATGGCACATGTGGTCAATCTGGTTGTCAAGCGTTTCCTGAAGTCTTCCACCGATCTGCAAGACATCATAAAAATGGCCAGGAAACTGCATGTATTTCAGCAACTCTTACACCGCGAAGCTCACCCTCCTTGAGCTGCAGCGGCAGAACAGCATCCTCCAACATAGGCTGATATGCGACGTTTCCACCCGTTGGAATTTCACCCTCCATATGTTGGACCGACTGTACGAACAGAGAAAGGCCATCAATTTCCTGATGATACAAGCAGACAGGAGTTCTCCCCTGTGTAACTTCGATGTCAGCCAATGGCAGCTCATGCGTGACACCTGCCATTTTCTCAGGTCTTTTGAGGATGCCACGTTATTTGTCAGTCGCCAGGACTACGGGATGAACATCGTCATTCCACTGCTTCATGTCCTGGAATAGATGCTGCTAAATATGGCTGGTCAGGGGATTGGAAACGTGGCGCCTAGATCTCATGGCCACATGAGCCCTGTGGGGGCTGAACTGGAGGAGGAGGACATTGGAGCACAAGCAATGTGTAGCGAAATGGGTGGTTTTTCAACACAGGTAACAGAAGAGGAGGAGCAGGAGCAGCAGGAGGAGAAAGAGGCAGATGAGGAATACAAGGCAGATGACCCAGGCACACCATGGCAGTATGCAGTGGTGATGGAGGCAGGGAGTCCCTCTGAGTTACTTCCGCAAATGGCCCACTGCATACTCAGTTGCTTGGGTAGTGACAACCGAATTGTCACCATTCGGCAGAGGGATGACTTCTGGATCTCCACCTTGTTGGACCCTCACTACCGGTCCAAAATGGGGGCCTTTTTTACACCCGCTGAGAGGGAGGACAAACTGACCTACTAAAGGGACATACTTTGTAGTCAGTTGGCCACTGCCTATCTGCGCCATTGTCCATCCTCTCGTAGGTCTGACCGGGGAGGCCCTCTGCGCTCACGTTCCACTGCCATGGCTGCTGGGGAGGGGTGGGTTGGCAGGAGCAGTACCAGCTCCATCAGCTGCAGCCTGAGTCTAGAGTCACTGATGAGCAGCTTCCTTCACATGCATAGCAGTGGTGTACCGCCAATATAGGCAGACCACGCTGTTTCTATGGGGCCCGCGGCAAAGGGGGGACCCGGAACGCACGGAAGGCCCTGCCCCCTCCGTCTACTCTGCACATACAGTTATTAGTTAAAGAGATCCTTTCATGGGTCCATACTTTATTAACTAAGTAGCAGGACATGTAGGGCATACATGGGGGGATGTCCCTGCACTTACTATTATTTCTGGGCACCGCTCTGTTGCGCCGCTGTAGCCCCCATCACAGTCTCCTGCGCTGTATGCTAAGTAACAGCATCGGAACACCAGGGACGAGACATCAGCTTTTCTCTGTGGGTGTTCCTTCTCCCTAGCTGTAGCGCTGTCCTTTCACAGTGCAAAACGTCACAGCCAGGGAGAAAAAAAAACTCACTTTCGCCAACGGAGAAAAGCTGATGTCTCCTCCCTGGTGTTCCGATGCTGTTACTTAGCATACAGCGCGGGAGACTGTAACGGTGCGGCGCCCAGAAATAATAGTAAGTGCAGGAACATCCCGATGTATGCCCTACATGTCCTGCTACTTAGTTAATAAAGTAGACCCATGAAAGCTCCTCTTTAACATGTGGCAGCAGCATTTGTGTTCTCCCTCGGGCCCCCCTCCCTGTCTGACCTTATGATCCGGTCTACAGGCGTCTGCAGTATTTCACACTGGCCAATCAGCTTTTCGCAGCACAAGTTCACACACACCCTGCCTACTAGCATCCTCTCGGTCCCTGCACTCATGTCTGCCACCCTAAAATCATCAGCCAGTGGCAATGAGTGTAGCCCCCCCAGCCCAGACTTAAGGACTGCTCCGGACCGGTCTATATGGTTGGTTGGATATGGGTATTCTTGAGGGCAGCAGCAAGCAGTGGGGTTTTGATGGGGGGGGGGCCTCAGAGAGGACTCGGGGGAGGGGTGCTCAGAGGCCTCAGGGGGGTCTCATAGACGACTCAGTGGGACAGTGTGCTTTCCTCCTACATCCCCCCTCTGGGATTTTGGGGGGCATTACGGGTTGGATAACCCCTTTTACTCCTTGCTGCTTATGCTGAGTGTGCTCATAGCCCCCAAACATATTCCCCCCTGTGTCCACTGTCCTGAGCCCACTCTGCTAAAGCCTGACATAGCCCATCTATGCCCGACTTTACCAAAGCAGACAGGCAGGAGCAGTTATGTGTGATGTGATCATATTTATTGTATGTATGTGTGTGTGTCTGTCCCTGTGTCCATGTTTGTGTCACCATCACCATTCCCACAGTGTTCCTATTGTAAGAAACAGTCATGTAATGTGTCTAAGTTTCGTTATCCTGGTAAACTGTGTTAAAATTTAATGTATAATGCTATTCTAGTAATACAGATAAATGTAAATGCCTGCAGTATTCGTTTGGTCAGTAGATGGCAGCATAGGACCAATTTGCATTGAAGTTTGCCATAGAGAAAGTGTATTAATGTGGTAGTGGCTCTTTAAAACAGCAGTTAAGTGTTGAAGTGACACGCCCCTTATGATGTCAGCCTGCCTCAGTGTGAGCAGGAAGAATGAGGAAGAGGGACTGAAACTATAACGGCTGACATCTTGGCTAGATAGAAAGCAAGTTCTGTGCTGTGTAAGACGTGTGTGGAGATACTAAAGGACGTTCCTGTGCAGCCAAGCTGTGTGAACTTCAGTCTAGAGACGGATGGAGTATAAAGAGACCGTGCATTTAGTGAAGCCAAGTTAAAAAGGACTGTGTGCAGCAGCTAACCTGTGGAGCTGACATTGGGCTGACTGGATTGCCCCAAACAGTAAAGAGACTCACAGTGCTGTCGAGGTACCGGACAGTCACTGTAAAATTCTGGATTATATCCATCTGGTTTTCCGGCCTGCTGAGGAGGACTTCTTTGTTGCGGATCCTGCGCTGGTTATAAAGGAAAAGGACGACATCGGGCCCCACCGTGCACTTCCACAAACTGTAAGAGGTCCACTTGGACCACTGGGATAAGGGGGGTGCGCACCTGCTTGAAAGTTAGGGTCAGTTAGGGATAGTTCCTGGGACTGCTATTCCTTAGTGTCCGCACCGCGAACACGGACACAGCAAAGGTGGAAATTGTTGTAGTATTTGACTTGAATTGTTCATACTGTTTTATTGTTAACCTGCTTATATTAATTGATAGTAAATGCAATTTTCTTAATCTTGACTTCTGCGTACGCACTCTTTTCTGGTTGCGGAGTCATACCACCTGCCTTGCTCTCGGTTCACAAATTGGCGTAGTCGGCAGGATCCGCCTACCAGAATGGACGGCGACGCACCCGTTAGGAGGGATGGTGCTGGAGGAAGAATGCCAGCAGGGGCTGTAATGAGTCAGTTAGCAAAGTTTGATGGCAATAATATGTCTGTGAGTGTGTGGGCAGAGCAGATACGAATGGTACAGCGCATGTACCAGACCGCACCAGAAGTACTAGTAGAGCTAGCCATATTGACATTACAAGGAGATGCTAAGACTACAGTGATATTGCGGCCATTTGAACAAAGACAGACATTTGAGCAAGTTGTCCAGATTCTAGAGACTATTTATGGAGAAACCGCATTGCTGGGGTCCCTGCAGGCACGGTTCTTTCAGAGGGTACAAAAGGAGAATGAAAGTCTCCCTCAGTATGCAAATGCCCTACAAGAACTGCTCCGTGATATTCAAGGGAAGGAAAGAGGGGGCTCACCAGCCTTCTGTAACCCTGATCGGACACTCCGTGACCAGTTTGTTCTGGGGATCCGTGATGGCAGCTTGACTGTTGCTATGCAGGACTTTATACGACGGGAGACTGATGCTAAATTTCATGACGTACAGGTGGAGGCCATCTCACGTGCCAATAGTATGGTTCAGAAGCCTCAGACCGCAGTTGGAGTTACATTGTCGCAGGGGGCTAGCTCTGGCCCAGAAACAGTGGAAAAAGGGACAGTTAAAGAGATACTTACAGTAATGCAGAAATTGCAAGAGCAAATGGAACACCTACAAACCAATTGTAATGAGAATTCTATGAGAATTGCAGGCCTCCAGAAAACTAGAGACGAAGGGGTGGGCCGTTCACACCAAGAAGGTCAGAATCACCCACAACCCTACTGGAGGGATGAGGATAGGACCTACCGAAGGGGTCCCAATAATGTAGTACAACTCTCAGGAGAGAGCGATGGGGCTTACCGAAGGGGCCCAAACCGATGGCCAGAGCGACAGGAAATACGCTGCTGGGAGTGTGGACGCATGGGCCACATTGCTGCTAGATGTCCAGAGCAGCGACAAGCTTATGAGAGACCGCCGTTAAAACTGAAATCCCCTCCTGCAGTAGGGCGGGCAGTAGGGGAAACTGAGGAGACTATGAGAGGAGAATGCCCTGAAGAGGATCTGATCGCTGCAAGTCCCATCATACAGATGGAATTGGAAGGTATTCCGGTTACCGGGATGATTGACACGGGTTCCCAAGTAACGACCCTGAGTAGAGACTGTTACGAACGGTATTTTCAGCGACATGTGAAATATGATCCCCATACATTCATACGAGTGGTCGCAGCTAATCAGTTACCAGTACCGGTGGTGGGAGTGGCCTGGATGAATGTCAGATTATGTGGCCAAGATCTAGGCAAGAAAGGCATTGTGGTAGTACAGGAGTCACATGAAGTAAAGGTCCCTGTCATCTTGGGGATGAATGTGTTAAAAGAATTGGATCAGATTCTCTTTGAAAAGAAAGGTCACGGTTATTGGAGAGAAACCACTAGTCATCGGCCTACTCAAACGGCCTTCCAGCGGCTGGTCCGAACATGTGGCTTACAGAAAAGTTCAGATGCACAGTGTCCTCTTGCTCGAATTTCGGTCCCTCTGCATACAAAAGTTACGTTGCCACCCAGACGGGAGATGATAGTGTCCATGCCTGTAGGCACCTGTAGGAAACTAGAGGGCATAGCTGTGTTTATAGAACCACTGCCGACAGCCGGAAGAAGTGTTGATCCGCTAGTAGCCCGTTCCTTGGCAGTAGTCCGCAATGGGAGAGTACCCCTCCGATGTGTGAACACTCAGGATCAGAGTGTAGACCTAGCCCCAGGAAGGCTGCTGGCTAACCTCTATGTGACTCCGGAGGAAGTGAGGAAAGCGACCCCGATGCAGTTGAGGCCGGCTGAACGAGGTGAATGGGCCGTAACCGTGTCTATGGGGGAAGGCGAGAACCCCACCCTTAAATGGAATGGCGGTGCAATTCGAGAACAGATGGAGATAGAGACTTCTTCGTGTTCTCTGGAACAGATCCGGAAGGTAGATGAACTGTTATGGGAAAACCGCACAACCTTTGCACGTCATGCTGAAGATTTTGGATGTACAACAGGGATCTACCATGAGATTCCCACAGGAGACACCCTTCCAATCAGAGAGCGCTACCGACAAATTCCTCCACAGATGTATCAGGAGGTGAAAGAACTGTTGACCCAGATGCTGCAGGGTGGGATCATTCAAGAAAGCCAAAGTCCCTGGGCAGCTCCAGTGGTACTAGTAAGGAAGAAAGATGGGTCCATTCGGTTTTGCGTAGACTATCGAAAGTTGAATACCTGCACCGTACGAGATTCCTACCCCTTACCTCGGATTGAGGAGTCCCTTTCAGCACTAGGAAGAGCCCGCTACTTCTCCTCACTGGACCTGGCTAGTGGGTATTGGCAGGTGCCAATGGCCGAGAAAGATAAGGAAAAGACAGCCTTTATCTTGCCCATGGGACTATACGAATTTAACCGGATGCCCTTTGGATTGACAAATGCACCTGGAACGTTTCAACGATTGATGGAGAAATGTCTTGGTGACTTCAACTTTGAATTCACTCTCATCTACTTGGATGACATTATAGTGTACTCTGCAACCTTTGAGGACCATCTCCGCCAGTTGGGACAAGTATTTCAACGATTGCGGGAACATGGGCTCAAACTGAAACCCAGTAAATGTCGGTTGTTCCAATCTGAAATTGATTACTTGGGTCATTGTGTATCAGGAGAAGGGGTGAGGCCGTCAAGGGACAAGATAGCGGCTGTTCAAGACTGGCCGACACCGACTACCCTGCGAGAAGTGAGGGCGTTCCTGGGAGTAGCCGGCTACTATCGACGGTTTATTAAGGACTTTGCTAGAGTAGCAGCGCCACTTAATGCTCTCCTACGAGGCACCGCCGGGGGTCCGAAGAACCGGTCCGTGAAATGGGGCCCTGAACAGGAACACGCCTTCCAGGCATTGAAGGATGCTCTTACAACGGCCCCAATCTTGGCGTATGCTGATTACCACTTGCCCTTCCAGCTATATACCGATGCAAGCCTGTATGGTCTCGGAGCGGTGCTATCTCAGTTCCAGGATGGCCAAGAGCGTGTCATAGCGTATGCCAGCCGATCCTTGCGAGATTCTGAGAGAAACCCTGACAATTATAGTTCATTCAAGTTAGAACTGTTGGCACTGGTATGGGCCATGACTGAGAAATTCTCTGAGTATTTGACCGAAGCTGAAGTCTTAGTACTGACTGACAACAACCCATTGGCTCACCTGGAAAATGCCAAGCTCGGGGCTTTGGAGCAGAGGTGGATAGCCCGAATGTCTAAGTTCAATTACCGCATTAAGTATCGGTCCAAGACGGAGAACCAAAATGCCGATGGACTTTCTAGGGTAACTACCCAGGCCCCCAGCGGAGACGTGGATCATGAGTTGGAGCATGTGGAGATGCCTGACTTCAGCAGATTTTCACAAGCCTTGGTCACTGCTATGCAGTGTGCAGTGGAAGGGACCGAAACGGCTCCTTTCTTTGGCCCCTCACTACAGGAATGGGTGCAAATACAGCAGGCCCATGAGGGGCTGGCGAAAATGATCAAGTGTGTTGAGAAAGGCAAGAAGCCCTGTAAAGAGGAAAGAGAACGACTGACCCGTGAAATGCTATTAGTCCTGAGTCAGTGGGAAAAGTTAGAGATGAAAAATGGAGTGCTATGCCGAAAGGTATATCTGCCTTCTGAAATCGACATTTGTTACCAAATCGTAGTGCCTAGTGAACTGGCTCAATCATTGGCTCTTGAGGCTCATAATAAGAATGGACATTTTGGTCATGAGAAGACCTTTCGGTGGCTACAGCGACTGATTTACTGTCCAGCTCTCCGTCAAATGGTCGAAGAAGTATGTCATAGATGTCGAACTTGTGAGATCCATAAGGCAATAGAACAAAGAGCTCCCCTGCAAACCATAGTGACCCAGGAACCTTTAGAGATCGTCATGATAGATTACCTAATGGTGGGCCCATCCAACAGTGGGCACCAGTACTGCCTCGTAATGGTGGACCACTTCACCAAATTTGCGGTGGTGACCGCCACCAAGGACCAGACCGCTGAGTCAGCAGCTCGAGCCCTATGCCAAGATTTCATCCGAGTGTACGGGTGTCCACAACGCATCCACTCTGACCAAGGGGCTTGCTTTGAGGGACATGTAATGAAAGAAGTTCAACGTATCTACGGGATAAAGAAGTCGCACATGACTCCATACCATCCCCAAGGAAACGGAGCCTGCGAACGATTTAATAGAACTCTGCTACAGATGATGCGGACTTTGGAGGAGGACAAGAAGTTACAGTGGCCTCAGTTCTTGTCTGAGATGGTGTGGGCCTATAACAATCAGGTCCATTCTACAACGGGGTATTCTCCTTATACTCTCCTCTTTGGACGGTCTGGGCGAAGTGTCGGAGAGTTACAGTTAAATGATGTGGATGGGTTCCCTCCAAGAGATCCAGCCTCCTGGGTGCGAGCACACCGGCAGAGACTTGAGACAGTTCATCGATTGGTGCGACAGCGTCTGCAAGAAAATTCTCATCCTGATAAGACCCCGGTGCAAAGGGCACCATTGCAGCCAGGTGACCTGGTGCTGGTACGTGTCAAGAAGCCTCAAGGAAAATTGGAAAGCAGGTGGGAGGCTGTGCCATATCGTGTAGTTGCCCGCAAGTATGCAAATGGGCCTGTGTACGAAGTTCAGAAGGAAGGAACTGATTGTGTCCGAGTACTTCACAGAAATATGTTGCGCCTGTGTCAATCTGAAGAAGCAAATTGTGATGGAACTGATAATGTCAACGAGCTCCCACAGTCCGAGACTGGTGGTGTGGAATGGGCTTACGATGATGAGGATGATTGTTGGCCAATCCCCGCTCCTGAGGATGTTCCACCTGTGACTAGTGTGCCCCCAGCCTGTGCCCCCTATGATGCGGAGTCTGCTGGTCCTTCTCAGCCTATGGCTACAGTACCCCAGAGTATACCAGTGGTTCTCAGACGCACCACTAGACCAAATGCTGGCATTCCCCCTGTTCGGTATGCGCAGGACGAGTTTATTTGGCCTGCCATACAACAGTACATTACCACTCTACATATAAGAGTACAGCCCTCTGGATATTCAGTCATTGGCAGGGACTGCCAATCTTAAAGTGGGGGGGAATATGTAAGAAACAGTCATGTAATGTGTCTAAGTTTCGTTATCCTGGTAAACTGTGTTAAAATTTAATGTATAATGCTATTCTAGTAATACAGATAAATGTAAATGCCTGCAGTATTCGTTTGGTCAGTAGATGGCAGCATAGGACCAATTTGCATTGAAGTTTGCCATAGAGAAAGTGTATTAATGTGGTAGTGGCTCTTTAAAACAGCAGTTAAGTGTTGAAGTGACACGCCCCTTATGATGTCAGCCTGCCTCAGTGTGAGCAGGAAGAATGAGGAAGAGGGACTGAAACTATAACGGCTGACATCTTGGCTAGATAGAAAGCAAGTTCTGTGCTGTGTAAGACGTGTGTGGAGATACTAAAGGACGTTCCTGTGCAGCCAAGCTGTGTGAACTTCAGTCTAGAGACGGATGGAGTATAAAGAGACCGTGCATTTAGTGAAGCCAAGTTAAAAAGGACTGTGTGCAGCAGCTAACCTGTGGAGCTGACATTGGGCTGACTGGATTGCCCCAAACAGTAAAGAGACTCACAGTGCTGTCGAGGTACCGGACAGTCACTGTAAAATTCTGGATTATATCCATCTGGTTTTCCGGCCTGCTGAGGAGGACTTCTTTGTTGCGGATCCTGCGCTGGTTATAAAGGAAAAGGACGACATCGGGCCCCACCGTGCACTTCCACAAACTGTAAGAGGTCCACTTGGACCACTGGGATAAGGGGGGTGCGCACCTGCTTGAAAGTTAGGGTCAGTTAGGGATAGTTCCTGGGACTGCTATTCCTTAGTGTCCGCACCGCGAACACGGACACAGCAAAGGTGGAATTTGTTGTAGTATTTGACTTGAATTGTTCATACTGTTTTATTGTTAACCTGCTTATATTAATTGATAGTAAATGCAATTTTCTTAATCTTGACTTCTGCGTACGCACTCTTTTCTGGTTGCGGAGTCATACCACCTGCCTTGCTCTCGGTTCACACTATGTCTTGACGCAGCCCAATTTAGATTCTTGCTATGGGGCCGAGTGATTTCTATGTATGCCCTTGCCGCATAGTGAAGAAACTACTCACCAGCAGCTAGACAAAGAGCAGGACCTGAACCAGCAGGTAGTGGCCTACTTGGACAGCACCCTGCCGCCACCTTGAGACTCTGTCATTGTGCCACTCGGTGTCTTCCTGATGCTGCCACCACCTCCAGACTCTGTCATTGTGCCACTTTGTGGCTTCATGATGCTGCAGCCACCATTAGACTCATAATAGGACACTCTGTGGTCTCCTGATGCTGCCGCCACCTCCACACTCTGTCATTGTGCCACTCTTAGCCTCCTGATACTGCTGCAACATACAGACTCTGTGATTGGGCTCCTCTGTGGTCTCCTCATGCTGCTTCCACCTCACCACTATGTAATAGGGCCACTCAATGGACTTCTCATGCTGTTCCCTCCCTCCCCACTTCATGACTGGGCCACTATTTAGCCTTTTTGGCTTGGCTGACATAATTATTTATTTGACCCTTCTTCTGATCTGTCAGAAGGAACATAAATTGAGAAGCACAACAGATGCTGTCTGTGTAGCAGCTGTAAGGCCTGTATGATCCCTTCCAGAATTGGCTTATGATTTGGTAGCCAAAAGCAGGAGTGGTTACAAAACACAGAAGACATGCAACTATTCTGTTCACGTGTCATCTCTGTTTTGGATCCAGTCCTGTTTTTTTGGCATTAGCAATAAGGATGTATTACTGAGCAAATGTTGAGTGAAGGCGGATGCTCCAAAGACAGGAACCGTTTTCTGTGGGTTATTGTTCTGAGGAAAGGCAAAGTATTTATTGAAGTCGACACAAACTTACTGCTGACACCCTCTCCACTCCGGGAGTTCTACTTGTATAATTGTTTAATAGAACAGGGTCTGTAGACATCTATGTGGAATCAACTGATGACGGTGTAAAAGGAGCGTGCTTCTTCTTGGCGCTAACATTGACCTGTAAGGCCGAGTTCATACATGAGTTATTTGTGACTGCCCAAATAAGTGAAGTGTGCAGTGATTCTAATTGTGACTAGAGTTGAGCGGACACCTGGATGTTCGGGTTCGAGAAGTTCGGCCGAACTTCCCGAAAATGTTTGGGTTCGGGATCCGAACCCGATCCGAACTTCATCCCTAACCCGAACCCCATTGAAGTCATTGGGGACCCGAACTTTTCGGCACTAAAAAGGCTGTAAAACAGCCCAGGAAAGGGCTAGAGGGCTGCAAAAGGCAGCAACATGTAGGTAAATCCCCTGCAAACAAATGTGGATAGGGAAATGAATTAAAATAAAAATTAAATAAATAAAAATTAACCAAAATCAATTGGAGAGAGGTCCCATAGCAGAGAATCAGGCTTCACGTCACCCACCACTGGAACAGTCCATTTTCATAAATTTAGGCCCAGCACACAGGCAGAGGAGAGAGGTTCCGTAACACAGAATCTGGCTTCATGTCACCAGAGAATCAGTCTTCATGTCATAGCAGAGAATCAGGCTTCACGTCACCCACCACTGTAACAGTCCATTTTCATAAATTTAGGCCCAGCACCCAGGCAGAGGAGAGAGGTCCCGTAACAGACAATCTGGCTTCATGTCAGCAGAGAATCAGTCTTCATATCATAGCAGAGAATCAGGCTTCACGTCATCCACCACTGCAACAGTCCATTGTCATATATTTAGGCCCAGCACCCAGGCAGAGGAGAGAGGTCCCTTAACAGAGAATCTGGCTTCATGTCAGCAGAGAATCAGTCTGCATGTCATAGCAGAGAATCAGGCTTCACGTCACCCACCACTGTAACAGTCCATTGTCATAAATTTAGGCCCAGCACCCAGGCAGAGGAGAGAGGTTCCGTAACACAGAATCTGGCTTCATGTCACCAGAGAATCAGTCTTCATGTCATAGCAGAGAATCAGGCTTCACGTCAGCCACCACTGCAACAGTCCATTTTCATAAATTTAGGCCCAGCACCCAGGCAGAGGAGAGAGGTTCCGTAACACAGAATCTGGCTTCATGTCACCAGAGAATCAGTCTTCATGTCATAGCAGAGAATCAGGCTTCACGCCACCCACCACTGTAACAGTCCATTTTCATAAATTTAGGCCCAGCACCCAGGCAGAGGAGAGAGGTTCCGTAACACAGAATCTGGCTTCATGTCACCAGAGAATCAGTCTTCATGTCATAGCAGAGAATCAGGCTTCACGTCAGCCACCACTGCAACAGTCCATTTTCATAAATTTAGGCCCAGCACCCAGGCAGAGGAGAGAGGTTCCGTAACACAGAATCTAGCTTCATGTCGGCAGAGAATCAGTCTGCATGTCATAGCAGAGAATCAGAATTCACGTCACCCAACATTGGAACAGTCCATTGGCATATATTTAGGCCCCGGCACCCAGACAGAGGAGAGGTTCATTCAACTTTGGGTAGCCTCGCAATATAATGGCAAAATGAAAATAAAAATAGGATTGAATGAGGAAGTGCCCTGGAGTCCAATAATATATGGTTAAGGGGAGGTAGTTAATGTCTAATCTGCACAAGGGATGGACAGGTCCTGTGGGATCCATGCCTGGTTCATTTTTATGAACGTCAGCTTGTCCACATTGGCTGTAGACAGGCGGCTGCGTTTGTCTGTAATGACGCCCCCTGCCGTGCTGAATACACATTCAGACAAAACGCTGGCCGCCGGGCAGGCCAGCACCTCCAAGGCATAAAAGGCTAGCTCTGGCCACGTAGACAATTTAGAGACCCAGAAGTTGAATGGGGCCGAACCATCAGTCAGTACGTGGAGGGGTGTGCACACGTACTGTTCCACCATGTTAGTGAAATGTTGCCTCCTGCTAACACGTTGCGTATCAGGTGGTGGTGCAGTTAGCTGTGGCGTGTTGACAAAAATTTTCCACATCTCTACCATGCTAACCCTGCCCTCAGAGGAGCTGGCCGTGACACAGCTGCCTTGGCGACCTCTTGCTCCTCCTCTGCCTTGGCCTTGGGCTTCCACTTGTTCCCCTGTCACATTTGGGAATGCTCTCAGTAGCGCGTCTACCAACGTGCGCTTGTACTCGCGCATCTTCTTATCACGCTCCAGTGCAGGAAGTAAGGTGGGCACATTGTCTTTGTACCATGGATCCAGCAGGGTGGCAACCCAGTAGTCCGCACACGTTAAAATGTGTGCAACTCTGCTGTCGTTGCGCAGGCACTGCAGCATGTAGTCGCTCATGTGTGCCAGGCTGCCCAGGGGTAAGGACAAGCTGTCCTCTGTGGGAGGCGTATCGTCATCGTCCTGCCTTTCCCCCCAGCCACGCACCAATGATGGGCCCGAGCTGCGTTGGGTGCCACCCCGCTGTGACCATGCTTCATCCTCATCCTCCTCCATCTCCTCCTCATCCTCGTCCTCCTCGTCCTCCAGTAGTGGGCCCTGGCTGGCCACATTTGTACCTGGCCTCTGCTGTTGAAATAAACCTCCCTCTGAGTCACTTCGAAGAGACTGGCCTGAAAGTGCTCAAAATGACCCCTCTTCCTCCTCCTCCTCCTCCTCCTCCTGGGCCACCTCCTCTTCCATCATCGCCCTAAGTGTTTTCTCAAGGAGACATAGAAGTGGTATTGTAACGCTGATAACGGTGTCATCGCCACTGGCCATGTTGGTGGAGTACTCGAAACAGCGCAACAGGGCACACAGGTCTCGCATGGAGGCCCAGTCATTGGTGGTGAAGTGGTGCTGTTCTGTAGTGCGACTGACCCGTGCGTGCTGCAGCTGAAACTCCACTATGGCCTGCTGCTGCTCGCACAGTCTGTCCAGCATGTGCAAGGTGGAGTTCCACCTGGTGGGCACGTCGCATATGAGGCGGTGAGCGGGAAGGCCGAAGTTACGCTGTAGCGCAGACAGGCGAGCAGCGGCAGGATGTGAACGCCGGAAGCGCGCACAGACGGCCCGCACTTTATGCAGCAGCTCTGACATGTCGGGGTAGTTGTGAATGAACTTCTGCACCACCAAATTCAGCACATGCGCCAAGCAAGGGATGTGCTTCAAACCGGCTAGTCCCAGAGCTGCAACGAGATTTCGCCCATTATCGCACACCACCAGGCCGGGCTTGAGGCTCACCGGCAGCAACCACTCGTCGGTCTGTTGTTCTATACCCCGCCACAACTCCTGTGCGGTGTGGGGCCTGTCCCCCAAACATATGAGTTTCAGAATGGCCTGCTGACGTTTACCCCGGGCTGTGCTTAAGTTGGTGGTGGAGGTGTGTGGCTGACTGGATGAGCAGGTGGAAGAAGAGGAGGAGGAAGCTGAGTAGGAGGAGGTGGCAACAGGAGGCAAAGAATGTTGCCCTGCGATCCTTGGCGGCGGAAGGACGTGCGCCAAACAGCTCTCCGCCTGGGGCCCAGCTGCCACTACATTTACCCAGTGTGCAGTTAGGGAGATATAGCGTCCCTGGCCGTGCTTACTGGTCCACGTATCTGTGGTTAGGTGGACCTTGCCACAGATGGCGTTGTGCAGTGCACACTTGATTTTATTGGATACTTGGTTGTGCAGGGAAGGCACGGCTCTCTTGGAGAAGTAGTGGCGGCTGGGAACAACATACTGTGGGACAGCAAGCGACAGAGCTGTTTGAAGCTGTCTGTGTCCACCAGCCTAAATGACAGCATTTCATAGGCCAGTAGTTTAGAAATGCTGGCATTCAGGGCCAGGGATCGAGGGTGGCTAGGTGGGAATTTACGCTTTCTCTCAAATGTTTGTGAGATGGAGAGCTGAACGCTGCCGTGTGACATGCTTGAGACGCTTGGTGACGGAGGTGGTGGTGTTGGTGGTACATCCCCTGTTTGCTGGGCGGCAGGTGCCAACGTTCCTCCAGAGGCGGAGGAAGAGGCCGAGGCGGCAGAAGCAGAAGAAGCCGAGGCGGCAGCAGCAGAAGAGACCGAGGCGGCAGCAGCAGAAGAGGTAGCAGGGGGAGCCTGAGTGACTTCCTTGTTTTTAAGGTGTTTACTCCACTGCAGTTCATGCTTTGCATGCAGGTGCCTGGTCATGCAGGTTGTGCTAAGGTTCAGAACGTTAATGCCTCGCTTCAGGCTCTGATGGCACAGCGTGCAAACCACTCGGGTCTTGTCGTCAGCACATTGTTTGAAGAAGTGCCATGCCAGGGAACTCCTTGAAGCTGCCTTTGGGGTGCTCGGTCCAAGATGGCAGCGGTCTGTAGCAGGCGGAGTCTCTTGGCGGCGGGTGTTCTGCTTTTGCCCACTGCTCCCTCTTTTGCTACGCTGTTGGCTCGGTCTCACCACTGCCTCTTCCTCCGAACTGTGAAAATCAGTGGCACGACCTTCATTCCATGTGGGGTCTAGGACCTCATCGTCCCCTGCATCGTCTTCCACCCAGTCTTGATCCCTGACCTCCTGTTCAGTCTGCACACTGCAGAAAGACGCAGCAGTTGGCACCTGTGTTTCGTCATCATCAGAGACATGCTGAGGTGGTATTCCCATGTCCTCATCATCAGGAAACATAAGTGGTTGTGCGTGAGTGCATTCTATGTCTTTCACCGCTGGGGAAGGGCTAGGTGGATGCCCTTGGGAAACCCTGCCAGCAGAGTCTTCAAACAGCATAAGAGACTGCTGCATAACTTGAGGCTGAGACAGTTTCCCTGGTATGCATGGGGGTGATGTGACAGACTGATGGGGTTGGTTTTCAGGTGCCATCTGTGCGCTTTCTGCAGAAGACTGGGTGGGAGATAATGTGAACGTGCTGGATCCACTGTCGGCCACCCAATTGACTAATGCCTGTACCTGCTCAGGCCTTACCATCCTTAGAACGGCATTGGGCCCCACCATATATCGCTGTAAATTCTGGCGGCTACTGGGACCTGAGGTAGTTGGTACACTAGGACGTGTGGATGTGGCAGAACGGCCACGTCCTCTCCCAGCACCAGAGGGTCCACTAACACCACCACGACCATGTCCGCGTCCCTTACTAGATGTTTTCCTCATTGTTATCGTTCACCACAACAACAAAAATATTATTTGGCCCAATGTATTGTATTCAAATTCAGCTGGATATAAATTTGAGGCCTAGTATTTAGGCGCTGGGTGACAGATATGGGTTTACTGACGGAATTAGACTTGGAAATGCACAGTAGCGTGTGTGTGAAGTTATTCTGACTGACCCTATGTGCACCTTGAATATTATATACCCTTTTAGGGATAGATTTCAAATAGCTCTGATACAGCAGAAACCACAAAATTTTTAAATTGCTAAATTGGGAATTGTATTTCAACCCAGAACAAGAAATGTGCTTGAACGGACGCTAAATAACTCGCCCAGCTACAGCACTAACGACAGATTTAGCTGGATATAAATTTGAGGCCTAGTATTTAGGCGCTGGGTGACAGGTATGGGTTTAGTGACAGAATTAGACTTGGAAATGCACAGTGGCGGGTGTGTGAAGTTATTCTGAATGACCCTATGTGCACCTTCAATATGATCTACCCTTTTAGGGATAGATTTCAAATAGACATAACAAAAACAGAGACAGGTGCACTGTCACGAGGGTGTCAAGAGCCACGTCTGACTCCGTTATACCCGGGGTCAGGAAGTCGCAGCGGGTGGCTGCGCGCTCTATGTCTAAAGATCACGTTGTTTCTTAGTGATTGTTTTCTGTGTTTGCCTTGCTATCCTTTTTGTCTCACTCAGGGATCCGTAGCTTCTCCTCCTTCTCAGCTGTTTCTTGTCTGCCACTCCCAACCTCCTTATATTCTCCTCTCACACTTCTCTAGTTGCCAGTTATAGAGCTTCCTGCCTGGACTTCTATACTGACCCACTGGAGCTGTGAATCCTGGTTGTTGTTCCAGAGTGCTACCCTCCGGATCCCTGTTGGGCTTTTTGTTGTCTCCTGTTGTCGCCCACCTGGGATTATATGTTGAGTCTGTATTGTCTGTCCTCCCCTTGGTGTTTTCCTTTAGAGCTAGTGGTGCGGACTAGTGTTCCCACCGCCCTGTTCACTATCTAGGGCTCATCTTAGGGAAAGCCAGGGTTTTAGGCACGTGATCGGCGTACGGGTGAGGAACCCGTCTAGGGACGTCAGGGCAGCCAGGTGCCAGCCGCAAGGTGAGTCAGGGGTCACCACCTTCCCTCTCACTTGGGCAGGGCCTTCCTCTTTCCCTCCCTCTGTGTCACGTATGTGATAGTCACGCCGATCGTGATATGCACTCTGCGGTCTTACTAACCCTCATACTGGTGTAAAATTGAGAATTAGCCAACATATCCTGCTTGGAGGACATGTCTGAGCCCGAGCACCACGCCAAGGTTTCTCAAGTAGCTCGGGAACCTAACGCTAAACCTACCTGAGCCGTATGGGCAATACCAGGAGCCAGTGGGCAAATTACAGGTGCGCAAGGTCCGACTCAAAGCAATCTCCCAGTAACCTCCAGCATGTGACCATGCATACAATGGGAGGAGGCAGAGAGCTCTGAGCCCCACCCAAGACTGGCTGATATAGCCCGGGCCTCACATGTGCACCAGAATGCTGCCTGTGGATGGAAATAAAGGCACATTCAAACTAGGAGTTTCTACACCTCCATAAATTCTAAACACAAACTACAAATTAGCGTGGTATTAAAAAGCAGGAAGTGCTCAACCCCATATGCAGTGGTGCATCTATACTGGGGGGGGCAGATCCTGTACTTGTGGCCCGTTGCTAATGGCAATCCCCAGCAAAAATGCATACAATGGAGGATGCCTGCAGCGGACCACAAGTACCACAATGGACATCCTACACAGGATAGCAATTGTGTGGATGTGATAAGCAGTCAAAATGACATAACAAAAACAGAGACAGGTGCACTCTGCGGTCTTACTAACCCTCATACTGGTGTAAAATTGAGAATTAGCCAACATATCCTGCTTGGAGGACATGTCTGAGCCCGAGCACCACGCCAAGGTTTCTCAAGTAGCTCGGGAACCTAACGCTAAACCTACCTGAGCCGTATGGGCAATACCAGGAGCCAGTGGGCAAATTACAGGTGCGCAAGGTCCGACTCAAAGCAATCTCCCAGTAACCTCCAGCATGTGACCATGCATACAATGGGAGGAGGCAGAGAGCTCTGAGCCCCACCCAAGACTGGCTGATATAGCCCGGGCCTCACATGTGCACCAGAATGCTGCCTGTGGATGGAAATAAAGGCAAATTCAAACTAGGAGTTTCTACACCTCCAAAAATTCTAAACACAAACTACAAATTAGCGTGGTATTAAAAAGCAGGAAGTGCTCAACCCCATATGCAGTGGTGCATCTATACTGGGGGGGCAGATCCTGCGCTTGTGGCCCGTTGCTAATGGCAATCCCCAGCAAAAATGCATACAATGGAGGATGCCTGCAGCGGACCACAAGTACCACAATGGACATCCTACACAGGATAGCAATTGTGTGGATGTGATAAGCAGTCAAAATGACATAACAAAAACAGAGACAGTTGCACTCTGCGGTCTTACTAACCCTCATACTGGTGTAAAATTGAGAATTAGCCAACATATCCTGCTTGGAGGACATGTCTGAGCCCGAGCACCACGCCAAGGTTTCTCAAGTAGCTCGGGAACCTAACGCTAAACCTACCTGAGCCGTATGGGCAATACCAGGAGCCAGTGGGCAAATTACAGGTGCGCAAGGTCCGACTCAAAGCAATCTCCCAGTAACCTCCAGCATGTGACCATGCATACAATGGGAGGAGGCAGAGAGCTCTGAGCCCCACCCAAGACTGGCTGATATAGCCCGGGCCTCACATGTGCACCAGAATGCTGCCTGTGGATGGAAATAAAGGCACATTCAAACTAGGAGTTTCTACACCTCCAAAAATTCTAAACACAAACTACAAATTAGCGTGGTATTAAAAAGCAGGAAGTGCTCAACCCCATATGCAGTGGTGCATCTATACTGGGGGGGCAGATCCATTGTGGTACTTGTGGTCCGCTGCAGGCATCCTCCATTGTATGCATTTTTGCTGGGGATTTCCATTAGCAACGGGCCACAAGTGCAGGATCTGCCCCCCCAGTATAGATGCACCACTGCATATGGGGTTGAGCACTTCCTGCTTTTCGATACCACGCTAATTTGTAGTTTGTGTATAGATTTCAAATAGCTCTGATATAGCAGAAACCACTAAATTATGAAATTGCTAAATTGGGAATTGTATTTCAACCCAGAACAAGAAATGTGCTTGAACGGACACTCAATAACTCGCCCAGCTACAGCACTAAGGACAGATTTAGCGGGATATAAATTTGAGGCCTAGTATTTAGGCGCTGGGTGACAGGTATGGGTTTAGTGCCAGAATTAGACTTGGAAATACACAGTAGCGGGTGTGTGTGAAGTTATTCTGAATGACCCAATGTGCACCTTGAATATTATATACCCTTTTAGGGATAGATTTCAAATAGCTCTGATACAGCAGAAACCACTAAATTTTTAAATTGCTAAATTGGGAATTGTATTTCAACCCAGAACAAGAAATGTGCTTGAACGGACACTAACTAACTCGCCCAGCTACAGCAGTAACGACAGATTTAGCTGGATATGAATTTGAGGCCTAGTATTTAGGCGCTGGGTGACAGGTATAGGTTTACTGACAGAATTAGACTGGGATATGGCCAAAAAATAACCACACTATTGATGGTTAAATGCACTTGGTGTGACAGCTTGACAAACCACACTACTGAGGGTTAAATGCACTTGGTGACAGGCGCAGCTTGCCCCTGATGTAGTATATGGCCAAAAAATAAACAGACTATTGCTGGTTAAATGCACTTGGTGTGACAGCTTCACCCTGATGTAGGATTTAGCCAAAAAACAACCACACCATTGAGGGTTAAATGCACTTGGTGACAGCTTGCCCCTGATGTAGTATATGGCCAAAAAATAAACAGACTATTGCTGGTTAAATGCACTTGGTGTGACAGCTTCACCCTGATGTAGGATTTAGCCAAAAAACAACCACACCATTGAGGGTTAAATGCACTTGGTGACAGGCGCAGCTTGCCCCTGATTTAGTATATGGCCAAAAAATAACCAGACTATTGCTGGTTAAATGCACTTGGTGTGACAGCTTCACCCTGATGTAGGAATTAGCCAAAAAACAACCACACCATTGAGGGTTAAATGCACTTGGTCGCAGCTTGTGCTAGCACACCACAAAATGGCCGCCAATCACCCCAGTAAAAAGTGCTGCCTAAAAACAGTGAGCAATTGAATTTCAGCAGCTCAATGATGCACAGCTGCAGATCGATCGATTAATCAAGTCCTTTGGAGGAGTTAATCTGCCTAATCTCGCCCTACTGTCGCAGCCGCAACCTCTCCCTATGCTAATCAGAGCAGAGTGACGGGCGGTGCTATGTGACTCCAGCTTAAATAGAGGCTGTGTAACATGGTGCTCTGGCCAATCACAGCCATGCCAATAGTAGGCATGGCTGTGATGGCCTCTTGGGGCAAGCAGTATGACGCTTGTTGATTGGCTGCTTTGCAGCCTTTCAAAAAGCGCCAAGAAAGCGTCACAAAAGCGCCAAGAAAGCGACGAACACGGAACCCGAACCCGGACTTTTACGAAAATGTCCGGGTTCGGGTCCGTGTCACGGACACCCCAAAATTCGGTACGAACCCGAACTATACAGTCCGGGTTCGCTCATCCCTAATTGTGACGCCTGTCATCTGCATGTCATAATGACTCACAGTATTATTTCACTACCAAGGCAGACTCCATATGTGTGTTACTGCAAGGAGTAGTGTTCTACACCACTATAAAGGCTCTCTGCAGCCAGGAAATAGCTGTTTTTTAACAAAAAATTTCCCCCAAAAATTTGGACAATTGGCTAATCGAATTTTTGAAAAATTCACTCATCTCTAATAATCAGTTTTAATTGAAGGAAAATTTAGATTCTTAATGATTAAATGGTTATATGCAAATAATTTTATTAATTTACTATGTGACTGGTTTTTAACCCTCAATAAAGGATCACAGCCAATTTGTTAGTGATAGACGAACATCTGCTGGGAAGGTTCGCGAACGCGATCAAATGTTCGCGAACCACAGGTTTGCGGGGGGTCCCATTCATTTTAATGGCAGGCGAACCTGAAAAACTTTCAGGTCATATTTGCAGCCACAAAATACCTACTAGATGTGCACACATAGTCCCACAACATGGACACTGACATACCAGAAGTATTAAGCAAATCTGCGATCTACAAGTATTATTTTTTTATCAGCAAAATTTTGGCAAAGTATTAATCGCAAGAGCACATGCGCTAGTTTATAGATTATAGTTTGTATCCTGTTGGTCAGGACTCACAAGAAGCTTTCTTTATCATACCGCCAGTATTTGCTGGTTCATTTAGACTTACCCAGGGTGCATCCTGGGGAGGTGAACCAGCTGTACACTCCATACCGTACCGTCACTTCACTAGATAGGTAAATCTCTGCTTAGCTGGACAATATCTGATAGCTCCGACCCCACCCACATACAGTCGTAATACAATCCCATCTTCTAACTGTAACAGTAAGGCCGCATGCACACAGACGTGTTTTTTCACAACTACAGACCGTAAAAACCCAGGCTGCTGTCCTGCAGAGTGGACGAGCGCACGGCGTCATTGGTTGCTAACTCGTTATGATGCCGTGCGCTTCTTGCCACCACCGCTGTACCGTAATACACTTGTATAGATCAGACAAGTGTATCACAGTACAGCGGTGGTGGCCGGAAGTGCACGTCGTCATAGCAACCAATGACGCTGTGTGCTCATCCACTCTGCAGGACGGGTTTGTACGGTCCGTAGTTGTGAAAAAACACGCCCGTGTGCAGGCGGCCTAAATCTAATATTTCCACTTCAAAGCATTAAATACTTTTTGCAGTTTACTTGAGTTAATATTTTTCAATACTATTATTGTTAAAAATTGGGATTATATGCTTGCATTTTTATCTTGCAGCGGATGTTGGGGCAGGGCAGGGATACGACCGCACAGTGCTAAGCAAAAGTATTCACCCCCCTTGACTTCGTTCTTTTTTTTTTTTGTTGTCTCACATCCTGGAATTAACATGGATTGTTTGAGGATATGCATAATTAAATTTGTAGAACATGCCCACAACTTAGACCTTTTTTTTTAATTGGTTAATTTAAAACCATGCAACTAATAGAACAAAATATCAGAAAAGGTAAATGTGCATAACTATTTACCCCCTAAAGTCAATACTTTGTAGAGCCACCTTTTGCAGCAATCACAGCTCCAAGTCGCTTTGGATAAGTCTCTATGAGCTGTTGCCACATCTTACCACAGGGATTTGTGCCCATTCCTCCTTGCAAAAATGATTCAGCTCCTTCCAATTGGATGGTTTGCACTTGTGAACAGCAATCTTTAAGTCTAACCACAGATTTTCTATTGGATTGAGATCTGGGCTGTGGCTAGGCCATTCCAGCACATTTATATGTTTACCCTTAAACCATTCAAGTGTTGCTTTAGCCTTGTGTTTGGGGGCATTGTCCTGCTGGAAGGTGAACCTCTGTCCTAGCCTCAAATCACGCACACAGTGGGACAGGTTTTGCTCAGTAATATCCCTGTCCATGTTTCCCTCAACTCTGACCAGTTTCCCAGTCCCGGCTGCTGAAATACATCCCCACAGCATGATGCTGTCACCACCATGT
Organism: Bufo gargarizans; assembly: GCF_014858855.1. NCBI lineage: Eukaryota > Metazoa > Chordata > Amphibia > Anura > Bufonidae > Bufo > Bufo gargarizans. The sequence goes on from NC_058081.1 coordinate 547,134,426, forward strand.
TTCATTGTGGGGATGGTGTTCTTTGGGTGATGTGATGTGTTGGCTTGTGCTAGACAAGTGACGGACTGAACCATCATTGTGTCTGCAGTAGAGGCCTAAAGGCTAGCCTCCTTCCTACGGGTTATTGACCCAGGACTATGGAGACCCCCACTCTGACATATTTGGATTAGATGGAACTATAAACCATTATTTTTTGGTTGCGTTTATAGGCCACATCTTTCCTATTCCCCAGTAAAGTTGCATGGTGTGAATCCATAAATGTAATAAGGGTTAACTCTGCTCTGAGACTCCCAATGAATGTTTTAGTTTTTTTTATCCCTTTGTTCTATTGTGTTAGTGATGGGATTAAGAAGTAGCCGACTCTGGTGTAAAGAAGTAGATCATCCTATGATACACTCAGGAGATAATCCCATCCCATGGGTCTCCTCTCACCATATTGTTTCATCAAGACACTGGAGGGGATGTCTTTTTGCATGCGTTCATTTTTTATTGAGTTATTCGTCATAAAGCTGTCAGTCACTGCAATTATATATAGATCCCTCCATATTGGAATTTCTTTATATCTAATGTTGTTAAGATTTGTTTATCTAAAATATGAACATTCAGTGATTACAGAAGTTCCTATTACCTCCATTCGGAGAAGGTGATCGGCGGAGGCCGTGGAGGTGGTGGAGGTTGAGGAGGAAGAGGAGGAGGAGCCTGGACCCTCCCAGCCTATTGAGCCACCCCCACCAAATGTGGAGGTGGAAAGTGCTGGACCCTCCAGCACCACCCCATCTCAGGACTATGAGGAAGAGGAGGCGATCACCAGCCCCCGCCAGGAGGGTAAATATGTGCACATAGCAATATGATTATGTATCCATAACATGTACATAAACATTAAAAGGGCCAACAATGAGGGGACAACATACACTATAGTAATACAAAAAAAGAACACTGGACAATAATTCTTTAATCTACAATAAAACCATTAACTTAACAAATACGGTAAATAATATTAAACTCTATAGAACTATCACTAACTAACAAACAAAATAAAATTATGCTGTACTGAAATATCACTAGCTAATAAACTATATAATCATCATAAATATCACTAACTAACATATTGATATTTAAATCGTCAATGTGTATAAAGACTTTAAATAATAAAAAAAAAAGGTAAAAAATAGGCAAACAGACATATTTTGTGCCGCCGTGTACATATTGACCGTCTCTAAAGATAAAAATATCCTATGATCTAACCCCTCAGGTGAGCACTGTATTTTTGGTTTAACAATACTTTTATTGTGTAAAACAGAAATAACAAAAAAATAAGGAAACATATTAGGTCTTGCCGCATCTGTAACAACCAGCTGTATAAAAATATCATACCAACTAACCCCTCAGGTGGACACCTTTCAAAACATAAATTTAAAACTCTCCAAAAAGGCATTTTTGGACAACTTTTATCACAAAAAGGTGTAATAGCAAGCAATCATAAAGTCATATGCACCACAAAATAAAGGTTTAATAAGAATTGCAAATAATGTTCGAATATATATTTTTTAAAACAGTAGTGAAGACGTTGAAGGCCAAATTGGCCAAAATGCAGGAGGACTGCCAGGCCATTCAGGAGCGGATGAAGGCCATGGAGGAGAGGCAATGCCAGGCCATGAAGGAGACGCTCCTGCTATTGGAGTTAAGTTACCTTAAATTTTTATTTTATTTTCTAGCAAGTTATATAAATTGTTTATACAGTTATAACGTGTATTTTGTTTTTTGTAATATCGCTCTGTTTAAGTGTAATAGCTCGGCCTAAATCAGCCCCAACTGACAGCAGCCACATGTCAAATACATATGGGGTCCATTCACACGTCTGTAAAATGGGTCTGCATCCGTTCCACAATTTAGCAGAATGGTTACAGACCCATTGATTTTCAATTCCAGTCAGAAAATGTAGGCATTCACAGGATAAATAAGTAAGTGTCAGCCACTACAGGCCCCAAAAATTAGCCAACAGGGGTTCTCCTGACAGCAAAGAACTTTGTATTTTGTGGCTGGAGGTACATTACAGGCCACAAAAATTAGGCATTCAACGGACATAAAAGGCCTTTTAGGCCGCTATATTTACCTAAGACAGGGACCATGAATTGTTATGGGTGGTGGCAGATATTTGTGGGCTGTCATAAGGAATTTGAATCAAACATGGTCTACTGGTCACATGTGTTGAATTCCTCCAAGATCCATGCCTCATTCATTTTTAGAAATGTGAGGTAGTCAACAGTGTTGTGAGCTAGGCGAGTGTGCTTATTGGTCACGATCCCCCCTGCTGCGCTGAGCGTCCTTTCGAACAGAACACTGGACAAGGGGCAAGCCAACAGTTCCATGGCAAATTGTGCCAGCTCTGGTCACAGGTCAAGCCTGCCCACCCAGTAGTCCAGGGGTTCATCGCTACTCAGAGCGCCCACATCAGCCGTTAGCCCGATGTAGTCGGACACCTGTTGGTCTAGGCGTTCGCTGATGCTGGATCCGGAGGACAGCTGTTGATGGGTTGGCTGAAAGAATGATCTCATATCAGAAGTGACAAACACATCTTCAAACCGCCCTCTTCTTGCAAGCGGTGTTGGATTGGTACCCGCAACTGTTTCTCTGTGAGTGGAAATTCCTCTGCCAGTGCTGCGTTCTGACAGCCCTCTGTGATGGTTGTAACATTTCCGCCATTTTTTGTTTGTACCGGGGGTCTAAGTACGTTGCCACCCAGTACTGGTCCTTGCCCTTTATGCTTTTTAAACGGAGGTCACTCATAAAACACTGGAGCATGAAGGCCCCCATTTGCACTAAACTGGAAGCGGTGGAGTGGGCTGGCTCCTGCTCATCATCCAGGATAATGTAGTCCTCGTTCTCCTCCCCCCATCCACGGACAACACCTGGGATCCCAGAAAGGTTTAAAGCATGCTCTTCTTGCTCCATCCTCCTCTGACTCATCTTCAGACTCCTGTTGTTGACTTGTCTCAGAGGGGAATTTATCCAGCATTGCGACTTCCTCATCTTCCAGCTCCTGCTTCTCAATGGCTTGATCAATGACACGTCGCAATGCACGCTCCAGAAATAAGGCGTAGGGTACAATGTCACTGATGGCACCCTGGCTGCGACTGACCATTTTGGTGATCTCATCAAATGGCCGCAAAAGATTGCATGCGTCGCGCATGAGCAGTCACTGGCGCGTTGAAAAAAAAAAACAAGCTCTCTAGACCTGTCCTGCCGCAGAGTTCGTAAAGGTAGTCGTTAACTGCACGTTTCTGCTTGAGAAGCCTATCACGCATATACAAGGTTGAGTACCTTCGCGTCGGGCAGTCACAAATAAGACGTCTGATTGGCAGGTTGTGTCACCGCTGAATTTCAGCAAGGTGAGCCATGGCTATGTAAGATCTTCTGAAATGGCCAGAGATTTTCCTGGCCTGCCGCAAGACATCCTGGACCCCAGGGTATTTTACGAATCGCTGCACGACCAAGTTCAGGACGTGTGTCATGTCATTTTGCCCTGTTTCAGCGTGCTCAGCAGGTAGGCACCGTTGTCGCATGCCACTTTACCAACTGTCAAATTGAGCGGTTTTAGCCACTAATCTGTCTGTGAACACAAAGCTGAAAAGAGTGCAGGACCCGTGTGGCTCTTGGCTTCCAGGCACAACAGACGCAGCACAGCATGGCAACGTCTCACCTGGCATGTCGAATAGGTTCTGAGGATCTTGGGGGGCGCAGTGGAAGAGATGGTAGCAGCGGAAAAGGAGGAGTCAGCTGAGGAGGAGAGGGAGGATGGAGTAGGAGAAAGAGAAGAAGAGGCAGGCCTGCATGCAACCCATGGCAGTAAAACCTGTCACGGGGAAACAAAGGTGCACTCGGTCTTCCATCAGCCGCAGACCTGCTGCTTAGCTTTGGGAGCAAGGAGCTGTGTTTAGCCTCGTTCCCAGGGCGGCTTTGCCAGATGGGAGGCTCCCTGCTCCTAGTTCTGCTTGAGCGCCAAGGTAATTACTCGGTGCTCAACTTGTCTGTCTGTCGGTCATGTGACGCTGGCTATGTCACATGACCCTCAGACCCCACTATAAATACAGGCAGCCTGCTGGCCACAGGTTTCCTGTTAATTCTAGGTTCCTGGATATTTGTTGGACTACTGATTACTCACCTGATCCTGTTCCCTGACGATCCTCTGCCTGCTCCTCCTGTACTGCGCATCCCTCCTGGTATTGTGACCTCGGCTCCCACCTGACTACTTTTTGCGGACTCCTCTGGTACTTCTCTACTGTCCTGGTATTTGACCCCGGCTTCTCCTGACCATTCTTTGCTTAACCCTTTGTACTGCGTAGCTCTCTTGGTTATGACCCTGCCAGTTCACATTCCGTTATTTGTCTTGTCTGTCTTCCCAGCATGTATCCTAAGTTAGGGACTGCCGTCTAGTTGTCCCCTGTCATTAGGACTTGCAAGGCAAGTAGGCAGGGCCAGGGGTGAGGGTGGAGCGCAGTGCTCACTATCCTCCCCCCTGTATGTGGTGTACGTGACCGTCACAGATTAACAGGCCATAACCTAACCACTGTATCATGAATCCTCTGGTGACCCTGACTGACCATTTCTCTAACCTGATGCAGATGGTGCAGGAGCTAGGGGAAAAACTCTGTTCTTTTGAGCTAGGACAAGGTACTTCCATCCCTCAAGCCTCCAGTCCACATTTAGAGCCCCAGATTAGGCTTCCTGAACCATTTTCTGGAGATTGGAAGAAGTTTCTTTCCTTTAAAGAAAATTGTAAACTTATTTTCCGTTTGCGTCCCTTATCCTTTGGCCCCAAGAGTCAACACATTGGCATTGTCATTTCCCGGTTACAGGGTGATTCCCAGGACTGGGCATTTTCTTTACCTGCTGACGCCAGTTGTTTAACATCAGTGGAGGGTTTTTTCAGGCCCTGGGTACCCTGTATGATGAACCAGACAGGACACTGGTAGCCGAGACCTGCACCCAATTCAGAAGGTGGTGTGTTCCCTCAGGATGGAATGAACCAGCACTTAAGAGTCAGTTCAGGTCAGGTCTGTCTGATAACTTAAAGGATCTTCTAGTGAGTTATCAGCTTCCAGAGACTCTAGAGGAGATGATGAACCTTGTAGTCCGACTTGACCGACGGGTTAGAGAGAGACGACAGGAACAACAGTTCTCTTCTCAGATGGTGGTCCAGCCTGAGGTCTATCCCAGAAACAATGCTGAGGTCTCTACCGAGGAACCCATGCAGGTCGGCATGACTCAAGGGAATCTGCGTCGCAGACGTGGAGTGTGTTTTTACTGCGTGTAAGCGGCGTACACGTTAAAAAAAAGCCCACACTGCGAAGCCATGTTCCGGCATCCAGGGTTTTTCCCTCCTGTGCAATGTAAGTTCTGCCTGCTTCTCCTCCCTATCTGCTGGTCCATCTCTCCCTCTGAACTCTTCTCCTCTTCCTCTCTTGTGGGCACCCACGTGACATCCATAGACACATCATCATCGCTGTCACCTTCCCCACCACTAACATTAGACATCTCGGAGTAGGCAGCAACAGACTGCAGACTGCTGAGTGGCGGCCGTTGCTACTTCCTCTTCCTGATCCGATTCCAAAAATGGCTGCGCATCGGAAATGTCTTGTAATGGATTGGAAAATAATTCCTGTGACTCAAGCAGAGGGTATATGGTGGTGGTGGTGTCTTTGCGGGTGCACACAGCAGAGAGTGAAGAGGGTGCAGATAGAGAGGATGAGGAGGGTGCAGAAGCGGAAGGCTGAGCCACTCAACCAAGTCTGGTGCGTCCTTTGACGCAATCGAACGTACCTTCTGCAACTTCCAACTTTGGCTCCGGCCTGGTGCTCCTGCCCTACCCCTACCACCCCTGCGGAAGAGCCTGCCTCTTCCTCTGCCTTTCATTTTTTCAATGACCCTGTGACAAAAGTCTCTAGAGAAGCTCAGTGTATGTGGAAGAAGGTATATAACACGCCGCTTCAATCTGTCGTTTTGGGGGGACACTGGTATATCACAGCAGTTATAATACTTTTTTCCAGTACCGTTTGTCACTGTGTGTAGCAGCGGATACGCAGCAAAACAGGCAAAAAATTCTGCAGTACAAATCCACTATAATATGCTGTCTATGTTAGAAAGTATATTATAAGTTTATTACACCCCTATATACTGCACACCAATCAATAGTACACCTATACCAGTCCTTAAAAGGACTTTTGTGGACCCATTAGCTAGCAATTTGTGTCCCTGCTCCACAGCAACCTCTCCCTACACTGACAAAAGACAGAATGTAAAATGGCAGTCAGATCAGGTCTATTTATAAGGTAGGGGGTATGTCCATGTGCAGAAATGTCTCAATTGGCTGTCCTGTACCACCTGATGGATGTGTCATGGGTCAAAGTGTTTCACAATATAAAAGAATATGGCGGGCGCGAATATCGCCATATGTTCGCATGTTCAGCGAACCGACCGCCCGGCGAGACGCAAGGCCATCTCTAATTATTATTAGTATCTTTTTAAATATTTATGTAAATATTGTGAGTGTGATACCATGAACCTATGGTATCGCTGAGCATAGGTGTGTTTGTTATTTTTCTCTCTCCAGTTTCATGTTTTGTAGTTTGTTCATGTGAGGATCAGCTGGCGGTCAGTAGACCTTATTGGTTAATTCAATTAATGATTGGCAGAGAAGATGGTGAAGGCAAGAAATGGAGCTATAAATTGAGCTGCATTCACTCCAGATACTCCTCTGTCTGGGCTGCATTCACTCCAGATACTCCTCTGTCTGGGAAAATATCAAGCTGCAGATTTCACCCCACGTGCCCTCTCAAGATTCTCTGGTGATACAGGATTAGTCTTAATTGAAGGACAGTTTAGATTATTCATGATTAAATGGTTATGTGCAAGGAATATTATTGATTTGTCACAGTTTTTAACCATTAATATTGGACCATGGCCAATTTGTATCCACATTTGGTGTTTTCTCATAATTTTATTTGTGGTTATTTACAAATTTGCTGAATTTTGCGAGTGCGATACCATGTCTTTGAGACCGTCAGTTGTGTTGTGCAGAGGTAGGATTGGTACAGAGTTCCATACAATATTTAGCCCTATTATACTACTGTTCTCATCCACATTTTATCAGGAACCACTCAACTAAATAAACCGAAATGACAGGCCATCCTATCTTTAAGACATGAAGGTCAGTCAGTCCAGAAAATTTCTAGATCGTTGAATTGCAGTCCTGAACTCCATGAAGTTGAAACTAGCTCTCATGAGAACCGTCCCAGGAAAGAAAGACCAAGGGTTACCTCTGCTGCATAGAATAAATGAATTACAGTTACCAGCCTCAGAAACTGCAAATTAGCAGCATCTGAAATTAGAGCCTACATAAATGCTTTAGAGAGATCTAGTACCATCTCAACATCAGCTGTTCAGATGAGACTGAATGAATCAGATCTTTATGGTTGTATTGCTGCAAAGAAGTCACTACTGAGGAACAACAACAATAAGAGAATTGCTTGAGCCAAGAAACATAAGGAATGGACATTAGACCAGTGAAAATTTGTACTTTGGTCTGATGAGTAACAATTTGAGAAATTTGGTTTAGTTTACAAATGTCACTGGTGGTAATTTATTCAAAATTTAAGGCACACTTAACCAGCATGACTACCACAGCATTCTGCATTGACATGCCATCCCATCTGTTTTGCACTCAGTGGTAATAGGACAATGACCCACCTACAGGCTATGTAAGCACTAGGGTTGAGCGAACCCGAACTGCAGAGTTAGGGTCCATACCGAACTTTGCGACTTCGTGTACCCAGACCTTCACTGAAGTTTAGGTTCCGGTTCAGTGTTCGGGTGATTTTATTATTTTCTATTATAACATGGTTATAACGGAAAATAATAGCATTCTTAAGACAGAATGCTAAATAAAATGGCCATAGAGGGGTTAAAAATAATAATAAAAAATTCACCTCGTCCACTTGATCGCGCAGCCGGTATCCCCTTCTTTCTGCAGGACCTGCAAAAGGATTATTATTTTATATAAAATATGAGTAACTCACTGGCTCTAGACTAAGATCGTGGATATGCGCAGTAATGACATCTTAATAGTGAAGGAACACAAGTCCGGACGCATGCGCAACAATAGTTAAGAGCCTCTTATAGGCAAAGATGTGTCACAACCAGACAGCTGAGAAGCTCTGACAGAGGTCTTTCAGAACCTCCTCCTTGACTTTGTTTGTTGTGGTATTCAGTTCCTCATCTCGTTAGCCTCTCTCAGCTGTCATGTGTTGGACTAATTGCTTCCCTTTAAATTCCTCCCCAGAATGCTTTTCTGGGCGGCTTATACTTCTTCCTGGAGTGTGTGTGCATGCTGATCTTGTTCTCCTGTCTGCTACAAAAGCTAAGTGTTGAACATTTATCTGTTATTTTCTGTTTGCTGGATCCCAGGTGACCCTGACTCCCTCCGTATCTTGTGTAGGGAGCCGGTGGTCGTGTCCCGTCACTATTGTAGGGTGCTCAGGGGTTATATAGTCAAGGTACGTGGATATGCAAACTTCCACCATTCGGATCTTTGCATAGGCTGAGCAGCCAGGGAAAGTGCCAGGTCTTCTGCAGGGGTCTCCCCTTGGTTCCTTAGTTTTTGGATCCAGCGAGTCATTTATGCATGTTGCTTTGCCTTGTTTCCTGTACACCGTCCGTGACATTATAAGCCGCCAAAACCGTCTCAAGCATGGATCCGGTTTCACTTTTGGCTGAACGCTTCCAGGGTCTTTCATTGGAGGTAGCTGATCTCCGTAAGACTTTTTCTCAGCTTCAAGTGACCGGTTCAGCTTGCGTTCATGGAGTTTGTTCTGAGCCTAAGATCTCGCTCCCGGATACTTTCTCCGGGGGTAGTGAGAATTTTGTGCGTTTTAGAGAGGCTTGCAAACTCCATTTTCGCCTTCTTCCCCATTCCTCTGGTGATGAGGAACGGAGGGTGGGGATCATTATATCGCTGCTCAGAGGTAACGCTCAGTCCTGGGCCTTTTCGCTGCCGGAGGGGGCACGGCCTCTCCGTTCAGTGGATGAATTATTTTTAGCCCTGGGTCAGATATATGATGATCCGGATCGTATTGCTCTGGCTGAGTCTAGACTACATCTATTATGCCAGGGTAAACAATCCGCAGAAATATACTGCTCAGAATTTCGGAGATGGGCAGTTGATACTGGTTGGAATGATGCTGCACTCCGAAGTCAATTTTGCCATGGTCTTTCAGAGGGATTGAAAGATGCATTTGCCTTTCATGAGAGGCCTATTTCTTTGGACTCTGCTATGTCTCAGGCCGTTCGTATTGACAGGCGTCTTAGAGAGAGAGGAGAGATGTCCTCTTCCTGTCATACGCAGTCCCAGGACAGTGCAGCGGTCCCATTCTGTGCGCAGGGGTCTCAGTCGCCGTCAGCCCCTTCTGAGCAGGAGCCCATGCAGCTGGGGTTGATTGCTTCTGACAATAGAAGATTCAGCTCGCATGGGAGGGTTTGTTTTTGTTGTGGAGGTATAAATCATTTGGCAAATATTTGTCCCTCTAGGAGATTCAGGCAGTTTTCTGGGAGTAATAAAGAAACAAACAGGAAAAAATCTTTTAAAAATGTTCCGTCTGTTACTATTGGCAGGGTTGAGGCGGAAATTGAAGGTTTTCCATTTGCTTGTAGTTCCCGTTTTGTCCTGCCGGCTAGGGTGGCGCTAGAGAGCAAGAACATTTTTTGTGAGATTTTTGTGGATAGTGGAGCAGCGGTCAATCTCATTGATAATCAATTTGCGATAACTCATGGTTTCCAGGTGCGCACTTTGGGAAAGGATATTCCTGTTTTTGCTATCGATTCCGCTCCACTTTCTCAGAAATCATTAAAGGGCATAGTTCACGATATCCGTTTAATTGTGAGTGATGCTCATGTTGAGGATGTGTCATGTTTCGTCCTAAGCGGTTTGCCTACCCCTCTGGTGTTGGGGCTGCCCTGGCTCACTAAGCATAACCCCACCATTGATTGGCAAGCGAGGCAAATAAATGGTTGGAGTGATTTTTGCAGAGAGAATTGCCTCATGACATCTGTTTCTGAGGTTGCTACTAAGACTGTACCATCTTTTCTCTCTGAATTTTCGGATGTCTTCTCTGAGAGTGGAGTTCAGGATTTGCCCCCGCACAGGGAGTACGATTGCCCTATTAATCTCATCCCAGACGCCAAGCTGCCTAAATCTCGTTTATACAATCTTTCCCAACCTGAGAGGATCGCTATGCGTGCTTATATCTCTGAGAGTCTGAGAAAAGGACACATACGACCCTCAAAGTCACCTGTTGCCGCTGGTTTTTTCTTTGTTAAGAAAAAAGATGGTTCTTTAAGACCTTGTCTGGATTTCAGGGAGCTGAACAGTATCACAATTCGTGACCCTTATCCGCTTCCTCTGATCCCGGACCTGTTTAACCAGGTTGTTGGGGCTAAAGTCTTTTCCAAATTAGATCTAAGAGGGGCATACAACCTGGTCAGGGTCAGAGAAGGGGACGAATGGAAGACGGCCTTCAATACCCCTGAGGGCCATTTTGAAAATTTGGTTATGCCTTTTGGTTTGATGAATGCCCCAGCCGTTTTTCAGCATTTCGTGAACAGCATTTTTTATCATTTGATGGGAAAATTTGTATTGGTGTATTTGGATGACATTTTGATTTTTTCTCCCGATTTCAAAACTCATAAGGAACATTTACGTCAGGTCTTGCTCATCCTGCGGGAGAATAAATTATATGCGAAACTGGAAAAATGTGTGTTTGCGGTTCCAGAAATTCAATTTCTGGGGTTTCTTCTCTCCGCTTCTGGTTTTCACATGGACCCCGAGAAGGTCCGCGCTGTGCTTGAGTGGGAGCTTCCTGAGAATCAGAAGGCGCTGATGCGTTTTTTGGGCTTTGCCAATTATTACAGGAAGTTCATTTTGAATTATTCTTCTATTGTTAAACTACTCACTGATATGACCAGAAAGGGGGTAGATTTTTCTTTTTGGTCAGTAGAGGCGCGTTAGGCTTTTTCTGATATCAAGGAGAGTTTTGCTTCCGCTCCCATCTTGGTGCAACCTGATGTTTCTTTACCCTTCATAGTTGAGGTTGATGCTTCTGAGGTGGGTGTGGGGGCGGTCTTGTCTCAGGGTTCCTCTCCTGCCAATTGGCGACCGTGTGCCTTTTTCTCAAGAAAACTCTCCTCCACAGAGAGAAATTACGATGTGGGAGATAGGGAATTGTTGGCCATCAAGTTGGCTTTTGAGGAATGGTGCCATTGGCTAGAGGGAGCCAGACACCCTATTACCGTATTTACTGACCATAAAAATCTGGCCTACTTGGAGTCAGCCAAGCGTCTGAACCCGAGACAGGCCAGATGGTCTTTGTTCTTTTCTAGGTTTAATTTTGTTGTCACGTTCCGCCCTGGAGTTAAGAATGTGAAGGCAGATGCCCTGTCACGTTGTTTTCCAGGAGGCGGGAATTTTGAAGACCCGGGTCCCATTTTGGCTGAAGGTGTGGTGGTCTCTGCTCTTTTTCCTGAATTGGAGGCAGAGGTGTAGGCAGCCCAGCCAGAGGCTCCTGATCTTTGTCCTCCTGGGAGGTTGTTTGTGCCTCTCGCTTTAAGACACAAGATTTTTAAAGAACACCACGATACGGTCCTTGCTGGGCACCCGGGGGTAAGAGCCACACTGGATCTCATCGCTCGGAGATTCTGGTGGCCTGCGCTTCGTAAGTCGGTTGAGGGTTTTGTGGCAGCCTGCGAGACTTGCGCTCGTGCCAAAGTCCCTCATTCACGGCCATCAGGTCCTCTCCTTCCCTTACCCATTCCTTCCCGTCCTTGGACACATCTGTCCATGGACTTCATAACGGACCTGCCTCGTTCCTCGGGGAAGACTGTGATTCTGGTGGTGGTGGACCGTTTTAGCAAAATGGTGCATTTCATCCCTTTTCCTGGTTTGCCCAATGCTAAGACGCTGGCGCAGGCATTTATTGATCACATTGTCAAATTGCACGGTATTCCTTCAGACATAGTCTCTGATAGGGGCACGCAGTTTGTTTCCAGATTCTGGAAGGCTTTCTGTTCTCGCTTGGGGGTTCGGTTGTCATTCTCTTCTGCTTTCCACCCGCAGTCGAATGGCCAGACAGAGCGCGTCAATCAGAATCTGGAGACATATCTGCGCTGTTTTGTGGCGGAGAATCAAGAGGATTGGTGTTCTTTTTTGTCCCTTGCTGAGTTTGCTTTAAATAACCGTCGTCAGGAGTCCTCTGATAAGTCACCATTTTTTGGTGCATATGGGTTTCATCCGCAGTTTGGGACTTTCTCGGGAGAGGGGTCTTCTGGTTTACCTGATGAGGACAGATTCTCCTCGTCTTTGTCATCTATTTGGCAAAAGATTCAGGATAATTTAAAGAGCATGAGTGAGAGATATAAGCGTGTGGCAGATAAGAGACGTGTGCTTGGTCCGGACCTGAATGTTGGTGATCTGGTGTGGTTGTCTACCAAGAATATCAAATTGAAGGTTCCCTCCTGGAAGTTGGGTCCTAGGTTTATTGGGCCTTACAAAATCCTGTCTGTCATCAATCCTGTTGCATACCGTCTTGATCTTCCTCAAACTTGGAAGATCCATAATGTTTTTCATAAGTCCTTATTGAAACCTTATGTTCAACCCATTGTACCCTCGCCTTTGCCTCCTCCTCCGATTATGGTTGATGGGAATCTTGAATTTCAGGTCTCTAGGATTGTGGATTCTCGTCTTGTCCGCGGTTCTCTTCAGTACCTTGTTCATTGGGAGGGGTATTGTCCTGAGGAGAGGATGTGGGTCCCAGTGACGGACTTTAAGGCCTCTCGTCTCATCAGGGCTTTCCATAGGTCCCATCCTGAGAAGGTGGGTTCTGAGTGTCCGGAGTCCACTCGTAGAGGGAGGGGTACTGTCACAACCAGACAGCTGAGAAGCTCTGACAGAGGCCTTTCAGAACCTCCTCCTTGACTTTCTTTGTTGTGGTATTCAGTTCCTCATCTCGTTAGCCTCTCTCAGCTGTCATGTGTTGGACTAATTGCTTCCCTTTAAATTCCTCCCCAGAATGCTTTTCTGGGCGGCTTATACTTCTTCCTGGAGTGTGTGTGCATGCTGATCTTGTTCTCCTGTCTGCTACAAAAGCTAAGTGTTGAACATTTATCTGTTATTTTCTGTTTGCTGGATCCCAGGTGACCCTGACTCCCTCCGTATCTTGTGTAGGGAGCCGGTGGTCGTGTCCCCTCACTATTGTAGGGTGCTCAGGGGTTATATAGTCAAGGTACGTGGATATGCAAACTTCCACCATTCGGATCTTTGCATAGGCTGAGCAGCCAGGGAAAGTGCCAGGTCTTCTGCAGGGGTCTCCCCTTGGTTCCTTAGTTTTTGGATCCAGCGAGTGTCATGGAACCATGAACCAGACGTACAACAGAGATAGGTGGAATAAGAAGGCTTTATTGAAAATCAAGCTGTAGCTAAAGTCCAAACGGATGGCTAAACTGAAGCAGGGTCTTGCGTAGACGGAGGTCAGGAACCAGGAGGGTAGTCAGACGTAGCCAGGATCAGGAACCAACGGGGTAGTCAGACGAAGCCAGGATCGGGAACCAACGGGGTAGTCAGACGAGGCCAGGATCAGGAACCAGAAGCAGCAGCAGTCTTTGAAGCATGTGCACACAGGAGGACCAAGCAAGGAACTGAAGCCACAGACCTTCTATATATATGAGCTAGGCATCCAGCTCCTCCCAGTGGGAAGGAGGAGCCGCAGGGTGGGAGGCTACAAGAAACCCAGAAACCAAGATGGCCGCCAGCACATGTCAAACGAAGGAGAACAGTGAGAAGGTAAGACCTTGACAGTACCTCCCCCTCAAGGGCCCCTCCTCCGCGGAGTAAGGAACGGTTTCAGAGGGAAGCGTGCGTGGAAGGCTCGGAGCAACGCAGGAGCATGGACATCTGTGGAGGGAACCCAGGAACGCTCCTCTGGACCATAACCACGCCAATGGACCAAAAACTGCAACCGACCGCGGACCAGGCGTGAGTCCAGGATATTGCTCACCTCATATTCCTCACGATTGCCCACTTGGACCGGACGGGGCCGAGGAACCGAGGAAGTGAAACGATTACACACCAATGGCTTCAACAGGGAGACATGAAACACGTTGGAGATCCGCATGCCAGGAGGAAGCGCAAGGGCATAGGCTACCGGGTTTACCCTGTGAAGCACTCGGAAGGGACCAACAAAGCGAGGCGCCAGCTTGGGAGTGGGCACTCGAAGGTTGAGGTTGCGGGTGGACAACCATACACGGTCTCCGACCTGGTAGGAAGGAGCGGGCGCTCGTCTGCGATTAGCCTGGAGTCTCTGGCGTTGCGCAGAGACCTCAAGGGACCTCTGGATCTGTACCCAAGAAGTACGTAGGACGGAAAGGTGATCCTCCACAGCCGGAGTATCCTGGGGAGAGAATACCTCCGGTAACACGGCAGGTTGGAACCCATAATTGGCCATGAAGGGAGATGTCCCCGAGGAAGAGTTCACCGCCGTGTTCCTGGCAAACTCAGCCCAAGGCAGGAGGTCAACCCAATTGTCTTGGTGATCGGAGACATAGCAACGAAGGAATTGCTCCAAGGCCTGATTGGATCGTTCTGCGGCCCCATTGGACTGAGGGTGGTAGGCCGAGGAGAAAGAGAGATGAATCCCCAACTGGGAGCAAAAGGCGCGCCAGAACCTGGACACAAACTGACTCCCCCGATCCGACACAATCTCCTTGGGCAACCCGTGCAACCGGAAGACCTCCCTGGCAAAAATCGAGGCCAACTCTTGTGCAGAGGGTAACTTCTTGAGAGGAACACAGTGGCACATTTTGGAAAACCGATCCACAATCATGAGAATGACCGTATGGCCTCGGGATGCAGGAAGGTCCACAATGAAATCCATCCCCAGGTGTGACCATGGACGCTCCCCGGTGGCTATGGGTTGCAAAAGGCCCAACGGAAGGTGCCGAGGGGACTTACTCTGGGCACAAACGGAGCATGCCGCTACATATGCGGCGATGTCGGAACGTAGAGAAGGCCACCAGAACAGACGTGAAACCGCCCAGGACAGCTGATTCTTTCCAGGGTGCCCCGCGGCCTTGGAGTTATGGTAGGTTCGCAACAACCGAGTGCGCAACTCCTCAGGCACAAAACATCTGCCGTTGGGTCTCCCAGAGGGAGCACCAGATTGAGCCGCCAAAATCTGCTCACCCAGAGGAGAGGTCAGGCTGGTGCGAATAGCAGCCAGGATCTGATTCGGGGGTATGACCGTAGTCGGAATCGACTCCTCCCCGGACAGCTCGGAGTACTGCCGTGATAAGGCATCCGCTCTGATGTTCTTGGAGCCGGGTAGGTAGGAGACCACGTAATTAAAACGTGACAAGAACAGAGCCCATCTGGCCTGACGTGGTGTCAATCTCTTGGCCTCAGAGAGGTAGGTCAGATTCTTGTGGTCCGTCAGGATGAGAACCGGAACCACCGAGCCCTCGAGCAAGTGCCTCCATTCTTTAAGGGCCTGCACGATGGCCAATAACTCCCTGTCACCAATCTGATAGTTGCACTCCGCGGAAGACAGTTTCCGGGAGTAAAACCCACAAGGAAGCAGAGGACCCTCTGGTGTTCTACGCTGAGACAGGAGGGCGCCTACTCCCGTCTCAGACGCGTCCACCTCGAGGACAAAAGGCAACCCAGGGTTGGGATGCGACAGAATCGGAGCCGACACAAAGGCGGACTTTAGAGCCTCAAAAGCTCGGATGGCCTCGAGCGGCCAGACCTGAGGATTACTGCCCTTCCTGGTCAGATCCGTGAGAGGCTTGGCTAGCATGGAAAAGTCCCTGATGAACTTCCGATAATAATTGGCGAAGCCCAAAAAGCGCTGCAGGGCACGAAGCCCACTGGGCTGGGGCCACTGTAAGACAGCCGAAACCTTCTCAGGATCCATGGAGAACCCCTCAGCGGAAATGATGTAACCTAAGAAGGTTACCTGGGATCGGTGAAATTCGCATTTCTCAAGCTTACCGAACAGCTTGTTCTCTCGTAAGCGTTGCAACACTCGTCTGACATCCAGAATGTGGGCCTCCATGGATGCAGAATATACCAAGATGTCATCCAAATAGACCACCACACACTGCTGCAACAGGTCACGGAAAACATCGTTGATGAATTCCTGGAAGACTGCGGGCGCATTGCACAACCCAAAGGGCATAACCAAGGATTCATAATGACCGGTCCTGGTGTTAAACGCGGTCTTCCACTCATCGCCCGCCTTGATCCTTACCAGGTTATATGCCGCCCTCAGGTCGAGTTTGGTAAAGACCGTGGCCCCTTTGAGGCGATCGAACAGCTCGGAAATCAAGGGTATCGGGTAAGCGTTCTTGATCGTGATGCGATTGAGACCCCTGTAGTCGATGCAAGGCCTCAACTCACCGCCCTTCTTTTTCACAAAGAAAAATCCAGCCCCTGCCGGGGACGAGGATTTGCGAATGTGTCCGCGTGAAAGCGCCTCCCTCACGTACTCCTCCATGGCCTCATTCTCCGCTACCGACAGTGGATAGACTTTGCCACGAGGAGGAACGGCACCAGATTGTAACTCTATGGCACAATCGTATGGGCGGTGCGGAGGTAGGGCAACCGCACGCACCTTATCGAATACATCCCGGTACTCCTCGTATTCAGGAGGCAACAGAGAGTCCGAGGAAGTACACAGCAACTTGACAGGCCCATGGATGCAACTAGCCCCACACTGCGGTGACCACGAGAGGATCTCGGCCGATCTCCAATCGAAAGTCGGATTATGCTTCTGGAGCCAGGGGTACCCCAAGACCACCGAGTAGTGTGGAGACGAAATAACCTGGAGACAGACCGACTCTCTGTGAACGGCACCAATGGCCATCCCCACTGGAAGGGTCTCCTGAGTCACGTGTGGTGGCAGAAGGGGTCTGCCGTCTATCGCCTCAAGAGCCAGTGGGGAACCTCGAGGCTGCAGAGGAATGGAATTGGCGGCGGCGAACACACTATCAATGAACAAGCCACCAGCACCAGAGTCCACCAACGCCTGGGTCGTCACCGAGCCCCCGACCCAGGAGAGGACAACAGTAATCAGTGGTTTGTCAACACGGGAAACCGGGGACGAGGAGACTCCACCCAAGATCTGCCCCCGACAGGATCTCAGGTGCGAGCGTTTCCCGGACGGTTCGGGCATGCCAACCGAAAATGCCCACCGAGACCACAGTACATGCATCGGCCCTCGCGTCTCCGGAGTACCCTCTCCCCCTCGGACAGGCGAGCAACCCCCAGCTGCATGGGTTGACCCCCAGACCAGTCATCCCCAGGAGGCGTGGGAGGAGAGGGAGGCACGGGTGGGACAGCAAACGTAGGCGCCAATCTGTTAGAAGGCCTCCGCAGGCTCTCCTTAAAGGAAGGTCTCTCCCTGAGTCTGGTGTCAATCAAAATCAGGAAAGAAATAAGGGACTCGAGCTCCACTGGTAGGTCCTTGGCTGCAATCTCATCCTTCAAGGCATCCGAGAGACCATGAGAGAAAGCAGCGACCAGAGCCTCATTATTCCAGCCCACCTCTGCTGCCAGGGTACGAAACTCAATGGCGTATTCAGCTACGGATCGTGAACCCTGTCTGATGGACATAAGGAGCTTCGCAGCAGAGGCAGCACGAGCCGGCACATCGAATACCTTCCGAAGAGAAGCAACAAAACCGGAAAACTCGGCAACCACCGGATTGTTGTTCTCCCATAAAGGGCTGGCCCAGGCCAAGGCCTTGTCCGAGAGCAGCGAGATCAAGAAGCCCACCTTTGATCTCTCAGTAGGAAAAGCATGTGGCAGCAACTCGAAATAAATGGCCACCTGGTTAAGGAAACCTCGGCACTGAGTTGGCTCTCCCCCAAAGCGCTGTGGAAGGGGGGCAGAACCGGTCATACCCCGAAACACCGCAGGTGCAGCAACAGGTGTCGGGGTAGACTCTGGCGCAACAACCGGAGCGGCAGTAGGAGCGGGCCCAGGAGCGACAACCAACCCATCGGCAACGGAAGCTAAATGAGCCGTGCGTTCAAGCAGGGTTTGTAACGCCACAGCGAACCGACCCAACAGGTGATCCTGCTGATCAAGTCTGGCAACCAGCGTAGGTAGCGAGGATGGCCCTGTACCGTCAGAATTCATGGCTTGGTCCTAATGTCATGGAACCATGAACCAGACGTACAACAGAGATAGGTGGAATAAGAAGGCTTTATTGAAAATCAAGCCGTAGCTAAAGTCCAAACGGATGGCTAAACTGAAGCAGGGTCTTGCGTAGACGGAGGTCAGGAACCAGGAGGGTAGTCAGACGTAGCCAGGATCAGGAACCAACAGGGTAGTCAGACGAAGCCAGGATCGGGAACCAACGGGGTAGTCAGACGAGGCCAGGATCAGGAACCAGAAGCAGCAGCAGTCTTTGAAGCATGTGCACACAGGAGGACCAAGCAAGGAACTGAAGCCACAGACCTTCTATATATATGAGCTAGGCATCCAGCTCCTCCCAGTGGGAAGGAGGAGCCGCAGGGTGGGAGGCTACAAGAAACCCAGAAACCAAGATGGCCGCCAGCACATGTCAAACGAAGGAGAACAGTGAGAAGGTAAGACCATGACAGCGAGTCATTTATGCATGTTGCTTTGCCTTGTTTCCTGTACACCGTCCGTGACAAGATGAATATAAGTATACGGGCATGCGCTTTAAGCAGAGGCAATCTATCGTCAATAGGCAGAGTCTGTAAGCAAGCGCAGACACAGCAGGGTATCAAGTGGGAAGATAAGTCCTAATGCATACGTAGATACCGCTCAGTGCTCAGTTTAAGCTAAGTCCACATACATGCCCAGCTAAATAAAAATGTGCCCTTATTCATTAAAGGTCTAGCGCAAGCGCAATATTGAATTCACCTTAGGATAAGTATAAGAACCTTCGCATGCGCAGAAAAGATAAAAGTGCGGACCCGCATCTAAGTTGTAGCGCCTGAGCAGAAGATAGGAAACGGTGATAGGAGCACAGATGAAAATAGGAGTGGCCAAAACTTGTATCAAGTAAAGGAACTAATTCCTAATAGGTTAGAAGATACAATACCGCAATAAGGAAGCTACGAATTGGCCCAAAGGGGTAGTGACATCCCAATAGGGAGGTTTTAAATTTGTCTCTTGCTCTCTCCCTTAATAGCAGTCTGCCCGCAATCCCTGAAGACGCCAATGAGTTGGTGAAACATGTTGGGAGGCAGTTTGTGAAGTGTTTTAAGCAGCGCGTGCAACAATGACCTGGTTACATTCCAATAATAGTGTAATCTAGAAGAGCTCTAGACAATAGAATATAGTTATACTGCATAGAGTATAGCTCTCCTGGTCACTACTATACCGAAAAAGAATAGTGCTAGAACCCTCTATAGGACAACCAGTAGACATCACGGTGGCACAGCTGATGTCTACTGGTTGTCTACACAGTTTTAAATTACTTAAGCTAGAGCTAGGGTTTAATACAATAAATAAATGTTACGTTTTACAATGATATATTAGTAGCACATGTAGTCAAGGGACAATTATTGGACCTCCGGACCATTTGTAAATATCTATGCCCAACCATATCTCATCTTACATCAGGCTACTATTGACCCAACAGACACTAGAGCCTCCTTTCATTTTTACGGTTTTCCCCAATAAAGTTATCCTTTGGCTCCAATATTGTAATAATTATTTGTTAATTATATTTGCCATCATTACATTCACATATAGAAAGTTTCATTCGATTCCAACAACTCTTTCCTGGCGTGTTTTTTGGCAATGAGTGTATATACAGTGTTTATACTATTTCATGCTGTACAACCTACATTTTTGTTCCCATTTTAGTTTCAGACCATTTCCAGCAGCATTATTAACATTATTATGAACACTATAAGAGAGATGTAGAAGGTCCACGCAAAGATTTAATATAAAACAGATATTTTCCTCTGGTAAAATGTAATTTTTGTGTGTAAATCTCCATGTATTAAAACCATATATTTGCTATTCTTTTTTGTTGTGGCATGGTATAAACTGGAGAGAGGGTAAAATTGCGCACATTTAATCTGTGGGACTTGACACCCTGTTATGAGTCATATTTTTTCGGTGCATAGGAATATGAAGAATGTGATGTGGTGATATGGAAAAATTCATATGACAAAGAAATGCTTACTTCAATATAGATTTGATGCATACACCTGGTCTGGTTTGTTTGTCACATAATATTGCAGTGTATACTGTATATCTTGGATTTTTTACTCTTCACTGTCACTATGACAAAATCGTACATAAAAAGAATATCATCACTTTTTGAAATACAGCTGTAAAGTGCTGCAATAAAAACTGAATTGAGCAAGTCCAAGCATTCAGTAATGCTGCTAGTCATCTGGTTTGGGAATGAAATTGCTAATACTTTTTTAATGTCCATATTGGACGTCACTTGGGAAGGGATTTCTCTGAGAATTGCTTTGCAGCTATTGCTATGGTTGGCTTGATTTGTCAGTGTATTATATGAACAGCCATTTATTTATATTGCTGTTATGTAACGCTATATTTTTTTAACCAGTTAGCAGCATCCTTTTCCCAAAAAAATCTGCTATTTAATGGAGGTCTAATAGAATATCTAGGACGGCTCTCTCTCTAGTTGGAGATGGCAAGGTGCTCCAAACAGATGACGCACTCTATTCACCAAAATCAAATAGTACCAAAAGGAGTGAATGGGCACTCTTATAGATGGACTCACATAGACTCAATATATAATATATCACTATAATATATTTATTAAATAGGTGATAATTATATTATACACACGATAGAGATGAGGGGTGGCACAGCCACACAAACAATTCGCACTGACAGCCACAAACTGGAAATATATGAAATGTATAAAAAAAAAATATATATATATATATATACATATGAATAGCTATAAAAAAAAAAATGTTGTTGTAAAAAATGTCCAGACCAATATCTCCAGGAAGAATTGCGTAAGAAAAAGGGGGATTATGTTTAAAATAAATTAAATAAGTCAATATCAGAATAATACGTTGTAGGCATCAACTGTAAAAAATAGCTGTCTGAAATGCAGGATCTAGGATTAGAGCAAAATTCATTCCAATCTCAAACAGATATAATCCAATATATCATAGAAGTAGTATCATGAACAAGTATCTTTGTGGCAACAATACAAATATATAAAAAATTTATAAAAATGGAAAAACGGAAATAATTATTGTAGGTAGCAAAAATCTATAGATGAATAAATAAGTGAGTATATCAAATCCCAACCATTAGGGGGTAGAGTGAATGTAAAATAGTAATCCAAAAATATTGCAGAGGTGTACCACAAATGTGATATTCCTCTAAAAGTACAAACGTGCTCAAGGAAAAAATAGTCACAGTGCCATTATGAACATGTTGCCCAATCTATGGAAATTCTCCGCAGTGGTGATATCAGAGTTGTTTTCCCTCGAGAATGTGGTTGATAATTGCTGTTTAATATTTGTATACAATGTTCATATACAATGTTGCAGTTTGGAGCTTGGATTTGGCATGCTCAAAGTGGGTCAGTGATACATAATGCAGTTTGCTTACCTCTAACTTTTTTGTCTATAGCGATCTTCAATAGCAGGCTTCAATATTACCTCACTGCAGACAATGTAGTCTATTCTAGTTGGTATGTTGAGCTCTGCTGTATGATCTAGTTCTTCTTTTGATGAGCTCAAGGACGGCTTGTAGTATGGCTCCCAATAGATCTTTGGCGTCCCTCGTGTTTCCGATCCTGCCCGTGCCGGTAATGGAGCTTGATTGGTTTCCTTCTGCTTCCTGTGGTACACCAATCCCTGCCGTATTTTCTGGTCTCTTTTTACTTGTAAGCGCTTACTTTAACATCAGCTGGAAAGACGATGCTGGATATCCAAATACTGGTTTTTAGTTGTCCCAGATCAAATATATCTTATATTATACACCACACATCTTTCAAAGACTATACCAGCGCTGGCCAACCTTGCATACACAAAGAGCCCCAAAAAAAAAGTATGACTACCAGGAGCCACAGGCTATACATTTACACACAGTTACCGTATTTTTCGCCCTACAAGATGCACCAAGCTTTTAACAAAGTAAAATAAGATTAAAAAAATATATTTTTCATCTGATCTGAGGTCTGCTAAAAATATTTTTTCTTATTTTTCATTAGCAGAGAAAAAAATACAAAATATATTTTTCATCAGACTTCAGATCAGACTCCTAAATCAGATCCCCAATCCTTATCTGACCTACAATAAGATCACCAAACCTCATCAGACTTCCAAATCACACCTCCAATGCTTGGATCAGACAACACAAATCAGACTCCCAGTGTCAGACCCTCAGTGCTCAGATCTCCCCCACATGCTCAGATCTGACCAACCCATGCTCAAACAATACCCCCATGCTCAAATCTGAAACCTCATTCTCAGATCAGACCCCCCATTTTCCAGATCAGGACAGCCCCTCCCCCCTATGCTCAGATCAGACCCCCCATGCTCAGTTCTATCATTTAAAAAAATCTCTTCCCTCTCCTGATCAGGCACTGGGCTCCTGCTAGGTCAGGCACCTGTTACTCTGCAGGTCTGACACGCTCTCCACTGTGACCTGATGAGCGCAATATCAGGTCATACTGTGTGTCTCCACGTACTACTTTCTTACACTGTGTGCATCGGGATGTAGTGGAGAGTGAGCTGGAGCTGCAAAGTAGTAACAGTGCCCGATCAGGAAAAGAGATCTGAGCATGGGGTGGAGAGTGAGCCGGCCTGACTGCTTCCTGGCTTCACAGCTAGAGCCTCACTTGAAGAAGCAAAGAGCCGCATGTGGCTCAAGAGCCACAGGTTGGCCACCCCTGGACTATACTGTCTCCTTCCTCAGTGGCTATATTTGATCTGTCTTGGCGAACCGGCTCTTATATAGCTGTCTTCTTAACAGGCTCTATGGCAAATCTGGAATGGATCCAGTAAATAGGGCTCTTGTTGGGATGCGATTCCATTGCATTATGGATGCATTTTTTGGGGGACTGATGCGTTTTTTTACAGACAAGCATCTTTAGTTCTTGTAGAAAGCTGTCTATAAATTATTTTGGACCAAACTCATTGCATTCTTGTTTCATATGGACAGTTCTTAGGGAAAAAAATAAATAAAATATATATATATATATATATATATATACCAAAAAGAGGGTCCCAGCAGCACAAGACCAGAAATACAGGTGCAGGTCCTCTCAGCCGCAGGCTCAGACGGCTATAGGTAAGTAAATATCCAAAGGAAGAGGCAGCACTCCAAGTAAAGTGAAAATGGTGGATCTTTTATTCCCCTCTACAACGTTTCAACCGTCTCAATGCGGTCTTTCTCAAGCATACCTCAAGGTGTCATACAAGGGTATATACCCACAATACATAGCAAACAATTAGAGTGACAAATATTCAATACAAAGTATAATAAAATCTATAGTGCAATATACAATAAATATAACTGACGTGATTTATAAAACATGATAATTTACATAGCATGATGATCTCCACAGTACAATACAATGTGCACAAACACAGTAATCATAGTGACAGCATAAACTGTGAATTAATTACTGACATGCATTTCATCAACACACTAGCCTATCACCTGTGTGTATATAAAAAAATGTGATTAAATCAATAAGGTTAAAAACAACTCACACCGCAGTGCATGAGCAGGGGCGCCAAAATCCGCGTCCTCACAGTCGAACCACGCATGCCCGCAGTCCCTGCCGCGTCATAGGAGCGACATCCTCAGAGAAGAAGCCAAGCGCCATCACCATGGAGATGTGGGAACCACATGACCAGGGCGCCCGTCACATGACCAAACAAGAGGAATCGCCGAGTCCCGCCCCACGACGCGGGCCCGCGTCACCCGGCCAGCCACGCCCATCATAGCGGCGTCACTGCCATGGCAACAACAAGCCCAGCAGCGTGCTCAGTGGCTCGCCACAGTCTCGCAACAGACATAGGGCAGGCGCGGGCTAACAAAGATCGGCGGGGGGAGAGAAACATCGGGCACAGCAGTACAGAAGTAAAATAGCAGACAGGTGAGGGCCAATGAGCACCTCACCTTGTCACCATATACCTTTAGAGACAGGAGTGAACGTGGTACAGAGTATGTCGGCACCTTAGGTAACACCTACATGACCTGTGCCATACTCATGCTGTAAGACAATGGGACGGGGGCCAGAGGGTCACGCCGTTCTCACGGCCATCACCCCAGGTCCATAACGGGCATGGGATCAGAGGCACGTCCATGCCAACGCGCCCAAACCCAGAAACCGTCCCTTAGGTCTATAAAATAGATAAAAAGAAAACCACCACTCAAAGCAAACAGTGTAATTACAGTTGACCCACTTGGTATCTAATATAAGCAATATAAATGCGCGCCCCAAGGATCTCCCCCAACGCCATAATTTCAACACAGAGACGCAGAAGAGGACGCCCACTGTCCATGAACAACGACAGTGGAGTAACAATAATCTGGAGAAAGAAAGAAAAATATGTATAAGAAATAGAACAGAAAAAACTGTACATCTATAAAAAAACTAATTGGTTCCATGGTTGATGACACCAGTAAACATTCACATACACCAGGGCATGGCAGGTAGAGGATCCAGAGAGAATAGCGAGGAGCCCCACCCTATAATACACTCCACTTGAAGTCAACGTTGAGACCATGAGGTCTCAGGGTGTTGAGGCGATGGATCCATCTCAGCTCCCTCTGTTTGAGGGCCAATGTCCTATCTCCTCCCCTTCTAGACAGTGTGATCTGGTCCACTAACATGAATTTTAAATCCCTCTCCTTATCATTGGCTTCCACAAAGTGTTTAGGAACGGGCAGATCTTTTCTTTTTTGTCTAATTGAGAACCGATGATTATTCAAACGTGTCTTCATGTCACAAGTGGTCTCCCCAACATATAAGAGATCTTGTCATGCCCCTCAAAAGTGATCTTTATAGCGCTGCAGCGATTTTACGGTGTTTTTGCAGTGATCAGGAAAAAAAAATTCTGGCACTGCGGTGGGGTGAACGCAAGTGTGCGCACATGATCAGGCCTGATCGGGCGAGCACTGCGTTTTTTTGTAGAGCCTATAGAACATGTCATATTCTTGTCCGCAATTGCGGACAAGAAAAAGCATTTTCTATATAGTTCTGGCAATGTGCGGATCCGCAAAATGCGGAAAGCACATTGCCGGTGTCCGTGTTTTGCAGATCCGTGGTGTCCGGACATCTGAATGGAGACTTACAGGGGGGTGATCAATGACAGGGGGGTGATCAGGGGTTAATAAGGGGTTAATAAGTGACAGGGGGGGTGTAGTGTGGTGCTTGGTGCTACTTATTACAGAGCTGCCTGTGTCCTCTGGTGGTCGATCCAAGCAAAAGGGACCACCAGAGGACCAGCTAGCAGGTATATCAGATGATGTTAACAAAACTGCGTCTGATATACCTTTCAAGGGTTAAAAAAATCGCATCTACAGCCTGCCAGCGAATGATCTCCGCTGGCAGGCTGTAGATGCACTCGTTTACCTCCGGTTCCTGTGAACGCGCGCTCCTGTGTGCGTGCGTTCACAGGAAATCGCGCCTCTCGCGAGATGACGCGCCGGCGCATCTAGGAGGAACAACAGGGCCACCGCCAGGACGCAATCATGCGTGCGGCGGTCCTGGGATGGTTAAACAAAGTTTCCTCACAAACTTCTCTACCCCCACATACGTATCAAACTTATTCAACTTTAGTGTCGGTGCAAATTTCAGGCCCTTGTTCAGTAATTTTATCTGTGCATCAGTCAAAATCACTGAGCTTAGATTTACTATAACTTCCTGATTTTCTGTATTTATCTGTGACTGTTGTGAGCTCCTCTTTTTTCTCTGACTTCTTCGTGTCTTTCTTTTGGGCCTCTCTTGTGTTCGTTGTGTTGTTGTCTTTGTGTTCACTCTCTCGAGTATTTGGGTGCAGAGTAATGTCTGTTGTTCTGTGGCAGCCAATCCCTCTGTTGCAATTCGTGATTTTCTATTTGGTAATTGAATCTGTTCCTCAGATTGTATGTGTGTGTCGGTGGTGATTGTTGGTGTTGTAAGTGTGTCATTATTGGTGACTGTGACCTGCGTCTGCTCCTTGTGTTGTCAAGTGTCAATGGTGTTTGTTGATATTGAGGGTGTGTTTCGATTGGTGTCACTGATTATGTATCACTGACCCACTTTGAGCATGCCAAATCCAAGCTCCAAACTGCAACATTGTATACAAATATTAAACAGCAATTATCAACCACATTCTCGAGGGAAAACTACTCTGATATTACTACTGCGGAGAATTACCATAGATTGGAAAACATATTCATATTGGCACTGTGATTTTTTTTTCCTTGAGCACGTTTGTACTTTTAGAGGAATATCAAATTTTTGGTACACCTCTGCAATATTTTTTTGATTACTATTTTACATTCAATCTACCCCCTACTGGTTGGGATTTGATATACTCACTTATTTATTCATCTATTGATTTTTGCTACCTACATTGATTATTTCCATTTTTCCATTTTTTTTATTTTTTATATTTGTACACTATTCTGGACATATTGTTGCCACAAAGATACTTGTTCATGATACTACTTCTATGATCTATTGGATTATATCTGTTTGAGATTGGAATGAATTTTGCTCTAATCCTAGATCCTGCATTTCAGACAGCTATTTTTTACAGTTGATGCCTACAACGTATTATTCTGCTACTATTGACTTATTTAATTTATTTTAAACATAATCCCTCTTTTTCTTACGCAATTCTTCCTGGAGATATTGGTCCGAACATTTTTTACAACTACATTTTTTTTTTATATCTATTCATGTATATTGATTTATATATATATATGTTTATACATTTCATATATTTCCAGTTATAATATAATTATCACCTATTTAATAAATATATTATAGTGAAATATTATATATTGAGTCTATGTGAGTCCATCAATAAGAGTGCCCATTCACTCCTTTTGGTACTATTTAATTGAGGTCACCCATAAGGAGTTGCCTGTGAAATATTATATATTGAGTCTATGTGAGTCCATCTATAAGAGTGCCCATTCACTCCTTTTGGTACTATTTAATGGAGGTCACCCATAAGGAGTTGCCTGTAGAGAATCCTTTAGTGTAAGACTACATGTAGCCTAAATGCTGTGGATATTCTGCAACTGAATTGTAACCATAAATCTGCAGTATTTACAGTAGCAGAAAAGTGGATGAGATTTTTAAAATCTCATCCATGCCCTGTGTAAAGTTTTCACAATGAAATACGCATATACAGTTACTTGACATGTGGTACAGATTTTAAATCTGCAGCATGTCATTTTACATTGTGTACTTTACGGATTTTGAAAGTCCACAGTGGACCTACCATGTGTTGCTGAACCCTTAAAGTGTAACTGCCATTCTATTTTTATTTTTGTAATGTATAGGGACAACGACACTGACCATTTTTGCAATATACTTTAATTACTGAAATCATACATTTCTATTAGAAAAATATCTCTAAAATGGCCCATTTTGAGCCTTAGCAACACTCCTCTGTCTTCTGTTTAAATAACACAGATAGTGTATCTCCACTGTTATGTAAACAGAAGGCAGAGGACCGTTGCTAAGGCTCAAAATGGGCCACTTTAGAGATATTTTTCAAATAGAAATGTATGATTTCAGTAATTAAAGTATATTACAAAAATGGTCATCACTGCCCCTACACATTACAAAAATAAAATAGAATGGCAGTTACACTTTAAGGGGGTTGTCCATCCTCTAGAGGTCTTTAGGCAGGCACCCCTTGTGGCCAGACCTATGGAGGGAAGCAAATATCCATTCCTGTAGGAGAGATAAAATGTCAGTGTCATACATTGCAGCTAATTCCAAAGAGGGTCTTGCTGCAGAGATAATGCACTAATGGCTGATGTAGGGCAACAAGAGATGAACGCACAGTATCAAAGAAAAAATGAAAAGTTTAAATATATGTAGCCAAGTCCTGTAGGTAAAAAAAAATGTTTTTGTTTTTTGAGAATAACACTTTTTTATGAAAACTTTTTGTATGGTTGACCATAGCTGTCAGGGACAGTTTTAATAACTAATAACATTTAGTGAAACTGTATTTCAATAATCAGCTCACATGTGTAGAAAGTAATTCAAAATGTTATTTGGATAAACCTACTTCAAAAGGGGTTATTTATCTTCTGGTGGGTGTTTCGACAGATCACCTTGAGCCCCGCAGCTGGGTTCTGGCTCCTTTTCCCCTTGCCTCTGCTGCCTGCCTCTGAGTCCTGACTCCTTTGCTCCTTGTCTTCAGTGGCATCAAACTGGATGTTGACAATGGGGGACCTGAATGCTGGAGCAGCGGTGGAGGAGTGAACGAGCCAGGACCTAGTGGTGGGGCACAAGGCCCTGGCTCGTCCATCAGAAGATGCCTTCAAAGTAGTTTTCTGGGAATAACATTTTGCATTACTTTATACACAAATTAGCTGATTTATTGAAATACAGTTGCTACTGCATATACAGTTATTAAAACTGTCCCTAACAGCTGCAGTGGACAAGCCAAAAATGTCTATGATAGTAGTAATAGTAGTAGAGGCAGATGCTTTGCGTTAATATTGGTGGCAATAGGGGATTAGCAGTGGCAGCAGCAGCCATATGATACATGTTGGCAGGCAGCAGAATGATGGAGGCAGCAGTAGGCTAGCAGCCTTACAAAAGATGATGGTTGGCAGGCCACAGCAGTGGCATGATGGTGGCAGTGACATGATGGAGACAGCAGCAACAGCCGCACAGAACATGATGGTAGGCAGGTTGCGGCAGTGGCATGATGGAGGCGGCAGCAGCTGTACAGAACATGATTGTTGGCATGTTGCAGTAGTGGTATGATGGTGGTGGTGGTATGATGGAGGCATCAGCCATACAGAACACGATGGTTGGCAGGTCGCAGCAGTGGTGTAATGGTGGTGGTAGCATGATGGAGGCGACCGCAGCAGAAGCCATACAGAACATGATGGTTGGCAGGTCGCAGCAGTGGAATGATGGAGGCAGCAGCAGTTGTAGCTGTACAGAGAAAGATGGGTGGCAAGCCACAGCAGTGGTAAGATGGTGGCAGTGGCATGATGGAGGCAGGCAGCAATAGTGGCAAAATGGCCAGATCTATTCATCGGCCTCAGCCAGAGAAGTATGAAAATTCTCTCAAATCCAGACTTGGTAATTATAGCCTTTCCCTTCACAGTCCCTGGCAGTAGAATACAGCTTGATGGATTTATGTCTGTCCCTGACTCGCTTAGATCATTTTCCTGGCAGACACTGTAACACAACACCATCCTCATTCAAAGCCCAGCACAAAATGACGTTCTGCTCATTCTTCTAGGGCACCTCCATGCCTGCTGCAGCATTGATTGGCTCATCCAGGCTGTCTGTCGGCCTGGGAGCCATCAGGGCAGCCCCCCCCCCCCCCACTTCCTTTAAGGGCCATTTGAGAACGCTTCTTCCTCCCTAGTGCTTTTTTCCTGTTGACATGCACTAAAATGGTGCTACTAACCATTTTAGTGGATTCATCCAAAACAAACCTAAAAATATTCGGGTTTGTCTGCCATCTGAAAAATATTGTTCGCTCATCCTTACTACTTGCCATACATTTTAACTTGTTTATTTTTCTATGATACTGTGCATTTATCTCTCTGTGCCCTACATCAGCCATTAGTCTAGTATCCTTGCAGCAAGACCCTCTTTGGAATTAGCTGCAATTTATGACATTGACATTTTATCTCTCCTAAAGGAATGATTATCTGCTTTGGCAGTAGACAAATTACTCTTTGTATAGTCTTCTTATACTGCCTTCAAAGTTTTCTCACTGGAAAGTTTCCCAGTTAATGATGACTACCTCCACTTTATTATGTATGATTTCCATAAATAATAGTGTGCCGGTTTCCAGCCTCTCTCCCAGCTGCCGTCCCAAAGTCAGGAGTAGGTCCGTTCTCCTGTATAAATCAATATAAAAACACACAAATATGGGTCCGCACTAACAGCTCTTAGTCTTTGGGAATATTCACATGTAGTCCCTTTGCATAGGCAGTTTTTTCCTTTCCTTCGTTACTGGCTTCCTTGGTCCCAGTACCGACAGACAACAGAAACCTTTACTCATTCAAAAGGAAAATGGACATAGTACAGACCCACAAACAGATTGGTTTACCACTGTGCTTTATTGTACTTACACGGTTAAAACTTGTCACATCGCACATAAAATTGGTACTAAGTATTGTTTTGAACTTGACATTGATTCCTTGGAATAAAATGCTGAATAATCTTTATAACGAATATACAGTATAGCACTATATTCTAAATATTCGCAAATTCTCGAAGTGGTGATATTCGTGATAAAAATTTGCTATTCAAATATTCATACTCAACACTAGATATGAACAGTATTGCAGCTTGTCCTCAGTTTTTTAAGTGAAGTGTTGGAAAAGGCATTGAAAACCAAAGGCACCATTTAACTTGCTGACTTTCCCTCTGGATATAATATAACCTTTAACAAGTAGTTGCCATTATTCTATTTGAGTGGCTCACAAACAAATAGACATACATTACTATGCCCAATTCAAAAGAAATGAAGAGGCGAGGTGCAAACATCACCTATTTGTAATGGTGTTATTCTGTGTATTTAAATATAGGTGTTGCCTTTTTATTGTAATTCTGCTGCAATGATAATGAGATGACTGCTGAGAAGTGATCTCTACAGAACAGGAAGTGTCATCCTATGATGAGGATTAGAGGTCATAGTGAAAAATGCAAGATTTCAGAATTATTTTAAAGATATATAATGACATGGAAAAAAAATGTTAAAAAATATGTTTACCATAAAAATGATTAAAATAGGTCATTATCCAATGACACATTTTCTTTACTTTACAATCAGTTGAAATTAGTATGGTTGCTCAAAAAGAAGGATGAAACTAGAATCCCTTCAGAAAACCTTTGTGAGAGTAGATAATACATTCACTATACAGATGATTAATTTGGACAGATTAAACCTGATACTTAATGATACAAGGTAATTAGGGTTGAGCGAATCAAAGTATCCAAAGTGGACTTCGATCTGAATATCAGGGAAAATTTGATTTGCCACAAAGCCAAATTTCCTCGTGCTTCGTGGTAAATCAATTTTCCCCAGATTTTCCATAATCCATTTAAGCGCCAGGAGGCCACCGTGGCTATTTTGATTGAAGATCCCACACAAGATCTTGTGCACAGTGACGTATGATGTCACCACGCCAGCCAGTGTGATGATGTCATCACACACAGCTCAAGATTTTGTGCTGACTCTTCAATCAAGATGGCCATGGTGAACTTTTCGCTCTCAAATGGATGAGGTGAATATGATTATTATTATTTTTAACCGATTAACCAATGAAAGCCTTCATTTTTTTTATCTCAGATGCCGCTATGAGTGATGAACGCAGCATCTGAGCGGTTCATTGCGCCCACTACTTACAAAAAAAATGCACTTTATGGAATTTGGCAAAAAAGCTGAATCAAATTTTTTGTAAATTTCGCTCAATGCTAACCACTGAGCCAATACTGATGAATTCTCACAATAGAACCTTCAGTATACAGTTATCCACAAAAAAAGCTCATTTATTGTTTTATTCATTTATATGGCACCAAAATATTCTACTGCACTGTAGAGAAATTGTCATCAATCATATCACTAGGTCCACATTGGGGCTCACAATGTTAGTTCTAAATTAAAGGGGTATTTCCATCTCAGACATTCGTTCTGGAGATAAGAGCTAGTTCCAGAGGTGGGACTAGCTTCTATATGACATTGGTGGCATATTCTAGCAATATACCACAAATGTCTGAGATGGGTGTAACCCTTTAACTTATTTATATGCATTTGGAGTGTGAGAGAAAACAAGAGCCCCTCAAAGACAGGGAGAACATGCTCCTGGTTGGCTTCAAACCCAGAACCTCAGTGCTGAAGACAACAGTGCTAACCATGGAGTCACCATTACGCGCACAGATCTTGGAAAGCTTGAGCTTGGTGAACATGTGTTATTTCAGCATACGTACCTATGTAAATAGGATAGTTTACTAAGTAAATTCAATCACTTAGGTTCCACAATAAAATTTACCTCTTTCTTCTTTTCTGTAAACCAAGGATGGCGTTTTAAAGCCTATATAGCAATGATAAAAATGCACTGGCTGCAAAGACAATAGCCTGAAGTGAATTTGAAAGACTTTGGTGACCTCTACTAAGATATTCCGGGAACATTATTTGAAAATCGCTGTATTAGGAGAAAGATTTTCTGCCAGGCTTTCGTGACCTCTAGAAAAGTGTCAAATATTTTATTTCACAACAGAGACGACTTTCAAACGGATGCCTGAAAATAAATTATTCATTAAAAACAGAAATCCCATAAAATAGGAATATTTTTCTGCCTTACTAAATAAATACATTGATAAAAATAGTGTTCGGCTCTTTAGAAGTAGAGAAATGTGTGTTCTGATATGATGAAGCAGACATCATGTGTTACGATCATTTTAAAAACGAGATAAATGGCCTGCCAGTGCTAAGCTTCTCTGGGGCGCTAAGTACTTTTTTATTTGTGCCCATCCTATTTGCTTAAAGAACATGTTCTCGAGTTGTGCATTATTCTCCACCAGAAAACAAAGCTGGTTATAGTTTTACTTGGCAAACCCAGATCCAATTTTTTTTGTTAAATTGCTCTTCAGTGCCCAAGTAAAAAAGAAATGGCATTCATATGAAATGTTATTAGCATTAAGTAAGAAGGTCAAGGACATGTCTGTAAGTGACACCTTTAGAGGAAAATAGGATGACCAACTAGTAATAGGGTCATGCGAGTCCAGAAATGCCTTGAAAGAAATAGGTATGTGGAATATCAAAGTGTATTTTTTAAAATTAAATATGAATGTAGGGCAATTGATAATAAAAAAAAATTACAATATACTTTATTTATTCATTTTTTAATGAAAATCCTGACACTGTATTTGACTTTTGGCAGCGAGTCGCCCATCTTCCCTGTTCAGCACAGTACTGATTAGTGAAGACGTTCCTCACTCAATGCCTCCCTCATATATATGCGCTAAAGCTGGCCATAAATACTCTTTATTAGTGTTGGGTGCGAATATTCGAATCGCAAATTTAATCACGAATATTGCCACTTTGAGAATTCTCAAAGATTTAGAATATAGTGCTAAATATTTGTATTCGTGAATATTCTAGATTTTTTTTTCATCTGAACCAATGATCCCTCCCTGCTTCTTGCTTTTGGGCCAATAAGAAGGCTGCAATTCTTTGTCTGAACATCCCCACCAACCAATAGGAAAGTTGCCTCCCCCACTATATAAGAAACTTCCCAGCAGCCATTTTCTGTAGTGTAATGGAGTTCTGAGACAGCAGTGTTATTGCTGTGCTCTCTGCTTTCCTGTGTCAGTACATTAGATAGTTAGTTAGCTTATATATATATATAATACAGATAGTTAGTGGGAGATAGTCAGTGTAGGTTAGATAGTGATATAGTGTAGTTGATAGGTTCTTCTGTCCATACATACATACTACATACATAGTGCAGTGATGTCACAAGTTCACAACAATACTTATTGCACCAATCACTAATAAGTAGTCAGACCTGTTAAAATGTGACGTTGCACGTATTGCGCCAAAATATTTGCATCATTAGTGCTGATTTCGCAATCGCTAATATATTGGAGCACTCTATCTGCATATAAAGCTGTTGCAATGTTCTGCCGTGCCAACCATTTTCTCCAGTCTCAGGAAACTTCTAGCAGCATGAAAAATGTAGCAAAAGTGACCCACGCCGGTATTGCGCACAATACGCGCATATTACATTGACGATTTTCATAATTAAGAAAATAATGTTGAATTCTCAAATTTATGATGAATATTCACCCAAATATTTGTGAAATATCGCGAATTCGAATATTGCCCCAGACACTCATCACTACTCTCTATATATCTATATACTTCCCTGCCTGACATTAGCAGTGACTGCTGACAGGGTCCATGTCATCTGTATGTGCAGCACGCTCAATAACTAACCACTGGGAAATGCAGGAGAAATGGCAGAAACTTGGTGGCTATGGCGCACGCTCCACTCCGGGGTTAAAGAGGACCTGTCCCCTCTCTGTATTAGTAACGAATTGCACCCTCTTTTAACAACAGTTCTGGAGCATCTTTTCTTCTGTCATTCCTCTGTTATTTCTACTAGAGGTTTATGAATGATTTGCCAGAAGTCAATAGTAAAGGTACAGATGGGTGTTACCAGTTTGGGATGTGTCCCTGCACAGTCTGAAACTTGCAATACAGATTGGACAGATAACTTATCTTAAACATTCCAACATGGTTTCATTTACAACATATGACCCGGGTAATAGCACTCCCGCCAAATGTGCCGCTACATCTCACAATTTCAGGCTCCAGATTACTTATCCACAGCTTCCACACTAGTACATCTAATGGGGGTTACTTGTGTACATAATAGTGACCTTTATGTGCTACCAGTGTTGGACTGGAATGCCTTGGGCCTCCAGTGGAATTGATTCCGGGGGCCCACTGTACAGCTACCATAAATGAAGTGTCATAGCATGGGTTGCCAGCACACGGGGCAAGCCAAGTATTGCTCCCCCCCAACCTGTGGCCACGCCCATTTTTATAGATAATGTAGTAGATATTACTTGCAGTTCTATGTAACACCACAGATAACACATTAATAACTCTCTGAGTACAGATAATGTAGTAGATGAGTGTGAGCCCCCAGAATTCAGAACATGCACAGTGTGACCTGAAGTCTGGGGCCGGGATGGGCCAAATTCTATATCCACCCTCCCATCACTACAGAACATACAGGGTAATACAGCGCCCCATACCTCTTACATCCAGTGATGTCTTCTTTGAAGTATATGTTCTGTTTCCTCATTTTCTCCTTTCAAACCAGACCACCATTTTTCAGCCATTTCTCGTCTCTGAAGTTTGAAAAAAAAAAAATCTTAGTTTACTACTTTTCCATCGTCCTCCCATCTTCTGGACAAATCATCCTACCACCCCCAATACTGTGCAGCTATGCTCCCCAATATTATACTGCAGAAACAGATAAATCTCCTGATAATACTAGTACCCCCCCTTCCCCGATAACGCCCCCTTCAATAATTATTGACACACAATGCCCTAAAATAACTGCGCCCAGCAAATAGTGCCCCTGACACTAATAGTGTAAACATAGCGTCCCCCAAAAATAATTCAGGTAAGCTGATACTGTGCCAAGGTGCCCCACAGCAATAGTGCTCCCAAAAGTCCCACCAATAGAAATAATTGGTAGTGATAGTAATAGTGCTCCTACAGTGCCCCCAACATGTCCCCACTGTGCCCCAGAAGTAATAATGCTCTCATAGTGCCCATACTAGTAATCATGTTCCCCTTAGACCCCCAGTAGTAATAAAGCCCACCATAATGCCCCCCAGTATCCCCCATAATTTGCAAGTATAAAATACCCCTTCTTAGTGCCCCCTGTAGATGACCCCAGTACTCCTTTTCCCCCTTCCCCATAGTACCCACCATAATGTGTCCCAGTATAAAAATGCCCCTATACAGAGCCCCCTATATAAAATACCCCTTCTTTGTGGCCTCATTAGAAGCCCCCATAGTGTTCCTCTCCCCTTGTCCCCATATAAAATACCCCTTCTTTGTGGCCTCAGTAGATGCCCCCATAGTGCCCCCAATAATGTGCCAGTAAGAAGTGCTCTCATAGTGCCCCCCAAAAATGTGCCAGTAAAAAGTGCCCCCATAGTGCCCCCAATAATGTGCCAGTAACAAGTGCCCCATAAATGCCCCCCAATAATGTGCCAGTAAGAAGTCCCCCCATAGATGCTCCCAATAATGTGCCAGTAAGAAATGCCCCCATAGATGTCCCCCAACCATGTGCTAGTGAGAAGTGCCCCCCAATAATGTGTCAGTAAAAATTCCCCTATAGGTGCCCCCCAATAATGTGCCATTAAGAAGTGCACCCCATTGATGCCCCCAATCATGTGCCAGTAAGAAGTGCCCCTATAGAAGCCCCCCCAATAATGTGCCAGTAAAAAGTGCCCCCCACAGCGCTCCTCTTCTGTATTGTGCCATATAAAAAAAATAAACACCTATACTTACCTCCATCATGTTGGTAGGCTTCTTCTGGCCTGTGTCCCGCGCTGTACAGCTCAGGTGATGCCTCTTCCCTGCCCCGCAGCATCCATTTGTATCGCTGTCCTAAGGACGGTGATACGGATAACTATAGAGATGAGCACTTCCACAATGGAAGCGCTCATCTCCCTGTGCCCTGCCGCTACGCCACTGCTTGCTGGTTCAGGGGCCCACCAAGGACTTCCCAGGCTCCCCAGTGGGCCAGTTCGAGCCTGTGTGCTGCTGTGCATCGTCTTCTATGTTTTTATTACAGTTTCAGGAATTTCATTATCCTTTTCTGCTTTCCAGTATATTTCAAAATCCCTGCTTGTGGGATTCATTTATTAATCTTATTATGATAAGTGATGAGCGAAGTTATGAAAAATTTGATTCTGCTGATTCACCGAATTTCACAAACAATTTTGACTTGTTATGAATTACCTCTTCACGAATCGCATTTGTTTGCAAGTAGCGGCAATTGTGCCAGCCCCTATCATTGAACCCCTGAGATTTATCGCTGATTAAAGCATTCAATGTTAAAATTGAGGCCTTTCGGGGATAATCAGTGTTAAAAACTAAAAAAATACGTACTCCCCTTATCCATTTGCTCGGCGGAGAGGCCTTTGCAGCCATCTTGATAGAAGAAACTGCGGCGGAACGTGATGACGTCATAACGCTGGTTGGGCACAGTGATGTCATCACTGATGATGTCATGGTGCCCGGCCAGCGTGGTGACTTCACATGTCATCCTGTGCAAGATTTTACGTGGTTTCTTCAATCAAGATGGCCGCAACAGCCTGTCAGCGAGAAAATGGATGAGGTGAGTGTTTTTTTTTTTGCAGCCATTTCAAATAAAAAGATATTTGCTAACACAAAATGCAAGGAAATTCGTCTTTGTGGCAAATCAATTTTTTCCTGAAATTCGGATCGAAGTCAATTTGTTTGACTTTATAATAATAATTAGTGTTGAGTGAATCAAAGTCAAATTTTTTTTCCACTTCACAGTTTTCATTCCTGTGCCTCTTTTCAATCTCATCCTGAATATTTCCAACTCTTATTCAGACTTCACCATCAGACAGCAGCTTTCCATCTCTCGGGTACAAACAAATATAAAATAATGTATAACTTATGTTCAAAATAACTATTCTACGGTTCACTTTGGATACATAAATCCATTTTCTTTTGTTTATGCTGTCATCTTATTTTATGTCACCTTGTATGTTTTCTGATTTCTGTTATTGGTATAATACCAAAATATATCATATTCCGATTTAAGGTTGACATCAAATCTAATGATTATTCTTACATATACTACATGGACCCATCCTTCAGACCACGGTGAACATAAATCTTATTTTTTTACAAAGTTACTGATTATTGAAAGTTACTGTGCATTTAACTTTACATACGGTATATGCAAATTCTGTAGTAAGGATCATTGTATTGATGTGCGGGTCTCTTCCACAATTGAAGATGAAAAACACATTAGGATTTGGTAGCAGCAGCCACTTATTGTTCACATGTGAAGGCTATAGCATTGACCTTCTTTCAGTAGCAGGTGCTGGCAGCATTGTGAGCACTGGAGACCCATCTCCAGCTAATTTGGCATTTCCTGACCACAGTGCTGTTCCTCCTGCAGCCCCAGTCACCGGTGTATGTGGGATGGATCGATACCAGAGTGGTGACATTAACCTTATAGTAGTCACATTAAAATTAGAAAAACCCTCCCAAAAATGTCACTTTTTTATTGTAGATTTTTACTATGTGTCTGAATTCCATTCGCTCAGAATCCGAATTTCGTCACGCTTTGTGGTAACAAATCAAATTTTTTCCAAAAATGGCTGTTGCACGTGTTAGGACATAGAGCAAAGAACTCTGGGAACGAGGGATCACCCACAATGCCATGCATGCAACCAATAAGCAGCCAGCCAGCCCCTGTGACGTTATCTAAGTAGAGATGAGCAAATTTTTTAAAAAGTCACTTTGGCCGGTTCGCCCAATTTTTAAAAAATATTTGGTTAATAAAAAAATGGCTATTTCCTGGCTCCAGAGAGTCTTTATATTGGTAAAGAACACTGTGCCTTGCAGTAACACGCATAGGGAGTCTGCTGTGGTAGTGAAATTATACTGTGAGTCAGTATGACATGCAGATGACAAGCGTCGCTCTTAGAATCACTGCACACTTCACTTTTTTGGGCAGTCACGGGGCCAAAACTGACCAAGTATGAACTTACAGGTCGATGTTAGTGCCAAGAAGAAGGGTACTCCATTGACAACGTCGTCAGATGATTCCACATAGGTGTCTACAGAATCTGTTTTATTAAACGCTTATACTTTATTAAACGCTTATACAAGTAGAGCACCCCGAAAGAGTGGAGAGGGTGTGAGCAGTAAGTTTGTGTTGATGTCACAGATTATTTTGCCCTTCCTCTGATCCGTCAGAACAATAACCCCAAAAAAACGGATCCTGTATTTTGAGCATCAGCCTTAACTCGGTCAGCATTTGGTCAGTAATCCATCAGTAATCAATTGTCCCTGCAGTGGAGGTTGAGGACACGGTGGAGGATGAGGAGGTAGAGGCAGATATTGTCGCAGGACCAAAGGCGTGAGAACGTGGAGGCGGAAGTGACGTCACCTGGCCAAGTTGCTGTCACGGAAGGTGTACAGGAAACAAGACAGTGCAAAATGAATATATGACTCACTGGATCCAAAACTAAGGAACAAAAGGGAGACCCCTGCATAAGACCTGGCACTCACCCTGACTGCTAAGCCTATGCAAAAATCCCAATGGTAGATGATTGCATATCCTCGTACCTCGACTGTATAACACCTGAACACCCTATAATAGTGAGGGGACACGACCACCGGCTCCCTACACTAGACACAGCGGGAGTCAGGGTCACTTGGGATCCAGCAAACAGAAAATCACAAATAAATGTACAGCACTTATCTTGTAGAAGACTGGAAAATAGGATCAGCATGCACACACACTCCAGGAAGTTGTATAAGCCGCACACTAATGCATTATGGGAAGGAATTTAAAGGGATGCAATCAGTCCAACTACATGACAGCTGAGAGAGGCTAACGAGATGAGGAACTGAAAACCAAAACAAAGAAAACTCAAGGAGGAGGTTCTGAAAGGCTTCTGTCAGAGCTTCTCAGCTGTCTGGTTGTGACAGTACCCCTCCCTCTACGAGTGGACTCCGGACACTCAGAGCCCACCTTCTCAGGATGGGACCTATGGAAAGCCCTGATGAGACGAGTGGCCTTAATGTCCGTCACTGGGACCCACATCCTCTCCTCAGGACCATAACCCTCCCAATGAACGAGGTACTGGAGAGAACCGCGGACAAGACGAGAATCCACAATCCTAGAGACCTGAAATTCAAGATTCCCATCAATTATAATCGGAGGAGGAGGCAAAGGCGGGGGTACAATGGGTTGAACATAAGGTTTCAATAATAACTTATGAAAAACATTATGGATCTTCCAAGTCTGAGGAAGATCAAGACGGTAGGCAACAGGATTGATGACAGACATGATTTTGTAAGGCAAAGTGACTCAAATATTAATTTATTAATAGCGATAAGTTGAACAAATTTATATGAGCAATACACAATAATAATGTACCCTAAATAGAACTAATTTCCCGAAATCAGCATAAAATAGTAAAACTTATAAAATTGATAAAATAAACATTACAACTGTCCACTGTTATAGCTGATAAAAGATCCAAGTATCCAATCCAGTGTTAATAGGTCCAGTCTGGCATTAGTAGATGTAACACAGTACTTTTGTCTTCTATTATCTACAACAGTGGTTTACAGCAAATATATCTCCAGAAAATAAATAAATCAGTGAGTGAATAAATAGATGAATAATAAGTGCACAGTGACTAATAGTGACCAATGGGTAAAATGCAGCATAAACTGCTACATAAAATCCACTGGATCAAAAATATATAATTATAAAACAATAAGTGAGATAATGTGTATGAATAAATATATAAATATATTTCTGAAGAGTCAATAAAGTGGCTGTATACCACTGATGCCGCAGTGTTTCTTTAATAGTAGAACATGTGGCCTAAAATCCTGGTTTGGTCCGTACAATTGTCCACAAATATATTCAGTCTGAGCAGATATCTGCCTGAATAGGCTGTATGTTTGAACAACCGCAATATAAGCAGCAGGATACTTGGGCAATGTTATAAATATGTCCAGCAATGTTGCGCAATATTCAAACAGCAAATCAAGATGTTTGGGCAGCAATATACATATATCCAGCAGTGTTATGGAGCTGTATGGCTCTTACTCACATATCGTCCTATTCCCACCGTGGCGTCCCACGTAGTGTAGAAGCAAACAGGACTTGCCTTTGGATAACACAGCTGAATTAGCTGTTAACGATGCTGTATCCACCCGGCTGTGAGCAGAAATGCTGGCTGTGTCAGGCTGCAGATCCACGTCCAATGTCTTTGCTTGAGGTAGATGGATATTCTGCCTCTTTGGATCGATGATAATAGTCCTTTTTAGAAAGCGCTTTCAATCCAATACCGTACAAAGTTGTTGCCGGTGAGTTGTCAGATCCAATTGCTCCTTCCCAGACGCGTTTCAAAGGCTACCTGCCTTCTTCCTCAGTGGCTAATTTGGGTCTGACTAACTTGCCGGCTATTTATCCTCCCAAGGGCTCTTTGGTAAACTTGATCTGGATCCAATTACCTTATATTGCGATAATCCTGTGAAAATTCGCGGTTTTTTTGCGCACATGCGATTTTTTATGTGCGATAATCCTGCGTTAAATCTGCGGTTTTTATGCGCACATGCGCTTTTCTGTTTTGTGTATTCCTAAACCAACCAGAATCATTATACATAACAAATTGTACAATAGCTAGTTACAGTTAGGACCAATGTAAATAATAACATTCCATATCAAACAAAAATAAAATAAAATAAATATACAACTTCTAAATCTTTAATGATCTTATATTAAAAATGTATTAAATAATAGGGAATTTCTGTATAGGGTCTAAGGTGTAAAAATATAAAAATATAAAAAATTAAAAAAATATTTGTAAAAGATTGTCGGGTATTGTATTCCGTAGGGAACTCATATATATTTTCTTGTTAGATATAATTCCATCAACAATATTCCATGGGGCTCATTACCCGAAATGGTTCGGGCGGAGTACATGGGATGATGGTATATGTGGATTGGGGTCGGGGATCCCGAGCACAGGGGGGGTCATAGTGCTGCTAAACAGCCCGACTAGTACTCCCCATGGGCCAAAGACACCCGACCCATCACAAAAACCCGAAAATTTCAAATTCGGCATTTAGTCCAGCTGGGGCCAAACTGCCAAATTCGAAAATCTTCCTGGACTCAGCCCTAGACATCCGGGCAATATGGTTCCCTCCCCTCCAATGGCGTTCTATTTGTTCAAAAGCTGCAAAAGTTAAAGACTTGGGATCTTGGTTGTGCATCAATTTAAAATGTTTTGATAGTACATGTTTTTCGTACCCTTTCTTGATATTATTTATATGTTCCGTAATCCTAACTTTTAGGGATCTTTTGGTCCTGCCAATATATTGTTTAGCACATGGGCATTCAATAATATAAATTACATTTGAACTATTGCAAGTGAGAAGATCCTTTATCTCTACTGAAAAATTGTTCTGTGTTGAAGTCACTCGCGTAGTTCTTTTTGGAAAGGACGTATTCCTGCAATTTATACAACGACCACATCTATAAAACCCACTAATTTTTAACCATTTATTTCCAGATCCAGTTTCCCTTGTCTGATTTTTGATGGATGGTGCTATTTTTATACCCAGATTGGGGGCCTTTGTATACACTATCTCTGGAAAAGGTGGGATTAAGGGGCCTATGGTTTTGTCGTTCTGAATAAGATGCCAATTCTTTTTGATGCTTTGTTCTATTTTTTTGTGTTGTGCATTATATGGCAGTATTATACGGAATTTATTATCATTAGCGGGTTTATCATCCTTCTTTTGTTTGGTTTCGAAAAACATTTTTCTATCCATTTTTCTAACCTTACATAGTGCTTTCTCGACAACTATCTCTGGATATTCTTTTTCTAAAAAATTTTTCTTCATCATAACAGCCTCATCCTCAAATTCTATCTGGTTAGTGCAGTTTCTCTTTATTCTACGAAACTGTCCTGTAGGTATGTTCAATAACCAA
The DNA here is from genome assembly GCF_014858855.1 of Bufo gargarizans. NCBI lineage: Eukaryota > Metazoa > Chordata > Amphibia > Anura > Bufonidae > Bufo > Bufo gargarizans. Next base: position 547,176,988 of record NC_058081.1, read on the forward strand.
GAAGGCAAATGGCAACTAGAAAAGAGGATGAAGCTGTTCTTAGCTACTTCTTTCTGAAAAGTAGTACACACATAGCGGTCATTATGGGTAGTAATCCGAATGTCCAGGAATTCTGTATATTCCTGATTCGTATTGGAGGAGAATTTAAGATTGTAATTATTTTCATTGATGTCTTCCAAGAAGGTGTGGAGGCTAGATGCATCTCCCTGCCAGACAAAAATAATATCATCAATGTAACGCTGCCCAAACCAGAGGTGAGCCGTCCTTTATCCCTTTATTACTAATTCATATACGTACCCACTGAGGTCAGAGCTCCCCCTGGTTAAGGATGGATATCTGGAATCATATGGAAAGCAAGCGACTCAAAGTAGAAACATATAGGTTTGAAGATTCAACTACCCATGAGAATGCCACTGGAGGAGAGAAGTCTATAGAAGAGATATTCAGGGAACTTGAACCACTGTTGTTGAAACAACTTAGACAACAGTGGGAAATCAAGTCGCTGAAACTATGTATTGAGGATAAGAAAATCCCTAAAGGGCTATTGATATCTAAGATCCCTGCACAGGACCTCTGTAATGATGAATTTAATAAGGAGTGGGAAGCATTACTTTTTTCCCAGTCAATAAAATTAATTCAACTTATCATAAAAAGAAGAAGTAAACTATTGGAAGAATTGACTGAGAGAATAAATGAAATAAAATTTCTGTTGAAAAATTACCAGCCAATGAAGAATTGGCTGTATGGCAGGCACGTATATGCAGGAGTCTAGACAAAATGGAATCAGAAATAATATATAAAAAAACAAAAAAATATAAATTTAATGCCAAACCAATGGAGGGTTATCAACATAGAAACAATTCACAAGAGGGTGATCTAAATACTAGACCCCTGGGCCATCTTAATGATGCTATACATCCCCCTAGGTATAATATACCGGTGAATAATAGATTTGAGGCACTAAATGAAAACCATTTTTTAGACAGAACCCCACCCCACCACAAGACAAGAATCAGACAGAGATCACAGACACCAGTCAATACATATGTTCAATATCAACAGACAGACACAAATCACAACATGAGAACCAGACACAGATCGAGATCACCAAGAAGAGAACAACCACACTCATACAATCTGAGGACCAGGCTCAATCATCAAATAGACGATTACGAGCCACAACAGAGGACCCGTCCCCCTCAGAATTACAGACAGCAACACATACCCAAGCATCTGAGAGAAGGAACCAACAGATACTCACAGAATCTTGACCCAAAAGAAAGATACGAAGATCCCAAACAAAAAAAAAAAAAAAAAAAGAAAAAAGAGGGGCTCACAACAGACACAGATAAATAATTCAGACGCTGTAGTGAACCTCAGTTCGGTCGTCTTGACTGATTCTCAGACAAGACTGCTAAACAGGGGTCTTAAATTCGCACCTACAGCGAAACTGAATAAATTCGATACTTATGTGGGCATAGAAAAATTTGGAGGAAACTGTGTTTGAAAAAATACTTTTTGAAAAATCCAATATTAGCAAACTCAGATGAATGTGTGGATGGTGAGATCCAACATACAACCTTGAAACCAAAATCAAAAAAATTCCCTAGACAAGAAATTGGAATAGAGATAGCGACTTTTAGAAAAAATATAGAAACAGACTTGAGGAAAATATCTGACAAACAGTTGAGGAGAAATAACTTGACCTCACAGGAGGTTAAAGCTATTAAAGAACTGCAAAAAATTAATAACCTCACTATCCGTCCTGCCGATAAAGGAGGAGCTATTGTGCTTCTCGATACTACAAAATATAATGCGGAATGCTTGAGACAGCTTGCGGATACAACAACATATAAGATGCTGAGGAAGGATCCAATAGAAGAATTTTCAGAATTATTAAACCAATATTGTGATGGAGGATTTGAGGAAGGATTACTCTCTAAACAAGAATCAGATTTTATCTTGGGAACACAACAGAGATTGCCTGTGTTTTATTGTCTTCCCAAGATACATAAAAGTATGTCGGAACCACCAGGTCGCCCAATAATTTCGGGTATAGAGTCTTTGTCATCCAATTTGTCCAAATATATAGATCAACTTATACAGCCTACAGTGAAAAATACTCCATCTTATCTCAAAGACACCACACAGATTGTCCAGATATTGGAAAATCTGAAGGTGGAGCCTCACTGGCTTATAGGGACATTGGATGTTCAATCGCTATATACCGTCATTGACCATGAACAAGGCATAAAAAATATGAAATCACAACTGAGGAATTATGGCAATCTTGGAGAGAGACAAATAGAATTCCTGGCAGAAGGTGTGAGATATATTTTAACACACAATTATTTCTTTTTTGAAGGGGCTTATTACCTCCAGACCCGTGGCACTGCCATGGGCACCAGGTTCGCCCCCAGCTATGCCAATCTATTTATGGCACAGTAGGAGCAGGAGACCATTTTACCCAGGCTGGGGTCGGACCTGGTGCTCTGGCAGCGTTACATTGATGATATTATTTTTGTCTGGCAGGGAGATGCATCTAGCCTCCACACCTTCTTGGAAGACATCAATGAAAATAATTACAATCTTAAATTCTCCTCCAATACGAATCAGGAATATACAGAATTCCTGGACATTTGGATTACTACCCAGAATGACCGCTATGTGTGTACTACTTTTCAGAAAGAAGTAGCTAAGAACAGCTTCATCCTCTTTTCTAGTTGCCATTTGCCTTCTTGGTTATTGAACATACCTACAGGACAGTTTCGTAGAATAAAGAGAAACTGCACTAACCAGATAGAATTTGAGGATGAGGCTGTTATGATGAAGAAAAATTTTTTAGAAAAAGAATATCCAGAGATAGTTGTCGAGAAAGCACTATGTAAGGTTAGAAAAATGGATAGAAAAATGTTTTTCGAAACCAAACAAAAGAAGGATGATAAACCCGCTAATGATAATAAATTCCGTATAATACTGCCATATAATGCACAACACAAAAAAATAGAACAAAGCATCAAAAAGAATTGGCATCTTATTCAGAACGACAAAACCATAGGCCCCTTAATCCCACCTTTTCCAGAGATAGTGTATACAAAGGCCCCCAATCTGGGTATAAAAATAGCACCATCCATCAAAAATCAGACAAGGGAAACTGGATCTGGAAATAAATGGTTAAAAATGAGTGGGTTTTATAGATGTGGTCGTTGTATAAATTGCAGGAATACGTCCTTTCCAAAAAGAACTACGCGAGTGACTTCAACACAGAACAATTTTTCAGTAGAGATAAAGGATCTTCTCACTTGCAATAGTTCAAATGTAATTTATATTATTGAATGCCCATGTGCTAAACAATATATTGGCAGGACCAAAAGATCCCTAAAAGTTAGGATTACGGAACATATAAATAATATCAAGAAAGGGTACGAAAAACATGTACTATCAAAACATTTTAAATTGATGCACAACCAAGATCCCAAGTCTTTAACTTTTGCAGCTTTTGAACAAATAGAACGCCATTGGAGGGGAGGGAACCATATTGCCCGGATGTCTAGGGCTGAGTCCAGGAAGATTTTCGAATTTGGCAGTTTGGCCCCAGCTGGACTAAATGCCGAATTTGAAATTTTCGGGTTTTTGTGATGGGTCGGGTGTCTTTGGCCCATGGGGAGTACTAGTCGGGCTGTTTAGCAGCACTATGACCCCCCCTGTGCTCGGGATCCCCGACCCCAATCCACATATACCATCATCCCATGTACTCCGCCCGAACCATTTCGGGTAATGAGCCCCATGGAATATTGTTGATGGAATTATATCTAACAAGAAAATATATATGAGTTCCCTACGGAATACAATACCCGACAATCTTTTACAAATATTTTTTAAATTTTTTATATTTTTATATTTTTACACCTTAGACCCTATACAGAAATTCCCTATTATTTAATACATTTCTAATATAAGATCATTAAAGATTTATAAGTTGTATATTTATTTTATTTTATTTTTGTTTGATATGGAATGTTATTATTTACATTGGTCCTAACTGTAACTAGCTATTGTACAATTTGTTATGTATAATGATTCTGGTTGGTTTAGGAATACACAAAACAGAAAAGCGCATGTGCGCATAAAAACCGCAGATTTAACGCAGGATTATCGCACATAAAAAATCGCATGTGCGCAAAAAAAACCGCGAATTTTCACAGGATTATCGCAATATAAGGTAATTGGATCCAGATCAAGTTTACCAAAGAGCCCTTGGGAGGATAAATAGCCGGCAAGTTAGTCAGACCCAAATTAGCCACTGAGGAAGAAGGCAGGTAGCCTTTGAAACGCGTCTGGGAAGGAGCAATTGGATCTGACAACTCACCGGCAACAACTTTGTACGGTATTGGATTGAAAGCGCTTTCTAAAAAGGACTATTATCATCGATCCAAAGAGGCAGAATATCCATCTACCTCAAGCAAAGACATTGGACGTGGATCTGCAGCCTGACACAGCCAGCATTTCTGCTCACAGCCGGGTGGATACAGCATCGTTAACAGCTAATTCAGCTGTGTTATCCAAAGGCAAGTCCTGTTTGCTTCTACACTACGTGGGACGCCACGGTGGGAATAGGACGATATGTGAGTAAGAGCCATACAGCTCCATAACACTGCTGGATATATGTATATTGCTGCCCAAACATCTTGATTTGCTGTTTGAATATTGCGCAACATTGCTGGACATATTTATAACATTGCCCAAGTATCCTGCTGCTTATATTGCGGTTGTTCAAACATACAGCCTATTCAGGCAGATATCTGCTCAGACTGAATATATTTGTGGACAATTGTACGGACCAAACCAGGATTTTAGGCCACATGTTCTACTATTAAAGAAACACTGCGGCATCAGTGGTATACAGCCACTTTATTGACTCTTCAGAAATATATTTATATATTTATTCATACACATTATCTCACTTATTGTTTTATAATTATATATTTTTGATCCAGTGGATTTTATGTAGCAGTTTATGCTGCATTTTACCCATTGGTCACTATTAGTCACTGTGCACTTATTATTCATCTATTTATTCACTCACTGATTTATTTATTTTCTGGAGATATATTTGCTGTAAACCACTGTTGTAGATAATAGAAGACAAAAGTACTGTGTTACATCTACTAATGCCAGACTGGACCTATTAACACTGGATTGGATACTTGGATCTTTTATCAGCTATAACAGTGGACAGTTGTAATGTTTATTTTATCAATTTTATAAGTTTTACTATTTTATGCTGATTTCGGGAAATTAGTTCTATTTAGGGTACATTATTATTGTGTATTGCTCATATAAATTTGTTCAACTTATCGCTATTAATAAATTAATATTTGAGTCACTTTGCCAACCTTGTGATCTAGATATATGAGTGCCCATTTTACTTCTTTTTAATACTATTGTTCTTGGTGATTGGGTACAACATCTATTTTGGTGCACCTTGCCATCCCAAACCAGAGGTGAGCCGTCCTTTATCCCTTTATTATGATTTTGTAAGGCCCAATAAACCTAGGACCCAACTTCCAGGAGGGAACCTTCAATTTGATATTCTTGGTAGACAACCACACCAGATCACCAACATTCAGGTCCGGACCAGGCACACGTCTCTTATCTGCCACACGCTTATATCTCTCACTCATGCTCTTTAGATTATCCTGAATCTTTTGCCAAATAGATGACAAAGACGAGGAGAATCTGTCCTCATCAGGTAAACCAGAAGACCCCTCTCCCGAGAAAGTCCCAAACTGCGGATGAAACCCATATGCACCAAAAAATGGTGACTTATCAGAGGACTCCTGACGACGGTTATTTAAAGCAAACTCAGCAAGGGACAAAAAAGAACACCAATTCTCTTGATTCTCCGCCACAAAACAGTGCAGATATGTCTCCAGATTCTGATTGACGCGCTCTGTCTGGCCATTCGACTGCGGGTGGAAAGCAGAAGAGAATGACAACCGAACCCCCAAGCGAGAACAGAAAGCCTTCCAGAATCTGGAAACAAACTGCGTGCCCCTATCAGAGACTATGTCTGAAGGAATACTGTGCAATTTGACAATGTGATCAATAAATGCCTGCGCCAGCGTCTTAGCATTGGGCAAACCAGGAAAAGGGATGAAATGCACCATTTTGCTAAAACGGTCCACCACCACCAGAATCACAGTCTTCCCCGAGGAACGAGGCAGGTCCGTTATGAAGTCCATGGACAAATGTGTCCAAGGACGGGAAGGAATGGGTAAGGGAAGGAGAGGACATGATGGCCGTGAATGAGGTTCTTTGGCACGAGCGCAAGTCTCGCAGGCTGCCACAAAACCCTCAACCGACTTATGAAGCACAGGCCACCAGAATCTCCGAGCGATGAGATCCACTGTGGCTCTTGCCCCCGGGTGCCCAGCAAGGACCATATCGTGGTTTTCCTTAAAAATCTTGTGTCTAAAAGCGAGAGGCACAAACAACCTCCCAGGAGGACAAAGATTAGGAGCCTCTGACTGGGCTGCCTGCACCTCTGCCTCCAATTCAGGAAAAAGAGCAGAGACCACCACACCTTCAGCCAAAATGGGACCCGGGTCTTCAAAATTCCCACCTCCTGGAAAACAATGTGACAGGGCATCTGCCTTCACATTCTTAACCCCAGGGCGGAACGTGACAACAAAATTAAACCTTGAAAAGAACAAAGACCATCTGGCCTGTCTCGGGTTCAGACGCTTGGCTGACTCCAAGTAGGCCAGATTTTTATGGTCAGTATACACGGTAATAGGGTGTCTGGCTCCCTCTAGCCAATGGCGCCATTCCTCAAAAGCCAACTTGATGGCCAACAATTCCCTATCTCCCACATCGTAATTTCTCTCTGCGGAGGAGAGTTTCTTCGAGAAAAAGGCACACGGTCGCCATTTGGCAGGAGAGGAACCCTGAGACAAGACCGCACCCACACCCACCTCAGAAGCATCAACCTCAAGTATGAAGGGTAGAGAAATATCAGGTTGTACCAAGATGGGAGCGGAAGCAAAACTCTCCTTGATATTATAAAAGGCCTTACGCGCCTCTACCGACCAGAAAGAAAAATCTACCCCCTTTATGGTCATATCAGCGAGTGGTTTAACAATAGAGGAATAATTCAAAATAAACTTCCTGTAATAATTGGCAAAGCCCATAAAATGCATCAGCGCCTTCTGATTCTCAGGAAGCTCCCACTCAAGCACAGCGCGGACCTTCTCGGGGTCCATGCGAAAACCAGAAGCGGAGAGAAGAAACCCCAGAAATTGAATTTCTGGAACCGCAAACACACATTTTTCCAGTTTTGCGTATAATTTATTTTCCCGCAGTATGAGCAAGACCTGACGTAAGTGTTCCTTATGAGTTCTGAAATCAGGAGAAAAAATTAAAACGAAATGTTGAAAAACAGCTGGGGCATTCATCAAACCAAAAGGCATAACCAAATTCTCAAAATGGCCCTCAGGGGTATTGAAGGCCGTCTTCCATTCGTCTCCTTCTCTGACCCTGACCAGGTTGTATGCCCCTCTTAGATCTAATTTGGAAAATACTTTAGCCCCAACAATCTGGTTAAACAGGTCCGGGATCAGAGGAAGCGGATAAGGGTCACGAATAGTGATACTGTTCAGCTCCCTGAAATCCAGACAAGGTCTTAAAGAACCATCTTTTTTCTTAACAAAGAAAAAACCAGCGGCAACAGGTGACTTCGAGGGTCGTATGTGTCCTTTTCTCAGACTCTCCGAGATATAAGTACGCATAGCGACCCTTTCAGGTTGGGAAAGATTGTATAAACGAGATTTAGGCAGCTTGGCGCCTGGGATGAGATTAATAGGGCAATCGTACTCCCTGTGCGGGGGCAAATACTGAACTCCACTCTCAGAGAAGACATCCGAAAATTCAGAGAGAAAAGGTGGTACAGTCTTAGTAGAAACCTCAGAAACAGATGTCGTGAGGCAATTCTCTCTGCAAAAGTCACTCCAACCATTTATTTGCCTCGCTTGCCAATCAATGGTGGGGTTATGTTTAGTGAGCCAGGGTAGCACAAACACAAGAGGAGTAGGTAATCCGCTAAGGACGAAACATGACACATCCTCAACATGAGCATCACTCACAATTAAACGAATATTGTGAACTATGCCCTTTAATGATTTCTGAGAAAGTGGAGCAGAATCAATAGCAAAAACCGGAATATCCTTTCCCAAAGTGCATACCTGGAAACCATGAGTTATCGCAAAATGATTATCAATGAGATTGACAGCTGCTCCACTATCTACAAAAATCTCACAAAAAATGTTCTTGCTCTCTAGCGCCACTCTGGCAGGCAGGACAAAACGGGAACTACAAGCAAACGGAAAACCTTCAATTTCCGCCTCAACCCTGCCAATAGTAACAGATGGAACATTTTTAAAAGATTTTTTCCTTTTTGTTTCTTTATTACTCCCAGAAAACTGCCTGAATCTCCTAGAGGGACAAACATTTGCCAAATGATTTATACCTCCACAACAAAAACAAACCTTCCCATGCGGGCTGAATCTTCTATTGTCAGAGGCAATCAACCCCAGCTGCATGGGCTCCTGCTCAGAAGGGGCTGACAGCGACTGAGGCCCCTGCGCACAGAATGAGACCGCTGCACTGTCCTGGGACTGAGTATGACAGGAAGGAGAGATCTCTCCTCTCTCTCTAAGACGCCTGTCAATACGAACGGCCTGAGACATAGTAGAGTCCAAGGAGATAGGCCTCTCATGAAAGGCAAATGCATCTTTCAATCCCTCTGAAAGACCATGGCAAAATTGACTTCGGAGTGCAGCATCATTCCAACCAGTATCAGCTGCCCATCTCCGAAATTCTGAGCAGTATATCTCTGCGGATTGTTTACCCTGGCATAACAGACGTAGTCTAGACTCAGCCAAAGCAACACGATCTGGATCATCATATATCTGACCCAGGGCTAAAAAGAATTCATCCACTGAACGGAGGGGCCGTGCCCCCACCGGCAGTGAAAAGGCCCACGACTGAGCGTTACCCCTGAGCAGCGATATAATGATCCCCACCCTCAGTTCCTCATCACCAGAGGAATGGGGAAGAAGGTGAAAATGGAGTTTGCAAGCCTCTCTGAAGCGCACAAAATTCTCACTACCCCCGGAGAACGTATCCGGGAGCGAGATCTTAGGCTCAGAACAAACTCCATGAACGCAAGCTGAACCGGTCACTAGAAACTGAGAAAGAGTCTTACGGAGATCAGCTACCTCCAATGAAAGACCCTGGAAGCGTTCAGTCAAAAGTGAAACCGGATCCATGCTTGAGACGGTTTTGGCGGCTTATAATGTCACGGAAGGTGTACAGGAAACAAGACAGTGCAAAATGAATATATGACTCACTGGATCCAAAACTAAGGAACAAAAGGGAGACCCCTGCATAAGACCTGGCACTCACCCTGACTGCTCAGCCTATGCGAAAATCCCAATGGTAGATGATCGCATATCCTCGTACCTCGACTGTATAACACCTGAACACCCTATAATAGTGAGGGGACACGACCACCGACACCCTACACTAGACACTCCCTCCGAGTCAGGGTCACCTGGGATCCAGCAAACAGAAAATCACAAATAAATGTACAGCACTTAACTTGTAGAAGACTGGAAAATAGGATCAGCATGCACACACACTCCAGGAAGTTGTATAAGCCGCACACTAATGCATTATGGGGAGGAATTTAAAGGGATGCAATCAGTCCAACTACATGACAGCTGAGAGAGGCTAACGAGATGAGGAACTGAAAACCAAAACAAAGAAAACTCAAGGAGGAGGTTCTGAAAGGCTTCTGTCAGAGCTTCTCAGCTGTCTGGTTGTGACAGTTGCTGGTGTGGCTGGGCAGGAACCACATTTACCCAGTGGCCGTAAAGAACATATATTGTCCTTGACCGTAGTTACAGCTACCGACCAAGTTTCCGAAAAAAGTCTGTTTCACAAAAAATTCACCACTAAATGGCTAATCAACATATTTCAGTCAATACAGAAGAAAGTCTCCAATCACCCACTAAATTTCCCAAAAAAGGCTGTCTCGCCCAAAAAATTCCACAACGAATAGCTAATCGACGTAATTCAGTCTGTACAACAGAAGGAAGTCCACAATCACCCATCAATTTTTCCCAAAAAAAGCTGTTTCACAAACAAATTTCACCACTGAATGACAATGTAAATTCACCGCAGAACGGCTAATAACTAGAGTTGAGCGGACACCTGGATGTTCGGGTTCGACTGGTTCGGCCGAACTTCAGAAAAAAGTCATGGAAAGGGCTAGAGGGCTGCAAATGGCGTCAAAATGTGGTTAAGAGTGAAATGACTTTAAATATAATAATCTTGATCTAGGAGGACCAGGTCCATATGGAGTAGGAGGTTGAGGAGGCAGTGGTTGTTGCGGTGTAAGTGGCGGTGGAGGAGGAGGTAGCCTACACTGCTTTTTGTTTTACATTTAAAAAAATAAATAAATTAAATTAGGGTACACCCCAGAACATTGGGAAATATAACCCTCCAGTCATGCTAAACACACGTTCAGAGAATACACCGGCTGCAGGGCAGGCCAGTACCTCCAAGGCGTAAAGGGCAAGCTCAGGCCATGTGACCAATTTGGAGACCCAGAAGTTGCAGGGGCTGACCCCTGTCAGTTAGTTTGTGTAGGCGTGTGCACACATACTGCCCCACCATGTCGCACGTCCTTGTGATGCTCATGATCCAATTTGATATCTGCTCTATCAACTTTCAATGTTCTTTTATGCGCCTACCATGGTGATTACGGGTGGCGGGGAATCAGGGTTCCAGGCCAGAGAGGGAGCGTGAGAAAGAGAGAAATTTGAGGGAGATAAATTTATAAAAAAAATGTAGGGATCGAGAAGAAATGTGGGAAAAGCTATTGAGGCGCAAATCTGGGACAAATTACAGAAGCCCAAATGTGGACCAAAAGAGTCAAGCGGAATTGTGGGAAAAAGCTATTTAGGCGCAAATGTTGGCTAAAAGAGTATAGCGAAAATGTGGGACAAAGTATTGAAGCTTAAATGTGGTACAACTTGTTTAAGTTTAAGCATTGAATCAAAGGAGGTGGCGGGCATCAATTAAAGAAGCATTTCAGAAATTTTTATTCTCTGTCACCTATGCAGAGCAGGGGTTTAGTCACGTCTAAAATTGTATAATGTCAACCCAAGAATGTAACAGAAAAATTACAGAAATTAATAAACCTGTATACTTGGTAGAGCAGGCGTCTATGACAGAAAACAATTGTTTATTGTCACCCGAAAATGTAAAATAAAAATTATTGAAATTTATTAAGCTGTCAACTAGGTAGAGGAGGGGTATATTACACCCAAAAATTGGTGAATGTGACCATAAAATGTAACTGACAAATTTTATAAATTTTTTTTACTGGTCTAATAGGTATAGCAGTGGTACATCACACCAAAAAATTGCTGAATTTCACCAGAAAATGTAACTGACAAATGTATTTATTTTTGTTAACCGGCCTACTAGGTATAGCAGTGGTACATCACACCCCAAAATTGGCGAATTTCACCATAAAATGTAACAGACAAATTGTTTTATCTTTTAACCTGTCTACTAGGTATAGCAGTGGTACTTCACACCCAAAAATTGTTGAATTTCAACTGAAAATGTAACGGACACTTTTTTTTTGTTAAACGGCCTACTAGGTATAGCAGTGGTACTATACACCCAAAGATTGGTGAATTTCACCCGAAAATGTTAATGACAATTTATTTTCATTTTTTTAACCAGCATCTAGGTATAGCAGTGGTACTAGACACCCAGAAATTGGTGAATTTCACCAGAAAATGTTAATGACAAAGTAGTGAAATGATATAAAATAAAACACGCAAAAAAAATAAAAAAAATAAAAAAAATAATTTGTGATGTGGAGTTTCATATGAAGTAGTAGTAGGAGTTTGAGGAGGCGGTGGACGTAGCGGAGAAGGTGGAAGCGGCGGTGGAGGAGGACGAGATAGCCAACAGAGGTTTTTGGATTTAATTTAATTTTGTAAAATTAAGGTACACTCCAAAAGAGTGTGAATATCCAAAATACAAACATGAGCAATTGCGCTGCAGTATAACAATGGCTGGTTAGTGCCGGTATACATGTCTATTCTGCACAAGGTACGGACAAGTCCTGAGGGATCCATGCCTGGTTCATTTTAATGAACGTGAGCTTGTCCACATTGGCTGTGGACAGGCGGCTGCGCTTGTCTGTGATAACGACCCCTGCCGTGCTAAACACACGTTCAGATAATACACTGGCTGCAGGGAACACCAGCACCTCCAAGGCGTAAAGGGCAAGCTCAGGCCATGTGCCCAATTTGGAGATCCAGAAGTTGAAGGGGGCAGACCCATCATTCAGTACGTGTAGTCGTGTGCACACATACTGCTCCGCCATGTTGGCGAAATGCTGCCTCCTGGTAAGACGTTCCATATCAGCTGGTGGTGCTGGTTGTTGTGGCGTGCTGACAAAGCTTTTCCACATTTCGGCCATGCTAACCTTGCCTTCTGAGGTGCTGGCGTTGGCGACCTCTTTGTCATCCTCTGCCTTAGCCTTGTGCTTCCACTGTGCCCCCGCTTTGCTCAAACCACTTGTGTCATGTCGTCTGCACATTGTCAGAAGAACTGCCATGCCAGGTAACTCCTTGGAGCTGCCTTTGGTGTGCTCGGTCCCTTGCTGTGGTGGGCAGTAGTGTTGAGCGGCATGTCCCATATTCGAATTCGCGAAATTTCGCGAATATTCGAAAGAATATTCGTAAAATATTCGCGAATATTCGAATTCGTTATTATTTCGCATATGCGATAATTCGAATTTTCGCATCGCATAATACATATTATGAGATGCAAAATTCGCATGTGCGCTAATGAAATCGCCTTACGAAGATTCGCAACTCAATTCAATCACTAATGTAAGAATGCAAAGCCCTTTGCCTCTGTTCTGGGACAAGTGCCGATATTCGCCTGTGCGCTAATAAAATCGCCTTACAAAGATTCGCGCCTCAATCAGTTTCTAGGCAATGTGAGTAAGATCTGAGCTTTTGGACTTTTGTGAATCAATCGAGATACAGTGGGGGGTGATGACAGTAGTTGACAGAGTACAGATCAATGTAATCTGTAAGGTGGAAACTAAAATAAAAAATACGAATATTCGTAAATCGAATTTTACGAAGTTCGAAATATACGCGAATATGGTGCTATACTATATGAATGCACATGCACAGGCCTTTGCCTCTGTTCTGGGGACAAGTGTAGATATTCGCATGTGCGCTAATAAAATCGCCTTACGAAGATTCGCAACTCAATTCACTAATGTATGAATGCAAAGCCCTTTGCCTCTGTTCTGGGACAAGTGCCGATATTCGCATGTGCGCTAATAAAATCGCCTTACGAAGATTCGCGCCTCAATCACTTTCTAGGCAATGTGAGTAAGATCTGAGCTTTTGGACCTTTGGGAAACAATCAATTATATGTGTACTGTAATTTTGTGGAAAAAAAAAACAAAAAAACGAATATTCGTTTTTACGAATATATAGCACTATATTCGAAATATTCGCGAAATCGCGAAGTTGCGATATTCGCGAAAAAAATTAGCTTTTCGAATATTCGCGCTCAACACTAGTGGGCAGTAGGAGGAGTACTGTCTAGAGGATGGCCGCTCCGCTTTTGCACCCTGCTCCCTCTTCTGCTGTGCTGGTGGCTCTGTGCGACCACCGCCTCTTCCTCCGAACTACATAGGTCACTCGCATGACCTTGATTCCATGTGGGGTCGAGTACCTCATCGTCCTCCACATCATCTTCCATCCAGTCTTCACCCCTGCCTTCCTTGTCGGTCTGCACACTTTTGAAAGCCCCAGCAGTTGGCACCTGTGTTCCGTCATCATCCGAGATGTACTGCGATGGTCCTCCCATGCACTCATCTTGAAAGATTCATCAAAAGCAGAAGAGACTGCTGCATGACTTGGGGATCAGACTGCTTGTCTGATTTGCAAGGTGGGGAGGTGAAAGACTGATGGACATCGGCTGCAGGTGCCAACTGTGGTCTTTCAGCAGGAGACTAGGTGGGAGATAATGTGAATGAACTGGATCCACTGTCAGCAACCCAATCTACTATAGCCTGTACTTGTTCAGGCCTCACCATTCGTACAGCCGCATTAGGCCCGACCAAATACCGCTGCAGGTTCTGTTGCCTACTCGCACCTGAGGAAGGGTTTTCACTTGTGCGTTTAGCTGGCACAGATCGACCACGTCCTTTACCTGCAACAGGAGCTCCACCAGCAGCACCACGACCTGGGCCACATCCCTTATTCAATGCTCTCCTCATATTTCTCGAATTTAGGGCCTTGCCCTAAATGGGTGTTTATTTAATAGTAGAATAGAACGACAGTATATAAAGGGTGTATCTCACACGGCCTGAACCAGACTAGGCCTCAATGAAAGTTTTCTTTGCCCAAAATGGCTGTATTTGAAATGCCTGACTCAAACCCCTGTATTTAAAGGGTGTATCTCACATGGCCTGACCCACAGTAGGCCCGAATTAAACATTTGTGCACCAAATAGCGGTATTTCAAATATCTGAATATAACCCAAATGTATTAAGGGTGTATCTCACAATGACATATGCAGCAAAGGCTGCCAAATAAACGTATTTTTGCCAAAACGGGTGTTTGTTTAATAACTCAATATGGCAGCAGTATATAACCCAGGACTTTCAAACGACAAGATGCTGCAAGGCCTGAAATATTGTGTATTTTGCCCCAAAAAGGGTGTTTTATTAATGAAAGAATATACGCCCTGTATATACAGGGTGTAGCTCACACGGCCTGACCCACAGTAGGCCTGAATTAAAGATTTGTGCACCAGAAGGCGGTATTTCAAATGTCTGAATATAACCCAAGTATATTAAGGGTATATCTCACAATGACATATGGAGCAAAGGCTGCCAAATAAACTTTTTTTGCCCAAACGGGTGTTTGTTTAACCGCCTCCAGACCGCCTAACGCAGGATCGCGGTCCGGAGGCTGTCGATTCATTCCTCGTAGACGCAGCGGTGCGTCATCTTGCGAGATTACGCATACAGCCGGCCTGCGCATGTGCATTGCGGGCCGGCAAAAGTTAGAGGAGTATTTCGTCACCACCCTGCCAGCCAATGATCATCGCTGGCAGGCTGGTGATTTTCAAAAAACCGAATCAGAAGCCATTTAACACTTTATATTTATAAATATAAGGTGTGCTCCTCTGCTGGTCCTTTTCGTCAGTTGGTCCCAGCAGAGGAGCACACATTACTGTAAGTACACACCAAACACTACACTTAGCCCCAGATCAGCCCCCATCACCCCAATTAACCCCTTGATCACCCCTGTCAATCACTAGTGAAAGGGAAAAAAGTGATTAGTGTAAACTGTCACTTTTTTTTCCACTAGTATTGACGGTTAGGTTTTAGGATAGTTTAGGCCCCTTTGTTAGGTAGTTATCATTGGCTAGCGCCCAGCCCAACGCACCGCAGTCACTGATTCGCTGATTAGCGTATCGCTAATCAGCATTGGTACTTTTATAGTATCTGTAAGTAATCAGAACTGATCACAATCAGATCTATAATAGTATTAGTGTCACCTTAGTTCGCCCTCCACCCAAAAAGCTGTGTTTGCCCGATCAGGCCTGATCGGTCGCCCACATGTGCGTTCACCCACGCCCGCCCCGCCGCAGTGACAAAAATGTATTTATTTTTTTAATCACTGCACAATCACTTTACAAGCGCTGCGGCGATAAAAAAAAAATCAGTTTTGATATTTTTTATCAATCGCAGCGGCTTCCGGTACTTCGCTAGCCTCCCATTTGTAAGACAGGCTTTTTTTCTTGGGTAGTCTCAGGGAATACCCCCTAAATTTAGTTGAACAAATGGCAAATAAGGGGTATTCTTCTGAAGAGGCCTACAGGCTTCTGACCCAGTCGGATGAGGAATGGGAACCCTCATCTGATGAATCCAGCGGGTCAGAACACAAACCCGTAGAAAGCAGTGGCAGTCTGACCCAAAGTTCTGACGAGGAGGTTGAGGTCCCTGATACCACCAGGCGTACCCGGCCCCGTGTTGCTAGACCACAGGTTGCGCAGGATCCGCTTCAAGGGCAGCAGTGTGGGGCTGGCGGTGTTGGATTACGTAGTGAGGCATACACCAGCAGCACAGCCCATCCTGGACCTAGTACAAGCACTGCTGTACAACATGGTGAAGTGGCGAGAACCAGAAGGGCAGTTGAAGCTGGTACAGTGGCACGTGCAGTAGTTCCCCCGTCGCAGCCACCGCACAGACAGGCCCATAGAGCCCCTAGAGTCCCTGAGGTGCTGGCAAACCCTGATTGGCAGCCCCCAACTTCAGCCGCACCAGTAGTTCCCGCTTTCACCGCCCAGTCTGGAGTTCGGGTTGAGACAGCTCAGATCTGATCGGCACTGGGGTTTTTTGAGCTGTTCTTGACTGCGGCATGCCACTCAATTTATAGCCGCCAACCTGGGAAGCTTTCATGCCCAGTCTTTCCGGTGGAAACTTGTCCAAGTTTTCTGAAATTAAAACTTTTCTGGGCCTTTTCCTCAACATGGCCTAACAAAAAAGCATGAATTGCGGTCATATTGGTCCACGAACCCAATTAATCACATGCCCATGTTCTCTGCTGCCATGTCCAGGACACAACCTGCGTTTAACATAGTAACATAGTAGTAACATAGTACATAAGGCCGAAAAAAGACACTTGTCCATCCAGTTCGGCCTGTCATCCTGCAAGTTGATCCAGAGGAAGGCAAAAAAAAAACTGTGAGGTAGAAGCCAATTTTCCTCACTTTAGGGGAATAAAAAATTCCTTCCCGACTCCAATCAGGTAATCAGAATAACTCCCTGGATCAATGACCCCTCTCTAGTAGCTATAGCCTGTAATATTATTACACTCCAGAAATACATCCAGGCCCCTCTTGAATTCCTTTATTGTACTCACCATCACCACCTCCTCAGGCAGAGCATTCCATAGTCTCACTGCTCTTACCGTAAAGAATCCTCTTCTATGTTTGTGTACAAACCTTCTTTCCTCTAGACGCAGAGGATGTCCCCTCGTCACAGTCACAGTCCTGGGGATAAATAGATGATGGGAGAGATCTCTGTACTGACCCCTGATATATTTATACATAGTAATTAGATCTCCCCTCAGTGAATAACCCTAATTTTGATAATCTTTCAGGGTACTGTAGTTGCTCCATTCCAGTTATTACTTTAGTTGCCCTCCTCTGGACCCTCTCCAGCTCTGCTATGTCTGCCTTGTTCACTGGAGCCCAGAACTGTACACAGTACTCCATGTGTGGTCTGACTAATGATTTGTAAAGTGGTAGGACTATGTTCGCATCACGGGCATCTATGCCCCTTTTGATGCAACCCATTATCTTATTGGCCTTGGCAGCAGCTGCCTGACACTGGTTTTTGCAGCTTAGTTTGCTGTTTATGAAAATTCCTAGATCCTTTTCCATTCTGTGTTACCGAGTGTTTTACCATTTAGTATGTACGGGTGACTTGAATTATTCCTTCCCATGTGCATAACTTTACATTTGTCAGTGTTAAACCTCATCTGCCACTTATCTGCCCAAGCCTCCAATCTATCCAGATCCCTCTGTAGTAGTTTCCTGCACTTTAGTGACAACAGCACCTCTCGTCCCAGAGGCCACCCAGCTTGCTGGCCATACATGTAATGATTGCGGAGACCCTCAAATGCCAGGGCAGTACAAACACCCCACAAATGACCCCATTTTGGAAAGAAGATACCCTAAGGTATTCGCTCATGGGCATAGTGAGTTCATAGAAGTTTTTATTTTTTGTCACAAGTTAGCGGAAAATTATGTTGTTTTTTTTTGTTTTGTTTTTCTTACAAAGTCTCATATTCCACTAACTTGTGACAAAAAAAAAAAAAAACTTCCATGAACTCACTATGCCCATCACAAAATACCTTAGGGTGTCTTCTGTCCAAAATGGGGTCACATGTGGGGTATTTATACTGCCCTGGCATTTTAGGGGCCCTAAAGCGTGAGAAGAAGTCTGGAATCCAAATGTCTAAAAATGCCCTCCTAAAAGGAATTTTTTTTTTCTTACAAAGTCTCATATTCCACTAACTTGTGACAAAAAAATAAAAACTTCCATGAACTCACTAGGCCCATCACAAAATACCTTAGGGTGTCTTCTTTCCAAAATGGGGTCACATGTGGGGTATTTATACTGTCCTGGCATTTTAGGGGCCGTAAGCGTGAGAAGAAGTCTGGAATCAAAATGTCTAAAAATGCCCTCCTAAAAGGAATTTGTGCCCCTTTGCGCCCCTAGGCTGCAAAAAAGTGTCACACATGTGGTATAGCCGTACTCAAAAGAAGTAGGGCAATGTGTTTTGGGGTGTCTTTTTACATATACCCATGCTGGGTGAGCGAAATATCTCTCTAAAAAGACATTTTTTTATAAAAAAATGGGAAAAGTAGACTTTTAGAGAGATATTTCTCTCACCCAGCATCGGTATATGTAAGTTCTCTCACCCAGCATCGGTATATCTAAGTATGGCGATACCACATGTGTGACACTTTTTTGCAGCCTAGGTGGGCAAAGGGGCACAAATTCTAAAGAGCACCTTTAGGATTTCACAGGGCATTTTTTACACATTTGGATTTCAAACTACTTCTCACGCATTAGGGCCCCTAAAATGCCAAGGCAGTATAACTACCCCACAAGTGACCCCATTTTGGAAATAAGACACCCCAAGGTATTTCGTGATGGGCATAGTGAGTTCATGGAAGTTTTTATTTTTGTCACAAGTTAGTGGAATATGAGACTTTGTAAGGAAAAAAAAAAAAAAAATAAAAATCATCATTTTCCGCTAACTTGTGACAAAAAATAAAAACTTCTATGAACTCACTATGCCCATCAGCGAATACCTTAGGGTGTCTACTTTCCGAAATTGGGTCATTAGCGGGGTGTTTCTACTGTCTGGGCATTGTAGAACCTCAGGAAACATGACAGGTGCTCAGAAAGTCAGAGCTGCTTCAAAATGCGAAAATTCACATTTTGGTACCATAGTTATAACTTTTGCGCAAACCAATGAATATACACTTATTGCATTTTTTTTTTAATCAAAGACATGTAGAACAATAAATTTAGAGAAAATTTTATATAGAAATGTAGTTTTATTTGAAAAATTTTGCAACTGAAAGTGAAAAATGTCATTTTTTTGCAAAAAAATCTGTAAATTTCGATTAATAACAAAAAAAGTAAAAATGTCAGCAGCAATGAAATACCACCAAATGAAAGCTCTATTAGTGAGAAGAAAAGGAGGTAAAATGCATTTGGGTGGTAAGTTGTACATCGTGTAAACTGTGAAAGTAGTGTAGTGCAGAATTGTAAAAAGTGCTCTGGTCATTAAGGGGGTTTAAGCTAGGGGAGCTGAGGTGGTTAATAACTAAATATGGCAGCAGTATATAACACAGGAATTTTGAACGTGCTGATGCTGCAAGGCCTGAAAATAGTGTTATTTGGCAAAAAAGTGTGTTTTTAAAACCCCAGAAAATTATGGGTGTATTTCTAGCTTAAATTGCACACTGGCTAATCAAGATGTTGTAAATTGCCCCAAGAATTGGGATTTTCAATGTTCCAAAAGCTCAGATGCAGTGCTGATGCACTGAGCTTGCATAAAATGGCCACCGCCGCCCACCTAACTGACTTATTAAAGTTGTATTTTTTCGGTCACTCGGCTCAGGGCAGGATAAAAAAATTGGTGCTCTGCACCCACAAAACACAATGTATGTAGATTGCTGAGTTATATTCAGATTTTGAGAAAAGGCTCTCTCCTATTCTCTCACTGAAATCACCAGCAGCATCCTCTCCCTACACTAAGCACAGCAGAGTGACGTGCAGCGCTACGTGACTGCAGCTTATATAGAGGCTGGGTCACATGCTACACTGGCCAATCACAGCCATGCCATTAGTAGGCAAGGCTGTGATGGCTTCTAAGGTCAGACAGTTAACCGCTTGTTGATTGGCTGCTCTGCAGCCTTTCAAAAAGCGGCAAGAAAGCGCCGAACACCGGACCTGAACTTTTACTGAAATCTTCGGGTTCGGGTCCGGGGTCCAAAAATCCTAAAGTTCGGTATGAACCCGAACTTTACAGTTCTGGTTCACTCAACCCTAGTTAAGAACTGTCCAACCCATTACTAATAACTGGAAAGATAGTGGGGACCCATCGTATTCGAAGAAGAAATGTGGCGGGAAAAAAATCCTGAATGATCGTGATCGGCGATCACTTAAATCGAAGAAAAACAACAGTAGGGCTATGTTTAATATTGAAAGTAAGAGCATTTCCACATGCACAATGTGAATGGATTGGGAATGAACAGCTGTGTAGCCATAAGAAGACCACTAATCAGTGAGGCACACCAGAAAAAAAGGCTTCAATTTGCTAGGGAGCATAAAGAAGGTCATGTGGTCTGATGAGTCCAGATTTACCCATTTCCAGAGTGATAGGCGCATCAGGGTAAGAAGAGGGGCAGATGAAGTGCCTACTGTACATGCCAAGTGCCTACTGTACAAGCCTGTGGGGGCAGTGCTCTGATCTGGGGTTGCTGCACTAGGTTCAGCAACAGTATGTGCTCCAAGAATAAGGTCAGCAGACTACCTGAACATACTGAATGACCAGGTTATTACATCAATGGATTTTTTCTTCCCTGATGGCACGGGCATATTCCAAGATGACAATGTCAGGATTCATCAGGCTCAAATTGTGAAAGAGTGGTTCAGGGAGCAAGAGACATAATTTTCACACGTGGATTGGCCACCACAGAGTCCAGAACTTAACCCTATTGAGAATCTTTGGGATGTGCTGGAGAAGGCTTTGTGCAGCAGTCCGACTCTACCATCATCAATGCAAGATCTTGGTGAAAAATGTGTTAAACGCTGGATGGAAATAAATCTTGTGACATTGCAGAAGCCTATTGAAACCATGCCACAGCAAATGCGTGCCATAATTAAAGCTAAAGGCAGTCCAACTAAATATTAGAGTGTGTGACTTTTTTTGGACAGGCAGTGTATATGTCATAAGTGCTGTTCGGCGTTGAAGTTACATTGTACTACAGCCATTTACGGGGTGTAATAATAGCAAAAATACTTATGTCCCATTAGCCATTATGCATCGATTTTACATATTTTTTTTTTTTTTTTTTTTGGAGGTGTATTAATAGAAAAAAAAAAGAAAAAATATATGTCATAAGTGCCATTCGGCAGTGAAGTTACATTGTACTACAGCCATTTACGTGGTGTATTAAAAGGAAATATATGTCCCATTAGCCATTCTGCATTAAATTGTGATTGTTATTAGTGTTGTTTGAGCACCAAAGTGCTCTGGTGCTTTGGCCGAACACATCGGTATGCTTATATGCTTTACCGAGCACCCGAGCACAATGGAAGTCAATGGGAAAACCCCAAGCACCCCCTGCTCGGAAGAGAAGAGGATAAAAGATAAAAATATTGAATAGTATTTATGTATGTATGTGAAAATAGGAAAATATGCACATTTTTACAAATTTTCATTGATTTTTAAGTTTTTTAATAAAGATACGCAGATTTTATCAGTAAAATTTTCCCACCTAAGTAAAGTACAATATGTGACAAGAAAACAATGTCAGAATCACTTTGATGTGCAAAACCTTTACGAAGTTAATATCTGCTAAAGTGACACGTCAGATTTCCAAAATCTGGCTTGGTCATTAAGGCCCAAACAGGCTTGGTCACTAAGGGGTTAAATGTGGTTTTGCCACAGATCTCATCCTTCATTGGAAAAGGGTGTCATCTGCAGCTAAAACCGCAAACATAATTGACATGATTTGGATTTTGAAATTCGCACAGCAGGTCTTTTTCCATTTGTGGAATCTCATACACTTTCCTGGTAGTGTACCACACTGCAGTTTATCCACAGTTTTTCTCCACAGCAAACATGAGATAGAGCAGAAGAAGGTCCCAGTCCTTCCCATCTTTAGATACCACCCTTTTTAACATGGTTTTTGATGTTTTATTAAACCTTT
This sequence comes from Bufo gargarizans, assembly GCF_014858855.1. NCBI lineage: Eukaryota > Metazoa > Chordata > Amphibia > Anura > Bufonidae > Bufo > Bufo gargarizans. Next base: position 547,199,137 of record NC_058081.1, read on the forward strand.
CAACCAGACCGTCCGTTTGCGGATTGTAAACAGACGTCCGTAACTGTTTGATATGCAGCAACTTACAAAGCTCCCTCATGACCTTAGACATAAAAGGGGTCCCCTGGTCAGTCAGAACCTCATTAGGTAGCCCTACTCGGGAGAACATTTCCATTAGCTCCTTAGCCATCAGTTTATCTGACGTATGTTGCAGTGGCATCTGGGTACCAAGTGGCCTAATTTAGGATGACCAGGATGTGTCGGTGTCCTCTAGCAGACTTCGGTACTGGGCCTACTAGGTCCATCACGATTCGCTTAAACGGTACCTCGATGATCGGGAGAGGTACCAAGGGACTGCGGAAAAGGTGTAGGGGACTAGTTGCCTGGCAGGTCGGGCAAGACTTACAGAATTTGTCCACCTCTCTAAACAGACTGGGCCAGTAAAACCGTTGTAGTATCCGGTCCTGTGTTTTCTGCATTCCCAGATGCCCCCCGAGAACATGTTGGTGGGATAACTCTAACACGAGTTTGCGATAAGTCTGGGGCACCACTAACTGTTCAATATGTTCACCCCACCGTTGGTTTACACAATAAAAAATATCCTGATGAACCACAAAACGGGGAAACACCGACTCTGCCCCTTGTTGTTGTGGTTCACTATCTACTATTAATACATTTCCGAAAGCTCGGGATAGGGTTGGGTCTCGGTGTTGTGCAGTACCAAAATTATCCCCAGAGACATTAAGGTCAGCCAGCTCAGGCCCCGGCGGCAAGTCCTCTACATCTCCCACCATTACATTCAGGGAGGTTGCCCCTCCTTTTTCCACCGAAGTGGAGGTCACCCCTACCGCTGGCCGTTAGGCCCCAGGGTTCTAGCCTCCCCCTGGAGCCAGGCCACTGTGCTAGGGTATCCCTGTCTCATAGGTATCAGTCACTCTCGTAGCAGGCCACAGTGTCGGGAACCCCGGGAAGTCTCTCGCTATTATAAGTTCATAGTGTAAATTTGTGGCAACTGCCACTTCGTGAGTCCACCTGTCGGCCCCTGTGGTTAGAGACACCAGGGCGGTGATAAAGTCTTTTAAGTATCCATGGATGCACATGACCCCGACTTTCCGGCCAGTATACTCCATGGATCGTACCAGGGGAGCCCTTAATAGGGTCACCAGACCCCCTGAGTCCAGCAGTCTCCCACTTCCACCCGGCACAAGTGGTTTCGACTTTCTGGGGTACCTTCGGCACACAGCTTCTTGGCATATAACGACTGACTTAGTATCCATGGGCTCCACCTGATGTTTATAGTCAACTCTTACATGGCCAAGCATCTGACTCACCAGCAAACCACTGGAGCCAAACTTTTGTGTTTATTCACACATAAAGCAAAAACAAAACAGCACTTTGCAGTCTGGGTGTTAGTTCACACACAATGGAAAGTCCACATAGCAAAAAGTCACCTTGTTCTGTCTCCAGCAGTCCATAGCAGGCTTTTAGGGGCCCGTGTCCCTTACAGATGGGTCCAAGCCCTTTAGCACAGCACAAGCTTCAGATCCCAGGACACACACCTCATGAGGTCCACTGTCAGACTGAGGTAATCCTCCTCACCTGGCAGTGCTGGCTGGTTTTTAGGCCTAGCCAAACCCGCCCTGGATCATGGGGAGTAGTCACCCACCCAGCACTTTGACTACTCCCAGTAAGAGCTGTCCCGGATTAGCTATACAGCCATACTAAGCATTAAGGTGTCAAACAGCAACTGCTGCTGACACATAAAAACCGGCTCTTACTCCATCGAGGCCAGGAACCTCGGTGACACATACCTATCATCCACGATGATTCCTTGTACCTTCTTACAATAGATATACTAGTATACCATAGCCCATTGATCACATCTTGTGTTACAAGCCTATTTTTCTAGAGACCTAACAGACTCAGAGTCATTTACCATTGTCTTGCATGTCTTGGGGCAAATTAAAATATATCTGAAGGCTCACTAATAAGGGCCGTCACCAATTTCATTTGGTTCTGAAAATACGTGCTTTTTCTCTCTCTCTCTCTCTCTCTCTCTCTCTCTCTCGCTCTGCTTTCCAATGATGAGAATTAGAACTCTTAAGACAGGGTATACATATTATGGCCTTGATGTGACCAAAACCATACCGACACACAGATCGGTATGGTTTTCAAATTGACTGTAGCATATAGAGGGTTGATTGTCAATCTCATTTTTTAGCTGCAATCAGTCTAAAGAATACACTATCTATCCTAACATAAAAAGAAATAATATAAGAACAGACTAGACCAGGTGGTCTTCTTCTGACATCAATCTTCTATGTTTCCAGGTTTAGCCACCTTGTGGCTGTAATATTTGTGCACCAGTTTGGTGTATCCCTGTGATACTTGTTTGGTGGCTCTAGTAAAGGTTGTTTGTGCTGCATTGTATTTAGTGCTACTGGGCAGGTATTTTATCTTGAACTGTGTGCTACTATGGTGTTCACATGCACCACTTTTCCGAGCATAGCAGTGTCTGCCTCTTGTGGGTGCGATTTAGGGCCTTATTTTGGCACTGATTTATTTTGGGAGTGAACATTACCATGGTGCTTTGTATCTCTTCCCTGTTCAGTATTGCAGGGATTAGTGCCTGTGTATTTCTACAGTATTTGCATTTGGAATCTGTTGCTGTCAACTCTCAAGATGAGATCCAAAGAGCTGTCACTATCAGTGAAGCATGCCATCATTAGGCTGAAAAAACAAGACAACCCCATCAGAGAGATAGCAAAAGAATTAGGCATGGCCAAAACAACTGTATGGAACATTCTTAAAAAGAAGCAACTCACTGGTGAGCTCAGCAACACCAAAAGACCAGAAAGACCACGGAAAACAACTGTAGTGGATGACCGAAGAATTCTTTCCCTGGTGAAGAAAACACCCTTCACAACAGTTGGCAAGATAAAGAACACTCTCCAGGAGGTAGGTGTATGTGTGTCAAAGTCAACAATCAAGAGAATACTTCACCAGAGTGAATACAGAGGGTTCGCCACAATATGTAAACTATTGGTGAGACTCAAAAACCGGAAGGCCAGATTAGAGTTTGCCAAACGACATCTAAAAAAGCCTTCACATTTCTGGAACACCCTATGGACAGATGAGACCAAGATCAACTTGTACCAGAGTGATGGGAAGAGAAGAGTATGGAGAAGGAAAGGAACTGCTCATGATCCTAAGCATACCACCTAATCAGTGAAGCATGGTGGTGGTAGTGTCATGGCGTGGGCATGTATGGCTGCCAACGGAACTGGTTCTCTTGTATTTATTGATGATGTGATTGCTGACAAAAGTAGCAGGATGAATTCTGAAGTGTTTCGGGCAATATTATCTGCTCATATTCAGCCAAATGCTTCATAACTCATTGGACGGCGCTTCGCAATGCAGATGGACAATGACCCAAAGCATACTGCAAAAGACACCAAAGAGTTTTTTAAGGGAAAGAAGTGGAATGTGATGCAATGGCCAAGTCAATCACCTGACCTGAATCCGATTGAGCATGCATTTCACTTGCTGAAGACAAAACTGAAGGAAAAATGCCCCACGAACAAGCAGGAACTGAAGGGAGTTGCAGTAGTGGCCTGGCAGAGCATCACCAGGGATGAAACCCAGCATCTAGCGATGTCTATGCATTCCAGACTTCAGGCTGTAATTGACTGCAAAGGATTTGCAACTAAGTATTAAAAAGTGAAAGTTTGATTTATGATTATTACTATGTCCCATTACTTTTGGTCCCTTAACCCCTTAGGGACACAGCCTTATTTCACCTTAAGGACCAGGCCATTTTTTGCAAATCTGACCAGTGTCACTTTAAGTGCTGATAACTTTAAAACGCTTTGACTTATCCAGGCCATTCTGAGACAGTTTTTTCGTCACATATTGTATTTCATGACACTGGTAAAATGAAGTAAAAAAAATTATTTTTTTTGCATAAAAAAATACCTAATTTACAAAAAATTTGGAAAAATTTGCAAATTTCAAAGTCCAGTTTCTCTACTTCTGTAATACATAGTAATACCCCAAAAATTGTGATGAATTTACATTTCCAATATGTCTACTTCATGTTTGAATTATTTTGGGAATTATATTTTATTTTTTGGGGATGTTGCAAGGCTTAGACCTTTAGAAGCAAATCTTGAAATTTTTCAGAAATTTGCAAAAACCCAATTTTTAGGGACCACTACAGGTCTGAAGTCACTTTGCGAGGCTTACATAATAGAAACCACCCAAAAATGACACCATTCTAGAAACTCTAAACAAAAATTTGTTTTTGCAAACAGTCGGTTGTTGCTGTGTATAGGGTTCCCACCCCGGGTAATATATTTACAAAGATCACAGCAGATAAGTTGGATATTCTTTCTGTTTCTCTTTTTATTTTTTGTTTCAAAAATAAAGTGTAATAACATACGGCAGTACGTGTGTAAACGTTTTCGGCTATGCAAAGCCTTCCTCAGACACTGGAAGATTACAAAAAATGACAATCAAGCCCTATGTAGATACTATATTAGGTTGACAGCATATAGTTCTAGTAAATAATATAAATTAATCATATATGAAAATAGAATTTGAAAATAATACAAATGATAGAAATAATAATAATAATAATATAATAATACAAGATACAGTGGCTGACTATGCGATCTAGTAAAACAAGCTTGTCCGGATCTCGAGGTCATCTCTGGTCAAAAGTCACTTTTTTATATATGAAATGGACATTGAGTTGGTCCATACCATGTTGCTAGGACGTCGTATCATTGAAAAATGTATTTAAGGAAGAAATGTCCAGTTTCAAATCCCAAAATCTAGTTCTAATATACGTTTAGTTCCCAACTGAGTATTGCTGTATTAACTGAGGTACAGTAACCTCATAGTGACCCCTATAATCCGATTCCATTCCAACACAACATGTATATCACATATCTCTCTCTCTAGGAGACCTAGCTACATTGTTAAAAAGCACAAACACAAAAGGACATGAGGAAACATGGAACAAAACGTAGAAAACCAGGTCCTTCCTTCCTTACCTGTGCCGCAGTGTGATGTGGATAATGGTGAAAAAGGATGAAGATTATGCCAATTGTAATGGAGCTATGCTCCAAATGCACCTAATTGGGTGTCATTAGTGCTCCACAGTCTTGGCTCTTTATACTGAGGCACTGTCTCCCGCCCAGATCGGTGGGCGGAATCTATTTAAGTTTTGTTTTATCCATGTGGAGCGGCGTGCGTTCCACCCGCCGGAAGTGTATCGGCCGGTGGAACGCATCCGGACCGGAAGTTGCGTTCCAAAGGCCGGAAGTGCCCGGCCGTGGAATGCAGTGTGTAAACACAATACAGGGCTCTATTGTGGACAGAACAGAAACAGATATTCAATTAGATAGTATAATTTATAGTGATGTTTATTCCGTAACCTGCTAAATATGGTTATGATTTGGAAAGAATAGAGTGGAAAGATGGATGAAAAGGGTGTGAGTGGAAACTGACTGAATAGAAAAAATAAGAAATAAAAAGAATAAGAAATAAAGATAAGATACAAGTAAAAGAAGATACACCTATGTAAACACCTATGCACATATACACACATATGTATGTATATGCACATACCCATAAAACTGGAAGTGACAGGACAATAGAAATAAGACTAAGACACAATGACAGAAGGGGGGAAGAAGGAGGGGAAAGATGTATACGCATACATATATATTTTTACATATACATGCATATATATACATTCACAGAGAGACATAGGGATGGAAAAAGTGTGATGAAAACAGTGAAACTATGGGAAATATCTTAAAGGATACTCTATGCGGCACTTGGATTCAGGAGGAGGTTTACATGGCCTACGGAGGAAAAGGACAATTATGTTAGTATATATAGAAAATGTTTCATGAAAATACAGATTTTTTATATATGGTGATAGAAGTCATGGGATACCACTTCGGATTATATCTTTATAGAAAACTTTGAATTTCATACTCTTTATTCATACCCTTTGGACTGAGGGTTTGTAATAAGTGGATCCAGTACGCTTCTCTGAGTTTCAGGATTTTGCTTCTATTTCCTCCCCTGCGTGGTGGTGGGACATGTTCAATCACTTGATATCTGAGTTGTGAGATTGAGTGACCGTGGTTGTGAAAATGTGCGGGGACTGGTAGTAATAGGCTTTCTCGGCGTATGGTAGATTTGTGTTGGCAAATTCTGTCACGTATTTTTTGCGATGTTTCCCCTACGTATGCCAGTCCGCATGGGCATTTAATAACGTAAATAACGTAATCGGAGTCGCATGTAAAAAATCCCCTAATTTCAATAGCTTTACCAGATTGAGGATGTGAGATGGTGGGACCTTTTTGGATGTGCGTGCACTGAGCACAATGTAAGCATGGGAACGTTCCTCTCTTAGGAGTGGATAGAAAGATTTGTTTTTGTAATTTTATATCTGAGCCAATGTCTGCCCGCACTAAGTTGTCCCGTATGTTTCTCGATCTACGGTTGCATGGAAGAATAGGGTTGTGGAATTCTTCCACCAGAGGAAAGGCTTTCCGTAGGAGCGGCCAGTGTCCCCGAATAATATTGAGGACTTTCTTTGTGGCAGGGTGATATGTGTGTACAAATGGGATTTTTTTGTTATTAGTAGTACCTGGGCGTCTGGTCTTTCTATTTTTTGTTTCATGTAAGATATGTTGTGGATATCCTCTATTTTTAAATCTTTCCTCCATCTCCTTTTCTCTTATTGTTTTTAGTTTAGGATCCTGGACAATTGTTTCAATTCTTTTGAATTGAGAGATTGGAAGTGATTTTAGTGTTGCTGGAGGATGGAAGCTGGAAAAATGAAGTAGGTTGTTTCTATCAGTAGTTTTTCGAAAAAGATCTGAAGATAGTGTCCCTGTTGTGTTAATGGAAATACTGGTGTCCAAAAAGTCTATTGAGGTATTTCTTCCTTAAATACATTTTTCAATGATACGACGTCCTAGCAACATGGTATGGACCAACTCAATGTCCATTTCATATATAAAAAAGTGACTTTTGACCAGAGATGACCTCGAGATCCGCACAAGCTTGTTTTACTAGATCGCATAGTCAGCCACTGTATCTTGTATTATTATATTATTATTATTATTATTTCTATCATTTGTATTATTTTCAAATTCTATTTTCATATATGATTAATTTATATTATTTACTAGAACTATATGCTGTCAACCTAATATAGTATCTACATAGGGCTTGATTGTCATTTTTTGTAATCTTCCAGTGTCTGAGGAAGGCTTTGCATAGCCGAAAACGTTTACACACGTACTGCCGTATGTTATTACACTTTATTTTTGAAACAAAAAATAAAAAGAGAAACAGAAAGAATATCCAACTTATCAACCATTCTAGAAACTACACCCCTCAAGGTATTCAAAACTGATTTTACAAACTTCGTTAACCCTTTAGGTGTTGCACAAGAGTTATTGGCAAATGGGGATGACATTTGAGAATTTCATTTTTTTTGCCTAATTTTCAATTTTAACCAATTTTGTCCACTAACAAAGCAAGGGTTAACAGCCAAACAAGCCTGTATCTTTATTGCCCTGACTCTGCCATTTACAGAAACACCCCATATGTGGCCATAAACTACTGTACGGCCACACAGCAGGGCGTAGAGTGAAAGGAGCGCTGTTTGGTTTTTGGAAGGCAGATTTTGCTGGACTGGTTTTTTGACACCATGTCCCATTTGAAGCCCCCCTAGAGTAGAAACTCCATAAAAGTGACCCCATCTAAGAAACTACACCCCTCAAGGTATTCAAAACTGATTTTACAACTTTTGTTAACCTTTTAGGTGTTGCACAAGATTTAATGGAAAATAGAGATACAATTTAAAAATTTCACTTTTTTGGCCGATTTTCCATTTTAATATTTTTTTTCCAGTTACAAAGCAAGGGTTAACAGCCAAACAAAACTCATTATTTATGGCCCTGATTCTGTAGTTTACAGAAACACCCCATATCTGGTTGTAAACTTCTGTACGGGCACACGGCCGGGCGCAGAAGGAAATGAATGCTATACGGTTTTTGGAAGGCAGATTTTGCTGGACTGGTTTTTTTGACACCATGTCCCATTTGATGCACCCCTAGAGTAGAAACTCCAAAAAAGTGACCCCATTTTAGAAACTACGGGATAGGGTGGCAGTTTTGTTGGTACTAGTTTTGGGTACATATGATTTTTGGTTGCTCTATATTACACTTTTTGTGCGGCAAGGTAACAAGAAATAGCTTCTTTGGTACCGTTTCTTTTTTGTTATTTACAACATTCATCTGACAGGTTAGATCATGTGGTAATTTTATAGAGCAGGTTGTCACGGATGCGGTGATACCTAATATGTATACAATTTTTTTTATTTATGTAAGTTTTACACCAGGGGCGTAACTAGAAGTGACTGGGCCCCACAGCAAATATTTGTAAGGGCCCCCCTCAGCGCGCTTCGCACCTCCCTCCTCCTGTGTAAACCCCACTCCTTTGGCACAGTGTAGAGGTATACTGCATATTGTGGGGCACAGTGTAGCGGTATACTGTATATTGTGTGGCACAGTATAGAGGTATACTGTATATTGTGTGGCACAGTGTAGCAGTATACTGTATATTGTGTGGCACAGTGTAGAGGTATATTGTGAGGCACAGTGTAGCGGTATACTGTATATTGTGTGGCACAGTGTAGCGGTATATTGTGAGGCACAGTGTAGAGGTATACTGTATATTGTGTGGCACAGTGTAGCGGTATACTGTATATTGTGGGGCACAGTGTAGAGGTATACTGTATATTGTGTGGCACAGTAGCAGTATACTGTATATTGTGAGGCACAGTGTAGAGGTATACTGTATATTGTGGGGCACAGTGTAGAGGTGTACTGTATATTGTGAGGCACAGTGTAGTGGTATACTGTATATTGTGTGGCACAGTAGCAGTATACTGTATAATGTGAGGCACAGTGTAGAGGTATACTGTATATTGTGGGGCACAGTGTAGCAGTATACTGTATATTGTGAGGCACAGTGTAGAGGTATAATGTATATTGTGGGGCACAGTATAGAGGTATACTGTACATTGTGGGGCACAGTATAGAGGTATACTGTATATTGTGGGGCACAGTGTAGAGGTATACTGTATATTGTGGGGCACAGTATAGAGGTATACTGTACATTGTGGGGCACAGTGTAGAGGTATACTGTATATTGTGGGGCACAGTGTAGAGGTATACTGTACATTGTGGGGCACAGTATAGAGGTATACTGTACATTGTGAGGCACAGTATAGAGGTATACTGTATATTGTGTGGCACAGTTTAGCGGTATACTGTATATTGTGGGGCACAGTGTAGGCTATATGTGCATAACATAAACATACTCCACATGAACACTTACAGTTACATGGCTTGGCCCTTGGGGATCTCGGACGCCACTTTCACACTTTGGCCGGGGGTTCGGCGGAGCTGATGTTGTGTTTTATCCTAATGAGAAAGATTTTATAATAAGGATTTGGAGAAGGGGCAGAGGGATAGCAGAGCAGAGAGAGGCCGGTGCTGCTACTAGGGGGTCATACCATGGGGCAGTAATAAAACCCACCATAATGCCCCCCCCCCCAGTAGTAATAATTCTCCTTATAATGTGACAGTGCAAAAAATACCCCCTTGTAATGCCCCCAGTTGAGCTAATGTCCCCATAGTGCCCCCATAATGTGCCAGTATAAAATACCCCTATATAGTGCCCCCAGTAAATTCCCCCATAGTGCTCCTCTCCCCCCTTCCTGCTAGTGCCCCCCAAAATGTACCAGTATAAAATGCCCCATATATAGTGCCCCAGTAGATGCCCCTCAGTGTCCGGCCTCTGATAGACTGCCGGCCTAGTGTCCCCCATAATGCCCCCCAATAATGTGCCAGTAAGTGCCCCCCATCATGTGCCAGTATCAAGTGCCTCTCCCCCCCCACATGTCCCAGTATCATAGTGCCATCTCCCCCCATGTGCCAGTATCAAGTGCCTCTCTCCTTCCCACCCCCCATGTGCCAGTATCAAGTGCCTCTCTCTTCCCCCCATGTGCCAGTATCATAGTGCCATCTCCCCCGCAAAAAAGTGCCAGTATTAAGTGCCTCTCCCCCCCATGTGCCAGTATCATAGTGCCAACCCCCCCCCCCACATGCCAGTATCAAGTGCCTCTCTCCTCCCCCCCCATGTCCCAGTATCATAGTGCCATCTCCCCCCCCCCACTAAAAAGTGCCAATATCAAGTGCCTCTCTCCCTCCCCCCTCCCCATGTTCCAGTATCAGGTGCCTCCCCCCCCATGTGCCAGTATCAAGTGCCAACCCCCCCTCTCCCCTCCAGGTGCCAGTATCAGGTGCCTCCCCCCCCTATGTCCCAGTATCATAGTGCCATCTTCCCCCCCCCACCACCACAAAAAAAGTGCCAGTATCAAGTGCCTCTCTCCCCCCCCCAATGCCAGTATCAGGTGCCTCTCTCCCTCCCCCCCCCCAATGCCAGTATCAGGTGCCTCTCTCCCTCCCCCCCATGCCAGTATCAGGTGCCAACCCCACTCCCCCCCATGTGCCAGTATCAGGTGCCTCTTCCCCCCCCCATGTGCCAGTATCAGGTGCCAACCCCCCTCCCCCCCCAGGTGCCAGTATCAGGTGCCAACCCCCCTCCCCCCATGTGCCAGTATCAGGTGCCTTCCGCTCCCCCATGGCAGTAACAGTCGGGTATTAAAAAAATAATAATAAACACTTCTACTTACCTCCATGTCAGCGATGCGATGCAGCCTCTTCCTGTGTCCCGCCTTGTATGTCCTTATATGGACTCAGTGCTTGTATTTCAGAAAAGAGTCTGCTGGGATTCGAACCCACAACCTTCTGCTTCAGAGGCAGAGCAGCTAACCACTAGACCATACGAGCTGCCTTGAGGCTGACTGAAAAAATATGAAACTTCTACTGTTATAGCTGGCTAAGTGTACATCTATACACATGGCAGCTGCTCATATATAGAGATGTAGCAGAGCTGAATGTGCTGAGACAGCTGTCATATACAGATATAGCTGTATCTCAGATATATCTCTATATGACAGCTGTTCCAGCACACTCAGCTCTGCTATATCTCTATATATGATAGCTGCCCCAGCAAACCCAGCTCTGCTACATCTATGCATATGACAGCTGCCCAAACACACCCAGCACTGCTATATCTGCTATAGCTGGCTGTGTTTCGGCAGCTGTCATGTGTATAGATGTAGTAGAGCTGGGTTTCCTGGGGCAGCTGTCATATATAGAGATATAGCAGAGCTGAGTGTGCTGGGACAGCTGTCATATAGAGATATAGCAGTGCCTGGTGTGTTTGGGCAGCTGTCATGTGTATAGATGTAGCAGAGCTGGCTGTGTTTTGGCAGCTGTCATGTGTATAGATGAAGTAGAGCTGGGTTTGCTGGGGCAGCTGTCATATATAGAGATATAGCAGAGCTGATTGTGCAGGGACAGCTGTCATATACAGATATAGCAGTGCTAGGTGTGTTTGGGCAGCTGTCATGTGTATAGATGTATTTTATTTTATTTTTTCCCAGTCAGTTGTAATGCAGCCTTTATGGCTGTGAGGGTAAATGCTTTGCCACTGATTCACTGATAGATTGGAGGTTGTGGGTTCGAATCCCAGACCAGGAGACTTTAGCAGACAGTAAAATTATATCACACTAGCGGCTGTGAAGGGGCCCTGAACACGATATTTAACTAACTTGAAAATAAACTGTCACACACGCTGCTGGGGCGCCGGGCCCCGAAGCAGCTGCTTCCCCGGTAGTTACGCCACTGTTTTACACAATGATTATATTTTTAAAACAAAAAAAAAGTTTTAGTGTCTCCATAGTCTAAAAGCCATAGTTTTTTCAGTTTTTAGGCAATTATCTTAAGGAAGGTCTCATTTTTTGCAGGATTAGATGACGGTTTGATTGGGGTGCATATGACTTTTTGATCGCTTGCTATTACACTTTTTGTGATGTAAGATAACAAAAAATGGCTTTTTTTACACCATTTTTATTTTTTATTTTTTACGGTGTTCATCTGAGGGGTTAGGTCATGGGATATTTTTATAGAGCCGGTCGATACAGACGCGGCAATGCCTAATATGTATACTTTTTTTTATTTATGTAAGTTTTACACAATGATTTCAGTTTTGAAACAAAAAAAAATCATGTTTTATTGTTTCCGTAGTCTAAGAGCCATAGTTTTTTCAGTTTTTGGGCGATATCTTGAGTAGGGTATGATTTTTGCAGGATGAGATGATGGTTTTATTGTTACAATTTTGGCGTTCATGCGACTTTTTTGATCACTTTTATTACCTTTTTTGGGAAGTAAGGTGGGCAAAATTTCAATTTCATCATAGTTTTTTTTTTTTTTTTTTTTATGGCGTTCACCGTTCTGGTAAAGTAACATGACCGTTTTATAGATCAGGTCGTTATCACTGCGTCGTTACGGACGCAGTAATAAATGTGTTTTTTTTATTTTTAGCTTTTTTCACTTTTTTTACTTTTCTTTTGACCCAGACCCACTTGGTTCTTGAAGATCCAGTGGGTCTGATGTCTGTATAATACAGTACAGTACACTATATAGTGTTTTGTACTGTATTTTACTTACACTTTGTCTGAACAGATCTATGCCTTTAGCACAGATCTGTTCAGGACCATGGACAGCAGGATGCCTGAGAAGGCATCCTGTTGCCATGGGAACCTTCCCTGTCTGCTCAGTTGTGGCCACAACTGCGCAGACACTGAAGGGTAAGGAGGGGGGCTCCCTCCCTGTCACCGCATCCTGTCCGGCGGCTCCCGCAACGCCCGCACCACCCGCAACCCGCCCCCCCTGCACCCCGTCGACATGAAAATCATTCAGGGGTGCGGGGGAAACATATTTATTTTAGGCATAAAAAAGTTTCTGATACCCACGGTCAGGGATCAGAAACTGCAAAAAGAGCAACAAACCACCGGTCTGAATTACACCTTTCACTTGATTTGGATGTAAATACACTCAAATTAAAGCTGACAGTCTGCAGTTAAAGCACATCTTGTTTGTTTCATTTCAAATTCATTGTGGTGGTGTATAGAGCCAAAAATGTTACAATTGTGTCGATGTCTCAATATTTATGGCCCTGACTGTATATGGCTCTGTTAGGGGTTATCATGTGCTTCACATAATTTGATTGTGGGGCTTCTGATGAAGAGGATAGGAGCCCCGAAATGCGTTTAGCCCACCAATATATTATCCACCATTATCTATCAAGCCAACTATCTATGGTTTTGTATCACCCAGTTGTCTATGAAGGAACCACATCCAGCTAACGATTAGAACATTGTATATTATCATCTGCTGGTTTACTAGCACCTCATTCCCTAAAGGCAGCAGCGAAGAATGAAGAGATACTCTGTAGAACTATAGAGTTCATCCAGCCTTGGACCAGCTACTGTGTAGGCGTGTAGTTTCCCTTTTGCCAGCTTGATCTCGGGATGGTGGAAACTCTGAGATGAAGATCTCTCCATCCCCTGGCTTCTGGTATGTGGTGCAGTGAGTGAACACAGTATATATTGTACAACCACTTCTGTTTACTGCTTATGAGCAAATTTAGGGTATACAAGTATATCCCTGAACCAGGAACGGTAGTGTGTATGTTTCAACAGTGTGTTAGACTGTTGACTATGAATGTACAGTACTGTATATCATTGAGTACAGTTATAAACACATGCTGGGATTTGAAATATATATGTATATATATATATATATATATATATATAAAATGGGAATCGGACAGCACTCCAAAAACTAAATTTTATTCACCCATGTCGCAAAAAGAAGCGACGTTTCAGCTCAACAATAGAACCTTTCTCTAGGGCTTGAGAAAGGCTCTATTGTTGAACCGAAACGCCGCTTCTTTTTGCCACATGGGTGAATAAAATGTTGTTGTTTTTGGAGTGCTGTTCGATTTCCGTTTTTTTATATTTGGGCATTGAGCACATGCCCTGGGACATAGCACCACCCCACGCTTGTTTGTTCAGTGCCGCCATCTTTTCCTATATACATATATATATATATATATATATATATAAATATTTCATTCTACAAAATACGAGTTGTTTTACATTGAGGTACTATTAAATTATTGAATTAATAGGTGTCCCTCAGGAACCTAGGGACAAACATTTATCCAGTACATGGTGGATAGGACATTTTTTTGCTGCAGGGGAACACAGCATTAGATACTTTTATTATATTTTGGACTGGATTTTTAATTTTAATTTCAATTATTTTCATTTTATTTTTGTATTTTCCTTGTATTGTGGTATTCTGTTTGTTGTTTCGTTGTTTTTCTGCCATATATTTTTATATATTTTGTCTGTTGGATTACCACAATCATCAGCATTAATTGATGTAACTAATTGTAAGTAATTTTACTTATTAACTTAGCCGTCCATTATATTTTCTGTTACTCTTTAAATAATAGATATAATGGTGTATTGTTGGGATAACCTGAAAAATCTTTAATTAAAGCTCTGCTAAAAAAAAACTCGATATCTGGGACACTAAGTAGGAAACATGATCGATTTTGGAAAACCTCCAGTCCCCATGGAATTGTATAGTGCAAAATTAAAACAAAATACCGGTACTGATAACAAGCTATTAAGTATCAGACTCAAAAAGTAAATGTGTTCAGTGTGGTCTTCCTTCATCACTGGTAATTTAATGAATTTGTTTTTCCTTATCCACTTCATTTGTTTCACCTATGGCCAGAAAAGGCACTAGTCTATGTACTAATGTGACTCACAATTATTGACCAATAATATGTTCAGCCTATATTGGTGAGTAGTTGCAAGTAAGTATTATGCCTTCAAAAATGTGCAATTGTGTTCCTCATACTCTCAATAGAGATGTTCATTAGGTTTATAATGAACTGTTTTGTGGATATGGGGGTTACATGGGAACTAGTATGTATATGTCCATCATCTGCTTTTACCTGAAAACAGAGAATATAAAGTATACAATAAGCCTGTGAATGTTGTGTGGCTCTTCTTCATGGAACAATATGGTTTGTAATTTGTACCTGATAAAAATTACAACCATAGCATAGCGTACATTAAATATACATACATGCTAATATAATGCCTGTGGTATGCTATTACATATATGGGAAATTCGATTTAATAAGATATGCATATATAAAATAGTAATGATACACACCAATCTTATCATGAATGTGGCCTCTTAATGAATCATTAATGGGAAATGAGATGAAGAAAAATAACAGAAATCTTATCGTAATAAAGTATTAGAATTGAACACAGTATCTGCAATAATCCATTGAAAATACAATCTCCTTAGGAGCACTTCAGGCACTCCATAGTCAGACTGCTTTGAAATTATCTGTGGCCTATAGAATGGGGAATGGAGACCATTTTTCCCATTACAGTTTTCCAATCTATAAAAAAAATAAAAAAATAGGCCTGATTCTGCCATATTAAAACAAACCATGTTATGACTGCAATTGTCACTAGCGGTCCCCAGGTGTGTGTTCCATCAGAAATGGACCAACGTAGTGCATGTGAATAGCACAATTTACTTCTATGAGTCCATGTACTGTCTGCGTGGCCATTGGATGAAAAATATGACAGTTTGAGTCAGGCCTCATAAAGATATAAAGGAAATTGTGAATGGTGGGGTACCAGGTTATAAGACTATAACCACTACATGATCTTTAGAACAAAGATGATCAGCTTGGTAGTTACAGCCTTCACAATAGATTGCTTTCTGTAGAAGGACTTTGTTGCAGTGTTCACCTAGAAACTATTCATAGACAGCATAAGGACACATAACCATATTCAGCCAAAGAAAGCTGAGAGGGGCTGAAGGGGCATGGCACCACACTTCAGCACTTGTGCCCTTTGTTCTATGACTTCTCAGGAGTTTGTTGAAATAAGCAGTGCGAGTTTACGTGACTGTTCAGGTTTATAACGTAAAACAAAGTGATTTCTAGATTATATAACACATTGGCCTTTTAAAAGATGTATGGTATTCTTTTTTTCTGATCCTGATTGTCTTCAGGTTGATCAGACTTTTATGTCTTCAATATTGCTTCCAGTGACGTACTCCCGCCTGCTTTATGATCACTGTTTCAACACGGCCAACTGCATTATGGCGCATACAGTATTATACACTTTGCTTTTCTCCTACTCTGAGAGAGTTGACTTCTTTCTACCTCTCACACAATGCTAGAGCTGTAAATTCACCTCTGTCCTTGATTCTTCTGTCATTTCACTAGAGAGAGCAATCTGTATGTTTGGGAGCCAAAATAAATCTTCTACTGAACCTGAAACAAAAGAGACTATTTGTGGTCAGAATCTACAGATTAGCTATTATTTCTCTACAGCGGCAACAAATATACCCTGCAGTCGGCAGGCCAAATAACCATTAAGCCAGATGGTCTGGTTTCTAGGTTCTCTTTCCTTCATCAGGAAGCAAGGCCAGGACAGATTCCTGGGAATCCTCCTTTCATGCTCAGTCACTAGATGCCTTGGCAAACAGGACATTCCTCTGGACTGGAGTGATGTAAGCTATTTACTCACTGATGAGCGAAGAGAAACCATCTCTTGACCCAACCTGTGCTGCTAACTACCAACCTGTTTCTAACCTCCCATTCATCTCTTAACTCCTTGAACGTCTTGTCTATTCTCGCTTAATATGTTATCTCTCTGCAAACTCTCTTCTTGAACCCTTATAATCTGCCTTTCGCCCTCTTCACTCTACAGAAACTGCCCTAACTAAAGTGTCTAACAATCTCCTAACAGCAAAAGGAAATGGTGACTATTCGCTACTGATTTTGCTGGATCTCTCTGCAGCATAGAGATGTGGACTACATTCTTTGAATTCAGCTAAGAAAGCTCCCACATACTTTAGCTCTCAGACAACACCTTATCTTCTCCAGAGCACAAAGGTTCCATCCTACCCAAAAGAACACGCCTCCTTGCTACGTCATATATGCTTTTTCTGCTGTTAGAGAACTCGATTACAAGATGGCGCCTGTAGTTACTTATTTACATAGTTCACATACCACAGTTAGTAAAACAATGCACAATGGGCAGTTACCAAGTGTTATCTCTTGTCTCATTATCATATTTCAGCCAATGTAACAATGCCACATGCCTCAGGGGGAATGCCTCTCTGATGTCTATATAAACTGCTGTACTTTCTGTAATAAACAAGAATTAGCTTTGACCCCAGTGTGTGTGTCACAGTTATTTTCTTCCGTGCATGTAAAACCCTTGGGTTACTATTAATTTGGAGCAGTAGAGCAAACCTGATTGGCCCTGATTAGGGACATCTTTAACACCGTAGACCATAAACTGTTCCTTACCATACTCCACTCAATTGGCCTTAAGGACACTGCTCTCTCTTGGTTCTCTTCCTACCTCTCTGGCCGCTCCTTTAGTGTATTATTCACTGGCTCTTTTTCTTCTCCTCTTCCTCTTGATTTCGGTGTTCCTCAGGGCTCAGTACTAGGTCCTCTACTCTTCTCCCTCTATACAGCCCCCATCAGACAGACTATCAGTAGATTCGGCTTTCGATATCATCTCTATGCTGACGACACCTAACTATACACTTCATCCCCTGACATCACCCCTGCTTTACTTTAAAACACCAGTAATTGTCTGGCAGCTGTCTCTAACATCATGTCCTCTCTGTATCTAAAATTGAACCTCTCAAAAACTGAAATTCTTGTCTTTCCCCCATCTACTAACTCACCTAAACTTGATATTTCATTTTCGGTCTGCAGCACTTTCATAACTCCTGTGCAACATGCCTGCGGTCTTGAGGCCACATTTGACTCTGATCTTTCCTTTGTTCACCATATTCAATCACTTACACGCTCTTGTCGTCTGCACCTCAAGAATATTACCAGAATGCGCCCTTTTCTTACGGTGGAAATGGAAAAAACTCCATCCAATCGCTACACTGATGCTACTAGTCTGTGCCAGTCACTTCACTGGTTGCCCATCCACCACAGAATGCAGTTCAAACTTCTCACCCTCACCCACACCCACAAAGCTCTACACAGTGCTGCACCACCATATATCTCTTCCCTATTCTCCATCTAACACTCTACTCGTGCTCTCCATTCTGTTAGCGACCTAAGATTAACAACCTCCATAATTCGTACCTCTCACTCCCGTCTTCAAGGCTTTTCTCGAGCTGCCCCTGCAATACTCTGCCCCAGAATACTAGGTCAATTCACAACTTCTCCACCTTCAAATGTGCCTTAAAAAAACATCTTTTAAGGCAGGCTTATCAAGCTACCTAAAATGACTTTTCCCAGACTAAACCTTTCCCCCACTGACTCCTCTGGCCTAAACTCGATCCTCAAGTAGTCCCAAACCCGAAGCAGATCGGCCGGCACCACTCCTGTCAGTTCAATAATGGCTCAAATCCTACTTATCACAATCAACTACCTTATGTGTCACCCACAATTCCTCATAAATTGTAAGTTCTTGTGAGCAGGGCCCTGACTTCTAGTGTTTCAGTTGAATATTAGCCAGTTACTTTTGTTTTGTACATGAACCCTATCAATTTGTAAAGCGCTGCGGAATATGGTGGCGCTATATAAATACATTTTATTATTTTATTATTATTATGACCCAATCGAGCAGTGATTAAATAAATCATCACACTCAGCTAGTCAAACAGCAGGATGCCGCTGTAGTGACTGGGCGCAACAGAAGCATCCTGTGCACAGCTCACATATTGTTTAGAAAGAGTTCAGTAGCTAGGATGAGGCAGGAGGGCGGTTGGTCTATTTGTAATCCCTCTCCATCTTTCAAGAGCCTGAAAAACCAATTGCTCTATCCCCTCTTTCCTCTCATCTTTCCGATAACGTTATTGTGTGAGGGGGTGCAGATTAGCAGGGTTTGTGGATGTGGCAAAGGGGTGGCCTAAAATTCCTCCTTTTTTGAGGTCATGAAAGTGGCCAACCTACCCAGGAATGAAACAGGACTAAAGAGGCAAAAAAGGTAATTAAGGTTCATTATAAAATTTGATATTTTATATGGTATAGAGAGAATCACAGCTCACCTAAGGTCAGGAACACGGATGAGCAAAGACTGCACAGAGACTAAATACCAGCAATGGAGTCTAGCATGATGTATTCATAAAATCACAGCCTTAATTGGATCATCTAGGTCAGGACAACACAGTGCATAAAAACAACCATTACAATGCCATGAGGAAGGATCATTTTGTTTAGATCAGAAACACGCTGTGTCCTGCCCCTTCTTCATGTACCCCTGCGGGGTCTATGTGGTGCTTGAGAAGCAGTTAAACACCTTCCTCCTAGCTAATAAAGAAGACTGTGTGGAAGTCTGTTACTTTATTAAACGGATGTAGGATTAGGGTGAAACTGAGAAACAAATAGGAATATACATATCATCAGACTACAGCACTACATAAAGTGCAATATAAATAACATACAGTAGGCTAACATGTTCTAAGCCCAGCTGTAGAGAAACATGAAAGATAACAGCTTCTAATACAATATGAACAGTATATGGTAATAAAAACTTAGTATACAACCAAAATGGCTGACTGTGTGGCTAGGCCAAGTTGCACAGCAACACAGTGATACATTATAATTACATGTAAAAGGGTCAGAACTGCCCTAACAGTGCTCTTATGGCTGCTAGACATACAACATATCCAGCAGCTTACCGGCTATGCTCCAACAAACGGATGAACTAGAAGGCACAGGTCCTCTTTCTGTGCAGACATGGAAGAGAATGCCGTTCTTCCTCTGAGAGCACTTTTCACTTGCTTTTGGGTGGAGAAATAAAGGAATTAAACAATAGACAATTACCAACAATTGCCACTAGATGGCACCCTATGTCTATGGACAGCACACGCTGTCTGTTATGTACGGTACCATGTTGTCCTGACCCAGATGATCCAATGATGGTCTGTGATTTTATAGATGAAGTGAGCTGGACTCTTTTGTTGCTATTTATGTAGTATACTTATTGTCCTCAACTTGTCTAAGGGTGTATTCACATGGTGTGGTTGTGACAAGAGTTGAGCGAACACCTGGATGTTCGGGTTCGAGAAGTTCGGCCGAACTTCCCAGAAATGTTCGGGTTCGGGATCCAAACCCGACCCGAACTTCGTCCCGAACCCAATTGAAGTCAATGGGGACCCGAACTTTTCGGCACTAAAAAGGCTGTAAAACAGCCCAGGAAAGGGCTAGAGGGCTGCAAAAGGCAGCAAATGTAGTTAAATCCCCTACAAACAAATGTGGATAGGGAAATGAATACAAAATAAATAAAAAATTAACCAATATCAATTGGAGAGAGGTCCCATAGCAGAGAATCTGGCTTCATGTCAGCAGAGAATCTGGCTTCATGTCAGCAGAGAATCAGTCTTCATCTCAGCAGAGAATCAGTCTTCATGTCATAGCAGAGAATCAGGCTTCACGTCACCCAACACTGGAACAGTCCATTGTCAGATATTTAGGCCCCGGCACCCAGACAGAGGAGAGAGGTCCCATAACAGAGATTCAGGCTTCATGTCAGCAGAGAATCAGTCTTCATGTCATAGCAGAGAATCAGGCTTCACGTCACCCACCACTGGAACAGTCCATTGTCAGATATTTAGGCCCCAGCACCCATGCAGAGGAGAGAGGTCCCATAACAGAGATTCAGGCGTCATGTCAGCAGAGAATCAGTCTTTATGTTATGTCATAGCAGAGAATCAGGCTTCACGTCAGCCAAAACTGGAACAGTCCATTGTCATATATTTAGGCCCCGACACCAAGACAGAGGAAAGAGGTCCCATAGCAGAGATTCAGGCTTCATGTCAGCAGAGAATCAGTCTTCATGTCATAGCAGAGAATCATGCTTCACGTCACCCAACACTGGAACAGGCCACTGTCAGATATTTTTAGGCCCTGGCACCCAGACAGAGGAGAGGTTCATTCAACTTTGGGTTGCCCCGCAATATAATGGTAAAATGAAAATTAAAATAGGATTGAATGAGGAAGTGCCCTGGAGTACAATAATATATGGTTAAGGGGAGGTAGTTAATGTCTAATCTGCACAAGGGATGGACAGGTCCTGTGGGATCCATGCCTGGTTCATTTTTATGAACGTCAGCTTGTCCACATTGGCTGTAGACAGGCGGCTGCGTTTGTCTGTAATGACGCCCACTGCCGTGCTGAATACACGTTCAGACAAAACGCTGGCTGCCGGGCAGGCCAGCACCTCCAAGGCATAAAAGGCTAGCTCTGGCCACGTGGACAATTTGGAGACCCAGAAGTTGAATGGGGCCGAACCATCAGTCAGTACGTGGAGGGGTGTGCACACGTACTGTTCTACCATGTTAGTGAAATGTTGCCTCCTGCTAACACGTTGCGTATCAGGTTGTGGTGCAGTTAGCTGTGGCGTGTTGACAAAACTTTTCCACATCTCTGCCATGCTAACCCTGCCCTCAGAGGAGCTGGCCGTGACACAGCTGCGTTGGTGACCTCTTGCTCCTCCTCTGCCTTCGCCTTGGGCTTCCACTTGTTCCCCTGTGACATTTGGGAATGCTCTCAGTAGCGCGTCTACCAACGTGCGCTTGTACTCGCGCATCTTCCTATCACTCTCCAGTGCAGGAAGTAAGGTGGGCACATTGTCTTTGTAGCGTGGATCCAGCAGGGTGGCAACCCAGTAGTCCGCATACATTAAAATGTGGGCAACTCTGCTGTCGTTGCGCAGGCACTGCAACATGTAGTCGCTCATGTGTGCCAGGCTGCCCAGAGGTAAGGACAAGCTGTCCCCTGTGGGAGGCGTATCGTCATCATCCTGCGTTTCCCTCCAGCCACGCACCAGTGATGGGCCCGAGCTGCATTGGGTGCCACCCCGCTGTGACCATGCTTCATCCTCATCCTCCTCCACCTCCTCCTCATCCTCGTCCTCCTCGTCCTCCAGTAGTGGGCCCTGGCTGGCCACATTTGTACCTGGCCTCTGCTGTTGCAAAAAACCTCCCTCTGAGTCACTTCGAAGAGACTGGCCTGAAAGTGCTAAAAATGACCCCTCTTCCTCCTCCTCCTCCTGGCCACCTCCTCTTCCATCATCACCCTAAGTGTTTTCTCAAGGAGACATAGAAGTGGTATTGTAACGCTGATAACGGCGTCATCGCCACTGGCCATGTTGGTGGAGTACTCGAAACAGCGCAACAGGGCACACAGGTCTCGCATGGAGGCCCAGTCATTGGTTGTGAAGTGGTGCTGTTCCGCAGTGCGACTGACCCGTGCGTGCTGCAACTGAAACTCCACTATGGCCTGCTGCTGCTCGCACAGTCTGTCCAGCATGTGCAAGGTGGAGTTCCACCTGGTGGGCACGTCGCATATTAGGCGGTGAGCTGGAAGGCCGAAGTTACGCTGTAGCGCAGACAGGCGAGCAGTGGCAGGATGTGAACGCCGGAAGCGCGAACAGACGGCCCGCACTTTATGCAGCAGCTCTGACATGTCGGGGTAGTTGTGAATGAACTTCTGCACCACCAAATTCAGCACATGCGCCAGGCAAGGGATGTGCGTCAAACCGGCTAGTTCCAGAGCTGCAACGAGATTTCGCCCATTATCGCACACCACCAGGCCGGGCTTGAGGCTCACCGGCAGCAACCACTGGTCGGTCTGTGATTCTATACCCCGCCACAACTCCTGTGCGGTGTGGGGCCTGTCCCCCAAGCATATGAGTTTCAGAATGGCCTGCTGACGTTTACCATGTGCTATGCTGAAGTTGGTGGTGAATGTGTGTGGCTGACTGGATGAGCAGGTGGAAGAAGAGGAGGAGGAAGCTGAGTAGGAGGAGGTGGCAACAGGAGGCAAAGAATGTTGCCCTGCGATCCTTGGCAGTGGAAGGACGTGCGCCAAACAGCTCTCCGCCTGGGGCCCAGCCGCCACTCATTTACCCAGTGTGCAGTTAGGGAGATATAGCGTCCCTGGCCGTGCTTACTGGTCCACGTATCTGTGGTTAGGTGGACCTTGCCACAGATGGCGTTGCACAGTGCACACTTGATTTTATCGGATACTTGGTTGTGCAGGGAGAAGTAGTGCCGGCTGGGAACAACATACTATGGGACAGCAAGCGACATGAGCTGTTTAAAGCTGTCTGTGTCCACCAGCCTAAATGACAGCATTTCATAGGCCAGTAGTTTAGAAATGCAGGGCCAGGGATCGAGGGTGGCTAGGTGGGAATTTACGCTTTCTCTCAAATGGAAAGCTGAACGCTGGCGTGTGACATGGTTGAGATGCTTGGTGACGGAGGTGGTGGTGTTGGTGGTACATCCCCTGTTTGCTGGGCGGCAGGTGCCAACGTTCCTCCAGAGGCGGAGGAAGAGGCCGAGGTGGCAGCAGCAGAAGAGGCCGAGGCGGCAGCAGCAGAAGAGGTAGCAGGGGGAGCCTGAGGGACTTCCTTGTTTTTAAGGTGTTTACTCCACTGCAGTTCATGCTTTGCATGCAGGTGCCTGGTCATGCAGGTTGTGCTAAGGTTCAGAACGTTAATGCCTCGCTTCAGGCTCTGATGGCACAGCGTGCAAACCACTCGGGTCTTGTCGTCAGCACATTGTTTGAAGAAGTGCCATGCCAGGGAACTCCTTGAAGCTGCCTTTGGGGTGATCGGTCCCAGATGGTGGCGGTCAGTAGCAGGCGGAGTCTCTTGGCGGCGGGTGTTCTGCTTTTGCCCACTGCTCCCTCTTTTGCTACGCTGTTGGCTCGGTCTCACCACTGCCTCTTCCTCCGAACTGTAAAAGTCAGTGGCACGACCTTCATTCCATGTGGGGTCTAGGACCTCATCGTCCCCTGCATCGTCTTCCACCCAGTCTTCCTCCCTGACCTCCTGTTCAGTCTGCACACTGCAGAAAGAAGCAGCAGTTGGCACCTGTGTTTCGTCATCATCAGAGACGTGCTGAGGTGGTATTCCCATGTCCTCATCATCAGGAAACATAAGTGGTTGTGCGTCAGTACATTCTATGTCTTCCATCGCTGGGGAAGGGCTAGGTGGATGCCCTTGGGAAACCCTGCCAGCAGAGTCTTCAAACAGCATAAGAGACTGCTGCATAACTTGAGGCTCAGACAGTTTCCCTGATATGCATGGGGGTGATGTGACAGACTGATGGGCTTGGTTTTCAGGCGCCATCTGTGCGCTTTCTGCAGAAGACTGGGTGGGAGATAATGTGAACGTGCTGGATCCACTGTCGGCCACCCAATTGCTCAGGCCTTACCATCCTTAGAACGGCATTGGGCCCCACCAAATATCGCTGTAAATTCTGGCGGCTACTGGGACCTGAGGTAGTTGGTACACTAGGACGTGTGGCTGTGGCAGAACGGCCACGTCCTCTCCCAGCACCAGAGGGTCCACTAACACCACCACGACCATGTCCGCGTCCCTTACTAGATGTTTTCCTCATTGTTACCGTTCACCACAATAAGAAAAATATTATTTGGCCCAATGTATTGAATTCAAATTCAGGCCTTTTTTTTACAGACACCTAACACTATCTGGCTATCTATTTAGGTACCGTATTACACTAATACAGGCACAGCAGTAACAACAGATTTAGC
This sequence comes from Bufo gargarizans, assembly GCF_014858855.1. NCBI lineage: Eukaryota > Metazoa > Chordata > Amphibia > Anura > Bufonidae > Bufo > Bufo gargarizans. The sequence continues at coordinate 547,223,779 of NC_058081.1, forward strand.
TGAATATAAATTGTAGGCCTAGTATTTAGGCGCTGGGTGACAGGTATACGTTTACGGACAGAATTAGACTTGGAAATGCATGGTAGCGTGTGAAGTTATTGTGGATGACCCTATCAGCACCTTGAATCTAATATACCCTTTTATGGATAGATTTAAAGTAGGCCTGATACAGCAGAAACCACTGATTTAGGGAATTGCTAAGTTGGGAATTGTATTTCAACCCAGAACAAAAATATATCCTTTGCCAGACAGCAGACAAGATTACAATTGGCTGGCCATAGCTGAAACACCAGATTTAGGGTACTGCTATTTTGGCAATTGTATTTCACCCCTCAATAAAATAGCAAGCCCCTGATGTAGGATATAGCAAAAAAATAACCACACTATTGATGGTTAAATGGACTTGGTGGCAGCTTGCCCCTGATGTAGGATATAGCAAAAAAATAACCACACTATTGATGGTTAAATGGACTTGGTGGCAGCTTGCCCCTGATGTAGGATATAGCAAAAAAATAACCACACTATTGATGGTTAAATAGACTTGGTGGCAGCTTGCCCCTGATGTAGGATATAGCAAAAAAATAACCACACTATTGATGGTTAAATGGACTTGGTGGCAGCTTGCCCCTGATGTAGGATATAGCAAAAGAATAACCACACTATTGATGGTTAAATGGACTTGGTGGCAGCTTGCCCCTGATGTAGGATATAGCAAAAAAATAACCACACTATTGATGGTTAAATGGACTTGGTGGCAGCTTGCCCCTGATGTAGGATATAGCAAAAAATAACCACACTATTGATGGTTAAATGGACTTGGTGGAAGCTTGCCCCTGATGTAGGATATAGCAAAAAAATAACCACACTATTGATGGTTAAATGGACTTGGTGGCAGCTTGCCCCTGATGTAGGATATAGCAAAAAAATAACCACACTATTGATGGTTAAATGGACTTGGTGGCAGCTTGCCCCTGATGTAGGATATAGCAAAAGAATAACCACACTATTGATGGTTAAATGGACTTGGTGGCAGCTTGCCCCTGATGTAGGATATAGCAAAAAAATAACCACACTATTGATGGTTAAATGGACTTGGTGGCAGCTTGCCCCTGATGTAGGATATAGCAAAAAATAACCACACTATTGATGGTTAAATGGACTTGGTGGAAGCTTGCCCCTGATGTAGGATATAGCAAAAAATAACCACACTATTGATGGTTAAATGGACTTGGTGGCAGCTTGCCCCTGATGTAGGATATAGCAAAAAATAACCACACTATTGATGGTTAAATGGACTTGGTGGCAGCTTGCCCCTGATGTAGGATATAGCAAAAAAAATAACACACTATTGATGGTTAAATGGACTTGGTGGCAGCTTGCCCCTGATGTAGGATATAGCAAAAAAAATAACCACACTATTGATGGTTAAATGGACTTGGTGGCAGCTTGCCCCTGATGTAGGATATAGCAAAAAAATAACCACACTATTGATGGTTAAATGGACTTGGTGGCAGCTTGTGCTGGCGCATCACAAGGCACAAAATGGCCGTCGATCACCCCAGAAAAAAGTGACTGAAAAACGCTCTGGGCAGCCTAAAAACAGTGAGCAATTGAATAGCAGCAGTTCAATGATCCACAGCTGTAGATCGATCACTGACTGAAGTGTTTTTGAGGAGTTAATCACTGCCTAATCTCGCCCTAACAGTCGCAGCTGCAACCTCTCCCTACACTGATCAGAGCAGAGTGACGTGCGGCTCTACGTGACTCCAGCTTAAATAGAGGCTGGGTCACATGCTGCACTGGCCAATCACAGCCATGCCAATAGTAGGCATGGCTGTGACGGCCTCTTGGGGCAAGTAGTATGACGCTTGTTGATTGGCTGCTTTGCAGCCTTTCAAAAAGCGGCAAGAAAGCGACGAACACCGAACCCGAACCCGGACTTTTACGAAAATTTTCGGGTTCGGGTCCGTGTCACGGACACCCCAAAATTGTATTACAGTTCGGGTTCGCTCATCCCTAGTTGTGACATTTTGTTTGCCATGTAGCCGAGATCTGCATGGCAAAAGCCTTATGTGTTTTTACAGCCATTTGCCCTGGCTTTGTAGATAGTGCAAGCTAAGCTCCTTAAAACTTAATAAATGTGGCAAATCATAGTAAAAAAATCAAGCAGTTTTTGCTTGGTGGTTTTTGGTCACAGCAAATTAAGCAGTAACACTGTACTTTGTGCATATACCTTAATGGTGAACTTGAGGCTTTAGGCCATTTTGTTCTGTCTAATGCATTTTCAATTTTACAAAAAGTAATTTCAAGTTAAAAGAAAAACTCAGTTTAAGACCTCATGCACCTTGAGCTGTGATAGGGAGAGCTGAGACATGCCCCCTGAGCTCCAGCAGAAAAGACACTCCCCTTGAGCTGCCAGCTTGATACATCTAGCATAGAAATGAATGAGGAGATCTCTGGATCCATGTGAAGTACAGGGATGGTTTTAGCTTTGGTAGAAATAGATTCTCATGTTTCTACATGATGTCTGATTTCCATTATTTACATTAATAATGGGATAAACCCCTTTAGGTATTATTTGTATTGGAAAGAACATTTATTGCCAAATGTTAATCTCTTCTTGCAAATATCCACCCTTTAAATTATATTGCCTCTGTAGAGGAGCTCAAAAATCCCAAACAAGTCATGGCAAAATTGAAAGGCAGCCTCATGCTCAGATATTTACAGACAATTACATACAAATTAATGGCACTATATAATATTGTACTTGTAAAAAAAGGTTTACTTCTAAAGCGTGTTTTAAGAAAAGGTACTGAACTTTGCTAGCCTTGAAAATGGAATATCAATTTATTTACAATTATGTTATACTGTACATTGTGTTCTTTCCAAGTGTTAAATTCACTGCCACAGAATTTGCAGTGTATTGCATTTATTAGGATTATGTAAACTCAAGTATATGATCATTATTAGATTTTTCAAATTCAATTTTATCTTGAAGTTGAAAAGAACAAAGAAAGATAAAAAGTCATAATCTTAACTTTGTATCCTAATGCCAATAATGCTCTGCCAATTCATATAAAGGCATTTTTTGTCTCCACACAAAATATCAAAGCCGGCTTCCATTCAAAGAGGGGTTATCTTCTAAAGGCAGCCCCTTTAATCACTACTGGAATAGTGAAATTTGACATAGGCATTTTTATGATGAAAAACTGTAAAATGATTGAACAGCGTGTTTTTAACCAACTTAAGTTTCCCAAAACTTTTCCTCAAACGCTTATCTGGTACTAACACCTAATCACAGGAAAAAGAAAAAAAGAAACCATGTATGGTACACAGATAACCCTTATAAAAATAGTAAATGTTTTCATGTTTTCAAAATGGCAAATTTGACAGCATACATAACCATGCATAAACCCACTCCCAAGAAAGACCATATAAACATCCACCAAAAATCGCTATAATAAAGGGAGTTTTCTGTAACTAAATGATTGATGATCTAGCCTTACTATAGGTCATCACATCTGTGGGAGCCCAACTTTTAGAATCCCCAATGATTAGCTATTGTGATGCTGAAACCAGAAACCACAACTAAACTGGTTTCTTCTGGTACCACAGCTAGTAAAAACAACTGATACAAATGATAGGTTGTCAACAGTCATGGTCAGTTTGCAGTGTTTGCCAACGAACACATGCGGGCTGCCATCTTGACTCAGCCGCCTGGCGACGCATAGGTAAGCCCTTACCTGTGCCTGTGCCAGGAGCCGGTCTGAAATCTAATGCGGTCAACGGGAGCAAACAGTTCAGAGAACAGCAGCCGGGGGCCTTCATCGGTCTGTTCAGGGAACTGCCTGCTCCCGGTGACTGCATTTGATTTCAGACCGGCTCCTGGCTTAGGCACAGGTAAGGGCTTACCTGTGCATCGCCAGACAGGTGAGTCAAGATGGCAGCCCACATGTGTTCGTTGGCGAACACTGCGAACTGACCATCACTGGTAGTCAATAAGCTAGCCCTGGAAAAAAAAACTCCAATACATGAATGCCAAATATTGTTTTCTCTGAACAGAAGAATCCTTACATAGGATTAGTTACAGTATTCCTCTATTCCTTCATACCAAGTGAAAGAGGCAAATTTTAATAACCTAATAGACATGGAGACTACTGAAAATACATTTCAAGTGATGGTATTTATATAAGGTAACATAAAACATATTCATAAGTGTTATTCAATAAACATAAACCATGTATTGTATCTTCTATAAAAAGTCAATTGAAAAAGCAATTTGCCCTCCAATTCTACTTTACTGAATATCAATCTATTAGAGCAACTACTTTTACATATTATCTATATAATAGGATGATTATTTTACTAAATACCTATCTATTAAGACAATTATTTTTCTGAATATCTTTTATGAAAATGACTTTACTAAATATTTATCTATCTATTAGAACAATTACTTTACTTAATAACTATGTATTAGGAAAATTACTTTTAGAGAGACTTCAAGATTTGCCTTAACTGTAGAACACCCAATACAATCCAAAAGAACAAACCTTTGTGTACGATCTTGCTAGGAATAAACTTACAAATTTGGATTCCCCCATTTAAAGTCTTAAGTGACTTATGAATTTCAATATTAGTGTTGGGGTGTACACTTTTGTGCATTCAGGTGATTAATAAGAGGCTAGGTTGTATAGTATGAAGCCATAGTGAAGTACCTATGTAGCTGATGTCAGTTACTGGCCAAAACATGGAACTAGATGGGTGCCCATTGCTACTTTCCAAATTATTTATTAAGACTAATATTAAAGCGGCATTTACAACATAGACCTACACTTGTGTGATGAATTGTGGTCTGTAGACCCACAGACAAGACAGCTCCCACATCCAGACAGAAGATGAATGAAGAGTTGGCTGCACATGTGTATGGCTCTCTTCATTCACTTCAATGGGAGCTTACTTGCTGTTTCTATAATGCCCTTAGCAGTGAATGGATATAGCATTGCATAGCTGAATCAGGGACCCAATTTCTCACATATTGAAGTATGGGATCCACTTCTCTATTCCTTTTTCTTATCAGATTAGTTAGTGGACCTCTGTTATCAACATAGGTTTGAGTCCCACAGGAGGTACCTGTATCAATCAGCAGATGTGGATTTGTCATTTCTGGAACCCACTAGAACATGACCAGTGGTGACAACTCAGGCTTTTTTCTGGTGGTGGTGGGAGTAGGACAGGAAAAAGGTATCTGGCAACAGTAAGATGAGGTCATCTGACATAGAATTGTTGGCCAAGGGCTAATTAGCAAATTTTCAATTCCTATACATGCTCCATATTGAAATGAATTAAAGGGAATCTGTCAGCAATATTTCACCTATGTACTGTAACTAATGCTAAGGTGATGTTCTTCACTTAAAGAGTAACTAAACCTTTGCATCAAATTTTAATATGATGACCATAATTCCCTAAAAAAACTTATTCTAATATACTGTATTTATTAATTTTGTAATTTTCTTAGTCTTTTCCCTACCTGTACCCTTCTGCCTGCTCCACTAAGCTAAGAGAACTACATGTCAGCTCTTACCTTAGCTGAGCAGGCAGAAGCAGGAGCCCGCTCTGCTCAGCTAATCCTGGCATAGTACATGGGTATAGAGTACCCATGTGCTATGCGAGGAGTTAATAATCCTCCGGGGGGGGGGGCGGGGGGGGGGGCAGGAGCAGCAATATGCGCTCCTGCTCATACTCACAGTGCTGCTGCGACCCTATTCATAAATTTCACACTCCGTACACTGCTGAGCAGTCAGCAGTGTACAGAGAACTGAGTTTTAAGCGCACGGGGAATAGTACGCTTGAGGGAGGGAAAAGACTAAGAAAAATGCAAAATTAATAAATAAAGTATATTAGAAATCGTTTTATTAGGGCTAGGGATGAGCGAATCGACTTCGGATGAAATATTCAAAGTCGATTCACATAAAACTTTGCTTCAATACTGTACGGAGCGAGTGATCCGTACAGTATTAGAATATATTGGCTCTGATGAGCCGAAGTTATCACTTTGCAAAGTCTCTAGTGTTGAGCGAGCGTGCTCGGCTGAACATCAGTTTATTTAAATCTAATTTAGCCTGTATTTCAGAAAAGTTTCTGCCAGGACTCAAACTCACAACCTTTTGCATTAGAGGCAAGGCACTTAACCACTTAGCTATATTAGCTGCATAGTTAGTTAATAGAAATAGAGGTTAAATTAGATTTATATATTTTATATTTTTTTTAGTAATTGTAAAAAATGTATGGCACAAAATAAATGTGTAATTACTAGAAAAAAATATATTATATATAAATATATATATATATATATATATATATATATATATAAATAAAATTATACTTCTGATATATATGAATGCATAATATGTGGGAAACTACTACTGATGTTTTAGCCATAATATATGTGTATATATTATAATATATTCTAAAAGTTTAGCCTCCATTTCTGAAAAAGATTGTGACAGGATTTGAACTCACAGGTTCTGCATCACAGCCCAGAACTTTAACCACCACACTATGTAGCTGCACATCTTGTCATAAAAAAAAATATATATGAAACTTCTACTGTATAGGTCTCAGTAGAAGTACAGTACAGTAGAAGTCTCATTATGTTATTTATATATATTTTTAAAGTAACTGGCTATGCAGCTATTATATAGTGGTTAAGTGCCTTGCCTCTAATATAGTGGGTCGTGAGTTCGAATCCCAGCAGAAACTTTTCTTAAATGCAGGCTATATTAGATTTAAATACACTGGGGTGTCCCCAAGCACTGACTCCATATATGGACATAGCTATATATGGAGTCAGATCAGGGACTCCTAAGCCGAACTAGAGTCCCAAAACCCTCCCCTCTTCAGAGAAGGCGGTGCCTGGGGTTCTCCTATTGACTTCCATTGTGCTCGGGTGCTTGGTAGAACACCCGAGCATCGTGAAGTGTTCTAGCCGAGCACTTTGGTGCTCGCTCAACACTAGAAGTCTTGCGAGTGGTACCTTGGAACCGAACCCGAGATCGTATAAATAAATTTCTGAAGTTATCATGCGAAGTCTCGTGAGACTTCGCAAAGTAATAACTTCAGCTCATCGGAGCCAATACATTCTAATACTGTATGGACCGCTCGCTCCGTACAGTATTGACACAAAGTTTTATGCAAATCGACTTCGGATGTATCATCTGAAGTTGATTCACTCATCCCTAATTAGGGCATTAGGGACATCATATTAAAATTGGATACAAAGGTTTAGTTACTCTTTAAACATGGTTTAAAACATACCTTTGGTTTTCTTGCATTTCTGAGCGCAAAAAAGTAAAGTTTGTTATATATGCAAATGAGTCACAAGGAGCCCAGCAGGGTGCCAACTTTCAAAAGAGCCCAAGCCTGCCTATTCAATGACCCCCAAACCCCCCTCTTCAGAGAGCCCAGTACCTCTCCCATGCTCTCCTTACTACCTGTGATATTGACACCCTCCCTCTGCAGTGACCTTGCCTCTATGCTTTCTGCCTCAGCCTGCACTACACAATACACTGTGTGGCCTAGCTGTATGTATTGCGCATGCATAACGCTGCAAGCATTGTCACTAAAGGAGCGCTATGGTTTTGCAATATCGGAGCCACTGGCACTGCTCATGAGTAATACATATGTAATACCCTAGAGTGGTATTACCCTTCCTACACCCTGCTACTGTCTCTAATGGGCTAACCATAATGTAATCTATGTATTTATTCCAGGTCCTCTTACACTGTGCATTAATTGTTCTGCTATGTAACTGTTTGTTGTATTACATGTTATATACCTGGTTCACCAGCAGGTGTCAGAATACATGGCAGAGAGATCTTTAAATCCATCCCATTCTCCCGCCTTTTGGGCAGAAATGGGCTAGTCCCATTTCCTACCAAGGGAGGGGCAGCAGGAAGTTTTTGGGACAGCAGGAAGTGTCTAGTCTGTCTAAGCCAGGGCAGCATCAGATTCAGATGTGCCAAGATAAAGCTGCAAGGGAGGCCCCCCTCCTGCAGTAGGAGTCCCTCCAGAGGGAAGCAGCTCATAGAGCACCGTGACATCTTGCATATTTACAGAGTGTCATGAGGGGGTCAGCAGCCAAAGGCACCCACTCCAGAGATACCAGAACAGTCCTAAAGTCCAGCTGCCAGAATAGAGCCAAGTTTAGCACAGCAGAGAGAGAGATCACAGTACTCAAGTTTGCCTGCCAGTGTATGCCAAAGCCTGCTGTAACCAAGAGAAAGCCTGAATATTGTCTGGATGCAAGTTGATGCAAGTAAAGCTGCTGAACTTTATAAAGTCTGGACTTAACTTATTTTCCACCATTACTCATTCCCTTTTATTGCTTCGGAGCCAAACCTTGGGAATCGACGGTATCCAGGTAAGGGCACCATAACACACAGAAAACGATTAAGGCCACACCACACCACTTGATATTTCTAAAGACTATGGACATGATCGGCCGTGGGGGGCGGAACGTCGCACATATATTAAGGCTGATACCCGCACTATGTACTGCGGTGCGAGGCCCAGGTAGAGAACTAAGAGTTGGAGGGGAAGGGTGACAATGACGTGGCAGGGAGTTGGGAGTGCAGGGGAGGTACTGAGCTTTCTGAAGGGGGGCGTAGGGTCAATGAATAGGGGGCTTGGGCTCTTTAGATGGTAGGATGACTCATACTTAGGATTCCTAGAGACCCTAAGTCGCCCTGATAATCACTCACCAAGGAGCAGGGAACAGACGACCTGTTTATCCCAGAAATGGAGGAACAGGAGTCTCTATCTGAGGCCAGGCTGCAGGGAGAGGGGAACACATACAGCATAAGGAGATGGCAGGTAAGCGAAACCAATAACACACTTACCTGCCACAGACACACTGACTGGAACCCGTGCACTCGTGCTGGTGTCCACACCAACATTGAAGGACACAGCACACACCACAAACCACACAGGAACCCAGGCACCATAGCTGCAATAACATGAGACAGGGGAATGTCTAGTAAACATGCTGGACACCAAACTAGACATACAAACACCCTAAACATAACCCACTCCATACAAACCGGGACAGGAAGGGAAGGAGACACCGGGATAACATTGATGACCACAAGGGTGGCCCTCACTGGACAGATAGAACACCCTGGGTTGGAGCAGAGCTCCAGCACCAACAACAGCTGAAGTACCACTGACTCCAGCCAGGAAACCACAGGAGATATAAGCCAAGTGACCACACCCAGTTAGGGAGTTAACCCTTACAGCACCAGACAGAGGGAGGCTACAACTAAGAGTGCACACACAAGCATACCAAACACGAAACCACCGGCAACAGCGTGCGTGGCAACCATGTCATGGCAATCACCCAGAAGGACACTGCCACCGCATGCTCTCACAGCAACATGTTGCCGCGGGCAACCGCAAGTGTGGCAACAGTGTCATAGCGTACACCATAGGCCGTGACACGTAGGCCGCAAATTTACTTGACAGCAACAAAAAATTGAATTTTTCACAAAAAAATGTAACTGCAGTATTTGGTGGTTTTATTGGACTTTCAGAAATGCAGCACAGGGCAAAAATGTACTTTATTGCCCCAAAAAGTTTTTTTTTAACCCCAAATGAAACTGATGGATTTAACTGTGATTGTATTTCACTCTCACAAATGAAGCAGAGGGGTTTTTAACATAAAAAATGGTGGATATGTCACCCCTACAATGGAACAGATGGGACATTTATGTGCCTGTCTGTCACATGTGCAGGCCTCAGAGGAACTTTATACCCAAAAATGGGAATTTGAAGCCCAAAAATGTAACAGTGGTATTTAATGGTTTTATTTGACCGACAGGAACGTTGCGTAGGTCGCAAATCTACTTTATAGCAACAAAAATGCAATAGAAATGCCGTTATAAATGCAATCATGCCCAGTGCCAATGTTGCACCAGTATTTCCAACCGGACCAAAACATTTAAGAGCAATGTAACAGGAGAAGAATTCAAAATAAAGAGCTTCATGAACTGCTCTTCTTCATTTATCGCGTATCTCGCTGAATGCGAATGCGGCCTACAATATGTAGGCCGCACTATACAGTCACTTAGGGAAAGCTTAAATAAGCACCGGTGGAACATCATACACGGCTTCCAGAAACATAGCGTCTGGAGAAATTTTCTATTATGTCACGATAAAGATCCTTCTAAGCTTAACATTACACTGATTGAATCTATTAATGAAATCTGCCCTGACAGATTCAGAACATTACAAAAGAGAGAAATGCCCTGGATTTTTAAACTTCAGACGCTGGAACCACATGGTCTAAACGAGAGTCTGGAGAACAAATGTTTTTGACAAAAAAATGTATGGATGTCATGTCCTAATACACCCATACGGACATCCTCTCTTCACCATACCCACAAATAAATAGCTAGTTACCACCATCTTCTCAGTGTCAGTTATCCCAGTCCCCCTCTATACAGCCCCCCAAGTCAGCCTATATGTATCCAAATATCATCCTTCAGTTATATATATATATATATATATATATATACACAGCCCCTTATTCATTATATAGGCATCTAAATATCATTTTTATTGTCTCACTTGTACACTTAATGATTCTATTCACTACATTATCAGTATAATCCTTCTTCTTCAATCCAATTCAGCCTAATCATCATAATCATGCCCCATTCCTACACCAGCCATCCCTGTGATTCAGCAATTTATCAGATTTATCTATCCCCTCCTTCCCCTTATTCCATCCCCTTGTACCAGTTCTCCCTGTTCCCGGCCAGCATTGCGATCTTAGCCCCGCCCACTTATTGCGCTTTCCAATAAGCGCTCCGACGTTTGTGCATTTAAACTCCTGCAGCCTGCGCGCTCTGTGAACACACATCGATCTTGACTCCCCACGTGCTGGTGAGCGAGCGGCCACGTCTGTGAATCTATCTGGTAACTCTCCCTCCAGCACAGCCCTCCAGACATGTTATCCCTCTCCAGCAAAGCTCTTCAGATATTGCCCACACTTCACTAATAATCACCTGACAAATCCCCCGTTGCCCATCAGTGCATTACTAATGGTCCACATTTTTAGTAAGTTATTGATTACTATTTATTCATTAATATGAATTATCTACATCTAATGGCCACATATACAAGCCACTTTATATATCACCTTTGAACCCATATCCATTCACAGGACACCTTCAGGTGGGGAGTTACACATGCCTATTATTTTTTTCAGTTAGCTGGTTGTCATTTTTTTTATTTATTTTTATTCTTATATATATTTATATTTGGAGATTATATATTGTACATTTACACTTATTCCTAATGATTTTAAAATTAGGATTTTGAAGATCATAAACTGACATAACGTTTAAAAACCTGGCGACAAATATCGCTGACCATTTAGCATTTATTGTTTTTTTATTAACTATTTATTCATTATGACTATCAATTTTATATTATATATATTTATGCAATTAGGTTCTGTTTTGTAAATTTCTATTACTAGACGTTATATTGTAATTTTAAAATTCGCTTTTTTTAGACTTGATAAAGGGGTCATGTACCCCAAAACGCGTTGTCTTAGATTAAATTGAACTTATCTTTACCTTGGTTGTGGTTCTGTGCCCTCCATTTTCTCCGCATATCTATTGGACTATTATGGTCCAGTAATTCTACAGTTCTTACAACTAGTAAGAGCAGAGTGGCATGTGGCGCAACGTGACTCCAGCTTATATGTAGGCTGGGTCACATGCTGCACTTGGCCAATCACAGCCATGCCATTAGTAGGCATGGCTGTGATGGCTTCTAAGGGCACACTAGTTAAACGCTTGTTGATTGGCTGCCCTGCAGCCTTTCAAAAAGCGCCATAAAATCGCCGAACACCGAACTCGAACCCAAACTTTTACGAAAATGTTCGGGTTCGGGTCCCGGTACAAAAAACCCTAAAGTTCGCTCAACTCTACTTGCTTGCACCAGCAGCTAAAGTGTGCGGTACTCCACCCTCTACAACATCATATGAATTTTGTGGTCCGCATTGAAATGACTGGGTCCATATCCTATCCACAATAAATGCAGGTCGGATGCGGACCACAAATACGGTCGTGTGAATGGGCCCTAAAGATGAGTTTCAGGCTTTTACATGGTCCAGTACTACACTCACACAGCCGGGGGGGGGGGGAAATAATGGGGCGGTGATGCATTGCTTGGACAAAGCGCATCACAAAATAAAAATGGCACAAACTAAGCCTAAATTACAGTAGCATATGTTGGTTCAACAATAGCTATCTCTGAAAACATAGGAAGAACATTAGACCGGTCCCAGTGTCTTTTCCTTGAGTAACTCTATCACTCTTCATGTTCCAGATTCTAACTGTACATACCTTTCCAGGCCCAGTGGGTTTGGTTTGTCCAAATCCAGTTGTACTTGAATGTATTTGTGGAAATCCACTGGATTAAATATATATTTTTTCCTGTTGTACCAGTTACTTTAGCTTTCTTGGTGTGGCTAGATGAAGTCAGTCTGACCCTGTTTCTTAATGTGTCTTCTTTAACCAGTCGAAGACTCGACCATTTATTCCCCCCTTCCTAACCAGATGCATTTACTTCAAAAGGGATTTTCTTCCTTTTCCTTCTTTTTTGCTATATAAATATTTGTTGTGCTTTATTGCTGTGATACGTGGGGATTTATATTTTTCTAATTTTTGTATTTTTACACCCAAGAAAACGTAGAAAAAAAAGGTAAAATAGTCTGTTTTTCCCATTTTCCCCAACTGTTTTGCTATAAGTAAGAGTAGACTTCGTTTATGATTGCGAGGGGCATGGCTAAACGCTGCAGTGTAGGCTAATGGAGGTGTATTTTTCTTATTTTTTTGTAAACTTATAAGTAATTATTTTCTAGGCTTTTTATCTGAAAAGGACTTGCAAAAATCCATATATTTACTGCCAAAACAACCTCATTAAATTGCATGAAATTTATTTTGAGTTGCAAAAATGTCTGCATCAAATACTTGTTTAATTAAATAATGTATTCACCCAAACTAACTGAACAATTATTATTTCAATCCAAATTATTTTTGTTAGAAATTAATCCATTTGAATTTGTACCCAGGGTAAAGGAAGTAATACTTTGTTTCATTATACTGACTCAACTTTCACCTAAAAACAGTTTTTTTTGTGTTGTAGCTAGAGACTGCTAGCTCATTGTTCTTCTAGCTCAGGTGATACATGATCTGTTTCTAAATCTAGAGGGACTCCCTTCCTTAAATGATTCAAGTTCTCAGCAGAGGAAACAGCAAAAAACACTCAGACATATGAAATATTTTGACAGCTTTGGTAAAAGAGGAATATCTGTTATGTTATATTCATCTATATTCTAAAAATTAATGTCTGTCTGTCTCCTATTGGTATCCAAATGTCTGAACCATTAGACACCAAATTTGACAGTTCATCAGGAGTCTGGGAAGATGTTTGGAAAGATCTCAGTTCTCTAGGCTGTACCATTCTTGAGATATTGTCAAAATAATATATTAGCCAATAGAAGCTTTCAGGTCCTTCACTCATAGCCTAACTGGCATGCACACAGTCACGTGACCCTTATTAGACAATAAAAGCTTGCAGGTCCTTCAGTGTTGACATACATACAGTTTTATGCCAGGTTTCCATAACAACTCAGCTGTTTTTCTTCACTGTTATAGATCACTAGAACACCAAAAAGAAGGGAAGAGGGGTGGCACAAAAGAATATAAATAAATATATACTTTATTGAGGTCTCAACACGAGACAATAACAATAGAATACAGGTAAGAAATAATATTGAGGTGGATATAGAGCACACCGGAAAAAATATATACATATAAACACGGCACCACTAATATATACGCATGTACATATATTTAGGGATATCCGGACTGGTAAGATCATCTAAATAGCGTTATAAATAACATGAGCCGGATACCTAAAAAATATATATATTAAGACAAAGCCACAATGACAACCCAGAATGGAGATCCAGAGTGGTACAAACAATATCAAGTGCACAGTGCAACCATATATAAAACCTGGATAGCTACAGAACAACTGCCCACAATGGAGCCATGGCATAAGTACCTGAGTGGTGAACCGAAACCCCAACGCGCGTTTCACGTAAAGCTTCTTCAGGGGGCAAAGGTGTGTATGTGTAGGAGGAGCTATTAGGAGGAATTTTATAGCCAAATAATTGAATAGATATTGGACAGGTGAAAGCATGTGTGGCCACACATATGGAACTGATTTGAGTGCGTTCCAACCTGGAATGCATCGCATCACTTCCGGTATTCGGATGGAATGCACAAGCGTTGTGGAAAGCAAGGCGTCACTTCCGGTACATCGGTATGAAGAACAGAAAGCCTAAATCGCAGGGAACTAGGAGGCATGTAGCAAATAAATAGGATGGTGGCATGAGGGGGAGTGTGAATGACGATTACGTGTACAGAGTGAAGAAAAAAGAAAGATGTGAAAATCGAGCGGACCGGAAGTGCATATCTCGGGCATGGAACACAAAAACGCGATCACATCACCCGTGGAACCGGACTCATGTACAATTGATATGAGGCCAAAACAAATGGACCATAAGTGAGGATAATTCAAAGGGACATAATAAATCATAAGAACCTCAATATGGAGGAATAATTAATAGTGATACATAAAACCAAATATGCATAACTAGTATAAATACATAGTGATAAAAACCAGTTTAAACCAGTGATGTATAACGGGCAAAAATATGAACCTTCCCTCTTATCTTGAAGACACTGGGGATATCTTGCGCAAATTGAACAGGATTCAGCTGGAGGAGGACATGTTAATTGTGACCTGTGACGTAGAATCGTTATGCACCTCTATTTGTCACAATGATGGAATGACAGCTGTGGCCCAGTTTTTGGCCATGTCAGATGTTGAAGGTGACTATGCTTCTTTCATCTTACAGATTTTGGAGTTTGCCCTTAGGCACAATTTCTTTGTGTTTAAGGGTTCTTTCTACCTGCAGCTCCAGGGAATGGCCATGGGGGCAGCGTGCGCGCCGTCCTATGCTAACCTTTTCCTGGGGCTGTGGGAGAGAGATCTGTTTCTTACTGACCCGGTTCCTTTCATCGATAGGGTACATCTGTGGAACCGCTATATCGATGATGTGCTGATGGTTTGGCAGGGCACGACTGGAGAATTGGATTCCTTCATGACGAATTTAAAGGGAACCTGTCACCAGGATTTTGCGCATAAAGCTGGGGACATGGGCTGCTAGATGGCCGCTAGCACATCTGCAATACCCAGTCCCCATAGCTCTCTGTGCCTTTATTGTGTTAAAAAACCATTTTGATTGATATGCAAATGAACCTGATATGTGTCCTGTATCCGGAGATGAGTCCAGCGGAAAGGAGCCCAGCACCGCCCCGCATCCTCCGAATCTCCTCCTTGCTGGCTGACGTCACAGAGCTGGAGCGCCGAATTCTCGCGATGCGCGAGCTAGCGCATGCGTAGTTCGTTCCCTGTGCTGATGCCAGCACAGGGAATGAACATGATGCCGACACTGCGCATGCGCTAGTTCGCGCATCGCAAAATTTCGGCGCTCCAGCTCTGTGGCGTCATCCAGAAAGGAGGAGATTCGGAGGATGTGGGGCGGTGCTGGGCTCCTTTCCGCTGGACTCATCTCCGGATACAGGACACATATCAGGTTCATTTGCATATCAATCAAAACGTTTTTTTAACACAATAAAGGCACAGAGAGCTATGGGGACTGGGTATTGCAGATGTGCTAGCGGCCATCTAGCAGCCCATGTCCCCAGCTCTATGCGCAAAATCCTGGTGACAGGTTCCCTTTAAATAAAAATCACTTGAATATTCATCTTACATATAAGTCTGGCCGAAAGGATATGGATTTCCTCGATGTTCTTCTCCAAGTAGATCAAGATGGTTTCATCTATACCGATCTTCATCGGAAACCCACCTCAGTTAACAGCCTTCTACATGCTGGTTCTGCTCACCCAAGGAAACTGATTGAAGGTATCCCCACAGGGCAATTTCTGCGGCTCAGGCGAATCTGTTCTAATGATGATTTGTTCGAAAAACGGGCACAGGAGTTGACCAGGAGATTCAGAGAACGGGGCTACAGTGAATCCTCATTGAACAAAGGGTATTTCAGAGCCCACCAATCTAGTAGAGACGATCTTCTACAGCAACGCCCCTGGGGGACGACACAGTCCCAAAACAGCATGGTACGTTTTATTACCACATTTAATTCTGGTCATAATGCAGTGCTGAAATCATTGAGAACACACTGGAATATTCTCTCTATGGACCCCATTTTGAAGCATCACATTACATCGAGACCTTCCCTCACTTATCGACGAGATGGTAACATCCGAGATGTTTTGGTCCTTAGCCATCACCAGGCCTCTACATCTCCTAGATTATTTGGGTCAAAGGGTACCAAATGGGGTTGTCGTCCATGCGGGGATTGTGTGGCTTGTGCCAATATTCTCACCACTACCTCTTTTACTGACTCCACAGGCCACAAGACTTTCCAAATTACCCACACAATTACTTGTAACACCATGGGTGTGGTATATGTGGCAAGCTGTCCATGTGGTCTTTTATATGTGGGGCTCACTTTGCGGGAACTCAAGCGGCGGACCGGGGAGCATGTGCTGGGAATACAATCTGCAGTGAGTGAAGAGGACGATACCTGTCTTAAGACGATTCCACGTAATTTCAAGATGCATCATGCCTGTGATGGTTCCCTACTTAAGGTGAGAGGCATAGACAGGGTGTTCGTTGGCAGTAGGGGTGGCAATTGGAAGCGGCTATTAGCCCAACATGAGGCTAAATGGATTTTTCATCTAAATACAGTCACTCCATATGGGCTTAATGAGGGCCTTAGTTTTGCCCCTTTCCTATAATATCTGTCTTCAAGGGTCTTGGTTTGTCGGCATTTATTCTTTATTGTTATTTTATTCATCATTCTATTCCATGTGTTCTTCTGTCGTTTTATATATATATGTGTTTTTTCTATGCCTGGGTGTGTTACCATCAGGTACACATCCACGCATGGCTGCTTTTAGGTTCTTAATTTCATGATTTGTGGAGACAACCGGTCCGGTTGGTCCATCTTGTACATATATTAGTTGTTCATGGTTTTAATTACCCTTTCTCTTTTTTTTTTTGTTAGTCATTTAGGTGTGGCCGCTGCACTTATCTTATCGGTCTTTCCCGTTGGCTTATTCTTCACCCGGCGACAGCTTTATCGTGTACCTTATATGCAGGGCCTATGGAGGTCATCCGGCATTCATCTATAGTATTAATTTTCACATTTTTATTATTGTGTGTGTATATATATATATATATATATATATATACTCTTTGCATTTGGTTTATATGCTTTTATATTGTTTTCTATGTCATATTTTTGCCCGTTATACATCACTGGTTTTAACTGGTTTTTATCACTATGTATTTATACTAGTTATGCATATTTGGTTTTATGTATCACTATTAATTATTCCTCATTATTGAGGTTCTTATGATTTATTATGTCCCTTTGAATTATCCTCACTTATGGTCCATTTGTTTTGGCCTCATATCAATTGTACATGAGTCCGGTTATGTGCGTTCCATGGGTCATGTGATCGCGTTTTTGCGTTCCATGCCCGAGATACGCACTTCCAGTCCGCTCGATTTTCACATCTTTCTTTTTTCTTCACTCTGTACACTCCCCCTCATGCCACCATCCTATTTATTTGCTACATGCCTCCTAGTTCCCTGCGATTTAGGCTTTCTGTTCTTCATACCGATGTACCGGAAGTGACGCCTTGCGTTCCACGACGCTTGTGCGTTCCATCCGAATACCGGAAGTGATGCGATGCGTTCCAGGTTGGAACGCACTCGGACCAGTTCCATATGTGTGGCCACACATGCTTTCCCCTGTCCAATATCTATTCAATTATTTGGCTTTAAAATCCCTCCTAATAGCTCCTCCTACACATATACATCTTCTCCCTCTAAAGAAGCTTTACGTGAAACGCGCGTTGGGGTTTCGGTTCACCACTCAGGTACTTATGCCATGGCTCCATTGTGGGCAGTTGTTCTGTAGTTATCCAGGTTTTATATATGGTTGCACTGTGCACTTTATATTGTTTGTACCACTTTAGGTCTCCATTCTGGGTTGTCATTGTGGCTTTGTCTTAATATATATATTTTTTAGGTATCCTGTTCATGTTATTTATGACGCTATTTAGATGATCTTACCAGTCCGGATATCCCTAAATATATGTACATGCGTATATATTAGTGGTGCCGTGTTTATATGCATATATTTTTTCCGGTGTGCTCTATATCCACCTCAATATTATTTCTTACCTGTATTCTATTTGTATTGTCTCGTGTTGAGACCTCAATAAAGTTTATATTTATCTATATTCTTTTGTGCCACCCCTCTTCCCTTCTTTTTGGTGTTCTACTTTGCGTGCGGGTTTGGCACGGGCACTCACTTGTGTGAGTCATATATTGGTGTTGATTGTTATAGATCACTGTTAAGGGGCAGGGTGCTGTGGAGGTCATTGTTAAGGGGGCAGGGTTCTGTGGCGGTCGCTACTAATTGGGCAGAGAGCTGTGGAGGTAACTGTTAAGGGAGAAGTTTGCTATGGAGGTCACTGTTAAGGGGTGAGGTGCTGTAAAGTTCTCTTTTAAGAGGGTTGGGTGCTATGGTCATAGTTAAGGGGCAGAGTACTATGGTGGTCACAGTTAAGGGGGCTGGGTGCTGTGGAGGTCACTGTTCAGGGGCAGGTGCTGTGGAGGTCACTGTTAAGTAGGTGGGGCACTGTGGAGATCACAGGTAAATAGGCAGGGTGCTTTGGAGGTCATTTTTAACGGGGTGGGGTACTGTGAAGGTCACATTTAAGAGGTGGGGTGCTGTAGAGGTCACATTTAAAGGGGTGGAATGCTGTGGAGGTCACTGTTACATTCTAGTGCAACCACATTCATAGTTAATCCATTATGTAGGTACTGTGCTGTCAGTATTACAGGCAGTTCTAATTTATCGCTGTCTACATCACTATGCAGGGCACCAAGGTTCATAGCTAATCCCTTCTTAGCTGTGGAATTACTGTGGATCAGTATTACAGGTCAATAAAAGCATCAGGTCTAATTTATCGCTGTAGATTTAACTGTGCAGTGCCCCAAGATTCAAGTAGTGGCCCCATGACTGGTGACTCGGATGAACTTATCCTCCGCAGCAGAGGTGACTCTTGGTCTTCCTTTCCTGGGGCGGTCCGCATGTGAGCCAGTTTCTTTGTAGAAGCAGCGGCAGTAGTGGTCCCATGACAGAATGGGGATGGTGGTAATAATCCAGCTGTCAGATTTGATCCATCCAGCAAGTTCAGCCCATCTGGTTTTAACCTAATTTTACCTCAGTTGTTCCGTGTCCAACATCTTTGAAGGACAATTGGCATTCAGCACTAACTGATCTGTGCGGGGCTGAAGGGATCGCCGTGCATATATCCTTCGCCAACAGGTGCAGGTTATACATCCTCAGCCTTATAAGGGAAACAGATGTCCAATAGCGTCTAATTAAAGTTGCTGGAGTTAAAAAGCGCATCCTTGCATCTGTAACCGTGCCCTAATAATAACGTTAAGTTGAACTCTGCAGTGTCCAATTTCCTGGACAGCAAAGTGGTATTCAGCACTAACTGTTCTATAATTACCCCTTGCTGACAGGTGCGGGTTACATGCTCAACATCGTTTGTCATAGGAATTGAGGATTGAAATACTGGAGCAGACTAATTTATTTAGTAAAAGGCTAATTTATTTGCTAAAAGACTATTTTTTTTTCGCTTCAAGACTAAAGTTTTTGCTTAAAGAATACATTTCCAGATAAAAAAAATAATTTTTCAAACAAAAAACGACAATCAACTCATGGGCAACTCTGCTGTGTGAAGAATCAATTTATGTGCACTGCCCACATGGTGTTATAGGATAACTGTCACATTTAGACCCTAATTTCAATTTTTATATATGTAGTTACTAATAACATGATATTCCAGAATCAGTTACTATTAGACTGACTTAACCCATATTTAATAAGATTCAGCCCTTAGCAACCAGTCTGCATAAAACTGCAATTTCACTATTCAGTTAAGATGGCCACCACTGCCCTCTCCCTGAGTCTAATCCCAACTGCCCTCACTACCCACAATGCATTGAGCTCCTCACATGCACTAGCCAGTAACAATAGCCCCCCAAAAGTGTCAATAACCAGAGCCCTCCCCCTAAAGGGTTAATCTCCTGCAGCACAAAGGGGTCCTCTTACCACATGTTGCTTTCATTTATACACTGAGCAGACGGCAGATCTCCCTTCCCTGGTCTGGAGCTGCTCCAACTCTGCATTGTCTAAGTCTGCTGAGTGAGGGAGCGTCTGCCAATCGCAGGGACAGGGAGAAGCGCACACAGCCCAGGCACTGTTATCAGCTGCTGGGGAGGACCTGGCTTTAATCATTTACTTACAGTCCTTGGCTGTCAGTAATGTGACCCTGCACGCTGCGTGCTCCGTCTATCAACAGACAGACGGACCATGCCTAGCAACCCTATTTTAAGCAAAGGTAAAAGTAGGCAGTACAGGGAACAAAAATGTGGAATTAAGGGGTAAATGAGTACACAGTGAAAAGTTGAAATAGGGCCACCAAGGTGATATTAATCACCACAATGCAATACTCCAAAAAATAAAAAAATACGACAGTTATCCTTTAACTAAGACCACTCTGTAACACTAATTCACTTTAAATGACTAACAGAAGCAGTTTAATATCAATGTGGACATTCCACACTAACAGTAGACAGGTGTATCACTATCAATTGGCGAATCAGGGACTAATAGTTGGTTTCATATTAATCAATTTGGACACCCCAATGTAGACACTGTTGAATTCGATTGCTCTGTGTCTTACACCACAATTAATTCAACCTGCACTGTCCCTTAAGTATCCCTACAGCTTCTGATCATTGTCCCTGCACTGTCCCTTTCACTTTCGCAATCCATTTTTATATTTTTTTTTTACAGATTGTCAGCAAATTTTTTCAGAGCACAACAGCGCTTCCACGTCTCTCCCTATGTGCAGCTGACATAGAAATGGAGGGGACTGATGGGGATTAGGCTTCTAAATAAATGTGTGGATAGCTCCGTATGGGCTGGCTGCACAACATTATGGGTGATTCTGCGCTCCGGGGCTTGTGTTCCCTACATTTACTTTGTAACAAGTGTAGCCACCATTTTAAGAAAAAATCTGATTCATTACCTTAAAGCATCAGAAAATTCTGCTTCATTACAATTCAAAGTTTTCCTAAAATTTGGATCGAATTCCACTTCCTTAACTTCGATTCGCTCAACACTACCTGTAACTGCTGACTGTCCTCACAAATCTCATCCTCCCTGAAAAGCATATATTACTTCTCAAGCAGAAGGAGCAACAAAAGAAAGAGGCAGTTGCAGGACAGGTGAGGGCACATTGGTTGTTCCTGGGCCATGCCAGCTAAGTGTGGTGTCAGACAAACCCACCGATTCCTGGCTATGTGTGTCTGATTTCACTTGAGATGATGTTGAAGAACGAGTCAACCATTCCAGTAGAGATGTATTGTTGTCAAAACATGACCGCTGGATGACAGTAGCATCTCTGACCTGTTGCTATGGATACTGCTACCACCAACCCTTCCTCTGCTGATAGATCCTCTTTGTTTGTACAGAATCTTTTCATAGGTTTTCACTTTCTCGACCAGGCCCAGCCAGTTGTTGCACTCTGGAGCGGAAGGGGAAAACCATAATCTAGTGATCAGGAGCCTAGCCAAGAACATAACCTTGATCAACAGTTGGCGTTTTGTAGGCTGACAGTTGAGCTCCGATAAGTCCCCCAGGACCCATATCCTGGGGGACAAAGGGACAGAGATGTTAAGTTTATGAGCCAGATAATTTTGGACCAGGCTCCAGTATCTGCTAACCGTTGGGCAGTCCCAGAACAGGTGTAAATGATCTGCCCCGGGATCGCCACAGCGTGGGCAATCGGAAGAGGCCCTAAGGCCTCTTTTGTATAACCATGTGGGTGTCACATAAATTTTGTGCAAAATATTAAATTGTACAACAATGTGATTAAAATTGTGTGAGACCGACTTTAAACTATCCCCCATGTTCTCCCAGTTTGGAGAACCCACCTCTGAAAGTAGAGAAGACCAGGCTTTCTGTCCTGGAAAGAGAACATCCGAAAAAAAATTATTCATTAAGTGCTTATAGCAATGTGATACTTTAATTCTCGTGACAGTTTTCTTACAAATTAAATCGTGTAGAAATAAATGGGTATCAATAAAAAAATTACTGTCCGAAGTACAAGATAGTGCTGACCTCAGTTGAAAATATGGAAACCAAACCACCTCACCTAAATTTGCCCTTTGCTTTAGTTCCATGAGGGGCAATATTTGTCCCTCACTGACCACTTGGTGTAGATACTGAACATTTTTGTTCCTCCAATACTGGCAGCAGTTTAAATCATTTAAATTAAGGAGCTTTGAGTTGTGCCACAATGGGGTACAAATAAGTGACGCCTTAACTCCGCACCATCTCCTTATGGCCAGCCAAGTCCTCATAGCCATTCTGCAGAAAAGTGTGTACCCGCTCAGTGTGTTTACTAGATAATCAGACTCCAATACAGTAAAGAAATCCGAGAATCCTGAGTCTTTTACCACTCTGCTGCAGAGAGGGCTATTTTCCCAGTCATTAAAAAGACATAATTGGGAGGCCATAAAGTAACCCCTAAAATAGGGCATAGAAAAATAGAGTGCCTTTAGTCTCACGCGCTTCCTCCCCCATATTAAATCATTAAGCATCCGGTCTATCAATCTAAAGTATTTATCTGCGATCCATACAGGCGAGTTGCGCAGAATATAAAGAACCTGGGGCAGTACTACCATTTTTATTAATGAAATTCTGTCCGCTCTAGAAAGCAGGATTTTTTGCCATACCTTAATTTTAGCCCTCACCTTCATCAACAGCGGAATCAGATTTAGTTGTAGATATTCATGCGGTTTGGCAGAAACTGTTATCCCCAGGTATTTTATTGAATCGGAGATCGTTAACTGATTATCCCATTCGCCACGCAACTCGTCTATAGGAAGGAGGACGGTCTTATCCCAGTTAATCTCCAAGCCAGATGGATCGGAGAAGAGACCAACCAGCTCCATTATACGAGGGAGAATGGTGTCTGTTTGATGCATAAAAACCAGGATGTCATCTGCATAGAGTGAAACACGATCATACTCCCCATTTATGCCGAAGCCCGCCACCTTTGAGTCCTGCCTTATACTGGTTGCTAAAGGTTCGATATAAATATTGAATAGCAGAGGGGAGAGGGGACAGCCTTGACGGGTACCTCTTCCTAAGATGAAACTCTCTGTCACTGTCCCATTAATCCTGATCCTAGCAACTGGAGAATTGTATAACAGCTGAATCATTGCCATAAATTTTGGTCCAAAACGCATTTTTTTCATTACCTCCCAGAGAAAAGTCCACTCCACCCTGTCGAAGGCTTTGGTAGCGTCCAACGACAGGATGGAGCGGGCACCACCTCCCGGGGACTGAATATTCGTAAATAATCTATGCAAGTTATGCTGAGTACCCCTTTTTGGCATAAAGCCATTTTGATCTGGGTGGATAATGGTGGATATGACCCGCGACAGCCTTCTAGCCAGAGCTTTGGATAGTATCTTAGCATCCGTGTTTAATAAGGAGATTGGTTTGTAAGAACTCAATTCTGCCGGATCTTTATCCTTTTTTAAGATTAAAACAATGAGAGCCTCCATCATGGAGTTTGGTAATCCCCCTCCCTGTGTTGCTTGGGAATCAAATCGCTATACTTACGGTAAACCTCATATGGCAGGCCATCCAAGCCTGGCGATGAGTTCCCCGAAATAGACCCAAGGGCCTCCTGCAGCTCTGAGAGAGACAATTCCTCTTCCAGATATTTTATTTGAGCTTCATTTAAGGTACAGAGTGGAATTTTCTCCAAGAACCGCATCGCCAGTTCAGATGTCAAGCCAGAGGAGGGTTTATATATCTGAGCAAAGTAATGCAAAAAAGTATTCCTGATTCCTTCTGAATCTATTATAATTTCCCCCTCTGTGTTCCGGATCAAGGTGATAGATTGATTTTTCTTATCTTGTTGTGAGATTATTCTAGCTAAAAGCTTACCCGGTCGTCCAGACTCGGAAAAATAATTTAACCCCTTAAAGAATACCCTATGGTTTGCCTTCTCTGTTACACAACTCTCCAGGAGACAGCTGGCCTTCTGCATCTCTTCCCTGTTGTGCTCAGTGGGTTGCCTGGTGAATCGCTCAGTTGTAGATGCCGCAATCTTAGCCAATTCCTCCTCCTTCCTTTTAAATGTTCTCTTTAGTGCAGCAATCTCACTTATGAAGGCCCCCCTCAAGTATGCTTTCAAGGCATCCCATACCA
Source organism: Bufo gargarizans (assembly GCF_014858855.1). Lineage (NCBI taxonomy): Eukaryota > Metazoa > Chordata > Amphibia > Anura > Bufonidae > Bufo > Bufo gargarizans. The sequence goes on from NC_058081.1 coordinate 547,248,332, forward strand.
TATTGATGTTTGCAGAGGGTAGATTCACCTCCCAAAAGGAAGAAATCAGCAGTTTGATGACCTGATGATTATCCATAATAGTGAGCCAGTATGGATTCAGCTTAAATCCCAGCCCCCTAATATCCTTGTTCTCCCCAGTGCAAACCTCAATCAGAACGGGTGAATGGTCTGAAATTGTTCTTACTCCATATCGCATCTTGCGGATATTACTCAGGTTACGCTCATTAGTGAATGCTAAATCGATCCTAGACATTGCTCTACCGCCCCTGCTGACGCAGGAATACACTCTCTTTCCTCCGCCAAGATGTTCCCATATGTCCACCAGCCCTACTTCCAAACAAAACTGGAACAGCGGGGAATTACAAGAATTCCTCCGCCTTTCTGTATCTGATGAAAATCTATCTCTGTTAGGGTCCATGACCGCGTTAAAATCTCCCATTAAGATCAACCGAGATTCTGGTCTCTTTTCAGAAAAGAGCATCAACTGGGTCAGTGGATACATTGAAAATGGCGGGGGTATATAAAAAAAAGCGAGGATATAGCTGCATCCATACAGCTCACCATGAAGGAAAATGAATCTACCCTGATCATCTATATGGGATTTTATAAGGGTGAAATCTATAGAATTATGAATAAGAACTGAAACCCCCCTAGCCGAGCCACTGAAGGTAGAATGATAAAATTGGGAATACCATCCCGTTGTCAGGCGGGACACGGTTTCTTTAGTTAGATGGGTTTCTACTATGCAGATGATTGCTGGGAGGTATCTTTTTAATGCATCCATAATAGCCTGTCTTTTTACCTTTTCCCCAAGCCCTCTGACATTCCAAGATACCATTCTAATAGACATCAATTACAACCAAAAAAAGGAAGAAAAAAAAAAAAAAAAGGAAACCCCCTGCCTGCAAGGTGGGTAATCATCCCCCCCCCTTCCCTCCCCCCCCCCTTCTCCGTTGATTCGCCCGGTCTATTCAGCGAACCTCTAACCTCCGGCCGTTCTCCCCCATTCTAGCCCCACCCCCCTCCCGACCCTCCGGTGATGAAAGTACACAATGTCAGATGCCCTTTTGATCCATCCACTCTAGCACTTGTTGCGGTGTCTCAAAGAAAAGGGGAGTCCCATTGTGAATCACTCTCAGTTTCGCTGGGTACTGTAAAGAATATTTAATCTCCTTGGATGCCAGGCGTTTCTTTATCTCTGTGAAATATCTTCTTTTTTCCTGAGTTTGCCGTGCAAAATCAGGAAAGAAGAGCAACTTAGTGCCCTGATATTCAATGGGTGTCAATTCTCTTGCTCTTCTCAGTATCATATCTCTGTCGGAGGACAGTAATAATTTCATTAAAATTGCACGCAGAGGCCTCCCTGGAATAGGTTTCCCTCCTGGGATTCGGTGAGCTCTTTCTATTTGAAATCCCGAGGAGAAGTTATCGCTACCTAGGCTATGCATAACCGCGTCTTTAAGTTGTTCCTCTAAGTGTCGACCTTCCGCTCCTTCTGGGAAGCCAATTATTCGGACATTGTTTCGCCTTGACCTATTTTCAAGGTCCTCTTATTTTGAAGTGCTTGATTTTCTGAGACGAGAAGCATAGTTTTAGATTTTAGCATGTCCATGTCAGTTTGCAGAGAGGCAACTGTTTTTTCCATATGCAGAACTCGATCACGGATCTTTGCTAGGTCATCTCTTATTAAGGAGATGTCGATCTGCATTGACGCCAATTGAGAGGACATCCCTTGCACTAAACTGCCGTTGTTTTCTACGGCGCCAAGGATTTTATCCAAGAGAGATGGATCGTGTTCAGTTTGTGTTTGTGCAAGGAGGCCTTCCTCCCCCACCTCCTGGTCTGCGTCCTCTAATCCGTCCTCAGAATGGTCAGCTTTTTGGGGAATTTTAGCGAATTTTCTCAAATTAGCAGAGGGATTAGTTTTAGCTGAGTTCTTTTCGAATGGGAGAGGTGATTTCAGAAATTTATCAATTCTGTTCTCTGGAGTCTTGGACCCCCCCCCCCCCCCCCTTGATTACAGAGGAGTCGACTGAGCGTCGCTTTGGGGCCATTCTTTCCTAAAAAAAAATTATTCTTTTTTTTCCTTTTCTCTTCCTTTTCCCACCTGCTCCCTTTACTTATTTGTCTCGCTTGTTATTATCTCTCCTTTTGTCCCCTTTTTTTTTTTTTTTTTTTCTTCCCTTTATCCTTATCCTCTTTTTCTTTTTCTTTTTCCTTTTCTTTATTGCCTTTCCCCCTTTTCTTTCGCCTTCTTAACCTTTTCTTCGCCCTTTTCTCTATCTTCTCTTTCCCTTTTCTTATCTTTTTATTTATTTATTTTCCCTTTTTTTTTTTTTTTTTTTTTTTTTTTCTCTTCTTGTCTTTCACCCCTTCCTTTTCCTTCCTTTTTCCTTTCTTCTCCCCCTTACGCTCCCCCCCTCACCAGGGAGGAAGAAAGGAAGGAGAGAGTGAGGAAAAAAAAAAAGAAAACAATTCCAATCAAAGAAAAAGGGACTATCTCCTCCGTGTGACAATCTAGCAAAAAAAAAAAACAGCACACCAGGGATGGCAAAACTCAGAAAAACTTAGAAAAGTCAAAAGTAAGCTATATTTTTTTTTTTCTCACGTGTCCGGAGGAGGGAGTCCTACTCGTGGGGCACTCCGCAGCTGTGTCCAAATATCGGGGGCAGACGAGAGGGATGACAGCAGTTCAAAGTAGAGGGCACCAACAGAATGGGGATCAGGGTGGCAGGCAGTCCGCAGCAAGCAAAGCAGCAGGTGGAGAGACGACCCGGCAGCACACAATCCTACCGCCGGACGATTAAACAGCTGAAGCCCGCCTCCGGGACAGAGCCAGACGGTAAAAGCCGATGACGATGCAGAGCAGGCAGCAGGGAAAGGAGCGGAGGATCCCACCGCACATCGGCGGACGAGAGATGAAAGGCGACACACCAGACGGCCGGACCCAGGGGGCAGGAGATGAGAGCCCGCAGCGGAGAGAGGAGATAGCGCAGGATCGCAGCACGAACCATCAGCTGTTCAGCATCAGCTGTTCGGATAGACGCGAGAGCCTGGGAGGAGGAGGCCGGTGGAGGGGGAGAACGAGACACGACGTATTCACGTCATCACGCCGTCTCCGGAACAGAGCACTTACCGCTCGTTACTCACAGTAGTCTCCAGAAGTCCTCTGCTGATACTTATGCCGTTTACAGCAACATGTTTGCCACTGCCTGTTCCTTTGGAGGGCCCAGGCATCTGTCTGTTGGCCATAGTGTATAGTCACTGAATCAGTAATGTAACTGTGAAACTAAGTATGACTGGCGCAGCAGTTGAACTAGATAAACACACCTATATATTGGACATCCTGTTGACGATGAGTCTGACACACAGTAATTCTATCTATAACAGAACAGATTAAGTATTAATGGTGCAGCAGGTGAACTAGATAAATGTATTAGACCGCCTGTTGAGACTGAGGCTGACGCACAGTAAGTCTATGTATAACAGAACAGATTAAGTATGAATGGCATAGCAGATGCACAGGAAAATTACACTCAGCCTGCACTGTCCCTACAGTGTCCCTATGCTCTTCCTACAATGGTTAAAAACTCTCTCTATGATCCCCCTACACTGTCCCTGCACGGTCTCTGCACTCTCCCTATGCAATATTCAGCAATTAACCGATTTCTGAAACACTGTCCCTAGAGCTTGCCATGTCTCTCCCTATGCTGAGCTCAGTGAAATGGCGAACACCATTGGCTTTTATAGGACTTTGACATTACAGGGGATGGCTAATTACAGATTGACTGGCTGCATGGCATTATAGGTTATATTGTGGTCCCGGGCTTCTTACTTTCACTTTGTAATACGTGTAGCTGCCATTTTAGAAAAAAATTGATTTGTTACCATGAAATGTGAGGTATTTCGGATTAATTGCGAATCAAGATTTTCCTAAACTTCAGTTCGAAGTCCACTTCGATGCTTCGGTTCACTCATTTCTAATCCTTACATTAGAATAACTTTTGCCAAGCAGTTAGCCAAAACTTTCTCCAACAGTTTGGTGTCAGCATTTATAAATACGTTTCACTACAACAATTATAAATTGGATTAAGATATTATATAATCAGTCAATAACAAGGGTTAAATCTAATTGTAATTGAATGTTATTTCTTCTACCATTAAGATACTAGATAAGTTTGTCCTGTTTTTCAGTTTCTTATTTCAATTATAATTGAACCACTAGCTATTTCTTTTTTGGAAGATCAGTGGATTAGGGGGTTGATTCTAGTGGTAAGGTGGATAAGATCTCCTTCTACAAGGATGAAGTTTTATTACTTCTCAGGAACTCCTCAGAATCTTAAAGTTATGTTATGTCTAAGATAGACAAGTTTACTCATTTTTCTGAGCTTAAAATAAACAGAAGTAAATCCATTTCATGACTTTAGGGAATTTTGTGCTTAGTTTTGATGAGCTCGTTGTGATTCCATGGGCATTTTAAATATTTGGGAATTAATGTTTGCTATAATTCTTCTCATTGTGTCTCTTTTAATGTGTTGCCTATAATTGTACAAATCTTTTTTTTTTTTTTTTTAGTTAAATTATAGATACAGCTGCCATTGGCTATGGAGGATAGGGTATACCTAATTAAAATGGTTCTTTTGCCACCTTTTTCTACATGTTTTATCAAAGTCTGTTTGGAAAATGATGGATTTTTTTAAAGCTACTGTATAAACATTGTCAGTTAGAGAAGGTATGAAGAGGCTTGGGAATTTGTAACTTTATGCTTTATTTTGTAGCTGCACAATTCAAGTACCATGGATTATGGAATTACTTTTCTGTTAATAAGTTGGTAGGGTATTAAGACAAAGGACTAAATTCATAATAAGTTTTTCAGCTTTTGGAGGCAGGTCAACTAAATAAGTTAGATATCTGTAGGATGGCACATATAAGATATGGGTCTATGTTAGGAATGAAGCAGGGTTCACTGTCTATTTCACCATTGTGTGTATTTCACCATTTTTAAAATAGAATGTTTAATTATTTTAAATTTATAGTTTAAAGGGAACCTGTCACCTCTACTATGCTACCCTCACTGAGCGTTTCTAAATGTTCATTGTGTTACCTTAAACATATAAATTACACTTTTAATTTAATTTGCAGATGAATTCAATAAGTATTATGCATTTTTGTACTTCCTTTTGCTAATTGACATAAAAGAGTCATATCTTACTTGTGTGACCAGAGAAGAGTCATATTTTCAAGCTCTGACTCATCTCAGGTTAATTTGCATATGTATCAGATCGTTGTTTTTTTTTTAGCTATGGGGACTGGGTATTGCGGATGTGCTAGCAGCAAACTAGCAACCCATGTCCTCAGCTCTATACCCAAAATCCAGATGACAGGTTCCCTTTAAACTTTAAAGTTTTGTTTTTTAAGATGAGGGGGTTGCTATTGATATAATTATTTAGTCAGGATAATAGTTTTGTTTCTTTTGAATATGCTAAAGTTTTATTCGGTCTAATGGATATTTCATAAATTCTTCTATGTTCAGTTGTATTATGCTTTTTTTAAGAACAAACAGAGATTAGCTATTTAGTCTAGTATTATCTAGCATTCAAAGCTGGCACCTCCTTTCTGTACTCACAGCTGCGACCATCCAAGAAGAAAGCACCCAAGATGTGGATGGGGAACTTGGCCACATTTATAGTTTATTACATTTATTTATTAACTTTATAAAATGGCAAAATTGTTGTTTTATTCACCCCAATTGTTATTTTCCATCCCACAAAGATTTTTTTTTCCCAGATGGTTACATTACAAAATACAACTTGTCCTGTAAAAAAAAAAAAAAAAAAAGCTCTCAGTATGTGTATGTCACCGCCAGACATCTGAGTCTGAGAAGCTCTGACAGACGTTCTTCAGAACCTCCTGCTTGAGGTTCTTTTGTTTTGCTTTTGTTTTGTCATCTCGTTTCCCTCTCTCAGCTGTCACCTAGTTGCACTGATTGCATCCCTTTAAATCCCCTCCCATACTGCATCACTTTGCGGTTTATACAACTTCCTGGAGTGTGTGCATGCTGGATGCTACAACTGATGCTTCTACAGATAAGTCTGTTCATTTATTTGTGTTTTCCTGTTTGCTTGATCCTAGGTGACCCTGACTCCCTCCGTATTAAGTGTAGGGAGTCTGTGGTCGTGTCCCCTCACTATTATAGGGTGTTCAGGTGTCATACAGTCGAGGAACGAGGGTATGCAATTATCTACCATAGAGATTTTTGCATAGGCTGAGCAGTAAGGGAGCGAGCTAGGGCTTTTACAGGGCTTACCCTTTGGTTCCTTAGTTTTGGATCAAGTCAGTCAGATCTTCATTTGTGTCTTCTAGTTTTCTGTAACACCTTCCGTGACAGTGTAGAAAAAAGCAAAACCCTTATAGATCTTGAGAGATGGGGAAAAAGCAAAACAAAAATTGGCCCAGTCCTGAGGGGGTTAACATTTATGTGGCATCCTTCATCATTTATTCTAGTCTCCTATTCTTATAGTTGCCATACAAATTAGATAAATGTCACCTAAGCAAGCTGATTTTGGTGGGATTAACTATCCATCTAAGGTGTAAGATAGTGTTCTAACTCTTTCCTAATGGCAGATATTGAATAAAGACTGGGCTTATTGAAGTGTCTGGCATCAGTTTTCCACACTCCACATTGAGACCACTTGACCAATCAGCTAAGTTAAGTGCAATCTCCTCCCCCGTTTTGGGGTTAAAAAGGCATATACAATGTGAATGTTTGTATATTTCTCTGTTATATGAAGAAGTAGTCAGTAGTGTTCCAAAATGTGTTACTGTGTCTTTTGGTTTGCAGCACACCCAGAAAAAGTGGTTTCCATATATTATCTTGTGTTTGAAGTCACACTTATTATAATCTTCAGCAGTCTGCAGTATCCCAGATAGGGGGCACTACAAATTAACACCTTGTCATTGTTTCATATGGCTAGCTTTCCATGTTCCTATTTAATAAATGGTCTCTATACTACGTATTGTATTTATGCAACTGTTAACTTATATTGCATTTGATGCTATGTGCCTGGTTTCCAGCAAGTGGTGTAGGTCTGGCAGAGTCCTAGAGACAAGAATGGAACTAACCATTCTATTCTTTTTCCTCTCTTTGGCAGATGTTGGGTGTCCTGCTTCCCACCAAGGGTTGGGTTTTTCAGGAAGTTGTAGTTCGTTGAAGTTGGGATAAGACATGGTACAGCATGGAGATACGTTTTCCCCCTCTCCTGCTGTAGGAGCCTAGAAAGCCACTTCTAGAGCACCGCTCTCCTTGCTTTTGACTGAACTAAATACTTTATTTACATGAGAGGGAAAGAGACACCCCCCTCTTTGGCCAGACTTAGGCCAGATAAGAACCAAGAGAAGCATTTGGACCAACTGCTGCCACATCGCACCCTGCTGGTACAAATAGAATGAATTTTGATCAAGTAAAGAAACATTTTTGTATTACCAAATTCATTCAGTAAACTACGTTCAAGTTTCCCTGTCTGCACCTATTTGTCTACTTCAACTCAATTATTGTGTCGAACCACCTCCAGGGAGCAATGGCCTGAGGCAGGACCACCATAACACAAGGACACTACACTAGGTCATATTCATGTAGCAAAATATTTCCAGCTCACCTGCTCCACTCCATAGGTGTGCAAGGAACCCCAGATCAGGGAAACACTTTCTTGACAAAATGGAACAATCCAGCACATGCACTACGGATAAAATCCAATCTCTTTATTATGATCCTTTAAAATTCCATGAGCTGATCAGAAAGCTTTACGGTCTACGCGTTTCGACAATCTGTCTTATTAATGACCATACTGTGTAGCTAAATTTTTGGGTTTAAAAAACCCTTCAACCACCTCAGACACTCCTCCATTACCATGTGTGAATAATCACCAAATTGGAATGGGGGGGAGGGGGCTGATTACATAATAAAATACAAAACTACTTGCAAAAACAAACTTCTACAAAAGGAAAACAGTTGTACAGAATATAAATCAATATTCATTGATGAGATTGTGTCTATTATTCATGCCTTTTAGAATCCTGGTATGCAATAAGAAGATCCAAAAAGACTCCCCATTAAGGGAGTCTGTTTAGATCTCCTCCTCGCAATGTTTTTTTTAACCCTTTCAATATCAGTGACTTCAAGATCTGTTGTGTTACCTCCATGTACGTCTCTAAAATCTCGAGACAACATGGAAATGTTCACTACCTACAAGTTTAAGATATCTGAAAGATGTTTCCTAAGGGTCCATTCACACATCCGCAATTCCATTCCGCATTTTGCGGAACGGAATTGCGGACCCATACATTTCTATGGGGCCACACGACATGCGGCCCCGATCTGGAATTGCGGACCCGCACTTCCGGGTCCGCAATTCCGATCCTGAAAAAATAGAACATGTCCTATTCTTGTCCGCAATAGCAGACAGGAATAGGCATATTCTCTTAGTGCTGGCAATGTGCGGTCCGCAAAATATGGAACTCACATTGCCACTGTCCGTGTTTTGCGGATCCGTGGATCCGCAAAACACACATGGATGTGTGAATGGACCCTTAGGGTCCATTCACACGTCCGTTGTTTGTTTCCTGATCTGTTCCGTTTTTTGCTGAACAGATCTGGACCAGATCTGGACCCATTCATTTTCAATGGGTCCTGAAAAAAAACGGACAGCACAATGTCAGATTTTTTTTCAGGACCCATTGAAAATGAATGGGTCCAGATCTGGTCCAGATCTGTTCAGCAAAAAACAGAACAGATCAGGAAAGAAACAACAGACGTGTGAATGGACCCTTACTCTGGTTTTCAAACTGTTTGAAGTGCAACCCACATATTGAACATTACAGCTGTTGCAGGTGGCTAAATAAATCACATTACTTGTGTTACAGTTTATATACAATTTAATTTTTAATTCTTCACCTGTAGCACTAGATTTAAAACTTTACTTATTTAATAAATTGACAGCAGCCAATAACTTTCAACCAGGTATTACTTTTAGACACTGATTTTGCCAAAAATAAACTCGATACTCGTACTGTCGATATAGTTGGAGCTCTTTTGCTCACAACTTGAATTCCTGATTCCAATATCTGTTGTAAATTATCATCCTGATTAAGAATCTGTAAATACCTAGTAATGATGTTCCGTACCTCATTAAACTGTCTGCTATAAGTGGTTGTCACTCTCACCTTTTTCTCTTGTGATTCTATTTATTATTCCTACTTGTTTCCTGGGAGATTAAGTTTTTTCAATCCAAAAGGTTCACCTTTTCTACAGTCTGTTTTAGCAAGTTCTCACTATATCCCCTTGCTTTGAGTCTTCTATATAATGTTGCACTTTCCTTTTTAGAAGTGGAGTCCTCTGTACAATTATGGCGGATTCTTATAATCTCACCATAGGGATACCATTGATGACATGTTTGGCGTGACAGGAGGACACCAGTAGCAAAGTATTCCTACTTGTGTCTTTTCTGTAGTTGCTACTGACTACCTAATTCCCTTTATTGGAAAGCTTGACATCCAAGAAAGGAATGCCACTTACTGCTATTGTATAAGTGAATTGAAGGTTCATTGCATTTTAATTCATGTATTCCACGCAATTCATGAAGTCCTCTTCTGTGGAGTTCCACACCAGGATGATATCATCAATGAATCTTCCGTACCATACGATCAAGGACAAAAAAATTGTCCTCGATTATAAGGTATTGTTCCTCCCAATGGGACATATAAATATTTGCATACGAGGGGGAGAATTTTGCACCCATTGATGCTCTCCTCGTCTGCAAATAATAGGTCCCATTAAAGGAGAAATAATTATGTCCTAGCAGGAATTCCACAGACAGAGGAATTCCTTCAAAGCAGCACTATATCCACAATACAAATCTAAATGTCTCTTGAGGCTTGCCAAACCCAAATGGTGCGGAATCAAGGAGTAAAGAGTGGCAACATCACAAGTTGCCCATCTGTACCCCTCTTCCCACACAAAGTTACCAGTCAATTCCAATACATGTTTTGTGGTGATGGCCTTGCGGTTTGCCCGGCGGTCGGTTTGCGGCGAACTTTGCTTGTTTGCAATTCGCCGAACATGCGAACATATTCGTGTCCGCCATATTCTTTTACATTGTGAAGAACTTTGAGCCACGACACATCCATCAGGTGGTACAGGACAGCCAATTGAAAAGTTTCAGCACATGGACATACCCCCTACCTTATAAATAGACCCGATCTGGCCGCCATTTTACATTCAGTCTTTTGTCAGTGTAGGGAAAGTTCAATGGGTCGTAACGGATGAGGGAAAGTCTTTATATGTACCTTAGGTAATGAGTGGAAAATTGGGATTACTTGTTTTATCACAAACAAATAGTTTCTAAGTTTTATATCCAAAATACCTAGTGGAACACCTTCATCAAGATGTTTGGATAATGCTGAGACAAATTCTGTAGTGGGATCTGCCCTCAACTTTCTATATGTGGATGTATCCCCTAACAACTCCTCATTGTATTTCAAATACAAACCTGCATCCATCACCACTATCCTCCCACCTTTATCAGATTTTTTAATAACCAAATCACTGTTACACCTTAAATTATTAAGTGCGTTCCACTCTTGTCTAGTGAGATTATCTTTTCGTACCCCATTTCTTTTAAATTTTTTAACTTTCTGGTCTAATTCCACAAGGTCCATCTCAACTAGCTCCTGAAATTTATCTAAAGCGGGCACTCTAGAACTCACGGGGCAAAAGTCTGGCTTAGAGACCCTAAAGCCCTTCCCACAGTCTACAATAGGCCCAGATTCACATTGTAAAGTGGATAAGGTGCGGTTACAGCATTGTTCTGACAAATTAAATGGCATCACATTAATAACATTATTGTTCACTTTCTGCGGTTCATTGCAATTTAATTTACAACCTTCCCCTGACAAATCAAAATCCCTTCTGACAGTAAGATTTCGTGCGAACCTATTCACATCAAGTATAGTGTGAAACAAATCAAAATCACTCATTAGTGAGAACGATAGCCCCTTTCTCAAGAGGTTTAATTCAGGACCTGATAAGATATAACTCGATAAAATAATGACTTCTTCTTCTATTTCTGTCTCTTTACTGTCCTCCTCGGATATCTTATATTTTGGTCGATGCTTTTGTCCTGGTCTCCTTGTTAGTTTTTTTTGGCTTATTCTCCGGTTGTATCAATGGGTCCTGAGATTCATTAATTTTGTTTTTCTCTATTCCTTCCATTCTTATTTTTAATATGAGCAGAATTCTTTTGTGATTTCATATTTCCTAATGAATCTCCTTCTTGTATAGAGACCGTGGATTCAGAAAAGTGTTCCGCACTGGTAAAGCTCACTCTATGTTGAGAGTTTTCTTCTCCATTTTTTGTTTCTCAACATTGATTTTCATGTAGCCAAAGTATTTTGCTTCCATGTATATACCTGATCAAGAGAATAGGCCATAAGATCTCTTTTAAATTTTGTTTCCATTGTGTGTATTATTTTTTCCTCTAGAGCAATCATTTTTTCTTTCACAGCATTGTCCAGTATTTTAAATTCCTCTTTCTCTTTGACTGGTAATAGAGATTCTTGTATTCATGAAAAAAATAAAAATAAAATAACAGAAAAAAGGAAATAATGCACTTAATAAAATAGATGCAAGCATTATATATTGACCAAGCCCTCAATCTGATGTAATACAATCTGAGACACTCAGCCAATATATTTTGATCAAAACACATTTGTGCCCGCCTACCAAGCGCCAAGGTGGTCTCAGGTCAGACGGGTCCTACGCTAAACCTACCTAAGACATTGGGCTTCTATGTACAGGAGCAGGGACACATATGGTGTGTTGCTCCTAGTCACCTCCATGTGCATCAAGCAGCCAATGGGAGGAGGAGCAACGCTAGCTAATGGGGCCACAAAAGTAATTTTAAGGACTGGTATAGGTGTGATACACAGAGGGGTGCGATATACTGATAATATACTTTTATAATGAGTCAAAAACACAGATCTATAGAGTGATCACCTGGAAGTCAGGGGCCTAGGGGCTTACTAGGGCCATTTTTATATAGGGTAAGGTTCTGGACGGGGTTGCTCTTATCAGGGCGGGTGGTCTGTGGTTAGGCTCTCAGGGCCAGAATAGCACCCCCTGTAGGGCAATATCAGGGACAGTTCTTTGTCCACCCTGTCCTTCAATACCACATCATCATCTAGCCCAGGGATGGATGTTTTTTTGCTTTCCCTCCTGGATTCATCGATGTGCACTGGAACCCCCCCGGTTTTGTGGTAGGACATATGGTTTCTGATTTGGTGCCCCCAAGCATCTGATTTAGTGCCGCCGAGCACTTGTTATTGCCTACCACATCTATGCTTTTTGCTTAACTTTAATAATTTAATTTATTTTCATTTTGAGGGATATCTTTTCCATTCACACGTCCGCAAAATGGGTCCACATCTGTTCCGCAATTTTGCAGAACTGGTGCAGAGCCATTAATTTTCAATGGGGCCGGAATGTGCTGTCCGCATCCGCATTTGTGGATCCGCATCCGCATTTGTGGATCCGCACTTCCGTATCTGTGCTTCCGTTTCCGCAAAACAATAGAACATGTCCTAGCCTTGTCTGCAATTGCAGACAAGATTAGGCATTTTCTATTATAGTGTCGGCGATGTGCGGTCCACAAATTGCGGAATGCACATTGTCGGTGTCCTTGTTTTGCGCATCCGCAAAACACTTACGGACGTGTGAATGGACCCTCATAGTAACATTATTAAAGGTTACATTTTATCTTTATGTATATTCTAATGGATTGCCTTCCTTGTACAATGTTATAATATACTTTCTATGTTTGTGTAAAGTATATTATAGTGCATTTGTATTGTGCGGCAGTTGTGTGCGGTTCTGCTGCGATACTGCAGGTATATAGAGGGACAAGCGTTATTGGAACAAATCATTTCTACTGGTGTGATATACCAGTCATCCCCCAAAACAAACAGATTGAAGCGGGGTGTTATATACCAATATACTTTCTTTATAGTGCATTTGGGTACTGTATAGTGCATTTGCGCATGCTCGTACGCAAAAATTACATTGCTGATATTTCGCATTGAAAAAATATATATATGGAGATCACAAATTTGAATAATACATCTGGTATGTCACTGTCCATGTTGTGGGACTATTTGTGCACTTGGCTGCAAATATGAGCTGAAGGTTTTTCAGGTTCGCCTGCCATTAAAATGAATGGGGCCCGCCGCGAACTGCAACATTTGATCGCATTCGCACGATTGCGTTCGCGAACCGTCCCGGCAGATGTTTGTTCATCACTACAGGCGGGTCCTACGCTAGTCGGGCACAGATGTGTTTTGATCAAAATATATTGGCTAAGGGTCCATTCACACATCCATGTGTGTTTTGCGGATCCCCGGATCGCCGACACTTAATAGAAAATGCCTAATCTTGTCCGCAATTGCGGTCAAGAATAGGACATGTTCTATATTTTTCGGGATTGTAATTGCGGACCCGGAAGTGCGGGTTTCGCATTTTCGGGTCCGGGCAGCACATCGTGCTTCCCCATAGAAATAAATGGGTCCGCAATTCCGTTCCGCAAAATGCGGAACGAAATTGCGGACATGTGAATGGACCCTAAGGGCCAGATTTATCATTAGCTCAAGTCAGAATAATGGAGTGAAAAAGTTGCAAAAAAATGCGCAAACGCTAAAACTGCGCACAAATTTGTGGAATTTCTAGATTTTTTACATACTTTTATTTTAATATGGAATCTGATAGATGTATACCAAATCCTTGATATGTACAACAGACACATACCAGAGAACCCAAATGTTCCCATATCTAGAAGTTAGATTGAGTGAATATCCTATTATACATGGTAGGTCAATTGAGTATATTCTGGATTTGGCATACATCTATCAGATTCCATATTTAAATAAAAGTATGTAAATAATATCTAGAAATTCCATTATAAAATAGCTGAATCAACAAAAAAGTGTGATTTTGTTGTAGTTCCCCTATATTTGTAACTGCATTGAGGATTTAATATGCACTTGAATTTATTTGAAAACAGCTTGGCACAAATTGTCAAATTTTATTTAGATTGAAGTATATTTGATGTTTATATCATTTATTTTATTGACATTTTATAATTTTTAACATTCATTGTCCTATAAATTGTATTTAAGCAGTGGTGGCATAAAAACCGCAATTTAAGAATAAAAACCGCATAGGAAACGCATAAGAATCGCGGCACAGCAAATCCGGGTTTTGCATTTACTAGGTTACTATTGCGATTCCGGTCCAGCCTTTGAAACCTACCAGGATCGGAACATAAAAGAAGGAGGGGAAACAATACAAGATTACCACTGAGGAAGGGGCACACCCCCGAAACGCGTATGGGACGAACCTTGTACCGGCATGCTGGAAAAGTTTCCTCTGGATTTGAATAGACTTCTGAAGGAAAGCTCACCTGATCCTATTAAGCACATGACTCGCTGACGATACTGGACACAGAGTCAGCTGACAGCCGCTGGTTTGTAGACTGGTGAGTCGGCATCTTAGAGAAGTGAAGCGACCAGACCAAGGTAATATCGCATTAGGAACTATAAGCCGGTGGGACGCCACCACGAGCGCTTACTGTTTTGCACCTGTTGGTCCGTCCAGTCATACTGAAAAGATTGAAAAGACCGGCAACCCACCAGTTTTGCTTTAATACAGCAAGCTAGGAGCGGAACTGTGCATACCCAAGTTATCTTGGATTTGGAAACTTTTACAAAGGCATTATTGCGGTTTTCCATGAGGAACTATTTATGCTGCTATTTTGCTGATATCAGTCTTATTCCCCAGCTACACTTGCGGTTTATTTCGGATTTTTACATCGCTACCACTGGATTGCGATTTTTACTTCCATTTCTGCCACCAACTGCTACATTGTTGCATTGATGTGTTACTGCTGCTAAAATTGCCATATTGCTGCTGTCACATTGTATATTGCTACATTATATTATACACATTATTGTTATTACTGCATGAAATTGTCTAGACGTATTAGCTATCATTTTATGCTTTTATATGTCATTATATGTAATAAATAGCTCATTTTAGTCACATATATAGAGTGCCTGGTCTATTCTCTCTATATTATTACTATTTGCTTGTGGCTGGGTGGGCCACTTAGACCAAGAGCACCTGTTCCATCTTGTCCAGCTGAAGTGATCCACAGATAATTTACAGATTTTTTTTTTAAATAACTGATTAAAATAGGAAAATCTGCGTATCACTTTCATGACTTTCAGGCACCCGCTACACCTAAAACAATCTGGACTAGATCCTAATCCTGCTAGCACATTGATGCTGATTATATACAGGAAAAAAATAAGGACACGGTTCATATATTTGAAGTAGGCTCAGGTGCACTAGTTGCAATCCTACAAGTATCTGTGCAGCCTAGCAGCTTGCGGTATATTAATGGTGGATGGCCTGTTTTGAGTCTTTAATCTGTATCAACACCAAATCTCACACTCTGCTATATATGGTGTGATCCACACATAGCACCAGGACATCCATTCAGCATGCAGTACCTCAATAACAGCTACACATTTGAGTGCACGCTAAGCTGCATGAGTCTGCACCCCCACTCTTGCATAAACAGCAGTGGGACTAGGTCTCAGATCGCATCCACACTTGTGTTCTGAGCAGCTATTGAGCTGCCTCAAACATACATGCACCCTGCTTAAAGAACCGTGTCCTACATAGAGATCAATGGCTCAACACGTTTCTACGTGACTTTGTACCCCTGACACACAAATATAATAGTTAATCTGTCTGTTAGTTAGGTGCACATCATATAACCATTTATTGCGTGAAGTACACCTGCACTGCATACGTGACAGGGAAATTATGATACAAACCGGATTCCAAAAAAGTTGGTACACTATACAAATCGTGAATAAAAACTGAATGCAATGATGTGGAGGTGCCAACTTCTAATATTTTATTCAGAATAGAACATAAATCACGGAACAAAAGTTTAAACTGAGAAAATGTACCATTTTAAGGAAAAAATATGTTGAATCAGAATTTCATGGTGTCAACAAATCCCCAAAAAGTTGGGACAAGGCCATTTTCACCACTGTGTGGCATCTCCTCTTCTTACAACACTCAACAGACGTCTGGGGACCGAGGAGACCAGTTTCTCATGTTTAGAAATAGGAATGCTCTCCCATTCTTGTCTAATACAGGCCTCTAACTGTTCAATCGTCTTGGGCCTTCTTTGTTGCACCTTCCTCTTTATGATGCGCCAAATGTTCTCTATAGGTGAAAGATCTGGACTGCAGACTGGCCATTTCAGTACCCGGATCCTTCTCCTACGCAGCCATGATGTTGTGATTGATGCAGAATGTGGTCTGGCATTATCTTGTTGAAAAATGCAGGGTCTTCCCTGAAAGAGATGACGTCTGGATGGATGGAGACTTTTAAATAACGTGTGGCGGTCCCACAGTACGTGCTTCCCAGCCACCACTACTTTTCCAGGCGAGTAACCCCCTCCCTCTACAAGTGGAGGACAAATTTAGGTGTGCGCTGCACAACGCCATCTGTGGAAAGGTCCACATAACTACTGATACGTGGACCAGTAAGCACGGGCAGGAAAGCTATATTTCCCTAACTTCACACTGGGTAAATGCTGTATAAGAGTTGGCATTTTGTGGGATGACTTGTACTTTTAAAGCCCACCATTTGGTGCACACATATTTTACACTCACGCTCACTGTGTGGTTGACAAATTAACTTTAATCATCAGTATGATTGTGGAGATGTCAAAAATGTATAGCTTTTTTGCTCTATTTTCTGCACAAAACTTAAATGTTTAAACCTTATTCTGAGAACCTTTTGAGATCCTTTTTATTTGTCTGTTAATAGAGTGGTAAAGAGGCTTGTTTTTGCAACATAGATTGAAGACTTTAAGAGGACTATTTTAACTTTTGGCAGCTTTTTATTCATTTTTTTTTTAA
The DNA here is from genome assembly GCF_014858855.1 of Bufo gargarizans. NCBI lineage: Eukaryota > Metazoa > Chordata > Amphibia > Anura > Bufonidae > Bufo > Bufo gargarizans. The sequence goes on from NC_058081.1 coordinate 547,265,378, forward strand.
TCAGGAGGGATATATAAAAACAGCAATAATACCTCTGGCAGGGCCTCATAGGCCTTTGTAGATAGCATGCCTGCTGTGACAAGCTAATGTAACTACCACAAAAGCCACTGCCTGGACTTGTGATGAACAGAAACAGTCGAGAACAGGGCAGAGGAACGAGTCACGGATAGGTAAATACGGGGCACAGGTTAGAACCATATGAGTCGTGAGTTCCTAGACTGGACAACTCCTTGAAAAAGGACCTGTCACCAATCCTCCTGTTTTAGAAAACACTTGTATTTCTCATAAAAAAAAAAAAATCAGGAGCATTTTTTTTTTAGAGAACTCTGTGTCATTTCTCTGTTTATTCCTACATTTTCAGCCTTGATGAATAAATTAACAACTGTTTGTTACCATTCCCCTTGACACACATTCCAATCATTGATGAAAGTGTAATAGTGTACATTAAAACACTGTTGACAAGTGGGATGGTAATGACTAGTGTTGAGTGAATCAAAGCTTCCGTAGTGGAATTAGATCTGAAGTTGAGGAAATATTTTATTCGCAGTGAATCTGAATTTTCTCGAGCTTCGCAGCAATGAAGATTTTTATTTTTCTAAAATGGCTGCTGCACGTGTTACAAAGTGAAAGTAAGAAGCCTGGGAACGCGAGATCACCCATAATGCCGTGTTGCCAGCCAATCCACAGATAGCCATACCCTGATGTCACAGCTCTATAAAAGCCTCAACCCGTGCAGTCTCCACCATTTCACTGTGAACTGAGCATAGGGAGAGATGTGACAAGCACTTATGCGCTAGTGACAGTGTTGCAGGAAACTATGAATGGAAGAATATTGGACAGGGAATGTGCAGGGAGCTCGCAGGGAGAGTTTATTGAGACTGTAGGGCATAGGGAGACAGCTGGGACATTGCAGATTGCGTGTAATCATGTTGAACTTCTGCCACATTCATAGTTAATTTCCACATAGACTTACAGTATTAGAAAACGGTTTAATATATCTCTGTGTGCTTCTTGTTCAACTGCTGCCACAATTATGTTTAATTTGTTAGTTTATAAATAGACTTACTGTGCCTCATTATTAAAGGGTAGTCTAATATATCGGCATGTGCATCTTGTCCAGCCGCTACCATGTTCATAGTTAATCTGTTAGTTTATACATAGACTTAATGTGCCTCAGTATTAAAGGACGGTCTAATATATTGCCGTGTGCATCTTGTTCAACTGCTGCCATATTCTTAGTTATTGCTTTACATTTCTGATATTGTTACTGTACAATATGGCCAATAGACAGTTGCCTGGGCCCTCCAAAGGAACAGCCAATGGCAAAAATGTTGCTGTAGCCAGCACAAGTAGCAGCAGAAGAAGGCTGGTGGCAGCAGCAGCAACAGGCCTGAGCTGCCACTGTCATCCAGCAGACGTGTTTTGATCAACAATCCAGCTGCACTGGATTGGTTGATGCTCTCTTCAACATAATCTCCGGTGACAACAGATACACACAGCCAGGAATTGGTGGGTTCCTATGAACCACACTTACAGTAGTTGGCATGGTCCCATAACTGCCTCTGTGCCCTCACCTGTCTTGAACGTGGCTCTTTCTTTTGCTGCTCCTTCTGCTCGGGGAAATAATGCATGCTGCCGTCTCTGCTCCACTTTTCAACGAGGATGAGCTTTGTGAGGACAGTCGGCAGTTACACGCCAGCATAGACTTGGAGGAGAGGTCTGCTGTGGACTCTTCTAGGTGTGCAACTACCGATGATGACAGTCAGGTGGAATCAAAGGTTGCAAGAGGTCAGGGACATACGCAAGAGAAAAGTGAGGGTGATACAAGTGACAACCAAACAGATGTAGATGATGCTGCAGCCGTTCGCACGTGGGAGCCGGGTGAAAAGGGGACATCATTATCATCAGGGGGAGAGAGTTTCAGCATGCACATGAGACAGCAGGGTGGAAGCAGTGGGAGATCTGTAGCTAAACATGGGAGGGATACACCATATGCTACTCAGGAGACTATCTGTGAGAAACACACTAGCAGGGTATGGGTTCATAAAAGCAGCAGCAGGCAGGCATCACGCAGTGGTGGAGGAAAAATGCCATTCTCGCCAGTGTGTGAATTTTTCACCAAGCTGCATGGGCAAGTTAGTGTGGCGGTATGCAGAATGTCTGGGCAGAAGGTGAGGTGAGGCCAGGGTGCTAATGTTGGCATAATGATTCAACACATGGAGTGTCACCATAAAGTGGCATGGTGAAGCCGTGCCACTCATTTAGTCTTACCGCTGATGCAGCAACCACTACACCTGCCTGCACTCCCTCTTCAGCAGCCAGGGCCCAACAACGTCAGCAGAAGGAAGCTGTTGTTCATTCCCATTGGCTTCAATGCTGTATTTTGCTCTTGCTGCTCCTCTTACTCCTCCTCCTACTCATTAGTGATGGACGAACATCGGCCGGGACAGCAAACGCAATCAAATGTTTGTAAACCGCAAGTTTGCGGCAGGCGAACCTGAAAAACCTTCAGCTCATATTTGCAGCCACCAAATACTTACAAGAAGTGCACAAATCGTCCCACAACATGGACAGTGACATACCAGAGGGGGATCAATGGCAAAATTTTCCCCCAAAAATATGTATTTTAATTTGGGGCCATTTTTATGCGTCTTAAATTAAAACTCTCAAAAATGTGCCCTGCTGGAGCCTAGAAAATTGTTATTTTAGGCCACGGGAGTAGAGGCCCCAAACATTAGGCATTCACCGAATAGAAAACATCAAGTGATTATGTGGCTAGAGGTATATTAGACGGTAATTAGATATACATTTTACTGCAGGCCAGTGGAGTACAGGCTCCAAAAATTATTCATTCAATGTACAGAAAAGAGAAAACTTTGTCTTCTTCTCATTGTCTGTCTCTTGTAGAGGCCTAAGCGTGGCAGGGAGGTTCCCCCAGAAGTATCTTGCTGGATGAGCAGCCAATACCACAATTGCATCAATCTTGACAGGATTCGGCTCCAGGTGTAGAGGAATTGTTTTTTTGGAATGCTTTCTCCATCGCCTATTCTCTCCTAAGAAAAAAATTAAAAGTTATTAAATTTATTAAACATTTTATTATGAAATGTATTCCATATATATTATAAAATTCGGTGTCTCCATGATCAATCTTTAGCGTAGGGATCCCACATGGGTTCTACCCACTTCCAAAATAAAGTGGGGCGATTTGATGAAGGATGATCGGGACGCTCAATGATCTTCCCAGGAGCTGCTTTTGGGATCTGCGGTTCATTTCTGAGACGTCTGTGTGGGAATCTGAAGACCATCTCCATCTTCGTGCACCACAGGATGTCCTCCCCCTCCTGTGTTCGGAAAAAAATTATTTTTATTATAAACTGTATTAACCCCTTAGGGACACGGTCATATTTCACCTTAAAGGGCTTCTGTCACTAAAGTCATATTTTTTTTTGTGCTAGTTAAATTCCTTATACTGCGATATATGATATAATGGTGTTACTTACTTTGCTTCAGCAGTTTCTTATAAAAACGAACTTTTAGAATATGTAAATTAGATCTCTACCAGCAAGTAGGCCGTCTACTTGCTGGTAGCCGCCACAAAAAACCGCTCCCTCGTCGTGTTGATTGACAGGGCCAGCTGCGATCTCCTCCTCCGGCCGGCCCTGTCAGCATTTCAAAAATCACGCGCCTGTGTTCATTTGGCGCAGGCGCACTGAGATGATGAGGCTCGCCTCCTCAGCACTCCCTCAGTGCGCCTGCGCCGATGACATCACCAAAAGAGAAGACGTCATTGGCGCAGGCGCACTGAGGGAGTGCTGAGGAGGCGAGCCTCCTCATCTCAGAGTGCCTGCGCCGAATGAACACAGGCACGCGATTTTTGAAATGCTGACAGGGCCGGCCGGAGGAGGAGATCGCGGCTGGCCCTGTCATTCAACACGACGAGGGGGCGGTTTTTTGTGGCGGCTACCAGCAAGTAGATGCCCTACTTGCTGGTAGAGACCTAATTTACATATTATAAAAGTTTGTTTTTATAAGAAACTGCTGAAGGAAAGTAAATAACACCATTATATTTTCATATATATCGCAGTATAAGGAATTTAACTAGCCCCCCAATAAATATGACTTAAGTGGGGTGTCAGAAGCCCTTTAAGGACCAGGCCATTTTTTGCAAATCTGACCAGTGTCACTTTATGTGTTGATAACTTTAAAATGCTTTTACTTATCCAGGCCATTCTGAGATTGTTTTTTCATTACATATTGTACTTCATGATACTGGTAAAATGAAGTAAGAAAATTTACAAAAATTTCTCTACTTCAATAATACATAGTAATACCTCCAAAAATAGTTATTACTTCCCCATATGTCTACTTCATGTTTGGATCATTTTGGGTATGCCATTTTATTTTCGGGGACGTTACAAGGCTTAGAAGTTTAGAAGCAAATTTTGAACATTTTCTGAAATTTTCAAAAACCTATTTTTTTAGGGGCCAGTTCAGGTTTGAAGTCACTTTGTGAGGCTTACTTAATAGAAACCACCCAAAAATGACCCCATTCTAGAAACTACACCCCTCAAGGTATTCAAAACTAATTTTACAAACGTTGTTTGCCCTTTAGATGCTCCACAAGAGTTTTTGGCAAATGGAGATGAAATTTCAGAATTTCACTTTTTTTGCCAAAGCAAAAGGTAACAGCCAAACAAGAATGTATGTTTATTGCCCTGACTCTGCCGTTTACAGAAACACCCCATATGTGGTCGCACACTACTGTACAGCCACACGGCGGGGCGTAGAGGGAAAGGAGCGCCATGTGGTTTTTGTAAGGCAGATTTTTATGGACTGGTTTATTTACACCGTGTCCTGTTTCAAGCCCCCCCCCCCTCCCCCCCCGATGCACCTCTGGAGTAGAAACTAAAATTTACCCCATTTTGGAAACTACAGGATAAGGTGGCAGTTTTGTTGGGACTATTTTTAGGGTACATATGGTTTTTGGTTGCTCTATATTACATTTTTGTGAGGTAAGGTTACTAAAAATTGAAATTCTGAAACTTCATCTCCATTTGCCATTAACTGTTCAGGAACACCTAAAGGGTGAATAAAGTTTGTAAAATCAGTTTTGACTACCTTGAGGGGTGTAGTTTCTTAGATGGGGTAACTTTTAGGGAGTTTCTACTCTAGGGGTGCATCAGGAGGCTTCAAATGGGACATGGTGTCAATAAAAAAGGCCATCAAAATCGGCCTTCCAGAAACCATGTCAGTCCTTTTCTTTTGCGCCCTGCCTTTTTGTGATACAGCAGTTTACAAGCACAAGTGTGGAGTTTCTGTAAACTGCAGTATCAGGGTAATAAATATTAAGTTTTGTTTGGTTGTTAACCCTTGCTTTGTTACCGGAAAAAACGGATTGAAATGGAAAAGTGCCAAAAATAGCTGTTTTGGCACCGTTTAAATATTTTTTTAAGACTGTGTTAATTTGGGGGGTTAGGTCATGGGATATTATTGTAGAGGAGATTATTACCGACACGGCGATACCTAATAAGTCTTTTTTTTTACAATTATTTAGGTTTTAGACTATATTATCCTTTTTGATACAAATAAAATTTGTATCTCTAAAGTCTAAGAGCCATTTTTTTAAATAAGTTTTTTAGCCGATTGTATTAGGTAGGGGCTTTTTCGGGATGAGGGGACAGTTTTAATGGCACTATTTTGGGGGCTATATGACTTTTTGATCGTTTGCTATTAAACTTTTTGTTATGTGTTAATCTGGGGGGTTAGGTCATGGGTTTTTTTTATACAGAAGATTATTACCGACACAGCGATACCTAATAAGTCTACTATTTTAACAATTATTTTAGTTTTACAAACTTTTTGAACAATTCTTCTTTGGTGTCTCAAGTCTGAGAATGATAGTTTTTATCGATTGTCAGTGGCTAAATGGAAAAGGGGATTATAAATTTAGTGGAAGTGTTGTACTCATGGAAGTGTTTTACTCCCTGAAGCAACCGTCAATGCAGAGGCCTGGATGATCGGAGCACGTGTCACACTGAGTGGTGGTGTCCTTCCGTATCCCCCTCCTGTGACACAATCTGCACTTTTTTTTGGGTCCGTGCCTTCTTTCCAGTATGGGGGACCACACCTGGAAAGTGTTGGCCAGGGACGATCCGGGCATCTCCAATTCCCGAGGTACTCCGGCCTGCTCTTTCCCGGTCAGAAAAGATCAGAGCCTTGAGGACTGCCTCATAGAACTGCAGGAATTTCCCTGTGTTGCCAGTGCACTGGAACAGTACAAAAGAGTTGTACATGATAACCTGCACCAAGTAGACCGCAACTTTTTTGTAACATGTCCGCGTTTTGCACATGGAGTTATATGGCTTGAGGACTTGATCAGAGAGATCAACTCCTCCCTTATACCGATTGTAGTCGACAATACAATCGGGCTTGAGGACCGTTGCCGCGGTACCTCACACAGGGACAGGGGTGATGCCGTTACAGTGAATTGTGGACAGTACAAGGACATCCCTCTTGTCCTTGTATCTGACCAGCTGCATGTTTCCACTTGTAAGGGCACGGGTCTCACCCCTGGGGATAGGTACCTGGAGGGGGTGGATAGGGGGGCCGCGTTGATTTTTCCGCATGGTCCCACAAGCGGACGTGGATCTGGCGGCGAGGGACCTGAACAATGGGATACTAGTATAAATGTTATCCACGTAAAGGTGGTAACCCTTATCTAGCAGTGGGTGCATAAGGTCCCACACAAGTTTCCCACTAACACCCAGAGTGGGGGGACATTCTGGGGGTTGAATACGGGAATCTCGCCCCTCATGCATACAAAACTTGTAAGTGTACCCTGAGGTACTTTCACAAAGTTTGTACAGCTTCACGCCATACCTCGCCCGCTTTGAGGGAACATGCTGGCGGAAAATGAGTCTCCCCTTGAAAGCAATGAGAGATTTAACAACCGTGACCTCCCTTCCAGGTATGTAGGCCTGCTATTATCTGCATAATGTAGGCATTTCTGGATAGCCTCAAACTGGGAGCGTGTCATGGCTGTACTGTAGAGTGGGGTCTGGTAGAGGACCTCCCCACTCCAGTACAGCCTGGCACTAGGTTTTTTGATTAGGCCCATGTGCAGCACGAGGCCCCAAAACATCTTCATCTCGGCTGCACTGACCAGAGTCCAGCCACCGGCCCTAGCCAAAAAGGAGCCCAGGTATTGAGCGACGAACTGTTGGGCGTACAGGTTCATCTGCTCCACCATTAGATTTACAAGTTGGTCACTGAAAAAGTTACTAAAAAAGTCGTATTCAGTGAAGCCCACTGTGTAAATCTGGATTCCTGGTTGTCCAACAAAATTAGGTGAACTGACCTGGTGGGCCGGAAATAGTACGAGACCCAGAGCTGCTCGTACTCGTACTAGGGTGGGCCACAGGGTCCCTAGCATGGGGGTCCCCTCGATCCGTCTGGCGGTGTCTCAGCCGCATTGTGGGCTAATCATCGCTTGATGATGAGGAGGACGCGGATGACAAAAGGAATCTCGGAGGCAAGGAGGGCGTATGCCTCCTCGGCCGAGAACGTCCGGCGGGCCATAGGGGAGTGTGTGTCTGCGTGTGTGCGTGCGTGTAAATCTTTATTAGGTGCGTGTGTGTGTGGTGGCACGGGTGTTCCTGGACTTTTCCCTAAACCTAACAGGGAAATATAACAAACATAGAAAAACTAACAAAAAAAAAAGAGCCCACAAAAATGTGAAAAAGAAGAAAAAATTCTAGCAAGCTGATCAGCCGTCCGAAGCAAAAAAGCTTGCGCCCCAAAAATAAGGGTATGGGGGGGAAAGGGGGCAAGCTGCAGCACCCTCGGGGGGCTCTAGGGTCACACAGCTGTGCTGTGGACCCCAGACACCCGAAGAGGATGATGCAACACTAAAAAACTCAACTTTCCCTAAAGTCTCCCTGCCTGGCGCGGCGGTGATCGGAACTACACAGGATGTACAGGTACACCCTGTGTCCTTAAGCACCGGGACATCAGGGCGTACCTGTACGCCCTGTGTCCTTAAGGGGTTAAATATATTAACGATGCCCTCCTTTCCAATCCATGATGACTGTGAACCCCTGACAAAGAGAATGGGCCCTGGTTGGTTTGAATGGTGATTAAATTCACAACTCTTCCGGGCTCAAAGCAATCTTGAAGCTTTGTCTTCTTCTTATTGTCTGTTGCTAGTAGAGGCCTAAGCATGCCAGGCAGGTTCCCCCAGAAGTATCTTGCTGGATGAGCAGCCAATACCGCACTTGCATCAATCTTGATAGGATTCGGCTCCAGGTGAAGAGTAATTTTTTATTTATTTTTTTATGCTTTCTCCATCGCAACACCACATCGTTAAATAAACAGAAGACTGGCCTATTCTCTCCTGTCTTACCCAACATTTAATTTTTATTAAAGGGGTATTCCCATCTTGCAAAATCAGCCAGAGTTGCAGTTACTTCACAAATCACTTCCTGTTTTTCTGTTTCTAAGGCTGGGCGGGCTTAGGCAGCTAGACTGAAGCCTGTCCACGCCTCCTTATGACATCACACTGAGAGCTGATTCCTACGTGCTCGTTCATGTGAAAAGTATGACTCACCAGTCTGGCTGGCACCAGGAAGTGTCTGTGAAGCTTATCTCTCCTGCTGTGGACTCACATCAGTCCGTGGAGCAATGGTCAGTGATTTTATTGACTACCATTTAGATGACCTGAATACTAACTACACATAAAAGTTTTCATATCTATTCCAAAGCCTATCTGTGCAGCAGAAACTGTAATTTACTGCAGCCCAAATGCATGTCTGCTAGTATCCATATGATTCGTTTTTTTGTCTCCTATAAAAAAAAAAATCACTGAACAGCACAGATGCAGATTTGTTACCATTAGAGCGGTACTACATTAGAGTAATAACGTGCATATTCAACTCAGCCACATATCAGTGTATTACCCTATCTCTCCACCATTCTTTATATGACATATATTGATAATCCCCACCTCACCAATCACTGAGAATGTACCAGCGCATACCTAGCTCTGCTACATAACCATTTTATGTCAGTCCTACACCTGTAATATCTCTCCACCATTCTTTATATGCCATATATTGATAATCCCCACCTCACCAATCACTGAGAATATACCAGCGCATACCTAGCTCTGCTACATATCCCTGTTATGTCAGTCCTACACCTGTAATATCTCTCCACCATTCTTTATATGCCATATATTGATAATCCCCACCTCACCAATCACTGAGAATGTACCAGCGCATACCTAGCTCTGCTACATATCCTTGTTATGTCAGTCCTACACCTGTAATATCTCTCCACCATTCTTTATATGACATATATTGATAATCCCCCACCTCACCAATCACTGAGAATGTACCAGCGCATACCTAGCTCTGCTACATAACCATTTTATGTCAGTCCTACACCTGTAATATCTCTCCACCATTCTTTATATGCCATATATTGATAATCCCCACCTCACCAATCACTGAGAATGTACCAGCGCATACCTAGCTCTGCTACATAACCATTTTATGTCAGTCCTACACCTGTAATATCTCTCCACCATTCTTTATATGCCATATATTGATAATCCCCACCTCACCAATCACTGAGAATATACCAGCGCATACCTAGCTCTGCTACATAACCCTGTTATGTCAGTCCTACACCTGTAATATCTCTCCACCATTCTTTATATGCCATATATTGATAATCCCCCACCTCACCAATCACTGAGAATATACCAGCGCATACCTAGCTCTGCTACATAACCCTGTTATGTCAGTCCTACACCTGTAATATCTCTCCACCATTCTTTATATGACATATATTGATAATCCCCCACCTCACCAATCACTGAGAATGTACCAGCGCATACCTAGCTCTGCTACATAACCATTTTATGTCAGTCCTACACCTGTAATATCTCTCCACCATTCTTTATATGCCATATATTGATAATCCCCACCTCACCAATCACTGAGAATGTACCAGCGCATACCTAGCTCTGCTACATATCCCTGTTATGTCAGTCCTACACCTGTAATATCTCTCCACCATTCTTTATATGACATATATTGATAATCCCCCACCTCACCAATCACTGAGAATGTACCAGCGCATACCTAGCTCTGCTACATAACCATTTTATGTCAGTCCTACACCTGTAATATCTCTCCACCATTCTTTATATGCCATATATTGATAATCCCCACCTCACCAATCACTGAGAATGTACCAGCGCATACCTAGCTCTGCTACATATCGTTTTAACGTTGAAAATAGTCTGCAATTTAGATAAATGCATATTTTTTTTTTTTTTGTTTTTTACAGTTGTCTACGAGTTCCAGCATATCGTCAGTTTACAACCTGGATCTATAGATTTCTAGGCAAACATGTATGGATACCAATTCCCTCATGTGTAACAAAAAAATTAGAGAGCCTTTTCCTGACCATGAATGACAATATACCGGTTTCCAATACTATTCGGATGTTTCCATGTTTTTTGCTAATTTAGATTTACAATATTTAGTATTTTTTGCTAAACAAAATATAATATTTTGGTATTTTCATTTATCCAATTTTTTTTATATAAATATTATTTATAAATTGCAATTGTTGTATTATATTCATTTTTTTATATAACATTTTAAATAAATTTTTAAAAAGTTTTTTTACTATGAAAGGTTTTAATAATTTTATGTATTGCAATTTATTTTATTTACTAAATTTATAATACAGAATTCCAGTGGGTTTCACCTTGAACAACTAGAAAAATTGTATAAAAATTCAGCAAGATATTTGAACAATTTTTTTTTAATAACAAAAACTAATTAACATTTGCAACATGTACATGTAAAACGATGTTATAATTACAAGAAACGAAAAAATTTAATACAACATTTACAAGAAGGATAACCATAATATGCATTAGTAAAGTAAATGTAAATAAAACAATATAATAACAAAATTTAGTAGTATCATTGTAGAAAATTTATTTTCTAAAGAGATGTCTTCGCACCAGATCTTCTTTAGGTGGCCTTTCAACTGGTGCTATGTTTCAGGGTAAACTGGGCAAGGCAGATTCCCATGTGGATTCAAATTTTCCCTCAGCAAGTTCAATAATTCTAATGAATATTGGCTTCAAAAATTCTTGAGACCGTGGTTCGTACAGTAACTTGACCACCCAGGCTTTGCGTGCTTTACTGTACTCAAATCTATATTTTTTAGCTTGTTCCTGACCCTCTGCATCAGTCCTTTCTTGGAATACTGCCTGTACTCTGCCAACATTTGTATTGTGTTCCAAAACAGCGAGTGTTGTACGAGCTACCATGGCATCGAAATAAAAATGCACCCGTTTAGGTCGGTACTTTAGTACGCAGGAGTGGAAAACCTCTAAATCTCCTGTATGACAAAAAAAACAAAGATGTTCAATGTCCTTTATAAGTTTTTGACTTTCAACAATACTTTTCAGCTTTTCATATGCGGCAGAGTGATCAAGGAGCCACTTTTTATCTTGTATTTCTGTGTTATGATGGCACCGTGAGTATTCATCTTCTGTTTCCCATTCGTGTATATTTAAAACATGTTTTAGAACGGACTTCCATCTTATCACTAATTTTGTAGGGTTGCCATCACAATTTCTAGCGCACCACCATAGATGGTTTTTTATGGATGATATCCACGGTGAGAGAGCAGAACAATTTTGGGTTTTTGAAGCAGTTAGAATTTTTTGCCCAACTGACTTTGCCAGATGCCAAACATCAAATTGATGGATTATCCGTGGATATTCATCTTTTATTAGTTTCCGTATTGAAACATGGCGATCGGTTGCCACTATTCTAACATTTATATTTTTTTCTATAATTCGGTCTATTGTTTCTTTAAAAGCATTTTTTTCTAGGCTAACTGAAGATGCCGGAGGAATTATTTGTACAACACTAAAGTCGACTATTTTTCCTTGGTCAGTCTCCATCATTGTATATATACAATATTTAGCTGAAAATCCAGGGCTGTCAGATTGACCGTCATCCGCCAAGCATACAGGTGATCTTCCTAGTGCAGAGACAATTTTTGCACGTTCTTGTTGCCATTCTTCGTGTATGCTTGGAAAAATGTATTTTGGCTGGTAACGGTAATGGGTTGAACGAGATATCATAAAAATATTTATTATATCAAAAAACATTTTTATTTTGAGGAAGTGATTCCCACTAAGCACTATTGCACTAGACAAGAGTAGGTTGCCAGCGGAAATGCGATTTACTCTCGGCTGGCTGGTCCATAGTAGTTGAATGTGACCCCGGACACATTTCACATCCAAGTTAATCGCAGATCCGATCTGTCTAATCTTCTTATGAGTTAGTCGACTCCCACATGACTTCCTATATTGGCATGGAATCATACTGATCAGACTATCCAGGCAACTTTCGAAAACTATAAAAAAAAATTCACTAACAGGGTCTTTGATATCACCTCCAATTATATCCATTTGGTTCCCATCGATTGTTACTTGATCTAGAGGCTCTATCTCATCCTCAAAGTCTTCTAGGAATGTAGATAAATCTTCGTCTTCCTCTTCATCAGATTCCATAATTACCCCAGGCGATAAATCAGGTTCTTCTTCTGTAGCATCATTTTCTTCTTCCAATAAATTTATACTTGTAAGTTGAATTGTATGACAATCTCTAATGTTGGTTTTCTTCAAAGGTGACAGTTCGTTTATTTCTAATCTGCTGCACAGTTTGGCAGCGCTCAATGGTGTTGAATAAAATAAACTTTGTGACATCTCAATGTCTTCACTGAATTGTATATTATCATAGTCAGAATGCTTGGATGGTTCAATTTCTTCTTCTAACAGGTCTATTTGGCCATTATCTGAACTTTCATCTTCGTTCAGCTGTCCTTTGCCACTTGCGAGTGATGTTTTTTCACAGGTTTTTCCTTTTTTATTTTTTTTGCCAGAAAAAGATCCTTTAGCACTTTTTACACGGTCCTTCAATAGACAACACTGTGTTCCTCGTTGACGATATCTTATTTTTTTGGTCTGGATACCAATATTGACTTTTGAAACATAACTCGTATCAAGGACAAATGTCTTATGATCCTTAGACCAATATAAGTCTGTATTTGTTGACTGATCAACCATGGTTGGCAAGCTATAATTAGGAAGTAAAACATTGGTGTCTGTAACAGTTGCAGTAATTGGCAGGTGAAGTTGGATCGTGCTTCCCAGGAGATTAATTTCACCGTGTAGAACGACATTCCCACTTGAACCAACCGGATGTGACACAACTTGTGTGTTTGGACGTTCTGATACCCTTCTTCTTTTTTGTTTTCTTTTGACACATGGGGTAGCTGCTATTGTTGGCAATGTTCCATCGGAACTTTTAGTTTCTCCAACGAGTTCTCCGGAAACATCTAACGGAGTAGCGGAGCGTGATTCTGAACTAACCAATGATTCCGAAGTTGTCTGACTTTCCGTCTCAGTAGTTGCATCCGATGAATCCAGGGTACTGCTAATTTTTGGTGGGAAAATGGTGGGCACAGCATCACGACGTAATTTTTTACGCAATCCTCCTTCCTCATATGAAAAATAGTCAAAGTGCTTTGAGCACAATCGATAATTATCATTTTTTTTTTGTGTTTCCAAGATTTTTTCAAGCCATTCGTCCACGTTTGGAAAATGGTCAGGAGCCTGCTCAAGCCATTTCCGGACTATTCTGGGATCTTTTGGAAACACATGCATTATGATATTTTTATCTTTGTTTTTCCAGGTGTGGGTACATCCCTTTATAATGCACGAGGGCATGTTGGAAATTCCAAATTTAGTGATCTGTAAAGGTTGATAAAATAGGCTTCATTAGAAATATATCAAATTCAAAATACCACAAACAATAAAAAAATTTAAAAATTGTGATCGAAATTAGCTTTTTCTCATAGTAGATCTTAATTGTGGTTTGCAGACCGATAGATCCGCTTATCAATCATAGAGGTGGTAAAAGTTGTTAAATTTGAGGAACACCTCATCTACGTATACCAAAACTAAATACAAGTTGTTGGCCTCTACCAAACCAATCGAAACTACAACAATCAACAAATGGGGTTAGATAAATATTAATATTTTGAATATAGTATTAAAATATATCACATATATATATATATATATATATATATATATATATGTAAAATAAAACAAAACATGCTCTCTTACCGTTCAAATCAGTCAACAGGCGTACTATTTCCTGGAATAGATGTTACTAAATCGGATTTCAAGAGTCGAGATAATAACACGCTGTAATGCAAGCAGGAATCTCCAGAATCGTATACTGGAAAAAAAATAAATAAATAAAAAAAATATATATATATATAAATAAAATTAAAAAAAATTTAATCTTCAAGTGTCCTTTGCTTTGTCCCTATAAAATCCTTGTTGTACAACATATATACCTGTGAATCATATTCCATCCATTCCATAAAGGCCTCTCCATTCTCAAATAAATCCTTTCTGTCCACCATATATCCCAGTAACTAAAATTACATCCCATAATGGCCGTTCCTTTGTCCCTATAAATTCACATTATAGATTAGCTCCAAAGTTTGAACAACCCCCACCCACCAGCACTGATGTAGATTTGTTTCCATTACAGCTGTACTCCAGTTGTGTATAAACCTTACACTATGTATCTTTAGAGATGCATATAAAGCTCAGCTACATGTGTCTTCTCCAGTCCCATAAGATCACTTTGGCTGAATGGCTTCCTTTATCTCTTCAACCAGCACTGTGTCAGACAAGCCGCATATTCGGCCATGCTACATCGTTTTCTCTATAACACCATCATTGATGCTGACCCGCCACATATACAGCTCTGATACATCTGTCTATTCCCTTCCCCACTATAACTATGGCAGAAAATCAGTATATTCTGCTCTGCCACAGCCCCCATCAGCCTCATATAGCCCCCATCAGCCTCATATAGCCCCCATCAGCCTCATATAGCCCCCAGCAGCCTCATATAGCCCCCATCAGCCTCATATAGCCCCCATCAGCCTCATATGCCCCCCATCAGCCTCATATAGCCCCCATCAGTCTCATATAGCCCCCATCAGCCTCATATAGCCCCCATCAGCCTCATATAGCCCCCATCAGCCTCATATGCCCCCCATCAGCCTCATATAGGCCCCCATCAGCCTCATATGCCCCCCATCAGCCTCATATGCCCCCCATCAGCCTCATATGCCCCCCATCAGCCTCATATAGCCCCCATCAGCCTCATATGCCCCCCATCAGCCTCATATAGCCCCCATCAGCCTCATATGCCCCCCATCAGCCTCATATGCCCCCCATCAGCCTCATATACGCCCCCATCAGCCTCATATAGCGCCCCCATCAGCCTCATATAGCGCCCCCATCAGCCTCATATAGGCCCCCATCAGCCTCATATAGCCCCCATCAGCCTCATATAGGCCCCCATCAGCCTCATATAGGCCCCAATCAGCCTCATATAGGCCCCCATCAGCCTCATATAGCCCCCATAAGCCTCATATAGCCCCCATCAGCCTCATATAGCCCCCATCAGCCTCATATAGCCCCCATCAGCCTCATATAGCCCCCATCAGCCTCATATAGCCCCCATCAGCCTCATATGCCCCCCATCAGCCTCATATAGCCCCCATCAGCCTCATATAGCCCCCATCAGCCTCATATAGCCCCCATCAGCCTCATATAGCCCCCATCAGCCTCATATAGCCCCCATCAGCCTCATATAGCCCCCATCAGCCTCATATAGCCCCCATCAGCCTCATATGCCCCCATCAGCCTCATATAGCCCCCATCAGCCTCATATAGCCCCCATCAGCCTCATATGCCCCCATCAGCCTCATATAGCCCCCATCAGCCTCATATGCCCCCCATCAGCCTCATATAGCCCCCCATCAGCCTCATATAGCCCCCCATCAGCCTCATATAGCCCCCCATCAGCCTCATATAGGCCCCCATCAGCCTCATATAGGCCCCCATCAGCCTCATATAGCCCCCATCAGCCTCATATAGCCCCCATCAGCCTCATATAGCCCCCATCAGCCTCATATGCCCCCATCAGCCTCATATAGCCCCCATCAGCCTCATATAGCCCCCATCAGCCTCATATAGCCCCCATCAGCCTCATATGCCCCCCATCAGCCTCATATGCCCCCCATCAGCCTCATATGCCCCCCATCAGCCTCATATAGCCCCCATCAGCCTCATATAGCCCCCATCAGCCTCATATAGCCCCCATCAGCCTCATATAGCCCCCATCAGCCTCATATGCCCCCCATCAGCCTCATATAGGCCCCCATCAGCCTCATATAGCCCCCATCAGCCTCATATAGCCCCCATCAGCCTCATATAGGCCCCCATCAGCCTCATATAGGCCCCCATCAGCCTCCTATAGCCCCCATAAGCCTCATATAGCCCCCATCAGCCTCATATAGCCCCCATCAGCCTCATATAGCCCCCATCAGCCTCATATAGCCCCCATCAGCCTCATATGCCCCCCATCAGCCTCATATAGCCCCCATCAGCCTCATATAGCCCCCATCAGCCTCATATAGCCCCCATCAGCCTCATATAGCCCCCATCAGCCTCATATGCCCCCCATCAGCCTCATATGCCCCCCATCAGCCTCATATAGGCCCCCATCAGCCTCATATAGCCCCCCATCAGCCTCATATAGCCCCCATCAGCCTCATATGCCCCCCATCAGCCTCATATGCCCCCATCAGCCTCATATAGGCCCCCATCAGCCTCATATAGCCCCCCATCAGCCTCATATAGCCCCCCATCAGCCTCATATGCCCCCCATCAGCCTCATATAGGCCCCCATCAGCCTCATATAGCCCCCCATCAGCCTCATATAGCCCCCCATCAGCCTCATATAGGCCCCCATCAGCCTCATATAGCGCCCCCATCAGCCTCATATAGCGCCCCCATCAGCCTCATATAGCGCCCCCATCAGCCTCATATAGCGCCCCCATCAGCCTCATATAGCCCCCCCATTAGCCTCATATAGCCCCCCCTTTAGCCTCATTTTGCCCTACCCCATTAGCCACAATAGCCCACCATCATCATCCATCCGCCCCAAATATCAGTCAGTCCGTCTGCCCCCTCAAGTGCCTCCATCAGCCCCCAATCTCATATATAACATATACTCACCCCGCTGTCTCTCCCACGCCGTCCGCTCTCTGAGTCCTCTCTCCCTTCCACGAAGTAATCGGCCGCGCATGCGCAGATCTATTTTCCTCTTTGCTGCGCTACAACGCGGCTCAAAGGAAAATAGATCTGCGCATGCGCGGACCGCCCGGCGACGTGCGCGATCTTGATAAAAAGTACAGCCGCCGCTAGATCACCAGGGAAGGAGTGCGCAAGCGCGGCCAATGGATGCGGCCGGCGAGCGGCGGCCGTATCCATGGGCAGCGCTTATAAACTAGTGATTTGTGAATTTGAATTTATAAAAGAATAGTAGTTTTTTTTTAATTGGTTGTATTTAGTAAAAAGTTTATTGGGGGGGGTGTAATTGAATGAAACTTGATTATATAGATGGGAATACCCCTTTAAATTTGTAAAATATTTTAACCTTAATTTTATTAAACCAAAACTTGATTAAAATTATAAGAAAGTAAACTTAAATTTGCCTAAATTTGCCCAATAACTCAAGTATGAACTCTGCCTTATAGGTCAATGTTAGTGTCAAGAAGAAGTGCACTCCTTTTACGCCCTTCTCAGCTGATTCCACATAGATGTCTACAGAACCTGTTCTATTCCACACTTATACAAGTAGAGCCCCCCTGACAGAGTGGAGAGGATGTCAGCAGTAAGTTTGTGCTGACATCACTGATTAATTTGCCCTTCCTCTGATCCCTCAGAACAATAACCCACAAAAAACGGATCCTGTCTTTGGAGCATACGCCTTCACCCGCTCAGCATTTGCTCAGTATTGCTAATGCCAATAAAAAGAGGAGTGGATCTAAAACAGAGATGACACGTGAATGGAATATTTGTATGTTGTAACGGGTTGCCGAAGGCGCACTCAGTCTCCCATCAGCCACAGACCTCCTGCTTAGCTTCGGGAGCGAGGATCTGTGTTTGACCTCGTTCCCAGGGCGGCTTTGCTAGTTGGGAGGCTCCCTGCTCCTAGGTCTGCCTTGAGCGCCGAGCTGATCACTCGGTGCTCAACTGGTCGGTCTGTCGGTCATGTGATGCTGGCCACGTCACATGACCCACACTCCCCACTATAAATACAGGCAGCCTGCTGGCCACAGGTTGCCTGTTAATTTAGGTTCCTGACTATTCTTTGCGAAGCCGGGGTAATAAATACCAGGGTAGTCGAGAAGTACCAAAGGAGTCTGCAAAGAATAGTCAGGTGGAAGCCGAGGTCAATATACCAGGAAGGATGCCTTCTCCGCCAGCAGCTATGTCACTGGCTCCAACCCCCACTTCTCCTCCTCCGCTGCCTCCTCCTCCACTTCCACTTCAAGCAGCAGTCAGCCATCAGTCGCTAGCTGGAAGCAGTGTAGCACTGCTGTGGGTAAGTGTCGACAGACTGTGCTGAAGCTGATCTGCTTAGGGGACAAAAAGAACACAGCCACACTTTCTGACCTTTTCCAATGGACCAGGCACCCTCCCCTCTTCAGAGCAGGGGGTGCCTGGTTTTCTCCCATTGACTTCCATTATAGATGGGTGCTCGGTCGAACACACGAATATAGCAATGTGTTCGGGCCGAACACCCAAACACCCAAATACTTTGGTGCTCGATCATCACTAGTAAATGTCTTTTGAGCCCAGGCACACCAATGACTTGGCCAGATGATGGCAATGCCACCTCCATGTTGTAATGCTGGGATTTATGCACCAGTGTCCTCCTCTGCCTCCTCATCATCCACCTTGTCCTCATCCTCCCCTCTAAGCACAGTTCACAGTGGTCCTCCAGAAAATCACCTATGCAAAGCTGGTCATTGTTATGCATTTCTGCATGTTGGCAGACTGGGTGAATAGAGCCACAATGTGGAAGAACTCCTAGGCATCATCAATAAAGAAATCAAACACTGGCTGTCTCCTCTCTAACTGGAGATAAGAGCCATGGTTACTGATAACGGGAAGAACATTTTGTTTGCGCTCCATCAGGAAGGGCCGAGCCATGCACCCTGCATGGTACATATCTTCAATCTCATTGTCACCTGGTTCCCTAAGTCTCCCATTGAACCTTAAGAGGTGTTAAAAATCTCCAGGAAACTGTCTATGTACTTCAGCCACTCTTGCAAACATGCCATCCTTGAGCTGCAAAGGCAAAATGCTCTTTCTCAACATGTCCATATGGTAGACCGCCTGTATGAGCAGAGGAGCGGGGGGAAGAGAACGTTGCACCTACATTTAAAGACCACCTTATCCTTGAGGAAGATGAACTGGCAGAGGAGGAGGAGGACATAACTGCCCAGGAAGTTTATATACAACTAGGTGGTTTATCTGCCCAAGTGACATGAAAGGAACAGGAGGAGCTAAAGGGTGCTGATGAAGACAATGACCTTGACAGACCGTGGCAGCACGCAGTGGAGATGGAGGTAGGCCCTCTGACTTCCTTGCGCAAATGGCCATATGCATGCTGTCATGTTTGTGTAGTCACAGCTACATCAGCCACATTGTCCAGATTCAGCAGAGGGATGACTACTGGCTATCTACATTGTTAGACCCTCACTACTAGAACTTCTAAGAGGGATGCAAAAATGTACTACTTTAGAGACATGCTATGTAGTCAGTTGGTCGCTGCCTAATTGCGCCATCGCCTGTCCTCAGGAGAGTCAGACTGGGGGGACCCTCAGCGCTCATGCTCCACTGCCATGACTGGTAAGGGGTGGGGAAGGGTTAAAGGAAGGAGAAGCAACAGCTCCATAAGCAGCAACTTCAGTCTGGAGTCTATGATGAACAACTTTCTTCAGCAGCTTTCTGAAGAAACCACCCAACAGCAGCAGGACATGCAGCAAAACCTCAAACTGCATCATGTAACCCATGATCCTAGATCTACTGGACTAGTGGTACTGCAGTGAGCCAGATTGAGGTAACCACTCTGACGCCAATAATATGCAATGGTGGGTCAGGTGTAAGTGATAAGTGGTTTCTTCCTATTTCAAATTGATTATTTCCACTGAGCACCAACAGAGCTACACAAGGAGTGCCATCCACTATAATTACTTTTAAGTGATAGTTTATAGTTTTGTTTGTGACGCCAATTGCAGTGTGTGCAGGGTACAGTCACAGGGCCCTTCAAGGTGTTGTAATTCACGTACCAGGTTAGGAATGCCAGAGTGGTGTAATGTCTCTGTATGGTGGTAGTAATGGTGTCAACGGTGTCTCCTACCTGTGTACGGCTGGACTCCTGGATCCTGGCTCACTTGCAATAAAATAAGTGTGTTGCTAGTAGGAGTAATTGAGGTATTTGCAGCAATAATTGAGATCCAGACTTTGAGTAAATTCCAAACTTGTCTTTACCAGATGCAGCTTTCATCCAAGTGAGATACAGCATTAGTATGAAGTCCCAGCAGGTATTGGCAATCTGCTCTATCATGTGCCTGGAGTTTTTGCAGGAAAGGGACGTCTGCTTAGTAGCTTTGTAATGTGGCAGGAATTTGGCTTCTGCACTATCATCTGCTGTCTTAGGAACTGACTTGCTGAGGATGAATTTGGCTTCTCCTGGGGTCCCTGGACGGTATTCACTGTTAACTTCACAGGGTATGCTTCTTCCTGGAATACTGGAGGTGGCTGCTTGCTTCTACCAGCTGAGGCTGCAAGGCTCAGGCTGGGGATGATGATGATCGATTCTCAGCCGAGACAAGATCCTGGCTTTAAATCCCTATATTTGGGAGCTCCTACTCGCACAGCCTTCCCCTAGCCGGGGTGGCTGGAACACTAACTCTAACTTCCTTCTCCACCCAAGAGGCAGGATGTGGGCACAGCCACTCTGCTCACAGAGGGGGGAGCTGAACTGGAATGTACTATTCCAGTTCAGAAAACACTAAACTGTCTAAGTCCCTGCTAACATTGCTGTCACCTGCTGGTGAACATGGAAATTACAGTAATATATAATTACAAGGCTTAGAATGCACATTTGTGAGGAAATTACATGAAATTACACAAGATGACAATGTTAATGCCCTTAACAGGTTGTAGCGGGGTAAAAGAGTTTCGTAACATAACTGTGGGATGATACAGTACCACCCTTTTCACTGTCACTGCTGCCCCCAGACCACTTCTATGGGGCCACTATTGTCACTGTTACTGCCACTGTTAGTCCCCCATCCCCACTCTGTTATGGGGCCACTATTGTCATTAATACTGCCACTGCTGCTGCTGCTGACACACTCTCCACTCTGTCATAGGGCCACTATTTGAATACTGGGGCACTGCACGGTTAAGTTCACGGTGATAGACTAGACCTGACAGTTAGTCCCCCATCCCCACTCTGTTATGGGGCCACTATTGTCATTAGTACTGCCACTGCTGCTGCTGACACACTCTCCTCTCTGTCATAGGGACACTATTTGAATCCTGGGGCACTGCACGGTTAAGTTCACGGTGATAGACTAGACCTGACACTAACATTGACCTGTAATACTGATGCACATTAAATCTACAACTAACAGAAGGGACTGAAAAGCATGTTTGGACTGCCACAAAAGAGAACTTTTCTCTCCACTACTTTATTGGCGAAATTCCATTTCTTTAATTTGTTCCACCAAGGAGCCATTGCACTGCAGAGGTGTGAATGGGTTTTGGCTTTACTGAAGGGGGCTGTATGCTGTTATTTTGGTTTAACAGAAGGGATTAGTTATGAATCCTGGTACACTGCACAGTGATGTAGAAGGCGATAAATTACACCTGTAATACTGAAGGCACGGTACCTACAGAACGGGTTAACTATGAATGTGGGTTCACTAAAAAATAATGCACATGGCAATACCTTCTCCCTGTAATCTGTCTGGAGTTTAACTTCCAAGACTCCACACAGATTGGACCACGAAGTGGGATTAATATGATTAGACAGAGTGGCCTACGTAAATCTGATTTATTGCATTTTGCGACAAATTAATTTGTCATGAATGAAGTTTCTTGGCATAGTTCAGCTAATTGGCCGAATCAAATGTTTTAAAAAAAAAAAAACGCTCATATTAATTTATTATCAATACATTTCCAGGAGGAATAACACAGGATCAATACAATGGGTATTTCAAAGGCAAAGTGATCCATCATTTTTATTTTATTTGGAATACACATATTTACTAAAGCAGACATGCCAGGAGAGTTGACCTTTTCTCTATATTCTGCACTGGCTATTGAGTTACTGTATTAGCTGTATAAACATCTCACCTTTTCTAATTAGTTTTATGCTAAGTCTAGAACAGATGCCATTTGCCCTGTATAATTTAAATGAAAAGGAATTCAGTCCAAGTGCAAAGTAGTGAATAAAATATCCTGTTTTGGGAGTTATTCACTAAATAGCTGCGTAGAGCTGCTTAGAGAAAAGGTCTCTTTAGATTAGGCTGCTAGTGGACATTATTTAGAATCCCATTATAATTTTATCATGGGAATTTTTTCATCTACTACCAGAGTTATTTTTTAGACCTTTTTAAAACAGACGATACATTTCTACTGAAATGATGAATTGTCTAAGGAAATACCTCAATAATAAAGAATGACATTAAATTATTTTGAGAAAATAAATCTCAGACTTTCTGCCAACAATCACTTAAAAAAGCATTATAGATTTATGTCAGTACTAAAACAATTGGCATAAGGTACATGAGAATAGCAGCCTAAATATTGCTGTATATTTCAGGGTAATTCAGGGTGACACAAAAAGTTATAACATAGTTATTAAAACACAGCAAAAATGTTTTATAAAATAAAAGGAACAACTTCACTTTCATTTCTGAAATGAAGGGGTGGTCCTACAAAAAGTAATACTACGCAAAGAAGCACAAATGAAGTACTATTGAAAATGCATGCAATAAAAATACTGTCCGGTTGTGCCCCCTGCTGTTTACCCATGTGGTCCACTGTCTTTTGCACTTGGATGTGCTAAACATACTCAGTAGCTTCACACTCCTTTCCCCTCCCCTCAGTGCGAGTGTAGTCATCTTCATTCATTCTTCCTTAATTATAAATTCATAGAAATTTACAGTGTATTGTGGGGGCATTACACTATCATATGTATCTCTGGAGCTATATGTGAGGGACTATTTTCCATGTAGGGAAGGAAGAGGTTAATAAAAGCTAATTGCAATGCTTCCTGGAAGACGTAGGTGCTTGATGAGCTGCTGCCCACCCACAGAAAGGAAAGCAAGTCCTCCATATAAGCAGATAAGTGAGTAAAAAAAGTACTTTCAATTTGTGGGAAAGCCTTTTTAAAGGGATTGTTCAACTTACAAAAAGGTAGATACAAATACTGTAGATTTTAACCCTTTCCGCAAAAACTACATACAGCAACGGCACTTATCTGTGTGTTTCTGTAGCAATGTGTGAGATTGTTGACAATTCAAATCCTGGCAGTTTAACCCTGTAGATGCATCAGCTAATAGCTACCACAGAATCTAAGTGGTTATACAGAAAGAGAGGGCTACCTCTGACACCTCATCACACATAGTGACCCCACACACATGGTGTCGATGGGTTCTCATAGCAGTGGTGAATCTTGGGATGGCCCCTGGTCTTCCACCTATTAGACAATGCCAGTAATTGCTACACTAACAGGCATAATGGTCTGCAATGTGGAAATATAGCAGTGTATTATATCAGAAATCAGTTCAAATCTCCTAATGGGTCTAAATTATAAAAAAGAGATATCATTAAAAATGTTTAAGAAGAGAAAAAAACAAACATTTTCCTCATTAAAAATGATGTCCCTAAATCAGTTGAGAAAGGTACACAATTGGCATTGCCACATCTGTATCCCCTAAAGTACACTCCACAACATTGAAGTTGCAACACCAAAAAGGACAAGCAGCAAATTAGTCAAATAGAGAAAGTAGCAGATGCCGCTAAGAGTTGCTAATGATAAAATTTTCAAGCACCTAGCTCCAATCTGTGGCATGTAGGAGGGGCATAAAAGCCAGATTGAACACAAAATTATTTAGCCACATGAAAACTCAAAATTGATTTCAAGTCATGTAGGATGATTGTTCAAAGCATCCTGTCCCTCAACCTGCCAGTTATTGCCACATGTCGGAGACTTAGAAGGACAGAATTCTTGAACTGAGATACCTTGGTTTTTCACTCCAGCAAAATGTTGCGTGTCCTGGTGTTTGGGAGAACAACAAACTGGAATGATAGAAAGAGATGCACAGAGGGGAATCTCTGCAGGAACAGATTAGTCAGATTAGAAGAATGGCATGTAGTGATCCATTCTGTACTGCAAGTGGAATTGGACTTCACATCTCAAGCCTACAGTGGCAAACAGTCTCCACAGAAACCATCAGAAGACATTTGCCAGACAGTGGCCTACAAGCCAGACATCCAGCTTCAGGTGTTTTGTTCACTTCTCACTTCCGCTCTCAAAGACTTTCTTTGTGTACAGCAGGTCAGCAAGACGACAATAGAGGCTAAAATAAAGGTCTATCCTCTTGAGAGATGAGTCCCACTTTTCTCTCTAATGTAATGATGTCATGAAGAACCCTTCAAAAAGGATTGTCACACTGTTCATATTCCCTAGATTCTGGAGTGGGGTGGCATAATGTACAGTAGCCATACCCCTATAGTCTTCATTTCAGGTACACTATCAACTTGGCATTACATTGATTTGGTAATGGAGCAAGTGGCCATTCATGCAAAGTGTCCCAGAAGCTGTTTATCAACAGGGCAACACCAGGCCACATGTTGCTCATGCTACTGTAAGAAGGACGTCTGGGCTAAATAACATAGTAACATAGTTTATAAGGCTGAAAAAAGACATCTGTCCATCTATTTCAGCCTGTTATCCTGCAAGTTGATCCAAAGGAAGAAAAAAAAAAAAAGTACTACCATTGCCTGCAGCGTCTCCAAATAAAAACTGCATCTCTTAAAAGGTGAGGATAAAATAAAGGGTTAATAAAAAGTATGATACTATTTCTGACTTTTGAAATATACTCCACTAACCCCTTTTGCTGGCCACATAGATAGTCATACATAGACAGAACCTTATTGGTGATCTGGCAGATCACCATGTAGTACTGAAAAATGTGTATAGTACATTTTATTATTTTATAGTGACTTTTCCATTGCAGTCAGTGATGGCATGTTGTTTTGGCAGTTATCAGATCATTAGTGACTTTAGTAGTAATGCCTTAGGACAGGAGTCAGCAATATCCGGCACTCAAGTGTTTGGCATATGCAGTGTTAAAATAATACAACCCCCAGCATGCTCCATTAATGTCAATGGGAGTTAGGAGAACAACAAACCAAATTTGCATGCTGGGAATTGTAGTTTCATAACAGCCGAAGTGCCAAATGGAATAAGAAAAATTTGGAACAATGTAAGTAGATTGGCTGCAATGTTGGGAACATCTGTGTGGAATTTTCATTGGACTTCAGTACACCAGTAATTTATCTCAGCATGGATTTGACAAGAATCTAGTAATTGGCTGCTGGAATATTTAGTTACATGCTTTGGACAACCTATGCACAGCTTGCTGAAAGGTTGGCGCTGGCAGTATGTCCAGATGTCTCATGGCACTTTCTTATTAAACTAGAAACTGATTGAGATGCCACCTTCTTCTAGAAATGACCCGATGAAGCCTTTTCATTGTGATACAGTATAAAGCATAAGTTGTTGCAGTCATCACCATAGGATCTGACTTTAAAGCCACATTGGAATTAAATTGATTTGCCATCTTTTTTACCTACTGTGGGGTTTCGCTCTGGTAGATAGGGTGATGGGCGCAGTACAGAGGCAAAAATACAAGTTCTTAACAAAAAACGTCAGTGTTTATTCACACTTGAGGCAATTGCACAAAACAGCACGTAACTTTGCAGTCTTGGTGTTAATTCACACACAATGGAAAGTTCATATAACATGTCACCTTGTGTCACGGCTGAGGATGGGGAAAACCCTCAGCCATGCAGTGCCAGGAGATGGTAGGGTTGCTACTTGGCCAGAACCACAGAATTAGGGAGCAGGTCACCTCCTAGCGCTTCCCTAATCTGACCCTGACTCCTAGCTGCATGGGCCGCCCTTAAAGGTAGGAGGGCCCATACTCAGTAACCTCGGATCCTTACTGACCCTCCGTCGTTCCCTGAGCTAGGAGCTGGGTAGACAGCCCGTTCCTCCTTGACACGGAGGAACAGGAGTCTAAAGTGGCCAAGCTACAAGGGGAACAGAAACACCTTATGGCAGTGACAGGCAAATGCAACAAACACAACACTCACCTGCCACAGACAACAAAGCCAGGAACCCACATGCAGGTGCTGCTGTTCAGAACACCAACGAACACAGCACACACCAGACATCACACAGGAACCCAGGACCATAAGCTGCAATAATAAAGAAACCCCACACACACCTTGATAACACCGTGTAACATAATTTTATGACCAGAAGGGAGGCCCCCACGGACAGATGGTAAAGTAACCAGGAGGATGTCTCCAGCAAGCATGGCTGAAGCACCCTCTCTGACTACTGCCTTCCACTGAGGCTTTATAGGGCCAAGTAGCCACACCCAACAGTCAGACACACCCAGTGCACACACACACTAGGAAGGAAGTTAACCCTTCCAACACCAGAAAAGGGAAAACATCAACTTAAAGGGGAAGTGCACACAACACATATAACACCCCGTGCACACTGATAAAAGGCACACCTATAGGAGAGGTTGCCAGGTGCAACCGCATGCCTATTGCAGCAAGCTGCCTAGCACCACTCAGGCTGCTCTGCTGCCATATACCCAATGTTGCCAGCGGCAACCACAGGTGAGGCAACATACTATAGCCCTCACCTGTGATTGACAACAACACCAAGACCGCTGGCAACTGCATGCGGCCACAAGAGTCACGACCATGACCAAGGATCGTGACACCTTGCTGGCAGTTCTGCCTCTAGTAGTCCACAGCAGGCTTTAGGGGGCCTGTTTCCCCAGCGTGCAGCTGTCAGCCCCTCCAGCATGGCACAAAGACTCAGATCCCAAAAACAGAGACTGCTCTGCTGAGCCCAGCTGCCTATTTAAGGACAGCCAGGTCCTGCCAAAACCCGGACCAGCACTTAAACTCTGGTCCGGTATTTGACCTCACCTGGCTGGAAACCAGCCCAGCCGCACATGTTGGGAGAAAAATACCTGCCTTGCCACACATAACCCCTCACTGTGTCACACTACCCATAAGTAGAAGATCTGAACTGGAATATTATAGTGAATTATATGCCATGTCAGGAACATCTGTGTGGTGTTTGACTTCAGTACATCAGCAATGTATCTTATAATTTCGCTTTGTACAACACAGTACAATACTGTAAGTCTCTACTTGCCATGTACACTTACAGTAATGGGCAGTAGACAAGATAGTCCCGCTCACCTACACCAACTTGCGAATGGGCCTTTGGAGAGTTTCCCAGTTTTGCCCTGTGCCCAGGTTGGAACAGCTTTTAGGTCTATTGATGATAGCTTCTTGATTTGGGAGATGGATAAAACTTTGTTCATAAACTTTCTCGATGCACTCCAAAATGTCAGATGTAGTTTTTAGATTTATACATCAATGTGGAGAATAACCAAATGGTGCCTAAAAAAATCTGTTGTGGTCAAGACAAACTTCATCATGTCTTAGTAAAGGGCAATTGCTAATCCTTGAAACAGAGTACTTTATGGGCAGGGTCACTGTAAGAAAGGGACAAACTTTCTCGTAGCTCTTATTATCTATGTATGGTTTTATGCTGATGTGTGATAGTATACATTTTTACACCTTTCTTTAAGACCTCATGCACACGACCGTTGTGTGCATCCGTGGCCGTTGTGCTGTTTTCCGTTTTTTTTCGCTGACCCATTGACTTTCAATAGGCCCATGGAAAAATCGGAAAATGCACCGTTTGGCAGCCGCATCCGTGATCCGTGTTTCCTGGCCATGAAAAAAATATGACCTGTCCTATTTTTTTCACGGCCAACGGTTCACGGACCCATTCAAGTCAATGGGTCCGTGAAAAATCACGGATGCACACAAGATTGTCATCCGCGTCCGTGATCTGTGTCCGTGATCCGTGTCCGTTTTTTCCTATCATTTCAATTGCAAACTTGACTTAGATTTTGTTTTCATTTTTCATGTCCGTGGATCCTCCAAAAATCAAGGAAGACCCACGGACGAAAAAACGGTCACGGACCACGGACCTACGGACCCCGTTTTTGCGGACCTTAAAAAAAAAACGGTCGTGTGCATGAAGCCTAATACTGTCGGTATGATGCCATGTAGTCTGGACCTGTAGGGGAGAATACACAAACCCCTTTTGGCAGGCATCCTCCAGCTAACAATGTAGTGGTAATGCCTCATGGTAATGCTTTACATGTCAGACATATTGGCACCGGTGCACAACAGTAATCCAGAAGCTTTCAAATAGAGTACCAGAAGATAAAGAAAATATCTCATAAGCGATAACTCATCTCTGGTACAACTCACGTATTAATTATTGTAATAATTGCATTCTGTATAATGCGGGCAATGTAGAGAGCCCAAACATCCCACCCCTGACAGCCAACATTCCCACGTAATGAGAATCTCTCATTCCGGGACCCCAACACCGGTCATATTTGGCATTAGGATAATCGACCTGATAAAATATGTGTTATTAAACATGTAGGGGCCTGAATAGCCATTAGTATGGACTGTAATCAGGCTCGGTCTGGCCCACAGGGGAACAGGTGGATCCCCCGGTGGGCCCCTAAGCCAGGTGTGCCCCTAGTCTCCCACCCCCCGCACAAGTGGCAAATAACACAGTAGACTTACTTCACTACATACATATATACAATGTACAGCACCTCAACCAGCCTATGTTCATATAAAACTTGATAGATTATTAAAGAAACTCCCCAGTTTATTATTATAGACACGATCAGAGCTGAGATGACTTCTAGGTATAGAGGAAAGCTAGCCAGTGTCCTCTTCTCCTCAGGACTTACCTTCTCAGAGGTGCTGCAGGGACCCCGATATTCAATCATCTGGTAGCATCTTGCTGCAGTCTGAGCAGGTAATATTTGAAAATATCCGTACGGTGGGCCGCAAAAATACATTTTACTGGTGGGCCCTAGGCACCCCAGTCTGACAGTGACAGTAATCCATGTTTTATTATTATTTTATGCTTGCCAGCTGAGGGATAGAGATGGCGCATGCACCCATAATGAAGAGCTTCCCAGAAGGCTGGGCCGAGATGGGAGGGAGACTCCTCTCAGCTGCACCCTCTGCCAAAGGGGCATAAAAATTAGGGGTTTTAAACCTTTTAGTGACAGAATTTGGGGATACGATAAACTTTAGGTTGTGTTCCACATTCTCCTGTTCCCGGAACCATAACTGACTCTTATCACAAAATTCGTTAAATATTAGGAACCTTTCTGCTTTTATCCTTTTTTTTTTTTATAACTGTTTTGTGCATGTTTTTGTATGTCTCTTATTTTTATTTATTTTTTGTAACTACTATATTATACTGTACTATACCCTTTTAGTACATTAAAGCACACATTTTGCCTTGTGCCCTGAATGACCTGAAGAAGCCCAGTAACCTCCAGTTTTAAGAGTATGAATGCAGTTTGTGTTACTGTGTATGTGCTATAAGTGTGGCTAGGGCTACTGTGCATGTGCTTGCTAATGGGGTGCTGTGGGGTTTTCTATGAGCCCCTAATTAATTGGTATATTAATTAAAATCTCATAGATGGTGGCAGTGTGTTGGGGTGCTTGAAAGGCTATGTCGGTGTGTGATATGGGTTCAATCTGAGGCCTGTGTGTAGGGGCATGAGAGACTAAATGAGTGAAATACATTGACCCCTGGGTCCCGTGACAGGGCAGGTCCTGTACATGACAGTCACTTTAATAATGGGCAGCAGGCAGCAGGGCCATTGTAGCCTTTATAGTGGTGTAGAACACTGTGCCTTGCAGTAACACGCATAGGGAGTCTGCTTTGGTAGTGAAATAATACTGTGAGTCCGTATGACATGTACTGTACAGTAGATGACAGGTGTCACTCTTAAAATCACTGCACACTTCACTTATTTGGGTAGTCACGGGGCCAAAACTGACCAAATAACTCAAGTATGAACTCAGCCTTACAGGTCGATGTTAGTGCCAAGAAGAAGCGCACTCCTTTTACACTGTCGCCAGCTGATTCCACATAGATGTCTACAGAACAAGTTCTATTAAACGCGTATACAAGTAGAGGCTCCCTGACAGAGTGGTGAGGGTGTCAGCAGTAAGTTTATGTTGACGTCATTGATTAATTTGCCCTTCCTCTGATCCGTCAGAACAATAACCCACAAAAAACGGATCCTGTCTGTGGAGCATACGCCTTCACTTAGTTAGCATTTGCTCAATAATCCATCAGTATTGCTAATGCCCAAAAAAAAAAAGAAAAAAAACAGAAGTGGATCTAAAACAGAGATGACACGTGAATGGAATATTTTCGTGTCTTCTGTATTTTGTACCCACTCCTGCTTTTGGCTACCAATTCATAAGCCAATTCTGATGGGACCATACAGGCCTTACAGCTGCTACACAGACAAGATCCGTTGTGTGTCTCATTTTTACTTCATTCTGACAGATCAGAAGAAAGGTCAAATAAATGATTATGTCAGCCAGGCCAAAAGCCAAAACACTCATGAAGTGGGGAGGGTGGGAACAGAATGAGAAGTCCACAAAGTGGTCCTATGACATAGTGGTGAGGTGGAAGCAGCATCAGGAGAAGGCTACCAAGTGGCACAATGACAGAGTCTGGAGTTGGCAGCAGTATGAGTAGGCACAATGACAGAGTCTGGAGTTGACAGCATCAAGAAGGTCACCAAGTCGCACAATGACAGAGTCTGGATTTGGAAGCATCAGGAGAAGGACACTGAGGTGAAAAACGACAGTCTGGAGTTGGCAGCAGTATGAGGAGGACACTGAGTGGCACAATGACAGAGTCTGGAGGTGGCAGCATCAGGAGAAGGCCACCTAGTGGAACAATGACAGAGTTTGGAGGTTGCAGCAGTATGAGGAGGCCACCGAGTGGCCCAATGACAGAGTCTGGAGTTGCCGGCAGAATCATGATAAGGCCACCGAGTGGAACAATGACCAAGTCTGGAGTTGGCAGCAGTATGAGGAGGCCACCGAGTGGCACAATGACCAAGTCTGGAGTTGGCAGCAGTATGAGGAGGCCACCAAGTGGCACAATGTGTCACAGCCTATGGTGCATGCTGTGACACTGTTGCCACTCTTGCGGTTGCCCGCGGAAAAGTGTTGCTGTGAGAGCATGCGGTGGCAGTGTCTTGGCCTTCCTGGTGATTGCTGCGACATGGTTGCCACGCCTGCTGTTGCCGGTGGTAACGTGTGGTTTGGCATGCTTGTGCTTGCACTTCCCCTTTAAGTGGCTTTCTTCCTCTGTCTGGTGTTGGAAGGGTTAACTCCCTTCCTAGTGTTTTGTGAACACTGGGTTTGTGTGTTTGTGGGTGTGGCTGCTTGGGTTATTTAGCCTCTGCTGGATGCCTGAAGCTGGGGGTTCCTCCAGCCTTGGTGTATGCTGGTGGTTCTCTGTTCCTGGCTTTTACCATCTGTCCAGTGAGGTACACCCTTGTGATCATCAATGTTATCCCGGTATCTCCTTCCATTCCTGTCCCTATTTGTTTGGAGTGGGTTAAGTTCAGGGTGTTTGTATGTCTAGTTTGGTGTTACATGTCTGGTGGTGTTTGGTGTCATGTTTGCTAGACATTTCCCTGTCTTATCTTTATCGCAGCTATGGGTGTCCTGGGTCCCTGTGTGGTTTGTGGTGTTTGCTGTGTGCTTTAAGGTTGGTTGTCATTTTTTTCCAATCTCAACTTCAGATGTGAAAAAAATTACAACTATTAGACAAAGAAGATTATAGCACCATATTAGCTAAATTGCTCTATATTCGTTTTTTTTTTTGAATATTTGCTATATTGCTATATATTCTTGTTTTAGAATATTACGAATATTCGAAAAAACAAAGTTATAACAATATAGCGAATATTCGAAAAAAAAAGATTATAGAGCTATTTAGCTAATATAGTGCTATAATATTCTTTGTCTAAAAGTTGAAAATTCACAATAAAAATTCGCATTACTAAAATTCGCATATTACACGATCATTAACTTGCCGATTTTTCGAGTAAAAAAATCGTAGAATATTACGAATATTCGAATTTGCGAATATTCGATGAATATTCTACAAAATATTCACAAAATATCACGAATTCGAATATGACCCCTGCCGCTCATCACTAATGGGCACACAGAAGGGAGCATTTTTTATACTGGTACTTTATAAAGGGAGCACTATGGACATAATGGTTCTACTGGTAACAGTAAAAAGTTTTTTTTGTATTGGCACGTTATGAGGAGGCATTGTTTGTACCAGCACATGTTATAAAGGAGCATTTTTAGTACTGGCACACGTTATAGGGAACATTTTTGTACTGGCACATGTTATAAAAGGGCTTTTTTTTTATTGCCACATATTATAAGGGATCATTTTTGGACTGGCATATGTTATAAGGGGACATTATTTTTTACTGGCGCACACTATAAGGGGACATTTTCTGTATTGGTACACATTCTAGGGAGGTATTTTTGTACTGGCACACATTATAAAGGGGCATTTTTTTATTTACATAAGTTATGAGGGGACATTTTGACACACTATTTTTTGTACTGGCACACATTATAGGGGGACATTCTTGTATTGCCACATGTTAAAGTGGGTACTTTTGTAGTGGAGCACATTATAAGGGGGCATTTTTTGTACTACATGTGTTATAAAGTGGCATTTTTGCACTGACATACGTCATAAAGAGGTAGTTTTTGCACTGGCGCATGTTTTTTGTACTAGCACACAAACAAGGACATTTTTGTACTGGGAAACATTATAAGGGGGCATTTATGTACTGGCAAATGTTATAAGAGGGTATATTTTGTACTGGCACACATTATAAGGGGGTATTTCTTGTACTGAAAAACATAAGTGGGCGTTTTTGGAAGTGCTGTTTTGTAGTACTGTATATAATGTTTTCAAAGTATGTCATTAACAGTAGGGCTGGCTGGAGGGAAGGTGTTAGGTTGAGTATTTTGCTTGGGGTGGGGCACACTTTAATTTTCACCTCGGGCAGCAGAAACGCTAAGTGCACCCCTGTATATAGTATCTAAAAAGGGCATCATTATGTTGTGGGGCCTAAAGGGAATAATGGTCTTGCCCAGTGCAGTTTCTAGGTAAAATTTCTCTCAGGGCAAGTGTCAACCCCCCCCACGGCACGTGACGTACAGTGAGTGAGCGCCGCCGCCCGCAGAGCTTGCCTGTGGGGGGACATTATTTTTAATAAGGATCACTATGGTCATTATTTAGAATGGAGGCTGCTGTGGGTGTCATTATAACTGTATAATGTGTGATAGGCCTAGTCCTCAGTTATATTACCCTGCCCTGTATAATAATGTACCCTAAGGGGTATCAGGGATGGGTACATTATTATAGAGGGCATGGGCAGGGTAATATAACTCAGCTCAGGACTAGGCCTATCAGACATTATAGTTATAATGACACCCACAGCAGCCTCCATTCTAAATAATGTCCATAGTGATCCTTATTAAACTTAATGTCCCCCACAGTGACAGTGGCCCCCATTTGTATGTCTCCCACAGTGGCCCCCGCCCCCCATTGTAATTAATGCTCCCCCCCCCACAGACCATCCACAGTGTCACTGTCCCCATTGTAAAAAAAATTGTTTGTTTAATTTAACCACATTGCACTCGAGTCGACACACTGTCCCGGATCTTCACAGCAGGCTTCAGAAATCAGCACTGCTCAGGGGCTCAGGGCGGGCGGTAACAGGCAGGCAGTGCGGCGCTCACTCACTCACTGTACGTCACGTGCCTGCGCCGCCTAGTGGGAGGAGCAGGCACGTGACGTCAGTAAGTGCCGCCCGCACCGCACATATCGGAGCTGAGTGACTGGACTCGGTACGTACGGACAGAGGACT
Source organism: Bufo gargarizans (assembly GCF_014858855.1). Classification (NCBI taxonomy): domain Eukaryota; kingdom Metazoa; phylum Chordata; class Amphibia; order Anura; family Bufonidae; genus Bufo; species Bufo gargarizans. The sequence continues at coordinate 547,299,599 of NC_058081.1, forward strand.
CTGCACTCGGGCGCAGGTCGCAGGGCAGGCGAGATCTCAGAGGGAGGGAGCCAGGGGGGCGCACGGCATGAGAGTAATAACAGGCAGAGAAACGACAAGAGGGCGCCCCCCTTCTGACAGCGCCCCGGGCCCCTAGAAACGGCCCTGGTCTTGCCTTTGAGACTGGTCAAAAGCTTCACTAGGAACTGACACTACTCAGGTTTTCAATATATTCGGTGAAGTGACAAATGTGTGTTCAGTTGCCATGGAGAAGTTCATCCACAAATCAACAGATCTTTGCCAATACCTATGTAGTTTAAGTAATAAATATATAGGTAATGAGTGTGATATGCATGTTGGTCATGTTGGATTTTAAAGGGACAGGCCTAAGTGCGCTTATTTAAACCTGCTTAGAACAGCCACACCAGGATTACTATGGTTTTGTAGCCCATCACAGGTGGATCCTTTTTTTCCCCAGAGATATTATCTGCTGCCAAAGTTACCAGGCTGTGGCTTTCTCCCATTTTTCATTTTGGAGTACATGCATAGAACCTGAGTATGGATGTGTTAGGAGAGATAGCTGGCATGTAGGGGAGGTAGAGTAGCTATCAGCTGCAGAAGTCTTCAACCAACTGCTGTCTAATGTCCATGGCTGGCCTTAGACTTGTATGGGGAAACAGATGTGCAGTAGTGCGTCACTATAACTGAATTGGTGGTCTGATGTCAGCCTTTGAAAGTACAATTATTTACCTTAAACTTGATTTTCAGGTTATTTGGATAGATACAATGTAGTCAACTATGAAATAGGAATGATAGACGTAATTATGAATTAATAGGGTGAGGAAGACTAAATAAGTTAAAGGGTTGTCCATTTTAGAAAACCCACTGCCCTAGACGTGCACCTAATTAGTGAATTCTGGGTTAATAATAAGGCTTGCTCTGTTCAGGATTCTTACCCCTCACTTAGCAAAGTTACAAAGAGGGTTTTTTCTCACTAGAGGGCATGCCTTACATTTCACATGAAGCCAATCCATAAGAATGGGAACTTTACAATTCCTGAAGAGGAATGCTCAGCCCCCCATTATCAACATTGTGTTTGACGCTGCTGCAGCCAATGACTGGCCGCAGGGGTAACCTGGCTACCTTGCATCACTTGACCAATTGACATAACGCAAGGGGGACAAGTCACCGTTGAAGACAGTTATTGGCTACAGCATCAAACCAGATGTTGAGTGGCGGAGAGAAGGTTAGTATGCTTCCCTCTGCAGGTCTGGCCGCAAGGGGGTATGAACGGCCCCTTTAAATGGGTTTTGGTGGGTGTCCATATGCACATATGCAGGCTAATGATATGTCATAAACATCTATGGTGGGAAAACCCATAGTAGCTGTCACAATTGCGGTATGATTTCTACTATGCATCCACAAGCCTCTATACATAATTCTAAACATTTTATTTGTTTGGCATTGTAGTTTTAACTTTTATAAAACATTCAGCAATGTAGATTTGCCCTACTACTAGGAATAATTTGATAAAAGGCTTCTGATGATTTGTAGAGAAAGGGCTTTCTGAAGGCTATAAAAAGATGAAATATAGATCATTTGAATTTTCATTTTGAAATGTAACTGACTGTCTTCTGAATACAGATCACTTAAGTTTGAATATAGAGAATTTATGTTTTAATATATATTCTATGATGCCACATAAAATACTGTATTAGCAAAACAGAGAAGCCATGTTGATGCCACCAGGCTTTTACTGAGAGATGCACTGTCTCTAAACTAAATGACCTTGTGGTTCGGATACATCAAGTTCTTTTGTACCCATTGCAATATTCTGATTTTGTAGAATTTCGCGCAATGATTTTTATAATGATAGTCTAGGGCAGGCATGCTCAACCTGCGGCCCTCCAGCTGTTGAGAAACTGCAACTCCCACAATGCCCTGCTGTAGGCTGAAAGCTGTAGGCTGGTCGGGCATGCTGGGAGTTGTAGTTTTGCAACAGCTGGAGGGCCGCAGGTTGAGGATGCATGGTCTATGGTGTCGCACTGCGACATGCGACATGCTGCGACTGCAATGCGACAGTCGCAGAAAATCCATTTCGAATTGTTTTTTTGCGACTGTTGCGTCGCAGTCGCAGCATATCGCAGTGCAACACCATAGACTATGAATATAAAAATTGTTGCCCGATATTGGTGCGACAAAATGTCACGCGACAAATGTCATCGTGTAGACCTAGCCTTATAAAGGGGCACTCACTTTACATTCCTCCCCAGAATGGTTTGTGACATTTATTTCAGTTTTTTCTTCTTCTACATTTACAGCTCAGATTGTGAAGAGAAGAAATCCTGTCAGTTTTTCAGGTTTATTAAAAATAAGTATATCAGTACATCAGATAGTTATATGGTATACCAATGTTTAAAATCCATATCACAGTTTAAAGGGTTGCCTGTATGGTAAAATCTAAAGATATTCAATCTTGTTCCAGTGCTTTCCAGGTTTTTGCTAGTTACTACTTCTTAGGCCTCTTTCACACGGGCGTCAGTTTTTTTGCCCGGATAAGAGCCGGGTGCGTTGCGGGAAAATGCGCGATTTTTTCTGCCGAGTGCAAAACATTGTCATGCGTTGCACTCGCGTGAGAAAAATCGCGCATGTTTGGTACCCGAACTTCTTTATAGAAGTTCGGGCTTGCGATTGATGTTCTGAAGATTGTATTATTTTCCCTTATAACATGGTTATAAGGGAAAATAATAGCATTCTGAATACAGAATGCATAGTAAACCAGCGCTAGAGGGGTTAAAAAAATAAAAAATAATTTAACTCACCTTAGTCCACTTGATCACGAAGGCCGGCATCTCCTTGTGTCTCCTCTGCGCTGAAGTTGAACAGGACCTGGGGTGAGCTTCTCCATTAAATATCGGTTAAGGACCTTCGATGACGTCACTCCGGTCATCACATGGTCTTTTACCATGGTGAATCACCATGGTAAAAGATCATGTGACGTACCATGTGATGACCGGAGTGACGTCATCGAAGGTCCTTAACCGATATTTAATGGAGAAGCTCACCCCAGGTCCTGTTCAACTTCAGCGCAGAGGAGACACAAGGAGATGCCGGCCTTCGTGATCAAGTGGACTAAGGTGAGTTAAATTATTTTTTATTTTTTTAACCCCTCTAGCGCTGGTTTACTATGCATTCTGTATTCAGAATGCTATTATTTTCCCTTATAACCATGTTATAAGGGAAAATAATAATGATCGGGTCTCCATCCCGATCGTCTCCTAGCAACCGTGCGTGCAAATCGCACGGCATCCGTACTTGCTTGCGGATGCCATCCGATTTTCACACACCCCATTCACTTCTATGGGGCCTGCGTCACGTCAAAATCGGACAATATAGAGCATGCTGCGATTTCAACTGAACGCACAAGTGATGCGTTAAAAACATCGCTCGTGTGCACAGCCCCATAGAAATGAATGGGTCAGGATTTAGTGCGGGTGCCACGGAAAACTCGCCCGTGTGAAAGGGGCCTTAGTGCTAGTTGACACATAGCTTTGGATCAGTTGAAGAAAGTGACCAAGCATTTCACTAATTCCCCTTTCAGACGAGAAAGTGTCACAGACTCGCAGCTCCTGTCCTGTCCTTCCAGCACTTACGGGGTCGCATAGCATTATATTGATTTATGATGCTATGTAACCCTTAGGCCCCTTTCAAACGAGCGAGTTTTCCGAGCGGGTGCAATGCGTGATGCAAACGCATTGCGCCTGCACTGAACCCGGACCCATTTATTTCACACATCAGTTCTGCATTGCATGAAAATCGCAGCATGTTCTATATTCTGTGTTTTTCACACAACTCTGGCCCCATAGAAGTAAATGGGGCTGCATGAAAATCGCATCGAATCAAGTGCGGATGTGATACATTTTTCACAGATGGTTGCTAAGAGATGTTGTTTGTATACCTTCAGTTTTTTATCACGTGCGTGCAAAACGCATTAAATCGCATTGCACCCGTGCGATAAAAACTGAACAACTAAATGCAATCGCATACTAAACTAAATGAACTTTCTTGCCAAATCACGCATTTTTCACTAAACGCGTCCGCAACACATCTGGACCTAATCCGCTCACACTCGTCTGCAAGGGGCCTTACAGTTCTGGAATGTATTGGTTAACACTGACCTAATGCCGTCAGTGTTATTCAATACATTCCAGAACTGTTAGGGTTAAATAGCATCATAAGGGTCCATTCACACGTCCACAAATGGGTCCGCATCCGTTCCGCAATATCGGGAATGGGTGCGGACCCATTCATTCTCTATGGGGCCAGAAGAGATGCGGATAGCACACTATATGCTCTCCGCATCCGCATTCCCGTAGCGCGGCCCCGAACTTTGGGGCTTTGGTCACGAACTTCCGGGCCGCATGCACTGCAAAAAAATAGAACATGTCCTATTCTAGTTCTATGGGGGGTGTATTGAGGATCCGCAATTTGCAGATCCGCAATACACTACTGACTTGTGAATGGACCCTAAGGGTCCATTCACACGTCCGTAGAATGGGTTTGCATTCGTTCCGCAAATTGCGGAATGGGTGTGGACCCATTCATTCTCTATGGGGCAGGAATGGATGCGGACAGCACACAGTGTGCTGTCCGCATACGCATTTCCAGAGCATGCCCCCGATCTTCTGGTCCGCGGCTCTGGAAAAAAATATAACATGTCCTAATCTTGTCCATTATTGCGGACAAGAATAGGCAGTTCTATGGGGGTGCCGGTCGGGTATACCCTAAATCAATATAATGCTATGTGACCCTGTCAGTGCTCAGAGTTCAGGACGGATGCTCTCCCTGACACATGCTGCAAGTCCGATACGTGAAACTCGCTTGTGTGAAAGGGCCCTAAGAGGATCTGTTACTTGTTTATGTTGCCCTTAGTTAGGCGACATATTCCCTTTAATGAGCTGATAATCCTTCTTCATATGTACCTCTACTTTACTAGTGAATTAAGAATAAGTGATCAGTGTAATAGGTGCAGAAAAGGGGATGAGGTGATTAGTAGTGTTGAGCGTGAATATTCGGCACTTCGAGTATTCGCGAATATTTGGAATATAGCGCTATATTTATGGAGGTACTCTCACAAATTTTGTACATTTTCACGACATACCTCGCCCGCTTAGTGGGAATGTATTGGAGGAAACTGAACACAACGAGAGACTCATCAACTGCGAACCTCCATTCCAGGTACGTAGGCCTGCGCAAATTTGGCCCCGAAGTGATCGATGACGGCCGTATCTTATACAGACGGTTATAGGCAGGATCACCTCGGGGGGGACATACTGCATCATCTGCATAATGCAGGCATTTCCGGATGGCCTCAAACCGGGGGAGTGTCATGGCCATACAGTAGAGTGGGGTCTGGTAGAGGACGTCCCCACTCCAGTAATGCCTGACACTAGGTTTTTGCACTAGACCCATGTGCAGCACGAGGCCCCAAAATGTCCTCATCACGGCTGCACTGACCGGCGTCCAGCCACCGGGTCTAGTAAAAAAAGGAGCCCGGAGAACCCTCAGGGCCCCCTGGCAAAATAAATCAAGGGCCCCCTTATAGGCCCCACCCATGTTCTGCTGCAAGCCCCACCCTTGTCCCGCCTCCATGCCCCGCCTCCAGCCACACCCTACACAATCTTTAATAAGATTTCAAAGTTAAAGTGACACAAAAGGCACCCAGACCACTTCAGCTCATTGACGTGGTCTGGGTACAGTGTCCCTTTTGCAAATCGAGCTGCAATGTTCTAGAGAAACTGCATTGTTTAAGTTCCAGCAATAAGTCAGCCTCTAGTGGCCGGCAGCCACCTGAGGGCTTCCTGGATTAAAACAGACCTTTGGTCCGGTATCTGACGCTGGACGTCCTCACACCCTGCATGATGACCTCCAGGTGTTAAATTTTTCCCCATAGGAAAGCATTGATTCAATGCTTTCGTATGGGGTGATCTAATCTCAGCGTCCATTAGTGAGCCTCTGTTAGAAGCAGTGTGGGCATAACTACTGTGAAGGGGGCACATATCTGGGCATAACTACTGTGAAGGGGGCACATATCTGGGCATAACTACTGTGAAGGGGGCTCATATCTAGAATAACTACTGTGAAGGGGGCACATATCTGGGCATAACTACTGTGAAGGGGGCTCATATCTGGGCATAACTACTGTGAAGGGGGCACATATCTGCGCATAACTACTGTGAAAGGGGGGAGGCCTTTCACAGTAGTTATTAATCCCTTTCAGCAGTCCCCCCTTCAGTGAATGGGGGACTGCTGAAAGGGGTTAATATCTACTGTAAAGGGCCTAGCCGTCTGGGCAACCCCACAGATCATCCCCCCACCCACCTTGTACTTGTTCCACTGATCCGCTAATTGCGGGCTACATGGGCATGAGTTCAGTCACTTTGGTGCGCAATCCCATGAGACCCGTGACCTACAGCGGCAGGTCATGCGGGATCACGCGCTGCAGGACAGGATTGCCCACCGAAGTGACTAAACTCATTCCCGCGCAGCCCACAAGTAGCAGAACAATTACAAGAGGGGTGGGGAATAGCCAAATTAAAAAATATTTTGAACCAAAAGGTGTTATGGGGGCTCTGTGGATGACACTGTTATGGGGTGGATCTGTGGATGGCACTGTTATGGGGTGGATCTGTGAATGGCACTGTTATGGGGGGGATCTGTGGATGGCACTGTTATGGGGGGATCTGTGGATGATGCACTGTTATGGGGGGGATCTGTGGATGGCACTGTTATAGGGGAATCTGTGGATGGCACTGTTATGGGGGGATCTGTGGATGGCACTTATGGAGGGGATCTGTGGATGTCACTGTTATGGGGGGATTTGTGGATGGCACTGTTATGGGGGATCTGTGGATGGCACTGTTATGGGGGGATCTGTGGATGGCACTGTTATGGGGGATCTGTGGATGGCACTGTTATGGGGGGATCTGTGGTTTGCACTGTTATGGGGGGATCTGTGGATGGCACTGTTATGGGGGGATCTGTGGATGGCACTGTTATGGGGGATATGTGGATGGCACTGTTATGGGGGATATGTGGATGGCACTGTTGTGGGGTTCTGTGGATGACACTGTTATGGGGGGATCTGTGGATGGCACTGTTATGGGGGGGATCTGTGGATGGCACTGTTATGGGGGGATCTGTGGATGGCACTGTTATGGGGGATCTGTGGATGGCACTGTTATGGGGGGATCTGTGGATGGCACTTATGGAGAAGATCTGTGGATGTCACTGTTATGGGGGGATCTGTGGATGGCACTGTTATGGGGGGATCTGTGGATGGCATTTATGGAGGGGATCTGTGGATGGCACTGTTATGGGGGATCTGTGGATGGCACTGCTATGGGGAGATCTGTGGATGGTACTGTTATGGGGGATCTATGGATGGTACTGTTATGGGGAGATCTGTGGATGGCACTGTTATGGGGAGATCTGTGGACGGCACTGTTATGGCTGGATCTGTGGATGGCACTTTTATGGGGGATCGGTGGATGGCACTGTTATGGGGGCTCTGTGGATGGCACTGTTATGTGGGCCCTGTGGATGGCACTGTTATGGGGGCTCTGTGGATGGCACTGTTGTGGGGTTCTGTGGATGACACTGTTATGGGGGGAACTGTGGATGGCACTGTTATGGGGGATCTGTGGATGATGCACTGTTATGGGGGGATCTGTGAATGGCACTGTTATGGAGGGGATCTGTGGATGGCACTGTTATGGGGGGATCTGTGGATGGCACTGTTATGGGGGGGATCTGTGGATGGCATTTATGGAGGGGATCTGTGGATGGCATTTATGGAGGGGATCGGTGGATGGCACTGTTATGGGGGATCGGTGGATGGCACTGTTATGGGGGCTCTGTGGATGGCACTGTTATGGGGGGGATCTGTGGATGGCACTGTTATGTGGGATCTGTGGATGGCACTGTTATGGGGGGATCTGTGGATGGCACTTATGGAGGGGATCTGTGGATGTCACTGTTATGGGGGGATTTGTGGATGGCACTGTTATGGGGGGATCTGTGGATGGCATTTATGGAGGGGATCTGTGGATGGCACTGTTATGGGGGATCTGTAGATGGCACTGCTATGGGGAGATCTGTGGAGGGTACTGTTATGGGGGATCTATGGATGGTACTGTTATGGGGAGATCTGTGGACGGCACTGTTATGGCTGGATCTGTGGATGGCACTGTTATGGGGGCTCTGTGGATGGCACTGTTATGGGGGCTCTGTGGATGGCACTGTTATGTGGGCTCTGTGGATGGCACTGTTATGGGGGCTCTGTGGATGGCACTGTTGTGGGGTTCTGTGGATGACACTGTTATGGGGGGAACTGTGGATGGCACTGTTATGGGGGATCTGTGGATGATGCACTGTTATGGGGGGATCTGTGAATGGCACTGTTATGGAGGGGATCTGTGGATGGCACTGTTATGGGGGGATCTGTGGATGGCACTGTTATGGGGGGGATCTGTGGATGGCATTTATGGAGGGGATCTGTGGATGGCATTTATGGAGGGGATCTGTGGATGGCACTGTTATGGGGGCTCTGTGGATGGCACTGTTATGGGGGCTCTGTGGATGGCACTGTTATGGGGGCTCTGTGGATGACACTGTTATGGGGGATCTGTGGATGGCACTGTTATGGGGGATCTGTGGATGGCACTGTTATGGGGGATCTGTGGATGATGCACTGTTATGGGGGATCTGTGGATGATGCACTGTTATGGGGGGATCTGTGGATGGCACTGTTATGGGGGATCTGTGGATGGCACTGTTATGGGGGGATCTGTGGATGGCACTGTTATGGGGGGGATCTGTGGATGGCACTGTTATGGGGGGATCTGTGGATGGCACTGTTATGAGGGCTCTGTGGATGGCATTGTTGTGGGGGCTCTGTGGATGGCACTGTTGTGGGGGTCCTGTGGATGACACTGTTATGGGGGGATCTGTGGATGATGCACTGTTATGGGGGATCTGTGGATGATGCACTGTTATGGGGGGATCTGTGGATGGGACTGTTATGGGGGGGATCTGTGGATGGGACTGTTATGGGGGGGATCTGTGGATGATGCACTGTTATGGGGGATCTGTGGATGATGCACTGTTATGGGGGCTCTGTGGATGGCACTGTTATGGGGGCTCTGTGGATGGCACTGTTATGAGGGCTCTGTGGATGGCACTGTTATGGGGGCTCTGTGGATGGCACTGTTGTGGGGGCTCTGTGGATGGCACTGTTGTGGGGGTTCTGTGGATGACACTGTTATGGGGGGATCTGTGGATGATGCACTGTTATGGGGGATCTGTGTATGATGCACTGTTATGGGGGGATCTGTGGATGGCACTGTTATGATGGATCTGTGGATGGCACTGTTATGGGGGGATCTGTGGATGGCACTGTTATGGGGGGGATCTGTGGATGGCACTTATGGGGGGGATCTGTGGATGGCACTTATGGAGGGGATCTGTGGATGGCACTGTTATGGGGGATCTGTGGATGGCACTTATGGAGGGGATCTGTGGATGGCACTGTTATGGGGGATCTGTGGATGGCACTTTTATGGGGGATCTGTGGATGGGACTGTTATGGGGGGGGGATCTGTGGATGGGACTGTTATGGGGGGGGGGATCTGTGGATGATGCACTGTTATGGGGGGATCTGTGGATAATGCACTGTTATGGGGGGATCTGTGGATGATGCACTGTTATGGGGGGATCTGTGGGTGGCACTGTTATGGGGGATCTGTGGATGGCACTGTTATGAGGAGATCTGTGGATGGCACTGTTATGGGGCCTCTGTGGATGGCACTGTTATGGGGGCTCTGTGGATGGCACTGTTATGGGGGCTCTGTGGATGGCACTGTTATGGGGGCTCTGTGGATGGCACTGTTATGGGGGCTCTGTGGATGGCACACTGTTATGGGGGCTCTGTGGATGGCACTGTTATGGGGGCTCTGTGGATGGCACTGTTATGGGGGCTCTGTGGATGGCACTGTTATGGGGGGATCTGTGGGTGACACATATATAGCACCTTATGATATATATGTGTCATCCACAGATCCCCCATAACAGTGTCCCTGTGAATGAATGATCCCCAATACAGGGACTGGGGGCCGGCATCTGGTGTTATAATGGCAGCGGAGCCTGGTGCAGTCACTGTATTCTATTACACTGGGCCCCGCTCACTGTAATACTAATATTCATATGTGAACAACTTGAAATCCTCTGCGATCCTCTCAGGGCTCCAGACTAAAAAAAAATACCTAGTAGCCATTGACTCCTGAACTGAAAAATTTAGGGGCAAAATTAAATTTTTAGTCGCCAAATCGAAACTGAATGAAAATTTTGGTATCGTGACAACGCTACGTCGATCAGATCGGCGTAGGGTTGTTTCAATACCAAAATTTTGATTAGTTTTCGTCACCATAAAAAAGTATTGCGATACTCAATACCACGCAAAAAAATATAAAAGTCACGTGCATTTCGCATTTTATGAAACGTTCGGCCCGTAATATATCCTATTTTTTGAGGTGACAAGGTGACTAAAAAATGACGAATGCTCACCGCATAGGAGATATTTTTTAATAATTTAATAGTTTGGGCTTTTCGGACGCAGCGCTATGTAATATGTTTATTTATTGTATATATTTTTTATATGTAAAATTGGGAAAGGGGGGATTTAAACTTAATATTTTATAGTACTTTCACACTAGCGTTTTTCTTTTTCGGCATAGAGTTCCGTCACAGGGGCTCTATACCGGAAAATAACTCATCCGTCATATCCCCATGCATTCTGAATGGAGGGTAATCCGTCCAGGATGCATCAGGACGTCTTCAGTTCAGTCATTTTGACTGATCAGGCAAAAGATAAAACCGCAGCATGCTACGGTTTTATCTCCGGCGAAAAAAACTGAAGACTTGCCTGAATGCAGGATTCGGCATTTTTCCCCATAGGAAAGTATTAGTGCCAGATCCGGCATTCAAAATACCGGAAGGCAGGATCCGTCCTTCCGGTCTGTGCATGCCGGTAAAAATGTGTAAAAAGATACAAGACGGATCCGTCTGTCCGCATGACAAGCGGAGAGATGGATTTATTCTTGCAATGCATTTGTGAGATGGATCCGCATCCGGATGCATCTCATAAATGCTTTCAGTCACATCATGATCGGCGGATCTGGCGGGCAGTTCCGACGACGGAACTGCTTGCCGGATCAAACTACTGCAAGTGTGAAAGTAGCCTTAGTGTTTGTGTTTTATTTTTACTTACTATTAGCCCCCTCAGGGGCTGGAACCCTTGTCCTATTCACCCTTAGGCCCCTTTCACATGGGTGAGATTCCTGCGCGGGTGCAATGTGTGAGGTGAACGCATTGCACCCGCACTGAATCCGGACCAATTCACTTCTATGGGGCTGTGCAGATGAGTGGTGATTTTCATGCATCACTTGTGCGTTGCGTGAAAATCGCAACATGCTCTATGTTGTGCATTTTCATGCAACGCAGGCCCCATAGAAGTTAATGGGGCTGTGTGAAAATCGCATTGTATCCGCAAGTGCGGATGCGGTGCGATTTTCACGCTTGGTTGCTAAGATGAAAGTCTATTCACTGTGTTATTTTCCCTTATAACATGGTTATAAGGGAAAATAATGGCATTCTTTAATACAGAATGCTAAGTAGAAGGTCAATATAAAAAACATTATATACACCCCAGTATAATAAACATTGGTGGCGCAGTGCGCCCCCCCCCCCAGTATAATAAGCTTTGAGTGCGCCCCCCAGTATACAGGGAGTGCAGAATTATTAGGCAAGTTGTATTTTTGAGGATTAATTTTATTATTGAACAACAACCATGTTCTCAATGAACCCAAAAAACTCATTAATATCAAAGCTGAATATTTTTGGAAGTAGTTTTTAGTTTGTTTTTAGTTTTAGCTATTTTAGGGGGATATCTGTGTGTGCAGGTGACTATTACTGTGCATAATTATTAGGCAACTTAACAAAAAACAAATATATACCCGTTTCAATTATTTATTTTTACCAGTTAAACCAATATAACATCTCAACATTCACAAATATACATTTCTGACATTCAAAAACAAAACAAAAACAAATCAGTGACCAATATAGCCACCTTTCTTTGCAAGGACACTCAAAAGCCTGCCATCCATGGATTCTGTCAGTGTTTTGATCTGTTCACCATCAACATTGCGTGCAGCAGCAACCACAGCCTCCCAGACACTGTTCAGAGAGGTGTACTGTTTTCCCTCCTTGTAAATCTCACATTTGATGATGGACCACAGGTTCTCAATGGGGTTCAGATCAGGTGAACAAGGAGGCCATGTCATTAGATTTTCTTCTTTTATACTCTTTCTTGCCAGCCCCGCTGTGGAGTACTTGGACGCGTGTGATGGAGCATTGTCCTGCATGAAAATCATGTTTTTCTTGAAGGATGCAGACTTCTTCCTGTACCACTGCTTGAAGAAGGTGTCTTCCAGAAACTGGCAGTAGGACTGGGAGTTGAGCTTGACTCCATCCTCAACCCGAAAAGGCCCCACAAGCTCATCTTTGATGATACCAGCCCAAACCAGTACTCCACCTCCACCTTGCTGGCGTCTGAGTCGGACTGGAGCTCTCTGCCCTTTACCAATCCAGCCACGGGCCCATCCATCTGGCCCATCAAGACTCACTCTCATTTCATCAGTCCATAAAACCTTAGAAAAATCAGTCTTGAGATATTTCTTGGCCCAGTCTTGACGTTTCAGCTTGTGTGTCTTGTTCAGTGGTGGTCGTCTTTCAGCCTTTCTTACCTTGGCCATGTCTCTGAGTATTGCAAACCTTGTGCTTTTGGGCACTCCAGTGATGTTGCAGCTCTGAAATATGGCCAAACTGGTGGCAAGTGGCATCTTGGCAGCTGCACGCTTGACTTTTCTCAGTTCATGGGCAGTTATTTTGCGCCTTGGTTTTTCCACACGCTTCTTGCGACCCTGTTGACTATTTAGAATGAAACGCTTGATTGTTCGATGATCACGCTTCAGAAGCTTTGCAATTTTAAGAGTGCTGCATCCCTCTGCAAGATATCTCACTAATAGAGTTGAGCGAACACCTGGATGTTCGGGTTCGAGAAGTTCGGCCGAACATCCCGGAAATGTTCGGGTTCGGGATCCGAACCCGATCCGAACTTCGTCCCGAACCCGAACCCCATTGAAGTCAATGGGGACCCGAACTTTTCGGCACTAAAAAGGCTGTAAAACAGCCCAGGAAAGAGCTAGAGGGCTGCAAAAGGCAGCAACATGTAGGTAAATCCCCTGCAAACAAATGTGGATAGGGAAATGAATTAAAATAAAAATTAAATAAATAAAAATTAACCAAAATCAATTGGAGAGAGGTTCCATAGCAGAGAATCTGGCTTCCCGTCACCCACCACTGGAACAGTCCATTCTCAGATATTTAGGCCCCGGCACCCAGGCAGAGGAGAGAGGTCCCGTAACAGAGAATCTGTCTTCATGTCAGCAGAGAATTAGTCTGCATGTCATAGCAGAGAATGAGGCTTCACGTCAGCCACCACTGCAACAGTCCATTGGCATATATTTAGGCCTAGCACACAGGCAGAGCAGAGAGGTCCCGTAACAGACAATCTGGCTTCATGTCAGCAGAGAATCAGTCTGCATGTCATAGCAGAGAATGAGGCTTCACGTCACCCACCACTGCAACAGTCCATTGGCATATATTTAGGCCTAGCACACAGGCAGAGCAGAGAGGTCCCGTAACAGACAATCTGGCTTCATGTCAGCAGAGAATCAGTCTGCATGTCATAGCAGAGAATGAGGCTTCACGTCACCCACCACTGCAACAGTCCATTGGCATATATTTAGGCCTAGCACACAGGCAGAGCAGAGAGGTCCCGTAACAGACAATCTGGCTTCATGACAGCAGAGAATTAGTCTGCATGTCATAGCAGAGAATGAGGCTTCACGTCACCCACCACTGCAACAGTCCATTGGCATATATTTAGGCCCAGCACCCAGGCAGAGGAGAGAGGTCCCGTAACAGACAATCTGGCTTCATGTCAGCAGAGAATTAGTCTGCATGTCATAGCAGAGAATCAGGCTTCACGTCAGCCACCACTGCAACAGTCCATTGTCATAAATTTAGGCCCAGCACCCAGGCAGAGGAGAGAGGTCCCGTAACAGACAATCTGGCTTCATGTCAGCAGAGAATTAGTCTGCATGTCATAGCAGAGAATGAGGCTTCACGTCAGCCACCACTGCAACAGTCCATTGGCATATATTTAGGCCTAGCACACAGGCAGAGCAGAGAGGTCCCGTAACAGACAATCTGGCTTCATGACAGCAGAGAATCAGTCTGCATGTCATAGCAGAGAATCAGGCTTCACGTCAGCCACCACTGCAACAGTCCATTGTCATAAATTTAGGCCCAGAACCCAGGCAGAGGAGAAAGGTCCCGTAACAGACAATCTGGCTTCATGTCAGCAGAGAATCAGTCTTCATATCATAGCAGAGAATCAGGCTTCACGTCACCCACCACTGCAACAGTCAATTTTCATAAATTTAGGCCCAGAACCCAGGCAGAGGAGAAAGGTCCCGTAACAGACAATCTGGCTTCATGTCAGCAGAGAATCAGTCTTCATATCATAGCAGAGAATCAGGCTTCACGTCACCCACCACTGCAACAGTCAATTGTCATAAATTTAGGCCCAGCACCCAGGCAGAGGAGAGAGCTCCCGTAACAGAGGATCTGGCTTCATGTCAGCAGAGAATCAGTCTGCATGTCATAGCAGAGAATGAGGCTTCACGTCACCCACCACTGCAACAGTCCATTGGCATATATTTAGGCCTAGCACACAGGCAGAGGAGAGGTTCATTCAACTTTGGGTAGCCTCGCAATATAATGGTAAAATGAAAATAAAAATAGGATTGAATGAGGAAGTGCCCTGGAGTCCAATAATATATGGTTATGGGGAGGTAGTTAATGTCTAATCTGGACAAGGGACGGACAGGTCCTGTGGGATCCATGCCTGGTTCATTTTTATGAACGTCAGCTTGTCCACATTGGCTGTAGACAGGCGGCTGCGTTTGTCTGTAATGACGCCCCCTGCCGTGCTGAATACACGTTCAGACAAAACGCTGGCTGCCGGGCAGGCCAGCACCTCCAAGGCATAAAAGGCTAGCTCTGGCCACGTGGACAATTTAGAGACCCAGAAGTTGAATGGGGCCGAACCATCAGTCAGTACGTGGAGGGGTGTGCACACGTACTGTTCCACCATGTTAGTGAAATGTTGCCTCCTGCTAACACGTTGCGTATCAGGTGGTGGTGCAGTTAGCTGTGGCGTGTTGACAAAAGTTTTCCACATCTCTGCCATGCTAACCCTGCCCTCAGAGGAGCTGGCCGTGACACAGCTGCCTTGGCGACCTCTTGCTCCTCCTCTGCCTTGGCCTTGGGCTTCCACTTGTTCCCCTGTGACATTTGGGAATGCTCTCAGTAGCGTGTCTACCAACGTGCGCTTGTACTCGCGCATCTTCCTATCACGCTCCAGTGCAGGAAGTAAGGTGGGCACATTGTCTTTGTAGCGTGGATCCAGCAGGGTGGCAACCCAGTAGTCCGCACAGGTTAAAATGTGGGCAACTCTGCTGTCGTTGCGCAGGCACTGCAGCATGTAGTCGCTCATGTGTGCCAGGCTGCCCAGGGGATAAGGACAAGCTGTCCTCTGTGGGAGGCGTATCGTCATCGTCCTGCCTTTCCCCCCAGCCACGCACCAGTGATGGACCCGAGCTGCGTTGGGTGCCACCCCGCTGTGACCATGCTTCATCCTCATCCTCCTCCACCTCCTCCTCATCCTCGTCCTCCTCGTCCTCCAGTAGTGGGCCCTGGCTGGCCACATTTGTACCTGGCCTCTGCTGTTGCCAAAAACCTCCCTCTGAGTCACTTCGAAGAGACTGGCCTGAAAGTGCTAAAAATGACCCCTCTTCCTCCTCCTCCTCCTCCTCCTCCTGGGCCACCTCCTCTTCCATCATCGCCCTAAGTGTTTTCTCAAGGAGACATAGAAGTGGTATTGTAACGCTGATAACGGTGTCATCGCCACTGGCCATGTTGGTGGAGTACTCGAAACAGCGCAACAGGGCACACAGGTCTCGCATGGAGGCCCAGTCATTGGTGGTGAAGTGGTGCTGTTCTGTAGTGCGACTGACCCGTGCGTGCTGCAGCTGAAACTCCACTATGGCCTGCTGCTGCTCGCACAGTCTGTCCAGCATGTGCAAGGTGGAGTTCCACCTGGTGGGCACGTCGCATATGAGGCGGTGAGCGGGAAGGCCGAAGTTACGCTGTAGCGCAGACAGGCGAGCAGCAGCAGGATGTGAACGCCGGAAGCGCGAACAGACGGCCCGCACTTTATGCAGCAGCTCTGACATGTCGGGGTAGTTGTGAATGAACTTCTGCACCACCAAATTCAGCACATGCGCCAAGCAAGGGATGTGCGTCAAATTGGCTAGTCCCAGAGCTGCAACGAGATTTCGCCCATTATCACACACCACCAGGCCGGGCTTGAGGCTCACCGGCAGCAACCACTCGTCGGTCTGTTGTTCTATACCCCGCCACAACTCCTGTGCGGTGTGGGGCCTGTCCCCCAAACATATGAGTTTCAGAATGGCCTGCTGACGTTTACCCCGGGCTGTGCTGAAGTTGGTGGTGAAGGTGTGTGGCTGACTGGATGAGCAGGTGGAAGAAGAGGAGGAGGAAGCCGAGAAGGAGGAGGTGGCAACAGGAGGCAAAGAATGTTGCCCTGCGATCCTTGGCGGCGGAAGGACGTGCGCCAAACAGCTCTCCGCCTGGGGCCCAGCTGCCACTACATTTACCCAGTGTGCAGTTAGGGAGATATAGCGTCCCTGGCCGTGCTTACTGGTCCACGTATCTGTGGTTAGGTGGACCTTGCTACAGATGGCGTTGCGCAGTGCACACTTGATTTTATCGGATACTTGGTTGTGCAGGGAAGGCACGGCTCTCTTGGAGAAGTAGTGCCGGCTGGGAACAACATACTGTGGGACAGCAAGCGACATGAGCTGTTTGAAGCTGTCTGTGTCCACCAGCCTAAATGACAGCATTTCATAGGCCAGTAGTTTAGAAATGCTGGCATTCAGGGCCAGGGATCGAGGGTGGCTAGGTGGGAATTTACGCTTTCTATCAAATGTTTGTGAGATGGAGAGCTGAACGCTGGCGTGTGACATGGTTGAGACGCTTGGTGACGGAGGTGGTGGTGGTGGTGTTGGTGGTACATCCCCTGTTTGCTGGGCGGCAGGTGCCAACGTTCCTCCAGAGGCGGAGGAAGAGGCCGAGGCGGCAGCAGCAGAATAGGCCGAGGCGGCAGCAGCAGAAGAGGTAGCAGGGGGAGCCTGAGTGACTTCCTTGGTTTTAAGGTGTTTACTCCACTGCAGTTCATGCTTTGCATGCAGGTGCCTGGTCATGCAGGTTGTGCTCAGGTTCAGAACGTTAATGCCTCGCTTCAGGCTCTGATGGCACAGCGTGCAAACCACTCGGGTCTTGTCGTCAGCACATTGTTTGAAGAAGTGCCATGCCAGGGAACTCCTTGAAGCTGCCTTTGGGGTGCTCGGTCCCAGATGGCGGCGGTCAGTAGCAGGCGGAGTCTCTTGGCGGCGGGTGTTCTGCTTTTGCCCACTGCTCCCTCTTTTGCTACGCTGTTGGCTCGGTCTCACCACTGCCTCTTCCTCCGAACTGTGAAAGTCAGTGGCACGACCTTCATTCCATGTGGGGTCTAGGACCTCATCGTCCCCTGCATCGTCTTCCACCCAGTCTTGATCCCTGACCTCCTGTTCAGTCTGCACACTGCAGAAAGACGCAGCAGTTGGCACCTGTGTTTCGTCATCATCAGAGACATGCTGAGGTGGTATTCCCATGTCCTCATCATCAGGAAACATAAGTGGTTGTGCGTCAGTGCATTCTATGTCTTTCACCGCTGGGGAAGGGCTAGGTGGATGCCCTTGGGAAACCCTGCCAGCGGAGTCTTCAAACAGCATAAGAGACTGCTGCATAACTTGAGGCTGAGACAGTTTCCCTGGTATGCATGGGGGTGATGTGACAGACTGATGGGGTTGGTTTTCAGGCGCCATCTGTGCGCTTTCTGCAGAAGACTGGGTGGGAGATAATGTGAACGTGCTGGATCCACTGTCGGCCACCCAATTGACTAATGCCTGTACCTGCTCAGGCCTTACCATCCTTAGAACGGCATTGGGCCCCACCATATATCGCTGTAAATTCTGGCGGCTACTGGGACCTGAGGTAGTTGGTACACTAGGACGTGTGGATGTGGCAGAACGGCCACGTCCTCTCCCAGCACCAGAGGGTCCACTAACACCACCACGACCATGTCCACGTCCGCGTCCCTTACTAGATGTTTTTCTCATTGTTATGGTTCACCACAACAACAAATATATTATTTGGCCCAATGTATTGTATTCAAATTCAGCGGGATATAAATTTGAGGCCTAGTATTTAGGCGCTGGGTGACCGGTATGGATTTAGTGACAGAATTAGACTTGGAAATGCACAGAAGCGTGTGTGTGTGAAGTTATTCTGAATGACCCAATGTGCACCTTGAATATTATATACCCTTTTAGGGATAGATTTCAAATAGCTCTGATATAGCAGAAACCACTAAATTATGAAATTGCTAAATTGGGAATTGTACTTCAACCCAGAACAAAAAATGTGCTTTGACGGACACTAAATATCTTGCCCAGCAACAACAGTACAACGGTGGGTAACGAGAGATTTAGAGGGAATTAAATTTGAGGCCTAGTATTTAGGCGCTGGGTCACCGGTATGGATTTAGTGACAGAATTAGACTTGGAAATACACAGTAGCGGGTGTGTGTGAAGTTATTCTGAATGACCCTATGTGCACCTTCAATATTATATACCCTTTTAGGGATAGATTTCAAATAGCTCTGATATAGCAGAAACCACTAAATTATGAAATTGCTAAATTGGGAATTGTACTTCAACCCAGAACAAAAAATGTGCTTTGACGGACACTAAATATCTTGCCCAGCAACAACAGTACAGCGGTGGGTAACGAGAGATTTAGAGGGAATTAAATTTGAGGCCTAGTATTTAGGCGCTGGGTCACCGGTATGGATTTAGTGACAGAATTAGACTTGGAAATGCACAGAAGCGTGTGTGTGAAGTTATTCTGAATGACCCAATGTGCACCTTCAATATTATATACCCTTTTTGGGATAGATTTCAAATAGCTCTGATATAGCAGGAACCACTAAATTATGAAATTGCTAAATTGGGAATTGTACTTCAACCCAGAACAAAAAATGTGCTTTGACGGGCACTAAATAACTTTCCCAGCTACAACAGGACAACGGTAACGAGAGATTTAGAGGGATTTAAATTTGAGGCCTAGTATTTAGGCGCTGGGTGACAGGTATGGGTTTAGTGACAGAATTAGACTTGGAAATACACAGTAGCGGGTGTGTGTGAAGTTATTCTGAATGACCCTATGTGCACCTTCAATATTATATACCCTTTTAGGGATAGATTTCAAATAGCTCTGATATAGCAGAAACCACTAAATTATGAAATTGCTAAATTGGGAATTGTACTTCAACCCAGAACAAAAAATGTGCTTTGACGGACACTAAATATCTTGCCCAGCAACAACAGTACAGCGGTGGGTAACGAGAGATTTAGAGGGAATTAAATTTGAGGCCTAGTATTTAGGCGCTGGGTCACCGGTATGGATTTAGTGACAGAATTAGACTTGGAAATACACAGTAGCGGGTGTGTGTGAAGTTATTCTGAATGACCCTATGTGCACCTTCAATATTATATACCCTTTTTGGGATAGATTTCAAATAGCTCTGATATAGCAGGAACCACTAAATTATGAAATTGCTAAATTGGGAATTGTACTTCAACCCAGAACAAAAAATGTGCTTTGACGGGCACTAAATAACTTTCCCAGCTACAACAGGACAACGGTAACGAGAGATTTAGAGGGATTTAAATTTGAGGCCTAGTATTTAGGCGCTGGGTGACAGGTATGGGTTTAGTGACAGAATTAGACTTGGAAATACACAGTAGCGGGTGTGTGTGAAGTTATTCTGAATGACCCTATGTGCACCTTCAATATTATATACCCTTTTAGGGATAGATTTCAAATAGCTCTGATATAGCAGAAACCACTAAATTATGAAATTGCTAAATTGGGAATTGTACTTCAACCCAGAACAAAAAATGTGCTTTGACGGACACTAAATATCTTGCCCAGCAACAACAGTACAGCGGTGGGTAACGAGAGATTTAGAGGGAATTAAATTTGAGGCCTAGTATTTAGGCGCTGGGTCACCGGTATGGATTTAGTGACAGAATTAGACTTGGAAATACACAGTAGCGGGTGTGTGTGAAGTTATTCTGAATGACCCTATGTGCACCTTCAATATTATATACCCTTTTTGGGATAGATTTCAAATAGCTCTGATATAGCAGGAACCACTAAATTATGAAATTGCTAAATTGGGAATTGTACTTCAACCCAGAACAAAAAATGTGCTTTGACGGGCACTAAATAACTTTCCCAGCTACAACAGGACAACGGGTAACGAGAGATTTAGAGGGATTTAAATTTGAGGCCTAGTATTTAGGCGCTGGGTGACAGGTATGGGTTTAGTGACAGAATTAGACTTGGAAATACACAGTAGCGGGTGTGTGTGAAGTTATTCTGAATGACCCTATGTGCACCTTCAATATTATATACCCTTTTAGGGATAGATTTCAAATAGCTCTGATATAGCAGAAACCACTAAATTATGAAATTGCTAAATTGGGAATTGTACTTCAACCCAGAACAAAAAATGTGCTTTGACGGACACTAAATATCTTGCCCAGCAACAACAGTACAGCGGTGGGTAACGAGAGATTTAGAGGGAATTAAATTTGAGGCCTAGTATTTAGGCGCTGGGTCACCGGTATGGATTTAGTGACAGAATTAGACTTGGAAATACACAGTAGCGGGTGTGTGTGAAGTTACTCTGAATGACCCTATGTGCACCTTCAATATTATATACCCTTTTTGGGATAGATTTCAAAGAGCTCTGATATAGCAGGAACCACTAAATTATGAAATTGCTAAATTGGGAATTGTACTTCAACCCAGAACAAGAAATGTGCTTGAACGGACACTAAATAACTCGCCCAGCTACAGCACTAGGGACGAGATTTAGAGGGATATTAAATTTGAGGCCTAGTATTTAGGCGCTGGGTGACAGGTATGGGTTTAGTGACAGAATTAGACTTGGAAATACACAGTAGCGGGTGTGTGTGAAGTTATTCTGAATGACCCTATGTGCACCTTCAATATTATATACCCTTTTAGGGATAGATTTCAAATAGCTCTGATATAGCAGAAACCACTAAATTATGAAATTGCTAAATTGGGAATTGTACTTCAACCCAGAACAAAAAATGTGCTTTGACGGACACTAAATATCTTGCCCAGCAACAACAGTACAGCGGTGGGTAACGAGAGATTTAGAGGGAATTAAATTTGAGGCCTAGTATTTAGGCGCTGGGTCACCGGTATGGATTTAGTGACAGAATTAGACTTGGAAATACACAGTAGCGGGTGTGTGTGAAGTTATTCTGAATGACCCTATGTGCACCTTCAATATTATATACCCTTTTTGGGATAGATTTCAAATAGCTCTGATATAGCAGGAACCACTAAATTATGAAATTGCTAAATTGGGAATTGTACTTCAACCCAGAACAAAAAATGTGCTTTGACGGGCACTAAATAACTTTCCCAGCTACAACAGGACAACGGTAACGAGAGATTTAGAGGGATTTAAATTTGAGGCCTAGTATTTAGGCGCTGGGTGACAGGTATGGGTTTAGTGACAGAATTAGACTTGGAAATACACAGTAGCGGGTGTGTGTGAAGTTATTCTGAATGACCCTATGTGCACCTTCAATATTATATACCCTTTTTGGGATAGATTTCAAATAGCTCTGATATAGCAGAAACCACTAAATTATGAAATTGCTAAATTGGGAATTGTACTTCAACCCAGAACAAAAAATGTGCTTTGACGGACACTAAATATCTTGCCCAGCAACAACAGTACAGCGGTGGGTAACGAGAGATTTAGAGGGAATTAAATTTGAGGCCTAGTATTTAGGCGCTGGGTCACCGGTATGGATTTAGTGACAGAATTAGACTTGGAAATACACAGTAGCGGGTGTGTGTGAAGTTACTCTGAATGACCCTATGTGCACCTTCAATATTATATACCCTTTTTGGGATAGATTTCAAAGAGCTCTGATATAGCAGGAACCACTAAATTATGAAATTGCTAAATTGGGAATTGTATTTCAACCCAGAACAAGAAATGTGCTTGAACGGACACTAAATAACTCGCCCAGCTACAGCACTAGGGACAGATTTAGCTGGATATAAATTTGAGGCCTAGTATTTAGGCGCTGGGTGACAGGTATGGGTTTAGTGACAGAATTAGACTTGGAAATACACAGTAGCGGGTGTGTGTGAAGTTATTCTGAATGACCCTATGTGCACCTTCAATATTATATACCCTTTTAGGGATAGATTTCAAATAGCTCTGATATAGCAGAAACCACTAAATTATGAAATTGCTAAATTGGGAATTGTACTTCAACCCAGAACAAAAAATGTGCTTTGACGGACACTAAATATCTTGCCCAGCAACAACAGTACAGCGGTGGGTAACGAGAGATTTAGAGGGAATTAAATTTGAGGCCTAGTATTTAGGCGCTGGGTCACCGGTATGGATTTAGTGACAGAATTAGACTTGGAAATACACAGTAGCGGGTGTGTGTGAAGTTATTCTGAATGACCCTATGTGCACCTTCAATATTATATACCCTTTTTGGGATAGATTTCAAATAGCTCTGATATAGCAGGAACCACTAAATTATGAAATTGCTAAATTGGGAATTGTACTTCAACCCAGAACAAAAAATGTGCTTTGACGGGCACTAAATAACTTTCCCAGCTACAACAGGACAACGGTAACGAGAGATTTAGAGGGATTTAAATTTGAGGCCTAGTATTTAGGCGCTGGGTGACAGGTATGGGTTTAGTGACAGAATTAGACTTGGAAATACACAGTAGCGGGTGTGTGTGAAGTTATTCTGAATGACCCTATGTGCACCTTCAATATTATATACCCTTTTTGGGATAGATTTCAAATAGCTCTGATATAGCAGAAACCACTAAATTATGAAATTGCTAAATTGGGAATTGTACTTCAACCCAGAACAAAAAATGTGCTTTGACGGACACTAAATATCTTGCCCAGCAACAACAGTACAGCGGTGGGTAACGAGAGATTTAGAGGGAATTAAATTTGAGGCCTAGTATTTAGGCGCTGGGTCACCGGTATGGATTTAGTGACAGAATTAGACTTGGAAATACACAGTAGCGGGTGTGTGTGAAGTTACTCTGAATGACCCTATGTGCACCTTCAATATTATATACCCTTTTTGGGATAGATTTCAAAGAGCTCTGATATAGCAGGAACCACTAAATTATGAAATTGCTAAATTGGGAATTGTATTTCAACCCAGAACAAGAAATGTGCTTGAACGGACACTAAATAACTCGCCCAGCTACAGCACTAGGGACAGATTTAGCTGGATATAAATTTGAGGCCTAGTATTTAGGCGCTGGGTGACCGGTATGGATTTAGTGACAGAATTAGACTGGGATATGGCCAAAAAATGAACAGACTATTGCTGGTTAAATGCACTTGGTGTCACAGCTTCACCCTGATGTAGGCTTTAGCCAAAAAACAACCACACCATTGAGGGTTAAATGCACTTGGTCGCAGCTTGTGCTGGCGCACCACAAGACACAAAATGGCCGCCGATCACCCCAGAAAAATGAGACTGACAAACGGTCTGTGCAGCCTAAAAACAGTGAGCAATTGAGGATCAGCAGCTCAATGATCCACAGCTGCAGATCGATCAGTTAATCAAGTCCTTTGGAGGAGTTAATCTGCCTAATCTCGCCCTACTGTCGCAGCCGCAACCTCTCCCTACGCTAATCAGAGCAGAGTGACGGGCGGCGCTATGTGACTCCAGCTTAAATAGAGGCTGGGTCACATGGTGCTCTGGCCAATCACAGCCATGCCAATAGTAGGCATGGCTGTGATGGCCTCTTGGGGCAAGTAGTATGACGCTTGTTGATTGGCTGCTTTGCAGCCTTTCAAAAAGCGCCAAGAAAGCGTCACAAAAGCGTGAAGAAAGCGACGAACACCGAACCCGAACCCGGACTTTTACGAAAATGTCCGGGTTCGGGTCCGTGTCACGGACACCCCAAAATTCGGTACGAACCCGAACTATACAGTTCGGGTTCGCTCATCCCTACTCACTAATTTTGACTTTTCTGAGCCTGTCAAGTCCTTCTTTTGACCCATTTTGCCAAAGGAAAGGAAGTTGCCTAATAATTATGCACACCTGATATAGGGTGTTGATGTCATTAGACCACACCACTTCTCATTACAGAGATGCACATCACCTAATATGCTTAATTGGTAGTAGGCTTTCGAGCCTATACAGCTTGGAGTGAGACAACATGCATAAAGAGGATGATGTGGTCAAAATACTCATTTTCCTAATAATTCTGCACTCCCTGTAATAAACATTGAGTGCGCCGCCCCCCCAGTATAATAAACATTGAGTGCGCCGCCCCCCCAGTATAATAAACATTGAGTGAGCCGCCCCCCCCAGTATAATAAACATTGAGTGCGCCGCCCCCCCAGTCTAATAAACATTGAGTGCGCCGCCCCCCCAGTCTAATAAACATTGAGTGCGCCCCCCCAGTATAATAAACATTGAGTGCGCCCCCCAGTATAATCAACATTGAGTGCGCCCCCCCCAGTATAATCAACATTGAGTGCGCCCCCCCCCAGTATAATAAACATTGAGTGCGCCGCCCCCCCAGTCTAATAAACATTGAGTGCGCCCCCCCAGTATAATAAACATTGAGTGCGCCCCCAGTATAATCAACATTGAGTGCGCCCCCCCAGTATAATAAACATTGAGTGCGCCCCCCCCCCAGTATAATAAACATTGAGTGCGCCGCCCAGAATAATAAACATTGGTGGCACAGTGGGCAGTGCCAATGAGGGTTAAAAAAATTAAAATTAACTCACCTCCTCCAATTGATCGCGTAGATGCCGGTCTCCTGTTCTTTCTTTAGGACCTGTCAAAGGACCTGTGGTGACATCACTTTGGTCATCACATGGTACATCATATAATCCATCACCATGGTAATGGACCATGTGATTAGCTCAGTGACGTCACCACAGGTCCTGAAGAAAGAACAGGAGACCGGCAGCTGCGCGATCAATTGGAGGAGGTGAATTAATTTTTTATTTATTTTTTAACCCTCATTGGCACTTCCCACTGCGCCACCAATGTTTATTATACTTGGGGGGGGCGCACTCAATGTTTATTATACTGGGGGGGGCGCACTCAATGTTTATTATACTGGGGGGGGCGCACTCAATGTTTATTATACTGGGGTGTTGGGGGGGCCACCAATGTTAATACAAATGCAGGAGGCGGGTGCCGGAATCAAATAGCCAGCACCCGACCTCTATGACAGGGGGCTGCGATCAGCGGCAGTTAACCCCTCAGTTCCGCTCCCTGTCATAGAGGTCGGGTGCCGGCTATTTGATTCCGGCACCCGCCTCCTGCATTTGTATTAACACGTCAGTTATCTTCATTGGTGGCACAGTGGCCACAGCCCCTCCCCTCCTCCTCCCATCTCTCTTCTTATTGGCGGAGGCGGCGGCAGCACAGGGGGGAGGGAGAGGATCGCAGAGGATTTCAAGTTATTCACATATGAATGAGTAAATACAGTGAGCGGGGCCCGGTGTTATGTTATTCTGCAGCGGGCCCCCATCCCGGCCTGGCCCTCGGACCATGTCCGAAGTGCCCGACCGGTCAGTCCGCCCCTGAAAAAAGTAAATTTCAGTGAAGCCCACTGTGGGAATCTGGATTCCTGGATTGCCAACAAAATCTAGAATCCCGGGCTCAAAATCCACTGGGGGACACCAGCTAAGTTCACCGGTAGGGGGCTCTGGTGGGCTTATTTGGTGGGCCGGAAAACCAGTACGAGCCCCAGGGCAGTACTCCTGGGTGGGTCTAGGGCAGTGATGGCAAACCTTTTACAGACAGAGTGCCCAAACTGCAACTCAAAACCCACTTATTTATAGCAAAGTGCCAAAATCTTCCATGTACGTTATCATTTAGCTATAATAGCCTGCCTACATTCAGTGCCTGTGCTGTTCATAGTGCGCCCTGCACTGATGAATGGAAGGAAAAGTCTAAGACATATTGGTACACCATAGACTTTTTTCATGGTACGGGTGCCCACAGAGAGGGTTCTGAGTGCTGCCTCTATCCCTTCTCCCTTCTATCCCTGCCTAATCGTGCCTCTCCCTCATTGACCCTAACCTATCTGGAGGGTGATGGGTGCAGGAGGGTGATGGGTGCTGACGGGGGGTTCGCAGGAGCTGGTTCTGGACGGTGCTGGACGGTGCAGGTGCAGCAGCAGGAAGAGGAGAGGAGAGAGGAGCGCCGGGAGTTTGAATCTCCCACCTCTCTCCCCGCACCAATCAGCACCAAGGACAGCACTGCCAGCACCAAGGACAGCACCGCCGCCCCAAATGCTCAGATTGTGATTGGTTGTGTGTAATCACACCACAGATCACCGTCCTTTTCCGGTTCATCGGGTCACTGGAGACCCGAATGGACCGGAAACGCAGCAAACCGCAGGTCTTAATTGACCTGTGGTTTGCTGCGAACGCCGATGCGGGTGTCACATGACTTCCCCCGGCGTTGTGACAGGATGCCCGCTGAATGATATCAGCGGATATCCTGTTTCTATTAACGCCCGCCGCAATGTATTTTTAAAGTTAGGGCGTACCGGTACGTCCTGGGTCCTTAAGGACTCGGCAAACATGGCGTACCGGTACGTCCTAAGTCCTTAAGGGGTTAATCTGTGGAAGAAAAAATTCTCTTGCTGTGTTTTAGGGTTTTGTGTGCTAGGATTAACTGTGTCTTTTGTCTGTGAAAAAAAAAGAAAAAAAATATTTCCTATGTTTTAGTGTACCAGTTTCTTTTGTTAGGGAGTGATTGTCTATCTCTTTTGTGAAAAAAAAACAACAATAAAAAACAACAAAAACTTTGTCTATGTTTTAGTGTTACTGTTTTAGGGTTTCGTTTGGTAGGGAGTAGAGTTGAGCGAACACCTGGATGTTCGGGTTCGAGAAGTTCGGCCGAACATCCCGGAAATGTTCGGGTTCGGGATCCGAACCCGATCCGAACTTCGTCCCGAACCCGAACCCCATTGAAGTCAATGGGGACCCGAACTTTTCGGCACTAAAAAGGCTGTAAAACAGCCCAGGAAAGAGCTAGAGGGCTGCAAAAGGCAGCAACATGTAGGTAAATCCCCTGCAAACAAATGTGGATAGGGAAATGAATTAAAATAAAAATTAAATAAATAAAAATTAACCAAAATCAATTGGAGAGAGGTTCCATAGCAGAGAATCTGGCTTCCCGTCACCCACCACTGGAACAGTCCATTCTCAGATATTTAGGCCCCGGCACCCAGGCAGAGGAGAGAGGTCCCGTAACAGAGAATCTGTCTTCATGTCAGCAGAGAATTAGTCTGCATGTCATAGCAGAGAATGAGGCTTCACGTCAGCCACCACTGCAACAGTCCATTGGCATATATTTAGGCCCAGCACACACACAGGCAGAGGAGAGAGGTCCCGTAACAGACAATCTGGCTTCATGTCAGCAGAGAATCAGTCTGCATGTCATAGCAGAGAATCAGGCTTCACGTCAGCCACCACTGCAACAGTCCATTGGCATATATTTAGGCCCAGCACACACACAGGCAGAGGAGAGAGGTCCCGTAACAGAGAATCTGGCTTCATGTCAGCAGAGAATCAGTCTGCATGTCATAGCAGAGAATGAGGCTTCACGTCACCCACCACTGCAACAGTCCATTGGCATATATTTAGGCCTAGCACACAGGCAGAGCAGAGAGGTCCCGTAACAGACAATCTGGCTTCATGTCAGCAGAGAATCAGTCTGCATGTCATAGCAGAGAATGAGGCTTCACGTCAGCCACCACTGCAACAGTCCATTGGCATATATTTAGGCCTAGCACACAGGCAGAGCAGAGAGGTCCCGTAACAGACAATATGGCTTCATGTCAGCAGAGAATCAGTCTGCATGTCATAGTAGAGAATCAGGCTTCACGTCAGCCACCACTGCAACAGTCCATTGTCATAAATTTAGGCCCAGCACCCAGGCAGAGGAGAGAGGTCCCGTAACAGACAATCTGGCTTCATGTCAGCAGAGAATTAGTCTGCATGTCATAGCAGAGAATCAGGCTTCATGTCAGCCACCACTGCAACAGTCCATTGGCATATATTTAGGCCCAGCACCCAGGCAGAGGAGGGAGGTCCCGTAACAGAGAATCTGTCTTCATGTCAGCAGAGAATCAGTCTGCATGTCATAGCAGAGAATGAGGCTTCACGTCAGCCACCACTGCAACAGTCCATTGGCATATATTTAGGCCTAGCACCCAGGCAGAGCAGAGAGGTCCCGTAACAGACAATCTGGCTTCATGTCAGCAGAGAATCAGTCTGCATGTCATAGCAGAGAATCAGGCTTCACGTCAGCCACCACTGCAACAGTCCATTGGCATATATTTAGGCCTAGCACACAGGCAGAGCAGAGAGGTCCCGTAACAGACAATCTGGCTTCATGTCAGCAGAGAATCAGTCTGCATGTCATAGCAGAGAATGAGGCTTCACGTCAGCCACCACTGCAACAGTCCATTGGCATATATTTAGGCCTAGCACACAGGCAGAGCAGAGAGGTCCCGTAACAGACAATCTGGCTTCATGTCAGCAGAGAATCAGTCTGCATGTCATAGCAGAGAATCAGGCTTCACGTCAGCCACCACTGCAACAGTCCATTGTCATAAATTTAGGCCCAGCACCCAGGCAGAGGAGAGAGGTCCCGTAACAGACAATCTGGCTTCATGTCAGCAGAGAATTAGTCTGCATGTCATAGCAGAGAATCAGGCTTCATGTCAGCCACCACTGCAACAGTCCATTGGCATATATTTAGGCCCAGCACCCAGGCAGAGGAGGGAGGTCCCGTAACAGAGAATCTGTCTTCATGTCAGCAGAGAATCAGTCTGCATGTCATAGCAGAGAATGAGGCTTCACGTCAGCCACCACTGCAACAGTCCATTGGCATATATTTAGGCCTAGCACACAGGCAGAGGAGAGGTTCATTCAACTTTGGGTAGCCTCGCAATATAATGGTAAAATGAAAATAAAAATAGGATTGAATGAGGAAGTGCCCTGGAGTCCAATAATATATGGTTATGGGGAGGTAGTTAATGTCTAATCTGGACAAGGGACGGACAGGTCCTGTGGGATCCATGCCTGGTTCATTTTTATGAACGTCAGCTTGTCCACATTGGCTGTAGACAGGCGGCTGCGTTTGTCTGTAATGACGCCCCCTGCCGTGCTGAATACACGTTCAGACAAAACGCTGGCTGCCGGGCAGGCCAGCACCTCCAAGGCATAAAAGGCTAGCTCTGGCCACGTGGACAATTTAGAGACCCAGAAGTTGAATGGGGCCGAACCATCAGTCAGTACGTGGAGGGGTGTGCACACGTACTGTTCCACCATGTTAGTGAAATGTTGCCTCCTGCTAACACGTTGCGTATCAGGTGGTGGTGCAGTTAGCTGTGGCGTGTTGACAAAAGTTTTCCACATCTCTGCCATGCTAACCCTGCCCTCAGAGGAGCTGGCCGTGACACAGCTGCCTTGGCGACCTCTTGCTCCTCCTCTGCCTTGGCCTTGGGCTTCCACTTGTTCCCCTGTGACATTTGGGAATGCTCTCAGTAGCGCGTCTACCAACGTGCGCTTGTACTCGCGCATCTTCCTATCACGCTCCAGTGCAGGAAGTAAGGTGGGCACATTGTCTTTGTAGCGTGGATCCAGCAGGGTGGCAACCCAGTAGTCCGCACAGGTTAAAATGTGGGCAACTCTGCTGTCGTTGCGCAGGCACTGCAGCATGTAGTCGCTCATGTGTGCCAGGCTGCCCAGGGGTAAGGACAAGCTGTCCTCTGTGGGAGGCGTATCGTCATCGTCCTGCCTTTCCCCCCAGCCACGCACCAGTGATGGACCCGAGCTGCGTTGGGTACCACCCCGCTGTGACCATGCTTCATCCTCATCCTCCTCCACCTCCTCCTCATCCTCCTCGTCCTCCAGTAGTGGGCCCTGGCTGGCCACATTTGTACCTGGCCTCTGCTGTTGCCAAAAACCTCCCTCTGAGTCACTTCGAAGAGACTGGCCTGAAAGTGCTAAAAATGACCCCTCTTCCTCCTCCTCCTCCTCCTCCTCCTCCTGGGCCACCTCCTCTTCCATCATCGCCCTAAGTGTTTTCTCAAGGAGACATAGAAGTGGTATTGTAACGCTGATAACGGTGTCATCGCCACTGGCCATGTTGGTGGAGTACTCGAAACAGCGCAACAGGGCACACAGGTCTCGCATGGAGGCCCAGTCATTGGTGGTGAAGTGGTGCTGTTCTGTAGTGCGACTGACCCGTGCGTGCTGCAGCTGAAACTCCACTATGGCCTGCTGCTGCTCGCACAGTCTGTCCAGCATGTGCAAGGTGGAGTTCCACCTGGTGGGCACGTCGCATATGAGGCGGTGAGCGGGAAGGCCGAAGTTACGCTGTAGCGCAGACAGGCGAGCAGCAGCAGGATGTGAACGCCGGAAGCGCGAACAGACGGCCCGCACTTTATGCAGCAGCTCTGACATGTCGGGGTAGTTGTGAATGAACTTCTGCACCACCAAATTCAGCACATGCGCCAAGCAAGGGATGTGCGTCAAATTGGCTAGTCCCAGAGCTGCAACGAGATTTCGCCCATTATCACACACCACCAGGCCGGGCTTGAGGCTCACCGGCAGCAACCACTCGTCGGTCTGTTGTTCTATACCCCGCCACAACTCCTGTGCGGTGTGGGGCCTGTCCCCCAAACATATGAGTTTCAGAATGGCCTGCTGACGTTTACCCCGGGCTGTGCTGAAGTTGGTGGTGAAGGTGTGTGGCTGACTGGATGAGCAGGTGGAAGAAGAGGAGGAGGAAGCCGAGAAGGAGGAGGTGGCAACAGGAGGCAAAGAATGTTGCCCTGCGATCCTTGGCGGCGGAAGGACGTGCGCCAAACAGCTCTCCGCCTGGGGCCCAGCTGCCACTACATTTACCCAGTGTGCAGTTAGGGAGATATAGCGTCCCTGGCCGTGCTTACTGGTCCACGTATCTGTGGTTAGGTGGACCTTGCCACAGATGGCGTTGCGCAGTGCACACTTGATTTTATCGGATACTTGGTTGTGCAGGGAAGGCACGGCTCTCTTGGAGAAGTAGTGCCGGCTGGGAACAACATACTGTGGGACAGCAAGCGACATGAGCTGTTTGAAGCTGTCTGTGTCCACCAGCCTAAATGACAGCATTTCATAGGCCAGTAGTTTAGAAATGCTGGCATTCAGGGCCAGGGATCGAGGGTGGCTAGGTGGGAATTTACGCTTTCTATCAAATGTTTGTGAGATGGAGAGCTGAACGCTGGCGTGTGACATGGTTGAGACGCTTGGTGACGGAGGTGGTGGTGGTGGTGTTGGTGGTACATCCCCTGTTTGCTGGGCGGCAGGTGCCAACGTTCCTCCAGAGGCGGAGGAAGAGGCCGAGGCGGCAGCAGCAGAATAGGCCGAGGCGGCAGCAGCAGAAGAGGTAGCAGGGGGAGCCTGAGTGACTTCCTTGGTTTTAAGGTGTTTACTCCACTGCAGTTCATGCTTTGCATGCAGGTGCCTGGTCATGCAGGTTGTGCTCAGGTTCAGAACGTTAATGCCTCGCTTCAGGCTCTGATGGCACAGCGTGCAAACCACTCGGGTCTTGTCGTCAGCACATTGTTTGAAGAAGTGCCATGCCAGGGAACTCCTTGAAGCTGCCTTTGGGGTGCTCGGTCCCAGATGGCGGCGGTCAGTAGCAGGCGGAGTCTCTTGGCGGCGGGTGTTCTGCTTTTGCCCACTGCTCCCTCTTTTGCTACGCTGTTGGCTCGGTCTCACCACTGCCTCTTCCTCCGAACTGTGAAAGTCAGTGGCACGACCTTCATTCCATGTGGGGTCTAGGACCTCATCGTCCCCTGCATCGTCTTCCACCCAGTCTTGATCCCTGACCTCCTGTTCAGTCTGCACACTGCAGAAAGACGCAGCAGTTGGCACCTGTGTTTCGTCATCATCAGAGACATGCTGAGGTGGTATTCCCATGTCCTCATCATCAGGAAACATAAGTGGTTGTGCGTCAGTGCATTCTATGTCTTTCACCGCTGGGGAAGGGCTAGGTGGATGCCCTTGGGAAACCCTGCCAGCGGAGTCTTCAAACAGCATAAGAGACTGCTGCATAACTTGAGGCTGAGACAGTTTCCCTGGTATGCATGGGGGTGATGTGACAGACTGATGGGGTTGGTTTTCAGGCGCCATCTGTGCGCTTTCTGCAGAAGACTGGGTGGGAGATAATGTGAACGTGCTGGATCCACTGTCGGCCACCCAATTGACTAATGCCTGTACCTGCTCAGGCCTTACCATCCTTAGAACGGCATTGGGCCCCACCATATATCGCTGTAAATTCTGGCGGCTACTGGGACCTGAGGTAGTTGGTACACTAGGACGTGTGGATGTGGCAGAACGGCCACGTCCTCTCCCAGCACCAGAGGGTCCACTAACACCACCACGACCATGTCCACGTCCGCGTCCCTTACTAGATGTTTTTCTCATTGTTATGGTTCACCACAACAACAAATATATTATTTGGCCCAATGTATTGTATTCAAATTCAGCGGGATATAAATTTGAGGCCTAGTATTTAGGCGCTGGGTGACCGGTATGGATTTAGTGACAGAATTAGACTTGGAAATGCACAGAAGCGTGTGTGTGAAGTTATTCTGAATGACCCTATGTGCACCTTCAATATGATCTACCCTTTTAGGGATAGATTTCAAATAGCTCTGATATAGCAGAAACGACTAAATTATGAAATTGCTAAATTGGGAATTGTATTTCAACCCAGAACAAAAAATGTGCTTTGACGGACACTAAATAACTTTCCCAGCCACAACAGGACAGCGGTAACGAGAGATTTAGCGGGATATAAATTTGAGGCCTAGTATTTAGGCGCTGGGTGACAGGTATGGGTTTAGTGACAGAATTAGATTTGGAAATGCACAGTAGCGGGTGTGTGAAGTTATTCTGAATGACCCTATGTGCACCTTGAATATTATATACCCTTTTAGGGATAGATTTCAAATAGCTCTGATATAGCAGAAACCACTAAATTATGAAATTGCTAAATTGGGAATTGTATTTCAACCCAGAACAAGAAATGTGCTTGAACGGACACTAAATAACTCGCCCAGCTACAGCACTAGGGACAGATTTAGCGGGATATAAATTTGAGGCCTAGTATTTAGGCGCTGGGTGACAGGTATGGGTTTAGTGCCAGAATTAGACTTGGAAATACACAGTAGCGGGTGTGTGTGAAGTTATTCTGAATGACCCTAATGTGCACCTTGAATATTATATACCCTTTTAGGGATAGATTTCAAATAGCTCTGATATAGCAGAAACCACTAAATTATGAAATTGCTAAATTGGGAATTGTATTTCAACCCAGAACAAGAAATGTGCTTGAACGGACACTAAATAACTCGCCCAGCTACAGCACTAAGGACAGATTTAGCGGGATATAAATTTGAGGCCTAGTATTTAGGCGCTGGGTGACAGGTATGGGTTTAGTGCCAGAATTAGACTTGGAAATACACAGTAGCGGGTGTGTGTGAAGTTATTCTGAATGACCCAATGTGCACCTTGAATATTATATACCCTTTTAGGGATAGATTTCAAATAGCTCTGATATAGCAGAAACCACTAAATTATGAAATTGCTAAATTGGGAATTGTATTTCAACCCAGAACAAGAAATGTGCTTGAACGGACACTAAATAACTCGCCCAGCTACAGCACTAAGGACAGATTTAGCGGGATATAAATTTGAGGCCTAGTATTTAGGCGCTGGGTGACAGGTATGGGTTTAGTGCCAGAATTAGACTTGGAAATACACAGTAGCGGGTGTGTGTGAAGTTATTCTGAATGACCCAATGTGCACCTTGAATATTATATACCCTTTTAGGGATAGATTTCAAATAGCTCTGATATAGCAGAAACCACTAAATTATGAAATTGCTAAATTGGGAATTGTATTTCAACCCAGAACAAGAAATGTGCTTGAACGGACACTAAATAACTCGCCCAGCTACAGCACTAGGGACAGATTTAGCGGGATATAAATTTGAGGCCTAGTATTTAGGCGCTGGGTGACAGGTATGGGTTTAGTGCCAGAATTAGACTTGGAAATACACAGTAGCGGGTGTGTGTGAAGTTATTCTGAATGACCCAATGTGCACCTTGAATATTATATACCCTTTTAGGGATAGATTTCAAATAGCTCTGATATAGCAGAAACCACTAAATTATGAAATTGCTAAATTGGGAATTGTATTTCAACCCAGAACAAGAAATGTGCTTGAACGGACACTAAATAACTCGCCCAGCTACAGCACTAAGGACAGATTTAGCGGGATATAAATTTGAGGCCTAGTATTTAGGCGCTGGGTGACCGGTATGGATTTAGTGACAGAATTAGACTGGGATATGGCCAAAAAATAAACAGACTATTGCTGGTTAAATGCACTTGGTGTGACAGCTTCACCCTGATGTAGGCTTTAGCCAAAAAACAACCACACCATTGAGGGTTAAATGCACTTGGTGACAGGCGCAGCTTGCCCCTGATTTAGTATATGGCCAAAAAATGAACAGACTATTGCTGGTTAAATGCACTTGGTGTGACAGCTTCACCCTGATGTAGGCTTTAGCCAAAAAACAACCACACCATTGAGGGTTAAATGCACTTGGTGACAGGCGCAGCTTGCCCCTGATTTTGTATATGGCCAAAAAATGAACAGACTATTGCTGGTTAAATGCACTTGGTGTGACAGCTTCACCCTGATGTAGGCTTTAGCCAAAAAACAACCACACCATTGAGGGTTAAATGCACTTGGTCGCAGCTTGTGCTGGCGCACCACAAGACACAAAATGGCCGCCGATCACCCCAGAAAAATGTGACTGACAAACGGTCTGGGCAGCCTAAAAACAGTGAGCAATTGAGGATCAGCAGCTCAATGATCCACAGCTGCAGATCGATCAGTTAATCAAGTCCTTTGGAGGAGTTAATCTGCCTAATCTCGCCCTACTGTCGCAGCCGCAACCTCTCCCTACGCTAATCAGAGCAGAGTGACGGGCGGCGCTATGTGACTCCAGCTTAAATAGAGGCTGGGTCACATGGTGCTCTGGCCAATCACAGCCATGCCAATAGTAGGCATGGCTGTGATGGCCTCTTGGGGCAAGTAGTATGACGCTTGTTGATTGGCTGCTTTGCAGCCTTTCAAAAAGCGCCAAGAAAGCGTCACAAAAGCGCGAAGAAAGCGACGAACACCGAACCCGAACCCGGACTTTTACGAAAATGTCCGGGTTCGGGTCCGTGTCACGGACACCCCAAAATTCGGTACGAACCCGAACTATACAGTTCGAGTTCGCTCATCCCTAGTAGGGAGGGATTATTGTATGCGTCTTTTATTTGTGAAAACAAATTTAATAAGTCTTTGCCCATGTATTAGTGTTATTGTTAAGGTTTCGTGTCTATATTTTTTTAATTTTTGCCCAATTGTTCCCTATCCAATCAAGTTTGCCCAAACTCCCTCATTATTTTCATTCTATATATTTTTCTCTGTTGTTTAAAAAAATTGTGGTTATATGCTCATTTGGTGAAATAATGAGTGGACGTGGTCGTGCCGGCAACCATGGTCGTGGTAGGAGAGTATACCCCAGTGACATCCCTTTCAACTGGTGCGGGTGGTATCAGCCACAGAACGCCAGCACCTTGTCAGACCCAGGCATCGGTAAAGGGACAGCGGAGCCATGTCAGGTGCTCCACATCTGCTGTTCCCCTCAGTCAACCACTGGTCGACCTTAGGTCTGACATTACAGGGGATGAAAAGGAGGGGCACTTGGAATGGGTGCCACCTCCCTTGTCAGGTGACAGCAGCACTGATGAGGAAGGTAGGCACCCGAGGCAAACAGTGCCCCAGGTCACCAGGGAGCCCAGTGGCAGGGGCTGACGCATTTGACTGCACCGCGCCCTTCGCCACCGGGGACAGACGGGCGCGTTGACTCAATGGGCTCCTGGCAAGGCTTATCGCAGGCCCTACCAAGATGGCGTGTCCCCAGCCACCATTTTTTTTTGCAAGGACCAGTGTCCGTGCCCTACACCAGCATATTGTGCAGAATGTATCCCTGTCGCTGGATCACACTGTCAGCAACAGGGTGCATCTGACAATGGATGCCTGGACCAGCAGACATAGGCAGGGATGATACATCAGCTTTACAGCCCATTGGGTGTCCCTCCGAGGCGTCGGGGAGGGATCATCAGATGTGGCAGCATCTCAGTTTGTGGTGCCGCCCCGGGGTATCCAGGGGAGAACTGCTGCTCTCCCTCAAGCTACTGTCTCCACCTCTGCTGAGGCCCCCAGCAAGCAAGTGTAGCTACGCAAGTGTGGGGCACATCCGCTGCCAGGCCGTGCTCCAGCTTAAGATCTTAGGGGAACGGATACACACTGAACCTGATGTTCTGGCCACCCTCCAGGCTTAGGTTTACATGTGGCTGACACCCCAAAGGCTCCAGACAGGTATGGCTGTCTGTGACAATGGCAGCAACCTCCCCACCGCCCTCCATGCTGGCAGTCTAACACACGTGCCCTACATGGCACATGTCCTCAACCTTGTGGTACAGAAGTTCCTATGCACATACCCAAGGTTGAGCGACATTGACCAAAGGGTACGTACAAGATGATCAGCGGGGGGCATGTTGTCCTCAATGATGTGATCCCTATAGTGTTCCTGCTAGACAGGACACTAGATCGCCTGCTTGATGCCGGGTAGAGTGCCTTGGTGGAGCAAGAAAAGGCAACAATGCTCCACCAAGACCAGGCCGAGGAGTGGAGGAGGAAGAATTTTTTGAGGAGTTTGCTGACGTCCAGGAGTCTTGGCCTGGTCTGGAGGGAGAGGCGGTGCTGGGGGCACCGTTAGTCAGGGGCTGGGGTGGCTCCTACAGAGAGCAGCAGCAGCAGTAGCAGGCGGACCAAGATGTCATGGTCCCGGGCAGCCAAGAAGAGTCACAGCTGGCTGTCCTCTTCCTCATGGCTGTGATGCCTCAAGAAGGACCCCCGGATCAGGAAAATTAAGGAGAGGGATGATTTTTGGTTGGCCACCCTTTTAGACCCTCGCTGCAAGGGGAAACTAGAGCAGTTCATCCCAGCCAGCAAAACCTACGGGCCTGTCAGATCCTTCAGCTGGAGCAGCTAAACCCTCAGCCTCATGCACACGACCGTTGTGAGCATCCGTGGCCGTTGTACCGTTTTCCAAATTTTTTTTTTTTCACGAACCCATTGACTTTCAATGGGTCCGTGGAAAAATCGGAAAATGCACCGTTTGGCAGCCGCATCCGTGATCCGTGTTTCCTGGCCGTGAAAAAAATACGACCTGTCCTATTTTTTTCACGGCCAACGGTTCACGGACCCATTCAAGTCAATGGGTCCGTGAAAAATCATGGATGCACACAAGATTGTCATCCGTGTCCGTGATCCGTGTCCGTTTTTTCCTATCATTTCAATGGCAAACTTGACTTACATTTTTCATGTCCGTGGATCCTCCAAAAAACAAGGAAGACCCACGGACGAAAAAACGGTCACGGATCACGGACCTACGGACCCTGTTTTTGTGGACCTTAAAAAAACGGTTGTGTGCATGAGGCCTTACGCTCCAGTTCTCCCCGTCCATCTCACCCAGCAGGTGGCTGGCCCAAGCAGCTCCAGCTGAGTAGGTGATCTTATGGGTGAGACGAGGTTGTTCTATCAGTCTATGAGATTTATTTATAACATAGTAACATAGTAACATAGTACATAAGGCCGAAAAAAGACATTTGTCCATCCAGTTCGGCCTGTCATCCTGCAAGTTGATCCAGAGGAAGGCAAAAAAACCCTGTGAGGTAGAAGCCAATTTTCCTCACTTTAGGGGAATAAAAATTCCTTCCCGACTCCAATCAGGCAATCAGAATAAATCCCTGGATCAACGATATCTCTCTAGTAGCTATAGCCTGTAATATTATTACGCTCCAGAAATACATCCAGGCCCCTCTTGAATTCCTTTATTGTACTCACCATCACCACCTCCTCAGGCAGAGAGTTCCATAGTCTCACTGCTCTTACCGTAAAGAATCCTCTTCTATGTTTGTGTACAAACCTTCTTTCCTCCAGACGCATAGGATGTCCCCTCGTCACAGTCACCGTCCTGGGAATAAATAGATGACGGGATAGATCTCTGTACTGACCCCTAATATATTTATACATATTAATTAGATCTCCCCTCAGTCGTCTTTTTTCTAAAGTGAATAACCCTAATTTTGGTAATCTTTCAGGGTACTGTAGTTGTCCCATTCCAGTAATTACTTTAGTTGCCCTCCTCTGGACCCTCTCCAGCTCTGCTATGTCTGCTTTGTTCACTGGAGCCCAGAACTGTACACAGTACTCCATGTGTGGTCTGACTAATCATTTGTAAAGTGGTAGGACTATGTTCTCATCACGGGCATCTATGCCCCTTTTGATGCAACCCATTATCTTATTTGCCTTGGCAGCAGCTGCCTGACACTGTTTTTTGCAGCTTAGTTTGCTGTTTATTAAAATTCCTAGATCTTTTTCCATGTCAGTGTTACCGAGTGTTTTACCACTTAATAAGTACGGGTGACTTGCATTATTCCTTCCCATGTGCATAACTTTACATTTGTCAGTGTTAAACCTCATCTGCCACTTATCTGCCCAAGCCTCCAATCTATCCAGATCGCTCTGTAGTAGTATACTGTCCTCTTCAGTGTTAATTACTTTACACAGTTTAGTGTCATCTGCAAAAATTGATATTTTACTATGCAAGCCTTCTACAAGATCATTAATAAATATATTCATGACTTTATTTATATATTTTTATATTGTTGAATTTCTTTAGGTTTTTTTGGGCGAACAATTTTTAATTTTTTCTTCCAATCGAGTTTATTTATCTTTTTTTTTCATTAATTTCTTTAACATCTTATTTATTTATTCATTCAATTAACTAATTGTTGAAATATATATACTACACATTAAGCCCGTTAGAATAACGAGAGCTAGAAAAGAAGTGCATAAACATTAGTAGGAACAGTACATCTTAAATGTCAAGGGAACTTGACCACATTGGCTTTTTGTGTTGAATAACTTGATCGAATCCACGGATCTGCAAAACACGAACACCGGCAATGCGTGTTCCGCATTTTGTGGACTGCACATCGACGGCACTTAATAGAAAATGACTATTCTTGTCGATTGCGGACAAGAATAGGACATGTTCTATTTTTTTCAGGATGTTCTATATTTGAACAGAATAAAAAAAATGGAAATACGGAAACGGAAGGCATGCAGAGTACCTTCCGTTTTTTTTGTGGATCCATTGAAATGAATGGTTCCGTATACGGTCCGTAAAAAAATACGTTAGTGTGCAAGAGGCCTTATTGTCCGCATAACGGACAAGGATGGTACTATTCTATCAGGGGCCAGCTGTTCCGTTCAGCAAAAAACAGAATGCAAACGGACATCATCCGTATTTTTTGCGGATCAGTTTTTTGCATAGCCATACGGTCATGTGCAATAGTCTTAGTCCTCTGTGTGATCTCTGGACAGCCCTCCATACATAAACCATACTGGAAAATAGACCAATTGGCACACAGGGCTCCACGCGCTGCCCATGCCGGTCTGCTCTCAATTTCCATATCGGGCACATCGAGTCTGGAGAAGCACACTGCAGTAACAAAGCTTGCCGCACCATGTGCTGATTCCTCCAAGCCAGAGGGCAGCAGGGCTGGCGTGGTTTAGTAACGGCTCTCTCATCCTCCTTTTATCTGTGAAGAGTCATGGTTACCGACACTCGCACGACCCATACATGATCAGCTCCACACACACACACCGTGCTTCAGCCATCGGCAGCACCAAGCTGTCCTCTGCCCGTCAGAGCACAAAAGCCAGTGAGGAACCAGCTTGCCTCGGCCCGGGTGTGGAAGTGTCCCCGACTCTGCCGTTGGGATCAGTTCCCCTCCCCTCGGTGATGACTCTGTCATGGTCTCCGGCTGCTGGCGGGGTACTAGGCGGCTGCCTACAGTGCGCAGCCCGGATCATCAATCGCAGGTCATACTGCTGACTAATCTTTTAGCTGCGAGGCTTGGCTATACACGGGGGGTAGTGTCACACAGCCTAGGGCAGACTTCAACAGGAAGGGGCTGACAGGCACCGGGAGCACCTACACTGTTATCCAGCAGAGCGGAGTTTGTAGTCTATTTTGAAGGCAAACATGTGTTCTGGAGTTACATAAAACTGCTGGTAAACGTACCCCACAAAACGAATGCAGCTGTGCCTCATCTTTGTGGACTTGACATAGAAAGTCAGATCCTGTAGGTTCCAGAAAAACGTACAGTAATCCAGTCCTCTACAATGCAGATGTCTGGAGGGGGAGAACATTTCAGGGCTTCCAGGAAGAGATGGGGTAGAAGCCCTGCATTATTCTGCCCATCCAGACATCTGCATTGTATAGGAACGGATTACTGTACGTTTTTCATGAACTTAAAGGAATATGAATTTCTATGTTAAGTCCACAAAGATGAAACAAAGCTGCAATCGTTTTGTGGGGTAAGTTTACCGTCTGTTCGATGTAACTCGAGAACACATGGTGCCTTCAAAGCAAACTCCTAACTCCGCTCTGCTGGATGACAGTGTAGGTGCTCCCTGATGCCTGTCAGCCCCTTCCTGGGGAAGTCTGCCCCGGGCTGTGTGACACTTCTTCCCCCCCACCGTGGTTAGCCAACCCTTGCAGCAAAAGGTTTATTCAGCTGTAAGACTTGCGATCAATGATCCGGGCTGCACAATGCCGGCAGCCGCCGAGGACACCACCAGCAACAAGGAGGGGAACTGATCCCAGAGGCAAAGTTGTGGACGCTTTCACAGTCGGGCTGAGGCAAGCTGGTTCCTCACTGGCTTCTGTGCTCTGATGGGCGGAGGACGTCTGGGTGCTGCCGATAGCTGGAGCACGACATATGTGTGGCACTGATCAAGTATGGGTCGTGCGATCCACGGTAACCATGCCTTTTCACAGACAAAAGGAGGATGACACAGCCGCTGTTAAACCCC
Source organism: Bufo gargarizans (assembly GCF_014858855.1). Taxonomy (NCBI): domain Eukaryota; kingdom Metazoa; phylum Chordata; class Amphibia; order Anura; family Bufonidae; genus Bufo; species Bufo gargarizans. The sequence continues at coordinate 547,341,178 of NC_058081.1, forward strand.
GCCAGTCCTGCTGCCCTTTGGCTTGGAGGAATCAGCACACGGCGCGGCAGGGGGCGCCACCGCAGTGTTCTTTTCCAGACTTGATGTGCCCGATATGGAAACTGAGATCAGACCGGTGCAGGCAGGGTGTGGAGCTAACGTCGTACTAATTTATTGTGGGCTGTACAACCTAAAATACAATCGATAATTTTGTCATTTCTGCTCTAGACCACGAACCTGTTGCTGTAAGAGAAGTTTATTTTTGATGTTGCCCAGGTCTGGTAGGGGCCCATTCCTGGGAACACATTCCTGTTGCAAACAAAGAACCTGGTGCTGTCAGAGGTGTCTAAGTTTATTTTTGGTGTTGCCTTGGTCTGGTGGGGGCTCATTGTGGGAATACATAGCTGCTGCAAACAAATAATGGCTTAATTTTTACGCATCTGCTCTGTTCATCATATACAATCATGCGGTGTTACGCTTCACTCACCCAAAAACATTTTTTAATTTATTTCATTTTATATGCTATAATTTAGCTTTTCTTGGGTTTTGGGCGGTCCTGGTGTGGTTCTTACTAAAAGTAGGTGGAGACGGCATGTGGTCTTCCCTTGTCAAAAGGTCTTGTGCAGTTAACATTGTACAGGACTGATTGATGAACCTAATTAAATTATATTATTTTAATTTGTTCTTGTTTGTTTTAATCAGGATTTAGGTTCAAACATGGTGTTGTGTGTCCTCCTAAAAAGGATGCCTGACTTCCATGTTGACCTCTCCACATGGTTGGATGTGACTGACGTTATACTAATCCGGTATTGGGAATAGAGCTTTATTGCCACATGTATATATCTATATTTACATTTTTATTTCATGTTACTTCTTGACAACTACAGTGCCTTGCAAAATGATTCACCCCCCTTGACTTTCTTTGTGTTTTGGTGCCTCACTACCTGGAATTAACATGGATTGTTTGAGTATTTGCATCATTTAATTTACAGAACATGCACACAACTTTGAAGATGCTTACTTTTATTTTTTTTATTGTGAAGCAAACAACAAATAGGACAAAATAACAAAAAAAGTCAATGTGCATAACTATTCACCCCCCTAAAGTCAATGCTTTGTAGAGCCTCCTTTTGAGGCAATCACAGCCCCAAGCTCCAAGTCGCTTTGGATAAGTCTCTATGAGCTTGCCACATCTTACTACTGGGATTTTTTGACCATTCCTCCTTGCAAAACTGCTCCAGCTCTATAGTTGTTGCTCAAGAACATCCCTGTATGTAGCACCATCCATCTTTCCCTCAACTCTGACCAGTTTCCCAGTCCTGGCTGCTGAAAAATGTGGGGGTGGTGTTCTTTGGGTGATGTGATGTGTTGGGTTTGCGCCAAACATAGCGTTTTATTTGATGAAGAAAAAGTTAAATTTTAGTCTCATCAGACCAGGGCACCCTCCTCCATACATTTTGGAAGTCTCCCACATGCCTTTTCACAAACTCACAATGTGCCTTTTTGTTTTTAGCTGAAATTAATGGCTTTCTTCTGGCCACTCTGCCATAAAGGCCAACTCTATGGAGCGTACGGCTTATTGTCGTCCTATGTACAAATACTCCAGTCTCTGCAGTAGAACTCTGCAGCTCCTCCAGGGTTACCTTAGGTCTCTGTGCTGCTTCTCTGATCAATGCCCTTCTTGCCCAGTCCGTGGGTTTTGGTGGACGGCCGTCTCTTGGCAGGTTTGCTGTTGAGCCATGTTCTTTCCATTTGGTTATGATAGATTTGATGGTGCTCATGGGGTTCATCAAAGATTAGGATTTTTTTTTATAACCTAACCCTGACTTGTACTTTTCAACAACATTGTCCCTTACTTGCTTGGAGAGTTCCTTGGTCTTCATGGCAGTGTTTGGTTAGTGATGCCTCTTGCTTTGGTGTTGCAGCCTCTGGCTGCAGATCATGTGATACTTAGATTGCATACAGGTGGACATCATATCACTAATTATGTGACTTCTGAAGGTAATTGGTTGCACCAGAGCTTTTTATGGGCTTCCTAACAAAGGGGGTGAATACACATGCACATGTCAATTTTCTATTTCTAAACAATAGTTTTACTTCTAAATTTTTCTCATTTTACTTCACCAACTTAGACTATTGTGTTCTGATCCATCACATAAAATTCAGATTAGCAAAACTTAAGGCTGTAATGTAACAAAACACGAAATAATTCAAGGGGGGGTGAATACTTTTGCAAGGCACTGTATGTAATGATAATGTGCGCATGCAATTTTTATAGTATCACAGCTTTTCACACCCCTGGAGGTCGACGTGTCTGAACCGCAATGGAACCATGTAGGGAAATGGGAATGGGAGAGGTTAGGGTAATGGTTAAACCTAAAGTGAATCTCCTGTAAAAGGTGGACAGAGCAACCCCTCTTCTTCAAACATGAAAAGATTTGGCACCTCTTGGAGGGTGAATTAAAGCTCTTCACATTGTAAGAAGCTGTTTGCAGATTAGCCATGATAAAGGGTAATAGATCCTTGAGCATTGAGATAGAAGAATTCTCAGCCTTCCTGGGCAAAGCGGTGGAATCCAGCAAAAGTCCCACTGTATTCTCCCCACAGGCAAATATTTTAATGAAGCATTCACTGAAACAAAAAACTGTGTAAATACAAAATAACAAAAAAAGTTTATGAACTAGGGTGCCATTCTCCAACTATATGGCTTCTTAAATGTAACTTGCACCTTAGGAAAATATAAGGTAGAAATGGATGAAAGGGGGATATTATTTACACCCTTATATAGTATATGGATTAGATCAGAAGCTCAGTTGAGCCAAACAGGAAGAGAAAGAAATAAAGAATTAAGCAGAGATAGCGAGGGAAAGAATGAAAGCTTTAAGATAAACAGCAGTTGTAATGGAATGATGTTTCATTCTCCCAATGGCAATCTTCTAGGAGTTGATCCTCTTTTGTTCCTTGCAGACTTGGGAGTATGCTGTCTTTCCCATGGTTCTTGTTGCGGCAATTCCGGTAGATTTGCTAAGTCCAGTACGTAGTCCCAGTATAGACTGAGTCCAAATCTTGGAAAGAGGATATAAAAATTCAGCAACCCTTGTGTACAAAAGATAGGCCAAATGGAAAGGACCATCTATAAAGAATTTTGTGTGATCTAAGCCAGCCAGTCAAGGGTTTTAGTGCTCTTCTTTTTTTCCACGTGGACTGGGTGATCTTGGAAAACAAGGACTTCATGACTGTCCCATACAATGGATTTAGTATCCCGTGCTTTTGTCAAGACTGCTTTTTTCACCGGAAAACTTAAAAACTTACACATGACATCCCTTGGTGGTTCAGATGGCCCTATGGCCCTATGTGCCCTCTCTAAAATGACGTCATGGGCAGAGTCAGGTCTCAATAATTGCAAACATATTTGAACAATTGTATTAGGGATATCACCTGGGACAACAGATTCTGTGATTCCTTGGAACCGCAGGTTGCTGCGTCTCCCACGATTTTCCTGGTATTCAACCGCGTTATACATGGTGTTTAAATTGGACTAAAACATTTGTAAGCATTGTGTCACTACAACCTGATGTTGGAGGATTAGGGTTTGAGAGTCCTCTAAAGACTCCACTCTTTTTCCTATTTGGCGAACATCTTGCTTTATGGCTGTCAGGTCCACGCTCAGAGATTCTAACGCTGAGGTTAGTGAGGATGCAAGTGTCTCCTTTAAGGAATGAATGGGATATGGGGAGGTTATCTGGTTCGTCCTCACTGCTGTGCACTGCTCCCGTGTCCTCTGGCTGTCTCCTACTTGCTGATTGTGGCGTTGCTGGCGCCATCTTGGATTCTTGGGAGACATATGTAGCAGTGGTTTTCTTAATACATTTCTCCATCTCTCCACTACTAACCCCGGTCTTAAGATGGCCAGGGGGTTCACCTGCGTTTGCAATTTTGACCATAATCAATCCTGTATGTGGTAATACCAGGCTAATAGGGTGATCTGGCACACGGAGCTGTAACTTCAGGCAACTACGGTATGCCAGACTTTGCAGGGGAATTATGTGTGAGGTCACGGTGTGAGCAATAGGTGGGCCGAGGTAAATACAGTTCTGGTTACTCACGGTTATGTCATCCCTGGGCAGGCTCGCATAAGTGAAAAGGAGAATGGCACAAGGATTCTCTGGGGAACACTCTGGTGTAAGGGACACTGGCCAGATGTTGGTTTGAGGTGCCCTTGGTGGTCTGTATTAATGTGCCAGTGGCAATGTCCCTTGTAATCGTGACGCCAGTACCGTTTGTATGGAGGTACAACCATTTACTAGTGTTAATAGAGGAACTGGGTCTGAGGCAAGCAAGGTAAAACTCAAATTTAAACTTTACTTGATAACACTTCATCCAAAGCATTTAACAGTCTCAATACAGAGATAAACCTGCTGCAAGTCCTCTGCTGACAGGTGTAGGTCCCTCTCTAGATATGAGATAAGGAGATGGTAGCCTTACTGTTAGTAGAGCTCAGGTATGGTCCTGGTTTTCCTTATTCAGGCTTGTAAAGTAGCCAAAGGCTAATATATCCTTCACGGTGGAGTCCAAAGGTCCTGAGGCACTCAGAAGATGTTTCCAATAACCCTTTGGGGGTCTCCTTACAGTAGTAGTCTTTGAATGAATAAAGCTCTTCAGCTCTGGGCTGAGATATAGCTGAGAAAATGAGGATAACAGGCTGCATACACTGCTAGACTGTGCTCAACTGCCAATCTAGTCTCAACAGGAAATTAACTGGAAACAAGACTGAACAGGAACTGATGTGGTCTGAGCTAGCTAGGCCTGAACTAAGTTATATATATATAGCAGGTGTTATCTCCCCCTAGTGGTGGGCTCAGTGTAAATGCATGCTAATACACGTGTTAGCAAGGATGATGCATAAGGACATGATGCAGCTTAACAACAGGCTATATAAAAGGCATTTAAAGTACAGTACAACTATTTTGCAGTACCCACGAGGGTAGTGGGACGCTGCACAGCCATCTCCTTCCGGTGCTAGCTCCGCCCCCTGACAAAATTGCTTTTGAAATTTTTATTAATTAAGCAGATAATATGAATTCACATACTTTAATTGAAGTTATTAATCTCTTCACACTATAGATACTTTTTTTAAAACTTTAATTTTTATTTTAATATACAAAATACTAATCAAACACATTAATTGCAATTCAATTATTAATATTTTTCATTAAATAATCACCTAAGTTTGTATTTGTACTTGGCACCATTCACTTTTGTCACTGCTTGAGAAAGGTCTCATTGTGTGGACTGAAAAGTCGCTTTTGGTTGAATAAGCGCACATTTTCTTGAGGCTGTGTCGTGGCATGTGTTTATATATATTGTAGAGGACGCCAAGGTTGGGTCCTCAATGACAGATATATATCACTACTATTTGGGTTGTGGTGCCTTTAAGAAAGCGCTGCTAGTCAGGAGGCTCACCCTTGGAGGGGGAGGAGATTCCGGAAAAATATTGACAATGGGAGAGGACAGATTAGCAGTCCTCTCTGTGTTATAAGAGGACATTTGGGATCCGGAATTTCGGAGACCCCGAAGTAACATTCGGGCAGGAAGGGGGTCTCCACTCCTCACTACCTGGGATCCGGTACCCACAGGGTTAACTCACTCTCCTGATAAAAGGAAAAGGAAGTGAGTGAGAGAGGCTGGGTGTCGTGTGGTAGACAGTGTGTGGCTGTGAGCAGAGATGGAATCTGAGGACAAGTAGAAAGTTTAGCAGGAAAGCTGACTGAAAACTACCACGGACTAAAAAGAACTGTGGGTAAAAATACCTTTATTTTGAACGGATTGTTCTACTGTTTATGTTATGCTGAACTAAGCAGACTTTAAGTTGGGTTTTTGACCTTGGCTGCTGGAAGCTGTACCTATTTTGGGGGTTTGGGGAAAATAAACATCTGTTTTCTTTAACCCTGGGCTGGCTCATGCACCTGGTTTATTGGTGCAATCTTCCCCCGTAATACAATATATATATATATATATATATATATATATATACATATACACTCACCTAAAGAATTATTAGGAATACCATATTAATACGGTGTTGAACCCCCTTTTGCCTTCAGAACTGCCTTAATTCTATGTGGCATTGATTCAACAAGGTGCTGATAGCATTCTTTAGAAATATTGGCCCATATTGATAGGATAGCATCTTGCAGTTGATGGAGATTTGAGGGATGCACATCCAGGGCACGAAGCTCCTGTTCCACCACATCCCAAAGATGCTCTATTGGGTTGAGATCTGGTGACTGTGGGGGCCATTTTAGTACAGTGAACTCATTGTCCTGTTCAAGAAACCAATTTGAAATGATTTGAGCTTTGTGACATGGTGCATTATCCTGCTGGAAGTAGCCATCAGAGGATGGGTACATGGTGGTCATGAAGGGATAGACATGGTCAGAAACAATGCTCAGGTAGCCCGTGGCATTTAAACTATGGCCAATTGGCACTAAGGGGCCTAAAGTGTGCCCAGAAAACATCCCCCACACCATTACACCACCACCACCAGCCTGCACAGTGGTAACAAGGCATGATGGATACATGTTCTCATTCTGTTTACGCCAAATTCGGACTCTACCATTTGAATGTCTCAACAGAAATCGAGACTCATCAGACCAGGCAACATTTTTCCAGTCTTCAGCAGTCCAATTTTGGTGAGCTTGTGCAAATTGTAGCCTCTTTTTCCTATTTGTAGTGGAAATGAGTGGTACCCGGTGGGGTCTTCTGCTGTTGTAGCCCATCCGCCTCAAGGTTGTGCGTGTTGTGGCTTCACAAATGCTTTGCTGCATACCTCGGTTGTAACGAGTGGTTATTTCAGTCAACGTTGCTCTTCTATCAGCTTGAATCAGTCGGCCCATTCTCCTCTGACCTCAAGCATCAACAAGGCATTTTCGCCCACAGGACTGCCGCATACTGGATGTTTTTCCCTTTTCACACCATTCTTTGTAAACCCTAGAAATGGTTGTGCGTGAAAATCCCAGTAACTGAGCAGATTGTGAAATACTCAGACCGGCCCGTCTGGCACCAACAACCATGCCACGCTCAAAATTGCTTAAATCACCTTTCTTTCTCATTCTGACATTCAGTTTGGAGTTCAGGAGATTGTCTTGACCAGGACCACAACCCTACATGCATTGAAGAAACTGCCATGTGATTGGTTGATTAGATAATTGCATTAATGAGAAATAGAACAGGTGTTCCTAATAATTCTTTAGGTGAGTGTGTGTGTATATATATATATATATATATATATATATATATATATTATTTTTTATTTTTTTCATTTCTTGTGACCTTTGCAATCTTAAAAATCCTTTGAAATAAAAATTGTCAAAGGAATATATTGCAATTTGTATGCATGGGAACACATTCCTGCTGCAAACAAAGAACATGCTGCTGTCAGAGGTGTATAAGTGTATTTTTGGAGTTGCCCTGGTCTGGCAGGGGCGCATTACTGGGAACATAATCCTGCTACAAGCAAAGAACCAGCTCCTGTCTGTTCTGGCTGAGTTTGGCCCAGCTATGTGTAGGCCTTATACTGCACCATTATCATTTACCTGCTGCTGTCTGTCCAGATGAGTTTGGACGAGCTATGTGTAGGCCTTATACTACATCATTAACATTTTCATGCTGCTGTCTGTCCAGATGAGTTTGGTCGAGCTATATGTAGGCCTTATACTACACTGTTACCATGTACCTGCTGCTGCTGCTACTGTCTGTCCTGATCCTGCAGAGTTTTGTTTAGGACGTTTACTCAACCGTTACCTTTACCTGCTGCTGCTATCTGTCCTGATCCTGATGAGTTTGCCCTAGGACTAAAGGGGCCTTCCTGCAACCTTATAGGTTAAAATTAATCAAAAACATAACTATATCAAAAAAGGAAAGCACACGTTAAAACGTAAATAAATATTTATTTATAATGTTGAGGAACAAATATGCCTCTAAGGCAATTTTTTTTGTTTATTATGGAGGTCAAGCAACTCCTAGATCCCCTTATGGTGCAGCTCCTCCAACTGATGCACCTTCTTAACCAGATGCTGCTACTGCTCCCGTAACCTCCTTTGCTGCTCTCTGATGTCCAGCATTGCCTTTTGGTCCTCCTGCTGCAGGTGCTATTTTTTTTTCTAATTTTATTAGTACTGTTAGGATTAAAACAATATTAAAATTACTTTCAATTAAGATTAAGAGGCAATTAGTGCATTGTGTATTAGTGCATTGTGTATTGTGAGTATTTGTTAAAGCACTAATAATTTACATTACAATTCATTAGTTAATGATATTTATGATCATTATATAGTTGGTTAGTTAGTGATAGCTCAGTATAGTATAATGTTATTTAGTTGGTTAATTAGTGCTAGTTAATTAATGTTGTTTAGTTGGTTAATTAGGGCTAGTTCAGTAGAGAATAATTGTATTTAGTTGGTTAGTTTGTGATAGTTATGTAGAGTATAATGTTATTTAGTCGGTTAGTTAATGTTTTTTTATGTAGATTACAGAGTTAGTGTCCAGTGCTGTGGTTTTCTATTACTGTAGTGTGTGTTGTCCCCTCATTTCTGTAAATGTTATGGATACGGAATTATATTGCTATGTGCACATATTTACCCTCCTGGCAGGGGCTTCCTCATTAGGAGCTGGGGGGGATAAAAGATTCCAAAAAAATATATATTTTCAAGTAAAAAAAAAAGCATCCTTTTCCAAAAATAAAGTTAATAAAAATTTAAAAAAATAGGGGAAAAAGGAAAAGTAGACATATTAAATATCGCTGCGTCTGTATCGACCGGCTCTATAAAAATATCACATGACCTAACCCCTCAGGTGAAAGCCGTAAAAAATAAAATCTCAGAATGGCCAGGATAAGTAAAAGCGTTTAAAAGTTACTACCACATAAAGTGTCAGATTTGCTAAAAAGTTCTAAGTTGTTTGTCTAAATTCAGAACATTGTGTGATTACAAGGGTTGCAGTTGCCTCTGATGTCAGTGGGTGGGCGGCCCGGCGATAAACAGTGAAAAGGCCGCTGCGCTGCTGGAGCGCCGCTGCTTTCTCAAACAGCTGATCGGCGAGGATCCCGGGTGTCGGACTCCCCCGATCAGAAGCCTACTTGTCTACTTTTCCTGGTTGCCATAGTAGGAGCGGGGAGCGGGGGAGCGGTATACTTACAGTCCGTGCGGCTCCCGGGGCGCTCCAGAGTGACGTCAGAGCGCCCATGCGCATGGATGACGTGCCATGCGATCACGTGATCCATGCGCTTGGGGCGCCCTGACGTCACTCTGGAGCGCCCCGGGAGCTGCACGGACGGTAAGTATGCTGCTCCCCCGCTCCCCGCTACACTTTACCATGGCTGCCAGGACTTTAGCGTCCCGGCAGCCATGGTAACCATTCAGAAAAAGCTAAACGTCGGATCCGGCAATGCGCCGAAATGACGTTTAGCTTAAGGCCGGATCCGGATCAATGCCTTTTAATGGGCATTAATTCCGGATCCGGCCTTGCGGCAAGTCTTCAGGATTTTTGGCCGAAGCAAAAAGCGCAGCATGCTGCGGTATTTTCTCCGGCCAAAAAACTTTCCGTTCCGGAATTGAAGACATCCTAATGCATCCCGAACGGATTTCACTCCATTCAGAATGCATTAGGATAAAACTGATCATTATTCTTCTGGCATAGAGCCCCGACGACGGAACTCTATGCCGGAAGAAAAGAATGCAGATGTGAAAGAGCCCTAAATAACATTATACTCTACATAACTATCACAAACTAACCAACTAAATACAATTATACTATACTGAACTATCACTAACTAACCAACTATATAATGATCATAAATATCATTAACTACTGTGGTAGCTAGGTCATTTAAGTCCACTGCCAATGGTAAGGATTTTCAAATAAAATCCTATCTTAATTGTAACACCACGTACGCAGTATATTTAGTCACACGTGGGATCTGTAATTTACAGTATGTGGGCTGCACCACCAATACCGTCAAGGTGAGAATACACAAAGAAATCTCGGACGTGCTGAACCATGGGAGCCACGGTGTGTCTGCGGCCAGCCTACACTTTGCGGTTTCCCATGGTGGGGACACATCCGGAAGTCAGTACAAGGGATTGAAAGGGTTAAAGCACCAATGAGAGGAGGCGATCACAGGAGGAAACTCCTGAATAGGGAGTCTTTTTGCAATTTTTCAGCTGAGTAGTCACCAGCTACAGGGACTTATTAACAGATTGGATTTAATTTTACAGCATCAGCAATAATGTGATAAGATATAATGCTGCATGTTTCCCATCTCAGATATATTGTCGAAGACAGATATGTTTTTAGTAAATTAAGTACATGGCTTTTTATTTGAAGATTTGATACATGTGGATGGCAGCATTTATTTGGGGTCATGTAACAGCCCAATCAGGGGCACAGGTGTGTACCCACTATATCTGCTGAATTCAGTCGTGTCTTACCATGTCATGAGTAAGGGCTTACATTTCTGGTAGCCAAAAACACGTAGACTAAGACTGGTTATACTGGATGTATTTTTAACCGCTTAAAGGGGTTCTGCACTTTCATTTAACTGATGATCTATCCTCTGGATAGATCATCAGCTTCTGATCGGGGGGGGGTCCGACACCCGGGATCCTCGCCGATCAGCTGTTTGAGAAAGCAGCGGCGCTCCAGCAGCGCAGCGGCCTTTTCACTGTTTACCGCCCACCCACTGACATCACGACTAGTATCAACTAGCGTGGGCACGGCTAAGCTCCATTCAAGTGAACAGAGCTTAGCCCCGCCCACGCTAGTTGATACTAGTCGTGACGTCAGTGGGCGGGCGGCCCGGCAGTAAACAGTGAGAAGGCCGCGGCGCTGCTGGAGTGCCGCTGCCTTCTCAAACAGCTTATCGGCAGGGGTCCCGGGTGTCGGACCCCCTCCGATCAGAAGCTGATGATCTATCCAGAGGATAGATCATCAGTTAAATGAAAGTGCAGAACCCCTTTAAATAAAGTACAGTTTTTATCTCTGCAAAACTGAGCTGGATTTTTGCTCTTCATTTGGACTTCAAGATAACCGCATCCTGGTGCAGTATTTACATGCTCACAGCAGAGAAGGGGCAGGTGAGAACCATATATTTTTTCTTGTTCTGTATTGTAATGCATTGGCTGTAATTGTATTACCAGTGTAATACAGGGGGCTGGATCTCACAGGGCCCCCCGGAAGGCAGCCACGATGCCTAAGGAAGGCATCGGGCTACTTTCCCTGCCATCGGGTTCCCGTCACAGCATCGCACCGATGGACACCCCGCACCTGTCTGAAGCTTGCACGTGCCGCGGTCAGCGCTGACCGCGGGCATGCAGGGGTTAATGCGCTGGCAACGGTGATTTCACCAATGCTGGTGCATACAGCAGGGGTCCGGCTATCAGTGACTGCCATACCCCTGCCCCTATCGGGCGGGCACATGCAGTACATTTACATCACCGGGCTTTAAGTCACGGCCAGATCTGACATACATGTACGTCATTGGGCTTTAAGGGGTTAAGTGGGGTATGTATTTAATGTAATGATGTATGGGGACTTTTACTGGAATACAGAATGATGATTGCAGTTAATGTATACTGTGAGGCAGTGACCGGCCCCATAGCTGCTAGGGGTGATTCATGGCAAGAGTTTCTGTGTCTTTCCCGTCAGTCATCAGGTCTGAGGCAGCACCAGGTGATGCAATCAGTATGGGATAAGAGCCCAGCCCAGACTGTCAGTCAAAGAGAGAGAGTCTTTGTGAAACAGAGTACTGCTGGAGGCTCTGTACGAGTGGTCTCAGCTGGGCTGGCTGAGGAGCCACGGGGCTAGGTGCTAGCTGGAACATTGGGGGACGCTGTGACGCCTGGGCTCAAGGGTCACGAGGCTGGAGTCGGGAGGACTACTGGGCCACACTCCCCCATAAAGGTACTGGACTTGAGACCGTGTGTGAACGGTGCTCTGTACAGCCAGGAGGCTGATAGACATTGGGCTAGGAAAGCCGCATGTTATGACTGTGTGTAAACTGTGCTTTAGGTGAGTCAGGGATATGTTATGTTTAGTTAGAGCCCAGCCGGGCGAGTGTTTATTATTTTGTATAATTGTTAATGTTTACGCGGATGTGCCGCAATAAAGCACAGTGTTTGGAACTTAAACTTGGTGTCTGGCGAAGATATCTGTGAAAATGACACACACACACACATATATATCACAGTGTGGTACTCCGGCTGCTCTTCTGAGGACAAGAAGACCCTCAAGCGGATCATCAGAATGGCTGGCAGAATCACTGGTACTCAGTTACCATCACTGGATGACATCTTCACTGCTCGCTGCAGCAACAGGGCAAAAATTATCTGCGGGGATCCAACTCACCCCAGCCACACACTTTTCACTACCCTACCCTCTGGTAGGTGTCTTAGAGCCCTACATGCCCGCACCACTAGGCTGAAGAACAGCTTTTACCCCAAAGCAATCAGTCTCCTAAATGCTCGGAGATTATTGCCCCTTCCTAGGATAGAAACTACCACAGACTGAAAGTGACTGCTGCATTCATGAACCCATGATGATCTCTTGTCTGCAGTGGTGTCTAAATCAGTGTGTATATATACTCACAAGCACTTCCTACTTTGCTCTTGCTATATATATGCTGTGAACTGTGAATAGTAATGCCTTCTAGTGCAATGTTTTGTTTTTTTCTAGTGTAATGCTTTAGTTTAAATGTCAGTTCTTGTTCCTCTGTCCATGGCATCTAGGATTGCTCCAAACAACATTTCATTGTATTGCACATTGTATTACATTGTATTGTACAGTGACAATAAAGGCATCTTATCTTATCTATTATGTATATTTTTGTGTGTGTAAAACGCACAAAATCATCCAGTTACATCATATATCTGTACCTTGCTGTGTGTATAAATATATATATATATTGTGAGAGAGTGACTGGAAAAGTAGTAGAGAATCGTTATTTTTCCCCTAGGTTTCTTTCATATACCATGTACTATGCTACAGGAGGTGGAGATCTCAACTAGGAAACCTGGGTGAGATATCAGAAATCCAGAAAAATATGGTTTGCCTTAGCAAAGCATAGTTTGCTGAGGACTTTGGTAAATTGTGTTGTCGGGCCTGGATTTTATTGGAATGAGGATGCAGGTTGGTAGCGGGGCTCCTCATTCCCTTCCTGTCCAGAACAGGTTTAATATAGAGCTCTCAGCCAGGTGATGGAGCTCAGCTCATTTCTGGGCTATAAAAAATTGCACTGAGCATGTCTGGGTGGGGACTGGTTGAACTGACTGGCTTTCAACCATTGCTACAGAAGTCCGCTAAAGCAACAAAAAGGACACTGTGAGTTTATTTTGAATTGTGTCGTGTGGCTGGTAGTAGGCCGCCCGTATAGAAAGGGTGATTTTATGTTTAGTTGGTGCTCAGCCGAGCAGGAATTTATTTTGTATCTTTGCCTGAATGTAAAGACCTTATATTTTGTTTGTGGACGAGAATAAAGAAAACAGGCAAATCCCTGTGTCAACTGTGCCATTGTGTCACTGTCTCTGACTGCTGTGCCTACTACTATTGAGCTGACTCCCACAATATATACAGTACAGACCAAAAGTTTGGACACACCTTCTCATTCAAAGAAGGTGTGTCCAAATTTTCTTTATTTTCATGACTATGAAAATTGTAGATTCACACTAAAGGCATCAAAACTATGAATTAACACATGTGGAATTATATACATAACAAAAAAGTGTGAAACAACTGAAAATATGTCATATTCTAGGTTCTTCAAAGTAGCCACCTTTTGCTTTGATTACTGCTTTGCACACTCTTGGCATTCTCTTGATGAGCTTCAAGAGGTAGTCACCTGAAATGGTCTTCCAACAGTCTTGAAGGAGTTCCCAGAGATGCTAAGCACTTGTTGGCCCTTTTGCCTTCACTCTGCGGTACAGCTCACCCCAAACCATCTCGATTGGGTTCAGGTCCGGTGACTGTGGAGGCCAGGTCATCTGGCGCAGCACCCCATCACTCTCCTTCATGGTCAAATAGCCCTTACACAGCCTGGAGGTGTGTTTGGGGTCATTGTCCTGTTGAAAAATAAATGATGGTCCAACTAAACGCAAACCGGATGGAATAGCATGCCGCTGCAAGATGCTGTGGTAGCCATGCTGGTTCAGTATGCCTTCAATTTTGAATAAATCCCCAACAGTGTCACCAGCAAAGCACCCCCACACCATCACACCTCCTCCTCCATGCTTCACGATGGGAACCAGGCATGTAGAGTCCATCCATTCACCTTTTATGCGTCGCACAAAGACGCGGTGGTTGGAACCAAAGATCTCAAATTTTGACTCATCAGACCAAAGCACAGATTTCCACTGGTCTAATGTCCATTCCTTGTGTTCTTTAGCCCAAACAAGTCTCTTATGCTTGTTGCCTGTCCTTAGCAGTGGTTTCCTAGCAGATATTCTACCATGAAGGCCTGATTTACACAGTCTCCTCTTAACAGTTGTGTTACACACAGATGTGTCTGCTGCTAGAACTCTGTGTGGCATTGACCTGGTCTCTAATCTGGGCTGCTGTTAACCTGCGATTTCTGAGGCTGGTGACTTGGATGAACTTATCCTCCGCAGCAGAGGTGACTCTTGATCTTCCTTTCCTGGGGCGGTCCGCATGTGAGCCAGTTTATTTGTAGCGCTTGATGGTTTTTGTGACTGCACTTGGGGACACTTTCAAAGTTTTCCCAATTTTTCGGACTGACTGACCTTCATTTCTTAAAGTAATGATGGCCACTCGTTTTTCTTTACTTAGCTGCTTTTTTTCTTGCCATAATACAAATTCTAACAGTCTATTCAGTAGGACTATCAGCTGTGTATCCACCTGACTTCTCCACAACGCAACTGATGGTCCCAACCCCATTTATAAGGCAAGAAATCCCACTTATTAAACCTGACAGGGCTCACCTGTGAAGTGAAAACCATCAGGTGACTACCTCTTGTAGCTCATCAAGAGAATGCCAAGAGTGTGCAAAGCAGTAATCAAAGCAAAAGGTGGCTACTTTGAAGAACCTAGAATATGACATATTTTCAATCGTTTCACACTTTTTTGTTATGTATATAATTCCACATGTGTTAATTCATAGTTTTGATGCCTTCAGTGTGAATCTATAATTTTCATAGTCATGAAAATAAAGAAAACTCTTTGAATGAGAAAGTGTGTCCAAACTTTTGGTCTGTACTATATATATATATATATATATATATATATATATACTACATGTCACACCAGTTAATAAGTAATCATTTGTAAAGTGATGAAATACTTATTTTCCTAACTGTATATATACATTACAGAGTGTTGGCAAGAGATACAAAAGTAATCTAAGCATTGTACCTGGGCATATTGTGTCACGGATCTCTCTGATCCCGCTCCGAGTTCCTCCTCTTCAAATCTGACCATTTTTTTAATGTGGCCATCCTAAGGTGATTGCCCTTAAACTTCCTCTTGAGCTCAGAACGGATCTCCCACACAATGGCCTGCTTCTAAGCCTGGACCCGGGTCCGATCATAGACCAGCTCCAACATGCGCTGCAGGATAAGGATGCAAGCATATAATCTCAATTTTGTTTAATACAAGTATTGAAACTAATGTCCTCGACAAAACATCAAAAAGTATTTAAGTCTTTGAAGGGGAAATATTAGATTTTATGTTACTGTTATAAGATCGGATTGTATTGCGATTGGATGTGTGTGGGGTCTGAGCAATCGGATATTGGCCAGTCTAATGAAGTGATGGTACGATATGGGGTCTAAAGCTGGTTCGCCTCCCTGTGGTGCACCCTGGGTAACTCTAAATGATCCAGCAAATACCGGCGGTAATACAAAGAAAGCTTCTCCTGAGTCGTGACCAACAGGACACAAACTCTAATCTATAGACTGTGTTTGTGTGACTGTGTGGGGTATATAGTGTGCGGCAGGAAAATGGATGTGCAATGTGCATGCGAGACATATTTCTATGCTGTCCATACATACATGCTACAGACATAGTGCTGTGATGTCACAACAATACTTAGTGCACCAATCAGTAATATCTACTGAGACCTGATAAAATGTGAAGTTGTATGTATTGCGAAAAAACATTCGCATCGTAAGTGGCGATTTTCACAATCGTAAATATTTTATAACACTCTATCTGCATATAAAGTGATTGTGCTGACATACATGTGAAATGTAATCAAATACACTGCTGTAATGTCAAATTACTTACAGTGATCAGGAGTTCTTCCTCACTGTCACGAACATTGCTTCCAACCATCTTTTCCAATCTCCTCAAACTTCCGGTAGTTTGAAAACAGTTGCTAAACTAGGCCACGCCCCTTTTGCACATGTGCATTAAGCACATTTTACATTGTGATGATCATAATGTAAAAAATTGTGAACGAAGATAGCGAATTCGCGAATTAGTGAATATGTGACGAATATTCGCCCATATATTCGCAAAAAATCGCAAAATCGAATATTACCCCTGATGCTCACCACTAGTGATTAGTAGAGAAAGAGGCAGATTTCAGCTAAAAGACATATTAATAAGTTTCTTACATTTGCTTGTACTATTGATATATGGAACGATTATTATTATATAGAAATACAGCAAAACTCAATAATAAATGTAAGAACTAGTTTTTCCTTATATCTGTGCTAGGCTATGAGGTAACAGTCCCAAAAATTGAGCCTGCAATGAAGAAAACATTCTTCTTGATTTCTGTCATGTGCATTATTGCCACTGGGACATTAGGTGGATTTAATCATCAATAAATACATTGCTTTATCATGTACCGACCACTGTATTTTCCAGGCAGACAGAGGTGACAACTGAGCAGCTGGCATAGCAGCCTAACAAAACAGTGTGTGGTTTGATGTACCCATAAATTCTTGACCAGACTTTTGTGAGTGACTGTATTAACTATTTCCACAAAATCCAAATATATGGAATCAGAGGTATAAGTGAATGCACACAGGTTATCTGATACCATGGAGCAGCTCATCCCTTAGAAGAGGGATCAGCAACCTTCCACACTCCAGCTGTTGTGAAACTACAACTGCCAGCATGCTCTTTCCACTTATGTGGGAGTTTAGAGAGCAGCCAAGCAAGTGTGCATGATGGGAGATGTAGTTTCACAACACCTGGAGTGCCGGAGGTTGCTGACCCCTGCCTTAGAACAACTTGAAATATTTTCGAGATCACAGAAGTCAATTTGTTTTGCCCTATAGTTACCTTGATCAAGTTTTTTACTGTTAAATATTGGAACACATTTTGACTTAGGCATCAACCACACAGAATAAGCCATGGTCAGCCCAGTACTGTATATTATGCCATATTGTTATTATTACGTCCTCTGGAACATGGTAAAATTATTTTGTAACTAGCAGAATGACCAGGCTTCGGCACGGATATATTTCATCTATTTCATGTAGTTTGTGTATGTCATTAAAAGATATAGACAGTATCCCCCTTAACAATCACGTCTACAGCAACCTGTCCCTTAACACTGACCTCTATAGTGAACCGCCCCCTTAACTGTGACCTCCACAGTTCCTTGTCCCCTTTACAGAGATCTCCACAGTGCCCACCCCCTTATCAGTGACCTCCACAGCAGCCCGCCACTTTAACAGTGACCTCCACAGCATCCTGCCCCTTCATCAGTAACCTCCACAGTACCCCATCTCCTTAACAGTGATTTCCACAACACCCCGTCCCCCTTAACAGTGGCCTCCAAAGCAATCTGCCCCTTAACACTGACCTCCATAGTGGACCGTACCCTTAACCTTTAACCTCCACAGCAGCCTACCCTAGGGTGGCTAGAAGTCCGGTTTTAGGCCGGACAGTCCGGCTTTCAGACTCCCTGTCCTTCGTCCAATGCAGGGCCTGGACGGATACAGGGATGCTCTTTTGAACAGCTCACTCTTTTGATCATTAGCTGCAGGGAGAAAGTCATCCCTCTCTCGATCCTCTGCAGCTGCCAGAATTTTTTTTTCCTTCATTTTTCAATCCCCGTCGACTGCGGAGTGGAAGGGGGCATAGCTTAGCGTGACCTGAGGGTGGGGTTTTTAAGTCTGTCTTTTGAGGGTGGCCTGAATGGCCACCCTACCTGCCCCTGAACTGTGACCTCCACAGCACTCCGCTCCCTTAACAGTGTCATCCACATAGGGTGGCCAGATGTCTGGTTTTATGGCTCCCTGTCCTCCGTAGGGCCTGGATGGACACAGGGATGTCCACCCTTTAGTAGCTCATGCTCAGACAGCAGCACTGCGCTTTCTGAGCGTGAGCTGCAGCAACTGACTGAGGCTTCTCTCACCCCCAGTAAGTCACTAGAGCCACAGACATGGCTCCCTGTGGCTAAACTGAGGGAGAGAGAAGCACCACGGCTGCCCCCAACTCACCTTCCATTCAAAAAGTTCTTCCCTCTCCTCCCCCTGTTTTTTCTTGACCCTGCAATGGGGGTGTGGCTTCACCGGCCTCGGTGGCGTGGCTTCACAGAGGTGAGTGTGGCCGGTGAGGTCTGGCTTTTTGGGGTCAAGCCAGTGGCCACCCTACGTCCACAGCGCCCTGCCCCTTTAAAGCTGACCTACAGTAGTAAAGAAAAATGGCTGGGTTGTTATGGAAACCTGGTGTAAAACTGTGTATGTGGATACTAAGGACCTGCAGGCTTCTATTGGCTAATGTAGGTCATGTGATGTGGCATATTTCCATTTTTGGGGAATATCGCAGGAATGGTATGTGCTCGAGAGCTGAGACCCCCACAAGATTTCTTTCCAGGTAGCAAGGGATGTGGATACCAAGTTTAGTTGAAATCAATTGTTGCATTTTTGAGTGATCGCGGAACATACATACATACATACATACGTCCTTCTTTATTTTTTATAGATAAATAACAATAGTGGTAAACAGGGGTGCATCTAGTCTTTCTGCTGCCTGAGGCGAAAACTGAAATGGCGCCCACCACTCCCCAATGTCAATTTCTTCACCTAACCCCTTCCCTTCAGCCCATGGCCCTTCAGCTTCCCCTCTCTTGACCCTACCAGGTTCTGCCTGAGGCGATCGCCTCACCTGGGCTCATTGGTGATGCACCCCTGGTGGTAAACTATTGCTCCACAGAAATGTATGGGCACCATATTGCAGCTACTTAAGCGTCAAGGTTTGGGTGTTTGCAAATGCCCCCACACTCACACATATGTTAAAATTTTCGATTCACACAGACAGCTGTGCAAAAGGTTTTACATTAAAGTCAAAGGGGAAGACCACAGTGCATGTAAAACACACAAATGTAAGATTGTATGTGACCACAATTTGGTATTCCATACAGATATTTTCTTAGAAATGTTAATTTTAGAGGTACCCGGACCCAGACTTTTTCACCATGGTGACATCATCGTGCACATTGCAGGTCCTTTGGCAGGTCCTGATGAATGAAGATAGAAGAGACTACTGCATTGCAATCAGTTGGATGAGGTGATTTTTTTTAACCCCTAAATGGCCATATTCTTTTGCATTTTGTCTTAAGAATCCAAATTTTTATCCGAAGTTATAACTGAAAATAATAAAGTGAAGTTCGGGTCCCCATTGACTTCAATGGGGTTGGGGATCAAGTTCGGGTCCTGACCTCAAACTTTGACCTGAAGCCCCTTCGAACCCGGGGAACCCGAATTTCCACGGGTTTGCTCATCCCTAATCATGGCAAAACTGTAACAACAGCTGTAACAAGTGCTGTGCGCACTGCATCACCATTTACACAGCATGCTCTCTCAATTAAAAAAATGAGGTAGAAAAGTGGTTCACTCATTGAGTACTGCTACTGAACAAGGCCTAAAATCTCGAATCTTTACATATTTTGTGAATGAGATTTGCTAAACACTCATTAGGGAGAGTTCACATCACCGTTATTTTACAGTTCTTCTGATCCATCAGAAGAACAGAAAAAAAAAAACAGGATCCTGTAAAAAAAATGTATCCACATTTGGCATCTGCTTGAGTCAATTCCATCTTTCTTTTAGACTGAAAAAAAGTCCTGCGTGCAGTGCAAATTGTATTATGTTCTGTCCTATGCAAACCTAGGTTCTTCAGTAACAGCAAAGCTGGCAGAAAAGATACAGTTTGCTAACGTTTATTTGAACACTTTCTATGTATTATCAGGAGCACCTTCACCCTTCAAACACATTCTTTCCTTTTATACCTTATCATAACCAAAAGAGTCCTAGTATAAGTTATTGGTTCCTTTTATTCTTACACAATATGATTACTCAATAAAAGTGATTAAAAAAAATCTGTAATGTAGAACGTTTATTTTATTGTTAGCAACATAAATGTTAGAAAGTGTGAATTTACAGCTTTTCCATATTGTTGCCTTCACCTGCTGATCACCTACATGCTTTTCATTAAATGAGATCACAGACCGGGGATTAATGCAGGCAAGTTCATTTAACAGAACAGAGCAATTCTGCACAGTGTGTACTTTCACACAAGCATTTTCAGGAAACGTTCATTTCAGTGCATTTCCTAGATGTTGAATAATTTATCAGGACTTGTGTTTGGAATTACATTGTTTCCTCTTAAAATAATTTATAGAGGGGATATCTTCAACTTTATTAAGTCCTGTGCAGAATGGAGATTAGAGTGCTGGCAGTCAGCTTTAGCTTCTTCCCTAATAGTACACATTGTATAGCGGCATCTTCTCTTGTGGCATTTATTTATTTATTTTCATAAAAAATGTTATTAATACTCCCATTCACTCCGTACTTGTGAAAAAAGTTGTTTTGGGATTTTGGCAGGTTAGAACAAAGTAATAGAAATTTTTCAGTTCTTGGAAGACGGAGGCCTGTCCACTGTAATGGGAGAAAAGAGATATGTATGAGCTAAAACAGAATGTAAAAAGAAATATATTTGTTTCCATGAACTTTAGGCCAATATATTGTATATGCCAGATTCGGTCATAAATGTTTTATAAAGTTATTACCCACATATATTCGTGCAGGCGTACATAGAGTGGAGGCATACATAGAGAGGAGTGGATCCCATACCAACCTTTTGGTGCGGCATTAACACTACCAAACTCCTAATGAACTGCGATGGGAGGGCTTGGCGATTGTTTGTCTACTTATCTCCTTCCTATGATCATTTTATCAATTCTTAAATGGGCTGTGCCATTAAGACAACTTATCCAAAGAATAAGCGATAAGTGTCTGATTTGCTAAAGTCAGACTGCTGGGGCCCCCCACTGAATACAAGAATGGTTCCCCGTTTGAATGTAGTGCTGGTCATGCATGCCTCTCCATTCAGATTTATGGAACTTCTAGACATAGCTAAATGCTTGTACTTGTAAGTGGAAAATGACTGGCTGTAGTTGATCAATCATTCCATAGACTTGAATTTTTGTGCCATAAAAGAAATCTCATTTTTGGCAGACAATAACCTACAGTACCTTCAGCCATCATGAATAGAGATGAAAGAATCCATTGTATAAATTTGAGTTGCATCTGAATTCCAATGCCAATTGGAGCACTTTCAATTTGGGTAGAATGTTTTTGGACCCGAATCGAACCCAAATTGAATTTTGTGTGATTCACTCATCTCTACTCATGAATGATCATTCACATATATATTCTGAGTGATGGTTTGCAAAAATTTATAAATTAAACCATTTTGACCAACATGGGCAGGTTTAGGCATCTCTTGGGGTTTGTCCAATTTCACAAACCCCAAGAGATTGTATCTTCTGACATTACATATATTAAAGAATATCACTATTTCCTGCTTCACTTATGTGCATGTGTTTTCTACATCACTAAAAGTGAAACAAACATAATTACGAACTTCAGCTGCTGATCTTATTAACTAATTTACTAAGTTACTGATTTGCTATAGTGATTTTGTACATTTTTAGAGGAACACCTTTTTTGGAGTCATTCTGTGTTTTGTCAGTACCAATCTTTTTCTTATTTTCCCAAATCCTAATTAGATATGAAGGGTTTATCCATACCATGAAGTTTGTAGTTTGCTCCTTTACATTTTCGACCTGGTTTACTGAAATCAAGATTTCCTCTTAGTCCTCGGTGGAAAAGTGGTTGCACTGGGCGGAAGTTGTCACTCATACTTTGGAAAATCTGTGATGGTTGGTTTTGGCTCAGAAGTCGAAGGGAGTGCATCTTCATGTGAAATAATAAAAAAAAAGAATACATAAGAAATAATTAAAAGACTTAAAACATAAGAATGTTTTTGAAGTTTACTTGAAGTCAAATATAGTACATATCATGACCATTTCTACAGATATGGAATAGTCAAAATATAGTACATACATATCAATTGAAATTGTCTTTGTCTTGTTTTATATGGAAAATCATGATATGTAAAGCTTGATCTGATATGCCTTCTGTATCGTCTCATCTAAGGAACCTTAAGTTTATAACACATATTAATTAGCTTATCTTCTGCCTTAATTTTGAATTCTGGTGCAATTCTGGTTCACAGTGTCATATCTTAAGCCATGCCCTGCTAAGCCACATCCCCCAGACAGTCACACGAGATAAAGTATATAAAACATATATACTTATAGATGTGATGTAAGAATTTTGGTTCACTCTTTAGTCACTTAACCTCTTAATGCCCAGCGCTGTGCATGTACAATGCAGCAGGAAGTGGTTTGCCGCCCAGTGTAAATGTACAGCGCAACAAATCACCGGTCACCTAATTGCACAATGTCTGCTCTGCTCAGCAGGCAGCCATTTTAGCTAAGAGCTCCAGGAGGTTTTTCTGCCATTCTGCAACCCTTGATCTCTGCAATTAGGTGGTCTGTGCAAACCGAGCAATCGCAGTTCCTGCACAGCAAAAGCCGGTGACGGAGCTCCAGCAGGGGTCAGGAGGGGATGACTGATGCTTAACCAGACAGCAACGGTCACCCTTGAGGTCAGGCAGAGGACACCAATGTTTGGGATCCTCTGCCAGCGCTGCATTGCTGGTACAACTGCTCCAGCCAATGGCAGTGCTACAGGAACAGGAGGAATCAGGAGGAATCAGCCCTACTTTGCACCCATGCAGTAGAATATGAGCACATTTCGGGTGTTTTGATAAATTCAGAAGGAAATAGGTAAGACATTTTGGAGTGCATTTTGTCTTGTTATCTCTTGTGAGAATGAAACATTTGGGCCTAAAGCCTAATTTTCTTGTAAAATATGTAATTTTACAGTTTCATGGACAAGTGCTTCTAAATTCTATGAAACACCTATTGGGACAAAATGCTCACTACACCCCTTGAAATATTCCTTGGGGGTTGTATTTTCCAAATTAGGGTTACCAGTCTTCAAATGCGACATTGCACTTAAATTGTTCCAGTAAAACATGCCTTCCAAAATCCATATGGTGCTACTTCCCTTCTAAGTCCTTTGGTGGGCCCATACAGCAATTTACAACCACATATGGAGTGTTTCTGTAAACTGCAGAATTAGGGTAATAAATATTGAGTTTTGGTTGGCTGTTAACCTTTGCTGTATTATAGTAAAAAAAAGGATTGAAATTGAAAATCTGCAAAAAATAAATTGAAATTTCTCCCATATTTTCCTTTAATTCTTCTGAAACACCTTTAAGGGTTAACAAAGTTTGTAAAATCAGATTTGAATAACTTAAGGGGTGTAGTTTCTAAAATGCTTTATTGGTGCTTTCTATTAAGTAAACCCCACTAAGTAAGTTCATTACTGAATTGGTCCATAAAAAAATGGATTTTGGAAATGTTCTTGAAAATGTAAAAAATTGCATCTAAGATCCTATAACAAAATAAAGTGATTTTATAAAATAATGCCTACATTAAGTAGACATATGGGTAATGTAAAGTAATGACTATTTATGTGGTATCACATATGCCTTAGGCCCCATGCACACGGCCGTGTTTCACAGCCGTGTGCGGGCCGTGGAACCGCGGCCTGGATCCCTCCTGAGAGCAGGAGCGCACGGCGTCACTGGTTGCTATGACGCCGTGCGCTCCCTGCTGCCGGCACAGTACAGTAATACACTGGTATAGATCATACCAGTGTATTACTGTACTGTGCCGGCAGCAGGGAGCGCACGGCGTCATAGCAACCAGTGACGCCGTGCGCTCCTGCTCTCAGGAGGGATCCAGGCCGCGGTTCCACGGCCCGCACACGGCTGTGAAACACGGCCGTGTGCATGGGGCCTTAAAAGCAGAAAAAATGAAATTTTGGAAATTGCTACTTTTTCCAACTTTTTGGTAAATTTTGTATTTTTTTAATATAAATAAAGGTGAAACATATTGACTTCAATTTACCACTGTCATGAAGTACAATGTGTCATGAGAAAACAATCCCAGAATGGTTTGGAATTGGTAGTAAAGTGTTCCTAAGTTATTGCCACATAAATTGACACATGTCAAATTTGCTAAATTAGGCCTGGGCAGGAAAGTGAAAACTGGCCCAGGGTAGAAGGGGTTAAAGGGGCACTAAACTTAAAAGATACACAAAAATAGCTCAACAATTCCACCTTTCAACTCCTTTTATTTGATCCTACTTTTTTATATTACAGTCAAAACTGAAAAATATACAATAAATCTTTCTCTGCCTGTCACAATACCATGAAGAAATGTCCCTCATCCTCCTCACTGTCCTGTGTCTGGCTGAGAGCCAACTGCCTGGAGCAGAAGCTCCCCCTCTTCCCTGTCTGCAGCTGGACAAAATGATAGTCAATCCCTGCCCTTTTAACCAGTCTGTGTGCGCCTGTGTTTGAGGAGCATACAGAAAATGCTGAAGGCTGACAGCAACTTTTATCATTTATTTCTAGGTTTGGTATTGCTTTAAAAGGAGGTTCCATACAAACCACAAAACTTCAAGGTGATTTTTTAACATTTGTAATAATTTATAGTAGAGAACACATTATTGCTTTAGCATTAGCTGCTGCAGAACCTCTTAAATAACAAGAGGAAGTCTTGTTAAATCAGTGATTTAATAACATGAGCAACTTCTTCAGAACTATGGTCTGTGGCAGAATGAGTGTGCGACCATATACTGCCAAACAGTGTGTTTCCAATAAATTGGGCAGAAGCTGAAAATGTGATGGTATTTATTTTTTTTATTAATCTTTTATTATCTGTTATACAAAAACATAAACAATATACAATATCGCACCGTCCCAAAGGTCCATTACAATAATCATCCATGTATTCACATTTTAGCCCACCCCCCACCCGGTTGGAGAGAGAGAGAGAGAGAGAGAGAGAGAGAGAGAATTTCTCTCCCTTTCCCTTAGAGAGAGAGAAGAAAAAAAAAACTCAAACACCATGGCCCTGGATCAACCAATTCTTCTATATTATATCAGTTTTTTCATCTCTATCCCTGTATCACTCAAACGCCTGTTCCTGTTTGATCAGATTGAGCACTGCTTCCTGCCACTGTCCCACTTTTAATTTAAGATGTGTCATGACCCCCAAAATACAGACAGCTGGGTCTTCCAAAACTTGGATACCCAAAAATAATGATGTTATCTCTAGAATATCTTTCCAATACCTTAACAATTTAGGACATCTCCAAAAACAGTGCATAAGATCGGCCTTCTCACTCCTGCATTTTGGACACTTATCTGAGGCTCTAACCCCTATTTTCTTTAACGCCCAAGGAGATCGATGTAGCCTGTGGACGATAAAAAACTGGGAGATTTTATGTGAGGCCCTTTCTGACACCTTAATATAACTTCTAAGGACATCATTTCATTTTTCTTCCGTGAAAAATAAGAGCTCTTTTTCCCACTTTCCTCTGGCTAATATTATGATCCGTTCTTTCTTTGCATCCATCAAGATTCTAAATCTTTTTGCCGTAGTTCCTCTTTTTTCCCCTCCATTGGTAAATTTATCTATTCTATTTGATTGTTCTTTTTTATATTTATTTAAATTAACTGATGACCTAACGGTATTTTTAAGCTGGAGATACTTATAACTGTCCTTTTGGTGGATCCCAAACTCCCTTACTAAGGTGGCTAAGTGCTTCAATTTATCTTCCTCAAATATTTGAACTAGATCTTTTACCCCCTTTTTTTCCCAATCTATATAGGGTCTAATCATTTGTACGTCCTTTAAATTCATGTTCTTCCATATAGGTGTATACTGCAAGTACCCTTTAATATCCATTATTTTTTTAAGCTCCACCCATGTGTATTCCATTGAATTCATTATCCTATTGCCTGTGATATTTTTCCCCAGTGTTCCTGACTCCAAGACCTCTAAGTGATTCGTGTCCCCAATCCACCCCATTTTTATTAATTCCTCCCTCCCCACTGATCCTTTTAAACTTCCCTTTATCTGACTATATTGTGTTATTAAATAGTAAAAAAAAACAGTTGGGCACTCACTGCTAATCCACGTTCTTTTACTGGAAGCTGAAGAACGTCTCTCCTTAACCTGGGAGAAAGTGATGGTCTTACTGGCCCACAACACCCAACCTGAGTTCACTTATAATTTTTTTCAGCGTTTTGCTGCTTTTACTGTATGTGGCTATGTGTGGTCTCTATAACTTGATCTATGTTACGGACGTTTCTACCGAACTGACCACAGGTCATTCAACGTGAACTCACTGCATCATAGTGATCTAATTATAGCTACTGACCTGTAGTCTTCTGATGCTATTGTGAGTACGGGATGGGCTAGAACTCAGAGCACCATAGATCACTGTAACATAGTGAGTTCCTCTCTTATGAGCTGTGGTCCATCTAGGAAATGTGACCACACACGGACCAATTTGAGGACCACCCGTGACCATGTGAAAGCAGCTTGTGACGAAACCAACCTCGCCACAGTGTTTTGGAGGGGGCTGGTTGCTAGCCTCCTGCCTCAGGATTATGGCCCATACTAACTTTAAAGAAAACAGGCCGGCCGCACAGCTTAAATCTGTCTTTGGAATTGTGTTTATGTTATTATGCGTTCGGTTAAATTGTATGTTATGTGAGGGCACCCAGATAGCTAATATTATTGTATTCGTGTATTCTGAGTGCCATTCACCTAATGATATGCACTCAGACTTGAGCTATCTGGGGATATGTTAAATGTCTGTGTTTGCTGGGAGGGTGTGCCATTGTGTGTTTGGGTGGTGATTCCTGTCCTGTTGTCTCCACGTGTGTATTGGTGTTTTCCCTTTGTCCTGAGACATAATTGGATTGCTCCTCGGGTGTCGCCAGGCAGAGAGGAGGAAACCATGATGCATTGTGGGGATGTGTTGTGTCTGTGTATCCTGAATTTCTGCATATCTGTCCTGTGTCGCAGTCTCCATTCTGGTCCCCTAAGGGCGTGGCCACCAGATGGGGACCTGCATAAATACGGGCGGGTAGCCCTCAATAAAGTGTTCCTGTTTTATCCTTCATCATGCTGAGACTGGTGTTTGGATAACTGATCAAACTGGGGGATTGCTATACGCTGAAGATTTGCTATACTCCCCTGGCATAACTACTAGCTCTTGTAAGAGCTGTTCCTGCTCTCTGGCTGTAGGAGAGGTTCACCCACTGGAGCCTGGAGCCTTGTCGTAGGTCCAGCGTGGGTGGAGGACGGTGAGACCCCAACCAAGCTGCGGCGGTTCGTGGGGTCTGCAGGGCGTACGGTGTCAAGTGGAGTGCTTGGAGTCCTCGGAAAGCACTAGGAGCATCTATCGACGGAGGTACCCGGTCGGGGTGCTAGGAGATCCGTTACATTGGTGGCAAGCAGTGGGATGGCGTCCTAGTGTGAGGAGAAGCAGCTCGGAGACACCGTTCGTGGAGTATATTGAGGGCAACGCTAGTATCCGTACAGCGCCCCTGGCTACAGCAGGATGGAATCGGCTAGTCTTCGAACAGCGTTCCACTACGAGGAGGATGATGACCCGGACTGGAGGGATGCAGTCCGGAAAGGCGTCTGGCACGAGGCCCTGGAAGATGTACAGCGTCGGCGGGGCGAGTGTCTCCCCAGTGAGGAGCAGCAGTTGCGGATGCGAGTGGCCCTGCGAATGCCCCTTCTGGGAGAGGAGCCCCTGAATGAGTGGGTGACAGAACTGGAGAGCCTGGTATGGAAGGAGCTTTGGCTAGATGACGCCTACCAGGCACTCTGGTGGTATGTGATTCGGCACTCTCCCTGGATGGCTGAGCACGACAGACCCGAGGGTGAGGATTATGATGGCCCTGGCCTGTTGTTTGAGGCCTTCGCAGAACCGGAGTTCGGAGATGCTGGAGAGTCCCGGTTCTGGGATATCTATGACTACAGAGAGGCTATGCATGATTGGGCTACAGCGAGAGAGGTGAGACAAGACCTGGCATCTCTAGTCACAAAGGAGTGGGAGCTGGAGCAGGACTACCAATACTTCTTCAGCTCAATTCGGTCCCAATATACACTGCCAGAGAGCTGGGTGGCAGTCCCAGACCTACAACCCTACAGCTGGGAAGACCCGACTGAAGTATCCCCTGCTTCAGTACCAGCTACAGAGGTAGGGGTCCTCATAGACTGGTCCTGTGAGGAACCACAACAGGCAGGTGGAGAAGGGACCGAGGGCTCTCCACCGGGATGCTGGGATGCTGGCCCAGACCCTCAGCAGCAGCCGGAGTTGCCAGGTGTGGACGCAGGTGATCCTGACTCGCAAATGTTGAGGGACCTCACAGACTGGTCCTGGGAGGACCCACAGATGGCAGGTGGAGATGGGACCGAGGTCTCTCTACTGGCCCTACAGGGATGCTGGGCCGCCTGCCCAGATCTCCAGCGGCAGTGCATATCACAGGGAGAGGAGACAACCGGTCTCTCTCCCCAGCGGCAACCTGAGTTCCAGGGGGAGGAGATGCGGGGTCCCTCTGCCTTACAGCAACCAGAGTCCTGGGGAGGAGAGGCAACCGGCCTCACCTTCCACCAGCAGCCGGAGATACCGGGAAAAGGGGAACACAAGCCCCTCTGCATGGGCGCAGATGAGACCGCGGGCTCGGTGCCAGTCCTACAGGGATGCTGGACAGTCGGTCCAGATCCCCATCCATCTCCGCAGGGATACCAGGAGGAGGAGGTAAGCGAGCCCTCCCCTTCCCAGCTACTTCCCAACAGAGTTCTGGGGGCAGGGGATGAGCCTGTGCTACCCACTGATTTCTTCCCAGCGGAAGAGCTGGCATCAGGGCAGAGCGCCGTCAGGCCTCTGCCCTCCTCTATCCTCTTCTCCAGAGCCGGACATCCCACAGGCTACCCCAGCGGAAGTGCTGGCATCTGGGCAGAGCGCAGTCGGCCTCTGCCCTCCCCTATCCTCTACTCCAGAGCCGGACTTCCCACAGGCTACCCCAGCGGAAGAGCTGGCCTCTGGGCAGAGCGCAGTCGGCCTCTGCCCTCCCCTATCCTCTTCTTCAGAGCCGGACTCCCCACAAGCGACCCCAGCGGAAGAGCTGGCATCTGGGCAGAGCGCAGTCGGCCTCTGCCCACCAAGTACCTACAGCTCCAAGCTGGAGAACCACAAGGCAGCAAGGAGTCGCAGATGCCCACTCAACAGCTGGGGACATACGGAACAGAGCCAGGCCCCAAAATTCAACAGGTCCAGTATGGGGTTGTGGTTGGACTGCCAGACTAACTCAGGTACTGACCGTGAGGTCAGGTATCTGGTTAGTCTTCCCTGGAAGGGGGAGATGTGTGACGAAACCAACCTCGCCACGGTGTTTTGGAGGGGGCTGGTTGCTAGCCTCCTTGCCTCAGGATTATGGCCCATACTAACTTTAAAGAAAACAGGCCGGCCGCACAGCTTAAATCTGTCTTTGGAATTGTGTTTATGTTATTATGCGTTCGGTTAAATTGTATGTTATGTGAGGGCACCCAGATAGCTAATATTATTGTATTCGTGTATTCTGAGTGCCATTCACCTAATGATATGCACTCAGACTTGAGCTATCTGGGGATATGTTAAATGTCTGTGTTTGCTGGGAGGGTGTGCCATTGTGTGTTTGGGTGGTGATTCCTGTCCTGTTGTCTCCACGTGTGTATTGGTGTTTTCCCTTTGTCC
Organism: Bufo gargarizans; assembly: GCF_014858855.1. Lineage (NCBI taxonomy): Eukaryota > Metazoa > Chordata > Amphibia > Anura > Bufonidae > Bufo > Bufo gargarizans. Next base: position 547,371,207 of record NC_058081.1, read on the forward strand.
TGAGACATAATTGGATTGCTCCTCGGGTGTCGCCAGGCAGAGAGGAGGAAACCATGATGCATTGTGGGGATGTGTTGTGTCTGTGTATCCTGAATTTCTGCATATCTGTCCTGTGTCGCAGTCTCCATTCTGGTCCCCTAAGGGCGTGGCCACCAGATGGGGACCTGCATAAATACGGGCGGGTAGCCCTCAATAAAGTGTTCCTGTTTTATCCTTCATCATGCTGAGACTGGTGTTTGGATAACTGATCAAACTGGGGGATTGCTATACGCTGAAGATTTGCTATACTCCCCTGGCATAACTACTAGCTCTTGTAAGAGCTGTTCCTGCTCTCTGGCTGTAGGAGAGGTTCACCCACTGGAGCCTTGTCGTAGGTCCAGCGTGGGTGGAGGATGGTGAGACCCCAACCAAGCTGCGGCGGTTCGTGGGGTCTGCAGGGCGTACGGTGTCAAGTGGAGTGCTTGGAGTCCTCGGAAAGCACTAGGAGCATCTATCGACGGAGGTACCCGGTCGGGGTGCTAGGAGATCCGTTACATTGGTGCAGCTGTTTTGGTTATTGTGGACAACAAAACCCCTTTTTATGATACAATCTGGTATATACCAGCATCTTAACATGCAATAAAGTTTTTTGACACCCAGAACTACTACTTCAAAATTAATAAACTTCCAAATCGTACATATATTTATTTCATTCATTTATATAAGGCTGACTTATTCCATAACACGTTACATAGATTGTTATAGCTCACTGTCCCCACTTGAGTTTATGATCAAAATTCCAAAGTAATCTATAAGTATGTTATTTTTGGTTTGTGGAAGGAAACCGCAGTACCTAAATTAAAGGAGACCCATGCAAACAAGGAAACCAAATTTAATGCAGATGTTGCTCTTGGTCAGATTTTGAACCCAGGACTGTACCACAAGGATAAACAAAGGCTTGTCAAATCATGTTTTTTGTTACACTTTATCTATAATTTTGTCAATTTTGTAGTTGTCTCCAATTCAGAACATTTTTCAAAAAGTGTGATTTGTGGACAAATCAATTCTACACAAATCAAATGTGATTTGATTTGCCTGTAAATTAGTTTATGACATTCTAAAGTCTCCTAGATACAACATTTTACAGCTCTTAGATACAATGACAGCAATAGCAAATAATGCCAGAGTGACTCTGACATATATAACAGTAAATGCATGGTTGCTGGTGTTGAAAACAGCATGTTTATAAACACACTGCACCATCACATTTATTATGCTTTTTAAAATTAAAAACATTCCATAAATTGTCCTTAATTAGGAGCAGATGGTGTTTGAATACAATGGGGAAAAAGAGGTCGCCTGGTCAGAAATGTGGATGGCAGGGATCTGTTCGCTGAAAGCTGCAGCAAGCTGTGCATTCAGTATATCCTGGTAGTAAGACAATTTGGCCTCGCTTTCAGCAACATTTTGCTTTAAAAGTGAGAGTCTAAAAACATGGCTATTCAGTAGTAATCAGATTGCTTTATGGTAAGCATACACCGGCCATTACATAAGCAAGCAAGTATACAGCTTGAAATTTTATGCCAGCCTGGCAGAGGACCCAGTTATTTTTCGTCTCTGCCCCTACTGATATGATTGGTCATCATGGCCAGTGTCATCATCATCAGCAGCAGCAGTCTCATCCTCCTGCACCAGCAACTCCTTCTACTTGGGCTCCTCCTCTTTCTCCAGTGGTAGCTCGTCATCCTAATCCAGAGGTAGCTCCTCACGCGCTCAGCTACAGGGTGGCCAGTAAGATGGGGAAGCTGTTCTTTCATCAACCCTTGTTTCATCATCGGATTGATTGCTCTAAGATAAATATCAGGAGTTGACATAGCTGATGTCATAGTTGTTCCTACTGACAAATCTGGTGGCCTCTTTGAAGGACCTGAGTACATGGCGAGGATTTCGAATAAAATGCCACTGCCTGACCTTGAAACAACACATGCTCCCTGCTGTGGTGGTCTGGTGCATGATATATGGTGAACTTCTAGCAAGTTGGAAAGTTATGGATTAAGCAGTACAATGGAATAATGTTCTATAACTGCAAGTCTTGGAAGCAGTTCATTGCCACATAAAAATAACTGAAATGCGAAGATAGTCTCCTGGACATGGCCAGCACCCTCTGTACTTTATAAAAAAGTGTTGACCCACTAATTTTATCATGTGCGCCATGCAGGGAGCATGCATTATTTTCTTCAAATGCAGCACAACTATGATGTTCCTACCATTGTCGCTGACCACCTTGCCCAGTTGGAGTTCATGGGGAGACAGCCAGCAGGATTTGTAATACACTTTAGCAACTGATCAGCTATGGGGCTACTCTTGCACAGGTTGATCAGCTTTAGCACTGCATGACAACACTTCAGTTTATATATATATATGATAGGAGGAAGGGAAAGACATTACATTCTCTGAAAGGATAATTGCAAGGAATGGCTCAATTCTCCTCCAAATGACAATACAAGGCACAGAGGCTGAGCGTATACCGTCAGTTCCCTAAAGGAAGTAGAATCTACTAAGTGGTACGGCAGTGACTACACCACCAGCAACTTGACCAGGTGGGGGTTAAGCTTGCACACTATTGGATTGCTAGGGACATAGAGTTGTTTCTGGCCACAGATTCTCTTATCAATAGTTCACAACGGAGCGGAGGCAAAGTATTCTGAGCAGGAGAAGCATTAACTTATGATAGAAAAGACACTGTACTGTATGTGGATATGGCAAAAAAAGATCAGGAGAAGGAAGACACTCCTGATACGCTACGTAGAAAGGACCGGCACTCACCCGTAGTAGCTTTTTGAATAATGAATTTATTGGTCACATATCATAAGTGACTCGTTTCGGCACTAAGCGTGCCTTCATCAGACTGTACATACATATTAACAAAACATTCCTTTAAATAGGCCGCCAAAATACAAAGGAACTGACGTCATTAAAGAAAACCCGCCGCCCAAGTGAAACAATAGAAAACAATTACATAGATACATACATAAAGAGATGCACGAAGAACTAATAGGTAAACAATACAAATCGGCTGGATAAAGTCCATGTATTCATAGTAATATTGTGTTTCAACTCCGCTAAAAGAGAAGAATATAGAACCATGTTAGGAACTTGATTCATAGGAAACCACATACATTGTAATCACGGTTGAGGCCTCTTGGTTCCATCGTTTGCAAATGGTGGATCCAATAAGCCTGCCTTTTCAATAACATTTTATTTCTGTCAACTCCCCGGTGAGGTAGTGAGACACCTTCAATAATCTGGAAATGTAATTGTGCTATAGCATGTTACTGCTGGTAAAAATGGTATGGTATGGGGAGTAGTAAATTGACCTTTCTAATAGTAGACTTGTGTTTACTGAGCCTATCTTTCATTCTCATTGAGGTCTCACCTACTTACAATAGGTCAGCTCTCTTGTAGCACATCATAGGTGGTTGTTTGAACTCCATTATCTATGGATATGATCGGGAGATGACATTGTGGCATCAACCGACTCCATTCTCTCCCCGCCAGTAATTTTTCTATAGAAAGTTTTCACACCATTGATAAAAATGTCACCTTCTTACCTACGTGACACTGGGCTTTTTTTTATCTGAAATTAAGTTCCTCGACTTGGATAAAGACTGCATACTGGTCACTTTTGATGTATGCAGTTTGTAGACGTCCATTACACATGAGAAGGGTATTAATGCGGTCTGAAATCTCTTAGCATCTAGCACATATGGGGAGACAGAAAAATATTTTTTCTTTCACTCTTGAAAGTTGTATTGGAGGAGAATTATTTTCTTTTCCAGGATTCCTTTTATGAACAGCGCCGCGGGACCGCGATGGGATCGAACGTCGCACCGCCCTACGCAAATTGCTACATGGCATATTTTAAAAGTGAATTTATTTATTCCAATCATTTATATTTACAGCATTGTATTTTTTGGCGTTGCTTTATCGACAATATTTTTTGTGTATGGCGAGGCAACGTTCGATCCCTCAGGCAATTTGCAGATTTTCTCAACTGTATTTAGACGGAGTTACAGTTTACCCTGCACCATGACAATCAAATCTCTTTTTTGGACACTTGGGTTATAAAAGGGAAGGACGGTAGAGCACACACTGATCTATTTATAAAGAGCACTGATTGTAATAGCTTACTCACTTTTACTGGTAACCATCCAGCGTCCACTAAGAAGTCTCTCCTCTACTTCCAATACCAAAGTGTTAAGTGCATTGTGAGTGACGCAGAGACTCGTGGGATGAGACTTGATGAAATGACTATAAAATTCAAGGATAGAGGTTATCCCATACATCTATTGCAGGAACAGAAGAATAGGGTTGACACTGTACAGGAAGATAAACCTAAAAAAGAGCCATGGATCCCATTGGTTATGAAATATCATCCCTGGATTCAGAAAATAAGAGGAGTGGTTAATAAACACTGGCATGTCATTTCCCGATCATATCCATAGATAACGGAGTTCAAACAACCACCTATGATGTGCTACAAGAGAGCGGACAATATTAAAGACAGAATAGTCAGCGCAGAATTGAGGCAGAGTGTGTTGTCTTCTCCGAGACAAGGAACCTTTCCGTGTTTGAATTGTGTAAACTGCTCGAGTGTGATGAAAGGCACACATTTTATCCATCCATACTGGTACGAGGCATGTTTACATGCGATGGTCGATTTGTGATTTGTATATTGAATGGTCCCTGCAGCCTATTGTACATAGGGGAGATCTCAATGAGAATGAACGATGGGCTTAGTAAACCCAAGTCTACTATAAGAAAGGGCAATCTACTTACCTCCATACCATACCATTTTCACCAGAAGAAACATGCTGTAGCACAATTACGTTTCCAGATTATTGAAGGTGTCTCACTACCTCGCCGGGGATGTGACATAAATAAAATGTTATTGAAAAGGCAGGCTTATTGGATCCACCATTTGCAAACGATGGAACCAAGAGGCCTCAACCGTGATTACAATGTATGTGGTTTCCTATGAATCAAGTTCCTAACATGGTTCTATATGCTTCTCTTTTATGTATAAGGATTAAACCAGGCACTCAAATATGGATAATAGGTCAAAATTTTAATCAAATATAAAATATATCGATATACTCATAAAATGCAATATAAAATACAATATAAAATGACATAGAAATTCACATAAGGATAACCATAAATTACTAGCAGCAATGTGGCCAATAGTTATAGCAGCTAAAGTTGGAATAACCACAATCCGGACAAAGGTCTATATAAAATTCCAGGCGGTTTTAAGTTCCAGGCGGTTTTAAGTTAAAGGACCGCACCCTTGATTGTAGCCAGAACCAGCCTGGATGGTTGAAGTTCAGACAGCCGCAATTGTTATGTCAGTCTTTAGAGAAAACCGCAATCCCAAGTGTATTAAAACGGGTCTTGTGAAACATTCACCGATCCTACTCGGTTTAAGGTAAAGGTGACTGTGCACTAAGGTGGCGTCCCACCTATTCAAGCAATTTTACAGCTTTACCTTGGTCGATGTTGCTTTGTCCTATGTCCGGACCCAAAGGAGATATGCTGTGGATGCCGAGTCAACCTTGTGTCTGCTCACAGAACTATGTTTGTGGCTCTTTCTTCCGGTGCTCGTTCCTTTTAATCACAGCTCTTTAAACTTGAAGTCCAGGGGAGCTACTGTCCCAGCATGCCGGTATGAGGTGTCGGACCATACGCGTTTCGGGGTTCTCTGAATAGCCCCTTCCTCAGTGGTTACCACTGAGGAAGGGGCTATTCAGAGAACCCCGAAACGCGTATGGTCCGACACCTCATACCGGCATGCTGGGACAGTAGCTCCCCTGGACTTCAAGTTTAAAGAGCTGTGATTAAAAGGAACGAGCACCGGAAGAAAGAGCCACAAACATAGTTCTGTGAGCAGACACAAGGTTGACTCGGCATCCACAGCATATCTCCTTTGGGTCCGGACATAGGACAAAGCAACATCGACCAAGGTAAAGCTGTAAAATTGCTTGAATAGGTGGGACGCCACCTTAGTGCACAGTCACCTTTACCTTAAACCGAGTAGGATCGGTGAATGTTTCACAAGACCCGTTTTAATACACTTGGGATTGCGGTTTTCTCTAAAGACTGACATAACAATTGCGGCTGTCTGAACTTCAACCATCCAGGCTGGTTCTGGCTACAATCAAGGGTGCGGTCCTTTAACTTAAAACCGCCTGGAACTTAAAACCGCCTGGAATTTTATATAGACCTTTGTCCGGATTGTGGTTATTCCAACTTTAGCTGCTATAACTATTGGCCACATTGCTGCTAGTAATTTATGGTTATCCTTATGTGAATTTCTATGTCATTTTATATTGTATTTTATATTGCATTTTATGAGTATATCGATATATTTTATATTTGATTAAAATTTTGACCTATTATCCATATTTGAGTGCCTGGTTTAATCCTTATACATTTTATACAATTTTTAGTGACCGGGTGGGTCACTTAAACCAAGAGCACCTTAAATCCATAAATCAGCTGTAGTGATCCACAGATTTTTCGATATGCTTCTCTTTTAGTGGAGTTGAAACACAATGATACTATGAATGCATGGACTTTATCCAGTCGATTTGTATTGTCTACCTATTAGTTCTTCGTGCATCTCTTTATGTATGTATCCATGCAATTGTTTTCTATTGTATCACTTGGGGGGCAGGGTTTCTTCAATGACATAAGTTCCTTTGTATTTTGGCGGTCTATTTAAAGGAATGTTTTGTTAATATGTATGCACAGTCTGATGAAGGCACTCTCAGTGCCGAAACGCGTCACTTATGATATGTGACCACTAAATTCAGCATTCATAAAGGTACGGATGAGTGCCGGTCCTTTCTACATTGCTGTTTCCTGGGACGCCAGACCACGGACCCGTGCACCACCACACTATTCCATTGCAGTGTAGAATACTACATACTCCTGTTGCGCTAGTCACTTCTATTTTCCCACAGGATCTGGTGATGCTGCTTTATGTGCTGCAATGGTGCCTATATTTGTCTTTGAAGGCACATGGCTTATTTTCACCATACAGATCTAGGACATTGCAAAGTTTTTGTCTTCCAGCACTATGGAGAAAAAATGCCAGATGGGAGTTGTTTGTACAGAGCTAGTGGCAGCTGACCTTGGCTTAGGTCTGGAATTTTTTGAGCCTGCCCCCAGAGTATGAGCGGCATTACCATTTCCCAAGTTGATCATAATAGAAGCATATGTGACCCTGGCAATCCCAAATGCTTATGTTTCTCACACAACTCATTAACAGGGAGACTCTCTTGATTATAGTCTAGCGTACACGGTCGGGTTCTATTGCTTCTTAAGAAAAAAAAATATGCCCCACTAAGAGGGTGCAGTAAAGACAGAAAATATTCAAGACGACGAGCAGGAGGAATGTTGTGATCCTGGCTCCAAGGCTTTGTGTCAGACTCGGATGACCTCAACATCAGCCTGCTGTGACTAAAAAGAGGAGTAAGTTATCCAATCCACAATCTCAGCCTCTTTGTCCTCAATAATAATGTGGCACCTATCAGAAGCCCTGGAGAACTGCGGCCTACTACTATTTCTACTGGCCGGATGGCTTATGCTTATACTTCAGTATTATCTTCATACTGATTCTCAAATGATAAGGCATGTTTTAATTAATTTAGAATTGATTTGCTTATCTCTAACAGATATATCAATTAAATTATTCTATTGACTTCATTTACCTCTTTTTGAATGTTACTGGAAAGAAAGGTGGGGGGAAAACAAATTTCAAACAGCAGGCATGTTGAATTAATTGGCATTAAGCTGTATCTGTTCTGTACACCATCATTTCTAGGTGCACAGCTAGCTAGCCAACAGGGGTATAAAGAAACCACTTGTATTTGTTTACCCACTATCCCAGAAAAAGGATTAAAGGGCATCTGTCAGCAGATTTGTACCTATGAAACTGGCTGACCTGTTACATGTGCACTTGGCTGCTGACGACATCTGTGTTGGTCCCATGTTCATATGTCCCCACATTGCTGAGTAAAATAATGTTTTATTATACGTAAATTAGCCTCTGGGACAAGGATCAGCAACCTTCGACACTCCAGCTGCTGTGAAACTACAACTCCCAACATGAACACTTTGTTGTTCTTGTAACAGTTATAGAAGTGAAAGGAGGATTCTGGGAATTGTAGTTTCAGAATAGCTGGAGTGCTTGAGGTTTGTGACCCCTGCTGTAGGAGCAACGGGGACATTGTTACTACTAAAGGCTTGGCTCTCTGCAAAAAAAATAAAAAATCCATAACAGTAAAAAACCACAGATGTGCGAATCTTCACCAAACCCAAACGTATCAAATGCAGAGTTGCCCTGGATGTTGTGCACATCAAGCAGATTTGTTGCAGAAATTTTTATGACAAACTACAGTGCGGCTTTCCAATAAAAAAAAAATGGGTGGAGGATTGGAAACACATTACATGCTAATTTTGGAAATGTGGAAAATCCATCATGTGAACATGTCCTAATGATAATTTAACTAGGTATAATAGCTGTATCCTGTAAATAGAAAGTTAATTTATTGAGCATGCCGAAGACCAGTTCAGTTCGAGCATCGCTATGCTCGGCACATCGACCAGTGTGCTCGAGTCAGTGTATTTATATCTAATTTAGCCTCTATTTCTGAAAAGTTTCTGACAGGATTTGAACGCACAACCTTCTACATTACAGCCCAGAATGTTAACCACTACACTATAGAGCTGCCTTCTAGATCGCTCACCGAGCGCTGTGTCCCTGCCTTCGAGCGCTGTGTCCCTGCCTTCTAGATCGCTCACCGAGCGCTGTGTATACAGTTCAGGGGGGCTTCAAATGGGACATGGCATCTAAAAATCAGTTCAGCAAAATCTGCCTTCCAAAAACCATGTGGCGCTCCTTTTCTTCTGCGCCCTGCAGTGTGCCCATACAGCAGTTTATGACCACATGTGGGGTGTTTCTGTAAACCACAGAATAAGGGTAATAAATATTTAGTTTTGTTTGGCTGTTAACCCTCGATGTGTTAAAGAAAAAAAATGGATTCAAATGGAAAATCTGCCAAAAAAGTGAAATTTTAAACTTTGATCTCCATTTCTTTAAAAGGGTTAACAAAGTTTGTAAAATTAGTTTTGAGTAACTTGAGGGGTGTAGTTTCTACAATGGGATCATTTATGGGGGTATCCACTATGTAAGCTCCACAAAGTGACTTCAGACCTGAACTGGTCCTTAAAAAATGGGTTTTAGCAATTTTCTTAAAAATTTTAAGAATTGCTTCTAACATCCTAAAAAAATTAAATGACATTTCCAAAATGATGCCAACATAAAGTAGACATATGGGGAAGGTTAAGTAATAAATATTTTATGAGGTATCACTTTCTGTTTTAAAAGCAGAGAAATTGAAATGTTAAAAATTGCTAATTTTTCAAAATTTTGGGTAAATTTTTGATTTTTTCATAGATAAAGGTGAAATATATTGACTCAAATGTATGACTATCATGAAGTACAATGTGTCACGAGAAAACAATCTCTGAATGGCGTGGATAAGTAAAAGTGTTCTAAAGTTACCACATAAAGTGATATATGTCACATTTGCAAAATTAGGCCTGGTCAGGAAGGGGGCAAATGGCCCGGATGTGAAGTGGTTAAAGTAACTGGCCATGCATCTCTATAGTGTAGTAGTCAACATTCTTGCCTGTAATGTAGAAGGTTGTGAGTTCGTAATCCTGCCAGAAACTTTTCAGAAATAGAGGCTAAATTAGATTTAAATGCACTGGGTGTCCCCAAGCACTGGCTCCATACACTACGTGCAGAATTATTAGGCAAATGAGTACTTTGACCACATCATCCTCTTTATGCATGTTGTCTTACTCCAAGCTGTATAGGCTCGAAAGCCTACTACCAATTAAGCATATTAGGTGATGTGCATCTCTGTAATGAGAAGGGGTGTGGTCTAATGACATCAACACCCTATATCAGGTGTGCATAATTATTAGGCAACTTCCTTTCCTTTGGCAAAATGGGTCAAAAGAAGGACTTGACAGGCTCAGAAAAGTCAAAAATAGTGAGATATCTTGCAGAGGGATGCAGCACTCTTAAAATTGCAAAGCTTCTGAAGCGTGATCATCGAACAATCAAGCGTTTCATTCAAAATAGTCAACAGGGTCGCAAGAAGCGTGTGGAAAAACCAAGGCGCAAAATAACTGCCCATGAACTGAGAAAAGTCAAGCGTGCAGCTGCCAAGATGCCACTTGCCACCAGTTTGGCCATATTTCAGAGCTGCAACATCACTGGAGTGCCCAAAAGCACAAGGTGTGCAATACTCAGAGACATGGCCAAGTTAAGAAAGGCTGAAAGACGACCACCACTGAACAAGACACACAAGCTGAAACGTCAAGACTGGGCCAAGAAATATCTCAAGACTGATTTTTCTAAGGTTTTATGGACTGATGAAATGAGAGTGAGTCTTGATGGGCCAGATCGCTGGATTGGTAAAGGGCAGAGAGCTCCAGTCCGACTCAGACGCCAGCAAGGTGGAGGTGGAGTACTGGTTTGGGCTGGTATCATCAAAGATGAGCTTGTGGGGCCTTTTTGGGTTGAGGATGGAGTCAAGCTCAACTCCCAGTCCTACTGCCAGTTTCTGGAAGACACCTTCTTCAAGCAGTGGTACAGGAAGAAGTCTGCAAGGTAAGAAAAACATGATTTTCATGCAGGACAATGCTCCATCACACGTGTCCAAGTACTCCACAACGTGGCTGGCAAGAAAGGGTATAAAAGAAGAAAATCTAATGGCATGGCCTCCTTGTTCACCTGATCTGAACCCCATTGAGAACCTGTGGTCCATCATCAAATGTGAGATTTACAAGGAGGGAAAACAGTACACCTCTCTGAACAGTGTCTGGGAGGCTGTGGTTGCTGCTGCACGCAATGCTGATGGTGAACAGATCAAAACACTGACAGAATCCATGGATGGCAGCCTTTTGAGTGTCCTTGCAAAGAAAGGTGGCTATATTGGTCACTGATTTGTTTTTGTTTTGTTTTTGAGTGTCAGAAATGTATATTTGTGAATGTTGAGATGTTATATTGGTTTCACTGGTAAAAATAAATAATTGAAATGGGTATATATTTGTTTTTTGTTAAGTTGCCTAATAATTATGTACAGTAATAGTCACCTGCACACACAGATATCCCCCTAAAATAGCTAAAACTAAAAACAAACTAAAAACTACTTCCAAAAATATTCAGCTTTGATATTAATGAGTTTTTTGGGTTCATTGAGAACATGGTTTTTGTTCAATAATAAAATTAATCCTCAAAAATACAACTTGCCTAATAATTCTGCACTCCCTGTATATGGACATAGCTATATATGGAGTCAGAGCAGGGACTCCTAAGCCGATATAGAGTCCCGACACCCTCCCCTCTTCAGAGCAGGGGGTGACGGGTTTAATGCTCGGGTTCTCCCATTGACTTCAATTGTGCTCGCGTGCTCTGTAGAGCACCCGAGCATCGGGAAGTGTTCTACTCGAGCACCAGAGCACATGAGCACTTTGGTGCTCGACCAACACTAATTGAGACTAAACTTCAAGTCTTGCTGCTCATTTTAAATCTATAATATATAAGTATTTATATTTTGGATGGCGAACATGTATGGTACAGATACACTGTACATGGTGCACCTTTAATAGTCTGCCATTACATGTAGTGACCTGTTACAGCACCATATGTCCATTCCATCCTAATCTAACTTTCTATATGTTTCACCTTCTTTATGCATTTATTTTTTGTCATCTTTTACAACACTCCTCCTGCAGAAGTATTCCATAAAATAATGACATATTTGCATAATCCACATGCAATAAATGTACCTACACATTAAACCTGTATCTTCTTTTTCATAAACAAGCACTAAGTATCTCGGAGCTACTGGCAGCCCTTTGTGTGCTACTCTGAATGGTAATGAAATTCAGAAAAAAAAAAGTATACACAAAAGTTTGTATGCTACAAAATCACGAAGCCTCATCTTATTGTTCTTCCTCTCAGACACTGCAGAAGGGTGCATAACAAGCAACAAATCTGCCATCTATTTCCCGGCTTAACAACACAACAGCCCAGGGGTGAAATTCTCTCAAATGAAGTACAGATGCTATATCGAGCCACCGCCAGTGAATTATAGCAGTCAGGTTGATTGTCATTCAGTGCGCCACATTGCTATTTACTAATGACATGGCTTCTGACAGCTTCAAATTCTGTGCTCATTTCTATCACTGTGTTAATTATGCATATTCCAGTCATTCTGGAATATGTTTTTTTGCAATAAGTCTGTAAATGTTGATGCGCTTTAAAGGGTTAGACTTCTGTTGCCGGTTTACCATATTCCCACAACTACAGTTAATGCAAAACTGTTATGGATTTGTCCTAAACTTCTCATAATTAAAGGTAAAGAAAGCCGCTTTGTTATCTTCTGCGTGCCCCTATTTTTTATTATTATTTATTTTTTTACTTAGAGCGATGATTTTATCATAGTCATGCCATTTCTATGGCTTTGGAAATCATTTTTATGTCTGTTCAGTAATTGTATAAAATTTGCTCTCACTATGGTAACTGTGGTTACTAAGGATTAGAGTTTATGAAAGTATTGCAGGTGCAAGAAGTGGAACCTAGCAGCGAAACAGTATATTAAATCTCGCTTTTGGCTCATACTAAAAAGACATGCTGAACCTAGTGAGGGTTTTCAGCTTTTGCCAGGCTCTGCAATTATTCCCTGTTTCTGTTCCTCCAGTATGCTGTATAATTCTACCTTTTTTATACTGATGCTGACACTGAATAAGGGTACTTTCAAACTAGCGTTTTTCTTTTCCGGCATAGAGTTCCGTCCTAGGGGCTCTATAACGGAAAATAACTGATCAGGCATATCCCCATGCATTCTGAATGAAGAGTAATCCGTTCAGGATGTCTTCAGTTCAGTCGTTTTGGCTGATCAGACAAAATACAAAACCGTAGCATGCTACGGTTTTATCTCCGGAGGAAAAAAAAAACGGAAGACTTACCTGAATGCCGGCATTTTTCCCCATAGGAATGTATTAGTGCCGGATCGGGCATTAGAAATACCGGAATGCGGGATCCGTCCTTCCGGCCTGCATATGCGCAGACTGGAAAAAAATGAGAAAAAATATACAAGACGGATCCGTCTGTCCGCATGACAAGTGGAGAGATGGATCCGTTCTTGCAATGCATTTGTGAGACGAATCTGCTTCCAGATCCGTCTCACAAATACTTTCAGTTACATCCAAATCAGGGGATCCGGTGGGCATCCAACGACGGAACTGCCCAGAGGATCACACTGTCGCAAGTGTGAAAGTAGCACACGAAAGTTGTTTGTTTCCGTGTCTGTCCTCGTTTTTTTTGCGGATAGGATGCAGAACCATTCATTTCAATGGGTCCGCAAAAAATGAGGACAGCTGTCTGCATCAGTATGTCAGTTCTGTAGCCCCGCAAAAAAAATAGAACATATCCCATTTTTGTCCGTTTTAGGCATTGTTACAATGGATCCACAAAAAAAAAAAAAAAAGGATGGCATACGGATGTCATCCGTTTTTTTTTTTGCGGATCCACAATTTGCGGACCCCAAAACACATACAGTCGTGTGCATGTAGCCTAAACCTGATTTTGGCCCCAGGCACTAGTCAGGCTACAGCTCACATTTAACTGGTAACCTGCTCATTAAGTATTTTTTGCATTATGCTACCTATTGTCATTTTACATTCATTCGACTTTATATGAAGAATACAAAACTATATCTCTTCTTACAGAATTTCTCTTATTTAATCTATTAGTTTAAAGGGGTTGCAAATCCATGTTCATTTTTAAAGCTTTTTATGTTATAAAAGGAGTAATACTCATTTTACCAATACATGGCTGACCCTGTGCTTCCCTGCCAGTCTCTGTGCACCCAGCTTTAGTGATGATGTGCTGCCTTCAATGAAGTCATGAATGATTGGCTGCAGCGGTCAAATGTCATGTCGCCACATCATTGCTTGCTGAACAAAGACTGGAAGTGGAATTGGGAAGCATCAGCAAAGAGGCAGGAGTGGAGGTATTACTCCTAAGTTGTTTGAAAAAAAAAAAATTGTTTGCCTATATTATGACAGACAAAAGAAATTTATTTGAAATTCAACCCAAATTTTTCAAAAAATTCAGATTAATTAGAATTAGATTTTTTGAGTATTCAGAAAGAAAGTCCACCCACCACATAACATTCACCTGATAAAGAAACATGCAAATCAGATTTTTTCTAAATAGTCCAAAAAACAGACTGCCTCACACCGCAAAGTGTAAGCAACATAGCTATTAAAAATAAACACTAAGCCAGGTCTTCTAGCATAACTTAGAAAACAGCTAAGCCAGCTTTTCATCGGCACACAGCTTTTCCTGGGTGATTACATTTTAGCAGATCATACAAAAATTAACTTAGCTACCTTAGAAGCCTTTGTTGTAGGCCTCTATTGTACGCCAGGAAATGCTTCCCTGGTTTCTGGCAAAATATATGCAAATTAGCATATCTTATATCTGCCATCAGAGAGATTTAGCATTCTTTTCCTTTTGGGAAAGAGTAATCCCCAGTAGCTAATCCAATTTTTCTGCTCTGATAAAGTGTAATCATCCAGAAAGAGCTGTGTGCTGATCGGATGATGGCTTAGCTCTTAATCAAGCTATGCTTTAACCCAGGGATGTCAAACTCGTGGCCCTCCAGCTGTTGCAAAACTACAACTCCCATCATGCCTGGGCATACTACAGCTATCAGGGAATGATGGGAGTTGTAGTTTTGCAACATCTGGAGGGCCATGAGTTTGACATCCATGCTTTAACCCCTTCTGGACACAGCCTTATTTCACCTTAAGGACCAGGCAATTTTTTGCAAATCTGACAGTGTTATTTTATGTGGTGATAACTTTAAAACGCTTTTACTTAGCCAGGCCATTCTGAGATTGTTTTTTCGTCACATATTGAACTTCATGACACTGGTAAAATTGAGTCAAAAAAAAACATTTTTATTTAGAAAAAAAAACAAATTTACCCAAGTTTTGAAAAAATTTGCTAATTTCTAACTTTCAATTTCTCTACTTCTCAATTTTTAGGGACCAGTTCAGGTCTGAAGTCACTTTGCGAGGCTTACATAATAGAAACCACCCAAAAATGACCTCATTCTAGAAACTACACCCGTCAAGGTATTCAAAACTGATTTTACAAACTTTTTTTAACCCTTTAGGTGTTCCACAAGAATTAATGGAAAATAGAGATACAATTTCCAAATTTCACTTTTTTGGCAGGTTTTCCATTTTAATTTTTTTTTGTAACAGCCAAACAAAAGTCAATATTTATGGCCCTGATTCTGTAGTTTACAGAAACACCCCATATGTGGTCGTAAACTGCTGTATGGGCACACAGCAGGGCGCAGAAGGAAAGGAATGCCATACAGTTTTTGGAAGGCAGATTTTGCTGGACTGTTTTTTTTTTTTACACCATGTCCCATTTGATGTCCCCCTGATGCACCCCTAGAGTAGAAACTCCCAAAATGTGACCCCGTTTTAAAAAACTACGGGATAGGGTGGCAGTATTGTTGGTACTAGTTTAGGGCACATATGATTTTTGGTTGCTGTATATATTACTCTTTTTGTGAGGCAAGGTAACAAGAAATAGCTATTTTGGCACTGTTTTTATTTTTTGTTATTTACAACATTCATCTGACATGTTAGATCATGTGATATTTTTATAGACCAGGTTGTCACGGATGCGGCGATACCTAATATGTATACTTTTTTCATTTATGTAAGTTTTACACAATGATTTCTTTTTTGAAACAAAAAAAATAATGTTTTAGTGTTTCCACAGTCTGAGAGCCATAATTATTTCAGTTTTTGGCCGATTATCTTGGGTAGGGTATGATTTTTGCAGGATTAGATGACGGTTTTATTGGCACTATTTTGGGGTGCGTGTGACTTTTTGATCGCTTGCTATTACACTTTTTGTGATGTAAGGTGACAAAAAATGGCTTTTTTTACACAGTTTTTATTTTTATTTTTTTAC
This sequence comes from Bufo gargarizans, assembly GCF_014858855.1. Lineage (NCBI taxonomy): Eukaryota > Metazoa > Chordata > Amphibia > Anura > Bufonidae > Bufo > Bufo gargarizans. The sequence goes on from NC_058081.1 coordinate 547,387,336, forward strand.
GGTATTTACCTGAGGGGTTAGGTCATGTGATATTTTTACAGAGCAAGTTATTATAGACTCTGTGATACCGAATATGTATACTTTTTTTTTATTTATGTAAGTTGTACACAATGATTTCATTTTTTAAGCAAAAATAATCATGTTTTAGTGTTTCCATAGTCTAAGAGCCATAATTTTTTCAGTTTTTAGGCAATTACCTTGGGTAGGGTATGATTTTTACGGGATGAGAAGACGGTTTTATTGGCATTATTTTGGGGTGCCTGTGACTTTTTGATCGCTTGCTATTACACTTAAAAATGGCTTATTTAGCACAGTTTTTATTTTTACTTTTTTACTGTGTTTATCTGAGGGGTTAGTTCATGTGATATTTTTATAGAGCCGGTGGATACGGACGCGGCGATACCTAATATGTATACTTTTTTTTATTTATGTAAGTTTCACACAATAACAACTTTTTTAAAACAAAAAGATTGATGTTTTAGTGTCTTCATATTCTGAGCCATAGTTTTTTTATTTTTTGGGCGATTGTCTCAGATATGGGCTTATTTTTGGCGGGATGAGGTGACGGTTAGATTGGTACTATTTTGGTGGGCAAACGCCTTTTTGATCGCTTGCTGTTGTATTTGTGATGTAAGGTGACAAAAAAATGGTTTATTTAGCACAGTTTTTATTTTTTATCTTTTACTGTGTTCATCTGAGAGGTTAGGTCATGTGATATTTTTATAGAGCCGGTCGATACAAACGCGGCGATACCTAATATGTATACTTATTTTTTTCCTCCTCCGATTGCGGCGCCGCGGGGGTTAATCCGAACAGGATGCTGGCTTAAATCATTCAGCCGGCATATTGTCACAACGCCAGGGGGGTCATGTAACCCCCCCATTTCGGCAATCGCCGCAAACCGCAGGTCAATTCAGACCTGCGGTTTGCAGCGCTTTCTGCAGTTTCTGATCCCCACGGTCCCTGACCGCGGGGATCAGAAACTTTACAATGCCCAAAATGTCGATTTTTCACCCCCCCCTGCACCCCTGAATGATTTTATGCCGACAGGTGGGGCAGGGGGGATTGTGGGCGGTGTGGGAGGCGGGCGGTGCGGCAGGCGGGATCACGATCCACCGCCCGCCTCCTCTTGAAAATTCATTGGTGTTCAGTGGTTATACCAGAGTGTCAGCACATTGCAGATGTCAGCCGTTTAACCCTTACCATACAGTGGTCCGTACGGACCGCTGTATGGAAAAGGTTAACAGTCAGGGTCAGGTAGCTTCCTCCCTCTCCCATCGGGGGGCTACTGTGCCTTTGCAGCCCCCAGACAGGATAGGGTCACAGAGGGAGGTAGCCCCCCTCCTTCCCCTTCCCTGTCTGCTCAGTTATGGCAGACGGGAAAGGTTCCCATGGCAACAGGACGCCTTCTCAGGCATCCTGCTGCCCATGGTGCTGAACAGATCTGTGCTAAAGGCATAGATCTGTTCAGACAAAGTGTAGGTAAAATACAGTACAATACACTATAAAATGAACGCCATAAAAAAAATATATAATCTATGAGAAAATTTACATTTTGCCCACCTTACTTCCCAAAAAAGGTAATAAAAGTGATCAAAAAAGTTGCATGTAAGCCAAAATAGTACCAATCAAACCGTCATCTCAGCCTGCAAAAATCATACCCTACCCAAGATAATCGCCCAAAAACAGAAAAAACGATGGCTCTTAGACTATGGAAACACTAAAACATGATTTTTTTTGTTTCAAAAATGAAATCATTGTGTAAAACTTACATAAATTTTTTAAAAAGTATACATATTAGGTATCGCCGCGTCCATATCGACCGGCTCTATAAAAATATCACATGATCTAACCTGTCAGATGAATGTTGTAAATAACAAAAAAAAAAACGGTGCCAAAAAAGCTATTTTTGTTATCTTGCCTCACAAAAAGTGTAATATAGAGCAATCAAAAATCATATGTACCCTAAACTAGTACCAAAAAAACTGCCACCCTATCCCATAGTCTCTAAAATGGGGTCACTTTTTTGGAGTTTCTACTCTAGGGGTGCATCAGGGGGGCTTCAAATGGGACATGGTGTCAAAAAAACCAGTCCAGCAAAATCTGCCTTCCAAAAACCGTATGGCATTTCTTTCCTTCTGCACCCTGCTGAGTGCCTGTACTGCAGTTTACAACCACATATGGGGTGTTTCTGTAAGCTACGAATCAGGGCCATAAATAATGATTTTTTTTTGGCTTTTAACCCTTGCTTTGTAACTGGAAAATAAATATTAAAATGGAAAATCTGCCAAAAAAGTGAAATTTTGAAATTGTATCTCTATTTTCCATTAAATCTTGTGCATCACCTAAAGGGTTAACAAAGTTTGTAAAATCAGTTTTGAATACCTTGAGGGGTGTAGTTTCTTAGATAGGGTCACTTTTATGGAGTTTCTACTCTAGGGGTGCATCAAATGGGACATGGTGTAAAAAAAAACAGTCCAGCAAAATCAGCCTTCTAAAAACCATACGGCGCACCTTTCCCTCTACACCCTACTGTGTGCCCGTACAGTAGTTTACGGCCACATTTAGGGTGTTTCTGCAAACTACAGAATCGGGGCAATAAATATAGCATTTTGTTTGGCTGTTAACCCTTACTTTGTTACTGGAAAAAATGGATTAAAATGGAAAATTTGCCCAAAAATCTAAATTCTGAAATTTTAAAACCATTTGCCATTAACTCTTGTGGACCACCTAAAGGGTTAACAAAGTTTGTAAAATCAGTTTTAAATACCTTGAGGGGTTTAGTTTATAGAATGGGGTCATTTTTGGGTGGTTTCTATTATGTATACCTCGCAAAGTGACTTCAGACCTGAACTGGTCCCTAAAAATTGGGTTTTTGAAAATTTCTGAAAAATTTAAAGATTTGCTTCTAAACTTCTAAGCTTTGTAACATCCCCAAAAAATAAAATATCATTCCCAAAATGATCTAAACATGAAGTAGACATATGGGGAATGTAAAGTAATAACTATTTTTGGAAGTATTACTATGTATTATAGAAGTAGAGAAACTGAAACTTGGAAATTTGCAATTTTTTAAAAAATTTGGGTAAATTTGGTATCTTTTTATAAATAAAAATGTTTTTTTTACTTAATTTTACCAGTGTCATGAAGTACACTATGTGACAAAAAAAACTATCTCAGAATGGCCTGGATAAGTCAAAGCGTTTTAAAGTTATCAGCACTTAAAGTGACACTGGTCAGATTAGCAGAAAATGGCCAAGTCCTTAAGGTGAAATAGGGCTGAGTCCTTAAGGGTTTAATATATATTGCTGGAATACAGACTGCCACTCTGGCTTCTGTCCATTGGAGATACATTGCCCTATTCAGTCCCAGACTTTCTTGATCGGGCAGGGATCTGGCGAATCTAGCTGGCCACAGGAGCTGCCTGAATACCCTGAAGATCACGTTGGATAGTGTGTGCAGTTTGTGGGTCGGTGTTACCCTGTTGAAATACTACATCTCCATATAAAAAAAGAAGGCAGTAGGACTGGTTCTACAATGTCCTGGATTTACTGAAGGCTGGTCAATATTACCTTCACGAATATCAGAAGGGTGCAGTTATGGTATAGTCGCTTACTGCCATCATGCATAGTGCAGTGACACACAGGACCAACACTGTCACGGGGCGCCGGCGATGCACTCACTCTCCGCAGGGCTGACGGCGCCCCCGCCTCTGTGCAGGAGCGAGGACGCATGCAGGTCCCTCGTCTCCTAAGTGATATGGGGCGGGACAGACCCGGCAGCGCACGTCTCCTCAGCGTGGTCAGCGTCCTCGGTTCCCCCGCAACGAGGATAAGCCTGAGCACCAAGCTGGGCATTCGGTGCTTAGTCCTATGCAGCAGGGTGAGTCATGTGATGCTGGCCTCGTCACATGACCCCTGCTAGTCAGTATTTAAACAGGCAGCCTGCTGGCCACAGGTTGCCTGTTATTTAGGTTCCACCTGCTATTTTGTCTTACCTGGCGTACTTACCTTCTGCTGAATTCCTTTTGCTGCTCTCCTGGTGTTCTGACCCCGGCTTCCTCCTGACGATACTTTGCTGACTCCTTTGGTACTTCACGACTCTCCTGGTATTTATGACCCTGGCTTCTCCTGACTATTTTCTGCTTGCTCCATTTGTACTTTGTTGCTCTCCTGGTATTGACTCAGTCCGTTCACATTCTGTTGTTTGTCTGGTCTGTCCTCCCTGCACTTATTCCAAGCAAGGGATTGCCGTCCAGTTGTCCCCTGTCATTAGGACTTGCAAGGCAAGTAGGCAGGGCCAGGGGTGAGGGTGGAGCGCAGTGGTCACTTCCCTCCCCCTGTGTGTGTACGCGACCGTTACAAACACCAGGTGTCATAGAGTGGGGTCCCATTAGCACACTACCCACGCCACACAGTGTGCTCTTCACGGTATATGGCAGCTCCCCGGGCCAACTTGAGTACCTGATCTTTCCCCATCTAGAATGTCTGGGACTGGATGGAGTGACATATCTCATGTGTACAGCAGCCAACATACACCTTGGCTATACTATGGGCCCAAATTCAAAGAATTTGGAATGACAAACCACAAGAGGATATCCATGATCTGTATGACTATTATCATGACAGAGTTGCAGCCTATTTGACAGCTAGGTGAGATGCCACCCAGTATTAATGTGATCCTGCCTCAACATATACCCTGCTGCAGAACCCAACTTGTTTGTGCAATCATTGAGCAAGCACCACTAGCAATTTATACGCGTCAATCTCAGCTTAATCTATGTTAAGTTTTCCAGGTGTTCTTCTTTTATTTTCCAGTAGTGTATATGAGGTGTTGCTTTCCCTATAATAACAATGATTAATATAGTGTCCAATATCATAAGATTACTTGTGTTACCTGCATATGCAGCATCAAACACCTACTTTATTTATTATCTCTATGGCAATCATGAAACGCTGAAACATCCTTAAATCATCACATTCTTTACTTTTGTATCACTGGCGCTGCTCACAAGGAATTTGAAATGAAGTGTTTGCATTTCATGATATAGCTTCACTTTCGACGCCCCCACCCGCAGCCTCAGCTTAATTAATTTTATCCATGTAAGTAGCACTGTTGTTATGACTGATATCTCATCCACCCTCGCTTTCAGTAAAGCATCAACATGTTCTGATGTGACCTCTCTGCTTCTTATTTTTTGGAGATATCAAAGATGAAAATGCAAATATAGTATATTGTAGACTTATAAAATGGAAAAGGGAAGATTCTCGAAAATGTGCTCTCCATGCAGTAATCCTGTGTATAGGATATTGTACTACGTGACATGATTTACAACAAAATCATATATAATACAGGCTGGCTGTAGCCATCAATAGGTATACAGCTGCAGGCTCAATTCTTTAAAACAAGACAAATAACTTCAAGGTGACTTTCAATAGTCAGAAGGAGTGGGTTATATTTTTCAAGGAAAGTCGATTCAGAGATCTCTTATACTTAAAGAGTGTGGAGGAGGGGCGGAGGCAGTTCATTGTATACTTATATGTGCTGACATATTTAAGATTTCGGCACAACAGTTGTAGCCATTAAAACATTGCTATATATATATATATATATATATATATATATATATATATATATACTGTATTTTTCGCCCTATAAGATGCACCAGCCCTAAAGAAGCACCTAGGTTTTTGAGGAGGAAAATAAGAAAATATATATATTTTTAACCGAAAGGTGTGCTTTTGGTGGGTTTTGAACTAATGGTGGTCTATTAAAGGGGATCTGTGGATGACACTGTTATGGGGATCTGTGGATGGCACTGTTATTGGGAATCTGTGGATGACACTGTTATAGGGATATGTGGATGACACTGTTATGGGGGGGATCTGTGGATGACACTGCTATGGGGGGATCTGTGGATGACACTGTTATGGGGGGGATCTGTGGATGACACTGTTATGGGGGGATCTGTGGATGACACTGCTATGGGGGATCTGTGGATGACACTGTTATGGGGGGGATCTGTGGATGACACTGCTATGGGGGGGATCTGTGGATGACACATATATAGCATCTTATACTATATATGTGTCATCCACAGATCCCCCTATAACCGTGTCCCTGTGTAAATAGTGAATGAACCCCAATACAGGGGTGGGGGCCGGCAACTAGTGTTGGAATGGCAGCGGGGCCCAGTGCAGTCACTGTATTCTATTACATTGGGCCCCGCTCACTGTAGTATTCATATGTAATGCGTAGGCATGGGAGCTTTATTAAACTATAGAACTCCTCTGCAGCAGTAGCGAAATCCTTGTAGTACTCACTTGAAACTGCCGTAGAAGGCATGCTGGGTGTCAGCGTAACATCACTCACTACGTCACTCGCCTGCTCCTCCCACTTTATCAATGAAGCAGGCGCGTAACGTAGTGAGTGATGTTACGCTGCCACCTGGCATGCCTGCTACGGGAGTTTCAAGTGAGTACTATGTGGATTTCGCTACTGCTGCAGAGGATTTCTATAGTTTAACAAAGCTCCCATGCCTACATGTTACATATGAATACTACAGTGAACGGGGCCCGGTGTAATAGAATACAGTGACTGCAGAGGGCCCCACTGCCATTCCAATATCAGTTGCCGGCCCCCAGCCCCTCCTCCCTCCCCACTGATACATCACCAGCCGTGCTGTGCAGCATCGCGGCCTGCGATGTATCAGTGTTAAATGGCAGCATTCGCCCTATGAGACGCACTGCTATTCCCCCCCACCACTTTTGCGTCTTATAGGGCGAAAAATACGGTATATAGCGATGTTTTAATGGCTACAGCTCACAAGAGGGCATGTTGAATATTAATATTAGGTTTGCACGAAACCAGTTTTGGATCATAGATCCAAATTTGATTTGTTCAAAAACTTTGTTTTAATACTATTTCCATACAGCATTAAAATGTTTGACTCCGTGTAGGTAAACTTCGTATTGCTGGAAGCTGCACAAAACTTCAGTGAGTGACTTCTGTAAACCTATCTGCGTATTTAAAAACATTTTGAAATCGGAATCCAAAGAGGGTTTTGGTACTGAGGTACCAGCTGGTACAAAATCCCACTTCAGATTCCTATTTTAAAATGTTTTTAAATACACAAATACAGGTAGGAATACGGTACTAATTGACTGAAGTCTTGTGCAACTTCGGGCAATACAAAGTTTGCCTACACGGAGCCAATACATTTTAATGCTGTACGGAAAAAAACATTAAAAACTAAATTTTTTTAACAAATCGACTTCAGATCTCTGAACTGAAGCTCAATTCGCTCAAGCCTAATTAATATGCATAATCCTTTCTTTTCAAGGGAGATAAGCCACAATCTTGGCCAATCAAGTCAAAAGTATATGGCCAGGTTATGAAGACTATATAAAACAAGGTTTTGTAGCAGTGCAGCTACTAATAGGCAGGATTGAGTTGCAGTGTGTGATAGTTTGCAAAAATTCAATATGGCTACTTCGCCGAAGTTCACAAAGAAGTTTGATTTGTGATGAATTGCTTCATCACGCATCGCATTCCATTGTATGTAGTGAGCACTAGTGATGTACGAACATCGGCTGGGACGATTCGCGAACGTGCGAATGCGATCAAATGTTCGCGAACCGCAAGTTGGCAGGCGAACCTGAAAAACCTTCAGCTCATATTTTCAGCCACCAAATACTTAGTAGAAGTGTACAAATAGTTCCACAACATGAACAGTGACATACTAGTAGGGGATCAATGACAAAAATGTTAAAAGAAAATATGTATCATAATCAGGGGACAATTTTATGTGTCTTAAAGGGAAATTCTCTGAAATGTGCCCTGTTGGAGCCTAGTAAAATTGTATTTTAGGCCACAGGAGTACGGGCCCTAAAAATTAGGCATTCCCCTGACATAAAGAAATTCACATTATGTGGCTCGAGGTACATTATGCGGTCAATGGATAAATATTTCACTGTAGGCTACTAGTCCTGGCCCCAATCATTAGGCATTTATCAGACAGAAAAGATAGTGATTATGTGGCCGGAGGTATATTACACTGTCAATGGATATCAATCTTACTGCAGGCCAGTACAAATACAGGTCAAATACATATGTTTAAAAGAACAAAAAATATAAAATTGGATTAAAAACATGGCTAACGAAATCCCCCCTCTTGAAAAAAATACCTAATGATAATAGTTAAAATTCGATAACACGCGGTCATCACTGGTGTTGAATTCCTCCGAGGCCCCAACTATTAGGCATTCACCGTGCAGAAAATCTGATTATGTGGCTCGAGGTACATTATGTGGTCAATGGATAAAAATGATACTGTAGGCTACTAGTCCAGGCCCCAAAAATTTTGCATTCAGCGTACATAAAAGAACAAGTAAGTGGCTGAAGGTAGATTACACGGATATCAATTTTACAGCAGCAAAACCGCAAACAAATGCTGCACTGCCCAAAGTATATTATTGGTATATAACACCCCTGCCTCAATCACTTTTTTGGGGGGAAACTGGTATATCTCACCAGTTGAAATTATTTGTTCCAATGTCATTTGTCACTATCTGTAGCTGAGGTAACACAGCTAAACCGCAAACAAATGCTGCACTACCCAAGTGCACTATATAGAAAGTATATAATTGGTACATCACACCCCTGCTTCAATCAGTTTTTTGGGGGGGCAACTGATATATCACACCAGTAGAAATTATTTGTTCCAATAGTGTTTGCCCCTTTGTATAGCTGCAGTATCGCAGCAGAACCGCACACAACACAAATGTAGAAAGTATATTATAAGTATATCGCACCCCTCAGTATGTCACACCTATCGATAGCACACCTATACCAGTCCTTAAAAGGACTTTTGTGGCCCTATTAGCTAGCATTTGGTGTCTCTAACAGTCTGTCCATGCTCCACACAGCAACCTCTCCCTACACTGGCAAAAGACTGAATGTAAAATGGTGGCCAGATCAGGTTTATTTATAAGGTAGGGGGTATGTCCGTGTGCTGAAACGTCTCAATTGGCTGTCCTGTACCACCTGATGGATGTGTCATGGGTCAAAGTTCTTCACAATGTAAAAGAATATGGCGCCAGCGGATATCGTCATATGTTTGCCCGTTCGGCCAATCGCGAACAAGCAAAGTTTGCTGTGAAACGACCGCCGGGAGAACCGCAAGGCCATCTATAGTGAGCACAATGATGGGAATTGGTGATCACGCTGCCTCCCATTATTGAACCCCTAAGAAGCCATGTCCAACCCTGATTGCGGCATCTGACACATTAAGGCCTTTCAGGGGTCTAACAGGGGTTAATAAAAAAAAAACATGCTCATCTCATCCATTTGCTCGCAGAGAGGCCTCCGTGGCAATCTTAATTGAAGAAAATGGGCAAAATCTCACGCTCGCTGACGTGATTACATCTTTACACTGGGCGTATGTGACATCATTACTGATGACTAGAGATGAGCAAAGTTTTAAAAAAAAATATTCAGACGCTTCGACAAATTTTTCCAAATCAACTATATCCTTTCCTGCAGGAAAGAGTGTATTTCGGTTTACTTCACTGTGCATAGCTAGTCCTTTCTGGTGAAAAAGTTACTGTGTGTCAGTATGACAAACAGGTGACAGGTGTCACTCTTAGGTTCTGTTCACACTTCACTTATTTGGTCATTTACGGGTCCAAAACACAGAACAGGTGTTTTGGACATATTTTCATGATACCTTACCTGTGAGTAGGATTTACTCCTGATTTTGGCTCAACATACAGTAACTGCTGGAATTAACTGACCAAATAACTGAAGTGTGAAATCAGTTCATCTGCTGTGCTCTGAATAGGTGTTATGCTGGAGGACCACTCTGAATTGTGCCTACAGTGGAGGTAGAGGAGTACATTGGCGCCGCAATCACAGCATGAGAATGCGGAGGTAGCATTACTGGTCTGCCTTGGCAGGAAACACATTTAGGACCACATTTGGGCCATAAAGGACATATATTGTCCTCGACTATAATTACAACTCCACGGGTCTGCACTACCATGAACTGTACCAGACACCGACAGCCCCAAGGACTGGCCCACCTTCTGCTCAAAATACATGTGCAGGACTGGTACAGCTTTTCAAAAAAAAGTAATGACTCTCTGCCTTGGCTCGGCACAAGCCATCAGTTCTCTGAAATAGGGCAGAGTGAACCACATGGAAATGGAGGGACTGTAGTACCAGCAACTTGGCCAGGAGCACGTTCAGCTTTTTTACCATTGGATGAGTGCATACCGTTGTCTTTTTGCAATTTCTTCATCGATTGCTGTCAAAATGCGTGACGAGGGGTAGGAGGAGGAGGAGCATCAGGACCAGTAGACAATGGGAAGGAAACACAGCTCCTTTCTGCTGAGGTGGTGGAGCCTTGATTGCTGGAGAAGGGGTGTGGGCCATTGGAAGATGCAGCAGTTGCTGTGTCAGGCTCTACCACAACATTAGCGCCACCATTTATCCAGGCCACTTTATTATCCATGTAATGATGCAGGGCTGTGGTGCCAACATTGGCACCCTGGCCTTATTTAACCTTCTGCCCACAGACCCTACATATGGCCACGCTGACATCCTCTGGCAGCTTAAAGAAAAATTCCTACACCAGCGAGTATGGCATTTTAACGTCACCACTATGTGTTGACTACCTGCCGCTGCCTCCATGCACCCGTGCACCGCTAGTTGTTTTGGAACAGGAAGGCTCCTGAGGGCAGTTTGGCTCCAGATCTCATATGCTGCCACCCTGCTGACTCACAGCCACACTGCTGGCTCAGCAGCACGCTGCCGCCCTGATGCTTTCTCATGTGCAATCTGCCACCCTCACCCCCTGATGATGATGATGATGAAGCTCCCTCTTCACCCAGTTTCCACGTGACTCTTATTGTCGCCAACCCAAGTTGTTATCAACGCTCAGTTCAGAAGCCTGCATCTCTGATGGTATGGGATTGCATGAGTGCGTGTGGCATGGGCAGCTTGCATGTCTGGAAAGGCACCATCAATGCAGAAAAATATATTCAGGTTCTAGAACAACATATGCTCCCATCCAGACGTCATCTCTTTCAGGGAAGACCCTGCATTTTTCAACAAGATAATGCCAGACCACATTCTGCATCAATCACAACATCATGGCTGCGTAGGAGAAGGATCCGGGGACTGAAATGGCCAGTCTGCAGTCCAGATCTTTCACCTATAGAGAACATTTGGCGCATCATAAAGAGGAAGGTGCAACAAAGAAGGCCCAAGACGATTGAACAGTTAGAGGCCTGTATTAGACAAGAATGGGAGAGCATTCCTATTTCTAAACTTGAGAAACTGGTCTCCTCGGTCCCCTGACATCTGTTGAGTGTTGTAAGAAGAAGGGGAGATGCCACACAGTGGTGAAAATGGCCTTGTCCAAACTTTTTGGGGATTTGTTGACACCATTAAATTCTGATTCAACATATTTTTCCCTTAAAATGGTACATTTTCTCAGTTTAAACTTTTGTTCCGTGATTTATGTTCTATTCTGAATAAAATATTAGACGTTGGCACCTCCACATCATTGCATTCAGTTTTTATTCACGATTTGTATAGTGTCCCAACTTTTTGGGAATCCGGTTTGTATAAAAAACGATTTAATGCATAGTCACGATTAAGTCCTCTGGGCTCCAATGTCTGGAGTCTGTGAATCCAGTAAGCCTCCCTTTTGAGTAGAAATGTGTTCCTATCTCTGCATGGCTGTGAGACACTATCAATGATTTTAAAGCGTAATTGCGCAATTGTGTTTCTGCAAATGAAAGTGATATGGTATGGGTAACATCAAATTTTCTTTTCTTATTAAGGACTTATGTTTAGAAAATCTGTCCTTCCTTCTGGCGGATGTCTCTCCCACATATAGTAAGCCACAAGAGCATTTCAAGATGTATATGATGAATTGACTATTACATGTGAAAGTACCTCATATTGGTATCCTCTCTCCTGTATGTGGGAGAGTGAGATGTGTACCCCTTATCACACTGTAGTACAACTTAAATAAGGAAAAGTACCTTGTCTTGGAGCATAAAGCGTGCTTTGTCTGGAAAACCCTCTATTACTCCCAATGTCAGTGGAAATTATTTTGTCCCTGTTGTTATTGGCTCTTTTGTAACAGATCATGAAATTCCTCTCCTTGTGGATAGGAACGGGCAACCACATTCCAATGCTTGATTATGATTGCTCTAATCTTATTTATCCAAGGATGGTATTTTATAACAAAGGGAATGCATGTTTTTTTGGGGGGTGCTTTCTCCACGTGTGTCTTGTCAATTTTCTTACGCTGTTCTTCCAATAAATGTTGTGGATAGCCTCTAGTTAAAAATGTTGTGGTCATTTCATCTAATCTAGCCTCACAGTTCTCTTCTTCACCCTCTGATATTGGGAATAAGGGAGGGACCTATTTGTGAAGATTGGATGGTTACTGTCAAAGGTAAGTAAGCTATTTCTGTCTGTATTTTTCACACACATATATATATATATATATATATATATATATAGATCAGTATGAACTTGACATTGGATCCCTGTATTACACATGTATCCAAAAGGACATTTTTTGAGGATCATAGTGAACCGTGAATTGGAGTTCTGTCCAGATGGAATTAATGTAAGAGGTGAATTCCAGGAGGGTTCAGACGTCGTACCACCACACACTAAAGATATCATCTATAAAGCGTCGACAAAAAATGCAGTGTCTTTGATACAGTTCATTCAAATATATGAATTAAATCTCAAAGTGGGCCATATAACAATTAGCGTAAGGTGATGCGATGCTGTTGGTAAAATGTATCCTGGAATACAAAGTAGTTCTGTTCCAATACCACTAGAAGGAGTGAAAGAAAAAAATCTGTCATTGTATCCTCAATAAGCTTGTCCTCGCTGAAAAGCGGAGCAGAGTCGGCAGCATACAATACTTTCCATGCAGAAGGAGCAGAAAAAGAAAGAGGCAGGTTCAGGACAGGTGAGGGCACAGAGCGTGTTCCTGGGCCATGCCAACTAAGTGTGGTGTCAGAGGAACCCACCGCCTCCTGCCTGTGGGTGTCTGATGTCAGCTGAGATGATGCTGAAGACCGAGTCCACCACTGAATGACAGTTGGATTGCTGGTCGAAACACGACTGCTGGATGACACGGACAGCTCTGGCCTGATGCGCGGCTCCTTCTAGCACCCCCCCTTCTTTTGCTGCTATTTCTGCCAGCTTCACCAACATTTTCGCCACTCCCCATTCCCTCAAACTACCTATTCACCTCAATTTTTTCACTCCAAGACTACTTATGTTCCACTATAACAGATAAATTACACAGTTTATTTACCCCAATTTGAGAATCAAGGCCTAATTGAATTGCTTATCTACTGTATTAAACAAGGTGGACACTGTTTATTTAGATAGCTCTGAGGGGCTGATGCAAACTGAGCTGTCTTTTATGGATCCATTCAGCTTCAGATTACACAGCCGGCACTGTCCCTGAACTCTCCCTATGCTCTCCCTACAGTGTGTAAAAATTCTTCCTCTGATCTCCCTACACTGTCCCTGCAGTCTCCCTATCCAAGACTCTACAATTTAAGCTTTGTTAAACACTGTCCCTAGCAGTCGGCACATCAGTCCCAGTGCTCAGTTCACTGTAAAATGTTGGAGACTGGGTGAGATTAGGAATTTTATAGGGCTGTGACATCACAGGCGCATCTGCTGATTGGCTGGATGCACTGTATTATGGGTGATCTCTTTTACCCGGGCTTCTTACTTTCACTTTGTAAATGTGTGGCCACCAATTTAGGGAAAAAAACTATTTGGATTAGTTGCAAATCAAATTTTCCTAAACTTTGGATAACCCAGCCAGCGTCATGATGTGGTGACAGCGTGTGCAAGATTTTGCTTGTTTTTTTCAATCAAGTTGTCCGCAATGGCCTCTCCATGAGCAAATGGGTAAAGTGAATATGTATTGTTTTGTTTTTTACTGCCGTTTCAGGAAAATTGATTTGCTAGCAAGAAGCGCAAGGAAATTTGGCTTTGTGACAAATAGAATTTTCCCTGAAATTTGGATCAAAGTCAATTAGTTTTACTCCGATTCGCTCAACAATAGTCAGGAAGTATTTAGATAAAGTGTCCTTTCTCTTCAGTTAGTATGTAGAAGATTTGGAGAGACAGGGGACAGATTGCTGTAGTGGAAAGAGAAGAGATTGTTCCACTTCTTGTACGGGACAGTCCAAGGTTTGGACTTTTGAATGAGCCTCATAAGTTGCCAGCTGTGAGTGTTTTCAAAACAGAATATGATCTTCTAACACAGAGCTCCAAGCCTGGGGAAGAACAGCTGATGTTAATCTATAGGAGTCCTAACAATTGGAACGGACAGAGGTCTGTTTTAAGGGGTAAGGAAGTAAGGTACATTATTCTTGTTACAGAAACCACTGCCTTAGGAAATACCATTGCCATGGTTGTTCTTGGTCTCCACAATGTTTATTCAGCTAGGTAGTACATGTCAAAGTAAGAATGTCAGAACCCAAGATTTTGCAGTAGAACACTAACCATAGCATTACACTCCTACACTGGCTTGTCTTCTTCCTGCTTCCCTATCTTCCCCAGGTAAGTTATGCACATACACGTAGCATTCACATGATCTAAAAAAAGCGTGAGTCAGCATGCCACCCTTTTGCATTGCTCGAAGGGTCAGTTCTGATGCTCATATGCCCATTGTAGGTGTACATTCCTTGAACAGAGGTCAGCATAGGCACTCTGACTAATCTGACACTATGCAGCCCCATGCATGGCAAGCTGAAATGCACTATTCTGTTTGGGCACTTTTTTTTCACAGCCTACAAAAGCTTTTTAAACAATTGGTCCTACAGTAGCTCTTCTGTAACATCATACTACACAGGCAAGCTTTGGTTTCCCAAGCATATCATGTGGTGGTTCACCAGTTGTCCTTCTTTGGACAACTTTTGGCAGGTACTAAGCAGTGCATACCAGGAACATCCCACAAGACCTGTCATTTTGGAGTTGTCTATCCATCACAATTTGGTGCTTCTCAAAGTTGCTCAGATCCTCACACATACTCATTTTTTTTCTACTGCCAAAACATCAACTTTGAGAACTGACTGTTCACTTGCTGCTTAATAAAGCTCAACACTAAACACTTATAACAGTAATCACATGGTTGACCGGTGTATAGAGTTAGACTTTTAAACAAAGCATGAACATTAGATGTAGTTAATCATGTTGCTGCCCTCTATGCACTGGTCTTGCTGTAAAAAAATATAATAACCCTTATGAAAACTTGACAGAAGTCAGTAAAGTTCATGGAGTCCATTAGGATTTGCCAAGCTATCATGAAAGCTATAACTATTGTGCCATAGAAGGATAGTACATTTGTGTGTACTGTACATATCAGGGGACCATTAACATTGACCTTTGAGCAGAATCCAATGGAAACCCCACTCAATCATTGCCAACCAGCACCATCTTATTGCCTAGTAAAAAGCTCTGATGGACTAGTTGCTGAAGATTATCACAGCAGTGCAGCAATACAAAGCTGATTAAAAAAAATGGTATACTCCTATTAATGTAGATCAGCATTTTAATTCACTACAAATAAACTTTACTACTACTTATTAGTATTTCTGGAAATGCACATTAAGTGAAAACTAGTGTCAACCTCCTAGAATGTGCTGTATGTAGTAATTCAGTGGCTGCAGACACCCCTTACTTGAGCCTAGCATCATAATAGCTTTCAAACTGTATTTTAATGCATACAGAAATGGATATTTCAGATTTACAACCTTTGTAATCTGAGAGCAGAGCATAAGGGGTAATAGTATATTGTGTTCATTGTCTGAACTGGGGCTGTTTCAGTGGCAAGCACATGAATTATCACAAAACACATTTCTGTAACAATTTAGCCGTATGTACTTATAACAGTAATAAATGGGTCTTTAAGATACGGCCACATGGCATATAAATTATACTGGACAGATTCTACTTCTCCTCTTTTTTGAATTCGCTCCTGATTTTGGCTTCCCAAACTGCATGCAGAAACCTGACCGTTTGGTTGAACGCTTAATATTTTATTTCATGCATTATACTTATACGGTTTAGTTTGCACACTGATCTTACTGCAGATAATTGTGTGTGTTTTTAGGATCAAGCATTTGTCTTAACACTGGACTGGCACTGTGAGGTGTTTTTGATGCCACATACACTAGCCATATGCTTGCAATGAGCTCAATGGAAGATATCCAGATTGATGGACATCTGTGAGTCTCAAGGGTCTGGTTTACATTTATAATATTTGGACTCATTTTTTAACGTGCTGGTCTGCCTAATGATTTGGAAGTGCATTTTCTAAGTACACTAAATTAATCTTGTGAAACACAGACTATAACAATAGCTATATTCAGAGGAATAAAACGCATGAGCTGGACCATACTTGATATTCCACAAAAAGGGGAATAAATGTGAGAAAAAATATACACACTTGAGAGAAAACAGATCTAGTTAAAAACATAAAGAGTTAAACATAAATACCAAAATAATTAAATTATTTTTAATGCAGTAAAATGACCCATACTGTTCTAAAATGGCCATAAATTAATTGGGGGTTCTTTACATTTGCAAAGGGTAATTCAAGACCGTGATATTGTTAGCCTATCCTTATATTCTATGCACGTTCCGAAATCTGACTTTGCCGAGCCACGACCTCTTCATTGTATATCAGGAATAGCCTTGTACATTTTGTAGCATCTATGCTCTTTGCGGATCCCATTAAAGTGAATAGGAGTGAGCTGTGTTCACAACCATTATAAAGTGCACGGAGCTGTGAATGATATACAGTAAAGGGGAAGTGGTGCTCGTTGCAGCTCCTTTAGCCAATTGAAAAGTGGGAGTGCTGGGAGTCGGACCCCACAGATCTAATACTGATGTAGGCCATCAATATCAAAGTCCCAGGAAACTCCTTTGACGTTATACAGTAATACTGCTTGCATTCATTATGTATTGAAAACACGGTAAAAAAGGAATCATTAAATTTTAATATCACAATATGATATTACCATTTTTAATTATATCTACTTATGTAGCTTTTTATGCATGAAAGGGGCTTTGGGGCTTACACTCTGGTGTAATCAAAGGGAAAATGCCAATATAAAATAATGATTCTAATCTTTTTTATATAGTGTAGCACTTTACAAATCAGAAAATTCATAGTACATATACAGACCAAATCAGACATTACTCAGAATAAGTTATAATAAAAAAAATATAAAAAAAGAGGTCCAACCATCTCTATAAAGAAGGCAGTACACATAAAACTGCAAGAGCCAGTCACCAGTCAGTCGCTGTGTACAGGGGTGGACTGGGAACTTAAAATGGCCCTGGAAAAAAAAATAAAAGTGGCCCTATGTTATAGTCGCTTCCAAATTGACAGGAGATGGGGCAATACAAGTTGGCAGGGCCAGCAATACCATAGTAACATAGTAACATAGTTTCTAACGCTAAAAAAAGACATTTGTCCATCGAGTTCAGCCTGTTATCCTGCAAGTTGATCCCAGAGGAAGGCAAAAAACCCTGTGAGGTAGAAGCCAATTTTCAGGCAATCAGAATAACTCCCTGGATCAACAACCCCTCTCCAGTAGGTTTAGCCTGTAATATTATTACACTCCAGAAATACATCCAGGCCCCTCTTGAGCTATTTTAGTGAACTCACCATCACCACCTCCTCAGGCAGAGGGTTCCATAGTCTTACTGCTCTTACCATAAAGAATCCTCTTCTATGTTTGTGGGCAAACCTTCTTTCCTCCAGACGCAGAGGATGTCCCTGTCATGGTCTTACCTTCTTGCTGTTCTCCTTCGTTTGACATGTGCTGGCGGCCATCTTGGTTTCTGGGTTTCTTGTAGCCTCCCACCCTGCGGCTTCTCCTTCCCACTGGGAGGAGCTGGATGCCTAGCTCATATATATAGGAGGTCTGTGGCTTCAGTTCCTTGCTTGGTCCTCCTGTGTTCACATGCTTCTAAGACTGCTGCTGCTTCTGGTTCCTGATCCTGGCTTCGTCTGACTACCCTGCTGGTTCCTGATCCTGGCTTCGTCTGACTACCCTGCTGGTTCCTGATCCAGGCTTCGTCTGACTACCCTGCTGGTTCCTGATCCAGGCTTCGTCTGACTACCCTTCTGGTTCCTGACCTCTGGCTTCGCAAGACCCTGCTTCGGTTTAGCCATCCGTTTGGACTTTTGCCTTACAGCTTGGTTTTCAATAAAGCCTTCTTATTTCCACTTATCTCTTGTTGTACGTCTGGTTCATGGTTCCATGACATTAGGACCAAGCCATGAATTCTGACGGTACAGGGCCATCCTCGCTACCCACGCTGGTTGCCAGACTTGATCAGCAGGATCACCTGTTGGGTCGGTTCGCTGTGGCGTTGCAAACCCTGCTTGAACGCACGGCTCATTTAGCTTCCGTTGCCGATGGGTCGGTTGTCGCTCCTGGGCCCGCTCCTACTGCCGCTCCGGTTGTTGCGCCAGAGTCTACCCCGACACCTGTTGCTGCGCCTGCGGTGTTTCGGGGTATGACCGGTTCTGCCCCCCTTCCACAGCGCTTTGGGGGAGAGCCAACTCAGTGCCGAGGTTTCCTTAACCAGGTGGGCATTTATTTCGAGTTGCTGCCACATGCCTTTCCTACTGAGAGATCAAAGGTGGGCTTCTTGATCTCGCTGCTCTCGGACAAGGCCTTGGCCTGGGCCAGCCCTTTATGGGAGAACAACAATCCGGTGGTTGCCGAGTTTTCCGGTTTTGTTGCTTCTCTTCGGAAGGTATTCGATGTGCCGGCTCGTGCTGCCTCTGCTGCGAAGCTCCTTATGTCCATCAGACAGGGTTCACGATCCGTAGCTGAATACGCCATTGAGTTTCGTACCCTAGCAGCAGAGGTGGGCTGGAATAATGAGGCTCTGGTCGCTGCTTTCTCTCATGGTCTCTCGGATGCCTTGAAGGATGAGGTTGCAGCTAAGGACCTACCAGTGGAGCTCAAGTCTCTTATTTCTTTCCTGATTTTGATTGACACCAGACTCAGGGAGAGACCTTCCTTTAAGGAGAGCCTGCGGAGGTCTTCTAACAGATTGGCGCCTACGTTTGCTGTCCCACCCGTGCCTCCCTCTCCTCCCACGCCTCCTGGGGATGACTTGTCTGGGGGTGAACCCATGCAGCTGGGGTTTGCTCGCCTGTCCGAGGGGGAGAGGGTACTCCGGAGACGCGAGGGCCGATGCATGTACTGTGGTCTCGGTGGGCATTTTCGGTTGGCATGCCCGAACCGTCCGGGAAACGCTCGCACCTGAGATCCTGTCGGGGGCAGATCTTGGGTGGAGTCTCCTCGTCCCCGGTTTCCCGTGTTGACAAACCACTGATTACTGTTGTCCTCTCCTGGGTCGGGGGCTCGGTGACGACCCAGGCGTTGGTGGACTCTGGTGCTGGTGGTTTGTTCATTGATAGTGTGTTCGCTGCCGCCAATTTCATTCCTCTGCAGCCTCGAGGTTCCCCACTGGCTCTTGAGGCGATAGACGGCAGACCCCTTCTGCCGCCACACGTGACTCAGGAGACCCTTCCAGTGGGGATGGCCATTGGTGCCGTTCACAGAGAGTCGGTCTGTCTCCAGGTTATTTCGTCTCCACACTACTCGGTGGTCTTGGGGTACCCCTGGCTCCAGAAGCATAAGCATAACTCGATTGGAGATCGGCTGAGATCCTCTCGTGGTCACCGCAGTGTGGGGCTAGTTGCATCCATGGGCCTGTCAAGTTGCTGTGTACTTCCTCGGACTCTCTGTTGCCTCCTGAATACGAGGAGTACCGGGATGTATTCGATAAGGTGCGTGCGGTTGCCCTACCTCCGCACCGCCCATACGATTGTGCCATAGAGTTACAATCTGGTGCCGTTCCTCCTCATGGCAAAGTCTATCCACTGTCGGTAGCGGAGAATGAGGCCATGGAGGAGTACGTGAGGGAGGCGCTTTCACGCGGACACATTCGCAAATCCTCGTCCCCGGCAGGGGCTGGATTTTTCTTTGTGAAAAAGAAGGGCGGTGAGTTGAGGCCTTGCATCGATTACAGGGGTCTCAATCGCATCACGATCAAGAACGCTTACCCGATACCCTTGATTTCCGAGCTGTTCGATCGCTTCAAAGGGGCCACGGTCTTTACCAAACTCGACCTGAGGGTGGCATATAACCTGGTAAGGATCAAGGCGGGCGATGAGTGGAAGACCGCGTTTAACACCAGGACCGGTCATTATGAATCCTTGGTTATGCCCTTTGGGTTGTGCAATGCGCCCGCAGTCTTCCAGGAATTCATCAACGATGTTTTCCGTGACCTGTTGCAGCAGTGTGTGGTGGTCTATTTGGATGACATCTTGGTATATTCTGAATCCATGGAGGCCCACATTCTGGATGTCAGACGAGTGTTGCAACGGTTACGAGAGAACAAGCTGTTCGGTAAGCTTGAGAAATGCGAATTTCACCGATCCCAGGTAACCTTCTTAGGTTACATCATTTCCGCTGAGGTGTTCTCCATGGATCCTGAGAAGGTTTCGGCTGTCTTACAGTGGCCCCAGCCCAGTGGTCTTCGTGCCCTGCAGCGCTTTTTGGGCTTCGCCAATTATTATCGGAAGTTCATCAGGGACTTTTCCACGCTAGCCAAGCCTCTCACGGATCTGACCAGGAAGGGCAGTAATTCCCAGGTCTAGCCGCTCGAGGCCATCCGAGCTTTTGAGGCTCTAAAGTCCGCCTTTGTGTCGGCTCCGATTCTGTCGCATCCCAACCCTGGGTTGCCTTTTGTCCTCGAGGTGGACGCGTCTGAGACGGGAGTAGGCGCCCTTCTGTCTCAGCGTAGAACACCAGAGGGTCCTCTGCTTCCTTGTGGGTTTTACTCCCGGAAACTGTCTTCCGCGGAGTGCAACTATCAGATTGGTGACAGGGAGTTATTGGCCATCGTGCAGGCCCTTAAAGAATGGAGGCACTTGCTCGAGGGCTCGGTGGTTCCGGTTCTCATCCTGACGGACCACAAGAATCTGACCTACCTCTCTGAGGCCAAGAGATTGACACCACATCAGGCCAGATGGGCTCTGTTCTTGTCACGTTTTAATTACGTGGTCTCCTACCTACCCGGTTCCAAGAACATCAGAGCGGATGCCTTATCACGGCAGTACTCCGAGCTGTCCGGGGAGGAGTCGATTCCGACTTCGGTCATACCTCCGAATCAGATCCTGGCCGCCATTCGCACCAGCCTGACCTCTCCCCTGGGTGAGCAGATTTTGGCGGCTCAATCTGGTGCTCCCTCTGGGAGACCCAACGGCAGATGTTTTGTGCCTGAGGAGTTGCGCACTCGGTTGTTGCGAACCTACCATAACTCCAAGGCCGCGGGGCATCCTGGAAAGAATCAGCTGTCCTGGGCTGTTTCACGTCTGTTCTGGTGGCCTTCTCTACGTTCCGACATCGCCGCATATGTAGCGGCATGCTCCGTTTGTGCCCAGAGTAAGTCCCCTCGGCACCTTCCGTTGGGCCTGTTGCAACCCATAGCCACCGGGGAGCGTCCATGGTCACACCTGGGGATGGATTTCATTGTGGACCTCCCTGCATCCCGAGGCCATACGGTCATTCTCATGATTGTGGATCGGTTTTCCAAAATGTGCCACTGTGTTCCTCTCAAGAAGTTACCCTCTGCACAAGAGTTGGCCACGATTTTTGCCAGGGAGGTTTTCCGGTTGCACGGTTTGCCCAAGGAGATTGTGTCGGATCAGGGGAGTCAGTTTGTGTCCAGGTTCTGGCGCGCCTTTTGCTCCCAGTTGGGGATTCATCTCTCTTTCTCCTTGGCCTACCACCCTCAGTCCAATGGGGCCGCAGAACGATCCAATCAGGCCTTGGAGCAATTCCTTCGTTGCTATGTCTCCGATCACCAAGACAATTGGGTTGACCTCCTGCCTTGGGCTGAGTTTGCCAGGAACACGGCGGTGAACTCTTCCTCTGGGACGTCTCCCTTCATGGCCAATTATGGGTTCCAACCTGCCGTGTTACCGGAGGTATTCTCTCCCCAGGATATTCCGGCTGTGGAGGATCACCTTTCCGTCCTACGTGCTTCTTGGGTACAGATCCAGAGGTCCCTTGAGGTCTCTGCGCAGCGCCAGAAACTCCAGGCTGATCGCAGACGAGCGCCCGCTCCTTCCTACCAGGTCGGAGACCGCGTATGGTTGTCCACCCGCAACCTCAACCTTCGACTGCCCACTCCCAAGCTGGCGCCTCGCTTTGTTGGTCCCTTCCGAGTGCTTCGCAGGGTAAACCTGGTAGCCTATGCCCTTGCGCTTCCTCCTGGCATGCGGATCTCCAACGTGTTTCATGTCTCCCTGTTGAAGCCACTGGTGTGTAATCGTTTCACTTCCTCGGTTCCTCGGCCTCGTCCGGTCCAAGTGGGCAATCGTGAGGAGTATGAGGTGAGCAATATCCTGGACTCACGCCTGGTCCGCGGTCGGGTGCAGTTTTTGGTCCATTGGCGTGGTTATGGTCCAGAGGAGCGTTCCTGGGTTCCCTCCGCAGATGTCCATGCTCCTGCCTTGCTCCGAGCCTTCCACGCACGCTTCCCTCAGAAACCGTTCTTTACTCCGCGGAGGAGGGGCCCTTGAGGGGGAGGTACTGTCATGGTCTTACCTTCTTGCTGTTCTCCTTCGTTTGACATGTGCTGGCGGCCATCTTGGTTTCTGGGTTTCTTGTAGCCTCCCATCCTGCGGCTTCTCCTTCCCACTGGGAGGAGCTGGATGCCTAGCTCATATATATAGGAGGTCTGTGGCTTCAGTTCCTTGCTTGGTCCTCCTGTGTTCACATGCTTCTAAGACTGCTGCTGCTTCTGGTTCCTGATCCTGGCTTCGTCTGACTACCCTGCTGGTTCCTGATCCTGGCTTCGTCTGCTTACCCTGCTGGTTCCTGATCCAGGCTTCGTCTGACTACCCTGCTGGTTCCTGATCCAGGCTTCGTCTGACTACCCTTCTGGTTCCTGACCTCTGGCTTCGCAAGACCCTGCTTCGGTTTAGCCATCCGTTTGGACTTTTGCCTTACAGCTTGGTTTTCAATAAAGCCTTCTTATTTCCACTTATCTCTTGTTGTACGTCTGGTTCATGGTTCCATGACAGTCCCCTCGTCACAGTCCTGGGATAAATAGATGATGGGAGAGATCTCTGTACTGACCCCTGATGTATTTATACATAGTTATTAGATCTCCCCTCAATCGTCTTTTTTCCAAAGTGAATAACCCTAATTTTTATAATCTTTCAGGGTACTGTAGTCCACCCATTCCAGTTATTACTTTAGTTGCCCTTTTCTGAACCCTCTCCAGCTCTGCTATGTCTGCCTTGTTCACAGGAGCCCATAACTGTACATAGTACTCCATGTGTGGTCTGACAAGTGATTCGTAAAGTGGCAGGACTATGTTCTTGCCCCTTTTTATGCAACCCATAATCTTATTGGCCTTGGCAGCAGCTACCTGACACTGTTTTCTACAGCTTAGTTTGCAGTTCACCAAAATTCCTAGGTCCTTTTCCATGTCAGTGTTACCCAGTGTTTTACCATTTAGTATGTACTGGTGACTTGCATTATTCCTTCCCATGTGCATAACCTTACATTTTTCAGTGTTAAACCTAATCTGCCTCTTTTCTGCCCAAGCCTCCAATCTATCCAGCTCCATCTGCAGCCGTATACTGTCCTCCTCCGTGTTAATTACTTTACACAGTTTAGTGTCATCTGCAAAAATGTATATTTTACTGTGCAAGCCTTCTACAAGATCATTAATAAATATATTGAAGCGAATAGGGCCCAATATTGACCCCTGTGATACCTCACTAGTGACAGTGATATTAATGAGTGGTTTCCATTATGTAAGCCCCCCAAAATCACTTTATAACTGAATTGGCGCTTGAAAAAAATTGTTTTAAAAATAGCTTCTAAACTACTAAGCCTTCTAACTTCCTAAAAAAAAAAATTACATTTACAAAATTACGCCAACATAAAGCAGACATATGGGGAATGTTGATTGATAACCATTTTATGAGGTATTACGATCTGTCTTCAAATTTACAAAATTGTTACATTTTGGATTATTTTATAAATAAAGGTGAAATATACTGACTCAAATTTACCACTGCCATGAAGTACAATGTGTCACGAGAAAACATTCTCATAATCGCATGGATAAGTAAAAGCGTTCCAAAGTTATTACCACATAAAGTGACAAATGTCAGATTTGCAAAAATCAGCCTGGGATTTAAAGGGAACCTGTCATGTGGATATTTGATTATAATCTAACTAATTATATACAATCATTAACTACTAAAAAGTGCCTTAGATGTATTCACTTACTGGTGTGACAAATGGTTACTTCATAATATACACACAAAGATGCCGCATGCCACATGCTAATGAGCTTATTCAAGTCCAGTGTGATGTCATTGAGTCCAACGTATATTTAATTCTGAGCTATAGCCACTCCCCTGCCCACCTGCTGCTGATTCATATGGAAAATAACTGTCATTCAGCAGCAGGTAGGCGGGGAGAGTCAGGAGCTCATGAATATTCAGGACTCATCATTATCAGTTGGAGCTTTTCAATACAAGATGTTGGCAGATTGACTGGGTCAATTAAAGAAAGTGACCCAGTATTTTGCTAAAAGAATCAGTCACTTATTTATGTTGCCCTTAGTTAGGACACCATAAAACTGGTGACAGGTTCCCTTTAAGTTGAAAAGTGGCCCAGTACTGAAAGGGTTAATAAT
The DNA here is from genome assembly GCF_014858855.1 of Bufo gargarizans. Classification (NCBI taxonomy): domain Eukaryota; kingdom Metazoa; phylum Chordata; class Amphibia; order Anura; family Bufonidae; genus Bufo; species Bufo gargarizans. The sequence continues at coordinate 547,412,158 of NC_058081.1, forward strand.
AATAATAGTATTATTGTTATTAATAATAAGATTATAGCCACAAAAATTATAATAATTAGAGATGAGGGAAATTTAGAAAAATTAATTTCAACAGCTTCACCGAAGTTAGCCAACAAATTCAATTTGTTACAAATTTGTCACAAATCACTATAGGTGTCCCCAGGCCACTCTGCCTTAGGATACTGCCACATGGAGTGGCTGTGCTGCGGGCAGGTTGCGGCCATGCTGCGGTGAAGAACTGAGCGGCCAATTAGCTTGCTTTCATTTAACAATGAAGACCACACTTTATAGTCAGTCTTCTTGTTAATGGCCGCGTGGCACCTTTAAACAGGGGCTGTTGCTGGTATGGGGTTTGGCGGGTTAGGTTGCGGCACAATATGCAAATTTTTGCAGTTCTTGCCTACAATCTCCTGCAGGTTATTTGTCAGTAAACATGGAATATTAACCTGTTGGGGACACATGACGTATGGGTGCGTCATGATGTCCTGGTACTTAAGGACACATGACGTACCGGTACGTCATGTTCATTTCCGATCACCGCCGGGCAGTGATCGGAACTGGGTGCCTGCTGAAATCAATCAGCAGGCACCCTGGGACAATGCGCCGGGGGTCGTGGGACCCCCCGTATCGGTGATTGCAGCAAACCGCAGGTCAATTCAGATCTGCGGTTTGCTGCGTTTCCGGGTTATTCGGGTCTCTGGTGACCCGATAACCCGGAACAGGATGGTGATCGGTGGTGTGATAATACACCACCAATCACCATCCTGCGATCCTGAGAGGTGATGGTGACATCACCTCTCAGGATTGCTTCTGATTGGCTGCAGGGCGGGCGGGAGGTTTAAGTTATTGCAGCTCTCCTCTCCTCCTCCTTTCTGTGTCCGGGAGCGAGGAGAGAGGAGCTTACAATCGGATCTCCTGAACCAGCACCCCCATCTGTGCCCAGCACCCCCTTCTGACCCTCCACAGTGCCATCTGGCACTAAAAGGAACTTAGGGACAGGTTAGGTTAGGCAGGGATATTCAGGGAAAGTTTAGGGGAAAAAAATAAAAATAAAGTTTGATTGTTGCATCACCCTAATCATGTCTCTGAGGTCATCTTAGCATCTGGCCACTGTTAGCGCATTGCACACCCCACCGCTGATCAGCTTCGGAATTTTATTTTTTATTTTTTTCTAATTTTTGGGGGCTTTATTTTTATTTTATTTTTTCTGTTAGTTTTAGGGATAAGTGCGTGAACACCCGTGCCCCCCCACACACGCACACTAAATAAAGAATTACACACACACACACACTCCCCTATGGCCCGCTGGATGTTTTCGGCCGAGGAGGCATACGCCCAGCTTGCCTCCCACTCGAAGAGCCCCAGTGAGGACGAGGATCACTTTCCTTTTGTCATCCGCGTCCTTCTCATCATCTAGCGATGACGATGAGCCCCCAAGGCAGCGGAGACGCCGCCAGGCGGAGCAAGGTTACCGCCATGCCAGGGACCATGTGGCCCACACTAATACGAGCAGCTATGGGGCTCGTACTAGTTTTCCGGCCCAGCAGTTAAGTCCACCAAAACCCCCTACCGGTGAACTTGCACGGTGTACCCCAGAGCATTTTGAGCCTGTGATTCCTGATTTTGTTGGCCAACCAGAAATCCAGATTCCCACAGTGGGCTTCACTGAATATGACTATTTTATGACTGTTCACCCAACAGTTCGTTGCTCAACACCCGGACTCCTTTTTGGCTAGGGACGGTGGCTCGACTCCGGTCAGTGCAGCCGAGATGAGGCCGTTTGGGGACCTCGTGCTGCACATGGGCCTAGTCAAAAAGCCCAGTGTCAGGCATTACTAGAGTGGGGACATCCTCTCCCAGACCCCACTTTACAGTACGGTCATGACACATACCCGGTTTGAGGCCATCCGGAAATTCAGCATGTCCCCCCCAAGGTGATCCTGCCTATGACCGCCTGTACAAAATCAGGCCCAAATTTTTGGATGCCTATGTACCTGGAGGGGAGGTCGCGGTTCATGAGTCTTTCATTGCTTTCAAGGGGAGACTCATTTTCCGCCAGTATGTTCCCTCTAAGCGGGCGAGGTATGGCATGAAGCTGTACAAACTTTGTGAGAGTACCTCAAGGTACACTTACAAGTTTCGTGTGTACGAGGGGTGAGATTCCCGTATTCAACCCCCAGAATGTTAGCGGGAAACTTGTGTGGGACCTTATGCACCCACTGCTAGATAAGGGTTACCACCTGTACATGGATAACTTTTATACTAGTATCCCCTTGTTCCAGTCCCTCGCCACCAGATCCACGTCTGCTTGTGGGACCGTGCGGGAAAATCAACGCAGCCTCCCTACCCACCCCCTCCAGGTACCTATACCCAGGGGTGAGACCACAATCGGTATATGGGAGGAGTTGATCTCTCTGATCAAGTCCTCAAGCCATATAATGCCATGCGCAAAACCCAGGCATAGTACAAAAAAGTTGCAGTCTACTTGGTATAGGTTGCCTTGTACAACTCTTTTGTGCTGTCCCTGTGTACTGGCAACACAGGGAAATTCCTCCAGTTCTATGAGGAAGTCCTCAAGGCCCTGGTCTTTTCTGACTGGGAAAGAGGAGGCCGGAGTACCTCTGGAATTGGTGGCGCCCGGATCGTCCCTGGTCAACACTTTCCAGGTGTGGTACCCTATAATGGAAAGAAGGGACGGACCCAAAAAAGTGCAGAGTGTGTCACAGGAGGGGGATACGAAAGGACACCACTACTCAGTGTGACACGTGCCCCAATCATCCGGGCCTCTGCATTATTGGTTGCTTCAGGGAGTACCACACTTCCGTGGAGTACTAAATTTATAATCCCCTTCCCCAATTTTAATTTCATTTAGCCACTGACAATCGAAAAAAAACTATGGTTCTCAGACTTGAGACACTAAAACAAAAAAAAAGTTTTTTCAAAAATATTATTTTGTAAAACTAAAAAAAAAAAAAAAAAAAGTAGACATATTAGGTATAGAGCATCTGTAAGAATCTGCTCTATAAAAATACCCCATGACCTAACCCCTCAGATGAACACTGTCAAAAAAATAAAATAAAAAGGGTGCAAAAAAGGTAATAACAAGCGATCAAAAAGTCATATACCCCCAAAAATGGTGGCAATAAAACCGTCCTCTCATCCTGCAAAAAATGAGCCCCTAACTAAGATAATCGGCTGAAAACTAAAAAAAATATGACTCTAAGACTATGGAGATACTAAACAGTTTTTTTAATAAAAGGATAATATAGTGTCAAACCTAAATAAATAAAAAGTAGACATATTAGGTATCGCCGCGTCCATAAGAATCTTCTCTATAAAAATACCCCATGAATTAAACCCTCAGATGAACTCTGTCAAAAAAAAAAAAAAAAACATTGCCAAAACAGCTATTTTTTGGAAAATTTTCCATTTTAATAAGTTTTTTTTTCAGTAACAAAGCAAGGGTTAACAGCCAAACAAAACATAATATTTATTACCCTGATTCTGCAGTTTACAGAAACACCCCATATGTGGTCTTAAACTGCTGTATGAGCAAACGGCAGGGCGCAGAAGGAAAGGGACGCTGTATGGTTTCTGGAAGTCAGATTTTGATAGCCTTTTTTTTGGCACCATGTCCCATTTGAAGAACCCCTGATGCACCCCTAGAGTAGAGACTCCATTATAGTGACCCCATCTAAGAAACTACATCCCTCAAGGTATTCAAAAATGATTTTACAAACTTGAATAACCCTTTATATGTTCCTTAACAGTTTATGGCAAATGGAGATGACATTTCAGAATTTCTATTTTTGGTAACCTTGCCTCACAAAAATGTAATATAGAGCAACCAAAAATCATATGTACCCTAAAAATAGTCCCAACAAAACTGCCACCTTATTCCGTAGTTTCCAAAATGGGGTCACTTTTATGGAGTTTCTACTCTAGGGGTGCATCAGGGGGGCTTCAAATGGGACATGGTGTAAATAAACCAGCACAGCAAAATCTGCCTTCCAAAAACCACACGGCACACCTTTCCCTCTATGTCCTACCGTGTGCCCATACAGTAGTTTACAGCCACATATGGGATCTTTCTGCAAACTACAGAATCAAGGCAATAAATATTGAGTTTTATTTGGCTGTTAACCCTTGATTTGTTACTGGAGAAAATGGATTAAAATTGAACATTTTCCCCAAAATCGTAATTCTGAAATTTCAGCTCCATTTGCTAATTACTCTTGTGGAACACCTAACGGGTTAACAAAGTTTGTAAAATCTGTTTTGAATACCTTGAGGGGTGTAGTTTCTTAGACGGGGTCACTTTTATGGAGTTTCTACTGTAGGGGTGCATCAGGGGGGGCTTCAAAATAATTTTATTCTTGATGAACTCATACTCTGAACCAGGCAAGAAAATAGGAAAAGTCAGTAAGTTTTTACATTGTGTTAAATAGAGGTATCTTTCTGCGTATGATTTTATGTATACAGTTGCAAGAAAAAGCATGTGAACCCTTTGGAATGATATGGATTTCTGCACAAATTGGTCATAAAATGTGATCTGATCTTCATCTAAGTCACAACAATAGACAATCACAATCTGCATAAACTAATAACACACAAAGAATTAAATGCTACCATGTTTTTATTGAAGACAACATGTAAACATTCATTGTGCAGGTGGAAAAAGTATGTGAACCCCTAGACTAATGACATCTCCAAGTGCTAATTGAAGTGAGGTGTCAGCTAACTGGAGTCCAATCAATGAGATGATATTGGAGGTGTTGGTTACAGTTGCCCTGCATTATAAAAAACAAACACCAGTTCTGGGTTTGCTTTTCACAAGAAGCATTGCCTGATGTAAATGATGCCTCGCACAAAATAGCTCTCAGAAGACCTACCATTAAGGCCTCATGCACACAACCGTTTTTTTTTTAAGGTCCGCAAAAACGGGGTCCGTAGGTCCGTGATCCAGGCCCATTTTTTCGTCCGTGGGTCTTCCTTGTTTTTTGGAGGATCCACGGACATGAAAAATGAAAAAAAAAAATCTAAGTCAAGTTTGCCATTGAAATGATAGGAAAAAACTGACACGGATCACGGACACGGATGACAATCTTGTGTGCATCCGTGATTTTTCACGGACCCATTGACTTGAATGGGTCCGTGAACCGTTGGGCGTGAAAAAAATAGGACAGGTTTTTTTCACGGCCATGAAACACGGATCACGGATGCGGCTGCCAAACGGTGCATTTTCCAATTTTTCCACGAACCCATTGAAAGTCAATGGGTCCGTGAAAAAAAAAGGAAAACGGCACAACGGCCACGGATGCACACAACAGTCGTGTGCATGAGGCCTAAGAATTGTTGACTTGCATAAAGCTAGAAAGGGTTATAAAAGTATCTCCAAAAGCCTTGCTGTTCATCAGTCCGCGGTAAGACAAATTGTCTATAAATGGAGAAAGTTCAGCACTGCTGCTACTCTCCCTAGGAGTGGCCGTCCTGTAAAGACGGCTGCAAGAGCACAGCACAGATTGCTCAATGAGGTGAAGAAGAATTTTAGAGTGTCAACTAAAGACTTACAAAAGTCTCTGGCATATGCTAACATCCCTGTTCGCGAATCTATGATACGTAAAACACTAAACAAGAATGGATTTCATGGGAGGATACCACAGAGGAAGCCACTGCTCTCCAAAAAAAACATTGCTGCACGTTTACAGTTTGCATAAGAGCACCTGGATGTTCCACAGCAGTACTGGCAAAATATTCTGTGGACAGATGAAACCAAAGTTGAGTTGTTTGGAAGAAACACACAACACTATGTGTGGAGAAAAAGAGGCACAGCACACCAACATCAAAACCTCATCCCAACTGTGAAGTATGGTGTTCGGGGCATCATGGTTTGGGGCTGCTTTGCTGCGTCAGGGCCTGGACGGATTGCTATTATCGAAGCAAAAATGAATTCCCAAGTTTATCAAGACATTTTGCAGGAGAACTTAAGGCCATCTGTCCACCACCTGAAGCTCAACAGAAGATGGGTGTTGCAACAGGACAATGACCCAAAGCATAGAAGTAAATCAACAACAGAATGGCTTAAACAGAAGAAAATACGCCTTCTGGAGTGGACCAGTCAGAGTCCTGACCTCAAACCGATTGAGATGCTGTGGCATGACCTCAAGAAAGTGATTCATACCAGACATCCCAAGATTATTGCTGAACTGAAACAGTTCTGTAAAGAGGAATGGTCAAGAATTACTCCTGACCGTTGTGCACGTCTGATGTGCAACTACAGGAAATGTTTGGTTGACGTTATTGCTGCCCAACCATTTATTAAAACCAAGGGTTCACATACTTTTTCCACCTACACTGTGAATGTTTAAATGGTGTGTTCAATAAAAACATGGTGACATTTAATTATTTGTGTGTTATTAGTTTAAGCAGACTGTGATTGTTTGTTGTTGTGACTTAGATGAAGATCAGATCACATTTTATGACCAAGTTGTGCAGAAATCCATATCATTCCAAGGGGTTCACATACTTTTTCTTGCAACTGTATGTAATGTGTTTTTGTATACTTTGATGCCACTATTTAGTAATATTGTTTGTACGTTGGGTGTGCAAATCGATTTAGCACCTGACTGATAGAAACTGGCCCTTTTGGAACTGGTAATGAGAGGTTCCTGGATTCTAAACTTGAAGCCCCATGGAGATGTATAAAACCTGATACATGGCAGCACACTCACAGCAGGAGCTTTTCAGCTTGAATACCAGAAGATGAATAAAATATATCATAGGCTGTAACTCACTCCTGGTACAGCTCACGTATTAATCACTGTAAAAATTGCATTCTGTAAATGTGGGCATCACAGGGAGTCTTCACATCCCACCCCTAACAGCCAGAATTCCTGCATAATAAGCATCTCACATTTTGGGACCCTACACTGGTCATATTTGGTATTAAAATGATCGGCATGATCGGCAAACAAAACATGCATTATTAAAACATGTGGGCCCCCAAATATCCATTAGAGTGGACAGGAAGAAATGCTTTCTTGATATTTCCAATTTGCCAGCTAAAGGAGAGAGATTAAGCCTGCACATGTAATGAAGGCCTTCCCATAAGGCTGGGCCAAGAATGGGAGGGAGTCTCCTCTTAGCTCCACCCCCTGTTGAATGTGGATAAGAATGAGGGATTTTGAACCATTCTTTGACACAATTTGAGGATCCGATTGACATTGGGTTGTATTCCACATTCCCCTATCCCTGGTACCAGAACGGACTTACAGTGTCAAGTATAAAGAACCTTTCTGTTTTTATCAGTTCATTTTTATAATGGTTTTGTGCATGTTTATGTATGTCTCTTATTTCATTTAGTTTTTATTACCCAAGTACTGTACATTTTTTATTATATTAAAGCTACACTTTTGATTGTTTGCCTTGTGACCTGAACAAGCCCCGAAACCTCAATTTTTAAGTGCATGTGTCACGGACGTACCGAGACATACAGACGTCCGGGCGACAGTGAGTGACAGGAGATCTGTGAGACTGGCAACACGTGGTTTGATCTGACAGGTTTTCCTCGTGGATCAAAGGGTGTCTGTGTTGTTTCTGGTAATGGCCACACCCCTTGCCTCTAGGTATTGCTTATGTGGTGATTTAACCTTCCCTATTTATAGTTCCTTCTTCCACTATGCTTTGCAGTTTATAGCTTCTGTTCCTGTGGATTGTTTGTGGTTGGATCTCGGCCAAGTTCCTGGTGCTTCCATAGCCTCTTTGAAGTTAAGTCTTTCCTTTCCCTTTTGTATTTTGTTTGGGTGCTGCGTGTTGTATTTCCCTATTGTTTGTATTAGGCCTGAAGTAGACTCCTGTTCATCCTTCCAGGTAGTCTCGTCCCTGCCATTAGTACCAGGGTCCTATAGGGCTAGATAGGACTCTAGGTATTCCTGCATATGAACTCACCTACCTTTGTGGTCTGTTCATACTGGTAGTCAGTCGGGATTTTGGTTAGGGTTTTCACTAGGAGGTGTCCATCTTCCTTCCCTAGTTATCAGGCCTGATTCCCTGTTTTCCCCTTCCCTTCTATGCTCAGTGTGGTGTTTCCCTCCCACACAGAAGTGTGACAGTATGAGTGTAATGTGCGTTATCGTGTATTTGCTGTAAGTGTGGCTAATGCTACTGTAAAATCGCTATAATAGAGTGGCCTAAATGGGAGTAAATGCTCAAAAAACAACAACACTGTAGCGTGTTTATAACCGGGGGAGCAATTCCTACGCATGTGATCCATTGCTAGCGGCAATCCCCAGCAAAAATGCATACAATGGAGGATGTCAGCAGCGGACCACATGCACCACAAAGGCATCCTACACAAGATGGAGTACTGTGTGGATGAAAATCTATAAATACATAAATCGCTGCAAAAGGTGCACCAAAATGATATGCAACTAACAATACTGGCTAATCCCTCAGGCTGTTAAAAACTGAGACTTTAGCCAATGTATACCAGTCAGGAACACAATGGAGTCCTTTTGCACCACCATCAAGGTATTTCAGTGTGGCATGGGTTCCTACCACTAGACTACCTATGGTGTGTGAACACGGTCTGACAGGAATACATTGGCTAAAGTCTCAGTTTCGAACATCAGCCTGAGGGATTAGCCAGTATTGTCAGTTGCATATCATTGTGGTGCACCTTTTGCAGCGATTAGTGCTACTGTAAGCCTGCTTGCTAGTGGGGCGCTGTGGGGTTTTCTATGAGCTCCTAATTAAATCAAGATTGAGTGTGAGAAATAGATCAATTCTTGGTAAATTGCACTCTGTCACGTAACAGGGTGGTCCCCGTACAGGACATACATATTTTTAGGAAAATGTAATAGTCTCTTTAACTTGACACATTTCAAGCTTTGCTTCTGAATTCTCCACTTCATTTTCCTGAGAAATACCTTGGCCAAGTTAATTAAAAAAGTTTTTTAAACATCAGTTAATTAAATCAGTCTAGCTAAATGCAAGAGTAAATTAAGTGTATAGTGTGGGATCAGATCATCAGAACTCTGAAATGAGAGAGTGTACGAGAACTGTACTCTCAGAAGCACTACATGTAAATCAAAATATAAATTTTAAGGCCAATTTCACAGGTTTAATATGAGTGCATTTCAGTGCCCGTGTCATGTCTGCAAATCAAAGCCTAATCATGGGTCTGATCAGCCTGAAGTAATGGCATCATACATTAGGTCATTATGGATTATCAGATGTGTGGTTGGGCAAATACTTGCAGCTGTACCATTAGAGCATTTTTGCTGGAGGGCCTTGTAATGGCACCTGTAACACCTGTAATACCAGGCCTTGTGGATAATGTAGATAATGGTTTGCAAAGATATGGAAATATAACATAGAAAATGAAAATTGTATAATTTTATTTTACTGTTACACATTCATTTACTATGTAATTGCAGTTGGTTATTCATATAACATGATGCTTTGTTCTTGTGACAGCTTGCCACAATTTTTTTTTTATGGGATCTAAATAAAAGTGCACATGCTAGAATTATAACAAATTAGCTTGAAAACAAAGACAACAAACAGAAATCACATAATGATGATATTTTAGAACGTAGTCATCCAAGGGATTTTCCTGGAGTTTAGTGTTAATGAACTATCCTCAGGATAGGTCATCAATATTTGATCGGTGGGGGTCCGACTCAAACCCCAATCAGCTGTTTGAAGAGACTGCGGTGCTCCAGTGAGTGCCACTGCCTTTTCCTAGGCCATTGATGTCACGTTTATCAGTCACATGGCTAAGTTGCAGCTGCTATACAATGTATGGCACTAATCAGATGTCCACCAATCAGATATTGATGACCTATCCTGAGGATAGGTCATTAATATCGGAATCTTGGAAAACCCCTTAAAGAAGACAGTAATTTCTAGAATACAATAGAAGAAAATGCAACATTGAATATGTTAAGATTGAAGTATTTCTATATCAGATTGGTGAGGGTCTAATTCTAGGCACCCTTGCTAATATACTGTTTGAAGGGACTGCGGTCTTAGTGCAAGAGCTGCATTCTCTTCAGTGTTTACCTGCACTTTGTAGTGGTGCTCCAGGGTAATTACAGCTTCCTTTCAAATTCACTTGAATGAGACTAACAATTGTAATTACACTGTATCACCACTACAATGGAGGCGGCGTACAGGCAAACACTGAATACAACGCCTCTCTCACACTAGCACCTCCGCTGCCATTTCATAAGTGGTGTCACATTCATAAGTCACATGGCCAAATTGCAGCCTAGTGCAATGCCAAGCACAGCCACTATACAATATATGGCCTTTCAAAAAGCTCACCGTGGAGGTACCAGGTGTCAGACCTCCATCAATTTGAAATTGATGACCTATCCTCAGGATAGGTCATCACTTTCATGAATCAAGAATACCCCATTAAGTGAATGCCTACTATTGATCACCATTTGAATAGATGAAAAATGATGTGTTTGTGTGCTTGATAAAGGGAACCTGTCACGTTGAGGGCCACATGTATGTAATAATGAAGGAGGAAGAGCTTAGAAAATGTATATACAAGTTCTGAAAAATACAGATCTTGTATTTTGTCCATTTAAAGAGGTTTTGTATCCAGTGCATATTGATGGCCTATCCTCAGGATAGGTCATCAATATCTGATTAGTGGGTGTCCGACTCCTGGCACTTCAGCAAATCAACTGTTTAAATAGTGATACTTCCTCTTCCAGATTATACTGTGAGTGTCGTCCAGGAAGTCTCAGTGGCTCAGTGTAATTACAAATGCTGGTTGCATTCACTTGCATGGGATGAGCACTTTTAATTACACTGCGATTCTGCTGCAAGCAAGACTGATGTGCATTGTAATCTTGAAAAGGGAGTAGTACTCGTATGAGCGAAGCGTATGAGCGACTCGTATGGGTGGTGTCACGGTGGGGAGTGGGGAAACCCCCCACCGTACAATGTCAGGTATAAAGGGGAAGCAGCTAGGCCAGGATGCCAGGATCAGGGAACAGGTCACCTCCTAAAGCGTCCCTAATGCTCACCCTGGATGGTAGGATGGCTCATACCCAGGATACCTTTGGCCCTGAGTAAGTCGCCCTGATAATCCCTTTCATAGGAGCAGGGGAGAGACGACCTGGCCTGCATGCAGGCTTATAGTTCACCCCTCTGGGAAACCAGCCCCCTTCCAGAGGTACACAACACAGGAACAAGTCTAGCAAACATGCTGGACTACAAACAGCAAGGGACCAGACAAGTAACAACCACTAGACAAGACAACAACCACCCATACATAATCATCACCAAACATATGCAAGGGTAGTGAAGGGAGGATGGAGGGATGACAACGGAGAGACATTGATGTCCCACTAGATGGCCCTCAAGGACTGGACAGACAGAACACCCTGGACTGGAGCACAGCTCCAGCACCAACGACGGCTGGAGTACAACTGACTCCAGCCAGGGAGCCACAGGTAATAAAACCAAAGTAACCACACCCAGCCAGGGAGTAAACCCTTCCAGCATCAGACAGAGGAGGAACCAGGAGAAGGGGAGCAAAGAACATACATGCAGACAACCACGCATTGCCCCTGGCAACCGGCATGTATGGCAAAGGTGTCACACCGTACAACACAGAGGCCGTGACAGGCGGGTGCTGGGAGTCGGACCCCACTGATAAGATATTGATGCCCTATCCTGAGGATAGGTCATCAATATGTACTGGCTGCACAACCCCTTTATTTCCATGCAGAGATACAGTAGTCTTCAGTTATAAATAGGACCTCCCACCTGACTTCTAAGCCTTCTTCTTTATAACTGCCTTCAGACCAGACTGCATGTTTAACACAACACATTCCCTTTAATTGTTTGATGTTTCTTTAGAGCACTGGTGGTTCAGTTTTTATAATATGAGAGCTTCAAACTTCTGCATAGACATAGTACAGTACTATAATGTTTAATGATACAATTGCTGCAGTGAAAACTAGAAGGAGCTTAGAAGATTACTAAATACCATTTTATTATTGAGTTCAATTTCTAAACTGTATTCCGCAATTTCATAATCTCCCAATAAAGGTGGCTGAAGGCATTATTTTATAATTTAATTATATGCGTACATTGTGAATTTTGAGTGATGTATTAGAAAAAAAAACATGCTACAGTCATTATAAGAAACTATCACAGCATATAGGATCTAAAGATAACAAGGTGGACATTTCCTTAAAAGTGGTGATGTTTCTACAGTTTTCAAAATTTTAGGAAATAAAACTTTACTTTTTAATATGATAATACTCTGGCAAAATGTACATTAGTATCAGAATTTCTGTACCTGCATTGAAGTGATATTTAAAGGTCTGTCAATTATGATCCAAGTCACAGTCTCATAACATGGAGGAATGGTCATCGAACCTTGATAAGTCAGAAATCCAAATGACTCGGGATATAATTCTTCAATACTGAGATCTTGGATGATATTAGCTTCATCTAATGGGGGGAAAAATATTCTTTTAATTAAAGTCATTTTTTAAAGCTTGCCAAGAACTGAGCTTCTGAATTCCCAAAATCTATTATATAAATATAAATCTAAATGGAAATTTGAAATGCCTAAATTACCCAATTATTTGTAACCTGACTACTTAAACTTCTTATCATTAATTCTTTGTAGGACAATTTCATTTGGATAGACAGTGTAGATGTTTGCCTAAGGCACTTTTAAAAGTTTATTCTCAACCTAACCATAAATGTCTGATAGATTCTGGTTTCATTTCTGGGACCAACATCTGCCTCCAGAATCAGGGTCCAACAACCCCAGTCTTGCCTTGTATCTTTGCCAAATGGAGGTGTGTAGAGATGGGCAAATCATCCAAGATTTGGTTTGTTTCGGATTCACAGAATTTTTTAAAAAGTTGGTTCGGTTCCAAATCTATTTGTTCCAAACCAAATTTGCTCCCTTGAAATTGGTCCTCTAAAACACAGATTTTTTTTCTTTTTATAAAAGCTCCTATCTTAATTTTTTACAATTTTTTTCATTTTCCCTCGCCCATACCCTTGGTCTGATACAGCGTTAGGTGTAGCTGTATATACTTTTATCGTTGTTGTATTAAAGTGTGGTTATTGCTTGGACAAAACTCACTGCATTTACCTACTACCTGGTGGTGACAGAACACTATTGATTGCTTCTGCGTTGGACACCATTTTACAAGATTCGTCCGAATCAAACCAGAAAATATTCGGGTTTGATTCGGTGCCTAAAAAATCTGCAAATAGATTTACTCATCCCTAGGCTCAAAACATGCAATTATTTCCATTCGCTTTCCTGGGAGTTAAAAAAACAGTCAAGTAATGATCTATTTTCAACTCCTATAGAACTGAATAGTGAGAGGTGTAAATGCTACCTATCTTTTTGCACCCAGCAAGATGTTGGTTTGGGAACCACATTATTGGGCTGTACAGGTCCCACCTTCTATGGTTATGCCATACATGCCTAAGATATGAATACCTCTTAAAGGGGAATAATCTATTACTTAGAGGGATTCTGTCACCTGGATTTTGCCTATAGAGCTGTGGACATGAGCTGCTAGATCACCGCTAGCACGTCCACAATATACATTCCCCATATCAGTAAGGGCTCTTTCACACTTGCGTTGTCCGGATCTGGCGTGTACTCCACTTCGCCGGAATTACACGCCGGATCCGGAAAAACGCAAGTGTACTGAAAGCATTTGAAGACGGTATTAAAGTCCTGGTTGCCATAGTAGGAGCGGGGAGCGGGGGAGCGGTATACTTACAGTCCGCACGGCTCCCGGGGCGCTCCAGAGTGACGTCAGAGCGCCCCATGCGCATGGATGACGTGCCATGCGATCACGTGATCCATGCGCTTGGGGCGCCATGACGTCACTCTGGAGCGCCCCGGGAGCCGCATGGACAGTAAGTATGCTGCTCCCCCGCTCTCCGCTACACTTTACCATGGCTGCCAGGACTTTAGTGTCCCGGCAGCCATGGTAACCACTCTAAAAAAGCTAAACGTCGGATCCGGCAATGTGCCGAAACGACGTTTAGCTTAAGGCCGGATCCGGATCAATGCCTTTCAATGGGCATTCATTCCGGATCCGGCCTTGCGGCAAGTCTTCAGGATTTTTGGCCGGAGCAAAAAGCGCAGCATGCTGCGGTATTTTCTCCGGCCAAAAAACGTTCCGTTCCGGAACTGAAGACATCCTGATGCATCCTGAACGGATTTCACTCCATTCAGAATGCATTAGGATAAAACTGATCAGGATTCTTCCGGCATAGAGCCCCGACGACGGAACTCTATGCCGGAAGACAAGAACGCAGGTGTGAAAGAGCCCTAAGTGATTTTATTCAGGCAAAAAACGATTTTGTATATATGTAAATGAGGAAAGTAAGAAGCCCAAGGGGCTGTTACTAACATTTCTGGAGCCCAGCCACATCCACTGTGAAGGAGCCCAGCACCGCCCGCATCCTCAGAATCTCCTCCTTGCTCCAGGACGTCACAAAGTTAGAGCGCTGTAATCTCGCAGCTAGCACATGTGCAGTTCATTCCCTGAAGCTGATGCCAGCACAGGGAAGGAACACTATGCCGGCACTTACATGCCGCGTACTCGCGCATGCGCGAGATCACGGTGCTCTAACTTGGTGACCTCGGGGAGCAAGGAGGAGATTCGGAGGATGTGGGGCAGTACTGGACTCCTTCACAGTGGGTGTGGCTGGGCTCCAGAAACGATAGTAACAGCCCCTTGGGCTCCTTACTTGCCCTATTTACATATATATAAAAATAAAATTGCCTAAATAAAAGCACTCAGCGCTATGGGGAATGTATATTGTGGATGTGCTAGCAGCGATCTAGCAGCACATGTCCGCAGCTCTATAAGCAAAATCCAGGTGACAGAATCCCTTTAAAAATATAATAAAAAAGCTATGTGCTGCCTATCTTTTACAAATCAGTGTTTCCTTGTATAAATTAGAACAGCATTGAGCAGAGGGGAAAGGTGTAACACAGGACAATTAAATTAAAGATTGAATGAATAGGCAACTATCATGTAGAACCAACCACCTGGGTCACCAACAGTGTTTGGCCCACCATTTACACTGACTACTGTCTGAATAGAAAAACTGAAGACAATCTGTCTCCATAGGGAATTACATGTAGAACTTCTAATCTCTCAGCAGCTAGAAAGATCCGTTTGGTCCTGGCTCTTTTTGACATGTCCAGCATTTAGCAGGTCCAACCACATGTGAACCAATTGGTATGATGGTATCACTTATAAAATAAAAAAAAGTACAGTAATGTTTGGCTATCCATCAAGTGTCAGTTTTCGAATCCTACTTGGACAAAGAATTAAAGTCTGATTACTTTCTTTTTCCCATGTACAAGTTCCCAAGAATTTCCCTGAGGAGGACTGTAGCTGTTTGAGCTCATACTTCTGAATTTGCATCTTATACTGATTAGAAATTAGAAACAGCAACAGCTGCGTGTGAATCAAAATTATATATCTCTGATGGTTTCAGTACATTTGAGCTTTGGTATTTAATTATTCTGATCAGACTGATGTAATCAGGGTGGATCAGATACAGTTCAGCAAAATGTGCCCATTTCTACTTTCAACAAAAACCCTTGTTATCTAATAAATTTCAATGACGGGAAACTGTTGAAATGTCAACATTTCCATGCTATCTAGTGCCACTACGTGCAAAGTTAGCCAGCGTTCACGATCGTGTCTTGGCTTCCATTCTTAATGGAGACACCTATGACACCCATGATTTTTCAAACAGATCCAAATGAATCCTGACTCATTTATAATGGAGACCAACAGGTTTTTGACAGCAAGTATAGCACTTGAGACTGCCTTTTCCCTGCCATAAAAAACAATATACTATAAACTTGACAAACAAAGAACTAAGGTAATGTGAAGAGAGCCTTATCAGATAAGAATCAGAATGTGGGGCCGCATATCTTTTTGTAAGAATGTGCCATGATGTTATATGTTGATTCTACCATAGTAGCCATATTATTTAATAGCACTGTGACCTCATATTTCACTTCTGTTTTCTACAAATAGCTGGCTGCCTGAGAGCCTAATGGGCTCTCAAGCTAAACACTCAAAGGTTTGACAGTCATCCATTGATCTCTTTACTTTTTTTGCTGGGATTTTCTGTGATTGACAATGTGACAGAGTTCTGTGCACAAATAATGCAGAACCCATTTAGGAGAAAGGGATTCAAACGACAAGAGCAAAAAAAAAAAACATGACTACTGGCGAATAGAGACCTAGGGGCCATAGACACTTAATGGTGAAAATCTGTGGGGTGATCTAAAGAGGGCTGTGCACAGGAGATGCCCTCGCAATCTGACAGATTTGGAGTGTTTTTGCAAAGAAGAGAGGGCAAATCTTGTCAAGTCAAAATGTGCCATGCTAATAGACTCATGCCCAAAAAGACTGATTGCTGTAATAAAATCCAAAGGTGCTTCAACAAAGTAGAAGTTTAAGGGTGTGCACACTTATGAAACCATATTATTTTATTTTTATATTTTTTCTTCCCTCTACCTAAAATATTTCAGTTTGTTTTTCAATTGAGTTGTACAGTTTATAAGTCACATTAAAGGTGAAAATGATTTATCTTTGTCTCATCATAGAAACCTGACATTTTAACAGGGGAGTGTAGTCTTTTAACACTGTATATTTTTTGCTTATATGTATATTATAGAGGACCACACATCCTCTTTGGAACTTAGCACTCCCCGCCCATCCCCCACCCCTTGGTGTTTTTAATCAGAGTAACAATGGAGCTGGACCCTCCGTTTTAGAGTAGCTCCCACCTGATAAGAAGCTACCTTGTCGTCTGGTAGGTGGGCTCGACATATTTTTGATATAATATGCGCTAAGAGCCTCTTCACTGCTTTGCAGTAAGTATTGGCGTAATGTATTTGACCCTATAATATTCAAAATCCCTTATTAGAGACCCTCGGAATATTACTTCAAATTCTACTATGGTCTTGTTAGACCAACAAATCAATGTAGGGGTCACTAACTAATATTTAAAAAATAAACTTATCTTTATTAATGCCAATATAAGACTTACATACACAAACTTGTTTAAAATTATCAGGGTTCAGTGAGATGATATTAGGCTGTTATTTATATACGCTAATGGCTCTTAGCGATATTGGGATATTCCCTTATGCCTATGGGGTGCATTGTTAAGGCACATGCAAATGCATACTATAGAGAACTTCTTATGTATTATATTTTATGGGGTAATTATGACTGGTCCACATCAACAACCTTTATATTTTAAGTTGTTGATCTACTACATATGGGGTTCAGGAGTGACAAGTTCACTGTATGTTACAGTATATCCGTGCATGCAAGCTCCAACTAGCACTATCTCCTATATTCCCTATTATGGGATAACCTTATTGGCAGTCTAAGTGCTCTACTCAATTTTCTGCTAGGTGCTCCCGTAAAATGCGATGTAGCTGCTGGATGCTCAATTGCAGCACGGGTTGCTGCTGACTGTTGTCACTGTGCACTCACTGTGCACTCACTAACTACTGGATGCTCGATTGCAGCACGGGTTGCTGCTGACTATTGTCACTGTGCACTCACTAGAACTGCCCTATGTAATGATTGGATAGACACGGTCAAACTCCCTTATACATATTAACATTGGATTAGTATCACTGTGCCTTCATTATTGCTCCCTCGACTTCTCACTGTCCCTGTTTAAAACGTAGAACGCTACACTGTTACACCCCTCCCGACATGTTTCGCCACTATGTGGCTTCGTCAGGGGAAGTGGGTATAGACGTGCCCGCGCCCACAGGTAACTTCTTTTCAATCTACATAGGTGCCGCCCATCCCTGCAATCCTACCAACATTGTATCTTCCTCACCTATTGACATGAATGACAGCCATTCAGCATAATGCCCTCCCTATGACGCGCAACCTCCGCGCCCATGCTCCGCCCCCCCCCCTTTTGTACACGATCCACACGCGACACCAACCCCAACGAGCATGTGCTGCGCCCCTCCTTCTACTTCACGTCATAGTTGACCGCCACTCATAGAACCATCTGATAGGTACGATATTATGGGAGCCGACCTTTCAATATGACGTAGCTGATGACTCACACCACAACATCGATCTTAACCCCTTCCTGATATCGCTATGATGGTTTATACCGCAACATCGATCTTAACCCCTTCCTGTAATCGCTGGAAGGAGTTTTCGGCCAGCTATCTTGTTGGGAGGGGTATTTATAATCTTGATTGATCCTTTTTCATTTTCCAAGTTACATCAATGTCAATATGTTCATATTTTATGTTCTTTATTTTTCTCCATTTTATTCTGTAGATTGGTAGGTATATATATTCAAAGGGAACTCTTAACTATTCTTCACTTCTTTTTGTAGATTGCATATATATTCATACTCTTATAGCCATCCACCTGAGCTTCCTATTATTCCTCCTATTATCTATTTTTCAATAACATGGATGTATTTCTCCATGTTCCTACATTTGGACTTTTATGGCAATCCACCAGATCTTCCAATTTTTCCCCCTTCATTTTATTTCCCCTGTTATTTCCTGTTTTTCTTCACATAGATATATATCTCTACATTCCTGTGGACCATACCATCACAGTCCATAGGGATACTTTCATTATCCCAATTCTTTGCTCCTATATTCATATGCGTCATCTATTATGGGGGGGCTCATTCCTATGTATCAGATGTTGCTAGTCGTTACTAGTGGCAGACGTTACTATGTGTCAGACGTTACTAGTCAGCCTCATTCATTATTATGGATATTTATCAATCTGGACTTAGGAGGAACTATACCAATATACCTGGGTATCTTTCAATTTCCGCTGACTCTGAGATCAAATTTATCTCTTCTTCCTGATGTTATCTGCGCTGGGATGTTGGCTGACAACTTGTGAGTCCTGTGATGTTGTGTGTTGACTGTCTTTCTTGACAATTATATGTATCAATAATATTTGACTATGTTAGATGAAGGCTGTAAATGAAAACCCTTCATTGAGGCCTCTTGGACTCAAGGTCTGTAACCTGTGTATCCACTTAGCTTCTTCTTGCAAGAGTTTTTGATCTAGATTGCCACTTCTTGGTCCTAGGGTCATTTTGACCAGGCCCCAGAATTTTAACACCTCTAAGTTCCCGTCATGTACGTAGGTAATATGCCTATAGTGTGAGGTATCCTTTCCGGTGTTAATGGCACTAATGTGACCTGATATTCTCCGTCTTAATTCTTGTGTGGTTTTACCCACATACAATTTTGGGCAGTTACAAGAGGCGACATAAATAATACTGCTACTGCGACAGTTGAAATACTCCCTAATTGTGTATTCACGTCCATCTGTTGGGTTGTTTTCACTCTGGGTAGGTATTTACAAAAGGTGCAGTTGCCACATGGGAATGACCCCACGATGTTTGATCGTAACCAATTTGTATTTGTTGTCTCTCTTTTAGGAAGAAAGCTGTGGACAAGTTTATCCTTCAGGCTTGGTCCCCTTCTATACGTGACGCTCGGATATGGTGACAACACCAGACTCAGTTCATCATCACTGGTAAGTATTCTCCAGTGTTTTTTCAAAATTTCCATTATCTCATGATTATTGCAGTCATAAGTTCCTATACATCTTATCTTCTTTTCTTCCAGTCTCTGAGCTTTACTGGATTCACTGGATAATAGAACCTCCCTATTAGTACTTCTAGCACGATTAAATGCTTTTTTGAGGCATTTTTGTGGATAGGCTCTGGCCCTGAATCTTTTGAATAGTTCATCTGCTTCATTTTTGAAGCTTTCTTCTGTGGTGCAGTTTCTCCTTGCCCTTAAATACTGCCCCACAGGTTTTCCCTCCTTCAAGGCCCTCGGGTGCCAGCTCGTCCAGTAAAGCAGACTATTTGTAGAGGTCGGCTTGCGATGAATTTCTGTTAGAAGATGTCCATCTGTATCTTTTTGGATGGACAGATCTAGTAAACAGATATGACTTTGGTGAATTTCGAAAGTGAAATGCATCCCTATCTTGTTGTGGTTTAATGTATCAACAAAATTAATAAATTCCTGTTTGTCTCCCTCCCAAAATACCAAAATGTCATCAATAAACCTCCCCCAAAATAATATGTGACTGGTAAACTGTGCAAAGGTGTCAGAAAAAACAATAGTGTTTTCACACCACCCCAAAAATAAATTAGCAAAAGTCGGTGCACAGGGGGTCCCCATCGTGGTACCCTTCATCTGTTTATAGAAGGTACCGTTACATAGGAAATAATTGTGAGTGAGAATAAATTTTAATAGAGAAATAACAAAATCATTGTGCTCGTGAAAACTAGTACTTTTCATGTCCAGAAAGTGTTTTATAGCTTTTAGGCCCAGCTCGTGATCAATATTGATATATAGAGCCTCCACATCTAGGCTGGCCAGATATGTTGATGGAGATAGTGAGATTTCCTTGATTTTATTAAGGGTATTGGTGGTATCTTTTAGATACGAGGGTAGTGATGTCACAAATGGCCTCAATATCTCGTCCACATACTCACTCGCTGGTTGGGTCAGGGAATCATTCCCTGATACTATCGGGCGCCCAAGTATTGGATTCTTCCTCTTATGCACTTTTGGCAGTGCATAAAAGGTAGGGATAGTGGGGCTTTTTTGATACAGGAAGTCAAATTCTTCCTTTGATATCAGACAATGATCTTTTGCTGACTTTAAGATCTTTTTGAGGTCCTCCAGATATCTCTTAGTCGGGTTTTCTTGTAGGGTCTGATATATCTCCCTGTCCATCAACAGCCTATTTACCATTTCTTCATAGTTGTCCCTATCTTGGATTACTATGTTGCCCCCTTTAGCACTTGATTTCATAATAATGTCCTTGTTGGTTCTTAATTCTTCTAATGCTTTAGTTTCCTCCTCTGTAAGATTCACATAGGTGGTGTATTTTTTCATTTTTATCTTGTCGATATCATTCATTACCAACTGTACAAAGGCCTCTATTTGTCTAAATTGTTGAAAGGAGGGGGGGGGGGGGTCCATTTGGATCTTGGTTTAAGGTTTGTTAATGGAGGTACAATCTCTAGGCTAAAGCCCTCACTCTCCAATTGCAAACTTTCTAAGGTCTGCAGAGCCTCTTGTTCCCTCTGGATCAATTTACTAGTGTCTGTGTTCATACTACTAAATTGCTTGTGCAGTGCTAGTTTTCATGCGAATAGGTTAATATCTTTGATCCACATAAATTTATCAAAGCTAGGTACTGGCGTAAATGTGAATCCTTTTTTCAACAGTGTTACTTGTGCCCCAGTAAGTGAGATGGATGAGAGGTTTATGATTTGTGTAGTGTCCACATTTGCATTCTCAATTACTTTGTGCTGTAACCCCACTTTTCCCTGTCCCTCAACTGGACATTGCTCTGCCCTAAAAAAGAGGGGCTATGGATGGTGTAACAAGGGGTGATGTCCCAAAGAGATTTGTATTTCCTACTGATGTCTGACTTTGGTTTTGTTGTACTGTCAGATTCGAACCATTTGCACTCATTTGTGTTGGTGCTAATGTATTTGACCCTGTTCACACATTCACCTGTTCACTCAGTCTTAGTGCATTTAGTGGTGTGCTATTACTTTATTTGTTTGCTGTATTATTGCCTGGTAGTTTGCACCTGCGATTTGTCTCAGGAGGTGCTGTTCCGTTTTTTGCTTATATGTATATTATAGAGGACCACGCATCCTCTTTGGAAATTAGCACTCCCCGCCCATCCCCCACCCCATGGTGCTTTTAATCAGAGTAACAATGGAGCTGGACCCTCCGTGTTAGAGTAGGTCCCATCTTATAAGAAGCTACCTTGTCGTCTGGTAGGTGGGCTCAACATATTTTTGATCAATAATATGCGCTAAGAGCCTCTTCACTGCTTATTAGTAAGTATTGGCGTCATGTATTTGACCCTGTTCACACATTCACCTGTTCACTCAGTCTTAGTGTATTTAGTGGTGTGCTGCTACTTTATTTGTTTGCTGTATTATTGCCTGGTAGCTTGAACCTGCGATTTGTCTCAGGAGGTGCTGTTCCGTTTTTTGC
Source organism: Bufo gargarizans (assembly GCF_014858855.1). Classification (NCBI taxonomy): domain Eukaryota; kingdom Metazoa; phylum Chordata; class Amphibia; order Anura; family Bufonidae; genus Bufo; species Bufo gargarizans. The sequence goes on from NC_058081.1 coordinate 547,434,263, forward strand.
TTATATGTATATTATAGAGGACCAGGCATCCTCTTTGGAACTTGGCACTCCCAGCCCATCCCCCACCCCTTGGTGCTTTTAATTTTTGATGTGCGGGACGTCTACCTCGGGCATGGCGTGACATCATACTGTTGAGACGCAACCTGGCGCCTGTGCATTGTTAGGTGATAGACGCTAAGTTTGGCCATTGACCGCATGTGGATGTACGATGGTTCTATGTGGTATGTTACTGGTCTTATCCTTTGCCCCTCCATTTTATTCTAATGTAATTATGTTGATTCACAGCAGCTGATTTATATTGGTGCCACTTATTGGGTTTATTCATTGTTTGCACTGTATCATTATCAATTTTCAGTAATTTATATATAATCATGTGCTGTACTATTACTGTTATACATTGTATCGTGTGACATCACATTATATTCACTTTTTATACATTTTTTACTGTAATGATCATGTTCATTGATTGCTCCACCCCCTAATCATGTTTGCCTATTTATACCTTGTGTTACACTTATGTTTGATGCTTGAGAAAGGCTCTGTGTTTGAGCCGAAACGTTGCCTCACTGTGCCACTGTGGCTGAATAAATCACATTTTTTTTTCTATTGGAAGAGCTGTCCGTTTCCTTCTATATTCTCTGGGTAAGCAGTGACACCCTTGGACATAGCACCCGTTACTATCTCAGCGAATTGGTGCTGCCATACAATTTCCTTATATATATATATATATATATATATATATATACACAGTATTGTGCGAATTAATCTGAATGCAACCAAATAATGAGTATTTTGCTTATGGCAGTTGTTTTAAAGGTAAATCATTTAAACTTATGATCGCCATTACTTACCACCAAAAACACGTACAATTAATAATCATTTTTAAGTTATGTTTGAGCGTTTTTGATATTTTGCAATAATATTCTATGGTGGACGGGTTGATGAAAAACTTACTGCAGCCCATATTGTTCAAACTGCCAAACATCCAGTTATGAAGACGTTCTGGGGCTGTTTTTCGTACTTGGGGCCTGGCAAACTTATTCCAGTAGAAGGAATTATAAATAGTAAAAAATATAAAGCAATGCTAGATCGATGTTTGTCTCAGGAGCTGGAGAAAGTTCAAGCCAACGGCAATGCAATGTTCCAACAAGACTCAGCTCCATGCCATATTTCTAAGACTATGGTGAAATATTTCAAGGAAAAGAAGATTAGCATTTTGGACTGGCCTGGAAATTCGCCAGATCTCAATCCTATTGAGAATTTATGGGCGATCTGCAAGGCGAAATTACAAAAGATGTACTGTATAATGAAAAACAAGATGGTGGAAGCAGTAATTCAGGTGTGGTTTAGAGAGGAGGCAATCAAGAATAATTGTAAAAATCGAGTTGACTCTATACCGAGCCGAGTTCAAGCCGTGATTACAGCAAAGGTATTTAAACCTTGTTTATAGGTCTATAGGTCTAAGAATAGTTTTATTTTGAATAAGCAATATTTACGAAAAAAAATCCTTGTGTTCACATTAATTCGCACAATACTTGTGAGTGTGTGTGTGTGTATATATATATATATATATGTATAATCTCCAGGTCCATCTCAATAGATTAGAACTCATATATTATATAATTTCCTTACACACAGAGGGATCTATTTAAAACGTTTATTTCTTTTAATGTTCAGAATCATGATTATGGCTTGCAGTTAATGAAAATTGAAAACCCAGAAGTCTAAGAAAATGAAAATATTGTGAAAAGGTTTAATATTATAGACTCATGGTGTCACACTCTAATCGGCTAATCAACATAAACGCCTGCAAAGGTTTCCTACACCCTTAAATGGCCCCTCAGTCTGGTTCAATAGGCTACTCAAGAATGGCAAGACTACTGACTCGACAGTTGTTCAAAAGAAAGTGAATGACATCCTCCACAAGGAAAGTAAGCTACAACAGGTCATTGCTAAAGAAGCTGACTGTTCACAGAGTGCTGTTTTAAAGCATTTTAGTGAAAAGTTAAGTGGAAGAAAACAGTGTGGTAAAAAAGATGAACAACAAGAAAAGGGCATTCAAGAATTTGGGGAAGATTCACAAACAGTGAGTGGACTGTGGCTGGAGACAGTGCTTCAACAGCCACCACACTCAGGCCAATCCAGGATGCAGGCTTCTACTGTAGCATTTCTTGTGTCAAGCCACTCATGACCCAGGAACAGCATCGGAAGCACCTAACCTTGGCTAAGGAGAAAAAGGACCAAACTGTTGCTCAGTAGTCCAAAGTCTTGTTTTCAGATGAAAGTAAATTTAGCATTTCATTTGAAAGTCAAGGTTCCACAGTCTGGAGGAAGAATGGTGAGGCACAAAATCCAAGTTGCTTGAGGTCCAGTGTGAAGTTTCCTCAGTCAGTGATGATTTGGGGAGCCATGTCATCTTCTGGTGTTGGTCCACTGTATTTTGCCAAGTCCAAACTCAGTGAAGACATCTATCAGAAAACATTAGAACACTTCATGCTTCCCTCTGCTGGCAAGCTTTATGGAGATGCTAATTACATTTTCCAGCAGGACTTGCACCTGCCCATACTGCTAAAACTACAAATACCTGGCTTAATAACCACAGTATCACTGTGCTTGATTGGCCAGCAAACTCACCTGACCTAAAGCCCATAGAGAATCTACACTATGGGGTATTATCAAGAGGAAGATGAGAGACACCAGACCCAACAATGCAGACAAGCTGAAAGCCACTATCTAAGCAGCCTGGGCTTCCATATCACCTCAGCAATGCCATAGGCTGATCGCCTCCATGTGGTGTTGTGCGAGTTCGGGTACCCGGCACCGAACCCGAACTTTTCAGCAAAAGTTTGGGTTCCAGTTCGGTGTTCGGGCATTTAATAAAGCTTGTTAAATGGCTTCAGGGCAACCAATCAACAAGCTTTTAAGCTGTGGGCACTTAGAAGCCATCACAGCCATGCCTACTAATGGCATTGCTGTGATTGGCCAGTGCATCATGTGACCCAGCCTCTATAAAAGCAGGATCACATGTAGCACCGCCCATCAGCTCTGAGTATTGCAGGGAAAGGAAGCAGGCAGCTGAAGGGAGAGTGTTAGGAATCTCATCTGGCTATTTATTATGTGGGTGACCTATAGTGATTTTTTTGTGGGTGCAATACACCAGCTTTGCACCCCTGACACAGAAATATAATCATTAATCTGGCTGTTTATTCTGTGGGTGACCTATAGCGATCTTTTGTGGGTACAATGCACCATCTTTGCACCCCTAACACAAAAATTTAATAGGGTTGTCCAAGTTATATTTATTGATGACCTATCCTCAGGATAGGTCATCAATATCAGATCGGCGGGGGTCCAACACCCAGCACCCCAGCCAATCAGCTGTTTGAAGTGGAGGCACGCGCAGTGCCAGTGCTGCCTCCTCTTCACTGTTTACCTTCTCGCCGTTGCATCTGCAGTGGTGAGCAGGTGTAATTACACCCAAGCCATCCCATTGAAATGAATGGTACGGCTTAGGTGTAATTACACCTGCTCACCACTGCAGATGCAATGGCGAGAAGGTAAACAGTGAAGAGGAGGCAGCGCTGGCACGGCGCGTGCCTCCTCTTCAAACAGCTGATCGCGGGGGTGTCGGACCCCACCGATCTGATATTGATGACCTATCCTGAGTATTACATAGTTACATAGTTAATACTGTTGAAAAAAGACATACGTCCATCAAGTTCTACCAAGGCATAGGTGGGGATGCGAATCCCAAAAGGAATTGAGACTCAATTTTCTACATGTTTTCATAAGCATTAACGTTTTTAACTTTTAAGAATTCGTCTAAACTCTTTTTGAAACTGTCCACTGTTCCAGCTGTGACCACGTCCTGAGGAAGTCTATTCCACAGATTCACTGTTCTTACAGTAAAGACACTTTGACGCTTCCAGAGACTGAACTTTTTCTTCTCCAGTCGGATGCAGTGCCCCCTTGTCTTTTGAGCGCATTTTACATGAAACAGCTTATCACCGTATATTTTGTATGGCCCATTTATATAAATTTGTATAAGTTAATCATGTCCCCCGTTAGACTTCTCTTCTTAAGACTAAATAAATTCAATTATTGTATTCTTTCTTCATAACTAAGACCCCCCAGGCCCCTTATCAGTTTAGTCGCTCTCCTCTTTTTCCAGCCTCAGTGCATCCTTTCTAAGTACTGGTGCCCAGAATTGAACTGCATATTCCAGATGAGGCCGCACCAACACTTTGTAAAGTGGTAATATTACATCCCTCCCCCGCGAGTCCATGTCTCGTTTAATGCATGATAATATCCTGGTGGCCTTAGAAGCAGCTGATTGACATTGCATGCTGTAATTTAATCTACCATCTACAAGGACACCCAAATCCTTCTCTATAAGTGACTCTCCCAGTGCTACATCACCTAAGACATATGAAGCACCGAGATTATTACTACCAAGATGCTTAACTTTACATTTATCCACATTGAACCTCATTTGCCAAGTTGATGCCCAATCACTGAGTGTTCAAGTCGGCTTGTATTTTAGGGACATCTTCCATAGACTGTACAGTTCTACACAGCTTAGTGTCATCTGCTAAAATAGATATGGTGCTATTAATCTCGTCCTTGATATCATTAATAAATAAATTAAATAATAATAACATATTCTATGTTATTTTGTCATTTCCCTATCCTCATTTGTTTGCATGGAAACTGTCCTGCTCTTACCCACATTTTGGTTCCTTTTGCAGCCCTCTAGCCCTTACTATGACTATTTTACAGCCATTTTAGTGCACCAAAGTTCGGGTCCCCATTGACTTCAATGGGGTTCGGGTTGAAGTTTGGGTCAAGTTCGGGTCCTGAACCCGAACTTCTACCCTAAGTTTGGCCGAACTCGTGAACCCGAACATCCACAGGTCCGCTCATCCCTACCTCTAAGCCACATCGCATTAATGCAGTAATTTATACAGAAGGAGTCTAAGTATTCAGTGCATATACTGTACAACTGTACATACTTTTCAGTAGGGCAACATTACAGTATCAAAAATCTTTTTTTTAAATCGGTCTTATATAATATTCTAATTTTCTGAGATACCGACTTGTGGGTTTTCATTAGCCGTAAGCCATAATCCTAAACATTAAAAGAAATAAACGCTTGAAATAGATTACTGTTAGAGTTGAGCGGACACCTGGATGTTCGGGTTCGAGAAGTTCGGCCGAACTTCCCGAAAATGTTCGGGTTCGGGATCCGAACCCGATCCGAACTTCGTCCCGAACCCGAACCCCATTGAAGTCAATGGGAACCCGAACTTTTCGGCACTAAAAAGGCTGTAAAACAGCCCAGGAAAGGGCTAGAGGGCTGCAAAAGGCAGCAACATGTAGGTAAATCCCCTGCAAACAAATGTGGATAGGGAAATGAGTTAAAATAAAAATTAAATAAATAAAAATTAACCAAACTCAATTGGAGAGAGGTCCCATAGCAGAGAATCTGGCTTCACGTCACCCACCACTGGAACAGTCCATTCTCAGATATTTAGGCCCCGGCACCCAAGCAGAGGAGAGAGGTCCTGTAACAGAGAATCTGTCTTCATGTCAGCAGAGAATCTGTCTGCATGTCATAGCAGAGAATCAGGCTTCACGTCAGCCACCACTGCAACAGTCCATTTTCATAAATTTAGGCCAAGCACCCAGGCAGAGGAGAGAGGTTCCGTAACACAGAATCTGGCTTCATGTCAGCAGAGCACCCAGGCAGAGGAGGAGAGAGGTTCCGTAACACAGAATCGGCTTCATGTACAGCAGCGAATCAGTCTTCATATCATAGCAGAGAATCAGGCTTCACGTCACCCACACTGCAACAGTCCATTGTCAGATATTTAGGCCCAGCACCCAGGCAGAGGAGATAGGTCCCGTAACAGACACTCTGGCTTCATGTCAGCAGAGAATAGTCTGCATGTCATAGCACAAATCAGGGCTTCATGTCAGCCACCACTGCAACAGTCCATTGTCAGATATTTATGCCCAGCACCCAGGCAGAGGAGAGAGGTCCCGTAACAGACAATCTGGCTTCATGTCAGCAGAGAATCAGTCTTCATATCATAGCAGAGAATCAGGCTTCACGTCAGCCACCACTGCAACAGTCCATTGTCAGATATTTAGGCCCAGCACCCAGGCAGAGGAGAGAGGTCCCGTAACAGACAATCTGGCTTCATGTCAGCAGAGAATCAGTCTTCATATCATAGCAGAGAATCAGGCTTCACGTCAGCCACCAATGCAACAGTCCATTTTCATAAATTTAGGCCCAGCACCCAGGCAGAGGAGAGAGGTCCCATAACAGACAATCTGGCTTCATGTCAGCAGAGAATCAGTCTTCATATCATAGCAGAGAATCAGGCTTCACGTCACCCACCACTGCAACAGTCCATTGTCAGATATTCAGGCCCAGCACCCAGGCAGAGGAGAGAGGTCCCGTAACAGAGAATCTGGCTTCATGTCGGCAGAGAATCAGTCTTCATATCATAGCAGAGAATCAGGCTTCACGTCACCCACCACTGAAACAGTCCATTTTCATAAATTTAGGCCCAGCACCCAGGAAGAGGAGAGAGGTCCTGTAACAGACAATCTGGCTTCATGTCAGCAGAGAATCAGTCTTCATATCATAGCAGAGAATCAGGCTTCACGTCACCCACCACTGCAACAGTCCATTTTCATAAATTTAGGCCCAGCACTCAGGCAGAGGAGAGAGGTCCCGTAACAGACAATCTGGCTTCATGTCAGCAGAGAATCAGTCTTCATATCATAGCAGAGAATCAGGCTTCACGTCACCCACCACTGCAACAGTCCATTGGCATATATTTAGGCCCAGCACCCAGGCAGAGGAGAGAGGTCCCGTAACAGACAATCTGGCTTCATGTCAGCAGAGAATCAGTCTTCATGTCATAGCAGAGAATCAGGCTTCACGTCACCCACCACTGTAACAGTCCATTGGCATATATTTAGGCCCAGCACCCAGGCAGAGGAGAGAGGTCCCGTAACAGAGGATCTGGCTTCATGTCAGCAGAGAATTAGTCTGCATTTCATAGCAGAGAATCAGGCTTCACGTCACCCAACATTGGAACAGTCCATTGGCATATATTTAGGCCCCGGCACCCAGACAGAGGAGAGGTTCATTCAACTTTGGGTAGCCTCGCAATATAATGGTAAAATGAAAATAAAAATAGGATTGAATGAGGAAGTGCCCTGGAGTACAATAATATATGGTTAAGGGGAGGTAGTTAATGTCTAATCTGCACAAGGGATGGACAGGTCCTGTGGGATCCATGCCTGGTTCATTTTTATGAACGTCAGCTTGTCCACATTGGCTGTAGACAGGCGGCTGCGTTTGTCTGTAATGACGCCCCCTGCCGTGCTGAATACATGTTCAGACAAAACGCTGGCCGCCGGGCAGGCCAGCACCTCCAAGGCATAAAAGGCTAGCTCTGGCCACGTTGACAATTTGGAGACCCAGAAGTTGAATGGGGCCGAACCATCAGTCAGTACGTGGAGGGGTGTGCACAAGTACTGTTCCACCATGTTAGTGAAATGTTGCCTCCTGCTAACACGTTGCGTATCAGGTGGTGGTGCAGTCAGCTGTGGCGTGTTGACAAAACGTTTCCACATCTCTGCCATGCTAACCCTGCCCTCAGAGGAGCTGGCCGTGACACAGCTGCCTTGGCGACCTCTTGCTCCTCCTCTGCCTTGGCCTTGGGCTTCCACTTGTTCCCCTGTGACATTTGGGAATGCTCTCAGTAGCGCGTCTACCAACGTGCGCTTGTACTCGCGCATCTTCCTATCACGCTCCAGTGCAGGAAGTAAGGTGGGCACATTGTCTTTGTAGCGTGGATCCAGCAGGGTGGCAACCCAGTAGTCCGCACACGTTAAAATGTGGGCAACTCTGCTGTCGTTGCGCAGGCACTGCAGCATGTAGTCGCTCATGTGTGCCAGGCTGCCCAGGGGTAAGGACAAGCTGTCCTCTGTGGGAGGCGTATCGTCATTGTCCTGCCTTTCCCCTCAGCCACGCACCAGTGATGGGCCCGAGCTGCGTTGGGTGCCACCCCGCTGTGACCATGCTTCATCCTCATCCTCCTCCACCTCCTCCTCATCCTCGTCCTCCTCGTCCTCCAGTAGTGGGCCCTGGCTGGCCACATTTGTACCTGGCCTCTGCTGTTGCAAAAAACCTCCCTCTGAGTCACTTCGAAGAGACTGGCCTGAAAGTGCTAAAAATGACCCCTCTTCCTCCTCCTCCTCCTCCAGGGCCACCTCCTCTTCCATCATCGCCCTAAGTGTTTTCTCAAGGAGACATAGAAGTGGTATTGTAACTCTGATAACGGCGTCATCGCCACTGGCCATGTTGGTGGAGTACTCGAAACAGCGCAACAGGGCTCATAGGTCTCGCATGGAGGCCCAGTCATTGGTGGTGAAGTGGTGCTGTTCTGTAGTGCGACTGACCCGTGCATGCTGCAGCTGATACTCCACTATGGCCTGCTGCTGCTCGCACAGTCTGTCCAGCATGTGCAAGGTGGAGTTCCACCTGGTGGGCACGTTGCATATGAGGCGGTGAGCGGGAAGGCCGAAGTTACGCTGTAGCGCAGACAGGCGAGCAGCAGCAGGATGTGAACGCCAGAAGCGCGAACAGACGGCCCGCACTTTATGCAGCAGCTCTGACATGTCGGGGTAGTTGTGAATGAACTTCTGCACCACCAAATTCAGCACATGCGCCAAGCAAGGGATGTGCGTCAAACCGGCTAGTCCCAGAGCTGCTACGAGATTTCGCCCATTATCACACACCACCAGGCCGGGCTTGAGGCTCACTGGCAGCAACCACTCGTCGGTCTGTTGTTCTATACCCTGCCACAACTCCCGTGCGGTGTGGGGCCTGTCCCCCAAACATATGAGTTTCAGAATGGCCTGCTGACGTTTACACCGGGCTGTGCTGAAGTTGGTGGTGAAGGTGTGTGGCTGACTGGATGAGCAGGTGGAAGAAGAGGAGGAGGAAGCCGAGTAGGAGGAGGTGGCAACAGGAGGCAAAGAATGTTGCCCTGTGATCCTTGGCGGCGGAAGGACATGCGCCAAACAGCTCTCCGCCTGGGGCCCAGCTGCCACTACATTTACCCAATGTGCAGTTAGGGAGATATAGCGTCCATGGCCGTGCTTACTGGTCCACGTATCTGTGGTTAGGTGGACCTTGCCACAGATGGCGTTGTGCAGTGCACACTTGATTTTATCGGATACTTGGTTGTGCAGGGAAGGCAGGGAGCTGTTTGAAGCTGTCTGTGTCCACCAGCCTAAATGACAGCATTTCATAGGCCAGTAGTTTAGAAATGCTGGCATTCAGGGCCAGGGATCGAGGGTGGCTAGGTGGGAATTTATGCTTTCTCTCAAATGTTTGTGAGATGGAGAGCTGAACGCTGCCGTGTGACATGGTTGAGATGCTTGGTGACGGAGGTGGTGGTGGTGTTGGTGGTACATCCCCTGTTTGCTGGGCGGCAGGTGCCAACGTTCCTCCAGAGGCGGAGGAAGAGGCCGAGGTGAGAGCAGCAGAAGAGGCCGAGGCGGCAGCAGCAGAAGAGGTAGCAGGGGGAGCCTGAGTGACTTCCTTGGTATTAAGGTGTTTACTCCACTGCAGTTCATGCTTTGCATGCAGGTGCCTGGTCATGCAGGTTGTGCTAAGGTTCAGAACGTTAATGCCTCGCTTCAGGCTCTGATGGCATAGCGTGCAAACCACTCGGGTCTTGTCGTCAGCACATTGTTTGAAGAAGTGCCATGCCAGGGAACTCCTTGAAGCTGCCTTTGGGGTGCTCGGTCCCAGATGGCGGCGGTCAGTAGCAGGCGGAGTCTCTTGGCGGCGGGTGTTCTGCTTTTGCCCACTGCTCCCTCTTTTGCTACGCTGTTGGCTCGGTCTCACCACTGCCTCTTCCTCCGAGCTGTAAAAGTCAGTTGCACGACCTTCATTCCATGTGGGGTCTAGGACCTCATCGTCCCCTGCATCGTCTTCCACCCATTCTTGATCCCTGACCTCCTGTTCAGTCTGCACACTGCAGAAAGATGCAGCAGTTGGCACCTGTGTTTCGTCATCATCAGAGACATGCTGAGGTGGTATTCCCATGTCCTCATCATCAGGAAACATAAGTGGTTGTGCGTCAGTGCATTCTATGTCTTTCACCGCTGGGGAAGGGCTAGGTGGATGCCCTTGGGAAACCCTGCCAGCGGAGTCTTCAAACAGCATAAGAGACTGCTGCATAACTTGAGGCTGAGACAGTTTCCCTGGTATGCATGGGGGTGATGTGACAGACTGATGGGGTTGGTTTTCAGGCGCCATCTGTGCGCTTTCTGAAGAAGACTGGGTGGGAGATAATGTGAACGTGCTGGATCCACTGTCGGCACCCAATTGACTAATGCCTGTACCTGCTCAGGCCTTACCATCCTTAGAACGGCATTGGGCCCCACCATATATCGCTGTAAATTCTGGCGGCTACTGGGACCTGAGGTAGTTGGTACACTAGGACGTGTGGATGTGGCAGAACGGCCACGTCCTCTCCCAGCACCAGAGGGTCCACTAACACCACCACGACCATGTCCACGTCCGCGTCCCTTACTAGATGTTTTCCTCATTGTTATCGTTCACCACAACAACAAAAATATTATTTGGCCCAATGTATTGTATTCAAATTCAGCTGAATATAAATTTGAGGCCTAGTATTTAGGCGCTGGTTGACAGGTATGGGTTTACTGACAGAATTAGACTTGGAAATGCACAGTAGCGGGTGTGTGAAGTTATTCTGAATGACCCTATGTGCACCTTGAATATGATATACCCTTTTAGGGATAAATTTAAAATAGCTCTGATACAGCAGAAACCACTAAATTAGGAAATTGCGAAATTGGGAATTGTATTTCAACCCAGAACAAAAAATGTGCTTTGACGGACACTAAATAACTTGCCCAGCCACAACAGTACAGCAGTAACGACAGATTTAGCTGGATATAAACTTGAGGCCTAGTATTTAGGCGCTGGGTGACAGGTATAGATTTACTGACAGAATTAGACTTGGAAATGCACAGTAGTGTGTGTGTGAAGTTATTCAGAATGATCCTATCAGCACCTTGATTCTGATATACCCTTTTAGGGATGTATTTAAAGTAGGCCTGATACAGCAGAAACCACTAAATTAGTAAATTGCTAAATTGGGAATTGTATTTCAACCCAGAACAAAAACTGTGCTTTGACGGACACTAAATAACTTGCCCAGCCACAACAGTACAGCAGTAACGACAGATTTAGCTGGATATAAACTTGAGGCCTAGTATTTAGGCGCTGGGTGACAGGTATACGTTTACTGACAGAATTAGACTGGGATATGGCCAAAAAATAACCACACTATTGATGGTTAAATGCACTTGGTGTGACAGCTTGACCAACCACACTACTGAGGGTTAAATGCACTTGGTGACAGGCGCAGCTTGCCCCTGATGTAGTATATGGCCAAAAAATAAACAGACTATTGCTGGTTAAATGCACTTGGTGTGACAGCTTGACCAACCACACTACTGAAGGTTAAATGCACTTGGTGACAGGCGCAGCTTGCCCCTGATGTAGTATATGGCCAAAAAATAAACAGACTATTGCTGGTTAAATGCACTTGGTGTGACAGCTTGACCAACCACACTACTGAGGGTTAAATGCACTTGGTGACAGGTGCAGCTTGCCCCTGATGTAGTATATGGCCAAAAAATAAACAGACTATTGCTGGTTAAATGCACTTGGTGTGACAGCTTGACCAACCACACTACTGAGGGTTAAATGCACTTGGTGACAGGTGCAGCTTGCCCCTGATGTAGTATATGGCCAAAAAATAAACAGACTATTGCTGGTTAAATGCACTTGGTGTGACAGCTTGACCAACCACACTACTGAGGGTTAAATGCACTTGGTGACAGGTGCAGCTTGCCCCTCATGTAGTATATGGCCAAAAAATAAACAGACTATAGCTGGTTAAATGCACTTGGTGTGACAGCTTCACCCTGATGTAGGCTTTAGCCAAAAAACAACCACACCATTGAGGGTTAAATGCACTTGGTGACAGGCGCAGCTTGCCCCTGATGTAGTATATGGCCACAAAATAAACAGACTATTGCTGGTTAAATGCACTTGGTGTGACATCTTCACCCTGATGTAGGCTTTAGCCAAAAAACAACCACACCATTGAGGGTTAAATGCACTTGGTCGCAGCTTGTGCTGGCGCACCACAAGACACAAAATGGCTGCCGATCACCCCAGAAAAAAGTGACTGACAAACGGTCTGGGCAGCCTAAAAACAGTGAGCAATTGAGTATCAGCAGCTCAATGATCCACAGCTGCAGATCGATCACTGGATGAAGTCTTTTGGAGGAGTTAATCAGCCTAATCTCGCCCTACTTTCGCAGCTGCAACCTCTCCCTACGCTAATCAGAGCAGAGTGACGGGCGGCGCTATGTGACTCCAGCTTAAATAGAGGCTGGGTCACATGGTGCTCTGGCCAATCACAGCCATGCCAATAGTAGGCATGGCTGTGACGGCCTCTTGGGGCAAGTAGTATGACGCTTGTTGATTGGCTGCTTTGCAGCCTTTCAAAAAGCGCCAAGAAAGCGACGAACACCGAACCCGAACCCGGACTTTTACGAAAATGTCCGGGTTCGGGTCCGTGTCACGGACACCCCAAAATTCGGTACGAACCCGAACTATACAGTTCGGGTTCGCTCATCCCTAATTACTGTTTATAATTAATCTCTACATAAATTTACATTTTTTTATTGAATTACTGAAATAAATAAACTTTTTGATGATATTCTAATGTATTGAGATGCACCTCTATACATATCACCTAGCCATTTTTTTTTCCATTTCTTCCTCTCCATATTCCAACAGCTTTAAGGGCTGTTTCACACGAGCGGATGCCGTGCGTGGCATCCCCTGCGTGAAAGAGTGCCAAGACCCGATGCAGACTGCAGAGGCACGGAGCATTAACATGACTGATAATGCTCCGTGCCTCTCTGTGACCTCTTTACTACAAAATCACAGTTGTCACTGTGATTTCATAGTAAAGAGATCACAGAGAGGCACGGAGCATTATCAGTCATGTTAATGCTCCGTGCCTCTGTAGTCTGCATCGGGTCTTGGCACTCTTTCATTGAGCGGATGCCACGCACGGTATCCGCTCGTGTGAAACAGCCCTAACTGTTTAACATTTTTCATTCACATAGTTAGTTCTATTAGGGAATTTTTTGCTGGTCAAATAGTATTTCTTCATGGCACTATTAAAAAGGCTCTGTCACCAAGATAAATCCTATTAAACCTATTAAATATAGCCTGGAAAGGTTGGTCCAGCTGATTAAAATAATGCTTTTATTTATTTTTAAGTGTAGGTGTTATGGAGAAATGTACACTTACATTTTTATACAAATGAGGTACTGGAGCACCAGGAGGCGGCTTATGTGATTTGAACACTGCTCCAGCGACGCCCCTGATACTCTTAGGCCTCTTTCACACAAGCATGACGGATTAGTTCCCGATGTGTTCAGGATATGTTCAGTGAAACTTGCACCATTTTGCAAGCAAGTTCAGTAAGTTTTGTCTGCGATTGCATTCAATTGTTCAGTTTTTTCTGCCCAGGTGCAATGCGTTTTGATGTGTTTGTCATGCACGTGATAAAAAACGGAAGGTTTACAAACAAATCAGAGAAAAAACGCATTGCATCTGTACTTTTCTTGCGGATGCAATACGTTTTTCACTGAATCCCCCTTCACTTCTATCGGTCCAGGGCTGCGTGAAAAACACAGAATATGGAACATGCTCAGTTTTTCACGCAACGCAGAACTAATGCGTGAAACAAAACACTCATGTACACAGACCCTTTGAAATTAATGGGTCAGGATTCAGTGCGGGTACTATGATTTCATGTCACGAATCGCACCCGCGCGGAAAACTTGCTCGTGTGAATGAGGCCTTATAGACTCTTCCAGTTTTAAAAACACTTCTCTTCCTTTAAGGCCTCTTTCAGACGGGCGTTGCGGGAACACGCACGATTTTTCAGCGCAAGTGCAAAACATTGTAATGCGTTTGGCACTCGCGTCAAAAAAATCGTGCATGTTTGGTACCCAAACCCGAACTTCTTCACAGAAGTTCGAGCTTGGGATCAGTGTTTTGTAGATTGTATTACTTTCCCTTATCGCATGGTTATAAGGGGAAAAAAATAGCATTCTGAATACAGAATGCATAGTAAAATAGCGCTGGAGGTTTAAAAAAATAAAATAAAAAATTTAACTTGCCTTAATCCACTTGATCACGCAGCCGGCATCTCCTTCTGTCTTCATCTTAGCTTGACGTCACTCCGGTCATCACATGATCCATCACTTGATCTTTTACCATGGTGATGGATCATGTGATGGACCATGTGATGACCGGAGTGACGTCACCACAGGTCCTGTTACTGCAAAGAGCTAAGATGATGATAGAAGGAGATGCCGGCTGTGCGATCAAGTGGATTAAGGTGAGTTAAAAATTTTCAAAATTTTTTTAACCCCTCCAGCGCTATTTTACTATGCATTCTGCATTCAGAATGCTATTATTTTTCCTTATAACCATGTTATAAGGAAAAATAATAATGATCGGGTCTCCATCCCGATCGTCTCTTAGCAACCGTGCGTGAAAATCGCACCGCAACCGCACTTGCTTGCGGATGCTTGCGATTTTCACGCAACCCCATTTATTTCTATGGGGCCTGCATTACATGAAAAACGCAGAATATAGAGCATGCTGCGATTTTCACGCAACGCACAAGTGATGATGCGTGAAAATCACCACTCATGTGAAGAGCCCCATAGAAATGAATGGGTCAGGATTCAGTGCGGGTGCAATGCGTTCAACTCACGCATCGCATCCACGCGGAATACTCGCCCGTGTGAAAAGGGCCTTAGATTTATAGCAGTAGACTTGTGTCTAGTGCTGATTTACACACTGGTTTTCTAGCAAGGGGCATGCATATCACATCTTCTGCTGCCTGATGAGCAGCAAAGATGATTAGTGCACACATGTCGTTGATAGAGTTAAGCGAACCCGAATTTTAGGGTTTTCGGCACCCGAACCCGGACATTTGTTTGGCGATTGTTATGGCGCTTTTTGAAAGGTTGCACAGCAGCCAATCAACAAGCGTCATACTACTTGCACCAAAAGGCCATCACAGCCATGCCTACTATTGGCATGGCTGTGATTGGCCAACTGCAGCATGTGACCCAGCCTCTATTTAATCTGGAGTGACGTAGGCCGCCCGTCACTCTGCTCAGATTAGTGAAGGGAGAGGCTGCAGCTTCTGTGAGGGAGAGATCAGGGAGAAATCTTATCTAGAACTGGTTTATGTACTCAGCGATTTACAGCAAAAGTGTTTTGTGGGTGCAATGCACAATTTTTTTTAAGCCTGTCCTGAGCCAACTACTGCTTAAAACAAACTTTTTTTTCTTCAGTTAGTCAATATCAATACATGATCAGCAGCCATTTTATGCAACAATAGTGCACCAGCACAGGCTACCTGCAAGTCCAGAAATACAGCTTTGGCATACTGGGGTGAAAAAACCCTCTAATATACAGCACATCTGGGATTAGACAAGCATAAGTGACTGTCACATTTAGGACAGAAATACAGCTTTTTGGTTAGGGTGAAAAAAGGCTCTAATATACTGCACATCTGGGATTACACGTGCATAAGTGACTGTCACATTTAGGACAGACATACAGCTTTTTGGTTAGGATGAAAAACCCTCTAATATACTGCACATCTGGGATTAGAAAAGCATAAGTCACTGTCACATTTAGGACAGGAATACACATTTTTGGGTAGGGTGAAAAAACCCTCTAATATACTGCACATCTGGGATTTGACGTGCATAAGTGACTGTCACAATTAGGCCATAAATATGGCTTTTTGGTTACTGGGGTGAAAAAAGCCTCTCATATACTGCACATCTGGGATTACACATGCATAAGTGACTGTCACATTTAGGACAGAAATACAGCTTTTTGGTTAGGGTGAAAAAACCCTCTAATATACTGCACATCTGGGATTACACATGCATAAGTGACTGTCACATTTAGGCCAGAAATACGGCTTTTTGGTTACTGGGGTGAAAAAAAACTCTAATATACTGCACATCTGGGATTAGACATGCATAGGTGAATAATAAAGGACGCAGTCATGATCGGAAGATGCACGACTACAAGCGCACGCTGATGATAGCATTCCCACCTGACAGCGGGGGCACAGTGGAAGCACAAAGCGTAGGCAGAGGAGGAGGAAGAGGTCGCCAACGCAGCTGGTGCACCACCAGCACCTGAGAAGGCAGGGTTAGCATGGACAAAATGTGGAAAAGCTTTGTCAGCCTTGAAGGTGCTGACCTGCCCTGCAGCCAGTGTATAGTGTGAACGTGTGTTTAGCACGGCAGAGAGCATTATCACAGGCCGCAGCCAATGTGGACAAGCTTACGTTTTTTTAAAATGAACCAGGCATGGATCCCACAGTAAGTGCACTTATTCTTAGTTTTATTTTGTTTTATGTCACAATATTTTGGGGGATACCCCAATTTAAAAATAAAAAATAACACAAATCAGTGTTGGCTACCTATTCCTCCTTTACCGCCGCTTCCACCTACACCGCCACATCCACCCATCCACTGCCTCCTCAACCTCCTACTCCTAGATCCAGATTGTTATTTTTAATGTTTCAGTATTTTATGTTATTTTAAGTCATTTCCCTATACACATCTGTTTGCAGAACAGTCGCCATGCTCTTAAGCACATTTTGATGCGTTTTGCAGCCCTCTAGCCCTTTCCAGGACTATTTTAGAGCCATTTTAGTGCCCAAAAGTTTTGGGCCCCATTGACTTCAATGGGGTTCGGGGTCAAGTTCGGGTCAAGTTCGAGTCCCAAACCCAAACTTTTTTTTCAAGTTCGGCCGAACCTGCCGAACCCGAACATCCATGTGTCCGCTCAACTCTAGTCGTTGATATTATTGAATCCGGAAGTACAGGCGCCATTACTTCAAGGTGTAATGACGTCAACAGCGCATGTGCACTAATTAACTTTGCTGCTTGGCAAGCAGCAGAAGAAGTGGTGTGCAAGTGCCTGGCTAGTGGGCCAGTGCACAGGTGCGATAAATTGGACTCAAGTCCAGCGTTGTCAATCCAAGGGAAGAGGGCATGTTTTTAAAACTGGAGGTGTCTGCAGTGTAGTGAACGTTTCTCAAGCTGCATAAGCCAGTCTTCTGGTGCTCCAATGCCTAATTTGCATAAAAATAAAAGTGTACAATTCTCCAAAACACCTGCGCCTAAAAAAAATGCTGTTTAAGTTTAGTTTTTATGGCCTTCGCTGTGCTCTAAAAATGACATGACAACTTTATTATGCTGGTCAGTACGATTACAGAGAGACCAAAATTCTATAGTTTTCTTTGCAGCACCCTTTTCTGGCAGTCATAACTTTTGTATCTTTTCATATCCACACCTGAGTGAGGGCTTGTGTTTTGTGGGGTGAATTAGTTTTAATTGGTACCATTTTGGGGTACAAACGAGTGCTTAATCACATTTAGATTTTTTTTTAAAGGGAAAGGTGACAACTTATTTTCTTTCTGTTATGGCATTCACCGTGCAGGAAAAATATTTTATTTTCATTTGTTCAGACATTTTCAGATGCGGCAATGTCAATCATGTTTATTTTTTTGTTTATTCATTTTTATATTAAAAATGGGTGAAATGAGGGGTGATTAGAATTTTTTAATTTTAAAAAATTTTTTAAAACATTTTTAAAATATGTTTTACTGTAATTTTTAGTCCTTTTAGAGGACTTGAACATGCAATCTACAGATCTCTCATACCATAGACTATGGGTTTTCTCTGGACCCACAAGTATCGTAGGGTCAGACCTCCCTATTTTTCTTATTTGTTTCTTTTTTCTCTAACTTACCTCATTGGCACACTGGCAGTGGAGAAACTGTATCTACACCTGATGACCAACACCTTTGGTATCCGGATCTGGGATTCAATATCAAGTCACTGATCGTAAACCTGATCTGGGATTCACCGTGAATCGCCGAATACTACATATCGCTAACCGTGAGTGGTAATCTTTTTATTTATTGTGATACATGTATCCGAAATACTGCAAACCCTTTGAATGCTCCATGCTAGATATCAAACTGCAGTCATCATAATATATATGTATATTGTATTGTCATTTGGGATTTATCTTAAAAATATCTATTAAAAGTTAATTTTTAAAGTAGGTTTAATCTCTCAGTGAAATTTCAGTTATATACCTACCCAAAATATGTATTAAAAAATTCTGTGAAAACAGTGTAGTACTTATGCCACTAAATGTTAAACATTTCTTTAAGTTAATACCTTCAATTTTGAGTTTTTAAACAAACATGCTGGCACTGCTACTATATCTTTTAATTCTTTTCTTTACTTTATGTAACAGATTAACACAAACTGGATACTTTTTTATTGCTTTGACTTCTAATTGAATATTGGAGTTTCCGGTGCATTTTCATTTACGGAAATAGAAGTTATTATAATGATTTTGTACTTTATTTGTTTTTTTAAACTCACTATTGTTTTAACACTACTGTAAATCTGACATAAATCCTCAGAACACTACTACTGTTTATAATTGCTTTTTCTGCTCTCCTCCTCCCTTCTCTCAGTTATAGAGAATAGCTGCAGGAAAGAGGAAGAGGTTGTATATGGTATATCAGAGTGGAGATGGGGGAAATCATCCAAGGAGGGCAGCTCACATAGGTTGCAGACAAGGAGCAAAGCACACACAGGACAGATTGCAGGGGAGAATCAAGGCTATGTAGAAGTGCATAGAGAAAGCAGAACACTTCCAGCAAACTCTGCAGGAGTAGAGGAATCACAAACTCCTCAGCATCGATGATTATATCAATAGAAGAAAGCCTTTCTATGCCGCAGTCAGCGCTGAGGGTTTGGGGGATCTAGGAGATTCAGCTCCAGGCTGAATGCATTAAAATACAGATGTATTGTAATGCATTGCAGAGTGGATCAGACCCCCAAAAGTTGAAGCACCAGAGTGCGACAGAAATAAAGTAAATTAAAAGTTTAAAAGTAAAAAAAAAGTTTTTTTTAATAATAAAATATAAAGTTTCAAGTAAAAAACAAACAAACGCGCCTTTCCCTTGATTTTATAATAAAAATATTAAAAAAACATATTAGGTTTCGCCGCATCCGTAACGACCAGCTCTATAAATATATCACATAATCTACCCCATCAGATAAACACCGTAAAAAATAAATAAAACAATGACAAAACTTGTCACCTTACACCACAAATAATGCAACACCAAGTGATCAAAAAGGTGTATGCCTCCCAATATTGTAACAATCAAACCGTCATCTCAACCTGCAAAAAATTAGCCCCTACATAAGACAATGTGAAACTATGGCTCTCAGACTATGGAGACACTAAATTAGGATTTTTTTTTGTTTCCAAAATGTTTTTATTGTGTAAAACTTAAATAAATGTAAAAAGTATACATATTAGGTATTACCACGTTCATAATGACCTGCTCTATACAAATATTACATGACCATACCCATCAGATGAACACCGTAAAAATAAAAAATAAAAACTGTGCCCAAAAAGCCATTTTTTTCACTTTACATCCCAAAAAGTGTAATACCAAGCAATCAAAAAGTCATATGCACCCCAAAATAGTACCAATCAAACCGTCACCTCATCCCGCAAAAAATGAGCCCCTACATAAGACAATCGTCCAAAAATAAAAAATAAATAAAAAAAATATGGCTGGAATATGGAGACACTAAAACATAACTTTTTGTTTCAAAATGCTTTTATAGTGTAAAACTTAAAAAAGTATACATATTGGGTATTTCCACGTCTGTAACGACCTGCTCTATAAAAATATCACATGACCTAACCCCTCAGGTGAACACAGTAAAAATAATAATAAACTGTACCAAAGCAACCAATTTTTTGGTCACTTTGCCCCATAAAGTGTAATATTGAATGATCAAAAAAATCATATGTACCCAAATATGGTACTAATAAAATTAGAGGTGGGACGAACAATCCGTCAAATCTTGCTGGATTTGAAGGATTCGTGGACTCAAATCCCGACCTCATTTACAAAATTCAAATCCGACGAATCCCGGGACAGCAATACAGATGCCTTGTCTGTGCTGAAACAGGAGAGGGAGATGAGTGTCTGCTGGGACTTTCCCACACAGCTATAAGAGCTGCATAGCTACTGACAGAAAAAATATGAGACTTCTATTGTAGACTCTGTTAGCTGTTATAGCCAGTGTACATCTATATACACATGACAGCTGCCCCAACACTCCAAGCTCTGCTACATCTATACGCATGTCAGCTGCCCCAGCACACTCAGCTCTACTATATCTCTATATATGACAGCTGCCCCAGCACACTCAGCTCTGCTATATCTTTATATATGATAGCTTCCCCAGCACACCCAGCTCTGCTACATCTATACACATGACAGCTGCCCCAGCACAACCAGCTATGCTACATCTATACACATGACAGCTTCCCCAGCACACTCAGCTCTCATGTGTATAGATGTAGCAGAGCTGGGTATGCTGGGGCAGCTGTTATGTGTATAGATGTAGCAGTGCTGAGACAGCTGTCATATAGAGATATAGCAGAGCTGAGTGTACTGGGGCAGCTGTCGTGTATAGATGTACACTAGCTATCAAAGCTATAACAGAGTCTATAGTAGAAGTATCATATTTTTTTCAGGCAAAGGCTATGCAGCTCTTATAACTGTGTGGGTAAGTGCCTTACCTCTAATGCAGAAGGTTGTGGGTTCGAGTCCCAACAGAAACTTTTCTGAAATACACAAGCACTGACATACAGCATGGGGCACAGGCCAGAAGAGGGTGCATCGCATCACTGACATGGAGGTAAGTAGAAGTGTTTTTTAAAAAAAACGGACTGTTACTGTTACTGTCACATGGGGTGGGGGGGGCAGGAGGCACTTAATACTGGCACATGGGGGTTGCAGGGGTGGGAAGGAGAGAGGCACTTGATACTGGCACATTAGGAGGGGGGCAGATGGCTTTTGATACTGGCACATTAGGAGGGGGGCAGATGGCACTATGATACTGGCACATTGGGGGGAGATGGCACTATGATACTGGCACATTGGGGGGGAGATGGCACTATGATACTGGAACATGTTTTTTTTGGCACTATGATACTGGCACATGGGGTTGGAAGGAGAGAGGCACTTGATATTGGCACTTTGGGGGGTGGGGGGTGAAATGGCACTATGATACTGGAACATAGGGGGAAGGAGAGAGGCACTTGATACTGGCACATGGGGGGGCATCTATGGGGACACTTACTGGCGCATAATTGGGGGGCATTATGGGGGTCCCTTTATACTGGCCAATTATTGGGGACACTATGGGGGCATCTACTGAGGTCACGAAGAAGGGGTATTTTATATGGGAGGGCTCTGTGTGGTACTAGTATTATCAGGGGGTTTATCTGTTTCTGCAGTATTGTATTGGGGAGCACAGTGGCACAGTATTGTGGTAGGATGATTTGTCCAAAAGATGCGAGAATGATGGAAAAGTAGTAAACTAAGATTATTTTTTTGTCAAACTGCAGAGACAAAAAATGGCTGAAAACTGGAGGTCTGATCTGAAGGTCTGAAAGGAGAAGATGAGGAAAGAGAACATCTACGTCAAAGAGACATCACTGGATGTAAGAGGTATGTGCGCTGTATTACCCTGAATGTAAGAGGTATGTGCGCTGTATTACCCTGAATGTAAGAGGTATGTGCGCTGTATTACCCTGAATGTAAGAGGTATGTGCGCTGTATTACCCTGTATTTCCAATTTTTCGCGAATCCAAATCCGAATACTTTGTTAAAAAAGTAAGGACTCTTTATTTTTTCATATTAAAAGAATATTGAGTTTGGATCACTTTGTTTCTTACAATTCTTATGTACAGGATTCGTAGGATTTGAGATTCAAAAGATTAGAGAGATTCGAGAACCTTTTTAGATTCGGATTTAAAAAAAATTGGATTCGTCCCACCTCTAAAAAAACTTCAACTCTTCCCGAAAAAACTGAGCCCCTGCATAATACGATTGGCAGAAAAATTAAAAAATATATGGCTTTCATAGTATAGAGCAATCAAAAATCATATATACTCCAAATTAGTATCAATAAAAATTATTTTACTACTAAGATAAAATAATATTAATCCCATATGGCAAATGGTGTAAAGGAAAAAAAAAAATATGAAAAAAAGCTCAATTCAACATTTTTTGTCACTTCAATCCCCCCAATTTTTTTTTTTTATAAAAAGTGATCAAAAATCTACACACACTTCAAAATCATTGAAAAGTACAGATCACCCCACAAAGAACGAGCCCTCTTAGAGCTCTGTATGCATAACTACAAAAAAGTTATCTAGGTCAGAATATGGTGATGAAAAAAAAATATTTTGAAAGGTTTTTATATTTTTTCAGTGTGTTTGTTCAGATATAATTCTACTGACCTGGAGAATGAATGTATCAATTTTTCCATAGAATATTGTTGTTTTTTTTTCCAATTCCACCCCATTTGGAACTTTCCCCATTGGTGCCATTAGAAAGTACAACTTGTCCTGCAAAAAATAAGCCCTCAGAAGTCTATGTGAATGGAAAAATAAAAATGTTAGGACTCTGGGAATGTGGTGAGTGGAAAAACAAAAACGCGTAAAATTTAAAATTGCCTGCTCCTCTAAGGGTTAAACAGAACTGTGGTGAATTGCATAAACATGGATTATAGAGTGCATCTTTTCTTCACTTTGTTGCACTGCATTGGAACATACCAGACTCTGAGGAGCAATAACTGTACCCATTGATCTTCAGATACTGCCAGGCTTGTAGGCTCAGTATCAAGCAATGCACTTTCAAGTATGCTTTTAGCACATATGCTTCTTGACATATTTTGATTTAATGACATCAATGTTTTGTCTTATATACTACTCAAGATCACCCCTTCTGTCTAATGAAAATATTGCCTTGCGGTTCATACTGAGGTACAAAAATATGGAGCCAGGGGGTGTATGACAGTTAACTTTTTCTCACTTCAATATATATCCATAAGAGATGAATGAATTGATTCTAAGCAAACTGGATTTCTCACATATTTCACAAACATTCTTCTTCCAAACGAACCCGAAGTCTTGGCAATTCACTTTGGATGAATCACGTAAAATGGCGCCTGCCATTTTAAATTTTAAATTCAGAACGCCAGTAAGGGAAACAGGGTTGAGAGAATAAAGACAGAGGATCACAACAACCCAGCTGGGGCCCCAGTTGACGGGCTAGCCCACAGTGCTTTGCAGTCAGCCTGACAGCCAATCAGGAGGGAGGATATTGGCTGTCCTATCCGGCTCTATATTAGCTCTCAAGCATAGACTATATTGTGAGCTCAGCCACTGATATGACAGGATGTGTTTGTCCTATCTGCAATAGACATACAAGAAGACTGGCAGGGTCTTGTAGGGACGGTGTAAGAATTGTGAAGAATATATATTTAGTTTAGTAGATTGAACTACTAGGTAGAAAATAAGGTTTTATCATTAGGGAGAGCACAGAGGCAGTTAGCATGCTTGGTGTCTTACAATATGGCCTGCTGGAGCTGTTCATAGCTTCATCTGTTGCACTGCACAAGACAAGACTCATGAGTTTGTAGAGACAGTACTCTTTTCTTCTGCGGATGAGCCAGTCTTTGTTCAAAAATCGGTTGCAAAGCTTCATATGTGTTATGTAGTTTTTAGCATCACCAACAGTATATAATATAAACTGCACAATTGCTCCTTTTTCTTTCCAAAACCATTTGCATGTATAGTTTGGTCGCAGCTAGGGGATGTCAAATTTAGTGTTGGGCGGGAATATTCGAATCACGAATATTAATCACGAATATCGGCACTTCGAGAATTCGCAAATATTTAGAATATATTGATATATATTCATAATTTTAAATATTCTAGATTTTTTTTTCATCAGTAACCTCCCTTCTTGCTTGTGGGCTAATGAGAGGCTGCAATGTCTTTGTCTGAGCTTAGCAACATCCCTAGCAACCAATAGGAAAATTGCCTACCCCTTACTATATAGAAAACTCCCCACCAGCTATTTTCTGCAGTTTTTTTCTGTTCTGAGAGAGACATTAGTGCCATTGCTGTGCTGTGTGCTTTCCACACTACATTAGATAGATAGTTAGATAGCATATATATATATATATATATATATATATATAGTTAGTGGGAGATAGTCAGTGTAGGTTATATACTGATATAGTGTAGCTGTTGCAGTGCAGTGTGTTAGGTAGTGTGATAGGTTCTGCTGTCCATACATAAATGCAGACCTGCTAAAATGTGAAGTTTCACGTATTGCGCCAAAATATTTGCATCATTAGTGCCGATTAGCGCAATCGGGAATATATTGGAGCACTCTATCTGCATATAAAGCTATTGTGATGTTCTGCCGTGCCAACCATTTTCTCTAGTCTCAGGACACTTCTAGCAGCTTGGAAAATGTAGCAAAAGTGACCCGCACCTGTATTTCGTGCGCATTACGCGAATATTACATTGCCAATTTTTCGCAAACAAATATCATGACCGGCGTGCCTATCACATACGTGACGCAAAGGGGAGGGGAAAGGAAGGCCCTGTCCAAGGGAGAGGGAAAGATGGTGACCCCTAACTCACCTTGAGGCTGGCACCTGACTGCCCTCACTTTCCTAGACGGGTTTCTCACCCATACGCCGATCACATGCCTAGACCCTGGCTTTCCCTAAGATGAGCCCTACGTAGTGAATAGGGTGGTGGGAACACTAGTCCACACCACTAACACTAAAGGGAAACACTAGGGAGAGGACAGACAATACAGACAAAACATATAGTCCCAGGTGGGCAACTACAAACAACCAACAGGGATCCGGAGGGTAATGCTCTGGTACGACAACCAGGGATACCAACGACACAGCTCCAGTGGGTCAGTATAGAAGTCCAGGCAGGAAGCTCTATATCTGGCAACCAGAGAAGTGGGAGAGGGGAATATAAGGAGGTTGGGCGTGCCGGACAAGAAACAGTTGAGAAGAAGAAGCTACGGATCCCTGAGTGAGACAGAAAGGATTGCAAGGCAAACACAGAAAGCTACCATTAAGTAACAGCGCTATCTTTCGGGTATAACGGGGTCAGACGTGGCTCTTGACACCCTCGTGAAATCAAGGAAATAATCTTGAATTCTTGAATTCGCTAATATATGAGGAATATTCGCCCAAATATTAGTGAAATATCGCAAATTCGAATATGGCTGCTGCTGCTCATCACTAGTCATGATGGAACATACCACAGTCTGATAAAAGTGGCAGAAAGGGTGAGGATTATGATGAGGATTATGATGAGGATTGTGTGTTGGACAGGACCTGCAAACTGGATCGGGTGTTGAGGAGGAGGGGAAAAAATTAAGTTAAAAAAGTTTTAAAAAGAAGTTACAGGGCCTGATCTGCTTCTATAGTGGAAACCTTGGGAACTGGTGATGCCGCCAATATCATTAGCGCAGACAAAAAATGCCATAATCGCAGACAAAACATGTGCCAGACCTACGTCAGGCTCAGCTGCTGGTAGTTCTGTTGGGTATATGGAAATTGCTTCAGAAAAAACAATGACTGCAGAAAAAAACACTGCAGTGTGCAAGATCTACAGGATGAAATTTGTGGCCATTCAAACCCAAATATAACCACCATGGCTCTATTGCAGCACATGAGGGGACATCTCCCGATACAGTGAGATAATAGAACTGACAAGCAATTGGAATAGGACTACCCTCTTTGTCCTTGTCTTCTTGGTGGCAGCGTAGATTTTGATAGATTGGTTTATTGGTTCCCTGTTGTTTTTAAACAGCCTCTGAGGCACCAGTACAGCCATTTTATGAAAATCATATATTTTTTATATGCTGTGTGAGGGCTTCTCTTTAGGGGAATAATTTGTCATTATCATTGGTTTTGTTTTGGGGTACAAACAACTTTTCGATCACTTTTAATTTTACTTTTTGGGAAAAGGAATAAAGAAAAGGCAATAATACTGCCATTGCTTTTTGGGTACACCATGCACAATTTATATAGTTTTTTTTGTTTTGTTACTTTTATATGATAAAAGCATTTTAAAAATCATATTTTTGTGTTGCCATTTTCTGAAAGCCATATTTTTATGGCTACGGTCGTATGTGAGGGTTTTCATTGGTCATGATATTTTTTGGTAGGCGAGGTGACCAAAAAATGGCTGTTGGCATATAATTTATTTTTATGGCATTCACTTGACAGGGTAGATCATTTGATATTTTTATAAGGGTCCATTCACACAACCGTATGAATGGGTCCGCATCCATTCTGCAATTTTGTGGAACGGTTGTGGACCCATTCATTTCAATGGGGCCGTTGCTCAATTCCTTGGCCCCGCAGAAAAAGATAGAACATGTCCTATTCTTGTCCATTTTGCAGACAAGAAAAGGCATTTCTACAATGGGCCATCCGTTCTGTAGAGGAACACACACTGGAAGCATCCATGTTTTGCGGATCTGCAATTTTAGGACCACAAAACATGGCGCGATCATCTGAATGAGCCCTAAATCTGTTTGTTACAGATTCAGCGATACTAAATATGCCAATTTTTTTTAATGATAAATGGCTTGATGAGGGAAATGTGCTTTTATACACTTGAAAACTATATTTTAAACACTTTTTTAAAATTTGTATTAATTTATTTTTTGTTTTACAGTTTGTGCCACCATAATGTCATATTATCCTTTTGGGGAACTGTTAAGATTACATTTTCTTATTGCTGATTTCTCCTGTTACTGGAACTGACATAGTAGCCCCCAGTTACCCGGGGACTAGAGCCCCTACAGAGGTTGTACAGTGTTATACAATGCTACACAACCTCACTGCAGAGTAGATCTGCGTCTGTTAAGACCCAGCAGCATGTGCAGGTTCCAGGCCCCCGGCGGTCACGTGATCACCAGGGCCAGAACAGGAAGCTGCATTGCACTTCCTGATCTCTGTACAGAACGCTAGTTTTGCACTATGTATAGAGCAGCAAGGAAGACAGGGACAGTGGAAAAACATCCCTGCCTTCCCTACGGGAGTCCTGCTATCACAGTGAGCATCCTGCTCAGCGGCTACATGATTTCTGAAGAGCCAGTTTAAAACGTTGGATCAGAGATAAGTCCTGACCGCCAAGGTTTTTATAGTCTGTGGGCAGTCCAGACTTATCTCTGATCCTACGAACTGGTGACGCAGTAATCTTCAGTTACGTATAATGTGATGCATAATCCATGTCTCCTTACAATGAAAGGAAGCTGGAAGCATATATACTTATGACTAATAATGAATGCAAATCAAAACTGACAACCACAAAACTGATTCCAGATGAAGATGTGAGCAAGTAACCTTTTAATCTACTCTGACGATAAGCTGCATTATACTGGGCTGCAAAGTTATTAGCTGCAATCAATCCAGCTCAGCGACAGTAAAACTAGCACTTCTAGAAGCTTGTAGAGCCAAACTGCAAAGTAACTGCAGATTGAACTTGAGCAGTAGAATCTGGGGTGTCTGCCAGTGAAGATTTTTATAGATGTTATGTTCCTGTGAAGCTCTACTAATAGTGTACGCTATGTATATTCAGTGTCTCAGTGTTCATTTCGGGAAAAAAAAAA
Organism: Bufo gargarizans; assembly: GCF_014858855.1. Lineage (NCBI taxonomy): Eukaryota > Metazoa > Chordata > Amphibia > Anura > Bufonidae > Bufo > Bufo gargarizans. The sequence goes on from NC_058081.1 coordinate 547,462,096, forward strand.
AATCCATATGTTATAAATTCACCCAATAGCTTTAACACTACCCCGCCATTGTGATGACTGAACATTCTCAATTATTACACTTCTGTACACATTGTACTACCAGACCTTTCCCTAGATGTTGTTCTACAGAATTATATTATCAATCAGTTGAATGATCAGGTCAAATTTCCACTGGAGACTTGATAACATATCACACATTTCATTTTGATCATATCTCTGCTCCAACGTCTGCAAGTTAAAAGGATATTGCTTTACCCCATGGGATCTTCAGAATTCTTACTTCTAAAAGATATCCTTGTGATGGTTTCTCTGTTCAACATCCTGTTGAGAAATGGATTGGAGTTGTCCGCCACCTTCAAAGCAGGAGACCCCAGAATTAGTGTTGGTAATGCAGTGAGAATAAAACATATATTTTTTTTTAATCATAGTTTGCCAAATGCATTCTGATGTAAAACGTAGCTGAACTCATGCATGATTCATTATGCAAATGCAAAAATCTAGTTATAATTTATTTCTTAGCACTGCTATAATGTACTGCATGTAGTGGAAAGAAGAAACAGCATTACTACAAATATCTTAATAAATATGTAAACTTTCTGAAAAAGTTAGCATCTCAAGGTTCAAGCTGTAATCTGATTAAATATATTTCACCTTAAATAAGCCTTCCTACGTCTCCTAGACTTCTTGTTTTTGCTTAGCATTAAGCAGGTACGATAAATGCTAAGAAATCTACTGCTTCACTGGAAAAAATCAGAAATTCTAATTCGTAGAATTATTTACTAGTCACGAATACATTTTATCATGTGTTGCAGAAAACAAACTCATAAAAGTCTTCAAATACAGAATTAGTCGTAAACATGTACGGCTTATTGCATCCTAAGTATAGGATATATACCTATTGCATCCTAAGTATATATATATATATATATATATATATATATATACACACACAGCCATGAGAAGAACAAAGTACACCTTCTTTGGATCTTTGGATTGTGTTTTATGTATCAGGAGTCAAACACAACACATCACATCACTCAAAGAACACCATCCCCACAGTGAAACATGGTGGTGGCAGCATCATGCTGTGGGGATGTTTTTCAGCAGCCGGGACTGGGAAACTGGTCAGAGTTGAGGGAAATATGGATGGTGCTAAATACTGGGATATTCTTCAGCAAAACCTGTACCACTCTGTGTGTGATTTGAGGCTAGGTCGGAAGTTCACCTTCCAGCAGGACAATTACCCCAAACACACTGCTAAAGCAACACTTGAGTGGTTTAAGGGGAAACATGTAAATGTGTTGGAATGGCCTAGTCACAGCCCAGATCTCAATCCAATAGAAAATCTGTGGTCAGACTTAAAGATTGCTGTTCACAAGTGCAAACCATCCAACTTGAAGGAGCTGGAGCAGTTTTGCAAGGAGGAATGGGTAAAAATCCCTGTGGTAAGATGTGACAAGCTCATAGAGACTTATCCAAAGCTACTTGGAGCTGTGATTGCTGCAAAAGGTGGCTCCACAAAGTACTGGGGGGGGGGGGGGGGGTGAATATTTATGCACATTAACCTTTTCTGTTATTTTGTCCTATTTGTTGTTTGCTTCACAATAAAAAAAAAAACAAATATCTTATGTTATGGCATGTTATGTAAATTAATGAATTAAATGATGCAAATCCTCAAACAATCCATGCTAATTCCAGGTTGTGAGGCACCAAAATATGGAAAAAGTCAGGGGGGGGGGGTGAATACTTTTGCAAGGCACTGTATATGCAAATGAGCCTCTAAGAGTAATGGGGTCTTTGAAGTTATACCTAGAGGCTCTGCTCTCTTTGCAATTTCTGTGCCTGATTGACAGGGCCAGGCGTGATGATGTTTTCACTGCCTACTCCTGTCAGTCAAAATAGAAAAAAAATAGAAAGCTCGTGAGTAAGGCCTCTTGCACATGACCGTATGGCTTTTCGGTATTTTAAGGTCTGCATAAAACGGATCCGCTAAAATTACGAATGACGCCCGTGTGCATTCAGTTTTTTGCAGAACAAAACAGCTGGCCCCCGATAGAACAGTACTATCCTTGTCCGTTATGCGGACAATAATAGGACATGTTCTATCTTTGAACGGAATGGAAAAACGGAAATACGGAAATGGAAGGCATACAGAGTACCTTCCGTTTATTTTGCGGATCTATTAAAATTAATGGTTCCGTATACGGTCCGTATACGGAACGCAAAAGACGGAACGTAAACAGAATTTTTTTATGGTTATGGGTTCTGTTGAACCCTTTTAGTGACAGGCCACTTTTCACCTTAAATCCCAGGCCGACTTTTGCAAATCTGACATTTGTCACTTTGTGTGGTAATAACTTGGAACGCTTTTACTTATTCAAGCCATTCTGAGATTGTTTTCTTATTTTTTTCTCATTGTACTTCATGACAGTGGTAAATTTTAGTCACCTTCATTTATAAAAATTTACCCAAAATTTAGAAAAATTCACAATTTTCGAAGTTTGAATTTCTCTACTTTTAAGACAAATAGTAAAACCTCATAAAATGGTTATCGATCAACATTCCCCATATGTCTGCTTTATGTTGGCATAATTTTATAAATGTTATTTTATTTTTTGAGGACGTTAGAAGCTATTTTTCAAATTTTCAACAAAATTTCCAAAACCATTTTGTAAATCACAAATTAAGTTATAAAGTGATTTTGAGGGCTTACATAATGGAAACCACCCATAAATTACCCCATTTTAAAACTACAGCCCTTAAATTATTCAAAACTGATATTACAAACTTTGTTAACCCTTGAGGTCTTCCACAAGAATTAAAGGAAAATGGAGGTGAAATTTCAATAATTTACTTTTTTGTTAGATTTCTTATGTTAATCTTTTTTTTTCTACCATGAAACTGTTTGGTGAATGGACTCCACTGTATGGCATCAGTCTGAGGCATCTGTTAATGCACACATTTTTGGCATGCATTAAAGAGGACCTTTCACTACTGTATAAACTAAAAACTAACTAGATCAGTGGGCAGAGCGGCGCCCAGGGGTCCCCCTGCACTTACTAGTATGCCTGGGCGCCGCTCCGTTCGCCCGGTATAGGCTCTGGTGTCTGCGCTCCCTCTGACTGATTTCTTGTAGGAGGCGTGTCCCTTGCTGCGCTGCGATTGGCCAGCACTGCAGCAAGGGACACGCCTCCTACAAAAAATCAGTCAGAGGGAGCGCAGACACCGGAGCCTATACCGGGCGAACGGAGCGGCGCCCAGGCATACTAGTAAGTGCAGGGGGACCCCTGGGCGCCGCTCTGCCCACTGATCTAGTTAGTTTTTAGTTTGTACAGTAGTGAAAGGTCCTCTTTAAATGGATGGCAAAAATAGGATGTGAACCCAGCCCTAGTGTCAGAATAAGCACCAGTACACAGCGGAGCAGCGTGGCGGAGAGGGGAGGCTGCCATGTACTGACAGAGCGTTACCTGGTCCTGGTGCTCAGGGATAAGGATTGTGTTTCCCATGGATTATTTTCTACTGGGAAATACCGGTCACAGTGTAATACACTAGAATCTATATAATATAAATATATTAGCCTTACCCCCAAATAATAATACAATCAGGTGGTAATTTATTATATAGAAATACCTCTATGTTAGGCGTATTTCTGACACAGATTGTGGCGCAAAGGTCCTTAGCACCGCAATCTGCATATTTTTCCCGCTCATGCCAGGTCTAAAAAAGGATGGCGTGGGCAAGGAAAAGAATACAGTTATGGCCATCCAGTTATTGGATACCACCGCCATAAATTGACCGGATAACACCTCTGTACAGTGACCGGATAACACCACCATACTGTGCCCAGATAAAAGGGTATAAGAGGGCACAGTATAGGGAATAACTAGGGGCACTGCACAGGGTGTGATAAGAGGGCACAATGCCAGATGAACGCAACAATGGCGGGGTGGAAGGTGGAGTGGAGGACAAATGGGAGGAGAGAGGAGAAGAGGCAGGAAATGGAGCACCAGGAGTGTGGCTTTGTGGGTTCTGACGGCGTTGCTCCCACTGGGCTCGGTGATGGGAGGCCAGATGCCTTCTTAAGGTGAGTGTTGGGCTTACCGCAACTTATGCGTTGACAGCACAGGCAACACTATTGTCAGCAGCTGACACGTTAAAAAAAGATGTGACCGTGCATGGTGGATGGCTCACTTCAGATACATTTGCAGTCTGCTTTTTGCCTCCTGTGCACTGCGAGTTCTGCCTGCTTCTCCTCCTCCCTATCTGCTGCTCCGTCTCTCCATATGAACCCCCCTCCTCTTCCTCTCTTGTGGGCACCCACGTGACGTCCATCGACACGTCATCATCGTAACCTTTACCACCGCTAAAATTAGAAAATTCGGAGTAGGCAGCAACAGAGGCGACCATACTCCTTGGGCTGACCTGGGTACTCTTGTCAGACAGCTGGGTGGCAGCAGTTGCTACATCCTCTTCCTCATCCGATGCCAAGAATGGCTGCACATCGGTAAGGTCTGAAAATGAATGGGAAAAAAATTTCTCTGACTTGAGTGGAGGGGCTATGGTGGTGATGTCTTTGGGGGTGCACACAGTAGAGAGTGAGGAGGAGGGTGCAGATACAGAGGATGAGGAGGGTGCAGAAGCGGAAGGCTTAGAGAGCCACTCAAGCAACTCTGGTGCACCCTTTAAAGTTATCGCACGCTCCTTCTCCAACTTCCCACTTAGGCTCCGGCCTGGTGCACCTGCCCGATCCCTACCATCCCTGTGGACGGTCTGCCTCTTCCTCTGCCTGTCATTTTCTAAATGACCCTCTGCCTAAGTCCGTAGAGAAGAGCAGTATTTGTTGAAGAAGGTATATCCTAGCCCTCAATCAGTATTTGGTGTAAATAGGTATATAGAAATAGCACCCCTCAATCAGTATTTTGTGAAAGAAGGTATATGGCACCCCTCAATCAATATTTGGCGGAAATAGGTATATGGCACCCCTCAATCAGTATTTTGTGGAAGCAATTGTATTGCAGCCCTCAATCAGTATCTGGTGGAAGAAGGTATAAAGCAATAGCACCCCTAAATCAGTATTTAGTGGAAGAAGGTATATGGCACCCCTCAATCAGTATTTGGCAGAAACAGGTATATAGCACCACTCAATGATTTATTGGGGGAAATAGGTATATGGGTCCCCTCAATCAGTATTTTGTGGAAGCAGGTGTATCGCAGGCCTGAGTCAGTATTTGGTGGAAGAAGGTATATAGCAATAGCACCCCTCAATCAGTATTTTGTGGAAGAAGGTATATGGCACTCCTCAATCAGTATTTGGCAGAAACAGGTATATAGCACCACTCAATAAGTATTTGGCGGAAACAGGTATATAGCACCCCTCAATCAGGATTTTGTGGAAGAAGGTATATGGCAGCCCTCAAGCAGTTTTTTGGGGGGCAACAGGTATATCACACCAGTTGCAATTAGTTACTCCAATAGCGTTTGTCCTTCTATCTAGCTGCGGTATCGCAGCAGAACTTCACACAACTGCTGCACAATACAAAAATACTATAATATAATTTCTATGTTAGAAAGTATATTATAAGTATATCACACCTATCGATAGCACAGCTAGAACGTTTGTAGCCCTATTAGCTAGCGTTTGGTGTCCCTAACTGTCCCTGCTCCAAAATGAAATCTCTCCCTACACTGGCAAAACACATAATGTAAAATGGCTGCCAGATCGGGTTCTGTTATAGGGTTGGGGGTATGTCTATTTGCTGAAACGTTTCAACCACCTCTTCAGACAAGCCTACAACCAGTGACCCTGCTGCCTCTACACCTCCATGACCAGCTTTACCCTCTCCTACTGTGTCCTTCTCCCATACCATTTAGATTGTAAGCCCTCATGGGCAGGGCACTCTCTCCTTCTGTATCAGTTTGTAACTCATCTTGTACATGCTTAGTGCAATTGTCTGTATTATGTATGTATACCCTTTACTATATGTATAGCACTATCGAGTGAATGGCGCTTTAATAATAATAATAATAATAATACACAGATATATAAAATGGTTGGATGTGAAAATACAGATGACGAAGTACAGACAGGGTTAAACAGTAGTCCTTTGTGTTATGATAATGAGTTCTTGGTTGCTGCAATCCTTAGCTGTAGTCACATGAGGCAGTCACATTGGGCAGTCATGTCAGCAGTTCCAGGTCTCCCCAAACACATTACTCGATGTGGCCCCCTTCAGAGAAAGACCCTGGCCTCTTGCCTGCATGGGCCATTTCACCTGTATTCGGCCACTCCCCTCCCTTCCCCTGGGAGGACCTTATTTCCCCTTTGTCCAGTGAGGCAACTCAGACTCCAAAAACCCATTATGGATCATAGCTCATCACCGGAAGATCACAGGGAGATAGTTCTGGCAGCACCGTATCCGGCTGGGTTCCAGCTACAAGTGGAGACCAAACATGGCACTGGTATTATGTTACAACTGGGAGATATCTGTATCTCCCCTTCCTGGCGACCCCCAAACAACGACCAGGGGCACGTCCGCCTTAGTCCCAGGGCCGCAGATATGTAACTGGTTTATGGCTGTGATGGATGGGCAATCCATAATCCCTTATGAACTCCCACTACCATAATGTCTGTTGTTTGTTTTGATGAACAACTCAGCCCCCCACCGGTATTCATCCTGCCAGAGAAACTGAGTTTCCAGTGGTACTGAGTGGGGTATGAACTGTAAACATGTGGTCTGTTTTGAAGCCAGGCCCCCTGTGGAGTCTGCTTCCTCTGCTAGCTGAAAGCAAATGGCTGGAATTAGATCATGGCTGGAATTAGATCATAACTCCACATTCCTCACAGGGGTGCTTTCAATTTAATTTAGCAGCATATACGTCATTACTGCAATACCTACGGTGTGGGTAAAATGTTTTTTGGGTCCTTGTTCAATTTAGTTAAACTATCATATAGGTGATCAACACCAATACACAGGCCAGCACACAAAAGTATCTGTGAGGGATAACAAATTTAGGCCTAAATCAAATTTCCTTTATTTCTGTATTCACAAACACATTTCCAATATATTTTTTATGGGGACTAATTGTATTCAAACTAGCAGCATATATAAGCGATTACTACACTAATAGATAGCATAGCACACAAAAGTATCTGGGAGAGATAACGCATTTAGGCCCAAATCCGTTTTCCTATTTTACACATTTTTAATATTTTATTTTTATTTTTTGGGGGTTGTTGATTATATTCAAACTAGCAGCATATATACGAGTTTACTACACCACGACACAGCGTAGTGCACAACATTATCTGAGATGCCCAAAAATGTCCAGGCTACAGAAGGGTTCCAAAGAAAGACCCAGAGCCAGAATGTGGGTAGTAGCAGCACCATCTTTCTGACCAAAAGTAGTGGTAGAAGTAGTAGGTCCGAACCAAACTTTTGAAACAATTTGGTGAATCGGACCTAAAACAAATCTCGACTGCTATATATATAGTAATCTTGTAGGGTGTGGTCACACATGTCAAATTTCACAGGGATTTTAAAGAAAATTCTACACCTATATTAATGTGAAATTCATATGGTGTTCCCCATGTCTTTGCAAAGTTATTTATGTGCATAGGAACATTTTCCCACAGGTTAATGACAGTAGAGTTATACCCTAGATCTGCTGTTTTCATTGGTATTTTTAGATAAATATGCTTAGGCTACTTTCACACTAGCGTTTGGGGCTCCGCTTGTGAGTTCCGTTTGAAGGCTCTCACAATCGGCCCCGAATGCATCCGTACTGCCCTAATGCATTCTGAGTGGATGCGGATCCGCTGATGCCTCAGTCTGGCAGCGTTTGGCCTCTGCTCCGCTCAGCAGGCGGACACCCGAACGCTGCTTGCAGCGTTCGGGTGTCCGCCTGTCCATGCGGAGGCAAACGGATCCGTCCAGACTTACAGTGTAAGTCAATGGGGACGGATCCGTTTGAAGTTGACACAATATGGCTCAATTTCAAACGGATCCGTCCCCCATTGACTTTCAATGTAAAGTCTGGACAGATCCGTCTGAGCAACTTTCACACTTTGAATTTTTTCTAAAATATAATGCAGACGGATCCGTTCTGAACGGATCCCATCGTCTGCATAATAGGAGCGGATCCGTCTGTGCAGACACCAGACGGATCCGCTCTGAACACAAGTGTGAAAGTAGCCTTATTTCATTGCCTTTTATTTCCTCTTTTGAAGGGAGAATAAACAATAACAGCAATTTTTATGCTGTTTATTATGCAAGTTAAATAATGAGATAATTTAATAGTTTGGGTCATTACGGTTGCAACAATACCCATTATGTTTATTTTTGCTTTTTGACATAAGATAGCATTGTAGTGAAGTTTTATTTTTTTCCTTTTTTAATGTAAACAGTTTTTACCACTAGTTGACTTGAACTTCACATAAATTGATGTAATACAATACTTCTGTATTGCTGGATTTTACACCTTTCGTTATTACGCTGACAGCCTATTAGACGTTGCCTCTTGCAGGGTTTATATAAGCCTCCATTTGGCCGGCCTCAAGGTCATTATTATTTGGCGTCTAGCAGCCTAAGAAACAGATCGGCAAACCAAGATCATGTCATGGGGGTGGTAGGCAATGGTGAGGTCAGTGACTGTTAGAAACCCCTTATATGTCTCTGCCAATATCAGCTGCAGCATCTAAGGGGTTAAATGGTTGAGATTGGAGTTTTCTGAGATCCAGGCTGTTGTGTAGGCATCCCTTTGGTGATTTAGTAGACACAGCAAAGTGCGTAAACACAATGCCGTACATTGGATTGGACCAACTGATCACATTAAAGACATCAAATGGAAAGACATTAAAAAACATAACATCCTTTAAAAAAAATTATTAAGCTCTGATGTGACCTTCGTATTGATTATAACACTAAAGTCACCCTCTGATTCAAAAAATCACAATATGTGCATAATCTTTCTGGTGTAGGCCTTTCAAGTCCTCTTTTAAATTTCCACCAGCTTCTCAGACTAATCTATGCATACTGTGCGTTTGTAGTTTAAGACACTCCTGGATAGAGCAGACAATAGCAGGGGGATTGTCTCAAACTAAGGCCTCTTGCACACGACCGTATGTCCCCCATGGCTGTATTGCGGTCTGCATACAGCGGGTCCACAATACACGGGACAAGAGCCTTGTGCATTCCGCATCACAGATGCAGACCCATTCACTTGAACGGGTCCGTAAATCCGGAGATGCGGTGCGGAATGGAACCACAGAACGGAAGCACTACACAAGGCTTCTGTGGTATTCCTTTCCGTGCTTCCGTTCCGCAAAAAAATATAATCTTTTTGTGGAATGGACAGATCGTGGACCCCATGGTCGCGATCCGCATGCGGCTGGCCCACGGCCGGTGTCTGTGCAGCACGGACAGCACACATTTGCGTGCAAGAGGAATAACAAAGAACTGTGTGCATCAATTAGTGTGGAGAGCTGGTGGCTATACAATGAAGAGAGGACTGAGAATTGGTGAAAACATATCAGAAAGATTTAAAAAGAGCAGCAGATATTTCCACTTCATTGTGAAGTAATTGTGCACACAACAACTCGCTTTTTTGTTTAGTAGGAAGACTACTGGATTACTTGTTTTCCTATGTCACATGTATGACAAGTCACATGCTTACACTTAAAGGGGTTATCCTATAATTAATGTAAAAATTGAAAGCCAGACATCGAGACATTGTATAATTCATGACAATCTCTTTCTAACAAAGCTAGAACCAGTCCTGTACCTCACATGGACCCAGAGATCTCCCCATTCATTGTTTTGCTAGATTTATATCAAGCTGACAGATCAGGGGGAGTGTCTTTTCTGCTGCAGCTCAGGGGGCGTGTCTCAGCTCTCCCTATCACAGCTCAGGAGGCAGCTGAAGGATGAAACTGAGCATGTGCGACCATCTCAGTGAGCAGGACAAAGAAATAAGAAAAACAACAAACAGCAGGTGGCGCTATACAGATGCATTTTATTAGTGTTGAGCGCGAATATTCGAATCGCAAATTTTTTTCTCGAATATCGCAATTTCGAGATTTCGCGAATATTTAGAATATCGTTCTATATATTCGCGAATTCGAATATTCTTTTTTTTTTTTTTTTATTATTATATTTTTTTCTTTCCCACTTCTCTAAAGTTGTTCTTACCTGTCCTTTGGATTCCTGGCTTCCTGGCTGCTCCAGTCAGTGGCGTTTTCAACTTACTGCTATATTCCATATTAGCTAAATTACAATCTAATCTATATGTGTATTTTACGAAATTTCGCAAATTGCGATGCGAATAATATAACACGAAATAATCGCATGAAGATTTCAATTTAGCACTGCTATATTCCATATTCTAGCCTAATATGGACTATAGCAGGGCTAAGTTGAAATCTTCATGCGATTATTTCGTGTTATATTACTCGCATCGCAATTTCGACTTTTGCAAATGTTCATAATATTGCTCTAACTTCGTCTTTTAGAATATTACGAATATTCTAAAAGACGAAGTTAGAGCAATATTACGAAATTTCGTAAAATACACATATAGATTGTAATTTAGCTTATATAGTGCTATAATCCCTTTTTTTGCCTCTAAATTTTTTTTGCCTCTTCTGAACTTAAGTTTTGTAAAATATGTACACTGTTAAAAAATATTACTATAGCAGTATATTAGCTTAAATACAATCTATGTGTATTTTACGAAATTTCGTAATATTGCTCTAACTTCGTCTTTTAGAAATTTCGTAATATTGCTCTAACTTCGTCTTGTAGAATATTCGTAATATTCTAAAAGACGAAGTTAGAGCAATATTAAGAACATTTGCAAAAGCCGAAATTGCGATGCGAGTAATATAATACGAAATAATCGCATGAAGATTTCAACTTAGCACTGCTATATTCCATATTCTAGCCTAGTATGGAATATAGCAGTGCTAACTTAGCACAGCTATATTCCATATTAGGCTAGAATATGGAATATAGCAGTGCTAAGTTGAAATCTTCATGCGATTATTTCGTATTATATAACTCGCATCGCAATTTCGGCTTTTGCAAATGTTCTTAATATTGCTCTAACTTCGTCTTTTAGGATATTACGAATATTCTAAAAGACGAAGTTAGAGCAATATTACGAAATTTCGTAAAATACACATAGATTGTATTTAAGCTAATATACTGCTATAGTAATATTTTTTAATAGTGTACATATTTTACAAAACTTAAGTTCAGAAGAGGCAAAAAAAATTTAGAGGCAAAAAAAGGGATTATAGCACTATATTAGCTAAATTACAATCTATATGTGTATTTTACGAAATTTCGTAATATTGCTCTAACTTCGTCTTTTAGAATATTCGTAATATTCTAAGAGACGAAGTTAGAGCAAATCACGAAATTTCGTAAAATACACATATTAGCCTAGCCATAGTCAATTAGCATAGGAACGTTGCCTTATACTATCAAGATAAATAATCGCAATACGCGAAAAAAAAAAAAAATCGTATATTATTCGCGATAATTGGAATAATTACGAATGTTCGATTTCGACGAATATAACACGAATATTCATTCGAATATTTGCGAAATATCGCAAAATCGAATATGGCACCTCCCGCTCATCACTACATTTTATTGAATTAACTCAGTGGCTATGCTAAATGTTTATTTACATGCAATTACTTATGTATTCAGATCCAGGTCTGTTTCGAAAACCGTAGAATATTTATTTGTGGGACAACCCCTTTAAGTATGTGACCATAAACATTATTATCATTTAGTTCTATTTGGTTCCATTCAAAAATGTTATCCTGACCCCACAATTGAAGTCTGACAACTTGTCTAAATCATATTATCATTGTGAACCACTTGCTTGTTACACCATCGATTCCAATGAATCATGTATTTTTAACCATTTAGGTTTATTTGGACCTTAATGGAATTCTCCTACATCTGAGGAAGTCAGTCATCCTAGGCAGTATGCAGAGGGATGCTCTCTGAGGAACTGGTTTGACTCTGTGGTGGAAATTTTCCATTCTTTCACTTGAATACTAGGTTCAAAATAATCTTACCATTAAAATTCTGGCTTTTTATATTTGAGGATATATTATTAAACATTTAGTCCCTCTTTGATGTTTAGCATTTGCAGTTACTATGCATTACTCCACATTTTTGTAGTGTTTTAGGCATAGGAATAGTTTTTTTTTTAATTTACATTTTTGTTCAGGAAAAAGATGATGTGATACATTGTATATGTGTGGATGTGAAGAGTAAACATGCACTACTTCCATTAAATGCAGACTTTTTTTTTTTACATTTCTTTTTAAAGGATCATTAAATCTATTTAAATTTAATGATGGTCTAGTGGTTGTGCGAAATTAGATTGTGGAAATGTAACCTGGCATTTGAAAAAGTTCAGAATCTACTAAACCTAAATATTGTGTGATTTGATTTGAGACAATTAGAGCGAGAACATGAAGGTGTGAGAAAGAGTGAGACTTTCCAGGCAATCAGAGAGCTTTCAATTTGGTTTTATTTTCGGCCCTGAATGGAACGGTCAGTTAGGCTAGATCAGACCTGAAGTGACTTTGAAGAAATTCGCTCATCCTGACTCCTTACTGCTCGTCTTGGCTGGACATGTCCTGATAAGTCCGCCAGAAGATTAGCAGCTTTTCAAAACAAGATGATTTTGCTGTATTGTATCACAAGGTCTCTTTCCTATATAAAAGTCTACATGTGGCCACCAAGTGGTTGTGCAGTTAATTGCAGTCTGTCAAGGGCTTTACTAGCATGTAGTGATATTAACTGAATTGGTTTCATGAAAAATGTGAAGCCTTATGCCTCATTCACACATCAGTGTTTGCTCAGTAATTTTCATCAGTCAGGTGGAGAACTTTCCCTTATACCTTATGTCTGCGGGGGCTGATGGAATTCTCTGACCAAAACACTGATGTGTGAATGAGGTTTTAAAAGTGTATCTAAACCTTTGGGTAAACTATTAAAATGTTTTCCACATGTGACAGAAATAATATTTGTAACACATTTAAATTATTTTTTTTTTTTTAAACTTCTACTAGTAAAATAGTCAAGTGTCTATTACGCTTTAGAGTCCGTACTCCTGTAGAATGGGGGGACGGACTCCCGTGTGACTGCACTGAGCCTTGTACAGGCTGCTCCTGCCTGTACTAGTGCTGGCCCCCTAAACCTGGTGTAGATGGGCTATGGCAGGCTTCAGCAGAGCGGGCATAGGTAGAAGAGGGCTGTGATATAGAGCTCCTGCCCTGCACTCGCTCCACTCCACTAATAACCTGCATAGTATATCGGTACAGGCTATTAGCAGAGCTGAACGCATGGCAGGAGCTCCATAGCACATCACTCCTCTGCCTGTTCTCCTAAAGCCTGACATAGCCTATTCATGCCAAGCTTTAGCAGAGCAGCACTGGTACAGGCAAAAGCAGAGATGTGCTATGCCAGCTTCTGCCTGTGCAGTGTTCAGTGCTGCCACAGTGAATCCGTATTCCCTTACATAGCAGTGTACAAAAGTATGGATTCTAGAATGCAATGTGAGTGCCGCGGTGCTTTTTTCTTCTGCTATCATTCTAAAATGCAATATTCGCTAGTCAAAAAAATTAACTATATTAAAAATATTATTTACAAAGGTTTAGGTACACTTTCTTTAAATTAGAACCAAAGTAAGGGTGGCCACGTCTATTTCTTAGTTTTGATTGCAACATGAGATCAATTTAAAGAAAGGGGAGAAAGTACTGGCATTTCTTGTAGGTTCTCTGATCAGAATTGTTTTAATTACTCCATCTAAAATAATAATAAAGACCGAATAGACTTCAGGGAGCAAACTCAGAAATTCTCTACTATATCTTGACATTGATGTAGCAGGTATAGCTTGTCTGCAGGGTATGCAAGCTCTTCATTTAGCAATGATGGGTTGACACAAGCTTGTCCACCTAAATAACCCTTAGCTCTTAAAGATCCCAACGTTCCAACACTAAAAAATGCTATAAAGGTTGTTCCTAAGGAAACGGAAATTGTCCACGAACAGGCTTTACTGCAAAGTCTGTGTATACCTTTTATGACACAGTCTCTCAATGCAAGTGTCAGGAGTGGGTTTGAAATACTGCCAATACAATGATTTCCCCTTGGACTGCCATGCCGCCTACAAAATAAGTAAACAATTTTACTTTTTCCAGGATTATTACACCCCCAGGTTTAAATTAAGAAAGTAAGGTTCCCAGTAGAAAAATATTGGATGTATCTTGATATTATAGAGTGTTAGTAAAGTATGTCTGCAATGTCTTGATTCTTTCCAATTCTATTTCCTAAGGGGACATCTGTCATTTGTAAGTGTGGAAGGAAAGAGGACTACTATAGTTTTGATTGTAAAACATATAATTAATGCTTGTTGTGTCATTTAACATTCGTCCCCGTCAGTCCCATAGACAGCATATGGAATGGTATATGACATCCATGGCCACCTTTTCTCATGATCTGTTGGACCCCCGTGTTCATATATTTATTATCCATCCTAAAGATAGGCAATGGCTTGTTTCTTGTGGGACAACCCCTTTAAGGCTAAAATTTATGTCACAGAGGGGGTAATACCTGTGATATGTTTCAGCTATATTTATGCAACTCATAAATTCCTATTTTCAATGTAAAAGTTCAATTTTCAGTAGGATTATTCATAATTTAAACGTGATGATTAGGGTTAAGAAATACTTGCTGGAGGTTATTTCTGCCATAGGAGGCAATTACGGTATTACTTTTCCCGCAGAAGGACATTCTGCCTCTGTTTAGTTTGCCCTTAATGGTTTACTGCAGTGTCAGTTTGATAAGGTAACGAGCCAACACAGCAGGGAGTTAGTAGGAACGCACCGTTTTTGCCCAATAATTGCCAGATCGTTAGAGGAGGTGAGAGCTGCATTAACATGTAGTAATCATCTCCTCTGTATGGTGAAAAGTGATTGCTGTGTTGCTTCTGGGCAGCTGATTTACCCAGGATGATCTGCTGCCCAGAAACAATGATTTTGGTGACTGCATCAACCATGCTTTCTTCTGATGAATGAGTGTATAGCATGTTCATCGTGTAATCAGTGACACCGTTACACAGAGCAGTTATTGGGAGCCATCTTTCATTGGAAAGCTTTCCCCTGATTATTACCCTGATCGTTGGCCCATGTAAAGGGGCCTTAAGTGCATTTTTATATCACCTTTTTCTTTATAAACTGTTTGAAAGAAGATCAACTACTGTTATGTAGCATACGGTATGTTATGGGTGTCCTGACTGATTTTACATTGGAGGCCACTACACAAACCACAGTAAAAAAAAATGTTTTATCTTTCCTGTCATACAAGAAAACTCTGATCTTGGGTGTTCACCCCTTGTCATACTATGATGAACAGTGATTGTAGAACCAACAAGGGAAGTGGAAAAAAAAAAGTTGGGTCTTGGAATGTAGTCAGATACAAAATGGAAAAATACGCTCCAAAATTAGCTGCATCCTTAAAGGGGTTCTGCACTTTCATTTAACTGATGATCATCAGCTTCTGATCGGCAGGGGTCCGACACCCGGGACCCACGCCAATCAGCTGTTTGAGAAGGCAGCGGCGCTTCAGCAGCGCCGCGGCCTTCTCACTGTTTACCGTGGGGCCGCCAGCCCACTGACGTCACGACTAGTATCAACTAGCATGGGCGCGGCTAAGCTCTGTTGACTTAAATGGAGCTTAGCCGCGCCCACGCTAGTTGATACTAGTCGTGACGTCAGTGGGCCGGCGGCCCCGCGGTAAACAGTGAGAAGGCCGCGGCGCTGCTGGAGCGCCACTGCCTTCTCAAACAGCTGATTGGCGGGGGTCCCGGGTGTCGGACCCCTGCCGATCAGAAGCTGATGATCTATCCAGAGGATAGATCATCAGTTAAATGAAAGTGCAGAACCCCTTTAAAGAGCACTTATCATAATGATTCAACAGATTAAACTAGACATATATGGGGTTAATGCTGCTGATTAAGGGCAGGCTGTCACCTCCAAAATGTGTTTCAAAGTAATCATACTGCCGTGTAGGGTAGGTGCCCCAAAATATGGCCCTATAGATGACATCACAAAAAATAGCTCCATACACTCCCCCCATCCTTCCATACTCCCACCCTGTCTTCTACTGTGCATAGTCCACATCAAGAGTTTAGTATCTGTGCAGTACGAGGCCAGGAGTCAGCAACCTCTGGCACTCCATTTCTAGCATTCCCCATTCATTTCTATATTTCTTAGAAGAGCAGAGCAGGGAGTTGTAGTTTTACAACAGCTGGAGTGCCGGAGGTTGCTTACCCCTGCACTAAGCAAATGAAGGCTTTCACAGTTTGCATGCTCACTTCAGTTGGCTACATTGGATGGCACAATGGAGACTGAGAATTGTTTCTACTGCACAAATGACAAACTCTTGATGTGGAGTAGGCGCAGCAGAAGACAGTATGGGAGCATGTAATGGTGGCAGGATGGAGGAACCTATGGAGCCGCTCTGTGTGATGTCATCTATAGGGGTCAGAGCTGAAAAAAACAAGTGGACAGGTCCTAAACCAGCAGTGGAGAAACAATATGGAAGGCAAAGGGGCAAAAAACATGAGTAAAGTAAAAATATTGCAAAGTGGCTAAGCCCTTTAACTTATTTTATAAAATGCAGTTCCATAGCTAATTTTTACAACTAGGACCCCTTAGCTTTAGGAGATGAAATTTAGTCATCATTGCCCTTAGGGCTCGTTCACACGAATGTGCCGTTTTTTTTTACGGTCTGCAAATTGCGGATACGCTAAATCGCGGATTCTGCCTGTGTGCCTTCCGCAATTTTCAGAAATGCCTATTCTTGTCTGCAAAGAATAGGACATAATCTAATCATAATCGTGTGGGGGCCACGGAATGGAGCAACGGATGCAGACAGTATATCTTCCAATGTAATCAGGGATGTGCTTCTGATTATAGGCAGCATATCTTCCTTCTGTATATAGTCAGTCATGTGCTACCAATTCTAGGCAGCATATCTTCCTATGTAATCAGGGATGTGCTCCCGATAATCGTCAGTTTACCTTCCTATGTAATCAGGGATGTGCTCCCGATTATCGGCAGCATACCTTCCTGTGTAATCAGGGATGTGCTTCTGAATATCAGCAGCATATCTTCCTGTGTAATCAGGGATGTGCTCCTGATAATAGGCTGCATATCTTCCTGTGTAATCAGGGATGTGCTCCCGATAATAGGCTGCATATCTTCCTGTGTAATCAGGGATGTGCTCCCGATAATAGGCTGCATATCTTCCTATGTAATCAGGGATGTGCTCCTGATTATCGACAGCATATCTTCCTATGTAATCAGGGATGTGCTCCCGATAATAGGCTGCATATCTTCCTGTGTAATCAGGGATGTGCTCCCGATAATAGGCTGCATATCTTCCTGTGTAATCAGGGATGTGCCCCCGATAATAGGCTGCATATCTTCCTATGTAATTAGGGATGTGCTCCTGATTATCGACAGCATATCTTCCTATGTAATCAGGGATGTGCTCCCGATTATCGGCAGCTTACCTTCTCATGTAGTCAGTCTTGCCCTTCCCCCCCCCCCCCCCCCATTATCGGCAGCATACCTTCCTGTGTAAATTAGGGATGTTGTCCCGGATATAGGAAGCATTTCTCCCTATGTAATCAGGGATGTGCTCCCAATTATCGGCAACACATCTTCCTATGTAATCAATTATCCCAATTATCACCAGCATATATTCCTATGTAATTAGGGATGTGCTCCTGATTATTAACAGCATATCTTCCTATGTAATCAGGGATGTGCTCCCGATAATAGGCTGCATATCTTCCTGTGTAATCAGGGATGTGCTCCCGATAATAGGCTGCATATCTTCCTGTGTAATCAGGGATGTGCTCCCGATAATAGGCTGCATATCTTCCTATGTAATTAGGGATGTGCTCCTGATTATCGACAGCATATCTTCCTATGTAATCAGGGATGTGCTCCCGATTATCGGCAGCTTACCTTCTCATGTAGTCAGTCTTGCCCCCCCCCCCCCCCATTATCGGCAGCATACCTTCCTGTGTAAATTAGGGATGTTGTCCCGGATATAGGAAGCATTTCTCCCTATGTAATCAGGGATGTGCTCCCAATTATCGGCAACACATCTTCCTATGTAATCAATTATCCCAATTATCACCAGCATATATTCCTATGTAATTAGGGATGTGCTCCTGATTATTAACAGCATATTTTCCTATGTAGTCAGTCTTGTCCCCCCAATTATCGGCTGCATACCTTCTACCTTCCTATGTAATCAGGGATGTTCTCCCAATTTTCTGCAGCATACCTTCCAATGTAATCAGGGATTTGCTCCTGATTATTAGCAGCATATCTCCCTATATAATCAAAGATGTGCTGCCAATTATTGCAGCATACTTTCCTATGTCATCTCCATTATCGGCAGCATACCCTCCTATGTAATCAGGGATGTTCTCCCAATTATCAGCAGCATATCTTCCTATGTAGTCAGTTTTGTCCCACCAATTACCGTCAGCATACCTTCCTGTGTAATCAGGGATGTGTTCCCAATTATCAACAGTATATCTTCCTATGTAATCAGGGATGTGCTCACGATTATCGGAAGCATATCTTCCTATGTAATCAGGGATGTGCTCCCGATTATAGGCAGCATATCTTCCTGTGTAATCGGAAATGTGCCCCCGATTATCGACAGCATATCTTTCTATATATTTAGGGATGTGCTCCCTATTTTTGGCAGTATATCTTCCAATGTAATCAGGGATGTGCTTCTGATAATAGGCTGCATATCTTCCAATGTAATCAGGGATGTGCTTCTGATTATAGGCAGCATACCTTCCTATGTAATCAGGGATGTGCTCCCGATTATTGGTAGCATATCTTCCTATGTAATCAGGGATATGCTCCTGATTATCGGCACCATATCTTCCTGTGTAATCAGGCATGTGCTCCCAATTATCGGCAGCATATCTTCCTGTGTAATCAGAAATGTGCCCCTGATTATCGACAGCATATCTATCTATATATTTAGGGATGTGCTCTCTATTTTGGCAGTATATCTTCCAATGTAATCAGGGATGTGCTTCTGATTATAGGCAGCATATCTTCCTACTGTATATAGTCAGTCATGTGCTCCCAATTCTAGGCAGCATATCTTCCTATGTAATCAGGGATGTGCTCCCGAGTATAGGCAGCATATCTTCCTATGTAATCAGGGATGTGCTCCCGATTATCAGCAGCATACCTTCCTATGTAATCAGGGATGTGCTTCTGAATATCGGCAGCATATCTTCCTATGTAATCAGAGATGTGCTCACGATTATCGCAAGCATATCTTCCTATGTAATCAGGGATGTGCTCCCGATTATAGGCAGCATATCTTCCTATGTAATCAGGGATGTGCTCCCGATTATCGGAAGCATATCTTCCTATGTAATCAGGGATGTGCTCCCGCATATCTTCCTATGTAATCAGGGATGTGCTCCCGATTATTGGTAGCATATCTTTCTATATAATCAGGGATGTGATCCCAATTAGAGGCAGTAATAATATTTTCAGTATTTGAATGTAAAATGTCTGCACAAATCTGTGTATATTTTATGGGTTAATACAAAGTTTTCGTAAAGAGCAACGGTTGTATCATATCCAGCAAATAGTCCACATCCCATGCATGTGAATAGGGTTTCTCCAATGGAAAACGATTCTGTGTGGAAAGAAGTCTGCAAGTCTAAGTAGCATAATACTTATTTCTGTGGATTTGTCTAAAAAAAGCCAGCAGATTAGCCCAAGACAGCTTAGCCTCTTTGTATGGGACTACTCCTCATGTGGATCCAGAGCACATCAAACCGCTTATCTGTGGTAGAAATCTGAGCATAAGCCTATGATTTCAGCTGTAGATTTTGTAGTTCTAACATGTCAACTAACTCTTAAAGGTAAATCTGTAAAGAATAAATCAAGGCAACTGGACGTACTGTAGATTTTTTTGAAAACGTTTCACTCGTTCTTCCAACGAGCTTTCTGAATTCTGAGTGACTGTACAAAAATTCTGGGAAGAAATATGTAACTGAATCAACATCTGGTAATTATACCCAGCATTGGGTCAAAGGTGTTGATTCCATTATCCTTATTGGAGTCAGTAGGTGATAAAGACTTCCCAGACAAAGGTGTCAAGACAGCATTGTATGTGGCAGACAATAGATGTCTAACCACCCCCCCACCCCCCCGCCTCTATTCAAGCTTGGCTTCTCCATTTTTACGTAGATGGCCTCCTTCACGCCTCGTTTGTACCAATCGACCTCCTTATCCAAATTCGGATAATGGAATCAACACCTTTGACCCAATGCTGGGTATAATTACCAGATGTTGATTCAGTTACATATTTATTCCCAGAATTTTTGTACAGTCACTCAGAATTCAGAAAGCTCGTTGAAAGAACGAGTGAAACGTTTTCAAAAAAATCTACAGTACGTCCAGTTGCCTTGATTTATTCTTTAGAGATATACCATGACCTGGATAAATGAGAACCTTCACAGACATAACTCTTAAAAGGCATCTGTCAACAGGATCAACCCCATAATAATGCCTGGTAAAGCTGACCCTGCTAATTAAAAACATGCTATTGTTCCCTTGATGCGTTGCTGCATTTAGGTGAAATAAGTGACTTTTGAAAAATGCAATTAGGGATTAAAGGTAAAGTAACTTAATTTTTGAAAAACTGCATTAAGGCTGCAGGCTGTGACTCAACCAGAACCCATACCTCTACAGTCGTAGCCAAAAGTTTTGAGAATGACACAAATATTAGTTTTCACAAAGTTTGCTGCTAAACTGCTTTTAGATCTTTGTTTCAGTTGTTTCTGTGATATAGTGAAATATAATTACACGCACTTCATACGTTTCAAAGGCTTTTATCGACAATTACATGACATTTATGCAAAGAGTCAGTATTTGCAGTGTTGGCCCTTCTTTTTCAGGACCTCTGCAATTCGACTGGGCATGCTCTCAGTCAACTTCTGGGCCAATTCCTGACTGATAGCAACCCATTCTTTCATAATCACTTCTTGGAGTTTGTCAGAATTAGTGGGTTTTTGTTTGTCCACCCGCCTCTTGAGGATTGACCACAAGTTCTCAATGGGATTAAGATCTGGGGAGTTTCCAGGCCATGGACCCAGAATGTCAACGTTTTGGTCCCCGAGCCACTTAGTTATCACTTTTGCCTTATGGCACGGTGCTCCATCGTGCTGGAAAATGCATTGTTCTTCACCAAACTGTTGTTGGATTGTTGGAAGAAGTTGCTGTTGGAGGGTGTTTTGGTACCATCCTTTATTCATGGCTGTGTTTTTGGGCAAAATTGTGAGTGAACCCACTCCCTTGGATGAGAAGCAACCCCACACATAAATGGTCTCCGGATGCTTTACTGTTTACTAAAAAAGTAGCGCTCACCTTTTATTCTCCGGACAAGCCCTTTTCCTGATGCCCCAAACAATCGGAAAGAGGATTCATCGGAGAATATGACTTTGCCCCAGTCCATTCACCATATTTTCTGCAGAAGATCAATCTGTCCCTGATTGTTTTTTTTGGAGAGAAGTGGCTTATTTGCTGCCCTTCTTGACACCAGGCCATCTTCCAAAAGTCTTCGCCTCACTGTGTGTGCAGATGCGCTCACATCTGCCTGCTGCCATTCCTGAGCAAGCTCTGCACTGGTGGCACTCCGATCCCGCAGCTGAATCCTCTTTAGGAGACGATCCTGGCGCTTGCTGGACTTTCTTGGACGCCCTGAAGCCTTCTTAACAAGGATTGAACCTCTTTCCTTGAAGTTCTTGATGATCCTATAAATTGTTGATTGAGGTGCAATCTTAGTAGCCACAATATCCTTGCCTGTGAAGCCATTTTTATGCAATGCAATGATGGCTGCACGCGTTTCTTTGCAGGTCACCATGGTTAACAATGGAAGAACAATGATTTCAAGCATCACCCTCCTTTTAACAGGTCAAGTCTGCCATTTTAACCCAATCAGCCTGACATAATGATCTCCAGCCTTGTGCTCGTCAGCATTCTCACCTGAGTTAACAAGATGATTACTGAAATGATCTCAGCAGGTCCTTTATTGACAGCAATGAAATGCAATAGAAAGGTTTTTTGGGATTAGGTTAATTTTCATGGCAAAGAAGGACTATTCAATTCATCTGATCTCTCTTCATAACATTCTGGAGTATATGCAAATTTCAATTATAAAAAGTTAAGCAGCAACTTTTCCAATTTCCAATATTTATGTAATTCTCAAAACTTTTGGCCACGACTGTACATACAACCAGTATCATGGTGCCTGATCTTCTCTCACAAAACTACAAACACTACAATCCCCACAATCCCTAGTTTTTCTGCTGTGAGTGTTGATGTTTGTTGATTGGCTGATATACAGCCCAGCCACGCTCCCTCTACTCAGTTATCACCAGCACACTGACACTCCCTTTGTTTCACAAGACATTTAGCTAGAGAATTGAGAGCAACAAACACGTCACGGAAGGTGTACAGAAAACTAGAAGACACAAAATGAAGATCCGACTGACTGGATCCAAAACTAAGGAACCAAAGGGATAGCCCTGCAACAGACCTGGCTCTCTCCCTAACTGCTCAGCCTATGCAAAAATCTCAATGGTAGATGATCGCATATCCTCGTTCCTCGACTGTATAACACCTGAACACCCTATAATAGTAAGGGGACACGACCACCGGCTCCCTACACTTGATACGGAGGGAGTCAGGGTCACCTGGGATCCAGCAAACAGGAAAATACAAATGAATGAACAAAACGTATCTGTAGAAGACTCAGTAGTAGCATCCAGCATGCACACACTCCAGGAAGTTGTAAAAACCACAAAGTTATGCAGTATGGGAAGGGATTTAAAGGGATGCAATTAGGGCTGCAACGATTAATCGATGTAATCGATTATATTCGATAACTGGATTCGTTGTCGACGAATCCAGTTATCGAATAATCGCCGATTCGTTGCTATTCGGGCGGGCGGGCGCTGCATCTTTATTTTACCTTTTTACAATGACGCTCCCGCTCCTGTAACAGCCAGGCAGAGCGGACGGCGGCGTAACGTCACTCAATCACGTGACGCGCCTGCTCCGCCTCCTTCATTCATGAAGTGGGCGGAGCAGGCGCGTCACGTGATTGAGTGACGTTACGCCGCCGTCCGCTCTGCCTGGCTGTTACAGGAGCGGGAGCGTCATTGTAAAAAGGTAAAATAAAGATGCAAGCGCCGGGGCTGTTAGGGGGAAGGGGGGTCTGTGTATAGCACTGCTATGGGGAGGGGGGAGGATCTGTGTATAGCACTGCTATGGGGAGGAGGGGGGGTCTGTGTATGGCACTGCTATGGGAAGGGGGGTCTGTGCACTGTTATGAGGAAAGGGATCTGTGCACTGTTATGCCCATAACAGTGCACATATCCCCCTCTCCATAACTACGCCGTCCACAGATCCCCCATAATAGTGTCGTCCACAGATCCCCCATAAGTGTCGTCCACAGATCCCCCATAAACGCCGTCCACAGATCCCCCATAAACGCCGTCCACAGATCCCCCATAAACGCCGTCCACAGATCCCCCATAAACGCCGTCCACAGATCCCCCATAAACGCCGTCCACAGATCCCCCATAATAGTGTCGTCCACAGATCCCCCATAAACGCCGTCCACAGATCCCCCCATAAGTGTCGTCCACAGATCCCCCCATAAGTGTCGTCCACAGATCCCCCCATAAGTGTCGTCCACAGATCCCCCATAAGTGTCGTCCACAGATCCCCCATAAGTGTCGTCCACAGATCCCCCATAAGTGTCGTCCACAGATCCCCCATAAGTGTCGTCCACAGATCCCCCCATAAGTGTCGTCCACAGATCCCCCCCATAAGTGTCGTCCACAGATCCCCCCCATAAGTGTCGTCCACAGATCCCCCCATAAGTGTCGTCCACAGATCCCCCCCCATAAGTGTCGTCCACAGATCCCCCCATAAGTGTCGTCCACAGATCCCCCCATAAGTGTCGTCCACAGATCCCCCCATAAATGTCGTCCACAGATCCCCCATAAGTGTCGTCCACAGATCCCCCATAAGTGTCGTCCACAGATCCCCCATAATAGTGTCGTCCACAGATCCCCCATAAGTGTCGTCCACAGATCCCCCATAAGTGTCGTCCACAGATCCCCCATAAGTGTCGTCCACAGATCCCCCATAAGTGTCGTCCACAGATCCCCCATAAGTGTCGTCCACAGATCCCCCATAAGTGTCGTCCACAGATCCCCCATAAGTGTCGTCCACAATTTGTTTTAATATGGCCTTTGAACATAATTTTTCAAGTAAGATCATATAAACCTCTGTTTTGTAATTTTGTCGTTTTTCCCGATTAATCGATTAATCGTAGAAATTAATCGGCAACTAATCGATTATTCAAATAATCGTTAGCTGCAGCCCTAGATGCAATCAGTGCACCTACATGACAGCTGAGAGAGGCTAACGAGATGAGAAAACGAAAGCAAAACAAAAGGAACCTCAAGGAGGAGGTTCTGAAGAACGTCTGTCAGAGCTTCTCAGATGTCTGGTGGTGACAACACACTGAGCATGCTCGACCTAACAAAGGCTTAGAGCTACAGGTCGATGCCATGGTAATTTATGAGAAAACACAGTGAGTAGCAGAGGAAGAAAACTACTTTTATAACTACTGAACGGTAAATATGTGAAATTTGCATGATATTAGGTAATTAATAATGATTAATTAGTCTAAAACATAAGTTATATTTATGGTAACCGGAATACCCCTTTAAGTGTTCCACAGGCCATTGCACCTTAGATTCTCCTTTCTGCTTCCCTGGTCACTTCCCTCTCCACCTAGAAGCCTGCCCTGGACCTTCCAATTAAGTAATAGGGGGAGCTTATAAAGAAGCATAGAAGAGTAGATTCAGTGCAACCAGTGGCTAGGGTCAACCCTTGATGCATTTAAGCTCCAATTTACATATTTTTAAACACTTTTTTCTCCTTAGTACAGCAAAGGATCAGGAGAAGAAATATGTTTTTAATCAGCAGAGTTAGCCCTACCAGACATATAGCTGATTTAAAGGGGTTCTGCACTTTCATTTAACTGATGATCTATCCTCTGATTGGCGGGGGTCTGACACCCGGGACCCCCGCCGATCAGAAGACAGCAGTGCTCCAGCAACGCAGCGGTCTTCTCACTGTTTACCGCCGACCCACTGATGTCACGACTAGTATCAACTAGCGCGGGCGGGGCTAAGCTCTGTTCACTTGAATGGAGCTAAGCCCCGCCCACGCTAGTTGATACTAGTCATGATGTCAGTGGGCCGGCGGTAAACAGTGAGAAGACCGCGGCGCTGCTGGAGCGCCGCTGCCTTCTCAAACAGCTGATCGGCGGGGGTCCCGGGTGTTGGACCCCTCGCCGATCAGAAGCTGATGATCTATCCAGAGGATAGATCATCAGTTAAATGAAAGTGCAGAACCCCTTTAAGGGCTCATGCACACAAACGTATATTTTTTTCTGTGTGCGCTCCGTTTCGTTTTTTGCGGACCGTATGCGGAACTATTCATTTCAATGGGTCCACAAAAAAACGAAAGTTACTCTGTGTGCATTTCGTTTCTGCACATCTCTATTTCTGTTCCGCAAAAAAATAGAACATGTCCTATTATTGTATGCATTATAGGCAAGGATAGGACTGTTCTATTAGGGGCCAGCTGTTCCGTTCCGCAAAATACGGAATGCACGCAGACGTCATCCGTAATTTTTGTGGACTGCAAAATACATATGATCGTGTGCATGAGACCTTATAGGGTTGATCCTGCTGACAGATGCCCTTTAAAGTGTTACATACGTGTATAATAATCTTGCTATGCAGTACACAACGTGCTTTACATGACAGTTTTAATACCTACTAAAAACGCAAAGTAATAATAGTAAGATTACAGTTACTGTAAGACCGTACTATCATTTCTATTATTATTGTAAGTTCAATATTGCAGATACTTGCAGAGATGTATAAAACTTACAATGACCGCCAGAGCTAATCATGCAATAAAAACTGTAATTGTATGGGGAAAGTAAGAGGGATTTCTCCATTTAATAGTAGAAAAAAGAGAAAAGCGTGCATTCACTGCAGGAAAACACAAGAACTCACATTCACGAACAAAGAGATTATAGCCAGGCCATTGGGGTTGCGGGACGCCTCGCTGACATTACTGTACAAATCCTGGTTATAATGAATCAGCTGTACCTGTAATAAGAGAGGGGTATCTCACAAGGTCAGTAGCTAAAAGAGAAGATAGAAAGTCAAGGGTCATAGTTACAAAGAAACAAGATGGATAAGTAGAAAACAGAGAGAGCGGGCATGGACAAGCACAGATTAATACAGCCATAAAAAGAAGCAAAAAAAGAAATGTTAAACATGCGATTTAATAGTTTAATAACATGTTATTAGTCTAACTATTCTTATAATTTTATACTCATCACAGCCGTGAGCTCAGTAAGGCTTTGTTCACTAGTGTTGATTGCGAATATTCTAATCGCAAATATTTTTGGGAGAATTTGCGAATATCTAGAATATTGTGCTACATCTTCGTAATATCGAATATTCTAGATTTTTTTTTCATCAGTACCCATGATCCCTCACTGCTTCTTGCTTGTGGGCCAATGAGAAGACTGCAATATCTTTGACTTTAGGAGTAGTGTTGATCACAAATTTTCGTATTGCAATTTTTATCACGAATTTTCCGAATGCCGATTTTCGCAATCAGGAAAATAATGACTGGAGATCATGAATTCTCGAATATATGATGAATATTTGCTCAATATCGCTAATTTGAATATTGCACCTGCCTCTCATCACTGTTGTTCACATTACCTGTTGTGGTTTCTGGTATCTGTTCAGAGCCTTTATGGGGTTCACCAGGTCTTTAACCACTTCAGCCCCGCTAGCTGAAACCCCCTTCATGACCAGAGCACTTTTTACACTTCGGCACTACACTCCTTTCACCGTTTATCGCTCGGTCATGCAACTTACCACCCAAATGAATTTTACCTCCTTTTCTTCTCACTAATAGAGCTTTCATTTGGTGGTATTTTATTGCTGCTGACATTTTTTTGTTATTAATCAAAATGTAACGATTTTTTTGCAAAAAAATGACATTTTTCACTTTCAGCTGTAAAATTTTGCAAAAAAAAAACGACATCCATATATAAATTTTTCGCCAAATTTATTGTTCTACATGTCTTTGATAAAAAAAAATGTTTGGGCAAAAAAAAAAATGGTTAGGGTAAAAGTTATAGCGTTTACAAACTATGGTACAAAAATGTGAATTTCCGCTTTTTGAAACAGCTCTGATTTTCTGAGCACCTGTCATGATTCCTGAGGTTCTACAATGCCCAAACAGTAGAAAAAACCCACAAATGACCCCATTTCGGAAAGTAGACACCCTAAGGTATTCGCTGATGGGCATAGTGAGTTCATAGAACTTTTTATTTTTTGTCACAAGTTAGCGGAAAATGATGATGATTTTTTTTATTTATTTATTTTTTCTTACAAAGTCTCATATTCCACTAACTTGCGACAAAAAATAAAAAATTCTAGGAACTCACCATGCCCCTCACAGAATACCTTGGGGTGTCTTCTTTCCAAAATGGGGTCACTTGTGGCGTAGTTATACTGCCCTGGCAATTTAGGGGCCCATATGTGTGAGAAGTACTTTGCAATCAAAATGTGTAAAAAATGACCGGTGAAATCCGAAAGGTGCACTTTGGAATATGTGCCCCTTTGCCCACCTTGGCATCAAAAAAGTGTCACACATCTGGTATCGCCGTACTCAGGAGAAGTTGGGGAATGTGTTTTGGAGTGTCATTTTACATATACCCATGCTGGGTGAGAGAAATATCTTGGCAAAAGACAACTTTTCCCATTTTTTTATACAAAGTTGGCATTTGACCAAGATGTTTATCTCACCCAGCATGGGTATATGTAAAATGACACCCCAAAACACATTCCCCAACTTCTCCTGAGTACGGCGATACCAGATGTGTCACACTTTTTTGCTGCAAAGGTGGGCAAAGGGGCACATATTCCAAAGCGCACCTTTCGGGTTTCGCAGGCCATTTTTTACACATTTTGATTGCAAGGTACTTCTCACACATTTGGGCCCCTAAATTGCCAGGGCAGTATAACTATGCCACAAGTGACCCCATTTTGGAAAGAAGACACCCCAAGGTATTCCGTGAGGGGCACTGCGAGTTCCTAGAATTTTATTTTTTTGTCACAAGTTAGCGGAAAATGATGATTTATTTTTTCTCTTTTTTCCTTACAAAGTCTCATATTCCACTAACTTGCGACAAAAAATAAAAAATTCTAGGAACTCGCCATGCCCCTCACGGAATACCTTGGGTGTCTTCTTTCCAGAATGGGGTCACTTGTGGCGTAGTTATACTGCCCTGGCAATTTAGGGGCCCATATGTGTGAGAAGTACTTTGCAATCAAAATCTGTAAAAAATGACCGGTGAAATCCGAAAGGTGCACTTTGGAATATGTGCCCCTTTGCCCACCTTGGCATAAAAAAAGTGTCACACATCTGGTATCGCCGTACTCAGGAGAAGTTGGGGAATGTGTTTTGGGGTGTCATTTTACATATACCCATGCTGGGTGAGAGAAATATCCTGGCAAAAGACAACTTTTCCAATTTTTTTATACAAAGTTGGCATTTGACCAAGATGTTTATCTCACCCAGCATGGGTATATGTAAAATGACACCCCAAAACACATTCCCCAACTTCTCCTGAGTACGGCGATACCAGATGTGTCACACTTTTTTGCTGCCAAGGTGGGCAAAGGGGCACATATTCCTTTTAGGAGGGCATTTTTAGACATTTGGATCCCAGACTTCTTCTCACGCTTTAGGGCCCCTAAAAAGCCAGGGCAGTATAAATACCCCACATGTGACCCCACTTTGGAAAGAAGACACCCCAAGGTATCCAATGAGGGGCCTGGCAAGTTCATAGAAATTTTATTTTTCGCATAAGTTAGCGGAAATTGATATTTTTTTTGTTTTTTCTCACAAAGTCTCACTTTCCGCTAACTTAGGACAAAAATTTAAATCTTTCATGGACTCAATATGCCCCTCAGCAAATACCTTGGGGTGTCTTCTTTCCAAAATGGGGTCAGTTGTGGGGTGTTTGTACTGCCCTGGCATTTGAGGGTCTCCGCAATCATTACATGTATGGCCAGCATTAGGAGTTTCTGCTATTCCCCTTATATTGAGCATACAGGTAATGAGATTTTTTTTTCCGTTCAACCTCTGGGCTGAAAGAAAAAAATGAACGGCACAGATTTCTTCATTCACAATGAATGTGGATGAAAAAAATCTCTGCCCAAAAAAAAAAAAGGAGGGGAAAGGCGTCTGCCAGGACATAGGAGCTCCGCCCAACATCCATACCCACTTAGCTCGCATGCCCTGGCAAACCAGATTTCTCCATTCACATCAATCGATGTGGATGAATAAATCATTGCCGGGATTTTTTTTTTTTTATATATATACAAAGTGTTTGCCAAAGCATAGGAACGCCGCCTCCTCCTCAGCTCGTATGCCTTGGCAAACGTATCTGTTACTGCAGAGGAGAAAATCTCGTCTTGCAGCGCCGCATACACCGACTTGCATGTAATCTGACAGCAGCCCAATGCTTCTGTCAGAATGCACATCAGTGCTGCAGCTAGTAGATCGGTTGGTCCACCTAGAAGGTAAAAAAAGAAAAAAAAAAAAAAAGAAAAAACCAGGCCACAACGCAATAATTTTATTAACTTTGGAACAGAACATGTAAACTTTAACTTTTTGAACTAAACATTAACGTGTTTGCTTACTGGTGTTTTTTTTTTTTTTTTTTTACCTTTATAGAACAAACCTCTCCTTCCCCATGGGTCAATGTGCAAAGCGCAAATCGCCCAAAGATGTGGCGAAGTGCGTTATGCACTTTGTCCCAGGTGAAAGGAGACGTTTGCAGCAGCAGGGAGTGAATGGGCCCTAACAGCCCTGTGTGCCTGTCCTGGTGAGATGATCCCTATGCTAGGTGTACCTGTGAGTGGTACTTGCGGAAACACTCCCCTAAGCATAGGGCAGGGTGGTTAGGACAGTCAGGACAGAAATAGCGGGTGTCACGCCTTATTCCACTCCTGCTACAGACACGACATCTTTTTCGGGGTGATGGGTGGGTTGAGGTACCAGCAACGACATTGGGGAAATGCCGCTCGTGTAGACGGCTAACTACACTGGTGGATGGGGCCACGGAACCTCCTGGGTACAGGAGGTTCTCGATGATCTCTTCCTGAAATTTGAGGAAGGATCCAGTTCTCCCAGCCTTACTGTAGAGAACAAAACTATTATACAGAGCCAATTGAATTAAATATACAGACACCTTCTTATACCAGCGTCTGGTTCTGCGGGAAACTAAATACGGAGACAACATCTGGTCATTGAAGTCCACCCCTCCCATGTGAAGTTTATAGTCGTGGACTGAGAGGGGCTTTTCAATGACACGGGTTGCTCGCTCAATTTGTATTGTCGTGTCTGCGTGAATGGAGGAGAGCATGTAAACGCCACGCTTGTCTCTCCATTTCACCGCGAGCAGTTCTTCGTTACACAGTGCGGCCCTCTGCCCCCTTGCAAGACGGGTGCTAACGAGCCGTTGGGGGAAGCCCGCGCGACTAGTTCGCGCGGTACCACAGGCGCCAATCCGTTCTAGAAACAAATGCCTAAAGAGGGCCACACTTGTGTAAAAATTGTCCACATAAAGATGGTACCCCTTGCCGAATAAGGGTGACACCAAGTCCCAGACTATCTTCCCACTGCTCCCCAGGTAGTCAGGGCAACCGACCGGCTCCAGGGTCTGATCTTTTCCCTCATAGACACGAAATTTGTGTGTATAGCCTGTGGCCCTTTCACAGAGCTTATACAATTTGACCCCATATCCGGCGCGCTTGCTTGGGATGTATTGTTTGAAGCCAAGGTGCCCGGTAAAATGTATAAGGGACTCGTCTACGCAGATGTTTTGCTCTCGGGTATACATATCTGCAAATTTAAGGTTGAAATGGTCTATGAGGGGCCGAATTTTGTGGAGCCGGTCAAAAGCAGGGTGGCCTCTGGGACGGGAGGTGCTGTTATCACTAAAGTGCAGGAAACGCAGGATGGTCTCAAATCGTGTCCTGGACATAGCAGCAGAGAACATGGGCATGTGATGAATTGGGTTCGTGGACCAATATGACCGCAATTCATGCTTTTTAGTTAGACCCATGTTGAGGAGGAGGCCCAGAAAAGTTTTAATTTCGGAAACTTGGACTGGTTTCCACCGGAAAGGCTGGGCATAAAAGCTTCCCGGGTTAGCGGTTATAAATTGTGTGGCATACCGGTTTGTCTCTGCCACAACTAAGTCTAAGAGCTCCGCAGTCAAGAACAGCTCAAAAAATCCCAGGGCCGAACCGATCTGAGCTGTCTCAACCCGAACTCCAGACTGGGCGGTTAAAGGGGGAACTACAGGTGCGGCTGAAGTTGGGGACTGCCAATCAGGGTTTGCCAGCACCTCTGGGATTCTAGGGGCTCTACGGGCACGTCTTTGCGGTGGCTGCGACGGGGTCACTACTGCACGTGCCACCGTACCAGCTTCAACTGCCCTTCTGGTGCTCGCTACTTCACCAGGTTGTACGGCAGTGCTGGTACTAGGTCCAGGGAGGGCTGTGCTGCTGGTGTATGCCTCACCACGTAATCCGACAGCACCAGCCCCACTCTGCTGCTCTTGAAGCGGATCCTGCGCAACCTGTGGTCTAGCGACACGGGGCCGGGTACGCCTGGTGCTATCAGGGACCTCAGCCTCCTCGTCCGAACTTTGGGTCAGAGAGCCACTGCTTTCTACAGGTTCGTATTCTGACCTGCTAGATTCATCAGATGAGGGTTCCCACTCCTCATCCGACTGGGTCAGAAGCCTGTAGGCCTCTTCAGAGGAATACCCCCTGTTTGACATGTGGGCAACTAAATTTAGGGGTATTCCCTGAGACTACCCAAGAAAAAAAAAAGCAAGCCTGTCTTACAAATGGTAGGCTAGCGAAGTACTGGAGGCCGCTGCGGTTGATAAAAAATATCAAAACTGATTTTTTTTATCGCCGCAGTGCGTGTAAAGTGAATGTGCAGCGATCAAAAAAAAATTTTTTTTTGTCACTGCGGTGGGGCGGGCGTGGGCGAACGCACGTGTGGGCGACCGATCAGGCCTGATCGGGCAAACACTGCGTTTTGGGTGGAGGGAGAACTAAAGTGACACTAATACAATTATAGATCTGACCGTGATCAGTTTTGATCACTTCCAGATACTATAAAAGTACAAATGCTGATTAGCGATACGCTAATCAGTGAATCAGTGACTGCGGTGCGGTGGGCTGGGCGCTAACTGATCCCTAAACTACCTAACCAAGGGGCCTAAACTATACCTAAAACCTAACGGTCAATACCAGTGACTTTCACTAGTGATTGACAGGGGCAAGAAGGGGTGATCAAAGGGTTAATAGGGGTGATCTGGGGGCTAAGTGTGGTGTAGTGGGTACTCACAGTGATGTGTGCTCCTCTGCTCCTCTGCTGTAACCAACCGACCAAAAGAAGGAGCAGAGGAGCACAGAAGCCATATAACCCCATCATATTTACTAATATGATGGGTTAAATGGCTGCTGATTGGTTTTTTAAAAATCAGCAACCTGCCAGCCAATGATCGGGGCCCGGCAGGTTGCTGACAAAATACTTTGCTACGAAATGCCGGCCCGCGATGCGCATGCGCGGGCCGGCTGTGACTAAATCTCGCCTCTCGCGAGATGACGCGCCGATGCGTCCAGGAGGAACAAATCAACCACCTCCCGGACGCATCGGCGCGTTAGGCGGTCGGGAGGTGGTTAAAGAGGCGTTTGCATGGTTTTAGTGTTTTTCATTTATTATGTGATGTAAAACGTTTCTGCAATTGGGTTCAGTTGAAAATTTTGAATAGTTAATTTTTCGGCAGCTTGCATTATTACAATACACTGCAAGCTGCTTAAGTCTATATCAGGGGTCAGCAACCTTTGGCACTGCAGCTGTTGTGAAACTACAATTTACTTGGGAGTTCTGAGAAGAGCAGAGCAAGTATGCATGCTGGGAGTTGTAGTTTCACAACAGCTGGAGTGCCGGAGGTTGCCTACCCCTGGTCTATACCATCTTGATTTCAACAGCCCCTATCACCCTGTCTCCAGCCACATTCTCTCCTCTCAACACTCATCTAAAAGTAAATCTGATTTCAGTTGATTAGGTTTGGTAAGAATTAAAGGCTATGTTTACATTTGGGGACGTTTTTTATAATTGCATTTTATTCATTTTGGGCTAAGTGTCATTTTTTTTTCAATTGGACTTTATTAAAAATGTTCTGCCGTTTCTGAGATACAAGGGTTACAAAATTAGTCTGCTTTCACATTGTGGCTTCTTTTTTCTTCAAATCCTGTCATCTGAGAGCTCATGTGTAGCTCTTTTCTCTGATCTCCTGACCTTATAAACATTCATTATAGCTCAATTATTTTTAAACTGTTTAGAATATGGCTTAAATAAGTGTTTATGAGGTCAGGAGATCAGGGATAAGATCTACACATGAGCTCGCAGATAACAGGATTGAAAGAAAACAAAGTCAAAGCTTGCAAACAGACAGATTTTTTTTTAATCCTTTGTATCTCTGAAATGGCTGAACATTTTTGATAAAGACCAATTGAAAAAATATTTTAGCCCAAAAGGAGAAAAAAGTGCATTCATAAAAACTGCCCCTGAAGGTTTACATATAGCCGTTAAGCTTAGATGAGGTTTCAGGAGAGGAGCTGGAAACTGAAGTGACAGGAAATCGGATGTTGGCAGCTTCCATTAGATTCTAATACATGCAATCTGCACAAATAGAACAGTTATACATTTTTAATCGACAGCAATTGCAGACATGTTTCATATCATATAATACACTGCACTAAAAACATACAAAGGGGTCCATAACCTTTAACACAGATGTAGAACAATGCATTAGTGGCCACCTAACAGGCTGCGGATACAGCTGGACGCTGAGTGCACTGACTAGCCTCCAAGTACCTATGGTGCAATTATATGTAGTAGATGTAGGCTCTCTGGGCATACCATGGTCTAATTAATACAGTAGTTGGTAAATAAAATAAATGATTATAAGACAAGTAGCAAAAAACAACAATATATAACAAATAGATATAACAATTAAAATAAAATGAATCCTGGAAGTCTATATGAGGAGCCATTCACACGTCCGTAGTGTATTGCGGATCCGCAATACACGCGGCCGGCACCCCCATAGAACTGCCTATTCTTGTTCTATTTTTCTCTGGAGCCGCAGGCCGGAAGATCAGGGGTGCGCTCTGGTAATGCGGATGAAATGCTGTCCGCATCCATTCCTGCCCGCAATTTGCTGAATGGATGAGGACCCATTCCGCGGACGTGTGAATGGACCCTAAGTGTCCAGTGACATCCGGGGCTAACTGGATTGGAAATAGAAGTCTTAATTCGGCCTCCAGATAATTAGATAATAAGTTTAACTGAATCAATATGGATCAATATTGTATATGCACACTCTCCGCATGCGCTGTTGTGCATCATCTGATGGCTCATATATAGCTCTGATCTCCTGACCTCATAAACACTTACTTAAAGGGGTTGGCCACTTTGTTAGCACTTATTAAAACTGTAAAAAAGTAGGGAGATATTACACTTACTAATACATCTCCATAAGCAGATCGGCCTGGTTTCCTTCTATTGGAAGCCACGCCCCCTCCTGTCCTGCTCACAGCTGCCTGCCTCGTCCATCACTGCAGTAGAGATGGGAAGTTCGGATCTTTGAGCTGAATCGGTTCATTTGAATCAGCTCATTCAAATGAACCGATTCATGAATCGGATCTTCGGTTCACTTCATGAGCCGGCAGAAGCAAGTGAACTGAAGATCAATGCGCATGCTCAGCTCATCGAATCTTCGGTTCACTTGCTGAGTCGGCTCTCAAGTGAACCGAAGGTCAGGAGGGACTGGCCCCTGGCAAACACAGCTCTGCTGCAGTGGAGCAGACTGTGATAATTGTCTGAGAGTTTTAGTTAAAAGAATCGTGTCACCGAGTAGTCCCTACCAGACTTCCTGCTCTGCTACATGCTAGATCAATGCCCCCCCTTCCGGACGGACGGGCGGACTTACAGGGAGCCGCAGAGCAGGGAGCCTGGCAGGGACTCGGTAACTCACGGTTCTTTTAACTCAAAAGAATCAAATGAGTCTCTGACTCATTTGATTATTTTAACTAATAGACTCAGACGATTCTCTGAGTCCCTGCGACTCCCCCTGTGCTGGGAGTCAGTGCTGCGGCCTCTGATTGGTTGGAGGGCGGGGAGGGGCGGGGCTAGCGTCCACTGGAGGCTCCTATTACACTGCCTGCTGCTGCTTCTATGCTGATCTGACTGAGCCGTTTCATTCGGATCGGCTCAGTCAGAGGAACCGACTCTTCCGGATCAGTGAACTGAATCGGTTCAAAAGAACGATTCGTTCATGATCCGGACATCACTACACTGCAGGTGTAGGGTGGCACTGGCCAGACGTCCGGTTTTAGGCCGGACTGTCCGGTTTTCTGGCTGCCTGTCCTCCGTCCACCACAGGGCCTGTACGGACACAGGGATGTCCACCCTTGCAGTAGCTCACACTCACTGCGCTGTCTGAGGTGAGCTGCAGAAACTGACCGAGGCTTCTCTCACCCCAGGTCAGTCACTAGAGCCGCAGACATGGCTTACCTGAGGCTGACTGAGGGAGAGAAGCATCCTCGTCCATGCATGAAGCCTGTGCTGCTCTCTGGGTCCTAGAAGCACCGGCTTGTATCAGATGCGCCTCCTGCCTCTCCTGGCTGTGCAGGGCTGGAGGGGCTTAGCAGGAGGATTCTTAACAGCAGAAATAAAGAAACTTTTGCAGGAGGAGGGGAGACAGAGGAGGAGCTGTGCTGGCTGATAGGAGGAGCTTGCTGACTGCAGACTCCGCCCCTCTGTAGCTTCTGTACTGAGAGGATCCTGCTGTATGTGAGGATGTAGCAGAGCCAGGAAGGTGCTGAGGACCACAAACTGTGAGGAATCCAAGTGTCTGTCCTGTTTATGGCTCCTCTGCTCTGTGGTCTTATCACACACATGTTTGTTACAGCCAGACCTACAGTTCAGGAGCTTTAACCCCTTCTGAGCTGTCAGTATGGCTGAGGTCAGTGATAGCAGCAGTCACTGGTATCATCTGTGTGCCCCCTCCTCCCTGCACACTGTATATAGTGATATGTGACCCCCACCACTGTACTGTACACTCTATATACTGATATGTGCCCCCCTGTATATTGTATATAGAGATCTGTGACCCCCTGCACACTGTATATAGTGATATGTGACCCTTCTCCATACAGTGCTGTGACCCCCACTACTGTACACTATATACTGATATGTGCCCCCTGTATATTGTATATAGAGATCCGTGACCCCCTGTACACTGTATATACTGATATGTGACCCCCACCACTGTATATAGAGGTCTGTGACCCCCTGCACACTGTATATACAGATGTGTGACCCCCACCACTGTACACTATATACTGATATGTGCCCCCCTGTATATTGTATATAGAGATCCGTGACCCCCTGTACACTGTATATACTGATATGTGACCCTCACCACTGTATATAGAGGTCTGTGACCCCCTGCACACTGTATATAGTGATGTGTGACCCCCACCACTGTACACTATATACTGATATGTGCCCCCCTGTATATTGTATATAGAGATCTGTGACCCCCTGCACACTGTATATAGTGATATGTGACCCCTTCCCCATACAGTGATGTGACCCCCACTACTGTACACTATATACTGATACGTGCCCCCCTGTATATTGTATATAGAGATCCGTGACCCTCTGTACACTGTATATACAGATGTGTGACCTCCACCACTGTACACTATATACTGATATGTGCCCCCCTGTATATTGTATATAAAGGTCTGTGACCCCCTGTACACTGTATATACTGATATGTGACCCTCATCTACTGTATATAAAGGTCTGTGACCCCCTGCACACTGTATATAGTGATGTGTGTACCCCTGCACACTGTGTATACAGATGTATTCCTCAGAGTTCTTGTACAACAAAGGTCTGTCCCACCGCTCAACATATCCCCCTCCTCCGGCAGTCCGTGCACCTAAACATCTCAGAGCTGCCATAGATTTCTGGCTTCATTTGAGTCAGAAAACTGGCGAAAATGAACATAAATTTGTTGGCACAACTGGCCACGCCCCCTCCTTGCCATTGTCACGCCCCTCTTTTTTTAAGGTGCAGTCGCATAGTTTGCAAGTTTTTAACGCTACTTTTCAGAAACAAGGGAAATAATAAATCTCCCTCTATATTTATTCTTTTCATAGCTTACATCCAGTGGCACAACTAGAAATGACTGGGCCCCACAGCGAATTTATGAACAGGGTACCCCCTCCCTGGAAGCATATCTGTGGGGCGGGTAGTGACCTCTCTTTACTGCTGGGAGTGGGGCGCTCTTTCTATTACTATCAAAGCACAGATCAGAAAGCTCACGATCCTCCAAATACGTTGCGTGGGAAGGAGCAATCCCCATCAAACAATTCAAGACGTAATCCCAGCAAACGTGATGATTTTTCAATCCATGATATTCTTTAATTCCATGTAATGAAATATATTTACAGGACGTGTTTCGGCCCGTCCAGCCTTCCTCATCTTTCTAATGCTATGTCCAGTGGCGTACCGCCCATAGAGGCAGACCACGCCACTGCTATGGGGCCCGCGGCACTGGGGGGCCCGTAGCGCAGAGAAGGCCCCGCCCACACTGTTTGGCCCCGCCCACTCATGACCTGCAGCCGGCTATGCGGCTGCTTTTCTCCCCAGCGCCCAGCCCCAACATCAACTCATCTTCAGACTTCCGCAATCGCCCCCCCCCCCCCCCGACCTGAGGCTGATCCTGACCTGACCTCCTCCTGACCCGGACCGTCTGCCGGAATCAGGATCAAACCAGGCCAGCCTGCATGTGGCGCTCGAGCCGCTGGCCAATCAGCACGACAAGACAAGGGCTTGAGGCAGCTGCTGATTGGCCAGTGGCGCAAGGGAGCAGGCAGGAGAATCGGCTTGAACGCCGTCGGCCGTCACCAGCAGAGTCAGTGCCTGCCCTGAGCTGAGGAGAGAGAGACGAGCTGACTGAGGACTGTCTTCAAGAGAGGGAGGAAGATTCTGAAGTGAGTGTCATGAGCAGTGCACCGGCTGTGTCCCTGGCTGGCTGGCCTAAAGACAAGTAAGTCACAGTCTGGGCTGGGCCCCTCTATGTTTGGGGGTCTCCTCTGGCTCCGCTACTTCCCTCCCGTCCTATGTCCAGGCACTGGGCACCTCTATGTATGGGGGTCTTTTTTGGCTGTACTCCTTCCCTTGCATCCTCTGTCCAGGCACTGGGCCCCTCTGTGTTTGTGGGTCTCCTCTGGCTCCGCTCCTTTTCTTGCATCCTCTGTCCAGGCACTGGACCCCTCTATGTTTGGGGGTCTCCTCTGGCTCCGCTCCTTTTCTTGCATCCTCTGTCCAGGCACTGGACCCCTCTATGTTTGGGGGTCTCCTCTGGCTCAGCTCCTTTCCTTGCATCCTCTGTCCAGGCACTGGGCCCCTCTGTTTGGGGGTCTCCTCTGGTTCTGCTCCTTCCCTTGCATCCTCTGTCCAGGCACTGGGCCCCTCTATGTTTGGGGGTCTCCCCTGGCTCCGCTCCTTCCCTTGCATCCTCTGTCCAGGCACTGGGCCCCTCTATGTTTGGGGGTCTCCTATGGCTCCGCTCCCTCCTATCATCCTCAGACTTGATGTAAAGTGTCATCCTTTCACTTCTTGAGATTGTTTTCTGTGTTTGTAGCCTGGGCCTAACAGCTTCTGTAGGTCATGTATAAATTTATTTAATGGGGGTGTGGCATTGGAGGAGCCAGGTCAGGAAGTGGGAGGGGCCATGGTGGGTAGTGGGCGGGGTTAAGGGGCCCAATTCAGATTTTTCCTATGGGACCCAGGGATTTCTATGTACGCCCCTGGCTATATCTGTACAGCTTACTGCTGGGACTGGGGCGTTCTTTCTATTACTATGTCTGTACAGCTTTCTGCTGGGACTGGGGCGTTCTTTCTATTACTATGTCTGTACAGCTTTCTGCTGGGACTGGGGCGTTCTTTCTATTACTATGTCTGTACAGCTTTCTGCTGGGACTGGGGCATTCTTTCTATTGCTATGTCTGTAAAGCTTACTGCTGGGACTGGGGCGTTCTTTCTATTACTATGTCTGTACAGCTTTCTGCTGGGACTGGGGCGTTCTTTCTATTACTATGTCTGTACAGCTTTCTGCTGGGACTGGGGCATTCTTTCTATTGCTATGTCTGTAAAGCTTACTGCTGGGACTGGGGCGTTCCTTCTATTGCTATGTCTGTACAGCTTACTGCTGGGACTAGGGCGTTCCTTCTATTGCTATGTCTGTACAGCTTACTACTGGGACTAAGGCGTTCCTTCTATTACTATGTCTGTACAGCTTACTGCTGGGACTGGGGCGTTCCTTCTATTGCTATGTCTGTACAGCTTACTGCTGGGACTGGGGTGTTCCTTCTATTGCTATGTCTGTACAGCTTACTGCTGGGACTGGGGCGTTCCTTCTATTGCTATGTCTGTACAGCTTACTGCTGGGACTGGGGCGTTCCTTCTATTACTATGTCTGTACAGCTTACTGCTGGGACTGGGGCGTTCCTTCTATTACTATGTCTGTACAGCTTACTGCTGGGACTGGGGCGTTCCTTCTATTACTATGTCTGTACAGCTTACTGCTGGGACTAGGGCGTTCCTTCTATTACTATGTCTGTACAGCTTACTGCTGGGACTGGGGCGTTCCTTCTATTGCTATGTCTGTACAGCAGTTATTTACTGATGACTCTATGGGAACACAGGTGGGCGAGAATGCCATTTGACTGCTCCTCTGAAGATGCTTGCTGCAATGCACAGCCGGTCTGAGGAGCTCCTCCAGGGAAGTGTGTCATGGTGAAAAGGTACATGTAGCTTTAGATATTAATACTTCATAGTTTTGGCTATTGTCTGGGGCACTTTGGATTTTTGATACTTAGGGTGGCCAACCCCTTTAAGTCATATTCTTATGAGTTTAATAAGAATTGAGCTATAATGATTGTTATTGAGGTGGGAAGATCAGAGATAAGAGGTACCAATGAGCTGTCAGGTGACTGGATTCACAGAAAACAGAAACTGACCGCTTGCAAATAGACAGATTTTTTAACTCATATCTCAGAAACAGCTGAACATTTTTAATAAAGGCCAATTAGAAAAATGATTTTTAGCACAAAATGAGTAAAATGTAATCATAAACTAATCCCCCTAAAGGTATACATAGCCTTTATGTATATATACTATGTCATTAACAGCAATTATCCAGCTGCCTGTTTAAACAATGTAGACTGATGCTTTTGGGACAGCATATGTTACTCACTGTACCAGTGCAATGCTTGTGCAGCGACACTCACGGCGTTCTAAGGTTGGCAACCTTAAAGGGGTTTTGTCACTTCAGCAAATGGCGTTTATTGTGCAGAGAAAGTTAATACAAGCCACTTACTGATGGATTTTTTTATTATTCATATTGCTTCCTCTGCTGGCTTGATTAATTTTTCCATCACATTTTACACTTCTCGTTTCCATGGTTACA
This sequence comes from Bufo gargarizans, assembly GCF_014858855.1. Taxonomy (NCBI): domain Eukaryota; kingdom Metazoa; phylum Chordata; class Amphibia; order Anura; family Bufonidae; genus Bufo; species Bufo gargarizans. The sequence continues at coordinate 547,503,015 of NC_058081.1, forward strand.
ACCAACCTGCAATACAGCAGTGGTGGCCGTGCTTGCACAGTATGGAAAAAAAGCACCAGCCTATGGGCACTCTTATGATCCTAGCTACCAGAGAGAGCGGTACTTTTTCCTATAGTGTGCAGAGTGGTCGTAACCATGGAAACAGGCAGTGTATAATGCAGTGGAAAAATTAAGTGCCTTGTATTCACTTTCTCTGTGATAAATGCCACTTGCTGAAGTGACAGAACCCCTTTAACTGCATTACACGACCCCAGTGATGTGTTGCATGGTGTCATGTCACTGCTGTGGCCCTTTCACGTGACACAGCAACAAAATGAATGTTGATGCGGGGAATCTCAATGGTGGTCCTGTTTCATATATGATGATGTTTGCATGAGCAGTGGAGGACCACGTGGTGATCAGCACTGATTCAACCTGGGAAAATACATACTAGACCAGGGGCGTTGCTAGGGTCTCAAAATATCCGGGGCCCAAGCACCAATGCATATGTCCCAATTCTCTAAGTTGAACAACCGCATCCCCCCACGTAAGCACTAGCACTGAAGACATTTTCCTGTACTTGCTATACAGCAGCACGTACCTCTCACATCCAGTTCCTTCCCAGGTGATGTGTCCTCTGATGTAGATCTTCTCTGTCATCTTCTCCATTTGGTCCGGACACTTCTCTCAGCCACCTCGTCTCTGCAGAGTGTGACACACAGACATCTTAGCTTCCTTACTTTTCTGTACCCCCAAATACTATCCTGAAGAAAAATTAGTGCCCCCCCCCATAGTAACAGTACTCCTCATAGTCCCACCAATAGTAATTCCCTCCTAGAATGTTCTCTTTAATAATACTGCCCCCTATTGGACCCAACAGTAATAATGCTCCTCAAGAATGCCTCCATTAGTAGAAGAGCCCTCCAGTATTAATAATACCCTCACAGAGCCCCCAGTAGAAATAAGGACCCCTATTATTCCCCCAGTAGTAATAAAGCTATCCACTGACCCCTCAGTAATAATAAGGCCCCCATAGTACTCTTAGTAGAAATAATGCGGATCCCTCCTATAGAGCCCCCAGTAGTAATAAGAACGTCTAATGTCTCCTGGATTTAAAATGCCCCCACAGTGCCTCCATATTTATATCGCCCCCTACTGTTATAATGCTCGCCCTGAAGTGCCCCAAGTATACAGTCCCATGTAAATAACATCTCCCCAGCTGCCTTCAACATACAGTGCCATGTAAATAACATCACTCCCTCCCCCAGACACCTTCAACATACAGTCCCATGTAAATAAAATCACCCCCTCCCCAGCCACCTACAACATGCAGTCCAATGTAAATAACATTGGCCCTTAACATTCAATCCCATGTAAATATCACTCCCTCCCACAGCTGCCTTCAACATGCAGTCCCATATAAATAACATTACCCCCAACATACAGTCCCATGTAAATAACATCACCCTACCCCAGCCACTTCCAAGTTTCAGTCCCATGAAATTAAAGGGAACCTGTCACCTCCAAAACACATATAAAACCAACATCATTACCTTACATTAGCCCCCAGTGTGTTCACAATGATGTTTTTTATCCTTCCATTGGTTGCAGCATACTGTAAAAAAACTAATTTTTAATCACCCTTCTCGCTATCTTCAGAGTCAGCTTGAAGTCGAAGGAGGCAACAGCCTCCTTGCTTCAAGTAAAAATAAGCCCGCCCCTTACCCGTCCTCTTCACTTTGATTGACATCCTGCCTAGAAGCGGGAATCGCTCAAGTCTCGCGTATGCCCGGTGCGCTCCATGTTACTGTGCGATCCCATCATCCGCCTTCCGCAGTCAGCTTTGTTCTCACTGCGCATGCGCTGGACATTTCAAGTGTGCACGCGCGCCCGACGTTTCTTATCTGCAGCGTCAGTGTGATCAGTGGCTTCAGGCGCAGGAGAACGCAAGTCAGTGGTCACGCTTTGCCCCCGACCTCACCAGCATTAGGTATTACACTATTTAGGTACATTATCCAGGGGCACAAACAGGGCTTTTTTTCCTCAAAGAAAAGGTGGTGGAACTCACCCCCCCCCTCCCCTGGCCACGCCCCTACCCACCCCTAGGACCGCCCCTTTAGAGAACAGGGATGCAAGTAAAATTTTGGGGGGGGGGGGGCTATAAGAGTCCAGCCCAGCAAAGAAACCCCCCAGATGGGGATGGCACTGTTAATGGGGGATCTGGGGATGGCACTGTTAATGGGGGATCTGGGGATAGCACTGTTATGGGGTGGATGATCTGTGGATGGCACTGTTATGGGGAATCTGTGGATGGCATCCTATAACAGTGCCATCCACAGACCCCCCCATCCTATAACAGTGCCATCCACAGACCCCCCCACCCCATAACAGTGTCATCCACAGACCCCCCCTTAACAGTGCCATCCACAGAACCCCCTTAACAGTGCCATCCACAGACCCCCCCTTAACAGTGTCATCCACAGACCCCCTCATTGCCGCTCCAGTACAGTTATAAAATGTGTAATTCAATTAATAATGATTCATGCTGCCCCCTCTGTAGTATAACACTCAATATATCCTACTCACAGGGCTACTGTTATATCGTAATGCAGGCCGGCCGGGCAGACGAGCGGCAGCGTGACTGACTGACGTCACGTGCCTGCGCCGCCTGCTTCATTCATAAAGTAGCCCGGCCGGCCTGCATTACGATATAACAGTAGCTCTGTGAGTAGGATATATTGAATGTTATACTACAGAGGGGGCAGCATGAATCATTATTAATTGAATTACACATTTTATAACTGTACTGGAGCGGCGGGGCCGGAGCACAGTGAACGCACCGGCCCTCAGCTCCTCCTCCCAGTCCCTCCCCGCTGATACATCGCAGCCTGCGATGCTGGAGCATGGCAGGCTGCGATGTCAAAAGGTGGCGGAACGCCGTTCTGGTGCGTTCCGCCAGAAAAAAAGCCCTGGGCACAAATATTATCTTACCTGAAAAGAAACGCCGGGCGTACGCGCACACTTGAAATGGCCGGCACATGTGCAGTGAGAACAAAGCTGCCGGCTGACTGCGGGAGCCGGAGACGGGATTGCGTAGTAACATGGAGCGCACCGGGCATGCCGAGACTTGCGCGATCCCAGCCTCTAGGCAGGATGGAAGAGGGCGGGTAAGGAACGGGCTTATTTTTACTTGAAGCAAGCTGACTCTGAAGATAGCGATAAGGGTGATTCAAAATGTGTTTTTTTTACAGTATGCAGCAACCGATGGAAGAATGAAAAACATCATTGTGAACACACTGGGGGCTAATGTAAGGTAATGATGTCGGTTTTATATGTGTTTTGGAGGTGACAGGTTCCCTTTAACATCACTCCACCTCACTATCCCATGTAAATAACTTCCCTCCCTTCAGCACTAACATACAGTCCCAGTTAAATAACTACAACTCCCAACATTGCTCTGCCTCTCACACTGAGTAAACTTCACTTACCTCTCCTCATGTAGCAGATCTTACCTCATCCTCTTCCCAGGGCTACTCTTCACTGCTGAGCCGTCCTCTCCTGCACTGGTCACATGATGGTGACCTCTTCCCAGGTCCTTTTCAGCTACTGCATATAGAACTGATCACATGACCTGTGAGGTCATCACAGGTCCTTCAGCTCTTGCAGGGCATTAGATTTAATTGTATTGCCGTCCTGAGGACAGCAATACAGTTATGTCTAACAGGCAGGCAGTACATTCGGGGCCAGGGACAATACATCAGGGGCCCAGGCCCCAAATGTTTTGACCCAGCAACGCCCCTGTCTTTAACTAGTAATTATATGCAAAGTGACAAAAGCAAACTATAGAACATAAAACCCATTTAGGAGGCAAAGCATTGTTACAGTGAAGCAATACATTTCATGTTAATGCAGTATTTATCTACACCAGCTCATTTATATTTCATTGCATCCTGTCTAATCTATTCCGATTATTGATTTACTTTACACATAAGTAATGTTTCATTAACTAAGCAACAGTGACATAAAAATATAAAATAACTGCATAGTGGGCTTCACGTAGGCAAATCAATTAATCTGGCACTTGCTTCAGTACTTGTGTCTTATGTAGTAATAAATTGTGGCTCAGTTGGACTTGGATAAAAAGCATCATTTATGACTCTTATTTAAAGGCTCTTACAGAATTGCATTAAATGTTTCTATTTAAAGGAAAATAATGTAATTTTCTCATGTTTTAATGAACCCGGTATAATAACGACATCGTTTATCACCAGAATTGTTTAGTTCTCTATTTACCATTACCTTAAATATATGGTAGTAGTCCACGGAGAAGGAATGGAGGTAGGAGGGCTGTATTAATATTAATGCAGTGGAGTTGGAATACATATTGTAGACCTAAAAAGCCTAACAGTGTTATGCACATTAAAGCTGCGTGCAGGCAGGAGGGTAGCATATGGCGCCAATTTTGCCTCATCCAATAGCGCATGCCACCAGATTCATGCTGATTGTGACAGAAAGGAAACTCTTAATGTATGTGCACGTGTATGGAGGCACCACGTCTATGGCTGTCCTAGTATGGATTTGTACAAGCTAAAGAATATCAGTATTTCATTTCACACAAACATATCTATCTATCTATCTATCTATCTATCTATCCATATCTATCTATCCATATCTATCTATCCATATCTAATATCTATGTTCTATCTATCCAAATCTTTCTATCTATCTATCTATTAAATATCTATGTTCTATCTATCTCTATCTATCTATTTATCTATCCTATTTCATATCTATCTGTCCATCAATTTATTTATCTGTGTAGCTATCTATTATTAATGTTCCTTACTCAGTTATTACATCTATCTTTTACATTTATCTCAAACCCATTTTCAGTAACTGAAACATTTTATAATTAAATTGCTTTTAGTGTCTCACAGTAATTACAGAATTAAATTTATGAGTATCATGTTCTAATTATTTCTGTTGTTACAGTCACCTCTCCAGCAGCAGCTTCTTTGTTCATGAGATGCTCTGACCCAATGCCATTCTCGCTGCCAAAATGCAACATTATTTCTTCAAGTTGGTGATTATATAATAGAGGACCACCAGAAATGTTAACTTCATGTTGCTTATCAGGCCGGAAGGACACATGTCGTCCTGTGTTGTGCATTGTTCCACTGATCTGAAATACAATACATAGAAGAAAATGATAAGCCTTTATCAGACCTAACTAATTCAACAATCTCTTATAATATAAAAATGAGTTTCTGTCTGTCTGTCCTGAAGTCTGTCTGTCTGTTCTTTATGTGCGACCAAACAACTCAACCGATGTTCACCAAATTTGGCACATGGGTACATCAGGTGTCCAGGAAGGTTCTCAGCTCTCTAGGATGTACTGCTCCTGAGATATTCCCAAAAAATGACCTGCATTAGCTAAAACAAGCCTGCAGGTCTTTCTCTTCATATCCCAACTGCCACACACGGTCACATCTCCTTTATCAGCCAATAGAAGCTCACAGGCCCTTAGTCTTCACATACACACAGTTTTACTCCAGGTTTCAATAACAACCCAGCCATTTTTCTTCACTGCTGTATGTCAGCTTTAGGCTAGGTCTACATGACGGCAATAAGTTGCATGACACATAGCACACAACTACGCTGCTACATGCATCCATCTTTGATGGAGTTTTTGCAACTGTCATGTCGCAGTCGCAGCATGTCGCAGTGCGACACTATAGCCTATCATTATAAAAATTGTTGCGTGACACATGCCGTCGTGTAGCCCTAGCCTTAGAGGGGCAGGGCGCTGTGGAGGTTACTGTTAAGGGGGCAGTGGCCACTATTAAAGGGGCAGCTGCTGTGGAGGTCACCGTTAAGGGGTCAGGGGCCACTATTAAAGGGGAAGCTGCTGTAAAGGCCACTGTTAAAGGGGCAGGCATTGTGGAGGTCACTGTTAAAAGGGGCGGGCACTGTGAAGGTCACTGTTAAGGGGGCAAGGGGCCCCTAATAAAGGGGCAGATGCTGTGGAGGTCACTGCTAAGGCAGTGGGGTACTGTGGAGGTCACTGTTAAGGGAACAGGGTACTGTGGCAGTCACTGTTAAAGGGACGTGTGCTGTGGAGGTCTCTGTTAAGGGGGCAGGGAACAGTGGAGGTCAGTGTTAAGGAGCGGGGTTCTGTATAGGTCACTGTTAAGGGGGGGCGGCCCCTTGAGGAGGTCAATGTCAAGGGAGTGGGGTGCTGTATAACTCACAGTTAAAGGGATTCTGTCATCAGAAATTAGTCCTATAAGCTAAACATATAAACTATATCCTAAAGTAAGTTTATCAAATGCCCCTGTGGCTCTATATTCATAAAAAAGAGGTTTATATCACCTGTCAATCACTTAAAAATGTGTCCAAGGGGACGTCTCATGGTGAAAGGTGCACGGCTGCAGCCATCTCGTTTAGGTGCCCAGCGCCGCCTTCTGTAGTGAAATCGCCGCCCTCTCTTTCATTCGATCCGCCTACCTCACGTCATCACTGCCTCTCTAACCACTGCTCGCTTTATCCAGATCCTGCGTGTGCACACTAGGTATAACCTGATGCGCCGTGCGGACTACTGGCAGCGGCCTCATTGGCAGCGGACTACTGGCAGCGGCCTCATTTAGCAAAGTGCCCATGCGCCGGCCGGCGCACTTCGCTCAAACCTCCACTGACTGCCCTATTACAGCCCATCCCAGCCATCCAACCTCCTACAGCCAGGTTCAAAGCTAGTACCTAGTGCGCACTCGCGGGATCTGGACGAAGCGAGCGGTGGTTAGAGAGGCAGTGATGACGTGAGGTAGGCGGATCGAATGAAAGGGAGGGCGGCGATTTCACTACAGAAGGCGGCGCTGGGCACCTAAACGAGATGGCTGCAGCCGGACACCTTTCACCATGAGACGTCCCCTTGGACACATTTTGAAGTGATTGACAGGTGATATAAACCTCTTTTTTATGAATATAGAGTCAGTGTTAAGGGGTGAAGGGCTGTGAAGTTCACTGTTAAGGGGTGGTGTACTGTAGAGGTTACTGTTATGGGGTATACTGTTGATATCTATTAACAACACACGGAAACATTAAATTAAATAGATGAAATATACCCATGCGAAGCCGGGTCCTTCTGCTAGTATTATATAAATTGAGAAATCAGTGTAAGACATTTAAAAATCTGCCTGTAAAAATGTGCACACTTCTCAAACCCACAAGCACCGAAATTAAACATCCTGTGTGACTAAAAATGCATGGAGATTGTCACAAACTTTCCTGTCTGGGCTCCAGCATCCAGCTATCCACCTTTGGCGCGGCTGCAATGAGAGAGACACCATGCTAATCTACGCCCCCTGGTGACACGACAGTCACCAGGGGGCGTAGTTTAGCATGGTGTCTCTCTCATTGCAACAGGACGCCATGCTGTTTCTCCCCACAGTGGGTGTGTGCTGGAGGAAATTAGCAGTGGGCTGATTGTTCACCTGCTCTATTCCTGTGTGCTAGTGTTCTGACTAATGGAGCACTGAATCATCAGGTTCTGATCCTGGGTCTCAGTGTTTTTTTTAAACCCCTTTCTTGCTAGATACCAGTGCAAGTGATAGGTTTTCACTCCCTAGCTGTGCTCCTGGTTACGGTTCTGAGTGCATTTGGATTGCTTCTATTATTAACCTTGGCTTGCCTTTGACCACTCTCTGTCTCTCGTTTGGTACTGCATTGTCCATCCAGTTCTGATCTTAGCTTGACTAGTTTGGTACTCTAAAACTTGTTTTGTGTTGTTTTTTCTCTTAGTGTTTGTCTGTGTCTGCAGTTAAGAAGCTTAGGGACTGTCCACCAGTTGTGGTCCTGCTACCTAGGGCTTGCTCTGCAAGTAGGTAGGGTAAGCGGGCTTGGTTCTAGGTTAGGGCTCACTGTCCATGTCTGTCCCTACCTACAGGTGTTACAAAGATTAGGTGCACATACTGTATGTTTCTTCCTGTCATGTAAAAAAGATATCACCCCAAACATGTACTAATTAACTGTAGGCGGCAATTTTTGCCAGTTTTAACCAAGTCCTATTTACTGTTGTGCTTAGTGGGTGCCATAGCCACAGGATGACAGGCACTCTTCCTGATAGGACACAATTCTGATCAAAGATTTAAACCCTCAGATACCTTGGTCAATTTAAACCATGGCGTTTGAGCAGCCATTTGGAGGGAGAGGGTTTCATCTGGTGACCAAAAGCCCTACCCCCTGGCGATCTTGTGAAGGCTCCTAGGCCTGCCATAATAAATAATGCCATTGTAAAATATTACAGTATTGAGCCCTGCCTGAAGTCTTAATTGGACTATTGCAATTTTACCATAGACTGCAATAATAAACCATTGCAGTCTAAGGAATAAGCGATCTAACAATTGCATGTTCAAGTCCCCAAAGGGGACTAAAACTAAAGTCCCCTTAAAGGAAAAAGGGTAAAAAAAAATAAAAAAAATAAATGCTAAATAAAATATCAAATTACCCCTTTTCCCAATTTTCCATTTTTTAAATAAAAATAAACAAAAATATAGGTATAAACATCATTGGTCCACGTCTCTCAAAATATCAAAACTATCAAAATATGAAAGCATTTATCTTGTATGCTGAACATTATAATTAGGAATGAGCGAATCGACTTCGGATGAAACATTCACAGTCGATTTGCAAAAAACCTATTTCCAAAACTTAGTTTGGGTAATAACTTCATAAATTAATTTGTACTGTAAAAAAAAACATTTCCAGAACTCAGATTCGGTTCCAAGTGGTACCTTCCCAAGTTTGGGAAATGGTTTTTTACAGTACAAATTAATTTATGAAGTTATTATGCAAAGTTTTACGAGACTTCACAAAGTAATAACTTCGGCTCATTGGAGCCAATACATTCTAATACTGTACAGAGCTCCTGCTCCGTAAAGTATTGGAATGAAGTTTTATGTAAATCGACATCGGATGTTTCATCCAAAGTCAATTCGCTCATCTCTAATCATAATTTGAGGTTACCAAAAAAATGTTTCGACTGCTTAGTCGAAATTAACAAAGAAATTCGAATTTGTGACAAATTACTTTGTCATGAATTGCTTTCCATTGTATGTAGCGAGCACAATGATGTGGAACGGCGATCGCAACCCCCCCTCCCCATCATTGAACTCCTCGGATGCCGGGGTCAACCCTGATTGTGGCATTTGGCAGTTACAATAAGGCCTTTCAGGGTTTAATCATGGCTTAAAAACAAAAAAATACATACTTACCTCATCCATTTGCACAAGGAGAGGCTGTCGTGACCATCTTCATTGAAGAAAATATGCATTTTGACCTCATCATTACTGATGACATCACCGTGCCCGCCATCGTGATGATGTGGTGAAGTTACACGGCAGTGTGCGCGAGATTGCGCACATTTTCTTCAATTAAGATGGCCGCAACTGTGTGTCCGTGACCAAATAGATGAGGGAAGTTAGTATTTTTTTGTTTATTACCACCATTTCAGGGAAAATTTGAGATAAATTGAATTGTCCCTAAAATTTGGATCTAAGTCAATTCATTTTACTTTGTTTTGCTCAACACTAATCATAATGGCTTTTTTTTTAAATCTCTATTTTTGTTTGCTTCACCTCCCCCCAAAAATTGATTGAAAAGTAATCAAAAAGTCAATCCTTCCAAATAGTATCAATGCAAACTACAGCTTGTGTTATATAAAAAAGAGCCCTATACTGCTCCAAAGACTTGAAATTCAGTTCAAATTTGATTTAGCTAAATCAGTTGGGCAATTCGATTCAGCTCCAAATAAATTTGACCAAAATCAAAAGCGCTCCAATTGCCTTGGAAAGTTGTGGATGACATTTTGGGGTCTCCTAAGACACAACTTATTTCAAGCTCTTCAACACTAATCCACTTCAACACTAAATTTAAATTGTCTCCCACCCGGTCCCCTGCTGAAACCGCAGAGTTGGCACCTGCAGCCCATGGGCATCTGTCTTTCACCTCACCCCCTTGCAAATCAGCCAAACAGTCTGATGACTCTGTTGGCGGGGTTTCCATGGGCCACCCACCTAGCCCTGCCCCAGAAGTGGAAGAGATTGAGTGCACTGATGCCCAACCACTTATGTTTCAGGATGTGGACATGGGAGGTCGACCGCAGCACGTCTCTGATGATGATGACGAAACACAGGTGCCAACTGTTGCGGCTTTCTGGCGTGTGCAGACCGGCAAGGAGAGCAGGGGTGAAGAGTGGGTGGAGGATTATGTGGAGAATGATACGGTCCTAGACCCCACATGGAATCAAGGTCATGCGAGTGACGGGTGCAGTTCGGAGGAAGAGATCGTGGTCACAAAGCGCCAGCCGCACAGCAAAAGAGGAAGCAGAGTGCAAAAGCAGAGTGGCCATCCCCTAGCCAGTATGCCTGCTACCGGCTCCTCATCTGGTCAGCGTAACACCTTCACCACCAACTTCAGTATAACCTGGAGGAAATGACAGCAGGCTGTTTTGAAACGCATCTGTTTGGGGGGGAAAAACCCACACCGTGCAGGAGCTGTGGATGGGCATGGAACAACAGACCAATCAGTGGTTGGTGCCGCTGAGCCTCAAGCCTGGCCTGGTGGTGTGCGATAACAGCCAAAATCTCGTAGATGCTCTAGGCCTAGCCGGTTTGACGCACATCCCTTGCTTGGCACATGTGCTGAATTTGGTGGTGCAGAGGTTCCTGAAAAATTTCCCTGATATGTCAGAGCTGCTGCGTAAAGTGCTGGCCATCTGTGTGCGCTTTCAGCGTTCTCACCCTGCTGCTGCTCGCCTGTCTGCGCTGCAGCGTAACTTGGGCCTTCCCGCTCACCGCCTCATATGTGAACTCCACCTTGCACATGCTGGGACAGACTGTGCGAGCAGCAGCAGGCCATAGTGGAGTTTCAGCTGCAGCACGCACAGGGTGCATCGCTCTGCAGAACAGCACCACTTCACCACCAATGACTGGGCATGTGGTGCTGTGCCGTGTTGCACTGTTTCAAGTACTCCACCAACATGGCCAGTGCAGATGACACAGTCCTCAGAATTACTATCCCACTTCTATGTCTCCTTGAAAAAATGCTTTGGGCGATGATGAAAGAGGATGTGGCACAGGAGGAAGAGTGATCATTTCCATGGTTATCAGGCCAGTCATTCACAAGTGACTCGGAGGGTGGGTTCCTGCAACAACAGAGGCCAGGTACACAAATGTCCAGCCAGGGCACAATTCTGCAGGGTGAGGAAGAGGAGGAGGAGGAACCGTGTTCACAGCAGGGTGGCACCCAAAGCAGCTTACCGGCATCAATGGAGCGTGACTGGGGCGATACAGAGGACACAGACGATACAGCTCCCACAGAGCACAGCTTGGCGTTGCCTCTGGGCAGCCTGGCACACATGAGTGACTACATGTTGCAGTGCCTGTGAAACGACCGCAGAGTTGCCCACATTCTAACTAGTGCTAATTACTGGGTGGCCACCCTGCTGGATCCCCGCTACAAAGACAACGTGCTGTCTTTAATTTCGTCAATGGAGTATGATCAGAAGATGCGCGAGTACAAGCGCACGCAGGTACACGCGCTGCTGATGGCATTCACACCTGACAGCGGGGGCTCAGTGGAAGCACAAGGCGAAGGGAAAGGAAGAAGAAGTCGTCAACCCCATCGCCAGCACTTTAGAAGGGAGGGTTAGCATGGCCGAAATGTAGGGTTGAGCGAACCCGAACTGTAAAGTTCAGATTCGTACCGAACTTTAGGATTTTTGGACCCCGGACCCGAACCCGAACATTTTCGTAAAAGTTTGTGTTCGGTGTTCGCCGCTTTCTTGGCGCTTTTTGAAAGGCTGCACAGCAGCCAATCAACAAGCGTCATACTACTTGCCCAAAGAGGCCATCACAGCCATGCCTACTAATGGCATGGCTGTGATTGGCCAGAGCAGCATGTGACCCAGGCTCTATATAAGCTTGAGTCACTTTGCGCTGCACGTCATTCTGCTGTGTAGGGAGAGGATGCTGCTGGAATTGTGATTTCAGGGAGAGCATAGAAGAGAATCTAACTCAGCGATCTATAGACAAATAGTTGTGTGGGTGCAGGACACTATCATTTTACCCTGCCCTGAGCTCATTGACCAAAAATACAAACTATTAGAATTCTGTTAGTTAGGTGGGTGGCAGCGGCGGCCATTTTATGCATGCTCAGTGCACCAGCACTGCATCTGAGCTTTTGGGACATTGCAAATCACAATTTTTTTGGGGAAAACTACAGCATCTGGATTATTCAGTGTGCAATTTAAGCCAGAAATACATCCTTCATTTTCTAGGGCAGGCATCCTCAAACTCCAGCCCTCCAGCTGTTGTAAAACTACAACTCCCACAATGCCTTGCTGTAGGCTGATACCTGTAGGCTGTTCGGGCATGCTGGGAGTTTTAGTTTTGCAACAGCTGGAGGGCCGCAGTTTGAGGATGCCTGTTCTAGGGTTTGAAAAACACACTTTTTTTTCTTCAAAAAACTGTATTTGCCAGATCTGCAAGTGCTAAATTCAAGTTAAATATATACAGCATTCACATTCTGATAGCAAAAAAAGACTTTTTGGGCAATCTACAACATCTGTTTTAGTCAGTGTGCAATTTAAGCTGGAAATACACCCATCATTTTCTGGGGTTTGAAAAACACACTTTTTTCTCTCAAAAAACTGTATTTTCCAGATCTGCAAATGCTAAATTCAAGTGAAATATATACAGCATTCATATTCTGTTAGCAAAAAATGACTTTTTAGGCAATCTACAACATCTGTATTAGTCAGTGTGCAATTTAGGCTAGAAATACACCCATCATTTTCTGGGGTTTGAAAAACACACTTATTTGACAAAAAACACTATTTTCAGACCTTGCAGCATCAGCATGTGTGAAATTACAGGCTTATATACTGTTGTCAAATTCAGTTGTTAAACAAACTGTCGTTTGGCAGACTTTGATGCAGATGTCATTGTGAGATACACTCTTAATACATTTGGGTTACATTCAGAGATTTTAAATACCGCCGTTTGGTGCACCAATATTGAATTCAGGCCTACAGAGGTCCAGGCCCTGTGAGCTACCATCCCTACATACAGGGGTTTGAATTAGGCATTTGAAATACAGTCATTTGAAATACAGCCATTTTGTGCAAAGATATATTTACTTCAGGCCTACACTGGTTCAGACCGTGTGAGATACTCCCTCTACATACAGGTCTTTGATTCAGGCATTTGAAATACAGCTATTTTAAATACTGCCTATTTGTGCAAAGATATATTTACTTCAGGCCTACAGTGGTTCAGACCGTGTGAGATACTTCCTCTACATACAGGGGTTTGAATTAGGCATTTGAAATACATCCATTTTAAATACCGCCTTTTTGTGCAAAGATATATTTACTTCAGGCCTACACTGATTCAGGGCATTTGTGATCCCCACTATACATACAGGGGTTTGAATTAGGCATTTGAAATGCAGCCTTTTGTGCAAAGATATATTTGCTTTAGGCCTACACAAGTTCAGACCGTGTGAGATACCCTCTATACATACAGGGATTTGAATAAGCCATTTGAAATACAGCTATTTTGTATTTTGTGCAAATAAATCTTTAATTGAGGCCTAGTCTGGTTCAGGCCATGTAAGATACACCCTTTACATACTGTTGTTTTTTTTACTATTAATTAAACACCCATTTCGGGCAAGATCCTAAATTCAGGATGGAGATGGAAAGGAGCGTCAAATAATGGACGTGGCCCAGGTCGTGGTGCTGCTGGTGGAGCTCCTGTTGCAGGGAGAGGACGTGGTCGATCTGTGCCAGCTACACGCACAAGTGTACCCCCTCAGGTGCGAGTAGGCGACAAAACCTGCAGCGGTATTTGGTCGGGCCTAATGCTGCTCTACGAATGGTGAGGCCTGAACAAGTACAGGCGATAGTAGATTGGGTTGCTGACAGTGGATCCAGTTCCTTCACATTGTCTCCCACCCAGTCTCCTGCTAAAAGACCACAGTTGGCACCTGCAGCCGATGTCCATTAGTCTTTCACCTCACCCCCTTGCAAATCAGCCAAGCAGTCTGAGCCCCAAGTCATGCAGCAGTCTCTTCTGCTTTTTGATGACTCTGTTAGCAGGGTTTCCCAGGGCCATCCACCTAGCCCTGCCCCAGAAGTGGAAGAGATTGAGTGCACCGATGCCCAACCACTTATTTTTCAAGATGAGTACATGGGAGGACCATTGCAGCACGTCTCAGATGATGACGAAACACAGGTGCCAACTGCTGGGGCTTTCGAAAGCGTGCTGACCGACAAGGAAGTCAGGGGTGACGACTGGGTGGAAGATGATGTGGAAGACAATGAGGTCCTCGACCCCACATGGAATCAAGGTCATGCAAGTGACCGATGTAGTTCGGAGGAAGAGGCGGTGGTTGCACAGAGCCACCAGCACAGCAGAAGAGGGAGCAGGGTGCAAAAGCGGAGCGGCCGTCCTCTAGACAGTACGCCTCCTACTGCCCACCGCAGCAATAGACCGAGCACACCAAAGACAGCTCCAAGGAGTTTCCTGGCGTGGCAGTTCTTCAGACAATGTGCTGACGACAAGACACAAGTGCTTTGCACGCTGTGCAATCAGAGCCTGAAGCGAGGCATAAACGTTCTCAACCTGAGCACAACCTGCATGACTAGGCATTTAAGTGCAAAGTACGAGCTGCAGTGGAGTAGACACCTCAAAAACCAAGAAAGGTCTCTGGCTCCTCCTGCTTCCTCTTCTGCTGCAGTCGTGGCCTCTTCATCCACCTCTGGAGTGACAGTGCCACCTGGCACCCCACAAACAGAGGATATGCCAGCAACACCACCCCCTGGGTCACCAAGCATCTCCACAATGTCTCACGCAAGCGTTCAGCTCTCCATATCCCAAACGCTGGAGAGGAAGAGGAAGTACCCCACTATCCACGCGTGATCCCTGGCCGTAAATGCCAGAATTTCTAAATTACTTGCCTTTGGAATGCTGTAACTCCGTCTGGTGGAGACGGATAGTTGTAAAGGCCTTATGGTGGTGGCTGTCCCACAGTACGTCATTCTCAGCCGCCACAACTTTTCAAGGCGAGCTATCCCTTCCCTTTACAACCAAGTAGGGGACAAAATCAGGTGTGCACTGCGCAAAGCCATCTGTGGCAAGGTGCACCTGACTACGGATAAGTGGACCAGTAAGCACGGTCAGGGCCGTTATATCTCCATAACAGCACACTGGGTAAATGCAGTGGCGGCTGGGCCTGAGGCGGATAGCAGTTTGGAGCATGTTCTTCCACCACCAAGGATTGCAGGGCGCTTCAGTTTGCCTCCTGTTGCTTCCTCCTCCTACTCCACTTCCTCATCCTCTACCGGCTTCTCATCCGGTCAGTGTAACACCTTCACCACCAACTTCAGCACAGCCAGGGGTAAACGACAGCAGGCAGTTTTAAAACTTATCTGTTTGGGGGACAAACCCCACACCGCGCAGGAGCTGTGGACGGGCCTTGAACAACAGATCGATGAGTGGTTTGTGCCAGTCAGCCTCAAGCCTGGCCTGGTGGTGTGCGATAATGGGCTAAATCTCGTTGCAGCTTTGGGACTAGCCGGTTTGACGCACATCCCTTGCCTGGTGCATGTGCTGAATTTGGTGGTGCAGAGATTCCTTAAAAATTACCCCGACATGTCAGAGCTGCTGCATAAAGTGTGGGCCGTCTGTGCGCGCTTTCAGCGTTCTCACCCTGCTGCTGCTCACCTGTCAGCGATGCAGCATAACTTCGGCCTTCCCGCTCACCTCCTCATATGTGACGTGCCCACAAGGTGGAACTCCACCTTGCACATGCTGGCCAGACTGCACATGCTGGCCACATCACCACCAATGACTGGGCCTCCATGCGAGACCTGTGTTCCTTGTTGCGCTGTTTCGAGTACTCCACCAACATGGCCCGTGCCGATAACGCCGTTCTCAGCGTTAATATCCCACTTCTATGCCTCCTTGAAAAAACGCTCATGGCGATGATGGAAGAGGATGTGGCACAGGAGGGGGAGGAGGAAGAGGGATCATTTTGTAGGGTTTCCGGACAGTCATTCACAAGTGGCTCCGAGGGTGGGTTCCTGCACCCACAAACCCAAGGTACACAATGGTCCAGCCAGGGCACAGTTCTGGAGGATGAGGAGGTGGAGGATGAGGAGGAGGATATGCAGGAAGGAACCATGTTCACAGCAGGGTGGCACCCAGACTAGCTCATGGCCATCACTGGTGCATGGATAGGGGGATATCGAGGACACAGACGATACACTTCCCACAGAGGACAGCTTTTCGTTGCCTCTGGGCAGCCTTACACACATGAGCGATTACATGCTGCAGTGTCTCCGCAACGACCGCCGAGTTGCCCACATTCTAACTTGTGCTGATTACTGGGTGGCCACGCTGCTGGATCCCCGTTGCAAGGACAACGTACCGTCCTTAATTCCGTCACTGGAGCACGATCGTAAGATGTGCGAGTACAAGCGCACGCTGGTAGACGCGCTGCTGGTGGCATTCCCACCGAACAGCGGGGGCACAGTGGAAGCACAAGGTGAAGGCAGAGGACGAGGAAGAGGTCGCCAACGCAGCTGGGGCACCGCCAGCATCTTAGAAGGCAGGGTTAGCATGGCCGACATGTGGAAAAGCTTTGTCAGCACGCCACAACCAGCACCACCAGCTGATATGGAACGTCTTAGCAGGAGGCAGCATTTCACCAACATGGTGGAGCAGTATGTGTGCACACGCCTACACGTACTGAATGATGGGTCTGCCCCCTTCAACTTCTGGGTCTCCGAACTGGGCACATGGCCTGAGCTTGCCCTTTATGCCTTGGAGGTGCTGGCCTGACCTGCAGCCAGTGTATTATCTGAACGTGTGTTTAGCACGACAGGGGGCGTCATCACAGACAAGCGCAGCCGCCTGTCCACAGCCAACGTGGACAAGCTCACGTTCATTAAGATGAACCAGGCATGGATCCAACAGGACTTGTCCATACCTTGTGCTGAGTAGACAAGTATTCCGGCCACACCCAGCCATTGTTATACTCCAGTGCACTTTCTCTTTGCATTCTCTTTTCTATTCAATGTTTTGGGGTCTTTCCAAATTTATAAAAAATTATAATACTAAATAAATAAAGGGAAAAAAAAAAACATGTGTTGGCTACCTCCTCCACCTACACCACTACGTCCACCGCCTGCTAAACCTCCTGCTCCACATTGACCTCCACCTCCTAGTTCAAGATTATTATTTTTTTCTATTATATGTTATTTTAAGTAATTTCCTTATCCACATTTGTTTGCAGGGCAACTGTCCTGCACTTACCCCCATTTTGCTTCATTTTCCAGTCCTCTAGCCCTTACTATGACTATTTTACAGCCATTTTAATGCACCAAAGTTCAGGTTCCCATTGACTTCAATGGGGTTTGGGTTCGAGTTCGGGTCCCGAACCCGAACTTTTACCCAAGGTTTGGCCGAACCCGGCGAACCCGGACATCCATGCTGATAGGCTCATGCCTACTTCTGATGAAGCCAAATTTGGGTATTGTAGGCAAATCACACAGAGAAGAGCACAACTCTCCTCTGGGAAAAATATACAGTATGTTATTAACTTTTCATTTTAAAAGGAAAAGAAAGCTGAGTGTTTTATACATAGATAGCCAAAGATAAGCTTTTATACAGATCCTCAAGGATAATTTGGATAGTAAAATGCAAAAATCCCCTTTGATAGATAGATAGATAGATAAATAGATGCCAGATAGGTGCGTGTCCCACCTACTATCTCCATTCACTTTTATGGGACTTTTGAAAACAGCTGCGCATGCTCGCTCGGCTATTTCCAAAACTCCCATAGTAGTGAATGGAGAGTATGCCACATATGCGTGGTGTGCTCTCCTTTGCTTTGGGGGTCCTGTTCTGAAGATATGTAGGTGTGGGTCCCAGAGGTGGGACTTTCACCTCTCTAACATTGGTGGAATATCCTAGTGGTATGCCACCAATGTATGAGATGGTACAACCAACCCCTTTAACAGTTTAAAACATAATGAAAACTATATAAATTTGGTACCCCTGTAATTGTACTAACTGAAAGTAAAGGCAATGTGTCATTTTTACTGCCCAGTAAACGCCGTAAATATGAAATCTATGAAATAATGGCAGAATTGTATTTTATTTTTCCCAATTCCACACCACTAATATTTTTTCCATCTTTCCAATACATTGCTTGGAGTATTAAATCATACCTTTAGAAAGTACAACTTGTCCTACAAAAAACAAACTGTCATACAGTTATGTCAACAGAAAATAGAAAGTTATGGCTCTTGGAAGCAGGAAGCAGACAAGTGATAATTGTTTCTAGTCCAAAGGTTTATAGGAACAGAGAATCACACAAAAAGGAGACTGTTGGCAGGTATGAACTAATTTAATATTGTAGACCACCACGATAGGTGGGATTAATTGCTTTAAAGGGAACCTGTCACATTGAAGAGAGCTGAAGAAATTGATATATATATTTTTGGGAAAAGATTCAATAAAACTTCAAATTTACCCATTCATATTGCTGCCCATTCTGGGCTATGAAATCAAGGAGACGGTCCTATCAGTGACTGACAGCCTTCCTCTATGACTGTGTATACAGAGAGAGCTGTCAGTCACTGATAGGACCGTCTCCCTGACTTCAAAGCCCAGAATGAGTAGGAATTTATGTGACATACAACTTAAAGCTTTTTTATGGGAAGCTGGATTTGATTTTTCTTTGTCGGTTTTTCAGGCTCTGTATGGAAGTATTATTAATTTATGAATGAATGGTATTAAGTTAGTGATATTCATTGTTAGGTAGCATAATTCATTCACTAAATGTATTATTTTGTCACTGTACTGTAGTATTATTCGTTCCCTGTATGGCAGTATTATTTGATCACTATATGACTGTATTGTTCAGTCATTTGATGGTAGCATGCTGAAGTACAAGTTAGCTATAGAGGTTCAGTGTGAGAAAGGAGGAAGAGACACTTTGGCCTATCAACTACCGGTGTAGCCTTGACACCTGTAACATCTGTGGAAAGTGCATTTTGTGTACAAAGTGCCTTTCCACTGACCTGATGTGTTTGCATTTGAAATCTTCAGTAAGAAAATCTGTTCGGCTGCACAACTGCCTCATCATTCCTTTCTGCACCGCTGCCCTGCAAAATGTTGGCATCACAAACCGAGACCCGCCTTGCACCTCAAAACATTCAACATCAAGGGTACCTCAACCATCATCACCAGAACCAAAGTATGTCATCAAGGGAAGAACAGTGTACTACGCTTCTCATCAGGAGAGAGACAAAGTGAGAAAGTAATACTACCACCATTCTTGCTACTATCACTCCTATCCTTTCCTTCTCCACTCTTCACCCTGCGGTGTGCTGTATTTGTAGAGAAGGATTTGGGTGTTCTTGTAGATAATAGACTAAATCACAGCATGTAATGTCAGCTGCTTATAAGGCAAGGAGGCTATTGACATGCATTAAACAAGGTATGGTTTCACAGAACAGGATGAAATATTACCACTTTACAAAGCTTTGGTGTGGATTCTTCTGCAATATGCAGTTCAGTTCTGGGCATCAGTTCACTGCACTGCAGATAGAAAAAGTACCAAGGAGAGCGACTAAACTGATAAGGTGTATGGAGGGTCTTAGTTATGAGGAAAGTTTAGAAGAATTACATTAATTTAGTCTTGAGAAGAACATAATTAACCTATACAAATATATAAATGGGCCGTACAAACAGTATGGTGAAAAGCTGTTCCAAGTAAAATCCCCTCAAAAGACAAGGGGCACTGCCAACATCTGGAGAAGAAAAAAATCCGTCTCCAGAGGTGACAAGGCTTCTTCGCCATAAGAACTGTGAATCTGTGAAATAGTTTACGTAAGGATATGGTAATAGCAGGAACAGTGGATGGTTTTAAAAAAAGGCTTATATGAATTCCTAGAACTACATAACATTGATGCTTATGTAAATGGATGGAAGCCTGGTTCTCACTCCCAGTTCCCTAATTCCCATCCACACCAATCCCTTGGTTGAAATCGACGGACTTATGTTTTTTTGCAACCATACTAACTATGTAGGTAACTATGTAACAGGAAAAAAAAATTATGACCTAGTTAAATGTAAAAAAATTGTGAATGGGCATGAAGGGGTGTGGGATGGGAGGGGCACTTCTAGTTTTGTATTTCAGGGTTTGTTTGGAATGTGTCTCCTAATGAAGAATTTTGGCATTTTCTACAAGTTGTTCTGATTTTACTCTAGTCATCAGGCACTGTTTAGAAGTCTGCCACTTTAATACATTTTCAAGAGTCAGCCCTGAAGTGATTGGTGCTAGTTTGTGAGAATAAGTTTCACATATCCTATTTTGTGACCTATAAACATACCTCTGATAAATTCAGCGTCTCTCTAGCTATTTGGCTGCATTTTTAGCCATTGGTCACTAGTTCAGATGTATCAATTGTACTGATAATAAAATGTTGTTCTATTGAGTGACCTATAGAAATCAATACTTCCTCATTTATCAAACAATCCAGAAATATCGGATATGAAAGCAACAATGATAGCTTTTGTAACTAAATGCATTCCATTGATATTCTACTTGTGGCACAAATATTGTGTATAAATGGAGACATTTTAAGAAGCTTACATGTATTTTTAATTGATTTCTATTTCTGTTAAACTTGCAATTGTTCACAATATTTCTAGTGTTTCTTTATATGTCTTGACGAAGGCTGCTAACAGTTTTTGGTCACTCCCGAAGTCCAATGCAATATTGCCGTCCTTGTTAACATAACTGGACAGTACTGGACAGTGTACATCACTAGGGGGTGCTCTGTACAGATATACAACTGGATCCACAGTCTCATTCACAGTGATGTACCTTCAATGAAAGAAGACCAAGTTTGCGGACCATAGGCTGAAGAGTAGTGATGAGCAGCAGGGGCTATATTCGAATTTGCGATATTTCACAAATATTTTGTGGAATATTCATCATATATTCGCAAATTTTGAGAATTCAAGATTATTTTATTGAATTGAAAAATTGGCAATGTAAAAATCGCGTAATGCAAATTTGTAACGCGAAATACAGGAGTGGGTCACTTTGGCTACATTTTTCAAGCTGGTATAAGTTTCCTGAGACTGGAGAAAATGGTTGGCACGGCAGAACATTAGAATAGCTTTATATGCAGTCAAGTGCTTCAATATATTCGCGATTGCACTAATCGGCAGTGATTAGAATATTTGTTGCGTGCAACTTCACATTTTAGCAGGTCTGACTGCAGATTTCTGATTGGTGCACTAAGTATTGTTGTGAACTTGACATTGTTTCCTTCTCATTGGCCCACAAGCAAGAAGCAGAGAGGATTCATGTGTTCAGATGGAAAAAAAATGCTGAATATTCAATATAACTAATAATACATAGCACTATATTCTAAATATTCGCAAATTCTCGAAGTGGCGATATTCGCGATAAAAATTTGCTATTCGAATATTTGTGCTTAACTTAACTGAAGAGCCTGGTATAAAGTAGCTGCCCCTATGCCTTCTAATTGTGCTGACACATGTTACCATATGTTTGTTTTCTTGTCTGACCTCTGCTTCTTCATTTTGCAGGACCCAACCAAGGACATAGAAAATCATAAGAGTGCTAGTCAATAAGTACAGCCAGCTGAGTTTTGTGACTTTCTTTGGCCTTACATGCAAGAAGTATGCGTTTTACAGTCTCCATTGGTGGTTGCTCCTTCTTCAGACTCTCTTGGATACTCAAGAGGGTATTGCTGTTGTTACATGTTATCCCCTATTCAGAAAATAGGATATAACTAGGGATGAGCGAATGTAGAACATTAAAATCTACGGCCTCCGACAAGGTTAAGTCACTTATTCCCGAAGTCTCTGAAGACTTCGGTGAATAACTTTGGTATTTGATTTTTAAACTGGAAAACCATTTTAAAACTTGGATCCGAACTCGGCACCAAAGAATTCATCTGAAGTTTTGAGCTAAGCGACTTCGGATCTGTGATCTGAAGTTCACTTCGCTCCGCTCTAGCTATAACTATTAGGTTGTGAGGGTCCAACTGCTGAGGTCCCCACCAATCTCATGAATGGGGACCACATATGCCTTGTGGGCTCCTGAAATGAAGTGGCAGGTTAGGCATGGAATTCCCAATGATCTATTTGACTTAAAAAAAAATAATGAAACAGTGTTCAAAGATGAGCATTTGCTTTAGAAATTTTGAATATTGATCTGGATGAGAAGGGACTATAATGCAAGATATGATTGAAGCAAAGTATTTGCACAGTGTTTTATGTAAATTATACAGGATCTGTTTATAAACTGTGAAATATTTTCAAAGGTAAAGCAGATATGTCTTTAAAGTAGATTTCTCCATCACACAGCCTGTCATTATATCTGATATTTCAGGTGCTACAGGGTATAAAAAATTGCTATTGCATGTTTGAAGCTATGAAAATGTGAATACATACTGTGCACCAACTGGCCTCATTATGTCATCTAAAGCGCAGTTTCCAGATTATTGAACACACAAAAGCACAGAAGGCACTAAAAGACAAAAAAGAATACCTTTGTTTCTGCCATGCTCAGCCTGAGTGGAGGTAAAAAGGGGTCAAAGATTATTTGGCTGGTGTTGATATTGATAGGAGATTGTCTCTTGCCGATTGTACATAAATTCCACGCGGAGTTCACCAGGCCCCAAAACGCAGGACCTGAAATAAAGTCAAGTGAAAATCATGTTGTTTAGAGTTACTTTTAACAATGGTAATCTATATATTTTTTTAGAAACAAAAGCACTTAGGCACTTAAAGGGACACTTTCGTCCAAAGTTTTTTAAATCAAATATTAAACAACTTTTATGTCAATTTTTAATGTATTTATTTATTTATTTTAGAAAAAAATAAAACAAAACAGGTGGATTGTTTTCTCGATATAATCTTTGGTGCTAATATTTTTATTGGAATTTTTTCAAAAGAGAAAATTAACATACATCAGTTGAACAAAAAGATAGTCTATATCAAGACAATATGAAATCCATCTCAGTTACATCACTGTAATATTGTATGTCTTGTTCTGTGTGGATAATCCTATGTATGGTCATAGGAATACATAAGAATACATAAATAGAAAAAAAGAAAAGAAGTACAGTATTGCTGAACTGCGTATTAGAAAGTAATTTCAGAATATCATGTTTCACAGTTAGATTACTGTTGTTTGCATATCTTTACAAATACTCTCAAGCATAAAGATATATGACAGCAAGTCTAGCTTTTTTTATATCTTTGCATATTCATTTTTGTAAACACTTTTGTGTTTTTGAGTAAGTAACCGGTGTAGTATATACAAGTCATATCAGAACTCAAGAGGAGGATAAGTGGAAATGGATATGTCAAGCGTAAACAAACAAAATAATACATATATAAACTTTGAACCAAAAACTATACTGCAGGTCTGGCTTAGTATTACTGGTGTTAAGGTGTATAATATTTACTATCCATTCAGCGCACCTAAACTGAATGGTAGATATTCTATTCTGAATATGTGCAATCACTCAATCTGCAATCATATGAGCATGTGATATTTAGAGATGACCTTGCGGTTCGCCCGGCGGTCGTTTTGCGGTGAACTGTGCGCGTACGCTATTCGCCAAACATGCCGAAATTTGACCCTATGACACATACATCAGGTGGGACAGGACAGCCTATTGAGATGTTTCAGCACATGGTCACATCCCCACCCTATAAAAGAACCCGATCTGGCAGCCAATTTAAATTCTGTGTTTTACCAGTGTAGGGAGAGGTTGCTTTGTGGAGCAGGGACAGGCTATTAGGGACACTAAACGCTAGCTAATAGGACCACAAAAGTCCTTTAAAGGACTGGTATTCACAAAAGTCCTACGATATACCTGTTTCCCCAAAAAAACAGGGTGGTGTGATACAACTGTTGTGGCAAAAAATAATAATTGAGGGGTGTGATATACCTGCTTCCACAAAATATTGATTAAGGGGTTTGATATACCTGCTTTCACAAAATACTGATTGAGGGCTGCAATATACCTGCTTCTACAACACAGTGATTAAGGGGTTCAATATACCAGTTTCCACCAAATATTGATTGAGGCCTGCGATATACCTGCTTCCACAAAATACTGATTAAGGGGTTTGAGATACCTGCTTCAACCAAATACTGATTGAGGGTTACGATATACCTGCTTCCACAAAATACTAATTAAGGGGTTTGATATACCTGCATCCAGCAAATATCGATTGAGGCCTGCGATATACCTGCTTGCACAAAATACTGATTAAGGGGATGGATATACCTGCTTCCACCAAATATTGATTGAGGGGTTTGATATACCTGTTTCAACCAAATAATGCACAAAGGAGCAAACAGACACCAGAAACCACGCAATGCTGCTCTGCGCTAGGACCCAGAAGACAGTGCGGCAGAAAGTTACCACACACATAAACATAGATGTCAACAATCAGTGGGGGACTGTCGGAGCACTGCTGAATGTCAAAAAATACATAAAAACATCTGGGGGGACCTTGAAACAGCTATTAATAGTAAGAAAACCCCTTTAAGGGGTTTGATGTACCTGTTTCAACCAAATATTGATTGAGGCCTATGATATACCTGCTTCTACAAAATACTGATTAAGGAGTTTGATATACCTGCTTTCACCCAAAATTGATTGAGGTTGCGATATACCTGCTTCCAAAAAATACTGATTAAGGGGTTTGATATACCTGCTTCTACAAAATACTGATTGAAGGGCTACAATATACCTGCACCCACAAAAAACTTATTAAGGGGTTTGATATACTTGCTTCCACCAAATATTGATTGAGGCCTGCGAAATACATGCTTCCACAAAATCCTGATTGAGGGCTACGATATACCTGCTTCCACAAAATAGTGATTAAGGGGTTTGATATACCTGTTTCCACAAAATATTGATTGAGGCCTGCGATATACCTGCTTCCACAAAATACTTATTAAGTGGATTAATATACCTGCTTCCACCAAATACTGATTAAGGGCTGTGATATACCTGCTTCCACAAAATACTGATTAAGGGGTTTGATATACCTGCTTCCACCAAATATTGATTGAGGCCTACGAGATACCTGCTTCCACAAAATACTGATTAAGGGGATGGAAATACCTGCTTCCACTAAATATTGATTGAGGCCTGCGAGATACCTGCTTCCACAAAATAATGACTAAGGTATTTGATATACATGTTTCCACCAAATATTGATTGAGGGCTGTACCTGCATCCACAAAATATTGATTAAGGAGTTTGATATACCTGCTTCCACAAAATACTGATTAAAGAGAGTGATATTCCTGCTTCCACAAAATATTGATTGAGGCCTGCGATATACCTCCTTCCACAAAATAGTGATTAAGGGGTTTGATATACCTGTTTCCACAAAATATTGATTGAGGCCTGCAGTATACCTGTTTCCACAAAATACCTATTAAGTGGATTAATATACCTGCTTCCACCAAATACTGATTAAGGGCTGTGATATACCTGCTTCCACAAAATACTGATTAAGGGGTTTGATATACCTGCTTCCACCAAATATTGATTGAGGCCTACGAGATACCTGCTTCCACAAAATACTGATAAAGGGGATAGAAATACCTGCTTCCACTAAATATTGATTGAGGCCTGCGAGATACCTGCTTCCACAAAATAATGATTAAGGTATTTGATATACATGTTTCCACCAACTATTGATTGAGGGCTGCGATATACCTGCATCCACAAAATATTGATTAAGGGAGTTTGATATGCCTGCTTCCACAAAATACTGATTAAAGGGAGTGATATTCCTGCTTCCACCAAATATTGATTGAGGCCTACGATATACCTGCTTCCACAAAATACTGTTCAAGCGGTTTGAAATACCTCTTTCCATCAAATATTGATTGAGGACTTCGATATCCCTGCTTCTACAAAATACTGATTAAGGTGATTTATATACCTGCTTCCACCAAATATTGATTGAACCCTGCGATATACCTGCTTCCACAAAATACTGATTAAGAGAATTGATATACCTGCTTCTACCAAATATTGATTGAGGCCTGCGATATACCTGCTTCCACAAAATACTGATTAAGGGGTTTGGTATACCTGCTTCCACAATATACTGATTGAAGGTTACGATACCTGCTTCAACAAAAAAATGATTAAGGGGTTCGATATACCGGTTTCCACCAAATGTTGTTTAAAGTCTACGATATACCTGATTCCACAAAATACCGATTAAGGGGTTTGATATAACTGCTTCCACCAAATATTGATTGAGGCCTGAGATATACCTGTTTCCACAAAATACTGATAATGGGGTTTGATATAAATGTTTCCACCAAATATTGATTGAGAGCTGCGATATGCCTGCTTCTGCAAAATACTGATTAAGAGATACGATATACCTGTTTCCACCAAATATTCATTGAGGCTTGCAATATACCTTCTTACACAAAATACTGATTAAGGGGTTTGATATCCCTGCTTCCACAAAATATTGATTGAGGGCTACGATATACCTACTTCCACACAATAATAATTAAGAGGTTTAATATACCTGCTTCCACCAAATATTGATTGAACCCTGCAATATACCTGCTTCCATAAAATACTGATTAAGGGGTTTTATATACCTGCTGAGGTAACGCAGCAAAACAGCAAACCAATGCTGTACTACCCAAATGTACTATAAAGAAAGTATATTATTGGTATATAACACCCCTGCTTCAATCAGTTTTTTTAGGGGGCAACTGGTATTTCACACCAGTAGAAATGATTTGTTCCAATGTTGTTTGTTACTTTGTGTAGCTGAGGTAATGCAGCTAAACTGCAAACAAATGCTGCACTACCCAAATGCACTATATAGAAAGTAAATTATTGATATATCAAACCCCTGCCTCAATCAGTTTTTTGGGCAGGCAACTGGTATATCATACCAGTAGAAATTATTTGTTTCAATAGCGATTGTCACTCTGAACTGAGGTAACGCAGCAAAACCGCAAACAAAGGCTGCACTACCCAAATGCACTATATAAAGTTGCAAGAAAAAGTATGTGAACCCTTTGGAATGATATGGATTTCTGCACAAATTGGTCATACATTGTGATCTGATCTTCTTCTAAGTCACAACAATAGACAATCACAGTCTGCTTAAAGGGACACTGACAGGCCCAATAACCATAATTAGCTGTACATATGCATGCACAGGTCTTCTAATGTGCATTAAAAACATATTAGTCTAACCCCTGTCCACATTATGAATACAGTAAACTCATGTTTTATAACCTGAAGTATTCGCTTTTCTTTCTGCCCAAGGGGCGGGGTTTCAGCTCCACTTGTGCCCAGCCAGCATCAGCCCAACCGCCGTTTTGAAGTGCCGCCCAGCTCATCAATATTCACTTCGCTGGGCGGCTTCTGCTGTCCCCGACCTTCCGAAATCCGGCGCATGGCCAATAGAAAGCTATGGGCATCGGACTCGCTTTCAGCTTCTGCGCATGCGCCCGGCACCCATAGCTTATAAAACATGAGTTTACTGTATTCATAATGTGGACAGGGGTTAGACTTATATGTTTTTAATGCAATATTAGAAGACCTGTGTATGCATATGTACAGCTAATTATGGTTATTGGGCCTGTCAGTGTCACTTTAACCACTTCAACCCCCCTAGCTGAAACACCCTTAATGACCAGGCCACTTTTTACTCTTCTGCACTACCCTACTTTCACCGTTTATTGCTCGGTCATGCAACTTACCACCCAAATGTCATTTTTTTGCAAAAAAATCATTAAATTTCGATTAATAACAAAAAAAGTAAAAATGTCAGCAGCAATGAAATGCCACCAAATGAATAGAGCTTTCATTTGGTGGTATTTCATTGCTGCTGACATTTTTACTTTTTTTGTTATTAATTGAAATGTAATGATTTTTTTGCAAAAAAATGTCATTTTTCACTTTCAGTTGTAAAATTTTGCAAAAAAAACGACATCCATATATACATTTTTCACTAAATTTATTGTTCTACATATCTTTGATGTTTGGGTAAAAAAAAACAATGGTTTGGGTAAAAGTTATAGCGTTTACAAACTATGGTACAAAAATGTGAATTTCCGCTTTTTGAAGCAGCTCTGACTTTCTGAGCACCTGTCATGTTTCCTGAGGTTCTATAATGGCCAGACAGTACAAACACCCCACAAATGACCCCATTTTGGAAAGTAGACACCCTAAGGTATTCACTGATGGGCATAGTGAGTTCATAGAGTTCATTTTTTTGTCACAAGTTAGCGGGAAATTATGATTTTTTCCACTAACTTGTGACAAAAAATAAAAACTTCCATGAACTCACTATGCCCATCACGAAATACCTTGGGGTGTCTTCTTTCCAAAATGGGGTCACTTGTGGGGTAGTTATACTGTCCTGGAATTTTAGGGGCCCTGATGTGTGGTAAGTAGTTTGAAATCAAAATGTGTAAAAAATGACCTGTGAAATCCTGTGCTCTTTGGAATGTGTGCCCCTTTGCCCACCTAGGCGTCAAAAAAGTGTTACACATGTGGTATCTCCGTACTCAGGAGAAGTTGGGGAATGTGTTTTGGGGTGTCATTTTACATATACCCATGCTAGGTGAGAGAAATATCTTGGCAAAAGACAACGTTTCCCATTTTTTTATACAAAGTTGGCATTTGACCAAGATATTTATCTCACCCAGCATGGGTATATGTAAAATGACACCCCAAAAAACATTCCCCAACT
The DNA here is from genome assembly GCF_014858855.1 of Bufo gargarizans. Lineage (NCBI taxonomy): Eukaryota > Metazoa > Chordata > Amphibia > Anura > Bufonidae > Bufo > Bufo gargarizans. The sequence goes on from NC_058081.1 coordinate 547,531,886, forward strand.
TCTCCTGAGTACGGCGATACCACATGTGTGACACTTTTTTGCAGCCTAGATGCGCAAAGCGGCCCAAATTCCTTTTAGGAGGGCATTTTTAGACATTTGGATCCTAGACTTCTTCTCACGCTTTTGGGCCCCTAAAATGCCAGGGCAGTCTAAATACCCCACATGTGACCCCATTTTGGAAAGAAGACACCCCAAGGTATACAATTAGGGGCATGGCGAGTTCATAGACATTTTTTTTTTTGCACAAGTTAGCGGAAATTGATATTTTTTTTCCTCACAAAGTCTCCCGTTCCACTAACTTGGGACAAAATTTTCAATCTTTCATGGACTCAATATGCCCCTCACGGAATGCCTTGAGGTGTCTTCTTTCCGAAATGGGGTCACATGTGGGGTATTTATACTGCCCTGGCATTTTAGGGGCCCTAAAGCGTGAGAAGAAGTCTGGAATATAAATGTCTAAACAATTTAACGCATTTGGATTCCGTGAGGGGTATGGTGAGTTCATGTGAGATTTTATTTTTTGACACAAGTTAGTGGAATATGAGACCTTGTAAGAAAAAAAAATAAAACAATTTCCGCTAACTGAAAAAAAAAAAAATTCTATGAACTCGCCATGCCCCTCATTGTATACCTTGGGGTGTAAAATGTCTGAACTAAAAATGTCTGAATGGAGCCTTACAGGGGGGTGATCAATGACAGGGGGGTGATCAGGGAGTCTATATGGGGTGATCACCCCCCAGTCATTGATCACCCCCCTGTAAGGCTCCATTCAGACGTCCGTATGTGTTTTGCGGATCCGATCCATGTATCCGTGGATCCGTAAAAATTATATGGACGTCTGAATGGAGCCTTACAGGGGGGTGATCAATGACAGGGGGGTGATCAGGGAGTCTATATGGGTGATCACCCCCCTGTCATTGATCAACCCCCTGTAAGGCTCCATTCAGACGTCCATATGTGTTTTGCGGATCCGATCCTTGTATCCGTGGATCCGTAAAAATCATACGGACGTCTGAATGGAGCCTTACAGGGGGGTGATCAATGACAGGGGGGTGATCAATGACAGGGGGTGATCAGGGAGTCTATATGGGTGATCACCCCCCTGTAAGGCTCCATTCAGACGTCCGTATGTGTTTTGCGGATCCGATCCATGTATCCGTGGATCCATAAAAATCATACGGACGTCTGAATGGAGCCTTACAGGGGTGTGATCAATGACAGGGGGGTGATCAATGACAGGGGGGTGATCAGGGAGTGTATATGGGTGATCACCCGCCTGTCATTGATCACCCCCTGTAAGGCTCCATTCAGACGTCCGTATGTGTTTTGCGGATCCGATCCATGTATCCGTGGATCCGTAAAAATCATACGGACGTCTGAATGGAGCCTTACAGGGGGGTGATCAATGACAGGGGGGTGATCAGGCAGTCTATATGGGGTGATCACCCCCCTGTAAGGCTCCATTCAGAGGTCCGTATGTGTTTTGCAGATCCGATCCATGTATCCGTGGATCCGTAAAAATTATACGGACGTCTGAATGGAGCCTTACAGGGGGGTGATCAATGACAGGGGGGTGATCAGGGAGTCTATATGGGTGATCACCCCCCTGTCATTGATCAACCCCCTGTAAGGCCCCATTCAGACGTCCATATGTGTTTTGCGGATCCGATCCTTGTATCCGTGGAGCCGTAAAAATCATACGGACGTCTGAATGGAGCCTTACAGGGGGGTGATCAATGGCAGGGGGGTGATCAATGACAGGGGGTGATCAGGGAGTCTATATGGGTGATCACCCCCCTGTAAGGCTCCATTCAGCCGTCCGTATGTGTTTTGCGGATCCGATCCATGTATCCGTGGATCCATAAAAATCATACGGACGTCTGAATGGAGCCTTACAGGGGTGTGATCAAAGACAGGGGGGTGATCAATGACAGGGGGGTGATCAGGGAGTCTATATAGGGTGATCACCCCCCTGTCATTGATCACCTCCCTGTAAAGCTCCATTCAGACGTCCGTATGTGTTTTGCAGATCCGATCCATGTATCCGTGGATCCGTAAAAATCATACGGACGTCTGAATGGAGCCTTACAGGGGGGTGATCAATGACAGGGGGGTGATCAGGCAGTCTATATGGGGTGATCACCCCCCTGTAAGGCTCCATTCAGACGTCCGTATGTGTTTTGCGGATCCGATCCATGTATCCGTGGATCCGTAAAAATCATACGGACGTCTGAATGGAGCCTTACAGGGGGGTGATCAATGACAGGGGGGTGATCAATGACAGGGGGTGATCAGGGAGTCTATATGGGTGATCACCCCCCTGTAAGGCTCCATTCAGACGTCCGTATGTGTTTTGCGGATCCGATCCATGTATCCGTGGATCCGTAAAAATTATACGGACGTCTGAATGGAGCCTTACAGGGGGGTGATCAATGACAGGGGGGTGATCAGGGAGTCTATATGGGTGATCACCCCCCTGTCATTGATCAACCCCCTGTAAGGCTCCATTCAGACGTCCATATGTGTTTTGCGGATCCGATCCTTGTATCCGTGGATCCGTAAAAATCATACGGACGTCTGAATGGAGCCTTACAGGGGGGTGATCAATGACAGGGGGGTGATCAATGACAGGGGGTGATCAGGGAGTCTATATGGGTGATCACCCTCCTGTAAGGCTCCATCCAGACGTCCGTATGTGTTTTGCGGATCCGATCCATGTATCCGTGGATCCATAAAAAACATACGGACGTCTGAATGGAGCCTTACAGGGGTGTGATCAATGACAGGGGGGTGATCAATGACAGGGGGGTGATCAGGGAGTGTATATGGGTGATCACCCGCCTGTCATTGATCACCCCCTGTAAGGCTCCATTCAGATGTCCGTATGTGTTTTGCGGATCCGATCCATGTATCCGTGGATCCGTAAAAATCATACGGACGTCTGAATGGAGCCTTACAGGGGGGTGATCAATGACAGGGGGGTGATCAGGGAGTCTATATGGGTGATCACCCCCCTGTCATTGATCAACCCCCTGTAAGGCCCCATTCAGACGTCCATATGTGTTTTGCGGATCCGATCCTTGTATCCGTGGAGCCGTAAAAATCATACGGACGTCTGAATGGAGCCTTACAGGGGGGTGATCAATGACAGGGGAGTGATCAATGACAGGGGGTGATCAGGGAGTCTATATGGGTGATCACCCCCCTGTAAGGCTCCATTCAGCCGTCCGTATGTGTTTTGCGGATCCGATCCATGTATCCGTGGATCCATAAAAATCATACGGACGTCTGAATGGAGCCTTACAGGGGTGTGATCAAAGACAGGGGGGTGATCAATCACAGGGGGGTGATCAGGGAGTCTATATAGGGTGAACACCCCCCCTGTCATTGATCACCCCCCTGTAAGGCTCCATTCAGACGTCCGTATGTGTTTTGCAGATCCGATCCATGTATCCGTGGATCCGTAAAAATCATACGGATGTCTGAATGGAGCCTTACAGGGGGGTGATCAATGACAGGGGGGTGATCAGGCAGTCTATATGGGGTGATCACCCCCCTGTAAGGCTCCATTCAGACGTCTGTATGTGTTTTGCGGATCCGATCCATGTATCCGTGGATCCGTAAAAATCATACGGACGTCTGAATGGAGCCTTACAGGGGGGTGATCAATGACAGGGGGTGATCAGGGAGTCTATATGGGTGATCACCCTCCTGTCATTGATCACCCCCCTGTAAGTCTCCATGCAGACGTCCGTATGTGTTTTGCGGATCCGATCCATGTATCCGTGGATCCGTAAAAATCATACGGATGTCTAAATGGAGCCTTACAGGGGGGTTATCAATGACAGGGGGGTGATCAATGACAGGGGGGTGATCAGGGAGTCTATATGGGTGATCAGGGGTGATCAGGGGTTCATAAGGGGTTAATAAGTGACAGGGGGGTGTAGTGTAGTGTAGTGGTGTTTGGTGCTACTTTACTGAGCTACCTGTGTACTCTGGTGGTCGATCCAAGCAAAAGGGACCACCAGAGGACCAGGTAGCAGGTATATTAGACGCTGTTATCAAAACAGCGTCTAATATACCTGTTAGGGGTTAAAAAAAAAATCGCATCTCCAGCCTGCCAGCGAACAATCACCGCTGACAGGCTGGAGATCCACTCGCTTACCTTCCGTACAGGAAATCTCGCCTCTCGCGAGATGACGCACGAATGCGTCCAGGATGAATGAATCGACCGCCTCCCGGACGCATCCGTGTGTTACATGGTCGGGAGGCGGTTAGACTAATAACACACAAAGAATTAAATGTTACCATGTTTTTTATTAAACACACCATGTAAGGATTCACAGTTGAGGTGGAAAAAGTATGTGAACTCTTGGATTTAAAAACTGGTTGAACTTCTTTTGGCAGCAATAACTTCAACTAAACGTTTCCTGTAGTTGCAGATCAGACGTGCACAACGGTCAGGAGTAATTCTTGACTACTCCTCTTTACAGAACTGTTTCAGTTTAGCTATATTCTTGGGATGTCTGGTGTGAATCGCTTTCTTGAGGTCATGCCACAGCATATCAATCGGGTTGAGGTCAGGACTCTGACTGGGCCACTCCAGAAGGCGTATTTTCTTCTGTTTAAGCCATTCTGTTGTTGATTTACTTCTATGCTTTGGGTCGTTGTCCTGTTGCAACACCCATCTTCTGTTGAGCTTTAGTTGGTGGACAGATGGCCTTAAATTCTCCTTCAAAATGTCTTGATAAACTTGGGAATTCATTTTTCCTTCGATGATAGAAATCTGTCCAGGCCCTGACGCAGCAAAGCAGCCCCAAACCATGATGCCCCCATACTACCATACTTCACAGTTGGGATGAGGTTTTGATGTTGGTGTGCTGTGCCTCTCTTTCTCCACACATAGTGTTGTGTGTTTCTTCCAAACAACTCAACTTTGGTTTCATCTGTCCACAGAATATTTTGCCAGTACTGCTGTGGAACATCCAGGTGCTCTTGTGCAAACTGTAAACGTGCAGCAATGGGTTTTTTTGGACAGCAGTGGCTTCCTCTGTGGTATCCTCCCATGAAATCCATTCTTGTTTAGTGTTTTATGTATCGTAGATTCGCTAACAGGGATGTTAGCATATGTCAGAGACTTTTGTAAGTCGTTAGCTGACACTCTAGGATTCTTCCTAACCTCATTGAGCAGTCTACGGACACTCCTAGGGAGAGTAGTAGCAGTGCTGAACTTTCTCCATTGATAGACAATTTTTCTTACCGTGAACTGATGGACAGCAAGGCTTTTAGAGATACTTTTATAACCCTTTCCAGCTTTATGCAAGTCAACAATTCTTAATCGTAGGTCTTCTGAGAGCTCTTTTGTGCGAGGCATCATTCACATCAGGTAATGCTGCTTGTGAAAGCAAACCCAGAACTGGTATGTGTTTTTTATAGGGTAGGGACAGCTGTAACCAACACCTCCAATCTCATCTCATTGATTGGACTCCAGTTGGCTGACACCTCACTCCAATTAGCTCTTGGAGATGTCATTAGTCTAGGGGTTCACATACTTTTTCCATCTGCACTGTGAATGTTTACATGGTGTGTTCAATACAAACATGGTAACATTTAATTCTTTGTGTGTTATTAGTTTAAGCAGACTGTGATTGTCTATTGTTGTGACTTAGATGAAGATCAGATCACATTTTATGACCAATTTGTGCAGAAATCCATATCATTCCAAAGGATTCACATCATTCACCCTAGCGGCAGGGCAGGCCAGCACCTCCGAGGCTTAGAGCGCCAGTTCGTGCCACGTGTCCAGCTTGGACACCCAGTAGTTGTAAGGCACTGAGGGATCATTGAGGATGCTGACACGGTCTGCTATGTACTCCTTCACCATCTTCCAAAAAATTTCCCTCCTTGTGACACTAGGCTGTGCATCAGAGTGAGGGTGCTGGCAGAGTGTCACAAAACTGTCCTAGGCTTTAGAGAGTGTTGCCCTGCCTTTCTTGGAACTGCTGTGTGTTCCCCATGTCTACCCTCCTCGGATGCTCAAGGAACAGATGGAAATTTTTGGAGCAATTTTTCAACAAGAGTCTTGCACCGTTTTGCTCATCCTTTCCACCACAGGAATGAGAGATGAGAAGTTCTCCTTGTAGTGGGGTTCGAGAAATCTCCTCATCTTCTTCCTCCTCTTCTGCCCACCCACGCAGAGCAGGTGGAATTAAACTTCTATGTGTACTACCCTTTGTAGCTGAGGCAACCGTCTCCTGCTCCTCCTCTTCATCGTCAAATTCGCGCTGAGAAGACGTACTGAGGGTGGTCTGGCTATTACCCTGTGTAATGTCTTCCCTTATTTCCACCTCTTCCACATGCAAAGTGTTGTCCTTAATTGTGAGCAGCGAGCTTTTGAGTAGACACAAGAGTGGGATAACGCTGATAATAGCGTTATCGACGCTCACCATCTGTGTTGATTCCTCAAAGTTTCTTAACACCTCACAGAGGTAAGACATCCATGCCCACTCTTCGCTTGTGAATAGCGGAAGCTGACTGGAAAGGCGACGACCATGTTGCAGCTGGTATCCCATTACTGCCCTCTTCTGCTTACAAAGCCTGGCCAACATGTGGAACGTCGAGTTCCAGCGTGTGCTCAAGTTGCACAACAGCCGGTGAGCTGGCAATTTCAAGCGCTGCTGTAGCGTTGACAGACCGGCTAAATCTGTCGACTACTTTTGGAAATGTGCACACACGTTGTGCACCTTCACCAGTAGCTCAGGCAAATTGGGGTAGGTTTTGAGAAACTGCTAAGCTACTAAGTTTAAGATGTGGGATAGGTATGAGATGTGTGTGAGCTTGTCGAGCTCCAAAGCCGCCATCAAGTTACGGCCATTATCAGACATAACCATTCCTGGTTCTAGGTTGAGTAGCGAGAGCCACAGCTCAGTTTGGTCTCTTATCCCTTGACACAGCTCTGTGGCGGTGTGCTGGTTTTCCTCTAAGCATATAAGCTTCGACACAGCCTGTTGCCGCTTCCCCACTGCAGTGCTACACTGTTTCCAGCTACCGATTGATGACTGACTGATGCTGCACGCGGATCATTCGGAAGTGGAGGAGGAGGCGGAGAAGGAGAATTGGGGGTCGCTAACATAGGTGGTGGCGGAAACCCTGATGGAATTAGGGCCTGCAATCCTTGGCGTCAGTAGCACCTGTACCATCTCAGGGTATGACTTGCTCTCGGCCTCCACAACATTCACCCAGTGTGCCTTTAGGGAAATGTAGCGTCCCTGGCTGAATGCACTTATCCATGTGTCCGTGGTTAAGTGGACTTTCCCAGTAACTGTGTTGGTCAGGGAACGTGTGATGTTACGTGACACATGTTGGATAATGCGGGCTGGGGACTGCTAAATGTGGGACTGCCGCCGACATCAGGCTGCGGAAGGCCTCAGTGTCCACAAGCCTAAATGGCAACATTTCCTGGGCCTGTAATTTGGAAAGCTGCGCATTTAGTGCTATGGCCTGTGGGTGGGTGGCTGGGTATTTGTGTTTGCGTTCAAATGCCTGGGGTAAGGACATTTGGACGTTCTGCTGGCACACGGAAGTGGATGTGGTCGCTGATGGTTCTTGCGAAGGTCCAGGTGCAGGGCGGGAGGCATCCGAACCTGTGCCTTCGACAGTAGATTGGCCAGCACGGAACACAAGGGAACAGGAGGCAGTGGTGTGACCCGCAGACACAGGCGTTCGTCCCACTTATTACAGTGCTTGGATGCCATGTGGCAGATTATGCTGGTGGTGCTGAGGTTGCTAGTGTTCACGCGCCAGCTCATTTTGGTTCGGCACAGGTTGCAAACTACTATTCTTTTGTTGTCCGCACTTTCCTCAAAAAAGCACCATACTGTGGAACACCTATGCCTTCGCAAGGTAGATTTCCACAAAGGGGTGCTCTGTGGAACAGTTTTAGGCCTGCTTTCTCCCTTTTGCCGGCCCACTGCCTCTTCCAGCCTGTTGCGGTGCAGCAGATCCCTCCCCCTCTGTACTGCTGTCCTCGCTTGGCTTTCTACCTTCCCAGGTTGGGTCAGTGACTTCATCGTCCACCACCTCCTCTTCCACTTCCTCACTCTGCTCGCCCTCCTGACTGAGCTAACCACTACCTCAGTGATTGACAACTCTGTCTTATCCGCTTCATCAACCTCTTGAGACAGTAATTGCCATTGAGTTATTGGCAACTGTGTCTCATCATCTTCCACCTCATTAAACAGTAATTGCCGTTCTCCACCGTCATCTTCTTGTTATTGTGGATGCTCAAGTTTGGGAATCAGGGCGCAAGATCGGTCCCTCTTCAAGCGTGGTTGGAGAGAGGGCCAAATCAAGGAATGGCGCTGAAAAGAGCTCCTCGGAATATCCGAGTGTGGGATCACTTGTTTGCCCATACTCTCCATGGTGGGAGGAAGGAGGATCAGGGTGAGTATTGGGTTGAGCAGAGTCTTGGCTGCTGAGACTGGACTTGGTGGAAGACAGGGTGGTGCTTAACCGACTGGAAGCATTATCTGCTGCAATCCAACTGACCACCTGGTCGCACTGGTTTGACTTTAAGAGTGGTGTCCTGCCCCGCCCTTCAAACTGGGACATGAAGCTAGGTATCGTGGATGATTGTTTTTCTTGTCCTCTGGCAGCAGGCACAGTTTTACCGCGCCTCTGCGTGCACCATCAGCATCACTGCCACATCCCTTACTGCTCGCCTTCTTCATATTAAATGTTATATATTATTGAGAGTCTGTCACACGTACAGTAGCATAGGATTTGGAAGTGTATGCGCAAACAAATTTAAAAAGGTATTTGGGATGTGGAAGCGTCACACAGGAGATATCCCGCAGATAATGTCAATGCTGTCACCAGCGGCTAATGAAAAATTACAGGTAATGTCACAGGTATTTTGGATGAGGAAACGTTATACATGAGGGGTACCACCTGTACTGTCACTGTCTGAAGTGTCTACCAAAAAAGTACACTGTATGTCACAGATACATTTTTGAAGCGCACACGTGTAACAGTGTAACACTGCAGATGTGGCCCTGGTAATGTCACTGTCAGAAGCGGGCACGTCTATTGACAAAGTACACTGTATGTCACAGATATTTTTTTGATGTGCGCACTTTACACAGAAGATTTGGCACTGGTAATGTCACTGTCCACAGCGGACACTGTCTACGAAAAAAGTACACTGTATGTCACAGATATTTTTTTGATGTGCACACTTTACACAGGAGATTTGGCACAGCTAATGCCACTGTCCACAGCGGACACAGTCTATGGAAAAAGGACACTGTATGTCACAGATATTTTTTTGATGCGCACACTTTACACAGGAGATGTGGCGCAGCTAATGTCACTGTCCGCAGCGGACACCGTCTACGGAAAAAGGACACTGGATGTCACAGATATTTTTTGGGATGCGCACACTTTACACAGGAGATGTGGTGCAGCTAATGTCACTGTCCGCAGCGGAAACTGTCTACTGAAAAAGGACACTGTATGTCACCAATTTTTATTTTATGCAAACACTTTACACTGGAGATGTGGTGCAGCTAATGTCGATGTCTGCAGCGGCCTAACTATTGTATGCTATTTAGTACAGGATGCGCTAAAAATTGATATTGCTGCCACACACAATAGTCCTTATAAGGATTTTTGGGTCTCTGAAAAGTTTTGGTGGTAAAAATATTAGTAAATCACACCCTACACTGTCTGTCCCTTCCTCAGCACAGCTCTCCCTGACTAAGAATGAGCCGAACATGCGTCATCGGGTGCTATATAGCATAGCCAATCACTGTAATGCCAGCAGCCAACATGGCTACGACATTACAGTGAGGAAAGTACTTACCTGCATGTTTATTGGCTGCATAGCAGCCAAGTATCGTGCAAGGAGGAGACTCGAGCATTGCGCTCGAGCACATGTGGTATTCGGACAAATACCGTCATGTGCCGAGCATCGAGATGTTCGAGCCGAACTGGTGTTCGGCCAAGCATGCTCGATCATCACTAATAAATAAAAAAAAAAAGTATTTTGTTTCCAGTGGCGTCTCAGCATAAAGTCTATACAGTGCCTCACATTTGTCATATAAAATTGTTACAGACCACACATTTCTGTTTTTTACCTATTTTTATTCTTTGAAAAAGTTATCATTTCCAAGCCTCACTTTTGAGAAACATAAAAAAATTATAAAGTGCTCTGTAGTAATTTCTTGCAGCATTCATATAGGTATGTGTAAGGAAATAATATTCAAATGGGCACAGGTACCAGTGTAAGGTGTGGGGGGAGAAACAAACTTTGTACCCTCGGTGGCAAAATGGGTTGTCTCATGTAGGCAGTTATAATAATTCTTGGCATAATACCAGTTGTTGTCGGCATTTACCTTGTGCCATTTGATAGCTAATATTTATTTAAAGATGCTGGTCTCATTTCTATGGCACCATCCTATTCCATACCACTTTACAGATGATGTACCCTTTCATACCAGACCCTGTCCCCAGTGAGACTCACAGTGGAATTTCTAATCTCATACACACATTAAGACTAATTGAATAGGGAAACAAATTACCTTAATTTAATTTCAACTAAAAGAATTGTTTGTTTGAGTTTCATGTATTGAATTGCAAATCAGCTCTGTTATGTAGTAATGTGAAAGAAGAATTATATGGATTGCAGAATTTACCTCTGAACAACTGGGCCTTCACAATAGGCAAACATTTTTGCTTTTTTTTAGGTTGCACTTGTTTATATGACTGCTGGGACCTAATAATAGTATAGGACTTTTAACCTCTCTTGACGTGTCTGGTTTAGTAGCTTAGTAGTGGTTTAAATTGCATTTCCTATGTAATAACAATAGTAATAGCAGCTATTTGTATAGCTAGTGTTCAGCGAATCGAAGCATCTGAAGTGGAATTCGATCCAAAGTTTAGGAAATTTTGATTTGCCATGAATCAGAATTTCCCTGTGTTTCTGAGTAATGAATTTGATGTTTTCTTAAAATGGCTGCTGCACATGTTACATAGTGAAAGTAAAAAGCCCGGGAACGTGAGATCACCCATAATGCAGTGCAGCACTAAGGACAGTGTTGCCAAAAGATTTTAATTGTAGAATATTGCATAGGGAGACTGCAGGGACAGTGTATAGATATCATAGGGAGAGTTTTTAGACATTGTATGGAGAGCAAAGGGAGAACATAGGGAGATCATAGTGAGACTGCAGAGACAGTTCAGGTTGAGTGTTATTGCCATGTACATCTTGTTCACTTGCTGCCACAATCCTAGTTAATCTTTTAATTTATACATAGAATTACTGTGCCTCAGTATAAAAGTGTGAAGTAATATATCGCCGCCTGCATTGTGTTGAACCACTGGCACATTCACAGTTAATCTTTTAATTTATACATAGAATTACTGTGCCTCAATATTGAAGTGCGGTCTAATATATATCGGCATCTGCTTCTTATTGAACTGGTGGCGTATTCACAGTTAATCTGTTACATTGCTGATACAGTTACTGCACACTATGGGCAATTGACAGTTGCCTGGGCTCTCCAATGGACTGGGCAATGGCTAAAATGTTGCTGTAGCCGCCACAAGTAGAAGCAGAAGAAGGGTTTGTGGTAGCAGCAGTCACAGCAACAGGTTAGAGCTGCCACTGTCATCCAGTGGTCTTTTGACAACAATCCATCTGTACTGGAATGGTTGAACAACCAGTGGGGAACAAACTAATGTAGATGACGATGTAGCTGATCACACATGGGGACCGGGTGAAGAGGGGGCATAATCATCATCAGGGGTGTGCCATTGAGACAGCAGGGTTGAAACATGCCCAAGAAAAAGCAGGGTGGCAGTGTGCCTGTGAGACAGCAGGCTGGAAGTGTGCCCGTGAGACAGCTCGGTGGAAGCTGGAGGGGTATAGAGATGAACAAAGTATTGGAAAATTTGATTCTGTTGTTTCGCCAAATTTTACCCAACAATTCTCTTTGTGACACATTACTTCATCACAGAGCGCATTTCTTTGTAAGTAGCTATTGTGCCAACCCCTGTTATTGTACCCCCTCAGATGCGCATTCATACATGATCACGACTTATATTTGCTCACGACAGGCCAACCGCCGCCATCTTGCGTAAAGGTGTGGCCAGGATTTCGGACAATATTTTCAAGCAAGATGGTGGCAGCCGGCTTATCATGAACAAATGGAGCAGGTAAGCATCATTTTTTAGTTTTTTTTTAACTATTTCAGGTTAAATCTATTCGCTGCCACAAAGCATGAGGAAATTCAGCTTCGCGGAAAATCAAATTTATCCTGAAACTTCAAATTTATCCTGAAACTTCATGGACTTTGATTCACTCAACACTAGAGGGGTACACTGTCTGCTACTCAGGAGAATACCTGTGGGGAACTCACTAGCAGTGCACAGGTTCATGAAAGCAGTGGCAGGCAGGCATCACGCAGTGTTAGAGGGAAAATGCCATACTTCGCAGTGTGGGATTTTTTCAGCAGGTCTCTGGCTGTATGCAGGATGTGTAGGCAGAGCGTCACCATAAAGCGGCGTGTGAAAACCGTGTCACTCATTTAGTCTTACAGCCTGATGCAACAACCACTTCATCTCCCATCGGCCGACACCCCGTCTCTTGGCAACTTCAGCAGAAGGAAGCTGTCATTCCTTTCCATCGACTGCCATGTTGTCTATAGCTCATGATGCTCCTCCTACTCCTCGTCACTTTTGGCAGCAATTGATCACTGATGCGAAAAGACAACAATATGCATGCACTCATCCACTGGTGCATAAGCTAAACGTGCACCTGTACAAGTTGCTGGTACTGCAGTCCATCCCTTTCCATGTAATTGACACTGCACATTTCAGAGAACTTATGGCTTGTGCCCTACCAAGGTGAAGAGTCCCAAGCCAAAATTACAGTACTTCTCCAAAAAATCTGTACTAGCCCTGCACACGTATGTTGAGCAGAAGGTTGGCCAGTCCTTGAGCCTCTCTGTAGAATTCACACCAGAACTGATGTATGGAGTTTGTTCACAGCCCACTGGGTAAATGCGGTCCCAGACCAGACACACTATGAACTTGGCCAGGTGATGTCAATGCTGCCTCCGCATTGTAATGCCAGAATTTATGCGCCAATGTCCTCCTCTGCCTCCTCATCCTCTACCTTGTCCTCTCCCTCCAATGTAGGAACAGTTCACAGTGGTTCTCCATCATATCACCTATGCAAAGCTTGGCATTGTCACGCAGTTCTGCACCTGGTCAGCATGGGCAAACTGAACCCCCCCCTGGGGAAGAATTGCTAAGGGTCATCAATAAAGAAATCAAACAATGTCTCTCTACTCACCAACTGGAGATAGGAACCATAGTCATTGATAACATGAAGAACATTTTGTCTGCACTGTGTCAGGGAGGGCTGACCCATGCACCCTGCATGGCGCACTTCTTCAATCTCGCTGTCACCCACTTCCTCAAGTCTTCCACTAAACTGAAGGAGCTGTTAAAAATGTTTAGGAAACTGTGCATGCACTTCAGCCACTCTTATCGTGGAAAAACACCCCCTACTTGAGCTGCAAAAGCCTCTGTTTGCCTCTGCGTGTTAAAAACAGTAATAAGCTAGTGCAATATGGCCTCATCCACTAAGCCATATTGCACTAGCTTATTACTGTTTTTAACAACGGTTAGACGTTTGCAATTCTATTTAAGCGGCAGCTAAAAACGGTCCCATTGATTGTTAGACTGAATAGGGTTTTAACAGCGATTTGTGACAAATTTATTTGTAATGAATCAAATTTCTTGTAAAATTGCCGAATCAAATTTTTCAAAACTTCGCTCATCTCTAATCACAATATAGAGTTATAACATTAGATGCTCAAGAATTGTTATTACATGGGGAATGTAAGTAGTCACTAACACAGACAAGTCAGGCGAAGTGACAGCTCCTCTTTAAAATAAACATGATTTTAATAAAACTGTAATTAAACACAAAAAACATTTAAATATAAACAGAATTAAACAATACAAATAGGAAATAAAGGGATTCAAGGAGTTCTAAAATATTTAGTGAAATTTGCATACAAGTAGGAGATGGTATAAAAAAATGAAAGTATCAGGATAGGTTATCAATTATCAGACTGGTCGGGTTCCGATCAGCTTTTTAAAAGGACCTTACCAAGCAAAGCGCCATACACTCCATAGTGACTCTGCTTGGCATAACACCCCAGGCTCATTCACTTGAAAGGGACTGAGTTGCACATAGGTCACGTGAAGCAGTTAGTCTAGGAAGAGGAGGAATAAAGCACCACCACCTTTTCAAACTGCTGATTCCAATGATCAGATATTGGAGAGATCAATTTTGTACTGCCAGAACATCCCTTTAAATTCCCCCTTCTGATCTAGTACCGCGGTTGTGATCCCTGCAGGTCCTGCAGCGATGATGTAACATAGATCATATAACTTCTATAGCCCAAATCTGGCTTAAAGAGGCCCTTTCACTAATCCTGACATTGTGAACTAAGTATACAGACATGGAGAGCGGCTCCCGAGGACCTCACTGCACTTACTATTATCCCTGGGCGCCGCTCCGGTATCTTCGCTCACTAAGTTATAGTAGGCAGAGATTTCAGTCACTAAGTTATGGTAGGCGGAGTCTGCCCTTGTTCTGCTGTAGCACTGGCCAATCGCAGCGCAGAGCTCACAGCCTGGGAGGTTATTTTTTCCCAGGCTGTGAGCTCTGCAATGCGATTGGCCAGCGCTACAGCAGAACAAGGGCAGACTCCGCCTACTATAACTTAGTGGCCAGAGATACCGGAGGGCATAGCGGGAGAACGGAGCGGCGCCCAGGGATAATAGTAAGTTGTCATGGTCTTACCTTCTTACTGTTCTCCTTCGTTTGACATGTGCTGGCGGCCATCTTGGTTTCTGGGTTTCTTGTAGCCTCCCACCCTGCGGCTTCTCCTTCCCACTGGGAGGAGCTGGATGCCTAGCTCATATATATAGGAGGTCTGTGGCTTCAGTTCCTTGCTTGGTCCTCCTGTGTTCACATGCTTCTAAGACTGCTGCTGCTTCTGGTTCCTGATCCTGGCCTCGTCTGACTACCCCGTTGGTTCCTGATCCTGGCTTCGTCTGACTACCCTGCTGGTTCCTGATCCAGGCTTCGTCTGACTACCCTTCTGGTTCCTGACCTCTGTCTACGCAAGACCCTGCTTCGGTTTAGCCATCCGTTTGGACTTTTGCTTACAGCTTGATTTTCAATAAAGCCTTCTTATTTCCACTTATCTCTTGTTGTACGTCTGGTTCATGGTTCCATGACATTAGGACCAAGCCATGAATTCTGACGGTACAGGGCCATCCTCGCTACCTACGCTGGTTGCCAGACTTGATCAGCAGAATCACCTGTTGGGTCGGTTCGCTGTGGCGTTGCAAACCCTGCTTGAACGCATGGCTCATTTCGCTTCCGTTGCCGATGGGTCGGTTGTCGCTCCTGGGCCCGCTCCTACTGCCGCTCCGGTTGTTGCGCCAGAGTCTACCCCGACACCTGTTGCTGCGCCTGCGGTGTCTCGGGGTATGACCGGTTCTGCCCCCCTTCCACAGCGCTTTGGGGGAGAGCCAACTCAGTGCCGAGGTTTCCTTAACCAGGTGGGCATTTATTTCGAGTTGCTGCCACATGCCTTTCCTACTGAGAGATCAAAGGTGGGCTTCTTGATCTCGCTGCTCTCGGACAAGGCCTTGGCCTGGGCCAGCCCTGTATGGGAGAACAACAATCCGGTGGTTGCCGAGTTTTCCGGTTTTGTTGCTTCTCTTCGGAAGGTATTCGATGTGCCGGCTCGTGCTGCCTCTGCTGCGAAGCTCCTTATGTCCATCAGACAGGGTTCACGATCCGTAGCTGAATACGCCATTGAGTTTTGTACCCTGGCAGCAGAGGTGGGCTGGAATAATGAGGCTCTAGTCGCTGCTTTCTCTCATGGTCTCTCGGATGCCTTGAAGGATGAGGTTGCAGCTAAGGACCTACCAGTGGAGCTCGAGTCTCTTATTTCTTTCCTGATTTTGATTGACACCAGACTCAGGGAGAGACCTTCCTTTAAGGAGAGCCTGCGGAGGTCTTCTAACAGATTGGTGCCTACGTTTGCTGTCCCACCCGTGCCTCCCTCTCCTCCCACGCCTCCTGGGGATGACTTGTCTGGGGGTGAACCCATGCAGCTGGGGTTTGCTCGCCTGTCCGAGGGGGAGAGGGTACTCCGGAGACACGAGGGCCGATGCATGTACTGTGGTCTCGGTGGGCATTTTCGGTTGGCATGTCCGAACCGTCCGGGAAACGCTCGCACCTGAGATCCTGTCGGGGGCAGATCTTGGGTGGAGTCTCCTCGTCCCCGGTTTCCCGTGTTGACAAACCACTGATCACTGTTGTCCTCTCCTGGGTCGGGGGCTCGGTGACGACCCAGGCGTTGGTGGACTCTGGTGCTGGTGGTTTGTTCATTGATAGTGTGTTCGCTGCCGCCAATTCCATTCCTCTGCAGCCTCGAGGTTCCCCACTGGCTCTTGAGGCGATAGACGGCAGACCCCTTCTGCCGCCACACGTGACTCATGAGACCCTTCCAGTGGGGATAGCCATTGGTGCCGTTCACAGAGAGTCGGTCTGTCTCCAGGTGATTTCGTCTCCACACTACTCGGTGGTCTTGGGGTACCCCTGGCTCCAGAAGCATAATCCGACTTTCGATTGGAGATCGGCCGAGATCCTCTCGTGGTCACCGCAGTGTGGGGCTAGTTGCATCCATGGGCCTGTCAAGTTGCTGTGTACTTCCTCGGACTCTCTGTTGCCTCCTGAATACGAAGAGTACCGGGATGTATTCGTTAAGGTGCGCGCGGTTGCCCTACCTCCGCACCGCCCATACGATTGTGCCATAGAGTTACAATCTGGTGCCGTTCCTCCTCGTGGCAAAGTCTATCCACTGTCGGTAGCGGAGAATGAGGCCATGGAGGAGTACGTGAGGGAGGCGCTTTCACGCGGACACATTCGCAAATCCTTGTCCCCGGCAGGGGCTGGATTTTTCTTTGTGAAAAAGAAGGGCGGTGAGTTGAGGTCTTGCATCGATTACAGGGGTCTCAATCGCATCACGATCAAGAACGCTTACCCGATACCCTTGATTTCCGAGCTGTTCGATCGCCTCAAAGGGGCCACGGTCTTTACCAAACTCGACCTGAGGGCGGCATATAACCTGGTAAGGATCAAGGCGGGCGATGAGTGGAAGACCGCGTTTAGCACCAGGACCGGTCATTATGAATCCTTGGTTATGCCCTTTGGGTTGTGCAATGCGCCCGCAGTCTTCCAGGAATTCATCAACGATGTTTTCCGTGACCTGTTGCAGCAGTGTGTGGTGGTCTATTTGGATGACATCTTGGTATATTCTGAATCCATGGAGGCCCACATTATGGATGTCAGACGAGTGTTGCAACGGTTACGAGAGAACAGGCTGTTCGGTAAGCTTGAGAAATGCGAATTTCACCGATCCCAGGTAACCTTCTTAGGTTACATCATTTCCGCTGAGGGGTTCTCCATGGATCCTGAGAAGGTTTCGGCTGTCTTACAGTGGCCCCAGCCCAGTGGTCTCCGTGCCCTGCAGCGCTTTTTGGGCTTCGCCAATTATTATCGGAAGTTCATCAGGGACTTTTCTATGCTAGCCAAGCCTCTCACGGATCTGACCAGGAAGGGCAGTAATTTCCAGGTCTGGCCGCTCGAGGCCATCCGAGCTTTTGAGGCTCTAAAGTCCGCCTTTGTGTCGGCTCCGATTCTGTCGCATCCCAACCCTGGGTTGCCCTTTGTCCTCGAGGTGGACGCGTCTGAGACGGGAGTAGGCGCCCTTCTGTCTCAGCGTAGAACACCAGAGGGTCCTCTGCTTCCTTGTGGGTTTTACTCCCGGAAACTGTCTTCCGCGGAGTGCAACTATCAGATTGGTGACAGGGAGTTATTGGCCATCGTGCAGGCCCTTAAAGAATGGAGGCACTTGCTCGAGGGTTCGGTGGTTCCGGTTCTCATCCTGACGGACCACAAGAATCTGACCTACCTTTCTGAGGCCAAGAGATTGACACCACGTCAGGCCAGATGGGCTCTGTTCTTGTCACGTTTTAATTACGTGGTCTCCTACCTACCCGGTTCCAAGAACATCAGAGCGGATGCCTTATCACGGCAGTACTCCGAGCTGTCCGGGGAGGAGTCGATTCCGACTTCGGTCATACCTCCGAATCAGATCCTGGCCGCCATTCGCACCAGCCTGACCTCTCCCCTGGGTGAGCAGATTTTGGCGGCTCAATCTGGTGCTCCCTCTGGGAGACCCAACGGCAGGTGTTTTGTGCCTGAGGAGTTGCGCACTCGGTTGTTGCGAACCTACCATAACTCCAAGGCCGTGGGGCATCCTGGAAAGAATCAGCTGTCCTGGGCTGTTTCACGTCTGTTCTGGTGGCCTTCTCTACGTTCCGACATCGCCGCACATGTAGCGGCATGCTCCGTTTGTGCCCAGAGTAAGTCCCCTCGGCACCTTCCGTTGGGCCTTTTGCAACCCATAGCCACCGGGGAGCGCCCATGGTCACACCTGGGGATGGATTTCATTGTGGACCTCCCTGCATCCCGAGGCCATACGGTCATTCTCATGATTGTGGATCGGTTTTCCAAAATGTGCCACTGTGTTCCTCTCAAGAAGTTACCCTCTGCACAAGAGTTGGCCACGATTTTCGCCAGGGAGGTCTTCCGGTTGCACGGTTTGCCCAAGGAGATTGTGTCGGATCGGGGGAGTCAGTTTGTGTCCAGGTTCTGGCGCGCCTTTTGCTCCCAGTTGGGGATTCATCTCTCTTTTTCCTCGGCCTACCACCCTCAGTCCAATGGGGCCGCAGAACGATTCCTTCGTTGCTATGTCTCCGATCACCAAGACAATTGGGTTGACCTCCTGCCTTGGGCTGAGTTTGCCAGGAACACGGCGGTGAACTCTTCCTCTGGGACGTCTCCCTTCATGGCCAATTATGGGTTCCAACCTGCCGTGTTACCGGAGGTATTCTCTCCCCAGGATATTCCGGCTGTGGAGGATCACCTTTCCGTCCTACGTGCTTCTTGGGTACAGATCCAGAGGTCCCTTGAGGTCTCTGCGCAGCGCCAGAGACTCCAGGCTGATCGCAGACGAGCGCCCGCTCCTTCCTACCAGGTCGGAGACCGTGTATGGTTGTCCACCCGCAACCTCAACCTTCGAGTGCCCACTCCCAAGCTGGCGCCTCGCTTTGTTGGTCCCTTCCGAGTGCTTCGCAGGGTAAACCCGGTAGCCTATGCCCTTGCGCGTCCTCCTGGCATGCGGATCTCCAACGTGTTTCATGTCTCCCTGTTGAAGCCATTGGTGTGTAATCGTTTCACTTCCTCGGTTCCTCGGCCCCGTCCGGTCCAAGTGGGCAATCGTGAGGAATATGAGGTGAGCAATATCCTGGACTCACGCCTGGTCCGCGATCGGTTGCAGTTTTTGGTCCATTGGCGTGGTTATGGTCCAGAGGAGCGTTCCTGGGTTCCCTCCGCAGATGTCCATGCTCCTGCTTTGCTCCGAGCCTTCCACGCACGCTTCCCTCAGAAACCGTTCCTTACTCCGCGGAGGAGGGGCCCTTGAGGGGGAGGTACTGTCATGGTCTTACCTTCTTACTGTTCTCCTTTGTTTGAAATGTGCTGGCGGCCATCTTGGTTTCTGGGTTTCTTGTAGCCTCCCACCCTGCGGCTTCTCCTTCCCACTGGGAGGAGCTGGATGCCTAGCTCATATATATAGGAGGTCTGTGGCTTCAGTTCCTTGCTTGGTCCTCCTGTGTTCACATGCTTCTAAGACTGCTGCTGCTTCTGGTTCCTGATCCTGGCCTCGTCTGACTACCCCGTTGGTTCCTGATCCTGGCTTCGTCTGACTACCCTGCTGGTTCCTGATCCAGGCTTCGTCTGACTACCCTTCTGGTTCCTGACCTCTGTCTACGCAAGACCCTGCTTCGGTTTAGCCATCCGTTTGGACTTTTGCTTACAGTTTGATTTTCAATAAAGCCTTCTTATTTCCACTTATCTCTTGTTGTACGTCTGGTTCATGGTTCCATGACATAAGTGCAGTGAGATCCCCGGGCGCCGCTCTCCATGTCTGTATACTTAATTCACAATGTCAGGATCGGTGAAAGGTCCTCTTTAAGCAGTTATGTGCCATACACAAGTCCTTGCTAAGATCAGTGTTTGGCTGTAGCACTTGCATGAATCACATACACAGCATCATTTCTACGTGAAAGATGGACACCACCACAACTGTGGTGCTGAAGTAGTGGGGAGATTTATCAAATGTGTACTGTTTTCTTTTTTTTCCCCCTGCTTGTAGGAAAATTTCATAAAATCATGGTCATCCCCTTTAAATACTAAATATTATGTACTTCAAAATGGTGCTGTTATGTAATACGACTTTAGGGTCCATTTACACGTCCACAGTGTTTTGCGGATCCGCAAATTGTGGATCTGCAAAACACTGGGCCGGAACCCCAATAGAAATGCCTATTCTTGTCCCCAGCTGCGGACAAGAATAGGACATGTTCTATTTTTTTGCCAAGCCACGGATCGGAAGTTCTGGGCCACGGACCGGAAATGCAGATGCGGACAGCACACTGTGTCCCCATTTGAAAATGAATGGGTCCGCACTCATTCCGCATAATTGTGGAACGGATCCGGACCCAAAGTGCAGACGTTTGAAAGGATCCTTAATAGTCTCGTATAGTCTTAGGCCTCCTTCACACATCAGTGAATTATGTGCTGTCCGTGGTCTCCACGGACAGCTCAGTTATCCATTGACTTTAATATGTAGACTCACACGTCAGTGGTTTTCTACAGACTATGGGTCTGTTGCGACACCGTGGAAGCATATCCGTGATTATATATCCCTCACATACATTATAGGCTATATGTCTGTCAAAACCACAGACATAACACGGATGCCATCCACGCTTGGTCCGTGGTTTTCATGGACCATTGGTAGGAGATACTCTGGAAATTAATTTTCCACCAAAAGTGTCTGTGGAATATGGATGAGACATGGAGGGCAGAAAATATACACAGGGACCAAACACAGACCCTTTGTGGACATCTCCACAGATGAACGACTGAACATCTTGTCTCGGATGTCATCACAGACACAGATGTGTGATTGAGGCCTTAGTCTTACATAAAAAAGACCAAATACAGCTCCATTAATGAAAAATAAAAAATGTTACAGAATATGAAAAGTAGAAAACAAATGAATATGCTGTGCCATTTACGTTACGCCAAAAGTGATTGCAGTAAGCCAGTCTACTAGTGGAATAGTATAATACTAGGGTGAACCATTTATAAAGTACGGCTTCCTACTTAATATCCATAGAGATAAAGATAAACTTTGAAGCTGAGCAATACATTTGGCTAAATGAAATTTTGGAGTTTTCCCTCATACGTAGGAGAAGTAGTCGTCAGTAATGCGTTTTCTATACACCAGTTCCTCCTGCTGTGTCATGGACCCTTGATATGTCTGTGCTAGTTTTCCAATCAAATATTTTATATGGTCTAGAAAAAGGACATTTCACTTTGAGAAGTGCTGTAAGTTGGCAAGTCTATAAAGCTTGCATGTACTATAAACATACCAGGCCTGCAATATAATCTTCTTCAGGTGTATACTATATTAAATCTGATGGTGCTTTCACGTCTGACTAGTTGTCTCTTGATTGCTTTACTCCACAGAGTCTCATGACTTGAAATGAAAAAGTCCTTAAAATGCTATACTCTGCGGAGTCTCCAGAATGTAAGTTATTCTCATTCTCTGAGAATCTTGACTTTGAAAATCAATTCTACCATCTTATTCTACGGCTTCTAGGAACACTATACTGTAGGAATCTGGTAAATGTGACTTAGGCTTTGTTTAGATGTGGTGGTGCGTGTGTTTTATGGCAGTTGTAATGAATAGTATTAAAGGGGACTTATGGGGTCATTTATTAAGACCAGCGATACATACGCCGGTATTAATACCCGTGAGCTGGCTGTGCCTAAGTAATGTAGTGGCGCGGGCCTCTACATAACTTAGGCGCATGTTCCGGTGGCGTACAACAAGCTTAAACCTACGTCAACTCCCTTACTGGTGTAGATTTAAGAAATTTTCTATGCCGAAAAATTGCCGTAGAAAATGATATATGAGACAGGCTTGTCGGCCCGCCCACTTGCACACCCACGCCGTGTCCCTTTTCTCGCACTGGGAAAAGTCACAGATTTTGCCGCAAAACACCTTTGCAATAAAATTCGTGCTACTACTAATTTATATTAGTTGATAAATGACCCCCTTAATGCTTTTCATTAAAAAAAAAATGTTTTGATATATCAGTGACATGTCAATTGTGCCGATTAATGAGGTCCAGATACGGAGTCCTGCACTTATTGATAAAATGAAGAAGTTAAAGCTCCTTCCTTCCTGATCTGATTAAAGAAGAGTTGAATGAGTGGTGTACAGACTCACAGGTTTTTTATATGAAGTCGTACACTTCTCTGCTTTCTGAGGTGAGCACGGCCAATGAGAAACAGGGGGTACAGTATTACGCTGAGTGCTTAAAGTTCAGCCCCTTTATTTTATCAATCAGTAGGGGTTTGGACACTCAGGCCACCATCAATCAAAATGTCTGACATTTCACCGGGATAGATACTAGGGTTGAGCGAACTCGAACCCAGACTTTTTCACTGAAGTTTGGGTTCAGTGTTCGGGTGATTTTATTATTTTCTATTATTACATGGCTATAATGGAAAATAATAGCATTCTTAAGACAGAATGCTAAATAAAATGGCCATTGAGAGGTTAAAAATAATTTAAAAAAACCTCACCTCATCTACTTGATCGCGCAGCCAGTATCCTTTTCTTTCTGCAGGACCTGCAAAAGGATCTGCGATGACGTCACCGCGCTCACCACGTGATGATCGCGGTGACGTCATCGCAGGTCCTTTTGCAGGTCCTGCAGAAAGAAGAAAGAAGAGGATACCGGCTGCACGATCAAGTGGATGAGGTGAGTTTTTTTTTATTTTAAACCCCTCAGGGGACATTTTATTTAGCATTCTATCTTAATAATGCCATTATTTAAAGTGGAGTTCGGGACTCCATTGACTTTAATGGGTCTGGGTTCGGGGTCCAGAACTCGAACTTTGACCTGAAGTTTGATCAAACCCAGCGAAACTAAACTTCCATGGGTTTGTTAATCCGTAATAGATACCCATTAATGGTGCTAATAGGCTAATACAGTCTTAAGGAAGGATTGGAGTACAGCCTCCTCTTCTAGACACAAGGGCATGTTAGCAAAAATGCCTACAGAGCCTTATCTATGTGTATAGTGTTTAGTGGAGCTGGTCTGTATTAACTAGGCTTTCAGCGGCACAAAATAACTGTCAACTGCTATTAACCCACCCACCCACCCAACAATAATTATGACTCAGCTAGCACTCTCCCAGTCTGCACAACAAAAATTATAGTAGGAGGCAGAATAAAAGGAACCGTTGGAGAGTCTCAAAAAATATCTCGCTGGCTAAAAGTATGGTCTACCTTCTCGTGCATTAAGTGGAGGACCCACATGCACATTAGATTCCCTGCTTCCTCCCTTTTCCCAGTGCTGATGTGATGTTCTCATAATGTGGCGGGTGAAGTGTCCGAGCCTCCTTTCATTCATTTTTTACTACTTCTAAATTCATAGACAGATATAGCTATATTTCTCTAGGCAGTGGAGAAGAACATTGCATTATATACCATAGTTTTATTTATTAGTGGAATCCCTGAGGTCTGTTTTCTATGCATTGGAGGAGGAAAGTAGATCAGAGCTTCAGAAACTGGAGGCGAAGTTAGCAAGAGTTGACTGCAATGCACTTCTGGATGATGCAGCTGCTACATGGTCACATGGGATGAGTTTCTGCCCGACCGTAGAAGTGAAGAGACCAGAGCTGCAGAGGTATGAGTAAAGAAGCTAACTGGAGAAACTTTTTTTTTTTTTTGTAATTTATATAATTAAAATAATTATTTGCTTTACTCCAGATATACATATATGTTTTCATTTGTGGGATAACCCTTTAAGTTCACTCCAGGGCATACAGTATCATTTGTTTATTTTTATCAATTATTTATGAAGACTGGGAATAGAAAATTCTAAACCTCTTTGTGACCACGGGGTTCCACAGAAAATCTAACTGCAATGATTAAAAAGATGCTTTTCCTTGGCCAGTGTATATTTCATAGTGAAACTCTTTAAGAAAGCATCAGCTCAAACCTTCTTCAAAAGCGAATTTGGATGTTTGCCATGCCTAGTATCAGAGGGGTCAGTCATGATAAATAAGAGTTTCACTGTAACAAAAGAAAATATTTGAAATGTGAACAGCTTGTGTTGACTATTACCAACTCGAATGGGTGGAAATCCACAGCTTTTTCCTAAAAGGAATTGAAAGTAGCCAAAATCACCAACTATATGTTTATTAATGAGGCATGGAGTGTAGGAATGTATGACCTGCTGGGTTTTAGCATAACATATGGTGTGCATAATAAGAAATGAACATGTACAGCATATGCCAGACAGAAATTTCTCACAACCAACAAATAGATGTTAAATAGCTTGGATGGCAGATGCGGCATTAAAACTATATAAAAATATCACAACTGTACTAACAAAATGTGTCATTTATAAGTGTTAATTCTATATGGAACAATATAGTCTGCATTCAGTTAGAATAATGTAATAAATTAGTCATTTTAACACGATACATTGAACATATGTCTCTTCTGCTGTTTTCCATCAATTAAGCATTGACTATTTTGCGTCTGAACAGGAAAAGAGGCGGTCACATTCAGTTGGGACCCGGGTGGAGGAGCCCACAGCTCGTGCCAGTGCAGCGGAGACTGTGGCATCAGGGGACTGTGTTATGTAGAAG
The DNA here is from genome assembly GCF_014858855.1 of Bufo gargarizans. Taxonomy (NCBI): domain Eukaryota; kingdom Metazoa; phylum Chordata; class Amphibia; order Anura; family Bufonidae; genus Bufo; species Bufo gargarizans. Next base: position 547,556,850 of record NC_058081.1, read on the forward strand.
AGCTTACTTCCTCAGGTTAGCACCGTGTGCATTAGACAAAATGCCCGGAGAACCCCTTTAATATATATTATTAAAGGCTATGGACACCTTTGTGCGCTAAAAATCAATAACCCATATCTTACTGTAATGCAGCACATAATAAAATTGCACTTGTTTGTTTATTGGTATCAGCTTTGCTTCACATGCCCTCAGAAATGCTCTTCTATGAGATTCACCCACAGTTGTCAGGTCTCCTCAGGCTCTGTGGGTGTTCCTGTTTATTTCACAGGCACCAGCACAAGCTCTGCTGCCGCGCCCCCACATCCTGTTACACAGCACAGCTAGCAGCCACACGTATGCTACAACCCGTAATCAGCAGATCTATTTCTTACTTTCTATTCTGTAACAAGTCCACAGGTGTACATGCTCGTGTTGATTAAAAACAAATAATTCATTCAATCAAAGGTTCTCACATGTAGCTTGAGACGGCAGGACCTGGTCGGCGTCCGAGATTGCATAGTGCGCAGGCGTAAAGTGCTTCTCATCCCTGTCACATAGAAGACATAGGTGCCCACAACCAAGATTGCGACCTGGCGCTGAGCATCAACTGAGCATGCTCCATCCAAAAGTAAGGCGGAAACAGTCTGTTGATCATATGACGGAGTCACATGACCGCCATTCAGACATACCATGGCAAGCCGGATGCCTGTGAAGGCATCCGGTTGCAATGGTAACCATCGGGACATTGCCACAACAGTGCAGCGGCCCGATGGGGAAGGTAGGGATTATGTGTTCTGTACAGCAGCGGGGAGAGGGAGGACTGCCGAGCCAGCCATCCTGAACTGGGGGTGGGGGTTAGCACTTTAAGCGCACATGGTGCAGTGAGGGGACGATCAATCTGGCGAAAAGATAGTAGCAGCACCACACGATCCCTGCAAAGTACAAGGGGGGGTGTTTGTGTTCTGTCCGGCAGTGTTGAGAGGGTGGAGGAAGAAGGGGGGTTAACCTTTGAAGTATTAGGCCGCTGCCACAGCAGAGCAGTGGCCAGATGGTTAGCCCCTTCCATACAGTGGTCCCTAAGGACCACGGCATGGAAGGGGCTATATCTGCTGTTTCAAGCAGAGTGTCACTGACACTCTGCACCCTCTGCCGTCCTGTCAAGTGTGTGTGTGTGTGTGTGGGGGGGGGGGGGGAAGATAGTGCACGCCCCCGTGTGGAGCGAGTAGGAGATGCAGAATAACGGATTCTCTGTAAATTCACTGGGAACAGCCTGCTGTGCATAGGAAGCACAGCAGGCTCTAGAAAGAAAATGAAAAAAAGAAAGATAAATACAACCAATTGGAGAAATTATTTTTTCCTGATTAATGATTAATTAGTGTAATTTTTTTATTTTTATTCTTTCTGGTATTTAAGCTTATGAGAAACAGCTTGATATTCACATTTCTCACAGCCTGTTTTTGTACAGCTATTTTAAACATTGAGTTGGGATAACATTTAGTTTATTGAGTTGGGCAAATTTCATACTAAGCTCTCCATAGACTTCTTTGGGAAATAGAGATGAGCAAATCAATTATAAACAAATCAAATTTGACTTAGGCCCCTTTCACACGGGCGAGTATTCCGCGCGGGTGCAACTCGTGAAATGAACGCATTGCACCCGCACTGAATCCGGACCCATTCATTTCTCTAGGGCTGTTTACATGAGCGGTGATTTTCACGCATCACTTGTGTGTTGCGTGAAAAATATCGCAGCATGCTCCTCTTTGTGCATTTTTCACGCAACGCAGGCCCATAGAAGTGAATGGGGTTGCGTGAAAATCGCAAGCATCCGTAAGCAAGTGCGGATGCGGTGCGATTTTCAGGCACGGTTGCTAGGAGACGATCAGGATGGAGACCCGATCATTATTATTTTCCCTTATAACATGCTTATAATGGAAAATAATAGCATTCTGAATACAGAATGCATAGTAAAATAGCGCTGGAGGGGTTAAAAATGTAACTCACCTTAATCCACTTGCTCGCACAGCCCGGCATCTCCTTCTGTCTTGATCTTAGCTCTGTGTAGCAACAAGGACCTTTGGTGACGTCACAGTCATCACATGATCCATCACATGATCTTTTACCATGGTGATGGATCATGTGATAACTGGAGTGACGTCACCACAGGTGATGTTGCTACACAAAGCTAAGATAAAGACAGAAGGAGATGCCGACTCCGCGAGCAAGTGGACTAAGGTGAGTTAAAAAAAAATAAAAAAATTTTTAACCCCTCCAGCGCTATTTTACTATGCATTCTGTATTCAGAATGCTCTTATTTTCCCTTATAACCATGTTATAAGGGAAAATAATACAATCTACAGAACACCGATCCCAGGCCCGAACTTCTGTGAAGAAGTTCGGGTTTGGGTACCAAACACGCGCGATTTTTCTCACGCGAGTGCAAAATGCATTACAATGTTTTGCACTCGCACGGAAAAATCGCGGGTGTTCCCGCAACGCACCCGCACATTTTTCCGCAATGCCCGTGTCAAAGGGGCCTAATAGTTTCCAAAATCTGAATCTGTTGTAGAGGTCATAAGTATCTGATCTGATCCGACACTCAGGACCCCGCCAATCAACTGCTTGTTGTCATATGACCTAGGTTCAGCTCAATCCCATTGAAGTATTATTCCTCTGAGGGCTCATGTACATTAATGTATTTTCTTTCCGTGTCCGTTCCGTTGTTATATGGACCGTATGCAGAACTATTTATTTCAATGGGTCTGCAAAAAAAAACTGAAGTTACTCCGTGTACATTCCATTTTCGTATGTCCTATTATTGTCCGCAATACGAACAAGGATAGTACTGTTCTATTAGGAGCCAGCTGTTCCGTTATGCAAAATATGGAATGCACACGGATGTCATTCATATTTTTTGCAGATGCATTTTTTGCAGACCGCAAAATACATACAGTCGTGTGCATGAGCCCTGAACCTGATCTATCTGTATCCACCACACCCCATGCACTCAGAAGCATTACAGATATAGGCTGGTGAGTGACCCATGCAGCCTTATATCTACTCCCTTATTGTGTTAAGATGGTCAGACTATTGTACAAAACAAGCACTTCTACTTTTTGTCTCAAAACCCAGACATTGTAAGTTCTTGCGAGCAGGGCTCTTATTCCTCTTGTTTTAATTGTTGACTTGTTTGTTGCTATGTTATTTATGACTCTGTTTGTACTTGAACCACTGATTGTAAAGCGCTGCGGAATATGGTGGCGTTATATAAATAAAAATTATTATTATTACTATTAGAGTTGAGCGGACACCTGGATCTTTCGGTTCGACGGGTTCGGCCGAACTTCACAAAAAAGTTTGAGTTCGGGACTCGAACTTGACCCCGAACCCGAACCCCATTTAAGTAAATAGGGACCCAAACTTTGACACACTAAAATGCCACTAAAAAAGTTATGGAAAGGGCTAGAGGGCTACAAAAGGCAGCACAATGTGGTTAAGAGCATGGCAAGTGCTCTGCAAACAAATGTGGATAGGGAAATGACTTAAAATAACATAAAATACGTAAAAAAAAGGAGGAGGCGGTGGATGGAGGAGGAGGAGATAGCCAACACTGTTTTTTGTTTTTTTTTGTTCAAATTTGGGTAGACCCCAAAACATTGGGAAATATAAAAAATAAAACAAAGAGAAAGTGTTCTGGAGTACAACATTGGCTGGGTAAGCTGGTGTACATGTCTATTATGCACAAGGTAGGGACAAGTCCTGTGGGATCCCTGCCTGGTTCATTTTAATGAACGTGAGCTTGTCCACATTGGCTGTGGAAAGGCGTCTGCTCTTCTCTTTGATAACCCCCTCCTGCTGTGCCAAACAAACGTTCAGACAATACACTGGCTGCAGGGCGGGCCAGCACCTCCAAGGCGTAAAGGGCAAACTCAGGTAATGTGCCCAATTTGTAGATCCAGAAGTTGAAGGGGGCAGACCAATCAGTAAGTACGTGTAGGCATGTGCACGCCTACTGCTCAACCATGTCACACGTCCCGGTGACGGCCTTGATCCAATTGGATATCTTCCCTATCAACTTTCGATGTTCTTTTATGTGCCTACCATGGTGATCACGGGTAACGGGGAATCAGGGTCCCATGCTGGAGAGGGAGCCTGAGAAAGGGATACCACATACAAGGGAGGTCAATGGATGAAATGAAATGTGATTGAGCAGAAATGTGGGACAAATTATTGAAGCAGAAGCATCAAAGTAAAGGAGGGGGTGCGCGACAATTACCCACTCCCGACTCGGGGAGGTAGTGACGATAAATAACAATACAGGACTCTTAAGATGTCCTGTTATTGTAATGATTAATAAAAAATTACAGGGAATGTCACTGGGTTATTTTGGATTTGGAAACGTTAGACATGAGGGGCCCTGCTGCCCCTTTGTTGACTCTAGATAACTTCTGCCTGATCGTACGTCCCCCTGACGTCCACGATCCAATTGGATATCTTCTCTATCAACTTTCAATGTTCCATGTTCAGGGTTCCATGCCGGAGAGGGAGAGTGAGAAAGGGATACCACATCCAAGGGAGGTCAATGGCTGGAATGTGATTGAGCGGAAATGTGGGAGAAGTTGTTAAAGTGGAAAGATTGAATGAAAGGAGGGGGCACACATCAATTAAAGAAGAATTTTAGAAATTTAAGTCCCTGTCACCTATGCAGAGCAGCGGTTTTTCATTGGCAAAAATGGGTTAATGTCACCCACCAATGGAACAGATGATTTTACAAAAATTTGTTCCCTGTCACCTATGCAGAGCAGGGGTTTGTATATGGCAAAAATGGTAAAATGTCACCTGAGAATGTAACAGACTATTTTTAGAAATTTAGGTCCCTGTCACCTATGCAGAGCAGGGATTTATTCACAGCAAAAATGGTAAAATGTCACAGAATGGTAAGAATGTAACAGACACTTTTGCACCCTACTCCCTTTTTTGCTGTACTGGTGCCTCTGTGTGAACACCACCTCTTCCTCCAAACTGCACACGTCACTCACATGACCTTGATTCCAGAAGGGGTCTAGTACCTCATCATCCTCCACATCATCTTCCACCCATTTTTTACCCCTGCCCTCCTTGTCGGTATGCAGACTGCAGATAGCCACAGCAGTTGGCACCTGTGTTTCGTCATCATCAGAGACATGCTGCAGTGGTCCTCCCATGTACTCATCCTGAAACATAAGTGGTTGGGCATCAGTGCACTCAATCTCTTGTGGATGGCCCTGGGAAACCCTGCTGGCAGAGTCATCAAAAAGCAGAAGAGACTGCTGCATGACTTGGTGCTCAAACTGCTTGGCTGATTTGCAAGGGGGTGAAGTGAAAGACTGATGGACATCGGCTGCAGGTGCCAATTCTGATCTTTCAGCAGGGGACTGGGTGGGAGACTATGTGAAGGAACTGGAGGCACTGTCAGCCACCCAATCTACTATCATCTGTACTTGTTCCAGCCTCACCATTCATAGAACCGCATTCGTCCCTACCAAATAATACTGAACATTCTGTCGCCTACTCGCACCTGAGGAAGATGTTTCACTTGTGCGTGTAGCTGGCACAGATCGACCACGTCCTCTCCCTGCAACAGGAGCTCCACCAACACCAGCAGCACCACGACCCAGGCCTCATCCCTTATTTGATGCTCTCCTCATTCTTTGCGTTTACCCAACAAACTAACAGATGGTTTATGTCAGGCGACAATGTAACCACCAATAGTCAACAATTAAGTTCACTGACAGTAAGGCAGTGCTGGTTTTATAAAGAGGAAGCATTTCTTGAGGTCACACAACAGTGTGACAAGCAAATTTTATACAATTACTTCACGGTCACAATTTTTTTTTATTTGTCAACCAATAATGTAACACCAGTATTGACTGGTTGTATTGGACTGTCAGAAATGCAGCAAAGGCCCCAAATGTAGTATCTATGACAAAATGGGTGCATTTTTAAAACCAGAATATAACAGCGGTTTATAACGCTTGTATTGGACTGTCACAAATGCAGCAAAGGTCCCAAATGTAGTGTCTTGCACAAAATGGGTGTTTTTTTTAAAACCAGAATATAACAGCAGTATTTAACGCTTGTATTGGACTGTCACAAATGCAGCAAAGGCCGCAAAGGTACTTTATGGAAAAAAATGTATGATTTTTTCACCCACAATTAAACAGATGGATTTAACTAATTTTCTTTTACTATCACAAATGCAGTGCAGGGTGCAAATGTACTTTTTAGCAAAAAATAATAATAATTTGTCCCAACAGAATCTAACAGATGGATTTACTTGGATTGTACTTTTCAGAAAGAAAAGTGTGAATATGTCACCCCCTGGGTCCCTGAACTCACAGAGAGATTTCCTATATTATTTTCCCTTCCCCTGGCACATATGCAGTGCAGGTGCACAAAAATATGGGTATATGTTGGCCACTGAACTAAAAGAACAGCGTTAAATTATTGTCCCTGGCACATATGCTGTGCTGGTGCACTGAACTTGCACAGAATGGCCGCCGACGTCCACCTAACAGACGGATAAAACACATTTTTCTGTGTCACTGGGCTCAGGGCAGGGTACAAAAATGTTGCCCCTGCACCCACACAAAAAATTGCTGTTGATCGCAGAGTTAACAACAAGTTCTGATAACAGATTCTTTCCTATTCTCTCCCTCACAGCAGCAGCATCCTATCTCTACACTAGTAACAGCAGAGTGACATGCGGCGGTACGTGACTCCAGCTTATATAGAGGCTGGGTCACATGATGCACTGGCCAATCACAGCCATGCCATTAGTAGGCATGGCTATGATGGCTTCTAAGGGCACAGAGTTAAACGCTTGTCTATTGGCTGCAGCCTTTCAAAAAGCGCCATTAAATCGCCGAACACCGAACTTGAACCCAAACTTTTACTGAAATGTTCGGGTTCGGGTCCAGGGTCCAAAAATCCTAAAGTTCGGTACGAACCCGAATTTTACAGTTTGGGTTCGCTCAACCCAAATTATTATCATTATTGAAGTTAATGTGGCCATGTTGCAATACCAAGCACAGTCGCTATACAATCGGCACTGTGCTTGGTAAGGCCGTGGTACTCACACAGCTGATCGGCAGGGGTCCCGGGTGTCATACCCACACAACGATCAGATACTGATGACCGATCCAGAGGATATAAGTCTCGGAAACCCCTTTTAATGGTGTAAAGCTGGCATACACACTAATAATAGTTCTTTAGGTTGCTAGCTCTCTCCAGATTCCCCCATGAACATATACATATCAAGTGTGCATGCTTACTGCTATAAGGCTTTGGAGATAAGCATCTTTCAGGACAAATCTGATGCCATTTCAAGTAGAGCAAATTATTGTGTGTGTTAAAATGTAACATGTACATTTCTTGTTTTCTACTGACATCAGGAAGTCAATGAAACTGGCGTTCTATACATTATTATATGTGTCCAAAGGATAGATGATACAGGTATGACCAGTAATGGTCTGGCCATCGGGATTAAAGTTGGTCATGAATGCAGTGAGCACTACTCTATTCACATATGAAGAATTGGTGGACATAGTGAGTAGTGAGTTGTCCATGGGAAACACCTTTAAATGGCATTCAGCTTCTATATGAAGATAAAAACACTTTAAAAGTTGTTAATATTGTTATGACTTATACAAACATAGGCATGGAATTTATTATGCAGGTAATATTTGAAGTCAGTTTTGCTTGAGTCCATATTGGAGTACCTTGCACCAGATTTATCAAACATTGAACATTGTTAGATTTGGTGCATCTTCAAACCTAACAACTTTGTCTAGAAATGCAACTCAAGTCTTTTTTCATCCCCTACTGGAGTGAGTTTGCAACTTTTAAAAAAATCTTCAGTAATAAATTGGCAGTTAAAGTACAGTCAGGTCCATAAATATTGGGACATGGACACAATTCTAACATTTTTGCCTCTATACACCACCACAATGGATTTGAAATGAAACAAACAAGATGTGCTTTAACTGCAGACTGTCAGCTTTAATTTGAGGATATTTACATCCAAATCAGGTGAACAATGTAAGAATTACAACAGTTTGTATATGTGCCTCCCACTTGTTAAAGAACCAAAAGTAATGGGACAGAATAATAATCATGAAACAAACTTTCACTTTTTAATACTTGGTGGCAAATCCTTTGCAGTCAATTACAGCCTCAAATCTGGAATGCATAGACATCAGTTGACGCTGGGTTTCATCCCTGGTGATGTTCTGCCAGGACTCTACTGCAACTGTCTGCAGTTCCTGCTTGTCCTTGGGGCATTTTCTCTTCAGTTTTGTCTTCAGCAAGTGAAATGCATGCTCAATCGGATTAAGGTCAGGTGATTGACTTGACCATTGCATAACATTCCACTTCTTTCCCTTAAAAAAACAGTTTGTTGCTTTTGCAGTATGCTTTGGGTCATTGTCCATCTGCACTGTGAAGCACCGTCCAATGAGTTCTAAAGCATTTGGCTGAATATGAGCAGATAATATTGCCCGAAACACTTCAGAATTCATCCTTCTGAATTTGTCAGCAGTCACATCATCAATAAACAGAAGGGAACCAGTTCCATTGGCAGCCATACATGCCCATGCCAGGACACTACCACCACCATGCTTCACTGATGAGGTGGTATGCTTAGGATCATGAGCAGTTATTTTCCTTCTCCATACTCTTCTCTTTCCATCACTCTGGTACAAGTTGATCTTGGTCTTATCTGTCCATAGGATGTTGTTTCAGAACTGTAAAGGCTTTATTAGATGTCGTTTGGCAAACTCTAATCTGGCCTTCCTGTTTTTTAGGCTCACTAATGGTTTACATCTTGTGGTGAACCCTCTGTATTCACTCTGGTGAAGTCTTCTCTTGATTGTTGACTTTGATACACATACACCTACCTCCTGGAGAGTGTTCTTGATCTGGCCAACTGTTGTGAAGGGTGTTTTCTTCACCAGGGAAATAATTCTTCGGTCATCCACCACAGTTGTTTTCCGTGGTCTTCCGGGTCTTTTGGTGTTGCTGAGCTCACCAGTGCGTTTCTTCTTTTTAATAATGTTCCAAACAGTTGTTTTGGCCATGCCTAATGTTTTTGCTATCTCTCTGATGAGATTGTTTTGTTTTTTCAGCCTAATGATAGCTTGCTTCACTGATAGTGACAGCTCTTTGGATCTCATCTTGAGAGTTGACAGCAACAGATTCCAAATGCAAATAGCACACTTGAAATTAACTCTTAACTTTTTATCTGCTCATTGTAATTGGGCTAATGAGGGAATAACACACACCTGGCCATGGAACAGCTGAGTAGCCAATTGTCCCATTACTTTTGGTCCCTCAACAAGTGGGAGGCACATATGCAAACTGTTGTAATTCCTACACCGTTCACCTGATTTGGATGTAAATACCCTCAAATTAATGCTGACAGTCTGCAGTTAAAGCACATCTTGTTTGTTTAATTTCAAATCCATTGTGGTGATGTATAGAGCCAAAAATGTTAGAATTGTGTTGATGTCCCAATATTTATGGACCTGACTGTATTTCTTATGGCTAACATTCACTTTACCATGCACTCTTTAAAACTGGAGTGAGTTTTGTAAAAATGTGGAATATTTTGGTGCAAGTAAGCGCAAAATATCACAAAGTCCTATTTCATGGTATTTTGAAGAAAGAATTCTGGAATGCAAGGCTTGATACATGCCCCCTCCCTTTGTTTCTAATACTGTAACTACAGCCAAGGAACCTATTAGTCAGATAACTCAAGCAACACCGTAGAAATTCGCTGGAGTAAATATGGTATGCGCTTTGAAGTGAAACTATAAACTTTGTTTTATAAGTAAAGCTGTTTATACACTTTTGTCGCTAGCCTCTATAGCCTATAGTAATATGCACACACTACATTACATGTGTGACATTTTTAGTAAGTATGCAGATGTTGTTGCATCAGAAATGAAAACATCTATTATTAACATAGCTGGTTTCACTGAGATTACTGTAATATGGCACAAAATAGGAACAGGTTTACATCATCAAGTCACTGGTTTGTTTCATGGCTGGAGAACTGTATTTTATCCGGGTGCATATTGAACAGGAGAGCTGGATTCAGCATGTACAGGATATAATTATCCTTATACATCATTTAGACAAATGTTTTACTATTAGAAGCCCTTTTGGGCTCTAATGAAAATTGGAAAAGATCTCATGAGAAATACGTCGCCTAGGGGATAGAAGGTCTACTAGAATTTCACATAGCTGCTCGGACATTAATATTAGACCTTGGGAGCAAATACTTGATACACTTTATTATTTTACTAATTATCTATTTATCTACAGTGGGATGCAAAAGTTTGGGCAACCTTGTTAATCGTCATGATTTTCCTGTATAAATTGTTGGTTGTTACGATAAAAAAACGTCAGTTAAATATATCATATAGGAGACACACACAGTGATATTTGAGAAGTGAAATGAAGTTTATTGGATTTGCAGAAAGTATGCTATAATTGTTTAAACAAAATTAGGCAGGTGCATAAATTTGGGCACCACAAAAAAGGAATGAAATCAATATTTAGTAGATCCTCCTTTTGCAGAAAATACAGCCTCTAAATGCTTCCTGTAGGTTCCAATGAGAGTCTGGATTCTGGTTGAAGGTATTTTGGACCATTCTTTTTTTTACAAAACATCTTTAGTTCATTCAGGTTTGATGGCTTCCGAGCATGGACAGCTCTCTTTAAGTCACACCACAGATTTTCAATTATATTCAGGTCTGGGGACTGAGATGGCCATTCCAGAACGTTGTACTTGTTCCTCTGCATAAATGCCTTAGTGGATTTTGAGCAGTGTTTTGGGTCGTTGTCTTATTGAAAGATCCAGCCCCGGTGCAGCTTCAGCTTTGTCACTGATTCCTGGACATTGGTCTCCAGAATCTGCTGATACTGAGTGGAATCCATGCGTTCCTCAACTTTGACAAGATTCCCAGTCCCTGCACTGGCCACACAGCCCCACAGCATGATGGAACCACCACCATATTTTACTGTAGGTAGCAGGTGTTTTTCTTGGAATGCTGTGTTCTTTTTCCTCCATGCATAACGCCCCTTGTTATGGCCAAATAACTAAATTTTAGTTTCATCAGTCCACAGCACCTTATTCCAAAATGAAGCTGGCTTGTCCAAATGTGCTTTAGCCCACCTCAAGTGGCACTTTTTGTGCTGTGGGCGGAGAAAAGGCTTCCTCTGCATCACTCTCGCATACAGCATCTCCTTGTGTAAAGTGTGCCGAATGGTTGAACGATGCACAGTGACTCCATCTGCAGCAAGATGATGTTGTAGGTCTTTGGTGCTGGTCTGTGGGTTGACTCTGACTGTTCCCACCATTCGTCGCTTCTGTCTATCCGAGATTTTTCTTGGTCTGCAACTTCGAGCCTTAAATTGAACTGAGCTTGTGGTCTTCCATTTCCTCAATATGTTCCTAACTGTGGAAACAGACATCTGAAATCTCTGAGACAGCTTTCTGTATCCTTCCCCTAAACCATGATGGTGAACAATCTTTGTCTTCAGGTCATTTGAGAGTTGTTTTGAGACCCCCATGTTGCTACTCTTCAGAGAAAATTAAAAGAGGAGAGAAACTTACAATTGACCCCCTTAAATACTCTTTCTCATAATTGGATTCACCTGTATATGTAGGTCAGGGGTCACTGAGCTTACCAAGCCAATTTGAGTTCCAATAATTAGTTCTAAAGGTTTTGGAATCAATAAAATGACAACAGTGCCCAAATTTATGCACCTGCCTAATTTTGTTTAAACAGTTATAGCACACTTTCTGTAAATCCAATAAACGTCATTTCACTTCTCAAATATCACTGTGTGTGTCTCCTATATGATATATTTAACTGACATTTTTTTATCGTAACAACCAACGATTTATACAGGAAAATCATGACAATTAACAAGGTTGCCCAAACTTTCGCATCCCACTGTATCTATCTATCTAACTATCTATCTATCTATTGCATGTCCTATTTTTATTTACACTGGTTTATTATTTTCCCTATAGAAGTTAATATACTGTATGTATACTCCCATTGTGTCCAGTTACAAAATAATTCACAATATGAATGTGGTGAATGTGGACTCTACATTCTATGTCTCTATTTCTCTATATATTTCAGTATGTCTGTGTGACTAGGGTTCTATTCATATGATTTTAAGAGCCTATGTTGGAGGAATACATTGGGGGAGGGGAGGGCAATATACACCTTCAGCAAAAAAGTTATGATGTATCTGTTATGTGTATACCCCAAATATAGGCTAAATACATGATGTGAACAAAGTCAGACCATTTAATGTAGAGCTGAGTAAACCCCCGGGTTTAATTTCAGGTCTGGTTTGCCAATTTTTTTTAAAAAGTTCGGTTCAGACTCAAATAGATTTGAGTCATTCCAAAGTTGCTCCAATTGGCCTGAAATTTGATATATAAACACTTCTAGCTTCCTAGGAAAACTTTTTAATTTATTTTTTATTAATTTTTTTCCCTCCCCAAAACCTGGAACATAGCTATGGGTAACGTAAGTTTAACAAATGTTGTGTTTAAAAACACGCCCTGTCACCACGGGTTATGCTTTTTCAGATTCCAAAACTCCCAAAAATTGGCCCTTATCAGGGGCAGATGATGTTTAAACATACATGGTGTTACGGGATAGAAAAAGTTAAATAAAATAAAAAAGTGCCTTTGGGGACCAGAAATTATGCCTTGAGTCGAAATGCCTGCTGGTACGATAAGCTCAAGTGTTAATTGTCAAAAAAAAAAAAAAAGTGGCTCCCTGTGAACGAGTCTATAAAAAAATCTACCTTTTAATTGGGAGCAGCAGCAGGGCAGTGTAGATGTGGAAAGGGTAATGTTATAGTGGCATGCAGCCGCAATAGTAGAGGCTGCAGAAGCAGTATGGCATGGAACATACAAGGATGTCTATGGGTAGTAGTAGTAATTTTAGTAGTAATAGTGGTGGCAGATGCTTTGTGTTAATGGTGGTGGCAGTAGGGGATTAGCAGCGAGGAGCGGCAGCAGCATCCATATATTACAGTTTGGCAGAAAGGCAGCAGCCTGATGGAGGCAGCAGCAGCCTTACAGAAGATGATGGTCGGCAGTTCGCAGCAGTGGCATGATGGTGCCGGTGGAATGATGGAGGCGGCAGCAGCAGCAGTAAAGAACTTGATGGTTGGCTAGTGGCATGATGCAGGCCGCAGCAACAGTCGTACAGAACGTGATAGTTGGGAAGTGGCATAAGTGGCATGATGCAGGCCGCAGCAGCAGCCATGGTGGGCAGACAGACAACAAGATGGGGCACTGAAAGCAAGGAGAAGTCTATTCATCAGAATCAACTGGAGCAATGTAAAAATATCAGTATTGATGCAGTAATAACGTATGTATGCAGCTTGATTAAATTTAACTCCCCCCCCAAAAAATTTTTTATTAATGTATTGCAACCGCGAGGAAGGTGAATAAATGGAAACGGGCAAATGAGGCTTGATGCTCAAGTTCTTGTTAATGCACACAGGGAAATTGCAGTAATCACATATACAGGTCCTTCTCCAAAAATTAGCATACTGTGATAAAGTTCATTATTTTCTGTAATGTACTGATAAACATTAGACTTTCATATATTTTAGATTCATTACACACCAACTGAAGTAGTTCAAGCCTTTTATTGTTTTCATATTGATGATTTTGGCATACAGCTCATGAAAACCCCAAATTCCTATCTAAAAAAATTAGCATATTTCATCCGACCAATAAAAGAAAAGTGTTTTTAATACAAAAAAAGTCAACCTTCAAATAATTATGTTCAGTTATGCACTCAATACTTGGTCGGGAATCCTTTTGCAGAAATGACTGCTTCAATGCGGCGTGGCATGGAGGCAATCAGCCTGTGGCACTGCTGAGGTGTTATGGAGGCCCAGGATGCTTCGATAGCGGCCTTAAGCTCATCCAGAGTGTTGGGTCTTGCGTTCTCTCAACTTTCTCTTCCCAATATCCCACAGATTCTCTATGGGGTTCAGGTCAGGAGAGTTGGCAGGCCAATTGAGCACAGTAATACCATGGTCAGTAAACCATTTACCAGTGGTTTTGGCACTGTGAGCAGGTGCCAGGTCGTGCTGAAAAATGAAATCTTCATCTCCATAAAGCTTTTCAGCAGATGGAAGCATGAAGTGCTCCAAAATCTCCTGATAGCTAGCTGCATTGACCCTGCCCTTGATAAAACACAGTGGACCAACACCAGCAGCTGACATGGCATCCCAGACCATCACTGACTGTGGGTACTTGACACTGGACTTCAGGCATTTTGGCATTTCCCTCTCCCCAGTCTTCCTCCCGACTCTGGCACCTTGATTTCCGAATGACATGCAAAATTTGCTTTCACCCGAAAAAAGCACTTTGGACCACTGAGCAACAGTCCAGTGCTGCTTCTCTGTAGCCCAGGTCAGGCGCTTCTGCCACTGTTTCTGGTTCAAAAGTGGCTTGACCTGGGGAATGCGGCACCTGTAGCTCATTTCCTGCACACGCCTGTACATGGTGGCTCTGGATGTTTCTACTCCAGGCTCAGTCCACTACTTCCGCAGGTCCCCCAAGGTCTGGAATCGGTCCTTCTCCACAATCTTCCTCAGGGTCCGGTCACCACTTCTCGTTGTGCAGCGTTTTCTGCCACACTTTTTCCTTCCCACAGACTTCCCACTGAGGTGCCTTGATACAGCACTCTGGGAACAGCCTATTCGTTCAGAAATTTCTTTCTGTGTCTTACCCTCTTGCTTGAGGGTGTCAATGATGGCCTTCTGGACAGCAGTCAGGTCGGCAGTCTTACCCATGATTGCGGTTTTGAGTAATGAACCAGGCTTGGAGTTTTAAAAAGCCTCAGGAATCTTTTGCAGGTGTTTAGAGTTAATGAGTTGATTCAGATGATTAGCTTAATAGCTCGTTTAGAGAACCTTTTCATGATATGCAAATTTTTTGAGATAGGAATTTTGGGTTTTCATGAGCTGTATGCCAAAATCATCAATATTAAAACAATAAAAGGCTTGAACTACTTCAGTTGGTGTGTAATGGATCTAAAATATATGAAAGTCTAATGTTTATCAGTACATTACAGAAAATAATGAACTTTATCACAATATGCTAATTTTTTTAGAAGGATATAGCAGTGCTAAGTTAAAATCGAAATTCGATTATTATAACTTGAATTAATCGCATTGCTATTTCAATAGGAGAGTAGCCTTTAAGTTAAAATCGAAATTCGATTATTATAACTTGAAATAATCGAATTGCGATTTCAACGTAATTTTCAAATCCGACAGTGCATTCTAGTATATGGAGACGTTCCCATGGTGATGGGGACGCTCCATGAGCACGGAAGTCAGCAGAAGCGGCAACGGGCACTGACTGGAGCAGCCAGGAAGCCAGGAATCCAAAGGACAGGTAAGAACAACTTTAGCTAAGTGGGAAAGAAAAAATATAAGAATTAAAAAAAAAAAAAAAAAAAGAATATTCGAAATATCTAATTTATATCACTATTTTCGAAATATTCGCGAATTAGCAAAGTGCCGATATTCGCGAAAAAAATTTGATATTCGAATATTCGCGCTCAACACTACTTATTACTGGAGGAAGCAGGCCAAACATAATAACTAACTATAAAGCTACAAAGGTGTATGGAATACATGTTATAGATTTCAGATTTTTACCATCGATAGAATATTAGTTTTATATTCGTCAAAATCGAATATTCGTCATTATTCTTGTTATCGCGATTAATATGCGATTTAAATAATTGAATTTCGATTTTAACTTAAAGGCTACTCTCCTATTGAAATAGCAATGCGATTAATTCAAGTTAGAATAATCGTATTTCGATTTTAACTTAGCACTGCTATATTCCATATTCATTAATTCTAGCCTAATATGGAATATAGCAGTGCTAAGTTAAAATCGAAATTTGATTATTATAACTTGAATTAATCGAATTGCGATTTCAACTGGGACCTGGTTTACTATGGTTGGCTTGGTAGAATTAGCGAATATGACGAATGTATTTGTCATATTCCACAAAACGAATATAACGAATATATTCGTCATATTCCACAAAACGAAGATAACGAAGTATTCTGCATCTTCGTTTTAGCTACCTATTCATCAACGTCGCTAATTCTAGCAATCATATAGGAAAGTTTACTATAGAGACAGCTAAGTTTAATTCGCTATGCGATTATATTACTTTGCTTTTTTTTTAAATAGAATAATTATAATAATTATCAGGTATTATAATTGCTTTTAAAAAAAAAAAAATAGAATAGTCATATAATCGCATAGCGAATTAAACTTAGCTGTCTCTATAGTAAACTTTCCTATATGATTGCTAGAATTAGCGAAGTTGACGAATAGGTAGCTAAAACGAAAATGCTGAATACTTTGTTATCTTCGTTTTGTGGAATATAACGAATATATTCGTCATATTCGCTAATTCTACCAAGCCAACCATAGTAAACCAGGTCCAAGTTGAAATCGCAATTCGATTATTTCAAGTTATAATAATCGAATTTCGATTTATACGTAAAGGCTACTCTCCTATTGAAATAGCAATGCGATTAATTCAAGTTATAATAATCGAATTTCGATTTTAACTTAGCACTGCTATATTCCATATTCGTTAATTCTAGCCAAATATGGAATATAGCAGTGCTAAGTTAAAATCGAAATTCGATTATTATAACTTGAATTAATCGCATTGCTATTTCAATAGGAGAGTAGCCTTTAAGTTAAAATCGAAATTCGATTATTATAACTTGAAATAATCGAATTGCGATTTCAACGTAATTTTCAAATCCGACAGTGCATTCTAGTATATGGAGACGTTCCCATGGTGATGGGGACGCTCCATGAGCACGGAAGTCAGCAGAAGCGGCAACGGGCACTGACTGGAGCAGCCAGGAAGCCAGGAATCCAAAGGACAGGTAAGAACAACTTTAGCTAAGTGGGAAAGAAAAAATATAAGAATTAAAAAAAAAAAAAAAAAAAAAAAAGAATATTCGAAATATCTAATTTATATCACTATTTTCGAAATATTCGCGAATTAGCAAAGTGCCGATATTCGCGAAAAAAAATTGATATTCGAATATTCGCGCTCAACACTACTTATTACTGGAGGAAGCAGGCCAAACATAATAACTAACTATAAAGCTACAAAGGTGTATGGAATACATGTTATAGATTTCAGATTTTTACCATTAGAGGATGAAGAATGAACGTGCAAAGAGATGGATAGCACCAATTGATGGGCGGCAGACTCACACAGCCAGATCACTTTTTATCTAGTGAAACCAATCATGTATAATGTCCTAATCAATAACAATTTAATGCCTTAATCTTCTAAAAGAGATGCAATTCTGAAAGCTCCCATGAGTTAGAGACTAAACAAGACAATAGATATCTAGTCAATGTGCAGCTCATCTCCAGACATTTTGGATAGCATAGAAAAGTTCACTTTTAAACACAGTATTTAAAGATGAGCGATTAACCACAGAAATATTGATCAACATTGTAAAATAACAAATTTATCACAGAGCTAAATTGTATGTCTTTTTAGAGGGTGACCATTGCAGTCACAACTCATGTGACTACAACGGTGCCAAGGCCACATCTTTATAATGCATCCTTTTATAGTTTGCTTAGCTGCAGGCCCTGTTGAGAGAAGGGAATGTCCTATGAGAAGTGCGGGGATCCTCTCTGGTAGTTAGGACTAACAGATGCAGTATAGAGAGAAAGTACACAGTTCTTGAATCAAACAGCAATGTTTATTCACACATCGGTGTATAACAAAATGCAGATAAGGTGTGTCACAAAACGCAGATGGCTTGGTGTTTGTTCACACACAAGGAAAGTCCATAAACAATAAAAGTCATCTTTTCTCCTGGGTGTTAATTCACACCCTGTTAGCAGTTCAGCCTCATCAAGTCCACTTGTTCACCTTTAGAGGGGCCTGAGTCCTCCAGCCTGGCTCAAACCTCAAATCCCAGCACAGCCCTCAGTTCACAGCACACAGACTCCTGACAATATCATCCAGGTAAGCCGAAGTGTATACGATGTGGTAGCAGCACAATGTCCATTAGCCTTTGGAAAGTGTCGGGGGCACCATGCAGACCAAAAGGTAACACTTTATACTGATACAGCCCCTCCAGTGTGATGAAGGCCGTTTTCTCCTTGGCAGCCTCCGTTAAGGGTGCCTGCCAGTACCCTTTGGTGAGGTCCAAAACAGAAAAATGCCGGGCTTGTCCTAACCTAACTTAGATACCTTGTTTAATTTTTGAAAATTGTTACAAAACCGCAATGTCCAATCTGGTTTGGGTATCAATACTATAGGTCACAACAACAGAAGAAAAATTCAGGCGGCACTACACCCAATAAATCGCTAATATGTATACACCGGGATAATATGCAGGCTTGCGGTGGTGCCTACTTAAGTATATTTTCGACAGAATGCAATCCACCAGAAAAGGAAAATAGAAAAATCAGCTGCATTCACCAGCTGCAGGGTGTCTTCATTTCTTACTTTATTGCAGTAGCAAAAAACATGCAGACATAGCAGGGCTGAGGCGGACAAGCCTTAACAACAAACAAAAGCCGCCTGAGCGGCGAGGGGCAGCAAGAATGTGCTTCTTCCGGCTACCTGTAGGACGCAGACAGGTGTGCCAGCCTTTTTAAGGAGGAGCGTGAGGTTAACCCTTGCAGGGGCATAGCTCTAAATCCGCAGAGGACATCACCTGTATGTGTGTTACAAATCAATCCATATAGCAATCAAATTACAACATAAGTAATAACATGCATGTTTCAAACAAATACGTTAAGATTGTTGCGATCATTAAGGCTTAAGGGATCCATTGCATCCGTACGGATGATCCATCTCGTTTCTTTTTGTAATAGGAGGCGATGCCTATCACCTCCTTGTGTCATTACTGGAACTACCTCAATTCCTGCAAAACCCAAGCATTTTTTATCCCCCCCATGTTTTTGCCATACATGATCTATAAGGCGGGGGCAGCCTTTTCTCGTTCTGATGGAATTGAGGTGTTCCAGGAACCTCTCTAACATGGGCCTAATTGTCTTGCCTATATAGAATGATCCGCACTCACATTTAACTACATAGACAACCTACGTGGTCTTACACGTGCTGAATTGTCTCATTCTGTGTGATATGCCTCCTATATACAGGATCTTGTCCCAAAGGATATATCCACAGAAGGAGCAATTACCGCAACGATGGTTACCAATAGGTTTTGTAACGCCTAGCCATTAATCTGGATTCTGTTCACATTTCATGCGGCTACTAACTAACTGATCCCTCAGAATATGGGTTTTTTCGGAAAGCGATGAGAGTTCTTTTGTCTGTAAATTTATCTAGACTACTTTCATTCTTTAATAGATCCCAATTGTCATGGATAATTTTTTTATTGAATCAGTCATGGGGTTATATTTAAATACAAACACAAAGCGATCATCTTCCTCAATTTTTTTACTTTGATGTAGTAATTCATACTGTGTGTTTCTATCTGCCCCCATCGCTGTGCCGTGTACCTGCCGATACCATTGTTGTCCAAACCTGAAAGTATTGTTGCCCAGTACAAAGAGTAGTGCTTCTTCCATCCACAAATTGGATATAGACTTTGTCCTTATCAGTAGAATTGAGCATATCCACGACCGCCTCCACTCCCGCATGCTGGGGAATGTGGGTATATAAACTTTCTACGTCTAATGACACCAGGTTCCAATCACTCTGCCATTGGAAACCCTCCAGTGCCAGGAGAAAATCCTTGGTGTCCTTTAGATAAGTGACTGATTTTTTCAGTGCCGGTCTCAATAGCCAATCAAGGTATTTTGAGAAAGTCTCTGTCACCGACCTGATCCCCTCCACAATAGGGCGTCCGGGAAGTCGGGTGGGTGACTTATGTACCTTTGGCAAAAAATACCATGAAGGCTTTTTGGGAAATGCTGGTACCAATTTTTCAATAATAGTGCCAGCAAGGAAGCCAATATCTATGTATTTTTGTAGCAACTCTTTTAATTATAATTGTAAGATGGAAGTGGGGTCACTGGGTAGTTTTTGATACGTCCCTATATCTTCTAACTGCCTCAAGGCTTCTGATCTATAATATTCAAGGAACATCAACACAATGTTTCCCCCCTTGTCTGCAGGTTTTACTACAATACCAGGGTGGTTCCGTAGCCACCGTATGGCTTTAAATTCCCCTGGACTAACATTAAAGGGAGTCTGAGGATAAACCAATGGTTTCACATCACGGAGTATTCTTTTATAGAAGATGTCAATGCCGCTACCTGCAGGCATGGGGGGGGGGGGGCAGTATGTAGATTTTATACCCCCCAGTGAATCTATCCCATCCACTATCCCTTTCTTCACATTCAGTGAACTTTTTATCCAACAGGCCACTTCTGACTCATTGAAATTCATAGTGAACATCTCGCTTTCATGTCCAGCAGCTACAGGGATCTCGCCCTGTCTCAGGGAAGTGAAAGCAGTAGGGGTGTCATGAAAAGCCTTCTGAAGATACTTTTTTCTTATGGATTTGTATAACAAAATCTCAAAAGTAGCCCGGTCGAATTGCTCCACCAGGCTGAACCCCAGTCCTTTGTTAAGGGCTGAGGTACAGTCCGGGGGCAATTCGATGCCGGACAAATTAATTATTAAATCTTCATTTTCCACTATATCAGTCTCTATTGTTGTTTCCAGGACACTTGTCTCCTGCTTCTCATAGACTTTCAAACTCTGTTTGTTCCTTCTCCGTCCACCTCTCCTTGTTCTCCTCTTGAAGAGTTTTTTTGTACTTTATCAGTTGATGTATTGGGGTCATCCGATACGCTGGAATCAGAATCAGTTGTCCAAAAATCTGTTCTGTTTCTTCTTTGTGGACGTCTCCTACCCTGTCTCCATTTTCCCCAATCAAATACTCTCCCAGTCGGAACCTCTTCCCCTAGAAAACTCGGCCATGGGCTATCATCAGTACTGGTCTCCCTGGTGTACCTTCTAGTTCACTTCTCCAACCTTTTCGAGTACCTCGTAGGGTCCCTGCCACCTAGCCAGTAAATTACTATCCACTGTCAGTACCAGAACCAAAACCCGATCTCCCTGGTTAAAGATCCGGACCTGAGCCTGCCTATTATACACCCAACTTTGAGCTCGCTGAGCTGCCTCCATATGTTCCTTTACCAGCGGCAACACGGTTTCCATATGTTTCAGCACTAATGATGCGCATATTTTTTGTGCAATACATGCAACTTCACATTTTATCAGGTCTGAATAGATATTACTGATTGGTGCACTAAGTATTGTTGTGACATCATAGCACTATGTCTGTAGCATGCATTTATGGACAGCAGATAAACAGTAATTTCTATCACACTACCTAACACCCTTCACTGGAACCTATCAGCTACACTATATCACTATATAACCTACTCCCACTAACTATTGATATTATATATATGAGCTAACTAACTCTCTAATGTAATTGGATAAGAAATAGGATCCAGATGAAAGCTTAGAGCACAGCAATGTCACTGCTCTCTCTCAGAACTGCAAAAAAACAACAACAAAAAAACTGCATAAAATGGCTGCTGGGGAGTTTCTTATATAGTAAGGGGTAGGCAACTTTCCTATTGGTTGCTAGGGATGTTGCTAAGCTCTGACAAAGATATTGCAGCCTTCTCATTGGCCCACAAGCAAGAAGGGAGGGAATATTTGCGATTACGAATATATAGCACTATATTCTACATCTTCATGAATTCTTGAAGTGATGATATTCAGGATAAAAATTAGCAATTAGAATATTTGCGATCAATACTATTGATTAAGGAGCTGATCAACCTTCATTTTTAGCCAGGCTGTGGATCCACCTCCTCGCCTGAGCTATCAGGTTGTCTAGACTCTAGTAACCAGCAAAGGTGATCTGTTGTCCTATGTACCATACCTCGCCTATCTATCGACTCCTTGCTGCCTGCCTTGACCGTGGAACTGTGACCTGGACTAGACACATACTCTGCCTGTCCCGACCTTAGAATTGCTGTTTTTAATATGTGAGTGAGCCCTGACTGTGGACTGTGAGTTCTTTGCATCGGTGTCTCTGACCCCTGTGGGGCAGCAGCCAACTACACCAGAACTACTCCAGGAGGTTGCAACCTGGTTGGTTCCATCTGGTGAAGTCCACATCTCTGTATAGGGATTGAAGGGTGAATATCAGGGAGCCACTAGAACAACACCCTTAGGTTTAGCCCAAAGTCAAACTAGTTAGTTGGCACAGTGGGTCCACACCCACTGTGAACTACAACTTGAAATACATTTCTCTTGTTCAGTTACTCTGCATTTTGTTAATTGAGAAGAAATAATTTATTAAATGAGCTGTATGGTTTCGGATATTGATAATCTATCCTCAGGATATGTAACCAATATCACATCGTTGAAGATCCGACTCCCAGGTCCCCTTCTGATCAGCTTTTTGTTCACTGTTTACTTTCTTGCAGTCAACATTGCAGCACCGAGCAGTGTAATTACAGCTCCTCCATCCCATTCACTTGAAAGGGATGAAGCAGTTGTAGTAACACTCCATCCCATTCAAATGAATGGGACAAAGGAGCTGTAATTACATCTGCTTACTGTTACAATGCTGATGGTGACATGGTAAACAGTGAAGAGAACATGGTAAACAGTAAAGAGAACATAGCGCTCGCACAAGTGCTGTGTTATTTTCAAACAGCGGATAAATGGGAGTCGGACACCCACCGATCTCATATAAATGACCTGTCCTGAGAATATATCATCAATACTTGAAACCAGACAGCCCCTTTAACACTTCTACAGTATATTTAAAAGTATTCTTAAAACGTTTGCACAGTAGTGTATATAAATAAGAGTTTGGCACAAGAATATTTTACATTTACTCTAATATCCTATTATTTATTTGTTACCATTAGCATTAGGTTTTATAAGTGTACATTAGGTACATATCAGTGCAAAATGCAAAAAATTGGTAATAGCTTATTAAGCTTTGTTGATTTATATTATTTTCAAGCCAAAATGTGAGCATGGACAGTTATCATAATCTCCTGGGAATAGTATTGACAGGCCTAATTTTATCTTGAGCAGTCTGCTAGGTCAACACAATTCTTAACCTATACTGGATCTCAACAATACCGACTCTTCAGGTCTTTGGCATTTTCAAACAATAAAGGTAAAGAACAGCCAGACAGTCATTATCTGGATCTTCAATGAGCTTTCTGACATCTGTAGAGAAACCAGAGGATCATCATAATATCTGGTGTCTGGGTGCAGTTGATAAAAGAACTCTTAAATGGTGTAAAAGGCTTTTGAGTTGTCACACCCAGGTGATGATCTTCTTTTTTTTTTTTTTTTTTTTATAATTTTCCATCATTATGGAATTAATCAAAGTTCACAAATGGCATCCTATTAAAAGTACAAATTATTTGATGTTTTATATATCTGTAAAAGATAGGAAAGCACACAAAACAGCCATCCAAAGAACACATTTACAAATATCTCCCTATGGCTTTTTAACCCCTTTTATAACCACCAATATGCCTTTTTATGGCGGTCACTAAGGGGACTTAGGCCTGACAAGCTTTATTTTTTTTTTTTTTTAGTGGCCTAGTTTAAGCGTTGCACAAAGAGTAGTGGGTAATTGGCTGTCTTATGACAGTTGGGCTCCTGTTCCAATGGCCCAGATCAGCAGAACAGCTGATCATGACCATTTTTCCAATTCCCTTCCCAGGATGTATCTCATATGTTGCAGGTTGGCAATTCATTAGCTAAAGACATGCCTCACACATCCTTTCTACTGATGGCTGGGTCTCAGGCTGTGTAAAAGTTAGAGATTCAAGACAGGCAAGACAAGGTCTTGTTTTATAGCCAACAATATCAGCTTTAAAACAAGACTAAGACAGAGCCCCAATATTCTGTTATTTACAGAGCTTAGAAGGGTGCCTTAGTAAAAGCTATATATACCTACAGCTTTTATTCCTGATCCAAATTCTCAGAGCCTGGATTTTGGTCTAATTTTAAAGCTGACATTGTCAACTTTACACAGCCCAAAATATACCAGCAGATAGCAGCTCTACCCCACTCAGCCGGCTGGGCAGTGGGGATAGTGCTGACAGGCTGCAGACAAGGGGAAATAAATAGTTTGCATCTCCCTGTCTGACTGTACATGTCCCCTCAATGGGAGAATAACACGGACTTCTGTGAATGTTATCAACTCCCTTCACCAATCAATAAAAAAAATACTTGCACTCAGATTGTTACATATGAGTGTCTGTTTTCAAGTAAAGGAGGGAGAAGATTAGCACCTTCCCATCTCATCACCTATCTGCACCTAATTAGGCTGTTTATTGATGCCATGACCCAGACACTTATCAGTGTCCAGATCACAGTGTAAAATAATTCACACACACAAACATCAATAAAATGTACACTTGACACTGTATCTATGCTGTTCATACCCAATCTATGGTTTCAAATATACAGACCACTTCTCTAGCGATACCTGTTACATGCTGCAGTAATTGCAATAACAACTATCTCTATAGAGAAATATCTAATATATTTCTGGCAAATGGAATAAAAAATTATCTGTAAGAAACGACATTTTCACATACTGTATCCATAAATGATCGTTTTCAATTACAGAGTTTTTTTTTTAAACAACAGTATTCAGATGCTTTTAAAAAGGGTGAAATAACAGGGTTTTTTGTGCCCATATTATGGATGCAATAATAAACAAAATGGATAGAGATGCTCGCCACTCCACTACACTATGGCTACAATCATGAGTGCAGTCAGCTAGTACCTGTAGCTATTAGATGCTATTCATAAACAACATAAGACTGGCACCAGCAATTGTAGTCTTAATGATATTTATTGTATTATTGTATATGTTAAAAACATAGATATAATGATAAAAAATATATAGCTAAAAAAGTAAATTAAATAAGTATAGTCTTGGTCCCTCTGGATGACCATGTATGGGGCCTACACATTTACGATTCCATAATTGCTAATTATATATTTGTAGTGTGACTTCCAATTGAAAATCATATAAAGACCATCAGTATCACTCTATGGCTGTAACAATGAATTTGAAATAATTAAAATGTATTCACCCAACTGCAGGCTTGCTTATGTTCCTGCATGAATGGGGCCACTTGCTTATTAAACAAATAGTTGTGTTTTATATGCTTTCAATTGTAATGCTGGGAAGTGCATCTCACCCTCCTCAAAATTACAATAATAATAATAATAATAGTAATAGTAATTATAACAATAATAATAATCATGGCAAAGCAACAAGACACAGTCACTCATAGGGTAAGTATGTTTGGTAAAAAGGGAACAAAAACTGGGTGTTTGTGCTTACCCTTTGGTGTTGTGGGAATTAGGCACAATGCCAATAGATAGCCTTTGGGTATTATTGATCGGTGCTGCTTATGTCATCTGTTTTCTCAAACCATGGGGGCCAACCCTCATGAGGAAATGTGAGTATAGACTATCATCAGATGTGGATGCATATGCACCCACCATTTTCAGATGTCTCTTGGCAAAAACACGACCATAAGAAGGTACTGTATAAGGAAGCCATTTTATCATAACCTCAGTAAGGCTTGTTTCACACTTGCATCTGCCGATCGATGGACCAGCAGTGATCCAGCCACTCTCTGACAAATATGCTGAGAAATGGCTAGACAAATACCGCTGCATGCAATGTTTTTTGTCCTGCCGATTCCTGGCATTTTATACCAGAACAGCCTGTTGGCAGTGTGAAACTAGCCTAACACAACGCATTTTGGAGTAAGACTGTAAGGGAGATCTCAGGGATTGGTTTTGTTGGAGCTTGTGGATGAAACTCCTAAATAAAGTAGTAAATAGAAACATAAATATGGTATCGCTGTAATTGCAATGACCCAGAGAATAAAGTTTTCATGCTATTTATGCTATTTAAGTGAACACGGCAATATTTTAATTGTAAAAAGAACAATGGCTGAAGGGCTGTTTTTTTTTGCATTCCTTACATAGTTAATACATGCTAATCAATGAGTTTAGTATACCCCAAAATACGATAAATTAAATAGACAAGCCCTCACATACCTTTCCATTCAGCATTGAGGGACTGCTGGAAATAGCCATAAACAAGTGCTCAGCTATCTCCGGCAGCCCCACAAAGTTTAATCAAGTGGCAGCTTGCATGCATGTACATTGCTCCTTTAAAATGGGGGAACATGGGCACCGGTTCTAATGATTAGTGGGGTGGGGGGGGCAACAGTTGGACCTCACTGATCAGATACTTATCCTTTATCCTGTGAATTGTGGATAGTTGTTGATACGTGTAAATGAGAGGGTTGTAATTGAGGGAATATTCATAAACGAATTAATTAAATGTAAAAGCAAACATGCAAAGTCAAGTTGTGATAATAATAATTTATATAGTATAGTAAAATATCGGAACTTTTTCATGTAACTAATCTTTTGTATGATTTTTTGTGAACGTGTCCCTAATAATAGTTTTTGTAATATAGTTTATTGATGTGTTTTGTATTTTTATTCCACTTTCTCCTCCTATACACCTTTCCCTGTGTGCTTAAAATCTACTTCTCTGTACACTGGTGACTGCTCATCAGTGTACGGAGTACGGACTGTACATTTTATGAATGGGGTCACAGCACACAGAGTAACGGCAGGAGCGCACATTGCTGCTTCTGACTGTGCCCCCCAGGGGTTTACTAACTCCTGGCATAGCACATGGGTACCCCGTACCCATGTGCTATTCCAAGATTAGCTGAGCGGCTCCTGCTTCTGCCTGCTCCACTAAGCTAAGAGCTGACAAGCAGGATCCCGCTCCAGTCAACTAATCCTGCTATAGTAGATGGTTACAGAGTACCACCCATGTGCTATGCCAGGAGTTATCAAACCTCCGCGGGGCAGGAGTGCACATAGCTACTCCTGCTCGTACTCACTGCGGGATCCTGCTTGTCAGCTCTTAGCTTAGTGGAGCAGGCAGAAGCAGGAGCCGCTCAGCTAATCTTGGAATAGCACATGGGTACGGGGTACCCATGTGCTATGCCAGGAGTTAGTAAACCCCTGGGGGGCACAGTCAGAAGCAGCAATTGTTATGGATGTTATGTTGGTGATGGCACCATTTCCTGTTTCATGTGATGTAAATAAACACAGCACGCGGGATTATTGCACAGGAGCCATGTTGGTAACATAACATAAAGACAAGAGCAAAGCGACACCTTCAAAACTGAGTTTGATGACTACTGCCTCGCCACAGGGTTAAAGGAGAAGCCTGCGGCAGTGCAGGCAGCCGCTCTGAGGAGGGTGATGGGCAGTGAATGCCTCCATGTTTACAAGCATAATCTAAACCTTACAGAGGAGCAAAAGAATGACACCAAAGCCATCCTGGATGCATTAGAAACTTTCTCCAGGCCTTCTAAAAATGTCATATATGAAAGATATATATTTGGCTGCTGCAAGCAAGAAGACGGTGAATCGATAGACCATTTTGTCACACGGCTTAGAGAAAAATCTGCCAGCTGTGAGTATGGCTCTTTGAGAGATGAACTTATTTGTGATACACTGGTTCTGGGTATCATGAATGAAAACACACGCCGCCACTTGTTGAGGAAACGTGATTTAGATTTGCAAACAGCACTTGAGATATGTCACACCGCAGAACTTACTGACAAGCATATGAAAGCTATGGAGCAGGATAAAATGACAGACAATATCAATATGGCCTCTTTACAGCAGCACGAGTTTCAACACAAGAGTCGCTCATACAACTCACCTGAGCAGAAGCCTGGATCATGCAAGTATTGTGGCAGTTTGCATTTATGTGTGAAAGAAAAGTGCCCTGCATATGGGAAATTCTATACTGCATGCGGTAACCCAAATCACTTTGCAAGGGTGTGTCTCTCCTGTGACATGAAAGTAAGGAAGCTACACACAATTCAGCAAGTGCCTGATTCTGAGGATGCACAACTGTTTAGCACTGATATGTTTTACTCCTCAGAATGCATTGGTGCTGTAAACACAAAAGGCAAGAAATGGTTTGTAAACCACAATTAAGCGGTGCAAGGCTCAGTTTGCTCATTATGGCCAACCAGATAAAGTGATCTCTGATAATGGCCCTCAGTTTTCAAGCTTGCAATTTAGAAGATTTGCAATGGAATGAGAGTTTGAGCACGTTACTTCCTCACCACGTCATCCACAGGTGAATGGCAAAGCTGAAGCAGCTGTAAAGATTGTTAAGAACTTATGCAAGAGAGCACACAGTGATGGTAAAGACTTGTGGAAGGCCATTTGCATTGGAGAAGCACTCCAACCGAAGGCATGGATAGTAGTCCAGCACAAAGACTGATGTCAAGGAGGCTGAATACTTCCTTACCGGCGGCGAATAAGCTTCTGGAACCTTGTGTGGTACAAGGTGTTACAGAAAAGTTAAAGTTTAAGAGGCAAATGTCAAAGGCTCAATATGATACATCGGCCAAAGATCTGCCAGAGTTGATTACTGGAGAACAAATCCGTATGAAACCCTTAGCTGGCGATCAAACAGGTTGTTGAAGAATGGGGACTTGTTTGAAAAAAGTTTCACCACGCTCGTATCTAGTGGACGTTGACGGAACTCTCTTTTGTCGCAATCGTGTGGATTTACTAGTGGCAGAAAAGCCTACATCGCAATATCTCATTGAATAGCCAGTCTCGCTTGGTATAACAGGGACATGTGTGCCCATTGACTGTGAGGAATGCACAGAGGTGGGGCCACAGACCAATGGTACTGGCAATCCTGCGCAAGCTAGTACATCTACCAGCAGCCACGCGCAAGACATGCCAATAGAAGGTGATAAGAGCCCAGTAACTACCGAGAGGGCTAATAGACTACAGGGACCAGTCATCACCCGTAGTGGCAGATGTTCAAAACCACCTATGAGACTTAACCTATAGAGTATCAGATGCAATATTGTTATCTCTCTTCAAAACTTACAATGTTCATTTATTAACACTAAAAAAGGGGAAGATGTTATGGATGTTATGTTGGTGCATGCACCACTTCCTGTTTACTGTTTTCCGTTTGTGGCAGTTGCTCCTGTCTTTATGTTATGTTACCAACATGGCTCCTGTGCAGTAATCCCACGTGCTGTGTTTATTTACATCACATGAAACAGCAATGTTTGCTCCTGCCCGTACTCTGTGTGCTGTGACCCCATTCATAAAATGTTCATAAAAAGCTTCAGGGAGGAAAAAGTAGAATAAAAATACTAAATACATTAATAAACTACATTACAAAAACTATTATTAGGGCATTAGGGACACATTCACAAAAAATCATTCAAAAGTTTAGTTTAAGTCTATAATCTTCTCTTCTTTAATCTTAACATGCTAGTGACTAGGCTAACATAGTTAACTACATTTCTTTCTTTTCTCAAATTCAATTTTCTTTTGCTCTGTTTGGTTGCCATATATTCATCACCCATAGCTTTTCTGTTCAGATTTCTAATTTGCAGCCTCCCTATGTTTTTTGTGTGACAGTTTATCACTAGTCATGCACCTGCCAGTATTCCTGTTACCCAACAGTATCATGTGAATTAAGTGCTAAAGTTGGTTTTCTTGTAGCATCTTAGGTTATCATATCTGTTATATGCATAGGGACACTTCCATACATTTTTTTAATCAAATATTAACAACCTATAAGTAAAGATGTCCATATCCCCTGTTCCTGCTGTGACCATGTCCTGAGGTAGACTATTCCACAGATTTACCGTTATTCCGGAAAATAACCCTTGATGGAGTTTTCAATGGCATAGTACTGCTGGAATGAAAACAATAAAACAGCAAAAAATAAAAAAAAAACATGTTTTCTATAAATATTTTAATGGCAGATTCAGCAGAACTGGGTCAAAGGAAAACTGGTTTAGTTGTCCATAGCACACAATCAGATTCCATCTTTCAGTTTTAAGAGCTCCTTTAAAAAATGAAGGATCAGTCCAGTCTGATTGATCTCCCTAAAGGAGTTTAAAAAAATACCCTTTTGTTACAGAAGTGTCCCTTTAAGCCAAAAACATTTTTGGTGCTTCAACATTTTTTTAAATCTAAAGTGCAGAGTGGGTTAAAAAATAGTGTATTACCTCTGTAGCCAGCGATTGGCTGAGCAGGCATTTGTCATTTCCTGTTTGTTGAGCCAGGACCAGGAGGCAGAGACAATTGTCACCCTGAAAGCATCCATATGGCAGCAATGACAGATCAATGTGGTGAGTAATGGTTCTTTTTTGTAACCTATTCTGCATCTTATATAAAAATATCTTTACCCGACTGGGCAATCTCTTTAAACCCTTATGTATGGCTGAGGGTTCTTGGTTAAGTAACTGGAATACTGGTCTCATGAACTGAGGCATACATGGCCCCCTTGTTTAGCAACATAGATTATTAAATGCTTACAGATGATATCAAGCACATGCAAAAAATAACAAACACATACATAAAATGCAGCATGACAGCAAAGCCCAATATAGAAACCATAGAAGAGAGTGCTTCTGACATGATCTATAATAAGGGGTCAAAACAAAACGTGGGAAAATGTGGAAGTTCTGGCTTCATATTCTGGCTTCATATACCCCCAACAATCAGCAGTCATCAGTTCAGGATACTCTGACCATGCAGCAGCCTCTGCAGGGAAACCATGAAATAGTCGATGTGCTAAGGCGAGTTTGCTTGTTTTCTGAATGGGGAGATGGGAGGAATTCACTGTTAGACACCATTATAAGCAATGTATCTCCCCTGAGAACAAAAAGATCTGACACGTTGACTCGCCCACACGTATCAATTAAAAGGATGGCTGATCCCATTGAAATTGGCAGATTGGCGGACAATAATCTAATTTATACGGCTAGCTTAAGAACAGATTTATTTCTACCAAAAACTGTAGGTCAAATAATAGAAATAGGAATTGGTATTCTGCCTTTGACATTCAGGGATTCTGATACCCACATGCCTATTGTTCTACACAATGAGTATCCTGAAACTCCTGAAATTTGTGTGGCCTATTATTTGCACCACATACTGTATTTTCCCTGAATAAAATGTGTTGTAGAATTTTAGTGTCCTATTTTATAGTAAATAGTGATTCTATTAGATTAGCATTTTAGATTTTTAGAATGATGCTGACTGATTTATTCAAATGTAGTCTTTTGTTACTTATTGCTATTGTAGTATCAGGAGAGGGTTGTGATATGTTAACTATAGGTCAAGAAAACAATTTTTCAAGTAACTACATATTTGCATTGTTCTTACCGTATTTTTCGCCGTATAAGACGCACCGGCGTATAAGACGCACCTAGGTTTTTGGGGAGGAAAATAAGAAAAAAAATATTTTTAACCAAAAGGTGTGCTGTGGGTTTGGTGGGTTTGGAACTAGGTGGTTGGACTAGATTGGAACTAGATATAGAACTAGGGTTTGGAACTAGGTTGGAACTAGATATAGATATGCACAAGGTTTCTTTTTCCTTGAGGAAAGCCCATAAAGAGCCAATAAATGGGGCTACCAATAAATAGTTGGATTGGCTGTTTTCTACATTATATTGTTTTACTGCATTACTATTTTTAAAGCATAACATTCCCCTAAGATACAACGTATCTTATACATGGATGTGATTTTCTTTGATTTCATTTCTTTATATGAATTGGAATTATAGTAGGTTATGCTAACATTTAAGAGTTGACACTAATAAGGACACACTTATACTTCCTGAAAAGGTAATATTTGCACTATGAAAGCTAGGATTTGCCCTTGAAATGTGTAATCCTTGAAATAAGGAAATCGAAGGAAAGTGAAACATGAACCTGCAGTAAGTTCTATGTAGGTCAACTTGTATTGATTGCCCTTAAAGTAAATTAATGTGTTCAGTGGACACGCTGTAGACTTCAAATACATTTCGTAACAGCTTCAGTTCTTGTTGCAAATGCATCCTTTATGTTTCTTCTTTTATTCACTATTAAACGTAGACTAAATATAAGTTTTGTAGTGAAGGTGCTTGCAATGACCTTGTGAGAAGAACACACATTATACACTGGTAAGAAATGCAATTTTTTTAAATCTGTAAAATTGTTTCAATTTATTATTTCCTATAGCCAGCATTTTGTGTTGATGGGAGCGTAATATATACCGTAAGAACAATGCAAATATGTAGTTACTTGAAAAATTGTTTTCTTGACCTATAGTTAACATATCACAACCCTCTCATGATACTACAATAGCAATAAGTAACAAAAGACTACATTTGAATAAATCAGTCAGCATCATTCTAAAAATCTAAAATGCTAATCTGATAGAATCACTATTTACTATAAAATAGGACACTAAAATTCTACAACACATTTTATTCAGGGAAAATACAGTATGTGGTGCAAATAATAGGCCACACAAATTTCAGGAGTTTCAGGATACTCATTGTGTAGAACAATAGGCATGTGGGTATCAGAATCCCTGACTGTCAAAGGCAGAATACCAATTCCTATTTCTATTATTTGACCTACAGTTTTTGGTAGAAATAAATTGTTCCTGATCATTCTCTTGCCTTTTTGCTCTGTCTGGTCTTGCATTTGTTGCTGATCTTTTGCCACTGAGTCTCTAATATGTTGTCTACCTTTTGCCATTACTCTCACTTGCTGGCTACGATTTTGTCCTCATAATTTTCCGGCATAATGCAACTTTGACAATGGTTTCGTCCCATTGTAACTTATACTGCTTGCTCCTGTGAGTATTTCTCTGCCTCAGTTAATATCTAGTTCATTCAGAGAATTATTAACCTAAGAACTACCTTGAACCAAAGTCTATTAGTTAGTAAGAACCAAGCTAAAATGATTGCAATGCCCTATCATAATGTTATAAATTTGAAAAAAACATTTAAAAATTCAGATAAAAGAGGGCTTTCATATGGCCGTCTCAGCTCAAGGAACACAATCAACTTGACATATTACCGGAAGCTTTCAAATCTACAGAAATTGGAAATCTGAATATACTTCTAAGCTTGTACTTAAGTAAAACATAAAGGGGGAATTTGTCATATAGTAATATTTGAAGCAATTTTTACTTCTGAGTCAGCGCGTTGTTGTACTTTAAACCAAATTTATCAACTGTTGCACATTGTCAGTTAAATATGACTTATCTTTTAACTTAAGACTTTTGTCTAGAAATGCTATTGCAGTTTTTCTATGCCATACTCATACTGGAGTGAGTCTGTGCTTTTTTTTTGTTGCAACTTGTAAAAAATGATGCAGCAATACATATGAAATGAGCTAAATACCATACCTAACCACATCCACCTTCCCACACACTGGCAAAAATGCAAAAAGTAACAATATCTTTGTGCGAGTAATCCCAAAAGTTTGCATAGATTTCTTTTATATATTTTTGAATCTGTGCCTTGTCATAGATTAGGCACATGCTACGGCAGCACAGGGAATATATCGTAGACTGGTGTAAAAGGCTGGTTTCTGATAAATCCCCCCAAAATGTTTAATCTTCAACTATAAAGCCACCTAGCTATCGCCTCTCCCAATTTAGTAACTTAAGCTGAAAGTTAGGCTCTTGATGGTACTTGTAAGTCATGTAAATGCTTCACCTATCACTAATAGTAGTAAAATATAAATCTATGAAACTCTGAAATATGAAGAAACGATAGTAGAAACTCATCACTGCTCATGACAGCACATACCAGGTTATAAGCACCAGACAGGACGCTAAAGACGAGAAGCGACTGCCGGGCGCGAGCACAATGGAACTGAACAGCGCATGCGCAGTCTGCAAAATGATGGCGGTGAGTGAGGGAGCAGGGATCGCTCTGTAACAGGCAGCGCACGGCGCATGTGTGAGGAGAGCGCGGTCCTGGCATCACGCCAAGATGTCCATCACAATGTAGAGAGGAGGGGTAAGGGGTGGGCTTATCGTGCCTTGAAGCAAGGAGGTCCCCTTGACTTCAAGCCTGACTTGGAGAAGGCGCCAACAGACATTAAAACTGCGATTTTAACAAATATCAGGAGACAGAATGAGGAAATAAAATCATGATTAGCAACACACTGGGGGATACTTTAAGGTACTGTAGTTTGTTTAATATGTGTTTTCCAGGTGACAGGTTCCCTTTAATATTTAATATCATTAAAACTTTAGAAATGTAAGGTTTATAAAACTTTCCAGTCCCCTCTGGATTTGTAAACTAGTAACATTTTCAAATATACCCATGTTCTTTCCACAGAAGACACCTTTTCTGCCTTTGGTTTAGAAAGCATGAAGGTCATTTTGATTAGTGAAACTGATTTCTGGGTTGGAGATTTAGGTAGAATTGTATCGCATAAAACATGATATAGAAGATAAAGGAGTAAAAGGAAAAGAGTTTTCCTATCACAGACAATACTTTAACGGAGATGTGAACGTAACCTTACCACTAGATACTAATCTTCCCTGTAGATCGCACTATAAGGAAATGTGGAGTTCCATGTAACTATAGATAAATGCCTGTCCATGCAAGGGCCAGGTTTGCCAGAGCAGGAGGTGTCGCTTGTTGCCGCCACTCCACTGTGGTTGACAGAAGGGGCCAATAAAGTATAATAGAGTTTATGCTTTTTATACTGAGATGGGGAAAACACTTTAAGAAAGAAAAACTATTTACAGCACAAATAATGAATGTAACACATGAAATAAAGGCATCATATAATCATCCAATTATAAACTGACCATTACAAGACAGGTGCCTTAGTTTATAATGGTCTATGAAACTGATTTATTATGTTTCTAGAAAGCTGCTCTTAATATGATATTTCTTTTTTTCCTTTTAGACAATTAACATTTATTTCTTTCAGGTTTTTTTCTTGAACTAAGCGAAAAAAATATTTATAGCTCCTAGTTTCTCATTTTTGCATTCAGAGCATAAAAATGATTAGAATATTTTATTGCTCCTGATGACTGTATAAATGTATACTTGGAGCTTTTTCTCTGTAATGAATCTTGTGTGCTCGCAATTTCTTTGGTATTTTTTTCTTCTTGTAAGACTTTATGTCATATTGCTGAGGTGTTTGCAGTAACAAATTGCCCAGATTAGAGATCATGGCTCATTTTTGTGGAAATCAAGGGAAACGTCCTTTAGATCGCTCTATTGCAAAGTACTGTCTGCACTATATAGTTAGTAAACACAAGGCACATCCATACTTTATTCAGTATTATTGCATAACATGAAGGGATATAAAGGCTAACAGCAGGCCAGCACTTACAAGGTTTATATTTTAACGTTTTTTCTAACTAACAGTACATCTGGCAAAATTGTTTCAGCAAGCATTATTTAATGCCATCAGTTTCCAGGGGCATGTGCAGTTTGCTACTATTTGCAATTTATGTTCTCTTCTTCATTTCTATGCCCAGGCAATTAATAATAGATACCAATGACATGATGAGATTTACAATGAAGGAAGCATACGAAGCTCGCTTTACTCAACACTAATTGTGAGCCAAAACCAGGATTGGAGCCTCCCCAGAGATAAGGTATACGGGAAAGATCTGCACCTGTTCCGTGTTTAGAGCCACATGTCGGTTTGGCTCACAATCACTGATGGAAATCACTGACCAAACACTGACATGTGAATGAAGCGTTAGGATGGGTTCTTTTGCAGAAATTGATATTTCTCCCCATTTTCCTGACCTGACTTCATCTCACATAAAACCAATATTTAAAATGGTTTTCCTAAGGGTAAGCCATCTATATTTGATTGGCACCTCTGCCGATCAGCTACACAGCTTGTCTATTGTGTAGTGGATGCAGCTGGTTACCACAGCGCTGCTCCTTCACTTCAGTGGCAGCAGCGCTGCAGTAATCAGCTCCTTCCACTACACAATAGACAGAGCTGTGTAGTTCTCGCGGGGTGTCAGATCCTGAGGATAGGTCATCAATATAAAAGTACTGGAAACCCCTTTTATTTTGTAATATTCCATAATCCATGTTTTAAAAATATGTATTTTTAGATGCATTGCTTTCTCACAATGTATTTAACCACAAATGATTGTTAAATGTATGCATTTGTTAGCAATGATGGCATAAAAATGTAAAAAAGTCAAAAAGATATTGCAACTGAGAAAGGAGTAAAGTCTCTACCGCCCTTAGGATGCAACTGGGACCTATTGTTCTACATGTTCTAACACACAACCATGGAGCACTTGATTCCAGACACTGCATATGTAGCTTTCAGTGAATGAACCAGGAAAAGTGATGAAGTACATAAAAGAAACTGAATATAGGTTCTGCAGAAACTTTTATAGCAAGGCAGCTCTATGAATAGTAGTATACCTCTTGATATTGCAGATACCACTTCTACACAGTGAAAGTGATTGCTGTTCTTTATCAAGTCACTGGAAGACGTTAGCATGGGGCATGCAGGATATATTGGCAGAAGATGAAGCATGGTCAGGGTGCAAATTTTGGCACCTCGCCTTTGAGTCAACACATAGAGCGTCAGCATAAAGTGGCCTTGGAAAACTGACACTAACGTAGTAGTATGGCTGCATTTCTCAGCAGCCTGTACTCCTTCTCCAGAAGTCAGGACTCTAGCAACTTGGCCAGGTGATGGTATCTCCAGAAGGATATAGATACTCTAGAGAGAGTTCAGAGAAAAGCTACTAAACTAGTACATGGATTGCAGGATAAAACTTACCAGGAAAGGTTAAAGGACCTTAATATGTATAGCTTGGAAGAAAGAAGAGACAGAGGGAATATGATAGAAACTTGTAAATACATAAAGGGAATCAACTCGGTAAAGGAGGAGAGCATATTTAAAAGAAGAAAAACTACCTACTAAACTTACTGAGAGAGTAGTGGATGCATGGAATAGCCTTCCTGCAGAAGTGGTAGCTGCAAATACAGTGAAGGAGTTTAAGCATGCATGGGATAGGCATAAGGCCATCCTTCATATAAGATAGGGCCAGGGGCTATCCATAGTATTCAGTATATTGGGCAGACTAGATGGGCCAAATGGTTCTTATCTGCCGACACATTCTATGTTTCTATGTTTCTATGGCGCCTCTGTGTAGTAATCGTGGGATTTCTGTGTCAATGTCCTCCTCTGCCCACTCATCCTCCACCTTTTCCTCCGCCTCCTCTGTAGACACAGATCAGAGTGGTCCTCCAGCATACCACGTATACAAAGCACAAAAGCACAGCGTTGTCTTGTGGTTCTGTTCCTGGTCAGCTTGGACGAATGTACGGGTTGTCATACCAGGGAGGAACTGGTTCATGTCTTCAACCAAGAAATCAAATCTTGGCTGTCCCCTCACCAACTGCAGATAGGGATCATGGTTACTGATAATGGGAATAACATTCTGTCTGAGTTGCATCAGGGAGAGTTGACCCATGCACCCTGCATGGCACATGTCTTCTATCTTGTTGTCACTCAGTTCCTGAAGTCTTCCACCTAACTACAAGACATCTTGAAAAGTCAAGGATACTGTGCATTTCAAGAAAATTAGTTACTGATTTCTTGATGATGCAGATGGCAGCCCAGCCTATGGGTGGCGTTAGACAGTGACAGCCCATGCCATTTGCTTAGGCCCTTTAAGGAGGCCACTTTATTTGTCAGTCGCTAGGAATATGCATATGACCCCGACAGACCATGGCCATATGCAATGGAGATAAAGGCAGGGAGACCCTCCGAGTACCTTGCACAAATGGCCAGAAGCATGCTGAGTTGCTTGCACAGTGACAGCCATATTATCACCATTCTGCAGAGGGATGACTACTGGCTCTTTACAATGTTATACCCTCGCTACTAGTCCAAAATGGGGGCCTATTTTACACCATCTGACAGGGATGAAAAACTTAACTACTATCAAAACATCATTTATAGTCAGCTGGTCGCTGCCTATGTGCACCATCACCCATCCTCATGAAGGTCTAACTGGGGGGATCCTCTGAGCTCACGTTCCACTGCCATGGCTGCTGGATAGGGGTGGGAGTCAGGAGCAGCACCAGCTCCATCAGCAGAAATTTTAAGTCTTGAGTCTCTGATGAGCAGTTTTCTTCAGCCACCTACTGAAAAAAACACCTAAAATGTTAAAAGACTAACCTTTATAAAGATGAATCAGGCCTGGATCAGCCAGCATTTCCAGACATCTGTGCCTGATGCAACAGAGTAGATCATCCTGGCAGTAGTGATCTGACCATAGTGTGCTGCCACACTGGAACATTGTGATAAATGGCCCGTTACGTCTGCCGACATGCTGCTGCCACTATTCTGATGCTGCCACCCACCTTTTACAAAAAAAATATAAGCAGCACTCCCCTTAGTTGGATAAATCCATATTCAATGTTCAAGTCACCTGGTATGCATCCAAGGCAATGCGGTGAGGGGTCATGGTTCAGGATAGCATGTATGCTGCCTAACTACTAAATAAAACACCACTGATTGAATTGGGTGGCTGCTGAAGATTTCTCTACATTGCCACCCACCTTTTGCCACATTCCTGCTGCCTCTACTGCCATCTGCTCATTCTGTGATCTGCCACCATCTTGTGCTATTACTGCCACTGCTGTTGCCCCCCCACTCTGTTCCAGGACCACTATTGTGACTTTTTATCCTGTTGCCACCCACACCAGTCTGTTACGAGGACACTAATGTCCCTGTTTGGCCGTATTGACCTCACCATTTATTTTTCCATTCTTCTGATCATGTATCACTTTATGTGGTAATAATTTTAGAACGCTTTTACTTATCGAAGATATTCTAAAACTGTTTTCTCATGACACATTGTACTTCATGACAGTGGTAAATTCGATTATATTTCACCTTTATAAAAATCCAAAATTTACAAAAATGTATATTTTGTTTATGAAAGACAGTGATATATTATAAAAATAGATATTACTTTACATTTCCCATATGTCTACTTTATGTTGACATCATCTTGTAAAAGTCATTTTATCTTTTTTCGATGTTTGATGGATTACAATTTTAGATGCAATTTTTTTAATTTTTTAGAAAATTTCCCAAACCTACTTTTTAAACAAATTTAAGTTATGAAGTCACTTTATGGGGCTTACATAATAGAAACTACATATAAATGACACTATTTTAGAAACTACACCCCTC
Source organism: Bufo gargarizans (assembly GCF_014858855.1). Classification (NCBI taxonomy): domain Eukaryota; kingdom Metazoa; phylum Chordata; class Amphibia; order Anura; family Bufonidae; genus Bufo; species Bufo gargarizans. The sequence goes on from NC_058081.1 coordinate 547,596,098, forward strand.
AAGTTATTCAGGCATGCTTTTACAAACTTTATTAACCCTTTAGATTTTCCACAAGAATTGAAGAAAAATTTCACTTATTTTTGCAGATTTTTCATTTTAATCAATTTTTTCCTGTAAGGCAGAAGGGTTTAACAGAAAAAAAAACTAAATATTTATTAACATAATTCTGTAGTTGACAGAAAACACCCCACATGTGGTCATAAACTGCTGTATGGACACACGGCAGGGCCCAGAAGGGAAGAGGCGACATATGGATTTTGGAAGCCAGATTTCACAGGGATAAAGTTGCCTTGTCACATTTGAAGACCTCCTGATGCACAGCTAGAGTAAAAGTGACCCCATTTAAGAAACTATGGGATAAGGTGCCATTTTTATTGGTACTACTTTGGGGTACATATGGTTTTTGATCGCTCAATATTATGCTTTTTGTGAGGCAAGGTAACACAAAATGGCTGCTCTGGCAGCATTAGTATTGTTTTATTTTTTTCAGCTTTCACCTGACAGGATAGATCATATGTTATTTTTATAGAGCAGGTCATTACAGACATGAGAATACTAAATATGTGTCAATTTATTTATATTTTTACATAATAAAGAATTTTTGAAAAAAATCATGTTTTTGTGTCTATTTTCTGAAAACCATTTTATTTTATTTTTTTCTGCTGAACATCCTATATATTGGCTCATTTTTTGTGGGAAGAGTTGGTGTTTTTATTAGTGCCATTTTTGGGTCATATGATTTTTTTGATCATTCAATATTACATTTTTTGGGAGCAAGTTGACCAAAAATGGCTGTTTTGGCACTGTTTTTATTTTTTATTTTACAATGTGCACCGTTCAGGGAGTAGAAAATGTGATATTTTTACACAGCTGGTTGGTTCAGATGCAGCGATACCTAATATATTATTACTTTTTTTAATTAAAAATTGCTTGATGATGGGCAAGGAGCACTTTGTTTTACTGTAAACTTTTATTCTTATAAAACTATTTTTTTACTTTTTTTTCTTTTACTTTTTATTCTTGTACCAGTACACTGTGCAGATACTAGCAGGTCTGATCCCTATTTCAATGTAGTACAACACATGATGTTTTGTGCTACATTGAAACTGTCCCCTCCCTCTGCGATCCTTTTATATTCCACAGACAACATTGATCGCAGCATATAATGAGTTAATCCGCCTGCATCAGCATTTACAGTGATGCCGATGGATACAGCAGGGTCCTGCATTAATTGGGTGGCCACAGATATGGTGCCCACCCGATCATCATGATGTACTGCTGTATCAATTTATGTGAAGTCACTTCCCACTGTGACATGTTGGAATGTCATATGTCAGGAAGGGGGTTAAAAAAAATAACATCAAACTCCTGCATTTTTCGCATTGGCCACTAAGTCTAATAATAGGCACCACTTCTTAGTCTGTACAGATCACTTGTTTTGCAGTTACTGCTTATCTATACACAGAGGTAATATCCTCAGTGATGATCGAGCACCAAAGTGCTCGGGTGCTGGGGTGCTCTGGCACCCAAGTATAATGGAAGTCAAAGGGAGAACCCGAGCATTAAACCAGGCACCACATGCTCTGAAGAGGGGAGGGTGCCTGGTTCATAGGAAAAGGTCAGAAATTGATGGAAACACCACCAAAATGGTTGGGAACAGCATGGGGAGAATGTCTTGATGCATCTTGGACTCCCAGGTCACTGCTGGGAACCATTTTATCTGAGTAGTACGCCACTTACAGACTGACAATGATGCACACAAAAAAAATTAATAAATTTTAGAGGAAAAATTGTTAAGAAACATTCTTTTCTGTATATTTATTGTATATAAAGTGCAAGTGCTGGCAAAAATTACAAGGAAGAGGCACTCCGATACAACCTGGGCCTCATTCACATTGTGGTACATTATTTCAGCTAGTGGGACTCCTACACTCATATAAAGCCTATGCACTAAGTGAAAGGGCTGCCAAAAATTACAAGGAACCGGCACTCCAAAACACCCTTTGTTACACATAAAGGAGGGTATCACACACACCCTTAAAAAATTATGATTGATGGCCTGCTGGTGACCCTTAAAAACATTTGGAGCAAGGGCCTGCTGATCTGACCATCTAAAACATTACGGGCGAGGGTCTGCTGCCGCATTGGTGACTCTAGATAACCTCTGGACAATTGCACGTCCCCGTGAAGGCGACGATCCATTCGGATGTCTGCCCTATCAACTTTCGATGTTCTTTTCTGTGCCTACCATGTTGATCACGGGTAACGGGGAATCAGGGTTCGATGCCAGAGAAGGAGCCTGAGAAATGGCTACCACATCCAAGGGAGTTCAATGGCTGAAATCTGATTGGCTGTTGTTGCCGTGCCTTTTTTTTTTCTAATTGAGAACCACCCAGAGAGGGTGGGTCAAGTTATAAAAGCACAAGCGTCAAAGGAAGGCAGCAGGCGCGTGGCAATTACACACTCCCAACTCGGGGAGGTAGTGATGATAATTAACAAGAGGCCCTGTTATTGGAATGAGTACACTTTCCGTTAACGAGGATTTATTGGAGGGCAAATCTGGTGCCAGCAGCCGACTTGCTCCCGGCCTCCACAACGTTTACCCAGTGTGCCGTCATGGTGAGGATTGTGTTGACCATACTCTTGGCTAATGAGACTGGACTTGTAGGTGAGGGCCTGATGTCGCTTTGTTGACTCTAGATAACTTCTAGGCGATTGCACGTCCCCGTGACCGCGACTATCCATTTGGATGTCTGCCCTTTTTTAACAAGGATCTTCTGGTATAGCACCGTTTTGCTTGTCCTCTCCACCATAGGAATGAGATATGGGAAGTTCTCTTTGTAGCAGGGGTCCAGAAGGGTGAACAACCAGTAATCCGTGTCTAAAATGTGTATAGCGCGTCATGGGAAAGGCAGCCTTACATGAATTCAGCCATGTGTGCCAGAGTACCAACAGGCAAAACTTTGCGGTCATCATCAGAAGGTGAGCTGACCCTGTAAAAGATTGTAAGTGAGGGCCGGCAGGTGAGCTGACCTTGTAAAACATTATATACGAGGGCCTGCAGTAGAGCTGACCCTGTAAAACATCATATGCGAGGGCCTGCAGGTGAGCTGACTCTGTAAAACATTATATGCGAGGGCCTGCAGTTGAGCTGACTCCGTAAAACATTAAATGTGAGGGCCTGCAGTTGAGCTGACCCTGTAAAACATTATATGCGAGGGCCTGCAGGTGAGCTGACCCTGTAAAACATTATATGCGAGGGCCTGCAGGTGAGATGACCCTATAAAACATTATATGCGAGGGCCTGCAGTTGAGCTGACTGTGTAAAATATTATATGCGAGGGCCTGCAGGTAAGCTGACCCTATAAAACATTATATTTGAGAGCCTACAGGTGAGCTGACCCTGTAAAACATTATATGCAAGGGCCTGCAGGTGAGCTGACCCTGTAAAACATTATATGCGAGGGCCTGCAGGTGAGATGACCCTATAAAACATTATATGCGAGGGCCTGCAGTTGAGCTGACTGTGTAAAATATTATATGCGAGGGCCTGCAGGTAAGCTGACCCTATAAAACATTATATTTGAGAGCCTACAGGTGAGCTGACCCTGTAAAACATTATATGCAAGGGCCTGCAGGTGAGCTGACCCTGTAAATAATACAACCGGATTCCCAAAAAGTTGGGACACTATACAAATCGTGAAAAAAACTGAATGCAATGATGTGGAGGTGCCAACTTCTAATATTTTATTCAGAATAGAACATAAATCACGGAACAAAAGTTTAAACTGAGAAAATCTACCATTTTAAGGGAAAAATATGTTGAATCAGAATTTCATGGTGTCAACAAATCCCCAAAAAGTTGGGACAAAGCCATTTTCACCACTGTGTGGCATCTCCCCTTCTTCTTGCAACACTCAACTGACGTCTGGGGACCGAGGAGACCAGTTTCTCAAGATTAGAAATAGGAATGCTCTCCTATTCTTGTCTAATACAGGCCTCTAACTGTTCAATCGTCTTGGGCCTTCTTTGTTGCACCTTCCTCTTTATGATGCGCCAAATGTTCTCTATAGGTTAAAGATCTGGACTGCAGACTGGCCATTTCAGTACCCGGATCCTTCTCCTACGCAGCCATGATGTTGTGATTGATGCAGAATGTGGTCTGGCATTATCTTGTTGAAAAATGCAGGGTCTTCCCTGAAAGAGATGACTTCTGGATGGGATCATATGTTGTTCTAGAACCTGAATATATTTTTCTGCATTGATGGTGCCTTTACAGACATGCAAGCTGCCCATGCCACACGCACTCATGCAACCCCATACCATCAGAGATGCAGGCTTCTGAACTGAGCGTTGATAACAACTTGGGTTGTCCTTGTCCTCTTTGGTCCGGATGACATGGCGTCCCAGATTTCCAAAAAGAACTTCGTATCGTGACTCGTCTGACCACAGAACAGTCTTCCATTTTGCCACACTCCATTTTAAATGATCCCTGGCCCAGTGAAAACGCCTGAGCTTGTGGATCTTGCTTAGAAATGGCTTCTTCTTTGGACTGTAGAGTTTCAGCTAGCAACGGCGGATGGCATGGTGGATTGTGTTCACTGACAATGGTTTCTGGAAGTATTCCTGAGCCTATTCTGTGATTTCCTTTACAGTAGCATTCCTGTTTGTGGTGCAGTGTCGTTTAAGGGCCCGGAGATCACAGGCATCCAGTATGGTTTTATGGCTTTGACCCTTACGCAGAGATTGTTCCAGATTCTCTGAATCTTCGGATGATGTTATGCACAGTTGATGATGATAGATGCAAAGTCTTTGCAATTTTTCGCTGGGTAACACCTTTCTGATATTGCTCCACTCTCTTTCTGCGCAACATTGTGGGAATTGGTGATCCTCTACCTATCTTGGCTTCTGAGAGACATTGCCACTCTGAGAAGCTCTTTTTATACCCAATCATGTTGCCAATTGACCTAATTAGTGTTAATTGGTCTTCCAGCTCTTCGTTATGCTCAAATTTACTTTTTCCAGCCTCTTATTGCTACTTGTCCCAACTTTTTAGGGATTTGTTGACACTGTGAAAATTTGAATCAACATATTTTTCCTTTAAAATTATACACTTACTCTGATTAAACGTTTGATCTGTCATCTACGTTCTATTACAAATAAAATATTGACATTTGCCATCTCCACATCATTGCATTCAGTTTTTATTCATAATTTGGGAATCCGGTTTGTAATATGTGAGGGCCTGCAGGTGAGCTGACCCTATAAAAAATTATATGCGAGGGCCTGCAGGTGTGATAACCCTCTAAAAAATTATATGCAAGGGCCTGCAGATGAGCTGACCCTGTAAAACATTATATGCGAGGGCCTGCAAGTGAGCTGACCCTGTAAAATATTATATGCGAGGGCCTGCAGTTGAGCTGACCCTGTAAAACATTTTATGCAAGGGCATTATATGCTACAAATAAGCATGTTGATATGATGGAGGAGGAAGAGGAGGATGAGAAAAGGAAGATTTAACCATGGCCAGCACCTCCAAGGCGTAGAGCGCCAGTTCGTGCCACGTGTCCAGCTTAGACATCCAGTAGTTGTAAGGCACTGAGGGATCACTGAGGATGCTGACACGGTCTGCTACGTACTCCTTTACCATATTCCAAAACGTTTCCCTCCTTGTGACACTAGGCCGCGCATCAGGGTGAGGGTGCTGGCGGGGTGCCATGAAACTGTCCCAGGCCTTGGAGAGTGTTGCCCTGCCTCTGTTGGAACTGCTGTGTGTTTCCCTTGTCTCCCATACTCGGTTGCCCAAGGAAGTACGGACTCTGCAGTCAGCGTTGTCAGATGGAAATTTTTGGAGCAATTTTTCAACAAGGACCTTCTGGTATTGCACCGTTTTGCTCATCCTCTCCAACTGAGGAATGAGAGATGAGAAGTTCTCTTTGTAGGGGGGATCGATAAGGGTGAACACCCAATAATCTGTGTTATCTAAAATGGGTATAATGCGCGGGTTGCGGGAAAGGCAGCCTAACATGAAGTCAGCCATGTGTGCCAGAGTACCAACGGGCAAGACTTCGCTGTCTTCATCAGGGGGATGACTGTCTATCTCCTCATCCTCTTCCTCCTCTTCTGCCCACCCACACTGAACAGATGGAATTAAACTTCCATGGGTACTACCCTCTGTAGCGGAGGGCACAGTCTCTTGCTCCTCCTCCTCTTCTTCGTCCAATTCACGCTGAGAAGCCGGATGGAGGGTGGTCTGGCTATTACCCTGTGTTATGTCTTCTTCCCCCATTTCCACCTCTTCCACATGCAAAGCATCGTATTTAATTGTGAGCAGTGAGCATTTGAGTAGACACAGAAGTGGGATGGTTATGCTGATAATAGCGTTATCGCCACTCACCGTCTGTGTTGATTCTTCAAAGTTTCTTAAAAGCTCACAGAGGTCAGACATCCATGCCTACTCCTCGCTTCTGATTAGCAGAAGCTGACTGGAAATGCGACGACCAAGTAGCAGCTGGTAGTCCACTGCTGCTCACAAAGCCTGGCCAACATGTGGAACGTGGAATTACAGCGCGTGCTTATATCGCACAACAGCCGGTGAGCTGGCAATTTCATGTGCTGCTGCAGCGTTGACAGACCGGCTGAAGCTGTCGATCACTTTCGGAACTGTACACACACATGGCGCACCTTCACCAGTAGCTCAGGCATATTGGGGTAGGTTTTGAGAAACCGCTGAACCACTAAGTTTAAGACATGGGCTAGGCATGGGATGTGTGTGACCTTGCTGAGTCCAAAGCCGCCACCAAGTTACGGCCATTATTAGACACAACCATGCCTGGTTGTAGGTTGAGCGGCGAGAGCCACAGCTCAGTCTGTTCTTTTATCCCCTGCCACAGCTCTGCGGCGGTGTGCTGTTTGTCCCCTAAGAATATCAGCATCAGCACAGCCTATTGATGCTTCCCCACTGCAGTTCTGCACTGCTTCCAGCTACCAGTTGATGGCTGAGAAGTGGGGGTTGGAGCCACTAAAGTAGATGCTGACGGAAACCCTGATTGAAATAGGGCCCGCAATCCTTGGCGTCAGTAGCAGCTGTGCCTCTTGCTCCCGGCCTCCACAACGTTCACCCAGTGTGCCGTCAGGGAAATGTAGCATCCCTAGCTAAATGCACTTGTCCATGTGTCCGTGGTTAAGTGGACCTTCCCAGTAACTGCATTGGTCAGGGCACGTGTGACGTTTCGGGACACATGTTGGTGTAAGGCGGGCACGGCACACCTTGAAAAATAGTGGCGGCTGGGGACAGAGTATATCAGGCTGCAGAAGGCCTCAGTGTCCACAAGCCTAAATGGCAATATTTCCAGGGCCAGTAATTTTGAATGCTGCGAATTTACTGCTATGGCCTGTGGGTGGGTGGCTGGGTATTTGCGTTTGCGTTTAAATGCCTGGGGTAAGGACATTTGGATGCTGCACTGGGACACAGAAGTGGATGTTTGTCGCTGATGGTGCTTGCAAAGGTCCAGGTGCAGGGCGGGAGGCATCCTCGCCTGAGCCTTCATTAGGCGATTGGCCAGCATGTACCACAGGAGAAGAGGAGCCAGTGGTGTGACCCGCAGACACAGATTGTGGACCCAGACGTTCAGCCCACTTATTAAAGGTGCTTGGATGCAATGTGGCGGATCATGCTGGTGGTGGTGAGGTTGCTAGTGTTTACGCCCCGGCTCATTTTGGTGTGGCACAGGGTGCAAACTACTATTCTTTTGTCGTCCGCACTTTCCTCAAAAAAGCGCCATACTGCGGAACACCTACCCCTTGGCAAGGGAGATTTCCGCAAGGAGGTGCTCCTTAGAACAGTTGTGGGCCTGTGTGGTGTGGCCTGCCTTCTGCCTTTTGCCACCCCACTTGCGTTTCCAGTCTGTTGTGGTGCTGCAGATCCCTCCCCCTCTGTACTGCTGTCCTCGCTCGGCTTTCCACCTTCCCACGTTGGGTCAGTGACTTCATCGTCCACCACCTCCTCTTCCACTTCCTAACTCTGATCATCCTCTTGATTTGTTGACCTAACCACAACCTCAGTGATTGAGAACTGTCTCATCCTCTTCATCAACCTTTTTGAGACAGTAATTGCGGATGACTCATTGGCAACTGTGTCTCATCATCATCCACCTCATTAAACACTAATTGCCATTCCCCACTGTCATGTTCTTGTGACAGTGGATGCTCAAGAGGTTGGGAATCAGGGCACAATATCTCATGTCCCTCTTTAAGCGTGCTTGGCGAGAGGGCCTAATCAAGTTATGGCGATATAAAGAGCTCCTCAAAATTTCCAAGTGTAGGATCACTTGTTTGGCCAGACTCTCCATGGTAAGAGGAAGGAGGATCAGGGTGATGATTCTGTTGATCAGACTGTTGGCTACTAAGACTGGACTTGGTGGAAGACTAGGTGGTGCTTAACCGACTGGAAGCATTTTCTGCTGCAATCCAACCGACCACCTGGTCGCACTGGTCTGACTGCAAGAGTTTTGTCAAGCGACGCCCTACAAACTGGAACATAAAGCTAGGTATCGTGGATGATTGTTTTTCTTCTGCTCTGTCAGTAGGCACAGTTTCAACGCGCCCCAAGGCCACGGCCTCTGCGTGAACCATCAGCATCACTGCCACTTCCCCGTCTATTAATGCTCGCCTTCTTCATATTAAATGTTATATGCACGCTTGACACACAAGATATGGCATGGATGTCACAGTTCACAGCAAGCACAGGATATGGAAAAAGTATGGAATAAGGAAAATAGATTTCACTCATATCTCTGGCCTGACACACAACAGGTATTGCACAGATGTCACATTTCACTGCAGACACCCTTCTATAGGAAAAGTATGGAAAAAAATATGCTAGATTTTGCTTATATTTTTTATATATTTGGCCTTGACACACAGAAGGTATTGCATAGATGTCACAAGTCACTGTAGACACCCTCTATAGAAAAAGTATGGAAAAAATATACTAGTTTTCACTTATATTTTTTCTATCTCTGGCCCTGACACACACAAGGTATTGCACAGATGTCACAAGTCACTGCAGACACCCTCTATAGAAAATGTATGGAAAAGTATGGAAAAATATACTTGATTTCACTTACAGTTGCAAGAAAAAGTGTGTGAACCCTTTGGAATTTTATGGATTTCTGCACAAATTGGTCATAATATGTGATCTGATCTTCATCTAAGTCACAAGAATAGACAATCACAGTCTGCTTAAACTAATAACACACAAAGAATTAAATGTTACCATGTTTTTATTGAACACACCATGTAAACATTCACAGTGCAGGTGGAAAAAATATGTGAACCCTTGGATTTAATTACTGGTTGAATCTCCTTTGGCAGCAATAACTTCAACCAAATGTTTCCTGTAGTTGCAGATCAGACGTGCACAACGGTCAGGAGTAATTCTTGACCATTCCTCTTTACAGAAGTGTTTCAGTTCAGCAATATTCTTGGGATGTCTGGTGTGAATCGCTTTCTTGAGGCCATGCCACAGCATCTCAATCAGGTTGAGGTCAGGACTCTGACTGGGCCACTCCAGAAGGCGTATTTTCTTCTATTTAAGCCATTCTGTTGTTGATTTACTTCTATGCTTTTAGTCTCCTGTAAAATGTCTTGATAAACTTGGGAATACATTTTTCCTTTGATGATAGCAATCCGTCCAGGCCCTGACGCAGCAAAGCAGCCCCAAACCATGATGCTCCAATCACCATACTTCACAGTTGGGATGAGGTTTTAATGTTGGTGTGCTGTGCCTCTTTTTCTCCACACATAGTGTTGTGTGTTTCTTCTAAACAACTCAACTTTGGTTTCATCTGTCCACAGAATATTTTTGCCAGTACTGCTGTGGAACATCCAGGTGCTCTTGTGCAAACTGTAAACATGCATCAATGTTTTTGTTTTGGACAGCAGTGGCTTCCTCTATGGTATCTTCCCATGAAATCCATTGTAGCGTTTTACGTATCGTAGATTCACTAACAGGGATGTTAGCATATGCCAAAGACTTTTGTAAGTCTTTGGTTGACACTCTAGGATTCTTCTTCACCTCATTGAGCAGTCTGCACTGAGCTCTTGCAGTTATCTTTACAGGACGGCCACTCCTAGGGAGAGTAGCAGCAGTGCTGAACTTTCTCCATTTATAAACAATTTTTCTTACCGTGGACTGGTGAACAGCAAGGCTTTTGGAGATACTTTTATAACCCTTTCCAGCTTTATGCAAGTAAACAATTCTTAATTATAGGTCTTCTGATAGCTCTTTTGTGCGAGGCATCATTCACATCAAGTAATGCTTCTTGTGAAACGCAAACCCAGAACTGGTGTGTGTTTTTATAGGGCAGGGTAGCTGTACCAAACAACTCCAATCTCATCTCATTGATTGGACTCCAGTTGGCTGACACCTCACTCCAATTAGCCCTTGGAGATGTCATTAGTCTAGGGGTTCACATACTTTTTCAACCTGCACTGTGAATGTTTATATGGTGTGTTCAATAAAAACATGGTAACATTTAATTCTTTGTGTGTCATTAGTTTAAGCAGACTGTGATTGTCTATTGTTGTGACTTAGATGAAGATCAGATCACATTTTATGACCAATTTGTGCAGAAATCCTTATCATTCCAAAGGGTTCACATACTTTTTCTTGCAACTGTATATTTTTCATAATGGAATTCAAATTATGTTTATTTTCCTATAGAAGTAAGATAATAGAATTGACATGATTGGTGTTGAGCAAATCAAAGTATCCGATCAGAATTTCAGGGAAAATTTGATTTGTGGTAAAGAATACATTTTCCTTGAAATGGCGCAAAAGAAAAAAATAAGAAAAACATAATAACCTAATTCGTTTGAGCGCGAACAGGCCATCGTGGCCATCTTTTTTGAAGATCTTAGGCAAAATCTTGTGCGCTCTGACATAAAACTAGAGATTTGCAAAGTTTTCAAAAATTCAATTTGATCCTAATTAATTTGTAACGAGGCGTATTAAATATCATCTATTTCCTGGGTGGAGTGAGCCTGTATATCAGTGTACATCACTGGTCATTGCAGAAAGTTTGATTCGATCCTAATTAATTTGTGACGAAGCGCATTAAATATCATCTATTTCCCGGCTGGAGTGAGCTTGTATATCAGTGTACATCACTGTGCATTGCAGAAACATACATAGCTAGTCCGCTGTGGAAGTGAAACTGTCAATGTGCGTCAGTATAATGCGTCAGGTGTTACTGTTAGTTTCTGTTCACACTTCAATTATTTGGTCAGTTATGGGGCCAAAACTGATCAAAAAACAAAGTGTGAACTCATGTTAGCATTAGGTATAATAGACTTTACTGTGCAGTGGCCCAAGACTCTACTATAGAGTGAAAGAGCGCACTCCTTTTACACCATCAGCTGATTTAACATAGATTGCTACAGAACCTATTCACCCCAAAACCAGTAGTATCAAACCGCTATTTTACCCCAAATACAGAATCAAGGATAAATGGATTTAATTATGTATAAAAGAACATGAACACCCCAAAATCTGTACTATCAGGCCACAAAGTCACCCCAATTACAGAATCAAGGATTAATGGAATTGCTTATGTGAAATAACAATGTGAACACCTCGAGATTAGAGTTGAGCGAACACCTGGATGTTCGGGTTCGAGAAGTTCGGCCGAACATCCCGGAAATGTTCGGGTTCGGGATCCGAACCCGATCCGAACTTCGTCCCGAACCCGAACCCCATTGAAGTCAATGGGGACCCGAACTTTTCGGCACTAAAAAGGCTGTAAAACAGCCCAGGAAAGAGCTAGAGGGCTGCAAAAGGCAGCAACATGTAGGTAAATCCCCTGCAAACAAATGTGGATAGGGAAATGAATTAAAATAAAAATTAAATAAATAAAAATTAACCAAAATCAATTGGAGAGAGGTTCCATAGCAGAGAATCTGGCTTCCCGTCACCCACCACTGGAACAGTCCATTCTCAGATATTTAGGCCCCGGCACCCAGGCAGAGGAGAGAGGTCCCGTAACAGAGAATCTGTCTTCATGTCAGCAGAGAATTAGTCTGCATGTCATAGCAGAGAATGAGGCTTCACGTCAGCCACCACTGCAACAGTCCATTGGCATATATTTAGGCCCAGCACCCAGGCAGAGGAGGGAGGTCCCGTAACAGAGAATCTGTCTTCATGTCAGCAGAGAATTAGTCTGCATGTCATAGCAGAGAATGAGGCTTCACGTCAGCCACCACTGCAACAGTCCATTGGCATATATTTAGGCCCAGCACACACACAGGCAGAGGAGAGAGGTCCCGTAACAGAGAATCTGGCTTCATGTCAGCAGAGAATCAGTCTGCATGTCATAGCAGAGAATGAGGCTTCACGTCAGCCACCACTGCAACAGTCCATTGGCATATATTTAGGCCCAGCACCCAGGCAGAGGAGGGAGGTCCCGTAACAGAGAATCTGTCTTCATGTCAGCAGAGAATTAGTCTGCATGTCATAGCAGAGAATGAGGCTTCACGTCAGCCACCACTGCAACAGTCCATTGGCATATATTTAGGCCCAGCACACACACAGGCAGAGGAGAGAGGTCCCGTAACAGAGAATCTGGCTTCATGTCAGCAGAGAATCAGTCTGCATGTCATAGCAGAGAATGAGGCTTCACGTCAGCCACCACTGCAACAGTCCATTGGCATATATTTAGGCCCAGCACACACACAGGCAGAGGAGAGAGGTCCCGTAACAGAGAATCTGGCTTCATGTCAGCAGAGAATCAGTCTGCATGTCATAGCAGAGAATGAGGCTTCACGTCAGCCACCACTGCAACAGTCCATTGGCATATATTTAGGCCCAGCACCCAGGCAGAGGAGGGAGGTCCCGTAACAGAGAATCTGTCTTCATGTCAGCAGAGAATTAGTCTGCATGTCATAGCAGAGAATGAGGCTTCACGTCAGCCACCACTGCAACAGTCCATTGGCATATATTTAGGCCCAGCACACACACAGGCAGAGGAGAGAGGTCCCGTAACAGAGAATCTGGCTTCATGTCAGCAGAGAATCAGTCTGCATGTCATAGCAGAGAATGAGGCTTCACGTCACCCACCACTGCAACAGTCCATTGGCATATATTTAGGCCTAGCACACAGGCAGAGCAGAGAGGTCCCGTAACAGACAATCTGGCTTCATGTCAGCAGAGAATCAGTCTGCATGTCATAGCAGAGAATCAGGCTTCACGTCACCCACCACTGCAACAGTCCATTGGCATATATTTAGGCCTAGCACACAGGCAGAGCAGAGAGGTCCCGTAACAGACAATCTGGCTTCATGACAGCAGAGAATTAGTCTGCATGTCATAGCAGAGAATGAGGCTTCACGTCAGCCACCACTGCAACAGTCCATTGGCATATATTTAGGCCCAGCACCCAGGCAGAGGAGAGAGGTCCCGTAACAGACAATCTGGCTTCATGTCAGCAGAGAATTAGTCTGCATGTCATAGCAGAGAATCAGGCTTCACGTCAGCCACCACTGCAACAGTCCATTGTCATAAATTTAGGCCCAGCACCCAGGCAGAGGAGAGAGGTCCCGTAACAGACAATCTGGCTTCATGTCAGCAGAGAATTAGTCTGCATGTCATAGCAGAGAATGAGGCTTCACGTCAGCCACCACTGCAACAGTCCATTGGCATATATTTAGGCCTAGCACACAGGCAGAGCAGAGAGGTCCCGTAACAGACAATCTGGCTTCATGACAGCAGAGAATCAGTCTGCATGTCATAGCAGAGAATCAGGCTTCACGTCAGCCACCACTGCAACAGTCCATTGTCATAAATTTAGGCCCAGCACCCAGGCAGAGGAGAGAGGTCCCGTAACAGAGAATCTGGCTTCATGTCAGCAGAGAATCAGTCTTCATATCATAGCAGAGAATCAGGCTTCACGTCACCCACCACTGTAAGAGTCAATTTTCATAAATTTAGGCCCAGAACCCAGGCAGAGGAGAAAGGTCCCGTAACAGACAATCTGGCTTCATGTCAGCAGAGAATCAGTCTTCATATCATAGCCTAGAATCAGGCTTCACGTCACCCACCACTGTAAGAGTCAATTTTCATAAATTTAGGCCCAGAACCCAGGCAGAGGAGAAAGGTCCCGTAACAGACAATCTGGCTTCATGTCAGCAGAGAATCAGTCTTCATATCATAGCAGAGAATCAGGCTTCACGTCACCCACCACTGCAACAGTCAATTGTCATAAATTTAGGCCCAGCACCCAGGCAGAGGAGAGAGCTCCCGTAACAGAGGATCTGGCTTCATGTCAGCAGAGAATCAGTCTGCATGTCATAGCAGAGAATGAGGCTTCACGTCACCCACCACTGCAACAGTCCATTGGCATATATTTAGGCCTAGCACACAGGCAGAGCAGAGAGGTCCCGTAACAGACAATCTGGCTTCATGTCAGCAGAGAATCAGTCTGCATGTCATAGCAGAGAATGAGGCTTCACGTCACCCACCACTGCAACAGTCCATTGGCATATATTTAGGCCTAGCACACAGGCAGAGCAGAGAGGTCCCGTAACAGACAATCTGGCTTCATGACAGCAGAGAATCAGTCTGCATGTCATAGCAGAGAATGAGGCTTCACGTCACCCACCACTGCAACAGTCCATTGGCATATATTTAGGCCTAGCACACAGGCAGAGCAGAGAGGTCCCGTAACAGACAATCTGGCTTCATGTCAGCAGAGAATCAGTCTGCATGTCATAGCAGAGAATGAGGCTTCACGTCACCCACCACTGCAACAGTCCATTGGCATATATTTAGGCCTAGCACACAGGCAGAGCAGAGAGGTCCCGTAACAGACAATCTGGCTTCATGACAGCAGAGAATCAGTCTGCATGTCATAGCAGAGAATGAGGCTTCACGTCACCCACCACTGCAACAGTCCATTGGCATATATTTAGGCCTAGCACACAGGCAGAGCAGAGAGGTCCCGTAACAGACAATCTGGCTTCATGTCAGCAGAGAATCAGTCTGCATGTCATAGCAGAGAATGAGGCTTCACGTCACCCACCACTGCAACAGTCCATTGGCATATATTTAGGCCTAGCACACAGGCAGAGCAGAGAGGTCCCGTAACAGACAATCTGGCTTCATGACAGCAGAGAATCAGTCTGCATGTCATAGCAGAGAATGAGGCTTCACGTCACCCACCACTGCAACAGTCCATTGGCATATATTTAGGCCTAGCACACAGGCAGAGCAGAGAGGTCCCGTAACAGACAATCTGGCTTCATGTCAGCAGAGAATCAGTCTGCATGTCATAGCAGAGAATGAGGCTTCACGTCACCCACCACTGCAACAGTCCATTGGCATATATTTAGGCCTAGCACACAGGCAGAGCAGAGAGGTCCCGTAACAGACGATCTGGCTTCATGTCAGCAGAGAATCAGTCTGCATGTCATAGCAGAGAATCAGGCTTCACGTCAGCCACCACTGCAACAGTCCATGGTCATAAATTTAGGCCCAGCACCCAGGCAGAGGAGAGAGGTCCCGTAACAGACAATCTGGCTTCATGTCAGCAGAGAATTAGTCTGCATGTCATAGCAGAGAATCAGGCTTCATGTCAGCCACCACTGCAACAGTCCATTGGCATATATTTAGGCCTAGCACACAGGCAGAGGAGAGGTTCATTCAACTTTGGGTAGCATCGCAATATAATGGTAAAATGAAAATAAAAATAGGATTGAATGAGGAAGTGCCCTGGAGTCCAATAATATATGGTTATGGGGAGGTAGTTAATGTCTAATCTGGACAAGGGACGGACAGGTCCTGTGGGATCCATGCCTGGTTCATTTTTATGAACGTCAGCTTGTCCACATTGGCTGTAGACAGGCGGCTGCGTTTGTCTGTAATGACGCCCCCTGCCGTGCTGAATACACGTTCAGACAAAACGCTGGCTGCCGGGCAGGCCAGCACCTCCAAGGCATAAAAGGCTAGCTCTGGCCACGTGGACAATTTAGAGACCCAGAAGTTGAATGGGGCCGAACCATCAGTCAGTACGTGGAGGGGTGTGCACACGTACTGTTCCACCATGTTAGTGAAATGTTGCCTCCTGCTAACACGTTGCGTATCAGGTGGTGGTGCAGTTAGCTGTGGCGTGTTGACAAAAGTTTTCCACATCTCTGCCATGCTAACCCTGCCCTCAGAGGAGCTGGCCGTGACACAGCTGCCTTGGCGACCTCTTGCTCCTCCTCTGCCTTGGCCTTGGGCTTCCACTTGTTCCCCTGTGACATTTGGGAATGCTCTCAGTAGCGCGTCTACCAACGTGCGCTTGTACTCGCGCATCTTCCTATCACGCTCCAGTGCAGGAAGTAAGGTGGGCACATTGTCTTTGTAGCGTGGATCCAGCAGGGTGGCAACCCAGTAGTCCGCACAGGTTAAAATGTGGGCAACTCTGCTGTCGTTGCGCAGGCACTGCAGCATGTAGTCGCTCATGTGTGCCAGGCTGCCCAGGGGTAAGGACAAGCTGTCCTCTGTGGGAGGCGTATCGTCATCGTCCTGCCTTTCCCCCCAGCCACGCACCAGTGATGGACCCGAGCTGCGTTGGGTGCCACCCCGCTGTGACCATGCTTCATCCTCATCCTCCTCCACCTCCTCCTCATCCTCGTCCTCCTCGTCCTCCAGTAGTGGGCCCTGGCTGGCCACATTTGTACCTGGCCTCTGCTGTTGCAAAAAACCTCCCTCTGAGTCACTTCGAAGAGACTGGCCTGAAAGTGCTAAAAATGACCCCTCTTCCTCATCCTCCTCCTCCTCCTCCTGGGCCACCTCCTGTTCCATCATCGCCCTAAGTGTTTTCTCAAGGAGACATAGAAGTGGTATTGTAACGCTGATAACGGTGTCATCGCCACTGGCCATGTTGGTGGAGTACTCGAAACAGCGCAACAGGGCACACAGGTCTCGCATGGAGGCCCAGTCATTGGTGGTGAAGTGGTGCTGTTCTGTAGTGCGACTGACCCGTGCGTGCTGCAGCTGAAACTCCACTATGGCCTGCTGCTGCTCGCACAGTCTGTCCAGCATGTGCAAGGTGGAGTTCCACCTGGTGGGCACGTCGCATATGAGGCGGTGAGCGGGAAGGCCGAAGTTACGCTGTAGCGCAGACAGGCGAGCAGCGGCAGGATGTGAACGCCGGAAGCGCGAACAGACGGCCCGCACTTTATGCAGCAGCTCTGACATGTCGGGGTAGTTGTGAATGAACTTCTGCACCACCAAATTCAGCACATGCGCCAAGCAAGGGATGTGCGTCAAATTGGCTAGTCCCAGAGCTGCAACGAGATTTCGCCCATTATCACACACCACCAGGCCGGGCTTGAGGCTCACCGGCAGCAACCACTCGTCGGTCTGTTGTTCAATACCCCGCCACAACTCCTGTGCGGTGTGGGGCCTGTCCCCCAAACATATGAGTTTCAGAATGGCCTGCTGACGTTTACCCCGGGCTGTGCTGAAGTTGGTGGTGAAGGTGTGTGGCTGACTGGATGAGCAGGTGGAAGAAGAGGAGGAGGAAGCCGAGAAGGAGGAGGTGGCAACAGGAGGCAAAGAATGTTGCCCTGCGATCCTTGGCGGCGGCAGGACGTGCGCCAAACAGCTCTCCGCCTGGGGCCCAGCTGCCACTACATTTACCCAGTGTGCAGTTAGGGAGATATAGCGTCCCTGGCCGTGCTTACTGGTCCACGTATCTGTGGTTAGGTGGACCTTGCTACAGATGGCGTTGCGCAGTGCACACTTGATTTTATCGGATACTTGGTTGTGCAGGGAAGGCACGGCTCTCTTGGAGAAGTAGTGCCGGCTGGGAACAACATACTGTGGGACAGCAAGCGACATGAGCTGTTTGAAGCTGTCTGTGTCCACCAGCCTAAATGACAGCATTTCATAGGCCAGTAGTTTAGAAATGCTGGCATTCAGGGCCAGGGATCGAGGGTGGCTAGGTGGGAATTTACGCTTTCTATCAAATGTTTGTGAGATGGAGAGCTGAACGCTGGCGTGTGACATGGTTGAGACGCTTGGTGACGGAGGTGGTGGTGGTGGTGTTGGTGGTACATCCCCTGTTTGCTGGGCGGCAGGTGCCAACGTTCCTCCAGAGGCGGAGGAAGAGGCCGAGGCGGCAGCAGCAGAATAGGCCGAGGCGGCAGCAGCAGAAGAGGTAGCAGGGGGAGCCTGAGTGACTTCCTTGGTTTTAAGGTGTTTACTCCACTGCAGTTCATGCTTTGCATGCAGGTGCCTGGTCATGCAGGTTGTGCTCAGGTTCAGAACGTTAATGCCTCGCTTCAGGCTCTGATGGCACAGCGTGCAAACCACTCGGGTCTTGTCGTCAGCACATTGTTTGAAGAAGTGCCATGCCAGGGAACTCCTTGAAGCTGCCTTTGGGGTGCTCGGTCCCAGATGGCGGCGGTCAGTAGCAGGCGGAGTCTCTTGGCGGCGGGTGTTCTGCTTTTGCCCACTGCTCCCTCTTTTGCTACGCTGTTGGCTCGGTCTCACCACTGCCTCTTCCTCCGAACTGTGAAAGTCAGTGGCACGACCTTCATTCCATGTGGGGTCTAGGACCTCATCGTCCCCTGCATCGTCTTCCACCCAGTCTTGATCCCTGACCTCCTGTTCAGTCTGCACACTGCAGAAAGACGCAGCAGTTGGCACCTGTGTTTCGTCATCATCAGAGACATGCTGAGGTGGTATTCCCATGTCCTCATCATCAGGAAACATAAGTGGTTGTGCGTCAGTGCATTCTATGTCTTTCACCGCTGGGGAAGGGCTAGGTGGATGCCCTTGGGAAACCCTGCCAGCGGAGTCTTCAAACAGCATAAGAGACTGCTGCATAACTTGAGGCTGAGACAGTTTCCCTGGTATGCATGGGGGTGATGTGACAGACTGATGGGGTTGGTTTTCAGGCGCCATCTGTGCGCTTTCTGCAGAAGACTGGGTGGGAGATAATGTGAACGTGCTGGATCCACTGTCGGCCACCCAATTGACTAATGCCTGTACCTGCTCAGGCCTTACCATCCTTAGAACGGCATTGGGCCCCACCATATATCGCTGTAAATTCTGGCGGCTACTGGGACCTGAGGTAGTTGGTACACTAGGACGTGTGGATGTGGCAGAACGGCCACGTCCTCTCCCAGCACCAGAGGGTCCACTAACACCACCACGACCATGTCCACGTCCGCGTCCCTTACTAGATGTTTTTCTCATTGTTATGGTTCACCACAACAACAAATATATTATTTGGCCCAATGTATTGTATTCAAATTCAGCGGGATATAAATTTGAGGCCTAGTATTTAGGCGCTGGGTGACCGGTATGGATTTAGTGACAGAATTAGACTTGGAAATGCACAGAAGCGTGTGTGTGAAGTTATTCTGAATGACCCTATGTGCACCTTCAATATTATATACCCTTTTAGGGATAGATTTCAAATAGCTCTGATATAGCAGAAACCACTAAATTATGAAATTGCTAAATTGGGAATTGTACTTCAACCCAGAACAAAAAATGTGCTTTGACGGACACTAAATATCTTGCCCAGCAACAACAGTACAGTGGTGGGTAACGAGAGATTTAGAGGGATTTAAATTTGAGGCCTAGTATTTAGGCGCTGGGTCACCGGTATGGATTTAGTGACAGAATTAGACTTGGAAATGCACAGAAGCGTGTGTGTGAAGTTATTCTGAATGACCCTATGTGCACCTTCAATATTATATACCCTTTTAGGGATAGATTTCAAATAGCTCTGATATAGCAGAAACCACTAAATTATGAAATTGCTAAATTGGGAATTGTACTTCAACCCAGAACAAAAAATGTGCTTTGACGGACACTAAATATCTTGCCCAGCAACAACAGTACACCGGTGGGTAACGAGAGATTTAGAGGGAATTAAATTTGAGGCCTAGTATTTAGGCGCTGGGTCACCGGTATGGATTTAGTGACAGAATTAGACTTGGAAATACACAGTAGCGGGTGTGTGTGAAGTTATTCTGAATGACCCTATGTGCACCTTCAATATTATATACCCTTTTAGGGATAGATTTCAAATAGCTCTGATATAGCAGAAACCACTAAATTATGAAATTGCTAAATTGGGAATTGTACTTCAACCCAGAACAAAAAATGTGCTTTGACGGACACTAAATATCTTGCCCAGCAACAACAGTACAGCGGTGGGTAACGAGAGATTTAGAGGGAATTAAATTTGAGGCCTAGTATTTAGGCGCTGGGTCACCGGTATGGATTTAGTGACAGAATTAGACTTGGAAATGCACAGAAGCGTGTGTGTGAAGTTATTCTGAATGACCCTATGTGCACCTTCAATATTATATACCCTTTTTGGGATAGATTTCAAATAGCTCTGATATAGCAGGAACCACTAAATTATGAAATTGCTAAATTGGGAATTGTACTTCAACCCAGAACAAAAAATGTGCTTTGACGGGCACTAAATAACTTTCCCAGCTACAACAGGACAACGGTAACGAGAGATTTAGAGGGATTTAAATTTGAGGCCTAGTATTTAGGCGCTGGGTGACAGGTATGGGTTTAGTGACAGAATTAGACTTGGAAATACACAGTAGCGGGTGTGTGTGAAGTTATTCTGAATGACCCTATGTGCACCTTCAATATTATATACCCTTTTAGGGATAGATTTCAAATAGCTCTGATATAGCAGAAACCACTAAATTATGAAATTGCTAAATTGGGAATTGTACTTCAACCCAGAACAAAAAATGTGCTTTGACGGACACTAAATATCTTGCCCAGCAACAACAGTACAGCGGTGGGTAACGAGAGATTTAGAGGGAATTAAATTTGAGGCCTAGTATTTAGGCGCTGGGTCACCGGTATGGATTTAGTGACAGAATTAGACTTGGAAATACACAGTAGCGGGTGTGTGTGAAGTTATTCTGAATGACCCTATGTGCACCTTCAATATTATATACCCTTTTTGGGATAGATTTCAAATAGCTCTGATATAGCAGGAACCACTAAATTATGAAATTGCTAAATTGGGAATTGTACTTCAACCCAGAACAAAAAATGTGCTTTGACGGGCACTAAATAACTTTCCCAGCTACAACAGGACAACGGTAACGAGAGATTTAGAGGGATTTAAATTTGAGGCCTAGTATTTAGGCGCTGGGTGACAGGTATGGGTTTAGTGACAGAATTAGACTTGGAAATACACAGTAGCGGGTGTGTGTGAAGTTATTCTGAATGACCCTATGTGCACCTTCAATATTATATACCCTTTTTGGGATAGATTTCAAATAGCTCTGATATAGCAGAAACCACTAAATTATGAAATTGCTAAATTGGGAATTGTACTTCAACCCAGAACAAAAAATGTGCTTTGACGGACACTAAATATCTTGCCCAGCAACAACAGTACAGCGGTGGGTAACGAGAGATTTAGAGGGAATTAAATTTGAGGCCTAGTATTTAGGCGCTGGGTCACCGGTATGGATTTAGTGACAGAATTAGACTTGGAAATACACAGTAGCGGGTGTGTGTGAAGTTACTCTGAATGACCCTATGTGCACCTTCAATATTATATACCCTTTTTGGGATAGATTTCAAAGAGCTCTGATATAGCAGGAACCACTAAATTATGAAATTGCTAAATTGAGAATTGTATTTCAACCCAGAACAAGAAATGTGCTTGAACGGACACTAAATAACTCGCCCAGCTACAGCACTAGGGACAGATTTAGCTGGATATAAATTTGAGGCCTAGTATTTAGGCGCTGGGTGACCGGTATGGATTTAGTGACAGAATTAGACTGGGATATGGCCAAAAAATGAACAGACTATTGCTGGTTAAATGCACTTGGTGTGACAGCTTCACCCTGATGTAGGCTTTAGCCAAAAAACAACCACACCATTGAGGGTTAAATGCACTTGGTGACAGGCGCAGCTTGCCCCTGATTTTGTATATGGCCAAAAAATGAACAGACTATTGCTGGTTAAATGCACTTGGTGTGACAGCTTCACCCTGATGTAGGCTTTAGCCAAAAAACAACCACACCATTGAGGGTTAAATGCACTTGGTGACAGGCGCAGCTTGCCCCTGATTTTGTATATGGCCAAAAAATGAACAGACTATTGCTGGTTAAATGCACTTGGTGTGACAGCTTCACCCTGATGTAGGCTTTAGCCAAAAAACAACCACACCATTGAGGGTTAAATGCACTTGGTGACAGGCGCAGCTTGCCCCTGATTTTGTATATGGCCAAAAAATGAACAGACTATTGCTGGTTAAATGCACTTGGTGTGACAGCTTCACCCTGATGTAGGCTTTAGCCAAAAAACAACCACACCATTGAGGGTTAAATGCACTTGGTCGCAGCTTGTGCTGGCGCACCACAAGACACAAAATGGCCGCCGATCACCCCAGAAAAATGAGACTGACAAACGGTCTGTGCAGCCTAAAAACAGTGAGCAATTGAGGATCAGCAGCTCAATGATCCACAGCTGCAGATCGATCAGTTAATCAAGTCCTTTGGAGGAGTTAATCTGCCTAATCTCGCCCTACTGTCGCAGCCGCAACCTCTCCCTACGCTAATCAGAGCAGAGTGACGGGCGGCGCTATGTGACTCCAGCTTAAATAGAGGCTGGGTCACATGGTGCTCTGGCCAATCACAGCCATGCCAATAGTAGGCATGGCTGTGATGGCCTCTTGGGGCAAGTAGTATGACGCTTGTTGATTGGCTGCTTTGCAGCCTTTCAAAAAGCGCCAAGAAAGCGTCACAAAAGCGCCAAGAAAGCGACGAACACCGAACCCGAACCCGGACTTTTACGAAAATGTCCGGGTTCGGGTCCGTGTCACGGACACCCCAAAATTCGGTACGAACCCGAACTATACAGTTCGAGTTCGCTCATCCCTACTCGAGATCACTAGTATCAGGCCGCTATTTCACCCTAATTACAGAATCAAGAATTAACGGAATTATTTATGTGTAAAAGAATGTGAACAACCTAAAATCTGTAGTATCAGACCGCAATTTCATCCCAATACCAGAATCAAGGATTATTGGAATTACTTATGTATAAAAGAACGTGAGCGCCACAAAATCAGTAGTATCAGGCTGCAATTTCACCCCAATTACAGAATCACGGATTCATGGAATTACTTATGTATAAAATAATGCAAACAACCTAAAAGTAGTTTGAGAATGCTTTTTAACCCCAATTAGTGCAGCAAGGTGTAATAGAATATCTCCTATTAGCCAAACGTTATACTGTTCAATTGGCCCATGCTCTCTCCCTACAGTGTGGATAATGCCTCCCTATTATATCCCTACACTATCTCTAAGCTGTCCCTGAACTGCTCAAAACTAATACTAAAGTATTTCTTAAACATTGTCCCTAGTGCCTGTAAGTTAACTGGAAAATGGCAGAGACCGGGCATGAGGAGGCTTTTTATAGGGCTGTGACATCACAGGGGATGGCTATTTGCTAATTGGCTGGCTGCACAGGGATAGGTGATCCATCGTTCGTGGGATTACTTCCTCTTTGTAACAAGTGCAGCAGCCCTTTTAGAAAAAAATCTGATTTGTTACCATGAAGCGCAAGGAAATTCGACTTTGTGAGAAATCAAATTTTTCCAGAAATTCGGATCAAATACCATTTTGTCAATTTTGATTCGCTCAACACTAGACATCACCATGCCAGCCAGAGTGAAGATGTTATCACGCACTGTGAGAGATTTGTGCGGGATCCTCAATCAAGATGGCTGTGGCATCCTTTTCGAGCTCAAACGGATGAGGTGAGTATTATTATTTTTTTCGCCTCCATTTTTACATGAGATGCTGCGATCAGCAGCATCTGAGGGGTTCAATTATGGTAGTGGCGCAATCGATGTTCCCCATCATTGTGCCCCAAATATTTAGTCACAAAGCAAATTTCTTTGAGAAATTCTGCAAAGCAGCCAAATTGAATAGTTCCTTCGCGAGAGTGGGCTGCTTGTTCAATGAAAGACACTTCACATGCAATCTCCTTCACAGTATGAGAACAAGCAATCACTATTGTGATTGCTCGTCCCCATACAGAATCATTGTTTCTGGGCAGCAAATGCTGTTTTAGAATGCACAATCTGGTGTCCAGAAAGGATATTTGGTGGTGCCTGCATGAATGACATTATCCACTGATGAACCATTGTTTATTAGATGATCAGCAGCACATTTCGGCTGAGTTCACACGGGCGAGATTTACACGCGGGTGCAATGCGGGAGGTGAACGCATTGCACCCACACTGAATCTGGACCCATTCATTTCTATGGGGCTGTTCACGTGAGCGGTGATTTTCACGCATCACTTATGCATTGCGCAAAAATCGCAGCATGCTCTATATTGTGCGTTTATCACGTTGCAACGCAGGCCCCATAGAAGTGAATGGGGCTGAGTGAAAATCGCAAGCATCCGCAATCAAGTGCGGATGCGGTGCGATTTTCACGCATGGTTGCTAGGTGACAGTCTATTCACTGTATTATTTTCCCTTATAACATGGTTATAAGGGAAAATAATAGCATTCTTTAATACAGAATGCATATTAGGTGGTCAATTGAGGGTTAAAAAATAAAAAATAATTAACTCACCTTCTCCTCCTTCTTTAATCATGAGCTGCCGGCTAAAGGACCTGTGGTGAAATCAGATCACATGGTCCAATCACAAGAGACCGGCAGCTACGCGCTCAAGAGGAGAAGGTGAGTTAATTATTTTTTATTTTTTAACGCTCAATTGACCACCTACTATGCATTCTGTATTAAAGAATGCTATTATTTTCCTTTATAACCATGTTATAAGGGAAAAAAATAACATCTACACAACACCGAACCCAAACCTTAACTTCTGTGAAGAAGTTCGAGTCTGGGTACCACAGTCAGTTTTTTATCACGCGCGTGCAAAACGCATTGCACCCGCGCGATAAAAACTGAACAATGGAACGCAATCACAGTCAAAACTGACTGCAATTGGGTACCTACTCGTGCGGGTTTGCCGCAGCGCATCCAGACCTTATCCGGACACGCTCGTGTGAACTCAGCCTTAAATAGGCAGATTGTCGGAAGAGAGTGTTCCCAGGAACGTTCGTTCCCAATAATCTGCCTGATGATTGGGCAATGTAAATGCACCTAAATCTAGACCTGCACCAGATTTATCACAGCGACTCAGGCTAGATGATTAATATGATGTATAGATAGGCACTTTTGTCTAACTCTCTACCAACTATAGGTTGATTTAATTTGAGACAGATTTTTATGCCAGAATTTATTAAGCCTCACCCTCCAGTCTATGCACAGAACATTTCTTTAAACCTAGATTGCCAAATTTTGCCACTTTTTGGTGCAAATATTTTTTTTAAATACGCCTTTTTGTCAGCATCCCTTTTAATAAAACAAATGTTACATGTTGGCCAACAGGAAATTATAAAATGTTCTAAAAGCACAGCATTTTTTGTGTAGTGATGTTTTAAGACAGTTCCTTGTGTTTTCCTCCTTTTTTTCATAGACTTTTTAATAGAAAAATGTCACCCCAAAAAATGCTGATAAAAATTCTAGAATTTCAAGTGAATTTCTGCAAACCACTTTTTAAAATCAAATATATGTGTAAAGGAAATAGAAATAGTTTACTATTTAATGTTTATTGGCTGGACAAAAGAACAGTATTATATTGCTATGGGTGAAATCAGCAACAAAAGTCTACAAACACAGTTGGCATGCTGTGAATTTTAAAAATCTGTTTCACATGTCAAATTATAACTGATGTGTGAATGGATCAGAGTGTGAATGAGATTTGTAAAAATCACATCAACTTTGCTGTTAATGTAAATATTATGAATTTTGCACACATAAATCTGCAAGGTTTATACCACAAACCCCAGATGTCATATGGCACCTAAGATGGCTGATGGTCTTGCTCGACCCTTCTGTGCTGCTATTGGTCAAATAGAGAATGTACCATCTAGGTGTTATTCACAGGGTTGCACCAGACTCTTGTCTTACAAGACTACGGTGCTCCTGAAATCCAGGCAACCACTAGGTTGCTAACTTTTTCGGAATTAGTTCCTTGTCTAACACATGGTCATGTGGTTTGAGCCCAAAGATTAACATTACAACACACAATCACTTTACAGTTGAACAGAACAGTCTTGCTATGGCTTTTGAACAGACCATGGGTCAACCAGTTGTTAGTACATAGCTAAACTTGCTCTTGACTATTAAGATGCTTTGGACACAATACGCAGCTACTGGTTCCCTTGTACAATGATCTCATTCAGAATCACCATCCTCCATGGATCTCACTTTTTTCTTTACAGACTCCTCTGCTCAGTCTTTCATCTGAAGTGTCAAACTATCTCTTCAATGGATACACCTATATCCCCATCTACAGAAAGCGTGGAGCAATACAACATACACCACAAGGCACTGGGGCTTCTGGGCACTGGGACAAAATCCCTTCTGACACCTCCCCTTCGGGGTGTCATCAACTAACCCAGTTAGAGCTGGATTGCTCTTTAGGCTTCAGACACTCTCTCTAAATGTACTCCTCTGTGGCTACCTCACTTTCTTTCATAATGACTCCTCTGAGAGTATTCAGTCTACAAGATCTGTCTTGCTTTCCATCATCATCTAACACATGTTGATCGTTTTTGGCTCGATTCCTCCTCCGGCTTCATTCTTTCTATCTCTGACTTAGCCTATCAGACCACTCCCTGGTGGTTGAATAATTCTAGACCTCCGCTCAATCTCATGGAAGGGCTTTCTGTCTCTCTCTCTCGTGCTTTTACATTCAAGTTGACAAACTATGGCTTTATTAGACACATTTCAAACCCCATCTACGCAGGATGCTATTGTCATTTCAACATCCACCATTAAGTCACAACATGCCCTTTTGGGCCCTGGGACAAAAAACTTTTCTGGTGTCATCAGCTAACCCAGAAAAAGGCATTGAGGCAACTGTTCACCAGCTCTTACTCTCATACTAGGTGGCACCTTTCTAGGGTACATAGTGAAACAATACAATTTATAATATCTATATGTACTGTATTTTTCAATTCAAATACCAATGTACACTTTGTAAGAGGGTAAGTGTGAGACACTTACTGATCACTCCACTGGTCACTCCACCCTTATAAGTCAATGTTATCTTTACTCATGGTGGCTAATTTGTTAAGTATTAGAGTATGTTTAACGGCACTGCGTGGAAATGTAAACAAGAGAATAGTGTAATATACCAGCCCTGTATTGCCTCTATAGTGCAGTCATTTCCTTTTGATATTAAACAGTTTATTACATAAACACTGGAGTATACTTTGCAGTTATATGAAAAGAACCAGGAAAGCAGATGGAGATTAGAAAGTACAGAAAAGATAATAAAAAAGGAAAATTTTCCATCCTTCATTTTCTGTTTGTTAAGAATCATTAGACATTTCCAGCTGATGTCCATAATGTTATTGTTGTCCCCTTGAGAAGACATGGCTTTTACAGCAGTGTCTTATTTATAGGAGGCTGTATATTTTATGGTTGTTTTATGTCCTTGACATCTTTTTGCTTATCCCTGAGCAGAAGGCTGAGCCTTTAGACTGTAGTTTTAATAATGTATTGGCTGTACTTTCCCTGCTAGTTGCAATTCTACCTCCTTATTTTCCTGTAGCCGCTACAAAATGCTAACATCTCTGGTAACTACTTATTCTGCATATGATCAGGCGTATGTTACTCTCACAAGTTTCTTTAACCCTTACACTGGAAGGAAACAGCATGGCTGAAAAACATTGTAGGTCCCCTAGGTAATAAATGGGTTATTAATGTTTCTCTTTCTGCTTTACCGCTCTAGTCCCATCTGTTCAGCTTTCTGTTCAGTCTTATTATTTTTCTTTCCTTTTTTGCACATTCTGTCTTTCTCTTGTTCCCTCTTATTTCACATCCTCATCACCTTCCATGACAAATGCAAAATTGTTAAAATCCATCACTCACACAAACCTCTCCAGCTGTCATAAAACAGTCACTCATCTTTCAACGAAGGAAGAATATATAGTTTTAGGAGATTTTTGCATTGTGAACATTTATTTTTACACCACATATGTGATTGTATATATATTTTTTTAAACAAAAGGATTCCCCTATTATACACATAATATCATTAAACATAACTTAATGAGTAGTTGTAATTGATGTGTCACATGATTTCATGTACAAAACAATTTAGGTACATTTAACTGGTGACCTCAGCATTCTATATATACTTAAATTAAATATGTATATAGCCTCTGAATTGAGGGTGAATGGGCTATGACTGGAAGAACTAATGGCTCTATATCAGTTCTCTAGTAAAGGGTAGACCTTGAAAGAGATTTATCAAGAGGAATATAGATTGTAAAATATAATTTTTAATAATATATGCAAAAAGAGATGTAGAGTAATTACTACTCCGCACATGAATGCAGCACACCAACAATAACAAATAGGGAAGCACCAAAAAGTAAAACAAAAAGGAAGCAAGGGAACCAACACAGTCCAGTTGCAAATAATACACATCCATGCTTTGTTTCTACACCTACAGATGTAATGCAAAACATAAGAATTAGAATGTTCTTGCTGGTAACTAGAGGGATTGCTGATAGGATACCGGTATCAGATTGCTTATAAAATGTAGTATGAAGATGGATTCTGGGTCAGAAGTCCATGCAATGTGGGTGGAGGAAGCTGCTACACCATACCTACTTGAACACAGAGAGTCCACTCTAATAGGGGTGACCCAACCTTAAACTTGACCCAAAATCTGCCACTAAGGCCCTACAATGCCTCTCTATCCACTCCTGGCGTGACACATTACAGGTCCACTGTGCTCAGGAGATTGGTGGCCAAGTAAATAAAGCAAAACAGGCAAATTTGACAAGAGGGCTTTGAACTGACTATAGCCACTCCAAGAATCAAAAGTAAAAAATATAGCTTAAGCCGGTTCCACTGGCATGCATGGAATATCTGTGGACCCAGACCAATGAAATAAAAGAAATATTCCAGCATCCAGTTTCAAGATAAATGCAGTCTTTATTTCATCCAGTAAAAACAATCCAAACCGCAAAGGATACAGTACA
The DNA here is from genome assembly GCF_014858855.1 of Bufo gargarizans. Lineage (NCBI taxonomy): Eukaryota > Metazoa > Chordata > Amphibia > Anura > Bufonidae > Bufo > Bufo gargarizans. Next base: position 547,625,239 of record NC_058081.1, read on the forward strand.
CACCATTTAATTTGTGAGTTACATACCCAAAATGCGAAGATTGTGTACTGTGACCCCTTTAAAATGTATCAGGAAGAGCTATTGGGGATTTTTATATATCGATTGTTATTTGATATTAATATTTATATATCAATCTGCTCAGCTTCTGCTTTACAACATGCTGCCTATAGCACTGCATTTCATGATGACAAGGTACTCCTTAATTTGGCATTTAGGAATCAAACCAAGTATAAAAAAAAATCAATGCAAAGGTGTCTATAGCCAGAGGCAGTCTGTGATGAGACAACCCTTTTTAAAGGCAACATTTGTCACTAATGTCTAGTCTAGAACCTCTAATGAATTTCTTCATATTTCTTATCACTTTCCTAAAACAAATAATTGCCATAACGGGCATTGCAAGATTTCTACACTGCAGTATCCCTGCCTGGTTAGACTATAATGTACAGATGACCACCAAAGGCCTGTTGATGTATCACACCAAGTCTGTAACTTACGTTGACACTTGTGAAATCACAAATAATACAAGGGGGAGATGCAGGTTCTGCAACTGGTTAGATATGGTTCTATAAGATACATGCTGCCTACAGATTGCACTGAATTTAGTGACAAGTTCTCTTTGACAACGTTCTGAATTGTTTCATTAACAACGTCCAAGACCCTACAATTTTGCTTTTGCAGTGTGTGTATAAATCCTTCACCTAGCTGGCAGTGCTACCTAAACTGACATAAATCCATCATAGCACTGCCTCTATTTTCTATTGTTCTTCATACTTTCCCCTTCTCTCCATTTAGAGGCAGAAGCAATAGGTTGTTCACAGTAGATATGTGTTGAGAGGGGAGAGAAGATCCAAGAAGGGCGGTTCACATAGGCTGTAGATAGGGAGAAAAGCACACATAAGGAAGTTTGCAGGAGGATGATAGCACTCTCCTGGATGCACAGGTCCAGCATGTGTTACTAGGAGGGACATACCTACAGTGGAAAAATCTGAAACTAGGAGCAGGTTGCAAACTGAATATCAGGGGGTCTGAAAATGAATGAAGGAATGGAGATTTCAGACCAAAACATTGTTATATTCTAACATTAAATTAACCATTAAATTAAATTGCTGATGGCTACTAATTTCCCCTGCAGAACCACAGAAAAGGAAATACAGTATTGTTCATTAATCCTAAAAGCTATTGCATCCCACCAGAGTGAGAACCACTGCTTAGCTTATAGCAAAGGGTCCCAAGTAGGGAAACACGCCTCTTTGACATCCATATGCCTTGAAATGGTCTAATATGCTCAGAGGTTTTCCTGATGAGGCAACTCATTGAAATTAGTATTATTTAGCAACATATAACTGCATACATCTGTATTTTTTCCTGATTTCTCATCTTCAAAGGGGTTGTTCAGTTACAAAAAAGACAATTGGCCACTGTTTGGCTGTAGTAGATTACATACAGGGAGTGCATAATTATTAGGCAAGTTGTATTTTTGAGGATTAATTTTATTATTGAACAACAACCATGTTCTCAATGAACCCAAAAAACTCATTAATATCAAAGCTGAATATTTTTGGAAGTAGTTTTTAGTTTGTTTTTAGTTTTAGCTATTTTAGGGGGATATCTGTGTGTGCAGGTGACTATTACTGTGCATAATTATTAGGCAACTTAACAAAAAACAAATATATACCCATTTCAATTATTTATTTTTACCAGTGAAACCAATATAACATCTCAACATTCACAAATATACATTTCTGACATTCAAAAACAAAACAAAAACAAATCAGTGACCAATATAGCCACCTTTCTTTGCAAGGACACTCAAAAGCCTGCCATCCATGGATTCTGTCAGTGTTTTGATCTGTTCACCATCAACATTGCGTGCAGCAGCAACCACAGCCTCCCAGACACTGTTCAGAGAGGTGTACTGTTTTCCCTCCTTGTAAATCTCACATTTGATGATGGACCACAGGTTCTCAATGGGGTTCAGATCAGGTAAACACGGAGGCCATGTCATTAGATTTTCTTCTTTTATACCCTTTCTTGCCGGCCATGCTGTGGAGTACTTGGACGCGTGTGATGGAGCATTGTCCTGCATGAAAATCATGTTTTTCTTGAAGGATGCAGACTTCTTCCTGTACCACTGCTTGAAGAAGGTGTCTTCCAGAAACTGGCAGTAGGACTGGGAGTTGAGCTTGACTCCATCCTCAACCCGAAAAGGCCCCACAAGCTCATCTTTGATGATACCAGCCCAAACCAGTACTCCACCTCCACCTTGCTGGCGTCTGAGTCGGACTGGAGCTCTCTGCCCTTTACCAATCCAGCCACGGGCCCATCCATCTGGCCCATCAAGACTCACTCTCATTTCATCAGTTCATAAAACCTTAGAAAAATGAGTCTTGAGATATTTCTTGGCCCAGTCTTGACGTTTCAGCTTGTGTGTCTTGTTCAGTGGTGGTCGTCTTTCAGCCTTTCTTACCTTGGCCATGTCTCTGAGTATTGCACACCTTGTGCTTTTGGGGCACTCCAGTGATGTTGCAGCTCTGAAAAATGGCCAAACTGGTGGCAAGTGGCATCTTGGCAGCTGCACGCTTGACTTTTCTCAGTTCATGGGCAGTTATTTTGCGCCTTGGTTTTTCCACACGCTTCTTGCGACCCTGTTGACTATTTGGAATGAAACGCTTGATTGTTCGATGATCACGCTTCAGAAGCTTTGCAATTTTAAGAGTGCTGCATCCCTCTGCAAGATATCTCACTATTTTTGACTTTTCTGAGCCTGTCAAGTCCTTCTTTTGACCCATTTTGCCAAAGGAAAGGAAGTTGCCTAATAATTATGCACACCTGATATAGGGTGTTGATGTCATTAGACCACACCCCTTCTCATTACAGAGATGCACATCACCTAATATGCTTAATTGGTAGTAGGCTTTTGAGCCTATACAGCTTGGAGTAAGACAACATGCATAAAATGATGTGGTCAAAATACTCATTTGCCTAATAATTCTGCACTCCCTGTATATTGACATGATGTCTTTGCTGCATCCTGGTAAACAAAGGGGAGGAGAACCAAAGTGGTGGCATTGGTTGGCAGAGGTTAATTGTATGGCCACGCACTGCATTACCCATATTTTCTTTGACACCAGACAATGCCTTAAAGTCATAACTTGGATGGAAACACAGAACAATACTTACGATAAATAGTGTGGATATCACTTACTTATGTCATAAATTGCCATCTTCAGGGGCCATTTACATGGGCAGATTAATGTGAACAAATGATCGTACAAAACGTAATTCCAGAAAAATTACTCATGTAAATGTGCCGCCGATCACCTGTTCCTGTGAATAAGCGGTAAATAATTTTAGTGGGATAACCTATTCAATAATAAAAAATAAACATTGTGTGAAAAGTCAAATGCAATGGGTTTGCATGTGTTATCATTACATTGACACCTCCAGAAGAGTTGTCCCAGAAGACGCATACTATCTCAAAGTTCTCCTATCACTGTTACTGTACTAACATCTGCAGAATTGCTGGGGTGTGATACCATCTGGAAAGGTTTTTAAAACCTACCTCCTTCATCTTGTTACTTATTAATGATTAACGAACTCAAGTCTGTTTGCTGCTGTTTAGTTCCACTGACTTACAGAACAGAAATGACTATGGATATATCAGGATAAAAGATAATTATTAGTGTTGAATAATACTAATGTGGCGCACTGGAGCAACAGATGACCATACGAGGTGCTCACAGTAGAGTAGGCTCACCCTGTCTACTCAAAAGAGTTACAGTGGATACGAAAAAAAAGAACTGGGCACTCCCCGATACTGAAAACAACACTTAAATTAATATTAAAACCAATGTATGGGTGTATATAAATTCTGTTCGGAGTGAATGGACTTTTACTATGAACTCAGATTTGAATGACTGTACTACAAGGGACTCAATATTGGAATAAGAGGGAGTGCCCATTCAATGAAGAAATAGACATTGTTTCTATTGGTTACACTAAGCCAATATAGGCTACCACAAACTAGGTGCACCTTACCATTTTATGCTGGGACTCAGAGTTGCGCTTGCTGTGTTGTGCTACTAGACACATGGTGTCTAGTAGGAGCTCTGATTTATTTTATGTTTTGATTTTACCATCGACTGCATTTGTGGTTTTATGTATTTATATACACCCATACATTGGTTTTAACATTAAATTAAGTGTTGGTTTCAGTATCGGAGAGTGCCCAGTTCTTCTTTTCGTATCAATTATTATTGTTGATCGAGCACCAAAGTGCTCGGGTGCTCTGGCCGAACAGATCGGGATGCATGGGTGCTCGGTATAATGGAAGTCAACGGGAGAACCCGAGCATTATACCAGGCAACCCCTGCTCTGAAGAGGGGAGGGTGCCTGGTTCATAGGAAAAGGTCAGAAATTAATAGACACACCACCAAACAGCATGGGGAGGATGTATGGATGCATCTTGAACTTCCAGGTCACTGCTGGGAACGATATTGTCCGAGTAGTACGCCACTTTTACAGACTGACAATAATACGCACAAAACCAAAGATAAAATCAATTTTAGAGGAAAAATTGTTAGGAAACATTCTTTGCTATATATTTACTTGTATATAAAGTGCAAGTGCTGCCAAAAATTACAAGGAAGAGGCACTCCGATACAACCTGTATATCACATAAGGGAGGGCCTTATTCACATTGTGGTACAATTGTTCACGCAGTGGGACTTCTACACTCATAAAGCCTATGCACTAAGTGAAAGGGCTGCCAAAAATTGCAAGTAACCAGCACTCCAATAAACCCTTTGTTACACATAAAGGAGGGCATCATACACAGCCTTGAAAAATTATGATTGATGGCATGCTGGTGACCCTCAAAAACATTTGGAGCAAGGACCTGCTGATTTGCCGCTTTGGTGACTCTAGATAACCTGGGACCGATCACACGTCCCCGTGACGGCGACGATCCATTTGGATGTCTAACCTATCAACTTTCAATGTCATTTTCAGCGCAAACCATGGTGACCACAGGTAATGGGGAATTAGGGTTCAATTCAGGAGAGGGAGCCTTAGAAACAGCTATGGCTACCACATCCAAGTAAGGCAGCATGCGCGCAAATTACCTATTAGGTATAATTAGGTGGGGGCCTGCAGGTGAGCTGACCCTGTAAAAGATTTTAAGTGCGGGTCTGCAGGTTAGCTGACCCTCTAAAACATTATATGAGAGGGCCTGCAGATGTGCAGATGAGCTGACCCTGTAAAAGATTTTAGGTGAAGGCCTTCTGGTGACCTGTAAAAAATTATATGCGAGGGCCTGCTGATGAGCTGACCCTGTAAAAAATTATTTGCGAGGGCCTGCTGATGAGCTGACCCTGTAAAGCATTGTAGGTGAGGGCCTGCTGGTGAGCTAACCCTGTAAAACATTATTTGTGGTGGAAGGGGTGCATGGGAATACATTGTATTCAATACATTATAAACAACACATTTAAAGTGCCTTTATGTTTATCAGTTTTCCTCTGGTAGAGTCGAGAAGTCATGGTTGTCAGTATGGGATCTGCATCTCCACTGCAGGGTGGCAGATCGCTGTCTGCACATCGCAGCACTATGGGTCCCAGTACTGGCTTACCTTGTAGGAGATGCAGGTGCCCGCCAGCATACCGCCGGATCGGTCCTCTCTGCCAAGTGTCATCTGATGCGCTATAGCACGCACGCGCGCACTTCTCCCTTTCTTATAGGAGTAGGCAGCTGGTTCCTGATTACCATCCCCACCCAGAGGCGGGACTATTTGTATTTAAGGCAGCTTCACTCATCATGAAGTGCCCAAGCGTGGTTGTTGTACCTCTTGACTCCCGCTGAAGCATCCCACTGTGTCTGTTTATTGGATTTCTTGGATTCTGACCTCCGCTTCATTTGACTACGCATCTACCTGCCGTCTGTTTATTGAATTACCTGGATTATAGACCTCTGCACTGCCTGACTACGCGTCTGCCCATCTCCTCCTGTAAGTCTGCCTGGATCCAGACCCTGCACTGCCTGACAATGAGACCGCTTATATCTGCACTGCCTGACTACTCATCTGCCCATCTCCTCCTGTAAGTCTTCCTGGATCCAGACCCTGCACTGCCTATGAGACTGCTTATATCTGCACGTTATATTGCTCTGAACTTTGTGTTGCCTGTATCTGTCAAGTGACTTTTGAATACTGTCTGCCAGTAAAGACCATCTTTTTCTTTATTCTGCCTTTGTTGGACTCTGTTCACACTACTGCAGGTAGCTGCATTCAAGGTAACAGGTGCAGACACCAGGGTCCTGACTCTGAGAGTCAGCAGTCAGTAATATTGGACTAATTCCCAGTCCTCTATCAGCTGACACAGAGGATCCACATCCTCTGGTCATAACAATGGTCAATCCAGGCCTTGTTCATTTTTATAAGAGTCAACCTGTCAGCATTTTCAGTTGACAGGCGGATACGTTTATCTGTTATAATGCCACCAGCAGCACTATATACCCGCTCAGACAAAACACTGGCAACAGGGAAGGCCAGCACCTCCAAGGCGTAGAGCACGAGTTCGTGTCATGTGTCCAGCTTGGACACCCAGTAGTTGTAAATAGTGATGGACGAACATAGTCCGGGACGGTTCATGAACGCGATCGTGCGAACGCGATCAAATGTTCGCAAACCGCGAGTTTGCGGCAGGCCCCATTCACTTTAATGGCAGGCGAACCTGAAAATCCTTCAGTTCATATTTGCAGCCACTAAATACTTACTAGAAGAGCACAATAGTCCCACAACATGGACAGTGACATACTAGAGGGGAATCAATGACAAAAATTCCAACAAAAAATATGTATCTCAATTAGGGGGCATTTTTATGTTCTTAAAGGAAAATTCTCTGAAATGTGCCCTGTTGGAGCCTAGAAAATGTATATTTTAGGCCATGGGAGTACGGGCCTTAAAAATTAGGCATTCACCTGACATAAAAGAAATTCAGATTATGTGGCTCGAGGTACATTATGCGGTCACTGGATGAAAATTTTACTGTAGGCCACTGGAATACAGGCCCCAAACATTAGGCATTCACCAGGCAGAAAAGATCAAGTGATTATGTGGCTGTTGGTATATTACACGGTCAATGGATATCAATTTTACTGCAGGCCAGTACAAATACATATCTTTAAAAGAACTAAAAATATAAAATTGGATTAAAAACATGGCTAACGAAATCCTCCCTCTTGAAAAAAAAACCTAATAATAATAGATGAAATTCGAACAGGTGGTCGTCACTGGTTTGAATTAAAAGTACAAGTAAGTATGTGGCTGAAGGTAGATTACACAGTCATTGGATATCAATTTTCTAGCAGGCCATTGTACTACAGGCCCAAAATTTATACATTCAGTGTACATAAAAGAACAAGTAAGTATGTGTCGAGAGGTAGATTACACGGTCATTTGATATCAATTTTACAGCAGGCCAGTGTACTACAGGCCCCAAAATAATGCATTCAGTGTACATAAAAGAAAAAGTATGTATGTGGCTTTAGGACTATTAGACGGTCAATGGATATCAATTTTACTGAAGGCCAGTACAATAAGAGGTCAAATACATAAGTTTAAAAGAACTAAAAATATAAAATTGGATTGAAAACATGGCTATCGAAATCCCCCCTTTGAAAAATCCCCTAATGATAATAGTTAAAACATGTGGTCGTCACAGGTGTTGAAGTCCTCAGAGGCCCAAAATATTAGGCATTCGACAGATAGAAAAGGCTGTATTTACCTAAGACAGGGACCATTATTTGTTCTGTGTGGTGGTGGATATTTGTGGGCTGGCATGAGAAAATTTAATTAAACGTGGTCGTCACAGGTGTTAAATTCCTCCGAGATCCATGCCTAATTCATTTTTAGAAACGTGAGGTAGTCCACGCTGTCGTGAGCTAGACGAGTGCTCTTATCAGTCACCATCCCCCCTGCTGCGCTGAACGTCCTTTCGGACAGGACACTGAACGAGGGGCAAGCCAAGAGTTCCAAATTGTGCCAGCTCTGGCCACAGGACAAGCCTGCATACCCAGTAGTCCAGGGGTTCCTCGCTTCTCAGAGCGTCCGCATCGGCCGTTAACCCGATGTAGTCAAACACCTGTCGGTCTAGGCGTGCCGTTAACCCGATGTAGTCGGACACCTGACGGTCTAGGTATTCCCTTAAGCTGGATCTGGAGGGCGGCTGTCAATGAGTTGGCTGCAAGTTGTACCCGCAACTTTTTCTCTGTGAGTGGAAATTTTTCTGCTAGCGCCCACAAAAGCAAAATGCAGCATTTCTTGAAGCAAGGACTGGAAGTGCTGCATTCTGACAGCCCTCTGTGATGGTGGTAACATGTCCGCCATTTTGTGTTTGTACCGTGGGTCTAAGTACGTTGCCACCCAGTACTGGTCTTTGACTTTTATGCTTTTTATACAGGGGTACCTCTTCAAACATTAGAACTTGAAGTCCCCCATTTGCACTAAACTGGAAGCAGTGGAGTGGCCTGGCTCCTGCTCATAGTCCAGGATAATGTCGTCCTTGGACTCATCCCCCCAGCCATGGACAACAATAGGGATACCAGAAAAGTTTAAAGCATTCTCTTCTTGCTCCTGCTCTGCCCCGGCACCATCATCCTCCTCTGACTCCTCTTCAGACTCCTGCTGACTTGTCTCAGATGAAGTAGCCCTCCCCTGGGAATTCATACAGCATTGCAACTTCCTCATCTTCCTGCTCCTGCTCCTCGATGGCTTGATCAATGACACAAAGCAATGCACACTTCAAAAATAAGGCGTAAAGTACGATGTCACTGATGGCGACCTGGCTGCGACTGACCAGTTTGGCGATCTCGTCAAATGGCCACAGAAGTCTGTATGCGTTGCGCATGAGCAGCCACTGGCACGGTGAAAAAAAAACAAGCTCCACAGAACATGTCCTGCTGCAGAGTTCGTACAGGTAGTCGTTAACTGCATGTTTCTGCTGGAGCAGCCTATCAAGCATATACAAGGTGAAGTTCCAGCGCGTCGGGCAGTCACAAATCAGACGTATGACGGGCAAGTGGTGTCGCCGCTGAATGCCAGCAAGGCGAGCCATAGCTGTGTAAGATCTTCTAAAATGGCCAGAGATTTTCCTGGCCTGCCGCAAGACGTCCTGGACCACGGGGTATTTGGCAATGAATCAATGCACGACTAAGTTCAGGACGTGTGTCATACACGTGTGTCATTTTGCCCTGTTTCAGGGTGCTCCGCAGATTGGCACCATTGTCGCACACCACATTACCAACTGTCAAATTGAGCGGGGTTATCCATTGATTGGCCTATGACTGCAGAGCTGAAAGGAGTGCAGGACCGGTGTGGTTCTTGGCTTCCAGGCACAACAGCCGCAGCACAGCATGGCAACATCTCACCTGGCACATCAAATAGGTTCTGGGTAGCTGGAGGGGTGCAGCGGAAGAGGCGATAGCAGTGTAAAAGGAGGAGCCAGCAGAGGAGGAGATGTAGGATGGAGTAGGAGGAGGAGAAGAAGAGGCAGGCCTGCATGCAATCCGTGGCGGTAACACCAAATCCACACGTGTGCCATGAGTTGCATGCTTGACAGGCGTCAGAAGGTTCACCCAGTGGGCAGTAAAAGTTATGTACCTTCCCTGCTCGTGCTTGCTAGACCACATGTCTGTGGTCAGATGTATCTTGGCACCAACACTGTGTGCCAGAGATACATTCACTTGCTGCTGAACATGGCCATATAGCACTGAGACACCATTCTGGGAGAAATATTTCCTTCAGGGGACCTTAAATTGCGGTGTGCCAACTGCCAAATTTTCTAAGGGCCTCCGAGTCGACCAGTTTATATGGCCGTGGTTGGCGGGCTAGCAGTTCTGACAAGCCAGCGGTCAGCCGTTGGGCAAGAGGGTTATCCGGCATCATCAACTTTTTACGTTCGAACATTTGGGCCACGGAAGCCTGCCTTTTGCCAGATGAACGTGGCAATGGCAATGTGGAAAATGGAGTGAAGGGCAAATGTGAGGAGAGAGGAAAAGGAGAGAGGCAGGACGTAGAGCACCAGGAGTGTGGCTTTGTGGGTTCTGACGGTATTGCTCCAATTGGGCTCGGTGATGGGAGACCAGGTGCCTTATTAAGGTGGTCCCCCCTAGATGAGTGTTGGGCTTACTGCGATGTATGCATTGACAGCACAGGCTGCAGATGGCAACTTTGTCAGCAGCAGACACATTGAAAAAAGCCCTCACTGCGGAGCCATGTGCCGATGTCCTCGGAACGCCAGATGTGACCGTGCATGCTGGATGGCTCACTCCAGAAACATTTGCAGTCTGATTTTTGCCTCATGTGCACTGCGAGTTCTGCCTGCTTCTCCTCCTTCTACCCCCTATCTGCTGCTTTGTCTCTCCCTCTGAACTCCCCTCCTCTTCCTCTCTGTGGGCACCCACGTGACATCCATCAACACGTCATCATTGTCACCTTCACCACCACTGACATTAGAGATCTTGGTGTAGGCAGCAACAGCAGGGACCTCCGTCCTTGGGCTAATTGGGGTACTGTCGTCAGACCGCTGGGTGGCAGCCGTTGCTAACTCATCTTCCTCAAGGTCTGGGAATGGATGGGAAAATAATTCCTCTGACTCGAGTGGAGGGGCAAAGGTGGTGGTGTCTTTGGTGGGTGCACACAACAGAGAGTGAGGAGGGTGCAGAAACAGAGGATGAGGAGAGTGCAAAAGCAGAAGGCTGAGTAAGCCCCTCGACAAATTCTGGTGTGTCTTTTGACTTAATCATGCGCACCTTCTCCAATTTCCCACTTAGCCTCCAGCCTGGTGCACCTGCCCGACCCCTACCACCCCTGCGGAATGGCCTGCCTTTTCCTCTGCCTGTCATTTTCAAAATTACCCTGTGTCAAAGTCCCTATAGAAGATCAGTATTTGTGGAGGCAGGTATATAGAACCTCTTAATGATTATTTGCTGGAAGAATGCATATAAAACCCCTTAATCTGTTTTTTGGGGGGCTACAGGTATATCAAACCAGTTACAATCAGTTGTTCCAATAGCGTTTGTCCCTCTATATAGCTGCGGTATCGCAGCAGAACCGCACACAACTAGGGTTGAGCGGACCCGAACTTTACAGTTCGGGTTCGTACCGAACTTTTAGATTTTTGGACCCCGGACCTGAACCCAAACTTTTCAGTAAAAGTTTGGGTTCGGTGTTCAGCGAATTAATGGCGCATTTTGAAAAAAGCCAAACAACAAGCGTTTAACTCGAGTGCCCTTAAAAGCTGTCACAGCCATGCCTACTAATGGCATGGCTGTGATTGGCCAGTGCGGCATGTGACCCAGCCTCTATATAAGCTGGAGTCATGTAGCACTGCACATCACTCTGCTCTGATTAGTGTAAGGATAGGATGCTCCTGCTGTGAGGGAGAGAATAGGAAAGAATCTTTAATCAGAAGTGCTTGTTAACTCAGCGATCTACACAGATTTTGTTTTGTGGGTGCAGTGCACAATCTTTTTACCTTTCCCTGAGCCCAGTGACACAGAAAAATAACCCATTTTTTTTACAAGATCCTACATCTAGGGCCTTTGCAGCATTTGTCAGTGTGAAATACAAGCTTGAAATTCTGCAATAATTTTCTGGGTATAAAAAAACTCAAATTTTGGCAATATCCTATATCTGGTGTCTTTGCAGCATTTGTCAGTGTGAAATACAAGCTTGAAACACTGCGATAATTTTCTGGGATTAAAAAAACACCAATTTTTTGCAATACCCTACATCTGGGGTCTTTGCTGCATGTAGCATTTGTCAGTGTGAAATACAAGCGTTAGATACTGCTGTTATTTAAAAAAACACCCATTTTGGGCAAAAAACAAAATTAACGGCCTTTGCTGCATTTGTCAGTGTGAAATACAAGCTTGAAATACTGCCATACTATTCTGGGTTTAAAAAAAAACAACAATTTTTGGCAATACCCTACATCTGCAGCCTTTGCTGCATCTGTCAGTGTGAAATACAAGCTTGAAATAATGCAATAATATTCTGTTATTAAAAAACACCCATTTTTGGCAATACCCTACATCTGCTGCCTTTGCTGGATCTGTCAGTGTAAAATACAAGCTTGAAATACTGCAATAATATTGTTATTAAAAAAAAACACCCATTTTGGGCAAAAATCTAAATTGGTGGCCTTTGCTGCATTTGTCAGTTTGAAATACAAGCGTTAGATACTGCTGTTATATTCTATTATTAAAAAAAACACCCATTTAGGGCAAGATCCTACATTTGCGGAGAATGAAGAGAGCGTCAAATAAGGGACGTGGCCCTTTTTGTGGTGCTGCTGGTGAAGCTCCTGTTGCAGGGAGAGGACGTGGTCGATTTGTGCCAGCTACACACACAAGTGAAACACCTTCCTCAGGTGCGAGTAGGCGACAGAACCTTCAACGTTATTTGGTTGGGCCTAATGCGGCTCTACTAATGGTGAGGCCAGAACAAGTACAGGCGATAGTAGATTGGGTTGCTGACAGTGCCTCCAGTTCCTTCATATTGTCTCCCACCCAGTCTTCTGTAGTGAGATCAGAGTTGGCACCTTCAGCCGATGTCCATCAGTTTTTCACCTCACCCCCTTGAAAATCAGCCAAGCAGTCTGAGCCTAAAGTCATGCAGCAGTCTCGTATGCTTTTTGATGACTCTGCTAGCAGGGTTTCCCAGGGCCATTTACATAGCCCTTCCCCAGAAGTGGAAGAGATTAAGTGCACCGATGCCCAACCACTTATGTTTCAAGATAAGTACAAGGAAGGACAACTGCAGCGCATCTCGGATGATGACGAAACACAGGTGTTGACTGCTGTGGCTTTCGAAAGTGTGCAGACCGACAAGGAGGGCAGGGGTGAAGACTGGGTGGAAGATGATGTGGAGGACAATGAGATCGTCAACCCCACATGGAATCAAGGTCATGCAAGTGACCTGTGTAGTTCGGAGGAAGAGGTGGTGGTCGCACAGAGCCACCAGCACAGCAAAAGAGGGAGCAGGGTGCAAAAGCGGACCGGCTGTCCCCTAGACAGTACCCCTGCTACTGCCCAACGCAGCAAGGGACTGATCACACCAAAGCCAGCCCCAAGGAGTTCCCTGGCATGGCAGTTCTTCAGACATTGTGCTGACGACAAGACACGAGAGGTTTGTACGCTGTGCAATCAGAGCCTGAAGCGAGGGATAAGCGTTCTCAACCTGGGCACAACCTATATGACCTGGCATCTAAATGCAAAGCACAAGCTGCAGTGGAGTAGACACCTCAAAAACCAAGAAAGGTCTCTTTTTCCTACTGCTTACTCTTCTGCTGCAGTCTCGGCTTCTTCATCCACCTCTGGAGTAACAGTGGCACCTGCCACCCCGCAAACATAGGATCTGACAGGAACACCACCAACTGGGTCACCAAGCATCTCCACAATGTTCTATGGAAGCGTTCAGCTCTCCATCTTCTGAACACCCCCCCTACCCACCCGCGATCCCTGGCCCTGAATGCCAGCATTTCAACATAGCCTTTAAAATGCTGTTATTCCGTCTGGAGGAGACGAAGAGTTTTAAAAGCCTTATGGCGGTGGCTGTCCCACAGTACATCGTGCCTAGCTGCCACTATTTTTCCAGGCGAGCCATCCCTTCCTTGCACAACCAAGTGAAGGACAAAATCAGGTGTGCACTGCACAACGCCATCGGTAGCAAGGTCCACCTAACTACGTATAAGTGGACCAGTAAGCATGGTCAGGGACGTTATATCTCCCTAACCTAACAGCACACTGGGTAAATGCAGTGGCGGCTGGGCCTGAGACGGATAGCAGTTTGGCGCATGTCCATCCACCACCGAGGATTGTGGCGTGCTTCTCTTTGCCTTGTGTTGCTTCCTCCTCCTACTCTGCTTCCTCTACCGCCTCCTCATCCGGTCAGCGTAACACCTTCACCACCAACTTTAGCACAGCCAGGGGTAAACTACAGCAGGCAGTTTTAAAACTTATCTGTTTGGGGGACAAACCCCACACAGCGCAGGAGCTGTGGACGGGTCTTGAACAACAGACCGATGAGTGGTTGGTGCCAGTGAGCCTCAAGCCCGGCTTCAAGCTCTGGGACTAGCCAGTTTGATGCACATCCCTTGCCTGTCGCATGTGCTGAATTTGGTGGTGCAGAGATTCCTTAAAAATTACACTGATATTTCACAGCTGCTGCAGAAAGTTTGGGCCGTCTGTGGGTGCTTTCGGCGTTCTCACCCAGCTGCTGCTTGCCTGTAAGCGCTGTAGCATAACCTCTGCCTTATCGCAATCCACCTCATAAGTGACATGCCCACAAGGTGGAACTCCACCTTGCACATGCTGGCCAGAGTGTGCGAGCAGCGTCAGGCGATAGTGGAGTTTCAGCTGCAGCAGCCATCGGTGAGTCACTCTGCGAAACATCACCACTTCACCACCAATGACTGGGCCTCCATGCAAAACCTGTGAGCCTTGTTGCGCTATTTCGAGTACTCCACCAACATGGCCAGTGCCGATGACGCCGTTCTCAGCGTTACTATCCCACTTCTATGCCTCCTTGAAAAAACGCTTTGGGCGATGATGGAAGAGGATGTGGTGCAGGAAGAGGAGGAGAAAGAGGGATCATTTTATAGGGTTTCAGGCCAGTCATTCACAAGTGGCTCCAAGGGTGGGTTTCCTGCACCCACAAACGCCAGGTACCCAATTGTCCAGCCAGGGCACAGTTCTGGAGGATGACGAGGTCGAGGATGAGGAGATGGAGGAGGAGGAACTGTGTTCACAGCAGGGTGGCACCCAAACCAGCTCTGGCAGAGGAATTTCCACTCACAGAGAAATACTTGCAAGTACCAATCCAACAGCGCATGCAAGAAAGAAGAGGGCGGTTTGAAGATGTGTTGGTCACTTCGGATATGAGATCATTCTTGCAGCCAAGCCATCGACAGCCATCCTCCGGATCCAGCCTCAGGGAACGCCTAGACCTACAGGTGTCCAACTACATCAGGTTAACGACCGATGTGGATGCAATGAGAAGCGAGGAACCCCTGGACTACTGGGTGTGCAGGTTTGACCTGTTGCCAGAGCTGGCACAATTTGCCATGGAACTCTTGGCTTGCCCCTCGTTTAGTGTCCTGTCCAAAAGGACGTTCAGCACAGCAGGAGGGATCGTGACCCATAAGCGCACTCGCCTAGCTCACGACAGTGTAGAGTACCTCACATTTCTAAAAATGAATGAGGCATGGATCTCTGAGGAATTCAACACATGGCGACCACATTTAATTGATTTTCCTCATGCCAGTCCACACATAACCTACAACACCAAGAACAAAGAATGGTCCCTGTCTTATGTAAATAATGAGGCATAAAAGGCCTTTTCTGTCCATTGAATGCCTCATTTTTTGGGCCTCAGAGAAATTTAACACCTGTGACGACCACGTGTTTCATCCATTATCATTAGGGATTTTTTCAAGAGAGGGGATTTCGTTAGACATGTTTTTACTTAAATTTATTATTTTTAGTTCTTTTAAACATATGTATTTGACCTATATGTGTACTGGCCTGCAGTAAAATTGATATCCATTGACCGTCTTATATACCTCCAGCCACATAATCACTTGATCTTTTCTGTACGGTGAATGCATTATTTTTGGGACCTGTAATACACTGGCCTGCAGTAAAATTGATATCCAATAACTGTGCAATCTACCTCCAGCCACATACTTACTTGTTCTTTTCTATCCACTGAATGTATAATTTTGGGGGACTGTAGTCCACTGGCCTGCTGTAAAATTGATATCCAATGACCATGTAATCTACCTCCAGCCAGATACTTACTTGTTCTTTTATGTTACGTTGAATGCATAATTTTTGGGGCCTATAGTCTACTGGCCTGCTATAAAATTGAAATCGAATGACCGTGTATTCTATCTCCAGCCAAATACTTACTTGTTCTTTTCTGTCCGCTAAATGCATAATTTTTGGGGCCTATAGTCCACTGGCCTGCTGTAAAATTGATATTCAATGACCATGTAATCTACCTCCAGCCACATACTTACTTGTTCTTTTATGTATGCTGAATGCATAATTTTTGGGGCTTGTAGTCCACTGTAATATAGAAGAGGTTACAGCCAGCTCACCTTCATGTCCTGTGTTGCAGTGCATGGGGCGGACTCAAGCCAGTCCTCAGTAGTAATCCACGGAATAGAAGAAAGGCTCCAGCACCAGACATGGACGTTGCAAATAATCCCCATCTTTATTTATCACCAAAATTCAGATAAGTACAGCAAACAGTGACACTGGCTCCCACTTGTTCCCAAAGATCTACGCGTTTCGAACAGTAGTGTTCTTAGTCATGATCCAAGGTGTCTGACATGTTCTGAACTGAAATAGGGTTCACCTCTGGCGTTCCCACCCCCAGGGAGGAGTAAAGGGAGGCAGGGTGGACAAAAAATCAGTCAGATTCACGTGAGACACCTGTGCAAACATTTTCACCCGTGACATATAGTAACACACCTGCAATATGCAATGAAGAATATATAAAAAATATGTGATGTATAAAGCCATATAGCTTTTTCTTAGTTGGTATAAATATAATAACCCTACATAGTACAGATTACATTAATTATACCTATGAGCGATGGAAAAATAATGGTTTCATGGAGGTATATTCAGCTAATGATTGGTTGCATCGTGTTTTATGTGTAGTTTTTTATTATTATTTATTTTAATTTTTAATTTTTGATGTGGTATTTCAGTTATTATTTGTTTAGTATGTTAATGCCAGTAATATATATACCTCAACCTCCTTATGATAGATCAATATAAAGTAATTATTCTGTCAACACCATGCTTGCAAAATACCGCGTGGTGTGAATTGAGGCTGAAATCTATACATATAAGGTAGTCAGAAAAATGATGGTAAACACAATGCATTCAAGGATTGCTGTCCATGATAGTTTCCCCAGCTGCGTTGTATTGGCCTCCTAGTTCCATTAACATCATGTTCATGAAAAGTTGCATAATATGAACTATGATATGGACCCGGAGGCATATACTGGTCAGTTGGTTAAAGTAACACATTCATCCATTATGATGTCATTATTAGCCAGCACTTTGCTGATGAAAAATCGCATGGTGTGGGCTAAGGCGAAAATCCACGCATGTCAGGTGCTCAGAGAAAAGTTATATAGCAGGCACAATGCAATCAATGGTTGTTATCTACAGTGGTTTTCCCCGGTGTGATACATTATCTTCCAAATTCCATTATGGTCCCGTTCATAAGGAATCGCATAATGTGTACTATGACATAAGTTCAGAGATATAAACTGATCAGTTGGTTATAACCAGACATACAAAATATACAGAAATAAACAGAAATAAACAAAATTAGACAGAAACAATCACTGCATTTCAAAATTCATGATAATATTTAAAGAGCTATGGTTAAAATATATACCAGTTTGTCATTGGTGAGAGAGTTTCCCCTCCATATCTTGCATATAATATTGTTGTTTTAAAATACAGTGGGTATATCTGTCCAACCATGTACATTCCTTTCTCTTTCATAGAGATTCTCTATTATGCGATAATAGTATTTTAATTTACATAGCCCAGAACGTGTTTAGGGTTTAAGACCGTTACATTGTACCTGTGTGTGTGGTTATTGGATTGTTATTTTTGTATTATTTATCTGGTAATGCCTGCAGTTAAAGATTATTTGTACATTGACTGTTTTTTTTATAATTTTTTATATTATTTTCTAATATCTATGTGGATACCGCTTTTGTATGTCAGGGACTTGTATGCAGGGTGCAATGTAACATGTGCCTACCCTCACGATAATCTATTGTCAGAGTATCAGGAGAGTGCATATATGTCGCAGCGTATGACCTGAATATATGAATGCAGGACAACATACATGCGCTTCCCCAACACTTCGATATCAACTAGGTCATGCACATACATTGTGGAAAATATTCCCAAAGTGCATGTATTTTCTTATGGAAGTGCTCTAGTGATATAGGTAATCAGATCCTAGGGTAAGAAAGAAAAAAAGCTACAGGGGATTAAAAATAACCATATATAAGCAGAATTCATATATGGGTATAAAAATAAAAACAGAGCGAAAAAATGGTTGAGCTGCATAGTAATTTTAATATAAATACATTAATTATTTTTTAAGATTGAGACCTAGCGGGCATCTTGTATTAAGTCTCCAAATCCAGAAGGCTTCTCGGAGGAGGATTTTTTGTTTTATATTACCGCCTCTTTGTGGTAATGTGACACGTTCGAAGGCGAAAGTACTAAAGGTATTTATATTACGGTTGTGAACATCTATGAAATGGTTTGCTGCATTAGAGATTCCTGTGGTTAATGGATTGGAGTCCACTGGCCTGCTGTAAAATTGATATTGAATGACCGTGTAATCTACCTCCAGCCACATACCGTGTAATCTACCTCCAGCCACAAACAAGGCTCCAACATGGCACATTTTAGATAATTTCCCTTTAAGATGCATACAAATGCCCCCTGATTAAGATGCATATTTTTTGTTGGAATTTTTGTAATTCATCCCCCTCTAGTATGTCACTGTCCATGTTGTGTGACTATTTGTGCACTTCTAGTAAGTATTTGGTGGCTGAAAATATGAGCTGAAGGTTTTTCAAGTTCACCTGCCATTGAAGTGAATGGGGCCCGCCGTGAACTTGCGGTTCGCGAACATTTGATCGCGTTTGCGCGATCGCATTCGTGAACCGTCCTGGCCGATGTTCGTCCATCACTAATGCCAATGACTTTCTTCTGGACATCTGTCAAGTCAGCAGTCTTCCCCATGATTCTGTAGCTTACTGAACCAGACTGAATGACCATTTAAAGGCTTAACATATTCAGGTGTTGATTACATGAGTCTACAATATTGAACTTCTTCACAATATTCTAATTTTCTGAGCTACTGAGCGTTGGGTTTTCATTAGCTGTAATCAACAATAAAATAAATTAACACTTGAAAAAGATCACGCTGTGTAACAAATCTATATAATATATGAGTTTGACTTTTTGAACTGAATTAAATTAACTTTGTGATGATATTTTAATTTATTGAGATGCACCTGTAATAGTCTCTGAAATTATTAAATATGGTCTTTGAGAAATAATGTTTTTTAAGATAGATAGAGAGAGACCCATGCACAATACTCCACTAGAAATGAGATATGCAAATCAGTTCTCCTTCTAGAAAGACAAGACTATTGAGTGTCTCAAGAGAAAATTGACATGGTCAGCTGAATTGCCTTGGGGGTACTCTTAGGTGTACTTTTTCTCATTAGGGAGACCAACAAGTATGCATAATTAGTATTGTATAATTTGCATAATACATTGCTAATTTTCATTTTGTTTTCTGAGAAAGATATTCAAATTTGTTTTCCTTCCAAAAAAGAAAATGATACTAAAATGTGCATATATGTTTCTCAGACAGGCAGTTGTGACTGGAGTAAAATATTTCTCATACATACTTGTTGGTCTCCTTAATGAGAAAGCGTATACCCATAGGTACCCCCAAGGCAATTTTTTTTTTTTTTTTTTTTTTTTTTTTAGAGCCACTCACTGCTCTTCTCCTTTTGTGAGGGAGAGCTAGCTTGCATGTCTTGTTTAGAGAAGTGTAAAATTGGGACAACCAATACTTTTGGAAAGAGATCTGGCTTGCACATTTCATTCCTACTAGAATATTATATGTGGGTCTGTTCTCTCTGTGATTCACCTGAAATGAATCACAAGAAATTCAGGACAAATTCCTGACATTTGGGGACATTATACCTGCTGGAGAAACCACAGAAGAGCAATATTAATACTGAGGCACTACAGGAGGGTATTACACTAATGGGGCACTACAGGGGCAGATTATAACTGCTGGGGCGCTACTGGGACATTTTAACTACTTGGGCCCTATAAGGGGACATTTTAACTACTAGGACACTGTAGGGCATTACAGGGGGCATTTTAACTGCTCGGACACTATAGGAGGGCATTACAGAGTAACCACTAGGGGTCCTATAGGGGACACTATAACTACTGGGGACACCATAAAGATGTCTTAATTATTATTACTGCTAGGTGAACTTTGTTAGGCATTATTATTTGGCACAATATGGAGGGCAATATGACTAACAGGGGCACTCTTGGGGAGCAGTAAAATTATTGAGGGCATTTTAGGGAGCATTATTACTAATAAAAGCACTCTGAACTAATCTGTATAGCAGTAAAATTTCTACTGCATAATATTTGGGGGCATTGGGAAGCACAGCGGGCACAGTATTGGGGCAAGCAGGATAATATTCTTAGGGCAACAGGGTGGGGGTGATGGTAATAGAAAAGTGAGGAACCTAAGATTTTTGTTTGGCAAACTCTGCACAGATGAGACATGGCTAAAAGAAATTGTCTGGGCTGAATGGAGAAGATGTGGAAAGAAAACATGTACATCAGAGGAGACCTCACCTGTAAGGCACTGGATATAAGAGGTATGGTGTGCTGTATAGTCCTGTATTTTTGTTAACACCGAATGTAATTAGTGTTGAGCGCGAATATTCGTATTACGAATTTTTATCGCGAATATCGGCACTTCGAGAATTCGTGAATATTTAGAATATAGCGCTGTATATTCGTAATGATGAATATTAGTTTTTATTTTTATTTTTTTAACACAGTACACACCAGGTGATCATCCCTCCCTTCTTCTAGCTTGTGGGCCAATGAGAAGGCTTTGTCACAGCTTAGCAACATCCCTAGCAACCAATAGAAAAGTTGCCTACCCCTTAGTATATAAGAACCTCCCCAGCAGCTGTTTTCTAAAGTTTATTGCAGTTATGAAAGAGACAGCAGTGTCATTGCATTACATTAGACAGATAACTTATATATATAATTCAGATAGTTAGGGGGAGAGTCAGTGTAGGTTAGATTGATCTATAGTGTAGCTGATAGGTTCCAGTGCAGGGTGTTACGCAGCGTGATAGGTTCTGCTGTCCATAAATACATGTTACAGAAATAGTGCTGTGATGTCACAAGTTGCACGTATTGCGAAAAAATATGTGCATCATTAATTGCCGAAAATTCGCAGGCGCAAATATATTGGAGCACTCTATCTGCATATAAAGCTATTCTAATGTTCTGCTGTGTCAACCATTTCCTCCAGTCTCAGGAAACTTATACCAGCTTGAAAAATTTAGCATACCTGTAAGTGACCCACTCCTGTATTTTGTGGGCATTACGCGAATATTACATTGCCGATTTTCGCAATCAAGAATATAATCTTGAATTCTCAAAATCGCAAATATATGATGAATATTCTACAAAATATTTGTGAAATATCGCAAATTTGAATATTGCCCCTGCCGCTCATCACTAAATGTAATGCCCATCACATGCCTCCCAAGTGTCCCCCTTTTGGAGGGACAGTTCCTCTTTTTGACCCAAGTCCCTTTGTCCCTCTTTTATCCTTAAATGTTCCTCTTTTTTACCTGGGGAATTAATGCATAAATGTGCATTAATAAATTTACAAAATTGCTCCTTACTAAACTAACTGTATTGTTTCTACCTGTATATTAGACCATAATTTCTTTATTTGGTGCAATTTCTACCTTAAAATATTTATAATCAATCATTTATGTGCTAATATTTAAATGGTACTTACACTCACCTAACCGATCCCCGACTGCTGCAGTTGTGACGGTGGTCAGTAGTTATGCTTTGCGCAGTGTTAGAGGCGTGGCCTAGTATGAAAAAAATTGTTGTGATGCATGCTGGCATATATTGTCCCTCTTTGCGATTTTCAAAAGTTGGGATGTATGCCATCGAGCAAGTAAAATATCTTTTTAGTGCTAGAGTGTGCATCTGGGAGGCAGGGCGGATACTTCGAGGATATGGTACAAATGCATTGGGGCTTGGGCCCTGGATTTTTTGGGACCCTAGCAAGGCCCCTGTCTGTATCTGAATTGAATCTGAAATCAATTTCAAGAAATCTGCTTATCTGAAATTACTATCTACTAGAAAATAAAACAACCTATAAACATAAAATAATGAAACCTCCAAAATAAGAAAGCATTCTCACAAACTCTGAGCAAATGACCACTTTAGTAAACGTCCGCACTACATACTGTAGCCTCACAAATAGAGTTGAGCGAACACCTGGATGTTCGGGTTCGAGAAGTTCGGCCGAACATCCCGGAAATGTTCGGGTTCGGGATCCGAACCCGATCCGAACTTCGTCCCGAACCCGAACCCCATTGAAGTCAATGGGGACCCGAACTTTTCGGCACTAAAAAGGCTGTAAAACAGCCCAGGAAAGAGCTAGAGGGCTGCAAAAGGCAGCAACATGTAGGTAAATCCCCTGCAAACAAATGTGGATAGGGAAATGAATTAAAATAAAAATTAAATAAATAAAAATTAACCAAAATCAATTGGAGAGAGGTTCCATAGCAGAGAATCTGGCTTCCCGTCACCCACCACTGGAACAGTCCATTCTCAGATATTTAGGCCCCGGCACCCAGGCAGAGGAGAGAGGTCCCGTAACAGAGAATCTGTCTTCATGTCAGCAGAGAATTAGTCTGCATGTCATAGCAGAGAATGAGGCTTCACGTCAGCCACCACTGCAACAGTCCATTGGCATATATTTAGGCCCAGCACACACACAGGCAGAGGAGAGAGGTCCCGTAACAGAGAATCTGGCTTCATGTCAGCAGAGAATCAGTCTGCATGTCATAGCAGAGAATCAGGCTTCACGTCAGCCACCACTGCAACAGTCCATTGTCATAAATTTAGGCCCAGCACCCAGGCAGAGGAGAGAGGTCCCGTAACAGAGAATCTGGCTTCATGTCAGCAGAGAATCAGTCTTCATATCATAGCAGAGAATCAGGCTTCACGTCACCCACCACTGTAAGAGTCAATTTTCATAAATTTAGGCCCAGAACCCAGGCAGAGGAGAAAGGTCCCGTAACAGACAATCTGGCTTCATGTCAGCAGAGAATCAGTCTTCATATCATAGCAGAGAATCAGGCTTCACGTCACCCACCACTGTAAGAGTCAATTTTCATAAATTTAGGCCCAGAACCCAGGCAGAGGAGAAAGGTCCCGTAACAGACAATCTGGCTTCATGTCAGCAGAGAATCAGTCTTCATATCATAGCAGAGAATCAGGCTTCACGTCACCCACCACTGTAAGAGTCAATTTTCATAAATTTAGGCCCAGAACCCAGGCAGAGGAGAAAGGTCCCGTAACAGACAATCTGGCTTCATGTCAGCAGAGAATCAGTCTTCATATCATAGCAGAGAATCAGGCTTCACGTCACCCACCACTGTAAGAGTCAATTTTCATAAATTTAGGCCCAGAACCCAGGCAGAGGAGAAAGGTCCCGTAACAGACAATCTGGCTTCATGTCAGCAGAGAATCAGTCTTCATATCATAGCAGAGAATCAGGCTTCACGTCACCCACCACTGTAAGAGTCAATTTTCATAAATTTAGGCCCAGAACCCAGGCAGAGGAGAAAGGTCCCGTAACAGACAATCTGGCTTCATGTCAGCAGAGAATCAGTCTTCATATCATAGCAGAGAATCAGGCTTCACGTCACCCACCACTGTAAGAGTCAATTTTCATAAATTTAGGCCCAGAACCCAGGCAGAGGAGAAAGGTCCCGTAACAGACAATCTGGCTTCATGTCAGCAGAGAATCAGTCTTCATATCATAGCAGAGAATCAGGCTTCACGTCACCCACCACTGTAAGAGTCAATTTTCATAAATTTAGGCCCAGAACCCAGGTAGAGGAGAAAGGTCCCGTAACAGACAATCTGGCTTCATGACAGCAGAGAATCAGTCTGCATGTCATAGCAGAGAATCAGGCTTCACGTCAGCCACCACTGCAACAGTCCATTGTCATAAATTTAGGCCCAGCACCCAGGCAGAGGAGAGAGGTCCCGTAACAGACAATCTGGCTTCATGTCAGCAGAGAATTAGTCTGCATGTCATAGCAGAGAATCAGGCTTCATGTCAGCCACCACTGCAACAGTCCATTGGCATATATTTAGGCCTAGCACACAGGCAGAGGAGAGGTTCATTCAACTTTGGGTAGCATCGCAATATAATGGTAAAATGAAAATAAAAATAGGATTGAATGAGGAAGTGCCCTGGAGTCCAATAATATATGGTTATGGGGAGGTAGTTAATGTCTAATCTGGACAAGGGACGGACAGGTCCTGTGGGATCCATGCCTGGTTCATTTTTATGAACGTCAGCTTGTCCACATTGGCTGTAGACAGGCGGCTGCGTTTGTCTGTAATGACGCCCCCTGCCGTGCTGAATACACGTTCAGACAAAACGCTGGCTGCCGGGCAGGCCAGCACCTCCAAGGCATAAAAGGCTAGCTCTGGCCACGTGGACAATTTAGAGACCCAGAAGTTGAATGGGGCCGAACCATCAGTCAGTACGTGGAGGGGTGTGCACACGTACTGTTCCACCATGTTAGTGAAATGTTGCCTCCTGCTAACACGTTGCGTATCAGGTGGTGGTGCAGTTAGCTGTGGCGTGTTGACAAAAGTTTTCCACATCTCTGCCATGCTAACCCTGCCCTCAGAGGAGCTGGCCGTGACACAGCTGCCTTGGCGACCTCTTGCTCCTCCTCTGCCTTGGCCTTGGGCTTCCACTTGTTCCCCTGTGACATTTGGGAATGCTCTCAGTAGCGCGTCTACCAACGTGCGCTTGTACTCGCGCATCTTCCTATCACGCTCCAGTGCAGGAAGTAAGGTGGGCACATTGTCTTTGTAGCGTGGATCCAGCAGGGTGGCAACCCAGTAGTCCGCACAGGTTAAAATGTGGGCAACTCTGCTGTCGTTGCGCAGGCACTGCAGCATGTAGTCGCTCATGTGTGCCAGGCTGCCCAGGGGTAAGGACAAGCTGTCCTCTGTGGGAGGCGTATCGTCATCGTCCTGCCTTTCCCCCCAGCCACGCACCAGTGATGGACCCGAGCTGCGTTGGGTGCCACCCCGCTGTGACCATGCTTCATCCTCATCCTCCTCCACCTCCTCCTCATCCTCGTCCTCCTCGTCCTCCAGTAGTGGGCCCTGGCTGGCCACATTTGTACCTGGCCTCTGCTGTTGCAAAAAACCTCCCTCTGAGTCACTTCGAAGAGACTGGCCTGAAAGTGCTAAAAATGACCCCTCTTCCTCATCCTCCTCCTCCTCCTCCTGGGCCACCTCCTGTTCCATCATCGCCCTAAGTGTTTTCTCAAGGAGACATAGAAGTGGTATTGTAACGCTGATAACGGTGTCATCGCCACTGGCCATGTTGGTGGAGTACTCGAAACAGCGCAACAGGGCACACAGGTCTCGCATGGAGGCCCAGTCATTGGTGGTGAAGTGGTGCTGTTCTGTAGTGCGACTGACCCGTGCGTGCTGCAGCTGAAACTCCACTATGGCCTGCTGCTGCTCGCACAGTCTGTCCAGCATGTGCAAGGTGGAGTTCCACCTGGTGGGCACGTCGCATATGAGGCGGTGAGCGGGAAGGCCGAAGTTACGCTGTAGCGCAGACAGGCGAGCAGCGGCAGGATGTGAACGCCGGAAGCGCGAACAGACGGCCCGCACTTTATGCAGCAGCTCTGACATGTCGGGGTAGTTGTGAATGAACTTCTGCACCACCAAATTCAGCACATGCGCCAAGCAAGGGATGTG
This sequence comes from Bufo gargarizans, assembly GCF_014858855.1. Taxonomy (NCBI): domain Eukaryota; kingdom Metazoa; phylum Chordata; class Amphibia; order Anura; family Bufonidae; genus Bufo; species Bufo gargarizans. The sequence goes on from NC_058081.1 coordinate 547,650,964, forward strand.
CGTCAAATTGGCTAGTCCCAGAGCTGCAACGAGATTTCGCCCATTATCACACACCACCAGGCCGGGCTTGAGGCTCACCGGCAGCAACCACTCGTCGGTCTGTTGTTCAATACCCCGCCACAACTCCTGTGCGGTGTGGGGCCTGTCCCCCAAACATATGAGTTTCAGAATGGCCTGCTGACGTTTACCCCGGGCTGTGCTGAAGTTGGTGGTGAAGGTGTGTGGCTGACTGGATGAGCAGGTGGAAGAAGAGGAGGAGGAAGCCGAGAAGGAGGAGGTGGCAACAGGAGGCAAAGAATGTTGCCCTGCGATCCTTGGCGGCGGCAGGACGTGCGCCAAACAGCTCTCCGCCTGGGGCCCAGCTGCCACTACATTTACCCAGTGTGCAGTTAGGGAGATATAGCGTCCCTGGCCGTGCTTACTGGTCCACGTATCTGTGGTTAGGTGGACCTTGCTACAGATGGCGTTGCGCAGTGCACACTTGATTTTATCGGATACTTGGTTGTGCAGGGAAGGCACGGCTCTCTTGGAGAAGTAGTGCCGGCTGGGAACAACATACTGTGGGACAGCAAGCGACATGAGCTGTTTGAAGCTGTCTGTGTCCACCAGCCTAAATGACAGCATTTCATAGGCCAGTAGTTTAGAAATGCTGGCATTCAGGGCCAGGGATCGAGGGTGGCTAGGTGGGAATTTACGCTTTCTATCAAATGTTTGTGAGATGGAGAGCTGAACGCTGGCGTGTGACATGGTTGAGACGCTTGGTGACGGAGGTGGTGGTGGTGGTGTTGGTGGTACATCCCCTGTTTGCTGGGCGGCAGGTGCCAACGTTCCTCCAGAGGCGGAGGAAGAGGCCGAGGCGGCAGCAGCAGAATAGGCCGAGGCGGCAGCAGCAGAAGAGGTAGCAGGGGGAGCCTGAGTGACTTCCTTGGTTTTAAGGTGTTTACTCCACTGCAGTTCATGCTTTGCATGCAGGTGCCTGGTCATGCAGGTTGTGCTCAGGTTCAGAACGTTAATGCCTCGCTTCAGGCTCTGATGGCACAGCGTGCAAACCACTCGGGTCTTGTCGTCAGCACATTGTTTGAAGAAGTGCCATGCCAGGGAACTCCTTGAAGCTGCCTTTGGGGTGCTCGGTCCCAGATGGCGGCGGTCAGTAGCAGGCGGAGTCTCTTGGCGGCGGGTGTTCTGCTTTTGCCCACTGCTCCCTCTTTTGCTACGCTGTTGGCTCGGTCTCACCACTGCCTCTTCCTCCGAACTGTGAAAGTCAGTGGCACGACCTTCATTCCATGTGGGGTCTAGGACCTCATCGTCCCCTGCATCGTCTTCCACCCAGTCTTGATCCCTGACCTCCTGTTCAGTCTGCACACTGCAGAAAGACGCAGCAGTTGGCACCTGTGTTTCGTCATCATCAGAGACATGCTGAGGTGGTATTCCCATGTCCTCATCATCAGGAAACATAAGTGGTTGTGCGTCAGTGCATTCTATGTCTTTCACCGCTGGGGAAGGGCTAGGTGGATGCCCTTGGGAAACCCTGCCAGCGGAGTCTTCAAACAGCATAAGAGACTGCTGCATAACTTGAGGCTGAGACAGTTTCCCTGGTATGCATGGGGGTGATGTGACAGACTGATGGGGTTGGTTTTCAGGCGCCATCTGTGCGCTTTCTGCAGAAGACTGGGTGGGAGATAATGTGAACGTGCTGGATCCACTGTCGGCCACCCAATTGACTAATGCCTGTACCTGCTCAGGCCTTACCATCCTTAGAACGGCATTGGGCCCCACCATATATCGCTGTAAATTCTGGCGGCTACTGGGACCTGAGGTAGTTGGTACACTAGGACGTGTGGATGTGGCAGAACGGCCACGTCCTCTCCCAGCACCAGAGGGTCCACTAACACCACCACGACCATGTCCACGTCCGCGTCCCTTACTAGATGTTTTTCTCATTGTTATGGTTCACCACAACAACAAATATATTATTTGGCCCAATGTATTGTATTCAAATTCAGCGGGATATAAATTTGAGGCCTAGTATTTAGGCGCTGGGTGACCGGTATGGATTTAGTGACAGAATTAGACTTGGAAATGCACAGAAGCGTGTGTGTGAAGTTATTCTGAATGACCCAATGTGCACCTTGAATATTATATACCCTTTTGGGATAGATTTCAAATAGCTCTGATATAGCAGGAACCACTAAATTATGAAATTGCTAAATTGGGAATTGTACTTCAACCCAGAACAAAAAATGTGCTTTGACGGGCACTAAATAACTTTCCCAGCTACAACAGGACAGCGGTAACGAGAGATTTAGAGGGATTTAAATTTGAGGCCTAGTATTTAGGCGCTGGGTCACCGGTATGGATTTAGTGACAGAATTAGACTTGGAAATAGCACAGTAAGCGGTGTGTGTGAAGTTATTCTGAATGACCCTATGTGCACCTTCAATATTATATACCCTTTTAGGGATAGATTTCAAATAGCTCTGATATAGCAGAAACCACTAAATTATGAAATTGCTAAATTGGGAATTGTACTTCAACCCAGAACAAAAAATGTGCTTTGACGGACACTAAATATCTTGCCCAGCAACAACAGTACAGCGGTGGGTAACGAGAGATTTAGAGGGATTTAAATTTGAGGCCTAGTATTTAGGCGCTGGGTCACCGGTATGGATTTAGTGACAGAATTAGACTTGGAAATGCACAGAAGCGTGTGTGTGAAGTTATTCTGAATGACCCTAATGTGCACCTTCAATATTATATACCCTTTTAGGGATAGATTTCAAATAGCTCTGATATAGCAGGAAACCACTAAATTATGAAATTGCTAAATTGGGAATTGTACTTCAACCCAGAACAAAAAATGTGCTTTGACGGACACTAAATATCTTGCCCAGCTACAACAGTACAGCGGGGTAACGAGAGATTTAGAGGGATTTAAATTTGAGGCCTAGTATTTAGGCGCTGGGTCACCGGTATGGATTTAGTGACAGAATTAGACTTGGAAATGCACAGAAGCGTGTGTGTGAAGTTATTCTGAATGACCCTATGTGCACCTTCAATATTATATACCCTTTTAGGGATAGATTTCAAATAGCTCTGATATAGCAGAAACCACTAAATTATGAAATTGCTAAATTGGGAATTGTACTTCAACCCAGAACAAAAAATGTGCTTTGACGGACACTAAATATCTTGCCCAGCAACAACAGTACAGCGGTGGTAACGAGAGATTTAGAGGGATTTAAATTTGAGGCCTAGTATTTAGGCGCTGGGTCACCGGTATGGATTTAGTGACAGAATTAGACTTGGAAATGCACAGAAGCGTGTGTGTGAAGTTATTCTGAATGACCCTATGTGCACCTTCAATATTATATACCCTTTTAGGGATAGATTTCAAATAGCTCTGATATAGCAGAAACCACTAAATTATGAAATTGCTAAATTGGGAATTGTACTTCAACCCAGAACAAAAAATGTGCTTTGACGGACACTAAATATCTTGCCCAGCAACAACAGTACAGCGGTGGTAACGAGAGATTTAGAGGGATTTAAATTTGAGGCCTAGTATTTAGGCGCTGGGTCACCGGTATGGATTTAGTGACAGAATTAGACTTGGAAATGCACAGAAGCGTGTGTGTGAAGTTATTCTGAATGACCCTATGTGCACCTTCAATATTATATACCCTTTTAGGGATAGATTTCAAATAGCTCTGATATAGCAGAAACCACTAAATTATGAAATTGCTAAATTGGGAATTGTACTTCAACCCAGAACAAAAAATGTGCTTTGACGGACACTAAATATCTTGCCCAGCAACAACAGTACAGCGGTGGGTAACGAGAGATTTAGAGGGATTTAAATTTGAGGCCTAGTATTTAGGCGCTGGGTCACCGGTATGGATTTAGTGACAGAATTAGACTTGGAAATGCACAGAAGCGTGTGTGTGAAGTTATTCTGAATGACCCTATGTGCACCTTCAATATTATATACCCTTTTAGGGATAGATTTCAAATAGCTCTGATATAGCAGAAACCACTAAATTATGAAATTGCTAAATTGGGAATTGTACTTCAACCCAGAACAAAAAATGTGCTTTGACGGACACTAAATATCTTGCCCAGCAACAACAGTACAGCGGTGGGTAACGAGAGATTTAGAGGGATTTAAATTTGAGGCCTAGTATTTAGGCGCTGGGTGCACCGGTATGGGATTTAGTGACAGAATTAGACTTGGAAATACACAGTAGCGGGTGTGTGTGAAGTTATTCTGAATGACCCAATGTGCACCTTCAATATTATATACCCTTTTAGGGATAGATTTCAAATAGCTCTGATATAGCAGAAACCACTAAATTATGAAATTGCTAAATTGGGAATTGTACTTCAACCCAGAACAAAAAATGTGCTTTGACGGACACTAAATATCTTGCCCAGCAACAACAGTACAGCGGTGGGTAACGAGAGATTTAGAGGGATTTAAATTTGAGGCCTAGTATTTAGGCGCTGGGTCACCGGTATGGATTTAGTGACAGAATTAGACTTGGAAATACACAGTAGCGGGTGTGTGTGAAGTTATTCTGAATGACCCAATGTGCACCTTCAATATTATATACCCTTTTTGGGATAGATTTCAAATAGCTCTGATATAGCAGGAACCACTAAATTATGAAATTGCTAAATTGGGAATTGTATTTCAACCCAGAACAAGAAATGTGCTTGAACGGACACTAAATAACTCGCCCAGCTACAGCACTAGGGACAGATTTAGCTGGATATAAATTTGAGGCCTAGTATTTAGGCGCTGGGTGACCGGTATGGATTTAGTGACAGAATTAGACTGGGATATGGCCAAAAAATAAACAGACTATTGCTGGTTAAATGCACTTGGTGTGACAGCTTCACCCTGATGTAGGCTTTAGCCAAAAAACAACCACACCATTGAGGGTTAAATGCACTTGGTCGCAGCTTGTGCTGGCGCACCACAAGACACAAAATGGCCGCCGATCACCCCAGAAAAATGAGACTGACAAACGGTCTGTGCAGCCTAAAAACAGTGAGCAATTGAGGATCAGCAGCTCAATGATCCACAGCTGCAGATCGATCAGTTAATCAAGTCCTTTGGAGGAGTTAATCTGCCTAATCTCGCCCTACTGTCGCAGCCGCAACCTCTCCCTACGCTAATCAGAGCAGAGTGACGGGCGGCGCTATGTGACTCCAGCTTAAATAGAGGCTGGGTCACATGGTGCTCTGGCCAATCACAGCCATGCCAATAGTAGGCATGGCTGTGATGGCCTCTTGGGGCAAGTAGTATGACGCTTGTTGATTGGCTGCTTTGCAGCCTTTCAAAAAGCGCCAAGAAAGCGTCACAAAAGCGCCAAGAAAGCGACGAACACCGAACCCGAACCCGGACTTTTACGAAAATGTCCGGGTTCGGGTCCGTGTCACGGACACCCCAAAATTCGGTACGAACCCGAACTATACAGTTCGAGTTCGCTCATCCCTACTCACAAATCACATTTCTGTCCAATGTAGGCTGTAGTAGTGTAAGCAGAGCGTATTTATTTGTGAGTCTGTGTGAAATTCTAGAGACACATTCCCATCAACCTCGCTACTGCAGAGCTGTCTGAATATTTTATAATTAGGAGGAAACCAGAGAAACAAGATTTAAGGAGCTGTTAATCTCATTCCCAACTCTCAGCATTAGCACACAAATCATGAATCTCTGAACCCACAGCATGTTATTGGTAGTGTTTGTGTTCGCTTGGAAGAATGCATCCTTTAGAATGACAAATTTCCAATGAGGCCTTTTTTAGAGTAAGCATTCACAGAGGAGAGTAAGAGATATTGATGTTTCTCAGCATTACATGGTCTTGGAGATGGTGCTGATGCAGTGGTCAACACAGCTGTGATGAAAGCTGACTGATGTTTCTAGGACACAACTAGGTTGCTACAATAGACCTCAATGTACAGAATTTTAATGGCAGAAAGGCAACCAGTACTGAAGTGTGTAAGGACTAAACAATAATATAGAAGGCTAACACAACATACATATGTATACCATATAAATATTTTATAGAGTGAACACATTGGTCACAGTTTGTAGACCATAATGGTTTGAGTGCCTTTAAAAAAGCATATCATATATACTTACATATACTGGTGAAACTAATTTTAATACAGCATCTTTAAAGCTGTTGTTTCCCTAAGGGCTCATGTCCTATTCTTGTCCGTTTTCCGGCATTTCTATTGTTCCTTCTGCAAATTGAGGAATGCACACCGGCGGCATCAGTGTTTTGCTGATCTGCAATTTGTGGACCTTGTAGTCGTGTGCATGAGCCCTAATAAAAATCTATAGGACTTGTAAGAAGGTACCTGAAATCATCACGGATGGAAGGTATGTGTCACAGAGGTTCCGGGCCTCAGTGAAGTAAGAGCCGGTATTTTATGTGTCAGCAGCAGCTATTGCTAATTGACACCTTGAGATTTAGCATGGCTGTCATAGCTGATCCAGGACAGCTCTTTTTGGGAGTAGTCAAAGTGCTGGGTGGGTGACTACTCCCTATGTTCCAGGCCGGGTTTTGCCAGGCTTAAAAACCAGCAATCATTGCCAGGTGTGGATTTACCTCCCTCTGACAGTGGAGCTCAGGAGTCTGTGTGCTATGAACTGAAGGCTGTGCTGAGATTTGAGGCCGCCTATGGACTTGATGAGGTTGAAATGCTAACAGTGTGTGAATTAACACCCAGGAGAAAAGGTGACTTTTATTGTTTATGGAATTTCCTTGTGTGTGAACAAACACAAAGCCACCTGCGTTTTGTGATACACCTTATCTTCATTTTGTTATACACCAATGTGCGAATAAACACAGCTGTTTGATTCAAGAACTGTGTACTTTGCCTCTATACTGCATCCACTAGTCCTAACTACCAGAGCGAATCCCCACACACTGTAATGAGAAAATTTCCTAGTATATGGGTCATAAAGCCCAAGAATATTGTGAACCAAGCCTTAGATAGTTTGCATTATTTTAAATTAAAAGAACACTAAGGATAGGAAATGCACAAAAAAGTAATACAAAATAGTTTAATACTTCTATTAACCCCTTCACGACATCCGCCATACATGTACAGTGGATGTCAGGTCTTTAAAGATGGCGCCCGCTGCAAGACAGAGTAAGTGCAATAGCTGGCAGGTGCCAGCTGTTTCCTACAGCACACACCCGTGGCTATTGTCTGCGACCGGCGATAATGTCGTGGTCAAATATGACCATGGCATCTGAGAAGCCAGAAACCCAGAAGTGCGTGCTTCACAGGCTTGAATGCCTCCCCCTGATGGAGATCAGGGAAGGCATTCATTCAAAGTAATGAGCCTGTATTAAAATTCCAGGCCCATTACTTGTTACAGTTCAGCCTAGCAGATGGCAGCACTGAACTGTAATAAAATAAAATAAAAATCAAAACATCATGAGCATCAGTATTAAAACACAAGAAAAACTATACATATGTGGTATTGCCGTAATCGTTCTGACCTGAAGAATAAAGTACATTTTACTGCATAGGGAACACTATAAGGACAAAACCCATAAAATTGTGGTGAGTAAAAAAATTAAAAAAGGTTATGGCTCTGGGAAGACAGGGAGCGAAAAATGGAAATGTAAAAATGGAAAATTATTGCTTAAGGAAGGGGTTGATCTGTGTTTTATCTTACACTAGTAGAAGGACCCGGCTTCGCACGGGTATATTTCATCAATTTTATTTTATGTTTCCATGTGTCTTAAAAGATATCAACAGTTTCCCCCATAACAGTGACCTCTACAGTACCCGCCCCTTCAACAATGACTTCCACAGTGCTCGCCCCTTTAGCATTGACCTTTACAGAAACTGGTCTCTTTTGTCAAGGTTTGGGTGAGGCAGCATGGATGATCTAATCTGATGCCTCAGGCATTGGTGAGTGGAAATCCTGGCTGATCCACGCCTGATTCATCTTGAAAAAGGTCAGTCTCTCCACATTTTGGCTGGACAGGCAAGTTCTCCTTGGGGTAACTATGGCCCCCACTGCACTAAACACCCGCTCTGATGCCTCACTACTGGACAGGCATAGACAGCTTTTCCAGGGCAAACTCTGCCAGTTGAGGACACAAATCCAGTTTGGCTGCCCAGTAGTCCAATGGATCTTCAATGTGGCGTGACAGAGGGCTGTCCAAGTATACCACCACCTGCTGGTTCAGGTTCTGCTCCAGGTCTAGCAGCAACTGCTGGTGAGTAGTTTCTTCACTAGGCGGGTTAAGAAAGCTGCTTTTCATCGACTCTAGACTCAAGCTGCTGCTGATGGAGCTGGTACTGCTCCTACGCCCCCACCCCACCTTAACAGCCATGGCAGTAGTACGAGAGTGCAGAGGGGCGGAAGTGGCGTCATCTGGCCAAGTTGCTGGTGTGGCTGGGCAGGAACCACATTCACCCAGTGGGCTGTAATGGACATGTATTGTTCCTGATCGTAGTTACAGCTCCACACGTCAGCGCTGCCATGCACTTTGCCAGACAACAACAGGCTCAAGGACTGGCCCACCTTCTGTTCTACATATTTGTGCAGGGCTGGTACTGCCTTTTTGGCAAAGAAATGATGGCTTGGGCAGGGGTCTGTGTATGGATGTAGCAGAGCTGGGTGTGTTGGGGCAGCTGTCATGTGTATGGTTGTACACTAGGTATCAGTAAACTAGGTATCAGTAGAAGTCTTATAAAAAAAAAAAAAAACACTTTTAGAAAAGTTTGTCCTGGGATTCGAACTCATGACCTCTACACATCAGAGGAAGGCATTTTCCCTCACAGCCATGAAAGCTGTCTAGGTAGTTGCTTAAAAAAAATAATATTAGACTTCTACTTATACCTAGTGTACAACCATACACATGACAGCTGCCCCAACACACCCAGCTCTGCTACATCCATACACAGTGGGCAGCTGTCATGTGTATGGTTGTACACTAGGTATCAGTACACTAGGTATAAGTAGAAGTCTAATATTTTATTTTTATTTTTATTTTTTTTAAGCAACTACCTAGACAGCTTTCATGGCTGTGAGGGTAAATGCCTTCCTCTGATGTGTAGAGGTCGTGAGTTTGAATCCCAGGACAAACTTTTCTGAAAGACATTCTAAATGATCTCATAGCTATGTGTCAGCTGTGAACGCTCTGCCCGAAGTGACTGAACATACTCGCAGCGTATGAAGTTAAGGAGATGATGTCAGTAGGGGGCGGGGTGCCATGAGAGGAGTCACAGTGAGGCAGTCGCAGGCAGCAGCACCCGCACAGACAGCTTTCTCTCAACTGAAGCCGCTCCTCCTCGCTTAGCCTGCCCTGCACAGTGCGCTCCGTCTCCCCCTGTGAATCTGATTCTGATTCAGCCACGTTCTCCTGGCTTGAGGCTGAAAGGGAACGGCGTTCCTGCCATGAAAAAAGTGCAGGAACGCCGTTCCCATGTGTTCCCCCTCCACTCGACCCCTGGGCTTGGGACTATCCGCCTCGGCTTGGCACAAGCCATCCTTTCTCTGAAAGGTGCAGAGTTCACCACTTGGAAAAGAAGGGACTGCAATACCAGCAACTTGGCCAGGAGCACGTTCAGCTTCTGCGCCATAGGATGACCACACTTGTATTGCTGTCTCTTGGCAATCGCTTTGGTGATCGACTGCTGGGGAAATGAGTGACGAAGAGGACGAGAAGCAGGAGCATCAGGACAAGTAGATGATTGGATGGACAGACAGCACCCTTCGGCTGAGGTGGTAGAGCCATTGTGAGTGATCCCTCATTCCCAGAGATCTTTGCTTCGTCAGCTTCGATTCGCTCATCTCTACTAATGATCTATCAACAGTCAAACTTGCTTTAGTTATTAAAAGTTGATTCAGGGCATTGTTTCGGCACATTTTCCTTTTTTCTTCTGTAATTATTGAGTTGAATGATGTTTATTTGTGAAGCAACCATTATATCATCTTGCTTTTCACACATTTCTAGAACTACATATAAATTTGGATTTTGAAGCAATTAAGAAATGATTCATTAGTTTTAGCACAAATTATGAAATGTTTCTGCTGGTATCGATGCTATTATTATAGATCCAATTTATTTCGTTTTCATATTGTATGGAGCTCTTTCAGAACTGTAACTTGAATGATCTGCTTGTACAAAAATTAAATTAAAAGAGAAAAAGTTAGTAGGTGACAATGTCATCTCTCCCCAGCTTTTTGTGCACTTGAAGCAATTAGTAGAAACATAATGTTAACATTTTCGCATCAGGACAAATTAATTGTAAGGTCCTATAGACATCATAGATGACAGCCCCATTGTCTGTACAATCCTATTAATCAGGAGGAGAGCCACTTGAAGAAATAGCCCTGGTACCCTTGGCCCATCTACGTGTTAGGACTCTTTAACATGTCCATGTCTGTGATGACCCCTGTGACATGATGGTCACTGGTTAATCCGTTAATAAAGAATCCATGTTTGGTCCGTGTGTCTGTTTTTTTGCCCTCCATGTGTCATCCATATTCCACAGACACTGCTAGGCTGAAAATGTATTTCCAGAGCATCTCCTACCAATGGTTCATAAAAACCATGGAGCAAACATGGATGGAATCCGTGTTGTGTGTGTGGTTTTCACAGACTCATAGACTGTAATGTGCATGAGGAATCCATAATCATGGACTAAAATAGGGCATGCCTCTATGGTGTCATTGCAGCCCCATGGTCCGCGGAAAACCACTGAACTGTGAATACACATATAAAAGTCAATGTATACATGAGCAGTCCCTGGAGACCACAGACAGCCCATGTCTGCAATTCACTGACCTGTGAAAGAGGCCTTAGGTTTGCATGCCCTATATAATACTACATTTTTCGTGCTTGACCAGTCAGAGCTTTGCCCAGTGAACTGTTGATTGCTGGTGGTATGTGGAGCTGGAACTATCTCAATCACTAAAGCAAGATGTTAACTTCAAAGTTTTGACCTGTAACTATTACACTCAAACCACAGAACCTGGAGTTTAGGTAAGTAATCATTCAGAAAGTAATCAGTAATAATTTAAGTATCATCAGAGACACTATGTGCCTCCATATAGACTTTTTGCATATGGCTGTTCTGTTTACATGAAGCTGAACTTTTGAATTTAATGAATTGATCTAAATGTGTTCAGGAGGTCAGGCATTGCTTATAAGACAATTGGGCACGGAGTGGAAACTCTCCCAATGATCCCCCAACAATAGGAACCACAGAATGTCAAGCCCCAATCTCCACCATCTGCCAGCCAAAAATGGAAGAAACCAGAAGGAACTTAATACCTATATTATTTGCACAATTTCTATAATTGTTTATTTCAGGAGCATGCCTTCAATCCTACAGACTGACATATAGGGAGAATTTATCATGAGGGGAATATTGGAAGTCAGTTTTATTGGAGTCTGGGCTGGTGTACTTTAAGCCACATTTATGAAATGTCTCATGTTTGATACATTTGTCTTATCCTTAAACCTAACCCTTTTGTCTAGAAAAATGATTCCGGTTTTTCTATTTCATCCTACTAGTGGAGTGAGATTACAACTGTTTTGCAACGTTTATAAAAAGTTTTAGTGACAAACTCATTACATAGCTAACATAGCAAACTCACATTTTACACAATGAGTGGTGTAAAAATGCAGAAAGGCGCAACATTTTTGCACAAGTCCAAACAGACGCAAAAGCCCCATTTTGGTACTTTTTGAAGCCAGAATTCTGGATTAGAGGCATGGTAAATTTGGACCATAGTGTGGACACATGTATCTCCTTTTTATTTTATCATTCATTTCTAGATACTTAACTGTACCCATTAAGGATGCAGCCTAGTTTGGTAATTAAGGCAACCAATGACTAAATAAGTGGTATAAAAATGCAGAAAGTCTCAACATTTTTGCACAAGTCCAAACAGTCGCAAAAGCCCCATTATGCAATTTTTTGAAGCCAGAATTCTGGATTAAAGGCATGGTAAATTGGGGCCATAGTATCTCCTTTTTTTTCTAGATACTTAACTGTACCCATTAAAGATGCAGTCTAGTTTGGTAATTAAGACAACCTTTTATTCTTGTTTATTAATCTCCACATTTCCAAAGCCATAACTTTTTTTTTTTTTTTCTGCCGACATATGCAGGGCAAGTTTTTTATTTTTGGCACCATTTTGGGGTACATCAGGTAAATTGTTTAACTTTAACACATTTCTGTGGTGACTGTGAAAACACATGAAGACATAATACTGTTGGCTAGGGTATTCATAAAGCTGTTCCCTCCATAGCCTTAACTTTAAATTATGTTAACACAACTAAAATCCAAGCAGATTCCACTGCAGAAAAATGTTTTCCGCCATGGAATCCTCTATCAAAACTTTACCATCGGCCTCCAATTGACTGCAATTGAAAAAATGTCTCCATATGCAGATGGTTGTGTTTTTTTCAGATGCTGATTTAAAAACTTATCCTGAAGAGGCAATGGCGGATTGAGAGTGGTTTTTGCCCCAAAGTCAATGGGGAAGCAGAAAAAAAAAAACACTAGCAGCTTTAGAAGCGGTTTTACAAGCTTTTTTAGCAGCGTTCCGAAGGGTGCACTACAGATGCATAACCAGCGCCATGCCACCACCCTGATGTACTATTATGACAGTGTGTTAAAGGGGTAATTCAGTTGTAGTAATTTATCCTATACCCACAAGGACCTCCACAATCATGAGAACTGGGATGTCTATCCTGATGTGACCCAAATTATTAGAGCAATAGGTTGTGCATGTGTAATGCCGGCTATTTCCAGAACTCGCATAAAGATGAATGGAGCTGCTGTGCTCATGCTTGACGTACCGCACCATTTACTTTGGGGTGTGCACAAGGTATGAGGTCCCGATTCTCATGTTTGGTGAATGTACCAGCTGTAGGACCCCACCAGTCTGATAGTTATCCCCCATCCTGTGGATTCGACATACCTTGCTACAAAGTGAATGTCTGTTTAATTACCAGTAATAGTACATCACAGAGAGTTAAGGGGACAAGACCCAACAAACCATATTTCTACCACTTTACTAACTGGATGCTTAATTCCGTTGCAGCAAAAATAAAGTAATAATGTTCATGGTGGTGTCTCATAGTCTTTTAACGTGTTTTTTTAGGTGTCTTGTGCTATTTGGTGCTTTTTTGTTGTCTTTTTTTAGGCAAAAAAAAAAACAAAAGACCAGCTTGAGGTGTTACCCGGAAGTCTATGAGAATTATTAAATACAACACAAACATGCATTTCTTTGTAGTGGTATTTTTGACACTTGTGGTGCAGTTCTGAGTCAATGGATTTTTTTTTTTTTATATGCATACTGTTGGGTATTTAGTTTTTTAATATTCCAATGTATTTTGGTCTCATAGACACCCATTGTTTTTTTTTTTTATGCCCTGCAATGAGTTTTTTTTTTAATGGAATTTTTGCATGGCATATTTTTTAACCAGTGAATTATTCTTCATTTATACTGCTCTACAAATAAAGTGACATTACAAGGGAATACCTTCCTCTACAAAAAATGCAAGGCATCAGAATCAGAATCAGCTTTATTCGCCAAACACGACACAATCGATCGTGCCTGGAATTGGGTTAGGCACAGGTACATGAATAGTACTAGTGGTTGACAAGAGGCGGTGGGGAACACGGGATGGGTGGGGGGAAGGCATGAAATAAAGATAATAAAAAATAATGTATTTGGCTGAAAACACACACAAAACCCCCCACTAAAAAGGCACCCTAATAATATAAGTAGAGATGAGCGAACTTCTGTTTTAAGTTCGGCGTCTAAAGTTCGGGGGCGGGTTAGCGGAGAATCCCGATCTGGAACCGGATATGGATTCCGACTTCCGTTGTGGTCCGTGGTAGCGGAATCAATAATGGCCGATTATTGATTCCGCTACCACGGACCACAACGGAAGTCGGAATCCATATCCGGTTCCAGATCGGGATTCTCCGCTAACCCGCCCCCGAACTTTAGACGCCGAACTTAAAACAGAAGTTCGCTCATCTCTAAATATAAGCTTCAGAAATGGGTTAGGGGTATGGTCTTGTCCAATTTGCCATTTATTGTTATGCACTGGAAGCAAGTAGTCTGATCCCGTCTCCAGTTTGCTTCCATTGATTACACAACCAAAACCATTATCTTTTTTTAAAAGCTAGAAAGTGTCCCAGGAGATATTATAGCTCCAAATTGCAAAAGCTAGTCAGGTCCGTAATGGGTTAATGTGACTCCCTCTAAAAGGCACTTCTTATATATAAATGATATATGGTCCCCGATGTCCTCGCTTAGATTTCATCTCTTTTCCATCATCCACAATTTTAGCAAAAAGCTTTTCCTTTTAGACTTTACATCGGCTAATGTGCCTGCGTGCTGAAGATTCATTCCACCTTGTATCTTTCAGCGTGTCTCCCTCCCAATCCATATTCCTTTCTCTCTATCTCTTCCCTTTCATTCTGTCTTAGCATCTCCCCCCTCTCCTTGCCTGCCCAATCCACCCGAAGACACATTGCAGCCTCTTTACATCAAACAGAACTGGAAAAAAAATTACATCTCAGTTCCTATTAAACATAAAGATAGACAGATGGGGAGGGAGGTGAGGAGGGATGACAGACAGAGAGGGGACACTCAGCATTGATTTGAGAGAAATCTGGAGTAATTTCCCACAGGTCGAGGAGCCCTATAAATCTTTAACAGGCTGTGTGAGTGTGTAGAGTAAGAACATCTGTGGGGGGAAGCACAGCAAGAGAAATAAGCCAAAGCTGGAACAATAACGAACACCCAAGAGTGCGCATTAACCCACTGAAATCTGACAGTTATTGGCAGACTCTTTCACCAGCTCTTTGCTGAGACACCGAATAGAAGTTAGGTTGAAAGTTCTTTCCCTCTTAGCGTCAGAGTTTTCAAAAAGTGGTATTTGCTTTGGAGCAGATGTCTGGATGAGTGTAACTGGGGAACTGTGATATGGTACCTATCGTATGACATGATCAGTCTGGGTCCCCTGCATGGAGATGGCATGCCATGACACAGATTACTGTATAATAACTTAACAGACGCAATCAGAAAAAAAAATTACAGATGGAATTGGATCACAATTAAGAATGATTTCCCAGAAGGATTGAATGAAGTCCTTTAAGAATACCTGCTAGAAAAAGACAATCTATGTTGACGAGGTAACTGTCTGTTCACTGTTAAGTTAGTTTCCTGTAAAAACATGTCAAATACTAACCTATGAGAATATAATAGAGAAATGCTTTGTTTTTATTTACCTAACATAGTTTGGGTTATTATTAATTGGATTGTCTAAAAAATGTAAATATTAATGCTCCCCACCGTTCCCATTGTGAAGCATCCTGGGTTCCCTCATTCTGTACTTCCTGATCCCTTTCAACACAGGAAAGGTAACTGCTTAGCCAATCACTACCTGCAGTGTCAACCCCCCCACAGCCTGGCGCAACTCGCATACATCACAGGTTGTAACCAGGCTAGAATCACGTGCCGACTGTACAATAAGTGATCTATAAAGTGCCGCAACCTAATTACATTGGGGAGTGCAGGAAAGTAGGAATGTTTTCAACATTCTCACTGAATCACACGAAAAGGGAAACTGTAATTTTATTTAATTTTTTATGCAGATGACCCCTTTAAGGACCAAAGTAAACTTTTCTTATTCTAAAGTCGACCTGTAACCTCTCCTGACACGTCTGTTTTAGCAACTACCTAATAACAATTATTGAGCATCATTTCTTATGACTATGTTGTGCCTTTCCTTTACTATTCCTTTATTATAAATTCATTGCCAGGAGTGTGCAATAAAGGACGTGCCGGATCTGGGCTGCGAGCCTGAGGGGAGGCCTGCATGACTGGGTTTTGAGGGAGTGGGGAGAAAATGGCAGGTAAGGGGTTAAGGACGGTGCTGGGAGGGGAGTGGCTGGTAGGAGGGGGAAGATAGTTAAAAGGGGGGACCAAAGACGGGAAAGGGGCCATTTTTAGTGGGCACAGTGAAGGAATCAGTCCCACCCACCCTGTTGTATGTCACAAGTTGGGAGGGGGGTTTGTGTTGGTACAACTGGGGGTCTGGTCGGTGGCTGCCGTTAGTTGGCCGGGTCATTCTTTTGTCATGGCGGCCTTGGCGGTTGGGGGAATGGTGGCTCTGGAGTGGTGGGGAAGGAGAGGGCTCTGGACTCCTCAGGCCTTGGAATTGGAAGGGTGAGATGGCAGGAATCTGCCCAGGTGTAGCCCAGGTTTGCACAGTTCTGCCTCTGAGCTGGCAGCTATACGGCTAGAGGTAATTTATCTGAGGGGCGAGGCAGATTTCCGCCAGGTTTTGGGGCTCCAAGGACCCTCCCCATTTAGGAATGTTTTGGGGTCATTGAGGGGCCTTAAGGAAAGAAGGCCTTTGGGGATGTTATACAGGTCCGTCTAAAAAAATTAGCATATTGTGATAAAGTTTATTATTTTCTGTAATGTACTGATAAACATTAGACTTTCATATATTTTAGATTCATTACACACAACTGAAGTAGTCCAAGCCTTTTATTGTTTTAATATTGATGATTTTGGCATACAGCTCATGAAAACCCAAAATTCCTATCTAAAAAAATTTGCATATTTCATCCGACCAATAAAAGAAAAGTGTTTTTAATACAAAAAAAGTCAACCTTCAAATAATTATGTTCAGTTATGCACTCAATACTTGGTCGGGAATCCTTTTGCAGAAATGACTGCTTCAATGCGGTGTGGCATGGAGGCAATCAGCCTGTGGCACTGCTGAGGTGTTATGGAGGCCCAGGATGCTTCGATAGCGGCCTTAAGCTCATCCAGAGTGTTGGGTCTTGCGTCTCTCAACTTTCTCTTCCCAATATCCCACAGATTCTCTATGGGGTTCAGGTCAGGAGAGTTAGCAGGCCAATTGAGCACAGTAATACCATGGTCAGTAAACCATTTACCAGTGGTTTTGGCACTGTGAGCAGGTGCCAGGTCGTGATGAAAAATGAAATATTCATCTCCATAAAGCTTTTCAACAGATGGAAGCATGAAGTGCTCCAAAATCTCCTGATAGCTAGCTGCATTGACCCTGCCCTTGATAAAACACGGTGGACCAACACCAGCAGCTGACATGGCACCCCAGACCATCACTGACTGTGGGTACTTGACACTGGACTTCAGGCATTTTGGCATTTCCCTCTCCCCAGTCTTCCTCCAGACTCTGGCACCTTGATTTCCGAATGACATCCGAAAAAAGTACTTTGGCCCACTGAGCAACAGTCCAGTGCTGCTTCTCTGTAGCCCAGGTCAGGCGCTTCTGCCACTGTTTCTGGTTCAAAAGTGGCTTGACATGGGGAATGCGGCACCTGTAGCCCATTACCTGCACACGCCTGTACACGGTGGCTCTGGATGTTTCTACTCCAGACTCAGTCCACTGCTTCCACAGGTCCCCCAAGGTCTGGAATTGGCCCTTCTCCACAATCTTTCTCAGGGTCCGGTCACCTCTTCTCGTTGTGCAGCGTTTTCTGCCACACTTTTTCCTTCCCACAGACTTCCCACTGAGGTGCCTTGATACAGCACTCTGGGAACAGCCTATTCCTTCAGAAATTTCTTTCTGTGTCTTACCCTCTTGCTTGAGGGTGTCAATGATGGCCTTCTGGACAGCAGTCAGGTCGGCAGTCTTACCCATGATTGCGGTTTGGAGTAATGAACCAGGCTGGGAGTTTTTAAAAGCCTCAGGAATCTTTTGCAGGTGTTTAGAGTTAATTAGTTGATTCAGATGATTAGATTAATAGCTCGTTTAGAGAACCTTTTCATGATATGCTAATTTTTTTAGATAGGAATTTGGGGTTTTCATGAGCTGTATGCCAAAATCATCAATATTAAAACAATAAAAGGCTTGAACTACTTCAGTTGTGTGTAATGAATCTAAAGGGTGTGTCCTTCCACAGTCTGACACTGGCAGCACTGATTAGATAGTGTCAGGCTGTACTCCCAACTGCGCCCCCAACTAAAACGCCCAGCGGTACCTTTATTGCTGACTGCAAGTTATTTATTCATAACTTCTAGAAGGAATAAAAAAAAGCATGGTTAAAACAGGGGCGCAGCTATAGTCGCTACTGGGCCCAGGATCCTGAGGGGGCAAAAGACCAAGGTATTATAGAAATTATATGCTTGTCAAGTTACACATCTGGCTGGAGGGAAGGAGTTAGGTCAAGAATTTGGCAGGTGCCATTTCAATTTTTTTCTCGGGCAGCACGAAAGCTATGTGCTTCTCTGCCCCTGAACACAAAGCACTGAGGGAAGCGGGGCCCAAGCTGAACTCTTGCACCAGGACCCATGAGCCTTTAACTATGCACCTGGGTTCAACATATAGAATACATGCTCCAAAATTGATATTATATGTGGGATGTAAGTAGTTGCAAAAAAAGACTTGTCAGGAGAAGCAACTGGTCCCATTAAATTTTGTATTCTCTAGCCAGCTAGAAAAGTATTTGAAGTAAACTGTAGTAAAGATATCCCTCTAACCGGTGACTGTATTCAAAAGTTATCCTGTCTAGAAATGAGCGATTCTATTCGTACTAATTGATTCATTCGTCTGAATGAATTTTAAGTCTTTGAGGGAGTGTCTCCCTACAGACAATTAATGAATGTGCCGGAAGATTAACATGGCCACACATCTTGCTTGGCCATGATAATCTAGCATATACGGCATTACTGCCAGTATCAGAGCATGCACAAGTGATATAACTAGTCAAAAGAATTAGTGATTTTGCACTCACTGCTAAAGTTCATTTGGCGGCACGTGCATACTTTAGATGCCAAGGGGTCTTTAGATGCCAAACTCCTTAGAAAGCCCAATTTTATGTTGCCTTAAATTTGGCTTTGGTCCACAATTTTTGATTAAATTATTCTATCAAACAATTAATGGAGAGCTGTCACCTACCTTTCCTCTTTTTGAGTCACAGGGCAAGGATACCCTTTGTCTCCACTTTGCCCTGGCAGTCTAAGCCCTAACCGTACATTCTCGGACCACCCCCTCAATACATGGTACTCAAGTAGGAGATAAGGAGTACAGTATAGGCCTGTATGCGGATGATTTGTTATTATTGTTATCTTCCCCTGATACATCACTGTTTCAGGCTACAGAGATCATAAATGACTTTGGCACCTATTTGGGGCTATTAGTGAACTGGGATAAATCAGTTTACATGCCACTAGATAGAGCATGGCGTTATGGCCCATAAGATACCTGGAGATTAAGAGTGGGGATTTAAATACCTTGGTATTGTCATTACAAAGTTACATTCTCAGACACTACTATGCAATATACAGTATAGTCTCTTGTTGCACATGTTTATGACAAGTTCAATATCTGGAAATCACTACCACTTTTGCCATTAACTTGATTAAATTGATTATTCTCCCCAAATGCCTGTAATTATTCTAACACTTGGCAGTACCGATCCCAAAGCACCTGTTCATAGAGTTAGATTCTCTTTTCTATATCCTTTATTTGGGGGCAAAAATTGGCCTTGGAAATATTACAGTTCCCAAAATGTATATTACTTAGGGCTCTTTCACACCTGCGTTCTTTTCTTCCGGCATAGAGTTCCGTCGTCGGGGCTCTATGCCGGAAGAATCCTGATCAGGATTATCCTAATGCATTCTGAATGGAGAGAAATCCGTTCAGGATGTATCAGGATGTCTTCAGTTCCGGACCGGAACTTTTTTGGCCGGAGAAAATACCGCAGCATTCTGCGCTTTTTGCTCCGGCCAAAAATCCTGAACACTTGCCGCAAGGCCGGATCCGGAATTAATGCCCATTGAAAGGCATTGATCCGGATCCGGCCTTAAGCTAAACGTCGTTTTGGCGCATTGCCGGATCCAACGTTTAGCTTTTTCTGAATGGTTACCATGGCTGCCGGGACGCTAAAGTCCTCGCAGCCATGGTAAAGTGTAGTGGGGAGCGGGGGAGCAGCATACTTACAGTCCGTGCGGCTCCCGGGGCGCTTCAGAGTGACGTCAGGGCGCCCCACGCGCATGGATGACATGATCGCATGGCACGTCATCCATGCGCTCTGACGTCATTCTGGAGCGCCCCGGGAGCCGCACGGACGGTAAGTACACTGCTCCCCCGCTCCCCACTACTACTATGGCAACCAGGACTTTAATAGTGTCCTGGCTGCCATAGTAACACTGAACGCATTTTGAAGACGGATCCGTCTTCAAATGCTTTCAGTTCACTTGCGTTTTTCCGGATCCGGCGTGTAATTCCGGCAAGTGGAGGACACGCCGGATCCGGACAACGCAAGTGTGAAAGAGGCCTTAGCTGGTCAGCTACAATATTTGCAGTCATGGGTATCTCAGTTGCCGCTCCCCACCTATGAGTACCGCCTATGTCACTATTTTGACCTTCACAACATGTAGCCTGTCTTAGAACAAATGACTCCACTTTGTAAACCCCTACTCCCTCTGCATAAACTTGCTGATCTGGCATGGGCAGAATCTAAGTAACTTGCCAGCTTTACTGATATTATTGCAGATATGCCTCTGTGGCACAACCAGTGTTTGGATCGCTTATATAATATCCATGTGGTGGAGGTTTGGCATACAGCACGTGAGCAGCTATTGGGCGACCTTTTTATACAAAATGTATAAGTGTCTTTTACTGACTTGATCAATAAACATGGAATCCTTTGACTGCCCTTTTCTCCTACCTGAGGTCGTGTTCTGCCCTTGCTGCTGAATTAACATCCAAATATCAAACCTTCTTGCAATATTCCCTAATTGGTGTACTTGAAAAATAGGGTTCTAGGGGACTAATATCTGCACTTTATACACATCTGTTACAGAATAAGCTCATGGTTGCTCCATTAAAGGTCATTGACAAATGAAAATACCATCACTCTCAGACGCATAAATAGAGAATTTATTAATGTCACACCTTAAAGTCTTGCCTTCAATCAACAACGGACTTACACAATTATATATTATTCATCAAACATATCCACCACATGTCCCAGATGTCAGGAACTAAATGCTGACCTCTGGCATATAATCTGGTCTTTCACTCCTATTGCCTGATTTTTGATCTTGGACACAGATTTACTTTCTAGGTTATTATCTCTCCCAGTTTCATGTCCTGAAGTCTTATTGCCAGGACTGTTGGATGAATAGATATGGAATTACCACATTCTAATGTTTTTCCGAGAGTCCCTGTTTTTAGCCCGCAAATGTATTGCTTTGAGATGGTATAGTGCTAATACCTGAACTCTTAGCATGTAGAGATTAGAAATCAACCAAATTCTCAAATGTGGTCCTGGTGTTTAACCCTTTGAGGACATGGTGTTCTTCCATTTTTTCATTTCCGTTTTTTACTCCCTGCCTTCCCAGAACCATAACTATCTTAGTTTTTTGTTCACATAGCAATAGGAAGGCTTGTTTTTTTGTAGGACAAATTGTACTTTCTAAAGGCACCATATAACATTGCATCCAATGTAGTGGAAAGCTGGAAAAAAAATCCAAAATGGGGGGAAAAAAAATTAAAAATACAATTCCGCCATGCTATGGGTTTTGTTTTTACAGTGTTCCCTGTGTAGTAAAACTGACCCATGCCTTACATTCTCGGTGTCAGTACGATTAAAGCGATACCACATTTGTTTTTCTTGTGTTTTAATATGTAAAAAAAATAAAAAGTTAGAAAAAATGTATTTACTCTTCTCATCATCATATTCTGACTCCCATAACATTTTTTTTAATTTAGTCTATGAAGCTATGTGGGAGCTCAGTTATAGTGGGCAATTTGATTGATACCATTTTGAGGTGTATGATTCTATGACTTTTTAATCACTTGTAATTAAATTTTCTTTGTAGATGAAACAGCAAAAAAAAAAAAAACGGCAGATTGATATTTCGATTTTTCTTCTGTTATGCCATTTGCCATATGGGGTAAATATTTTTTAAGATTTTAATTGTACACTGCAACAATAATTGAATGGCTCCTTTATCACAGCTAGGGGGAGCCATTCAAGCCCTGGGAGCGCAGTGCTCAGATATCGTGGTCACATTTGAGCATGGCCTCTAAGGGGTTAAATGTCTGCAATTGGCATCACCACTAATCACAGACATTAAAGGTGCTTCCCGGGAGTTTTTTTTTTTTTCTCTTACCGATGATCTATCCTCTGGATAGGTCATCAGTATCTGTTCGGTGGGGGTCCCCGCTGATCAGTTGTTTGACAAGGCACCGATGCTTGCAGCTCCAGCTTTGCCTAGACTTAAAGGCATCTGTCAGCAGATTTGTACCTATTGAATTGGCTGACCTGTTACATGTGCACTTGGCAGCTGAAGCCATCTGTGTTGGTCCCATGTTCATATGTGCCCGCATTGCTGAGAAAAGTTAAGTTTTAATATATGCAAATGAGTCTTTAGGAGAAACAAAGGTGTTGACGTTACATCTAGAAGTTCAGCTCTGACTGCAACTGCTGTGTCCTCTCCACTCTAACAGGACCAGACAGTGAAAACGTCATCAGGCCTTCCTGGCCCTGTCAATCAAAGTGTAGGGGAGCGCGGTAGTTGCAGAGAGAGCAGAGCCACTAGGTGTAACAGCAATGCCCCCGTTGCACCTAGAGTCTCATTTGCATATATTAAAACATCATTTTTTTCTCAACAATGTGGGTACACATATGAACATTGGACCAACACAGTTACGGTCAGCTGCCAAGCGCCCATGTAACAGGTCAGTCAGTTTCATACAGGAGATACAAATCTGCTGACAGATGCCCTTATCATAATAAAAGGGATCGGCAATTATCTATCACACTAGAAAAATGTTTCCTTGGCTAATTTTAAATGTCTGCAAATACCTGGGTTATCAGGTTACATTTTACATATGTGCATACATGCATTTGCCCGTGTTCGGATTCCGTCTCCAATTGTGTTTGTTTCTTTTCAGAGTCACCCACTCACTAGTTGAAATGGGCATTGCTAATGGTTCCTTGTCACTGTCCTGGCAAAGGAGGGAGGGGCTGAACTGAGATGTTTCATTAAATATTAAGGAAAAGCATATAGGAGTTTGTCTTATCCTTTCAGAATGTACAAATATATAGATGGAAAATGTCTCTGTTTGAAATACATGCCCGCTGGTGCCCTGGATACCTAGTTTTCTGTCTGCATTATGTATGTTTGAATGCTGGATAATAAAGAATAATTTGCTTAAATATAAATGCAGCATGTAAAAAAAAATATTCCTGCAGCAGCGAGCAATATAACCTCCAAAATGTTGTGGAGGTATTCAGCCCTGCAGTATGCAGGAAGGATTGTAATAACAGGGGCTATTACGAGACGGATCATAGATGCAAGTGCAAAATGAGTTGATGCAATCATTACAATCTTCTTATTTATTGGGAACATTTATAGGACGTTATTGGATATTTTAAATAATTAATCATTATCTTGAAACTGTGACATATTTTGGACATTTTTATTATTTATAAATAGTGTTGAGCCATTCAAAGCATCCAAAGTGGAATTCGATCCGAAGTTTAGGGAAAATTCAATTTGCTATGAATTTGAATTTCTAAATGCTTCATGGTAACAAATTGTTTTTTTCCCTAAAATGGCAGATACATGTGTTACAAAATGAAAGTAAGAAGCCTGGGAACGTAGGATCACCCAAAATGACGTGGTGCCAGCCAATCTGCAGATAGCCATCCCCTGTGATGTCACTTTGAAGGACTCATTCCACGCTAGGGACAGTGTTGAGCATAGGGAAACTGCAGGAGCAGTGCAGACTGAGTATAGTCGCCCTGTGAATCTTGTTCACCTGCTGTGCGATTCACATTGATATACATAGACTTACTGTGCAGACTCAGTCTCAACAGGTGGTATAATATTTTGCTGCATTTATCTTGTTCACCTGCTACGCCTTTCATAACTAATCTCTTCTGTTATACATAGACTTACTGTACATCAGACTTAGGGCTCATTCACACGGCCGTAGGTGAGCGATTCCGTGCATTGGGGACTGCAATTTGTGGTCCCCAATGCACGGGCAACCTCTGTACGGCTGCTGGGATGAATCCACCCCCATTCAACTTGAATGGATCTGCATTCGTCCGTTCCGCAAAAAGACAGAGCAAGTTCTATCTATTTGCGGAACGGAAGTACGGAACAGAAACCCACGGAAGCACTCTGTAGTGCTTCGTTCCGTGATTCTGTTCCACACCGTTCCGCATCTCCATATTTGCGTACCCATTGAAGTGAATGGGTCCGCATCCGTGATGCAGAATGCACACGGAACAGTGCCCGTGTATTGCGGATCCACAAATGGGGTCCACAATACGGCAACGGGCAGCACATGTTCTTGTGCATGAGCCCTTAGTCTTATCAAGTGGTCTAATATATCGCCGTGTTTATCTTGTTCACTTGCTGCGCTATTTACCATATACTAAATTTGTATACATATATATATATATATATATATATATATATATAGATAGATATATATTTACTGGGCATCAGACTTAGGCGGTCCGCAAAAATGGGTTCCGTAGTTCCGTGATCCGTGTCCGTTTTTTCTTCCGTGGGTCTTCCTTGATTTTTGGAAGATCCATGGACATGAAGGAAAAAGTAGTTTTGGTGTCCGCCTGGCCGTGCGGAGCCAAACGGATCCGTCCTGACTTACAATGCAAGTCAATGAGGACGGATCAGTTTGACGTTGACACAATATGGTGCAAACGGATCCGTCCCCCATTGACTTTCAATGTAAAGTCAGAAGTCCCTATTATACCATTGGATCAGAGTTTTCTTCAATCCGATGGTATATTTTAACTTGAAGCGTTCCCATCACCATGGGAACGTCTCTATATTAAAATATACCATCGGATTTGAGTTATATCGTGAAAACTCAGATCCGACAGTATATTCCAACACAATGTTTTAGAATATTCATAATATTCAAAAACAAGAATATATAGCAATATAGCGAATATTCGGAAAAAAAAACTAATATAGAGCAATTTAGCTAATAAAGTGCTATAATCTTTGTCTAATAGTTGTAATTTTCTTTTCATCTGAAGTTAAGATTGGAAAAAAATTACAACTATTAAAAAAAAAAAGATTATAGCACTATATTAGCTAAATTGTTCTACATTCGTTTTTTTCGAATATTCGCTATATTGCTATATATTCTTGTTTTAGAATATTACGAATATTCGAAAAATAAATATATAGCACTATATCGAATATATATTTGTTTTTTAGAATATTCTTCTTTTTTTCCATCTGAAGTCATAATGGAAAAAAAGATGAATATTCTAAAAAACGAATATATTTGATATAGTGCTATATATTTGTTATTCGAATATTCGTAATATTCTAAAACAAGAATATATAGCAATAAAGTGAATATTTAATAAAAAAACTAATGTAAAACTATTTAGCTAATATAGTGCTATAATCTTTTTTTTTTAATAGTTGTAATTTTTTTTCCAATCTGAACTAAAGATGAGAAGAAAATTACAGACTATTAGACAAAGAAGATTCTAGCACTGTATTAGCTAAATTGCTCTATATTCATTTTTTTCCGTTTTTGAATATTACGAAAATTCTAGAATATTTGTATTCTTTTTTTAAAATCTGTACAGTTGTTCCACTTTAGCATACTCCTCCCCGACAAGCGTCCCCATCACCATGGAAATGCCTGGGGGTTAGAATATACCATCGGATCTGAGTTTTCACGATCTTATTGACTTGCATTATGAAAATTTGCATCATGAAAATTCTCATTATGGAAATTCGTATTACGAAAATTCGCAATCAACACTACTCCTAACGAATATTCGAATTTGCAAATATTCGATGCAAAATATTACGAATTCGAATATGACCCCTGCCGCTCATCACTACTCATTTAGCCTTACATCCTGATGCAGCAGCCACTGCATCTCCCACCAGCAATCAGAGCTCGCCAACCTCAGCAGAAGGAAACTGTTGTTCCTTTTCATCGACTTCAATGTCGTCTATAGCTCCTGATGCTCCTCCTCCTCCTACTGCCCGTCACTTATTTCGACAGCAATCGATCACCGAAGCAATTGCTAAGATACAGCAGTATGTGTGCACTCATCCAAAGGCACAGAAGCTAACCATGCACCTGGCCAAGTTGATGGTACTAAAGTACCTCCCTTTCCATGTAGCTGATTCTGCACATGTCAGAGAACTGATGGCTTGTGCCCAGACAATGTGGAGAGTCCCAAGCCAACATTACTTTTCAAAAAAAGCTGTTCCAGCCCTGCACACATATTTTGAGCAGAAGATGACCTAGTCTTTAGGCCTCTCGGTTAGTGTTTAGCAAAGCAAGCTTTGTATGCTTCATCCGAAGTCACTTGGTTCAAAACTTTGGAATCCTACTGTACGGAGATTTGTCTCTGTACAGTATTAGAATGTATAGGCTCTGAAAAGCCGAAGTTAGTTATTCACGAAGTCGCACGTGACTTCGTTGAATAACTTCAGTAATTGATTTTTAAAGTGGAAAACCACTTTATAACTTAAGAACTTGAATACTACTCTCGGTGTCTGGTAGACAAACATTTGGCATCTATGAGTATCAGGCAAGGGACCCAGTAATTAACATAAGAACTGGACTTCTTTTTTTTTTTTTTTTTTTGTTTTTTTTTGTTTTTACCAATTAATCCATTTTTATTTGTCACTGCATTCCAAGACCCAGAACACTTTTAGTTTTCTGATTATTGTCAACTGATTTGTGTTAGATTACATCTGAAAACAGGGTTTGAGGATTTGAGTGAGCTTGTATTTATTAAAGCATACTATTACTCATATTTCAAGACATTTATCTTCTGAGGTATTTGTTGTTCCTTCTCTAGTTATTTGCATAGGCTGCTGACTCTTGCAGTTGCCTTAGCACTGTACATCTTTTTTTTTTTTTTTTTATATATTTTATTCGTTATAATACAAAAATTCATATCCATATTACATTTACAATATTATGAAATCTATAAGTCCGTCAATTCTGATTTGTGAGCATGATTGACAATAATTTCATGCAAGTGTCCATAATTATGTGAGTGTTAACCTCTTTCCGTCCACCCATAGGATATAAACGTCCTATGGGTGGATCTCTATTTCTGAAAGGACGTTTCTGAATGTCCGTTCAGAAACTGCAGCTGCACGCTAATCGTGCAGCTGCTGATCGGGTTGCCCGCTGTCAGTGACAGCAGGGCAACCCAGAGAGAAGGCAGGGACAGTGCCCAGGTGTCCCTGCCTTCTAGATCACTGCATACACAGCGCTCACCGAGCGCTGTGTATGCAGAGCAGGAAGCACTATGTGCTTCCTGTTCCGGCCCGGCGGTCATGTGACCACCGGGACCGGAGAGTTCAGGAGCTGTGTGAGGTCTTTCAGAGACCTCAATCAGCCCTGCATTGAGGCTGTACAGCGCTG
Source organism: Bufo gargarizans (assembly GCF_014858855.1). NCBI lineage: Eukaryota > Metazoa > Chordata > Amphibia > Anura > Bufonidae > Bufo > Bufo gargarizans. Next base: position 547,678,443 of record NC_058081.1, read on the forward strand.
TATTGCGCTGTACAGCCTCTCTGGGGGGGGGGGGGGTGCATTTCTCCTGTAACTGGGGCTACTATGTCAGCCCCAGTTACAGGAGAAATCAACAGTGAAAAAAAAAAAGAAAAAGTGAAGTAAATGTCCCCCAGAGGTCTTGTATGACCTTATGTGGGACGGAAAGTGTAAAATAAAAAATAAAAAATAAAGGGTTGAAAAAATAAAATAAAAAAAGTTTCACATGTAAAAAAAAAAAGTCCCCAAGTAAGGAATATTTTTTTTTTGTAAAAATAGAAAAAATTAAATAAAATAGACATATTTGGTATTGCCGCGTCCGTAAAAACCAGCTCTATAAAAATATCACATGACCTAACCCCTCGGGTGAACACCGTAAAAAAAAAAAAAACTGTGTCAAAACAAGCAATTTTTGTCACCTTACATCACAAAAGGTGCAACACCAAGTAATCAAAAACGCGTATGTCCCACAAAATGGTACCAATAAAACCGTCACCTCATCCCACAAAAAATGAGCCCCTACATAAGAAAATCTCTCAAAAAATAAAAAAAACTATAGCTCTTAGAACATGGAGACACTAAAACATCATTTTTTTTGTTTCAAAAATGCTATTATTGTGTTAAAGTGAAACAAATAAAAACAAGTATACATATTAGGTATTGCCGCGTCCGTAAAAAACAGCTCTATAAAAATATCACATGAGCTAACCCCTCAGGTGAACACCGTAAAAAAAAAATTAAAAAAAAAGTGTCAAAACAAGCAATTTTTGTCACCTTACATCACAAAAGGTGCAACACCAAGTGATCAAAAACGCGTATGTCCCACAAAATGGTACCAATAAAACAGTCACCTCATCCCGCAAAAAATGAGCCCCTACATAAGAAAATCTCTCAAAAAATAAAAAAACTATAGCTCTCAGAACATGGACACATTAAAACATAATTTTTTTGTTTCAAAAATGCTATTATTGTGTAAAACTTTAATAAATGAGAAAAAGTATACATATTAGGTATCGCCACGTCCGTAACAATCTGCTCTATAAAAATGTCACTTGACTGAACCCCTCAGGTGAATGCTGTAAAAATAAATAAATAGAAACTGTGATAAAACAACCAATTTTTTGGTCACCTTGCCCCATAAAGTGTTATAATGAATGATCAAAAAATCATATGTACCCAAAACTAGTACTAATAAAACTGGCACCTTATCCCCTAGTTTCCAAAATGGGGTCACTTCTTGGGAGTTTCTACTGTAAGGGTGCATCAGGGGGGCTTCAAATAGGACATGGCATCAAAAAACCATGTGGAGTTCCTTTTCTTCTGCGCCCTGCCGTGTGCCCATACAACAGTTTATGACCACATGTGGGGTGTTTCTGTAAACCGCAGAATCTGGGTAATAAATATTGCAGTTTTGTTTGGCTGTTAACCATCGATGTGTTAAAGAAAAAATTTGATTGAAATGGAAAATCTGCCCAAAAAGTGAAATTTAAAAATTTGATCTCCATTTTCCTTTAATTCTTGTGGAACGCCTAAAGGGTTAACAAAGTTTGTAAAATTGGTTTTGAATACCTTGAGGGGTGTAGTTTCTACATTGGGGTCATTTATGGGGGTATCCACTATGTAGGCCCCACAAAGTGACTTCAGACCTGAACTGGTCCTTAAAAAGTGGGTTTTGGCAATTTTCTTAAAAATTTGAAGAATTGCTTCTAAACTTCTAAGCCTTCTAACGTCCCAAAAAAATAAAATGACATTTCCAAAATGATGCCAACATAAAGTAGACATATGGGGAATGTTAAGTAATAAATATTTTATGAGGTATCACTTTCTGTTTTAAAAGCAGAGAAATTGATATTTTGAAAATTGTGAATTTTTCAAATTTTCGGGTAAATTTGGGATTTTTTCATAAATAAAGGTGAAATATTTTGACTGAAATTTATGACTATCATGAAGTACAATGTGTCACGAGAAAACAATCTCTGAATGACTTGGATAAATAAAGGCGTTCCAAAGTTATTACCACATAAAGTGAGATATGTCAGTTTTGCAAAATTAGGCCTGGTTAGGAAGGGGGCAAATGGCCCAGATGGGAAGTGGTTAAAAATCAAGTGGAGATCTCACTTACTGGAGGAGAAAGCAGGATCCATCCGGCATCCAAAGCCTAATAAAGCGGATGAACGAAGCATCTCATTTAGCGTAATATTATCTATAAGGGGCAGGGATCAGAGGCCCGCAGCCCAGACGACCGCCAGGCAGCGAACGCACACCACGTACGCCCTCCTCCGAACATGGGTGAGCACGATCGGCAGGATCAACACTCATGTGGCCAATCGTCTGGTGCTCACATACACTGTGCGAAGCGGGCTTACAATGATCTTTAATCTCAAACATTTCGTAGAACAGAAAAAGGGGGGTCCAGCAATCTTCTATCGCAGTGGAAGAGAACCCACTCGCATATTTTACTGCCTCATCCCCGTGTGATTAAATTGAGTATTAATGCCCTGCTTAACCGTACCTCACATGTATTCACACTAGTATCTCGTGTGGCTAAGGACTTGAGTCAAATATCGCTCGGCAGTCACCGGCAATTGAAGAGGATATGGACAAAAACACAACCAAAGACCAACTCTGTCCCATTAAAAGAACACATAGTAGCACCCATCCCACACATGTGTCATATCACTGCCCGCAGTCGAGCCTCATGTCTGACAGGAAGAGCCGCATCTCGGGTCGCGCCCGATGCCCGGACCCCCCGAAGTCCCGAGCCCCGGACCCCCGCCCATGTACCACTCAATATTATGGGTAGATCAAAATTTTAACCATTATTTAATGCCGGAAGGTCCTGCCATCCTCCAGTGTTCCTAGAGATACTCCAGTGCTCCAGTATAGCTTCACATTCTTCACCAATACAATACATATAGAAAAGACCGGACTGATAAGATCTTCCCCAACCCACCCCACCCCACCAACCTTTCCGCCCCCCCTCCCACCTTGCAGGAAAAAAAAAAAAAAAGGGGGGGGGGGAGTCCTGATTAATTAACCGTGTCCCAATCTTTCCACAGCTTACTCCACTTTAAGTAGGATCCTCTTTGTTTGTACAAAATCTTCTCATAACTTTTCACTTTCTCAACCAAACCCAGCCAGTTATTACAGTCTGGAGCGGAGGAGCAAAACCATGATCTAGAGATAAGGAGCCTAGCTAAAAACATCACCTTGATCAACAATCGGCATTTTATAGGTTGATAATTAACCTCTGATAAATCTCCCAGGACCCATATCCTGGGGGACAAAGGAACGACAATGTTAAGTTTACGAGCCAGATTAGTTTGGACCAGTCTCCAATACCTGCTCACCATTGGGCAGTCCCAAAACAGATGTAAATGATCTGCCTCGCAATCACCACAACGTGGGCAGTCAGAGGAGGCTCTAAGTCCTCTCCTAAATAACCATATGGGTGTCACATATATTTTGTGCAAAATATTAAATTGTACGACAGTGTGGTTGAAATTATGTGAAACCAACTTTAAGCTTTCCCCTATGTTCTCCCAGTTTGGAGGACCCACCTCTGAAAGCAAAGAAGACCAGGATCTCTGTCCTGGAGAGAGAACACCCAAAAAAAGGTTTTTCATTAAGTGTCTATAACAATGTGATACTTTAATTCTCGTGACAATTTTCTTACAAATTGAATCATGTAAAAATTCTGGAGTATCTATACTAAAAAAGTGACTATTCGAAGTGCTAGAGAGTGCTGACCTCAATTGAAAGTATGCATACCAAGCCACCTCACCTAGATTTGCCCTTTGCTTTAGTTCCACGAGGGGCAAAATTTGTCCACCACTGACCACTTGATGTAGGTACTGAACATTTTTGGTCCTCCAATACTGGCTGCAACTTAAGTCATTTAAGTTCAAAAACTTTGAGTTATGCCATAATGGGGTGCAGATGAGTGATGCCTTAACTCCACACCAACTCCTTATTGCCAGCCAAGTCTTTGTAGCCATTCTACAGAAAAGTGTATACCCAATTAGTGGATTTGATAAATAGTCAGACTCTAGTACTGTAAAAAAATCCGAAAAACCTGAATCTTTCACCACTTTACTGCAGAAATGGCTATTTTCCCAGTCATTAAAAAGGCAGAGTTGGGAGGCCGCAAAGTAGCCCCTAAAATAGGGGAGGTTGAGACCTCCCCGATTGTAGGGCATAGAGAAATAGAGTACCTTCAGTCTCACGCGCTTCCTCCCCCATATTAAATCATTAAGCATCCGCTCTATCAATCTAAAGTACTTCTCTGCGATCCATACAGGCGAATTGCGCAGGACGTAGAGAACCTGGGGCAGCACTACCATTTTTATTAATGAAATTCTGTCCGCTCTCGCTGGCAGAATTTTTTGCCATATCTTAATTTTAGCCCTCAACTTTATCAGCAAAGGAATCAGATTGAGTTGTAAGTATTCCTGAGGTTTGGCAGAAACTGTTATCCCCAGGTACTTTATTGAGTCAGAGATCGTTAACTGGTTATCCCATTCGCCTCGCAATTCGTCTATAATTGATCTCCAAGCCAGACGGATCGGAAAAAAGACCAACCAAGTCCATTATGCGAAGAAGAGTGGTGTCTGTTTGATGAATAAAAACCAGGATGTCATCTGCGTAAAGGGATACACGATCATGCTTCCCCATTATGCCAAAACCGACCACCTTCGGGTCCTGCCTTATGATAGCCGCTAAAGGTCCAATGTAAATGTTAAATAAAAGGGGGGAAAGGGGACAGCCTTGACAGGTGCCTCTTCCTAGAGTAAAACTCTCTGTCGTCATATCGTTGATCCTTATCCTCGCAGCTGGGGAGTTGTATAGGAGCTGAACCATCGCCATAAATCTTGGGCCAAAGCCCATTTTTTTCATCACCTCCCAGAGAAAAGTCCACTCCACCCTGTCGAAGGCTTTAGTGGCGTCCAACGACAGGATGGAGCGGGCACCGCACCCCGGGGACTGAATATTCATAAATAGCCTGTGCAAATTATGATGGGTACCCCTTTTTGGCATAAAGCCATTTTGATCTGGGTGGATAATGGTGGATATAACCCTCGAAAGCCTCCTAGCCAAAACTTTTGATAGTAACTTAGCATCAGTGTTTAATAAGGAGATTGGTCTATAGGAGCTCAATTCTGCCGGGTCTTTATCCTTTTTTGGAATCAAAACAATGAGAGCCTCCATCATGGAGCGTGGTAGTCCCACTCCCTGTATTGCTTGGGAGAAAACCTCTAACATCCGAGGGAGAATCACATTGCTATACTTGCGATAAACCTCGTATGGAAGGCCATCTAGTCCTGGCGATGAGTTCCCCGAGATGGACCCCTGGGCCTCCTTCAGCTCCGAGAGAGACAGCTCCTCTTCCAGATATTCTATTTGAGCTTCATTTAAGGTAGAGAGTGGAATTTTCTCCAAGAACCGCATCACCAGTTCAGATGACAAACCAGGAGAGGATCTATATATCTGAGCAAAGTATTGTAGAAAGGTATCCTTAATTCCTTCTGGGTTTGTTATAATTTCCCCCTCTGCGTTACGGATCGAAATAATAGATTGGTTTTTCTTGTCTTGTTGTATAATTATTCTGGCTAAAAGCTTACCAGGGCGTCCAGACTCCCCTTAAAGAATACTCTGTGGTTTGCTTTCTCTATTACATATTTCTCCAAAGAACAACTAGCCTTCTGCATCTCTTCCCTGTTATACTCCGTGGGTTGACTGGTAAATCGCTCAGTTGTAGATGCAGCAATCTTGACCAATTCCTCCTCTTTTTTCTTAAATGTTCTCTTTGCTGCAGCAATCTCACTTATAAAAACCCCCCTTAAGTATGCTTTCAAGGCATCCCATACTATATTGATGTTAGCAGAGGGAATATTCACCTCCCAAAAGGAGGATATCAGTAGTTTGATAGACTGAAGATTATCCATAATAGTGAGCCAATATGGATTCAGCTTAAATCCTAGCCCTCTATTATCCTTATTCTCCCCGATGCGATCATCAATTAGTACGGGTGAATGGTCCGAAACAGTTCTTACTCTGTATCGTATCTTCCGGATATTGCTCAAATTGCTCTCATTGGTGAATGCTAGATCGATCCTGGACATTGCTCTGCCGCCCCTGCTAACACAAGAGTATACTCTCTTTCCTCCGCCAAGATATTCCCATATATCCACCACTCCTACCTCCAAACAGAACTGGGGCAACGGGGAGTTGCAAGAATTCCTCCCCCCGTTCTGTATCTGATGTAAATCTATCTTTGTTGGGGTCCATAACCGCATTAAAATCCCCCATCAAGATTAGCCGACATTCTGATCTCTTTTCAGAAAAAAGCATTAACTGAATCAGTGGGTACATTGAAAATGGCGGGGGTATATAGAAGAAAGCGAGGATATAACTGTAACCATACAGCTTACCATGCAAAAAAATGAATCTGCCCTGATCATCTATATGGGATTTTATAAGGGTGAAGTCTACAGAGTTATAAATCAGAACCGAGACGCCCCTGGAGGAGCCGCTAAAGGTGGAATGATAAGATTGAGAGAGACGGGACAAGGTTTCTTTAGTAAGATGAGTTTCTAATATACAAATAATTGCTGGTAGATATCTTTTTAATGCATCCATAATAGCTTGCCTTTCGACCCTTTCCCCGAGCCCTCTGACATTCCAAGATACAAATCTAGTGGACATCAATCACGACAAAAGAAAAAAACACAGGACAAACAAAAAAAAAAACATACCTGAGTTGTTCCTCTAGGTGTCGGCCTTCAACCCCTTCTGGGAAACCAATTATGCAAACGTTGTTTCGCCTTGACCTATTTTCAAGGTCCTCTAGCTTATTTTGTAGTGCTTGATTTTCTGAAGTGAGAAGCAGAGTTTTAGATTTTAACATGTCCATATCGGTTTGCAAAGAGTCAACAGTTTTTTCCACATTGAGGACTCGGTCACGGATCTTTACCAAGTCTTCTCTTATTAAAGAAATTTCGCTCTGCACTGAACCCAATTGAGTAGACATCCCTTGCACTAAAGTACCGTTGTTTTCCACGGCGCAAAGGACGGGTCATATTCTGTTCGCATTTGTGCAGAGAGACCTTCCTCGCCTTCCTCCTGGTCTGCCTCCGCTGATCCGTCCTCGGAAGGTTCATCAGTCTGGGGAGTTTTAGCAAATTTCTTCAGGTTAGCAGAGAGTTTAGTTTTGGCTGGATTCTTTTCATTTAGGAAGGGCGATTTCAGAAACATATCAATTTTGTTCTCTGGAGTCTTAGACCCCAGCTTAGTTACAGAGGAGTCAACTGACCGTCGCTTTGGGGCCATTCTCCCCCCCCCCCCCCCCCGTTTCTTTCTTTCTTTTTTTTTTTTTTTTTTTTTTTCCTTTCCCCTGTTCTTTTCCCCCCTGCTCTCCTCCCTTCTTTCCCTCACCCTTTCCTTCCTTCTATTTCAATTTATACTCTCCTTTATATCTCCTTTTTGCTTCTTTCTCCCCTTCTATTCTTCCTCCTTTTGACCCTTTTCCTCTCCTCTTCTCTCCCTTTTTTTTTTATTTTTCACCCCTCTGACCCCCCCTCGCCAGACACCACCAAGAGAAAAAAAATCAAGCAGAAATATATCTGCTCAGTGTAGCAGAGAAACCAACAGTGCGGCAGAGATAAAGTCAGTGAAAACTGTATTCTCACGTGTCCGGAGGAGCCTCAGTCCCGGTGCACGCCGCAGCCGTGGCAGAAAATCGGAGCCGGAGAGAGGGAAGACAGGTGTCCTCACTGATCACCAGGGTGGCAGGCAGTCCAGATGGCGAGCAGACCGGGTAGCCAAAGCAGCAGCATCCAAGCGCCCGCCCCAGGCCAAAGCAAGACGATCGGGACCAGAGGAGAGGAGCAGCACACAGGAAAATCCACCGCACACCAGCAGAAAAGGGGCGACAGGCGGAACAGCGAAGCAGCCGGATCCAGGGGCAGAGCAGGAGAGCGGAGCCCGCAGCAGAGAAAGAAGGCAGGAAGTCCCCAGGGGAATCCAAGCCCAAAGGCAGAGACGAGACACCCGGCAGCCGCCACAACAGCAGCCAGGCATCCACCAGCAGCAAGCGAGGTAATCCAGGAGCCAGACCAGGTACAGCGCAGCGTCGCAGCTCAAGGCATCAGCTGTTCGGATGGAGCCGGGAGCTTGGAGGGAGGAGGCCAACGAGGGGGGAGAATGAGACGCGACGTATTCACGTCATCACGCTGTCCCCGCCAAGAACTGGACTTCTTGATGGGCTTCTAACAGCTAACCCAGGGTGGCAGAGTATGTTTTCACATCTCCCTTAAGACTGCAAAATAAAGCAGTGTGACACAGTGAGGGAAATGGTCTAGGAAAACAGGTATTTTCCTCCCAGTGTGTGCTGCTGGGCTGATTTGCAGCCAGGTGGGGTCAAATACTGGACTGGATTTTAATTGCCGGTCCGGGTTTTTGGCCGCACCTGGCTGTCCTTAAATAGGCAGCTGGGCTCAGCAGCAGGATCTCTGTGTTGGGATCTGAGGCTTGGTGCCAGGTTGGAGGGATGAGACCCATGGGCCAAGGAAACAGGCCCCCTAAAGCCTGCTGTACACTGCTGGAGGCAGAACTGACATCAAGGTGACTTGTCTTATATGAACTTTCCAATTTGTGTGAAGTAACACCAAAATGTACTTTTCATTGTGTGTGATGCAAACACCAAGACTGCAAAGTAATGCATTGTTTTGTGCATTTGCCTCAAGTGTGAATAAACACTGAAGTTTTGCGTTAAGAACTTGTCTTTTGCCTCTGTACTGTGTCCGCTTACCCTATCTACCAGAGCGAAACCCCACAGCAGCAATTTAAATTCAAGCAGTAAATTGCAAAGCAAGTGCCAAGAATGAGTTCAGGTAGCTGCCTAAAAATTGTCCTACTGTACTTTAATTCATGGGAATTGGAAATGTATTTAAAAAGTACAGTAGCATTATAAGTCCTCTATTTAAATGGATTGTTGAGGATTTTAGGCCCCAGGATAGGCCATAAATATCAAATCGGCAGGGGTCAAACACCCAGCAGCCCCACCAATCAGCTTTTTCAGAGTAGCTCCAGCTTAGAAACAACACAGCTCCTTCCACTGTGTAGTGGATGGAGCTGCTGGCTGCAACATTGCATCTATTAAAGTAAATTGGAAAAGTGATGCAGTTACTAGTTCTGTCTACTACTCAAAGGACAGACCTGTGTAGTTCCAGTACTGACTTCTGGTGCCAGATCTACTCTGAAACAGCTGATTGGCAGGGCTGCAGGATGTCTAACTTCTAATGACCTGTTATTGATGGCCCATCCGGAAGATAGGTCACCAATAGTAAAATCCTGGAAATCCCTTTTAAGTTCTTCTCCACACTCCTCCCCCACCCTTATAGACTTTATAAGCAAAAATAAAATGCACAACAAGACAAAGAGATAATGGCCAGTGAAAATGTGAGTAAACAGTGGGGGACATTTACTAAGCATGCTGTGCTAGAATTATGGTGTAAAATGTGCCAAAGAGAATTGCGTTTTAATTTGCACCAAATATATCAACTGTTTTCTCCAGAATTTTCACAATAAATAATGCATCATGCCAGAAATGAGTTATAAGTGTCAAAGTGGATGGGACTATCAAATTGGCACACATTAAGCATTGATATATAGGGTGAAACAAATCACCACTTTTGATCTGTTTTGGAGCAAATTACGCCATTATTGATAATTTTCCCCTAATGTGTGTGAAACGGATGTAAATCAAGCTGGTGACAGTGAATTTGAGCTGAGCTGCAGTAACCTGACATAGTCATTGCACTTTGAATAGAGCTGTGTTTCTGACTCCATTTAACATGCGAGTTTCAGCACCAGAGGCTGCAGAGAACTGCTAATTGGTGGGTGTTGCTGGGTGTCGAACCCCTACTAATTGGATATTGATGACCTATCTGGACTTCTGGAGGATAAGAATATCACTATGTGGAGCTCAAAAATCCCTTTAATACAGTGCACTAAAATGTAAAGCCTGAAATCCCCCACCCACCTGCAAGTTCTCATCAAAAAGTGCAAAAAAAAAAAAAAAAAAGGAAAAAACATAAAAAATTATTGTAGTACATTTTCTACTCATTATCCAAAATTGTATCCAAGACCCAATTGTCTTTTAGGCCTTCTAAATTCCTAATAAATTATCTTCTATAATTGATGTTTGCAAAATATACAAATTCTCCAATTATATTTTTAACTTGGTATGACTGAGATAATTAAAGATCTTGGAAGAGCTGAGGACAACGATCGACTGTCACGTTCTTCGTCCATATCCCAGAACTCACATTGTCAGGGATGAGCAAAGTGAAGTGCCAGGATACAGCACCAGACCAATGCAGCCAATCGCTGTCCTCAGTATACCACTGAGGACACTGAGGATAGTGACTGGTTGCAGCGTTATTCAGGCACGTCACCAATGCTGGACCAGTACACCAGAGTATGGTGCTGGGGAAAGATGTGAGTGTAACATTTTTGTTCATTTTTTCATTTTTATTTTAATTTTAAGTCACTTTAGGCCTTGTCCACAATTTTTCATTATCTCAGACAACCTTTTTAGGATTCTAAAATAAAATCATGACTTAGTTAAATGACATCATTCAAGGTTCATTCCTCAGTTTGCTTATTACTGCCAATGAGGTTTAAAATACTGTAAAACACAACATCTATGTAAAATCCCTTTAATACAGTGTGCTAAAATGTAAAGCCTCAAATGCCCCAACCACCTGCAAGTTGTCATCACAAAGTGCAAAAAAATAAAATAAAAAAGGAAAAACATAAAAACTGATTTCATTGCATTTTCTACCTATTATCCAAAATACTGTAACATTTTATTAAATAGTTTTGATTCTTCTGACATTTTTGGCGTCATTTATCAAAACTCAAAAAGAAAAGCTGTCTTTGTTGCCCGTAGGAGTAATTCAATGTATCCTCATTTGTTTTCAACTATGGACTTCGTGTGGAACCAAGTGCCAAATATAGATTCCATACCTTCAGAACCAGTAAAACTTTTGAGCAATAATTTACTTTGGCTCTCAATGTTTCATGTCTTGATATATATTAACTAATACCATATTAAATGAAAATAACAATAAAATAATGGTAGAAACACAAAAGGGGGGGTCAGCACATCCCAATGCGCAGGTGCACGTTGCTGATGTGGCTGCAAATATACATCTGACACAGGGTGCAACAGCACTCTACAAACCAAAAGTAGAGTACAAAAGTATATTACATTGCAAATGCTATGCTAATAACTTAGAGATGCTTAGCAAATACATTTTGTACAAAATCATTTGAGCCCGTCTGCCGCACGCCAAGGCGAACTCTATAAGATGGATCCTAACACTAAAGCTCACCTGTTGGGTGCCATAACAGCAACCATGAAATCCAGGAAGTCCAAACTTATAGAATTGATTCATTCAGCTCTATGTCACTTAAAGCTTCATAGCAAACAGTAGTTTTATTTCCAAAGAGCTGTAAATGCTACAAGATGCAAACTATGATGCATTTTCTTTCAAAAGTATAAATACTACAGTATAAACACACTTACCTGGTACAAAGCTTCCTTGGACTGCCTCTTTATATGCCCACCACTCTTCATAAGTCTTAGCTGGGGTGAACTGTGCTGAAAATACACAAATGCAACATTAACATACATACCATCAGCACATAGTTAAAAAGAAAAAGTTCAAAGCATGCACCATAATTGTTAACTAAAGTTCAGCGAAGTATTCAAAAATTCGATTCAGCTGCTTTATCAAATTTAAAAAAAAATTTGCTTTGTGATGAATTACTTCTTGCATTTTTTTTGTAAGCTGTAGATGCAATGACAGGGAGCGACGATTTCACCCTTTTCCCGTCATTGTGCCCCTTTAAAAATAAATAAATCATACTTACCTCATTTATTTGCTCATGACGGCATCTTGATTGAAGATCTAGCGCAAAACCTTATGCAGCCCGTGATGACGTCATCATGTTGGCAGGCCTAGTGATGTCATAAGCACATGGGATTTCGTGCGAGACCTTTAATCAAGATGGTGGAAGCTGACTTGTCATAAGCAAATGGATGAGGTAAGCATGATTTTTATTTTTTTTATTTTTTACCGCCATTCAGGGAAAATCGATTTACTACACAAGGAAATTCGGCTTAGTGGAGAATTTAATTTTCCCTGAAATTGATATCCTGCTCAACCTATTGTGCCATTTTTGCTCTCATTTACTGACTTTATTGGCATTTTCTCAGATAACGAATTATTACATGAGTAAATTGCACCAATATGATTGTATGACAACCTACAAATTTCATCGGTTATAGGCTGGGTCATATTTATTAAGTAAGTTGTGCCCACAATGTGAATATATATGCTATAATTGTCACTGCACTATGCAGCTAGGATCTATATACAGCAGCAAGAAGGAAAAAAAAATGAATAAAAAAAGTGAATCCTTTGGAATTACCTGGACTTCTGCATTGATTAACAATCAAATGTGATTTGACTCTTATCAAAGATACTGTTATAGACAAACATACTAATAACACAGAACCAAATGTACCATCCATGTCTTTTATTGAGCACAGTGAATTAACATCCACAGTGCATGTAGTGTGAAAAAGCTAGTGAAGCCTGTATTTAACCCCTTCCTGACTACCATACGGCTATATACGTGCTAGCTGCACATACCCCGTGCAGCTAGCACGTGTATAGACGTCATGGCAGTTCTTTAATCCAAGCACTGCAAAACCCTTGGATTAAAACTTCTGCCCCTGTACTGCTGCTGTCACGGACAGCATACAGTGCAGCAATGCCGGCAAGGGACCAATCAGAGTGGCCCCTTGCCGCAATCGATCCGATTGGTTAGTCTGTGCAGACTAACCATTCGGATCGCGGCAGTGAAAAACTCCCTGTTCCAGGCTCTGATCTGCAAACTGCAGATCAGAGCCTGAAATCAGGTAATGTGTCCTGGTGCCCACCGATCTGTGCCCCCCCATGGGCCTCCAACCCCCCCCTGTGAGCCCTGCCTCCGCCATCTGTCACCACCTGCCCCTGATGCGGTTCGCCCCCCGTCCCCATTCATATCCATGTATTCTGCCCCTGATGTGGTCCCCCCATCCATGCATACCCCCCTTTCCAGCACTGCCCCCTGCCTCCGATGCAGTCCCCCTGCTGTGTTTGATGGTGGCGGCTCCATTCCTGAGCCGCTGCCATCAGCAGCGAGTGTCAGCTGTATGCTGACACTCTGCTGTAACCCCTTGGATGTCGCAGCAGCGGCATCCATGGGGTTAATAGAGTGAGGAGGCTCCCTCTCTCAACCATCAGGGCTTCCACACCGCGATGGCAGCGCCCGATGGTTGCCATGGCAACCGAACGCTTTCCAAATGCGTCCGGTGTTGCCACCTACAGGAAATCTAATAGTATTATACTTTGCAATGCAAGAGCATTGCAAAGTATAGTACAGCCATCAGGCCAACTGGATCTTCAAGATCCAAATGAGACTTGATCAAAAAACATAGAAAATAATAAAAGTAAAAATAAATAAAAATGTAAATTAAAAAAATAAATTGCCTTTTGCTATAAAAAAAAATTCACATATTAGGTATCACCACGTCTGTAACGACTGCCTCTAAATATATCACATGATCGACCCGGTCCGATAAACACCATAAAAAAAAAAATTGTCAAAGAAAGCCATTTTTGTCACCTTAAATCACAAAAAGTGCAACACCAAGCGATCAAAAAGGCTTAAGTCAAATAAAATGGTGCCAATAAAACCGGCACCTTATCCCGCAAAAAATGAGACCCTACATAAGAAAATAACTCAAAAAATAAAAAACTATAGCTCTCAGAACATGGAGACACTAAACCATATATATATTTTTTCAAATATGCTATTATTGTGTTAAAGTGAAATAAATAAAAGAAAGTGTACATATTAGGTATCACTGTGTCCTAACAACTTGCTCGATAAAAATATCACATGACCTAACGCCTCAGGAGAACACCGTAATTTTTTTAAATATAAAAACAGTGCCAAAAAAAGCCATTTTTGTCACCTTACATCACAAAAAGTGCAACACCAAGTGATCAAAAATGTGAATGCCCCCCAAAATAGTACCAATCAAATCATCAACTCATCCTGCAAAAAATGATACCATATTCAAGACAATCGCCAAAAAAACTAAAAAAAAAACTATGGCTCTCAGACTATAGAGACACTGAAACATATATTTTTTTTTTCAGAAATGCTATTATTGTGTAAAACTTAAATAAATAAGAAAAAGTATACATTTTAGGTATTGCCACATCCATAACGATCTGCTCTATAAAACTGTCACATGACCTAACCCCTCAGATGAACGCTGTAAAAATATATAAATAAAAACTGTTCCAAAACACCTTGCCACAAAAAGTGTAATAATGAATGATCAAATAATCTTATGTACCCAAAAATGGTACCAATTAAAACCTCAACTGTTTCTGCAAAAAACGAGCCCCTGCACAAGACGATAGTCAGAAAAAATAATAATATGGCGTTCTGAAAATGGACACACAAAAACATAATTTATTTTTCAAAAATGTTTTATTATGTAAAACTGAAACAAAGTAGACATATTTGATATCATTGCGTCTGTAACAATCTGATTTATAAAAATAGCACATGATCTTGAAAAAAATAACAAAACGGTGCCTCACAAAAAACATAATATAGAGCAATTGAAAATCATATGTACACCAAAATAGTGCCAATAAAATTGGCACCTTTTCCCCCAGTTTCCAAAATAGAATAACTTTTTGGGCGTTTCTACTGTAAGGGTGCATCAGGGGGGCTTTAAATGGGACCTGGCATCTAAAACCAGTCCAGCAAAATCTACATTCCAAAAACATGCGGCAGTCCTTTCCTTTTGCTCCCTGTCGCATGCCCTTGCATCAGTTTATGACCACATGTGGGTTGTTTCTGTAAACCGCAGAATCAGGGTAATAAATATTGAGTTTTGTTTGGCTGTTAACCCTTAATGTGTTAAAGATTTTTTTTTATAAAATGGAAAATCTGCCAAAAAAGTGAAATTTAGAAATTTCATCTCCATTTTCCTTTAATTCGTGTGGAACACCTAAAGCATTAACAAAGTTTGTAAAATCAGTTTTCAGTAACTTGAGGGGTGTAGTTTCTACAATGGGATCATTTATGGGGGGGTTTCCACTATGTAAGCCTCACAAAGTGACTTCAGACCTGAACTGGTCCTTAAAAAGTGGGTTTTGGAAATTTTCTTAAAAAAAAAAGCCTTCTAACGTACTAAAAAAATTAAATGACATTTCCAAAATTATGCCAACATAAAGTATACATATGGAAAATGTTAAGTAATAAATATTTTATGAGGTATAACCTTTTGTTTTAGAAGGAGAGAAATAGAAATTTTGAAAATTGCAAATATTTTTCAAAATATTTGGTAAATTTGGGATTTTTTTCAAAAATAAAGGTGAAATCCATTGACTCAAATTTATGACTATCATGAAGTACAATGTGTCATGAGAAAAGAATCTCAGAATGGCTTGGATAAATAAAAGTGTTGCAATGCTATTACCACATAAAGTGACGCATGTCAGATTTGTAAATTTTGACCTGGACACTGGGGCATCAATGACCCTTGGTCATGAAAGGGTTAATAACTAGAGTTAAGCGGACACCTGGATGTTCGGGTTCGGCCGAACTTGAAAAAAAAGTTCGGGTTCGGGACTCGAACTTGACCCGAACCCCATTGAAGTCAAAGGGGATCTGAACTTTTGGCCACTAAAATGGCTCTAAAATAGCCCTGGAAAGAACTAGAGGGCTGTAAAAGGCAAAATGTGCTTAAGAGCATGGCAAATGCTCTTAAAAAAATGGATAGGGAAATGAATTAAAAAAACATAAAAGACCTTAAAAAAATAAAAATTAGGAATGATGTTGGAGGAAAAGGTTGAGGAGGCGGTGAATGGGTGGATGTGGCCGTGTAGGCTCATGTGGCGGTCTAGGTGGAAGCGGCGGCGAAGGAGGAATAGGTAGCCAACACAGATGTGTGTTATTTTGCATTTTTACATAGGGGTATAAGGGAATAAGTGCACTTGAGTACAAGGATGGATGGTTGGAGCTGTTAGAACTGTCTACTCTGCACAAGGTACAGACAAGTCTTGTGGGCCTGGCCTGGTTCATTTTAATGAACGTGAGCTTGTCCACGTTGGCTGTGGACAGGCAACTGCGTCTGTCTGTAATGACGCCTCCTGCCGTGCTAAATACACGTTCAGAGAGTACACTGGCTGCAGGGCAGGCCAGCACCTCCAAGGCATACAGGGCAAGCTCTGGCCATGTGGACAATTTGGAGACCCAGAAGTTAAATATGGCAGAACCATCAGTCAGTACGTGTAGGCGTGTGCACAGGTACTGTTCTACCATGTTGTTCAAATGCTGCCTCCTGCTAACACGCTCCATATCAGCAGTTGGGGCCGGTTGTTGCAGCGAGGTGACAAAGCTTTTCCACATGTCGGCCATGTTAACCCTGCCTTCTGAGGTGCTGGCGCTGACACAGCTGCATTGGCGACCTCTTCCTCCTCCCCTGCCTTCGCCTTGTGCTTCCACTTATCCCCCGGCATCAGTCGGGAAAGCTCTCAGGTACGCGTCTACCAGCGTGCGCCTGTAGTCGCGCATCTTCCGATCACGCTCCAGTGAGGGAATTAAGGACGGCACATTGTGTTTGTAACGGGGATCCAGCAGGGTGGCCACCCAGTAGTCAGCACACGTTAAAATGTGGGAAACTCTGCTGTCGTTGCGCAGGCACTGCAGCATGTAGTCGCTCATGTGTGCCAGGCTGCCCAGAGGTAAGGACAAGCTGTCCTCTGTGGGAGGAGTATCGCCTCCATCCTCCGTATCCCCCCAGCCACGTACCAGTGATGGTCCCGAGCTGCGTTGGGTGCCACGCCGCTGTGAACATGCTTCATCCCCATCCTCATCCTCGTCCTCCTCGTCCTCCAGTAGTGGGCCCTGGCTGGCCACATTTGTACCTGGCCTCTGCTGTTGCAAAAAAAACTCCCTCTGAGCCACTTCTAAAAGACTGGCCTGAAAGTGTTAGAGATGACCCCTCTTCCTCCTTCTCGTCCTGGACCCTCTTCCATCATCGCCCTAAGTGTTTTCCCAAGGAGACATAGAAGTGGTATTGTAACAATGATAACGGCGTCATCGCCACTGGCCATGTTGGTGGAGTACTCGAAACAGCGCAACAGGGCACACAGGTCTCGCATGGAGGCCCAGTCATTGGTGGTGAAGTGGTGCTGTTCCGCAGTGCGACTCACCCGTGCGTGCTGCAGCTGAAACTCCACTATGGCCTGCTGCTGCTCGCACAGTCTCTCCAGTATGTGCAAGGTTGAGTTCCACCTGGTGGGCACGTTGCATATGAGGCGGTGAGCGGGAAGGCTGAAGTTACGCTGTAGAGCAGACAGCCGAGCGGCGGCAGGATGAGAACACCCGTCACAACTCCTGCGCAGTGTGGGGCCTGTCCCCCAAACACATCAGTTTCAGAACGGCCTGCTGACGTTTACACCTGGCTGTGCTGAAGTTGGTGATGAAGGTCTGTTGCTGACTGGATGAGGAGGTGGTAGAAGAGGAGGAGGAAGCCGAGTAGGAAGGAGGAGGCAACAGGAGGCAAAGAATGATGCCCTGCGATCCTTGGCAGCGGAAGGACGTGCGCCAAACAGCTCTCCGCCTGGGGCCCATCCGCCACTACATTTACCCAGTGTGCAGTTAGGGAGATATAGCGTCCCTGGCTGTGCTTACTGGTCCACGTATCTGTGGTTAGGTGGACTTTGCCACAGATGGTGTTGCGCAGTGCACACTTGATTTTTCCAGATACTTGGTTGTGCAGGAAGGGCACGGCTCTCCTGCAGAAGTGGTGGCTGCTGGGAATGACGTACTGTGGGACAGCAAGCGACATGAGCTGTTTGAAGCTGTCCGTCTCCACCAGCCCGAATGACAGCATTTCAAAGGCGAGTAGTTTAGAGATGCTAGCATTCAGGGCCAGGGATAAATGGTGGCTAGGTGGGAATTTATGCTTTCTTTCCAAGGTTTGTGAGATGGAGAGCTGAACGCTTCCGTGTGACATGGTGGAGATGCTTGGTGATGGAGGTGGTGTTGGTGGGACATCCTCTGTTTGCTGGGCGGCAGGTGCCAACGTTCCTCCAGAGGCCTTGGAACCCCTGGGGAAGGGCTAGGTGGATGCGCTTGGGAAATCCTGCCAGCAGTCTTCAAACAGCATAAGAGACTGCTGCATGACTTGAGGCTCAGACAGGTTCCCCGATATGCATGGGGGTGATGTGACAGACTGATGGGCATGGGTTTCAGGCGCCACCTGTGCGCTTTCTGCAGAAGACTGGGTGGGAGATAATGTGAACCTGCTGGAGATGAGCAAATTGATTCCAAACTAATCATATTTGTTACAAATTTTTTCAAAATTTGTCTCCCAAACAAATCCAATGTTTTGGAGATTTGCTTCAGCCAAAGATCTCAAAAATTTAACTCCAGCTTGATTTTATTATCAACATTATCATAGCGACATAAGAGGGAGGATGAACATGAAGTATCACATGACACTGGGAGAGAGGGGGGAAGGCATGCCTTGATTGGCTCAGCCAATAAGGGACATGCAAGTCATTTTGCTGAGAATGTCATAGAATGTCATTCTGTGTTCAACTTGCGACCTGAGAGCATGTGTCTTAGCTGCGTCTAACAAAAAGCTATTATAGACACAAACCAGTAATCTAGTTGTACTAGGGTCACTAAAGGGATATATAACTGGGTAGATTTTAGTTTTTTAGTTTTTTCTATCAGCCAGACAACCATTTTAAGCTTCTTCTGGATCAACAGAATACAGAATACAAAACTTGTATAGTAAAATGACAACTTAAAGGGCAATCGATTTTATTACATTCTCAAGAATAATCATTGTCTGCCTATTCAGACTTCCCGGTGTAGAGTGAAAGAAAACTTTTGATCCTCCTTACTTCATCTTGTCAGCTGCTAATGGTAGTGCAAGTCATGGCCTAGTAAGTAATTGCAGTTTTACATGAATGCCTGGCACATGTTTCTCTAGATAAGTGCCTGGTTATTAGGTTATCTTTAATTCATAAGCTTTCTACATTTTGTACCGCACACCCGGTATTAAGATCTCTTCTGTTACGTTCAAATATGCCATATTATTTATTTAAACGTTTATTTTCATTCAATAATGTACTTTATTATTCATCACTTCATCCAGTAATCACCACCATTTTAATTTATGCTATTATGCTGGATATTACTCAGTAATAAACCGATACACTATTATATCGAAGTTCCATAACTGCATCTATTAATGGTTGTAATATGCGTTGGCAGGCTGCCACTTTCAGATACCATCAAGGATATATAAAAGTGTAACTACCTGCTCCTGCTGCTGAATTTTTTTGTATGCAATGTTTAGCTATTGGCAATATCTTCCAGTTCTTTTTTTTCTGAATGCTTGTATAAGTTATACATACAGTTTATTTGCACTATAAATAGTGTAATGGAAAAATAAAAATGTAGACTAAAGAAAACAAATAAAATGTATACGATATTTGTAATGCACAACAGTCCTTGGGCATTATCAAAGGTTAACTAAGATTCTTGTTGATACTGGCAGTAGGAAATAGGAAGGGAAGCATGCATCCATATAAGAAGTGCATGCTTTGTGTGCTGATCTATGAATGGCATGATTAGACAGGTAGTTCACATTGCAAGCCTGGGACTTTACAAAAAAAAAAAAAAAGAATTCCAGCAATAACAACTACTGTAGAAAAATAGATGGAGTGTAGAGCACTTTTTCCCAGACTGATTGCTTTGTAAATATCTTATAACAACTATTTATTAGTCATTTGTTTTCTGATGCATTGAACTGGGGCTCCCATTTAATCATTGCCGCTTTCCAGGAATGCTATTGATTCTGCAAATGGAACCTTTTTTTATTTTGTCTATAAATGTGTTTAATAGTGACGAGCAGCATAGGCATTATTAGTTTTCGCAATATTTTGCTAATTTGTGGCCCAATATTTGCCATAAATTTGCAAATTTTTCAAATTTGTGATCACCAGTCATTATTTTCTTGATTGCGAAAATCGGCAATGTATTATACCCATATTGTAAGTTTCCTGAGACTGGAGAAAATGGTTGGTGACTGTGAGGAAGAACTCCTGATCACTGTAAGTAATTTTACATTACAGCACTGTTTTTGATTACATTTCACATGCATGGCAGAACAATAGCTTTATATGCAGGTAGAGTGCTCTGATATATTCGCTATTGCGCAAATTGGCACTAATGATTCACATATTTTTGGGCGCAATACATGCAACTTAACATTTTATCAGGTCTGAGTAAATATTACTGATTTGTGCACTAAGTATTGTTATGACATCACAGCACTATGTCTGTAACATGTATGTATGGACGGCAGAGAAACAGTAATTCCTATCACACTACCTAACACCCTGCACTGGAACCTACAGCTACACTATATCACTATCTAACCTACACTGAGTATCTTCCACTAACTATCTATATGATATATATATGAGCTAACTAACTATCTAAAGTAATTGAATAAGGATCCAGATGACTCAGCAAAGCACAGAGCACAGCAATGACACTGCTCTCTCTCTCTCTCTCTCTCTCTCAGAACTGCAAAAAAAAACAGCCGAAAATGGCTGCTGGGGAGTTTCCTATATAGTAAGGGGCAACTTTTCCCATTGGTTGGTAGGGATGTTATTAAGCTCAGAAAAAGTTATTGCAGCCTTCCTATTGACCCACAAGCAAGTAGCAGTGAGGGTACTGATAAATAAAAAAAATAGAATATAGATCTTCGAGAATTCTCAAAGTGCCGATATTCGTGATATAATTTCGAGATTAGAATATTTGCGATCGGGGGGAACCCTGTCTGGAAGCCGAGGAGAGTCTCTGGCTATCTGCAGTGCTCTGTTTGAAAATTTATATCTAACTCCATCCACCCTCAAACTAAGCTTTGGAGGACATCAAATACCTCAGCACTACCTAACGCTTCTCCAGGCTACACTTTAAAACCACTATTGGGTGAATTGAACCATCCGGACCGGAGTTAAAGTTTGGGGCCTACCACTCACAAGGGACCGCAGCCTAAAGTTCATTGCATTATTCCAACTGTCGGACGGTCGGGTCAGCTTCGAAGAGGATTCGCTCCTTCGAGACCTCTGAGACTACTGTAAACGATGTCCACTGAACTCTCTTTGAGGACGACATCAGCCCTGCAATCCCCTGGGAGTGTGATGACAGAGCTGCCATCTTGCCCAGTCCGGCTACCGCATCAGACATCAGCTCTACTTGACACCCGGTCTCGCGTACACTACCTAACACGAAACTGAATCTTGGTTGGACCCACAGGTGAGAGAGTACCAAGACCAGAGATCAACATAACCCCGGATAATTGTACTAAGCCCCACTCCACCCCCCTCATTCTCTTTCCCGGCCGACCTCCCTCCTTTCCCTCCTGTTCCGCACTAAAAAGCCCAAATCTTACCCTCTGGACTGCCGCAGATTGCACTTATATAGGCGCTGCATAAATTTTTGAGGACTTCCTTGTCTGCTATTGGGGAAGTCTGCCTGACTTCAATATTTAAAGGGCAAACAACCCAATGTTTCAGTTACTGTCTGTAGGGCATACAAGCGAACTTTCCACGCTGTATTCCTTTTTATTAATTAGTCTCTGAGCACTCTGGGATGTGACGCTACTTCAAACCAAAAGGAACGCATTTAGCCCAAAGACCACATCCACATTTATTGAGTTTTTCCTCTCCTATTCTCTCATCCCAAGCAGCTAATTCTTGGAATACAGTGGGAATTATGCTACCCTAAATCCCCACGGCAAGTCTAGGTGAAAAGAGACCATGTACTAAACCTACAATACAGTCAGGTCTATAAATATTGGGACATCGACACAATTCTAACATTTTTGGCTCTGTACACCACCACAATACATTTGAAAAGAAACAAACAAGATGTGCTTTAACTGCAGACTGTCAGCTTTAATTTGAGAAGATAAAAGAAAAACAGGAGGCAGTGCCACATGTGTGGTGTTGTACAATAAATTGATAAGAGATGTGTAGAACATCCAATAATATGGTCATTCTGACCACTCCAGCCCTGTCTTTTTCCAATGTATACTGGAATATAACCACACATTTGTTGTACAGAAAAAAGTTACATATTTTACTAGCAAATAGGTCTGTAAGGAATTAAACACTAGAAGACGTGTTCTCCATTGTCTGGTACACACGCCAACCCCCCGCCCCCTCCCCTCCCCATTCTCTACCTCTGTTGTTTCTTAAGCGCCATTTTTGTGTTTAAATAATCACTACATGTTATCTGATTCCTGCTGATGGCGCCATCCAAAAGGTTCAGTTGTTTTTTCTCCTCCTGCACAGCTTTAATTTGAGGGTATTTACATCCAAATCAGGTGAACAGTGTAGGAATTACAACAGTTTTCATATGTCTCTCCCACTTGTTAAGGGACCAAAAGTAATGGGACAATTGGCTTCTCAGCTATTCCATGGCCAGGTGTGTGTTATTCCCTCATTTTTCCCAATTACAATTAGAAGATAAAAGGTCCAGTGAAGCAAGCAATCATTAGGTTGAAAAAACAAAACCCATCAGAGAGATAGCAAAAACATTAGGCGTGGCCGAAACAACTGTTTGGAACATTCTTAAAAAGAAGGAACGGGTGAGCTCAGCAACACAAAAAAAAAACCGGAAGACCACGGAATACAACTGTGGTGGATGACCGAAGAATTCTTTCCCTGGTGAAGAAAACTTTCTTCACAACAGTTGGCCAGATCAAGAACACTCTCCAGGAGGTAGGTGTATGTGTGTCAAAGTCAACAATCAAGAGAAGACTTCACCAGAGTGGATACAGAGGGTTCACCACAAGATTTAAACAATTGGTGAGCCTCAAAAACAGGAAGGCCAGATTAGAGTTTGCCAAACGACATCTAAAAAAGCCTGCACAGTTCCTATGGACAGATGAGACCAAGATTAACTTGTACAAGAGTGATGGGAAGAGAAGAGTATGGAGAAGGAAAGGAACTGCTTATGATCCTAAACATACCACCTCATCAGTGAAACGTGGGCATGTATGGCTGCCAATGGAACTGGTTCTTTTGTATTTATTGATGTGACTGCTGACAAAAGCAGCAGGATGAATTCTGAAGTGTTTCAGGCAATATTATCTGCTCATATTCAGGCAAATGCTTCAGAACTTATTGGACGGCACTTGAAGACAGTTGCAGTAGAGGCCTGGCAGAGCATCACCAGGGATAAAACTGTTGTAATTCCTACACTGTTCACCTGATTTGGATGTAAATACCCTCAAATGTATTTGTTCCATTTCAAATCCATTGTGGTGTATAGAGCCAAAAACGTTAGAATTGTGTCGATGTCCCAATATTTATGGACCTGACTGTATGTAAATGGAGTGGTCACAAGATAACAAAAGGACCAGGTCACACAGCACATATGGTAAAAATTGGTAAACAAAAGGGCTCTAATCAGGACATACAGAGGCCCATAAAGAACTCTTCCCTGTTTCAATCGGACCTAGATAGATAAGTAATGAAGAAAGCTAAAGTTAACCTCGGGTCTCAGTCCCTAGCTCCAGAAATCTCTGCTTCACGCCAAGTACTTATGTCACAAGAAACAGACAGTGAGGAAGAAGGCTCCACCGACATCTCCTCTGACCTCCCCATTTCCAGATCCTTCATTTCACAGGCCTTGTTCAAAGCTCTCAATCCAGTCCTAGAAGAACTATCCGAAGTAAAAAGAGAGATGCAGCAGATAGGCCACAGAGTAGAAGCCCTTGAATCCACACAATCCGTCATAACAGATTCACGTCCACACCTATCCTTGATTGAACTTGATGGACTTATGTCTTTTTTCAACCATATTAACTATGTAACTATGTAACAGGGTACACAAAACAGAACATAGATACCCTGGCTATATACTAACAACACATCAATCATCTATACGACTATATTGAGGACCAAGACAACAAAGGCAGAAGAAACAATATTGGCCTAAGGGGAGTTCCTTAATTAGTCGCCCCAGATGCAATACCAAAAGCAGTATCTGAAATTTGCCAATCACTACTTAGTAAAGATTACTATGAACCCACCGTCATTGAAAGAGCACATAGTGCTCTAAGGCCTAAACCCAGACCCAGCGACCCGCCAAGAGATATAATCTGCAAATTCCTAAACTTTGTCCAGAAAGAACAAGTGATGAAAAAATCAAGAGAATGCACACAAATAGTCTATGAAGGCTCGCTTATTCTTCTATTTCAAGACCTGGCTCCTGCTACTCTAAACAAGAGGCACATTCTAAAACCACTGACAGACCTCTTAAGGCACAAAAAAATTGCCTTCCGCTGGCTTTTCCCATTTGGCATGCTATGCTAATTACCTGGAAAGAAAATAAATACATCATCAAATCCCCAAGGGATCTCCCAGACCTCTTTGAAGCATTAGAGATTGAAGATGTGGACATTCCTGACTGGTCTGCGACAAATGACTTTGGCATCCCACCTGAAATCACTCCATCGACACCTTGGGAAACTTTTACTTCAGGCAAAACCCAAAGATTAAGGAAGAAACAAGGAAGACTAACCCTGAGACGCATCATCTCGGAAGAAGACTGAGGTCTTGTTGCCCCTCTACTAACTTTCTCTCATGACAGCTCTAGCGTAACTGGATTTACCATTGCACCACAGCTGTTATAGGCCCTAGTGGCCTGCTCGGGTCTCTCATGCTCCAATTGTCCGACCCTTTCCTGGCTTCATCAGCCAGAGTTATTATTTCATGATTTGGTCGGGAGCATGCGAGTTCTCTTTATGGACCCTAAGTGCGGATCTAGCTTGTTTGGCTGGCTTTGTAGTAGGGTCGCTATAAGCTTGCCTCTGTTAGATATGTTTAATTTTGGGACCACCCCCTATAACATCTCATGTTAATAGTAACTATGTGTAGGCAGTTGTCTAAATTCATGACATGCTGCCAACTTTTGATTTTGTTCAAAAGTTTTGACCTTAAGTGATGCTATTCAGGTTTTCCAGACCTCCTAACAGTTCAGTTATTATGGAGGTTCATTGGTACTAATGTTATCACCTGCTTTGTTTTATATGTCATAGCTCTCTCTTACTCCCACCTTTTCTTACCCATCCCTCCCACTCCAAGTAACAAAGCATCATGCCATATTTGGAAGACACCCCTTCCATGCTCATCTAGAATTAGGTACAGGTGAAACTCAAAAAATTTGAATATCGTGAAAAAGTCCATTTATTTCAGTAATGTGCAGTCGTGGCCAAAAGTTTTGAGAATTACATAAATATTGGAAATTGGAAAAGTTTTTATAATAGCTATTTGCATATACTCCAGAATGTTATGAAGAGTGATCAGATGAATTGCATAGTCCTTCTTTGCCATGAAAATTAACTTAATCCCCAAAAAAACCTTTCCACTGCATTTCATTGCTGTCATTAAAGGACCTGTTGAGATCATTTCAGTAATCGTCTTGTTAACTCAGGTGAGAATGTTGACGAGCACAAGGCTGGAGATCATTATGTCAGGCTGATTGGGTCAAAATGGCAGACTTAACCTGTTAAAAGGAGGGTGATGTTGAAATCATTGTTTTTCCATTGTTAACCATGGTGACCTGCAAAGAAACGCGTGCAGCCATCATTGCGTTGCATAAAAATGGCTTTACAGGCAAGGATATTGTGGCTACTAAGATTGCACCTCAATCAACAATTTATAGGATCATCAAGAACTTCAAGGAAAGAGGTTCAATTCTTGTTAAGAAGGCTTCAGGGTGTTCAAGAAAGTCCAGCAAGCGCCAGGATCGTCTCCTAAAGAGGATTCAGCTGCGGGATCGGAGTGCCACCAGTGCAGAGCTTGCTCAGGAATGGCAGCAGGCAGGTGTGAGCGCATCTGCATGCACAGTGAGGCGAAGACTTTTGGAAGATGGCCTGGTGTCAAGAAGGGCAGCAAAGAAGCCACTTGTCTTCGAAAAAACCATCAGGGACAGATTGATCTTCTGCAGAAAATATGGTAAATGGACTGCTGAAGACTGGGGCAAAGTCAAATTCTCTGATGAAGCCTCTTTCCGATTGTTTGGGGCATCAGGAAAAAGGCTTGTCCGGAGAAGAAAAGGTGAGCGCTACCATCAATCCTGTGTCATGCCAACAGTAAAGCATCCTGAGACCATTCATGTGTGGGGTTGCTTCTCATCCAAGGGAGTGGGCTGACTCACAATTTTGCCCAAAAACACAGCCATGAATAAAGAATGGTACCAAAACACCCTCCAACAGCAACTTTTTCCAACAATCCAACAACAGTTTGGTAAAGAACAATGCATTTTCCAGCACGATAGAGCACCGTGCCATAAGGCATAAGTGATACCTAAGTGGCTCAGGGACCAAAATGATGACATTTTGGGTCCATGGCCTGGAAACTCCCCAGATCTTAATCCCATTGAGAACTTGTGGTCAATCCTCAAGAGGCGGGTGGACAAACAAAAACCCACTAATTCTGACAAACTCCAAGAAGTGATTATTAAAGAATGGGTTTCTATCAGTCAGGAATTGGCCCAGAAGTTGATTGAGAGCATGCCCAGTCGAATTGCAGAGGTCCTGAAAAGAAGGGCCAACACTGCAAATACTGACTCTTTGCATAAATGTCATGTAATTGTCAATAAAAGCCTTTGAAACGTATGAAGTGCGTGTAATTATATTTCACTACATTACAGAAACAACTGAAACAAAGATCTAAAAGCAG
The DNA here is from genome assembly GCF_014858855.1 of Bufo gargarizans. Lineage (NCBI taxonomy): Eukaryota > Metazoa > Chordata > Amphibia > Anura > Bufonidae > Bufo > Bufo gargarizans. Next base: position 547,705,370 of record NC_058081.1, read on the forward strand.
TTTAGCAGCAAACTTTGTGAAAACTAATATTTGTGTCATTCTCAAAACTTTTGGCCATGACTGTACATGAAAAGGAATTGCATTAATGCAGCTTAAAATTAGAATTTTGTGAAAAGGTTCAATATTCTAGGCTCAAAGTGTCACACTTTAGTCAGCTAATTAATCCATACCCCCTGAGCAAAGGGTACCTCAAAATTGTGACTTTGGGGTTTCATAAGCTGTAAGCCATAATCATCCAAATTATAACAAATAAAGGCTTGAAATATCTCGCTTTGCATGTAATGAGTCTATCTCATATGTTAGTTTCACCTTTTAAGTTGCATTACTGAAATAAATGAACTTTGCACGATATTCAAATTTTTCAAGTTTCACCTGTATGTATCCAAAGCTTCTTACACCTTCTACAAATTACCATGACTACACTCAGAATAGCAACTTACAATGTAAGAGGCTTTAAATCCCCTACAAAACGAATCCAACAGCTACACAAAGAAAAAACTACTATCATTTTTATCCAAGAAACACACTTTAAGCACAATAAGATACCTAATTTTCCACACTCCTGCTACAATCTCTGGTACCAAATTACCTCAGCCCATTCTAATAGACTTGGTGTGAACCTAGGTATACACAAGCATACTGACTTCTCACTTAACACCCCAGACCCTTCACCCAAGAACTTTATTTGGTGTTTAAATGAGACGCTGTTAGACAGACCGGCTACAAAGGAGAGGATTGAAAACAAATTAAAAGAGTACTTCTCAATAAACACATCCGGGGATGTCTCTTGTCATGTAGTATGGGAAGCCCACAAATCTGTTATTAGAGGTGAATTCATCTCTGTGGCTTTATACCTGAACAAAGAGAGACAAGCAAAGATAGCTGGTCTGTATGATAGGGTCTCTAGGCTCGAGTACGCTCATAAACGCTCACAAAACAATAAACAGTTAGAGGAACTATCCAAAGCTAGAGAGGAACTTAAAAAAGACAATAAATATCCAGTCAGCTAAGCTCTATCTTTCCTTAAAACCGAAATTCTTTGCACACGGGATCAAACCTACGAAGTTCATGCTAGCCAGCTTAAGACAGCGCAAACATAAATCGAGAATCACAGCCATTAAACTAGCGGATAATACCCTTCTACGGGATGATGCTAGCATAGCAGGTGCCTTCCAAAATACTCAGAGTTATATAAATAGAGCAGACCCGGTAAACATTAAGTGTAAAAAACACGACCTAACTGAAGATTTTCTAAAAAAGGTAAATCTCCCCTTCATATCTACAGATCAGGCTGCTAACCTCTGTTTTCCCATTACCACTAAGGAACTAGACATAACCTTGAAACAGATGGCGAAAGGGAAGTCCCCAGGACCAGATGGCCTCCCAGTTCTTTACTATACCATCTTCTCAGATACATTAAGACCGTTTATGCTACAAACCTTCAATTCAGCGCTAACAGGCACTCCGCTCCCATCTCAAACCTTTAACACCCACATCACTTTGATACACAAACCACAAAAAGACCTGACTTTGTCTTCAAGCAATATACCTATATCCTTAGATCTCAAAATTTACACCAGAATACTCGCTAATAGAATTAGACCACTAAAAGACCTAATACACCCTGACCAATCAGGATTTATACCCGGCCATGAAGGCAAAGAGAACACATATAACATACTGAACTCGATTGCTTTGATGAAGAAAAGGAATGAATCCATGCTTCTGTTGAGAACGGATGCAGAAAGGGCCTTTGATAGAGTAGCATGGCCTTTCATTAAATGCCCTATGTCCCCGGAAGGGGTTCCCTACTTCCTTTATCGAAGCAATATTTGCAATGTACAGCCATCCAAGTGCCTATATCAAACTAAACAACATCCTTTCCCAAGCAGTTATGATTAACAATGCAACTGGACAAGGATGCCCTCTTTCTCCAATTCTCTTTATACTGACAATCGTACCCCTACTTCAATATATTAGACAAACCAAAGAAATTAAAGGTTTTAAATGTAGAGGAATGGAATTCAAACAAGCTGCCTATGCCGATGACTCACTTCTGATGATCTCAAACCCAGCACAGGCGTTTGCCGTCATAGCTGAGACCTTTCGTTCCTTTGGTTATACAGTTATGTTCAAAATAATAGCAGTGTGTTTAAAAAATTAAATACAGCTAAAAATCTGTCTAATAGCGTTTATTTCCATACACACAAATGCATTGGGAACACTACACATTCTATTCCAAATCAAAACATGAAGAAAAATATATAAACTTTGTGTTGTTCCTCTAAAAAAATTGAAGAAAAATGAATCTTAGACTGTTCAAAAAAATAGCAGTGTTTGTATTCTTCTTTACAAACTCAAACATTCACTATATAAACTGAAAAATGTTTGAAGATTTTGCCTTCCTTTGAATCACTTAACTAATATTGAGTTGTATGACCACTGTTTCTGAGAACTGCTGTACATTTGTGTTGCATGGAGTCAACCAACTTCTGGCACCTGTGAACAGGTATTCCAGCCCAGGATGAGTGGACTACATTCCACAGTTCTTCTCTATTTCTTGGTTTTGCCTCAGAAACTGCATTTTTGATGTCACCCACAAGTTTCCTATTGGATTAAGATCCAGGGATTGGGCTGGCCACTCCATAATGTCAATCTTGTTGGTCTGGAACCAAGATGTTGCACGTTTACTGGTGTGTTTGGGGTTGTTGTCTTGTTGGAACACCCATTTCAACGGCATTTCCTCTTCAGCATAAGGCAGCATAAGGCAACATTCAAGTATTCTGAGGTATTAAAACTGATCCATGATCCCTGGTATGCGATAAATAGGCCCAACACCGTAGTATGAGAAAGATCCCCATATCATGATGCTTTCGCCACCATGCTTCACTGTCTTCACAGTGTACTGTGGCTTGAATTCAGTGTTTGGGGGTCATCTGACAAATTGTCTCCGGCCACTAGACCCAAAAACAACAATCTTACTTTCATAATTCAGCAAAATGTCTCTTTATACAAGTCAATGTGCTCTTTGGCAAATTGTAACCTCTTCGGCACATGTTTTTTTTTTAACAGTGGGACTTTGCGGGGGCTTCTTGCAGATAGCTTGGCTTCACATAGGGATCTTCTAATTGTAACAGTACTCACAGGTAACTTTAGACCTTCTTTTATCATCCTGGAGCTGATTGTTGGCTGAGTCCTTGCCATTTTGGCTATTCTTCTATCCATTCGAATTGTAGTTTTTCGCTTTCTTCCACGTCTTTTAGGTTTTGGTTGCCATTTTAAAGCATTTGCAATCATTTTAGCTGAGCAGCCAATCCTTTTCAGCGCTTCAACTATTTTTCTCAGAATTTCAGAGGGAAATGCACTGTAACCAGCATGTACAACCTTTGCTGCCTTCCTTAAATAAGGGCAATAATTGCCACCAGTTTTTCAAAGAATGAATGACCTCACTCATTGAACTCTAAACTGCTATTATTTTGAACATGCCCCTTTCAAAAAGTGATTGAATTACAGAGAATCAGCAGCACGCATGTCATTACTGCTGGGTCTGTTGGGTTTCCATTACTCTACTACACTTGCTAGTATATTATTTGCCATGTAGAAATATAATTTCTACCAAAAACATTTGATCAGGTTAGTGATGTCTGACTGCTATTATTTTGAACACAACTGTTTATCAAATTTCTAATTAAATATCTCTAAATCCCAAGCAATGGGAATAAATGTAATACCCAAAACACTTCAGCCCTTGCACAAGAAATCTCCATTCGAATGGAACACTACTTCTCTAAATTTCGAGGAATTAAAATCTCTCCAGACCCCCGGAAGTTATATGATTTAAATTATCTCCCCTTATTAAAATTCATACCTGGAATCCTTAGCTCATGATCTCCTACCTCCATCTCCTGGCTTGGCCGCAAAAACGTGTTAAACACATTAATTGTCCCCAAACTTACATATTTATGTATTACTGATAAAACTCCTTAGACGTTTCTTCGATTCCTTCTGTAAAATATGCTCCTCCAATATTTGGGGCTCAACAAAACCCAGAATTGCTAACAGAATCCATCTACTTTTCTTTCAAAAAGGAGGAATTGACTTTCCCTCAATGAAAAGGTACTATAGAGCTGTCCACCTCAGCAGGATAGTCAACAGGCTCAGAAGACCTACACACAAACATTGGATACTATTTCAGGAATGTTTAGCATGCTTCCCTCTAAGGGCTTTAGTCCTTTCTGATCCCGCAGACACTCCACGGATCCCTAAGGATCACTCTCTGCTCTCCACGACTCTCCAGACTTGGGGGACGCCTGAGATAAGATATTATTATGCTCGAAATACCCTTCCTCCTTATCATCTGTAGGAGACTTTCTTTTCTCCTCAGGAGAAGGCTATTCATCTGTACCATCCCAAATACAAAATTCTTTACTTCCTCCAAAAGACCTAGTGGATACAGACGGGGCATTTTTAGACATACCTACCCTCCAAAATAAATTCCAAATAACTTCTTTGAATACTCTACAATACGCCTCTATCCTATCCTCGCTAAAGAAGGCGATGTCATACGGCACTATACCTACAACACTTACCTGGTTTGAAAGTTTGCTAACCCATATACAGCCCCTCACTAGACTAATCTCAGCCATCTGTCACAACCTCTCAGAAACAGAGTCTGGAGCCTCTTTATACTTTATCAGAGAATGGGAAAGAGACTTAGACATAACATTTTCCGATTCAGATATAAGACCATACTAAGAGCATAAACTCACCTTGAGGTGCACCACTATACAAGAAAATGCATACAAAGTTCTGACAAGGTGGTAGTTAACCCCTGTCAATTAAAAATTATGTACGGATCCTCGTCAGACCTCTGCTTGAGATGCCTCACCAGTAAAGACACCTTCCTTCATATCTGGTGGTCTTGCCCCTCGTTGACCTTCTGGAATAAAATCTTTGATATCTTGAGAAGCATCTTCAGTCTAGATGACACTAAACTTCCTCTGTGCCCCAAAATCGCACTACTCTCTCTACTGCCTTATTCACTCACTAACCCCAAAAAATCTTTATTCAGATCCCTGATAGCGGCGGCTAGAATTTTGATAGCTTCAAATTGAAAATCGGAAACAACCCCTTCTGTCTCACTTTGGCAAAAGACGGTAGGCTAGAGACTAGAGGAACTCTCCCACTAGGAACAGAGATCACATCACAAATATTCTATTATCTTGAAACTCTGGGAAGAATGGAGTTCCTCTAAATAGGTGGAGGATCTTCTATTCCTTTCTTCATCTCCGCCCTGACCTGACTAATGTGTCTGCTCTCTTGCCATGCACAGTAGATGGGACCCGCAAACCCGCCTAAAATGTCTTGGAGCTAATTCGCTGATAACACAATGGCACTTCTTTTTAACTAGCCACCTGGATACTGAAACCTCATTTTCTGTAACCACCTCGCCTCCACCCAAAACCCCCCCTTTTTATTTCCTACCTCCCCTTCCCCCCTTTTTTTGTCTTTTTGTCCTCTGCTACGGTATGTAAGTGTCTGCTAGCTTTGCCATTGTATGCATAACATTGTTATATTCAGCGATCAGTATAAGATCCCTCATTGAATGCTCACTTTATGTTTCTATTAATCTATATATGCTAAGGTCCAGATTGTGCGGACCCATCTTAGATTGCACCCTCTGCATATGTATCTAGCTGGTTTTTTGACATACCACTGTACTTTGTTTCTATGCATGTTATTTCATGTTAAAAAAAGCAACCAAAAAAATTGAAAAAGAAAACAAATGAATACTCGCGATCAACACTAGTGTTGTTTTGCTAAGTATGATAATTTCAGTTTTATTAAGAGGGCTTAAATGTGCTATTCATTGGATTATTTTGGATAAAATATCATTTTTACCAAGTGCACTTCCTATGGAGTAGATTTTCAGTTGTGTATCCAACATGTAGATAAACCACTGAAATGTTTGTGGTGTGTGTAATGAAGACAACCCAAATATCCCTTCACTGCCATAATTTAGCATTGAGCAATTTATACAAGCAATATTTTAGCAGATCTGTTGTTGAATTTATTGCACCTTTGAGGAAGTTCAGCTGTACACACTGTTAAATGAAATGTTCTGGTTGGATCTTTGCAATCGATAGCTGGCAGTGATAGCCCTGTTGTTCGTATAGGAAAACAACTAAATGCTTGTTTACATGACTGTATTCTAAGCACATTCCCTTTAATGTTCTGTTCTTACCAAATTGGGCTTGGATCCCAGGAGAAGGTTGAAACAATTTACTGTGTATTGTCTAAAGAGAGCCAAGGGCTATGGTTGACATACCGCTCCATTATCTATAATACCCTAGTACTATTGTTTATTTCTGCACTTGGACGTGATAGAGGGTTGTAAATATAACATTTTAACCTTTTCTACTTAGAAACCCCAACACAAAAACTACCCTTGAACAGCATAAACCAAGTTGCCGTAGGCCTCTTTCACCCAAGAGTAATTGCAATCCGTATATGACATGTACGTTGCGTACTGGAATCTTCTGATAATGTTAATGACTATCAGGACTATTCACATGGGTGTATATTTTCTGTCTGTACTTGAAATACACAGTATGTACTAGTTTTGTGTGTATTATAGTCTATGGAAGGAAGAAATACACATGTAAATTTGGATAAATTACTTACATACGTATTCCAGAGACGGAATTTGGATAAATTTCAATGCGTTTATGTGAAAGGGGTCATAAAGTGGCAAAACTTCCTGATTCCTTTTGGCAATCAGACAGATTCCTGGGTAAATATCCTGTGTTTATAACAATATGCCATATGTTTTGCCCCATAAGATGCACCCCCCCAATTTTGGGGGGAAAATGTCCCTGCATCTTATGGGGTGAATACTAATAAGCGCTTCCATTATGGTAGTACCAGAGGACCGGGAAGCGGCGACGGCTCTATACTCACCGCTTCCTGGTCCTCTGCTGTCAGCTGTGCTGTGGCTGCGCACAGTGTGAGGGCACTCTGTGATCTCACGCTGTGCGCGTCAGGTCACGGCCAACGCAGGAGGAAGAAGATCGCAGGTGGTGATGAGCGGCAGTGTCCAGAGCAGGAGAGGTAACTGTATTTTTGTATTTTATGTGCACTGTGGCTGGGGGCTGATGAGAGGCATAGGGGCTGATATGGGGTCTGATGAGAGGCATGTGGGCAGATATGGGGGCTGATGAGAGGCATGGGGGATGGCATGGGGGCTGATAAGAGGCATGGGGGCTGATATGAGGCAATGGGGGCTGATATGAGGCAATGCGGGCTGATGAGAGGCATGGGGGCTGATATGAGACAATGGGGGCTGATGAGAGGCATGGGGGTTAATGACAGGCAATGGGGCTGATGAGAGGCATATAGGGTCTGATGAGAGGCATGTGGCTCTTATCCTAGGGTTGATTGGGGGTCATTCACATTGGGGTCAGATCTGAGGTCTTATTAGCGTCTTATTAACATTGGTGGTCAGATTGGGGCTGTCAGCTGAAGTCTGATTAACATTGGGGGCCTGATTGGTGGTCTGACTTGTGGTCTAATGAAAAATATGTTTTTCTTATTGTCCTCCGCTAAAACCTAGGTGCGTCTTATAGGCCGATGCATCTGATAGGGCTAAAAATACATACTATGTGTTTTTCAAAGAAGATATATAACCTTTTCTTAACCACTTTGTAGACCTCAAGAATCTTAAAATATCTGGTTTTGTGCACAGAATCTGCAGCTACATGAAAATTATGAGTTTGGAGGGGAAATTGGCAATAAGAAATAATGTCATATTAATTGTCCCCCAAAGGTCTTTTATGACTTTATGGTGGCATAATATATGTAAAATGAAATAAATGCAAAATAAATAAATGACTAGAAAAAAAAATATAAAGAAAAAAAAAAAGAATGTTGCGAACTATACCTATCGTTCTACCCCAGACAACCCCAAATTAAAAATAAAATAACAATAAAGACAATAACAAAAAAAAAACTAACAGAAAGGGACATATCTGGGCATGCCACTGAACATGTATTTCAGTGACACTCGGTTCTTTAAAAAATAGAAAAGTATAGATCCTATGCACATGCTCATAAAAAAAGATTTTAAGCAAAAACAATTTTTTTAATTATTTTAACCTCCAAATGACGAAAAACATTAGAATATGTTCACATGTGGCAGATTTTGTTGGTGAAACTTCTGTTCCTTTCAGCCTGAATGGGGCTTGCAGAAATCAATTGTGCTTGCAAAAACAACCCTATTCAGATGAGAGAACTGATTTCAATTGTTGAAATTTTCAACAAAAAAATTGCCGCTTGTGAAGGCATCCTTAGGGTAGGTCCACATATGGGTTTAATGGGGTTTTATAAGTTTTTTTTCTAGCAGTTTTGTGGCACTTTTTTTTTTAGCTAAGCTTCAAAGGTGATTCAGCAGAAAGGATATATATAAGCTTTACCTTACTTTTGTTTACTCCCTTCCAACCCATTTCTTGCTTTGGCTCAAAAACTGCCACAAAAAATGGTAAAAAATAACTATGTGTGAACCCACCCTTATAGTGTTCAAACTCTCATGTTCTAAAAGCTAAACTATGCCTGGTCATTAGCAGAAGAGTCTTGGTTAAATCTATCCACACTTTCAGCCAGAAGTATACCTAGCTTTTCTGCTGCCAAAGGAGAAAAGTGAAATGGCATCACCTTCTTGCACTACAGAACTCAGACTAAATTGTGAAGTAAATTCAGATGCCTAAATAGATCTGAAAAAAAAGAAAAACAGACTAAATAGAAACCTCAAGCACCTATCCAGAGTATGCAATAAAAAAGAACAAACACATTAACAGAGCCTCCGAAATAATTACAGACCCCAGAACAGACTCCAAACACCTTACACTCAGTCTCACACAGCCCTCTCCTGATGCCTCACTATTGAGCTTTTTTGATCCATCCATTGCTAAAATGCTCACTAACTTTTAACACACTTACTTTTCATACTAACTTATTATACAACTTTACATAAATCAATAGTACATGCCACCATAAGAAACTTTTGGAATATACCTTGCTAAATGCTTTTCTCTTTAAAAATTATTTTGAACCCAGCAAGGACAGAGCAGCTCACTGAAGGATCGGGTTACACATGTTAATTCTAATCTATAGAGAGACTACTGCATCAAAATACAAAGTATATATCTCAGATCAAGTGCTTTATTCACATACTTATCGGTCAGTACTTATCTGTAATGGCCTCCATGATCCTGGTGCTGCTTGAATGTGAATGAGATTCTCCCCTAAGGGGTAAATAGCCCTACTCAGCATTTCTGCTGGTCCAGACTGTTAGAGCAGGAGCTCAGCTCTCATGTGACATCACAGTGTTTATTATCATTTTACTGTGACATCACTTTGTTTATTATTATATAACTGTGAAGTATATATGAAGATTATTACTATAAAGAGACACCACGGTGTGCAGTTTAATGGGCATACTGTAAGTACAGTATATGCCATAGTTAGGTGGCCATTGGAAATAGTATCCAGTGGCCCAAAATCACATCCACATAAGAGCACAACAGTACTTAAAATTGCAGTTGAGAATTCCTGTTACAGATTTTGTGTTAGGGCCCTCTAAGTTCAAGTTACACCTTTGCTTTATTATGATATATCATTAGTTTTGCTGTTCATGTTTTCCACAAAATCATAATTTTTACGGGCATAATATAATGATTGAATGAATGCAAACAATAAATGTGACAGAGAACAGTTGACAACAAAGCATGATACTTAACTTCTGGCAATATAATAAGTAAAGGGACAGAATTTTTAACTCAATGTTGAGATGTGCATTGAACTTCTATAATGAATATACCATCATGATGGGGAAGGCTTCAAAAAGATTACATTAATAAAAATTTTCATTCCCATTAAACAGAATATGATTTTTTTTTATCTAAGACGTAAATTATGCACTGAATTTTGAGACTTTCCAATAGACTTTAATTAAAATGTGCTTTATAGTAACTGTTGATGGTTCTGTACAGTTCCAGTCCACTCCATAGTTTGGAACTTATCCTTTCTTCAAGTGTTCGGATCCTGAGAATTTTTTGCTCTATTTCTTTAAAATAAAGGGTCAACCAAATGCAAAACAGAACTGAATGAAATTTTAAACATATTTTTCATGACAGTAAATTATGCCATCTATGAGCACTGATTGACATCTAAATGGCAGGGCAATGGCAGCTTGTCTTGGATGAGCTCATGACTCAGCTACAGAATTTGTAAAGCAGTCCAGAGGAAACACTGCATACTGAAAGATATTATTGATCAGGGCTTGTTGGGCCCCTTGCTTAGCCAATTCCCCTAGCTAGTGTGCAGATTTTATAGCACTTTCAACTTCCAGTGCACTGTACAATATAAAATACAAATAGGTTTAAATACATAACATGAACAAAATAAAAGCAAATGCAATGAGCTACATGAGCTTACAGATTCAACAGGATGCAACAGAAGGAGAGTCCCTGCCATATGAGCATTTATACTGTAAAGAAAGGAGAAGGCGGAAGCAAGATCAACTGCTTATACACTGTAGCTTTAATGTAGATTCCTCATTATTGCATCTTATAAGTTTTCAGATTGTTTTATAAAGATTACAGTCAGTACACAGGCAGGCGAACATAAAACAGCACACCTTTCAGGTCGCTAGCAGACTAGAGGTTATTGCTCAGGCACCTTCGCACAGGGGTCGTGGACAACCATTGGTTGGTGAATATTAAGGTGCACTGGCCCTTTAAGATGTTGGAGGAGCACATGTATGCCCAGCAGGCAGAGAAAGTGAGTCCTAACTGGCAAGAAGCAGGCCACAGCATGCGAGTACAGACAGAGCTACTCTGGTGACACAGCTCTGGCGAGCCTGGTGCAACGGACTAGTTGAGCAGAGAAGCGGTGGCCACAAACCACCAGAAGACTTACTAGAATTGTTCTTGTAGGAAAATACTACCCAGGGGAGCAAAACAACAAAATCATCGAGATGTTTAGAAGTGGTGTTGAAGACAGTTGACCAGGATTTGATTATTTTAATCAACATTGGTTTGCTGATTGTAAGCCAAGGAAAATCCAACTTGATGTCCAGCAGTAGCTTACCAGATCTAAGTAGTGAACTGAACTCCCCAATCAGATACTGAGGGGGCTCTGTTACCTGGTCAGCTGGGTCAAATAAATGAGACACCATAAAATCATTTCTCTCAGCAGAGATGAAGGATTTGGAGAAAAAGTTGCACGTAACCATACTGCTGGAAGTCCCATTCTGAGTGAGGACAGCCCCAGCTCTCATGGAGTATATTTCCACCTCCCTGCTTGAGGGACTGAAATGCAGAATAGGACTGGTGTCCATCCCTTGGCATTCTCACCATTCCATGTAAAAGCATAAATAGGGGTGGTAAGTAAAAAAGGGATGAAAGGCTGATAATTGGTGAAGCCTAACTACTGCTGGGTCACTATTAGATTTGAAGGACAAGGCCAGTCCAAAACTGCAGACAGCTTCTCTGGGTCCATCTGAATGGTCAAAGGTAATACAACCGAGGATTCCTGCAATCTTTAAATTTGGCATATAGTCTGTTCTCCCACAGACGCTAGTCGATGATTTGGAGTCTTTGGACTTTGTGTAGTCAGGTCAGCAAAAAAGACCAAGATGTTGTCCAGGCATACCATGACACAGATGTTAAGCAGGAAACGGATGATGTAATTAATGAATTCTTGGTAGAGAGGTGCATTACACAGACCGAAGGGCATAATGAGATACTTGTAAGGGCCATCATGGGTATTAAAAGCTGTGTTCCACTCATCGCTCTCATAATCAAGTTGTAAGCCCCACAGAGATACAGCTTCATGAACATCTTGGCCCCACACAGTCAATCAAAGAGCTCAGGGATAAGGGTCAGAGAGCACTTGTTCACAGTGATGTTACTCAGCATACTGTAATCAATACATCGTTGAAGGGAACTGTCCTTATTCTGTAAGAAAAAGAAACAGACACCTGCTGGAGAGGAGCACTTCTTGATGAAATGTTTTTTTAGGTTCTCCTTGACATAGACATGGCCTGAGAGAGAAGGTAGAAATGGTCACATGGTGGGTTCGTTTGGGATTCGTTTGATGCAGTGGCACAAGTCGCGCTTTTTTTTTTCTTTTTTAAGACATCTGTATAGGCAGGAGGCAGACCTTCAAACTGGGTGGAATCTGTGGTCTCCAGGAGGCACAGCAGTCAAACATCATGAATGACTTTGTGGATCTCACTGTCTCAGTTGATCACAAAAGCATGAGGACATGGCTATACCAACAGCAGGGGGCTAATAGATTCCGGCATAAAATAAAATGAGATCTTCTCAGAGATCCATGGGCACAGTGTCATACTGAATGTATTCTGGAAGAGGCACGCCATTGTCAGATGGCTCAACCAATGAATTTTCCAGGAGCGTGGTAGGTATGCATCACCGTCCATGAGGCCTGATTCAGGAAGTTACCTGCCAAACTGGAATCCAGGGAGGCCTGTTCAGTTTTACAAAGTCATCAAGACCTCACCCAGGGTAATCTCTTCAACCGGCCCAGGGCCCTGGAGTCCCAGTAGTGACCTTTTCCACAATAGTATGTTCAAAGATTGTTACTGTCCTCTGACAGTCTGGTTCTGTCCAGCTGCATGGGCTCTTGGGCAGGTGTCAAAGGGGAAAGAAGAATGGGCTTCTAGAATATGTGCACCAGCCTGGGGGTTCTCTCTGCTGTTCTCTCTATTAGATGCTTCCTAAATTGGAGATTAATATGGATTGCCAGGGAAATCAGATCATCAGGGTTGCCAGTACATCAAGAAACTTGAAAGAACCTCCCAAAAAGGCTGCCACTTTGCCCTCGTTGTTTCAGGACAGCTCTGAGGTGAGGGTACAGAACTATATTGCATATTGTCCCACAGTAAGAGTGACCTGGTGGAGTCACAGAAAAGAAGAGGTAGCGGAAGCTGTCCAGCTGGGTTCTTCAAAGACTTTGCAGAATGTCAGTGGGTCACCCCATTCCCAAAGAGGAGTAGCCTAGGCTAAGGCTTCTCTGGACAGAAGGGAGACTAGAAATGCAACTTTCGACTGGTCAGTAGGAAACTGGTGAACTTGAAAATCAAAATAGATGGCAGGGTCACCCAGATGTAGGCTGAGGAGAAAGTATTCAGGTATTGTAGCAGTTACTCCTAGTGACCGCCCTGGTTAGTAATTTCCTTGAAAACTTCAGGATGACCCAACTCCATTGCATAAGCAAACTGTTATGAAGCGGATGTGGACCCACTGAGCCACTTGGACAGATTTGGATTGGGCTATTCCTATGGGTGTTATTTGAGTGCCCCCCTGGTATTCACAACCCTTTAATCCCTGTACAGGAATCTGAGCTCTGCTGCAGGGGAATCACCACGCCGCTACCTCTTGGAGTAGTCGCTGTGCAAGTAACACCTTACCCTTTCTGCAATGCAATCCACTCATAACTTTACCTGTGGTGGGGATTTTGAATGCACAGCATGTCAATTTATGCTGCAGGTTTTCTTTGTGGATGTAACTCTTTAGTGAGGAATTTACTGCTGCATTTTTTCTGGCAGATACAATGCAGAGTTTCTGTTGTGGAATATCCGCAGGATATACTGTACTTTCCTTTTAGGCCTCATGCACACGACCGTTGTTTGTGTGCACCCGTGGCCGTTGTGCCGTTTACCGTATTTTTTCACGGACCCAATGACTTTCAATGGGTCGGTGGAAAAATCGGAAAATGCACCGTTTTGCAGCCGCATCCGTGTTTCCTGTCCGTCCAAAAAATAGGACCTGTCCTATTTTTTTGACGGACAATGGTTCACGGACCCATTCAAGTCAATGGGTCCGTAAAAAAACACGGATGCACACAAGATTGGCATCCGCGTCCGTGGTCCGTGGCCGTAGGCTACTTTTACACAGACGGATCCGCAGATCCGTCTGCATAAAAGCTTTTTCAGAGCTGAGTTTTCACTTCGTGAAAACTCAGATCCGACAGTGTATTCTAACACAGAGGCGTTCCCATGGTGATGGGGACGCTTCAGTTTAGAATATACTAAAAGAACTGTGTACATGACTGCCCCCTGCCGGATCATGGACCTACGGACCCCGTTTTTGCTGACCTTAAAAAAAAACGGTCGTGTGCATGAGGCCTTAGACTTATCCAAATAGTGAATAAGGCAAATTCCCAGGGTCTTAAAGACTTGGAAGGCATCCACTTTAATTGCATGTATTTATACCCTTTTTATTAATAAAAATGGGCACAATCTTGAAGAAGGAGTGTCACCTTCAGAATATATATATATATATATATATATATATTTATAGTGGCCCAGAAATTAAATTCGTCTTTGAGATAAATTCCATTCTAAGCACACTGATCCTCTAGTATTCAGTCGCTCACCTTTAGCCCTGGGGAAGCTACTCTCTCCTGTGGATGACTGGAGAATCCAATCTTTCTTATTAAATTTCCCTCATGGATCCTGTAATAGACTTCATAGAAGGAATGAGTAGAAAACCACTTATCCACCTCAGTCAAGCTTTTTTTCCTTTTTTTTTTTTTTTTGTATTTGTAATCCATGAAAAGGCAAAGGACTGAAATTATATATTAAAGGATTATTATTACCTATATCGACCCTTGATGTTATCTCATTTCATTCATATCTTCTTTTTCCCGGCTTGTATGTAAATCTAGCCCATAGTCTGTATTCTGGATGTTCAATGAATCTAAAGTACGGGTTTCATTTCGTTCCTGAGGGAATGTGAGCGGCACCAGTTCAGTAATGACCATTCCGATTAATTTACACTTCAACATTGTGATTATGTGTAATGTATGGAACAGATCTTATCAACACTCTGTTAACTACTGATTTGGATTACATCTGCATTCAGCTTGTCAGCTCAGCATGACACTTAAAGGGAAAGTATTGCTTGACAGTTACAGTAACCTGCAGAACGGTATTTTCCATCAGGTTGTATGCCACAGCGGCGCTCCAAGGTGTTGAGCCTATTACCAGGTTATTTTTGCTTGTACAGCACTGAATTTAAGATCTCAAATGTAGCACATAACTGCCTTAACAAAAGTACATAAAAGTATACAGTAACATTGCCATTTTCAAAGGAGCTTTTCCCTCATATTTATATGATTATGTAAGTATTTCGGTCCAGTAGCATTTCGCTCAGTATTTTGTATCGAGTAGGTTGAAAACACTGAAGAGATGCAAAGCTATATTTTTTGCTCTGTTGGTTCCACTCCTAGCCTTGGCTTACGAACACTGGTGCAAATTATTGACTAAATTACCGCCATGCGAAAGTGGCTGTAGTCAACCAAAAAACAGTTCTTCCCACTTGCCAGACATTGGGGCAATCCTATGCATTTATTAGAGTATGTTCACACTGAACGCATTTTATTGCAGAAAATGACTTACATGGTGAATTAAATGCAAATCCACAGCAGAAATCCACAACAGACATTGAAAGTCCAACCCGCATGTCCAGTTATGTGCAGACTTGGGGGGCATTCACACTACTGCATCTGTTTTTCTGAGCACAAACCAGGGATATGCAAAATACGAACATCGGCCGTGTGCACCCCGCATTGCAGTGGTCACTCATTGACTTCAATGGGTCCTCGATCCACATGTTGTGGCCAAAGATCGGACATGTCCTATATATTGCAGCATGGCCACACAGACCCTGAAGCACATGGAAGGTTTACACCGCCATGCAAGGTGCATACGGCCAGAGTCATGTGAATGCACCCTACGTAGGATATGGCATAAAATTTTGACGCACAGTAATCCTTCCAATAGCTAGTATAAAGTTAGACAAAAGTGCAGCAAAAGCACCAAATTTATCACCCACTGAGACACTGTTTTGTTGGTAGAGTAGGCATTTGCGTCAAAATTGCAATGTATTGGCACCATTTTTAGTATAATTTCTGCCATGTGTTTCAGTTTACATTTACGCTGGGTTTGGACCTGAGCGTTCGCGATGGAGTGCTCTGTATGCGCGATTGTACGGGCGTTTGCAATCGCGCATACAGAGACAAGCGAACGCCCATTGTCGCGCGTTCCCGCTGAAGTCTATGGACGGGAACGCACGACAAGACGCTCCAAAGAAGCTCATGTACTTCTTGGGGCGTCGGGCGTTTTACAGCGCGATCGTACGCGCTGTAAGGCTACTTTCACACTTGCGTTCAGAGCGGATCCGTCTCAGACGGATCCGCTCATATAATGCAGACGGTGGCTCCGTTTAGAACGGATCCGTCTGCATTATATTGTTAAAATATTTCTAAGTGTGAAAATAGCCTCAGACGGATCCGTCCAGACTTTCAATGTAAAGTCAATGGGGGACGGATCCGTTTGAAGATTGAGCCATAGTGTGTCATCTTCAAACGGATCCGTCCCCATTGACTTACATTGTAAGTCTGGACGGATCCGCACGCCTCCGCACGGCCAGGCGGACACCCGAACGCTGCAAGCAGCGTTTAGGTGTCCGCCTGCTGAGCGGAGCGGAGGCTGAACGCTGCCAGACTGATGCATTCTGAGCGGATCCGCGTCCACTCAGAATGCATTAGTGCTGGACGGAAGCATTCGGGTCCGCTTGTGAGCCCCTTCAAACGGAGCTCACAAGCGGACACCCAAACGCTAGTGTGAAAGTAGCCTAAAACGCTCAGATGAGAACCATTCCCATAGGGAATCATTGGTTCTTGCCTGTTGAGCGTTTTACAGCGCGTAGGAACGCGCTGTAAAACGCTCAGGTCTGAACCCAGCCTGACTGAGGAGCAGACAAATGCTTGGTGGGATGTGCTACTTTTTTAGCCAGATTTATCATTGCAACGTTTTGCAAAATGTCTCAAAAAAGTCACAACTGTACTCTAGTCTCCTGTTGGCGTACAAACTGACAAAACCTTTGTATGAATATGAATTAGTCCTCATGCACACAACCGTTGTGTGTTTTGGGGTCCGTAAATTGCGGATCTGCAAAACACGGATGGCGTCCGTGTGCGGTCCACAGTTTGCAGAACAGCGCAGACAGCCATTAATATAACTGCCTATTCTTGTCCGCAAAATGGACAAGAATAGGACAGGTTATCTTTTTTTTGCGGACCACGGAACATAGAAACATAGAATGTGTCGGCAGATAAGAACCATTTTGCCCATCTAGTCTGCCCAATATACTAAGTACTATGGATAGCCCCTGGCCCTATCTTATATGAAGGATGGCCTTATGCCTATCCCATGCATGCTTAAACTCCTCCACTGTATTTGCAGCAACAGATGCGGACAGCACACGGAGTGCTGTCCGCATCTTTTGCGGCCCCATTGAAGTTAATGGGTCCACATCCAAGCCGCAAATACTGAGGTTTGGATGCAGACCAAAACAACGGTCATGTGCATGAGGCCTTACACTGAAAAATCCACAGGTATTAAAAAAGGGTAAAAAGTTGCATATTGGTACATTACACCTTAAGATTACACAGTCCGTATATTAGAGAGAATTTGTAAATCAATAAATTGACTTTTTTCATGCAGTTTGGAGCAAAGCTAAAAAAATATACAAAATCACTTTTCTGATGGATCCACTTCAGGCTTTTCATTTTTACAAAAAACACTGGGCAGATTTACTAAAGCTGATAAAATGGAGTAAAAAGAATTTTACATCAAAATTGTGGCACAATTTACACCGCACCACCTTTCCCACGATTCCTTATCCCTTTGTTCAGAAAGTCAGAAACACTTGTAAAAACCCTAATTATGCCAGATTGCATAGACAGGTGCAGAGACATTAGTAAATCTGCGCCAGCGTCTGTTAAACTACCTAAGGCTTTAGGCTAGGTCTACACGACGACATTTGTTGCGCGACAAAAAGTCGCGCGACAGATAGGGCGCAACAGTTGTCGCGCGACATTTTGTTGCACCAATGTCGCGCGACAATTTTTATAATGGCAGTCTATGGTGTCGCACTGCAACATGCGACATGTTGCGACTGCGACGCGACAGTCGCAGAAAAATCCATCTTGAATGGATTTTCTGCGACTGTCGTGTCGCAGACGCAGCATGTCGCATGTTGCAGTGCGACACCATAGACTGCCATTATAAAAATTGTCGCGCGACATTGGTGCAACAAAATGTCGCGCGACAAATGTCGTCGTGTAGACCTAGCCTTAATGTCTACACCAAAGAAATACAACTATTTTTGGCATTTTTATTGCATTGTAGATTATTATTTTTTGTTTAATAAAATGTAACATGCTCTGGGTATGATAATTTTTTGGGCATTTTTCCCTTCAGCTTTTTTCTAAAAGACTTCAAACTGCGTGTGTTTCTTAAGCTTCTTTCACACTAGCGTTAATATTTTCCGCTTTTGAGATCCATCATAGGGTCTCAATTCCAGAAAAAAACTATTCTGTTTTGTCCCCACTCATTGTCAATGGGGACAAAACTGAACCGAACAGAATGGAATGCTCCAAAATGCATTCCGTTCTCATACCGGAGAGCAAACCGCAGCATGCTGCGGTTTTCTTTCCATCCTGGGATGCGGAGCAAAACGGTTCCATCAAGACCCACAATGCAAATCAATGGGGACGGATCTCTGACACATTCTGACACATTAGAAAATGATGGAGTTCTTGACGGATCCGTCTTGGGTATGCTAAAGATAATACAACCGGATCCGTTCATAACGGATGCAGATGGTTGTATTATCAGTAACGGATGCGTTTTGCTGAACCCTGCCGGATTCGGCAAAAACTCTAGTGTGAAAGTAGCCTTACATGTGTTTAAAAATGCTGGGGAAAAAAGTGTCTTAAAGGAAATGTGTCATTAGAAAATAACCTATTGTTTAAATCACAATTTTATGTTTAACATATTTTTTAAGAATTTTTGATATTATTAATTTTCCATGTCAAAATCTATATTAAAACAAAAACTCTCATCAATTCTGCAGTTTTCCCATTGATCACTAAGCCTACAGGTGGATTTAGATGGTCGATTGTCGGCTTGACAGTTGGTTACTTGTTCAGTGAAGGAGACATTTACATGCAGGAATCTCCTTCACTGTATGAGGACGGGGGATCGCTATAACATACCTCCCAAGTGTCCCTCTTTTGGAGGGACAGTCCCTCTTTTTGACGCAAGTCCCATTGTCCCTCTTTGCTCTATAACTGTCCCTATAAGGCCTCATGCACACGACTGTTGTGTGCATCCGTGGCCGTTGTGCCGTTTTCCGTTTTTTTTTCGCGGACCCATTGACTTTCAATGGGTCGGTGGAAAAATCGGAAAATGCACCGTTTGGCAGCCGCATCCGTGATCCGTGTTTCCTGGCCGTGAAAAAAATATGACCTGTCCTATTTTTTTCACGGCCAACGGTTCATGGACCCATTCAAGTCAATGGGTCCGTGAAAAATCACGGATGCACACAAGATTGTCATCCGCGTCCGTGATCCGTGTCCGTTTTTTCCTATCATTTCAATGGCAAACTTGACTTAGATTTTTTTTTTTCATTTTTCATGTGCGTGGATCCTCCAAAAAACAAGGAAGACCCACGGACGAAAAAACGGTCACGGATCACGGACCTACGGACTCCGTTTTTGCGGACCTTAAAAAAAAAACGGTCGTGTGCATGAGGCCTAACTTTTTGATTTGAGGTATAGATTTGCAATATGAATATTACATTCACAATATTGATCCAGAATGTGTTTCCCTGGTTCCTATCTATATATTAAAGACCACCTTGCATATTATTTCATTATTTGATGCAATTTGGATTTGAGAAATTTTCATATTCAGAGAGTTTTTGCACTATTGTGTAAAAAAAGCTATTGAAGTATATAAATATGCAGGGAAAGTGGACCATTCACACAATAAACAATCGGCACAATCTGCCGTTCAGAAGCCATGATCGGTGGTGCCTGCCCGAGAGATGGGATCACCCGATGAATGAGCGTTTTGTTTGATCATCAGGTGATCGGCGGCACATTTAGACGGCCAGATGATCTGTAAAAACCGTTTGCAGGAACTGTTATTCCCTATCATCTCTATGATTATTGGTGCGTCTATAGGCACCTTAATAATAGGCGTCACTTCTTGGTTTGTACAGATCACTTTACTGCAGTTATATATTATTCAGACCTTCCTATAAGGAGATATCACCTCTGTGTATAGAGAAGACAGGATCCACCATTGAAAGTAAGAGATATAAGAGCTTATCTATTCTTTCCTTGTACAATGACCTCTGCACAGGGCACAGAACAGGCCTAGAAAACTCTCCCAAGGAAGTCAATGAGGTCCCCTCCTGACCATTGTGTCTATGGCCTATGAGCTGCAGTAAAGCAATTTTCTTAATGCTTTCTAAATGCTGTTAAATGCAGCTCAGGCCTCCTGCACACGACAGTATTTTTTAACGTCCCGCAAAACGTGGTTCTGTTGTACCGTGATCCGAGCCCGTTTTTTCTTCCGTGGGTCTTCCGTGATTTTTGGAGGATCCACGGACATGAAAAATGAAAAAAAAATCTAAGTCAAGTTTGCCATTGAAATGATAGGAAAAAACGGACACGGATCACGGATCACGGACACGGATGACAATCTTGTGTGCATCCGTGATTTTTCACGGACCCATTGACTTGAATGGGTCCGTGAACCGTTGGCCGTGAAAAAAATAGGACAGGTCCTATTTTTTTCACGGCCAGGAAACACGGATCACGGATGCAGCTGCCAAACGGTGCATTTTCCGATTTTTCCACGGACCCATTGAAAGTCAATGGGACCGTAGAAAAACACATTAAACGGGACAACGGCCACGGGTGCACACAACGGTCGTGTGCAGGAGGCCTCAGGCAAGATGGCTGCCCCCATAATCATGTTCAAGAAAAATAATAAAAAAAATGTACAATCAGATTTTAACTGGCAGATAATTTTAGTGACACATTTCCTTTAAGGCCTCTTTCACACAAGCATGACGGATTAGGTCCGGATGCGTTCAGGGTGCGTTCAGTGAAACTCGCACTATTTTGCAAGCAAGTTCAGTCAGTTTTGTCTGCGATTTCGTTCGGTTGTTCACTTTTTTCTGCGCGGGTGCAATGCGTTTTGATGCGTTTTTCACGTGCGTGATAAAAAACTGAAGGTTTACAAACAACATCTCTTAGCAACCATCAGTGAAAACGCATCGCACCCGCACTTGCTTGCAGATGCAATGCGTTTTTCACGCAGCCCCATTCACTTCTATGGGGCCAGGGCTGTGTGAAAAACGCAGAATATAGAACATGCTGCGATTTTCACGCAACGCAGAACTGATGCGTGAAAAACAACGCTCATGTGCACAGACCCATTGAAATGAATGAGTCAGGATTTAGTGCAGGTGCTATGAGTTCACATCACGCATTGCACTCGCGCGGAAAACTCGCTCGTGTGAAAGGGGCCTAAAGAGTCTTGATTGTGCTGGCTGCTGAACCCTATTGGCCTTTTAAATTGTATGCACTACTTTGTAATAGTTATAAAAGATAGGGCAACAATGCTTGTACAAAAAAAATAGAAGTTATATAATGCTACCAAAAACTCTTGTAAAAAATTCTATTCAAAATGCTTGCAATGCATTGTGTGTTTTAAAACACTGCAACAAAGTATGTGAAGAAGACCTTTCAGCCTCTGCTTAGTTGTGTGTTTGGGAGTTTAGTGGTTGTGATTTTACACCGTGGTATAGAGATGGAGCAGCCGTTAAATAAATGAACGCTCATTCCGTGCCAAAGAGCACTATTCCGTTTAAGTAGCTTGGCTGCTCTAAAGCTATGTAAATGTGCGGCATGCTATTATGCTTATGGCATACTGTAGCACGCCATTCTGGTTTATTTTTACGAATGCTACATCTGTAAATCTATTACTGTATTCTATGTGAATATACTGACAGGCTATTTCATGAGAATATCCTGTATTCTAACCACATTACATATCTTTTTCTCTCTTTTTTTCTTTTAAAATATTTGTTTATTGACATTTTCAGAACAAAAACAATGGTGACAATTACAATGAAGCCATGTCGCATAGGCACCTCATGCAGATGCTAAGGGGCCTGAATTTTGGTTAGTCCCATCACTTTTGCTACTACTAGGCTTCTCTTCTAGGTATACCACTGACAGTGATGGTCAGTTCGCAGTGTTCGCCAGCGAACACATGCGGGCTGCCATCTTGACTCACCCGTCCGGTAATGCACAGGTAAGCTCTTACCTGTGCCTGTGCCGGGAGCCGGTCTGAAATCAAATGCGGTCATCGGGAGCAGACAGTTCCGAGAACAGCCGCCGGGGTCCTTCATCGGGCTGTTCTTGGAACTGCCTACTCCCGGTGACCGCAATTGATTTCAGACCGGCTCGCGGCACAGGCACAGGTAAAGGCTTACCTGTGCATCGCCGGACGGGTGAGTCAAGATGGCAGCCCGCATGTGTTCGCTGGCGAACACTGCAAACTGACCATCACTGGCCACTGACTGTCCTTTAGGCCTCATGCACACGACCGTTGTGTGTTTTGCGGTCCGCAAATTGCGGATCCGCAAAACACGGATGGTATCTGTGTGCGTTCCGCAATTTGCGGAACAGCACGAACAGGCATTGATATAACTGCCTATTCTTGTCCGCAAATAGGACAAGAATAGGACAGGTTATATTTTTTTTGCGGACCACGGAACGGAGCAACGGATGCGGACAGCACACGGAGTGCTGTCCGCATCTTTTGCGGCCCCATTAAAGTGAATGGGTCTACATCCAAGCCGGAAAAACTGTGGCTCGGATGCTGACCTATACAACGGTCGTGTGCATGAGGCCTTAGGCCTCATGCACACGACCGTTGTGTGCATCCGTGGCCGTTGTGCCGTTTTCCGTTTTTTTCCGCGGACCCATTGACTTTCAATGGGTCCGTGGAAAAATCGGAAAATGCACCGTTTTGCAGCCGAGACCGTGATCCGTGTTTCCTGTCCGTCCAAAAAATATGACCTGTCCTATTTTTTGGACGGACAACGGTTCACGGACCCATTCAAGTCAATGGGTCCGTGAAAGAACACAGATGCACACAAGATTGGCATCCATGTCCGTGATCCGTGGCCGTAGGTTACTTTCATACAGACGGATCAGAAGATCCGTCTGCATAAAAGCTTTTTCAGAGCTGAGTTTTCACTTCGTGAAAACTCAGATCCGACAGTATATTCTAACACAGAGGCGTTCCCATAGTGATGGGGACGCTTCAGGTTAGAATATAGTAAAAGAACTGTGTACATGACTGCCCCCTGCTGCCTGGCAGGTGCTGCCAGGCAGCAGGGGGCAGACCACCCCCCCTCCCCCCCCTGTAGTTAACACATTGGTGGCCAGTGCGGCCGGCCCCCCCCTCCCTCCCCTGTAGTTAACTCATTGGTAGCCAGTGGTGCCCCCCCTCCCTCCCCTGTAGTTAACTCGTTGGTAGCCAGCCCCCCTCGCTCCCCTGTAGTTAACTCGTTGGTGGCCAGCCCCTCCCTCCCCTGTAGTTAACTCATTGGTGTCCAGTGGGCCCCCCCTCCCTCCGCTGTAGTTAACTCGTTGGTGGCCAGTGGGCCCTCTCCCCTCCCTCCCCCTCCTAATTAAAATCTCCCCCCCTATCATTGGTGGCAGTGGAGAGTACCGATCGGAGTCCCAGTTTAATCGCTGGGGCTCCGATCGGCTACTGCAGTCCCGGTTGCCATGGTTACTTAGCAATTTGTAGAAGCATCATACTTACCTGCGAGCAGCGATGTCTGTGACCGGCCGGGAGCTCCTCCTACTGGTAAGTGACAGGTCTGTGCGGTGCATTGCCTAATGATCTGTCACATACCAGTAGGAGGAGCTCCCGACCGGACACAGACATCGCAGCTCGCAGGTAAGTATGAAGCTTCTACAAATTGCTAAGTAACCATGGCAACCGGGACTGCAGTAGCGTCCCGGTTGCCATGGTTACCGATCGGAGCCCCAGCGATTAAACTGGGACTCCGATCGGTACTCTCCACTGCCACCAATGATAGGGGGGAGATTTTAATTAGGAGGGGGAAGGAGGGGAGAGGGCCCACTGGCCACCAACGAGTTAACTACAGCAGAGGGAGGGGGGGCCCACTGGACACCAATGAGTTAACTACAGGGGAGGAGGGGAGCTGGCTACCAACAAGTTAACTACAGGGGAGGGAGGGGGGCCCACTGGCCACCAATGAGTTAACTACAGGGGAGGGAGGGGGGGCTGGCTACCAATGAGTTAACTACAGGGGAGGGAGGGGGGCCCACGGGCCACCAATGAGTTAACTACAGGGGAGGGAGGGGGCCCACTGGCCACCAATGAGTTAACTACAGGGGAGGGAGGGGGGGCCCACTGGCCACCAATGAGTTAACTACAGGGGAGGGAGGGGGGGCTGGCTACCAATGAGTTAACTACAGGGGAGGGAGGGGGGCCCACTGGCCACCAATGAGTTAACTACAGGGGAGGGAGGGGGGGGGGGGCGGCCGCACTGGCCACCAATGAGTTAAAAACAGGGGGGGGTCTTCCCCCTGCTGCCTGGCAGAACCTGCCAGGCAGCAGGGGGCAGTCATGTACACAGTTTTTCAGTATATTCTAACTCTGTGTTAGAATATACTGTCTGATCTGAGTTTCACGATCTAGCTCATATCCGACAGTATATTCTAACATAGAGGCGTTCCCATGGTGATGAGAAAACTCTGATCCGATGGTATAAAAACTCTGATCCGATGGTATAAAAGGGACTCCTGACTTTACATTAAAAGTCAATGGGGGACGGATCCGTTTGCAATTGCACCATATTGTGTCAACGTCAAACGGATCCGTTCCCATTGACTTGCATTGTAATTCAGGACGGATCCGTTTGGCTCCGCACGGCCAGGCGGACACCAAAACGACTTTTTTTTCATGTCCGTGGATCCTCCAAAAATCAAGGAAGACCCACGGACGAAAAAACGGTCACGGATCACGGGCCTACAGACCCCGTTTTTGCGGACCGTGAAAAAATACTGTCGTGTGCATGAGGCCTTACTTTGAGTCTTTGTGACAAAAATGCGTATTAGTCACAATTATGGTAATTCAATATGTGCTATGGCTATACGGTGTATATTTAGTCCTATGTATACTATTCTCTAATGACTGATCGAGCATACCACTCTGTTATGCTACTATGATTTGATTAAGCAGATTTTTCAGCATTTTATAGATTTTTTTGGGTCTCTTATTCTGCCAAAATATCTCTTTCCCATCAAACCATGGACTCCTCAAAACATTTAAAGGTACTATTCTGTGTTTTATGGGACCAAGAAATTAACAGCTGATCCTTTAAAAGGATGTCCAAGTTAGGCTTGTTTCACATTTGCATTTGCTGATCCAGCAGGCTGTTCTGGCCAGGACGCTAACGGAATGCTATCCGACCCCATTAACTATAATGTGTCCAACTGTGATCCGACCATGATCTGACAAATATCTACACAGCAGTATTTGTCCAGCCGATTCTCAGCATTTTATGCCAGAACAGCCTTCTTGAACTGGCTGCTGGCTTTGTGAAACAAGCCTTAAGGCTGGGTTCACACCTGAGCGTTTTACAGCGCGTTCAAACGCACTGTAAAACGCTCAACACATGAAACCCAATGCTTCCCTATGGCCCTGGTTCACACTTGAGCCCTACGCTCAAAAAAGTTCTTGAACTTCTTTGGGGCGCTTTGTCGCGCGTTCCCGTACATAGACTTTCGGGAACGCAGGACAATGGGCGTTCGCTTGTCTCTGTATGCGCGATTGTAAACGCTGGTACAATCGCGCATACAGAGCGCTCCTTTCAGAACGCTCAGGTGTGAACCCAGCTTAAATTAATACTTTCCCAGGAGCAGTACATGTGATAAAATAACAAATGAAGTTACATTCCCCCCCCCCATTACACTAAAGCAGTGATATTCCATACATGTTATCACTGTGCAGCAAATAATTATCTTCAGCAGTGGTGAGGGTGACTTCATGGCTACAGCTTGTAAAGCAAATACCAGCCATGATGAATGGACCATCACACAGGAAGTGGCAGGGGGGAAAAATAGTAAAACTTTGTTATGTTATCACATTTACTACTCCTGTGAATGTATTCATTTAAGTTGGACAACCCCTTTAAGTCCTGTAGACTGTAAGATGGGGCTTCATTGGATCTCACTTGTTTTTCCAGCACATCCCACAGGTGCTTGATTGGACTGAGATCTGGAGAATTTGGAGGCCAACTCAACACCTTGAAACCTTGAACTCCTTGTCACATTCCCTAAACCATTCCTGAAAATTTTTTGCAGTGTGGCAGAGTTCATTATCGAGTTGAAACTGAGACTGCCATTAGGGAACACCACTGCCATGAAAGAGTCTATTTGGTCTCCACAATGTTTAGGTTGATGGTACATGACAAAGTAAGACCCACATACAGTAAATGCCAGGACACAAGGTTTTCCGGCAGAACATTATCCAGAGCATCATAATTTCTCTGGCAGTTTGCCTTCTTGGCCACAGTAGGCAGCAATACTGTAGTGCAGCACAAAATACTGCCCCAGCAGAACCAAATACACAGTGCAGCACAAAGTCTATCACTGTCCTGAGGACAGCAATACAGTTGAAGGCAGGAGGGCAATTTCTTCTGCCAACCAGGAACATATGAGCCTGATGCTCCTACATTAATTAATGCTGAGAGCAGTAGATCGCTATGTACAGTATCTGACCAGTGGCAATAAGGAGGTCCCACATAGAAATTTCCCTGTAGGGTCTATGGCCAGTCTGTCCCTTCTGATAGGTCACTCTGACTCAGCAGGCTATGATGCATTGTGTGTTCTGAAATCTTTCTATGATAGCCAACATTAGTTTTACATTAATGTAAGCTTGTCTGAGGGATCGGACCAGATGTCCTAGCCTTCAGTCTTCACAAATATTATTGTGCCTTGGGTTCCCAGGATCCTGCCCTTCCTTGTACCATTTTTGCTATGTACTAATCACTGCATACCAGAATCATCCCAAAAGACCTGCCGTTTTGGAAATACTCTGACCCCGTTATCTAGTCATCATTAGGCCCTTGCTTGGGTCCTTATATTTGTCAATTATTCTAGCTTCCAGCAACCTATACCTAATATACTACCCCTTTACAAGTGCCATTTTCCCAAGATCATCAATGTATTTATAGTTCTGATGAACTATGATCACTTTGTCCATCTTTTCCCCCCAACAAATGTATAACATTTATGTAGGTTCTCTGCAATATACTTTCAGAAGAAGGAACTGCTTAGATTTTATTTCACTTTAGTTTTGCAACTGTAGTTGCATAAAACTGTAGTTAAGCATAAAACAAGATCTTGTTTCTCTTCCACTTTCTACTTATAATTCAAATTGTGTTGGAGCAGGTTTGTAACTTTATATTCCCAATCTGTAAATCATCATCTCTACTCAGGCAATTTTTAGTTATTAACTATAATACTTAGGTTTGATGATACCTATTAATGATGCCCTAGTGCTATCCTTGCGTGCCAATGCCTTATAGATTTACTATCAAATGTTATTTTCTTGATTTGTGATTAAATCTTTTTATTGTTTCAATTATTTTTCATTGGGACTTTGGACCAGCGACATAAAAATTCTCCTCACTCAGCCTTAATCATTTTTAGAAAACACAGTTATGTTACAAAGGTTTCTAGTTATCATCTCGACTAAGGCTATATGGAATGTATAGGGGTTGTCCATCTTTTTTAATTATTCCTTAGTGATGAGTGGCAGGGGTCATATTCGAATTCGTGATATTGCGCAAATATTTTGTAGAATATTTGTTGAATATTCGCAAATTCGAATATTCATTATATTCTACATTCTTTTTTTTTTACTCGATAATCGGCAAGGTAATGATTGCGTAATATGCGAATATTACTCAATCAATACAGGCGTGGGTCAAAAACTAATATATAGCACTATAGAATATAGTGTTATATATTCGTTTTTAGAATATTCGTCATTTATTCCATCTTAACACATGATTCCTCCATGCTTCTTGCATGTGGGTGTCAGAGCTTTTGGTGTGCGCTGTTACACTTACGCCACGCTTGCTGTCGCCCGTGGCAACGTGTTGCTGTTTCAGCATGCGGGGGCAGTGTCACGGCCTTTGTGGTGTGTGCCGTTACATGGTTGCCTTGCATGTTGTTGCCTGCGGCAATGTATAGCTTTTTATGCTGGTGTGTGCACTTCCTCTTTGAGTTGTATCCTCCTGTGTCTGGTGCTGGAGGGGTTAACCACCTTGTTGGGCGTGGTCACTAGGTGCTTCTTCTTACCTGTGGCTAGAGGCCAGGAGTCAGTGGTACTCCAGCCATGGTGTTTGTTGGAGTTAAGGCTGTTTCACACGAGCGGATCCCGTGCGTGACATCCGCTCCATGAAAGAGTGCCAAGACCCGATGCAGACTGCAGAGGCACGGAGCATTAACAATCATGTTAATGCTCCGTACCTCTGCAGTCTGCATCGGGTCTTGGCTGTCATTCACGGAGCGGATGTCACGCACGGCATCGTGTGAAACAGCCCTTATGCTCCTGGGCTTCATGTTCCATCTCCCAGAGTGAGGGCCTCCTCGTGGGACATTGAGGTCTCCAGCGATGTCTTCTCTCCCTTACATGCGTTGTATGTTGGGTGTGGGGTTATGATTTGGTGTGTTGTTATTTCTAGCTTGGTGTTCTTTGTCTGGTATGTTTGGTGATATCTTCCAGCTTGGTTGCTAGACTTCCTAGCCTGTATGCAGTGCCACCTGGGGCTGCCATGCACCTTGAGGCATGGGGGTCCTGGCGGAGTCTGGTGTGCTGGATACCTGTGTGAGTTGCTGTTATGGTGTCCTATTTGGCGTTAGGGCTCCGGTACGTATTCACGGGTTTCCAGCCGTGGTGGCAGCGGCAGGTAAGTGTGTCGTCTTGTTTTCTTACCTGCCGATTCTCTTGCTGCATATTATCTTTTCCTTTCCCTGCTTCTAGGCCTTTTGAGACTTCTGTTCTTCCGTGTCCTGGAAGAACAGAGCTTCTCTCCTCAGCTCCTTTGTGAGGAATTCTCAGGGCGACTCAGGGCCTTAGGTATCCAGGGTATGAGCCATCCTACCATCCAGGTCCGCTCATACGGTGAGGAGTTAGGGCTAGGTATAGGGATGCATTAGGGGGTGACCTACTCCCTTATCCTTGTGTTCAGGCCTAGTTGCTTTCCCTATCCCCCAGTCATCGCATGGTGGGGGGTTTTCACCACTCCCCGCCGTGACAGTGGGCCAATGAGTAATTGGCCCACAAGCAACTTAAGCAGGAGGAATCATTACTTCTGATGGAAAAAAATGACGAATATTAAAAAAAAAACTAATATATAGCACTATATTTAATATAGTGCTATATATTCGTATTTTAGAATATTTGTCATTTTTTTTCCATCTGAAGTCATGATTACTCCCTGCTTAAGTTGCTTGTGGGCCAATGACTCATTGGCCCACAAGCAAGAAGCACGGAGGAATCATGTGTTCAGATGGAAAAAATGACGAATATTCGATATAACGACTATATAGCACTATATTCAAAATATTCGCAAATTCTAAAAGTGCCGATATTCAAGATAAAAAAAAATTGCTTTTCGAATATTCAAGCTCAACACTATTATTCATCTATTTATCTATATAACCCCATGCACCCCAGCCTGGAATACCTGTATAAATCCATATCATCTGCTCCCTGGCTCCTTGCCTCTCTTCACTGGTCTTTTGATCCCCGTCTGCCAACTTTCATATAGATTGAGTCACATGCACCACTGCAGCTAATGAATGGCTTCAACAGTGACAAATCCCAAGTGGAATATGTGATCCCTTCTGTGTTGATGTTATCAGACAGAGCCCAAATGATCAATGAAGAAGCAAGTAGCCAGAAGGGAGAGGAAGGAACCAGGAAAGTATGGACAGTTTGGAAAGCTGATGTGAAGAGGTATTCCTGCTCTGAGGGATTCATTTTACTGGGCACTACTGTATAATATCACATTTTCACTGCAATGTGCCTGCTGGTGAAATATGATGGCACAGTTAGATCTTCCGAGATCCTTGACCCACTCTGCATTCACAAGAGATGCTATCTTAAGCTTTTCTTGTACAATCACCGCTCCAAAGGTCACAGAACATGCCTAGAAAACTCTACTATAGAAGTCAATGAGGTCCCCTCCTCACCATTGTGTCTATGGCCCATGAGGCTGCCGTAAAGCAATTTTCTTAATATTTTGTAAATGCTGTAAACAAAAACGCAGGCAAGATGGCCACCCCCATAATCATATTTAGAAAATAGAAGAAATAAATCTGCAATCAGAAGATTAAAAACAGATTAGAAAAAAGAATATGAGCTAGTATCTGATTTTAACTGGCACATAAAATCTTTGGTGACACATTTCCTTTAATGTAAAAAATGAAAATCAGACATCATATGTTACATGAAAATCTGTTCCTAACAAAGCTAGAACCAGGTGTATACCTCACATGGATCTAGAGATCTTCCATTCATTTCTCTGTTAGATTTACAGTATATCAAGCTGGCAGCTCAAGGTGAGTTACTTTTCTGCTGCAGCTAAGAGGGCGTGTCCATGCTCTCCCTATCACAGCTCAGGAGGCAGTTGAAGGATGAAACTGAGCATGTGTGGCCATCTCAGTGAGCAGGACAAAGAAATAAGAAACATAACAAGCAGCTGGTGGCGCTACACAGATACATTTTATGGAATAACTCAGTGGCTAATCTTTATTTTGGACAACAAAAATGTCCCAACATTTTATTTATCAATCCAGCCCAGAATAATTACTACTTCTAGGGTACCTTCAAACAAGGCAAATTTTTTCCCCTGAAATTTCTGTGACTGAAATTAAGTTCCATTCATCTAAATAGGGCTGTTTTGGCAGCAAGCTCATGGATTTCTGCAAGCTCCATTGAGATGAATGGAGCTGATTTTCAATTGTAGTGATTTTTTAAATAAATAAATAAAAAATCTGCTGCTTTTGAAGGCACCCCTACCCTCCTCATCATCCAGTCTTTGTCCCAGGTATGCTAATTACATAATCATGATGAGCTGTTCCAAAGGCCAAGCCAGGTCTGCTGTACGCACAGCTATATGTAGGTTGTTTGTGTAGAATATAAAAAAGAGCGTATACACAGCATAAACAAAGTTCACTTGTGGCCCTTTAAACTTTAGGTACTTAACTGTTAAGTTAAAAGCAAATATGTCACAACCAGATAACAACACATATACCTTTTTTGTAACCTCTTTTTATTTTCTGAATGCAGATTTTTTTATTCTATTTCCTGAACATGATTATGGAGGCGGCCATCTTGCCTGAGCTGTACTTAACAGCATTTAGAAAGCATTAAGAAAATTGATTTTTTGCAGCACCATAGTCCATAGACACAATGGTCAGGAGGGGACCTCATTGACTTACATAGGAGAGTTTTCTGTCCATGCTCTGTGACCTGTGCAGAGGTAATTTTTTACAAGGAAAGAATAGATACGATTTGACAACCATTTATTGTGAATGGTGGATCCTATCTTATCTGTCATTCTAATCCTGCTTATAATGATATTACCTCTGTGTATAGATAAGCAGGTAACTGCAGTAAAGTGATCTGTACAGATCAATAAGAGGCGCCTATTATTATTCCTAGGCTACTTTCAGACTTGCGTTGTTGTTTTCCAGAAAAAAATGGTTCCATTTTGTCCCCATGAACTCTAAATGGAAAGAGATTAATTCAGAATACATCAGGATGTCTTTTGTTCCGGGAGTATTGTGTTTTGTGCCGGACTCAAAACCACTGCAAACTGGGGTTTTGTGTCCAGTCATAAAGATGGAAAAAAACAATGTAAGTCAATGGTGATAGTCCATTTTTTTAAGAGACTATTGACTTTCAATGTATGAAATGATGGGTCTTTTTTTTCCCTTTTGATTTCACACAACCGCATCCTAATGGAACAGATGCATCAAGATGTGCAAAATCATAACAGATCCGTTTAATTGCGGTATTGAGATCCCCTGCCGGATCACAATACCGGAATTAACAACGCAAGTGTGAAAGTAGCCTTAGTGGCCAGTGGAAAAACTACGATAATTTATGTTTTTTGTTTAAATATAGATATTGATGTGGAAAATGTAAAATAACATCACAAAAAAAAAAACAAAAAAAAAAAAACAATTTAAACAATAGGTCATTTTCTGATAACACATTCCATTTAAAGGGAATCTGTCATCAGATTTGTAACCATGAAACTGGCTGACCTGTTGCATGTGCATTTGGCAGCTGAAGGCACCCGTGTTGGTCCCATGTTCATATGTACCCATATTGCTGAGATATTTTTTTTTATATATATGCAAATGAGCCTCTAGGAGCAACGGACAATGTTGCCATTGCACCTAGAGGCTCTGCTCTCTCTGCAACTGCTGTACCCTCTGTGCTTTGCTTTAGGACAGGGATTTGTGATCATGTTTTCAGTGCCTGGCCCTGTCAATCAAAGTGCAGATGACGTGACAGTTACAGAGAGAGCAGAGCCTCTAAGAGTAATGACCATTGCTCCTAGAGAATCATTTACATATAGTAAAACATTTTTCTCAGCAATTCGGGCACAAATGAACATGGGGCCAACACAGATGCCTTCAGTTGCCAAGTGCACATGTAACAGGTCAGCCAGTGTCATAGGTGCAAATCTGTCCTTTAAGCTTGTCTCACTTGTAAGGTATATTGTATGAACAAAAGTATTGAGACACACCACTTAATCATTGGATTCATGTGATTCAGTCAGTCCCATTGCCACAAATGTATAAAATCCATCCCTTAGCCATGCAGTCTGCCTTCACAAACATTTGTGAAAGAATATAGACTGGGGAACTGAAACATGGGAAACTGAAACCTGTACATCTCATAAAGGAAACAGGTTCTTGGCAATAACCAAAGACAATTACTTTTCCCAACTGGTTCAGGACCAGACTAGAGGGACGGCCATACTGGACTTAGTATTAACCAATAGACCTGACAGAACAACAGATGTGCAGGTTGGGGGACACCTAAGAAAAGGTGACCATGAAGTAATAACCTTCCAATTGTCATTCAAAAGAGTGTTTCTTCAGGGAGAAACAAAAATATCAAACTTCAAAAAAACTAAATTTAGCCAACTAAAGAGGCCATAGGCCACACTAACTGGGAAAAAGTCCTCAAAAGTAAAAATACAGCCAAAAAATTTGATATTTTTAAAAGCATCCTAAAATCTAATTGTGAGAGGCATATACCTTATGAAAATAAAAGGGTAAGGAATAAGAAAAAAAACTATGTGGATAAATAGAATTGTAAAGAAAGCAATACATGACAAAAAGAAAGCATTAAATCACTAAAACAAGGGTAGCGAGAAAGCACTGAAAAACTATGAAGAAAAAAATAGAATATGAAAAGGACAAATAAAACGAGCCAAACTAGAGACCGAGAGATTAATTGCCAAAGAAAGTAAAATGAATCCTAAACTGTTCTTCAATTATATAAATGGTAAAGTATATATTTATATATAAGAAGGTGTCGGCCCTTTGCAGAGTAATGCGGAGGGGGAGGGGGAGTTGCAGAGAGCGATGAGGAGGAAGCAAAGCTATTAAATAT
Source organism: Bufo gargarizans (assembly GCF_014858855.1). Lineage (NCBI taxonomy): Eukaryota > Metazoa > Chordata > Amphibia > Anura > Bufonidae > Bufo > Bufo gargarizans. The sequence continues at coordinate 547,739,079 of NC_058081.1, forward strand.
TTTTTTCTCCTCTGTATTCACTGAAGAAAATAAACTGTCAGATGAAATGCAGAATGTAAAAGTAAATTTCCCATTAAAAGTACCCTGTCTGACCCAGCAGCATCTTAAAAAAATTCTAATAGACAAATCGCCAGAACCAGATGGCATACAACCCCATATCCTAAGAGAATTAAGTAAAATCATAGCCAGATACTCTCAGCCTGATAGAACGTTGGAACTAAAAATAATAAAAGTTTTATTCAAATTCCTTATTAAAGAGGGAGCAGATATATCAGATAGATAAAAAAATCAGGCAAACAGGAGATCTCAATTTAGAGAGAGATTTGGGATAATTACCATCTACATATGGGATGCCCTGACAAGTAGCCTAAAGTTTGCTAGCACAGAGTGTGCTCACTGGGATATCCGCAAACTAGGGCTATCAATAACACCCACTGGTGACAGGGACTCACAGTCACAGGCTAGTTCCTATCATGTATCAATACCCTATACTTGTGTACGACAATAGGTGGAAGGAAACACTAGTCTGAATGGTCTAGTCAGTATAAAACAATGGATCAATACCACTGAATACTGGATCCTGCCCTGCCTAGTGAGCTATGTCTTTGAGCGTATGTGTTATTTTTAATTCATCTGATATATCTGCTCCCTCTTTTAATAAGGAATTTGAATAAAACTTTATTATTTTTGGTTCCAACGATCTATCAGGCTGAGAGTATATAAATAACTATGGAACGTACATTATTATATCCCTCTTTGTTGTGTTTTGAATGTCATAGCCAGACCCTTGTTTCTAACATTTGAGAGCTTACCGGAAACTATACCCCGGTAACTTTAACATCTGTTGTGGGTAAACTATTTAAAGGTTTTCTAAGAGATGCTATATTGGAGTACCTTAGTGAAAATAGTCAAATAACTCCATATCAGCATGGTTTCATGAGGGATTGGTCATGTCAAACTAATTTAATCAGTTTCTATGAAGAGATAAGTTCTAGACTTGACCGCGGGGAATCAATGGATGTTGTATATCTGCATCATTTAATTTACAGAACATGCCCACATCTTTAAAGATGTTTGTATTTTTTATTGTGAAGCAAACAACGAAAACATAAAAAGTTAATGTACATAACCATTCACCTCCCCTAAAGTCAATACTTTGTAGGGCCACCTTTTGCAGCAATCACAGCTCCAAGTCGCTTTGGATAAGTCTCTATGAGCTTGTCACATCTTACCACTGGGATTTTCGCCCATTCCTCCTTGCAAAACTGCTCCAGCTCCTTCAAATTGGATGGTTTGCACTTGTGAACAGCAATCTTTAAGTCTGACCACATATTTTCTATTGGATTGAGATCTGGGCTCTGACTAGGCCATTCCAACACATTTATATGTTTCCCCTTAAACCACGCAAGTGTTGCTTTAGCAGTGTGTTTGGGGTCATTGTCCTGCTAGAAAGTGAACCTCCATTCTAGCCTCAAATCACACACAGAGTGGTACAGGTTTTGCTCAAGAATATCCCTGTATTTAGCACCATCCATCTTTCCCTCAACTTTGATCAGTTTCCCGGTCCTGGCTGCTGAAAAACATCCCCACAGCATGATGCTGCCACCACCATGTTTCACTGTGAGGATGGTGTTCTTTGGGTGATGTGTTGGGTTTGCGCCAGACATAGCGTTTCTTTGATGGCCGAAAAGTTCAATTTTAGTCTCATCAGACCAGAGCACCTTCCTTCATACATTTTGGGAGTCTCCCACGTGCCTTTTCACAAATTCACAATGCGCCTTTTTGTTTTTTGCTGAAAGTAATGGTTTTCTTCTGGCCACTCTGCCATAAAGCCCAACTCTATGGAACGTACGCCTTATTGTCATCCTATGTACAGATACTCCTGTCTCTTCTGTAGAACTTTGCAGCTCCTCCAGGGTTACCTTAGGTCTCTGTGCTGCCTCTCTGATTAATGCCCTCCTTGCCCGGTCTGTAAGTTTTGGTGGGCGGCTGTCTCTTGGCAGGTTTACTGTTGTGCCATGTTCTTTCCATTTGGTTATGATATATTTGATGGTGCTCCTGGGGATCATCAAAGGTTTGGATATTTTTTTATAACCTAACCTTGACTACTTCTCAACATTGTCCCTTAGGCTAGTTTCACACTAGCGTTTGTCGGTCCGCTCGTGAGCTCCGTTTGAAGGAGCTCAGGAGCGGACCCGAACGCCTCCGTCCAGCCCTGATGCAGTCTGAATGGAGCGGATCCGCTCAGACTGCATCAGTCTGGCGGCGTTCAGCCTCCGCTCCGCTCGCCTCCGCACGGACAGGCGGACAGCTGAACGCTGCTTGCAGCGTTCAGCTGTCCGCCTGGCCGTGCGGAGGCGAGCGGATCCGTTCAGACTTACAATGTAAGTCAATGGGAACGGATCCGCTTGAAGAGGTCACCATATGGCTCAATCTTCAAGCGGATCCGTCCCCCATTGACTTTACATTGAAAGTCTGAACGGATCCGCTCAGGCATCTTGCGCACTTAGAAAATTTTCTAAGTTATTAATGCAGACGGATCCGTACTGAACGGAGCCTCCGTCTGCATTAATATGATCGGATCCGTTCAGAACGGATCTGATCAAGCACAAGTGTGAAAGTAGCTTTACTTGTTTCGAGAGATCCTTGGTATTCATGGCAGTGTTTGGTTAGTGATGCCTCTTGCTTAGGTGTTGCAGCCTCTAATTCTAGGGCCTTTCTAAAAAGGTTTGTATATGTAATGACAGATCATGTGACACTTAGATTGCACATAGGTGGACATCATTTCACTAATTATGTGACTTTTGAAGGCTATTGGTTGCACCAGAGCATTTTATGGGCTTCCTAACAAAGGGGGTGAATAAATACACACATGCCAATTTTCTGTTTTCCATTTGTAAACAATAGTTTTATTTATATATTTTTCTCATTTCACAACACCAACTTAGACTATTGTGTTCTGATCCATCACATAAAATTTAGATTAACAAAATATTGAACTTAAGGCTGTAATGTAACAAAACACGAAAAAAGTCAAGGGGGTGAATACTTTAGCAAGGCACTGTATAAAATGAGAATGCTTGGACTGGGAGAAAATGTCTGCATGTTGGTAAGTAACTGGCTCAGTGATTAATGGTACACACTCAGATTGGGTAAGTATCACTAGTGGGTTACTACAGGGGTCAGTATTGGGCCCTATTCTCTTCAATATATTTATTAATGATCTTGTAGAAGGCTTGCACATTAAAATATAATTTTTGCAGATGACACTAAACCGTGTAAAGTAATTAACACGGAAGAGGACAGTATACTGCTACTGATTGATCTGGATAGATTGGAGGCTTGGGCAGAGAAGTGGCAGATGAGGTTTAACACTGACAAATGTAAGGTTATGCACATGGGAAGGAATAATGCAAGTCACCAGTACATACTAAATGGTAAAACACTGGGTAACACTGACATGGAAAAGGACCTAGGAATTTTTGTGAACAGCAAACTAAGCTGTAACATAGAAACATAGAATGTGTCGGCAGATAAGAACCATTTGGCCCATCTAGTCTGCCCAATATACCGAATACTATAAAATGCCCCTGGCCCTATCTTATATGAAGGATGGCCTTATGCCTATCCCATGCATGCTTAAACTCCTCCACTGTATTGGCAGCTACCACTTCTGCAGAAAGGCTATTCCATGCATCCACTACTCTCTCAGTAAAGTAATATTTCCTGATATTACTTTTAAACCTTTGCCCCTCTAATTTAAAACTATGTCCTCTTGTAGCAGTTTTTCTTCTTTTAAATATTCTCTCCTCTTTTACCTTGTTGATTCCCTTTATGCATTTTAAAGTTTCTATCATATCCCCTCTGTCTCGTCTTTCTTCCAAGCTATACATGTTAAGGTCCTTTAAGCTTTCCTGGTGAGTTTTATCCTGCAATCCATGTACCAGTTTAGTAGCTCTTCTCTGAACTCTCTCCAAAGTATCAATATCCTTCTGGAGATATGGTCTCCAGTACTGAGCACAATACTCCAAATGAGGTCTCACTAGTGCTCTGTAGAGTGGCATGAGCACCTCCCTCTTTCTACTGGTAATGCCTCTCCCTATACACCCAAGCATTCTGCTAGCATTTCCTGCTGCTCTATGACATTGTCTGCCTACCTTTAAGTCTTCTGAAATAATGATCCCTAAATCCCTTTCCTCAGATACTGAGGTTAGGACTGCATCACTGATTTTATATTCTGCTCTTGGGTTTTTACGTCCCAGGTGCATTATCTTGCACTTATCAACATTAAATTTTAGTTGCCAGATTTTTGACCATTCCTCTAGTTTTCCTAAGTCCTTTTCCATTTGGTGTATCCCTCCAGGAACATCAACCCTGTTACAAATCTTTGTGTCATCAGCAAAAAGACGCACCTTACCATTGAGGCCTTCTGCAATTTCGCCGATAAAGATATTAAACAATATGGGTCCCAGAACAGATCCCTGAGGTACCCCACTGGTAACAAGACCTTGGTCTGAATATACTCCATTGACTATAACCCTCTGTTGCCTGTCCCTCAGCCACTGCCTAATCCATTCAACAATATGGGAGTCCAAGCCCAAAGACTGCACTTTATTGATAAGCCTTCTATGTGGGACAGTATCAAAAGCCTTACTAAAGTCTCGATAAGCGATGTCTACTGCACCTCCTCCATCTATTATTTTAGTCACCCAATCAAAAAAATCAATAAGATTAGTTTGACATGATCTCCCTGAAGTAAACCCATGCTGTTTTTCATCTTTCAATACATGGGATATTAGATGTTCCACAATCCTCTCCTTAAGTATGGTTTCCATTAATTTCCCCACTATTGATGTCAGGCTTACTGGCCTATAGTTGCCCGATTCCTCCCTACTACCTTTCTTGTGAATGGGCACAACATTTGCTAATTTCCAATCTTTTGGGACGACTCCTGTTGCCAGTGATTGGTTAAATAAATCTGTTAATGGTTTTGCTAGTTCACTGCTGAGCTCTTTTAATAGCTTTGGGTGTATATCAGGCCCCTGTGACTTATTTGTATTAATTTTAGACAGTTGACTTAGAACCTCTTCCTCTGTAAAGACACATGCATCAAAAGATTCATTTGTCTTCTTACCTAACTGAGGTCCTTCTCCTTCATTTTCCTTTGTAAAAACTGAACAGAGGTATTCATTGAGGCAGTCAGCTATTTATTTATCTTCCTCCATATACCTTCCTTCTTTTGTTTTTAATTTGGTAATTCCTTGTTTTAGTTTCCTTTTTTCACTTATGTATCTGAAGAATGCCTTATCGCCTTTTTTCCCTGACTGAGCTAATTTCTCTTCTGCCTGTGCTGTAGACTATGGAACTCTCTGCCTGAGGAGGTGGTGATGGTGAGTTTACTAAAAGAGTTGAAGAGGGGCCTGGATGTATTTCTGGGGTGTAATAATATTAGAGGCTATAGCTACTAGAGATGGGTCGTTGATCCAGGGAGTTATTCTGATTGCCTGAGTTGTCACTGTGATTTCGTAGTAAAGAGGTCACAGAGAGGCACGGAGCATTATCAGTCATGTTAATGCTCCGTGCCTCTGCAGTCTGCATCGGGTCTTGGCACTCTTTCACGGAGCGGATGCAACGCATGGCATCCGCTCGTGTGAAACAGCCCTAAGTGTTCAAATGCATAGTGCATAAAAATACTCGATGCTCTGCTAACTCAATAACTGCAAAATTTCAAAAAGCAAATTTGTTATCAGGAAATTACCTATTGTGTGAATCATGTTTTTTTTAAATTATTGTTATAGATTTTTTTTTATTTTACAAGTCACTATATTTATATAATCCTACAAAATTTATATAATCCTACAATTTTCACACTGGTCACAATAATAGGTTCTTGTTCTGCACAGGTATCGTTTTACATCAGCCCAAAAACTGATATTAGCTGTGATAATAGCTTTATTGCATGGGTTTCCATCTACCACCACTAGACTATGGAGCACTGGAAATGTGTTCTGTGGAGAGACAAATCACACATTTCTCTATCTATGTAAGTCAATGGGGACAGATTCCTTTTCTCCGACACAATACAAAACGGATCCGCCCCATATTGACTTTTAATGGTGTTCATGATGGATCCCTCATGGCTATATAAGACATAATACAACCGGATCCATTCATGATGGATGCGTGCGGTTGTATTATTGTAGCGGAAGTGTTTTTGCAGATCTACGACAGATCCGCAAAAAATGCTAGTGTGAAAGTAGCCTTAGGCTACTTTCACAATGGCGTTTTGAATTCCGTTTGAGGGATCTCACAAACGGTTCAAGATTGATCAGTTCAGCCCTAATGCATTTTGAATCGATAAGGATCCGCTCAGAATGCATCAGTTGGGCTGTGTTTGGTCACCGTTCCGCTTTGCAGGCGGACACCAAAACGCTGCTTGCTGCGTTTTGATGGCCGTCTGACGATGCAGAGCCAAACGGATCCGTTCGGACTCACAATTGAAGTCAATGGGGACAGATCTGTTTGTACTGACTCCGCTTGCCCAGTAATTTCCTTTCCATCCCATCATCGTTGGCCATCTTGGATCATCGACTTGCTGAACACTGGTAAGTATAGGAAGTTTTGTCTGTTTGTCTTTCTTTATATTTTTCTATGGATTTATCTATCTATCTATAGAAAGAAAAAAGGCAGCACTCCAAGGTAGTGATGAAAAAAGTGGATGGTTTATTGACTCATGTAGCAGCAACGTTTCAGCTCTCTCTATAGAGCCTTTGGACAAAGGCTCCATAGAGAGAGCTGAAACGTTGCTGCTAGATGGGTCAATAAACCATCCACTTTCTTCATCACTACCTTGGAGTGCTGCCTTTTTTCTTACTATATATGCATTTGGGACCTTGGTCGCAGGCCCCCATAAGGATTTGCATCCGCATTTAACGTGTGCTGCTTTTTTCTTTTTCTATCTATCTATCACTACGGATGGGGGCTGCTGGCACTGGGTGTATGTGTGTGGCTGGAGCAGTGGGGGCTGCTGGCACTGGGGATGGGGGCTGGCTTTATGGGGGCTACTGGCTTTGGGGGATGACTGATGGCACTGGGGTGGGGGGGCTGCTGGCACTGGGGGGGTGGCTGGAACTGTGGGGGCTGCTGGCACTGGGGGGGGGGGTGGCTGGCACTGTTGTGGGCTGCTGGCTCTGGGGGGGATTATGGCACTTGGGGGTATTATGGCACCTGTGGGATTAATTATTTTATTTTTTATCAGGGTAGTAAAAAAAAAAAGTTTAATAGAAAGTTCTGTGGTGGGCAAGCGTCAATTTATCTTGTATAAAGTAAGTATTCAAAAAAAAATTGGGTGATATATCTGGAAATAGTAGTCTAAACAAGTTCATTTAACGTTATTTGCATTTTGTCTGGTATTATGTTGCATACAGATGTCATCAAAGAATCAAACTATTGATTGGAGACACCCACCCAGAAGGTGCCGTCGTATTCAGAGGCAGGTAAGTATAAAATCCACGCTTGGAGTTTGTACTGTTTGATTTGTTGCATTAATCAGTATGTGCTCTTATTATAGGCTTCTTCATCATCATCGGACAGCTCTCCAGCTGTGGCCGGCTCACCTGCCGGGGCCTGCTCGACAGTGGTGGCATCGCCATCGTCCAGGGGAGTTTTAAATACATTATGGTTAAAACATTTTATGTTTTTGTTTCAGCAATCTGCACCTAGAGTCGCCAGCGAGGATCCCCCAGTCGCCTACAGAGTCCGCGGGAATGAGCGTGGTGGTCGTAGATGTGTAAGTCTTGATTAAGTAGTTCTAATTTGCATTTTGTATTAGGATTTTCAGTTAATTTTGTATTTCTTTTTCTTTCAGGTTCCCGGGGCTCCACCAGAGAAGATGAAGAGCTTGGGGTCCCTACCATCGATAACAAGCTCCTCATCCAACTGATGGAGCTCTGGAGGGACATATGTTCTGAACTTTTTCAGACCTGGGGGATCTAAATGCGGCGGCTCAGGAGAAATGTGGTAAGTACAACAATATGTATTTTACTACATTCATATTGTTCTTTATCTTTACCTTACATCATGCAACATTTTATTTTTATGTTTTTTTCTACAGTCAAACTGGTTACCATGCATTGGTGATCTATCCGGGACCACTTCAGGAGGGGTTTCAGCAAGGAGGTTCAGGCCCCGAGTGGCTTTGGAGGAACCTCAGGGACCACATACATCTATACGGGGGCCCTGGGGTTCCTGCGACAGACAATGGCACCAAGAAGGTAAATATTTTTAAAGCCTGTAAAAATAAGTTTTTTTAAAGGGGCTGTCTGAGACAGCGGAGATTTTTGCTCCCCTGTTTTAGCCAGGCCCCTACAGTAAGAGGGACAACTTTTCTCTCCATCTGAGTGTAAGGGGCTGTCTGAGACAGCAGAGCGTTTGGCTCCCCTGTTTTGGCCAGCCCCTACATTCAGAGGGACAACTGGTTTCCGCCAAAATCTGAGAGCCCTGGTGAGCAGGCAGAGATCCGGTAGGCCAAATCGAACTGATTATGTGAACCTTGTAGAGGTCGTTTCCGACGCTCTGGAAGATTTTGCCAAACATCAGAAGGAGTTTAGTGCTGACTTGATTCACCGCTGGGAGGGGGCGGATTTGGCTATTCAACGCAGCCCTAACTACCATTATGGGCTAAGCATAAACAGTTTGATGGACTCAATGATGCCCGAGCAGATGCATGAGTTTAAGATCATGTTAGAGAATGGGTCATGGCAAATTATGCACCGCATGGTTAGGTGATTTTGGTGTGGAATAACCTGAGCTCAACCCCATCCTCTGGGGTGAACTAGAATGGACATTGCAAACAAGGCCTTCTTGCCTGATTCATCAGTATCTAAGCTCACAAATTCTCTTCAGGGTGAATGGGAAAAAATTCACACAGACACAGTCCAACATTTTGTAGAAAGCCTTCCTGGAAGAATGGAAGCTGTCTTACCTGCAAAAGGGTGACAATATCCATATCAATACCTATGGATTTAAAACAGGATGCCATAAAAGCTCCTGTAGGTGTAATGAGAAGGTGCCCCATTACATTTGTCTATAGAGTATATATTCACATGTGACAGTGTCACGGTGGGGAGTGGGGGAAACTGTACAATGGGAGGACCATAAAGTAGCAGCTAGGCCTGAAAACAGGGAAAAGGTAGCTGGAAACCAACTAAGCATCCCTAAATCCTATCCTTGACCTCCTGCCTGTATGAGCTGCCCTCTATGGTAGGGGGGCTCATACTCTTGAACCTGGGCCCTACTGACCCTAAGGGTCCCTGCAATATGGCGTCAGAAGGTGGAGACGACACGGAGGAACCAGAGTCTCCAACAGGCCTAGCAACAAAGGGAAAGAAAGCAGCCAGTAGTGGACGACACGACAGGTAAGTGCCCAGAGGCAGAAAACACCATTGCCAACAGGACCAACAAGGACACCTACTTGACACAGCAGCAACAGGAACACGAGCCCTCCACGCCGCTAACACTGAATCCTGGAAATGTGCATAGACTCAAACACACACACCAGGCAGGACCCAGCACAAACACAGAAATCTGTAGAAACAACCTGGACCACCATGAGGCATGAACCATGGCGGCACCAGGACGAGCTACTTGTAGTTCCCCCTCTGGGGAACTCCAGGGACCCCCTTCTGGAGGAGAGGACATACAAAGGATATGTCTGGCATCCATGCTGACCTAAAACACTGAACATGTCAGACATGAAACACCAAAGCAGACATATAAACAAACTCCAAACATAAACCCACACCAAACATACTACAAGTGACGTAGGATTACAGCAACAGACACAAAGGGGTGACATCGATGTCCCATAAGGTGGCCCTCAAGGACTGGGCAGATGGAAAAGCACCAGTTCCTCAAGACACTAAACACAATCTGACCTCAGGCTCACAACTCAGAACAATAAGAGCCAAGAAGCCCCAACCTGCTCCACCTTGCACACAACGTAACCCTATACACACCAGAAATGGGAAGGGAAACAGCCTTAAAGGGGAAATTCACACGCATGGATAACAAACAACCTGTTGCCACCGGCAACCATCATGCGCGGTGTCACAGCAAACTACCACCAAGTCGTGACAGACAGGTTGTGGCATAAATGTTTACTGCTCTCCCATTAGGCCTCATGCACACGACCGTTTTTTTTTAAGGTCCGCAAAAATGGGGTCCGTAGGTCCGTGATCCGTGACCGTTTTTTCGTCCGTGGGTCTTCCTTGTTTTTTGGAGGATCCACGGACATGAAAAATGAAAAAAAAATCTAAGTCAAGTTTGCCATTGAAATGATAGGAAAAAACGGACACGGATCAAGGACACGGATCACGGACACGGATGACAATCTTGTGTGCATCCATGATTTTTCACGGACCCATTGACTTGAATGGGTCCGTGAACCGTTGGCCGTGAAAAAAATAGGACAGGTCATATTTTTTTCACGGCCAGGAAACACGGATCACGGATGCGGCTGCCAAACGGTGCATTTTCCGATTTTTCCACGGACCCATTGAAAGTCAATGGGTCCGCGAAAAAAAACTGAAAACGGCACAACGGCCACGGATGCACACGACGGTCGTGTGCATGAGGCCTTAGTCTATATTGGGCTTACAGAAACATGAACGTATTTTGCTTTGGAAAAATCCACCCCATATTTTAAATTGCCATGGTATTCAACAAAATCTAGAACAAAGTCAGCATTTTGCTTTGAATTTGTAGCAGGTTTATCTCCAGAATTGCAAAGGATTAAAATGTGGCTGAAATCTGCAGCATAAATTGACATACTGTGGATTTCAAATTTGCATCGCATATCAATTTCCGTGCAGATTCCACACAAATTTATCATTTAAAAACTTATATACAGGCTCGGACTGGCCCACAGGGGCACAGGGGAATTCCTTGGTGGGCCCCTGGTCTCCCACCCTCTGCACAAGTTGAACATAACACAGTAGACTTACTGCACTACATACATATATTCAATGTACAGCACCTCCACCAGCCTGTGCTCATATAAAAAACGTGTTAGATTATTTATTATATTTGAATGCATCCGTACTGTGGGTCCCCAAAATAAATTTTACTGGTGGGCCCTAAGTACCCCAGTCCGACATTGCTTATATATCCCACTTTTGTGGCAGATATCAGTTGTTGATTTTGTCTCATGCCATTTTGTAGCAAAATCTGTGATTTTCTTCCCTGCTCACGGCTCTTCTCTGAAGTGGTGAGAAAAGGGGGTGTGACGAGCGTGGGGAAGCAGGTGAGCCTGCAGGCCCATCTCGTTCATCATTTTCCACGCCAGTTTTTGGCCTAAAAAATGGCTTAAATCTACTCAAGGAAGGGAGGTGGTATAGATTTAAGTCTGTTGCAATGTCTGCTGGAGGAAGCACAAAACCTTATGTAGAGGCTTGCGCCTCCACATATCTTTGGCACCACCTCCAGTAGCACAGACAGACTTAAGACTGCCGTGGAAAATGCCAGTCTTAATAAATAACCCCCACCAGTTTTATACTGTGTAAGGCCTCATGCACACGACCGTTGTGTGTTTTGCGGTCCACAAATTGCGGATCCGCAAAACACGGATGGCGTCTGGGTGCGTTCCGCAGTTTGCGGAATGGCACGGACAGCCATTGATATAACTGTCTATTCTTGTCCGCAAAACGGACAAGAATAGGACAGGTTTTTTTTGTTTTTTTTTGCGGACCACGGAATGGAGAAATGCATGGAGACAGCACACAGAGTGCTGTCCACCTATTTTGCGACCCTATTGAAGTGAATGGGTCCCCATCCAAGCCGCAAAAACTGCGGCTCGGATGCGGACCAAAACAATGGTCGTGTGCATGAGGCCTAAAGGTGAGATTTGTTTTGTTTGAATTAATCCACTTTACTGTGCTAAAAAATACTACAGATATTCGGCATGAAAAACACAGTGGAAAATCTGTGGTATATATGGCTTCTGTGGACAGACTCTAATGGATGCTCTGCCGAATTTTAGTAGGTATCCTTTGATTCTATAAAATCATTTTGGCAAGTGTGTGAATTTGCGGAAAAGCTGATAGATGTTGCTCAGTAGTTTTTACATTTCCTATATTCATAAATATTTTAGCATTTGCAATCTATTAACATTTGATTTGTGCTGAGTCAGCGCTAAATTTTTTCCTTTTCATATATTTTTCAACATGTCATGCTATGGAACTATAGTACAATGGAGAACTGTAAGGCCCCTTTCACACGGGCGAGATTTCCGTGCGGGTGCGATGCGTGAGTTGAACGCACTACACCCGCACTGAATCCTGACCCATTCATTTCTATGGGGCTGTTCACATGAGCGGTGATTTTCACGCATCACTTATGCGTTGCGTGAAAATCGCAGCATGTTCTATATTCTGCGTTTTTCACGTAACGCAGGCCCCATAGAAATGAATGGGGTTGCGTGAAAATCGCAAGCATCCGCAAGCAAGTGCGGATGCGGTGCGATTTTCACGCATGGGTTCTAGGTGACAGTCTATTCACTGTATTATTTTCCCTTATAACATGGTTATAAGGGAAAATAATAGCATTCCGACTACAGAATGCTTAGTATAATGGTGCTGGGAGGGTTAAAAAAAATAAAAAAGTTAACTCACCTTATCCCCATGATCGCCTAGTTCCCGGTCGGTCTCTTCTTTAGCTGTGGCTAAAGGACCTTTGGTGATGTCAGATCACATGCTCCATCACCATGGTGATGGACCATGTGATTGGAGCATGTGATCTGACATCACCAAAGGTCATTCAGCCCAAGCCCACAGCTAGAGAAGAGACCGACCGGGAACTACACGATCTTGGGGATAAGGTGAGTTAACGTTTTTATTTTTTTTTAACCCTTCCAGCACTATTATACTAAGCATTCTGTATTCAGAATGCTATTATTTTCCCTTATAACCATGTTATAAGGGAAAATAATAGAATCTTCAGAACATCAATCCCAAGCCCGAACTGCTGTGAAGAAGTTCGGGTTTGGGTACCAAACATGCGCGATTTTTCTCACGCGAGTGCAAAACGCATGACAATGTTTTGCACTCGCGCGGAAAAATCGCGGGTGTTTCCGCAACGCACCCGCACATTTTTCCGCAACGCCCGTGTGAAACCAGCCTAATAATAGAAGGGAGAATCAGAGAAATTGGCCTGGGGCACCAAAAGATGTACATCTGGCCCCGGAGACAGAACTCCGACTCTGACCCGTTGAAATATTCTTAATAGGAAAACCCCTCTGGGTTTATTGGACTGTCTTAATGCTTGGATAATGCGCCGGCCCCTCCCCTGTATTGGTATAGAACCATCTCCATTGGATATTATACTTACTGGTTGGAAAGGAACAGATGCCAGTGAATCCATGGTGTATACACTACCTGCAGGCTATCTTGAGAGTGTTGTTTGTCCATACTAGTTAAAAATACAAGGCTATGAGGGTATATTGATTTACTAGACCCTGATAACTGAGGGTGGGTTCACACATGGGTTTTTGCTGGTGTTTTTCTGCATTTTGACATTTTTCAATGCATTTTTTGCTTTCTTTTGTTTCTTTTTCAGAGCCTTTCCTATAAAAGGTCCACAAAAACCATGGACCAAACACAGATGGGGTCCGTGTTGTGTTCATAGCTTCCACAGACCCATAGACTATAATGTGTGGGAGGGATCCGTAATCACAGACAAAAAAAGGCCATGCTTCTGTGGTGTCACCACGGACACATGGTCCGTGGAAAACTAATGATGTGTGAGTACACATATTAAAGTCAATGGGTGTATGAGCGGTCTGTGGAGACCATGGACAGTACACAACATCATCAATTTACTGACATGTGAAAGAGGCCTTAAACATGCCTACATATGTTGCCAAATGGGTCTGGTCTTATTTACATTCATGCAATGCTTTGAGCAAGTTATATAAGAGCAAATTAATTTTACTTTAACACTGTGACTATAAAATTCCCTCATTGCCGGGCACTTTTCTCCCACAGAACACCATTGGATTTTTGGCAACTTCAATAAATCTATGTGCAATATGTGTTGGAACTTGGTGTTTTAATGGCATTTTTGCATGTTTTTTTTAACCTGTTTTTTTTCTCCATACAGTGATATTACAGGTGACACTTACTTTTCTCTTTAAAGAATTCTAAGCATGCATAAAAATGCTGTTCAAAAACTATATGGGCAAAAACATAGCAAAAATGCCTCCAAAAATGCTACAAAGAATGCTGGGCAAGTTAGGCATCTTGCACAAAAACTTTTATATTTCAGTTTATGTTCAGTTTTTTGCGTTCCGCATACGGTCCATATGCGGAACCATTAATTTCAATGGGTCCGCAAAAAAAATGGAATGCACTCTGTATGCATTCCGTTTCCGTATTTCTGTTTTTCCGTTCCGTTCAAAGATAGAACATGTCCTATTATTGCCCGCAAATCACGTTCCGTAGCTTCCTTTAAAGTCAATGGGGCTGTAAAAAAAATGGAACGGATACGGAATGTATCTGTATGTCTTCCGTATCCGTTCCATTTTTGCGGAACCATCTATTGAAAATTCTATGCCCAGCCCAATTTTTTCTATGTATTTACTGTATACTGTACTGAAACCGCAAAAAAGGAAATACGGATCAAGGAAAAAAACGTCCTTTAAAACACTGAAAAAGAAATACGGTCGTGTGAACGAGCCCTTAAGATGAGCAAATTCATTACAATGTGACTCAGATTCAATTCGGCCAAATCTGCTATCTGATTCCATTTGGGTCTTAATAAATTTCACAAGAATTGAAATTGCCCTAATTGCTTGGAAAAGTCTCTCTCTCTGGTAGAATTTTTTAATTTTAGAATTAATTTGCTCATCTCTACATCTCAAATATATCTATATACTAGCAGAATGACCCGGCTTTGCACGGGTATATTTCATCTATTTTATTTAATGTTTGTGTGTGTCGTTAAAAGATATCGACAATATACCCTATAACAGTGAACTCCACAGTTCCCCACCCCTTAACACTGACCCCCCACAGTGCCCTGCCACTTTAAAATGGGACCTCCACAGCAGCCCATCCCCTTAACTTTGACCTTCACAGCAGTCCGCCCCTTTAACAGTTAGATTCACAGCACCCTACTCACTTGACAATGACCTTCTCAGGGGCCTGCCTCTTAACAGTGACCTCCACAGTACCCTGCTGCTTTAAAGGTGACCTCAGAGTACCCTGCTGCCTTAGCAGTGACCTCCACAGCAGTTGCCCCGTTAATAGTGGCCCTTGCCCCTTAACAGTGACCTCCACAGTGTCTGCCCCTTTAAAAGTGACCTCCACAGCGCCCTGCCCCTTTAACAGTAACATCCACAGTATTGGCCTCTTTAACATTTACCTCCAAAGTGCATGCCCCTTTTACAGTGACCTCCACAGTGTTAGCCCCTTTATCAGTGACCTACACAATGCTCTCCCCTTTAACAGGGACCTCCACAGCACCCACTCCTTTAACAGTGACCTCCACAATGCCCGCCCTTTTCACAGTGACTTCCACAGCGCCCACTCCTTTAACAGTGACCTCCACAGTGCCCGCCCCTTTAACAGTGACCTCCACAGTGCCCGTCCCTTTAACAGTGACCTCCACAGTTCCCGCCCCTTCAACAGTGACCTCCACAGTGCCCGTCTGTTTAACAGTGACCTCCACAGCGCCCTGCCCCTTTAATGCTAGGGCTACACTACGACATGTGTCGCATGACATTTTGTCTCAACAACTTTTATAACGATAGGCTATGGTGTCGCACTGCGACATGCGACATGCTGCGACTGCGACACGACAGTCGGAAAAAATTCATCCAAGATGGATGCATTTAGCAGAGTAATTGTGCCCTATGTATTGGGCGACTTATTGTTGACCTGTACCCCTAGCCTAAAGCTGATTTACAGCGGTGAAGAAAAATGGCTGGGTTGTTATGGAAACCTGGAGTAAAACTGTGTGTATGGCAGTTGGGATTTAAAGAGAAACACTTGCAGGCTTGTATTAGCTAATGCAGGTAATTTTTTGGGAATATCTCAGGAACGGAGAGCTGAGACCCGCTATAAAACCTTCACGGACACCTGATGTACCTGTGTGCCAAATTTGGGGAAGATCGGTTCAGTCCTTTGGGCGCGCATAAAGAACAGACAGACAGAAACTCATTTTTATAAATATAAGAGATAGAAGTCAAAAGAACAAAAAGAAACACTGTGTGAAAATCATGTTGTTTTTTACAAGCTGGAAAAAACAGCACAAAAAGTGATTATGAAGGATAGGTAAAAGAAGTAAAGCACAACTGTGCTTGATTTCACACATTACTTAAGCATGGAATAAGGTAGACACAATACACTTAATCCTTGTCAGGGGCAGAATACTTATACAATAATCATGACTCTTGGGTGAGGATTACACTGAATGTATCAGAGCCCCGGGCAGTCTTTGATACTTAATCCAGAATGGACTGTAATGATCTGGAGTATTAGTCTGTATATGACTGCTTCAGATTAAAAAGATTGTAGTGTGGGCAGAATGTACATCATAGAGATCATACCGCACAGAAATAATACCTACATTGTGAAAATTGCATTTTTGTGATGCACATGAAATTTTATGTCACCACTCGCTTTTTTAAATGAATTTTATTACCCAGTATACCATTGTTTTATACTTTTAAAGGCTATGTACACCTTTGGAGTAAATTTTTTTATGATTCCATTTAACTTATTTTTGGCTAAAAATCATATTTTCAATTGTCCTTTATTAAAAATATTGAGCTGTTCAGTCACAAAGGGTTAACAGTTTTTCTAACTGACTGGTACTATTACTTTCACTTGTGCTGATCATCTATTTACCCTTATTTCTAAACTATTAAGAGGTCATAAACACTTATTTAAGCCACATTCTTATCAGTAAGATAAGGGTTGAGCTTTAATGAGTGTTTATGATGTGAAAGAGCAGAGATAAGGAGTGTGTCTGCTCCTCAGATGACGGAAAGGACATAAAATCCACAGGCAGCTAGTAGAGCATGTCAGCTCTGTACAGTAAAAAGGATTCCATATTGTTAATAAAGAAAAAAATATTTTTAGCTCTAAATAAGTATAATGCAATCATTCTTAAAAATTGCCCCCAAAGGTGTTCATAGCCTTTAAGCCTTTATAACCGAGTTATTGAATACTGAAAAGTTAAAGGGATATTTTAGTTATAACAAGTTATCTCCTATCCACAGTATAGGGAATAACTATCAGATCGTGGGGGTCTTACAACTGGGAGCCTACTGGTCACAGCAAGCAAGTTTCCTGTACCCCATGAAATGATCAGAGCAGCTGGTCAGAAATGCATGCAGCAGCTCCATTCATTTCTAAAATAGGAATGAGTGGATGCTCTACCTACAGTCCGCCTTTGGGGGCCTGTAGTGGAGAGAAGCACAGTGCCCCTGTACTCCAAAGAGTCCTTGACACCCACTGTATAGCCTTCATCCCCTCTCACTATTGTTCATGGTGAGCGAAGTGGATTTCCTTTATACTGAACGATTGCTATCGCTGACTGATGACATGGAACACCATTACTTACTGCCAGTGGCTCACATTAGAGAACTACTTATCTCAGCAGAGGACTCTGACACACATAACTACAGATACTGTACACTGTATATACTATACATCATGGTTGTGTGATTAGAATTCCCCCATAGTGCTCCTAATATTAATAACACTGCTATTGAACCCCTGGTACTTATAGTGCCCCCAGTACTTATAATGTCCTCTATAGTGGCCCAGTGCTAATAACCCTCCCCCCATAGCACTCCTAATTATTATTCATGGCTCCTTAGTGCCCCCAGTACTAACAATGTCACTTACAGTGGCCCAGTACATATAACCCCCCCATTGTGCCCCTAAGAGGTATAATGTATCCATAGTGCCCCAGAAAATTATAATGCCCCATATAGTGGCCAATACCTATACTCCCCTACCTACCCCCATACCTATTGCTCCTAATAGTACTAATAGTAGTAATCAAATACTCACCTTACTCCAGTCATAAACCTCTTCTGGCATCCACCCATGTTGTCTGCATACCAGCGCAGGCGGTGGTCGATCATTATGCCGCCTATGTCCTGGCACAGGCAATAGTGAAGATGTCACTGCACATGCCTGAGAAAAGGAGCAGGTGGTTGTAATAAAGTAACCACTCTGCAACAGCTTGTGACATTTTAATGACCCATAGGCTTTAGGCAGTCTTCAACTGAGGACAGTTATACAGTTGCCTATGACTGGCAAGGTGCATTGCACTGCAGTCAGTGACTGACAGCAGTACATAGCACTGGATCTGGATTTAGCCAGCATACAGTTCTGCAATTAAAATTTTAACAATCCGATCAGAAGACCCAGGCAGAACGGGCTGAATCTCACACCTGCCCTCATTCCCCCAGTGGTGTCTTTCCTTTGCCTCCTCCTCTCATAGAGCCCCTGGCAGGCTGTGTTTCCTTATGCCCCTTTCGGTTCCTTCTGTTCCGTCCCCACAAAGTTTGAGCCCTTTATGTTTCCCCAACATCTTTCACCCAACAAAGCCACATAATGTTCGCCCCATACCCACAGAGACCCTAACAAATAATGCCAGTGCTCTGCATTGCCCCAGTTACCTATAATTCAGTTTCCCTGTCCCAAATTCCTCCACAGAGTCACATTGTGTCTTTACTCCCACAGAATCCTGACTGCCCAACTGACTGGATTTTTAAGCATTTTTTTATGCAAACAGATGTTGCTTTAAAGTGCATAAAAATGTACAACATAAAAAGCATTTTTGCTGGTGTTTTTTTCCCCTAAAAAGAATGTTAAAGCCTCATGCAGACGTCAGTGTTTCACGGACAGCACACGGTCCTATTCATTTTAATGTGTGTATTCACACATCAGTGTTTCAGCACGGTCCTTGGGTCAGTTTTTTTACCACGGATGCATGCTCTATTTTGTCCGTGTTCACGAATCCATCACGCCCATTATAGTCTATGTTGCATGCGTGTTTCACGGATCATTAACAAGAGATTCTTTGAAAATAATTTTTCAGCTATTGAGTGTTAGTGAAACACGGATGCAACACGGACAGCAAAAAACGGGCCCACGGACCCAACACGAATCTGTCACTGGAAAAAACACGGATTGAACACGGTCAATGTTACCACTGATCCAAAACTGACACGGACGTCTGCATTACAGTGTAAAGATAAAAATGGTTGTAACGGCATACAAGGGAATACTCCAAACTCCCGAATGGAACCTCACGAATAGCTGCTAGCAGACGAATAGGAAACGCACCCAAGCGGCTTACACTCCTAGCAATCAGTCTCTAACAGCACACAGTGAATCCCCCCAAGAATGAGATGAGGCTCTGTGTTGAGGGTAAAGCAGTGGACAGCTAGAGCTGTGTTTATTGTTCTTATATAACATTGTTACACATTAGTACCACCCACAGGGTTTTGTAAGACAACCAATAAACACGTACAATACAGTAAAACACTCCCATACAAAATTCTCCCCTCTGCCTGTGATACAATTACCTTACACAATGGGTTGATGTAATTATCACAGGCAGGAAAATACACAGTTTTTAAACAATGTCTTCTGTCCTGGAGACAACCGAGGAGTAATTCAATTATTTCTCAGGACAAAGGGAAATCGGCAATACACACGTGGGGAAAATAGGACAGAAATCACTATTCAAATATACAATGTCACAACCATTACAGTAAACACAGACATTTAACATATCTCAAAATGGCACGAATTAGACCAGGGGTTCAAAAGTTAGTAAAAGTCCTTTATGGCCAAAGGAAGCATGGCTTTTCTGCCCAAAACCAGTTTTTACAGAGTTAGGCTGTGTGAGATAATTGGCTTAACTGGGTGTGGTAAGCCAACTAGGTACAGAAAATCTTCAATCAACGTGGTCACAAGCCAACCTCACAACTTAACACTGGTATGGAAATCTGTTCTGAAATGAAAAAGCGCACTATGGTGTAGCAAGTTCCACAAACTTAGCGCCCCTGCGAATAGATTATACTCACAGGGTATCTTGCGAGTAAATGCGTATATGAATGGATGGTGTCTTCAATAGTACTCTGTTGAAAAGAGAGGACTATAGTGTAGCATGTAATTACACTTAAAACGCTTGCTGTAAGGTTATACTCACAGGATGTCCCTTATGAGAGGCTTGGAAGGAATCTGTGCAATATTCACAGGCAGCTGGGCGGGTGGAGCAGGCAAGGATCAAGATACTCAAGTAGGAGTTTCCAAATATCGATCCGACGGATGGAATGCTTCTGCACCTAGATGGTACTAGACCTCAGCTTCTCAGAAGGACTGGTTAGTGGAACGGATGCGCACCAAAGAGTCGGATAAAAATTATTTAATGAGAAATAAAATTACAGCTAAAACCACAAGACTAAAGTCTCTTTAGTCTTGTGGTTTTAGCTGTAATTTTATTTCTCATTAAATAATTTTTATCCGACTCTTTGGTGCGCATCCGTTCCACTAACCAGTCCTTCTGAGAAGCTGAGGTCTAGTACCATCTAGGTGCAGAAGCATTCCATCCGTCGGATCGATATTTGGAAACTCCTACTTGAGTATCTTGATCCTTGCCTGCTCCACCCGCCCAGCTGCCTGTGAATATTGCACAGATTCCTTCCAAGCCTCTCATAAGGGACATCCTGTGAGTATAACCTTACAGCAAGCGTTTTAAGTGTAATTACATGCTACACTATAGTCCTCTCTTTTCAACAGAGTACTATTGAAGACACCATCCATTCATATACGCATTTACTCGCAAGATACCCTGTGAGTATAATCTATTCGCAGGGGCGCTAAGTTTGTGGAACTTGCTACACCATAGTGCGCTTTTTCATTTCAGAACAGATTTCCATACCAGTGTTAAGTTGTGAGGTTGGCTTGTGACCACGTTGATTGAAGATCTACCAAAGGAACTTTTTATTATATATTTTTATTTTTATACAAAAGAATTTTCTCCTGCAGCGCAATCCTTTTCCAAAACTTTACTTATTTGACTTTTCCCACATTGTCTCCGGATTTGCAGCGCTAGAGAAGACAAGTATATCTAACAGAGACTTTACTTTATTTATTTTTCTAGGTACAGAAAATACCTCTATTCAGAACAGCAAAACTACACAAAAATACATAACTCCTATCAAACTTAACAGAACTCCCGCACTTATCCCCAGATGGCTTGGATCTGAGCGCTCAATATATCCGAACAGCGCTCAGATGCCACAAACACAGTCAAATCGCCATGGGGTTTAAGTTTAGTATGGGCAGATGAGAGGGCCCATAATCCTGGAGCAAGAGGCTGGCAACCAGGCTTCTCCAGCACCCAGTGGCGAGGTTGGTTTCGTCACAATGGTGTTAAAATTCCTCTAAAACACAACTAAAAATGGTAAAAAAATCATATTGGATTTTTCCAGCTTAAACAGTGCTTAAAAAAACAACAACTCTGTGTTAAGGGAGCCTGAGTTCACATAGTTCAATCAGTTATTGTGAGCAAAAACCAGTAGTGAAGAGTGCTCAGAGATAAGGTATAATGGAATGATTTGCGCCTGCTTTGTATTTTTAACCTGCATCTAGTTTTGGCTCACAATAACTTATGGAAATAACTGACCAAACAACTGTGTGAAGTTGGCCATTTTTTTGCGCTTTTTTGTTGTGTTTTTGCACCTGCATTTTTAACCAAAAATATGCCAGCTCCAGATGTTAGCTGAAGGTCTATGGGAAATTTAAAACGCAGGACACAGAAGTATTTTTTGCTACTGCTGTTTTTTTTTGTTTTGTTTTTTTGTTGCTAGTTGGGTGGTGTTTCTGTCTTTAAAAAGCAACATGCTATAGCGCTTTGCCATTTTTTCAGGCATGTTCAAATGAACCTCTCTATAGTAAAAAATCGTCATAAATAAAACACGAGTGAACAAACACACTGTTTGAAAACAATGTCACAAACAATGTAAAAAAAACGTAGATGGCCAAAAAAATAAAAATAAAAAAAGCATTTTTTCACTAATAAAAAATAAATTCATGTTTCTATTCCCCCCTAAAATTTTTTTTTTTTTTTTTCAGATTTAGCCCATGTAGTAGGTTTTAACAACATAGCATTTTTAATGCCATTTTTTATGCATAAAAGTTATGCCAAACTTATGCCACAGTCTTTAATGAACCTGAGTTCGGATTTTGAAACATTAATGTATGCCCAGAAACTAACTGTAACAGCACAAGACTAAACTAGTCTCACATTACTGGTGGCGATAAGAAGATTGCCTCAGCGGAGCAGATACATTGTAATGCTTTACGGAGCAGATGTTATGAACGAAGCTTAGGAACATATCAAGCAGTCGAAACCTGCTTATCTCAACACTGACTATAATGTTTTCCTTATTACATGGCAAATACAAAAGAAAGAAACATGTCTTTAAGAGGATCAAAGGTCATGCTTGTCCATTACAGAGAACGGCTTCCACATTTTTTCTGGCCCATGTTTACTAATTTGACTGCAAGACTGTAAGCTGTGTCAAAATTTGGCACAAATTGTGGCCAATTTGGTGTATTTTGCAACATCTACCTTTTAACAAATCCACCACACCAAGCTTTCCAAGGGCACATGGCTAAGCAGAAAATTGGTGTGACTTAGCAGAATAGAGGTATGGCCTAATAAGCACCATTTTGCACTAACCTAAGCCAACCAATAGTTAGTATAAAGTTAGATAAAAGTGTCTAGATCTGCACTGCATCCAGCCTGCACTACTGCAGTAAATTTGGTCAAAGTCTGTACAGCCTGTCTAAAGAGGTAATTTATCAAGATGTGACTTTTGCCTTTTTTATAGTGTCTGGTTGGTTAAAAGCTATCTTTGTGTGACAAATGTACAAAATGTTGCATGCCATTTGTTAAATTAGTTGCACTAAATAGAAATATATATAAAGTCTAATCCTATTTGTTACAAAGGTTCTGGCAATGTAAGGATAAAACTCAGTACCTGGAACCACAGCCAGCAAAACTCAAAAACTGCTACTGTACTTCCCCCCTCTGGTTAGTACAACCTAAGGCTACCCCTAGGTGCTTCACCACAACTCATCGCAAGGCCAAACCAAATTCAGTTCACCCGAAGAGACAATTTTGTTCACAAAATGCTCGGAGTTCAAAGTAATGGAATTCACAAAAGAAGTAACAGGAGCCAGGGCATATACAGTATGAATCACAGGCACAAACAGAACGTTAAATTGCCCACCCGGCCCAGGTGGCCTGACATCCAGACTCACTGGACCAGACCAAGCGAGCCCACCTCGTAGAACAGCCATGCACTGGAACGTGGGTAAATAGTAGCTGACTGTCGGTTTGAGGGGACTGGACAACACTTCTGACCTATTCTGTTAGCGTTTCATACATTACCCCCTAAGTTTATGCTGTCTACAAAATAACTAAATATTCCCCACAGTTTTTTCCCGTATTTTTCTTTTACCATTGCTTGATAGATGAGCAAGTATTTTTTAATCATGAGTAAACAATGTTATTAATTCCTTCACTGATTTGCAGGATTTTGATTTTTTGTAGTACTCAAGAAAACTTGCTTAAATTGAATAGCACTGCTCCACAAGAATACCCATAAATGTCTCTTTTATTGCATTGTGTTGCAGAATATATATTGTATCTATATAACTTGATAGCAGTGCTTGTGAAAGAAGATTTTACTTCCTAGACAACTGTTTTTGTTTTTTTACCTGTAATGTACTTGCCAATTGCTGGATGTATAATCTACTTAAATGTCAGCTATAATTGTCTGTAGAAGCTTCTGTTCATGTATGCAAAATTTATATTTATACTAGTCTTCTAATTTAAGCATAGAAAACATACAGAAAAGGCATAGAAACCAAATTTGCATGTTATGGACTTTTTAGCAAGGTATGGTTTGTGTCTACAACCTGACAATTATTAGAGGCTATGGACATCTTTAGAGTATATGTTTTTATTACATTGACTGTATTATGGGATAAAAAAAATTTTTTTATTAGTTTTTATTGAAACTGTTGCTCCATTTGTCTAACGCAGCCTCTGTGTAATCTCATGCACTGAAGGCTGCTCCATACTGTTCAATGTGAAATCCGTTAGATGAACAATCTGATGGCTCAGTCTGTAGCCTTTTCTCTAGTACTTGAATGCAAAACAGTGCTGTCATCTTTACAACCAAATAAAATAAACTGAGATACGCATGTCCCAATTGCAAGCAGCACAATGGAGTCTTCTGCAACCAGCACGATTTCCCTCAACTAACACTGACACCAGAAGAATAATGGGCGGTGTGATATAGGCAGAGAGCAGGTCTTGTAGAAGAACATAGAGCGGGAAGATAAAGTATGACTCCTTCATCTTGACCAACGCCCCAATGACTCCATCAGGAACCTTTTGCTGACGTCAGGTACAATTTAAAAGTTATTTTTTGACATTAATACAATACTTTAGAGATTAGACAAAGACAGTTTAGGAATCAATGGAGGATGCACAGTAGGAACGTTTATTTAGCTCCATAGTTTTGTCCTGATGACAGGTTCTCTTTGCAGTAGTCATCTGGGGTAAACTGCAAGCATGCTTATCTCAGTAAGCATTATAACACTGTAAAAATAATTATACCTGGAGGAATACTTTAAGGTCATGGCTGACAGGAATGGTGCCTGATTATTTATACAAGCCAATTACATTTTTGAGCACACTTCTAACATTATTATTTCTTTCATTTGCCACGGTCTTTGAGTAAACACCAGCTGAAAAGTGGTGCTCAGAACTTTATCTTAGGCTACATCTCTGGCCATGTAGATGGTCATCTGATGTGACTCCTTACCCATTATCTATTTATGGACATCTGAACCACAAGTAACCTGGGTTCAGGACTGGGCCCCAATAATGCAGGCCTGATCATCATGTCATCTAGGTTTCATCCTCCTATACAGGTGAAACTCGAAAAGTTAGAATATTGTGCAAAAGTCCATTTATTTCAATAATACAAATTAAAAGGAATTGCATTAATGCAGCTTAAAATTTGAATTTTGTGAAAAGGTTTAATATTCTAGGCTCGAAGTGTCTCACTATAGTCAGCTAATTAATACATACCCCCTGAGCAAAGGATACCTGAGATTGTGACTTTGGGGTTTTCATCATGAGCTGTAAGCCATAATCTTCCAAATTATAACAAATAAAGGCTAGAAATATCTCACTTTGCATGTAATGATCTCATATATTAGTTTCACCTTTTAAGTTGCATTACTGAAATAAATGAACTTTGCACAATATAAAAATTTTGGGAGTTTCACCTGTTTATTGTGATGTATTATAAGTGGTTATGACTTTTATTGTATTCATCACATAGCTATGAATTTTACATATTTATTGATTACTCAAGGTTGTACATGCTGTTGAATTGAGCCCATTAGTATGTATTTGGTGTTGAATTTACTTTGATGAATTCTTGACATATGTACTGTACTGCTAATGAAATGTGGACACATGCAGTTGATCATTCAATTTTGTTTATTTAGCATTTATATGTCATGACATTTCAAGACCATGATAATGGTCTCTATGAATTTTCGTTATCAATTTATGCAGTATTTACTATAATTATTTTGACTGGACATATGCCCCATATGACTTCTGGTGAAGCCAACCAGAGGGAAACACATTTGGTCTTCCTGACATTATTTACATTATATCTGCTGATTTAACTACTTTTGTCTATAAAACTAATTTTATTGTCTCAGTGTGTCTGCTCTACATAGGTATCACTACAGCTGGCGCATGTCTCTAATAGCTTACCTGATTGTGTTCCAGTAATCGCTCTGGAACCACATAAGGGCTGGACAGGGCAATATAGGGTTGGTTTTGGGCAAGCCTAAGGGGCACATTTTTTTAAGACTAGAGATGAGCGAATTTTTAAAAAATTCAATTCGCCGTTTCGCAAAAATTTTGGGAAAAATTTGGTTGGATCTGAATATATTTGTGGTGAATTACTTTAAAAAATGGCTATTCCCTGGCTGCTGAAAGCCTTTATAGTGCAGTAGAACATTGTGTCTTGTAGTACCACGCATAGGGAGTCTGCTTTGGTAGTGAAATAATACTGTGAGTCCATATAACATGCAGATGACAGGAGTCGCTCTTAGAATCACTGCACACTTATTAGGGCAGTCACGGGGGCAAAACCTGATCAGATAACTCAAGTATGAACTCAACCTTACAGGTCAATGTTAGTGCAATGAAGAAACACGCTCCTTTTACACCGTAGCCAGCTGATTCCACATAGATGTTATCAGCACCTGTTCTATTAAATGCTTATACAAGTAGAGCCCCTCCCCCAACAGAGTTTAGAGAATGTCAGCAGTAAGTTTGTGTTGATGTCACTGATTAAATTGCCCTTCCTTTGATCTGTCAGAATAATAACCCACAAAAAAAGGGATCCTGTCTGTGGAGCATACGCCTTCACTCGGTCAGCATTTGGTCAATAATCCATCAGTATTGCTAATGCCAAAAAAACAGGAGTGGATGTAAAACAGAGATGACACGTGAATGGAATATTTGCATGTCTTCTGTGTTTTGTACCCACTCCTGCTTTTGGCTACCAAATAATAAGCCAATTCTGATTGGACAATATAGGCCTTACAGCTGCTACACAGACAAGATCCATGTGCGTCTCATTTTTCCATGCTTCTGACAGATCAGAAGAAGGGTCAAACAAATGAGGATGTCAGCCAGTCGGAAAGGCAAAATAGTGGTCCAGTCATGAATCGGGAAGGGTGGGAACAGCATGAGGAGACCACAGAGTGGCCCAATGACAGGGCCTGGAGGTTGTGGCAGCATCAGGAGGCCACATAGTGGCACAATGACAGTCTGGAGGTGGTGGAAGCATGAGGAGACCACAGAGGTGCACAATGACAGTATGGAGGCGGCAGCAGCATCGGGAGGCCACAGAGTGGCAGAATCACAGAGTCTGGAGTGGTGGCAGCAGCAGTAGCAGCATCAGGAGAAGGCCACCGAGTGGCACAATGACAGAGTCTGGAGTTTGCAGCAGTATGAGGAGGCCACTAAGTGGTACAATGAATGAGTGTGAAGGTGGCAGCAGTAGGAGGAAGCCACCGAGTGGCACAATGACAGAGTATGGAGGTGGCAGCTGTATGAGAAGGCCCCCGAGTGGCACAATGAAAGAGTGTGGAGGTGGCAGCAGTAGGAGGAAGCCACCAAGTGCACAATTACAGAGTCTGGAGTTTGCAGCAGTATGAGGAGGCCACCGAGTGGCACAATGACAGAGTGTGGAGGTGGCAGCAGCAGCAACATCAGGAGGAGGCCACAAAGTGGCACAATGACGGTGCGTGGAGGTGGCGGCGGCAGCAGCATCAGGAGGAGGCCACACACAATGACCAAGTGTGGAGGAGACAGCAGCATCAGGAGACCACAGAGTAGCAAGGTGACATAGTGTGAAGGTGGCGGCAGCATCAGGGGGCCACAGAGTGGCAAGGTGACATACTGTGGAGGGGGTGGAACCATCAGGAGGCCACAGAGTGGCAAAATGACATAGTGTGGAGGTGGCATGAGGAGCAGTGATGGCTAGATCGCAGTGTTCGCCGACGAACACATGCGATCTGCCATCTTCACTCCCAAGCCCGGCGATGCAGAGGTAAGTCCTTACCTGTGCCTGCACAGCGAACCGCTCTGAAACACATGCGGTCACCGGGAATTGCCTGCTCACGGTGACCGCATGTGTTTCAGAGTGGCTCGCGGCGCAGGCACAGGTAAGGACTTACCTCTGCATCGCCTGGCTTGGGAGTGAAGATGGCAGATCGCATGTGTTCGTCGGCGAACACTGCGAACTGGTCATCACTGATGAGGAGGCCACAGAGTGGCACTACAACAAGAGATTTATGGTGGCATCAGCATGAGCGGCCAGAGAGTTGAACGGGTACGAGAGATTGTGAAAGTGGCATGAGGAGGCCACAGAGTGTCCGCTTTGTCTCTTTATTTGTAAAGAATATGGAACAGATTTCTCAACTTTATAAAGTGTTGCTTAAAACACAATTTAATAATACACGTTCTCCGGCACAAAATGCTTGGCAAATTGATTGTCCGTGAATTTCCCTTGAAGATTGGGATAATATATTGGCAAATTTAAGTTTACTTTCTTATCATTTTAATCAAGTTTTGGTTCAATTAAATATTCAATATTTAATAAATGTTATAATAAAATTAAGCATTGCCTAAGACAGGAGAGATGGGAGAGAATCCACCAGTCTTCAATTTTTTCAGTCAAGATTCACGCCCCCTAGAGGAAGCAAGGCGAAATGCGCGTCTTGGTTGGTGTTTACTCCTGACCTCTGGTCTGTATTGTTCTCTGATGCTACTTTTTGCACTTATTATTCATTGATGTTTGTTTTGTCCTTACCAAGGTATACAGGATAGTATTCCAACTTATCAGGTTAATTCCTGTTTGGATTTTTCTCTGTAAGGTTACAGCAGCTACTGGTATGGCTATTTATGGGACTTGTGCAATATTATTTGTAGCTAGATGGGTACATAGGTGCACTTTAAAAGATTTTAAGTGATATGTGTATAATAGATATGTGTAGATGTGACAATGCGGCCTTGAATGACCAGGGTGAACTTATACTGTCATGCTGTAGTACCTTCATGTATTGCTGCTATTTTTTATTTTTTTTGTGATATCTTGTTTGTTGTATGATTTGTTCTACTAATACATTTTTGTGTAATATCATATGTGCTCTTTTGAATTGGTGTTTTGCTATACATTTCCGCACATATTGCAGTCCCTCTGGATTGTTATATTTGGTGGTTCTAAGATTCATACAAGTGCAGAATCGGCTGCTCATCAACCCAGATACTTCTGGGGGAACCTGCCTGGCATGAACAGGCCTCTAGTAGCTACAGACAATGAGAAGACAAAGTGTCAAGATAACTTTGAGCCCGGATGAGTCACGAAGTTCATCAAGATACGTCACTAAAGATTTTACTGCATATAACCGCAGTGCTGACAGCTGAATACATTTAGTTTTTCAGCCAAAATACTTCAACAAAGATTTTAGCGCATATAACAGCAGCGCTGAATGTTGAATAAAATTAGTTTTTCAACCAAAATACGTCAATAAGGATTTTACTGCATATAACTGCAGCGCTGAACGCTGAATATATATTTTTTCGACCGAAATACGTCAATAAAGATTTTACCACAAATATTACTGAAAAAGGAAACACTGATTATATTTTGTTTTTGTACTGAAATAATAATAACTGCAGAAGTGAAATGCGTAAATATTTTTTATATTTTCTTTTTATACTGAAAAAAGGCCAGTAAATGCTTTTAGCAGAAATACATGCACCAGTGAAGTGTGTATATTTTTTTCCTTTTTATACTGAAATAGGAAACTAAACGCTTTCACCATATATATTTCATCATATAACTGCAGAAGTGAAATGTGAAATGCATACATATTTTTCATTTTTGTACTGAAATTGGCTACTAACCACAGCCTCTGTGAACTGAGAATATATTTTTCTTTTTGCATTGAAATAGGCCACTAAATGCTTTTAAGACATATATATATATATATATATATATATATATATATATATAAAACCGCCGCCGATGTGAACTGAGAATGTATTTTTCTTTTTGTACTAAAATACTAAATAACACATATAACCGCTGCACTGACTGACTGCTACCACCGCTAGTTCCGCGAACCCCTGAACCACTACTTCCCGAGTAGGTAGGCTGCTGCGAAGCAGGTGGTCTACCCTGGGCACGTTTGGCTCCCGACCTCCAACTGCTGCCACCCTTCTGACTCCTAGCAATGCTTTCAACACATATAACCGCCGCCGACGTGAAATGAAAATATATTTTTCTTTTGTACTGAAATAGGCAGGTAAATGCTTTTAGCAGAAATAGATGCACTAGTGAAGTGCATATATATTTTTATTTCTGTACTGAAATAGGCCACTAAACGCTTTTGCCACAAATAAGTGCACCAGTGAAGTGCGTATATTTTTTTTCCTTCTATAATAAAAATAGGCCACTAAATGTTTTTGCCACAAATAAGTGCACCAGTGAATTGCGTATATATATTTTTTCTATAATAAAATAGGCCACTAAATGCTTTTGCCACAAATAAGTGCACCAGTGAATTGCGTATATTTTTTTCTTTCTATAATAAAATAGGCACTAAATGCTTTTGCCACAAATAAGTGCACCAGTGAAGTGCTTATATATATTTTTTCTGTAATGAAATAAGCTACTGAACGCTTTTACCACAAATAACTGCACCAGTGAAGTGCGTATATATTTTTCTTTCTGTACTGCAATAGGCCACTAGATGCTTTTGCCACAAATAACTGCACCAGTGAAGTGCATATATATTTTCTTCTTTTGATGGAATAGACCACTAAACGCTTTTGCCACAAATAAGTTCACCATTGAAGTGCGTATATTTTTTTCTTTCTATAATGAAATAGGCCACTAAACCCTTTTGCCACAAATAAGTGCACCAGTGAAGTGCGTATATTTTTTTTCTTTCTATAATGGAATAGGCCACTAAATGCTTTTGCCACAAATAAGTGCACCAGTGTAGTGCGTACATTTTTTCTTGATATAATGAAATAAGCCACTAATTAGGGTGTGGCTGTCTAATTAGAAGAATGTAAAAAGCCAGCCTAGAGGGAAGCCCAGTCCTTTGAATCCAGAGGAAAAAATAGGCTGGATTTGAGAGCCCTATTTATATAAGCAGGCATATAATGCGAGTTTGCACGTCGTGTGTTTGATTTAAGTGTGTGTTTGTATAAGTATGTGACTTTAGATTAAGTGACTTCAGATTCAGGGACTTTAGTGGGGGACTGCAGTAAATCAGTTTCTTATTACTGCATTATATTGTATTTTTCACTTTTGTTGTGTAATCCATTTAGTATGTGTTCCATTATTGACAGCGCAGTCAAGTGCACATCTTGTCTGATGTACGCAGTCCTGGAACAGCCATTCAAGGGTGTATATCATTGTTCAAAATGTGAGCAAATTACCTATTTGGAATCGCAAATTGAGTATCTAAACGGGCGAGTTTCAACACTGAGAGGCATTAACAATTTGGAAAAGAGTTTGCTGCTGAGCATGCACTCTATGGGGTAGATGAGTGGGAGGGTGATAGCAAGGAGGCTAAGGAAAGTGAGGTAGTTAACTGGGTAACAGAAAGCGGGGTAGAGGGAAGAGTGCCAGGGAGGCTAGCCCTGATCTAACACACCCCAACAAGTTTGTACAGCTGGCAGATGAGGGGGAAGTCTGTTTATGGACAGCACTGCTGCAGCCGGACACTTCCTCTTCCAGTGAGGGGAATGTCAGCTCCAATAAACAGGTGACCAGGAGGGCAGGGCAGGCCAGACAGGTGCTCTTAGTGGGATACTCTATTATTAGGGGTACAGATAGGGCAATCTGTCACAAAGACCGTGATCGCCGAACAGTGTGTTGTCTTCCTGGTGCTAGAGTTTGACACATCGCGGATCGGGTTAACAGATTATTGGGAGGGGCTGGAGAAGATCGGTCATGGTCCATATCGGAATTAATGACAAAGTTAGAGGAAAGTGGAGAGTCCTTAAAAATGATTTTAGGGATTTAGGTCAAAAGCTTAGGGCAAGGACCTCAAATGTAGTGTTTTCCTAAATACTGAATGTACCACGAGCCACACAAGAAAGGCAGCAGGAAATTAGAGAGGTTAACAAGTGGCTAAAGAACTGGTGTAGGAAGGAGGGGTTTGGGTTCCCTGAGAACTGGGCTGACTTCTCTGTCAGATACAGGCTCTATCGTAGGGATGGGCTGCACCTTAATGGTGAAGGAGCAGCTGTGTTGGGGGGAAAGATGGCTAGAAGGTTGGAGGAGTGTTTAAACTAGGGAATGGGGGGTAATTACATTATAGGATAGGAACATAGTGCAGATAAAGATCGGGGGGGGGCAAGGTAGTGGGACTGGGGGAGGAATTAAAGGAGGGACTAGAACAGTTCAGAAGGAAAGGTGTAGGATAAAAAATATACATAAACTTCTTAACTCTATTGCCAGAAGCCTGACTAATAAAACTGGAGAACTGGAATTAGTGATGTGTGAGGAGGACTATGACATAGTGGGAATAACTAAGACATGTCTGGATGATAGCTATGACTGGGCGGTTGATGTATAAGCTTACAGTCTGTTTAGAAAGGATCGTCAAAACTGGAGAGGGGGAGGGGTCTGCCTTTATGTAAACTTCTGTCTAAAGCTCACAGTCCAAGAATATATAAGTTAGGGACATGAACATGTGGAGTCACTGTGGGTAGAAATACATGGAGGCAAAAATAATAATAAATTACTAATAGGAGTTTATTATAAACCAGCTAATATACCAGAGTCCACAGAAAATCTACTACTAAACGAGATAGACGAGGCGGCAAATCATAATGAGGTGGTTATTATGGGGGACTTCAACTACCCAGATATAGATTGGGAAACTGAAAGCTGTACATCTCATTAAAAAAACAGGTTCTTGGCAATAACCAAAAACAATTACCTTTCCCAACTGGCTCATGACCCGACTAGAGGGATGGCCATACTGGACTTACCATTAACCAATAGATCTGACAGAACAACAGATGTGCAGGTTGGGGGAGACCTGGGAAATAGTGACCATAAAGTAATAACCCTCCAATTATCCTTCAAACAAGCATTTCTACAGGGAGCAACAAAAATACCAAACTTCAAAAAGCTAAATTTAGACAACTAAGAGAGGCCATAGGCATAACTAACTGGGACAAAGTCCTCAAAAATAAAAGTACAGCCACAAAATTGGATATTTTTAAAAGCATCCTAAAATCTAATTGTGAGAGGTACATACCTTATAGGAATAAATGGCTAAGGAACAAGAAGAAACCAATATGGATAAATAGAACTGTAAAGAAAGCAATACATGGCAAAAAGAAAGCATTTAAATCACTAAAACAGGAGGATAGCCTAGAAGCACTGAAAAACTCTAAGGGAAAAAATAGAATAGGTAAAACACAAATAAATGCCGCCAAACTAGAGATCGAGAGATTAATTGCCAAAGAAAGCAAAACTAGCCCTAAAATGTTCTTCAATTATATAAATGGTTAAAAGTTTAAATCTGAAGGTGTCGGCCCTCTACAGAGCAATGAGGGGGGAGTTGCAGAGAGCGAAGAGGAGAAAGCAAAGCTATTAAATATTTTTTTCTCCACTGTATTCACTGAGGAAAATAAACTGTCAGATGAAATGCAGAATGTAAAAGTAAATTCCCCATTAAAAGTGTCCTGTCTGACCCAGGAAGAAGTACAATAGCAACTTAAAAAGATTAAAATAGACAAATTGCCAGGACCAGATGGCATACACCCCTAAGAGAATTAAGTAATATTATAGCCAGACCCTTATTTCTGATATTTGCGGATTCTATACTGTCAGGGAGTGTTCCACAGGATTGGCGCATAGCAAATGTGGTGCCAATATTCAAAAAGGGTCCCAAAACAGAGCCCGGGAACTATAGGATGGTAAGTTTAACATCCGTTGTGGGTAAACTGTTTGAAGGTTTTCTAAGAGATGCTATCTTGGAGGATCTCAATAAAAATAAGCAAATAACCCCATTTCAGCATGGCTTCATGAGGGATCGGTCATGTCAAACTAATTTAATCAGTTTCTATGAGGAGGTAAGTTCTAGACTTGACAGCGGTGAATCAATGGATCTCATAAATCTGGACTTCTCCAAAGCATTTGACACTGTACCACATAAAAGGTTATTATATAAAATGAGAATATATTTGAACTGGGAGAAAATGTTTGTATGTGGGTAAGTAATTGGCTCAATGATAGAAAACAAAGGGTGGTTATTAATGGTACATACTCAGATTGGATCACTGTCACTAGTGGAGTACCTCAGGGTCAGTATTGGGCCCTATTCTCTTCAATATATTTATTAATGATCTTGTAGAAGGCTTGCACAGTAAAATATACATTTTTGCAGATGACACTAAACTGTGTAAAGTAATTGACACTGAAGAGCACAATATACTGCAATAGATGGATCTGGATAGATTAGAGGCTTGGGCAGAGAAGTGGCAGAAGAGGTTTAACACATGTAAGGCTATGCACATGGGAAGGAATAATGCAAATCACCCGTACATACTAAATGGTAAAACACTCGGTAACACTGACATGGAAAAAAACTTAGGAATTTTAATAAACAGCAAACTAAGCAATAAAAACCAGTGTCAGGCAACTGCTGCCATGGCCAATAAGATAATGGGTTGCATCAAAATGGGGGTATAGATGCCCGTGATGAAAACATATTCCTACCATTTTAAAAATCACTATGGAGTACTGTACACAGTTCTAGGCTCCTGTAAACAAGGCAGACATAGCAGAGCTGGATAGGATTCAGAGGAGGGCAACTAAAGTAATAACTGGAATGGGGCAACTACAGAACCCTAAAAGATTATCAACATTATGGTTATTCACTTTAGAAAAAAGACAACTGAGGGGAGATCTAATTAATATGTATAAATATATCAGGGGTCAGTACAGAGATCTCTCCCATCATCTTTTTATCCCCAGTACTGTGACTTGGGACATCCTCTGCGTCTGGAGGAAAGAAGGTTTGTACACAAACATAGAAAAGGATTCTTTACGGTAAGAGCAGTGAGACTATGGAACTCTCTGCCTGAAGAGGTGGTGATGGTGAGTACAATGAAGGAATTCAAGAGGGGCCTGGATATATTTCTGGAGTGTAATAATATTACAGGCTATAGCTACTAAAGAGGGGTCGTTGATCCAGGGAGTTATTCTGATTGTCTAATTGGAGTGTGGAAGGAATTTTTTCCCTCTTAAGTGGGGAGGGTTGGCTTTTACCTCACAGGTAGGGATGAGCGAACTCGAACTGTATAGTTCGGGTTCGTACCGAATTTTGGGGTGTCCGTGACATGGACCCGAACCCGGACATTTTTGTAAAAGTCCGGGTTCGGGTTCGGTGTTCGTCGCTTTCTTGGCGCTTTCGTGACGCTTTCTTGGCGCTTTTTGAAAGGCTGCAAAGCAGCCAATCAACAAGCGTCATACTACTTGCCCCAAGAGGCCGTCACAGCCATGCCTACTATTGGCATGGCTGTGATTGGCCAGAGCACCATGTGACCCAGCCTCTATTTAAGCTGGAGTCACATAGCACCGCCCGTCACTCTGCTCTGATTAGCGTAGGGAGAGGTTGCGGCTGCGACAGTAGGGCGAGATTAGGCAGATTAACTCCTCCAAAGGACTTGATTAATCGATCGATCTGCAGCTGTGCATCATTGAGCTGCTGAAATTCAATTGCTCACTGTTTTTAGGCTGCCCAGACCATTTGTCAGTCACTTTTTTCTGGGGTGATCGGCGGCCATTTTGTGTCTTGTGCGGTGCTGCGACCAAGTGCATCCAAGCTGCGACCAAGTGCATTTAACCCTCAATGGTGTGGTTGTTTTTTGGCTAAAGCCTACATCAGGGTGAAGCTGTCACACCAAGTGCATTTAACCAGCAATAGTCTGTTTATTTTTTGACCATATACTACATCATGGGCAAGCTGCGCCTGTCACCAAGTGCATTTAACCCTCAATGGTGTGGTTGTTTTTTGGCTAAAGCCTACATCAGGGTGAAGCTGTCACACCAAGTGCATTTAACCAGCAATAGTCTGTTAATTTTTTGGCCATATACTAAATCAGGGGCAAGCTGCGCCCGTCACCAAGTGCATTTAACCCTCAGTAGTGTGGTTGGTCAAGCTGTCACACCAAGTGCATTTAACCAGCAATAGTCTGTTCATTTTTTGGCCATATACTACATCAGGGGCAAGCTGCGCCCGTCACCAAGTCCATTTAACCCTCAGTAGTGTGGTTGGTCAAGCTGTCACACCAAGTGCATTTAACCAGCAATAGTCTGTTCATTTTTTGGCCATATACTACATCAGGGGCAAGCTGTGCCCGTCACCAAGTGCATTTAACCCTCAGTAGTGTGGTTGGTCAAGCTGTCACACCAAGTGCATTTAACCAGCAATAGTCTGTTCATTTTTGGCCATATACTACATCAGGGGCAAGCTGCGCCTGTCACCAAGTGCATTTAACCCTCAATGGTGTGGTTGTTTTTTGGCTAAAGCCTACATCAGGGTGAAGCTGTCACACCAAGTGCATTTAACCAGCAATAGTCTGTTCATTTTTTGGCCATATACTACATCAGGGGCAAGCTGCGCCCGTCACCAAGTGCATTTAACCCTCAGTAGTGTGGTTGGTCAAGCTGTCACACCAAGTGCATTTAACCAGCAATAGTCTGTTCATTTTTTGGCCATATACTACATCAGGGGCAAGCTGCGCCCGTCACCAAGTCCATTTAACCCTCAGTAGTGTGGTTGGTCAAGCTGTCACACCAAGTGCATTTAACCAGCAATAGTCTGTTCATTTTTTGGCCATATACTACATCAGGGGCAAGCTGTGCCCGTCACCAAGTGCATTTAACCCTCAGTAGTGTGGTTGGTCAAGCTGTCACACCAAGTGCATTTAACCAGCAATAGTCTGTTCATTTTTTGGCCATATACTACATCAGGGGCAAGCTGCGCCCGTCACCAAGTGCATTTAACCCTCAGTAGTGTGGTTGGTCAAGCTGTCACACCAAGTGCATTTAACCAGCAATAGTGTGGTTATTTTTTGGCCATATCCCAGTCTAATTCTGTCACTAAATCCATACCGGTCACCCAGCGCCTAAATACTAGGCCTCAAATTTATATCCCGCTAAATCTGTCGTTACCGCTGTACTGTTGTGGCTGGGCAAGTTATTTAGTGTCCGTCAAAGCACATTTTTTGTTCAGGGTTGAAATACAATTCCCAATTTAGCAATTTCATAATTTAGTGGTTTCTGCTATATCAGAGCTATTTGAAATCTATCCCTAAAAGGGTATATAATATTCAAGGTGCACATAGGGTCATTCAGAATAACTTCACACACACGCTACTGTGCATTTCCAAGTCTAATTCTGTTAGTAAATCCATACCGGTCACCCAGCGCCTAAATACTAGGCCTCAAATTTATATCCCGCTAAATCTGTCGTTACCGCTGTACTGTTGTGGCTGGGCAAGTTATTTAGTGTCCGTCAAAGCACAATTTTTGTTCAGGGTTGAAATACAATTCCCAATTTAGCAATTTCATAATTTAGTGGTTTCTGCTATATCAGAGCTATTTGAAATCTATCCCTAAAAGGGTATATAATATTCAAGGTGCACATAGGGTCATTCAGAATAACTTCACACAAACGCTACTGTGCATTTCCAAGTCTAATTCTGTTAGTAAATCCATACCGGTCACCCAGCGCCTAAATTATAGGCCTCAAATTTATATCCCGCTAAATCTGTCGTTACCGCTGTCCTGTTGTGGATGGGCAAGTTATTTAGTGTCCGTCAAAGCAAATTTTTTGTTCTGGGTTGAAATACAATTCCCAATTTAGCGATTTCATAATTTAGTGGTTTCTGCTATATCAGAGCTATTTGAAATCTATCCCTAAAAGGGTATATAATATTCAAGGTGCACATAGGGTCATTCAGAATAACTTCACACACACGCTACTGTGCATTTCTAAGTCTAATTCTGTTAGTAAATCCATACCGGTCACCCAGCGCCTAAATACTAGGCCTCAAATTTATATCCCGCTAAATCTGTCGTTACCGCTGTCCTGTTGTGGATGGGCAAGTTATTTAGTGTCCGTCAAAGCACATTTTTTGTTCTGGGTAGAAATACAATTCCCAATTTAGCAATTTCATAATTTAGTGGTTTCTGCTATATCAGAGCTATTTGAAATCTATCCCTAAAAGGGTATATAATATTCAAGGTGCACATAGGGTCATTCAGAATAACTTCACACACACGCTACTGTGCATTTCCAAGTCTAATTCTGTTAGTAAATCCATACCGGTCACCCAGCGCCTAAATACTAGGCCTCAAATTTATATCCCGCTAAATCTGTCGTTACCGCTGTCCTGTTGTGGATGGGCAAGTAATTTAGTGTCCGTCAGAGCAAATTTTTTGTTCTAGGTTGAAATACAATTCCCAATTTAGCAATTTCATAATTTATTGGTTTCTGCTATATCAGAGCTATTTGAAATCTATCCCTAAAAGGGTATATAATATTCAAGGTGCACATAGGGTCATTCAGAATAACTTCACACACACGCTACTGTGCATTTCCAAGTCTATTTCTGTTAGTAAATCCATACCGGTCACCCAGCGCCTAAATACTAGGCCTCAAATTTATATCCCGCTAAATCTGTCGTTACCGCTGTCCTGTTGTGGCTGGGCAAGTTATTTAGTGTCCGTTAAAGCACATTTTTTGTTCAGGGTTGAAATACAATTCCCAATTTAGCAATTTCATAATTTAGTGGTTTCTGCTATATCAGAGCTATTTGAAATCTATCCCTAAAAGGGTATATAATATTCAAGGTGCACATAGGGTCATTCAGAATAACTTCACACACACGCTACTGTGCATTTCCAAGTCTAATTCTGTCACTAAATCCATACCGGTCACCCAGCGCCTAAATACTAGGCCTCAAATTTATATTCAGCTGAATTTGAATACAATACATTGGGCCAAATAATATTTTTGTTGTTGTGGTGAACCATAACAATGAGGAAAACATCTAGTAAGGGACGCGGACGTGGACATGGTCGTGGTGGTGTTAGTGGACCCTCTGGTGCTGGGAGAGGACGTGGCCGTTCTGCCACATCCACACGTCCTAGTGTACCAACTACCTCAGGTCCCAGTAGCCGCCAGAATTTACAGCGATATATGGTGGGGCCCAATGCCGTTCTAAGGATGGTAAGGCCTGAGCAGGTACAGGCATTAGTCAATTGGGTGGCCGACAGTGGATCCAGCACGTTCACATTATCTCCCACCCAGTCTTCTGCAGAAAGCGCACAGATGGCGCCTGAAAACCAACCCCATCAGTCTGTCACATCACCCCCATGCATACCAGGGAAACTGTCTCAGCCTCAAGTTATGCAGCAGTCTCTTATGCTGTTTGAAGACTCTGCTGGCAGGGTTTCCCAAGGGCATCCACGTAGCCCTTCCCCAGCGGTGAAAGACATAGAATGCACTGACGCACAACCACTTATGTTTCCTGATGATGAGGACATGGGAATACCACCTCAGCATGTCTCTGATGATGACGAAACACAGGTGCCAACTGCTGCGTCTTTCTGCAGTGTGCAGACTGAACAGGAGGTCAGGGATCAAGACTGGGTGGAAGACGATGCAGGGGACGATGAGGTCCTAGACCCCACATGGAATGAAGGTCGTGCCACTGACTTTCACAGTTCGGAGGAAGAGGCAGTGGTGAGACCGAGCCAACAGCGTAGCAAAAGAGGGAGCAGTGGGCAAAAGCAGAACACCCGCCGCCAAGAGACTCCGCCTGCTACTGACCGCCGCCATCTGGGACCGAGCACCCCAAAGGCAGCTTCAAGGAGTTCCCTGGCATGGCACTTCTTCAAACAATGTGCTGACGACAAGACCCGAGTGGTTTGCACGCTGTGCCATCAGAGCCTGAAGCGAGGCATTAACGTTCTGAACCTGAGCACAACCTGCATGACCAGGCACCTGCATGCAAAGCATGAACTGCAGTGGAGTAAACACCTTAAAACCAAGGAAGTCACTCAGGCTCCCCCTGCTACCTCTTCTGCTGCTGCCGCCTCGGCCTCTTCTGCTGCTGCCGCCTCGGCCTCTTCCTCCGCCTCTGGAGGAACGTTGGCACCTGCCGCCCAGCAAACAGGGGATGTACCACCAACACCACCACCACCTCCGTCACCAAGCGTCTCAACCATGTCACACGGCAGCGTTCAGCTCTCCATCTCACAAACATTTGAGAGAAAGCGTAAATTCCCACCTAGCCACCCTCGATCCCTGGCCCTGAATGCCAGCATTTCTAAACTACTGGCCTATGAAATGCTGTCATTTAGGCTGGTGGACACAGACAGCTTCAAACAGCTCATGTCGCTTGCTGTCCCACAGTATGTTGTTCCCAGCCGCCACTACTTCTCCAAGAGAGCCGTGCCTTCCCTGCACAACCAAGTATCCAATAAAATCAAGTGTGCACTGCGCAACGCCATCTGTAGCAAGGTCCACCTAACCACAGATACGTGGACCAGTAAGCACGGCCAGGGACGCTATATCTCCCTAACTGTACACTGGGTAAATGTAGTGGCAGCTGGGCCCCAGGCGGAGAGCTGTTTGGCGCACGTCCTTCCGCCGCCAAGGATCGCAGGGCAACATTCTTTGCCTCCTGTTGCCACCTCCTCCTTCTCGGCTTCCTCCTCCTCTTCTTCCACCTGCTCATCCAGTCAGCCACACACCTTCACCACCAACTTCAGCACAGCCCGGGGTAAACGTCAGCAGGCCATTCTGAAACTCATATGTTTGGGGGACAGGCCCCACACCGCACAGGAGTTGTGGCGGGGTATAGAACAACAGACCGACGAGTGGTTGCTGCCGGTGAGCCTCAAGCCCGGCCTGGTGGTGTGTGATAATGGGCGAAATCTCGTTGCAGCTCTGGGACTAGCCAATTTGACGCACATCCCTTGCTTGGCGCATGTGCTGAATTTGGTGGTGCAGAAGTTCATTCACAACTACCCCGACATGTCAGAGCTGCTGCATAAAGTGCGGGCCGTCTGTTCGCGCTTCCGGCGTTCACATCCTGCTGCTGCTCGCCTGTCTGCGCTACAGCGTAACTTCGGCCTTCCCGCTCACCGCCTCATATGCGACGTGCCCACCAGGTGGAACTCCACCTTGCACATGCTGGACAGACTGTGCGAGCAGCAGCAGGCCATAGTGGAGTTTCAGCTGCAGCATGCACGGGTCAGCCGCACTACAGAACAGCACCACTTCACCACCAATGACTGGGCCTCCATGCGAGACCTGTGTGCCCTGTTGCGCTGTTTCGAGTACTCCACCAACATGGCCAGTGGCGATGACGCCGTTATCAGCGTTACAATACCACTTCTATGTCTCCTTGAGAAAACACTTAGGGCGATGATGGAAGAGGAGGTGGCCCAGGAGGAGGAGGAGGAGGAGGAGGAGGAAGAGGGGTCATTTTTAGCACTTTCAGGCCAGTCTCTTCGAAGTGACTCAGATGGAGGTTTTTGGCAACAGCAGAGGCCAGGTACAAATGTGGCCAGCCAGGGCCCACTACTGGAGGACGAGGAGGACGAGGATGAGGAGGAGGTGGAGGAGGATGAGGATGAAGCATGGTCACAGCGGGGTGGCACCCAACGCAGCTCGGGTCCATCACTGTTGCTTGGCTGGGGGGAAAGGCAGGACGATGACGATACGCCTCCCACAGAGGACAGCTTGTCCTTACCCCTGGGCAGCCTGGCACACATGAGCGACTACATGCTGCAGTGCCTGCGCAACGACAGCAGAGTTGCCCACATTTTAACCTGTGCGGACTACTGGGTTGCCACCCTGCTGGATCCACTAGTAGTAATAGTGACCATAAAGTAATAACCCTCCAATTATCCTTCAAACAAGCATTTCTACAGGGAGCAACAAAAATACCAAACTTCAAAAAGCTAAATTTAGACAACTAAGAGAGGCCATAGGCATAACTAACTGGGACAAAGTCCTCAAAAATAAAAGTACAGCCACAAAATTGGATATTTTTAAAAGCATCCTAAAATCTAATTGTGAGAGGTACATACCTTATAGGAATAAATGGCTAAGGAACAAGAAGAAACCAATATGGATAAATAGAACTGTAAAGAAAGCAATACATGGCAAAAAGAAAGCATTTAAATCACTAAAACAGGAGGATAGCCTAGAAGCACTGAAAAACTCTAAGGGAAAAAATAGAATAGGTAAAACACAAATAAATGCCGCCAAACTAGAGATCGAGAGATTAATTGCCAAAGAAAGCAAAACTAGCCCTAAAATGTTCTTCAATTATATAAATGGTTAAAAGTTTAAATCTGAAGGTGTCGGCCCTCTACAGAGCAATGAGGGGGGAGTTGCAGAGAGCGAAGAGGAGAAAGCAAAGCTATTAAATATTTTTTTCTCCACTGTATTCACTGAGGAAAATAAACTGTCAGATGAAATGCAGAATGTAAAAGTAAATTCCCCATTAAAAGTGTCCTGTCTGACCCAGGAAGAAGTACAATAGCAACTTAAAAAGATTAAAATAGACAAATTGCCAGGACCAGATGGCATACACCCCTAAGAGAATTAAGTAATATTATAGCCAGACCCTTATTTCTGATATTTGCGGATTCTATACTGTCAGGGAGTGTTCCACAGGATTGGCGCATAGCAAATGTGGTGCCAATATTCAAAAAGGGTCCCAAAACAGAGCCCGGGAACTATAGGATGGTAAGTTTAACATCCGTTGTGGGTAAACTGTTTGAAGGTTTTCTAAGAGATGCTATCTTGGAGGATCTCAATAAAAATAAGCAAATAACCCCATTTCAGCATGGCTTCATGAGGGATCGGTCATGTCAAACTAATTTAATCAGTTTCTATGAGGAGGTAAGTTCTAGACTTGACAGCGGTG
This sequence comes from Bufo gargarizans, assembly GCF_014858855.1. Taxonomy (NCBI): domain Eukaryota; kingdom Metazoa; phylum Chordata; class Amphibia; order Anura; family Bufonidae; genus Bufo; species Bufo gargarizans. Next base: position 547,781,775 of record NC_058081.1, read on the forward strand.
AATCAATGGATCTCATAAATCTGGACTTCTCCAAAGCATTTGACACTGTACCACATAAAAGGTTATTATATAAAATGAGAATATATTTGAACTGGGAGAAAATGTTTGTATGTGGGTAAGTAATTGGCTCAATGATAGAAAACAAAGGGTGGTTATTAATGGTACATACTCAGATTGGATCACTGTCACTAGTGGAGTACCTCAGGGTCAGTATTGGGCCCTATTCTCTTCAATATATTTATTAATGATCTTGTAGAAGGCTTGCACAGTAAAATATACATTTTTGCAGATGACACTAAACTGTGTAAAGTAATTGACACTGAAGAGCACAATATACTGCAATAGATGGATCTGGATAGATTAGAGGCTTGGGCAGAGAAGTGGCAGAAGAGGTTTAACACATGTAAGGCTATGCACATGGGAAGGAATAATGCAAATCACCCGTACATACTAAATGGTAAAACACTCGGTAACACTGACATGGAAAAAAACTTAGGAATTTTAATAAACAGCAAACTAAGCAATAAAAACCAGTGTCAGGCAACTGCTGCCATGGCCAATAAGATAATGGGTTGCATCAAAATGGGGGTATAGATGCCCGTGATGAAAACATATTCCTACCATTTTAAAAATCACTATGGAGTACTGTACACAGTTCTAGGCTCCTGTAAACAAGGCAGACATAGCAGAGCTGGATAGGATTCAGAGGAGGGCAACTAAAGTAATAACTGGAATGGGGCAACTACAGAACCCTAAAAGATTATCAACATTATGGTTATTCACTTTAGAAAAAAGACAACTGAGGGGAGATCTAATTAATATGTATAAATATATCAGGGGTCAGTACAGAGATCTCTCCCATCATCTTTTTATCCCCAGTACTGTGACTTGGGACATCCTCTGCGTCTGGAGGAAAGAAGGTTTGTACACAAACATAGAAAAGGATTCTTTACGGTAAGAGCAGTGAGACTATGGAACTCTCTGCCTGAAGAGGTGGTGATGGTGAGTACAATGAAGGAATTCAAGAGGGGCCTGGATATATTTCTGGAGTGTAATAATATTACAGGCTATAGCTACTAAAGAGGGGTCGTTGATCCAGGGAGTTATTCTGATTGTCTAATTGGAGTGTGGAAGGAATTTTTTCCCTCTTAAGTGGGGAGGGTTGGCTTTTACCTCACAGGTAGGGATGAGCGAACTCGAACTGTATAGTTCGGGTTCGTACCGAATTTTGGGGTGTCCGTGACATGGACCCGAACCCGGACATTTTTGTAAAAGTCCGGGTTCGGGTTCGGTGTTCGTCGCTTTCTTGGCGCTTTCGTGACGCTTTCTTGGCGCTTTTTGAAAGGCTGCAAAGCAGCCAATCAACAAGCGTCATACTACTTGCCCCAAGAGGCCGTCACAGCCATGCCTACTATTGGCATGGCTGTGATTGGCCAGAGCACCATGTGACCCAGCCTCTATTTAAGCTGGAGTCACATAGCACCGCCCGTCACTCTGCTCTGATTAGCGTAGGGAGAGGTTGCGGCTGCGACAGTAGGGCGAGATTAGGCAGATTAACTCCTCCAAAGGACTTGATTAATCGATCGATCTGCAGCTGTGCATCATTGAGCTGCTGAAATTCAATTGCTCACTGTTTTTAGGCTGCCCAGACCATTTGTCAGTCACTTTTTTCTGGGGTGATCGGCGGCCATTTTGTGTCTTGTGCGGTGCTGCGACCAAGTGCATCCAAGCTGCGACCAAGTGCATTTAACCCTCAATGGTGTGGTTGTTTTTTGGCTAAAGCCTACATCAGGGTGAAGCTGTCACACCAAGTGCATTTAACCAGCAATAGTCTGTTTATTTTTTGACCATATACTAAATCAGGGGCAAGCTGCGCCCGTCACCAAGTGCATTTAACCCTCAGTAGTGTGGTTGGTCAAGCTGTCACACCAAGTGCATTTAACCAGCAATAGTCTGTTCATTTTTTGGCCATATACTACATCAGGGGCAAGCTGCGCCCGTCACCAAGTCCATTTAACCCTCAGTAGTGTGGTTGGTCAAGCTGTCACACCAAGTGCATTTAACCAGCAATAGTCTGTTCATTTTTTGGCCATATACTACATCAGGGGCAAGCTGTGCCCGTCACCAAGTGCATTTAACCCTCAGTAGTGTGGTTGGTCAAGCTGTCACACCAAGTGCATTTAACCAGCAATAGTCTGTTCATTTTTGGCCATATACTACATCAGGGGCAAGCTGCGCCTGTCACCAAGTGCATTTAACCCTCAATGGTGTGGTTGTTTTTTGGCTAAAGCCTACATCAGGGTGAAGCTGTCACACCAAGTGCATTTAACCAGCAATAGTCTGTTCATTTTTTGGCCATATACTACATCAGGGGCAAGCTGCGCCCGTCACCAAGTGCATTTAACCCTCAGTAGTGTGGTTGGTCAAGCTGTCACACCAAGTGCATTTAACCAGCAATAGTCTGTTCATTTTTTGGCCATATACTACATCAGGGGCAAGCTGCGCCCGTCACCAAGTCCATTTAACCCTCAGTAGTGTGGTTGGTCAAGCTGTCACACCAAGTGCATTTAACCAGCAATAGTCTGTTCATTTTTTGGCCATATACTACATCAGGGGCAAGCTGTGCCCGTCACCAAGTGCATTTAACCCTCAGTAGTGTGGTTGGTCAAGCTGTCACACCAAGTGCATTTAACCAGCAATAGTCTGTTCATTTTTTGGCCATATACTACATCAGGGGCAAGCTGCGCCCGTCACCAAGTGCATTTAACCCTCAGTAGTGTGGTTGGTCAAGCTGTCACACCAAGTGCATTTAACCAGCAATAGTGTGGTTATTTTTTGGCCATATCCCAGTCTAATTCTGTCACTAAATCCATACCGGTCACCCAGCGCCTAAATACTAGGCCTCAAATTTATATCCCGCTAAATCTGTCGTTACCGCTGTACTGTTGTGGCTGGGCAAGTTATTTAGTGTCCGTCAAAGCACATTTTTTGTTCAGGGTTGAAATACAATTCCCAATTTAGCAATTTCATAATTTAGTGGTTTCTGCTATATCAGAGCTATTTGAAATCTATCCCTAAAAGGGTATATAATATTCAAGGTGCACATAGGGTCATTCAGAATAACTTCACACACACGCTACTGTGCATTTCCAAGTCTAATTCTGTTAGTAAATCCATACCGGTCACCCAGCGCCTAAATACTAGGCCTCAAATTTATATCCCGCTAAATCTGTCGTTACCGCTGTACTGTTGTGGCTGGGCAAGTTATTTAGTGTCCGTCAAAGCACAATTTTTGTTCAGGGTTGAAATACAATTCCCAATTTAGCAATTTCATAATTTAGTGGTTTCTGCTATATCAGAGCTATTTGAAATCTATCCCTAAAAGGGTATATAATATTCAAGGTGCACATAGGGTCATTCAGAATAACTTCACACAAACGCTACTGTGCATTTCCAAGTCTAATTCTGTTAGTAAATCCATACCGGTCACCCAGCGCCTAAATTATAGGCCTCAAATTTATATCCCGCTAAATCTGTCGTTACCGCTGTCCTGTTGTGGATGGGCAAGTTATTTAGTGTCCGTCAAAGCAAATTTTTTGTTCTGGGTTGAAATACAATTCCCAATTTAGCGATTTCATAATTTAGTGGTTTCTGCTATATCAGAGCTATTTGAAATCTATCCCTAAAAGGGTATATAATATTCAAGGTGCACATAGGGTCATTCAGAATAACTTCACACACACGCTACTGTGCATTTCTAAGTCTAATTCTGTTAGTAAATCCATACCGGTCACCCAGCGCCTAAATACTAGGCCTCAAATTTATATCCCGCTAAATCTGTCGTTACCGCTGTCCTGTTGTGGATGGGCAAGTTATTTAGTGTCCGTCAAAGCACATTTTTTGTTCTGGGTAGAAATACAATTCCCAATTTAGCAATTTCATAATTTAGTGGTTTCTGCTATATCAGAGCTATTTGAAATCTATCCCTAAAAGGGTATATAATATTCAAGGTGCACATAGGGTCATTCAGAATAACTTCACACACACGCTACTGTGCATTTCCAAGTCTAATTCTGTTAGTAAATCCATACCGGTCACCCAGCGCCTAAATACTAGGCCTCAAATTTATATCCCGCTAAATCTGTCGTTACCGCTGTCCTGTTGTGGATGGGCAAGTTATTTAGTGTCCGTCAGAGCAAATTTTTTGTTCTAGGTTGAAATACAATTCCCAATTTAGCAATTTCATAATTTATTGGTTTCTGCTATATCAGAGCTATTTGAAATCTATCCCTAAAAGGGTATATAATATTCAAGGTGCACATAGGGTCATTCAGAATAACTTCACACACACGCTACTGTGCATTTCCAAGTCTATTTCTGTTAGTAAATCCATACCGGTCACCCAGCGCCTAAATACTAGGCCTCAAATTTATATCCCGCTAAATCTGTCGTTACCGCTGTCCTGTTGTGGCTGGGCAAGTTATTTAGTGTCCGTTAAAGCACATTTTTTGTTCAGGGTTGAAATACAATTCCCAATTTAGCAATTTCATAATTTAGTGGTTTCTGCTATATCAGAGCTATTTGAAATCTATCCCTAAAAGGGTATATAATATTCAAGGTGCACATAGGGTCATTCAGAATAACTTCACACACACGCTACTGTGCATTTCCAAGTCTAATTCTGTCACTAAATCCATACCGGTCACCCAGCGCCTAAATACTAGGCCTCAAATTTATATTCAGCTGAATTTGAATACAATACATTGGGCCAAATAATATTTTTGTTGTTGTGGTGAACCATAACAATGAGGAAAACATCTAGTAAGGGACGCGGACGTGGACATGGTCGTGGTGGTGTTAGTGGACCCTCTGGTGCTGGGAGAGGACGTGGCCGTTCTGCCACATCCACACGTCCTAGTGTACCAACTACCTCAGGTCCCAGTAGCCGCCAGAATTTACAGCGATATATGGTGGGGCCCAATGCCGTTCTAAGGATGGTAAGGCCTGAGCAGGTACAGGCATTAGTCAATTGGGTGGCCGACAGTGGATCCAGCACGTTCACATTATCTCCCACCCAGTCTTCTGCAGAAAGCGCACAGATGGCGCCTGAAAACCAACCCCATCAGTCTGTCACATCACCCCCATGCATACCAGGGAAACTGTCTCAGCCTCAAGTTATGCAGCAGTCTCTTATGCTGTTTGAAGACTCTGCTGGCAGGGTTTCCCAAGGGCATCCACGTAGCCCTTCCCCAGCGGTGAAAGACATAGAATGCACTGACGCACAACCACTTATGTTTCCTGATGATGAGGACATGGGAATACCACCTCAGCATGTCTCTGATGATGACGAAACACAGGTGCCAACTGCTGCGTCTTTCTGCAGTGTGCAGACTGAACAGGAGGTCAGGGATCAAGACTGGGTGGAAGACGATGCAGGGGACGATGAGGTCCTAGACCCCACATGGAATGAAGGTCGTGCCACTGACTTTCACAGTTCGGAGGAAGAGGCAGTGGTGAGACCGAGCCAACAGCGTAGCAAAAGAGGGAGCAGTGGGCAAAAGCAGAACACCCGCCGCCAAGAGACTCCGCCTGCTACTGACCGCCGCCATCTGGGACCGAGCACCCCAAAGGCAGCTTCAAGGAGTTCCCTGGCATGGCACTTCTTCAAACAATGTGCTGACGACAAGACCCGAGTGGTTTGCACGCTGTGCCATCAGAGCCTGAAGCGAGGCATTAACGTTCTGAACCTGAGCACAACCTGCATGACCAGGCACCTGCATGCAAAGCATGAACTGCAGTGGAGTAAACACCTTAAAACCAAGGAAGTCACTCAGGCTCCCCCTGCTACCTCTTCTGCTGCTGCCGCCTCGGCCTCTTCTGCTGCTGCCGCCTCGGCCTCTTCCTCCGCCTCTGGAGGAACGTTGGCACCTGCCGCCCAGCAAACAGGGGATGTACCACCAACACCACCACCACCTCCGTCACCAAGCGTCTCAACCATGTCACACGGCAGCGTTCAGCTCTCCATCTCACAAACATTTGAGAGAAAGCGTAAATTCCCACCTAGCCACCCTCGATCCCTGGCCCTGAATGCCAGCATTTCTAAACTACTGGCCTATGAAATGCTGTCATTTAGGCTGGTGGACACAGACAGCTTCAAACAGCTCATGTCGCTTGCTGTCCCACAGTATGTTGTTCCCAGCCGCCACTACTTCTCCAAGAGAGCCGTGCCTTCCCTGCACAACCAAGTATCCAATAAAATCAAGTGTGCACTGCGCAACGCCATCTGTAGCAAGGTCCACCTAACCACAGATACGTGGACCAGTAAGCACGGCCAGGGACGCTATATCTCCCTAACTGTACACTGGGTAAATGTAGTGGCAGCTGGGCCCCAGGCGGAGAGCTGTTTGGCGCACGTCCTTCCGCCGCCAAGGATCGCAGGGCAACATTCTTTGCCTCCTGTTGCCACCTCCTCCTTCTCGGCTTCCTCCTCCTCTTCTTCCACCTGCTCATCCAGTCAGCCACACACCTTCACCACCAACTTCAGCACAGCCCGGGGTAAACGTCAGCAGGCCATTCTGAAACTCATATGTTTGGGGGACAGGCCCCACACCGCACAGGAGTTGTGGCGGGGTATAGAACAACAGACCGACGAGTGGTTGCTGCCGGTGAGCCTCAAGCCCGGCCTGGTGGTGTGTGATAATGGGCGAAATCTCGTTGCAGCTCTGGGACTAGCCAATTTGACGCACATCCCTTGCTTGGCGCATGTGCTGAATTTGGTGGTGCAGAAGTTCATTCACAACTACCCCGACATGTCAGAGCTGCTGCATAAAGTGCGGGCCGTCTGTTCGCGCTTCCGGCGTTCACATCCTGCTGCTGCTCGCCTGTCTGCGCTACAGCGTAACTTCGGCCTTCCCGCTCACCGCCTCATATGCGACGTGCCCACCAGGTGGAACTCCACCTTGCACATGCTGGACAGACTGTGCGAGCAGCAGCAGGCCATAGTGGAGTTTCAGCTGCAGCATGCACGGGTCAGCCGCACTACAGAACAGCACCACTTCACCACCAATGACTGGGCCTCCATGCGAGACCTGTGTGCCCTGTTGCGCTGTTTCGAGTACTCCACCAACATGGCCAGTGGCGATGACGCCGTTATCAGCGTTACAATACCACTTCTATGTCTCCTTGAGAAAACACTTAGGGCGATGATGGAAGAGGAGGTGGCCCAGGAGGAGGAGGAGGAGGAGGAGGAGGAAGAGGGGTCATTTTTAGCACTTTCAGGCCAGTCTCTTCGAAGTGACTCAGATGGAGGTTTTTGGCAACAGCAGAGGCCAGGTACAAATGTGGCCAGCCAGGGCCCACTACTGGAGGACGAGGAGGACGAGGATGAGGAGGAGGTGGAGGAGGATGAGGATGAAGCATGGTCACAGCGGGGTGGCACCCAACGCAGCTCGGGTCCATCACTGTTGCTTGGCTGGGGGGAAAGGCAGGACGATGACGATACGCCTCCCACAGAGGACAGCTTGTCCTTACCCCTGGGCAGCCTGGCACACATGAGCGACTACATGCTGCAGTGCCTGCGCAACGACAGCAGAGTTGCCCACATTTTAACCTGTGCGGACTACTGGGTTGCCACCCTGCTGGATCCACGCTACAAAGACAATGTGCCCAACTTACTTCCTGCACTGGAGCGTGATAGGAAGATGCGCGAGTACAAGCGCACGTTGGTAGACGCGCTACTGAGAGCATTCCCAAATGTCACAGGGGAACAAGTGGAAGCCCAAGGCCAAGGCAGAGGAGGAGCAAGAGGTCGCCAAGGCAGCTGTGTCACGGCCAGCACCTCTGAGGGCAGGGTTAGCATGGCAGAGATGTGGAAAACTTTTGTCAACACGCCACAGCTAACTGCACCACCACCTGATACGCAACGTGTTAGCAGGAGGCAACATTTCACTAACATGGTGGAACAGTACGTGTGCACACCCCTCCACGTACTGACTGATGGTTCGGCCCCATTCAACTTCTGGGTCTCTAAATTGTCCACGTGGCCAGAGCTAGCCTTTTATGCCTTGGAGGTGCTGGCCTGCCCGGCGGCCAGCGTTTTGTCTGAACGTGTATTCAGCACGGCAGGGGGCGTCATTACAGACAAACGCAGCCGCCTGTCTACAGCCAATGTGGACAAGCTGACGTTCATAAAAATGAACCAGGCATGGATCCCACAGGACCTGTCCGTCCCTTGTCCAGATTAGACATTAACTACCTCCCCTTAACCATATCTTATTGGACTCCAGGGCACTTCCTCATTCAATCCTATTTTTATTTTCATTTTACCATTATATTGCGAGGCTACCCAAAGTTGAATGAACCTCTCCTCTGTCTGGGTGCCAGGGCCTAAATATATGCCAATGGACTGTTCCAATGTTGGGTGACGTGAAGCCTGATTCTCTGCTATGACATGCAGACTAATTCTCTGCTGACATGAAGCCAGATCCTCTGTTACGGGACCTCTCTCCTCTGCCTGGGTGCTGGGCCTAAATATCTGACAATGGACTGTTGCAGTGGTGGCTGACGTGAAGCCTGATTTTCTGCTATGACATGCAGACTGATTCTCTGCTGACATGAAGCCAGATCCTCTGTTATGGGACCTCTCTCCTCTGCCTGGGTGCTGGGCCTAAATATATGTCAATGGACTGTTGCATTGGTGGCTGACGTGAAGCCTGATTCTCTGCTATGACATGCAGACTAATTCTCTGCTGACATGAAGCCAGATTGTCTGTTACGGGACCTCTCTCCTCTGCCTGGGTGCTGGGCCTAAATATCTGAGAATGGACTGTTGCAGTGGTGGCTGACGTGAAGCCTGATTCTCTGCTATGACATGCAGACTGATTCTCTGCTGACATGAATCCAGATTGTCTGTTACGGGGCCTCTCACCTCTGACTGGGTGCTGGGCCTAAATATCTGACAATGGACTGTTGCATTGGTGGCTGACGTGAAGCCTGATTCTCTGCTATGACATGCAGACTAATTCTCTGCTGACATGAAGCCAGATTGTCTGTTACGGGACCTCTCTCCTCTGCCTGGGTGCTGGGCCTAAATTTATGAAAATGGACTGTTGCAGTGGTGGGTGACGTGAAGCCTGATTCTCTGCTATGACATGAAGACTGATTCTCTGCTGACATGAAGCCAGATTGTCTGTTACGGGACCTCTCTCCTCTGCCTGGGTGCTGGGCCTAAATTTATGAAAATGGACTCTTACAGTGGTGGGTGACGTGAAGCCTGATTCTCTGCTATGACATGAAGACTGATTCTCTGCTGACATGAAGCCAGATTGTCTGTTACGGGACCTCTCTCCTCTGCCTGGGTGCTGGGCCTAAATTTATAAAAATGAACTGTTGCAGTGGTGGCTGACGTGAAGCCGGATTCTCTGCTATGATATGAAGACTGATTCTCTGCTGACATGAAGCCAGATCCTCTATTACGGGACCTCTCTCCTCTGCCTGGGTGCTGGGCCTAAATATCTGACAATGGACTGTTGCATTGGTGGCTGACGTGAAGCCTGATTCTCTGCTATGACATGCAGACTAATTCTCTGCTGACATGAAGCCAGATTGTCTGTTACGGGACCTCTCTCCTCTGCCTGGGTGCTGGGCCTAAATTTATGACAATGGACTGTTGCAGTGGTGGCTGACGTGAAGCCTGATTCTCTGCTATGACATGCAGACTGATTCTCTGCTGACATGAAGCCAGATCCTCTGTTACGGAACCTCTCTCCTCTGCCTGGGTGCTGGGCCTAAATTTATGAAAATGGACTGTTGCAGTGGTGGGTGACGTGAAGCCTGATTCTCTGCTATGATATGAAGACTGATTCTCTGCTGACATGAAGCCAGATTCTCTGTTACGGGACCTCTCTCCTCTGCCTGGGTGCCGGGTCCTAAATATCTGAGAATGGACTGTTCCAGTGGTGGGTGACGGGAAGCCAGATTCTCTGCTATGGGACCTCTCTTTAATTGATTTTGGTTAATTTTTATTTATTTATTTTTTATTTTTATTCATTTCCCTATCCACATTTGTTTGCAGGGGATTTACCTACATGTTGCTGCCTTTTGCAGCCCTCTAGCCCTTTCCTGGGCTGTTTTACAGCCGTTTTAGTGCCGAAAAGTTCGGGTCCCCATTGACTTCAATGGGGTTCGGGTTCGGGACGAAGTTCGGATCTGGTTCGGATCCCGAACCCGAACATTTTCGGGAAGTTCGGCCGAACTTCTCGAACCCGAACATCCAGGTGTTCGCTCAACTCTACTCACAGGGGTTTTTTTTTGGCTTCCTCTGGATTGGCTTGGAGGATGGCAGGTCGAACTGGATGGACAGATGTCTTTTTTCAGCCTAATACAGTATACTATATTACTATGTAAACGCTTTTGCCACAAATAAGTGCACCAGTGAAGTGCGTATATATTTTTTCTTTCTATAATGAAATAGGCCACTAAACCATTTTGCCACAAATAACTGCACCAGTGAAGTGCTTATATTTTTTCATTTCTGTACGCTTTCAACACATGTAACTGCAGAAGAGAATTGCATATATATTTTTCTTGTTTGAAAAGATATAAGCCACTAAAGGCTTTTCAACATAGCACTTGCACCCCAAGAACAAATTGCTGGAATGACAGAGCTGTATAATAGTATTTTCATGCAATTGTAAATCGCTTTTCTAGCACCGTCCCTAGCGCCTTCTGACGTCTCTCCCTGCACTGAGATGCTGTGAAATGATTCCTCCCTATCCTTTCCCTGCACTTATAAATCATTTTTTCAGTTTTTTTTTAACAATCAGGTTTTTCCAATTGCTATCCCTTGTGCCTTCTCAAGTCTGTCCCTGCACTCAGAATGCTTGAAAATGTCTGACTCTAAGTTGTCCACCGTATTTATGTCATGGCCTTTGGTTTGCGCTGTGACACTGTTGCCACACTTGCGGTTGCCCGCGGCAACATGTTGCTGTGAGAGCATGCGGTGGCAGTGTCTCAGCCTTCTGGTTGATTGCCGTGACATGGTTGCCATGCATGCTGTTGCCTGTGGTAACGTGTGGTTTGATATGCTTGTGTGTGCACTTCCCCTTTAAGTGGCTTCCTTCCTCTGTCTGGTGTTGGAAGGGTTAACTCCCTTCCTAGTGTTTTGTGAACACTGGGTTTATGTGTGTGTGTGTGGGTGTGGCTGCTTGGGCTATTTAGCCTCTGCTGGATGCCTGAAGCTCAGGGTTCCTCCAGCCTTGGTGTATGCTGGTGGTATACTGTCCCTGGCTTTTACCATCTGTCCAGTGAGGGCCACCCTTGTGGTCATTGATGTTATTATGGTGTCTCTTTCCCTTCTTATCTTTTGGTTTGCGTTGGTTATGTTCAAGGTGTTGTATGTCTTGTGTTGTGTTACATGGCTGGTGATGTTTGGTGTCCAGCATGTTTGCTAGACATTTCACTGTCTCACGTTTATTGCAGCTATGGGTGTACTGGGTTCCTGGGTGGTTGTGGTTTGTGCTGTGTCCTTTAATGTTGGTGTGGACAACAACACTTGTGCAAGGGTTCCAGTCAATGTGTCTGTGGCAGGTAAGTGTGTTATGGGTTTCGCTTACCTGCCAACTCCATATGCTGTATGTGTTCCCCTCTCCTTGCAACCTAGCCTCAGATAGAGACTCCTGTTCCTCCATGACTGGGTAGAACAGGTCGTCTCTTCCCTGCTCCTTGGTGAGGGATTACCAGGGTGACTCAGGGTCTCTAGGAATCCAGAGTTTGAGCTGTCCTACCATTGGGGTCCGCTCATACGGTGAGGAGTCAGGGACAGGATTAGGGATGCTGTAGGAGGTGACCTGCTCCCTTATTACCCCTTTTGGCCAGGCTGATCCCTTTTTTCCCTATGACACCACATGGTGGGGGGTTTCCCCCACTCCCCACCATGACCATCTATAGGGCTGGCAGGCTGCTGAATGGCTGCATGAATGGCATTATGGGTCAGTCTGGCTTCCCAGAGTTCCTTTCCTCATGTCCTCACACGTGTAGCCACCATTGTAGCCGCCATTTTAGGAAAAATTCACATTCACAAAGAAATTCACATTCGTTGCAAATCAAATTTTTACTGAAATTTGGATCGAATTTCACTTCACCTGATTCAATTTGCTCATCTCTAATTAAGACTGACGTTTTAGATGACGGTCTTAATAAGAGCTTGTTCACATCACCGTTATGTGAACAGCAGTAATGGAAGTCACTATACAGCAGTACTGAACAGTTTAATTGTGAATCCAGTAGTTAAATAAGACAGTAAATCACTTACAAAAAAGCTGTAATGTCTTAATCAATCTCTCTGCCTATCTCCAGAAGCCACTCCCTTTTCAACCCCCCCTCTCCATAGCCATCTAGGCAATTTGATCCTTCAGTGAGCAAGCAGTCCGTCTTGAAGTCAGATCTGAGTAGGGAATTGATAGTTAGTAAAGGGGATTATACATATTTGTCTTATAAAATTATTTCCTAGACTATTCCTTTAGGAAAACAGCAGTTACTCATTAAAAATCAAATACATTGATTGAGTGTGGAAAATGGTTTTATACTCATCATGTGGTTTGCACATTGGTGTGCATGCTAGCCCTATATATCAATGACTTAGTACTGTTTATTTTACTAATGTCAAAAAGTTGTGCAGCCTTTTTCTGAATAGCAGCTTTCTGGTAGCCATAATAACAAAAAAGGTAAATGAAGCCTTATTTATGACATTCTTAATTTATTTGTGCTTAGACCTAATTCTTTGTCTCCAATTTCAGAATGCACAGTTTTTTTCCCTCAGGCAAAAGAGTAACTATTTTGATCAGCCAGTTTTTTAAAGAATATATTAAGGTGTCAGAACAAATGGTGTAATCACTTAAACGTTCAGATGCACTGCAAAACATACAACATGTAATTCCTAAAAGGGCTCTACTGAAGTAAAAAAAATTGCCTGGATTATACATTTAGCTCTTCTCTGTGTTACCTTATTTTACATGATCATCAATGCATAATAATATCATTACCTAAGAAGCACCCCCCCGCCAAAAGTGCCGGGAACATGGCAGTGCGGTTTATGGAGTGAATAGTTTTAAGCGCCTCTACTAGTACACAGTTGTACCAGGGAATGGTGAACACTTCTCTTGGTCTTGACTGTGTACAGCATCAAGAAATAGTGACCACTGTGACCTGATGCCGTGTGATGTCAAGTCACAGTGCAGCGAGTTGCCTGGAGAAGACCAAGAAGCGGTGAATGCAGGAAGAGTCATTGGAACTTCAAAGTGGTGGAACAGTCTGGAGAAGGAGAGGTAAGTTATTTACTGATTTTATGTCTGATGGGGTCTGGTCCGGGGTCTAATAATAAATGGGGATCTGATTTAGGCATCTGATCTGAGGTCTGGTGGGAGTTTGATGTGAGATTTAATTAGGGGTCTGATCTGATGTGTAATGAGGATTGGGGATCTAATCTAACTAGAAATCTACTGGAGTAAATTTCATGTTTTTGTACACAGACAGAAGATGCAACAAATGTATAAAATTTATACTATTGTCCACCGGTGGGGTTTTTCTAAGACTGCCGTGTGAAATGCTGGTCTTTAGTAAATTACCCCAATTGCCTACTGCTAAGCAGAAAGAAATTAACTGATAATTCTTCACCTATGTAGAAGAACTGATGGCAAAAAAAAAAGCTGAAAGAGTGAAAGCTGACAATGTAGGATTCATGCTTAAAATTCTACCTCATTATATTTGATGATATTTTTATCTATCCCTGAAAAAAAACATTTGTATCGTATCATAATACTTCTGTTGTTGTCAGAAGAAGGCACAATGCACAGCCCTGCAGCATCAGCAGCATAGACCATTGTTAACACTCTTAACCCTCTGCTTTGCTGAAGGGCCCTGCCAAGTGTGAATAGGTGACACGGATACGGATTGTCAACTTGTTATCTCTTTTTTTGCTTCAGTAACCTCTAAGATAGCTACATGTTGAAAGCTAACACTGCAACACATAGAAAGATTGGAAGTGAGAAGACGTGTTATGTCCATTGGCTGCACAGAACAGATAAATTGAACTTTTAATGATGTACAAGTGAAAACCTTAAGAATTTTTCACATTTTCCACACTAACCTTTACACATTGTATGACAACATGATCATCTGCTGGGTCAAACTAACCTCTCACATTAAGCTTTACTCATTATATACAGGGAGTGCAGAATTATTAGGCAAGTTGTATTTTTGAGGATTAATTTTATTATTGAACAACAACCATGTTCTCAATGAACCCAAAAAACTCATTAATATCAAAGCTGAATATTTTTGGAAGTAGTTTTTAGTTTGTTTTTAGTTTTAGCTATTTTAGGGGGATATAATTGAAATGGGTATATATTTGTTTTTTGTTAAGTTGCCTAATAATTATGTACTGTACATAATTATTAGGCAACTTAACAAAAAACAAATATATACCCATTTCAATTATTTATTTTTAACAGTGAAACCAATATAACATCTCAACATTCACAAATATACATTTCTGACATTCAAAAACAAAACAAAAACAAATCAGTGACCAATATAGCCACCTTTCTTTGCAAGGACACTCAAAAGCCTGCCATCCATGGATTCTGTCAGTGTTTTGATCTGTTCACCATCAACATTGCGTGCAGCAGCAACCACAGCCTCCCAGACACTGTTCAGAGAGGTGTACTGTTTTCCCTCCTTGTAAATCTCACATTTGATGATGGACCACAGGTTCTCAATGGGGTTCAGATCAGGTGAACAAGGAGGCCATGTCATTAGATTTTCTTCTTTTATACCCTTTCTTGCCAGCCACGTTGTGGAGTACTTGGACGCGTGTGATGGAGCATTGTCCTGCATGAAAATCATGTTTTTCTTACCTTTTAGACTTCTTCCTGTACCACTGCTTGAAGAAGGTGTCTTCCAGAAACTGGCAGTAGGACTCAGAGTTGAGCTTGACTCCATCCTCAACCCAAAAAGGCCCCACAAGCTCATCTTTGATGATAGCAGCCCAAACCAGTACTCCACCTCCACCTTGCTGGCGTCTGAGTCGGACTGGAGCTCTCTTCCCTTTACCAATCCAGCCATCTGGCCCATCAAGACTCACTCTCATTTCATCAGTCCAAAAAACCTTAGAAAAATCAGTCTTGAGATATTTCTTGGCCCAGTCTTGACTTTTTAGCTTGTGTGTCTTGTTCAGTGGTGGTCGTCTTTCAGCCTTTCTTACCTTGGCCATGTCTCTGAGTATTGCACACCTTGTGCTTTTGGGCACTCCAGTGATGTTGCAGCTCTGAAATATGGCCAAACTGGTGGCAAGTGGCATCTTGGCAGCTGCACGCTTGACTTTTCTCAGTTCATGGGCAGTTATTTTGCGCCTTGGTTTTTCCACACTCTTCTTGCGACCCTGTTGACTATTTTGAATGAAACGCTTGATTGTTCGATGATCACGCTTCAGAAGCTTTGCAATTTTAAGAGTGCTGCATCCCTCTGCAAGATATCTCACTATTTTTGACTTTTCTGAGCCTGTCAAGTCCTTCTTTTGACCCATTTTGCCAAAGGAAAGGAAGTTGCCTAATAATTATGCACACCTGATATAGGGTGTTGATGTCATTAGACCACACCCCTTCTCATTACAGAGATGCACATCACCTAATATGCTTAATTGGTAGTAGCTTGGAGTAAGACAACATGCATAAAGAGGATGATGTGGTCAAAATACTCATTTGCCTAATAATTCTGCACGTAGTGTATATGATTAAAGTAATATATATATATATATATATATATATACAGTACAGACCAAAAGTTTGGACACACCTTCTCATTCAAAGAGTTTTCTTTATTTTCATGACTATAAAAATTGTAGATTCACACTGAAGGCATCAAAACTATGAATTAACACATGTGGAATTATATACATAACAAAAAGTGTGAAACAACTGAAAATATGTCATATTCTAGGTTCTTCAAAGTAGCCACCATTTTGCTTTGATTGCTGCTTTGCACACTCTTGGCATTCTCTTGATGAGCTTCAAGAGGTAGTCACCTGAAAAGATCTTTCAACAGTCTTGAAGGAGTTCCCAGAGATGAGTTCCCAGAGATCATTTTTTTTTTCAACAGGACAATGACCCCAAACACACCTCCAGGCTGTGTAAGGGCAATTTGACCATGAAGGAGAGTGATGGGGTGCTGCACCAGATGACCTGGCCTCCACAGTCACCGGACCTGAACCCAATCGAGATGGTTTGGGGTGAGCTGGACCGCAGAGTGAAGGCAAAAGGGCCAACAAGTGCTAAGTATCTCTGGGAACTCCTTCAAGACTGTTGGAAGACCATTTCAGGTGACTACTAGAGTTGAGCGAACACCTGGATGTTCGGGTTCGAGAAGTTCGGCCGAACATCCCGGAAATGTTCGGGTTCGGGATCCGAACCCGATCCGAACTTCGTCCCGAACCCGAACCCCATTGAAGTCAATGGGGACCCGAACTTTTCGGCACTAAAAAGGCTGTAAAACAGCCCAGGAAAGAGCTAGAGGGCTGCAAAAGGCAGCAACATGTAGGTAAATCCCCTGCAAACAAATGTGGATAGGGAAATGAATTAAAATTAAAATTAAATAAATAAAAATTAACCAAAATCAATTGGAGAGAGGTTCCATAGCAGAGAATCTGGCTTCCCGTCACCCACCACTGGAACAGTCCATTCTCAGATATTTAGGCCCCGGCACCCAGGCAGAGGAGAGAGGTCCCGTAACAGAGAATCTGTCTTCATGTCAGCAGAGAATTAGTCTGCATGTCATAGCAGAGAATGAGGCTTCACGTCAGCCACCACTGCAACAGTCCATTGGCATATATTTAGGCCCAGCACACACACAGGCAGAGGAGAGAGGTCCCGTAACAGACAATCTGGCTTCATGTCAGCAGAGAATCAGTCTGCATGTCATAGCAGAGAATCAGGCTTCACGTCAGCCACCACTGCAACAGTCCATTGTCATAAATTTAGGCCCAGCACCCAGGCAGAGGAGAGAGGTCCCGTAACAGACAATCTGGCTTCATGTCAGCAGAGAATTAGTCTGCATGTCATAGCAGAGAATCAGGCTTCATGTCAGCCACCACTGCAACAGTCCATTGGCATATATTTAGGCCCAGCACCCAGGCAGAGGAGGGAGGTCCCGTAACAGAGAATCTGTCTTCATGTCAGCAGAGAATCAGTCTGCATGTCATAGCAGAGAATGAGGCTTCACGTCACCCACCACTGCAACAGTCCATTGGCATATATTTAGGCCTAGCACACAGGCAGAGCAGAGAGGTCCCGTAACAGACAATCTGGCTTCATGTCAGCAGAGAATCAGTCTGCATGTCATAGCAGAGAATCAGGCTTCACGTCAGCCACCACTGCAACAGTCCATTGGCATATATTTAGGCCTAGCACACAGGCAGAGCAGAGAGGTCCCGTAACAGACAATCTGGCTTCATGTCAGCAGAGAATCAGTCTGCATGTCATAGCAGAGAATGAGGCTTCACGTCAGCCACCACTGCAACAGTCCATTGGCATATATTTAGGCCTAGCACACAGGCAGAGCAGAGAGGTCCCGTAACAGACAATCTGGCTTCATGTCAGCAGAGAATCAGTCTGCATGTCATAGCAGAGAATCAGGCTTCACGTCAGCCACCACTGCAACAGTCCATTGTCATAAATTTAGGCCCAGCACCCAGGCAGAGGAGAGAGGTCCCGTAACAGACAATCTGGCTTCATGTCAGCAGAGAATTAGTCTGCATGTCATAGCAGAGAATCAGGCTTCATGTCAGCCACCACTGCAACAGTCCATTGGCATATATTTAGGCCCAGCACCCAGGCAGAGGAGGGAGGTCCCGTAACAGAGAATCTGTCTTCATGTCAGCAGAGAATCAGTCTGCATGTCATAGCAGAGAATGAGGCTTCACGTCAGCCACCACTGCAACAGTCCATTGGCATATATTTAGGCCTAGCACACAGGCAGAGGAGAGGTTCATTCAACTTTGGGTAGCCTCGCAATATAATTGTAAAATGAAAATAAAAATAGGATTGAATGAGGAAGTGCCCTGGAGTCCAATAATATATGGTTATGGGGAGGTAGTTAATGTCTAATCTGGACAAGGGACGGACAGGTCCTGTGGGATCCATGCCTGGTTCACTTTTATGAACGTCAGCTTGTCCACATTGGCTGTAGACAGGCGGCTGCGTTTGTCTGTAATGACGCCCCCTGCCGTGCTGAATACACGTTCAGACAAAACGCTGGCTGCCGGGCAGGCCAGCACCTCCAAGGCATAAAAGGCTAGCTCTGGCCACGTGGACAATTTAGAGACCCAGAAGTTGAATGGGGCCGAACCATCAGTCAGTACGTGGAGGGGTGTGCACACGTACTGTTCCACCATGTTAGTGAAATGTTGCCTCCTGCTAACACGTTGCGTATCAGGTGGTGGTGCAGTTAGCTGTGGCGTGTTGACAAAAGTTTTCCACATCTCTGCCATGCTAACCCTGCCCTCAGAGGAGCTGGCCGTGACACAGCTGCCTTGGCGACCTCTTGCTCCTCCTCTGCCTTGGCCTTGGGCTTCCACTTGTTCCCCTGTGACATTTGGGAATGCTCTCAGTAGCGCGTCTACCAACGTGCGCTTGTACTCGCGCATCTTCCTATCACGCTCCAGTGCAGGAAGTAAGGTGGGCACATTGTCTTTGTAGCGTGGATCCAGCAGGGTGGCAACCCAGTAGTCCGCACAGGTTAAAATGTGGGCAACTCTGCTGTCGTTGCGCAGGCACTGCAGCATGTAGTCGCTCATGTGTGCCAGGCTGCCCAGGGGTAAGGACAAGCTGTCCTCTGTGGGAGGCGTATCGTCATCGTCCTGCCTTTCCCCCCAGCCACGCACCAGTGATGGACCCGAGCTGCGTTGGGTGCCACCCCGCTGTGACCATGCTTCATCCTCATCCTCCTCCACCTCCTCCTCATCCTCGTCCTCCTCGTCCTCCAGTAGTGGGCCCTGGCTGGCCACATTTGTACCTGGCCTCTGCTGTTGCCAAAAACCTCCCTCTGAGTCACTTCGAAGAGACTGGCCTGAAAGTGCTAAAAATGACCCCTCTTCCTCCTCCTCCTCCTCCTCCTCCTGGGCCACCTCCTCTTCCATCATCGCCCTAAGTGTTTTCTCAAGGAGACATAGAAGTGGTATTGTAACGCTGATAACGGTGTCATCGCCACTGGCCATGTTGGTGGAGTACTCGAAACAGCGCAACAGGGCACACAGGTCTCGCATGGAGGCCCAGTCATTGGTGGTGAAGTGGTGCTGTTCTGTAGTGCGACTGACCCGTGCGTGCTGCAGCTGAAACTCCACTATGGCCTGCTGCTGCTCGCACAGTCTGTCCAGCATGTGCAAGGTGGAGTTCCACCTGGTGGGCACGTCGCATATGAGGCGGTGAGCGGGAAGGCCGAAGTTACGCTGTAGCGCAGACAGGCGAGCAGCAGCAGGATGTGAACGCCGGAAGCGCGAACAGACGGCCCGCACTTTATGCAGCAGCTCTGACATGTCGGGGTAGTTGTGAATGAACTTCTGCACCACCAAATTCAGCACATGCGCCAAGCAAGGGATGTGCGTCAAATTGGCTAGTCCCAGAGCTGCAACGAGATTTCGCCCATTATCACACACCACCAGGCCGGGCTTGAGGCTCACCGGCAGCAACCACTCGTCGGTCTGTTGTTCTATACCCCGCCACAACTCCTGTGCGGTGTGGGGCCTGTCCCCCAAACATATGAGTTTCAGAATGGCCTGCTGACGTTTACCCCGGGCTGTGCTGAAGTTGGTGGTGAAGGTGTGTGGCTGACTGGATGAGCAGGTGGAAGAAGAGGAGGAGGAAGCCGAGAAGGAGGAGGTGGCAACAGGAGGCAAAGAATGTTGCCCTGCGATCCTTGGCGGCGGAAGGACGTGCGCCAAACAGCTCTCCGCCTGGGGCCCAGCTGCCACTACATTTACCCAGTGTGCAGTTAGGGAGATATAGCGTCCCTGGCCGTGCTTACTGGTCCACGTATCTGTGGTTAGGTGGACCTTGCCACAGATGGCGTTGCGCAGTGCACACTTGATTTTATCGGATACTTGGTTGTGCAGGGAAGGCACGGCTCTCTTGGAGAAGTAGTGCCGGCTGGGAACAACATACTGTGGGACAGCAAGCGACATGAGCTGTTTGAAGCTGTCTGTGTCCACCAGCCTAAATGACAGCATTTCATAGGCCAGTAGTTTAGAAATGCTGGCATTCAGGGCCAGGGATCGAGGGTGGCTAGGTGGGAATTTACGCTTTCTATCAAATGTTTGTGAGATGGAGAGCTGAACGCTGGCGTGTGACATGGTTGAGACGCTTGGTGACGGAGGTGGTGGTGGTGGTGTTGGTGGTACATCCCCTGTTTGCTGGGCGGCAGGTGCCAACGTTCCTCCAGAGGCGGAGGAAGAGGCCGAGGCGGCAGCAGCAGAATAGGCCGAGGCGGCAGCAGCAGAAGAGGTAGCAGGGGGAGCCTGAGTGACTTCCTTGGTTTTAAGGTGTTTACTCCACTGCAGTTCATGCTTTGCATGCAGGTGCCTGGTCATGCAGGTTGTGCTCAGGTTCAGAACGTTAATGCCTCGCTTCAGGCTCTGATGGCACAGCGTGCAAACCACTCGGGTCTTGTCGTCAGCACATTGTTTGAAGAAGTGCCATGCCAGGGAACTCCTTGAAGCTGCCTTTGGGGTGCTCGGTCCCAGATGGCGGCGGTCAGTAGCAGGCGGAGTCTCTTGGCGGCGGGTGTTCTGCTTTTGCCCACTGCTCCCTCTTTTGCTACGCTGTTGGCTCGGTCTCACCACTGCCTCTTCCTCCGAACTGTGAAAGTCAGTGGCACGACCTTCATTCCATGTGGGGTCTAGGACCTCATCGTCCCCTGCATCGTCTTCCACCCAGTCTTGATCCCTGACCTCCTGTTCAGTCTGCACACTGCAGAAAGACGCAGCAGTTGGCACCTGTGTTTCGTCATCATCAGAGACATGCTGAGGTGGTATTCCCATGTCCTCATCATCAGGAAACATAAGTGGTTGTGCGTCAGTGCATTCTATGTCTTTCACCGCTGGGGAAGGGCTAGGTGGATGCCCTTGGGAAACCCTGCCAGCGGAGTCTTCAAACAGCATAAGAGACTGCTGCATAACTTGAGGCTGAGACAGTTTCCCTGGTATGCATGGGGGTGATGTGACAGACTGATGGGGTTGGTTTTCAGGCGCCATCTGTGCGCTTTCTGCAGAAGACTGGGTGGGAGATAATGTGAACGTGCTGGATCCACTGTCGGCCACCCAATTGACTAATGCCTGTACCTGCTCAGGCCTTACCATCCTTAGAACGGCATTGGGCCCCACCATATATCGCTGTAAATTCTGGCGGCTACTGGGACCTGAGGTAGTTGGTACACTAGGACGTGTGGATGTGGCAGAACGGCCACGTCCTCTCCCAGCACCAGAGGGTCCACTAACACCACCACGACCATGTCCACGTCCGCGTCCCTTACTAGATGTTTTTCTCATTGTTATGGTTCACCACAACAACAAATATATTATTTGGCCCAATGTATTGTATTCAAATTCAGCGGGATATAAATTTGAGGCCTAGTATTTAGGCGCTG
This sequence comes from Bufo gargarizans, assembly GCF_014858855.1. Taxonomy (NCBI): domain Eukaryota; kingdom Metazoa; phylum Chordata; class Amphibia; order Anura; family Bufonidae; genus Bufo; species Bufo gargarizans. The sequence continues at coordinate 547,803,462 of NC_058081.1, forward strand.
GGTGACCGGTATGGATTTAGTGACAGAATTAGACTTGGAAATGCACAGAAGCGTGTGTGTGAAGTTATTCTGAATGACCCTATGTGCACCTTCAATATGATCTACCCTTTTAGGGATAGATTTCAAATAGCTCTGATATAGCAGAAACGACTAAATTATGAAATTGCTAAATTGGGAATTGTATTTCAACCCAGAACAAAAAATGTGCTTTGACGGACACTAAATAACTTTCCCAGCCACAACAGGACAGCGGTAACGAGAGATTTAGCGGGATATAAATTTGAGGCCTAGTATTTAGGCGCTGGGTGACAGGTATGGGTTTAGTGACAGAATTAGATTTGGAAATGCACAGTAGCGGGTGTGTGTGAAGTTATTCTGAATGACCCAATGTGCACCTTGAATATTATATACCCTTTTAGGGATAGATTTCAAATAGCTCTGATATAGCAGAAACCACTAAATTATGAAATTGCTAAATTGGGAATTGTATTTCAACCCAGAACAAGAAATGTGCTTGAACGGACACTAAATAACTCGCCCAGCTACAGCACTAAGGACAGATTTAGCGGGATATAAATTTGAGGCCTAGTATTTAGGCGCTGGGTGACAGGTATGGGTTTAGTGCCAGAATTAGACTTGGAAATACACAGTAGCGGGTGTGTGTGAAGTTATTCTGAAGGACCCAATGTGCACCTTGAATATTATATACCCTTTTAGGGATAGATTTCAAATAGCTCTGATATAGCAGAAACCACTAAATTATGAAATTGCTAAATTGGGAATTGTATTTCAACCCAGAACAAGAAATGTGCTTGAACGGACACTAAATAACTCGCCCAGCTACAGCACTAAGGACAGATTTAGCGGGATATAAATTTGAGGCCTAGTATTTAGGCGCTGGGTGACAGGTATGGGTTTAGTGCCAGAATTAGACTTGGAAATACACAGTAGCGGGTGTGTGTGAAGTTATTCTGAATGACCCAATGTGCACCTTGAATATTATATACCCTTTTAGGGATAGATTTCAAATAGCTCTGATATAGCAGAAACCACTAAATTATGAAATTGCTAAATTGGGAATTGTATTTCAACCCAGAACAAGAAATGTGCTTGAACGGACACTAAATAACTCGCCCAGCTACAGCACTAAGGACAGATTTAGCGGGATATAAATTTGAGGCCTAGTATTTAGGCGCTGGGTGACAGGTATGGGTTTAGTGCCAGAATTAGACTTGGAAATACACAGTAGCGGGTGTGTGTGAAGTTATTCTGAATGACCCAATGTGCACCTTGAATATTATATACCCTTTTAGGGATAGATTTCAAATAGCTCTGATATAGCAGAAACCACTAAATTATGAAATTGCTAAATTGGGAATTGTATTTCAACCCAGAACAAGAAATGTGCTTGAACGGACACTAAATAACTCGCCCAGCTACAGCACTAGGGACAGATTTAGCTGGATATAAATTTGAGGCCTAGTATTTAGGCGCTGGGTGACAGGTATGGGTTTAGTGCCAGAATTAGACTTGGAAATACACAGTAGCGGGTGTGTGTGAAGTTATTCTGAATGACCCAATGTGCACCTTGAATATTATATACCCTTTTAGGGATAGATTTCAAATAGCTCTGATATAGCAGAAACCACTAAATTATGAAATTGCTAAATTGGGAATTGTATTTCAACCCAGAACAAGAAATGTGCTTGAACGGACACTAAATAACTCGCCCAGCTACAGCACTAAGGACAGATTTAGCGGGATATAAATTTGAGGCCTAGTATTTAGGCGCTGGGTGACCGGTATGGATTTAGTGACAGAATTAGACTGGGATATGGCCAAAAAATAAACAGACTATTGCTGGTTAAATGCACTTGGTGTGACAGCTTCACCCTGATGTAGGCTTTAGCCAAAAAACAACCACACCATTGAGGGTTAAATGCACTTGGTGACAGGCGCAGCTTGCCCCTGATTTAGTATATGGCCAAAAAATGAACAGACTATTGCTGGTTAAATGCACTTGGTGTGACAGCTTCACCCTGATGTAGGCTTTAGCCAAAAAACAACCACACCATTGAGGGTTAAATGCACTTGGTGACAGGCGCAGCTTGCCCCTGATTTTGTATATGGCCAAAAAATGAACAGACTATTGCTGGTTAAATGCACTTGGTGTGACAGCTTCACCCTGATGTAGGCTTTAGCCAAAAAACAACCACACCATTGAGGGTTAAATGCACTTGGTCGCAGCTTGTGCTGGCGCACCACAAGACACAAAATGGCCGCCGATCACCCCAGAAAAATGTGACTGACAAACGGTCTGGGCAGCCTAAAAACAGTGAGCAATTGAGGATCAGCAGCTCAATGATCCACAGCTGCAGATCGATCAGTTAATCAAGTCCTTTGGAGGAGTTAATCTGCCTAATCTCGCCCTACTGTCGCAGCCGCAACCTCTCCCTACGCTAATCAGAGCAGAGTGACGGGCGGCGCTATGTGACTCCAGCTTAAATAGAGGCTGGGTCACATGGTGCTCTGGCCAATCACAGCCATGCCAATAGTAGGCATGGCTGTGATGGCCTCTTGGGGCAAGTAGTATGACGCTTGTTGATTGGCTGCTTTGCAGCCTTTCAAAAAGCGCCAAGAAAGCGTCACAAAAGCGCGAAGAAAGCGACGAACACCGAACCCGAACCCGGACTTTTACGAAAATGTCCGGGTTCGGGTCCGTGTCACGGACACCCCAAAATTCGGTACGAACCCGAACTATACAGTTCGAGTTCGCTCATCCCTAGTGACTACCTCTTGAAGCTCATCAAGAGAATAGCAAAAGGTGGCTACTTTGAAGAACCTAGAATATGACATATTTTCAGTTGTTTCACACTTTTTTGTTATGTATTTAATTCCACATGTGTTAATTCATAGTTTTAATGCCTTCAGTGTGTATCTACAATTTTCATAGTCATGAAAATAAAGAAAACTCTTTGAATGAGAAGGTGTGTCCAAACTTTTGGTCTGTAATGTATATAAATATATATATATATATATATATATATATATATATATATATATATATACAGTGGATATAAAAAGTCTACACACCCCTGTAAAAATGTCAGGTTTCTGTGCTGTAACAAAAATGAGACAAAGATAAATCATTTCAGAACTTTTTCCACCTTTAATGTTACCTATAAACTCTACAACTTAATTGAAAAACAAACTGAAATCTTTTAGGTAGAGGGAAAAAAATATTAAAATAAAATAATATGGTTGCATAAGTTGCACAAACTAATACTTTGTTGAAGCATCTTTCGATTTTATTACAGCACTCAGTCTTTTTGGGTATGAGTCAGCATGGCACATTTTGTCTTGGCAAGATTTGTCCACTCTTCTTTGCAAAAACACTCCAAATCTGTCAGATTGCGAGGGCATCTCCTGTGCACAGCCCTCTTCAGATCACCCCATAGATTTTTAATCAGATTCAAGTCTGGGCTCTGGCTGTGCCATTCGAAAACTTTAATCTTCTTCTGGTGAAGCCATTCTTTTGTTGATTTGGATGTATGCTTTGGGTCGTTGTCATGCTGAAAGATTCATGTTCAGATTTTTAGCAGAAGCCTGAAGGTTTTGTGCCAATTGACTGGTATTTGGAACTGTTCATAATTCCCTCTAGCTTAACTAAGGCCCCAATTCCAGCTGAAAAAAATGTTGCCACCACCATGCTTCACTTTGGGTATGGTGTTCTTTTGGTGATGTGCAGTGTTGTTTTTGCGCCAAACATATCTTTTGGAATTATGGCCAAAAAGGTCAACCTTGGCTTCATCAGGCCATAACACCTTTTCCCACATGCTTTTGGGACACTTCAGATGTGTTTATGCAAAATGTAGCCTGGCTTAGTTGTTTTTCTTCGTAAGAAAAGGCTTTCTTGCTACTCTACCCCATAGCCTAGACATATGAAGAATACGAGAGATTGTTATCACATGTACCACACAGCCAGTACTTGCAGATATTCCTGCAGCTCCTTTAATGTTGCTGTAGGTCTCCTGGTAGCTTCCCAGACCAGTTTTCTTCTTGTCTTTTCATCAATTTTGGAGGGAAGTCCAGTTCTTGGTAATGTCACTGTTGTGCCATATTTTCTCCACTTGATGATGAATGTCTTCACTGTGTCCCATGGTATATCTAATACCTTGGAAATTCTGGGATGCGACTAAGAAAATTTAAGGAAAGACCAACTAGAACAGCTGAACTTTGTTTGGGGTTAATCAGAGGCACTTTAAATGATGGCAGGTGTATTCTGACTCCTATTTATCATGATTTGAATGTGATTGCTTAATTCTGAACACAGCTACATCCCCAGTTATAAGAGGGTGTGCACACTTATGCAACCACATTATTTAATTTTTTTTTTTCTTCCCTCCTCCTAAAAGATTTCAGTTTGTTTTTCAATTGAGTGGTACCGTTTATAGGTCACATTAAAGGTGGAAAAAGTTCTGAAATGATTTATCTTTGTCTAATTTTAGTTTTTTACAGCACAGAAACCTGACATTTAATATACATTGCTGTGCATGAGTTTTAGGCTAGCATGTAAAAAATGAAGTAAATAAAAATATTTAAAAATCTTTAGTATAAAGAAGAATAAGGAGTCCAGGAAATGATATGACCTTCAAAGAGTCCTGATCTCAACATCATTACCTGAGGAGACTGAAGGATGTGAGCAAACCTACATCCAAACGAGATTGCTGTTAGTTCTTCAAGATGTTTGGGACAACCTCCTAACCAAACCAAGATACTTCAAAACCTGTGTGATGGTGTACCTAGAAGAACTGATGCTCTTTTGAAGGAAAGGGTTGATCACACCGAATATTGTTTTGTTCAGACTTCTCTTTTGTTAATTCACTTTGAATTTGTTAAATGGTAAAAATAAACTATTAACACTTTAATTTTTGAAAGCACACCTGCCAAAAACTTTCACATAGCAATATACAGGTAAAACTAAAAAAATTCAAATATAGTGCAAAAGTCCATTTATTTCAGTAATGCAAATTTAAAGGAATTGCATTAATGCAGCTTAAAATTAGAATTTTGTAAAAAGGTTCAATATTCTAGACTCAAAGTGTCACCGTCTAGCCAGCTAATTAACCATATCCCCTGAGCAAAGAGTACCTCAAAATTGTAACATTGGGGTTTTCATAAGCCAGAATCATCCAAATTATAACAAATAAAGGCTTGAAATATCTCGCTTTGCATGTAATGAGTCTATCTCAAGTGTTAGTTTCACATTTTAAGTTGCATTACTGAAATAAATTAACTTTGCATGATATTCAAATTTTTCGAGTTTCACCTGTATACTACATGCCACTTTGCTAGCTACTTTGCTGAAGTTATTCTATGGGGAAGTTATTATATATATATATATATATATATATATATATATATATATATATATATCTTGTCTATTCTTCGTATACTTCTACATTTTGTGTACTTAACAAAGCACTACTCCCCCTTCATAACCCAAAATATCACATTTCATCTGCTGTCCTTTTTTTTGTTTTTGTACGGAATGATAACACAAGGGAAAGAAGATGCTTTAAGAAAAGAACTGGAAGTAGAATAGATAATAATGAGCTGTCAACATAAATAAATATATTTTTCTACTGCAAAAAAATAATAATACAGTACATGGCTTTTTTAGTTTGTAATTTGTGGTTGATTTAAGTTGGTTTTATTGTTTTTGGCTATTTAAATTGGTTTAAGCAGAACTGCGGGGGGCAGGTGTTCCAGCCATCATACATATGCTATAATATTGCCACTTGAGTTTTTTTTCCATGATTATTGAGAATTATGTAACAAACTCCTCCAACTATTCGATATGGAAAAAACACCTAGAAAATGTATACTGAGTACTGCATAAAGGGTTTTATTCAGTCTGAGGCCAATTCATCAGGATTTGCGAAACCCCTGGTACTTTTAGGGCATGATCACATAAGGCAGATATGCTACAGACTTTAATAGATGGAATTGCAAGTGAAACATTCAAAGCATTTCCAGTAGTAGCAAAGTAAATGAGATTTTACTAAATCTCATCCACTTGCTGAGTAAAAAATGACCTTGAATCCACAGTGAAATTCCTGCAGCAGATAGTCTGCCCTGTGTGGCTGTACCCAGAATGTCTAATAAAATACTGGAGAATAGTTTTGCAGGTGATCAGTTTATTCCCTCTGCTTTTACATTTGGACTATTATTGCACAATTTGTTTTATGTTCTCTTTCCATGAGACATTGAACATGTGTATGAAAGAAATATCATATTTTCAGTACATAAGTTACTCGTAGAGGTGGACATACTAGTTGTCATTTATTAATGACCGGCATTATACACACCTCAGAATTTTTTAAGAGTTGCATACCTCTTCATAAATGTGTTGCATCTTATGCTGTCTGTGCCCCAGAACAGAAATCGACTCCACTTTTATGACGCACATGTTGTTAAATGAGTCAAGCCGAGGATCTCCTGCTCCTGCTCCTGTCCACACCATTCCCATTTTTTGGAAAAGTGGTGAGACTGTCAGAACAACTAAAAGTTAGCAAATTTTGTCCCCAAAAAAAACTTGTTACATCAGAGGCTCATCATGCCCACCACTGCCGCGCTACTTTGTGCAGGTAAGGGGACACTGCACTCATCCTGTGTGGCAGTTCCAGTGCTCTGGTAGCAGGCCTGGATGACTGTGCCCCGTGTGACTATTGAAGGTATTCTTCATTGAACCTCACCCCATTCTGCAATATTGCAAGGGTTTAAATCTCCTTTAGTTCTGTAAGCAACGGCTTCTAATTAGGAGTGAGCAAACTTCATATTTTGAAGTTCGTGCTTGGGTTGTGGTATATGCTGAATTGCGTTATGGATTCCGCTACCATAGACCATAACGCAATTCTATAACGGAATGCATAACGGAATGCATTTAGAGGCATTCCGTTATTCATTACAACATAATAGAAGTCTATGGCCTGCATACCATATCCGTCCAGTTTCCGTTATGCAAGAGAAAACTCCAGCATATTGAAAAATGACGGATCTGTTATGCTTTCCTTCATGGAATTGCGTTATGATTAGGGATGAGCGAACTCGAACTGTATAGTTCGGGTTCGTACCGAATTTTGGGGTGTCCGTGACACGGACCCGAACCCGGACATTTTCGTAAAAGTCCGGGTTCGGGTTCGGTGTTCGTCGCTTTCTTCGCGCTTTTGTGACGCTTTCTTGGCGCTTTTTGAAAGGCTGCAAAGCAGCCAATCAACAAGCGTCATACTACTTGCCCCAAGAGGCCATCACAGCCATGCCTACTATTGGCATGGCTGTGATTGGCCAGAGCACCATGTGACCCAGCCTCTATTTAAGCTGGAGTCACATAGCGCCGCCCGTCACTCTGCTCTGATTAGCGTAGGGAGAGGTTGCGGCTGCGACAGTAGGGCGAGATTAGGCAGATTAACTCCTCCAAAGGACTTGATTAACTGATCGATCTGCAGCTGTGGATCATTGAGCTGCTGATCCTCAATTGCTCACTGTTTTTAGGCTGCACAGACCGTTTGTCAGTCTCATTTTTCTGGGGTGATCGGCGGCCATTTTGTGTCTTGTGGTGCGCCAGCACAAGCTGCGACCAAGTGCATTTAACCCTCAATGGTGTGGTTGTTTTTTGGCTAAAGCCTACATCAGGGTGAAGCTGTCACACCAAGTGCATTTAACCAGCAATAGTCTGTTCATTTTTTGGCCATATACAAAATCAGGGGCAAGCTGCGCCTGTCACCAAGTGCATTTAACCCTCAATGGTGTGGTTGTTTTTTGGCTAAAGCCTACATCAGGGTGAAGCTGTCACACCAAGTGCATTTAACCAGCAATAGTCTGTTCATTTTTTGGCCATATACAAAATCAGGGGCAAGCTGCGCCTGTCACCAAGTGCATTTAACCCTCAATGGTGTGGTTGTTTTTTGGCTAAAGCCTACATCAGGGTGAAGCTGTCACACCAAGTGCATTTAACCAGCAATAGTCTGTTCATTTTTTGGCCATATACAAAATCAGGGGCAAGCTGCGCCTGTCACCAAGTGCATTTAACCCTCAATGGTGTGGTTGTTTTTTGGCTAAAGCCTACATCAGGGTGAAGCTGTCACACCAAGTGCATTTAACCAGCAATAGTCTGTTCATTTTTTGGCCATATCCCAGTCTAATTCTGTCACTAAATCCATACCGGTCACCCAGCGCCTAAATACTAGGCCTCAAATTTATATCCAGCTAAATCTGTCCCTAGTGCTGTAGCTGGGCGAGTTATTTAGTGTCCGTTCAAGCACATTTCTTGTTCTGGGTTGAAATACAATTCCCAATTTAGCAATTTCATAATTTAGTGGTTCCTGCTATATCAGAGCTATTTGAAATCTATCCCAAAAAGGGTATATAATATTGAAGGTGCACATTGGGTCATTCAGAATAACTTCACACACACCCGCTACTGTGTATTTCCAAGTCTAATTCTGTCACTAAACCCATACCTGTCACCCAGCGCCTAAATACTAGGCCTCAAATTTAAATCCCTCTAAATCTCTCGTTACCCACCGCTGTACTGTTGTTGCTGGGCAAGATATTTAGTGTCCGTCAAAGCACATTTTTTGTTCTGGGTTGAAGTACAATTCCCAATTTAGCAATTTCATAATTTAGTGGTTTCTGCTATATCAGAGCTATTTGAAATCTATCCCTAAAAGGGTATATAATATTGAAGGTGCACATAGGGTCATTCAGAATAACTTCACACACACGCTTCTGTGCATTTCCAAGTCTAATTCTGTCACTAAATCCATACCGGTGACCCAGCGCCTAAATACTAGGCCTCAAATTTAAATCCCTCTAAATCTCTCGTTACCCACCACTGTACTGTTGTTGCTGGGCAAGATATTTAGTGTCCGTCAAAGCACATTTTTTGTTCTGGGTTGAAGTACAATTCCCAATTTAGCAATTTCATAATTTAGTGGTTTCTGCTATATCAGAGCTATTTGAAATCTATCCCTAAAAGGGTATATAATATTGAAGGTGCACATAGGGTCATTCAGAATAACTTCACACACACGCTTCTGTGCATTTCCAAGTCTAATTCTGTCACTAAATCCATACCGGTGACCCAGCGCCTAAATACTAGGCCTCAAATTTAAATCCCTCTAAATCTCTCGTTACCCACCGCTGTACTGTTGTTGCTGGGCAAGATATTTAGTGTCCGTCAAAGCACATTTTTTGTTCTGGGTTGAAGTACAATTCCCAATTTAGCAATTTCATAATTTAGTGGTTTCTGCTATATCAGAGCTATTTGAAATCTATCCCTAAAAGGGTATATAATATTGAAGGTGCACATAGGGTCATTCAGAATAACTTCACACACACGCTTCTGTGCATTTCCAAGTCTAATTCTGTCACTAAATCCATACCGGTGACCCAGCGCCTAAATACTAGGCCTCAAATTTAAATCCCTCTAAATCTCTCGTTACCCACCGCTGTACTGTTGTTGCTGGGCAAGATATTTAGTGTCCGTCAAAGCACATTTTTTGTTCTGGGTTGAAGTACAATTCCCAATTTAGCAATTTCATAATTTAGTGGTTCCTGCTATATCAGAGCTATTTGAAATCTATCCCAAAAAGGGTATATAATATTGAAGGTGCACATTGGGTCATTCAGAATAACTTCACACACACCCGCTACTGTGTATTTCCAAGTCTAATTCTGTCACTAAACCCATACCTGTCACCCAGCGCCTAAATACTAGGCCTCAAATTTAAATCCCTCTAAATCTCTCGTTACCCACCGCTGTACTGTTGTTGCTGGGCAAGATATTTAGTGTCCGTCAAAGCACATTTTTTGTTCTGGGTTGAAGTACAATTCCCAATTTAGCAATTTCATAATTTAGTGGTTCCTGCTATATCAGAGCTATTTGAAATCTATCCCTAAAAGGGTATATAATATTGAAGGTGCACATTGGGTCATTCAGAATAACTTCACACACACCCGCTACTGTGTATTTCCAAGTCTAATTCTGTCACTAAACCCATACCTGTCACCCAGCGCCTAAATACTAGGCCTCAAATTTAAATCCCTCTAAATCTCTCGTTACCCACCGCTGTACTGTTGTTGCTGGGCAAGATATTTAGTGTCCGTCAAAGCACATTTTTTGTTCTGGGTTGAAGTACAATTCCCAATTTAGCAATTTCATAATTTAGTGGTTTCTGCTATATCAGAGCTATTTGAAATCTATCCCTAAAAGGGTATATAATATTGAAGGTGCACATAGGGTCATTCAGAATAACTTCACACACACGCTTCTGTGCATTTCCAAGTCTAATTCTGTCACTAAATCCATACCGGTGACCCAGCGCCTAAATACTAGGCCTCAAATTTAAATCCCTCTAAATCTCTCGTTACCCACCGCTGTACTGTTGTTGCTGGGCAAGATATTTAGTGTCCGTCAAAGCACATTTTTTGTTCTGGGTTGAAGTACAATTCCCAATTTAGCAATTTCATAATTTAGTGGTTCCTGCTATATCAGAGCTATTTGAAATCTATCCCAAAAAGGGTATATAATATTGAAGGTGCACATTGGGTCATTCAGAATAACTTCACACACACGCTTCTGTGCATTTCCAAGTCTAATTCTGTCACTAAATCCATACCGGTGACCCAGCGCCTAAATACTAGGCCTCAAATTTAAATCCCTCTAAATCTCTCGTTACCCACCGCTGTACTGTTGTTGCTGGGCAAGATATTTAGTGTCCGTCAAAGCACATTTTTTGTTCTGGGTTGAAGTACAATTCCCAATTTAGCAATTTCATAATTTAGTGGTTTCTGCTATATCAGAGCTATTTGAAATCTATCCCTAAAAGGGTATATAATATTGAAGGTGCACATAGGGTCATTCAGAATAACTTCACACACACGCTTCTGTGCATTTCCAAGTCTAATTCTGTCACTAAATCCATACCGGTGACCCAGCGCCTAAATACTAGGCCTCAAATTTAAATCCCTCTAAATCTCTCGTTACCCACCACTGTACTGTTGTTGCTGGGCAAGATATTTAGTGTCCGTCAAAGCACATTTTTTGTTCTGGGTTGAAGTACAATTCCCAATTTAGCAATTTCATAATTTAGTGGTTCCTGCTATATCAGAGCTATTTGAAATCTATCCCTAAAAGGGTATATAATATTGAAGGTGCACATTGGGTCATTCAGAATAACTTCACACACACCCGCTACTGTGTATTTCCAAGTCTAATTCTGTCACTAAACCCATACCTGTCACCCAGCGCCTAAATACTAGGCCTCAAATTTAAATCCCTCTAAATCTCTCGTTACCCACCGCTGTACTGTTGTTGCTGGGCAAGATATTTAGTGTCCGTCAAAGCACATTTTTTGTTCTGGGTTGAAGTACAATTCCCAATTTAGCAATTTCATAATTTAGTGGTTTCTGCTATATCAGAGCTATTTGAAATCTATCCCTAAAAGGGTATATAATATTGAAGGTGCACATAGGGTCATTCAGAATAACTTCACACACACGCTTCTGTGCATTTCCAAGTCTAATTCTGTCACTAAATCCATACCGGTGACCCAGCGCCTAAATACTAGGCCTCAAATTTAAATCCCTCTAAATCTCTCGTTACCCACCGCTGTACTGTTGTTGCTGGGCAAGATATTTAATGTCCGTCAAAGCACATTTTTTGTTCTGGGTTGAAGTACAATTCCCAATTTAGCAATTTCATAATTTAGTGGTTCCTGCTATATCAGAGCTATTTGAAATCTATCCCAAAAAGGGTATATAATATTGAAGGTGCACATTGGGTCATTCAGAATAACTTCACACACACCCGCTACTGTGTATTTCCAAGTCTAATTCTGTCACTAAACCCATACCTGTCACCCAGCGCCTAAATACTAGGCCTCAAATTTAAATCCCTCTAAATCTCTCGTTACCGCTGTACTGTTGTAGCTGGGAAAGTTATTTAGTGCCCGTCAAAGCACATTTTTTGTTCTGGGTTGAAGTACAATTCCCAATTTAGCAATTTCATAATTTAGTGGTTCCTGCTATATCAGAGCTATTTGAAATCTATCCCAAAAAGGGTATATAATATTCAAGGTGCACATTGGGTCATTCAGAATAACTTCACACACACGCTTCTGTGCATTTCCAAGTCTAATTCTGTCACTAAATCCATACCGGTCACCCAGCGCCTAAATACTAGGCCTCAAATTTATATCCCGCTGAATTTGAATACAATACATTGGGCCAAATAATATATTTGTTGTTGTGGTGAACCATAACAATGAGAAAAACATCTAGTAAGGGACGCGGACGTGGACATGGTCGTGGTGGTGTTAGTGGACCCTCTGGTGCTGGGAGAGGACGTGGCCGTTCTGCCACATCCACACGTCCTAGTGTACCAACTACCTCAGGTCCCAGTAGCCGCCAGAATTTACAGCGATATATGGTGGGGCCCAATGCCGTTCTAAGGATGGTAAGGCCTGAGCAGGTACAGGCATTAGTCAATTGGGTGGCCGACAGTGGATCCAGCACGTTCACATTATCTCCCACCCAGTCTTCTGCAGAAAGCGCACAGATGGCGCCTGAAAACCAACCCCATCAGTCTGTCACATCACCCCCATGCATACCAGGGAAACTGTCTCAGCCTCAAGTTATGCAGCAGTCTCTTATGCTGTTTGAAGACTCCGCTGGCAGGGTTTCCCAAGGGCATCCACCTAGCCCTTCCCCAGCGGTGAAAGACATAGAATGCACTGACGCACAACCACTTATGTTTCCTGATGATGAGGACATGGGAATACCACCTCAGCATGTCTCTGATGATGACGAAATACAGGTGCCAACTGCTGCGTCTTTCTGCAGTGTGCAGACTGAACAGGAGGTCAGGGATCAAGACTGGGTGGAAGACGATGCAGGGGACGATGAGGTCCTAGACCCCACATGGAATGAAGGTCGTGCCACTGACTTTCACAGTTCGGAGGAAGAGGCAGTGGTGAGACCGAGCCAACAGCGTAGCAAAAGAGGGAGCAGTGGGCAAAAGCAGAACACCCGCCGCCAAGAGACTCCGCCTGCTACTGACCGCCGCCATCTGGGACCGAGCACCCCAAAGGCAGCTTCAAGGAGTTCCCTGGCATGGCACTTCTTCAAACAATGTGCTGACGACAAGACCCGAGTGGTTTGCACGCTGTGCCATCAGAGCCTGAAGCGAGGCATTAACGTTCTGAACCTGAGCACAACCTGCATGACCAGGCACCTGCATGCAAAGCATGAACTGCAGTGGAGTAAACACCTTAAAACCAAGGAAGTCACTCAGGCTCCCCCTGCTACCTCTTCTGCTGCTGCCGCCTCGGCCTATTCTGCTGCTGCCGCCTCGGCCTCTTCCTCCGCCTCTGGAGGAACGTTGGCACCTGCCGCCCAGCAAACAGGGGATGTACCACCAACACCACCACCACCACCTCCGTCACCAAGCGTCTCAACCATGTCACACGCCAGCGTTCAGCTCTCCATCTCACAAACATTTGATAGAAAGCGTAAATTCCCACCTAGCCACCCTCGATCCCTGGCCCTGAATGCCAGCATTTCTAAACTACTGGCCTATGAAATGCTGTCATTTAGGCTGGTGGACACAGACAGCTTCAAACAGCTCATGTCGCTTGCTGTCCCACAGTATGTTGTTCCCAGCCGGCACTACTTCTCCAAGAGAGCCGTGCCTTCCCTGCACAACCAAGTATCCGATAAAATCAAGTGTGCACTGCGCAACGCCATCTGTAGCAAGGTCCACCTAACCACAGATACGTGGACCAGTAAGCACGGCCAGGGACGCTATATCTCCCTAACTGCACACTGGGTAAATGTAGTGGCAGCTGGGCCCCAGGCGGAGAGCTGTTTGGCGCACGTCCTGCCGCCGCCAAGGATCGCAGGGCAACATTCTTTGCCTCCTGTTGCCACCTCCTCCTTCTCGGCTTCCTCCTCCTCTTCTTCCACCTGCTCATCCAGTCAGCCACACACCTTCACCACCAACTTCAGCACAGCCCGGGGTAAACGTCAGCAGGCCATTCTGAAACTCATATGTTTGGGGGACAGGCCCCACACCGCACAGGAGTTGTGGCGGGGTATTGAACAACAGACCGACGAGTGGTTGCTGCCGGTGAGCCTCAAGCCCGGCCTGGTGGTGTGTGATAATGGGCGAAATCTCGTTGCAGCTCTGGGACTAGCCAATTTGACGCACATCCCTTGCTTGGCGCATGTGCTGAATTTGGTGGTGCAGAAGTTCATTCACAACTACCCCGACATGTCAGAGCTGCTGCATAAAGTGCGGGCCGTCTGTTCGCGCTTCCGGCGTTCACATCCTGCCGCTGCTCGCCTGTCTGCGCTACAGCGTAACTTCGGCCTTCCCGCTCACCGCCTCATATGCGACGTGCCCACCAGGTGGAACTCCACCTTGCACATGCTGGACAGACTGTGCGAGCAGCAGCAGGCCATAGTGGAGTTTCAGCTGCAGCACGCACGGGTCAGTCGCACTACAGAACAGCACCACTTCACCACCAATGACTGGGCCTCCATGCGAGACCTGTGTGCCCTGTTGCGCTGTTTCGAGTACTCCACCAACATGGCCAGTGGCGATGACACCGTTATCAGCGTTACAATACCACTTCTATGTCTCCTTGAGAAAACACTTAGGGCGATGATGGAACAGGAGGTGGCCCAGGAGGAGGAGGAGGAGGATGAGGAAGAGGGGTCATTTTTAGCACTTTCAGGCCAGTCTCTTCGAAGTGACTCAGAGGGAGGTTTTTTGCAACAGCAGAGGCCAGGTACAAATGTGGCCAGCCAGGGCCCACTACTGGAGGACGAGGAGGACGAGGATGAGGAGGAGGTGGAGGAGGATGAGGATGAAGCATGGTCACAGCGGGGTGGCACCCAACGCAGCTCGGGTCCATCACTGGTGCGTGGCTGGGGGGAAAGGCAGGACGATGACGATACGCCTCCCACAGAGGACAGCTTGTCCTTACCCCTGGGCAGCCTGGCACACATGAGCGACTACATGCTGCAGTGCCTGCGCAACGACAGCAGAGTTGCCCACATTTTAACCTGTGCGGACTACTGGGTTGCCACCCTGCTGGATCCACGCTACAAAGACAATGTGCCCACCTTACTTCCTGCACTGGAGCGTGATAGGAAGATGCGCGAGTACAAGCGCACGTTGGTAGACGCGCTACTGAGAGCATTCCCAAATGTCACAGGGGAACAAGTGGAAGCCCAAGGCCAAGGCAGAGGAGGAGCAAGAGGTCGCCAAGGCAGCTGTGTCACGGCCAGCTCCTCTGAGGGCAGGGTTAGCATGGCAGAGATGTGGAAAACTTTTGTCAACACGCCACAGCTAACTGCACCACCACCTGATACGCAACGTGTTAGCAGGAGGCAACATTTCACTAACATGGTGGAACAGTACGTGTGCACACCCCTCCACGTACTGACTGATGGTTCGGCCCCATTCAACTTCTGGGTCTCTAAATTGTCCACGTGGCCAGAGCTAGCCTTTTATGCCTTGGAGGTGCTGGCCTGCCCGGCAGCCAGCGTTTTGTCTGAACGTGTATTCAGCACGGCAGGGGGCGTCATTACAGACAAACGCAGCCGCCTGTCTACAGCCAATGTGGACAAGCTGACGTTCATAAAAATGAACCAGGCATGGATCCCACAGGACCTGTCCGTCCCTTGTCCAGATTAGACATTAACTACCTCCCCATAACCATATATTATTGGACTCCAGGGCACTTCCTCATTCAATCCTATTTTTATTTTCATTTTACCATTATATTGCGATGCTACCCAAAGTTGAATGAACCTCTCCTCTGCCTGTGTGCTAGGCCTAAATATATGCCAATGGACTGTTGCAGTGGTGGCTGACATGAAGCCTGATTCTCTGCTATGACATGCAGACTAATTCTCTGCTGACATGAAGCCAGATTGTCTGTTACGGGACCTCTCTCCTCTGCCTGGGTGCTGGGCCTAAATTTATGACAATGGACTGTTGCAGTGGTGGCTGACGTGAAGCCTGATTCTCTGCTATGACATGCAGACTGATTCTCTGCTGACATGAAGCCAGATCGTCTGTTACGGGACCTCTCTGCTCTGCCTGTGTGCTAGGCCTAAATATATGCCAATGGACTGTTGCAGTGGTGGGTGACGTGAAGCCTCATTCTCTGCTATGACATGCAGACTGATTCTCTGCTGACATGAAGCCAGATTGTCTGTTACGGGACCTCTCTGCTCTGCCTGTGTGCTAGGCCTAAATATATGCCAATGGACTGTTGCAGTGGTGGGTGACGTGAAGCCTCATTCTCTGCTATGACATGCAGACTGATTCTCTGCTGTCATGAAGCCAGATTGTCTGTTACGGGACCTCTCTGCTCTGCCTGTGTGCTAGGCCTAAATATATGCCAATGGACTGTTGCAGTGGTGGGTGACGTGAAGCCTCATTCTCTGCTATGACATGCAGACTGATTCTCTGCTGACATGAAGCCAGATTGTCTGTTACGGGACCTCTCTGCTCTGCCTGTGTGCTAGGCCTAAATATATGCCAATGGACTGTTGCAGTGGTGGGTGACGTGAAGCCTCATTCTCTGCTATGACATGCAGACTGATTCTCTGCTGTCATGAAGCCAGATTGTCTGTTACGGGACCTCTCTGCTCTGCCTGTGTGCTAGGCCTAAATATATGCCAATGGACTGTTGCAGTGGTGGGTGACGTGAAGCCTCATTCTCTGCTATGACATGCAGACTAATTCTCTGCTGACATGAAGACAGATTCTCTGTTACGGGACCTCTCTCCTCTGCCTGTGTGTGTGCTGGGCCTAAATATATGCCAATGGACTGTTGCAGTGGTGGCTGACGTGAAGCCTCATTCTCTGCTATGACATGCAGACTGATTCTCTGCTGACATGAAGCCAGATTCTCTGTTACGGGACCTCTCTCCTCTGCCTGTGTGTGTGCTGGGCCTAAATATATGCCAATGGACTGTTGCAGTGGTGGCTGACGTGAAGCCTCATTCTCTGCTATGACATGCAGACTGATTCTCTGCTGACATGAAGCCAGATTCTCTGTTACGGGACCTCTCTCCTCTGCCTGTGTGTGTGCTGGGCCTAAATATATGCCAATGGACTGTTGCAGTGGTGGCTGACGTGAAGCCTCATTCTCTGCTATGACATGCAGACTGATTCTCTGCTGACATGAAGCCAGATTCTCTGTTACGGGACCTCTCTCCTCTGCCTGTGTGCTAGGCCTAAATATATGCCAATGGACTGTTGCAGTGGTGGCTGACGTGAAGCCTCATTCTCTGCTATGACATGCAGACTAATTCTCTGCTGACATGAAGACAGATTCTCTGTTACGGGACCTCTCTCCTCTGCCTGGGTGCCGGGGCCTAAATATCTGAGAATGGACTGTTCCAGTGGTGGGTGACGGGAAGCCAGATTCTCTGCTATGGAACCTCTCTCCAATTGATTTTGGTTAATTTTTATTTATTTAATTTTCATTTTAATTAATTTCCCTATCCACATTTGTTTGCAGGGGATTTACCTACATGTTGCTGCCTTTTGCAGCCCTCTAGCCCTTTCCTGGGCTGTTTTACAGCCGTTTTAGTGCCGAAAAGTTCGGGTCCCCATTGACTTCAATGGGGTTCGGGTTCGGGACGAAGTTCGGATCGGGTTCGGATCCCGAACCCGAACATTTCCGGGATGTTCGGCCGAACTTCTCGAACCCGAACATCCAGGTGTTCGCTCAACTCTAGTTATGATCCTTGGTAACGGAATCTATAACGCAATTCAGCATATACCCCAACCCGAACACGAATTTGAAATTCTAAATAGGAAGTTTGCTCATCCCTACTTCGAATGTGTTAGGCTACTTTCACACTAGCGTTTTTCTTTTCCGGCGCTGAGTTCCGTCCTAGGGGCTCAAATCCGGAAAAGAACTGATCAGTTTTATCCTAATGCATTCTGAATGGAGAGTCAGTCCTTCAGGATGCATCAGGATGTCTTCTGTTCAGTCTTTTTGACTGATCAGGCTTTTCAGAAAAACGTAGCATGCAGTATTTTTACCTCCGGCCAAAAAGCCTGAACACTTTGACTGAACGCCTGATCAGGCTTTTTTCCCATTGACTTGCATTAACGCCGGATCCGGCCCCGTGTGTTCAGTCAAAACGGATCCGGCTTTTGCATGTTAAACCCGAAAAATGTGAAAAAAAAGTTAAAGTCCATAAATGGCGGATCCGTTTTTTCCAATGCATTTTTCCATTGTGATCAAAAGCCTGATCAGGATTCAAAGATAATCCGTTTTCACACGTTTTTCCAGATCCGGCGGGCAGTTCCAGTGTCGGAATTGAACGCCGGATTAAAACAACGCTAGTGTGAAAGTAGCCTTAATCAGCTCTGCCATATATGATGTGCTGTTTGTCTCCCTAATGCCTGAGCAATATGCTTACTAGCTTGCTAGATCCTGCAAAGGTGCTATACTCTGCTTGTCTGCCTGTGTATCGACTTCTGATTCCTGGATTTTGACCCTCTACCATCTGACCTGATCTGTGCCTGATCACGTTATTCACCCTTAGCTGTCTGCGCTGAACTTCAGACTTATTTCATGGATTTGTACAAACTTTTGCACATGAGTTTTGCCTGATCCCTCGGTGTCTCTGTGGGTCAACTGTCGACAGCATGGGAACTTCTCTATGAACTGGAGGTTCCCCTACAGTGAAGCTTAGACACCTGTATCGAGGTAAAAGGGTGCATACCAGGCAACTGCCAGGATAACCTTCTTAGATTTAGACCAAACTGTAACTGGTTGGTTGACAGAGTGGTTTCTCACCCACTGATTGTTATATTTGTGACAAGATATGGCTTTTCTACTCCAAAAATACAGAGCATCCAGCTGAAATCAGATTTAAGGATCTTATTTCAAATCCAAAATTCAGGTCAATTTATGTGCAGATTTGAGTGTGGAAAATGTCTGCAGCAAGTGGATGCGATATTCTAGGGCAGAAAATTTGCAGAGTTTACATTACCAGTGGCCATATCTTTAAGGTACAATGTGGTAAGTTCACCGCCACAAAAAAAGTGATGGTTTTCATGGCGGCATCGCTCGGCAATGCAAAGGTTGAAAGCCACAGTTAAAACCCACAGCATAAATTGACATGCTGCTGATTGAAAACCCACAGTGCGAGTTAGTTTACGTTGCTGGTACGGTACAATGTTGTGGATTTGTTACATATAAAGCAAATTCTCAGTGCTTGTGCCATCTGGGGCCATACCTTTATAAAGTCAGTGGGGTCCATCAGTATTCAAGCATCTGGCATAGCTGTCATTGCTCCAGTATAAACGGAAGTCATGATTCTTACATTAACAAAGCCTTACTGTTTATTACATTACTATTGACCACAAACATTTAGATTTACTAATGTCTTTATCATTGCCTGGTGTATAGGGGAGAAATAGTGACCACTTGTATGATGCGTCAATATTCATAAATGCCCCTCATTCTTGTAAAAAGTTATGCACTTAGAGCTTGCATTACTTATGGTAGAAGTTGAAATATTTTAGACGATGTACAGTACAGACCAAAAGTTTGGACACACCTTCTCATTCAAAGAGTTTTCTTTATTTTCATGACTATGAAAATTGTAGATTCACACTGAAGGCAGTGTGGGTGCTTTGCTGGTGACACTGTTGGGGATTTATTCAAAATTGAAGGCATACTGAACCAGCATGGCTACCACAGCATCTTGCATCTCTGGGAACTCCTTCAAGACTGTTGGAAGACAATTTCAGGTGACTACCTCTTGAAGCTCATCAAGAGAATGCTAAGAGTGTGCAAAGCAGTAATCAAAGCAAAAGGT
Organism: Bufo gargarizans; assembly: GCF_014858855.1. Taxonomy (NCBI): domain Eukaryota; kingdom Metazoa; phylum Chordata; class Amphibia; order Anura; family Bufonidae; genus Bufo; species Bufo gargarizans. Next base: position 547,823,388 of record NC_058081.1, read on the forward strand.
GGCTACTTTGAAGAACCTAGAATATGACATATTTTCAGCTGTTTCACACTTTTTTGTTATGTATATAATTCCACATGTGTTAATTCATAGTTTTGATGCCTTCAGTGTGAATGTACAATTTTCATAGTCATGAAAATAAAGAAAACTCTTTGAATGAGAAGGTGTGTCCAAACTTTTGGTCTGTACTGTACATATTTCTAGTAATCACTGCTAAAGCACAACAATTGTTTTTTCAATACGTTCTCTGCATTTCCCACTGGTATGAGATATCTTTTAAACTGTTTCAATTACATGTTATGGTGGACAGGGGAGCTTTGTTGTATCATGTTTCTGTATTTATTTTATTATGATTTGTATTTTAGCCCTTAGTTATTGTACCAAGTTGCATCAGAGGTTGGCGTTTTATTACTAAAGGATGATAAAAATAATACTAAAAATGTTTCTTTTCATTATGGAGGTGCAGCTTTTTAACTGGAATATATAACCTATATTTTTCACCAGTTAAAACCAGATAAAGACAAATACATTTTTTTTTAAATCTCCTAATTTCTAATTGAAGATTTTTATTCTGTTTCCTGAACGTGATTATGGGGATGCCATCTTACCTGAGCTGTTAACAGCATTTATAGATATCCTCTACAACAGCATCCATGGTCATAGACACAATAGACTGGAGAGTTTGATGCATTTTCTTCTAGGCCTGCTCTGTGACCTGTGCAGAGGTCATTGTACAGGGAGGGAGAAGTAGATAAACTGTGATGTCACCTGTTGTGAGTGGTGAACATTGTCTTATCTATATATAGGTTATATCTTTCATTGTATTCTTACTGTAATGATACTGTAAAAGTGATCTCTATAGACCAATACAGTCAGGTCCATAAATATTGGGACATCAACACAATTCTAACATTTTTGGCTCTATACACCACCACAATGGATTTGAAATGAAACACACAAGATGTGCTCTAACTGCAGACTGTCAGATTTAATTTGAGGGTATTTACATCCAAATCAGGTGAACGGTGTAGGAATTACAACAGTTTGCATATGTGCCTCCCACTTGCTAGGGGACCAAAAGTAATGGGACAATTGGCTTCTCAGCTGTTCCATGGCCAGGTGTGTGTTATTCCCTCATTATCCCAATTATAATGAGCAGATAAAAGGTCCAGAGTTCATTTCAAGTGTGCTATTTGCATTTAGAATCTGTTGCTGTCAACTCTGAAGATGAGATCCAAAGAGCTGTCACTATCAGTGAAGCAAGCTAGACTTCGCAAAGTAATAACTTCGGCTCATCGGAACCAATACATTCTAATACTGTATGGAGCGCTTGCGCCGTACAGTATTGAAACAAAGTTTTATGCACATTGACTTTGGATGTTTCACTCATCCCTACTAACAAACACTTCACTGTAAAAATAATAGTGCCATATAGATAGTCCTCCACATAGTAATAGTGTTTCCTAAAGTCCCACCAACAGTAATAGTTCTCTCACAGAGTGTCCTCATAAGTAATATTGTCCCCTACAGTGCCCCCAATAGTGGTAATACTCCCATTAGTAGCAATGTCCTCCATATTGTGCTCAATAATAATAATGCCCACACAGTACCCTCAGTAGTAATGTTGGCACCATAGTACCAACAGTATTTATAATGCCCTCTGCAGTGCCCCCTTGTAGTTCAAACACCCCATACAGTTATAACTGTATTGTAATGTCCCATGTTACGGTATTAGGGTTGAGCGAATCTGTTTCGGATTGCAGTACCCAAACCCTATTCTTTTAAAAACATTGTGAATAATATGGGCTCCGTCTTACTGTAAAATGTATGTCCTCCGTGGAGGTCTTTTTTCGAAGTTTCTGCAAATATCACAAGACTTACTTCATCTTGCTTCTATCACATGTCAGTTCATTTATTGGCATAAATTACTGTATCAAAATACTAAGCAGAACTCGGCTTTGTGCCTCATTAACGAAGCCGAGTTCACCTTTGTATTTTGATACAGTAATTTATGCCAATAAATGAACCGATATGTGATAGAAGCAAGATGAAGTAAGTCTCACAATATTTGCAAAAACTTCAGAAAGACATACTCCACTTGTATTGCCAGTATATATAATTCTTGCCCTGTAGTGCCAATAGATATACTGCTTCCCTTTCCCCCCATGTAGTGCTAGTATATAAAATGCATCCTTCCTGTAGTGATGAAGGACAACATGTGTTCGTCTGAAACGCATAGCATGTGAATTCACACTTTATGGATCTTTTTAAGAAGTGACCAATAAAGAATTGTTTTATTTAAACGCAGTGCTAGATTTCTCTTATCAATATTGGACCATTCTCTGAGCACCATCCCATTTTCCTGGGACTTGGACCTTGCAAAGTGATTTAGTGGTCAGCTGTATTACCTTCCCTCATCTTTGTTCATCACTTCTGTAGTGCCAGTAAACACACTCCTCAACAGTAAAAAAACACCAAGAAGGACAATCGATAAAGTTATGCAAATTGAGTAAGTAGCAGATCTTGCTAAGATCTGCAAATTATCAAGTTTTCAAGCACCTAGATCTAATCTATGGCATGTGGGAAGGGCATAACATCCAAATTGTATGCAACATTTTTTATCCACATTAAACCTCAAAAATCAGATCAAATCATGTTGGATGTGTGATGCCTCCGATTTGAATTTTATGATTCTGGCAGATCGCTATGAGCCTAGACCAAGATGTTAGCTCATTTCATTGTTACATTTACTGGTGGTTGGGAGTGTAATAAACTGGAATTACAGCAAAGGTGTATAGAGGCAAAGCTCTGCATGGACTGATAATTCTGATTAAAAGAATGGTACGTAGTACTGCAATCTGTACTGCAAGTGGAATTGGACGTCACATCTAAAGCTTTAGACGGTGTCTAAACAAACCATCAGAAGGACACTCTACGACATTGGGCTATGAGCCAGACATCCTGCTACAAGTGTTCCATTGACCTTAGGCTGGGTTCACACCTGAGCGTATTCGATAAGCTCTGTTTACAGGCGTTTTTATCGGGCGTATTTTGGGGCATTTTTGTATTTTGGAAGCGTGTGTCGTTAGTGTGTTCTTGCTATTGAACACAGAGGAGTACATGAAAAACAGAGGTGTGATGCGTGACAATACGCCCCAAAGAAGCTCCTGTACTTCTTGGGGCGTAGGGCGTTTTACTGCGCGTTCGTACGCATTGTAAAACGCTCAGGTGAGAACCATGCCCATAGGGAATCATTGGTTTTTGCCTGTTAAGTGTTTTACAGCGCGTAGGAGCCCACTGTAAAACGCTCAGGTGTGAACCCAGCCTTACACTACTGCTCTTAAAAGATATCATGGTGCACAGAAATACAATAATGGAGGCTTGCAACACGATGAACAGGCCTTCACAAGTGAAAGTCACACTGGTCCTACTTCTGGGATTATGGTGTGGGGTGGCATAATGTATGGGAGATGGACCCCTCTAGTCTTCATTTCAAGTACACAACAGATTGACTTTACATTGATTTGGTCATGTTTTCAGTGGTATGGCCATTTCTCCAAAGTGTCCCAGGAGCTGTTTTTCAACAGAACAATGCCAGGCTGCATGTTGCTCATGTCTGTAATAATCGGCAATTGCAAATGGAGCTGCCAGCTGCAGATCTTGATGATTTGTGTACCCAAGGCCATTCAGTGTGGCAGAACATTCCTCATACAACCCAACCAGTAATAACCTCATTAATAGCATGCCAAGGTGTGTAAGTACATTTATTTCTGTGCATAGCATTCATATTTGATGTTGAATAAATCAAGATGTTTTGATTATTTTATTTTAATGTTTTGTCATTTGCATATCATTAACATGCCTATTGATCCTGTGATCTCCATATTTCCATGTCTTTCCATTCTTGGTCTTGCAATTTCATTTTGAGGAGTGGTATAATGCTCCCCCTTCTCTCCTGTAGTACCAGTATATATAATGCTCCACTGACCCCCCCCTCCCCCTGAGTAAGCAAAATAATCCTCCGTCCCACCTGTAGTGCCAGTATATATAATGCTTCCACTGTACCTCCCTGTAGTGTCAGTATATAAAATTCTCAACCCAAAACCCCCATCCCCCCATAGTGCCAGTATATATATTACTCATCCGATCCCCCCCCCCTTTCGCCACCTTTAGAGACAGTATATATATTGCTTCTCTGTTCCCCACCTCCATCTGCAATGCAGTCCTCAGGCCTTTTCCTGCCTATGGCTTGAGTTGCCATGTCCCAGTGGAGACAGTCACAATGACATCACCTCCTTCCAGTATGCAGGCATTCATGAGCACATCTTTACGCCACTTGAACTGTGCCTCACAGGCTTTAGGCCATGTGGCTGATGAGGTATACTATTAACCATACCTTTGCCCAATCATATTTTTTTTCTTTGCCTGGTATCTATATGTTTCCCCTGATGAGTCATTTTTCTCATACAAAAGCGAAACATGCATGTAGGGAAAGGATAAGGATAGGGTGAATTAGGGTCAGAGTATTCAGGGAAATGTTCCAGACGGGGTCTTCCTTGTCAGGGCGGGTGCTCTGCAGTTAGGACATCAGGGCTAGTATAGCACCCGATCTGCAGGGCATATGTAGGGATAACTAACCCCATACTCTGTCATCCCCACAGGTATTAATTACCTTTGATATAGGGACAGTGACTCGCTATCTACTGAGATCTTCAATGTACTATGGAACACATCTACATACCGGTAGGATATATGGTTTATTTCTGTGTGCCGCTGTGCACCCAAGGTTCTACCAGTATATGATTGTGTGAGCCCTTATTTCCTAGATTTAGATTACCTTAAGGGCTATTTGTTTTGAGAGAAGAATATTAAAAGTTACGTCTTATCTTTATGTGAATTTTGGATATACCTCTTCATGTCCTGTCAGCTATAAAACTAAAATTTAGTAATTTATTTTATGAATTAATGTTAATGTGACCCAACTAACACTGTATTCACAAATTGTCCAAGAAGGGAAAAAAGGGTTTCCTTTCCTTTTTTGAATGCCATTGAGTTGAAATTCTACACACAGTTCATGGGGTCAGCATTGGATCCCATTATTTTTAATATATTTATATGTTGTGAATAAAGGTGCTTAAAGGGGTATTTCAGAGCAAAGAAATACCTTTACCCTGGGCTGTACATGGTCAAAAAAACAATTAAAAATGTATATTTGCCTCACCCATCCTCTGCTACTGCCACTCTGACAGTGATAGGATCTCGTCTTAGCCAGTAATTGGCTGAGCAGCAATCCCAGCCCTTTTCATTGGCAGAACACAGTCATCAGTAGGGACCCCTCCATCATTGGAGCAGAAGTTGCGGGGGATGGGTGAGAGAAATATAAGTTCTGTAATTATTTTTCCACTGTGTGCAGCTCAGGGAAGAGGTGTAGACTGGAATATTCCTTTAAGGGCTTGACCACTTTCTGGCTACTGTTGACCAAAGTGCATATACAGTAAGAAAACTATATGGCCCTTACTATTATAGCCTTCATTTATCTTATGCAACATTTTCTATATTTCATAAGCATAAGTCTCCTCTTAGGAAAATCTGCACTGTCTGCATAGAGGTCCTATCCATAAGACAGCCGCTGATGGAGGGTCATGTGACCAGGCAAATCACTCAGCCTCCTCCATTCTAAGACACTGCACCTGCAATAACATCCAACAACACAGGTGCAGATGGCAGGTATATCTACATGACACTGACTGAGGCTGAGTGATTTGCCTGGCCACATGATCCTCCATCAACAGACATTTTTTTGTGCAGAATGTCAACAAAGCCTATAAAAGTAAGTGCCATATAAACATGTTAACACATTAATCAACCGTAGACAGAAAATTGTGAACTCCTTTAAGTAGGAAAACTTTTGAAGATGGTACTAAATATGTAAATTGATTATTGCAGAAGAAGGTAGTATTATATTTCATACAGCTTTAGAGAACGCTTAAGAAGAAGCAAATGAGATTTAACATAGTAATAAAGAAATTTGAAAAAAATTGCTAAAGGTAGGTTTTTGTTCGGCCAACAAAAACTTCTTTTGTCCATCCCAAAGCCAGCATTTCAATGGGGTCCAGAGGTGAACGGAAGTATCTGGCTTGGCCGCATCTGGTGAACTCAGGCAGGCTGTCCTATATCGGAACAGCCTGCTGGATCAGTTAAACGGAAAAAAATGGATTGCTGTAGTAATCAGTGTCAGGCAGCTGCTGCCAAGGCAAATAAGATTATGTAATGGTTAAAAATAAGCGTAGATACTCATGGTCCAAACAAAATGTTACCTCCATACAAATTACTTGTTAGACTATTGGAGGGACAAGTGGTTTTGGTGGCAGTTTTAAGTCCCTTTGCTTTGTGAGGTTGGGCCAAATTTTTTAAAACCCACACTTCTTAAATGAGACTTTAAGGTTCTCTAATCTGAACTCCTGTTCTACTTTTCATTCCACTCGTAAAAGTGGTGAGGCTCACCAAACAATGCAAAATATGCACCAAATGATGCAGGCGGGCATCACTTGCAACTTTTTGATGCCACTAAGCTGGTGTAGAAGACTTGATAAATGACCTTGTTGTTTACAATGTGGGACAAGGGTGTACAAGATATAGTAAAGCTGGAGTGAGTTGAGAGGCAGACAAATGGATTGGCTGTAGTACCCAGTAAGATTATCAAAATTGGAGATCAATTTAAAAGTTTGCCAAAATTCTGGTTCTGTGGTTTTCATCAGATCTGAAAGTTTCTTTAGAATCGATTTCGATACTGGAGCAGTTTCCTTCTAGGACTACTGCTCTTGAAAACTGTTTTTTTTTTCTTTTCTTGAGATTTCTTTCACTTGACATGGATATGATAGGAACAAAAGGCTGTCTCCAATGTTTACTGGGTGACGTCTGGAGCCTCCTTGAATGCTAATTGCATGACAAAGAAGCATTTTATAGAGCTGTGCCTATTCATGCACTTTAATACGTGACTTGGCACTAATTTTATAGAAAACTTTTGTAATTTATTGTTTAAACATTTGATTTGTCTCTTTTCAGTTATAAAATAAAATTTAAAAAAATCTCAGATTTTATTTGATCATGACATAAGATTCTTGTACAAACATTGTATTAGCCGCTATACTCTTATATTCTGCTGCTCTGTACAGTATAGTCCCTTTATGAAGGTGGCAGACCCACACAAATGTTTGGCCTTCAAGCCATTTTTCCTTTTTAATTCACATAGTCGTATGTGGGCTTGTCTTTTTGCAGGAAAAGTTGTATTTTTTAATGGCATTTAATTTACCATACCATGTAGGAAAAATAATTTGTAGGGTGAAATTTAAAAAAAATTAAGTTCTGCCATAGTTTTTTTTTTTTTTGTTATGTTTTAACGACCTTCACTGTATGCTAAAACTGACTGATGTGTTAACTTTATTGTGTGTCATAATTATAACTACACCAAATGTATATAGTTTGTCTTTACTATTTAAAAAATAAAACATTTAAAATTGAAAAGAAATGTCTTTTGTGTCACCCATGACTTTTTAATATTTCCATCTATGGAGCTGTGTGAAGGCTTGTGGGGTAAGCTATAGTTTTTTAATATATATACCTTTTTTGGGTGCATACCACCGTTTGATCACTTTTTAGTCAATGGTGGATCTGGCATTTTGAGTAGTTTTTTTTTCAGATTTCCAATAATTCACAAGCTACCCTCCTTTGCTAAACTTTAGTATGGATTATGTTCTGGCTTCATGTAAAGTCAACAAATTATACGGTATATCATTAACATGAACTATATATCTTCTTATTACAGTAGGCTCTGATGTTTTCTTCTGTTGGACCTAAAGTGACCAGCATTTATAGATTGTTGCTATAGTGATATGATAGAGTAATAATAGACATTGTGGCACAGCAAGATCCAAGTCTTAACCTGCACACCCTAGGCAACAAGCTTAAACAAAAAGCAATGAAAAAATAGCAGACAAGACATAACTTATAATCCCTTAAGGGTGGTATCACACACAGCTTTCTGTGGCAGTTTTTATTGCAGTTTTTTGAGCCAAAGCCAAAAATGGGTCAGAAGAGAATGAGAAATATAAAAGACGGACTAATACTTCTCCTTACTGCTGGATCCACTTCTGGTTTTGGTTCAGAAACTGACTCAAAAAGCTGTGCGTGGTACCACCCCTATACTGAAGTTCCTTTAGGCTCAATACGTTCCTAGGCATAGTATTTACCGTATCCATTTGCGTCTTTAGAATATCATTTGTGAAACTAAGTATGTAGTCCATGGATAAGGGCTCGTGCACACGAACATATATTTTTTCCCATGTCCATTACATTATTTTTGCGACCCATATGTGGAACCATTCACTTTAATAGTGCCACAAAAAAACGGAAATTACTCAGTGTGAGTTCCATGTCCATATGTTAATTCCGCAAAAAAAATAGAACATGTCCTATTATTGTCCGCATTATGGACAAGGATAGGACTGTTCTATTACGGGCCGGCCGTTTCTTTCTATAAAAATGTGGGATGCATATGGTTGGTATCTGTGTTTTGCAGATCCGCAATCTGTGATTGAGATGTGGATATTATTCTTCATTGATTGAGATGGCCTCCATATCCTCCAACTCTCAGTTTACACCTTATTCACTTAAGTTCCAAGAGGACCCTCCTCCCTGATGTGTCATATAGGACGTTTGCTCTACTCCTGTTAGTGTGAAGCCATTACAATTTGGCGCTTGCACTTAGATTTTTACATAGTTTGCATACCAGAATTAGTAAAACAATGCACAATGCGCAGATGCCAAGTGTTATCTCTTGTCTTATTATTGTATTCTTCCCAATGAAACAATGTCACGAGCCTCAGGGGGAATTCCCCCTCTGATGTACTTATATACTGCTTCACTTCCTTGAATAAAGGAGAAACTGCTTTGACCCTTGCCTGGTGTCAGTGTGGGTTCTTCCATGCATGTAAAATCCTAGGATCAGAACAATTTGGAGCAGTAGAGCAAACGTAATTAGCCCTGATTGTGGACCGCAAAACAATAGTCATGTGCATGAGCCTTAAGACCAATAAATGACTGTTTGTCCTAATAACCCTCTTATAACAGTCAATAATATACTAATATATTAGCATTTATTATTTCTGTATGAATATACCAGTATTTGTAATTGGTTAATTTTCCACATTTCTCATTTTTTCTTTAGATGTGAAGAATAGGACACTGGACACTACACCACTAGTGACCCACCATGAGAGAACATTGAGATACGTTTTTGTGTCTTGTTTTATTATTGATTTATTTTTTTATTTTTTTAGAAAAAAAAAACATGTTATATTTTTGTACATCAGTTATTGCACCAATACTTGATAATTTGAGTAGCATTGAACAAGAGTAATTAGTCTATGTAACATTCTAATTCAGCTAAGTACTGCGATAAAGGAAGTACACACAGTTAATGGGAGAGGATCTGGGTGAATAGAGCTGATTGTGTGCATTGGCTTGTATTCAGCAGGACTCCTGTGGTCACAGTAAGGCCTCATGCACACGACCGTTGTTTTATTCCTTGTCCGTTGTTCCATTTTTCGTGATTTTCTGCGGACCCATTGACTTTCGATGGGTCCGTTGAAAACTCGGCTAATGCACCGTTTGTCATCCACGTCCGTGATTCGTGGTTCCAGTCCGTCAAAAAAATATAACCTGTCCTATTATTTTCGCAGAACACGGTTTGCGGCCCTATTCAAGTCAATGGGACTGCAAAAAAACACGGAGGCACACAAGATTGTCATCCGTGTCTGTGCGTCCGCGTCCGTTTTTTTCCTATCATTTGCATGGCAAACCTGACTTAGACTTTTTTTTATTTTCCTTTATGTCTGGTGGTCCTCCAAAAATAAAGGAAGATACATGGAAACAAAAACGGAAACGGATCACAGAACAACGGAACCCCATTTAGCGGAACGGAGCACAACAACAGTCGTGTGCATTAGGCCTAAGGCTGTAGTACCCCAAAATAGGAGATATAACTTGCACAGACCTCCTATACATGTATAGCTGGATCTATTCATGTGTGCTAATTCATTTCATTTGATACTTAATTGTACTTTACTATAGATAAGTCCTTGTTTGCTTTTGCACTCACATATATCTATTAATTGCCATGCATTCAGATGAAAATCAAGCTATCACTAAACAGTTGGACATAACTCACATTCACCTTGTGATTCATAAAGCTGAACATTACCTTACATATATAATCAAGTGTATACAACTTGGTTATTTTATTACAGAACAGTAGTACACTGTTGGTTAGTTGCTGGTCACTATGCTATGATAACATTGCTGTGTATATACCTAAGCTTTGCCTTATATTTCAATGGTAGTTAGTTATCACATGAGTTGTTCAACACAAAGTTCACAAGAGCACAGCGCCCTCTATACTTCTTATATGGAAGAAGTTATGGACAATCATGACTCTTCTTGAAATTGTTTGCCACACCAAACTAAGTAATCAAAGGGAAAATGGCCTTGGTAAAAGAGGAAACCCATGGTCACTCTGGCTGAGCTCCAAATATCCTAGGTGCATATAAGAAAAACTAATCAGAAGGTATCACTGCAGCATTCCACCAATCGGGGATTTATGGCCAGAAGCCTCGCTTTATTAAAAGACACATGAAAGCCCACCTACAGTTTGCACAAAAAAAAAAAAACACCTAAAGGACTCTCATACTGTGGAAAATATATTCTCTGATCTGATGAAACCAAGATTGAACTTTTTCTATTCTAAGCATCATGTCTGGAGGAAACATGGCACTGTCCAATACCCTACCTACAGTGAAGCAGGTTTTTTTTTTTTTTTCAGTGGTTGGGACACGAAGACTGGTCAGAGTTCAGGGAAAGCCAAATGGAGCAAAGTACAGAGCTATTCTTTATGACAACCTGACCCAGAGTGCTCTGGACCTGAAACTGGGCCAAAGGTTCACCCTCCAACGAGACAATGACCCTAAGCTCACAGCCAAGACAACACAAGAATGGCTTAGGAACAACTCTGTGAATGTCCTTGAGTGGCTCAGCCAGGGCCCTGACTTTAACTCAATTGAACATCTCCAGAGAGACCTAAAAAATTGCTGTCCACCGATGGTCCCCATCCACCCTAACAGAACTCGAGAGGATCAGTGGAGAAGAATGGCATAAAATCCCCAAATCCAGATGTACAAACTTTGTGACAACATACCAAAAGCACTGAGTAAAGGGTCTGAATACTTTCATCAATGCAATATTTTAGTTTTTCATTTTTAATAAATTAGCAAACATCGAGACCATTCTGTTTTCACTTTCTCATTTTAGGGTATTGAGGGCAGAATGATGAGGAAGAACTTTTTATTTATTTTTATTTTAGTACATGGCAGCAGCATAACAAAATTTTAAAGAAGTTAAAGGGTCTGAAGACTTTCCAAATGCTTTGAAGCTTGTTATTGTGTTACACTGTACAATATAGTTTACCCACATGATATATCAATTTAGGTATATTATACCATGTAATGGTACTTTCACAATAACACATGTATGTATTTTATATTATATGATATCACAATCGCATTGATTTATATGAGATTACATTTAATTAAGACTTATGAAATGATTGATATCTGCACCTTTAAATACATTTCACTATTTGTATGTTGCTTAAGAAAGATCCCAGTAACAGGACTGAAATGTGGCATTGGTGAATGAAAGACACAGGGTCACATTTATTAAGACCAGTGTTTTAGACACCATTCTTAATAAAACCTTGCACTGGTGGCAGATCTACATAACTTTGGCGCAACCAGGAGTAGAAAATGGCAAATGAGACCCGTCCCCACCCACCCCACGCCCACTTTTTTAGACCTGGCGTAAGCGGGGAAAAGTCACAGATTGCGGTGCAAAGGATCTTTGAGCCGAAATCTGCATCAGAAATACCTTTACTATAGGTGTATTTCTGTTTAATAAATTACCCCCACAATTTTTTATTGCATTTTGGGAGTGCTGCAGAATTCTTTCTAAATTTTCTGACTCATGTCTACATACTTTTAGCAAGTTTTCCCTGGAACCTCTGGGAACACCCCAAAATGAATTTTGGCAGAGTTCGCATAAGTCCAGTTCAAGGGATTGTCACACAAAATCAGGACTGTTGAAAATCACCATTGATACAGACAGACTATAAGAAGAGCCTAAACCTCTATTCTTATATTTACAAAGTCTGGCATATGAAAATCATGAACTTACTGTAGTTTTCGTGTTAGCCATTTGTATTATTCAAGCAAGCACAGCTTGATCTATTTAAGATAAATGGGGAATATATTACATATCTGGTGGATTCAGGGAAACACTGTAGTAAGTAAAGGAACCTCACAATTCCCAAGGCCACTGAGTATCCATCGTCTGTCTCACCCCGTAGTAATGCATCTCATAAATATAGAACAGGCATTAGAGAGACTGAGGAAAAATAGTCCATCACAGGGTTACAAGATGATAAGTGGTTTGTCAGGCAGGGGCTGTGGAGGAAGACAAGATAGAGCAATTGTGCTCAGTCTGCAAAGCTGCCAAGGACCACCAGAAAATTGTTCAGGACATTCCTCCATTTCAGACCGCAAATTGGATTAATGAACCAGCAGCCAGCTTTGCACGTTTAAAAGCAAGTCTTTAATATCTTACACATTAATAATAATTTAGTGCAAGCACTGCCACATTTGACAACTATACTATTTGTGTGACATGCTTTTAAAAATAGGACAAGGATATATGAACCTATATTTATTGCAAGCATGAAACCATATGAATGTCAGCTGCAGGACTTCTCGGTGGCGGCCATATGCACTTATTCATGGTTGCTGGTGTTTTGAGTAGTGTTCAGCAAACTTGTGTTTTATGTTCGGCGTCCAAGGTTCGGGTTATGAGAGAATCTCGTTATGGATTCCGCTACCACGGACCATAACGGAATTCTATGATGGCAAGCACCACGGGAGCCTATAAGAGGCATTCTGTATTGCATTCTGTCATAATTGATGTCTATGCTGGTCATAGACGTCTATCTTAATGGAATGCAATATGGTCTCTCACTTCAGCTGATCGGGAACACCAGGAATTGGACTTTTACCTGTTAAAGATTGATGGCCATCCTAAGGATAGTGATAACTTATGGCTGAGTATTATAATATTCTTGTAGACATCAGGACTAAGGCAAGGAGACTACTTCATAGAATAATGAAAACTTGCCATTATATTTAATTCCTGCTCCTGTGATCACCCCGAATACGTATGCCCACAAACCATCTACTTTGGGATAAATTTGCACAAACCCCACCCCTCCTGCTAGTACAAAGGGGGAGAGCACCAGAAAGCTCCAGTCTTGATGTCACCTGTGCCAGCGGAGGATGCACCCCTCTCATCATAAATTAGGGGCAATCTCCTGCAGCCTATGTGCCTAAACCGAAATCTACTGTAGCTCAGAGATGCTGGTAGAGTTCTGGCTTCAGAAAATTTGTGAAATTGAAGATACATTTGTTAGGGCCGCTGGCTACTCCCCTTCCCACCATTGCAACGCCTCCTTTTTGGAAAGTTGCGACTGCAGCATAAAAGCCTAGCGATGCAACAATTTTTTATTTTTTTTATTCACCGTTGTGACTTAACTCCACTTTTCAGGCACAATGGAAATGATAAATCTCCTCTACAGTGTTTTAGAACAGTTTTTTGTGAGGTTTATGGAAAAGGATTTAGATGCAGTACATCCAAATTAGGAAGAAACAACAAGGTACGTGCCTTGGGACAAATTCAACTGGCCTTGAGAAAGTGAAATGGCCATAGGCAGTTTGTGTGTATCAAGTTATACCCGTGATATGTACCTGCTATGGAACAATAAAAGAAGGTGAATTTGTCCCAAGGCAAGTATCATACTGTTTCTTCCTAACTTGGCTGGATTGCAGTATCTTCTATTGCGCTCTGAGCATCCAATAACATTTAGGAACCACAAGTTTTAGGATATCTATTGAGGTGAGCGGTAGTGCCGTCTATAAGTCTTTATACTGGAGAAGTTTTTCTAATCCAGCCCTTGGGTGTGTTTTTTAAGTGTTTTAGTGGCAGGAACACTACTAAAAACACCTGTAAAACTACTTCTACAACTCCTACCATTTTTTTCTGTTCCCCATTGACTACAATGCAAAAAGCACTTTCAATCTGCCACTCCCTCTTCAGAAGCAGTTTTGAAATTAGTGGTGGAAAAAAAAACACACAACCATTTGCACACAGTGGCTTTTTTTCAATTTAAGTCAATGGGAGACCGATGTGAAGTTTTAATAGTGGATTCCATGATGAAAAAAAACCTTTTTTTGTTACAATGCAATCTGCTTGGATTTTAAATATGTGAACATAGTGTAAAGTTGAAGCTCTGGACTAGTGTACAACCAGAAGTATTATCTCTTGTACTATATAAATATACTGTCTTATAAATTGGCTCTAGGGGTTACTTTTGGGTAGTGTACCTCTTAGTGAGTGATAGTTGACTGCTAGACATGCCTCTACTAGTCCCTTAAAGACATTCTGACTGACAGACTTTGAGAGGGGGCAAATCATAGGACTAAGAGAAGCAAGATGGTGTTTTTGATAAATTTCCCCCCCATCTAGGCTGTTCTGACATAGCTGTTAACAGGTGTTGGGAGCAATGGTTATATGGAAGCACACGCACAGTAAACAGGCTCTGGACAGCCCAGACAGACCACCAGTAGATGATTGTTGGATTTGCTGACAAGCACAAGCAGCTCCCACAGTTTTATTCCAGTCCATCATCCAGACACAGGTGTCCGGACCATTTCCAAACACTTACCAGTAGAAATTTGGTGTCATGATGTCCATTTCATGTCTGGCCATTGGCAGAAGGCCACTGTTGTCTTTGTTTAAAGTGGTGTCATGATGAAAAAGCCTGGTATCATATTGTCTTTAGCAATGAATCCAGGTTCTGTTTGGGATCCCTCAATGGTTGAGAGCTTCAGTCCTTCATGGTGAGCGCTTTGATCCTGTCTTTGCTGTGGAGCAACACACTGCCCCAGCTACTGGTGTGATGATATGGGAAGCCATCGCATATGACAGCTGGTCACCCATAATCGTGATATGAGGGACACTAACAGTTCAGCGATAGGTGCAGGACATCCTGCGGCCACATGTGTTGCCTCTCATGGCAGGGCTTCAAACTGGCATTTTTCCACAGGATAACACATGCCCACACACAACAATCGTTTCCCAGGAATATCCCGCCAGATTGAAACACTTCCTTGGCCTGTCCGATCCCCAGATTTATTGCCAATCAAGCATTTATGGGACCTGCTGAGACGCAAACTTCAGCACCCCATGAGTGTGCAGGATCAATAGGTTCAGCTGCAACATGTGCACCATACCATATACCATACAAAACCTGTGTGACTTCTAGCCCATTTGTCTCTCATCTTCTATTCAAACTAGAGTTGGCCCAATAAGGTACTAGAGCTTTCCCCAATAAAAGTATCCTTTCACAGATAATATAATAATAATAATGTAATCAAATATATCATCAATACATTACTATATTCAAAGTTTCATTCACTTTGTTCTTAGTCAATTTTTTGGGTCACTAAGTACATACAGTATCTCACAAAAGTGACTACACCCCTCAAATTTTTGTAAATATTGTATTCTATCTTTTCATGGGACAACACTAAAGATATGACACTTTGATACAATGTAAAGTAGTCAGTGTACAGCTTGTATGACAGTGTGGTGTGCCCTCAAAATAACTCAACACACAGCCATTAATGTCTAAATCCATGGCAACCAAAATGAGTACACCCCTAAGTGAAAATGGCCAAATTGTATCCAAAGTGTCAATATTTTGTATGGCCACTATTAGTTTCCAGCACTGCCTTAACTCTCTTGGGCATGGAGTTCACTAGAGATTCACAGTTTGCCACTGGAATCCTCTTCCACTCCTCCATGACGACATCACGAAGCTGGTGGACGTTAGAGATGCTGTATATCTATTAAACTACAGGAACAGATAGGTTTCTCATAAAAATCATACAGATGTGGGTCAATACGAGGCAGTGTACTCTACGTACATAGAGGCCTATTTTTCAAGTTCTCTGTGACTCTAAACTGTTGCAAATTTCAGTGCAAGCCCCATTTTGAATGAAAACTTGTGATTTTTTGCCCATAATGCTAATTTTGTGGGGGCAGGAGGGGATGGGACCTATGCAGCGCAACACATTTATCATTACTTATGCTTCACATTGCCCAGCACACTATAGTTTAAAGCACTGACAATGAAGTACAAGATCGTCCCCAATCTCCTATATATCTCCCAACACTGGCACTAACTTTATATGCCATGATTTACCATATACTGTGCCTTAAAGTCGCTGTGAGAAGTCAATGAGGGAATGATAGATGTATACTGCTTTGCGTGAGATACTCTTCAAAGAGGTTTTGCAACTTCAGCAAATAGCATTTATTATGCAGAGAAAGTTTCCATGGTTACAACTACCCTGTAGTTCAGCAGCAGTGGCTGTGCTTGTACACTATAGAAAAAAGTACCAACTTACGTGAGCGCCCACGGTCCCGGCCACCAGAGAGGCAGTTTTTTTTTTCTTATAGTGTGCAAGCACAACCACCACTGCTGTAACCATAGAAACGAGCAGTGTATACGGTGATAGAGAAACGAACCAAGCCAGCAAAGGAGGCAACATGGATAACAACAATACATTAGTAAGTGGCTTGTATTAACTTTCTCTACATGATAAATGCCACTTGCTGCAGTGAGACTGCCCTTTAAGAGCTTTGCACATATGTATACACACTTAGGCCTCATGCACACAAACATATTTTCGGTTTGCATATTTTACGGATCAAATGCCGACCCATTCATTTCTATGGGGTCGCAAAGAAATGTGGACAGCACATGAATGTTATATGTGTGCTGTCCACATCCATTTATCATGTAGAGCAAGCTAATACAAGGCACTTATTAATGTAATGTGATTGTCCATATTGCTTGCTTTGCTGGCTTGGTTGATTGTTCCATAAGATTATAAACTGCTCGTTTCCATGGTTACAACCACCCTGTAATCCAGCAGTGGTGCTTGTGCTTGCACACTATAAGAAAAAATGGCAGCCTCTCTGGTGGCCAGGACCGTGAGAGCTCACATTTTTCCTATCGTGTACAAGCACGGCCACCGCTGCTGGATTGCAGGGTGGTCGTAACCGAGGAAACTTTCTCTGCATAATTAATGCTATTTGCTCAAGTGCCAAAACCTCTTTAAGTATTAAGATGATGGCAGGAAAGTATACTGATGATGTCAGTAGCAGGATGTGGCAGTATACTTACACTCTGGGGAAGTCCTATACTTTTGGGTAAGATGTAAAGGGTATGGTAGAAATC
Source organism: Bufo gargarizans (assembly GCF_014858855.1). Lineage (NCBI taxonomy): Eukaryota > Metazoa > Chordata > Amphibia > Anura > Bufonidae > Bufo > Bufo gargarizans. The sequence continues at coordinate 547,840,846 of NC_058081.1, forward strand.
ACACTAAAGACAATGGAAACACCCTATAAATGCATATATATATATATATATATATATATTGTCCCGAAGGTAAATACTGTATGCAGCATATATGTATGTACTGTGTAATGTGAAAGTGCTGAAAGCATATGTGTAGAACAGCACTGAGGTTTACTCTATTGAGATATTATTACAACTTGATAATACATTGGATGATGTAATGCCTTCTGATCAGCTGGTCCTGTGCTGCAGTTAGATCTGGGTTGGTTAATCCTTGGCAGATCCTTGAGTTTGTATTAAAGTCTCATGGCTGAGTGTAATAGACAGGACATTCAAGTGTAAGCTGGTGGCTGCTGCTAGAGACAGATTCAGTTTTATAACTGTGGGAGTGAGCGGAGGTGGTTGCTACTGGAAAGAAAGGTACAGCACTTCAGGAAATTGCTCGGATATTAGGAGCTGAGTTTCAAAAAGGGTTTGGATCCAGAGCTGAGGTATAAAGAGAATCTACCTGATCTGTGCATCCTAAAAGCAGCTGGGCCTGTAAAAGAGACAAGCCTGTAAAGCAGCCATCCTGTGCACAATATTGTTTGAGAGACTATTGCGTGTTGTGAGGCAGAGATACAGCGATGAATAAGTAAGTGCACAGTGATTGTGAAGCCAGATATGCAGCCTGGAACTGTATGTCACCTGGCAGAGATCCCGCGACGGCTAAGTGTGTGCGGTGGTTATAAGGCCAGATCTGGGAGCGCCTATTAAAGACTATGTAGACTATGTAGATTGTGCGATGCTGCGCCACATGGCAAGGTAACAGTGGGGATAAGTGAAGATAAGGCCTAAGAGCCAGCGTGTCGATGATGAGTAATTGAGTGTGGATAAGGACTAAAAGGAAAGTAAATAGTATGCATATGGACATAAAATAGGTAGGATAATACATGTGTTAGAAAACGTATGTAGCATGATTTCCAAGTAGTAATAATGTATGTCCAGCTGCCAGAATAGAAAAAAAGTGCATCAACAATATCAATATGGTTGTAATATGTATAGTCATGAAATAACAGGATCATAATATTAATGATACATATATTGTTGACGTACTTTTTTCTATCTGGCAAATGGACTGCGTGTATCATTTTGTGAACATACATTATGGGAACCATGCTCCATATGTTTCCTTACATGTGCATTATCCTACCTATTTTATGTCATAATTTAGTTTCCTTTTTGTTTTATTTATTCCTTGAACAGGTCTGTTTAGCCTGAAACACATGTGTCGGCCTATATATTTTCTGCTATGGGGTGCCTTCAATAAAGCAATTACTCATACCAGCATCATTCATGAGTGCCATGATATTCATACAGTACATATTTTTACCATTAAGCACCACGATATATCCTGGGGTGCTAGCCAATCAATCTTAAAAGGCATCTGTCAGCAGATTTGTCCCTATGAAACTGGCTGACCTGTTACATGTGCACTTGGCAGCTGAAGGCATCTGTGTTGGTCCCATTTTCATATGTGCCCGCATTGCTGAGAAAAATGATGTTTTATTATATGCAAATGAGCCTCTAGGAGCAATGGAAGCGTTACCCGTCTGCCCCATAGGCTGATTTTAATTAGTTTTAGTATAAAGCTGTGGCCTGCTGTCACTACATTCATTGGAAGCTGTCAGGCACAAGGAAAGGTATAGAGTGGGCTCGGCATGCATGTTGGTACCTGCATCCCTTGGAAGTAATGGAGGCCATTATGGCACCAAAAATGGTAAAAGGCAGAGTGGATCCAGCATGCATGTGGATCCAACACTCCCTGAACTTTATGGCGGCCATTATGGCACATAACAGGTAGTATTTAGTGTTAGGTTCCTGTCTTACAGAGATCGCCTTGATGTTTGGCAGACGGGCTCAAATGGTTTTGTACAAAATGCATTGGCCAAGCATCTCACTTTATAAATAAGCGTAGCATTAGCACTATAATTTTTGGCATTATTGTACTTTATCTGATTTGCAGGGTGCTGCTGCATTGTCTCTTTTTTTCCTCTAGGTCTTTGCCATGGTGGCGTGCACCTGCGCACTGGGAGGTGCTGACTAACCCCCTTTTTTTTGCAGATTTACAATGCTGGAGATGTGGCACTCCAGCGAGTCATGCACTCCTGATTAGCCTGTCTGCCCCATAGGCTGATTTTAATTAGTCTCAGTATAAAGCTGTGGCCTGCTCTCACTACATTCATTGGAATCTGTCTGGCACAAGGAAGTGTATAGAGTGGGCTCGGCATGCATGTTGGTACCTGCATCCCTTGTAAAGGAGGCCATTATGGCACCAAAAATGGTAAAAGGCAGAGTGGACCCAGCAGGCATGTGGATCCAACACTTCCTGAACTTTATGGCAGCCATTATGGCGCATAACAGGTAGTATTTAGTGTTAGGACCCATCTTACAGAGATCGCCTTGACGTTCGGCAGACGGGCTGAAATGGTTTTGTACAAAATTTGCCAAGCATCTCACTTTATAAATAAGCGTAGCATTAGCACTATAATATTTTTTGTGACTATGCCATTATTGTACTTTATCTGGTTTGCAGGGTGCTGCTGCATTCTCTTTTTTTCTCTGTTTTCAGCCATGGCAGCGTGCACCTGCGCATTGGGAGGTGCTGACTAACCCCCTTTTTTTGCACGTTAAACCTAGAGGCTCAGCTCTCTCTGCAACTGCTGTGCCCTACACATTGTTTGACAGGGCCAAGAAGTATAAATGTTATCACACTAGACCCTGTCAATCAAAGTGCAGAGAGTGCAGAGCTGAGCCGCTAGGAGTAAAGGAAACGCCCGTTGGCAACTAGAGGCTCATTTGCATATATTAAAACGTCATTTTTCTCATCAATGCGGGCATATATGTACATGGGACCAACACAGATGCCTTCAGCTGTTAAGTGCACATGTAACAGGTCAGCCAGTGTCATAGGTACAAAACTGCTGACAGATGCCCTTTAATTTCAAACTTTGTACTCATCAGAGACTGTAGCCACTAAGCCTGTTGCCTGTCAACAACTGCAGTATACCACAAGAGGTCAAAAATACCCTCCAATTTTCTGTAATTGGACCTGGATACCACAGTGACATTCAACACCACCCCTTACTCTACAGTCAATCCTGCAGTTACAACACTAACATATGAATAGCTTGTACCCTAACCTACTGTCTCCTTCCCCTTCTCTTGTAGATTGGAAGCCCTCGCGGCCAGGGTCCTCTCCTCCTCTGTTCCAGTCTGTCATGATAAAAGGAGTAAATGTGACGCACTGGACTGGCTATTGACCCAAGAGGTGCACTCAGTCGAGTGGACTCACCCAGTCCACTCTAAAAAGAACAATATAATTAAACAAGGATAACTGGGCACTCTCAGAATATCTGGACCATTTGAAATTTATTAACATATAATAGCATGAATAACTGTACGTGCTGACAGTGATAATATTAAAATATAAAATACCTATCTGCTAAACCATAAAACACAACATGCAGTAATACAATATGACAAATGGAAAATGGTATACTAAAAATATAAAATACAAAATTTCGAGGAATAAAATGGAATATTCGATAATATCTTGTATGAATATTCGGCAAATATTCGTATGGGAAAGTCTCGTACTAAATGGTTGTGATAAACCAATGTCCTTTAACAACATCCCTTTTGATATGTATTAGGAATATCCGAAAATAAGCAAAGTCCCAATGCGCAATCAATGAACAAACTCAAGCGGCGTCCCGCTAATAGCATCCACCAGCCATGTCCCACTGGAATCTCTCTTGATAAGTCGACAAAGATGGAGTTATGGTCCTCTGAGTTTGCAGACCAATATTTCGTAATAAACTCGCACACAGGCAATTGTTTGGCACATGTAGTCAGGCCTTCACCATGGAAACAGGCCTTGCAATTTTTTTTCCAAATATGCCCTTCGTGTGACAGATGATTCTTTCTTTGTGACTCTCCAGTCAAATCTCCAGTAGCTACTGAGGAAGGGGTCATGTTAAACCCCGAAACGCGTCTAGCCTAGACAGGACCCCAAATCTTGGACCACTTGGGAAGCTGGAGATTTGACTGGAGAGTCGCAAAGAAAATTGTCCTGCCATGTTCCTTTGTCGATTTTGCCCAGGTTTTCTGCTGACATTAATAGAAACCATAAATAACGGTGCTTGGTATGTTACATGTCGGCTGTCATGTGGACATTCTTTCCGAGTATGAACACCTTGAGGGAGATTTATAAAAACTGCTGTAAAGTAAACTGGCTTAGTTGCCGATAGCAACTAATCAGCTTCCACCATTCCATTTTCAGAGTTCCTTTGAAAAAGGAATGGATCAATCTGATTGGTTGCTATGGGCAACTAAGTCAGTTCTTCTTTGCACCAGTTTTGATAAATCTCCCCCATGTGTTAGAGGGCACAAGTAATGTCCAAAATTATGATGGCAATTGGGGCAGTTACAACAGTTACAGGGTAGCGATTGTGAGAATAAGGCCTCTTTCACACGAGCATGACGGATTAGGTCCGGATGCGTTCAGGGTGCGTTCAGTGAAACTCGCACCATTTTGCAACCAAGTTCAGTCACTTTTGTCTGCGATTGCGTTCAGTTGTTCAGTTTTTTCTGCGCGGGTGAAATGCGTCTTGATGCGTTTTTCACGAGCGTGATAAAAAACTGAAGGTTTACAAACAACATCTCCTAGCAACCATCATTGAAAAACGCATTGCATCCGCACTTGCTTGCGGATGCAATGCGTTTTTCACTGAAGCCCTATTCACTTCTATGGGGCCAGGGCTGCGTGAAAAACGCTGAATATAGAACATGCTGCGATTTTCACACAACGCAGAACTGATGCGTGAAAAAAATGCTCATGTACACAGACCCATTGAAATGAATGGGTCAGGATTCAGTGCGGGTGCTATGCGTTCACATCATGCATTGCACCCACGCGGAAAACTCGTTGGCGTGAAAGAGGCCTAATAGATTAACCGGCATGAGGGGAAGAAGGAACAGCCCTTACACAGATTGAGTGACTAGGTGAACACATGCTAGTGGTCTACCAAGTGAAATAGCGTGCAGACTTCATGGATATTCATGAGCATCTGCAAATGTTATCATTTGCATCAGCCACAACAGATTATCTTTTGGAAATGGCAGCTGTGACAGAGTGGGCAGCAGTCGGTTCTTGAAGTTGATGTGTTGGCTGCAAGAATAAGGGGCGACTGTAAGGATGTAAGTGACTTTGGCAAGGGTCAAATTATGATGGCTAGATGACTGGCTCAGAGCATCTCCAAAATGGCAGGTGTTGTGGTATTCTTGTTGTATGCCATGGTAAGGACCTACCGAAAGTGGTCCAAAGAAGGACAACCAGATCATGGCTACCCAAGAATCATTAATGTATCTGTGGTGTGAAGACCAAGCTGTCTGCTAAAATCCTAAGGACGGGCAGCACAAATTGCTGGTAAACTAATGCTGCATATCGTAGAAAGGCGCCAGAATGCACAGTATACAATGAGACACATCCCTGGATTAGACAAAAACCAAAGAAGGTGATTTACTGAAGTAGAGCCATCAAGGTCACTAACTTTGGGGTCTAGTGTAGAGGGGGTTAATAGTTTTGGTCAGCTTCTATTAACCTTAGTGTGCCATCTGCTGACCATTGGAACAAATAGCAATGGCGCATGTGGTTATCTCATTAAAAGGGTATTCCCATCATGGACAATGGGGGCATATCGCTAGGATATGCCCCCATTGTCTGATAGGTGCAGGTCCCACCACTGGCACCCGCACCTATATCGAGAACGGAGTGGGGAGCACTGTGGCTGGAGGACCCCAGATTTCCCGGGGTCCGTCCACCACCAAGCGCTAATCCCCACCTCTCCCATAGAAGTGAATGGGAGCATGCCGCGCATGCGCAGCCCATGCTTCCATTCATTTCTATGGGGCAGACTGCAATAGCCGAGCCAGCGCTCGGCTATTTTCGGCGGCCCCATAGAAATGAATGGAGTGCGGCTGCGCATGCGGAGTGCGCTCTCCTTCACTTTCGGGGCTACGTTCGCGATATAGGTGCGGGTCCCAGCGGTGGGACCCGCACCTATAAGATATGCCCCCATTGTCTCAGATGGGAAAAACCCCTTAAATGTACCTTTCAAATAAATGAAGTTAATGGGGCTTTTACGTCTGTCTTAGTTTCCCCTTGCACTGGTGTTAGATTTGTCTAGTTGATGACCAAGTGTGCATTTTTTTTTTTTTCAGTATCATTTGAGCATGTTTCATTTGCCGGGGCTGTAGTCCCGGCCCAGGCTCTGCCCCGTCATGCCCAACTGGTAAACACAGCATAAAACCAGCCATGTGGCTATTTTTGCACTGCTGTCTCCTGTCCTTGTTCTGTAGAATCCTGCCATGCTGGCACTGGTTGTTTTGGTTAGGCATTTGTTTTATTCTCCATGATCAGTGCAGTACATACAACATACACACAGCAGTGCAATACACATATCATACACACACAACAGTGCAGAACACACATCATGCACACACAACAGAGCAGTACATACATCATACACACAGCAGTGCAGTACACACATTATGCACACAACAGTGTAGAATACACATTATACAAACACATACACCCACAACAGTACAGCACATACATCACACACACACACACACACACACACACACACACACAACAGTGCATTACACACATTACACACACACAACAGTGCAGTACATACAACATACACACAGCACTGCAGAACACACATTATGCACACAACAGTGTAGTACACACATTATACAAACACATACACCCACAACAGTACAGCACATACATCACACACACAACAGTGCATTACACACATTACACACACAACAGTGCAGTACATACAACATACACACAGCACTGCAGTACACACATTATGCACACACAGCAGTGCAGTACAGATATCATACACACAACAGTGCAGTACACACATCATTCACACACAACTGAGCAGTACACACAATTTACACACAGTAGTAAAGTGCAAACATTATACACACACAACAGTGCAGTACACACAATTTACACACAGTAGTAAAGTGCAAACATTATACACACACGGGAGTGCAGTAGACACATCATACACACAACAGTGCAGTACACACATCATACACACACAGCAGTGAAGTATACACATTATACACACAACAGTGAAGTATACACATTATACACACTGGAGTGAAGTGGACACATCATGCACACATAGCAGTTCAGAACACACATTATACACACAGAAGTGCAGTACACACAATATACACACACACACACAAAAGTAATTCAGTACACATTTTACACACAGTAGTGCAGTACATACATTATACACACAGCATTGCAGTACACACATTATACACACACAGGAGTGCAGTAGACACATAATACACACAGCAGTGTAGTGCACACATCATATAGACATCAGTGCAGTACACACATTATACACACAGGAGTGCAGTAGACAAATTATACACACAGCAGTGCAGTACACACATTATACACACAGCAGTGCAGTACACACATTATACACACAGCAGTGCAGTACACACATTATACACACAGTGCAGTACACACATCATACACACAGTGCAGTACACACATCATTCACACACAAACAGTACACACACAACAGTGCAGTACAGACATTACACACACAACAGTGCATTACACACATCATACACACAACAGTGCAGTACACACATTATACACACACATCTGTGCAATACACACATCATACACACAACAGTGCAGTACACACATCATACACACAGTGCAGTACACACATCATACACACAACAGTGCAGTACACACATCATTCACACACAAACAGTACACACACAACAGTGCAGTACACACATCATACACACAGTGCAGTACACACATTACACACACAACAGTGCAGTACACACATCACACACACAACAGTGCACTACACACATCATACACACAGCAGTGCAGTACACACATTAAATACACAGCAGTGCAGTACACACATTATACACACAGTGCAGTACACACATCATACACACAACAGTGCACTACACACATTATACACACAGCAGTGAAGTGCACACATTATACACACACAGGACTGCAGTAGACACATCATACACACATAGCAGTGCATTACACACATCATACACACAACAGTGCACTACACACATTATACACACACATCTGTGCAATACACACATCATACACACATAGCAGTGCAGTACACATATTATACACACAGCAGTGAAGTGCACACATTATACACACACAGGAGTGCAGTAGACACATCATACACACAACAGTGCAGTACACACATTATACACACAGCAGTGCAGTACACACATTATACACACACAGGAGTGCAGTACACATATTATACACACAGCAGTGCAGTACACACATTATATACACAGCAGTGAAGTCCACACATTATTCACACACAACAGTGCAGTACACACATTATACACACAGCAGTGCAGTACACACATCATACACACAACAGTGCAGTACACACATTATACACACAGCAGTGCAGTACACACATTATACACACACAGGAGTGCAGTAGACACATCGTTCACACAATATACACACACGGGAGCGCAGTAGACACATCATACACACACGGGAGCGCAGTAGACACATCATACACACAGCAGTGCAGTGCACACATCAACCCTATACAGTAGAGGTGTCGCAAAAAGTTAATGTGCCATAATTCAGGTCAAATCTCACTTTTAGCTGCTAAACATAGAACAAAATGAAAAGTGTCAAAGATCACGAAATGTTGCAACAAAGTTGCAGTTGCTGTGGAAATGTCACACATTCTATGATTTTCAACTTTTTTTTACACCACAAAACTGACATATCTGATTTCGAAAATGACCCCCCAAAATCCTTAAAACGTCAGAATGGCAGAAATTCTGTGTTTTTTTCATAGCATGACCCCAATATTATTTCTAAGTTATACTGTAGATGTACTCTACAGCAATGACATAAAAAAAAATACATCTCATCCCGCAAAAAAATAGACTGTTATAAGGCTATGGTGACGAAAAATTTAAAAGTTTGCCTTTTTGAAAAAAAAAAGCCGTATTCTAAGGTACCAACCCAGGTATTTAGGGAGTAAATACAAAATTTGTAAAGACAAAATGTTACTTTGTTCCCCAAAAATACCCTGCGTCAGAACAACGTCATGGCAGTCAACACTAAAGTTTTCCTCTTTCCTGGTTCAATATGTTTTGTTCACTAAACATGGGCAAATCTGATGTGAATTATTGATTGAGGACTGTATGAATATTCACTAAGCTACTTGTGTACAGTGTTCAAAGCATTGCAAACTCCTGGGAGTGTGTACTACTTTGAGTATTCAGACCTCATTCCATCTAAAAGCTTCAGGGTTTTAATGAGAAAATACTGTACGTGTAAAGTATGTTTAGAACATGCAATTAAGGCTAAGGTTGGCGTCCATCTGCTAAACAGCTGAGGTGCTATTTCATGCCATTGACTTGTCCCTACAGATACGCCTTAAAACATTCAACTATATATAATATTAGTGATACATATTTTATTAGCTAACCTTCAGTGTCAGAAACAGGAATAAACTCATAATTCAGCACATTAGGGGTCATTTATTAGGACTTTTTTAGATGCTGGTCTTAATAATCTTGTGCGCTGGCTGTGGATCTGCCAGAGTTATGAAGAGGCGCTGTCCTCTCCATAACTTTGAAGCATCCACCACCAGTCTAAATGCAAGACATCTGCTGAGCAGTCTTACATTTAGACCATTTTCTATGCCTAAAACAGGTGCAGAAAATGATGAATAGTGATGAGCAATATTCAAATATTCAAATTTGTGATATTTCGCACATTTTTGTGCGACTGTTCGCCATAAATTTGCAAATTCGAGAATTCGTGATTTCCAGTCATAATGATTGTGAAAATCGTCAATCAGAAAATTTGCTATAAAAATTTGTGAGAAAAAATTAGCGATACGAATATTCGCAATCAACACTACTCCTAAAGTCAAAGACTTTGCAGCCTTCTCATTGGTTCACAAGCAAGAAGCAGTGAGGGATCATGGGTACTGATGAAAAAAATCTAGAATATTTGCAATTACAAATCCATAGCACTATATTCTAGATATTAGCAAAATTTCTAAGTGTCAATATATTTGTGATAAAAAATTGCGATTAGAATATTCGCAATCAACACTAATGGTGAATGAGACGGGTCTGCCGGCCCATCCCGTTCCCTGTCCACACCATGCCCCTTTTTTTAGACCTGGCGTGAGTGGGAATAAGTTGTAGACTGTGCCAGAAATACGCCAAAAGTAGGCGAATGTCTGTTAGTAAATGACCCCCATTGTGTGCACTCGCACTGGTGTTCTACCTTACCCTTTCAGTGAGGGATGGCAATCCTTATGTTGAGTGGTAGTGGATGTCACAGATGGTGGAATTAATATTTCTAATTGCAGCATAGCGTACTGATCATAATCAAGAAAAAGAACTAGTCTATAAGTGAACTTGAAATTCATATTTTCAAAGACACAGGGGCAGAGTTATCCTCCACTTTCCTGAAAAAGGGAGGGTGGTGAAGGTGGGAACGGGACTGGGCAAGCGGCCCGCCACATATATCATCTTCTACTCTGGTTTCCTGATGCAGAAGAACACTGAAATCTACGCCAGCCAGGGCGCACAGACTGTTGGATGCCGCCTTTAATTTATGACAAGGCATACTCCTCGTCATAAATCAGAAGCACAATCCGTCAGCGCACCTGGTTATCATAGCCCACTGTACGCCACCGGGTTATGATAAATCTACTCCAGGGTCTTGGTCAGTTTTTTTTAGGGTGTTTCCACATCTAACACAAAGGGGCACATTTATTAAGATCAGCGTTTTAGACTACGGTCTAAATAAAGCCCTACAGCTGGCGGCGGATCCGCCGAAGTTATGAAGAGGCGCCAACGTATCCAGTGCTGCTTCTAAATGTAAGACAGCTTCCTAGCCTAAAACAGGAATAGAAAATGGTTAATGAAACGGGCCTACAGCCTGTCCCCTTTCTCACCCCTTCCTCGCTTTTTTAGACCTGGCCTGAGCAGGGAGAAGTTGCAGATCCGCGCCTGAAATACACCTAATTTACTGTATTTCAGCATGATAAATGACCCCCGAAATTTCAGTTATAAGTTTTGTTGTGGATTTTAATGCGTATTTGCCACGGATCTATCAAAATACACATATGAAGCCATTGATTTGTTGAAGACTGCGTCCTATGCTTTGCAAAGAGTGATAAGCTAATTTCTCGGAATTTGATTCAGGTTTGATTTGGCCAAATTGGTCATACAAATTTGACTGGAATCAAGAATTGCTCCAATTGCAATCCAGTTGTGGATGAGGTTCTGGAGTCTCCTAGCACTGTATGAGGATCATATCAAGCTCTTAATGCCAAGTCAGCATTAGTAAAGTGACAACGACCTATATGGCTATGGGTAAACGCACGGAGGAGGTAACAGATAGCCTCTTTAAAAACAAACTGCACTGTAGGATTTTTATGTCATGGATTTTGGTGCAGATTGAGCTGAAAAATGGACGGTGGATCATTTTGAGAAATTTGCTTAAAATCAAATTGCTGAAAATTTATATTTCCGAAATTCAGGAAAAATTTGTTTAGAATCGATTTGCTCATCATCGCTCATTCTAATTTGAAAGAGTGAAATCCGGGGAGAAAATCTGCTAAAAGAATTGACGTGTTGCGGATTTATAAATACATGTCCTAAGGGTCAATTTTTGAGCAGATTTGTTAAAATCTTATCCATTTTTACTGCTATGTTGCAGATTTTTAGCCTGCAAATCTAGACAGAAAATCCACAGCCTATCCGCTACGTCTGAATATACCCTTAGGCTTACATTTGTCAAATTATCTCAAGATATAGAAATTTGGTTGCGCGAGTAAGAAAAATGCTCATACATACATATTTTGTAGACAATACATGAAAAGTTCTTACAGTGCCTCTTCTCAGCTAATAACCTAAATGCGTAATTATATACATGACGTAAAAGTGAACTGCTTGACTTGTTCCAACCATCTTCTCATTCCATTTCTGCATTTACCCCTCTGATCCTTCCCATACTCAGCGCACATGTACAACCTACTTCAGCTGCAGCATTCATTTTGTGTCCTCGTATTGTCCGCTCATCGTAATGCTGGATATCACTTCTGACTCTCAGGTGTACAATGTCTAACTATACTCATGAATTTCTCTAATGAACCCGAATATTCTAAACTTACTCCATGGAGCGTATAGTTAATCCATCCTGCCCCAATCACAATGGCTTTACACAAGGAATTGTCCATTGACAGAACACTTGATGGACAGCAGAGGAAGACAAATACCCGCTCCATATAACTTTCAGTGATTACAGCATTCCTCCTGAAGTAAGCAGTTTCTATAAACCCTCTTCATTAAAGGGAATGAGTCTGGTAGGCTTGATTACATCCATTCATTGTCACATGTGGTTTGGAAAGTATTGTGCTTCGGAGTGACAGGAGTCAGGGATTCAAAGAATAAAGAATAGCGTTTACATCTAACAGTAAAGGCAATTGTCCTATATTTACCCATCGGTGAAATTTTCATCGACATCGAGAGACATCTGCAGTCTCAAATGCTCTGTGTGCTATGCAGTAATGTAAACATAATAATACAAATAGATACAGATAGATAGTTACTATAGATAGATGATACATTCTGTAGATAGATAGATAGATATTATAGATGGATGATATATTGTGTAGATAGTTATGATAGAATGATGATAGATAGTTGGATAGATAGACATTGGATAGATGGATATTAGATAGAGTGATGATAGATAGATAGATAGATAGATAGATAGATAGATAGATACAGTAATGATATATAGATATTAGATATAGAGATAGGTAGATAGATAGATAGATAGATAGATAGACAGGTAAATAGATGTTGCAGATAGACAGATACTGTAGATAGTTATAATAGATAGATAGATAGATAGATAAATAGATACGAGATAGATAGATAGATAGATAGATAGATAGATACGAGATAGATAGATAGATGATAGGAGATAGATGCAGTAGTGTAAACTTAATAATACAAATAGATATAGATAGATAGTTGCTATAGATAGATGATAAATTCTGTAGATAGATAGATAGATAGATATTATAGATGGATGATATATTCTGTAGATAGATAGTTATGATAGAATGATGATAGATAGTTGGATAGATAGACATTGGATAGATGGATATTAGATAGAGTGATGATAGATAGATAGATAGATAGATAGATAGATAGATAGATAGATAGATAAATGATAGGAGATAGGAGATAGATAGATAGATAGATAGATAGATAGATAGAGTGATGATAGATAGATAGATAGATAGATAGATAGATAGATAGATAGATAAATGATAGGAGATAGGAGATAGATAGATAGATAGATAGATAGATAGATAGATAGATAGATAGATAGAGTGATGAGAGATGGGATAGAGTGATGTAGATACATAGATAGATAGACAGACAGAAGATAGATACGAGATAGATCGATGATAGGAGATAGGAGATAGATACCAGATAGATACTAGATAGATAGATAGATAGATAGATAGATAGAGTGATGTAGATAAATAGATAGATAGACAGAAGATAGATACGAGATAGATAGATAGATAGATAGACAGAAGATAGATACGAGATAGATAGATGATAGGAGATAGATACGAGATGGATAGATAGATAGAGTGATGTAGCTAGATAGATAGATAGATAGATAGATAGATAGATAGACAGATAGATTACTGTAAATAGACACTCATGTAAATGCATGCACCCAGTCCAGTATTTCAGGCTGTGGATGGGAAGATGCGGGTGCAATGCATTTTTACAGTATGAAAGTTGAACTCCAGCAGCCCTGTGCAATGCCTACTTTTGTAAGACAGGACAAAGAAATCCATCAACCCATCCATAAAGTGTCCTTTTGCAACCTTTTCCTCTGAGACTATTAAACCTTTACTTACCGGGGACTCTTAAAGGAACGCATGCAATATTAATCATGGGGATGGCATTAGTGGCCAGTGGCCAGCATGCTGTTACTTACCTGCGGTGTATATGGCAGTGCTCGCCTGAAGGATTAACACAGATCTCCAAATGAATCCCGGCATTCTGCTGCTGGTTATCCCTTCATCTCCTGAACGCTGGAAGACAGCTAGATTCCCATCAACACAAACACAGGTTGAGAGGGGAAGAAAAGCTGCTAGTTTCCAAGAATGAGAAAGCCCTCAGTGGTTCCCTCCCTCCCTTATGTTAGCTACAGTTTATTGAATCTATAGTCAAACTCTTCTGCTCCTAGTGCCTCTCCGAAAGTGTCACCTCTCACTCTGCCTGGAAGAATTCCTTGGCTCTTACAATAAACCTTCTTGTTTGATTTTCTTTTGCTCCTCCTTTTTCATTCCGTTCCTTTTCCCTTTCTCTCTCCCTGGCTCTGTACCTTCCTGTTACTCTCTTACCCTCCCCCTTTTCTTTCTTTTTTTTTTTTTCTCTTTTGAATATATTTATTTATTTCTCTCTCTCTCTTGCCGTCTTCCTTATATAATATGTGTTGATTTCTTTTCCCTTAAGATTTTCTTGCCTGCCCTCATTTCTGAAATCACCATCTCTTCTTCAGTTCTAGACGGTTGTTCCACTTTTTATGTGGTTCTATGCATAAGCACTCTCTTCTTTAAAATCCGCACTCTTCTACATCATCCCCTGGAGATCTGGCAATCTATGAAACAAATGGTCCCAGGGCCACATAGATAGGAAATCATTTGTGTCAATCTCACACATACAGGCCCTGATTTATGTCATGATGCAATTAGTGTAAAAAATGCTTGTTTCGGGAGACTTGAAAATGAAATGCATATACAAATGTAATAAAAATGTAAAATAAGTAGTGTGCCATAAAACAAGAAAAGACTGAAAGATGCTAATCAGATCCAGTGTTAGCAGTTGTCTGCACATTTTCCAGGGAAGATGAAGTGTGTTCTTGTGTCTATTGTAGTTCTCATTATTTGCTGTAGGGTGAAATAACATCTCTAGCCCCATGAGAATAGCACAGGGTGATGTCTGAAGTGGATCAAAGCTTTTTATAAGCTATCTATACCATAAATCCACCGCTGCAATCATTAAGAAATTATAACATACCAAAGAGGGGATGATAATGTATAGGAGGGTCGGAATGACTACCTCGTTACAGAGCCTCTACTTCATTAGGCACAAAGGAATCTGTACATTACATTCTTCTTAAATTAGGATTTATTATCAGCTTATATTTCAAAGACTCAGGATACTTATCGAGGGATTTTTTTTTGGAATATGAGTTACTTAAAGGGAACCTGTCACCAGTTTTATGGTATCCTAACTAAGGGCAACATAAATAAGTGACTGATTCTCTTAGCAAAATGCTGGGTCACTTTCTTTAATTGACCCAGTCAATCTGCCAACATCTTGTATTGAAAAGCTCTAGCTGATAATGATGAGTCATGAATATTTATGAGCTCCTGCATTGTCCCATATATGTATTTTCTATGTCTGTTTTATACTATTGCTGTAATTTTCCATGTGCACCAGCAGGTGGCAGCAGCATGTAGCAGATCTTAGTTAGTATCTCTAGCCTGGAATAGTCCATTCCAGGTTAGCTTCCCCCTTTCTGAGGAGGAGTGGAATGTTCCCACTTCCTACCTCATGGGGAGGAAGGAAAGTTCTAGGCAGTGTACCAGCCACCCCCTGCTGGGGTAGGTTGTGTTAGTAGGAGCTCCCAGAATCACGGATCCCAACCCTGGATTCTGCCTCGGCTGAGGCAGGGATCCATCTTCTTAGCCTGAGCTGTCAGCCTCAGCTGGTCGACCAGAGAAGCAGCCATCCACAACACTATAGATCTCCAGGAAGAAGACATCATACCCTGCGAGCAGTCCTGTGAGCACAGATCCCAAGACCAGGAGAAACTAAATACCTCCTCAGCTAGTCAGGCCCAAACTAAGCAGACTAAAGACAGAGCAGAAGATAGATACCTGCCAGATTCTACTAGGCGTATGTACCAGAAACAGAATAGAAAAATTTCTGCCACATATTGCCAAAACCTGCTGGGACCCAAGACTTATGCTGTAATTTGTACGGATAAAAGCTGCCATTCAGTAAACTCAAGTTGGACTTTATTACCCGTTTGGATCTAAATTTTTCCTCAATTACTCCTGCTAACCACACTCAATTTTATTGCAAGCGAGCCAGGATTCAGGAGTCCAGCCGTACCAAGGTAGGAGACACGTTGAGATTACACAGAGACATTATTCCCCCTCTGGCATTCCTCACCTGGTATATGAGCTATTACATCTTGAAAAGCCCTGCTATAGTACCTGCGCAAGCTGCAATTGGAGTCACAAACACTTACACATATATACTGACCCACTGCATAGGAACCCCACTGACCCAGTGTCCTGCTCATTGCACCTGCGATACACTAGTTTCCACCAAATATTGATTAAGAGGTTTGATATACCTGCATCCAGCAAATACTCATTAAAGGGTTCTATACACCTTTTTCCACAAAATACTGATAGAGGGGATTAATATACCAGCTTCCACCAAATATTGATTGAGGCCTGCGATATACTGGCTCCCACAAATACTGGTCTTCTATAGGGACTTTGTCACAGCGCCATTTTGAAAATGACAGGCAGAGGAAGAGGCAGGCCATTCCACAGGGGTGATAGGGGTCGGGCAGGTGCACCACAGGCTCGGGCCTAAGTGGGAAGTTGAAGAAGGTGCTACTATTACGTCAAAGGACGCACCAGACTTGTTTGAGTGGCTCACTCAGCCTTCCACTTCTGCACCCTCCTCATCCTCTGTATATGCACTCTCTTCACTCTCTGCTTTGTGCACCCCCAAAGACACCACTACCACTCGAGTCAGAGTAATTATTTTCCCATCCATTCCCAGACCTTACCAATGCGCAGCCATTCTTGGCATAGGGTGAGGAAGAGAAGGTAGCAATGGCCACCACCGAGCAATCTGAGGACAGTACCCAGATCAGCTCAAGGACGGAGGTCCCCGCTGTTGCTGCCTACTCCGAGATCTCTAATGTCAGTGGTGCTGAAGGTGACGATGATGACGGGTCGATGGATGTCACGAGGGTGCCCACAAGAGAGGAAGAGGAGGGGAGTTCAGAGGGAGAGACAGACCGGCAGATAGGGGGTAGAAGGAGGAGAAGCAGGCAGAACTCGCAGTGCTCAGGAGGCAAAAAGCAGACTGCAAATGTGTCTGGAGCAAGATATTCACCATGCACGGTCACATCTGGCGCTCCCAGGATGCCAGCACATGGCTCAGCAGTGTGGGCTATTATTAACGTGTCAGCTGCTGATAATAGTGTTGCCATCTGCAGCCTGTGCTGTCAATGCATAAGTCGTAGTAAGCCCAACACTCACCTAGGGATGACCACCTTACGAAGGCACCTGGCCTCCCATCACCGAGCCCAGTGGGAGCAACACCGTCAGATCCCACAAAGCCACACTCCCGGCGCTCCACGTCCTGCCTCTTCTCCTTCTCCTCTCTCCACTCATTTGTCTTCCACTCAACCTTCGACCGTGCCGTCGTCGCGTTCATCTGGCAAAAGACAGGCTTCCGTGGCCCAAATGTTAGCTGGCTTGTCGGAGCTGCTAGCCCACCAACTACTGCCATATAAACTGGTGGACTAGGAGGCCTTTAGAAAATTTGTTGCCATTGGCACACCGCAATGGAAGGTCCCTGGAAGGAAATATTTCTCCCAGAAAGGGCATCTTAGAGCTATATGGCCATGTTCAGCGGCAAGTGAATGTATCTCTGGCACACAGTGTCAGTGCCACGATACATCTGACCACAGACAAGGGCAAACACAGGAAGGGAAGGTACACAACTTTTACTGCCCACTGGGTAAACCTTCTGACGGCTGTCAAGCATGCAACCCATGTTACCGCCATGGATTGCATGCAGGCCGGCCACTTCTTCTCCTCCTCCTTCTCCATCCTCCATCTCCTCCTCGGCTGACTCCTCCTTTTTTACTGCTACCGCCTCTTCCGCTGCACCCCTAAAGTTCCACAGAACATATTCGACGTGCCAGGTGAGACATTGCCATGCTGCAGCTGTTGTGTCTGGAAGCCAAGAGCCACGCCGGTCCTGCACTGCTTTCAGCTCTGCGGTCACAGGCCGATCAGTGGCTAACCCCTCTAAATTTGACAGTTGGTAAATTGGTCTGCTAAGCGTGCTGAAACAGGGTAAAATGACACACATGCCATACAAGACACATGTTCTGAACTTAGTTGTGCAGCGATTCGTTGCCAAATACTCTGGGGTCCAGAAAGTCTTGCAGCAGGCCAGGAAAATCTCTGGCCATTTTAGAAGATCTTACACGGCCATGGTTCGCCTTGCTGATGTTCAGCTGCAACACCACCTGCCTGTCAGATGTCTTATTTGTGACAGCCCCACGCGCTGGAACTCCACCTTGTATATGCTTAATAGGCTGCTACAGCATCAACGTGCCGTTAATGACTACCTGTACGAACTCTACAGCTGGACAGGCTCTGGGGACCTTGGTTTCTTTTCTCTGCGCCAGTGGCTGCTCATGCGAGACGTATGCAGACTTCTGCAGCCATTTGATGTGATCACCAAGCTGGTCAGTCGCAGATAGGGTGCATTAAGTGACATCGTACCCTACGCCTTCTTTCTGGAGTGTGCATTGCGTTGTGTCATTGATCAAGCCGTCGAGGAGCAAGAGCTGGAAGATGAGGAAGTCGCAATGCTGAATGAATTCCCAGGGGGGCTACTCCATCTGAAACAAGTCAGCAGAAGTCTGAAGAGAAGTCAGAGGAGGATGGTGGCTGGGGGGAGGAGGAGAAGGAGGAGCAAGAAGTGCAGGCTTTAAACTTTTCTGTGATCCCTGGTGTTATCCGTGGCTGGGGGGAGGAGACCGAGGATGATATTCTCCTGGGCGATGAGCAGGAGCCATGGCACTCCACCACTTACAATTTTGTGCAAATGGGGGCCTTCATGCTCCAGTGTTTAAAGAGGGACCCCCGTATAAAAAGCATAAAGGGCAAGGACCAGTACTGGGTGGCAACGTACTTAGATCACCTGTACAAACGCAAAATGGCGGACATGTTACCAGCATCACAGAGGGCTATCAGAATACAGCATTTCCAGGCCTTGCTGTGAGAGATGCTGCATTCTACTGTTGCGGGCGCTGGCAATCCTACCGCGCCAGCAAGAAGAGGACCGTTTTAAGATGTGTTAGTCACTTCGGATATGAGATAATTTTTGCAGCCAACCAATCGACACCCTCTCTCCGGATCCAGCCTCAGACAACGCCTAGACTGACAGGTGTCCGTCGACATTGAGTTAACAGCCAATGTGGAAGCTCTGAGAAGCGAAGAACCCCTAGACTGCTGGGTGTGCAGGTTGACCTGTGGCCAGAGCTGGTACAATTTGCCATGGAACTTTTGGTTTGCCCCTCGTCGAGTGTTCTGTTTGAAAGGACGTTCAGCACAGCAGGGGGGGATGGTGACCGATAAGCACAGCCGCCTAGCTCACGACAGTGTCGACTACCTCACATTTCTAAAAATGAATAAGGCATGGATCTTGGAGGAATTCAACACCTGCGATGACCACGTTTAATTGAATTTCCTCATGCCAGCCCAAATATATCCGCCACCACCCAGAACAAAGAATGGTCCCTGTCTTATGTAAATATAGCGGCATAAAAGGCCTTTTCTGTCCGGTAAATGCCTAATATTTGGGGCCTGTACTCCACTGGCCTGCAGTAAAATTGGTATCCACTGGCTGTCTAATATACCTCCAGCCACATAATCACTTGATCTTTTCTGTATGGTGAATGCCTAATTGTTGTGGCCTAAGAGGAATTCAACACCTGTGACGACCACGTGTTATCAAATTTCACCTATTATCATTTGTGGTTTATTCAAGAGGGGGAATTCGTTAGCAATGTTTTTAATCCAATTTTATATTTCTAGTTCTTTTCAACATATATATTTGACATGTATTTGTACTGGACTACAGTAAAATAATTATCCAATGACCGTCTAAAATACCTCCAGCCACATAATCACTTGATCATTCTGTCTGGTGAATGCCTAATGTTTGGGGACTGTACTCCACTGGCCTGTAGTAAAATTGATATCCAATGACCGTCTAATATACCTCCAGCCACATAATCACTTGATCTTTTCTGTACGGTGAATGCGCAATTTTTGGTGCCTGTAATCTAACTGGCCAACAGTAAAATTGTTATGCGGTGACCGCCTAATGTACCTCCAGCCATATAATCAATTGTTCTTTTCTTTACGGTGAATGACAAATGTTTGGGGCCTGTACTCCACTGGCATGCAGCTAAATTATTATCCACTGACCGTCTACTATACCTCCAGCCACATAATAACTTGATGATTTCTGTACGGTGAAGGCCTAATTTTTGGGGCCTGTACTCCGGTGGGCTACAGTAAAATTTTTATACATTGACTGCATAATGTACCTCGAGCCACATAATCACTTGTTTTATGTCATGTGAATGCCTAATTTTTAGGGCCCTTACTCCCGTGGCCTTAAATCATTTTTTTCTAAGCTCCAGCAGGGCACATTTTTGAGAATTTCCCTTTAAGCATAAAAATGGCCCCTGATTAAAATACATATTTTTTGTGGGAATTTTTGTCATTGATCCCCATTTACTATGTCACTGTCCATGTTGTGGGACTATTTGTGCACTTCTAGTAAGTATTTGATGCTGCAAATATGATCTGAAGGTTTTCCAGGTTCGCCTGCTATTAAAGAGAATGGGGCCCGCTGCAAACTTGCTGTTCGCGAACATTTGATCGCGCTCGCGCGAACATTTGATCGCGCTCGCGCGAACATTTGATCGCGCTCACGCGATCGTGCGTTCGCGTGATCGTGTTCTCGAATCGTCCGCGCCAATGTTTGTCCATCACGACACGTGAACACCGTAAAAAATAAAAAATAAAAACAGTTACAAAAAGCTATTTTTTATCCCCTAACATTACATAAAGCGCAACACCTAGTGTTTAAAAAGGCGTATGCCCCCCAAAATAGTACCAATAAAGCTGTTGCCTCATCCCAAAAAAATTAGACCATAACTAAGGCAATCGGTAAAAAAAAATGAAAAAGCTATGGCTCTCAGACTATGGAGACACTAAAACATAATTTTTTTGTTTCAAAAATGCTATTATTGTGTAAAATTTAAATAAATAAGAAAAAGTATACATATTAGGTATTGATGCGTCCGTAACAACCTGCTCAGTTGCACTCTGCAAAAATAAATAAATAAAAACTGTGCTAAAGCAACCAATTTTTGGGTAACCTTGCCCCATAAAGTGTAATAATGAATGATCAAAAAATCATATGCATCCCAAAATGGTACCAATTAAAACATCAACTCTTCCTGTAAAAAAAATGAGCCACTGCACAAGACAATTGGCAAAAAAAATTAAATATATATGGCGCTCTGACAATGGAGACACAAAAACATAATCTTATTTTCTCAAAAAAATGTGTTATGTAAAACGGAAACAAACAAAGAAAGCAGACATATTTGATATCATTGTGTCCATAACAACCTGCTCTATAAAAATAGATCTACCCTGTCAGATGAATGTTGCAAAAAATAAAAACAGTGCCAAAAAAAGTCTTTTTTTTGTCACCTTGCCTAACAAAAAACATAATATAACGCAATTAAAAATCATATGTACCACAAAATAGTACCAATAAAACTGGCACCTTATTCCCTAGTTTCCAAATTGGGGTCAACTTTTGGGAGTTTCTACTGTAAGGGTGCATCAGGGAGGCTTCAAATGGGACATGGCACCTAAAAACCAGTTCAGCAAAATCTGCCCTCCAAAAACCATTCTTTTCTTCTGCGCCCTGCTTTGTACCTTTACTTCAGTTTATGACCACATGTGGGGTGTTTATGAAAACAGCAGAATCAGGGTAATATTACATTTAGTTTGGCTGTTAACCCTCGATGTGTTAAAGAAAAAATGGATTATAATGGAAAATCTGCCAAAAAAGTGAAATTTTGAAATCTTCATTTTCCTTTAATTCTTAAGGAAAGGGTTAGCAAATTTTTCAAAATCAGTTTTGAGTAACTTGAGGGGTGTAGTTTCTACAATAGGGTAATTTATGGGGGGTTTCCACTGTGTAAGCCCCACAACGTGACTTCAGATTTGAACTGGTCTTTAAAAAGTGTGTGTGTGTGTGTAAATGTCTTAAAAAAATAAAATGACATTTACAAAATGATGCCAACATGACTTAGACATATGGGGAATGTTAAGTAATGAATATTTTATAAGTATCACTTTCTGTTTTAAATGCAGAGAAATTGAAATGTTGAAAATTGCGAATTTTTCTAATTGTTTGGTAAATTTGAGATTTTTTCATAAATAAAGGTGAAATATATTGACTCAAATTTATGACTATCATAAAGTAAAATGTGTCACGAGAAAACAATCTCAGAATGGCTTGGAGAAATAAAAGTGTTCCAAAGTTATTACCACATAAAGTGACACATGTCAGATTTGCAAAATTAGGCCTGGTCAGGAAGGGGCAAAATGGCCCGGTCTGGAAGTGGTTAAAGTGAATCTCTGCTTTTTATCATTATGTTGCTTATACGTAGTTATAAAATTATGTGTTGATTAATTTCTTACATAGAGCTTCAAAGGGGATTCATCACTGATTTTATCCTGCCCTATCTTGGATTGTGCTGGAGCTGCTCAGTATTACTTATAGCCAACTGACTGAGTCCATACAAGTTTAGCTTATATCAGGGTCTCCGTCACTAATGCATTCTGCCCTCAGACATCATAAATTGGATGCCAGATTCCCTTTCAAATCCCCTGCATAACAACAGAGTTACATGATGCAGGACTCATCATTTTTGCGGGGCCACGGAACAGAGCAATGGATGCGGACAGCACGCAGAGTGCTGTCCGCATCTTTTGCGGACCCATTGAAATGTGTGGTTCCGTATACGGATTGTATACAGAATGCAAAATACATTCGTGTGAATAAACCCTAAACCTGCAATACCATGCAACCTTCATTTTAAGGGGTATTCCCATCTATGAATTTTCTGTGAATATGCCATAAAAGTCCAATAGATGCAGACTTGAGAACAGAGCTTCATTCACCCACTGGCAATCTCCATTTACTTCTGTGGGAGAATGGACCCGTAGGCCATAAAAGTCTTTCCAGCAGTCCTATGTACAGCAATACCACACATAACACAGTGATCTCTCTGACTACAGATAATATAGTATAATATAGTATATATCACGTGCAGTCCTATGTAGCACCTCAGATAACACAGTGATATCTCTCTGAGAACAGATAATGTAGTAAATGGAACCTGCAGTCCAGTGTGTGGAGCTCAAAGCTGGCGCTGCCTTCTCCTTCTTGGGGTCCGGCTGCTGTGTCCTCCTCCTCTTTTGGTAGCAGCAGTGCAGCAAGAGGGAGTAGGCAGCCCCAGCTTTGAATCCCACAGAGAACATTCTGGTGTCAGAACCTTATAATTAATAGTCCGAGATTGGGCCTGCGGGGCAGTGGACCTACAGAGCGGGGGCACCATGGTAGCTGTGAAGCTTAGAGGGAGAACCACATATGAACAAAGTGAATTTATTCATATGTGGTTCTCAATCTAAGGCCTTATGCACATGACCGTTCAGTTTATTTCGGTCCGCAAACCGCGGATCCGCAAAAAACGGAAGCCGCCCGTGTGCCTTCCGCAATTTGCGGAACAGGCAGCCCATTGTAGAAATGCCTATTCTTGTCCACAAAACTTTCTGCACAAATTGGTGATAAAATGTGATCTGATCTTCATCTAAGTCACAGCAATAGACAATCACAGTCTGCTTAAACTAATAACACACAACGAATTAAATGTTACCAGTTTTTTATTGAACACATCATGTAAACATTCACAGTGCAGGTGGAAAAAGTATGTGAACCCCTAGACTAATTACATCTCCAAGAGCTAATTGGAGTGAGTTGTCAGCCAACTGGATTCAGTCAATGAGATGAGATTGGATGTGTTGGCTACAACTGCCCTGCCCTATAAAAAACACACACCAGTTCTGGGTTTGCTTTTCACAAGAAGCGTTGCCTGATGTGAATGATGCCTCACACTAAAGAGCTATCAGAAGACCTACGATTAAGAATTGTTGACTTGCATAAAGCTGTAAAGGGTTATAAAAGTATCTCCAAAAGCCTTGCGTTTCATCAGTCCATGGTAAGACAAATTGTCTATAAATGGAGAAAGTTCAGCACTGCTTCTACTCTCCCTTGGAGTGGCCATCCTGTAAAGATGACTGCAAGAGCACAGCGCAGACTGCTCAATGAGGTGAAGAAGAATCGTAGAGTGTCAGCTAAAGACTTACACAAATCTCTGGCATATGCTAACATCCCTGTTAGCGAATCTACGATACGTAAAACACTAAACAAGAATGAATTTAATAGGAGGATACCACAGAGGAAGCCACTGCTGTCCAAAAAAACATTGCTGCACTTTTACAGTTTGCACAAGAGCACCTGGATGTTCCACAGCAGTACTGGCAAAATATTCTGTGGACAGTTGAAACCAAAGTTGAGTTGTTTGGAAGAAACACACAACACTATGTGTGGAGAAAAAGAGGCACAGCACACAAACATCAAAACCTAAACCCAACTGTGAAGTATGGTGGTGGGGGCATCATGGTTTGGGGCTGCTTTGCTGCCTCAGGGCCTGGACGGATTGCTATTATCGAAGGAAAAATGAATTCCCAAGTTTATCAAGACATTTTGCAGGAGAACTTAAGGCCATCTGTCCACCAGCTGAAGCGCAACAGAAGATGGGTGTTGCAACAGCACAACGACCCAAAGCATAGAAGTAAATCAACAACAGAATGGCTTAAACAGAAGAAAATACGCCTTCTGGAGTGGCCCAGTCAGAGTCCTGACCTCAACCCGATTGAGATGCTGTGGCATGACCTCAAGAAAGCGATTCACACCAGACATCCCAAGAATATTGCTGAACTGAAACAGTTCTGTAAAGAGGAATGGTCAAGAATTACTCCTGACCGTCTGATCTGCAACTACAGGAAACGTTTGGTTGAAGTTATTGCTGCCAAAAGAGGGTTCAACCAGTTATTAAATCCAAGGGTTCACATACTTTTTCCACCTGCACTGTGAATGTTTACATGGTGTATTCAATTAAAACAAGGTTAAAGAGGACATTTTACCGATCCTAACATTGTGAACTAAGTATACAGACATAAAGAGCTGCGCCCAGGGATCTCACTGCACTTACTATTATCCCTGGACGCCACTCTGTTTTACTGCTATGCCCTCCGGTATCTTCGGTCATTAAGTTATAGTAGGCGGAGTCTGCCCTTGTTCTTCTGTAGCGCTGGCCAATCGCATCGCAGAGCTCGCAGCCTGGGAGAAAATAACCTCCCAGGCTGTGAGCTCTACGCTGCGATTGGCCAGCGCTACAGCAGAACAAGGGCAGACTCCGCCTACTATAACTTGGTGACTGAAATCTCTGCCTACTATAACTTAGTGAGTGGAGATACCGGAGGGCATAGCAGGAGAACGGAGCGGCGCCCAGGGATAATAGTAAGTGCAGTGAGATCCCCGGGCACAGCTCTCCATGTCTGTATACTTAGTTTACAATGTCAGGATGGGTGAAAAGTCCTCTTTAATATTTAATTATTTGTGTGTTATTAGTTTAAGCAGACTGTGATTGTCTATTGTTGTGACTTAGATGAAGATCAGATCACATTTTATGACCAATTTGTGCAGAAATCCATATCATTCCAAAGGGTTCACATACTTTTTCTTGCAACTGTATATGCAGGTAGAGAAAGTATTTAGAATAACCACTTTTCTTTTCCTATTATAAAACAGCAAATAATAGGGAGAGCTTTACAGGTAAGAAACATAAAAAAAGTAATAAGAATTTGTTATTTAATTTTTCTGTAATTGAGATTCAGGTTGTTTGAAAAGCCAGTATTGTTTTTTCATATAAATCATCACCAAGAGATTAGCAGTACAGTAATGATCATTACAGCGTGCAATAAATGCCGCCTGCAGTAGTAAAGGCTCAATTCCAAGGAACTCAGTTCCTATATACAAAAAGGCAAAAATTCAAAGAGATCTGCCAAACATTCAATCACAGTGAATGACAAACATGCAAAATAGATCTTACGACTGAATCTATCATAGTGAGCTTAAGTGCAAATAATCTTATTGTATGTAAGTCTCTAAAGTAAATAAACTCCCAAAAAAAATGAAGACAGTTTGGCAGACAGCGATCCAATTTTAGACACAAGCTGTTGAGGAAATGGGAAATCTGTTATGTCACCACATGGTGGCCATCTTGAATGCTGCCAGCTTGGATTCAGCTTCACTTTTTCAGATGGAAAGGTATGTGTGTGACATATCACACTGGTATAGAATGGCACCAGAAAAACAATGGTGTGCTTCATGTTAACTTTATTCATTTTCATTAAGTTAAAAGTGATTTTTCTTTGTTACACAAACAATATGAACAAAAATGTTCACATCATCCTCATTTCCGATGCCCAGGTGTTATTACAGATTATTTCAACTAGCACCACCCAAACTGTCTCATTACCCACAGTACAGTTCTACCAAATTCCAAATAACTGGTTCTGTCACCAGTACCAAAAGCTGGATGACCAAAAACCGCTATGAATGTAGAAACAGCAACCACTGTTCTGGCCTCATTCAGCAACACCCCATAATGTAGCACTTGTCATCTGTCTCTGCAATGTGGGGTTAGCTATGCCTCAATTCACCATCACCTAACTGAAGATGACTCAAGCTGTTGGAGAGATTTTGCAACTTCATATTAAATCACGTTTATTAGTTGTTTTTCAATTATGAAGTAAAGTTCTTCCTGAATGGTGAGGTGAACAAACAGAATTACAGATATTGGTCCCACATAAAGATTGACTGTACTGATCTATCTAACATGATTGCCTCACCTAAAATAATGGTATGGTGCATGGGGTACCCAAATAGTGAGGCCTTTCTTAATTGACGGAACATTAGGAGCAGGCTGTTGCACAAGCTTGTTTGATGAAGGCACAATTTCTTCATTATTTTGAGAGTATATTACATGATTTCTTCAACAAGATGATGCTCTCCCTCATTATTGATGTGGTTGGCTTCTGGTCAATCAGGAACAAGATCCGTTATGAGCGCAGAGTTAGAGAGCAGGTTCCGCTGCCTGGGGATAGGGTCCTCATTCAACAGCTGGACCTTCATGAAAAGCACAAGCTTGCTGATCGGTGGCATCCAGAACCCTATCTTATGTTAGAAAAGCTGCCAGGTGTTCCAGCACACAGAGTAAAGCCTGAGAACGCAAGTAGGATCATCAAAACCTATCTTTGCCAACATTTGTTACCTGTAGGACAAAATGTTCAGTTGCAGCAGCCACAACAAAATGGAGCCAATCCCCCCCCCCCCCACACACACACCTCCCCCGGCCTGTGAGAAGGAGTCGCTGCCATCGATGAGGGATCAGCTCAGTGGTTCCCCCTGAAGAAAATTACTATTACCCCAGTGATAAATGGGGTCCAGACTACAGATGTGTAAGCCATTGAGGCCCATTTGTCAAAGATGGCACAGATCAGTTGATTGATGTGACTTACCATGAAGAATTGAGCCCAGAAGCCAGCTTGCCCTGTCCCCAGTCGGGAAAAAACTTCAGAGGAAAGGGAGTAACCAGGTGAAGATGTGACCATGATGGAGCCTATGCTTGGAAGTCAAGAGCTAGGGGTCAAGTAGAATGCTCACAGAGAATAGGGCATGCTACTAAGGTCCCCAGAGTAATACACCTGAATTTCATTGACATGTGGCTTTATTTCCCCCCTGTACTCATGGGAGAAGGAGATAGTATGTATGGAGATAAACACTTTAACGCACATTTGTATTTCAGGTGGTGAGTCTTCACTTCATGCTCGGACACTAGCAGTGACTCACCAGCTGGTAGAGTGTAACCACTGCAGAGAAAGTATTGTGTACAGTAAATACTGCAGTTATCCCCAAGCAAGGACTCACAACAGCAGACATTAGCACTTCTTAAGTGAAGTGGACTACATGTCCCAGCACACCTTGCTTCTTTGTGCCCCTGCAGCCTGGAGGAGGAGTAGCAGAGAAGAGGACTGATTGACTAAGCAGGGGATTGTGGGACACGGCTGGAGGGGGATGAGAGAGAGTGGCCATCTTAAAAGGAGCTGCATGGCCAGGAGACAGTGAGACTGTGAGTGAATTGTAGAGAGAGAATAGTCCTGCCCTTGGGCTCACAGCACAGGCACCTAGAGACAGTCCTGACAGCATCATCTCTGCAGAACAACCTGATATGAAAAAGTTATCCTGGTCTGCATCACAGTAGGATTCTTCCTCCCACTTCATTTGTGTCCACAGTTCAGTGAGGCCGGACTGGAGGCGTAGCCTTAGCCTTAGGGGGAGGCTGGCATGACAGGTGGTGGTTCAGGGAAGCAGGAATGGGGATTTGGCAGTTTAAGCTGCTGGGGTGGGGGTTAGTAATTTGGGGGGAAGGATCTGGGCTTTAAGAGGGGGCTGTGAGGAAAAAAGAGGTGCCATTTTAGAGGAGAAAGCAGGGAAACCCTGCCCACCCTCCCTTTTGATGGTTTATGTTCTTGATCCTGTTTGTGTAAGGTGAAGACAAGTTGAGGGATGTTCTTTGGGATTGGTGTTGTCGTGGCAGCTGTGGCAGTGGGAGGTGCTCGAAGTTGCCAGGTTGCTGAGGAGGGGAGGGCCCTATGGTTGGTGGCGGATTTAAGAGGTCCATCGGTTAGTGCCTCCGAGCTGGTGCTTAACAGCTGGAGGCAAGGTGGAATTCCCCGTATGGGATTTAATTATTTTAGGATTCGAGGAACTTGTGAGTATGTCTTGCTGTACTGCTATTGAGGATATATTGAGATAACTGTTTCTGAGAGGAATATCTGTGATTAAGTGCACTAATGGTTTCTGAAAAACATGCCGACAGTCCCCAATGTTTGGACTATCTTCATTGCAGTACTGCAGCCATTACTAAATGTGTATGTGCAGTTACTCAGGTGGTGTGTGCTAACTGTATTTTCTGCATAAGAGTGTCTGATCACCATCATTGGTGTGTCAATGTTAGATGTTCAGTAAAGACAGTATCTTAACCCTTTATAATCCCCCCATATTATCTCAGAGAACATTACTATTATTCGTAACAGCCAGGCCTGCCATATAGTTACCACCACTAGAACTCTAACTGTGCTCTGTGATCTGTGCTCTGTTTCTCTATTTGCATACTTCTTAGGCTAGTTTCACTCTAGTGGCAGCCTTCTCCAACATGTCGTAGTTTTATTCCCGGCTCTCAGTATGTTTGCCATGCTGCCACCGGAACTCCGGCCAGCCCCCATTATAGTCAATGGGGCCGGAGCGAACCTCCAGCGGCACGCGTGCACTAGTGGCAGCACGGATCCGTCAGGCTGTCCACCGGAGAAGGCTGCTGCTTGAATGAAACTATCCTTTTTAAGCTCACCATTGTTTACCCTTCCAACAAATAACCTTACCTCTCTCGGGTGAGCGTGTACTAAGCTAGACAGAGACTCCCCGATTTGGCCTCTGTCCGAAAAGGAAGACCCTTCTGCATTCCTTCAGAGCTCTCAGCAAGAGTCGGGGGGAGGCTCTACACTTTGGTTAGAGCTACAATACACCCTGCCCACAGAGGTAGACCCAAAGGGGTGTGTGAGGCAGTGACAGGCCTCATGGCTATTAGGGGAGGTGTATGGCAGGTTTTTCGATCTCTTCCCCGTCAATCAGCAGGTCTTAAACAGCACCAGGTGCCACAGTCATTACTGGGGAGTAAATGTCCATCCCAGACGGTCAGTTGGGGGTGTGGTTACAACCAGAGGTCAGGTGAGGCCCTGGATGTGTGGTTTCAGCCAGGCTTGGCTGAGAAAACATGAGGCTGGGAAATAGCCTGGACTGACCGTGTTACAGCCTGGGGGCTGGTATATGCTTGGCTGAGGAAGCCGGATCTGACCCTCTATCTGAACAGCACTGTATAGGTGAGTCAGGGATTGTATCGTATGTTTAGTTACAGCCCAGCCGGGCAGGTGTTTGTTTATTGTTTCGTTGTTCTGGTATTGCTAGTGTGCCAAAATAAATGCACTGTTTGGACTGCAACACGGTTTTCAGCAAGTTATCTGTGACCGAAACCCCCAGAGATAGAGCAAGGATAAGGTGAGTATCAAACAACACCAATCCACAAATGACAGTCAGGAGTTCAACTCATGTGCGGGAGAATCCAAGGATCAAATGGGTTCACCAAAAGTGATGTCACTCAAGGGATAGATAGCAGGACCCTTGATAGTGCCCCTCTAAGTTATTATAGGCTCCTCTGTAGGGCTCTTGGAAATTATCATAGGTCCCTCTATAGTGTGCCTAGTAGTTATCATTGGCCACTCTATAGTGCCCCCAGTAGCTGAAGTGTAACCCTGTAGCATCCCCAAAAGCGACAAAAATAAATAAACTCACCGGAATGCTGCTCTATGCTTCAATCTGTGAAGCAAGTTGCATGCCTCTTCTCGCCAGTGGTCTGAGTTCTATGCATCCTAGTGCAGAAGGTCGCTGTGAAGTTATTGCGCCAGTTGCATCCTCGCGAGATGACCATCGTGACCATCTCAGACCCGACGCAGACATTGTAGTCATGTCATCTTTTTTAAACTGCCTGTGCAGTTTTTGGCAAACTGATGCCTGAGGTGGCCCACTCTGGCACCAGCCCATCTGGCATTTGCCAGAACTGCCAGATGGGCAGTCCAGCCCTGTTCATTACTCTAGACCAGTGTTCCACAAACTTTTCTGCAGTACTAGGACCAGTTTCATGATAGACAATTGACCCACAGGACAGAGGGAGGGGAGATGGAGGGAGAGGTACACTACTGGACATTTCTTATCACAAAATAGGAAACCCAAATGTTACACTGTAACAACTTCTACCACTATGGTTATCTTTCCCCACTTAGTGACACATGTACAAAAAGAAGAGTGTTACCTAAACCGGTGCATGTCCATGTCCACTCCATCACCTTCAAGTTCCGGGTGTGGCACTTCATGAGGTAGGAACAGGCTTACGGGCAGTGATTTGTTTGCAGAACTGGACAGGAAGAAGATAAGGGTGGCCTCTATGTGATGCTGCTGTTCATGTTCCCTCTCCTACAATCCACATAGTTTCCCTGCTCTCCAGTACAGTCAGTGTCTCCAGCTTCTCCCTGTCCAATGCACTTTGAATGGTTTCCATCTCCGCACATTGGCACTGTACAGTATATTAGCATTATTCCGACATTGGGTGCAGCTATTATGTGGAAGCTGTATTATGTGGACACTTTTAATATGTGGACAATATACGGAAGCAAATAAAGAAAATAGACTTAGGAACTAGTTCCCATAGGGAAGAAGAAAGTAGACGATGATAGTTGTAGAAAGGTGTATTTACACTATGTGCTGGGCTGGATTTAGGATAGCAGTATTGTGTAGGTACTATTTTAGGATATTATGTAGGTGCTATATAATTGTATTATGTGAACACTATATGGTAGTATTATTTTGGGGACATTGTGTGGGCATTGTATGTTAGTATTGTTTGGGCAAATGGACTCCATGTTCCGCTTTTGCCCATTTTTTTTACTGTTGCTACTTTAGAGAATGCAAATCACTGGGTTTCAACATGGTTAAATGGTAAAAATTTAATTTATTTAAATATATATTATGGACTATAAAGACAAGCTTCACTCAAATCTAAAACTTCAAGTGTGAAACCATGTAATATACAGGACCTTCTAAAAAAATTAGCATATTGTGATAAAGTTCATTATTTTCTGTAATGTACTGATAAACATTAGACTTTTATATATTTTAGATTCATTACACACCAACTGAAGTAGTTCAAGCCTTTTATTGTTTTAATATTGATGATTTTGGCATACAGCTCATGAAAACCCAAAATTCCTATCTAAAAAAATTAGCATATCATGAAAAGGTTCTCTAAACGAGCTATTAACCTAATCATCTGAATCAACTAATTTACTCTAAACACCTGCAAAAGATTCCTGAGGCTTTTAAAAACTCCCAGCCTGGTTCATTACTCAAAACCGCAATCATGGGTAAGACTGCCGACCTGACTGCTGTCCAGAAGGCCATCATTGACACCCTCAAGCAAGAGGGTAAGACACAGAAAGAAATTTTTGAACGAATAGGCTGTTCCCAGAGTGCTGTATCAAGGCACCTCAGTGGGAAGTCTGTGGGAAGGAAAAAGTGTGGCAGAAAACGCTGCACAACGAGAAGAGGTGACCGGACCCTGAGGAAGATTGTGGAGAAGGACCGATTCCAGACCTTGGGGGACCCGCGGAAGCAGTGGACTGAGTCTGGAGTAGAAACATCCAGAGCCACCGTGTACAGGCGTGTGCAGGAAATGGGCTACAGGTGCCGCATTCCCCAGGTCAAGCCACTTTGAACCAGAAACAGCGGCAGAAGCGCCTAACCTGGGCTACAGAGAAGCAGCACTGGACTGTTGCATGTCATTCGGAAATCAAGGTGCCAGAGTCTGGAGGAAGACTGGGGAGAGGGAAATGCCAAAATGCCTGAAGTCCAGTGTCAAGTACCCACAGTCAGTGATGGTCTGGGGTGCCATGTCAGCTGCTGGTGTTGGTCCACTGTGTTTTATCAAGGGCAGGGTCAATGCAGCTAGCTATCAGGAGATTTTGGAGCACTTTATGCTTCCAGCTGCTGAAAAGCTTTATGGAGATGAAGATTTCATTTTTCAGCACGACCTGGCACCTGCTCACAGTGCCAAAACCACTGGTAAATGGTTTACTGACCATGGTATTACTGTGCTCAATTGGCCTGCCAACTCTCCTGACCTGAACCTCATAGAGAATCTGTGGGATATTGGGAAGAGAAAGTTGAGAGACGCAAGACCCAACACTCTGGATGAGCTTAAGGCCGCTATCGAAGCATCCTGGGCCTCCATAACACCTCAGCAGTGCCACAGGCTGATTGCCTCCATGCCACGCCGCATTGAAGCAGTCATTTCTGCAAAAGGGATTCCCGACCAACTATTGAGTGCATAACTGAACATAATTATTTGAAGGTTGACTTTTTTTGTATTAAAAACACTTTTCTTTTATTGGTCGGATGAAATATGCTAATTTTTTTAGATAGGAAATTTGGGTTTTCATGAGCTGTATGCCAAAATCATCAATATTAAAACAATAAAAGGCTTGAACTACTTCAGTTGGTGTGTAATGAATCTAAAATATATGAAAGTCTAATGTTTATCAGTACATTACAGAAAATAATGAACTTTATCACAATATGCTAATTTTTTTAGAAGGACCTGTATATCCTACACTGTGATCCAGAAAGCTGTACTAAAGTGATCTCTCTTTCTTAGAGAGCATGCTTTCTATACTATAAATATACAGTAAGACTTAGAAAAGAAGCTCCCTCCTTCATCCAGCCCAGTTTTTTCTGTTTCTGATTTTTAGTTCTATTATATTCTACTTCAACTCGCCTTCTTTGATAATATTAACACTTTTCTCAACCAAATGCCTCCATTCAGTGTTCCTGAATTTTACCTGCCTGACAAAACAAGTGTTTTGTGCCTGGTCATGCAGTTTCATGTATGCCCCGATGTGCTGCTGTAGTGAGACACAGTGATGTCTTTTAAAGGTCATTTTACCATAACACAGAAGCAAAAGCTAAGTCTACTTTCACACTTGCGTCAGAGGATTCCGGCAGGCAGTTCCGTCGATGGAACTGCCTGCCGGATCTGGCAATCTGGCGCAAACGGATGCATTTGTGAGATGGATGCAGATGTGGATCTGTCTGACAAATGCATTGCAATACTGGATCCGTCTTTCCGGTAGTCATCCAGAAATTACAAATCCGGTATTATTCGGATCCGTTAATGCAGTAATTTTAATGCCGGATCCGGCACTAATACATTTTAATGGCATTCCACCAAGTGTCCAGGATTTTTGGCCAGAGAGAAAAATGCAGCACACTGCAGTATTTTCTCCTGCGAAAAAACGTTAGAGGGACTAAACTGATGCATTTTGATGCATGCTGAACGGAATGCTCTCTATTCAGATGCATTAGGATAAAACTGATCTGTTTTTTTCCGGTATTGAGCCCCTAGGACGGAACTCAATACCGGAAAAGAAAAACTCTAGTGTGAAAGTATATTAAATTGTATTTACATGTATCATATAATGGAATGAATCATGAGAAACTTTTTACATAATACTGCCTTTTTTTCTCTAATTTTTGAATATTGTGTTCCAAGAAACTGAATCATTTTATATAATTTGCCAGATGACACTGTGACATTCTAGCGGGAAGATCATTTTGAGCTTATTTTACATACTGATACAGGTTATAATGACACAACACAGGGATGCACTGAACAGAAGGCCTCACCCTCCATATCCATGAGTATCAAAATAAAATATATATTTTCAGCATTTTTCCTCTACAGTAGAAACATTGTTATTTTTGTTTACCTTTTAATACTAAGTCCTGTTAAGAAAACCCACTACAGTATTTTGATAACTCCGTTCCTCCCGAGCCAGTTGCTCAGAGAAACACAACAATCGATGCCTTCTACCACAAGGTAATTCTTAGTCGAAACACAGAATAGCAAAGAAATGAGGGCCAAAGGTAGACAAAGAGGAAAATGAAAGATTATAGAAAATAAAAATGCTGGAGACTTGATTCAATATAAATTTAAAGTGTACCTAAGATTTCAAAAAAAGTTAGCATAATGGCTGTGCTTCTTTGTGCAATCATAACTGTTATGGTCATTTTAGGCTTCCCTAATGTCTTTTTCAGTCATATTATTCCCTGTTTCATATTCACAGCTAGATGCATTTTATTCAGTAGCAGGTGGTTTCTCCCTTCTGTGGAATCTACTAGTACTGTATTTCTGTGACATTCTTTCCCTGACTTCCCACAATGTTTTCAGTTAAAGGGGTTGGCCACTCTCCATGTATTTTCTACAACTGTGTGAGAGGCAGGGAAAAAGTACATTTCCTAATAAACTGTATTTTTCACCCTATAAGATGCACCTAGGTTTATGAGGAGGAAAATAAGAAAAAATATATTTTTAACTAAAAGGTGTGCTTTTGGTGGTGTTTGAACTAATGGTGGTCTGTGCATGACACTACTATGGGGGATCTGTGGATGGCACTGTCATGGGGGGATCTGTGGGTGGCACTGTTATGGGGGATCTGTGGATGGCACTGTTATGGGGGGTGATCTGTGGATGGCATTGTTATGGGGAGGTGATCTGTGGATGGCACTGTTATGGGGAAAGATCTGTGGATGGCACTGTTATGGGGGGTGATCTGTGGATGGCACTGTTATGGGGGGTGATCTGTGGATGGCACTGTTATGGGGGTGATATGTGGATGGCACTGTTATGGGGGTGGATCTCTGGATGGCACTGCTATAACACTGCTATGACCCCATAACAGTGCCATCCACATATCCCCACCTCATAATAGTGGCATCCACAGATGCCCAAATATACCAGAGCTAAACCTGTGGGAGGGGCCGGTGGCATGCAAATGCAGTGGGGCCGGTGTGGCCACTGTACTCCGGCCCCGCCGCTTACTCACTTCCTTAATGCCTAAACCTTTTATAATAATAACTTTAAGTGAAGTTCCGATCCCCAGCTCCATCTGTACTACTTACTAAATGTCATGTAGCAGGCAGAGCAGGGCGGCCGGCCGTAACTCACTGATGTCATGTGCCTGCGCCGCCTACTTTATGAATGAAGTAGGCAGCGCAGGCACGTGACATCAGAATATTACGGCCAGCCGCCTGCACTTCTCCGCCTGCTACAGGACATTTAGTAAGTAGTACAGATGGGGCTGGGGATCGGAACTTTACTTAAAGTTATTATTATAAAAGGTTTAGGCATTACGGAAGTGAGTGAGCGGCGGGGCCGGAGTACAGTGACCACACCGGCCCCGCCGCATTTTCATGACACCGGACCCTCCTCCCTCCCCCCTTCAGCTGATACATCGCAGTCTGCGATCCTGCAGCATCGCAGACTGCAATGTAAAATGGCAGCATTCGCCTCATAAGACGCACTCTTCCCCCTAACTACAGAGCAGCATGTTCAGTAGTCAGCAGTCGGTTCAAACTGACCAATAACAAAGAGTCCGGGGGGCAAAAGTGCGTCTTATAGGGCGAAAAATACGGTATGCCTTTAAGTAGATCTGCCTATATTTTCAACAATCTGAAACCACGCCCCCTGACACCCGCTCTGCACACGACGTCGAGAAGCTTTGTCCATGCCTACTGTGTAAATGCGCATGTGCTGCTTTTCCACATCGCATTGCAGCACATGCCCAGTCTGCCCCTGCCACAGGCTCGCTCCCTGCTCCTACTCTGCTTGTTTCTGTCAGACTTCTGAGCGAGAACCTGGTAGGAGGGGATCTACTGTGTATACATGTGTGTGGGGAGTATAGTGTCATGTTTGTGTGCAGCTCGTATCCAGCGCCAGTGCCGTCCTACATACAGCAGCCCCTGATGATAGGTGTGTCCCGCTTGCCACAGAGTGCACGGAGGAAAGGTTCTGATCTCCACAGTTCGTGACTGTGGATATCAGAACCTTCTAAAATGTAGATATAATATCCCTCCTCCCTCGTCCTCTCTCCCTCTGCAGCCCTCAATGTACCCCCTCATTTTCTTACTGGCCACACTGAGCGGGCGGGAAGACAGGTACGCGATTCCGCGATTCCCGTCCTCCTCCTCTCCGCATCCTTCACTAAGATGCTGATATAATATCCCTCATTGCCCCCCCTGCAACCCTCAATGTGCCCCCTCATTTTCTTACTGGCCCCACTGAGCGGGCAGGAAGGCAAGCGCACGATTCCCCGATCCTCCCCCCCTCTCCTCATCCCTCTCTAATTTTCAAGATAGCCAAGCGTTTTTAGCTAGTGGCACAGTCAGACAGCATGTATCGGCACCCGGGGTCAGCCAGACAGCACGCCAATCAACGCATGCTGTTGCTACCACCAGAATGCCGTCATTGCAAAGCTCAGCAGTGTGGCATTTTTTTTTCTGTGTCTGCCTCTGATAACAGCGATGCCATTTGCAACCCGTGCCAAAACAAACTGAGTCGTGGGAAGTCCAACACCCACCGAGGTACAACTGCTTTGCGAAGGCACATGATCTCACATCACAAACGCCTATGGGATCAACACATGATGAGTAGAAGCAGCACACAAACTCAAAGCCACCATCCTCCTCCTGGTCCAGGATCTTCAGCCACTTCAACCACTGCTGTCCTCCTTGCCCCCTCTCAACCATCCGCCACTCCGCCTCTCACCTTGAGCAGTTCCTGCTCAGCTGCCCACAGTTAGGTGTCTGTCAAGGAAATGTTTGAGTGTAAGAAGCCAATGTCACAGAGTCACTTCCTAGCCCGGCGTCTGACAGCTGGCTTGTCGGAACTCTTAGCCCGCCAGCTTTTACCATACAAGCTGGTGGAGTCTGAGCCTTCAAAAAATTTGGTCGCTATTGGGACACCGCAGTTGAAAGTACCCGACTGAAATTTCTTTTCACAAAAGGCAATCCCCAACCTGTGCTCTATTGTGGAAAAAGAAGTCATGGCATGTCTGGCACACAGTGTTGGGGCAAGGGTCCATCTGACCACTGATACCTGGTGTGAAAAGCACGGTCAGGGCAGGTATATCACCTACACTGTGCATTGGGTAAACCTGCTCACGGCTGCCAAGCATGGAATGCGTGGCTCTGCAGAGGAGTTGGTGACACCACCACGACTTGCAGGCAGGCCTGCTGCCACTTCCTCTACTCTTCCTACTCCATTCTCTTCCATAACCTCCTCCGCTGAGTACTCTTCTGCTGCTGCATCTTGCTCCACATCAACGGCACCCCCCCCCCCCCAGCTCCCCAGGGGCTATTCCACATCCCGGATATGACAGTGTCATGCCGTCTTGGGGTTGACTTGCCTGAAAGAAGAGAGTCACAACGGACCAGCACTCCTGTCTGCCCTGAACGCACAGGTGGATCAGTGGCTGACTCCGCACCAACTGGAGATCTGCAAAGTGGTGTGTGACAACGGAAGCAATTTGTTGGCGGCATTGAATTTGGGCAAGTTGACACATGTGCCGTGCATGGCACATGTGTGTAATCTGATCGTACAACGCTTTGTGCATAAGTAACCAGGCTTACAGGACGTCCTCAAGCAGGCCAGGAAGGTGTGTGGCCATTTCAGGTATTCCTACACGGCCATGGCGCACTTTTCAGACATTAAGCGCCAAAACAACATGCCAGTGAGGCGCTTGATTTGCAACAGCCCGACAGCACTCCTAATGTTCGACCGCCTGCTCCAACAAGAAAAAGCCATCAACGAGTATTTGTATGACCGGGGTGCTAGGACAGCCTCTGCGGAGCTGGGAATTTTTTTGCCACGTTACTGGACACTCATGTGCAATGCCTGTAGGCTTATGCGTCCTTTTGAGGAGGTGACAAACCTAGTCAGTCACATCGAAGGCACCATCAGCAACATCATCCCATTTGTTTTCTTCCTGAAGCGTGCCCTGCGAGCGTGAAGAGGAAGAGTTGTGTTCACCATCACCACCAGCAGCCTTATCAGCATCGCTTGCTGGACCTGCGGCAACGCTGGAAGAGGAGTGTGAGGAGTCAGAGGAGGAATGTGGCTTTGAGGAGGAGGAGGAAGACCAAGCACAACAGGCATCCAGGGTGCTCGTTCTCACCTATCTGGTACCCGTGGTGTTGTACATGGCTGGGGGTAAGAACATACCTTCAGTGAGATCACTGAGGACAAGGAACGGGACATGAGTAGCTCGGCATCCAACCTTGTGCAAATGGGGTCTTTCATGCTGTCGCGCCTGTTGAGGGACCCTCGTATAAAAAGACTGAAGGAGAATGACCTGTACAGGGTGTCCACGCTACTAGACCCCCGGTATAAGCAGAAAGTGGCTGAAATGTTACCGAATTACCGGAAGTCGGAAAGGATGCAGCAGTTCCAAAACAAATTGAAAAGTATGTTTACACAGCATATAAGGGTGATGTCACAGCACAATGGGAATCTAACAGGGGAAGAGGTGAAAGTAATCTTCCTCCTACCACGACCACGCCGGCAAGGAAAGAACGCTTTACAGATGTGTTGTTGATGGAGGACATGCAGAGCTTTTTAAGTCCTACGCATCACCACAGCCCTTTGGGGTCCACCCTCAGAGAACGACTCGACCGACAGGTAGCAGACTACCTCGCCTTAACTGCAGATATCGACACTCTGAGGAGTGATGAACCCCTTGACTACTGGGTGTGAAGGCTTGATCTGTGGCCTGAGCTATCCCAATTTGCGATAGAACTTTTGGCCTGCCCCGCTTCAAGTGTCCTGTCAGTTTGGTCTGTCACTGTGAAGCAGGCATAACCCTTACACTACCTGATCGATACAACATCACACCTGATGTTTTAAAGCACGTTATTCCAAACAATTTAGGAATGTTAGGTGATTTATGCCCTTTATGGATTAAAACCCGACTCTGCGTCAACTACGTAATTTTCCATGGGAGTTTTGCCATGGATCCCCCTCCGGCATGCCACAGTCCAGGTGTTAGTCCCCTTGAAACAAATTTTCATTCACTATTGTGGCCAGAAAGAGTCCCTGTGGGTTTTAAAATTCACCTGCCTATTGAAGTCTATGGCGGTTTGTCCGGTTCGCCGTTCGCGAACATTTGCGGAAATTCGCCTTCGCCATTTGTGAACGGAAAATTTTATGTTTGAGACATCTCTACTCATGAATTAGGCATTTCAGTTGGCATAGTTTCCAGTATCATTGATGATGTTTTAAATATGTCATAGGTCATAAATGGTGCCATAAATGTTGACGCCTGAGCAAAAACCTCACCAGCAATTTAGCCAAGAGAATTTAGACATGCTTAAATAAAATCCTGGAGAATTCTATTCTCAAAATATTATGGTTGATGAAACATGGGTCCATCACCATGATTCTGAGACAAAACAAGAGTCCATGCAATGGAAGCACAAGGGGTCACCAACTCCAAATACGATTTGAGTGCAGCAGTCAGCTGGAAAGATCATGGCAACAGTTTTTTGGGATATTGGAGCTGTTTTTTTGCTGGAATTCATGCCGCCCAAGACAACAATTACTGGAGAAACCTATGCTTCAACAATGCAGGCATTACATGAGGCAAAGAGAGACGCAGTGGGAAGTTGTCGGCAGGTGTGTTGCTGCTTCACGACAATGTGCCAGCTCACAAGTCTCACAAATCCCAAGCTGCTATCAGGGAATGCTTCCAGTGATTATTTTCTCTTTCGGAAATTTCTATGTGGGCAACTATTTCCTGATGATAATGCAGTTAAAGAGGTGGTAACAGGGTTCCTGCAGCAGCAAGAAGTCTCCTTCTGTTCTGAGGGCATACAATCACTGGAGGCAAATGAAATGTGTGTTGAAGTCAAGGAGGATTACACTGAAAAGTAGTAAGTTCATTTTTCTCAGAAAACTATTTTGTTCTCATATTCAGGTAGATAACTCATTGAACACTTATTGCCTATGATGTTTATTAATTCTTTATTTTTATAAGGGGGAGAGGGTGATAATCCAAATTTTTTATTTATTTTTTTACGTTTTTAAGTCCCTCTTAGGGGAGTTGAACATGCGATCTTTAGATTACTTCTCCCATAGTGAATTACCATTGCAGTTTATGCAAGATTTAATACATTCCTATGGAGCCCTGTCATAGGCAGGGCTCCATAGGAATTTATTGCTGTGGTAAAGCATCAAACTCAAATCCACCACAGACAACAAATGACTTCCACAGTCTCCGTGGGCACTGGAAGGCTGCCCCAGATGCCATGGTGTTTTGCCTGATAAAAGTGTTTCTAACACTACTATGGAGCGGTCACTAGCACACAAACTAGGACCTTAAGTGAGTTAAAGCAAAACAATTACTTTATTTTTGACAAATGATAATAAAATTATGGTTGACAATAAGAGTTACCGTAATTATAAAACTACAGTTATCTTGAGTATCATGAGTAAGTAAGTAAAGCATCAATACATCACCAGATATTCTGGCATCACCCATTGCCCACAGATTGGGGGATTCCAACAATTTGCAAGGGGAAAAATCTGGGAACAGCACAAGGCACGTCTGCCGCATCTTCAACGAATCCCAAAAATCCCCTTGGAAACCCCCTATTTTATACCATGTATAGTTAGATGAGCCTGTGATCTAGGCCTGTCAGCGCATGATCATATTTACTTGATCACGCACAGGAAATACTTGCATAATAGCGCATAGATACTTCTTATGGCTATACGCAGTTACTTATTTTCTTGCTCAGAACATCTTGTAACAATGTATCATAAGTCCTGTTCCGTCTGGATCTACTTTGTTATTCTGAACTCCAATTAGGGTTGAGCAAACCCGAACTGTAAAGTTCGGGTTCGGGTTTGGTGTTCGGCGCTTTCTTGGCACTTTTTGAAAGGCTGCACAGCAGCCAATCAACAAGCGGTTAACTGTCTGACCTTAGAAGCCATCACAGCCATGCCTACTAATGGCATGGCTGTGATTGGCCAGAGCAGCATGTCACCCAGGCTCTATATAAGCTTGAGTCATGTAGCGCTGCACATCACTTTGCTGTTACAAGTGTAGGGAGAGGATGCTGCTGAACTTGTGATTTGAGAGAGTAGGAGAGAATCTAACTCAGCGATCTACAGAGAAATAGTTTTACCCTGCCCTGAGACCATTGACCAAAAATTTTTTTTTATAATTCTGTTAGTTAGGTGGGTGGCTGCGGTGGCGGCTATTTTATGCAAGCTCAGTGCACCAGCACTGCATCTGAGCTTTTGGAACATTTCAAATCACAATTTTTTGGGGAAAACTACAACATCTGGATTAGTCAGTGTACAATTTAAGTTAGAAATACACCCATCATTTTAAAAACACACTTTTTTTGCTAAAAAACTGTATTTTACAGATCTGCAAGTGTTAAATTCAAGTTTAATATATACAGCTTTCATATTCTGTTACAAGAAAAAAAAAAACTTTTTGGGTAATCTACAACATTTGGATTAGTCAGTGTGCAATTTAAGCTAGAAATACACCCATCATTTTCTGGGGTTTGAAAAACACACTTTTTTTTCTTCAAAAAACAGTATTTTCCAGAACTGCAAGTGTGAAATTCAAGTTTAATATACAGGTCCTTCTAAAAAAATTAGCATATTGTGATAAAGTTAATTATTTTCTGTAATGTACTGATAAACATTAGACTTTCATATATTTTAGATTCATTACACACCAACTGAAGTAGTTCAAGCCTTTTATTGTTTTAATATTGATGATTTTGGCATACAGCTCATGAAAACCCAAAATTCCTATCTCAAAAAATTAGCATATCATGAAAAGGTTCTCTAAACGAGCTATTAACCTAATCATCTGAATCAACTAATTTACTCTAAACACCTGCAAAAGATTCCTGAGGCTTTTAAAAACTCCCAGCCTGGTTCATTACTCAAAACCGCAATCATGGGGAAGACTGCCGACCTGACTGCTGTCCAGAAGGCCATCATTGACACCCTCAAGCAAGAGGGTAAGACAAAGAAAGACATTTCTGAACGAATAGGCTGTTCCCAGAGTGCTGTATCAAGGCACCTCAGTGGGAAGTCTGTGGGAAGGAAAAAGTGTGGCAGAGAATGCTGCACAACGAGAAGAGGTGAGCGGACCCTGAGGAAGATTATGGAGAAGGACCGATTCCAGACCTTGGGGGACCTGCGGAAGCAGTGGACTGAGTCTGGAGTAGAAACATCCAGAGCCACCGTGTACAGGCGTGTGCAGGAAATGGGCTACAGGTGCCGCATTCCCCAGGTCAAACCACTTTTGAACCAGAAACAGCGGCAGAAGCGCCTGACCTGGGCTACAGAGAAGCAGCACTGGACTGTTGCATGTCATTCGGAAATCAAGGTGCCAGAGTCTGGAGGGAGACTGGGGAGAGGGAAATGCCAAAATGCCTGAAGTCCAGTGTCAAGTACCCACAGTCAGTGATGGTCTGGGGTGCCATGTCAGCTGCTGGTGTTGGTCCACTGTGTT
Organism: Bufo gargarizans; assembly: GCF_014858855.1. NCBI lineage: Eukaryota > Metazoa > Chordata > Amphibia > Anura > Bufonidae > Bufo > Bufo gargarizans. The sequence goes on from NC_058081.1 coordinate 547,884,174, forward strand.
TTATCAAGGGCAGGGTCAATGCAGCTAGCTATCAGGAGATTTTGGAGCACTTCATGCTTCCATCTGATGAAAAGCTTTATGGAGATGAAGATTTCATTTTTCCGCACGACCTGGCACCTGCTCACAGTGCCAAAACCACTGGTAAATGGTTTACTGACCATGGTATTACTGTGCTCAATTGGCCTGCCAACTCTCCTGACCTGAACCCCATAGAGAATCTGTGGGATATTGGGAAGAGAAAGTTGAGAGACACAAGACCCAACACTCTGGATGAGCTTAAGGCCGCTATCGAAGCATCCTGGGCCTCCATAACACCTCAGCAGTGCCACAGGCTGATTGCCTCCATGCCACGCCGCATTGAAGCAGTCATTTCTGCAAAAGGATTCCCAACCAAGTATTGAGTGCATAACTGAACATAATTATTTGAAGGTTGACTTTTTTTGTATTAAAAACACTTTTCTTTTATTGGTCGGATGAAATATGCTAATTTTTTGAGATAGGAAATTTGGGTTTTCATGAGCTGTATGCCAAAATCATCAATATTAAAACAATAAAAGGCTTGAACTACTTCAGTTGGTGTGTAATGAATCTAAAATATATGAAAGTCTAATGTTTATCAGTACATTACAGAAAATAATGAACTTTATCACAATATGCTAATTTTTTTAGAAGGTCCTGTATACAGCTTTCATATTCTGTGATCTACAACATCTTGTCTAGTCAGTGTGCAATTTAAGATAGAAATACTCCCATCATTTTCTGGGATTTGAAAAACATGCTTTTTTGGTAAAAAACAACATTTTCAGGCCTTGCAGCATCAGCACATGTGAAATTACAGGCTTATATACTGCTGTCAAATTCAGTTGTTAAATAAACACTCGTTTGGGCACAAAAAATTTAGTTGGCAGCCTTTGATGCAGATGTCATTGTGAAATACACTCTTAATACATTTGGGTTACATTCAGAGATTTTAAATACTGCCATTTGGTGCACCAATATTGAATTCAGGCCTACACTGGTTCAGGCCGTGTGAGATACACCCTCTACATACAGGGGTTTGATTCAGGGATTTGAAATACAGCCATTTGAAATACAGCCATTTTGGTCAAAGAAATATTTACTTCAGGCCTACACTGGTTCAGACCGTGTGAGATACCCCCTCTACATCAGGGGCGTAACTATAGGGGAAGCGGCTGCTTTGGGGCCCTGACCCAGAAGGGGCCCATCCAGGAGGAGGAGGACTAAAAGATTTTGTCTGGGCCCCCTCAACAGTATTACACAATGAAATTATATACAGTGACATTATAGACAATGTAGAAAATGGAAGGAGCAGCTGCCGTGCCTGGTCTGAGAGAGCAATCTTTACTAGCCACAGGAATGGGGGCGTCATGAAAGGAAGGGGTTGCAAAAAAATTACTGGAGGAAGGGGGCCCCCATTCAAAAATTTGCTGTGAGGCCCAGTAATTTCTAGCTACACCACTGCTCTACATACAGGGGTTTGATGCAGGCATTTGAAATACAGCCATTTTGGGCAAAGAAATATTTACTTCAGGCGCCTACATTGGTTCAGACCGTGTGAGATACACCATTTGCATACTGTCGTTCTATTTTACTATTAATTAAACACCCATTTAGGGCAAGATCCTAAATTTGAAAAATATGAGGAGAGCGTCAAATAAAGGACGTATCCCAGTTCGTGGTGCTGCTGGTGGAGCTCCTGTTGCAGGGATTGGACGTGGTCGATCTGTGCCAGCTACACGCACAAGTGAAACCCCTTCCTCAAGTGCGAGTAGGCGCCAAAACCTGCAGCGGTATTTGGTCGGGCCTAATGCTTCTCTACGAATGTTGAGGCCTGAACAAGTACAGGCGATAGTAGATTGGGTTGCTGACAGTGGATTCAGTTTCTTCACATTGTCTCCCACCCAGTCTCCTGCTGAAAGACCACAGTTGGCACCTGCAGCCGATGTCCATCAGTCTTTCACCTCACCCCCTTGCAAATCAGCCAAGCAGTCTGAGCCCCAAGTCATGCAGCAGTCTCTTCTGCTTTTTGATGACTCTGTTAGCAGGGTTTCCCAGGGCCATCCACCTAGCCCTGCCCCAGAAGTGGAAGAGATTTAGTTCACCAATGCCCAACCACTTATCTTTCAAGATGAGTACATGGGAGGACCATCGCAGCATGTCTCGGATGATGACGAAACACAGGTGGGGCTTTTGAAAGTGTGCAGACCAACAAGGAAGGCAGGGGTGAAGACTGGGTGGCAGATGATGTGGAGGACAATGAAGTCCTCGACCCCACATGGAATCAAGGTCATGCGAGTGACCTATGTAGTTCGGAGGAAGAGGCGGTGGTCTCACAGAGCCACCAGCACAGCAGAAGAGGGAGCAGGGTGCAAAAGCAGAGCGGCCGTCCTCTAGACAGTACGCCTTCCACTGCCCACCGCAGCAAGGGACCGAGCACACCAAAGCCAGCTCCAAGGAGTTCCCTTGCGAGGCAGTTCTTCAGACTATGTGCTGATGACAAGACACGAGTGTTTTATTGCACGCTGTGCAATCAGAGCCTGAAGCGAGGCATAAATGTTCTCAACCTGAGCACAACCTGCATGACCAAGCATTTAAGTGCAAAGCACGAGCAGCAGTGGAGTAGACACCTCAAAAACCATGAAAGGTCTCTGGTTCCTCCGGCTTCCTCTTCTGCTGCAGTCGCAGCCTCTTCATCCACCTCTGGACAAGCTCACGTTCATTAAAATGAACCAGGCATGGATCCCACAGGACTTGTCCGTACCTTGTGCAGAATAGACATGTTTGGAGTGTACCTTAATTTTACAAAATTAAATTAAAACCAAAAACCTGTGTTGGTTATCTCGTCCTCCTCCACCGCCGCTTCCACCTACTCCAATACCTCCACCGGCTCCTCAAACTCCTACTCCATATGGAACTCCACCTCATAAATCAATTTTTTGTTTTGTACATGTTTTATTTTATATCATTTCACTACTTTGTCATTTACATTTTCTGGTGAAATTCACCAATTTTTGGGTGTATAGTACCACTGCTATACCTAGTAGGCTGGTTAAAAAAACTAATAAAAAATGGTTATTAACATTTTCTGGTGAAATTAACCAATTTTTGGGTGTAGTGTACCACTGCTATACCTATTAGGGCGATAAAAAAAAAAGAAAAAATTGTCATTAACATTTTCTGGTGAAATTAACCAATTTTGGGTGTATAGTACCACTGCTATACCTAGTAGTCCGGTTCAAAAAAAAAATATATAATTGTCATTAACATTTTCTGGTGAAATTAGCAAATTTTGGGGTGTATAGTACCACTGCTATACCTAGTAGGCCGGTTAACAAAAAAATAAATAAAAAATATTTGCCAGTTACATTTTCAGTTGAAATTCAACAATTTTTGGGTGTGAAGTACCACTGCTATACCTAGTAGACAGGTTAAACAATAAAAAAAATTGTCTGTTACATTTATGGTGAAATTCACCAATTTTTTAGTGTGATATACAACTGTTTTCCCTAGTAGGCCAGTTAAGAAAAAAATAATTGCCAGTTAAATTTTCTGGTGAAATTCAGCAATTGTTTGGTGTGAATACCACTGCTATACCTATTAGACCGGTAAAAAAAAAAAAAAAAAAACATTTGTCAGTTACATTTTAGGGTCAAAATCACCAATTTATGGGTGTTATATACCCCTCCTCTACCCAGTTGACAGCTTAATTAATTTCAATAATCTTTATTTTACATTTAAGGGTGTTTTAAACCCGGCGGCTATTTCAGTTTTCTGGAAGGGATTATCTGAATGCTGTCTAACTTATAGCAGAGGTGCAGTGTAATTACAACTGCTTGTACCATTCTTGAGCAGTTGTAGTAATACTGCACCACCACTACAAGCTAGACAGTGTACCGTTAAACAGTGAAAAGTATGCAGCACTAGCATGAGTATTGCGGCCTCTCCAAACAGCTGATTGGTGGGTTACTGGATTGGATCCCATGCCAATCTAATATTGATGACCGATCATGAGACTTCACGTTTTTTAATCCACTCCTGGTTTTGACTTTTAAAACTGCATCATAAGTGAATGTGAACATGAACATGTGGCCATATATTTATTTTCTAGCTATATTGGGAAACAGCAGCTAAAACATCAATATGCCCATTGAAGTTATCTAGGTGTTCTACAGATAAGGATCTGCCAAATATAGTACTTGATTCCAGATGGACCAGAAGCCTTGACTATTTTAGTCTTTTTATGGTGTTACTGCCACTCTTTCAGGGATACTCCGGTAACATCTATTGATGAGTTTGCTTCAAACCCTTAGGCTAGCTTCAATTCACTGTTGCCTTTTCATTTTTCTGTTCCAGTGTAGGAACAGAAAAATAAAACACAGAAACATCGGAACCGGCATATGCATTTGAAGGGTTTCCATTATACCTTTGATAATTCTTGTAGACAAGTATTTGCTGGTATTTTGTCCAGTTGGGATCTGCAATGGAGACTCCTGTTCCAAACCTCTGCCACAGATTTGAAATTAAATAGTTTTTTGTACTTGAATACAAACAAAGAAAAATGAAGACCCTGCCAGTGGAAGAGGACAACTCAAAAAAAGATACTTTTCAGCAATTTGCCATGTGGCTATAATACCCAACTAGCCCAAGACTTACTGAATTTTGATTAAAATATAGCCTTTAATATAATCTATCTAAAACTAGTAACACACTACATAATGAGAGTGTGCCTAACATTAAAACTAGCAAGCTCAGATGTGTAAATCTTTCATAATAAGTGCAGCTGAAGGTGTGCACTACCTATATCAACCTATTGCTGCCACTGTTAGTAACCATCTGTATTCTAAGTCAGTTCTAGAGTTGAGCGAACACCTGGATGTTCGGGTTTGAGAAGTTCGGCCGAACTTCCCGAAAATGTTCGGGTTCGGGATCCGAACTCGACCCGAACTCCATTGAAGTCAATGGGGACCCAAACTTTTCGGCACTAAAAAGGCTGTAAAATAGCCCAGCAAAATGTAGGTAAATCCCCTGCAAACAAATGTGGATAGAGAAATGAATTAAAAAAATAAAATAAAAAAAAATTATTAGCCAGTATCAATTGGGGAGAGGTCCCATAGCAGAGAATCAGGCTTCATGTCACCCACCACTGGAACAGGCCACTGTGAGGTATTTAGGCCCCGGCACCCAGACAGAGGAGAGAGGTCCCATAGCAGAGAATCAGGTTTCATGTCATAACAGAGAATCAGGCTTCATGTCACCCACCACTGGAACAGGCCACTGTCAGAAATTTAGGCCCCGGCACCCAGACAGAGTAGAGAGGTCCCATAGCAGACAATTAGGCTTTATGTCACCCACCACTTGCAGGCAGAATTACACTTGGAGATGCACAGTAGCGTGTAAAGTTATTGAGGATGACCCTATCAGCACTTGAATTTGCACCTTGAATGTAATATAAACTTTTACTGACAGAAATACACTATGAGATGCACAATAGTGCGTGCAAATTTAAAGGCTTATGCTTTCAGCAATTGCAATTTAACAGTTTGTGTAATATACCCTTTTACGGAAAAAAATACACTTGGAGATACACACTGAGTGTAATATACCTATTTACGGACAGATTTAAACTTGGCCTGCAACAGCAGAAACCACTGATTTAGGGTATTGCTATTTTGGGAATTAAATTTCAACCAAGTAACAAGAAATATGCTTTGATGAACACTAAAAAACTTGTCCAGCCACAGCTGGAACACCAGATTGAGGGTATTGCTATTTTGGCAATTACATTTCACCCCAGAAAAAAATATATCCTTTGCCAGACAGCAGACAGTATTACACTTGGCTAGCCACAGCTGGAACACCAGATTTAGGGGATTTCTATTTTTGCAAGTGAATTTCACCCCTCAATAAAATATAGAAAATTCTATCCTGAGTTTCTAGGGGTGACAATAAGCACAGCCATGCCCCTGATGTAGGATATAGCACAAAAAAAAAAAAAAAAAAACTACTATTCATGGTTAAATGGACTTGGTGGCAGCTTGTGCTAGCGCACCACAAAACATAAAATGGCCGCCGATCACCCCAGAAAAAAGTGACAGAAAAACGCTCTGGGCAGCCTAAAAACAGCGAGCAATTAACTAGCAGAAGTTGAATGAGTCACAGCTGTAGATCGATCACTTTGTTAAGTGTTTTTGCTGAGTTAATCCCTGCGTAATCTCGCCCTAACAGTCGCAGCTGCATCCTCTCCCTACACTGACCAGAGCAGAGTAACGTGTGGCGCTACGTGACTCCAACTTAAATAGAGGCTGGGTCACATGCTGCACTGGCCAATCACAGCCTTGCCAATAGTAGGCATTGCTGTGATGGCCTCTTGGGGCAAGTAGTATGACGCTTGTTGGTTGGCTGCTTTGCAGCCTTTCAAAAAGCGCCAAGAAAGCGCCAAACACCGAACCCAAACCTTTACGTAAATGTTCGGGTCCGTGTCACGAACACCCCAAAATTCGGTACAAACCCGAACTATACAGTTCGGGTTCGCTTATCCCTAATCAGTTCACTGCACTAACTCTGTGATAGTATTTAACATGTCTGCTTGACATCTAAAAAGCTAACCACTGCCCCCAACATGTTTCGCCAATTAGACTGGATTTATCAGTGGTATCAGGCAGGAATGGTATGTGATGCCGTGAACCTCACTTTAAAGCCTTCTATGCCACATCCTACTGAATGTACAACCAATAGATTGGGCTCTCGTCATGACAGGGAAGGAGGATCACTACCCTCTGTAAGCCCATGGCCAATAATTGCTCTTCATTTCAAAAAGAAAGGCTGACTCTGTAGGGAGGTTCTTTCTGACGCAATGTGTAGACTTACCGGCGCGTCCACTTAGAAAAGAAAATCGGCGTGATGTTTCCACTGTACGGCTGCGCAAGAACTTGGGTAAAATTATCCCAATAAATTCTCTAAATACGCCTGCACAGGGATTTAGGTAATTAAACAGGACTCATATGGCAATGCGGCTGCGCAAGAACTTTAAACTTTCTTCAGTGTATTATTTGTCAGTACGGTTGCGTTAAAACTTAGAGATTTCGATCTGCTTCTTACCCCATTACAGCTGCACCGACAGTTAGACAATACTGCATTCACCTCTATTCCCTTGCGGCTGTGCAGGGACTTAGTCATTCATTACAAAAAAACTATTGTCAATACTGAATATGCATTGCAGCTAAAAGAAGCATAAAAATAATACAAGAGGAATAAGGTAAGTATTTGCATAGCGCTCATTAAGTATCAAAGTGAAAATAAAGATGACTCATAGAAACGTCCGTGGGGGCAGTGGTTAGCTTTTTAGATGTCAAGCAGACGTGTTAAATACTATCACAGAGTTAGTGGAGTGAACTGACTTAGAATACAGATGGTTACTAATAGTGGCAGCAATAGGTTGATATAGGTAGTGCACACCTTTCACCCTCAGCTGCACTTATTATCAAAGATTTTCATATCTGAGCTTGCTAGTTTTAATGTTGAGCACGTTCTCACTATGTAGTGTGTTACCAGTTTTAGATAGATTATATTAAAGGTTTTATTTTAATCTAAATTCAGTAAGTCTAGGGCAAGTTGGCTATTATAGCCACATGGCAAATTTCTATATGAATACAATGCATACAAAGTAATTTCCATAGATTGTATTTTTCGTTATCCCCTTATACTATTCCTAAAATATAAAGCACTAGTCTAACTCTCTTTAGCAATTAGTGTCTCTGTTTTCATCTTTGCCCTTATTTATAATTTACATACTTATGTTCACCTTATAAGACACACCTGAAGATAACACGCACTTAGGTTTTCGAGGAGGAAAATAAGAAAAAATATTTTTCATCATACCTCAGAACAAACTCCCAATCTTCGTCAGACCCCACAAAATTAGACCCCCAACCTTCATCAGAATTCAGATCAAACCCTATATCAGACCACAGATAAGAGCCCTATATCAGACTCCTATGTCAGAAATTAGATCAGACCCCATATCAGACCTCAGATCAGACCCCCATGTCAGACCTCAGATCAGACACCCATGTCAGACCTCAGATCAGACCCCTTTTAAGTCCCCCATTATCAAACCTCAGATCAGACCCCCATATCAGACCTTAGTAAAGATTCCCATTATCAGACTTCAGATTAGATCCCCATATCAGACCTCAGATCAGATCTTCAACACTGCCTTCCTGTTTTCTAGATAACTATACACATTAAATGGATGTCGGCTAAACCTGACTATTTGGGACCAGCCAACTATCCAATGTTTTTTTTGTGGTGAACTAACTGTCCCCTGATAACAGAAACCAGGGGAAAGACGGCTTAGGTACAGTATAATACATTTCTAAACATGTCTGATTATTTGTTCTAAAAGGAGTTGCCAGAGGTGTCTAGCTGCGGCTTGAACCCATCTCTTTATTGATAACATATACACACTTTTAGAGGGATCCTCAGCAATAATATATGGCCAGCTAAAGCTGGTTAAAATGATACCTTACCCAAACTCCTTACCCAAACGAGGGAGATACAGACTGCATTCACAGGTACATTTATGTCATTTGTAGAGACTCTGGAGGTTCAGAATATTATCCATCCGCAGTATAGCACTTGGCACTTTATGTAATGATCTCATGATTAGGGATGAGCGAACTCGAACTGTATAGTTCGGGTTCGTACCGAATTTTGGGGTGTCCGTGACACGGACCCGAACCCGGACATTTTCGTAAAAGTCCGGGTTCGGGTTCGGTGTTCGTCGCTTTCTTGGCGCTTTTGTGACGCTCTCTTGGCGCTTTTTGAAAGGCTGCAAAGCAGCCAATCAACAAGCGTCATACTACTTGCCCCAAGAGGCCGTCACAGCCATGCCTACTATTGGCATGGCTGTGATTGGCCAGAGCACCATGTGAACCAGCCTCTATTTAAGCTGGAGTCACATAGCGCCGCCCGTCACTCTGCTCTGATTAGCGTAGGGAGAGGTTGCGGCTGCGACAGTAGGGCGAGATTAGGCAGATTAACTCCTCCAAAGGACTTGATTAATCGATCGATCTGCAGCTGTGCATCATTGAGCTGCTGAAATTCAATTGCTCACTGTTTTTAGGCTGCCCAGACCGTTTGTCAGTCACTTTTTTCTGGAGTGATCGGCGGCCATTTTGTGTCTTGTGGTGCGCCAGCACAAGCTGCGACCAAGTGCATTTAGCCCTCAATGGTGTGGTTGTTTTTTGGCTAAAGCCTACATCAGGGTGAAGCTGTCACACCAAGTGCATTTAATCAGCAATAGTCTGTTTATTTTTTGGCCATATACTACATCAGGGGCAAGCTGCGCCTGTCACCAAGTGCATTTAACCCTCAATGGTGTGGTTGTTTTTTGGCTAAAGCCTACATCAGGGTGAAGCTGTCACACCAAGTGCATTTAACCAGCAATAGTCTGTTTATTTTTTGGCCATATATTACATCAGGGGCAAGCTGCGCCTGTCACCAAGTGCATTTAACCCTCAGTAGTGTGGTTGGTCAAGCTGTCACACCAAGTGCATTTAACCAGCAATAGTCTGTTCATTTTTTGGCCATATACTACATCAGGGGCAAGCTGCACCTGTCACCAAGTGTATTTAACCCTCAATGGTGTGGTTGTTTTTTGGCTAAAGCCTACATCAGGGTGAAGCTGTCACACCAAGTGCATTTAACCAGCAATAGTCTGTTTATTTTTTGGCCATATACTACATCAGGGGCAAGCTGCGCCCGTCACCAAGTGCATTTAACCCTCAGTAGTGTGGTTGGTCAAGCTGTCACACCAAGTGCATTTAACCAGCAATAGTGTGGTTATTTTTTGGCCATATCCCAGTCTAATTCTGTCAGTAAATCCATACCGGTCACCCAGCGCCTAAATACTAGGCCTCAAATTTATATCCCGCTAAATCTGTCGTTACCGCTGTACTGTTCTCGCTGGGCAAGTTATTTAGTGTCCGTCAAAGCACATTTTTTGTTCTGGGTTGAAATACAATTCCCAATTTAGCAATTTCATAATTTAGTGGTTTCTGCTATATCAGAGCTATTTGAAATCTATCCCTAAAAGGGTATATAATATTCAAGGTGCACATAGGGTCATTCAGAATAACTTCACACACACGCTACTGTGCATTTCCAAGTTTAATTCTGTCAGTAAATCCATACCGGTCACCCAGCGCCTAAATACTAGGCCTCAAATTTATTTCCCGCTAAATCTGTCGTTACCGCTGTACTGTTCTGGCTGGGCAAGTTATTTAGTGTCCGTCAAAGTACATTTTTTGTTCTGGGTTGAAATACAATTCCCAATTTAGCAATTTCATAATTTAGTGGTTTCTGCTATATCAGAGCTATTTGAAATCTATCCCTAAAAGGGTATATAATATTCAAGGTGCACATAGGGTCATTCAGAATAACTTCACACACACGCTACTGTGCATTTCCAAGTTTAATTCTGTCAGTAAATCCATACCGGTCACCCAGCGCCTAAATACTAGGCCTCAAATTTATTTCCCGCTAAATCTGTCGTTACCGCTGTACTGTTCTGGCTGGGCAAGTTATTTAGTGTCCATCAAAGCACATTTTTTGTTCTGGGTTGAAATACAATTCCCAATTTAGCAATTTCATAATTTAGTAGTTTCTGCTGTATCAGAGCTATTTGAAATCTATCCCTAAAAGGGTATATAATATTCAAGGTGCACATAGGGTCATTCAGAATAACTTCACACACACGCTACTGTGCATTTCCAAGTTTAATTCTGTCAGTAAATCCATACCGGTCACCCAGCGCCTAAATACTAGGCCTCAAATTTATATCCCGCTAAATCTGTCGTTACCGCTGTACTGTTCTGGCTGGGCAAGTTATTTAGTGTCCGTCAAAGCACATTTTTTGTTCTGGGTTGAAATACAATTCCCAATTTAGCAATTTCATAATTTAGTGGTTTCTGCTGTATCAGAGCTATTTGAAATCTATCCCTAAAAGGGTATATAATATTCAAGGTGCACATAGGGTCATTCAGAATAACTTCACACACACGCTACTGTGCATTTCCAAGTTTAATTCTGTCAGTAAATCCATACCGGTCACCCAGCGCCTAAATACTAGGCCTCAAATTTATATCCCGCTAAATCTGTCGTTACCGCTGTACTGTTCTGGCTGGGCAAGTTATTAGTGTCCGTCAAAGCACATTTTTTGTTCTGGGTTGAAATACAATTCCCAATTTTGCAATTTCATAATTTAGTGGTTTCTGCTGTATCAGAGCTATTTTAAATCTATCCCTAAAAGGGTATATAATATTCAAGGTGCACATAGGGTCATTCAGAATAACTTCACACACACGCTACTGTGCATTTCCAAGTTTAATTCTGTCAGTAAATCCATACCGGTCACCCAGCGCCTAAATACTAGGCCTCAAATTTATATCCCGCTAAATCTGTCGTTACCGCTGTACTGTACTGGCTGGGCAAGTTATTTTGTGTCCGTCAAAGCACATTTTTTGTTCTGGGTTGAAATACAATTCCCAATTTAGCAATTTCATAATTTAGTGGTTTCTGCTGTATCAGAGCTATTTGAAATCTATCCCTAAAAGGGTATATAATATTCAAGGTGCACATAGGGTCATTCAGAATAACTTCACACACACGCTACTGTGCATTTCCAAGTTTAATTCTGTCAGTAAATCCATACCGGTCACCCAGCGCCTAAATACTAGGCCTCAAATTTATATCCCGCTAAATCTGTCGTTACCGCTGTACTGTTCTGGCTGGGCAAGTTATTTAGTGTCCGTCAAAGCACATTTTTTGTTCTGGGTTGAAATACAATTCCCAATTTAGCAATTTCATAATTTAGTGGTTTCTGCTGTATCAGAGCTATTTGAAATCTATCCCTAAAAGGGTATATAATATTCAAGGTGCACATAGGGTCATTCAGAATAACTTCACACACACGCTACTGTGCATTTCAAAGTCTAATTCTGTCAGTAAATCTATACCGGTCTCCCAGCGCCTAAATACTAGGCCTCAAATTTATATTCAGCTGAATTGGAATACAATACATTGGGCCAAATAATATTTTTGTTGTTGTGGTGAACGATAACAATGAGGAAAACATCTATTAAGGGACGCGGACGTGGATATGGTCGTGATGGTGTTAGTGGACCCTCTGGTGCTGGGAGAGGACGTGGCCGTTCTGCCACATCCACACGTCCTAGTGTACCAACTACCTCAGGTCCCAGTAGCCGCCAGAATTTACAGCGATATATGGTGGGGCCCAATGCCGTTCTAAGGATGGTAAGGCCTGAGCAGGTACAGGCATTAGTCAATTGGGTGGCCGACAGTGGATCCAGCACGTTCACATTATCTCCCACCCAGTCTTCTGCAGAAAGCGCACAGATGGCGCCTGAAAACCAAACCCATCAGTCTGTCACATCACCCCCATGCATATCAGGGAAACTGTCTGAGCCTCAAGTTATGCAGCAGTCTCTTATGCTGTTTGAAGACTCTGCTGGCAGGGTTTCCCAAGGGCATCCACCTAGCCCTTCCCCAGCGGTGGAAGACATAGACTGCACTGACGCACAACCACTTATGTTTCCTGATGATGAGGACATGGGAATACCACCTCAGCATGTCTCTGATGATGACGAAAAACAGGTGCCAACTGCTGCGTCTTTCTGCAGTGTGCAGACTGAACAGGAGGTCAAGGATCAAGACTGGGTGGAAGACGATGCAGGGGACGATGAGGTCCTAGACCCCACATGGAATGAAGGTCGTGCCACTGACTTTCACAGTTCGGAGGAAGAGGCAGTGGTGAGACCGAGCCAACAGCGTAGCAAAAGAGGGAGCAGTGGGCAAAAGCAGAACACCCGCCGCCAAGAGACTCCGCCTGCTACTGACCGCCGCCATCTGGGACCGAGCACCCCAAAGGAAGCTTCAAGGAGTTCCCTGGCATGGCACTTCTTCAAACAATGTGCTGACGACAAGACCCGAGTGGTTTGCATGCTGTGCCATCAGAGCCTGAAGCGAGGCATTAACGTTCTGAACCTTAGCACAACCTGCATGACCAGGCACCTGCATGCAAAGCATGAACTGCAGTGGAGTAAACACCTTAAAAACAAGGAAGTCGCTCAGGCTCCCCCTGCTACCTCTTCTGCTGCTGCCGCCTCGGCCTCTTCTGCTGCTGCCGCCTCGGCCTCTTCCTCCGCCTCTGGAGGAATGTTGGTACCTGCTGCCCAGCAAACAGGGGATGTACCACCAACACCACCACCACCTCCGTCACCAAGCGTCTCAACCATGTCACATGGCAGCGTTCAGCTCTCTATCTCCCAAACATTTGAGAGAAAGCGTAAATTCCCACCTAGCCACCCTCGATCCCTGGCCCTGAATGCCAGCATTTCTAAACTACTGGCCTATGAAATGCTGTCATTTAGGCTGGTGGACACAGACAGCTTCAAACAGCTCATGTCGCTTGCTGTCCCACAGTATGTTGTTCCCAGCCGCCACTACTTCTCCAAGAGAGCCGTGCCTTCCCTGCACAACCAAGTATCCGATAAAATCAAGTGTGCACTGCGCAACGCCATCTGTAGCAAGGTCCACCTAACCACAGATACGAGACCAGTAAACACGGACAGGGACGCTATATCTCCCTAACTGCACACTGGGTAAATGTAGTGGCAGCTGGGCCCCAGGCGGAGAGCTGTTTGGCACACGTCCTTCCGCCGCCAAGGATCGCAGGGCAACATTCTTTGCCTCCTGTTGCCACCTCCTCCTTCTCGGCTTCCTCCTCCTCTTCTTCCACCTGCTCATCCAGTCAGCCACACACCTTCACCACCAACTTCAGCACATCCCGGGGTAAACGTCAGCAGGCCATTCTGAAACTCATATGTTTGGGGGACAGGCCCCACACCGCACAGGAGTTGTGGCAGGGTATAGAACAACAGACCGACGAGTGGTTGCTGCCGGTGAGCCTCAAACCCGGCCTGGTGGTGTGCGATAATGGGCGAAATCTCGTTGCAGCTCTGGGACTAGCCAGTTTGACGCACATCCCTTGCCTGGCGCATGTGCTGAATTTGGTGGTGCAGAAGTTCATTCACAACTACCCCGACATGTCAGAGCTGCTGCATAAAGTGCGGGCTGTCTGTTCGCGCTTCCGGCGTTCACATCCTGCCGCTGCTCGACTGTCTGCGCTACAGCGTAACTTCGGCCTTCCCGCTCACCGCCTCATATGCGACGTGCCCACCAGGTGGAAGTCCACCTTGCACATGCTGGACAGACTGTGCGAGCAGCAGCAGGCCATAGTGGAGTTTCAGCTGCAGCACGCACGGGTCAGTCGCACTGCGGAACAGCACCACTTCACCACCAATGACTGGGCCTCCATGCGAGACCTGTGTGCCCTGTTGCGCTGTTTCGAGTACTCCACCAACATGGCCAGTGGCGATGAAGCCGTTATCAGCGTTACAATACCACATCTATGTCTCCTTGAGAAAACACTTAGGGCGATGATGGAAGAGGAGGTGGCCCAGGAGGAGGAGGAGGAGGAGGAGGAAGAGGGGTCATTTTTAGCACTTTCAGGCCAGTCTCTTCGAAGTGACTCAGAGGGAGGTTTTTTGCAACAGCAGAGGCCAGGTACAAATGTGGCCAGCCAGGGCCCACTACTGGAGGACGAGGAGGACGAGGATGAGGAGGAGGTGGAGGAGGATGAGGATGAAGCATGGTCACAGCGGGGTGGCACCCAACGCAGCTCGGGCCCATCACTGGTGCGTGGCTGGGGGGAAAGGCAGGACGATGACGATACGCCTCCCACAGAGGACAGCTTGTCCTTACCCCTGGGCAGCCTGGCACACATGAGCGACTACATGCTGCAGAGCCTGCGCAATGACAGTAGAGTTGCCCACATTTTAACGTGTGCGGACTACTGGGTTGCCACCCTGCTGGATCCACGCTACAAAGACAATGTGCCCACCTTACTTCCTGCACTGGAGCGTGATAGGAAGATGCGCGAGTACAAGCGCACGTTGGTAGACGCGCTACTGAGAGCATTCCCAAATGTCACAGGGGAACAAGTGGAAGCCCAAGGCCAAGGCAAAGGAGGAGCAAGAGGTCGCCAAGGCAGCTGTGTCACGGCCAGCTCCTCTGAGGGCAGGGTTAGCATGGCAGAGATGTGGAAAACTTTTGTCAACACGCCACAGCTAACTGCACCACCACCTGATACGCAACGTGTTAGCAGGAGGCAACATTTCACTAACATGGTGGAACAGTACTTGTGCACACCCCTCCACGTACTGACTGATGGTTCGGCCCCATTCAACTTCTGGGTCTCTAAATTGTCAACGTGGCCAGAGCTAGCCTTTTATGCCTTGGAGGTGCTGGCCTGCCCGGCGGCCAGCGTTTTGTCTGAACGTGTATTCAGCACGGCAGGGGGCGTCATTACAGACAAACGCAGCCGCCTGTCTACAGCCAATGTGGACAAGCTGACGTTCATAAAAATGAACCAGGCATGGATCCCACAGGACCTGTCCGTCCCTTGTCCAGATTAGACATTAACTACCTCCCCTTAACCATATATTATTGTACTCCAGGGCACTTCCTCATTCAATCCTATTTTTATTTTCATTTTACAATTATATTGCGAGGCTACCAAAAGTTGAATGAACCTCTCCTCTGTCTGGGAGCCGGGGCCTAAATATATGCCAATGGACTGTTCCAATGTTGGGTGACGTGAAGCTTGATTCTCTGCTATGACATGCAGACTAATTCTCTGCTGACATGAAGACAGATTCTCTGTTACGGGACCTCTCTCCTCTGCCTGGGTGCTGGGCCTAAATATCTGACAATGGACTGTTGCAGTGGTGGCTGACGTGAAGCCTGATTTTCTGCTATGACATGCAGACTGATTCTCTGCTGACATGAAGCCAGATCCTCTGTTACGGGACCTCTCTCCTCTGCCTGGGTGCTGGGCCTAAATATCTGACAATAGACTGTTGCAGTGGTGGCTGACGTGAAGCCTGATTTTCTGCTATTACATGCAGACTAATTCTCTGCTGACATGAAGCCAGATCCTCTGTTACGGGACCTCTCTCCTCTGCCTGGGTGCTGGGCCTAAATATCTGACAATGGACTGTTGCAGTGGTGGCTGACGTGAAGCCTGATTTTCTGCTATGACATGCAGACTGATTCTCTGCTGACATGAAGCCAGATCCTCTGTTACGGGACCTCTCTCCTCTGCCTGGGTGCTGGGCCTAAATATCTGACAATAGACTGTTGCAGTGGTGGGTGACGTGAAGCCTGATTCTCTGCTATGACATGAAGACTGATTCTCTGCTGACATGAAGCCAGATTGTCTGTTACGGGACCTCTCTCCTCTGCCTGGGTGCTGGGCCTAAATTTATGACAATGGACTGTTGCAGTGGTGGCTGACGTGAAGCCTGATTCTCTGCTATGATATGAAGACTGATTCTCTGCTGACATGAAGCCAGATTGTCTGTTACGGGACCTCTCTCCTCTGCCTGGGTGCTGGGCCTAAATATCTGACAATGGACTGTTGCAGTGGTGGCTGACGTGAAGCCTGATTTTCTGCTATGACATGCAGACTGATTCTCTGCTGACATGAAGCCAGATCCTCTGTTACAGGACCTCTCTCCTCTGCCTGGGTGCTGGGCCTAAATATCTGACAATGGACTGTTGCAGTGGTGGCTGACGTGAAGCCTGATTTTCTGCTATTACATGCAGACTGATTCTCTGCTGACATGAAGCCAGATCCTCTGTTACGGGACCACTCTCCTCTGCCTGTGTGCTGGGCCTAAATATCTGACAATGGACTGTTGCAGTGGTGGCTGACGTGAAGCCTGATTCTCTGCTATGACATGAAGACTGATTCTCTGCTGACATGAAGCCAGATTGTCTGTTACGGGACCTCTCTCCTCTGCCTGGGTGCTGGGCCTAAATATATGCCAATGGACTGTTGCACTGGTGGCTGACGTGAAGCCTGATTCTCTGCTATGACATGAAGACTGATTCTCTGCTGACATGAAGCCAGATTGTCTGTTACGGGACCTCTCTCCTCTGCCTGGGTGCTGGGCCTAAATATATGCCAATGGACTGTTGCAGTGGTGGCTGACGTGAAGCCTCATTCTCTGCTATGACATGCAGACTAATTCTCTGCTGACATGAAGACAGATTCTCTGTTACGGGACCTCCCTCCTCTGCCTGGGTGCTGGGCCTAAATATATGCCAATGGACTGTTGCAGTGGTGGCTGACGTGAAGCCTCATTCTCTGCTATGACATGCAGACTAATTCTCTGCTGACATGAAGCCAGATCCTCTGTTACGGGACCTCTCTCCTCTGCCTGGGTGCTGGGCCTAAATATCTGACAATGGACTGTTGCAGTGGTGGCTGACGTGAAGCCTGATTTTCTGCTATGACATGCAGACTGATTCTCTGCTGACATGAAGCCAGATCCTCTGTTACGGGACCTCTCTCCTCTGCCTGGGTGCTGGGCCTAAATATCTGACAATAGACTGTTGCAGTGGTGGGTGACGTGAAGCCTGATTCTCTGCTATGACATGAAGACTGATTCTCTGCTGACATGAAGCCAGATTGTCTGTTACGGGACCTCTCTCCTCTGCCTGGGTGCTGGGCCTAAATTTATGACAATGGACTGTTGCAGTGGTGGCTGACGTGAAGCCTGATTCTCTGCTATGATATGAAGACTGATTCTCTGCTGACATGAAGCCAGATTGTCTGTTACGGGACCTCTCTCCTCTGCCTGGGTGCTGGGCCTAAATATCTGACAATGGACTGTTGCAGTGGTGGCTGACGTGAAGCCTGATTTTCTGCTATGACATGCAGACTGATTCTCTGCTGACATGAAGCCAGATCCTCTGTTACAGGACCTCTCTCCTCTGCCTGGGTGCTGGGCCTAAATATCTGACAATGGACTGTTGCAGTGGTGGCTGACGTGAAGCCTGATTTTCTGCTATTACATGCAGACTGATTCTCTGCTGACATGAAGCCAGATCCTCTGTTACGGGACCACTCTCCTCTGCCTGTGTGCTGGGCCTAAATATCTGACAATGGACTGTTGCAGTGGTGGCTGACGTGAAGCCTGATTCTCTGCTATGACATGAAGACTGATTCTCTGCTGACATGAAGCCAGATTGTCTGTTACGGGACCTCTCTCCTCTGCCTGGGTGCTGGGCCTAAATATATGCCAATGGACTGTTGCACTGGTGGCTGACGTGAAGCCTGATTCTCTGCTATGACATGAAGACTGATTCTCTGCTGACATGAAGCCAGATTGTCTGTTACGGGACCTCTCTCCTCTGCCTGGGTGCTGGGCCTAAATATATGCCAATGGACTGTTTCACTGGTGGCTGACGTGAAGCCTGATTCTCTGCTATGACATGAAGACTGATTCTCTGCTGACATGAAGCCAGATTGTCTGTTACGGGACCTCTCTCCTCTGCCTGGGTGCTGGGCCTAAATTTATGAAAATGGATTCTTACAGTGGTGGGTGACGTGAAGCCTGATTCTTTGCTATGATATGAAGACTGATTCTCTGCTGACATGAAGCCAGATTGTCTGTTACGGGACCACTCTCCTCTGCCTGGGTGCTGGGCCTAAATATATGCCAATGGACTGTTGCACTGGTGGCTGACGTGAAGCCTGATTCTCTGCTATGACATGAAGACTGATTCTCTGCTGACATGAAGCCAGATTGTCTGTTACGGGACCTCTCTCCTCTGCCTGGGTGCTGGGCCTAAATATCTGACAATGGACTGTTGCACTGGTGGCTGACGTGAAGCCTGATTCTCTGCTATGACATGCAGACTAATTCTCTGCTGACATGAAGCCAGATCCTCTGTTACGGGACCTCTCTCCTCTGCCTGGGTGCTGGGCCTAAATATATGCCAATGGACTGTTGCACTGGTGGCTGACGTGAAGCCTGATTCTCTGCTATGACATGAAGACTGATTCTCTGCTGACATGAAGCCAGATTGTCTGTTACGGGACCTCTCTCCTCTGCCTGGGTGCTGGGCCCAAATATATGCCAATGGACTGTTTCACTGGTGGCTGACGTGAAGCCTGATTCTCTGCTATGACATGAAGACTGATTCTCTGCTGACATGAAGCCAGATTGTCTGTTACGGGACCTCTCTCCTCTGCCTGGGTGCTTGGCCTAAATTAATGACAATGGACTGTTGCAGTGGTGGCTGACGTGAAGCCTGATTCTCTGCTATGACATGCAGACTGATTCTCTGCT
Organism: Bufo gargarizans; assembly: GCF_014858855.1. Taxonomy (NCBI): domain Eukaryota; kingdom Metazoa; phylum Chordata; class Amphibia; order Anura; family Bufonidae; genus Bufo; species Bufo gargarizans. Next base: position 547,903,478 of record NC_058081.1, read on the forward strand.
GACATGAAGACAGCTTCTCTGTTACGGGACCTCTCTCCTCTGCCTGGGTGCCGGGGCCTAAATATCTGAGAATAGACTGTTCCAGTGGTGGGTGACGTGAAGCCAGATTCTCTGCTATGGGACCTCTCTCCAATTGATTTTGGTTAATTTTTATTTATTTAATTTTTATTTTAATTCATTTCCCTATCCACATTTGTTTGCAGGGGATTTACCTACATGTTGCTGCCTTTTGCAGCCCTCTAGCCCTTTCCTGGGCTGTTTTACAGCCTTTTTAGTACCGAAAAGTTCGGGTCCCCATTGACTTCAATTGGGTTCGGGACGAAGTTCGGATCGAGTTCGGCCGAACTTCTCGAACCCGAACATTCAGGTGTTCGCTCAACTCTACTCATGATATCTTGTGCGGTGACCCCCATGTCTCTATTTATGATTGTTTTATACTTTGGTACTGATATTGTTTGTTTTCTCCTGTGTGGCAATTTTTTTGCCCCATGTGTAGTTGCACCACCAATGTGATTTTAATTGTGTTTTATGTAATATGTATGAATAAATATATTTATTATTTCCTATTGGCTGTTTTTGGTGTTTGTAGTTGGGGAAATATCCGGATTATATTGAGCTTTTCCCCACATACTGTATATTGGTTTTCACCCTCTGTTCACTGAATAGTTCCAAGAAGTGCCAAAGGGAGGACTTCCACAGTGAACTGTGAGTATTACTACCCCTCTCGAGGCCACAACAACCACTCCCATCCTCCATGCCCTGTACCTCACCTGCAGGTCGCTGCATATCTATCATCTAAATAAACTACTGAAAGATTGTGAGACACTAACTAGTCACATCCAGGCATCATTTGCATTGTTTATTGAGCGCCATTCTTCTGAACCTCCCATCAGCAAATTTCTTGACTGCAGCACTTGACTGCACATGGAAGACTAGAGACAACTATATACAGTATATGTCTTACAATACCTTCAGCTCTGCGCATGCAAATGATTGCCACCGATGATGCCAATAAGTACCAATAGGACATGGAGCTCAGAGAAGTTGACATATCTTTTAGTTTTGGAAACAGAAAGAGTTCTCATCAGTCATAACTAGAGATGCACAAATCAATTCCAACATATGGGAAGAGGCTTTTCCAAGCAATGAGGCACTTGAAATTCAGGTAAAAAATATTTAGACCTAGATCGAATGAGGTGACCAATTTAGCTGATTTATCCCTGAGTCAAATTTTAAGAAATTTGCTCATCTCTAGTCGAAACCTTTAACTCAATTTCATGTGACATGTCAGAGGTTTATTTACCTAATATGCACATAAAGTTGTACTTTTATATTTTAGATTGGGTCAAATTATTTGTTAGTCTCTAGTTTTTGTCCAGTGTTTCTATTTTTAAGCATATTTTTTATTCATACAAGAACTAAATTATATAACCACATAACAACCATAGTGATGAATATACAGGTGAAACTCGAAAAATTAGAATATCGTGAAAAAATCTATTTATTTCAGTAATGCAAATTAAAAGGAATTGCATTAATGCAGCTTAAAATTAGAACTTTGTGAAAAGGTTCAATATTCTAGGCTCAAAGTGTCACACTCTAGTCAGCTAATTAATCAATACCCCCTGAGCAAAGGGTACCTCAAAATTGAGACTTTGGGGTTTCATAATTATCCAAATTATAAAAAATAAAGGCTTGAAATATCTCGCTTTGCATGTAATGATCTCATATATTAGTTTTACCTTTTAAGTTGCATTACTGAAATAAATGAACTTTGCACAATAGTCAAATTTTTCGAGTTTCACCTCTACATTTTGAAGGACGTTTTGGCCGTAAAAGTTCTTACCATGCAATTTAGTAACAAAATTTAGACTAAAACCTTCAGGATCACAGGTGCATATCCATGAAGCAAACATAATTACAAAAAACAAGATGGCTGCACACCATTATATATTATATATACAAACAATAGAGCTAAGAAATGGGGGTCATTATAGATAAAAGTGGTACAATACCGACTATAAATGAGTATAAATGAATAATGGAAGCTCTTAGCGCACATACGTGTCGGGCCCATCTACCAGGCGTCAAGGTGGCTTCTGCAGATGGGTCCCTAACACTAAATATACTGCCTCACTTTGGACTTACTTAAGCCTACAATATTCAGGGCAGTGTAGGAACCAGCTACAAACATACTCTGCTCAGAAGTCCCAGGTAGATGGGTGTGTTCAGTCTAAAAGAGGCGCGACCCCCAATATATTGCAAGAAAATTTAGACTAAAACCTTCAGAATCACAGGTGAATATCCATGAAGCAAAGATAATTACAAAAAACAAGATGGCGGCACACCATTATATATACAATATATGTATATATAATGGTGTGCAGCCATCTTGTTTTTTAGTATACACAGTATAGGGTAGTGTAGCATTGCATAGTTCTCAACTGAAAGTTCATGGCAAGAATCGTTGAGGTTGCAACAAGTAAGGCCCCAAAATGGATTCACCAAAAATACGGATGACGCCTGTGTGCATTCTGTATTTTGCGGACTGGAACAGCTGGCCATTAATTAGAACTTGTCCGTAATGGGGACAATAATAGGACATGTTCTATTTTTTTTGTGGAACGGAAATACAGAAACGGAATGCACACGGAGTACCTTCCGTTTTTTTGCGGACCCATTGAAATAAATGGTTTCGTATACGGTCCCTAAAAAACCCCGGAACGGACACGGAATGAAAATACATTTGTGTGCATGAGGACTAAATAAGCAAATGCTCAGGACCAAGAGTGTAGGCAGTAATACGCAGCTGTAAAGATTAGCAACAGATTAATGGGATGTTGTGCTGCACCTCTGTATTTGGGTGAAATGTTCCCTTAGCTGCAAATCATGCTATGCTGTAGTAGAGACATTCCTGTGAAGTTAAAGTTATTCATCAGTTTCTTTGAAGTTATGGCATTGCACAAACCAATAAAGAGGTTAATTTCAACAAGAAGGAAACATGGTGACATTTATTGCTATAAATTAATAATTTTAAGCTCTAGAGTCCTTGAATTCTCATCAACATTTAGGTCAAAGAGAAGAAAAAAAAATCAATGCATAAAAAATAATATGCATGGAGTTCTGCCAATAAATATGGCGATTTTAAAGATTTAATGCAAGACAAAATGATTTAGCGTGAAAGCGAACAAAACACTCTCAGGAGTGAGTCAGAGAGAACAGTGTGAGAGTTGGTTTCTGCCAAGAGAAACATAAAATGAGAATTTGATGATAATTTGCAAATACATATAGAAAAATTTAGAGACAGCAAAAGTAAAAAGGAAAGTTACTGTACAAGATTAAAAGTTTAGCCATAAAGTACCTTATATTGTGTACAGAGACATAATGAAACTCCTGGTCCACAATGTAAAATGCGTAAAAGAACCTTCTATCTTGTACATTCTAGCATGAAAGGAGGAGCCTTGGTCTACGTATGCATCTCCTATAGCAAGGGATCAGCAACCTTGAGCACTCCAGCTGTTGTGAAACTACAATTCCCAGCATGCAAACTTACTCGGCTGCTCTTGTAACTCCAAAAGAAGTGAAAGGAGGATTCTGGGTGTTGTAGTTTCAGAACAGCTGGTGTGCTGGACAGGGGCGTTGCTAGGGTCTAAAAAGATCCGGGGCCAAGCCCCAATGCATATGAACCAATTCTCTAAGTCGACCAACCGACAGCAGCACGTACCTCTCACATCCAGTTCCTCCCAGGTGCCGTCTCCTCTGATGTAGATCTTCTCTGTCATCATCTTCTCCATTCCATCTGGACAACTTCTCTCAGCCGCGCCTCATCTCTACAGAGTGTGACACACAGACATCTTAGCTTCCTCATTTTATTCTATCCCCCAAATACTATCCTGAAGAAAAATGAGTGCCCCCCCATAGTAATAGTGCTCCTCATAGTCCTATCCATAGTAATTCCCTTCTAGAATGCCCTCATTACTAATACTGCCCCCTACAGTGCCCCCAACTGTGATAATGCTCCCCAAGAGTGTCCCCATTAGTTGAAAAGCCCTCCAGTATTAATAATACCTTTACAGAGCCCCTAATAGAAATAAGGCCCCCTATTATTCCCCCAGTGGTAATAAAGCTCTCTACTGACCCCTCAGTAGTAATAAGACCACCACAGTTTGTTTAATAGAAATAATGTGGATCTATAAGTCCCTCCTATAGAGCCCCCAGTAGTAATAAGAATGCCTAATGTCTCCTGGATTTAAAATGCCCCCACAGTGCCCCCAGTATTTATAATGCCGCCTACTGTTATAATGCCCACCCTGAATACCTCCCATTATTTATAATGCCCCCTGCAGTGCCCCCTGTAGTTATATTCCTCCATTTACTGTCCTAAAAAAAATAATTTTGCAGCCCCTCCACCATACAGTCGCATGCAAATAACATTATTTCCCTTCTCCGCCATAGAGTGCCATGTAAATACCATCACACCATCTCTCCAGCCCCCTCCAATATACAGTCCACAGTAAATAACATCCCTTTCTATCTACAGCCCCCTCTAAAATACAGTCCCATGTAAATAACATCACACCAGCTCTCCTGCCCCCTCACTATACAGTCCCACGTAAATAACATTACCCCCTCCCCAGCTGCCTTCAACATACAATCTCATGTAAAGAACATAACCCCCTTCCCAGCCGCCTTCAATATACAGTCCCATGTAAATAACATCACCTCCTCAATATTCAGTCCCATGTAAATAACATCACTTTCTCCCCCAGTCACTTTCAATATACAGTCCCATGTAAATAAAATCACCCCCTCCCCAGCCACCTCCAACATGCAGTCCCATGTAAATCACATTACCCCTCAATATTCAGTCCCATGTAAATAATATCACTTCCTCCCACAGCCGACTTTAATGTATAGTCCCATGTAAATAACATCACCCTGCCCCAGCCACCTCCAACATGCATTCCTATGTAAATAACATCACTCTCTCAACTTTCAGTCCCCTGTAAATAACATTACTCCAACCCACTATCCCATGTAAATAACTTCCCTCCCTTCAGCCCTAACATGCAGTCCCAGTAAAATAACTACAACTCACAATATTGCACTGCCTCTTACACTGAGTAATCTACCCCTTCACTTACCTCTCCTCATGAAGCAGACCTCACCATAACTTCTTTCCAGGGCTTCTCTTCACTGCTGAGTCATCCTCTCCTGCACTGGTCACATGACGGTGACATCATCTCAGGTCCTTTTCAGCTACTGCATTTAGCACTGATCACATGACCTGTGATGTCATCACAGGTCCTTCAGCTTTTGCAGGGCATTAGATGAAATTATATTGCCGTCCTGAGGATGGCAATACAGTTGTATCTAGCAGACAAGCAATACATTCGGAGCCTGGGACAAAACATAAGGGGCCCAGGCCCCGAATGTTTTAACCTAGCAACGCCCCTGGTGCTGGAGATTGCTGATAGAAATGCCCTATAGAAATACCTCTAATTGGGCTAACCAACTGCACAGTGTTAATTCTTTCTACTGGGGCCTCATTAACCAGAAAATGGAGATGCTTAAGCCACCATCCACCACCAGCAGTCAAATTCCATGCATATGTTACAAGTATTGATTAACCTACAGTTCAGTTGTCACCAGAACCCAGTATAAGGTTTAGTTCACACTTCAGTGATGTTGTCAGTATATGGTCAGTGATTTCATTCAGTGATTATGAGCTAAAACTAGGTGTGAGTCAAAAATACAGAACCGGTGCAGAATAGTGTTGGGCAAGCATGCTCATCCCAACACTATTTTGATGAGTCTCCTCGTACTGGCATTCACTGTAATGCCGTAGCCATGTTGGAATCTGTACCTTACAACTATTGGGTGTCCAAACTGGACACGTTTCACGAACTGGCGCTCTACGCCTTGGAGGTGCTGGTCTGCCCTGCCGCCAGCATTTTGTCAGAGCGGGTATTTAGTGCTGCTGGGGGCATAATAACTGATAAGCGCATCCGCCTATTAACTGAAAATGATTGACAGATTAACTCTTATCAAAACAAACAAGGCCTGGATTTCCCCTGACTTCTCTACTCCACAAGAGGAAAGCGGCTGAACATAAAGGCACTTTAAATATGTCTTTTATGGTGTATTGAATACACTGTATTCCCATGCACCCCTTCCACCACATGGGTATATGGTTCAATCTTCCTTTTCTCATCCTCCTCCTCCATCATATTAACATGCTCATTAGGCTGCCCTCACTCCTAATGTTTTAGAGGGTCAGCTCAGCAGCAGACTCTTAACCCTAATGTTTTAGATGGTCAGATCAGCAGCAGACCCTCACCCCTAATGTTTTAGATGGTCAGATCAGCAGCAGGCACTCGCCCCTAATGTTTTTGATAGATCAGCAGCAGGCCCTCACCCCTAATGTTTTAGAGGGTCACCTCAGCAGCAGACCCTCACCCTTAATGTTTTAGAAGTTTAACAGCAGGCCCTCGCCCATAATGTTTTAGATGATCAGATCAGCAGCAGGCCCTTGCCTCTAATGTTTTAGAGGGTCAGCTCAGTAGCAGACCCTCACCCCTAATGTTTTAGAGGGTCATCAGCAGACCCTCGCCCATAATGTTTTAGATGGTCAGATCAGCAGCAGGCCTTCGCCCCTAATGTTTTAGATGGTCAGATCAGCAGCAGGCCCTTGCTCCTAATGTTTTAGAGGGTCAGCTCAGCAGCAGACCCTCAGCCCTAATGTTTTAGAAGGTCAACAGCAGGCCTTCACCCATAATGTTTTAGATGGCCAGCTCAGCAGCAGACCCACACCCCTAATGTTTTAGAGGGTCAGCTCAGCAGCAGACCCTCACCCCTAATGTTTTAGAAGGTCAGCCCAGCAGCAGATCCTCGACCCTAGTGTTTTAGAGGGTCAGCTCAGCAGCAGACCCTCACCTCTAATGTTTTAGAGGGTCACCAGCAGGCCCTCGCCCATAATGTTTTAGATGGTCAGATCAGCAGCAGGCCCTCGCCCCTAATGTTTTAGATAGTCAGATCAGCAGCAGGAACTCGCCCTAATGTTTTGGAGGGTCACCTCAGCAGCAGACCCTCACCCCTAATGTGTTAGAGGATCACCAGCAGATCCTCACCCATAATATTTTAGATGGTCATATCAGCAGCAGGCCCTCACCCCTAATGTTTTAGATGGTCAGATAAGCAGCATGCACTCGATATTTTTTCTGTATTCGATCCACAATTTTAGCGGATCGGATGCAGACCCATTAATTTCAATACGGCCGCAAAAGATGCGTACAGCACACCATGTGCTGTCCGCACCCGGATAATCATAATACAGCACTGCAAAATAAAAAAATATAAAACATTTCCTACTCTTGTCCATTTTGCAGACAAGTGTAGGCATTTCTAACAAAGGGTAGGGCATGCTGAGCTGCAAAATGCGGAATGCACAAGGCCAGTGTCCATGTTTTGTGGATCTGCAATCTGAGGACTGCAAAATGGATACGGTTGTGTGAATGCGGCCTTAAATGGGTTGTCCCATGAAAAATATTCTTTAGTTTTCAAACCAGTACCTGGATCTGAATCCTTTTTAATTGCATGTAAATAAAAGATTTATATAGCCAGTGAGTTATTCAATAAAATGTATCTGTATAGCACCATCTGCTCTTTTTTTTTTTTTTCTTTGTCTGGTCACTGAGATGGCTGCACATGCTCAGTTTCATCCATTAACTGCCTCCTGAGCGGTGATAGACATTATGCTATGTAAAGCTGTAATGTGGTACTGTATATGTCAAAGGTGCAATTGTTGCTTTTAAATGTAATTTTTAATGTTTACGTTTTTATAATTCCAGTCAATGAAGAAACACAAATCTAGAAAATCTAAAACAAAATCACAGTGAATAGGTGTGGCTCCAAACCAAGCAGACCACAGACCTTGTAAATTTTCAATTGTATTGTTAGTGTACAGCCACACAGATCGGCCGTGCTGCAGTCAGGTTGCATTCATGCCGCTGTCAAGAACTTTGTGGCCAATTAGCCCACAGCTTCCTCTCATTTAACTAATGAAGATCGCACTGCATAATCGATCTTCATGGTTAATGGGCGCGCGGTATCTTCAGAACCTCGCAGCCATTATCAATGAAGACCGACTATACAGTGTGGTCTTCATAACTGATGGACAAACATCGACCGGAACGATTCACAAAGATGATCGCGTGAACGCGATCAAATGTTCAAGTTCGCAACGGGACCCACTCACTTTAATGGCAGATGAACCTGAAAAACCTTCAGCTCATACAGTGGAGGAAATAATTATTTGACCCCTCACTGATTTTGTAAGTTTGTCCAATGACAAAGAAATGAAAAGTCTCAGAACAGTATCATTTCAATGGTAGGTTTATTGTAACAGTGGCAGATAGCACATCAAAAGGAAAATCGAAAAAATAACTTTAAATAAAAGATAGCAACTGATTTGCATTTCATTGAGTGAAATAAGTATTTGAACCCTCTAACAAAAAAAGACTTAATACTTGGTGGAAAAACCCTTGTTTGCAAGCACAGAGGTCAAACGTTTCTTGTAATTGATGACCAAGTTTGCGCACATTTTAGGAGGAATGTTGGTCCACTCCTCTTTGCAGATCATCTCTAAATCCCTAAGGTTTCGAGGCTGTCTCTGTGCAACTCTGAGCTTGAGCTCCCTCCATAGGTTTTCGATTGGATTAAGGTCCGGAGACTGACTAGGCCACTCCATGACCTTAATGTGCTTCTTCTTGAGCCACTCCTTTGTTGCCTTTGCTGTATGTTTTGGGTCATTGTCGTGCTGGAACACCCATCCACGACCCATTTTCAGTTTCCTGGCAGAGGGAAGGAGGTTGTCGCTCAGGATTTCACGATACATGGCTCCGTCCATTTTCCCGTTTATGCGAATAAGTTGTCCTGTGCCCTTAGCAGAAAAACACCCCCAAAGCAAAATGTTTCCACCCCCATGCTTGACGGTGGGGACGGTGTTTTGGGGGTCATAGGCAGCATTTTTCTTCCTCCAAACACAGCGAGTTGAGTTAATGCCAAAGAGCTCTATTTTGGTCTCATCAGACCACAGCACCTTCTCCCAGTCACTCTCTGAATCATTCAGGTGTTCATTGGCAAACTTCAGACGGGCCTGCACATGTGCCTTCCTGAGCAGGGGGACCTTGCGAGCCCTGCAGGATTTTAATCCATTGCGGTGTAATGTGTTTCCAATGGTTTTCTTGGTGACTGTGGTCCCTGCTAATTTGAGGTCATTAACTAACTCCTCCCGTGTAGTTCTAGGATGCTTTTTCACCTTTCTCAGAACCATTGACACCCCACGAGGTGAGATCTTGCGTGGAGCCCCAGAGCGAGGTCGATTGATGGTCATTTTGTGCTCCTTCCATTTTCGAACAATCGCACCAACAGTTGTCACCTTCTCTCCCAGCTTCTTGCTAATGGTTTTGTAGCCCATTCCAGCCTTGTGCAGGTCTACAATTTTGTCTCTGACATCCTTGGACAGCTCTTTGGTCTTTCCCATGTTGGAGAGTTTGGAGTCTGCTTGATTGATTGATTCTGTGGACAGGTGTCTTTTATACAGGTGACTAGTTAAGACAGGTGTCCTTAATGAGGGTGACTAATTGAGTAGAAGTGTCTAACCACTCTGTGGGAGCCAGAACTCTTAATGGTTGGTAGGGGTTCAAATACTTATTTCACTCAATGAAATGCAAATCAGTTGCTATCTTTTATTTAAAGTTATTTTTTCGATTTTCCTTTTGATGTGCTATCTGCCACTGTTACAATAAACCTACCATTGAAATGATACTGTTCTGAGACTTTTCATTTCTTTGTCATTGGACAAACTTACAAAATCAGTGAGGGGTCAAATAATTATTTCCGCCACTGTATTTGCAGCCACCAAATACTTACTAGAAGTGCACAAATAGTCCCACAAAATGGACAGTGACATACTAGAGTGTGATCTATTGCAAAAATTCCCACAAAAAATATGTATTTTAATCATGGGCCATTTTTATGCGTCTTAAAGGGGAATTCTCAAAAATGTGCCATGCTGAAACCTAGAAAAATCGAATTTTAGGCCACGGGATTAAGGGTTTTAAAAATTAGCCATTCACCTGACATAAAAGAAATTGTGATTATGTGGCTTGAGGTACATTATGTGGTTACTGAATTACAATTTTACTGTAGACCCCTGGAGTACAGGCCCCAAACATTTGGCTTTCATCTTACAGAAAGGATCAAGTGATTATGTGGCTGGAGGTATATTAGATGGTCATTGGATATCAATTTTACTGCAGGCCAGTGGAGTACAGGCCCCAAACATTAGGCATTCATCAGACAGAAAACATCAAGTGATTATGTGGCTGGAGGTATATTAGATGGTCATTGGATATCAATTCTACTGCAGGCCAGTGGAATACATTGGAATACAGGCCCCAAACATTAGACATTCACCGGACAGAAAAAATCTAGTGATTATGTGGCTGGAGGTATATTAGACGGTCATTCAATATCAATTTTACTGCAGGCTAGTGTACATGTCAAATACATATGTTTAAAAGAACTACAAATATAAAATTGGATTAAAAACATGGCTAACGAAATCCCCCCTCTTGAATAAACCCCAAATAATAATAGGTGAAATTCGATAACACGTGGTCGTCACAGGTGTTGAATTCCTCGGAGGCCCCAACAATTAGGCATTCACCGTACAGAAAAGATCAAGTGATTATGTGGCTGGAGGTATATTAGACGGTCATTGGATATCAATTTTACTGCAGGCCAGTAAAGTATAGGGCCCAAACAATAGGCATTCACCGTACAGAAAAGAACAAGTGATTATGTGGCTGGAGGTACATTAGGTGGTCACTGTATAAACATTTTAGTGTTGGCCAGTTAGGTTACAGGCCCCAAAAATTATGCATTAAATGTAAAGATTAAGTGATTATGTGGCTGAAGGTATGTTAGACGGTCAATTACTGCAGGCCAGTGGAGTACAGCCCCAAAAATGATGCTTTCACCGTACAGAAAAGAACAAGTGATTAAGTGGCTGGAGGTATATTAGACGGTCAATTACTGCAGGCCAGTGGAGTACAGCCCCAAAAATTATGCATTCACCATACAGAAAAGAACAAGTGATCATGTGGCTGGAGGTATATTAGACGGTCAATGGATATCAATTTTTCTGCAGGCCAGTGGAGAACATGCCCAAAAAATTATGCATTCATCGTGCAGAAAAGATCAAGTGATTATGTGGCTGGAGGTATATTTGACGGTCATTATATCAATTTTACTGCAGACCAGTGGAGTACAGGCACCAAACATTAGGCATTCACTAGACAGAAAAGATCAAGTGATTATGTGGCTGGAAGTATTTTAGACGGTCATTGGATACCAACCTTACTGCAGGCCAGTGGAGTAAAGGCCCCAAACATTAGGCATTCACCGGACAGAATGATCAATTGATTACTTTTATGTTGCTGTATTTACATAAGACAGGGACCATTCTTTGTCCTGGGTGGTGGCGGATATGTGTGGGCTTGCATGAGGAAATTCAATTGCACGTGGTCATCACAAGTGTTGAATTCCTATGAGACCCATGCCTCATTCATTTTTAGAAATGTGAGGTAGTCCACACTGTCGTGAGCTAGGCGAGTGCGCTTATCGATCATGATCCCCCCTGATGCGCTGAATGTCCTTCCAGATAGGACACTGGATGAGGGCCAACCCAAGAGTTCTATGGCAAATTGTGCCAGCTCTGGCCACAGGTCAAGCCTGCACTCCCGGTAGTCCAGGGATTTCTCGCTTCTCAGAGTGTCCACATCGGCCGTTAAACCAATGTAGGCGTTCCCTAAGGCTGGATCTGGAGAGCGGCTGTCGATGGGTTGGCTGCAAGAATGATCTCATATACGAAGTAACCAACACATCTTAAAACCGCCCTCTTCTTGCATGCGTGGTAGGATTGGTACCCACAACTGTTTCTCTGTGGTTGGAAAATCCTCTGCCAGCACCCGCCACAGAAGAATGCAGCATCTCTTGCAGCAAGACCTGGAAATGCTGCATTCAGACAGCCTTCTGTGATGCTGGTAACAAACATGTCTGACATTTTGTGTTTGTACCGGGGGTCTAAGTACGATGATAACCCAGTACTGGTCCTTGCCCTTTATGCTTTTTATACGGGGGTCCCTTTTCAAACACTAGAGCATGAAGGCCCCCATTTGCACTAAACTGGAAGCAGTGGAACGCCCTGGCTCCTGCTCATCGCCCAGGAGAATTTCATCCTCTTTCTCCTCCCCCATCCACGGACAACACCAAGGATCAACGAAAAATTTGAAGCCTGCTCTTCTTGCTCCTCCTCCTCCCCCCAGCCACCATTCTCCTCCTCCTCTTCAAACACCTGCTGACTTGTCTCAGATGAAGTAGCCCCCCCTGGGAATTCATTCAGCATTGCGACTTCCTCATCTTCCAGCTCTTGCTCCTCGACGGCTTGATCAATGACACGATGCAATGCACGCTCCAGAAAGAAGGCGTAAGGTATGATGTCACTGATGGTGCCCTGGCTGTGACTGATCAGTTTGGTGATCTCATCAAATAGCCACAGAAGTCTGCATGAGTCACATATGAGCAGCCACTGGCGCTGTGAAAAAAAGCAAGCTCCCCAGAACCTGTCCTGCTGCAGAGTTTATACAGGTAGGCCTTAACTGCTGGAGCAGCCTATCAAGCATATACAAGGTGGTGTTTCAGCGTGTTGGGCTGTCACAAATCAGACGTCTGACGGGCGGGTAGTGTCGCCACTGAATGTCAGGAAGGCGAGCCATGGCCGTGTAAGATCTTCGAAAATGGCCAGAGATTTTCCTGGCCTGCCACAAGACGTCCTGGACCCCGGGGTATTTGGCAACAAATTGCTGCATGACTAAGTTCAGGACGTGTGCCATGCACGGCACATGTGTCATTTTGCCCTGTTTCAGCGCGCTCAGCAGATTAGCACCGTTGTCGCACACCACTTTACCAACTTTCAAATTTTGCTGGGTTAGCCATTGATTGGCCTGTGACCGCAGAGCTGAAAGCAGTGCAGGACCGTTGTGGCTTTTGGCTTCCAGGCACAACAGCCGCAGCACAGCATGGCAACGTCTCACCTGGCACGTCAAATAGGTTCTGGGGAGCTTGGGGTTGCAGCAGAAGAGGCGGTAGCAGTGGAAAAACACGAGTCAGCCAAGTAGGAGACAGAGGATGGAGTAGGGGGAGGAGAAGAAGAGGCAGGCCTGCATGCAATCTGTGGCGGTAACACCAAATCCACATGGATGCCACAGGTTGCATTCTTGACAGCCGTCAGAAGATTCACCCAGTGGGCAGTAAAAGTTATGTACCTATCCTGCCCGTGTTTGCTAGACCTCGTGTCTGTGGTCAGATGTATCTTAACACCGACTCTGTGTGCCAGAGATATATTAACTTGTCGCTGAAGGTGGCCATATAGTTCAGGGATGCCCTTCTGGGAGAAATTGCTTCAGGGACCTTCCATTGCTGTGTGCCAATGGCCACAAATTTTCTAAAGGCCTCTGAGTCCACCAGTTTTCAAGGCAGTAGTTGGTGGAAAAGCAGTTCCAACAAGCCAGCGTTCAGCCATTGGGCAAGAGGGTTATCCGGCGTCATCAACTTTTTCAGCTCGAACATTTGGCCCACAGAAGCCTGCCATTTGCCAGATGAACGCGACAACGGCACGGTGGAAGGTGGAGTGGAGGACAAATGGGAGGAGAGAGGAGAAGGAGAAGAGGCAGGAAGTGGAGCGCCGTTAGTGTGGCTTTGTGGGTTCTGACGGTGTTGCTCCGACTGGGCTCGGTGATGGCAGGCCAGGTGCCTTCTTAAGGCAGCCGTCACTAGGTTAGTGTAGGGCTTACTGCAACTTATGCGTTGACAGCACAGGCTGCAGATGGCAACACTATTGTCAGCAGCGGACACGCAAAAAGCCCACACTGTGGAGCCATGTCCCGGCGTCCTGGGAGCGCCAGATGTGACCGTGCATGGTGGATGGCTCGTTCCAGATACATTAGCAGTCTGCTTTTTGCCTCCTGTGCACTGTAAGTTCTGCCTCCTTCTACACCTTCTCCTCCCTATCTGCTGCTCAGTCTCTCCCTCTGAACTCCCCTCCTCTTCCTCTCTTGTGGGCACCCACGTGATGTCCATCGGCACGTCATCGTCGGATTCATCACCTTCACCAGCACTGACATTAGAGATCTTGGAGTAGGCAGCAACAGCCGGGACCACCCTCCTTGGGCTGATCTGGGTACTGTTGTCAGACTGCCGGGTGGCGACCGTTGATACCTCCACTTCCTGTTCTGATGCCAATAACGTCTGCGCATCTGTAAGGTTTTATAATGGATGGGAAAATATATCCTCTGACTCGAGAGGAGGGGATTTGGTGGTGGTGGTGGTGTCTTTGGGGGTGCACACAGCAGTGAGTGAAGAGGGTGCAGATAGACAAGATGAGGAGGGTGCAGAAGCGGAAGGCTGAGTGAGCCACTCAACCAAGTCTGGTGCATCCTTTGACGTAATCACACGCACCTTCTGCAACTTCCCACTTAGGCTCCGGCCTGATGCACCTGCCCGACCCTTACCACCCCTGCGGAATCGCCTGCCTCTTCCTCTGCCTGTCATTTTCAAAATTACCCTGTGACAAAGTCTCTATAGAAGAGAAGTATTTGTGGAAGAAGGTATATAGCACCCCTGCTTCAATCATTGTTTTGGGGGGGCAACTGGTAAATCACACCAGTAGAAATTATTTCTTCAAATAGTGTTTTTCACTCTGTGTAGATGCGGTAACGCAGCAAAACTGCAGACAAATGCTGCACTACCTAAATGCACTATATAGAAAGTATATTATTGGTATATAACACCCCTGCTTCAATCAAATTTTTTTTTGGGGGGGGGGCGGGGGCAACTGGTAAATCACACCAGTAGAAATATTTTCTTCAATTAGTGTTTTTTCACTCTGTGTGGATGCGGTAACGCAGTAAAACTGCAGACAAATGCTGCACTATCTAAATGCACTATATAGAAAGTATATTATTGGTATATAACACCCCTGCCTCAATAAAAAAAAAAATTGGGGCAACTGGTACATCACACCAGTAGAAATTATTTGTTCCAATAGCGTTTGTCACTCTGTGTAGATGCGGTAACACAGACAAACCGCAGACAAATGCTGCACTACCTAAATGCACTATATAGAAAGTATATTATTGGTATATAACACCCCTGCCTCAATACGTTTTTTTGGGGGGCAACTGGTAATTAAATCACACCAGTAGAAATTATTTGTTCCAATAGCGTTTGTCACTCTGTGTAGATGCGGTAACACAGACAAACCGCAGACAAATGCTGCACTGCCTAAATGCACTATATAGAAAGTATATTATTGGTATATAACACCCCTGCTTCAATTAGTTTTTTGGGGGCAACTGGTAAACCACACCAGTAGAAATATTTTCTTCAAATAGTGTTTTTCACTCCGTGTAGATGCGGTAACGCAGTAAAACTGCAGACAAATGCTGCACTACCTAAATGCACTATATAGAAAGTATATTATTGGTATATAACACCCCTGCCTCAATAAGTTTTTTTGGGGGGCAACTGGTAATTTACACCAGTAGAAATGATTTGTTCCAATAGCGTTTGTCACTCTGTGTAGCTGTGGTAATGCAGACAAACCGCAGACAAATGCTGCACTACCTAAATGCACTATATAGAAAGTATATTATTGGTATATAACACCCCTGCTTCAATCAGTTTTTTGGGGGGCAACTGGTAAATCACACCAGTAGAAATTATTTCTTCAAATAGTGTTTTTCACTCTGTGTAGATGCGGTAACGCAGCAAAACCGCAGACAAATGCTGCACTATCTAAATGCACTATATAGAAAGTATATTATTGGTATATAACACCCCTGCCTCAATAAAACATTTTTTTGGGGCAACTGGTACATCACACCAGTAGAAATTATTTGTTCCAATAGCGTTTGTCACTCTGTGTAGATGCGGTAACGCAGCAAAACCGCAGACAAATGCTGCACTACCTAAATGCAGTATATAGAAAGTATATTATTGGTATATAACACCCCTGTTTCAATCAGGTTTTTTTTTGGGTGGGGGGAAACTGGTAAATCACACCAGTAGAAATTATTTCTTCAAATAGTGTTTTTTTTAACTCTGTGTAGATGTGGTAACGCACCATAAACCGCAAACAAGTGTTGCACTACCTAAATGCACTATAAATAAAGTATATTATTAGTATATAACACCCCTGCTTCAATCAGTTTTTTGGGGGCAACTGGTAAATCACACCAGTAGAAAAGATTTCTTTAAATAGTGTTTTTTATTCTGTGTAGATGTGGTAACGCAGCAAAACCGCAGACAAATGTTGCACTACCTAAATGCACTATATAGAAAGTATATTTTTGATATATAATACCCCTGCTTCAATCTTTTTTTTTTTTTTGGGGGGGGGGGCAACTGGTAAATCACACCAGTAGAAATAATTTCTTCAAATAGTGTTTGTCACTCTGTGTAGATGCGGTAACGCAGCAAAACCGCAGACAAATGTTGCACTATCTTAATGCACTATATAGAAAGTATATTATTGGTATATAACACCCCTGCCTCAAAAGGTTTTTTTGGGGGGCAACTGGTAAATCACACCAGTAGAAATGATTTGTTCCAATAGCGTTTGTCACTCTGTGTAGATGCGGTAAAGCAGACAAACCGTAGACAAATGCTGCACTACCTAAATGCACTATAAAGAAAGTATATTATTGGTATATATCACCCCTGCCTCAATAAGTTTTTTTGGGGGGGCAACTGGTAAATCACACCAGTAGAAATTATTTGTTCCAATAGCGTTTGGCACTCTGTATGGCTGCAGTATCGCAGCAGAACCGCACACAACTGCTGCACAATAGAATTGCACTATAATATACTTTCTATGTTAGAAATTATATTCTAAGTATATTACACCCCTCAGTATGTCACACTTATCAATAGCACACCTATACCAGTCCTTAAAGGGAATTTTGTGGCCCTATTAGCTAGCGTTTTGTGTCCCTAACAGTCTGTACCTGCTCCACACAGTAACCTCTCCCTACACTGGCAAAAGACTGAATGTAAAATGGCGCCCAGATCAGGTTTATTTAGAAGGTAGGGGTTATATCCATGTGCTGAAACGTCTCAATTGGCTGTCCTGTACCACCTGATGGATGTGTCATTGGTCAAGTTCTTCACAATGTAAAAGAATATGACGAGCGCAAATATCACACAAATGTTCGGCGAACAGCGATCAAGCAAAGTGCGCTGCAAAATGACCGCCGGGCGAACCGCAAGGTCAGCTCAAGTAGTACACTGGCCTGCTGGAAAATTGATATCCAAAGACCGTGTAAGCTACCTTCAGCCACTTACTTACTTATTCTTTTATGTACGCTGAATGCATCATTTTTGGGGCCTGCAGTACACTGGCCTGCTGGAAAATTGATATCCAATGACCATGTAATTAATGAACAATTGTTGCGGCCTCGGAGGAATTCAACACCAGTGACGAACAACGTGTTATCGAATTTCAACTATTATCATTAGAGGTTTTTTCAAGAGGGGGGATTTTGTTAGCCATGTTTTTAATCCAATTTTATATTTTTAGTTATTTTAAACATATGTATTTGACCTGTATTTGTATTGGTCTGCAGTAAAATTTATATCCATTGACCGTGTAATCCATCCAGCCACATAATCACTTGATCCTTTCTGTCCAGTGAATGCCTAAAGTTTGGGGGTTGGGGGCTGTAGTCCAGTGGCCTACATTAACATTTTTATCCATTGACCGCATAATGTACATTGACCACATTATCAGATTTTCTTTTATGTCAGGTGAATGCCTAATTTTTAAGGCCCGTACTCCCGTGGCCTAAAATAAAATTAGTCTAGGCTTCAACAGAGCACATTTCAGAGAATTACCCTTTAAGACGCATACAAATTTCCCCTGATTAAGATTCATATTTTTTGTTGGAATTTTTGTCATTGATCCCCCTCAAGTATGTCACTGTCCATGTTATGGGACTAATTGTACACTTCTACTAAGTATTTGGTGGCTGCAAATATGAGCTGAAGGTTTTTCAGGTTCGCCTGCCATTAAAGTGAATGGGGCCAGCCGCGAAGTTGCCGCTCATGCGCGACACATGCATACTTCTGCGGCCATTTGCTGAGATAACCAAACTGGTCAGTCGCGGCCAGGGCTCCATCAGTGACATTGTACCTTACGCCTTCTTTCTGGAGAGTAATTGTGTTGTGTCATTGATCAAGCCGTCGAGGAGCAGGAGCAGGAAGATGAGGAAGTCGCAAAGCTGAATGAATTCCCAGTGAGGGTTACTCCATCTGAGACAAGTCAGCAGGAGTCTGAAGAGGAGTCAGAGGAGGAGCAAGAAGAGCAGGCTTTAAACTTTTCTGGGATCCCTGGTGTTGTCCTTGGATGTGGGGAGGAGACCAAGGATGACATTTTCCTGGGCGACGAGCAGGAGCAAGGCCGCTCCACTGCTTCCAATTTAGTGCAAATGAGGGCCTTCATTCTCTAGTGTTTGAAGAGGGACCCTCATTTTTAAAGCATAAAGGGAAAGGACCAGTACTGGGTGGAAACGTACTTAGACCCCCGGTACAAACACAAAATGGCAGACATGTTACCAGCATCACAGAGGGCTGTCATAATGCAGCATTTCCAGGCCTTGCTGTGAGAGTTGCTGCATTCTGCTGTTGCGGGCGAGGAATTTCCACCTACAGAGAAACAGTTGCGAGTCAAACCCATCGACATCTGCTCTCCGGATCCAGCCTCAGGGAAAGCCTAAAACGACAGGTGTCCAACTACATCAGGTTAACTTCCGATGTGAACGCTCTGAGAAGCGAGGAACCCCTGGACTACTGGGTGTGCAGGCTTAACTTGTGGCCAGAGCTGGCACAATTTGCCATGGAACTCTTGGCTTGCCCCTCATCGAGTGTCCTGTCCGAAAGGACGTTCAGTGCAGCAGGAGGGATCGTGACTGATAATCACACTCGCCTAGCTCACGACAGTGTGGATTGCCTCACATTTCTAAAAATGAATGAGGCATGGATCTCAGAGGATTCAACACCTGTGATGACCACGTTTAATTGTTTTTCCTCATGCCAGCATACACATATCCACCACCACACAGAAAAAATATTGGTTCCGGTCTTATGTAAATACAGCGGCATAAAAGTCCTTTTCTGTCCGGTGAATGCCTAATGTTTGGGACCTCGGAGGAATTCAACACCTGTGACGACTACGTGTTATCAAATTTAAACTATCATCATTTGGGGTTTTTGCAAGAGGGGATTTCATTAGGCATGTTTTATATCCAATTTATATTTTTTGTTCTTTTAAACATATGTATTTGACATGAATTTGTACTGGCCTGCAGTAAAATTGATATCGAATGACCGTCTAATATACCTCCAGACACATAATCAATTGATGTTTTCTGTCCGGTGAATGAATGATTTTTGGGGCCTGTAGTCCACTGGCCTACAGTAAAATTGATATCCATTGACCGTCTAATATAGCTCCAGCCACATAATCATTTGATCTTTTATATACGGTGAATGGTTGGGGATCTCATCACGTCGGATTACACTTCAGGCTGCACCAGAATCCAAGAGAAATGTGTGTACATCACCCCCTATCTGCAGCTACACCGTAGGTGCAGGTCCACAGTGGGGAGGGAGGAGGGTCATAATGGGATTGGCTTCTCCCACGTGTGGATCTGGCTTTCCCCTGTCCTATAGGGCGTGGTGTTCTTCCTCTCTCGGTGGGGGGAGGAGCCCATGGGTACACATGGAGCGGCCCCCCTCCCCCTTGCAGCGGGCACTCCCTCTTAACATGCCCGTGCTGGCCACACCTATAGCAGCGACGAGGGGGTACGAGCAGGGCGGGAGGAGTACTCCTCTGGTGCGAGCATTATGTTAGTTCTGGGAACTGCCTCTATGCCTTTAGCAACCAAAGTTAACGTCTCAATGGGAACAGAATGATATTGTGGGCAGGCCATTTTCAACACTTTCTGTATATGGGGTTTTATTTCATCAGCAAATGCACTAGACAGCATCTTGGTTTGTACTGGGTCTTGTTTGAGAAAACCTAGATCTTTAAAGGGGTTCTGCAGTTTGTTTAAACTGATGATCTATCCTTTGGATAGATCATCAGCATCTAATCGGCGGGGGGTCTGACACCCAAGACCCCCGCCGATCAGCTGTTTGAGAAGGCTGCTGCGCTCCAGGAGCCCCGCAACCTTCTCACTGTTTACCGCAGGCCCAGTGACGTCACGACTAGTATCAGCTGGCTTGGGTGCGGCTTAGCTTTATTCAAGTGAACAGAGCTTAGCCCCGCCCAGGTCAGTTGATACTAGTCATGATGACGTCAATGGGCCTGCGGTAAACAGTGAGAAGGCCGCGGCACTCCTGGAGCGCCGCTGCCTTCTCAAACAGCTGATCGGCGGGGGTACCGTGGGTTGGACTCTCACCGATCAGATGCTGATGATCTATCCAGAGGATAGATCATCCGTTTAAACAAACTGCAGAACCCCTTTTAATATTTGTTCCATCCGATTTGCTAATTTCTCCACTTACTCTCCCTTATCTTGTTTCATGTTTTGAATTTGAATTGCCTGATTGGCCAATCTAGTCCGAGCCCAATTTTCTAATAATTTACAGAAGTGCACTCCAGCTTGGTACGTTTTCTGGTATTCTTCATCCCCATGTTTTGGGGCTGGTAGTTCCTTAGCCATGGTTGGCCAAAAAAAAGTCCGGATAGGTCTCTCCATGTGGCAGAGTGTGTTTTTCTGATTTGTTTTAATGGCCTATAGAAGGGCATGGGATGTTATTCGGGGTTGGGGAGAAAGTTCACCAAATTAGTGGCCTGTGTGGAGTTAAAAGCCATGTATCTTCCCTGCTGGTTCATTTTAGGGGGAAGCTTGGGAGTCTGGACTTGTCAGGCCAGGAGATCTACTTGTCTGGCTAATCTGATCACCATCATGTCTCTCTCTCTGCCCATATCCCCTAAATTTCTGCACTCCATACTTCCTCGGCTCCAAACCCCCCCCCCCCCCATTCTCCTCCTGGTAGCTGCATGAAGGGGAGACTGACTTTGGAGTCGCAAGGAGGTTTCGTCTTATCCTCACTCTGCTCTTTCCTCTATCCTTGTGTTTCAACTCCCATTATTATGGGCACATTCAGGGGATTCAGGGGTGCAGTAGGGTCGGCAACCAGACCCCCTGGCACGTAATAGGTGCCGTCGGGATTCAACACAGGATACAGGGGAATTATTGGCTTTAGTATTTCTCCTGCAGTCTGACTGCCTGCATGTTCACAGGGCTGTGCTCTGTCCTCAAATGTTATCAGAAGAGGATCAGGGCAACTCAGAGTGGTCTGTCTGCCAGGGGCTGGACAGGGCAGAGGAACATTTGTACTGGGGAGTAGGTATCTACGAATTTCAGCTGCATTGTCACAGAGGCACTCCCTCTTCTGGAATGGTGGGGCTGGGGGCACCCCAAGCAAGACACGTATCTCGGGAATCTGGATTCTGCTGCCCATAATGTGCACATGTCCATCCTGCTGGTCCCCTCGATGGCACCCCAGTCTGTGGACGGAGCCTCTCAGAGTGCGGATTATCAGACACTGCTTCTCCAGTGCCATTATAGGGCGGCGGCATTCCGCTTTCTGTCGTGGGGGGCAGTATACTCACCCTTAGGCAGGGATGGGGACGTCCCCATAAGTTTACTCACTAGAACACAACCAAGAAAGAAACAACAACTGCCACCTCCTACTTCTCACTTCTCACTACCAAGCAGAGCGCACCCCTGTGCAGTATATGCGCTCTGGCTCCCACGTCTGGTCTGCCAGCCAGGACTAATCCACCTGCCGCCTCCTAAGGAGAGATCACTTAAGATGTCCCAGTCCAGGTCCTGCAGGTCTGCCGCCTCCTAAGGGGAGATCTTGTCTGATGCCCCAGGCAAGGTCCTGCAGATCTGCCGTCGCCTAAGGGGAGATCTCGTAAGATTCCCTAATCCAGGTCCTGCAGATCTGCCACCTCCTAAGGAAAGATCTTGTAAGAAGCCCCAGTCTAGGTCGAGTAGAAGTTTACTGTTGTCCCACAGGGCTACTCCATCTGCCACCTCCTAAGGGGAGATCTGTAAAGATGCCTTAGTCCAGGTCCAGCAGAAATCAACTGTAGCCCCCCCACCCACCAGGGGAATTCTCCTACTCTGCTTAACTGTTAACCGTGAAGGTGCCTGACACAAAACACAAACAGAAATCCACAGCAGAGCAAACCTTTCTCTTTCAATCTATGGTTCTAGGGACTCGGGATTTCACTGAAGCTGCTACTCACAGTGTAACATCAACAGCAGAACAGATCACCACAGCACGCGGGGTACAAGAGAAAGGTAAGATAACCAGTTTTCTTACCTTGTCTCTGGGGCTGCAGTCCCCATCGTCAAGTGTCATCCACCGTGCTCCGGGAACCCAAACCTTCGGTAAGTGATGCTAGCTTCTCCTGAGCCCCACATTGGCGCCCTCAATCAGGGCTAATTACATTTGCTCTACTGCTCCAAATTTGTAGTAATCGAGAATTTTACTTGCATGGAAGAAATAACACTGGAACACAGTAGGGTCAAATCAATTTCTCATATATTCAAGGAAGTGAAGCAGTTTATAAGTACATCAGAGGGGGCACCCCCCCTGAGGTTCATGGCATTGTTCCATTGGCGAGAATACAAAAACAAGAAAAGAGATAACACTTGGCATCTGTGCATTATGCATTGTTTTACTAACTTTGGTATGTGAACTAGGTAAATATCTAACAGCAAGCGCCATCTTGTAATGGCTTCATCACTAACAGCAGTACAGCATATATGACAGATCCTCTTAGGAGGCAGATCCTCTTAGGTAGGATGGAACCTTCATGCTTTGGAGAAGATAAGGTGTCAGAGAGCTGGAGTATATGGGAGCCATCTTAGCTGATTAAGAATGATATCCATATCTCCATCAGTAATCTGCTGCCACACCAAAATATTCTGCAAAATGAGCCTTTAGTTCTTGCCACGTGCTGCTGCCACCATTCTGATGATGCCAATAACCTGCTGCCTCTATTGCCATTCCTACCATGGGGATTCTTGGCTTACTGATACTGTATGTACATTTAAATTTTTTTACAAGGATATGCATGCCACTGGCCCTTGCTATCACACTGCTATTTTTGGCTGCTACTGTGATCTGCCACCATCTTGTGATGTATGCCACTGCTGCTGCTGCCACCATCCCCACTGTGTTATGGGTCCACTACTGTCACTGGTAGTGCATCACCATTTACTGATAGCCATCCCTACATTTTGTTCTACAGGGCTGTATGAGGGCTTATTTAGGCGGAACAAACTGTAGTTTTTATTAGTACCATTTTTGTGGTATGTATGACTTTTTGATCACTGTTATTCCATTTTTTAGGGAGGAAAAGGTAACTAAAAAACAACAAATCAAGTGTTTTTCATATTTTTTTCATACGGTGTTCACAGCACAGGAAATATTTTTTGGGTATTTGAATAGATCAGACTTTTTTTGGGATGCAGCAATATCTGATATGTTTGTTTTTAATTGTTTATATATTTTTATATATAAAATTGGGAAAGGAGTGATTGGAAGGCAGGCTTGGAAACTTAAAAAGCATCCAGGATGCTGTGGTAGCCGATCAGAGTCCCACAATTTCACTGTGGGGGCTTCGATCAGAAGGCAGAGGGAGCCACATCCCTCAGTCTTACAGATGCTGTGAGCGGAGTTGATTGCTGCATCTGAGAGGTTAAATTATGTGTTTGGCGGGAATGTCAGGTGTCTGCTGTATGATACAGCCAGCACCCACCGCGTATGGAGCAGGCTCACTGCAGCAGCGCGCTACATAGATTCCCTCAGGTACAGTGACATAAGGATATACTTGATTTATAGCGATTTGTGATAAATTAATTCGTAAATAATCAAATTTCTTGGCTAATTGCGGTGAAGTTGCCAAATCGCATTTTTCAAAACTTTGCTCATTTCTATATGAAAAATCATAAAAATTATTTTCTTCTGCAGTTTCTTCTAAGTTGTTGCATATTGTATATGATGATGCAAATGAGGTGAGGTGTTCGACAACAACCAAGTTATAAACCCCAATTGTTTCTGGTTTTGAGCCGTATGGAAGTAAGATCATATGATCGGTCTACACTATTTAATCTCTGTTTAAGAGATCTAATATAGCAAAGTACAGTACATATGTCATTATCAATTGCAGATGGATATCATGTATTTTCTGCCTTGATGACGCGCACCTGTGTCTTAGAATGTGCCATTATTTTTTTCTTTACTGCATGTGCTTGGAGGTGTGACTGTCTGCAGTTTAATCATGCACCCCTTACTAACCCATCTTTACCCACAGACAGTTTTTAACCCCTTCACGCAACATCACGTACATGTACGTGGGGGAATGTGGTGCCTCACATGATCAGCTTTCTCTGTCAGCGCAGGGAGCGAAGCGCTGATGGTTCAGTGAAGTCGGCGTGCTGGGGTTGCTAGGCAACCAGAGACGCCGGCGGGAACTGCATCAGAGCTATGACCGCTGTGATTGGTCCAATACTGCAGAGGGACCAATCGCAGCGCATCGGGGCAGGTAAGGGGGGGTTAGGGAGGGACTATGTGCTTCTCCTCTGATCGTCCCAATTCCTGTCAGGGAAGCGATCAGAGAAGGAGAGAGTGTGAAAAGCTGCTGTACATTAATACCTACCAGATTGAATTAACCCCTTTTGTGCCAAAAAGCTGCTTCTGTACCACAGTCAGTGACACAGTTCAGTTCTGTGCCTCATCAACAGCCTGTCGTCTGTCATCTGTAGTCAGTTCTGTGCCTCATCCCCTGCCTCGTACATAATTAACCCCTAATTAACCCCTTCAGTACCGATTTGCCACTCTTCTGTGCCTGATTTGCCCCAGTCAGGGAGATTAGTCCTGTCCAGTCCTGTCATCATCACCTCATCCAGACACCTGTCACTACTGTCCCTCCAGCCTGTCTGTCAATCAAGACACCTGTGACTCCAGTTTGTCCGTTCAATAAAGACACCTTTCACACTAGCCTGTCTGTCCGTCAAGTCACCTGTCACATACTCCCAAATTACATAAAAAATGTAAAAAAAATAACCGTCAATAGGTGCACCATCCTCCTGTGTGTATGTACTCGTGTCCTGTGCTTGAGTGGCACCATTTTGTAAAATATATGTCTCTTATGCCCCATGTGGATTTGTGCCACCTAATACTGTAAAATAATACATTAATTAACCCCTTTTCTGCCCCAGTAAGGATATTGGCGCTACTCTTTGCCCCATACTAGACCCCTGGCTCATCGCCAGCCATCTGTGCTACCTGTGACACCTGTCAATAATTTCCCAGTGACTCAGGGAGTTTTTATCCTATCCTAAAGGATATACAGTATTTTAGTCTGCTGTTCTATTTAAAAAAAAATATATATAAAAAAAGACAAAAAAAATCGTAGGCATCCTAGGGGTAGTGCGCAGTCGCAGCCCCGTACAAGTGACTCTTCATGGATCCCCGCAGATAACTATGTGCCCCAGGTGCCTGAATTTACAGCCAAGCCAGGCATCAATGTAGATACAACAGTTTTCAGTGAAATTAATTGTTTCCAATTATTCTTTACTGATGACCTAATTAACTTGATGGTGGAACAAACAAATATATACAGTCAGGTCCATAAATATTGGGACATCGACACAATTCTAAAATTTATGGCTCTATACACCACCACAATGGATTTGAAATGAAATGAACAAGCCGTGCTTTAACTGCAGACTGTCAGCTTTAATTTGAGGGTATTTTCATTCAAAGCAGGTGAAAAGCAGGTGAAAATCAGGTGACCGGTGTAGGAATTACAACAGTTTGCATATGTGCCTCCCACTTGTTAAGAGACCAAAAGTAATGGGATGGAATAATTATCATAAATCAAACTTTCACTTTTTAATACTTGGTTGCAAATCCTTTGCAGTCAATTACAGCCTGAAGTCTGGAACACATAGACATCACCAGACGCTGGGTTTCATCCCTGGTGATGCTCTGCCAAGCCTCTACTGCAATTGTCTTCAGTTCCTGCATGTTCTTTGGGCATTTTCCCTTCAGTTTTGTCTTCAGCAAGTGAAATGCATGCTCAATAGGATTCAGGTCAGGTGATTGACTTGGCTATTGCATAACATTCCACTTCTTTCCCTTAAAAAACTCTTTGGTTGCTTTTGCATTATGCTTTGGTTCATTGTCCATCTGCACTGTGAAGTGCCGTCCAATCAGTTCTGAAGCATTTGGCTGAATATGAGCAGATAACATTGCCCAAAACACTTCAGAATTCATACTGCTGCTTTTGTCAGCAGTCACATCATCAATAAATACAAGAGAACCAGTTCCATTGACAGCTATACATGCCCACGCCATGACACTAACACCACCATGCTGCACTGATGAGGTGGTATGCTTAGGATCATAAGCAGTTCCTTTGCTTCTCCATACTCTTCTCTTCCCATCACTCTGGTACAAGTTGATCTTGGTCTTATTTGTCCATAGGATGTTTTTCCAGAACTGTGAAGGCTTTTTTAGATGTCGTTTGGCAAACTTTAATCTGGCCTTCCTGTTTTTGAGGCTCACCAATGGTTTACATCTTGTGGTGAACCCTCTGTATTCACTCTGGTGAAGTCTTCTCTTGATTGTTCACTTTGACACAGATACACCTACCTCCTGGAGAGTGTTCTTGATCTGGCCAACTGTTGTGAAGGGTGTTTTCTTCACCATGGAAATAATTCTTTTGTCCTCCACTACAGTTGTTTTCCGTGGTCTTCTGGGTCTTTTAGTGTTGCTGAGCTCACCGGTGCGTTCCTTCTTTTTAAGAATGTTCCAAACTGTTGTTTTGGCAACGCCTAATGTTGCTATCTCTCTGATGGGTTTGTTTTGTTTTTTTCTGCCTAATGATGGCTTGCTTCACTGACAGTGACAGCTCTTTGGATCTCATCTTGAGAGTTGACAGCAACAGATTCCAAAGCAAATAGCACACTTGAAATTAACTCTGGACCTTTTATCTGCTCATTGTAATTGGGATAATGAGGGAATAACCCACACCTAGCCATGGAACAGCTGAGAAGACAATTGTCCCATTACTTTTGGTTCCTTAACAAGTGGGAGGCACATATGCAAACTGTTGTAATTCATACACCGTTCACCTGATTTGGTTGTAATTAAGCCTGGAGGCTTGACAAAGCGCAACACAGCGCAAAACAGCTGTAGCCTATCCATTCACCTATGTTCTGTCCGCGTCCACGATGTGCATTAAGAAATAAACTGCAAACAGCAACTTTGTGACCAGTGGTGAGTGCCGCTGTGCTTTCTTTCTCATGCTATCATCATTATCACTATATCACCGATAGAGCACCACCGTGAAGGTTCGGGATCCTAGTTTTTATAGCGCTTCAATGACTATATAGGTACATGTAGCCGTGCCGGTTGCGTTCTTTTTTCTCATTCCGTGTGTCACTATATAATGTCCTCCACATAACAGCTGGTCATGGGGGGACCTTCTTGGAATTTCAGTAAAAAATAATAAAAAAAAAGATTTTTGGCGTTCAGGAAGGAGAGGGCAGTTTTTCATCCAGCAGTGCTTCTGGGGTATCAAAAATAATATGTGGGCAGCATTTCCCTGGAGTACTTCCACCCACAGAAAAAAAGGTGACCCCAAAAAAGGTGTCGAGTTTGGGGTCACCTTTTTTTTCACTACTGTCAGACCTGCCCCTCTAAACCGGGCCTCTGCATTGAAGAGTGCTTTCAAGTTTATCACATCTCCACTGATATCCATTATGTCCATTTCACTCATTTCTTAATTAATCCATGGCAAGACATTTCCAGTTGAGCATTTTTCCATTTGGCAATCCAATAATAGCTCCCCCCAAAAAATAAAATAAAAATAAAATAAAAACCTAAAAAATTCCCATTATACCCCTAGATGAATACATTGAAAGTTGTTATTTTATTAAATGAGGCAACTCTTCAATTTCCTTTTATGTTCTGGCACCCCTAGAGCCTCGTTTTTGCGGTTTTCACTGTTAGGGTGCCTCAGAGTGTCTTCAAATGCGACATGGTGCCTGAAAATTATTCCAGCAAAATCAGCCTTCCAAAAGCCACACGGTGTTCCTCCCATTCTGAGCCCCGCTGTGTGCTCATACAGCAGTTTACAACCACATATGGGGTTTTGACATACTCAGGAAAAAATGGGTAACAGATTATGGGGTGCATTTTCTCCAGATACCCCTTTTTAAAATGAAAAATTAGGGCCTAAAGCGAGATATGCTTGTAAAATATGAAATTTTTCATTTTCACTGCCGAGTCTTTCTAAATTCTATGAAACAGCTATTGGGCCAAAGTGCTCAGCGCACCCCTTTAAAAATTCCTTGGGGGGTGTTTTTTCCATAATTGGGTCACTTTTGGGGATTTTTCACTGTTGGGGTGCATCATGGAGTCTTCAAATGCGACATGGTGCTTGAAAATTATTCCAGCGAAATCTGCCTTTCAAAAGCCACACAGTGTTACTCTCATTCTAAGCCCCGTTGTGCCCCCATATAGCACTTTATGACAACATATGGGGTGTTTCTGTAAACTTAAGGCCTCTTTCACATGGGCGTCATGTTTTTTGCCCAGATAAGAGGCAGGTGCGTTGCGGGAAAATGCGCTATTTTTTTGTGCGAGTGTAAAACATTGTCATGCGTTTTGCACTCGCGTGAGAAAAATTGCGCATGTTTGGTACCCAAACCTGAACTTCTTCACAGAAGTTCGGGCTGGGGATTGATGTTCTGAAGATTGTATTATTTTCCCTTATAACATGGTTATAAGGGAAAATAATAGCATTCTGAATACAGAATGCTTAGTATAATAGTGCTGGAAGGGTTAAAAAAAATAAAAAAGTTAACTCACCTTCTCCTCTTGATCGCGTAGTTCCCGGTCGGTCTCTTCTTTAGCTGTGGGCTAAAGGACCTGTGGTGATGTCAGATCACATGCTCCATCACCATGGTGATGGACCATGTGATTGGAGCATGTGATCTGACATCACCACAGGTCATTTAGCCCACAGGTAACGAAGAGACCGACTGGGAACTACGCGATCAAGGGGATAAGGTGAGTTAACTTTTAATTTTTTTTTAACCCTTCCAGCACTATTATACTAAGCATTCTGTATTCAGAATGCTATTATTTTCCCTTATAACCATGTTATAAGGGAAAATAATACAGTGAATAGACTGTCACCTAGAACCCATGCGTGAAAATCTCACCGCATCCGCACTTGCTTGCGGATCCATGCGATTTTCACCCAACCCCATTCATTTCTATGGGGCCTGCGTTACGTGAAAAACGCACAAAGAGGAGCATGCTGCGATTTTCACGCAACGCACAAGTGATGCGTGAAAATCACCGCTCGTGTGCACAGCCCCATAGAAATTAATGGGTCAGGATTCAGTGCGGGTGCAATGCGTTCACCGCACGCATCGCACCCGCACGGAAAACTCGCCCGGGTGAAAGGGGCCTAAGGATCAGGGTAACAAATATTGAGGTTTATTTTGCTGTTAACCCATGCTGGGTTGCAGGAGAAATGGATCTAAATGGAAAAATCTGCCAAAAAAGTGAAATTTTAAAACTTAAACTTCATTTTCCATCAATTCTCGTGGAACACTTAAAGGGTTAACAACATTTGTAAAATTTGTTTTGTATACCTTGAGAGGTGTAGTTTCTAAAATGGGGTCATTTTTGGGTGGTTTCTATTATATAAGCCTCACAAAGTGACTTCAGACATGAACTGGTCCTTAAAAAGTGGGTTTTGGAAATGTTCTGAAAATTTTTAAAATTTGCTTCTAAACTTCTAAGCCTTCTAACATCCCCAAAAAATATAATAACATTTGCAAAATGATGCAAACATGAAGTAGACATATGGTAAAT
The DNA here is from genome assembly GCF_014858855.1 of Bufo gargarizans. Lineage (NCBI taxonomy): Eukaryota > Metazoa > Chordata > Amphibia > Anura > Bufonidae > Bufo > Bufo gargarizans. Next base: position 547,933,589 of record NC_058081.1, read on the forward strand.
GTAAAGTAATAACTATTTTGTAAGTTGCCACTGTCTGAGAACCTGAGAAATTCAAATTTAGAAAATTGTGAATTTTTCAAAATTTTGTGTAAATTTGGGAATTTTTACCTTTTATAAATAAAGGTGAAACATATTGACTCAAATATACCACTAACATGAAGTGCAATATGTCACAAGAAAACAATCTCAGAATCGCTTATATAAGTAAAAGCGTTCCAGATTTATTACCACATAAAGTGAAACATGTCAGATTTGCAAAATGTGGCTTGGTCCTTATGGTGAAAACTAGCTTTTGCTTGAAGGGGTTAATTACTGTAGTATAAATCTGGAACCTGCTCTCCCTGTATTCATTGGGGGCCTTCTGGCACCAGGAAAGGTACTGTAGCATACAGAGAGCATCCAGTATTAACTGCATGTAGCATATGTGTGCCCTGAATTCTTTGGAGGCCTAGCGGCAAAGGAAGCATTCAGCATAGGTTCCTGTCCAAGAAAGGACACTTTATCATGGTGTGTGGGCCCAAATAATTTTGATCAAAATATATTTGCTGAGACCCTCATATTCATTTATGTAGTGTGTATAACATTAGTTTATATATTTAATGATCATGTATTTTGTGTAAGCAGAGTGCTGTTTCATTCTATTCCATCATTTAGTTGTCATGGCAGCACAGACCCAACAGACTGAAAGCAGGTATGATCCAATAAAGGCTTTAAATGCCAGTAATACTAGCAACAAGTAGATAAACTAATTTATAATCCATTTATCAAGCTTAATAACATCAATTAAAATACAAGTTGAATTTCCTCGTGCTTTGTGGTAACAAATTGTATTTTTTCCTAAAATAGCTGCTGCACAGCCCCTGTGATGTCCTATAAATAGCCTCATGTATATTGGTCTCTGCCATTTTCCAGTGTACTTAGTGCAGGGAAAGACGTGACAGGCGCTAGGGACAGTGTTTAGCAAAAACTTTATTCAGCAAAAAAAAAAAAAAATTGAGCAGTTCAGGGAAAGATCATTCATAGTGTAGGGAAAGGATAGGGAAGCATTATTCACACTGTAGGGAGAGAGCAGGGACCAATAGGGGAGTGTAAAGCCTGGGTAATAGGAGCAATTCTATCTTGCTGCACTAATTGGGGATCCAAATTGCTCTAATACTACTGCTTTTAGATTGTTTGAACTATATGATACATCAGTAATTCCAGTAATCCTTGCTTGTTATTGGGGTGAAAATGCTGTGGGATGCAACCAAATTTGGGGTGTATTTAGGTAAAAGATAACTATTTCCATTCACCCTTGCTTCTGTACGGAAAGTGTGGTTTGATACAGCCAGTTTTGCGGTGTATTAATTGCAAGTATAAGTACATCTATTCGCCCTTCTGCAGTGAAATTACATTCTGATACAGCCAGTTTAGGGGAGTATTAATTGCAAATATAAGTACATCCATCCTTCTGTTGTGAGATTACATTCTGATACAGCCAGTTTGGGGATGTATTAATTGCAAATATAAGTATGTCTATTTGCCGTTCTGCAGTGAAATTACATTCTGATACAGCCAGTTTAGGAGTGTATTAATTGAAAATATAAATATGTTTATTCGCCCTTCTGCGGTGAAACTGCATTAAGTCCATTTGCCCTTGCTACAGTGGCAAAATTTCAGTCTGATAAGATTGCTTTTACCCTTGCATTTTTTTTTTATTGTGTATGAGGCGGACAGACATGTGACAGGCCCTTCAAAGGGAACAGGCAGTGACCAAAATGTTTCTGGAGCAGGCAGAAATAGAAGCAGAAAAAGGGGAGAGGCAGCAGCAGTAGCAGCGACAGGCCTGAGCTCCCAGTGTCATCTAGCATGTCGTGTCTTGACCAACAACCCAGCAGTCCTTGAATGATTGACTCGGTTTTATAATTCATCACAAGTGACTTCAGACACCCCCAGCCAGGAGTTGGTGGGTTCCTCTGACACGACCCTTAGTTGGCATGGCCCAGGAAGAAGCTCTGTGCCCTCAACTGTCCTCAATCTGCCTCTGTCATTTTCTGTTCCCTCAGCTCGAGAAGTATTGTATGCCGTTGGCTCAGCTCCACTTTTCAGCGAGGACCAGATTCTAGAGGACGGTCAGCAGCTACTGCCCACCCAAGATATGTAGGAAAAATCTGCTGCTTCCTCCGGTAGGCGGGCAAGTATCGCACGGGAGCTGGTGTTGCGAGCGGTCAGACCTGAGACTGGTGAGTGTGATATCAGTGACGTGCAGACAGTTGAGGATGATGATGTGGCCGATTGCACGTGGGAGCTGGCTGAAGAGGGGGCTTCTTCATCATCAAGAGAAGAGGGTGGCTTTCGCATGATGTAGCAGCTGAGCCAGCAGGGTGGTAGTGTGGCCATTTGTCAGCAGGGTGGCAGCAGTGGGAGGTTGGGAGCCAAACGTGCCCGGTGTAGACCACCCTCTATGCAGGAGCGTACTGGTCCGGAAAGAAATAGCGGTACAGGGTTTCACAGAGGCAGCGGTAGCAGCAGTCAGCAAGGAGTGGTGGGGGAAAAAATGCCATACTCGGCGGTGTGGCAATTTTTCATCAAGCCACCGGAGGATGTCAGCATAGCCATTTTCAGAATCTGTGGGCAGAAGTTGAAGCATGGCCAGGGTGTAAATGCTGGCACCATGGCCCTGCATCAACACGTGGTGCTAATGTAGTGGTACAGTCTGAGGCAGCAAGTGCTGCATCACCCAGTGGCCCACACCTCTTTTCCTGCAGTCAAGACTCCACCATCTCAGCAGAAGGGAGCTGTGTTTCCTTCCCATCGCCTACTGGTCCTGATGCTCCTGCTCCTCCTCCTACTGCTCGTTACTCATTTAAACAGCAATTGATCACAGAGGTGTTTGCAAATAAACAACAGTATGCGTGCACTCATCCAACAGCGCAGAAGCTGAATGTGCTCAGGACCAAGTTGCTGGTGGACTCTGAACTTTCAGAGAACTGATGTCTTGTGCTGAGCGGAGAGTCCCAAGCCGCAATTACTTCTCCAAAATGTGAGTGACAGCCCTGAACACATATGTTGAACTGAAGGTGGGCCAGGCCATGAGCGTGTCAGTGCCTGCTAAAGTTCACGGCAGCGCCAAGATGTGGAGCTGTAACTACAGTCAAGGAAAAAATATGTCTTATACAGTCCACTGGGTAATTGTGGTTCCTGCCAAGCCACACAACTTGGCCAGGTGATGGCCTTGCCGCCTCCACGGTCTCAAGCTGTGAGTCCTGCGCCAATGTCCTACGCTGCCTCCTCATCCTCCACCTTGTCCGCAACTTCCAGTTGGTGTTCCTTAGGGCTCAGTACTAGGTCCTCTACTCTTCTCCCTCTACACAGCCCCCATCGGACAGACTGTTAGTAGATTTGGCTTTCTGTAATATCTCTATGCTAACGACACCCAACTATACACCTAATTCCCTGAAATCACCCCTGCTTTACTCCAAAACACCAGTCTGACAGCTGTCTCTAACATCATGTCCTCTCTGTATCTAAAACTGAACCTCTCAAAAACTGAACTTATTGTCTTTCCCCCATCTACTAACCCACCTAAACTTGATATTTTAATTTCGGTCTGCAGCACTATCATAATTGCTGTGCAATATGCCTGCGGTGTTGGGGCCATGTTTTACTCAGATCTTTCCTTTGCTCCCCATATTCAATCACTTGCATGCTCTTGTCGTCTGCACCTCAAGAACATCCCCAAAATCCGCCTTTTTCTTACAGTGGAATTGGCAAAAACTCTAGTTATTGCCTTGATTCATTCTCGTCTTGATTGCTTCAATTCATTACCTCAAGCAAGAGGTACTGAAGAACGTCTGTCATAGCTTCTCAGAGATCTGGTGGTGACAGTCTTTCAGGTTTTGGTTGCCATTTTAAAGCATTTGTGGTCATTTTAGCAGCCTATCATTTTCTGCAATTCTTTATATGTTTTCCCCTTTCCAAATAAACTTTTTAATCAAGGTACACTGTTCTTCTGAACAATGTCTGGAACTACGCATTTTCAGAGAGAAATGCACTGTAACCAGCATATACAACCTTTGCTGCCTTCCTTCCTTAAATAAGGGCAATAATTGCCACCTGTTTTTTTAAAAAAAATGAATGACCTCACTCCTTGAACTCCACACTGCTATTATTTTGAACATCCCCCTTTCAATTAGTGATTCAATTACATAGAATCAGCAGCATGCATGTCATGACTGTTGGGTCTGTTGCATTTCTATTACTCTACTACACCTGCTAGTTAATTATTAGCCATGTAGAAATATCATTTCTAACAAAAACAGTGAGTGGTCAGATTAGTGATATCTGACTGCTATTATTTTGAACATAACTGTAGAGGATCAGTAGGCTAACATCCCCAAAAATTCTAAATAACATGAGACTCTTAGGCAGCAGAGAAAACATTTGGTTTGGTTAAGGGTAGGCTTAATAAATGCACACTTTCTTGAAGTCACCAATATTTGTATCTGCCACACTAAAATACATGGACCGTACCATCAAAGCTTTACAGGACACACTAGAACAGAGTTCCATTTTGATACCGATTCGTTCAGATTCCAGCACTCATAGACCTCCGGGATGTTGTATCCTAATTATATACAGGGAGAAATAGGCAAAGAGGACATGAGGAAGTAACATTTTCAGTGAAAAAAGCATGACAGCTGATTGCAAGGCAGTTATTAACTTGCAGAAACAGTGACGTTGAAGTCCTCATGCACTGTAATGAACTCTACCATGTAATCATTTAGGAATTTAGGTCAATAACATAAAACTAAATGCTTCCGATTTCATACCAAGGCATGTAAAAGTTTTCCTGTTTCAGATTTATACAAAATCCAACAGCACATCAATCTTGGTATGTTCCATGGGATGCTGTCCTATGGACATATGCTATTCTATAAGCACTGTTTCAAGAATAGAGTATTTCAAGAGTATTACCTATGTAAAATGCCAATATACTGAGGCAAGATAAGGCGTACTGAGTACTTGCATCACAATAGTAGTGTTGATCACGAATATTCAAATGAGAAGCATGCAGTATCTTTGACTTTAGGAGTAGTGTTGATTGCGAATTTTCGTAATGCAAATTTTTATAGTGCGAATTTTCAATTGCCGAGTAAAAACATGATTCCTCCCTGCTTCTTGCTTGTGGGCCAATGAGTCATTGGCCCACAAGCAACTTAAGCAGGGAGGAATCATGATTTTAGATGGGAAAAATGAAGAATAATATTCTAAAACAAGCATATATAGCAATATAGGGAATATTCGAAAAAAAACTAACGAATATAGAGCAAATTAGCTAATAGAGTGCTATAATCTTCTTTGTCTAATAGTTGTAATTTTTTTCTCATCTGAAGTTCAGATTGGAAAAAAATGACTACTATAAAAAAAAATATTATAGCACTATATTAGCTAAATTGCTCTATATTCATTTTTTTCTGAATCTTGTTTTAGAATATTACGAATATTCGAAAAAACAAGTACCGTATTTTTCGCCCTATAAGACGCACTTTTTCCCCCCCAAAATTGTGGGGGGAAAGGCAGTGCGTCTTATGTGGCGAATACTTGACTTTGTATACCGCCGACCGCATGCTGCGCAGCGCGGTGGCGGGTGTATTAGTGGGCATGGATGAGGGATGAGGGGCCGGCATCTAGGTCTGTAATTACAGCGGGCCCGGTGCAGTCACTGTATTCTGCTACACCGGGCCCGCTCACTGTAGGAATCCTAACTGCAGGCAATACTAACAGTCTTTTATCCAGCCTGTACTTACGATACTAACTTTCCGGCAGGCAGCGGGCAGGAGGCTGAACTGGTGGGCGGGCGCTTACAACGTAACTCACTATGTCACGCGCCGGCTCCGCCCACTTTATGAATGAAGAAGGGAGAGCCGGCGCGTGACATAGTGAGTTACGTTGTAAGCGCCCGCCCACCAGTTCAGCCTCCTGCCCGCTGCCTGCCGGAAAGTTAGTATCGTAAGTACAGGCTGGATAAAAGACTGTTAGCATTGCCTGCAGTTAGGATTCCTACAGTGAGCGGGCCCGGTGTAGCAGAATACAGTGACTGCACCGGGCCCGCTGTAATTACAGAGCTGGATGCCGGCCCCTCATCCCTATTGGGGGTCATTCTATGGATAGCACTGTTATGGGGGTCTGTGGACACATAGCGTAAAATGCTATTTATGTGTCATCAACAGATCCCCCATAACAGTGCCATCCACAGTCCCCAATAACAGTGCCATCCACAGTGCCCAACATAACCATGCCATCCACAGTGCCCAACATAACCGTGCCATCCACAGTGCCCCCCATAACCGTGCCATCCACAGTGCCCCCCATAACCGTGCCATCCACAGTGCCCCCCATAACCGTGCCATCCACAGATCCCCATAACCGTGCCATCCACAGATCCCCATAACCGTGCCATCCACAGATCCCCATAACCGTGCCATCCACAGATCCCCATAACCGTGCCATCCACAGATCCCCATAACCGTGCCATCCACAGATCCCCATAACCGTGCCATCCACAGATCCCCATAACCGTGCCATCCACGGACCCCCCATAACAGTGCCATCCACAGATCCCCCATAACAGTACCATCCACAGATCCCCATAACAATGCCATCCACCGACCCCCCCATAACAGTGCCATCCCCAGATCCCACATAACACCATTAGGCACACCTTTTGGTTCAAATTTTTTTATTTTATTTTTTCCTCCTTAAAAACCTAGGTGCGTCTTATGGGCCGGTGCGTCTTATAGGGCGAAAAATACGGTATATTCTATATAGTATATATTAGTTTTTTTGAATATTTGTCATTTTTACCATCTAAAGTCATGATTCCTCCCTGCTTAAGTTGCTTGTTGGCCAAGGACTTATTGGCCCACAAGCAAGAAGCAGGGAGGAATCATGTTTTTACTCGGCAATTGAAAAATTTGCAATAAAAATTTGCATTACCAAAATTCGCTTTTTTGCATATAACACGATCATTACCTTGTCGATTTTTCAAGTAAAAAAATTGTAGAATATAACGAATATTCAAATTTGTGAATATTCGACAAATAATCTACAAAATATTCACAAAATATTGCGAATTTGAATATGACCCCTACCGCTCATCACTACACAATAGTACAGAACTTTAGAGACTATCACCCACATTTACTAATGTGCGTAAGAAAGTATGGGGAAGATTTATCAAACTGGTGTAAAGCAGAACTGGCTAAGTGGCCCATAGCAACCAATCAGATTTCACATTTCATTTTTCACAGCTCCTTTGGAAAATGAAAGGTGGGATCTGATTAGTTGCTATGGGCAACTAAGCCAGTCCTACTTTACACCAATTTGATAAATCTCCCCCTATGTTTAAGTATTACGTTATTCCTATTGATCTTTATGTGTACCTGCAAAAGAGACCATGTGAAACATTTGACCAATATTGCATTGTAATTGACTAAAAGCAATTGTTAAGCACGATGACAAACATTAAGGAAATTGTAGGAACAGTCTAAAAAAATCTTGCAAAAATCCCACCAGGAAGTATGAAAATTATATGCAGCTTTTTATACAATTTTACAGTTAAAAACTAATATTACTCATTTCACTGTTAACATTGCAATCTCCAGTAAAGAATTAAGACTTGATATTATGAGTATGGAGCTGTCCAGAATCATCTTGTGGATATATCCCTCTGCACGCTGAAAACTGCAACCAGGAAATAATCAGTTTCCAGTCTAGAAATTGGATTTTCTGAAACCATTTTATTTTACTTGCAATTCTATTTCGTAAGGCCCACTTTATCCCTTTTTTATTCTGTTACAAGATTTTATTTTATCCCTTGCCATATGTCTCTGTTCCCATGACCTTTCACATTGAGGCACTGTTTGTTGGTCTCTTTGACCATCCAAAGGATTCATACATACTACTGAAGTTATTTGAATACTAGTAACAAATTAAGACCTCATGCACACGACCGTTGTTTGGGTCCGCATCCGAGCCGCCGTTTTGGTGGCTCGGATGCGGACCCATTCATTTCAATGGCGGCGCAAAAGATGCGGACAGCACTCCATGTGCTGTCCGCATCCGTGGCTCCGTTCCGCGGCCCCGCAAAAAAAATATAACATGTCCTATTCTTGAATAGGTATTTTTTATTGCCGGCGCCTGTTCCGTTCCACAAATTGCGGAAGGCAACACGGGCGCCTTCCGTTTTTTGCTGATCCGCGGTTTGCGGACCGCAAAAAAAGGCATGGTGGTGTGCATGAGGCCTTAGGCACACTTTATGTTCAAGCATTTTTATTGAGTTTCTTACAAGCATTTTTGATGTTCTTTATTTATTTATTTTTATTTGGCACATGTAGTGCTTCAAGTTCTATAAAGACGCTTATGGGAAAATGCTAAATGCTGCCACATTTTGGAAAAGTAAAAAAGAAAAAAAAATCACCATCAAAGAAATTCTAAGAAAACACCTTGAAAATGCCACAAACAAAAACATATTTAGGGTAGATTTACTAATAATATGAAAACTTAAACTAGTCAGTCGACAAATGCCCCAAACCTATCATACTGACTTATGCTGGGTTACTAATCAGTGTTAGACTGTCTTGTCTAATTTTATATCTCCTATTAGGTGGTTTACTTTGTATCAGAATTGTGGGCCTGAATTGTAGTATAATTTTAGTGCATATAAAACCTTGCCCCTTCTGATACTAAGTCACAGCCCCTTTCCACTTCTTTTAGGGGTCAAGGCAAAAAAAAAAAGTGTATGCACACAAGAACTCTGGTTCTGTTTGATCAGAATTCTGGCACATTTGCAATAGTAAATCTACCCCATTGTTTGTCATATATTTTACTATAGACTTTCATGTAACATCTAGCTATAGCTCTTTTTGGGCAAGAAAAAAGGAATTTCTTTTAAAGATGATTTCTTTTAAAGAAGATGAAACTAGCATGACGCTCTCTGGGTCAGTGAAAAACACATACAGTGTCCCACTGCAGAGCAGGAGTACACTGCAAAGGAAATGTAAAGCTGAGCTTTCATGTACCTAATGTATTTCTGGGCAGAAGGTATTAATAGTAGTAATGATCTAGCACCAAAGTATTCGGGTGTTCGGTCCGAACACATTGCTATATTTGTGTGCTTGGCCAAGCACCCGAGTATAATGGAAGTCAATGAGAGACAACTAGGCACCCCCTGCTCTGAAGAGGGGAGGGTGCCTGGTCCGCTCCACCGAAATGGATCGCCACTTTTACAGACCTTACAAAAATACACACAACTGCCCCCCCCCCCCCCAAAAAAAAAAAAGTTGTTAGGAAACATTCTTTCTTGTATAGTCAATTTTATATAAAGTGCAAGTGCTGCAAAAAATTACAAGCAAGAGGCACTCCAAAACAGCCTGTATATCACATATAGGAGGGCCTCATTCACATTGTGGTACAATTGTTCAGGTAGTGGGACTCCTACACTCATAAAGCCTATGCACTAAGTGAAAGGGCTGTCAAACATTACAAGGAACTGGCACTCCAAAACGTCATTTGTTACACATAAAGGAGGGCATCATACACACCCTTGAAAAAATATGATTGATAGCCTGCTGTTTACCCTCAAAAATATTTGGAGCAAGGGCCTGCTGATCTGACCATCTAAAACCTTAGGGGCAAGGGCCTGCTGCTGCATTGGTGACTGTAGATAACCTCTGGGTGATTGCACGTCCCCGTGACGGGGAGGATCCACTCGGATATCTGCCCTATCAACTTTTGACATACTTACCATGTTGATCACGGGTAACGGGGAATCAGGGTTCGATGCCGGAGAGGGAGCTTAAGAAAGGGATACCACATCTAAGGGAGGTCAATGTCTGAAATCTGATTGGCTATTGTTGCCTTGCCCCTTTTTTTCCCTAATTGTAAACCAGCCAGAGAGGGTGGGTTAAGTTATTAAAGCTCAAGCATCGAAGGAAGGCAGAAGGCACGCGGCAATTACCCACTCCTTACTCGGGGAGGTAGTGACTATAAATAACAATACAGCACTCCTAAGTGGCCCTGTTATTGGAATGAGTACACTTTCCGTTAAGGACGATCTATTGGAGGGCAAGTCTGGTGCCAGCCAGCAGCCCACTTGCTCTCGGCCTCCACAACGTTCACCCATTGTGCCATCATGGTGAGGATTGTGTTGACCAGACTCTTGGCTACTAAGACTGGACTTGTAGGTGATGGCCTTCTGCCGCTTTGTTGACTCTAGATAACTTCTAGGCAATCACACGTCCCCGTGAAGGCGATGATCCATTTGGATGTCTTCCCTATCAACTTTGGAGCAAGTTTTCAACAAGGACCTTCTGGTACAGCACCGTTTGGCTTGTCCTCTCCACCAGAGGAATTAGAGATGAGACGTTATCTTTGTAGCAGGGGTCGAGAAGGGTGAATAACCAGTAAGCCGTGTTGTCTAAAATGGTTTTAACGCGCGGGTCGTGGGAAAGGCAGCCTAACATGAAGTCAGCCATGTGTGACAGAGTACCAACAGGCAAGACTTCGCTGTCACCATCAGAAGGTGATGTAAAACATTGTAGGTGAGGGCCTGCAGGTGAGCTGACCCTGTGAAACATTATATGTGAGGGCCTGCAGTTGAGCTGACCCTGTAAAAGATTTTAGGTGAGAGCCTGCAGTTGAGCAGACCCTGTAAAACATTATATGCAAGGGCCTGCAGGTGAGTTGACCCTGTGAAACATTATATGCGAGGGCCTGGAGTTGAGCTGACCGTGTAAAACATTATATGCGCGGGACTGCTGTTAAGCTGACCCTTTAAAATATTAGGGGAGAGGGCCTGCTGGTGAGCTGACACTCTAAAACATTATATGCGAGTGCTTGCTGGTGAACTGATTCTGTAAAACATTATATGTGAGTGCCTTCAGGTTAGCTGACACTCTAAAACATTATATGCTGTTCAGCTGACCCTATAAAAAAATGTTTAGTCGAGGCCTGCAGTTGAGGTGACCCTATATAAAAAAAAATTAAGTTGAGGGCCTGCAGTTGAGCTGACCCTATTAAAAAAAAAAGTGGAGGGAATATACAGGGAGTGCAGAATTATTAGGCAAGTTGTATTTTTGAGGATTAATTTTATTATTGAACAACAACCATGTTCTCAATGAACCCAAAAAACTCATTAATATCAAAGCTGAATATTTTTGGAAGTAGTTTTTAGATTGTTTTTAGTTTTAGCTATTTTAGGGGGATATCTGTGTGTGCAGGTGACTATTACTGTGCATAATTATTAGGCAACTTAACAAAAAACTAATATATACCCATTTCAATTATTTATTTTTACCAGTGAAACCAATATAACATCTCAACATTCACAAATATACATTTCTGACATTCAAAAACAAAACAAAAACAAATCAGTGACCAATATAGCAACCTTTCTTTGCAAGGACACTCAAAAGCCTGCCATCCATGGATTCTGTCAGTATTTTGATCTGTTCACCATCAACATTGCGTGCAGCAGCAACCACAGCCTCCCAGACACTGTTCAGAGAGGTGTACTGTTTTCCCTCCTTGTAAATCTCACATTTGATGATGGACCACAGGTTCTCAATGGGGTTCAGACCAGGTGAACAAGGAGGCCATGTCATTAGACTTTCTTCTTTTATACCCTTTCTTGCCAGCCACGCTGTGGAGTACTTGGACGCATGTGATGGAGCATTGTCCTGCATGAAAATCATGTTTTTCTTGAAGGATGCAGACTTCTTCCTGTACCACTGCTTGAAGAAGGTGTCTTCCAGAAACTGGCAGTAGGACTGGGAGTTGAGCTTGACTCCATCCTCAACCCGAAAAGGCCCCACAAGCTCATCTTTGATGATACCAGCCCAAACCAGTACTCCACCTTGCTGGCGTCTGAGTCGGACTGGAGCTCTCTGCCCTTTACCAATCCAGCCACGGGCCCATCCATCTGGCCCATCAAGACTCACTCTCATTTCATCAGTCCATAAAACCTTAGAAAAATCAGTCTTGAGATATTTCTTGGCCCAGTCTTGACGTTTCAGATTGTGTGTTTTGTTCAGTGGTGGTCGTCTTTCAGCCTTTCTTACCTTGGCCATGTCTCTGAGTATTGCACACCTTGTGCTTTTGGGCACTCCAGTGATGTTGCAGCTCTGAAATATGGCCAAACTGGTGGCAAGTGGCATCTTGGCAGCTGCACGCTTGACTTTTCTCAGTTCATGGGCAGTTATTTTGCGCCTTGGTTTTTCCACACGCTTCTTGCGACCCTGTTGACTATTTTGAATGAAACGCTTGATTGTTCGATGATCACGCTTCAGAAGCTTTGCAATTTTAAGAGTGCTGCATCCCTCTGCAAGATATCTCACTATTTTTGACTTTTCTGAGCCTGTCAAGTCCTTCTTTTGACCCATTTTGCCAAAGGAAAGGAAGTTGCCTAATAATTATGCACACCTGATATAGGGTGTTGATGTCATTAGACCACACCCCTTCTCATTACAGAGATGCACATCACCTAATATGCTTAATTGGTAGTAGGCTTTCGAGCCTATACAGCTTGGAGTAAGACAACATGCATAAAGAGGATGATGTGGTCAAAATACTCATTTGCCTAATAATTCTGCACTCCCTGTATACAATCTGGATGAGGAGGAGGAGAAAACAAGATTCAACCATATACTCTTTTTTTGTGGTGGAAAAGGTGCATGGGAATACACTACAGTAGATTGAGTACATTATAAATTATAGATTGAAATTGCCTTCATGTTCATCATTAGCTCAGCTCTGCTCTGATGGAGTTGAGAAGTCAGGGGCAATCCAGGCCTTGTTTATTTTTATTTGCATCAACCTGTCAGCATTACCAATGGACAAGCGGATACGCTTACCTGTTAAAATGCCACCAGCAGCACTAAATACACACTCAGACAAAACACTGGTGGCAGGGCAGGCCAGCACCTCCAAGGTGTAGAGTGCAAGTTTGTTCCACGTGTCCAGCTTGGACATCCAGTAGATGTACGGCACTGAGGGATCATTTAGGACTCTGACACGGTTTGCTATGTATTACTTCACCATCTTCCAAAACTTTTCCCTCCTTGTACCACTAGGCCGCACTTCAAGGAGAGGTTGCTGGCGGGGTATCATGAAAGTAACCCATGCCTTGGAGAGTGTTACCCTGCCTTTGTTGGAACTGCTGTGTATTCTCTTGTCTTCCTTCCTCGGTTGCCTAAGGAAGTACGGACTCTGACGGCTGCATTGTCAGATGGAAAATTTGAAGCAATCTCTCAACAAGTACCTTCTGGTATTGCAACATTTTACTCATCCTCTACACCAAAGGAATACGAGATAAGAAGTTCTCTTTGTAGCAGGGGGTCGAGAAGGGTGAACACCCAGTAATCCGTGTGATCTAAAATGCGTATAACACGAGGGTCGCAGGAATGACAGCCTAACATGAAGTCAGCCATGTGTGCCAGAATACCAACAGGCAAGACGTCAATGTCGACATCAGGATGACTCTTCATCTCCTCATCCTCCTCTTCTTCTGCCCATCCACGCTGAACAGATGGAATTAAAGTTCCATGGGTACTACCCTCTTTAGCAGAGGCAACTTTTTCCAGCTCCTCCTCCTCCTCCTCATGGTCCAATTCGCGCTAAGACGAACTGTGGGTGGTCTGGCTATCATTCTGTGTAATGTCCTCCCCCATTTCCTCGATTGCCACAATCAGAGCTTCGTCCTTAATTGTGAGCAGCAATCGTTTGAGTAGACACAGCAGTGGGATGGTTACGCTGATAATAGCGTTATCGCCACTAACCATCTGTGTGGATTCATAAAAGTTTTTTAAAACCTCACAGAGGTCTGACATCAAAGCCCACTCCTCGCCTGTGAATAGTGGCAGTTGACTCGAAAGGCGACGACCATGTTGCAGCTGGTATTCTGCAACTGCCCTCTGCTGCTCACAAACCCTGTCCAACATGTGGAATGTAGAGTTCCAGCGCATGCTCACATGACACAACAGTCGTGATCTGGAAGCCGCAAGCACTGTTGCAGCGTTGACAGACCGGCTAAAGCTGTGGACAACTTGCAGAAATGGGCACACACGCTGTGCGCCTTCACTAGTAGCTCTGGCAAATTGGGCTTGATTTTGATAAACCACTGCTGAACCACTAAGTTTAAGACGTGGGCTAGGCATGGGATGTGTGTCAGGTTGCCGAGCACCAAAGCTGCCACCAAGTTACGGCCATTGTCAGACACAACCATGCCTGGTTGTAGGTTGAGTGGCGAGAGCCACAGCTCGGTCTGGTTCCTTATACACTGCCACAGCTCTGCGCCGGTGTGCTGTTTGTCCCCTAAGCAGATCAATTTCAGCACGGCCTGTTGACGCTTACCCACAGTAGTGCTACACTGCTTTCAGCTAGCGACTGATGGCTGACTGCTGCTGGAGGTGGAAGTAGAGGAGGAGAAGTAGGGGATGGAGCCAGTAACATAGATGCTGGCGGAGACCCTGATGGACATAGGGGCCGTAATCCTGGGCGTGGGTAGCACCTGTGCCATCCCAGGGTACGACTCACTCGCAGCCTCCACAACATTCACCCAGTGTGCCGTCAGGAAAATGTAGCATCCCTGGCCCCCCAGCACTTTTCCATGTGTCCGTGGTTAAGTGGACCTTCCCCCGAAACTGCATTGGTCAGGGCACGGGTGATGTTTTGGGACACCTGCTGGTGTAAGGCAAGCATGGCACACCATGAAAAATAGTGGCGGCTGGGGACTGCGTACTGAGGTACGGCTGCTGACATAAGCCTGTGGAAGGCATCAGTGTCCATAAGCCTAAATGGCATTATTTCAAACGGCCATTAATTTAGAAAGTTGCGCATTTAGTGCTATGGACTGTGGGTGGGTATTTGCGCATGCGTTCAAATGACTGTGTTATGGACATTTGGATGCTGCGCTGGGACAGGGAAGTGCTGATGGTGCTTGCAAAGGTCCAGGTGCAGGACGAGGGGCATCCAGGCCTGCGCCTTTGACAGGGTATTTGCCAGCAGTGTGTAAAATAGGGGAAGAGAAGGCAGTGGTGTGACCTGCATAGACAGATTGTTCGGCCTACTTATTAGTGTGCTTTGATGCCATGTAGCGGATCATGTTGGGGGTGGTGAGGTTGCTAGAGTTCATGCCCCAACTCATTTTGGTACGGCACAGGTTGAAAACTGCCACTCTTTTGTTGCCTGAACTTCCCTCAAGTGCAGGAACACCTACCCCTTTGCAAGATAGATTTATGCATAGGGGTGCTCGATGTAATGGTTGAGGGCCTGTTTGGTGTTGGCCAACTTCTCTCTTTTGCAACCCCACTGACTCTTCCAGCCTGTTGCGGTGCTGCGGATCCTTCCCCTTTGTACTGCTTTCCTCTCTCAGCTTTTCACTATCCCATGTTAGGTCAGTGACCTCATCGTCAACCACCTCCTCTTCCACTTCCTCACTCTGCTCATCCTCCTGACTTGACCTAACCACAACCTCAGTGATTGACAACTGTGTCTCATCATCATCCACCTCATGAACGAATGATTGCCATTCACTACTGTCATCTTCTTGAGACTCTGAAGGCTCAAGAGGTTCGGAATCAGGGCACAATATTTCAGGTCCCTCTTCAAGCATGCTGGGCACGAGGGCCAAATGTAATAGTGGCACTGGAAAGAGCTCCTTGGAATATCCGAGTGTGGATCACTCGTTTGGCAAGCCTCTCCATGGTGGGAGGAAGGATGATCAGAGTGAGTCTTTGGTTGACCAGACTCTTGGCTACAGAGACTGGACTTGGTGGAAGAGAGGGTGGTGCTTAACCGACTGGAAGCATTATCTTCAGCAATCCAACCGACCAACTGTTCGCACTGGTCCGACTTGGATAGTGTTGTTCTGCGCCGCCCAGCTAAGTTGGACATGAACCTGGATACGGTGGATGTTTTTTTCTTTTTCTGGTGCACTGGCAGCAGGTACAGTTTCATTGCGCCCAGGGTCACGGCCTCTGCGTGCACCATCAGATTTACGCCCACCTTCCCATCCCTTAGTGCTTGCCTTCTTCATATTAACGGTTTTGTCACCAGATGTGGCGCAGATTGTTTTACAGTCCGCTAACAACACAGTTTTCGAATGCAGGACAGTATATATTAGGCCCAGATTATTGGAATTGCAATACGGACACCGTTTTTGGATGCAGGACAGTATATGTCACAGAAACCAAAAGAATATGGACAGTATATTAGGCCTAGGTTAGTTAAATTGGCCCTAAAGAAACTGTTTTCGGATGGTGTACTGTATATGTCACAGAAAGCCACACACTATGGACACTAGATTAGGCCCAGGTTAGTTAAATTTCCCCAAAAGAAACAGTATTTGGATGGCGTACTGTATATGTCACAAAAAAAACACACTATGGACACTAGATTAGGCCCAGATTATTTAAATTTACGCTAAAGATACAGTTTTCGTATGGCATACTGTATGTCACGGATGTTAGGATCCTGAAAATCCCATTTGGAGGGATCTTCATGGGATTATGATTATCCCAAGGGCTGGAATTTTTCCCGCCTGGATAATTTACCGAGAAAATCCAGTGGCCAAGGTGGCTAAATTTATCTTGGTTGCTGAGTAGAGGGAAGTTGGCTAGGTAGGGATCCTATAGGGAAATGGTTGCTGGGGCTTGAAAGTTTTAGCTCTCCCAACAACAGGTAAGGCATTGGAGGATCGGTTTTATTGTGGGGTAGATTGTGTATATGAGATGAGGTACACCCCTGCCTCAATCAGTTCTTTGGGGGGGCAACTGATATATCCGACCAGTTGCAATTAGTTGTTCCAATAGCATTTGTCCCTCTGTATAGCTGTGGTATCTCAGCAGAACTGCACACAAATGCTGCACAATACAAATTCACTATCATTCCTATATTCCATTCACTCCCTAAAATGCATAAGGGAGGTTTTCTTCCAGCCATGAGACCAATAGTGGCAGGCATTGGCTCCTTTTCTGAAAGACTCTCTGCGTGGGTTGGTAGCCTCTTGCAACCATTGGTTCAGTGCATTCCAGGCTTTCTGAAGGATACCTGTCCGGTATTACAGGCATTTTTTTTATTTTTTATTGGCAATCTGGTTATTCCTGGATTACAGCTGATGTTGCTTCACTCTACATGGTTATCCCTCATGATTTAGCACTTGTTTTCCTGGCTTGTTTTTTTTTATATTTACACCAATTTTTCATTGGAGTTTCAGGATTATGTCTGCCAGGTGGTCTTCTTTCTGCTCAAACATAATTTTTTTTTATGTTGGACCAGTGTTTTTTCCTGCAACGGACCGGTGTGTCCATGGGGGAGAAATTCTCGGCATCCATGGCGAACATTTACATGGTGTGGTGGGAGCATCACTATTTATTTTTGTCTGATTGTTTTTGGGGGTCTTCTTTGAGGTGGTACGGTGGCTACATCGATGACCTGCTGCTTGTATGGTCGGGCGATGTGGCGGCCGTCCCACTTTTTGGCAATTTCCTCAATGATAATAAATCTTAAATTCTCCATTCACAGTGATGCCTCAACCATTCCATTTTTAGATCTTACTTTGATTGGAGATACTGTCACCAACACTGTGTCTTCTTCTACTTATCACAAGAATACTGCTGGAAACGCAACCCTTTTTGCAACATCATGCCACCCCCCACATGTTGTACACAATGTCCCTAAGGGCGAACTGATTAGAGCAAGATGTAATTGCTCTGGTAACCAAGCCTTTTATAAGGAAGTGGCAGTGGTAGCATCAAGATTATCCCTGAGAAACTATCCACCGTGGACCATAAATCGGGCGAAAAGATTTGTAGCATCCAAATCTAGAACCGATTCTGACAAGTTTCCATCTGTTGGAAGTAAGAGAAGACACTGTGATAGCAAGAAGGAGGATATTGTGCCCTTTGTGACTAGCTATAGTCCAGAGTACCCGGAGATATGTAGGATTGTTAAGAAACGGTTCTAACTTTTGATGCCCAATGGACGAGCATAGCCCAATCAGGCATTAAATATATTGCACAACAGGCACCTACGTTGGCACGAAAAATCTGTCCTAGTCTAACAATAATTTGCGCCTCATCCACTTGGTTGAGATACAAGGGCACATATAAATGTGGGCATCATATCTGCACGTGCTGCAACTACATTCAGACTGGTTCTTCTATTTTCTCTTTTTCTATGCAATGCTGTTTTGAGCTAAAACAATATATTAATTGCAATACCAGCCATGTAATATATTGCATTACGTGCTCTATCTGCCACTTACAATATGTGGGCTGCACAACTAACAGCCTAAAAGTCAGAATTCGTCAGACATACCCCTTACTAAAATTAGGATTGTATCAGCAGTTAGTCTCCATTATGCCGTAATCCATCAGGGCAACACCACAGGCTTCCAGGCACAAGGCCTGGAAAGGTTTAACCCTCCCACCAGGGGAGGAGATCATAGGCATAAGTTATTAAACAGAGAGGTTTTTTTAATCTTTTCCATGGGTTCTTCTGTACCACAAGGTTTGAATCAGTAGATTTAATTCTACATTACTGATTCCTTGTTTTCATGTATATTATGAAGTTTATATATGCATTTTATTGTCTTTTAGCCTTTTCCACAATTTGAAATATGTCAGTGAATGAAAGTTGGGTGTATGTTAAGTAAATTGTATCCACCTGGTAATTAGTAGCTCTGCCTACTTAAACCAGAGTGTAGATGTTCACTTTTGTCATGAGGAAGGGTCAGAAGTAATCGATCCGAAAGGCGTAGATGTGAATACACTGTCATTTTTACTGCAACACTAAGAATAAAGGCTGTCAGAATCTGAAGGTCTGTACTGAATTCAGGATTCAGGCTCTTGGTTCCCAGCGCCATCCGTGCTTCCTGTGTGCAACAAGCCTGGTGAACGCCACAACCCTTTTTGCTTTTTCCTATATAACACTGTAACGGATCTCCTGGCATCCCGACCGGGTACCTCCGTCGAATGATGCTCCTAGTGCTTCCCTAGGAATCCAAGCACTCCACTTGACACTGTAAGCGCTGCAGACCCCACGAACCGCCGAAGCTTGGTTGAGGTCTCACCGTCTCCAACCCACCCTGGACCTACGACAAGGCTCCAGGCTCCAGTGGGTGAACCTCTCCTAAATCCAGAGAGCAGGAAAAGCTCTTACAAGAGCTAGGAGTTATAGCCAGGGGAGTATACAGCGTATAGCAATCCTCACACACATGATACGAGGCTCTATGTTGAAGGTAAAACAGGAACTCTTTATTGAACAAACAGCATTGACTTATATACACATGACATACTGAGGACAAAACATAGCAGCCAATCCTGTACAGTTTAAACCCCAAACTAACCCTATTCAACAAAAACAATGGCATTGTCTGTGACGCAATAAAGAAACACACTGGCATTGTCTTTGACGCAATCAACAATGAACATGCAAACAGATATCTTCATCCCCTCCATAATGAATGAATGGGAAGAGGAGACACATGTGATGGGATTATCTCCTGAGTGTATCATAGGAGTCGGCTGCTATTATAATCAACTATCTTAATCCCATCACTAACACAATCAGTGGGAGTCTAAGTGCAGAGTTAACCCTTTTTGTGTTGCTGAATCCACACCATGCCTTTTTAATGGGCAATAGGAAATATGTGGCATATAAATTGCACACATAAATCAGGGTTCATAGTTCCTGGTAACCCCAAAAGGTCTGAGGGGGTCTCTATAGTTCTCGGTCCATTGTCTGTAGGAAGGAGGCTGGCCCTCAGGCTTCTCCAGCAGACCCAGTGACGGTTCAGTCCGTCACACACACCCATGCCTCAATCAGTTTTTTTGGGGGGCAACTTCTATATATCCCACCAGTTGCAATTAGTTGTTTGAATAGCGTTTGTCCCTCTGTATAGCTGCGGTATCTCAGCAGAACTGCACACAAACGCTGCACAATACAAATGCGCTATATAGAAAGTATATTATAGGTATATCACACCCCTACCTCAAATCAGTTTTTTTGGGGGGCAACTGGTAAATCACACCAGTAGAAATTATTTGTTCCAATAGCGTTTGTCCCTCTGTATTGCTGCAGTATCGCAGCAGAACCGCACACAACTGCAGCACAATATAAATGCACTATAATATACTTTCTATGTTCGAAAGTATATTATAAGTATATTACACCCCTCAGTAATTCACACCTATCAATAGTACACCTATTCCAGTCCTTAAAAGGACTTTTGTGGCCCTATTAGCTAGCGTTTGGTGTCTTTTAACAGTCTATCCCTGCTCCACACAGCAACCTCTCCCTACATTGGCAAAAGACTGAATGTAAAATGGCGGCCAGATAGGGTTTATTTATAAGGTAGGAGGTATGTCCATGTGCTGAAACGTCTCAATTGGCTGTCCTGTCCCACCTGATGGATGTGTCATGGGTCAAAGTTCGGCACAATGCAAAAGAATATGGCGCCGGCGGACATCGCCATATGTTCGCATGTTCAGCGAACGAGCAAAGTTTGCCGCGAAATGACCTCCAGGCGAACCGCAAGGCCATCTCTACTGACCGTCTTGTCACAGACATCATCTCAGACATGGACATGTAAATGGGGCCTTATTCATGTGAGAAAAAGAGAAGCGACCTGTCACTTCTATGTGTGGTTTACATGTGGAAACTGCAGTGGGTCGCCACATACGAATTTGCAAATCTGTGGCATATTAAACAGCAGAAATTCAAGTTTCAGCCTTAGATTTCTGCAGCAGATTTTCTTCCTTTTATATTAATGCTGTGTTCACGCACCACTTTGCAATATTCTGTAACTGAAGTTAAAACCACATTCCCAACTAAGAGTCTATTATAATCATGGGGTTTGTCACGGCAGAGCAGTCAAGAATGTCAACAATTTTATAATTTCATAGTTAATGAGATTTAAAATGGTAAACTGATTAAAATGGTATGTCCTATATAATTAAGGCTCTGTGTACAATACAGTGTAAAACGCTGTTTCCAATTTACACATGAGCTCATTGCTTTAAATTCATATCACATACAGTAGCTATGCAAAGCTAACTAATTTTTCTCATCAATATATTATCAGAGTGATACTTTAATTAGTAACTAGAAAATACATTATAATTGCAATCCTACAGATATAGCAATGTGTTATATATCATGATGCAATAAACTTCAAATTGACATGCCATTGAGAAAGTCAAATTAACATTTGCTTCATCTGTATATTGATATTGCATGTGGACAAATGGTTATACTCATAGACATATTGTGCTTCTTATATAAAAAATAAATACATTGGAGTATATGTCACCAGATTAAAATAAATAGCCTACAGTGAATGTCACCCAATTAAAATAAATACTCTAGAGTAGATGTCACCCAATTAATATAAATACCCTGGACCCTGGAGTAAACAGTTAGATCCAGAAATATTTGCATAGTGAGGTAAGTTTTGGCATTTTAGTTGTTTAGCTAAACATATTCAAGATACAGTTATATATTCAATATGAACTTAAAGTGTGGACTCTCAGCTTTAATTTGAGGGTATTTACATCCTCACATTGGAGGAAGGGTTTAGGAATTATAGCTCTTTAATTATGTAGCTGCCTCAATTTAATGGGAGGAACCTATATATAGCCCAAACAAAGTTCAGGGCTCACCCCTACTCAAAATATATATAACCAACGGAAAGGAGTGAGACGGGTATAATGCAAATAAATCTAGTGATACTAGAGTAGTCCAAAAGTCACATCATTTATTTGAAAATCACAAAAGGACACATGATCAGCACTGGTCACAAACAAGACAGTAGACACATATATATCCCTTGTTCTTTGATGACTGATGAGGCACTATGAGCATCTTACTCAGGTTGATTGAGAATCTATTTGTGTCATTTTCAACAAGAATGTGATCTGTGTCTTGGGATGTAATACCTGTGTACATATGTTATATTCGAAAACTGCCACGATTTTTTGTATATCTATCTGATTTTTTGTAATCATGACCGATCCATGTGCCCTGATCTAATATGGCGGCTGTGGCATGCCCGACGTTCCGCGCATGCGCCACGCTCGGGTGCCGCCGGTTGCTACTGGATGACTGTCGCGCAGGAAATACGTGACCGTCCTTCTCCGGACTGGCGCGGCGTCACCGGAGGTGCGGTGATCATTGTGGTGCGCCGGACAGTGCTATTAGTCGCCATGTGTTAATGCCCAGGTGAGCTAGAATGGTATAATTGAATGAGAGTCCAGGAACCAATGAGATGTATCCACTTGACCTATTTAAGACAACACTTCCATCAGACCAACCAGTACCCCTTGAAAAAGCTGTACGCAAAACATGCGTTGGGGAGTGGACCGGTGGTGTTGCTGCACGGTATATTTAAACCGAGTGGTCAGTATCTTTTTCATTATGTGCTGATTATAACTCCAATCATCCTACTGCTTCAGCTTTGACAAATGTGGTGTGTATTATCACGCTCACTTTGTGACAAATTCTGATATACAATGCATGTAGGTATTTCTTTGGTAGTTTATGAGCCATAGTTTGTGGATACTATATATCCCTTAATTGATGACCAATTGGTAATATTTATGCACATGCACTTTATATTTATATATATATATATATATATATGTATCGGCAGTTCACCATCGGTCCTCTTGGTTTTTAATGTGTATTGTAACCTGTGTCCTTTTGTGATTTTCAAATAAATTATGTGACTTTTGGACTACTCTAGTATCACTAGATTTATTTGCATTATACCCGTCTCACTCCTTTCGGTTGGTTATATCAATTTAATGGGATCAAAGGTGATTGGACAATTATCTCAAAAGTAGAGTTGAGCGGACACCAGGATGTTCGGGTTTGACGGGTTCGGCAGAATTTCACAAAAGAGTTCGAGTTCGGGACTCGAACTTGACTCCGAACCCGAACCCTATTGAAGTCAATGGGGACCCGAACTTTTAAGCACTAAGATGGCTGTAAAAATGTCATGGAAAGGGCTAGAGGGCTGCAAATGGCATCAAAATGTGGTTAAGAGCCTGGCAAGTGCTCTGCAAATAAATGTGGATAGGGAAATGACTTTAAATAACATAAAATAAATAAAAATATAAAATAATAATCTTGATCTAGAAGGATGAGGTCCATATGGAGTAGGAGGTTGAGGAGGCAGTGGATGTCGCGGTGTACGTGGAAGCAGCGGTGGAGGAGGAGGAGGTTGCCTACACTGCTTTTTGGTTTTACATTTATTTATATTTTTTTAAATTAGGGTACACCCCAAAACAATGGGATATATAACCTGTGATAACCCACTCCAGTCGTGCTAAACACACGTTTAGACATTACACTGGCAGCAGGGCAGGCCAGTACCTCCAAGGCGTTAAAGGGCAAGCTCAGGCCATGTGCCAAATTTGGAGACCCAGAAGTTGCAGGGGGCAGACCCATCAGTCAGTTCGTGTAGGCGTGTGCAAACATACTGCCCCACCATGTTGCATGTCCCCGTGATGTTCACAATCTAATTGGATATCTGCTCAATCAACTTTCGATGTTCTTTTGTGCGCCTACCATGTTGATCACGGTTAGCAGCAAATCAGAGTTCCACGCCGGAGAGGGCACGTGAGAAAGAGAGACCACTTCCAAGGGAGATCGATGGATTAAATTTCATTGTGATAGAGCGGAAATGTGGGACAAATTTATTAAAGCAGAAGAATTGAAGGAAAGGATGGGGCGTGCGGCGATTACCCACCCCCGACTCAGGACTCTTAAGATGCCCTGTATTTGGAATGAGCAATAAAAAATTATAGGAAATGTCACAGGAGTATTTGGGATTTGGAAACGTTAACCAGAGAGGCCCTGCTGCCGCTTTGTTGACTCAAGATAACTTCTGCCTGATCGCACGTCCCTGTGACGTCCACGATTCATTTGGATATCTTCTCTATCAACTTTCAATGTTCTTTTCTGAGCCTACCATGTTGATCACGGTTATCGGCGAATCATCGTTCCACGCCAGAGAGGGAGCAAAAATGGTAAAATGTCACCCAAGAATGTAACAGAAAAATGTGTTCAATTTATTAACCTGTCTACTAGGTAGAGCAGGGGTATATCACAGCCACAAATGTGTGAATTTCACCTGAATATGTAACAGACAAATTAGTGAAATGTTTTTACCTGTCTACTTGGAACAGCCGAGGTATATCATACCCAAAAATTTGTGAATTTCACCCGAATATATAACAGACAAATTAGTGAAATGACAAAATAAAAAACGTACAAATAAAAAATAAAATAAAAAAACTTGATTTATGAGGTGGAGGTCCATATGGAGTAGGAGTTTGAGGAGGCGGTGGATGTAGCGGTGTAGGTGAATGCGGCGGTGGAGGAGGACGAGGTAGATAACACTGGTTTTTGGTTTTCATTTTTACATTTTTTTTTGTTAGGGTACACTCCAAAAGAGTGGGAAATATCCAAAATACAACAATGAGCAATTGCACTGCAGTATAACAATGGCTGGTTAAGGCCGGTATACATATCTATTCTGCACAAGGTGCGTACAAGTCCTGTGGAATCCATGTCTGGTTCATTTGAATGAACATGAGCTTGTCCACATTGGCTGTGGACAGGCTGCTGCGCTTGTCTGTGATAACGCGCCCTGCCGTACTAAACACACATTCAGACAGTATACTGGCTGCAGGGTAGGCCAGCACCTCCAAGGTGTAAAGGGCCAGCTCAGGCCATCTGCCCAATTTGGAGGCCCAGAAGTTGAAGGGTGCAGACCCATCATTCAGTACGTGTAAGCGTGTGCACACATACTGCTCCACCATGTTGCTGAAATGTTGCTTCCTGCTAAGACGTTCCAAATCAGCTGGTGGTGCTGGTTGTTGACGTGCTGACAAAGATTTTCCACATTTTGACCATGCTAACCCTGCCTTCTAAAGTGCTGGCGGTGCCCCAGCTGCGCTGGCGACCTCTTTCTCCTTCTCTGCCTTTGCCTTATGCTTCCACTGTGCCCCCGCTGTCAGGTGGGAATGAAACCAGCAGCGCGTCTTCCAGCGTGCGCTTGTAGTCGCGCATCTTACGATCACGCTCCAGTGGCGGAATTAAGGGTGGTACTTTGTCCTTGTAACAAGGATCAAGCAGCGTGGCCACCCAGTAATCAGCACAAGTTAGAATGTTGGCAACGCAGTCATTGCGAAGACACTGCAGCAATTAATCACTCATGTGTGCCAGGCTGCCCAGAGGCAGCGAAAAGCTGTGCTCTGTGGAAGGTGTATCGTCTGTGTCCTATGTATCTCCCCAGCCACGCACCAGTTATAGTCTTGAGCTGGTTTAGGTGCCACCTTGCTGTGAACATGGTTCCTCCTTCTCCATCTCCTCATCCTCCAGAACTGTGCCCTGGCTGGACAATTGTGTACCTGGCATTTGTGGTTGCAGGAACCCACAGTTGGAGCCACTTCTGAATGACTGGCCGGAAACCCTATGAAAAGATCCCTCTTCCTGTTCCTCCTCCGCAGCGCTGACAGATGAGCAGCAGCAAGGTGAGAACACCGAAAGCACGCACAGACGGCCCGCACTTTCTGCAGCAGCTCTGACATGTCGGGGTAATTTTTAAGGAACCTGTGCACCACCAAATTCAGCACATGTGCCAGGCATGGGATGTGCATCAGACCAGCTAGTCCCAAAGCTGCTACGAGATTTTGCCCATTATCGCACACCACCATGCCGGGCTTGAGACTCACTGGCACCAACCACTCATCGGTCTGTTGTTCAAGGCCCGTCCACAGCTCCTGCGCGGTGTGGGTTTTGTCCCCCAAACAGATAATCTTTAAAACTGCCTGCTGTCGTTTACCCCTGGCTGTGCTGAAGTTGGTGGTGAAGTTGTTACGCTGACCGGATGATGAGCCGGTAGAGAATGAGGAAGCAGAGTAGGAGGAGGAAGCAACAGGAGGCAAACTGTAGCACCCTGCAATCCTTGGTGGTGGAAGGACATGCGCCAAATTGCTATCCGTCTCAGGCCCAGCCACCACTGCATGTACCCAGTGTGCTGTTATGGAGATATAACGTCCCCGACCATGCTTTCAAGTCCACATATCTGTAGTAAGGTGGACCTTGCCACAGATGGCGTTGCGCAGTGCACACCTGATTTTGTCCCCCACTTGGTTGTGCAGTGAAGGAATGGCACGCTTGGAAAAGTTGTGGCGGCTGGGCACGACGTACTGTGGGACAGCCACCGCCATAAGGCTTTTAAAATTTTCTGTCTCCACCAGATGGAATGACAGCATTTCAAAGGACAGTAATATTGAAATGCTGGCATTCAGGGCTATTGATTTTGGGTGGGTAGGGGGGTACTTCCTTTTCCGCTCCAGTGTTTGGGAGATGGAGAGCTGAACGTTTCCGTGGGACATTGTGGAGATGCTTGGTGACCCAGGTGGTGGTGTTGCTGGCAGATCCTCTCTTTGCGGCGTGGCAGGTGCTACTGTCACTCCAGAGGTGAATGAAGAGGCTGAGACTGCAGCAGAAGAGGAAGCAGGAGGAGCCAGAGACTTCTTTGTTTTTCAGGTGCCTACTCCAATGCAACTCGTGCTTTGCACTTAGATGCCTGGTCATGCAGGTTGTGTTCAGGTTGAGAATGTTTATGCCTCGCTTCAGGCTCTGATTGCACAGCGTGCAAATCACTCGTGTCTTGTCGTCAGCACATTTTCTGAAGAACTGCCACGCCAGGGAACTCCTTGGAGCTGGCTTTGGTCTGCTCGGTCCCTTGCTGCGGTGGGCAGTACCAGGCGTACTGTCTAGGGGACGGCTGCTCCGCTTTTACACCCTGCTCCCCCTTCTGCTGTGCTGGTGGCTCTGTGCGACCACCACCTCTTCCTCCGAACCACACAGGCCACTCGCATGACCTTGATTCCATATGGGGTCGAGGACCTTATCGTCCTCCACATCATCTTCCACCCAGTCTTCACCCCTGCCCTCCTTGTTGGTCTGCAAACTTTTGAAAGCCACAGCAGTTGGCACCTATGTTTCATCATCACCCGAGACGTGCTGCAATGGTCCTCCCATGTACTCATCTTGAAAGATAAGTGGTTAGGCATCAGTGCACTCAATCTCTTCCACTTCTGGGGCACAGTAAGGTGCATAGCAACTTCTTAGTTTTCCCTTATGGTGTCAGGATGCTGTGTTTTACTAAATAAATTAAACCTACTAGTGTCCCAAGGACTAATTTAAACCTATTAATCCTGCACCTCCTTATTACTAAGACTTAACTTTTAATTCATCTATATAATATGTTTGCTAAAGGATGTTTTTGAAAATTACCAGCTAGTCTCAGCTTACACTTCTGGTATACATATCAATTCCTGCTATAGTCTTAGCTGGGAATGTAACATTGTTGCCTTACTGGCTGCGCGCTGCCATTATAATCTGTAGGTACAATGTGTCGATTACTTTATCGCACTAGTGCTTTACTAGAGACTAGGCTGAGTTAAAACATAATTGCCATTATACAGCTCCGTAATTCTTGTTATTGGTGGCGTTTTGTACAGTGTCGGTTCACATAAAAACAGTGTGGATGGAGGTTCAGAAGTATTATCGTGAACATAATTCTTCGCTGAGTGCTGGCGTTCTGGAGATTCTAGAGTGTATGAGCCAGAGAAGGCTCAGCGGAGAATATTATAGCCGACAAGTGCACAGATCCAGCGGGGAGTGGCACAACGAGGAGTCGCGCTGCTAAGCCAGGAGCCAGTAAGTGTGGACTAAATCAAGTGCTGCATAAACACAGTATATAGACACTGACTACTTTGATTTACTTTGATATATGAGGCTGATTTAACCATTTTGATATATGTGGCTGAATCGAACGTGTTACTTACATACTAACTACCAACTAACAGTAAAACTAAAGTACACAAGTTATGTTGCAACAGAATGTGGACTAAATCATTGTTCCACATGTAACATCTTAAGTATTAACCAGCAGCACAATTAAAGTTAAAACAGTGCAACAAAGTGGTTAAATCAGTTGTTATACGGATGTGTTAAAAAATATTCAGCAACACTGAACATTGAAGCAAGTTGAGAGATATAGTGCAAAAATTCAACAACGTGCTCTTAATTTATCTTCCATTGAGAACTTTATGTGATTGAAACAATCCAACACCATTTGGTTATATGATTACAGTTGAGCTGACACCTGGATGTTCGAGTTCGGCCGAACTTGAAAAAAAAGTTGACCCGAACTTGACCCCGAACCCCATTGAAGTCAATGGGGACCAAAACTTTTGGCCACTAAAATGGCTCTAAAATAACCCTAGAAAGAGCTAGAGGACAGCAAAAGGCAGCAAAATGTGCTTAAGAGCATGGAAAATACTCTGCAAACAAATGTGGATAGGGAAATGAATTTAAAAAAGCATAAAAGACCTTAAAAAAAAAGTAATGATGTAGGAGCAAGAGGTTGAAGAGGCGGTGAATGGGTAAATGTGGCCGTGTGGGATCACGTGGAAGCCGCGGCGAAGGAGGAATAGGTAGCCAACACAAATGTGTGTTATTTTGCATTTTTACATAGGGGTATCCCCCAAAATATTAGGACATATAAAAAAAATAAGGAATAAGTGCACTTGAGTACAAGGATGGATGGTTGAGGCTGTTAGAACTGTCTATTCTGCACAAGGTACAGACAAGTCTTGTGGGATCCAGGCCTTGTTCATTTTAATGAACGTGAGCTTGTCCACGTTGGCTGTGGACAGGCGGCTGTGTCTGTCTGTAATGACGCCTCCTTCAGTGCTAAATACATGTTCAGAGAGTACAGTGGCTGACCAGCACCTCCAAGGCATACAGGGCAAGCTCTGGCGATGTGGACAATTCGGAGACCCAGAAGTTGAATGGGGCAGAACCATCAGTCAGTACGTGTAGGCGTGTGCACAGGTACTGTTCCACCATGTTGTTCAAATGATGCCTCCTGCTATCACACTCTATATCAGCAGTTCAGGCCAGTTGTTGTGGCGAGGTGACAAAGCTTTTCCACATGTCAGCCATGCTAACCCTGCCTTGTGAGGTGCTGGCGCTAACACAGCTGCGTTGGCGACCTCTTCCTCCTCCCCTGCCTTCGCCTTGTGTTTCCACTTGTCTCCCGGCATCAGTCGGGAATGCTCTCAGGAGCACGTCTACCAGCGTGCACTTGTAGTCGCGCATCTTCCGATCATGCTCTAGTGAGATAATTAAGGACGGCACATTGTCTTTGTAACGGGGATCCAGCAGGGTGGCCACCCAGTAGTCAGCACACGTTAAAATATGGGCATCTCTGCTGTCAATGCGCAAGCATTGCAGCATGTAGTCGCTCATGTGTGCCAGGCTGCCCAGAAATAAGGACAAGCTGTCCTCTGTGGTAAGCGTATCATCTGCGTCCTCCGTATCTCCCCAGCAACGCACCAGTGATGGGCCCGAGCTGCGTTGGGTGCCACCCTGCTGTGAACATGCTTTATTCCCATCCTCCTCATCCTCATCTTCCTTGTCCTCCAGTAGTGGGCCCTGGCTGGCCAAATTTGTACCTGGCCTCTGCTGTTGCAAAATACCTCCCTCTGAGCCACTTCTAAAAGACTGGCCTGAAAGTGTTAGATATGACCCCTCTTCCCCCTCCTCATCCTAGGCCACATCCTCTACCAGTGTTTTCTCAAGGAGACACAGAAGTGGTATTGTAACGCTGATAACAGCGTCATCGTCACTGGCCATGTTGGTGGAGTACTCGAAACAGTGCATGGAGGCCAGGTCATTGGTGGTAAAGTGGTGCTGTTCCGCAGTGCGACTCACCTGTGCGTGCTGCAGCTGAAACGCCACTATGGCCTGCTGCTGCTCGCACTGTCTCTCCAGCATGTGCAAAGTGGAATTCCACCTGGTGGACATGTCGCATATGAGGAGGTGAGCTGAAGTTACGCTGTAGAGCAGACATCCAAGCGGCGGCAGGATGAGAACGCAGGAAGAGTGCACAGGCGGCCCGCACTTTATGCAGCAGCTCTGACATTTCGGGGTAGTTGTGAATTAATTTCTACACCACCAGATTCAACACATGCGCCAGGCAAGGGATGTGAGTCAAACCGGCTAGTCCCAGAGCTGCAACGAGATTTCGCCCATTATCGCACACCACCAGGCCGGGCTTGAGGCTCACTGGCAGCAACCACTCGTTGGTCTGTTGTTCTATACCCCGCCACAACTCCTGCGCGGTGTGGGGCCTGTCCCCAAAACACATCTGTTTCAGAGCGGCTGCAAATTTACCCCTGGCTGTGCTGAAGTTGGTGGTGAAGATCTGCGCTGACCGGATGAGAAGGTGGTAGAAGAGGAGGAGGAAGCCGAGTAGGAAGAGGAGGCAACAGGAGGCCAAAAATGCCCTGAGATCCTTGACGGCGGAAGGACGTGCGCCAAACAGCTCTCTGCCTGGGGCCTAGCCGCCACTACATTTACCCAGTGTGCAGTTAGGGAGATATAGCGTCCCTGGCCGTGCTTAATGGTCCACGTATCTGTGGTTAGGTGGACCTTGCCACAGATGGCGTTGCCCAGTGCACACTTGAGGGAGGGTGTCTGGGAACGTAGTGGCGGCTGGGAACGACGTACTGTGGGACAGCAAGCAACATGAGCTGTTTGAAGCTGTTCGTTTCCACCAGCCTGAATGACAGCATTTCAAAGGCCAGCAGTTTAGAATTATTGGCATTCAGGGCCAGGGATCGAGGGTGGCTAGGTGGGAATTTACGCTTTCTCTCAAAGGCTTGTGAGATGGAGAGCTGAACGCTTCCGTGTGACATGGTGGAGATGCTTGGTGACGGAGGTGGTGTTGTTGGTGGCACATCCTCTGTTTGCTGGGCAGCAGATGCCAACATTCCTCCAGAGGTGGAGGAAGAGGCCAAGGCAGCAGCAGAAGAGGGAGCAGGAGGGGCCTGAGCCCTTTCTTGGTTTTGAAGGTGCTTACTCCACTACAGCCCGTTTCTCGCATGTCGATGCCTGGTCATGCAGGTTGTGCTAAGGTTCAGAATGTTAATGCCTTGCTTCAGGCTCTGATGGCACAGAGTGCAAACCACTCGGGTCTTGTCGTCAGCACATTGTGTGAAGAAGTGCCATGCCAGGGAACTCCTTGAAGCTGCCTTTGGTGTGCTCGGTCCCTGGTGACTGTGGCCAGTAGCAGGCAAACTGTTTTGGTGGCGGTTGCTCTGCTTTTGCACCCTGCTCCCTCTTTTGCTACGCTGTTGGCTCGGTCTCACCACTGCCTCTTCCTCCGAACTCTGAAAGTCAGTGGCACAACTTCATTGCATGTGGGGTCTAGGACCTCATCGTCCCCTGCATCGTCTTCTACCCAGTCTTCCTCCCTGACCTCCTTTTCGGTCTGCACACTGCAGAAAGACGCAGCAGTTGGCACCTGTGTTTCGTCATCATCATAGACGTGCTGAGGTGGTATTCCCATGTCCTCATCAGGAAACATAAGTGGTTGTGCGTCAGTGCATTCTATGTCTTCCACCCTTGGGGAAGGGCTAGGTGGATGCCCTTGGGAAACCCTGCCAGCAGAGTCTTCAAACAGCATAAGAGACTGCTGCATGACTTGAGGCTCAGACAGGTTCCCCGATATGCACGGGGGTGATGTGACAGACTGATGGGCATGGGTTTCAGGCGCCACCTGTGCGCTTTCTGCAGAAGACTGGGTGGGAGATAATGTGAACGTGCTGGATCCACTGTCGGACACCCAATTGACTAGCGCCTGTACTTGCTCAGGCCTTACCATCCTTAGAACGGCATTAAGCCCGACCAAATATCGCTGTAAATTCTGGCGGCTACTGGGACCTGAGGTAGTAGTTTCAGTAGGACGTGTAGCTGTGGTAGAATGGCCACTTCCTCTCCCTGCACCAGAGGCTCCACCAACACCACCACCACGACCATGTCCGCGTCCCTTATTAGATGTTTGCCTCATAGTTAGCGTTCACCAAGCAAAGTAAAAAGTGGTTAAGTCTGTTAAAAATTAACTGCCAATAAAAACCCTGATGTAGGGTATTGCACTAAATTATTATTTTTTAAACTCTATATGACAGCGGTATTTGTGGCCTAAATTTCACAGTAACTTATGCATGTCTAATGCCAGATGTGCAGTATATCAGTTTTTTTTAAACCCAGTAAGCAAAAAGCCGTATTTGTGGCCTAAATTTCACAGTCACTTTTGCATGTCTAATCCCAGATGTGCAGTATATCAGAGGGTTTTTTAACCCCAGTAAGCAAAAAGCTGCATTTCTGGCCTAAATGTGACAGTCACTTATGCACCTATAATCCTAGATGTGCACTATATGAACAGATGTTTTTTTTTTCCACCCCAGTATGCCCCAGTATGAGAAAGCCGTATTTGTGGCCTAAATTTCACAGTCACTTATGCATGTCTAATCCCAGATGTGCAGGATATCAGAGTTTTTTTTTTTTTAACCCCAGTAAGCAATTTAGCCATATTTGTGGCCTAAGTTTCACAGTCACTTATACACCTATAATCCTATAGGTTCTTTTTGCGTTTTGCGCTATACAGGGTGCACTCCGGCGAGGTGAACCAGCTGTACAACCCATACGGTATCGTCACTTAACAAGACAGGTACATCTCAGCTTACTTGGCCAATATCTGATTGGTCAGAGCCCACACACATACAATCGCAATATAATCATGATTCCTAACAGTAGCATGAAAAGTAAAATTTGTCTGTCAAAGAGGTTTTTTCTTTTTTGGATACATGTTTAAAAACTGGTATACCTAAAATGTTTTGATTATATTCTTTCATCTTTATCCATCAGCGATTTCTTGTGCGGGGATATGATAATACCAGTAAAAGAGAGGAGAAACTGGCCATAATACAGTCTCTTCGATCAGATTTATATAAAAAATATGGGATCTAGCACGAAAAGGAAGCAATACAAAAACAATTGTGTGACCTGAAGCGCCTACACTCTGGTTCAAAGAGTTTAGTGCAAGATTATGCTCAGGTACAATGCTAACATGATTTTGGTCTCTCTCTCTAAAACACTCTGAAATGTATATATACAGTAATGCTGCTAATCCGTACAGATGTACTAGGGGTAACACACTACCTCTTAACTTAAATTTATAAACTCATCACGTTTTCTTGAAACAAAAGCCATTTAAAGAAATTAGTTTGACACATCAAATTTTTTTTTTTTACATAACATGTCTCATAAAGCATGTGTGTTAACTTTACTACATCCATATTTTATCCTTTTAACCACCTCAGCCCCTCTAGCTTAAACACCCTTAATGACAAGACCACTTTTTACAATTCTGCACTACACTACTTTCACAGTTTATTGCTCGGTCATACAACTTACCACCCAAATGAATTTTACCTCCTTTTCTTCTCACTAATAGAGATTTCATTTGGTGGTATTTCATTGCTGCTGACATTTTTACTTTTTTTGTTATTAATCGAAATTTACAGATTTTTTTTGCAAAATAATGATATTTTTCACTTTCAGTTGTAAAATTTTTCAAATCAAACTACATTTCTATATAAATTTTTATCTAAATTTATTGTTCTACATGACTTTGATAAAGAAAAATGCAATAAGTGATAAGTGTATATTTAATGGTTTGGGCAAAAGTTATAGCATTTACAAACTATGGTACAAAAATTTGAATTTCCGCATTTTGAAGCAGCTCTGACTTTCTGAGCACCTGTCATGTTTCCTGACAGTAGAAACACCCCTCAAATGACCCCATTTCGGAAAGTAGACACCCTAAGGTATACGCTGATGGGCATATTGAGTTTATAGAAGTTTTTATTTTTTGTGACAAGTTAGCGGAAAATGATGATTTTTTTTTTCTTACAAAGTCTCATATTCCACTAACCTGTGACCAAAAAAAAAATTCCATGAACTCACTATGCCCATCAAGAAATACCTTGGGGTGTCTTCTTTCCAAAATGGGGTCACTTGTGGGGTAGTTATACTGCTTTGGCATTTTAGGGGCCCTAATGCGTGAGAAGTAGTTTGAAATCCAAATGTGTAAAAAATGTCCTGTGAAATCCTAAAGGTGCTCTTTAGAATTTGTGCCCCTTTGCCCACCTAGGCAGCAAAAAAGTGTCACACATGTGGTATCGTTGTACTCAGGAGAAGTTGGGCAATGTGTTTTGGGGTGTCTTTTTACATATACCCATGCTGGGTGAGAGAAATATCTCTCTAAAATGACAACTTTGTATAAAAAAATGTGAAAAGTTGACTTTTAGAGAGATATTTCTCTCACCCAGCATGCGTATATGTAAAAATACACCCCAAAACACGTTGTCCTACTTCTTCTGAGTATGATGATACCACATGTGTGACTTTTTTTGCAGTCTAGGTGGGCAAAGGGGCACAAATTCTAAAGAGCACCTTTCGGATTTCACAGGGCATTTTTTACACATTTGGATTTCAAACTATTTCTCACGTATTAGGGCCCCTAAAATGCCAAGGCAGTATAACTACCCCACAAGTGATCCCATTTTGGAAAGAAGACACCCTAAGGTATTCACTAATGGGCATAGTGAGTTCATAGAAGTTTTTATTTTTTGTCACAAGTTAGCGGAAAATGATGATTTTTTTTTCTTACAAAGTCTCATATTCCACTAACTTGTGACCAAAAATAAAAACTTCCATGAACTCACTATGCCCATCACAGAATACCTTGGGGTGTCTTCTTTCCAAAATGGGGTCACTTGTGGGGTAGTTATACTGCCCTGGTATTTTAGGGGCCCTAATGCGTGAGAAGTAGTTTGGAATCCAAATGTGTAAAAAATGCCTTGTGAAATCCTAAAGGTGCTCTTTAGAATTTGTGCCCCTTTGCCCACCTAGGCAGCAGAAAAGTGTCACACATGTGGTATCGCCGTACTCAGGAGAAGTCGGGCAATGTGTTTTGGGGTGTCTTTTTACATATACCCATGCTGGGTGAGAGAAATATCTCTCTAAACGTCTAAACGTCAACTTTTCACATTTTTTATACAAAGTTTTTTCATTTTAGAGAGTTATTTCTTTCACCCAGCATAGGTATATGTAAAAAGACACCCCAAAACACATTGCCCAACTTCTTCTGAGTACGGCGATACCGCATTTGTGACACTTTTTTGCAGCCTAGGTGCGCAAAGAGGCACAAATTCCTTTTAGGAGGGCATTTTTAGACATTTGGATTCCAGACTTCTTCTCACTCTTTAGGGCCCCTAAAATGTCAGGGCAGTATAAATACCTCACATGTGACCCCATTTTGAAAAGAAGACACCACAAGGTATTTCGTGATGGGCATAGTGAGTTCATGGAAGTTTTTATTTTTTGTCACAAGTTAGTGGAATATGAGACTTTGTAAGAAAAAACAAAAACATCATTTTCTGCTAACTTGTGACAAAAAATAAAAACTCACTATGCCCATCAGCGAAGACCTTAGGGTGTTTTCTTTCCAAAATGGGGTAATTTGTGGGGTGTTTGTACTGCCCTGGCATTTGAGGGTCTTCACAATCATTAAATGTATGGCCAGCATTAGGAGTTTCTGCTATTCTCCTTATATTGAGCATACAGGTATGCATAATTATTAGGCAACTTCCTTTCCTTTGGCAAAATGGGTCAAAAGAAGGACTTGACAGGCTCAGAAAAGTCAAAAATAGTGAGATATCTTGCAGAGGGATGCAGCACTCTTAAAATTGCAAAGCTTCTGAAGTGTGATCATCGAACAATCAAGCGTTTCATTCAAAATAGTCAACAGGGTCGCAAGAAGCGTGTGGAAAAACCAAGGCGCAAAATAACTGCCCATGAACTGAGAAAAGTCAAGCGTGCAGCTGCCAAGATGCCACTTGCCACCAGTTTGGCCATATTTCAGAGCTGCAACATCACTGGAGTGCCCAAAAGCACAAGGTGGGCAATACTCAGAGACATGGCCAAGGTAAGAAAGGCTGAAAGACGACCACCACTGAACAAGACACACAAGCTGAAACGTCAAGACTGGGCCAAGAAATATCTCAAGACTGATTTTTCTAAGGTTTTATGGACTGATGAAATGAGAGTGAGTCTTGATGGGCCAGATGGCTGGATTGGTAAAGGGCAGAGAGCTCCAGTCCGACTCAGACGCCAGCAAGGTGGAGGTGGAGTACTGGTTTGGGCTGGTATCATCAAAGATGAGCTTGTGGGGCCTTTTTGGGTTGAGGATGGAGTCAAGCTCAACTCCCAGTCCTACTGCCAGTTTCTGGAAGACACCTTCTTCAAGCAGTGGTACAGGAAGAAGTCTGCAAGGTAAGAAAAACATGATTTTCATGCAGGACAATGCTCCATCACACGCGTCCAAGTACTCCACAACGTGGCTGGCAAGAAAGGGTATAAAAGAAGAAAATCTAATGACATGGCCTCCTTGTTCACCTGATCTGAACCCCATTGAGAACCTGTGGTCCATCATCAAAAGTGAGATTTACAAGGAGGGAAAACAGTACACCTCTCTGAACAGTGTCTGGGAGGCTGTGGTTGCTGCTGCACGCAATGTTGATGGTGAACAGATCAAAACACTGACAGAATCCATGGATGGCAGGCTTTTGAGTGTCCTTGCAAAGAAAGGTGGCTATATTGGTCACTGATTTGTTTTTGTTTTGTTTTTGAATGTCAGAAATGTATATTTGTGAATGTTGAGATGTTATATTGGTTTCACTGGTAAAAATAAATAATTGAAATGGGTATATATTTGTTTTTTGTTAAGTTGCCTAATAATTATGTACAGTAATAGTCACCTGCACACACAGATATCCCCCTAAAATAGCTAAAACTAAAAACAAACTAAAAACTACTTCCAAAAATATTCAGCTTTGATATTAATTAGTTTTTTGGGTTCATTGAGAACATGGTTGTTGTTCAATAATAAAATTAATCCTCAAAAATACAACTTGCCTAATAATTCTGCACTCCCTGTATATACAGACGTGGACAAAATTGTTGGTACCCTTTGGTCAATGAAAGAAAAAGTCACAATGGTCACAGAAATAACTTTAATCTGACAAAAGTAATAATAAATTAAAATTCTATAAATGTTAACCAATGAAAGTCAGACATTGTTTTTCAACCATGCTTCAACAGAATTATGTAAAAAAATAAACTCATGAAACAGGCATGGACAAAAATGATGGTACCCCTAGAAAACACAGAACATAATGTGACCAAAGGGACATGTTAATTCAAGGTGTGTCCACTAATTAGCATCACAGGTGTCTACAACCTTGTAATCAGCCATTGGGCCTATATATATGGCTCCAGGTAATCACTGTGTTGTTTGGTGATATGGTGTGTACCACACTCGACATGGACCAGAGGAAGCAAAGGAAAGAGCTGTCTCAAGAGATCAGAAAGAAAATTATAGACAAGCATGTTAAAGGTAAAGGCTATAAGACCATCTCCAAGCAACTAGATGTTCCTGTGAGTACAGTTGCACATATTATTCATAAGTTTAAGATCCATGGGACTGTAGCCAACCTCCCTGGACGTGGCCGCAGGAGGAAAATTGATGACAAATCTAAGAGACGGATAATCCGAATGGTAACAAAAGAGCCTAGAAAGACTTCTAAAGAGATTCAAGGTGAACTTCATGCTCAAGGAACATCAGTGTCAGATCGCACCATCCG
Source organism: Bufo gargarizans (assembly GCF_014858855.1). Taxonomy (NCBI): domain Eukaryota; kingdom Metazoa; phylum Chordata; class Amphibia; order Anura; family Bufonidae; genus Bufo; species Bufo gargarizans. The sequence continues at coordinate 547,971,268 of NC_058081.1, forward strand.
TCGTTGTTTGAGCCAAAGTGGACTACATGGGAGACGACCAAGGAGGACACCATTGTTGAAAACGAATCATAAAAAAGCAAGACTGGAATATGCCAAACTACATGTTGACAAGCCACAAAGCTTCTGGGAGAATGTCCTGTGGACAGATGAGACAAAAATCGAAGTTTTTGCCAAGGCACATCAGCTGTATGTTCACAGACGAAAAAATGAAGCATATCAAGAAAAGAACACTGTCCCTACTGTGAAACATGGAGGAGGCTCTGTTATGTTCTGGGGCTGCTTTGCTGCGTCTGGCACAGGGTGTCTTGAATCTGTGCAGGGTACAATGAAATCTCAAGACTATCAAGGAATTCTAGAGAGAAATGTACTAGCCAGTGTCAGAAAGCTTGGTCTCAGTCGCAGGTCATGGGTCTTGCAACAGGACAATGACCCAAAACACACCGCTAAAAACACCCAAGAATGGCTAAGAGGAAAAAATTGGACTATTCTAAAGTGGCCTTCTATGAGCCCTGACCTCAATCCTATTGAGCATCTTTGGAAGGAGCTGAAACATGCAGTCTGGAAAAGGCACCCTTCAAACCGGACACAACTGGAGCAGTTTGCTCATGAGGAGTGGGCCAAAATACCTGCTGAGAGGTGCAGATGTCTCATTGACAGTTACAGGAAGCGTTTGATTGCAGTGATTGCCTCAAAAGGTTGCGCAACAAAATATTAAGTTAGGGGTACCATCATTTTTGTCCATGCCTGTTTCATGAGTTTATTTTTTTACATAATTCTGTTGAAGCATGGTTGAAAAACAATGTCTGACTTTCATTGGTTAACATTTATAGAATTTTAATTTATTATTACTTTTGTCAGATTAAAGTTATTTCTGTGACCATTGTGACTTTTTCTTTCATTGACCAAAGGGTACCAACAATTTTGTCCACGTCTGTATATATTGTAAGGAATCATCTCTTTTCAGGGGGTCACACTCACAGATAGCTCACTAGAAAACAGATTTTCATGTCCAAACTGTGCATTTATTGTGGCAGACGGCATAAAGAAAAACATACAAATAAACTCCTGCCCGTCTAGGCGCTACCTAAACAAAATACTTCCCTACCTCACTAGTAGAGCACAGTTCACACATCAACATCATATGCTGCTTTCAATACAGAAGCCTCCAGGCTGTGGCAATTCCAGTACCTTTTGGGGGAGTGTGGCCAGTACTCCTCACAACTCTGGCCTTATTCTCTGGGTGTCACTATGTCCCCCAAACTTCGGGTTATTCAAAGCCTTGTGGCCCCTCAGTCCTCCTGACTGAGACCATACACAGAGCCTCACCAGGCCTCTGTCTGCACACTCTTCAGAGTGAGACACACCCAATTTCAGCAACCAGATTAAATGGAATCCCTGGACATGAGCATGCCCCAAGTCCCGGACTGAAGCACCCTCCCAGCACATTGCCTGTTCCCAGTAAAAGCCTGCCCCGGACTAGCTGGAACCAGCTATTCTATCTATATTGGTGTCCACCAGATAACTTAGTGGCCACCTATATAGGGGCCTTTACGCCACCAAGGCCGGGCCCCTTGGTGACACACTCCCGGTGCAAACAACACCCCTTTTATCATGCTTTTCCGGGACTTTACTGCGCACCTCAATGTTTACATTGCCACAATATATATATATATATATATATATATATATACATGTACATACACACACACACACCAGTAAATTAACCTCATAAACCACTAATTCAATGCAATATGAAATGTAAGATTGTAATAGGGGGAAGGTATGGGAAATCAGATGTTAGTGATGTAAACTGATGATTTTACGTGAAAGACTAACATTAACCGCAGAATAGACCAGGGATAAACTCTGGATAAATAGAATATAACAATAGAGTCCGCTCACCACCTATCGGCAAGCGAGTTGTACTCCCCTTCTAATAATAAAATGACTGTGACAACTAAATCAACAGGGAGGGCGGGCTGGCTGCAGATCATCACTATGCGGCTTGGCAGACAGTCTAACGCTGGCAGACACCAAAAATAACATACCCAACATAACACCATCCAATAACCCCTTATTTAATTTCCGAACTGTTGTTTAGTTCCCCTAACCGTCAATAACCCAACCACAATTCCCTATAGGACATCCTCCTAACAAACCCCCCGTTACCTCATCCTACCTTGTAACTTCGACTAGTTCTACCTATCTATAACACTGGTTTTGGCATGTTTTAAAACCAGAAAATGAGGAAAATAGAGGAGGAGGAGGTCTACACCCCCCACCAGGAGGGTAAGTATGTGCACACATCAATATAATTTGGTATACATAACATAATAACATTCATCACATGATCCCCACCCACCCACCTTCAACTCAGGAGTTAAAATGCACATGTGTAAGAAATCCAAACTATAGCAGACCTTATTTAACATGGCTGCCTGTTTAGCTGAACAGCCTTTGCACCCCAGTTACCAAGTGATTATGCCTAGGGCCCGGGGGTTTGTTGTTCAATAATAGTAAGTCCCTGTGCGTCCAGTCACTTCCCGCTGCTGCGTACTAGTAAATGGTCCGGTTGATAATTGTTTATAAGCAGTGATGGCCAGTTCACCGTGTTTGCCCGCGAACACATGCGGGCTGCCATCTTAACTCACAAGTCCGGCTATGCACAGGTAAGCCCTTACCTGTGCCTGTGCGCGAGCCGGTCTGAAATGAAATGCGGTCACCGGGAGCAGGCAGTTCCGAGAACAGCCGCCGGGGGCCTTCATCAGGCTGTTCTCGGAACTGCCTGCACCCAGGACTTACCTGTGCATAGCCGGACTTGTGAGTTAAGATGGCAGCTCGCATGTGTTCGCGGGTGAACACGGCAAACTGGCCATCACTGTTTATAAGTGGCAACAATGAGGGGGTCAATAAAAAGTACATTACTAGAAAGGAACAAAAATGCAACCTTCCATCAGGCGCACGACCGTTGTTTAGGTCCACTTCCGAGCCGCAGTTTTTACAGATTGGATATGGACCCATTCAAATCCATGAGCCTGAAAAAGATGCGGTCTGCAATCCGTGTGTTGTCCGCATCCAGGGGCGTAACTAGAGGTGACTGGGCCCCACAGCAAATTTTTGTATGGGCCCCCCCCCCCCCCCGTGTAAACCCCGCTCCTTTGGCTAGTCACAATCTAGACCAGACTAGGCTGCCATGCTATCCTTTTCCTATTATATATATTATATACATACACACACCCTATCTGTCATGTAGTGTCATTCTATCATACTGTTGTGGGGGCCGTGTCAAAGTCTTAGGCCCCTTTCACACGGGCGAGTTTTCCACGCGGGTGCAATGCGTGATGTGAACGCATTGCACCCACACTGAATCCGGACCCATTCACTTCAATGGGGCTGTGTACATGATCAGTGATTTTCACACATGACTTGTGCGTTGCGTAAAAATCGCAGCATGCTCTATATTCTGCGTTTTTCACGTAGCGCAGGCCCCACAGAAGTGAATGGGGATGCTTGAAAATTGCATTGCATCCGCAAGCATTGCGGATGCAATGCGATCTTCTCAGATGGTTACTAGGACATGATAGGGACCCGAACTTTATTATTTTCCCTTATAACATGGGTATAAGGGAAAATAATAGCATTCTTAATACAGAATGCATAGTAACATGTGGCTTGAGGGGTTAAAAAATAATAAAATAATTAATTATTCACCTCATCCACTTGATCGCGCAGCCCGGCTCGTCTTCTTTCAGGACCTGGCAGGAAAAGTACCTTTGGTGACGTCACCGCGCTCACAACGTGGTGAGCGTGATGATGTTGGAGCAGGTCACCACGCTCACCACCAGGTTGCTAGGAAATATTGTTTGTAAACTTTTAGTTTTTTATCACGTGCATGAAAAACGCATCAAAACGCATTGCACCCGCGCAGAAAAAACTGAACAACTGAATGCAATCGTAGACAAAACTGACTGAACTTGCTTGAAAAATGGTGCGAGTTTCACTGAATGCACCCTGAACGCATCTGGAGCCAACCCGTATCGTTTGTGTGAAAGGGGCCAACCATTCCCGTATTGCGGACCGCATATGCGGATCAGCAATAAATGGGCACCCTTCCGTGTGCATTCCGCATCACGGATGCGGACCCATTCACTTCAATGGGTCCGCAAATCCAGAGATGCAGAAGGGTGCGAAATGGAATCACAGAACGGAACACTACGTAAGCACTACGCAGGGCTTCCATTCCGCAGTTCCGTTCCACCAAAAGATAGAACATGTCCTTTTTGCGGAATTGTGCTTTCCTGGGTAATATACCCGGAGAGGTGAACATGACATCACACTACACTGTATGTGCAGCACAGTATGACCCCTGCTGTAGCATAGGCGCCCATTCTATGTATTGCTGCAGGGCTGACATTGAATGTAGTCTGTTCCCATGGTCTGAGCCCCTGGTAACCAGTCGAGTAGCTAGAAATTTTTAAATGGGCAGGCAGGCGTCATACAGTGGCATTTGATTCTTTAATATACATGTGTTTTTACTGGACTATGACGTACACGATACAAAAATGCTGTACTCCACGTTCTTGTATCCTGCACAATCCGTTAAAAAAAAAAAAAGGATTTTTTTTTTTTTTTTTACAATGAAACTCTATGGTGAACGGATGTCACTGTCATGGCATCAGTATGAGGCATCTGAATACTTTTTTTGTATACGTTAAACAGATGGGAAAAACGTGATGTAAACCCAGCCTTAAAGGGGTTGTCTGGGTTCAGAGCTGAACCCGGACATCCCTCCATTTTCACCCAGGCAGCCCCCCTGACATGAGCATCGGGAGCAGTTCATGCTCCGATACTCTCCTTTGCCCTGCGCTAAATTGCGCAAGGCAAAGGCATTTTTTTGGAGATCTGGTGACGTACCGGGGCTCTCCATGGGGCTGACAGGAACCCTGGTGACGTCACCGGCACTGATGGGCGGGACTTAGCTCTGCCCTAGCCAGTAAAACGGCTAGGGCAGAGCTAAAGCCCGCCCCTCAGAGCCGGTGACGTCACCGAACACACTGCCGGGCGGAAATTTCTGCCCGGCAGTGTGTTATTAAAAACAAAAGAGCCCGTGCCCTGCGCGATTTAGCGCAGGGCAAAGGAGCGCATCGGAGCATAAGATGCTCCGATGCTAGCCTCAGGGGTGCTGTCTGGGTGAAAATAAGGGTATGTCCAGGTTCAGCTCTGAACACAGACAACCCCTTTAAATGTGGGACAAAAATGTGATGTGAACTAGTGGTGCATTGTACAGTTGTGGAAAAAACCATACTCGCCTGCTCCCCGCCGCTCCGTGATCTTCCAGTCCCCAAGCTGCACATGGGCGCCCAGAGGAGTGTGGCATCAGATGGATAGGGGGCCTAGAGGGCAGGGCATCATATAAGTAGGGGGCCCACAGGACAGGACTGGGGGGGCTTCTGAAAGGACAGCAGATGAATGCAGCTGGGGGGGGCTACATGAGATGCAGGACAGCTAGGGTTGGCAGGCATAAGCCTGGAATGTATGGGCTCCTGATAGTGACACAGCATCTTCATTCTGCAGCACTTCCAGTGTCACTATTCAGTCTCCCCCTCCCTCCTGTTACTGCCGACTACAGAGCAGTCTCTGTAGCAGGAGCTGGGCTGTACTAATAGTCAGGAGAGGGAGGGAGACAGGATCTCCCTGTAGCACACTGTACTGAGCCCTGGCTGCACTATTAAGCAGCCAGGCTCCTCTATGAATGGTCCGTGCTGATGGGCGGGGCTTAGCTCCCTGCTCTGCTCCGAGGACATTCTAAAGCAGCAGTGAAGTGAGTGTAGAGGGGGGTGTGGCCAGTCTGTTTACTACTGCTCCGGGCCCCTTGTCAGCCCGGGCCCCGAAGCAGCTGCTTCCCCTGCTTCCCTGGTAGGTACGCCACTGTCCGCATCCGTAGCACAGTTTCGACGTGCCTAGAAAAAATATAACCTGTCCTACAGCAGTTATATCAATGGCTGACTGGGCAGTTACGCAAATTGCATAACGCAAATGGACGCCTTACGTGTTTTGCAGATGCACCATTTATACGCCATGCAAAACACACAACGGTCATGTGCATGTAGCCTAAGTCCCCTTGCACACGATCGTATGCCCCCTGAGACATACGGTCCATGAGCATGCCATATGTCCCGGAGCGGCATACATCGTGCACATGGGACCGCACAGCATCATAGGTTACTATGATGCTGTGCGCATCAGCCACCCACGGGACTATTGTCCTGCACTCATGAATACAGGACTATAGTCAATTATGGTTAATTTCACCATAAAGTGTAACTGACAATTTATTTTTATTTTTTTACTGGTCCACTAGGTATGGCAGTGGTACTATACACATCAAAATTGGTGAATTTCCCCCTAAAATGTAAATGACGATTTATAAATTTTTTAAACGGCCTACTAGGTATAGCAGTGGTACTATACACCCAAAAATTGGTTAATTTAACCCAAAAAAGTAATTGACTATTATTATTATTTTATTTTCTTAACCTGTCTACTAGGCAGTGGTACTATACATCGGAAAATTGCTGACTTTCACCCTAAAATTTTAATGACAAAGTAGTGAAATGAAATAAAATAAAACACATACAAAAAAAAGAAAATGGAATTATTATGATGTAGAGTTCCATATGGAGTAGGAGTTTGAGGAGGCGGTGGACGTAGCAGTGTAGGTGGAAGCGGCGGTGGAGGAGAACGAGATAGCCAACACAGGTTTTTGATTTTAATTTAATTTTGTAAAATTAAGGTACACTCCAAAAGAGTGTGAAATTTCCAAAATACAAACATGAGCAATTGCGCTGCAGTATATCATGGAGTACTATCATCTCCAGCGTTTTTTAAAGTAGGCATAGAATTGGGATAGTAACGCTGAGAATGGCGTTATCGGCACTGGCCATGTTGGTGGAGTCTCGCATGGAGCCCCAGTCATTGGTGGTGAATTGGTGCTGTTCCACCGAACGACTCACCCGTGCGTGCTGCAGCTCTAACTCCATTATCGCCTGCTGCTGATTGCTTGGTCTGGCCAGCATGTGCAAGGTGGAGTTCCACCTTGTGGGCACGTTGTATATGAGGCAGTGAGCGGGAAGGCCGAAGTTACGTTGCAGCGCTGACAGGCGAGCAGCTGCAGGGAGAGAACGCCAAAAGTGCGCACAGATGGCCTGCACTTTATACAGCAGCTCTGACATGTCGGGGTAATTTTTAAGGAATCTCTGCACCACCAAATTTAGCACATGTGCCAGGCAAGGGATACGCGTCAAACTGGCTAGTCCCGGAGCTGCTATGAGATTTCACCCATTATCGCACACCACCAGGCTTGAGGCTGACTGGCACAAACCACTCATTGGTTTGTTGTTCAAGGCCCGTCCACAGCTCCTGCATATCCGTAGTCAGGTGCACCTTGCCACAGATGGCGTTGCGCAGTGCACACCTGATTTTGTCCCCTACTTGGTTGTGAAGGGAAGGGATGGCTCGCCTTGAAAAGTAGTGGCGGTTGGGTACTGCGTACTGTGGGACAGCCACCACCATAAGGCCTTTAAAACTATCCGTCTCCACCAGACTGACTGACAACATTTCAAAGACCAGTAATTTAGAAATGCTGGCATTCAGGTCTAGGGATCGTGGGTGGGTAGGGGGGTACTTCCTCTTCCTCTCCAGCGTTTGGGATATGGAGAGCTGAACGCTTCCGTGGGACATTGTGGAGATGCTTGGTGACCCAGGTGTTGGTGTTGCTGGCAGATCCTCTGTTTGTGGGGTGCCAGGTGGCACTGTCACCCCAGAGGTGGATGAAGAGGACGTGACTGCAGCAGAAGAGGAAGCAGGAGGAGCCAGAGACCTTTCTTTGTTTTTGAGGTGTCTACTCCACTGCAGCTCGTGCTTTGCACTAAAATGCTTGGTCATGCAGGCTGTGCTCAGGTTGAAAACATTTATGCCTTGCTTCAGGCTCTGATTGCACAGAGTGCAAACCACTCGTGTCTTGTCGTCAGCACATTGTCTGAATAACTGCCACGCCAGGGAACTCCTTGGAGCTGGCTTTGATGTGCTCGGTCCTTTGGTGCGGTGGGCAGTAGGAAGCGTACTGTCTGAAAGACAGCCGCTCCTCTTTTGCACCCTGCTCCCTCTTCTGCAGTGCTGGTGGCTCTGTGCGACCACCGCCCTTTTCCTCCGAACTTCATCGGTCACTCGCATGACCTTGATTCCATGTGGGGTCGAGGACCTCATCGTCCTCCACATCATCTTCCACCCAGTCTTCACCCCTGACTTCCTTGTCAGTCTGCACACTTTCGAAAGCCCCAGCAGTTGGCACCTGTGTTTCGTCATCATCGAGACGTGCTGCGATGGTCCTCCCATGTACTCATCTTGAAAAATAAGTGGTTAGGCATTGGTGCACTCAATCTCTTCCACTGATAGGGCAGGGCTAGGTGGATGGCCCTGGGAAACCCTGCTAACAGAGTCATCAAAAAGCAGAAGAGACTGCTACATGACTTTGCATGGGGGTGAGGTAAAAGACTGATGAACATTGCTGCAGATGCCAACTGTGATCTTTCAGCAGGAGACTGGGTGGGAGGCAATGTGAAGGAACTGGATCCACTGTCAGCAACCCAATCTACTTTCGCATGTATTTGTTCTGGCCTCACCATTCGTAGAGCAGCATTAGGCCAGACCAAATACCGCTGCAGGTTCTGTCGATTACTCGCACCTGAGGAAGGGGTTTCACTTGTGCGTGTAGCTGGCACAGATCAACCACGTCCTCTCCATGCAACAGGAGCTCTACCAGCAGCACCACGACCTGGGCCACGTCCCTTATTTGACGCTCTCCTCATATTTTTCAAATTTAGGATCTTACCTTAAATGGGTGTTAAATTAATAGTAGAATAGAACGACAGTATGTAAAGGGTGTATCTCACACGGTCTGAAGCAGTGTAGGCCTAAATTAAATATTTATTTACACAAAATGGCTGTATTTTAAATGGTTGTATTTCAAATGCCTAATTTAAACCCCTGTATGTAGAGGGGGTAGCTCACACGATCTGAACCAGTGTAGGCCTGAAGTAAATATATCTTTGCCCAAAATGGCTGTATTTTAAATGGCTGTATTTCAAATGCCTGATTCACACCCCTGATGTAGAGGGGGTATCTCACATGGTCTGAACCACTGTAGGCCTGAAGTAAATATATTTTTGCACAAAATGGCTGTATTTCAAGTGGCTGTATTTCAAATCCCTGATTCAAACCCCTGTATGTAGAGGGTGTATCTCACAGGACCTGAACTAGTGTAGGCCTGAATTCAATATTTTTGCACCAAATGGCGGTATTTAAAATCTCTGAATGTAACCCAAATGTATTAAGGGTGTATCTCACAATGACATCTGCATCAAAGGCTTCCAACTAATTTTTTTGTGACCAAACAAATGTTTGTTTAACAACTGAATTTGACAGCAATAATTTCACACGTGCTGATATTGCAAGGCCTTAAAAAAGTGTTTTTTGTCAAAAAAGTGTGTTTTTAAAACCCCAGACAATGATGGGTGTATTTCTACCTTAAATTGCATACTGACTAATCCAGATGTTGTAGATTGCCCAAAAAGTATTTTTTTGGTAGCAGAATATGAAAGCTGTATATATTAAACTTGAATTTAACACTTGCAGATCTGGAAAATGCAGTTTTTTGAAAAATAAAGTGTGATTTTCAAACCACAGAAAATGATTGGTGTATTTCTACCTTAAATTGCACACTGACTAATACAGATGTTGTAGATTGCCCCCAAAAAATTGTGATTTGCAATGTCCCAAAAGCTGAGATGCAGTGCTGGTGCACTGAACATGCATAAAATGCCCGCTGCCGCCACCCACCTAACTGACAGAATTATAAAAGTAATTTATTTTTTTGGTCAATGGCCTCAGGCCAGGGTAAAACGATTGTGCCCTGCACCCACACAACTATTTCTAGGTAGATCGCTGAGTTAGATTCTCTCCTATTCTTTTACAAGTTCAGTAGCATCCTCTCCCTACACTTGTAACAGCAGAGTGACGTGCAGCGCTACGTGACTCAAGCTTATATAGAGCTTGGGTCACATGCTGCTCTGTCCAATCACAACCATGCCATTAGTAGGCATGGCTGTAATGGCCTCTTGGGGCAAGTAGTATGACGCTTGTTGAGCCTTTCAAAAAGCGCCAAGAAAGCGCTGAACACCGAACCTGAACTTTTACGGAAATGTTCGAGTCCAGGGTCCAAAAATCCTAAAGTTTGGTACAAACCCAAACTTTACAGTTCGGGTTTGCTCAACCCTAATAGTAACCTCTGATGCTGTGCGCTCCCGTTTGCACGATGTATGCCGCTCCGGGACATATGGCATGCTCTTGGACCGCATGTCTCGGAGGGCATACGGTCGTGTGCAAGGGGCGTAACTGTGTAAAGTAGTTTAAAAATATTAACTAACCCAAAAAATAAAATTAGACTGTATCCGAACTATCGCTAACCCAAAAAACATATTATTAACATAAACATGTATAACTACTGAATTTAGATGTAAATCGGAATTGTTTATACACCTACTGTTCTTCTAAACATACAGTAATCAATAAATGCCATAAAAGGATGGCCAAGTTCAAACAGGAGCACCAAAAAGATGCAAGGGATATCCAGAAGATGCTGCGGCGGGTTACAAAGAAGGTGCAGAAGATGGATCAGAGGAACCGTCAAGTTATGAAGGATATAGTGGATTTCCATGACCAACTAAAAAAGTAGCCCTAAAGGACTGCTATTGTTAAAATTGTGTTAATAATATTGTTCTGCCACAGACTAGATGTGCCTGATCTGGAAAATTATAGCAGGTGGAGGAACGCGGCGTGTCTAGCTAATTTAGTTTTTTTTTTTTTTTGTGGTTTAAAAAAGTAAACATTATTTTTAAACAAAAATTTAACAATGTCAAATAGTGTATTTTTTTCATGTTAGCTCATTCCTGCTGCACACTTACAACATGCTGCTGTCAGAGGTGTCTTAGTTTATTTTTGGTCTTGCCCTGGTCTGGAGGAGGCCCATTCCTGCAAACACATTCCTGCTGCCTGTCCTGCTGAGTTTTCTTTATTTTCATGACTATGAAAATTGTAGAATCACACTGAATGCATCAAAACTATGAATTAACACATGTGGAATTATATACATAACACAAAAGTGTGAAACAACTGAAAATATGTCATATTCTAGGTTCTTCAAAGTAGCCACCTTTTGCTTTGATTACTGCTTTGCACACTCTTGGCATTCTCTTGATGAGCTTCAAGAGGTAGTCACCTGAAATGGTTTTCACTTCACAGGTTTGCCCTGTCAGGTTTAATAAGTGGGATTTCTTGCCTTATAAATGGGGTTGGGACCATCAGTTGCATTGTGGAGAAGTCAGGTGGATACACAGCTGATAGTCCTACTGAATAGACTGTTAGAATTTGTATTATGGCAAGAAAAAAGCAGCTAAGTAAAGAAAAATGAGTGGCCATCATTACTTTAAGAAATGAAGGTCAGTCAGTCCAAAAATTGGGAAAACTTTGAAAGTGTCCCCAAGTGCAGTCACAAAAAGCATCAAGTGCTACAAAGAAACTGGCTCACATGCGGACCGCCCCAGGAAAGGAAGACCAAGAGTCACCTCTGCTGCGGAGGATAAGTTCATCCGAGTCACCAGCCTCAGAAATCGCAGGTTAACAGCAGCTCAGATTAGAGACCAGGTCAATGCCACACAGAGTTCTAGCAGCAGACACATCTCTAGAACAACTGTTAAGAGGAGACTGTGTGAATCAGGCCTTCATGGTAGAATATCTGCTAGGAAACCACTGCTAAGGACAGGCAACAAGAACACAAGGAATGGACATTAGACCAGTGGAAATATGTGCTTTGGTCTGATGAGTCCAAATTTTAGATCTTTGGTTCCAACCACCGCGTCTTTGTGCGACGCAGAAAAGGTAAACGGGTGGAATCTACATGCCTGGTTCCCACTGTGAAGCATGGAGGAGGAGGTGTGATGGCTTGGGGGTGCTTTGCTGGTGACACTGTTGGGGATTTATTCAAAATCGAAGGCATACTGAACCAGCATGGCTACCACAGCATCTTGCAGCGGCATGCTATTCCATCCGGTTTGCATTTAGTTGGACCATCATTTATTTTTCAACAGGACAATGACCCCAAACACACCTCCAGGCTGTGTAAGGGCTATTTGACCATGAAGGAGAGTGATGGGGTGCTACGCCAGATGACCTGGCCTCCACAGTCACCGGACCTGAACCCAATCGAGATGGTTTGGGGTGAGCTGGACCGCAGAGTGAAGGCAAAAGGGGCTACAAGTGCTAAGCATCTCTGGGAACTCCTTCAAGACTGTTGGAAGACTATTTCAGGTGACTACCTCTTGAAGCTGATCAAGAGAATGCCAAGAGAGTGCAAAGCAGTAATCAAAGCAAAAGGTGGCTACTTTGAAGAACCTAGAATATGACATATTTTCAGTTGTTTCATACTTTTTTGATAAGTATATAATTCCACATGTGTTAATAGTTTTGATGCCTTCAGTGTGAATCTACAATTTTCATAATCATGAAAATTAAGAAAACTCTTTGAATGAGAAGGTGTGTCCAAACTTTTGGTCTGTACTGTATATATATATACAGTACAGACCAAAAGTTTGGACACACCTTCTCATTCAAAGAGTTTTCTTTATTTTCATGACTATGAAAACTGTAGATTCACACTGAAGGCATCAAAACTATGAATTAACACATGTGGAATTATATACATAACAAAAGAGTGTGTAACAACTGAAAATATGTCATATTCTAGGTTCTTCAAAGTAGCCACCTTTTGCTTTGATTACTGCTTTGCACACTCTTGGCATTCTCTTGATGAGCTTCAAGAGGTAGTCACCTGAAATGGTTTTCACTTCACAGGTGTGCCCTGTCAGGTTTAATAAGTGGGATTTCTTGCCTTATAAATGGGGTTGGGACCATCAGTTGCATTGTGGAGAAGTCCTACTGAATAGACTGTTAGAATTTGTATTATGGCAAGAAAAAAGCAGCTAAGTAAAGAAAAATGAGTGGCCATCATTACTTTAAGAATTGAAGGTCAGTCAGTCCGAAAAATTTGGAAAACTTTGAAAGTGTCCCCAAGTGCAGTCACAAAAACCATCAAGCGCTACAAAGAAACTGGCTCACATGCGGACCGCCCCAGGAAAGGAAGACCAAGAGTCACCTCTGTTGCGGAGGATAAGTTCATCTGAGTCACCAGCCTCAGAAATCGCAGGTTAACAGCAGCTCTGATTAGAGACCAGGTCAATGCCACACAGAGTTCTAGCAGCAGACACATCTCTAGAACAAGAAGAGGAGACTGTGTGAATCAGGCCTTCATGGTAGAATATCTGCTAGGAAACCACTGTTAAGGACAGGCAACAAGCAGAAGAGACTTGTTTGGGCTAAAAAACACAAGGAATGGACATTAGACCAGTGGAAATCTGTGCTTTGGTCTGATGAGTCCAAATTTGAGAACTTTGGTTCCAACCACTGTGTCTTTGTGCGACGCAGAAAGGGTGAACGGATGGACTCTACATGCCTGGTTCCCACCATGAAGCATGGAGGAGGAGGTGTGGGGGTGCTTTGCTGGTGACACTGTTGGGGATTTATTCAAAATTGAAGGCATACTGAACCAGCATGGCTACCACATCATCTTGCAGCGGCATGCTATTCCATCCAGTTTGCATTTAGTTGGACCATCATTTATTTTTCAACAGGACAATGACCCCAAACATACCTCCAGGCTGGGTAAGGGCTATTTGACCATGAAGGAGAGTGATGTGGTGCTGCGCCAGATGACCTGGCCTCCACAGTCACCGGACCTGAACCCAATCGAGATGGTTTGGGGTGAGCTGGACCGCAGAGTGAAGGCAAAAGGGCCAACAAGTGCTAAGCATCTCTGGGAACTCCTTCAAGACTGTTGGAAGACCATTTTTGGTGACTACGTCTTGAAGCTCATCAAGAGAATGCCAAGAGTGTGCAAAGCAGTAATCAAAGCAAAAGGTGGCTACTTTGAAGAACCTAGAATATGACATATTCTCAGTTGTTTCACACTTTTTTGTTATGTATATAATTCCACATGTGTTATTTCATAGTTTCGATGCCTTCAGTGTAAATCTACAATTTTCATAGTCATGAAAATAAAGAAAACTCTTTGAATGAGAAGGTGTGTCCAAACTTTTGGTCTGTACTGTATATATAAATATAAAATCTTGAATCCCGTTCAAATTGTGTGGGGGATGTATGTAATGGTCGGGAACTTTGACCAGAATGATGTTTGTAGTTTATGTATATATAAACAAAAAGACCTATATATATTTATGTGTGTATGAAACGTATGAAATCATCCGGTGACATCATACATCAGTACCGCGCTGTGTGTATAACTATGTGTGTGTATGTATACATATATATATATATATATATATATATATATAATCTCAGCGAGGTAGAGATGTGTGATGTAACCAGAAGATTTTGTACATGTCACACCAGGTAATAAGTAATCATTTGAAAAGGGATGAAATACGGATGTAGTAGAGTTAACAGACATGCTTTATGAGACATGTTATGTAAACTGAATGCAATTAAATGCATTAAGCTATTTTTTAAAATGGCTTTTGTTTCAAGATTATGTGAGGAGTAAGGAAATTTGAGTTGAGGTTGTGTTTTAACCCTACTAAATCTGTACGGATTAGCAGCAAAACTGAATATATACATTACTGAGTGTTGTAGAGAGAGATACAAAATTCATGTTAGCATTGTACCTGGACATAATCGCTGACTATTACTCTTTGACCCAATCTGAGTGTCGGCTCTTCAGGTCGCACCACTTTTTTAGTATTGCTTTCTTATCATGCCAGATCCCACGTTTTAAGTATAATTCGGCTCGGACCGACCATATGATGGCATCTTTCTCAGCTCTTTTCTGGGTCCTTGCATATCACCACTCCAGAAAGTGCTGAAGAATAAATATGAAAGCATATAATCCCAATTTTTTTATTATACAAATATTCAAAAAAAATCCTCTACAAAAAAGCAAAAAGTAGTTACATCTTTGAAGGAGATTTATTAGATTTAATGTTACAGTTATAAGATCTGATTGCTCGGACCTCACACACATACAATCGCAATACAATCAGATATTGGCCAGCTAAGCTGCGATGTACCTGTCTAGTTAAGTGACGGTACAGTATTGGGTGTACTGCTGGTTCGCCTCCCCGTGGTGCACCCTGGGTGACGCTAAATAAACCAGCAAATACTTTTGGTCTGACAAAAAAAGCTCATGGACATAAAATTAAATCTATATATATTGTGTGTATGATATATAGTGTGTGGTATATATTGCACGTAGGGATGAGCGAACCCGAACTGTATAGTTTGTGGTGTTCGTGACACGGACCCGAACCCGAACATTTACGTAAAAAATCTGGTTCGTTGTTTGGCGATTTCTATGGTGCATTTTGAAAGCCTGCAAAGCAGCCAATCAACAAGTGTCATACTACTTGCCCCAAGAGGCCATCACAGCAATGCCTACTATTGGCATGGCTAGTGCAGCATGTGACCCAGCCTCTATTTAAGTTGGAGTCACATAGAGCCGCACGTCACTCTGCTCTGATCAGTGTAGGGAGAGGATGCAGCTGCTGTTAGGGCGAGATTAGGCAGGGATTAACTCAGCAAAAACACTTAATGAAGTGATCGATCTACAGCTGTGAATCATTCAACTTCTGCTAGTTAATTGCTCACTGTTTTTAGGCTGCCCAGAGCATTTTTCTGTCACTTTTTTCTGGGGTGATCGGCGGCCATTTTGTGTCTTGTGGTGCGCCAGCACAAGCTGCCACCAAGTCCATCTAACTATCAATAGTAGTTTTTTTTTGTTTGTTTTTTGCTATATCCTATATCAGGGGCATGGCTGTGCTTATTGTCACCCCTAGAAACTCAGGATATAATTTTCTATATTTTATTGGGGGGTGAAATTCACTTGCAAAAATAGCAATCCCCTAAATCTGGTGTTCCTGCTGTGGCTAGCCAAGTGTAATACTGTCTGGTGTCTGGCAAAGGATACAGTTTTTTATGGGATGAAATTCAATTGCCAAAACAGCAATACCCTAAATCTGGTGTTCCAGCTGTGGCAGGACAAGTTTTATAGTGTCCGTCAAAGCATAGCTTTTGTTCTGGGGTGAAATTCAATTGCAAAAATAGCAATACCCTAAATCAGTGGTTTCTGCTGTTGCAGGCCAAGTGTAAATCTGTCCGTAAAAGGGTATGTATTGTGCATCTCATAGTGTATTTCTGTCCGTAAAAGGGTATAGTACACTCAAGGTATAAATACAAGTGCTGATAGGGTCATCCTCAATAACTTCACATGCTACCGTGCATCTCCAAGTGTAATTCTGTCCGTAAAAAGGATACCTTTCATCCAGGGCCTAAATACTAGGCCTACAATTTTAATTCAGCTAAATCTGTGGTTCCAGCTGTGGCAGGACAAGTTTTATAGTGTCCGTCAAAGCATAGTTTTTGTTCTGGGTTGAAATTCAATTCTTTAAATAGCAATACCCTAAATCAGTGGTTTCTGCTGTTGCAGGCCAAGTGTAAATCTGTCCGTAAAATGGGATATTACACTCAGCGTGCATCTCCAAGTGTATTTTTTTCCAGAAAAGGGTTTATTACACAAAGTGTTAAATTACAATTGCTGAAAGCATAAGCCTTTAAATTTGCACGCACTATTGTGCATCTAATAGTGTATTTCTGTCCGCAAAAGGGTATATTACACTCAAGGTGTAAAGTGCTGATAGGGTCGTCCTCAATAACTTCACACGCTACCGTGCATCTCCAAGTGTATTTCTTTCCGTTAAAGGGTATATTACAATAAGTGTTAAAATACAAGTGCTCAAAGCATAATCCTATATATTTTTTCACACGCTACTGTGAATCTCCAAGTGTAATTCTGTCCGTAAAAGGATACCTTTCATCCAGGGCCTAAATACTAGGCCTACAATTGATAGTCCCCTAAATCTGTGGTTACTGCTGTGCCTGTATTAGTGTAATACGATACATAAATAGATAGCCAGATAGTGTTAGGTGCCTGTAAAAAAAGGCCTGAATTTGAATTCAATACATTGGGCCAAATATTTTTTTTCTTATTGTGGTGAACGGTAACAATGAGGAAAACATCTAGTAAGGTACGCGGATATGGTCGTGATGGTGTTAGTGGACCCTCTGGTGCTGGGAGAGGAAGTGGCCATTCTGTAACAGCCACACGTCCTAGTGAAACAACTACCTCAGGTCCCAGTACCAGCCAGAATTTACAGCGATATTTGGTGGGGCCCAATGCCGTTCTAAGGATGGTAAGGCCTGAGCAGGTACAGGCATTAGTCAATTGGGTAGCCGACAGTGGATCCAGCACGTTCACATTATCTCCCACCCAGTCTTCTGCAGAAAATGCACAGATGGCGACTGAAAACCAAGCCCATCAGTCTGTCACATCACCCCCATGCATATCAGGGAAACTGTCTTAGCCTCAAGTTATGCAGCAGTCTCTTATGCTGTTTGAAGACTCTGCTGGCAGGGTTTCCAAAGGGCATCCACCTAGCCCTTCCCCAACGATGGAAGACATAGAATGCACTGACGCACAACCACTTGTTTCCTGATGATGAGGACATGGGAATACCACCTCAGCACGTCTATGATGATGACGAAACACAGGTGCCAACTTCAGCATCTTTCTGCAGTGGGCAGACTGAACAGGAGGTCAGGATGGAAGATTGGGTGGAAAACGATACAGGGGATGATGAGGTCTTAGACCCCACATGGAATGAAGGTTGTGCCACTGACTTTCAGAGGAAGAGGCAGTGGTGAGACCAAGCCAACAGCGTAGCAAAAGAGGGAGCAGGGTGCAAAAGCAGAACACCCGCCGCCAAGAGAGTTCGCCTGCTACTTGCCACCGCCACCTGGGACCGAGCACCCCAAAGGTAGCTTCAAGGAGTTCCCTGGTGTGGCACTTCTTCAAACAATGTGCTGACGACAAAACCGGAGTGGTTTGCACGCTGTGCCATCAGAGCCTGAAGCGAGGCATTAAAGTTCTGAACCTTAGCACAACCTGCATGACCAGGCATCTGCATGTAAAGAATAAACTGCAGTGGATTAAACAGCTTAAAAACAAGGAACTCACTCAGGCTCCCCCTGCTACCTCTTCTGCTGCTGCCTCGGCCTCTTCCTCCACCTCTGGAGGAACGTTGGCACCTGCCGCCCAGCAAACAGAGGATGTACCACCAACACCACCACCTCCATCACCAAGCATCTCCTCCATGTCACACGGCAGAGTTCAGCTCTCCATCTCACAAACATTTGAGAGAAAGCGTAAATTCCCACCTAGCCTGGCCTATGAAATGCTGTCATTCAAGCTGGTGGACACAGACAGCTTCAAACAGCTCATGTTGCTTGCTGTCCCACAGTATGTTGTTCCCTGCTGCCACTACTTCTCCAAGAGAGCCGTGCCTTCCCTGCACAACCAAGTGTCCGATAAAATCAAGTGTGCACTGCACAATGCCATCTGTGGCAAGGTCCACCTAACCACAGATACGTGGACCAGTAAGCACGGCCAGGGACGCTATATCTCACTAACTGCACACTGGGAAAATGTAGTGGTGGCTGGGCCCCAGGCGGAGAGCTCTTTGGCGCACATCCTTCCGTCACCAAGGATCGCAGGGCAACATTCTTTGCCTCCTCCTTCTACTCGGCTTCCTCCTCCTCTTCTTCCACCTGCTCATCCAGTCAGCCACACACCTTCACCACCAACTTCAGCACAGCCCGGGGCAAACGTCAGCAGGCCCCACACCGCACAGGAGTTGTGACGTGGTATTGAACAACAGACCGACGAGTGGTTGCTGCCGGTGAGCCTCAAGCCCGGCCTGTTGGTGTGCAATAATGGGCGAAATCTCGTCGCGGCTCTGGGACTAGCCGGTTTGACTGGCACAGAAGGTGTACAGGAAACAAGACAATGCAAAATGAATATATGACTCACTGGATCCAAAACTAAGGAACAAAAGGGAGACCCCTGCATAAGATCTGGCACTCTCCCTGACTGCTCAGCCTATGCGAACACCCCAATGGTGGATGATCACATAGCCTCGTACCTCGACTATATAACACCTGAACACCCTACAATAGTGAGGGGACACGACCACCGGCTCCCTACACTAGACACAGAGGGAGTCAGGGTCACCTGTGATCCAGCAAACATAAAATCACAAATGAATGTACAATACTTATCTTGTAGAAGACTGGGAAATAGGATCAGCATGCACACACACTCCAGGAAATTGTATAAACTGCACACTAATGCATTATGGGGAGGAATTTAAAGGGATGCAATCAGTCCAACTACAAGACAGCTGAGAGAGGCTAACGAGATGAGGAACTGAAAACCAAAACAAAGAAAGCTCAAGGAGGAGGTTCTGAAAGGCATCTGTCAGAGCTTCTCAGATGTCTGGTTGTGACAGTACCATTCCCTCTACGAGTGGACTCCAGACACTCAGAGCCCACCTTCTCAGGATGGGACCTATGGAAAGCCCTGATGAGACGAGTGGCCTTAATGTCCATCACTGGGACCCACATCCTCTCCTCAGGACCATAACCCTCCCAATGAACGAGGTACTGGAGAGAATCACGGACAACACAAGAATCCACAATCCTAGAGACCTGAAATCAAGATTGGGTACAATGGGTTGAACATAAGGTTTTAATAAGGACTTATGAAAAACATTATGGATCTTCCAAGTCTGAGGAAGATCAAGACGGTAGGCAACAGGATTGATGACAGACAGGATTTTGTAAGGCCCAATAAACTTAGGACCCAACTTCCAGGAGGGAACCTTCAATTTGATATTCTTGGTAGACAACCACACCAGATCACCAACATTCAGGTCCGGACCAGGCACACGTCTCTTATCTGCCACACGCTTATATCTCTCACTCATGCTCTTTAGATTATCCTAAATCTTTTGCCAAATTGATGACAAAGATGAGGAGAATCTGTCCTCATCAGGTAAACCAGAAGACCCCTCTCCCGAGAATGTCCCAAACTGCGGATGAAACCCATATGCACCAAAAAATGGTGACTTATCAGAGGACTCCTGACGACGGTTATTTAAAGCAAACTCGGCAAGGGACAAAAAAGAACACCAATCCTCCTGATTCTCCACCACAAAACAGCGCAGATATGTCTCCAGATTCTGATTGACGCGTTCTGTCTGGCCATTCGACTGCGGGTGGAAAGCAGAAGAGAATGACAACCGAACCCCCAAGCGAGAACAGAAAGCCTTCCAGAATCTGGAAACAAACTGCGTGCCCCTATCAGAGACTATGTCTGAAGGAATACCATGCAATTTGACAATGTGATCAATAAATGCCTGTGCCAGCGTCTTAGCATTGGGCAAACCAGGAAAAGGGATGAAATGCACCATTTTGCTAAAACGGTCCACCACCACCAGAATCACAGTCTTACCCGAGGAACGAGGCAGGTCCGTAATGAAGTCCATGGACAGATGTGTCCAAGGACGGGAAGGAATGGGTAAGGGAAGGAGAGGACCTGATGGCCGTGAATGAGGGACTTTGGCACGAGTGCAAGTCTCGCAGGCTGCCACAAAACCCTCAACCGACTTACGAAGCGAAGGCCACCAGAATCTCCGAGCGATGAGATCCACTGTGGTTCTTGCCCCCGGGTGCCCAGCAAGGACCGTATCGTGGTGTTCCTAAAAAATCTTGTGTCTTAAAGCGAGAGGCACAAACAACCTCCCAGGAGGACAAAGATCAGGAGCCTCTGACTGGGCTCCCTGCACCTCTGCCTCCAATTCAGGAAAAAGAGCAGAGACTACCACACCTTCAGCCAAAATGGGACCCGGGTCTTCAAAATTCCCACCTCCAGGAAAACAACGTGACAGGGCATCTGCCTTCACATTCTTAACCCCAGGGCGGAACGTGACAACAAAATTAAACCTTGAAAAGAACAAAGACCATCTGGCCTGTCTCAGGTTCAGATGCTTGGCTGACTCCAAGTAGGCCAGATTTTTATGGTCAGTAAACACGGTAAAAGGGTGTCTGGCTCCCTCTAGCCAATGGCGCCATTCCTCAAAAGCCAACTTGATGGCCAACAATTCCCTATCCCCCACATTGTAATTTCTCTCTGCAGGGGAGAGTTTCTTCGAGAAAAAGGCACATGGTCGCCATTTGGCAGGAGAGGAACACTGAGACAAGACCGCACCCACACCCACCTCAGAAGCATCAACCTCAACTATGAAGGGTAGAGAAATATCAGGTTGTACCAAGATGGGAGCAGAAGCAAAACTCTCCTTGATATTAGAAAAGGCCTCACGCGCCTCTACCGACCAGGAAGAAAAATCTACCCCCTTTCTGGTCATATCAGTGAGTGGTTTAACAATAGAGGAATAATTCAAAATAAACTTCCTGTAATAATTGGCAAAGCCCAAAAAACGCATCAGCGCCTTCTGTTTCTCAGGAAGCTCCCACTCAAGCACAGCGCGGACCTTCTCGGGGTCCATGCGAAAACCAGAAGCGGAGAGAAGAAACCCCAGAAATTTAATTTCTGGAACCGCAAACACACATTTTTCCAGTTTCGCGTATAATTTATTCTCCCGCAGGATGAGCAAGACCTGACGTAAGTGTTCCTTAAGAGTTTTAAAATCAGGAGAAAAAATCAAAATGTCATCCAAATACACTAATACAAATTTTCCCATTAAATGATAAAAAATGCTGTTCATGAAATGCTGAAAAACGGCTGGGGCATTCATCAAACCAAAGGGCATAACCAAATTCTCAAAATGGCCCTCTGGGGTATTGAAGGCCGTCTTCCATTCGTCTCCTTCTCTGACCATGACCAGGTTGCATGCCCCTCTTAGATCTAATTTGGAAAAGACTTTAGCCCCAACAATCTGGTTAAACAGGTCCGGGATCAGAGGAAGCGGATAAGGGTCACGAATAGTGATACTGTTCTGCTCCCTGAAATCCAGACAAGGTCTTAAAGAACCATCTTTTTTCTTAACAAAGAAAAAACCAGCGGCAACAGGTGACTTCGAGGGTCGTATGTGTCCTTTTCTTAGACTCTCAGAGATATAAGCACGCATAGCCACCCTTTCCGGTTGGGAAAGATTGTATAAATGAGATTTAGGCAGCTTGGCTCCTGGGATGAGATTAATAGGGCAATCATACTCCCTGTGCGGGGGCAAATCCTGAACTCCACTCTCAGAGAAGACATCCGAAAATTCAGAGAGAAAAGGTGGTACAGTCTTAGTAGAAACCTCAGAAACAGATGTCGTGAGGCAATTCTCTCTGCAAAAGTCACTCCAACCATTTATTTGCCTTGCTTGCCAATCAATGGTGGGGTTATGTTTAGTGAGCCAGGGTAGCCCCAACACAAGAGGAGTAGGTAATCCGCTAAGGACGAAACATGACACATCCTCAACATGAGCATCACTCACAATTAAACGAATATTGTGAACTATGCCCTTTAATGATTTCTGAGAAAGTGGAGCGGAATCAATAGCAAAAACAGGAATATCCTTTCCCAAAGTGCATACCTGGAAACCATGAGTTATCGCAAAATGATTATCAATGAGATTGACAGCTGCTCCACTATCTACAAAAATCTCACAAAAAATGTTCTTGCTCTCTAGCGCCACCCTGGCAGGCAGGACAAGGAAAACGGAAAGCCTTCAATTTCCGCCTCAACCCTGCCAATAGTAACCCGATGGAACATTTTTAAAAGATTTTTTCCTTTTTTTTCTTTATTACTCCCAGAAAACTGCCTGAATCTCCTAGAGGGACAAACATTTGCCAAATCATTTATACCTCCACAACAAAAACAAATCTTCCTATGCGGGGTGAATCTTCTATTGTCAGAGGCAATCAACCCCAGCTGCATGGGCTCCTGCTCAGAAGGGGCTGACAGCGACTGAGACCCCTGCGCACAGAATGAGACCGCTGCACTGTCCTGGGACTGAGTATGACAGGAAGGAGAGATCTCTCCTCTCTCTCTAAGACGCCTGTCAATACGAACGGCCTGAGACATAGCAGAGTCCAAGGAGATAGACCTCTCATGAAAGGCAAATGCATCTTTCAATCCCTCTGAAAGACCATGGCAAAATTGACTTTGGAGTGCAGCATCATTCCAACCAATATCAGCTGCCCATCTCCGAAATTCTGAGCAGTATATCTCTGCGGATTGTTTACCCTGGCATAACAGACGAAGTCTAGACTCAGCCAAAGCAACACGATCCGGATCATCATATATCTGACCCAGGGCTAAAAAGAATTCATCCACTGAACGGAGGGGCCGTGCCCCCACCAGCAGCGAAAAGGCCCACGACTGAGCGTTACCCCTGAGCAGCGATATAATGATCCCCACCTTTCGTTCCTCATCACCAGCGGGATGGGGAAGAAGGCGAAAATGGAGTTTGCAAGCCTCTCTGAAACGCACAAAATTCTCACTACCCCCGGAGTACGTATCCGGGAGCGAGATCTTAGGCTCAGAGCAAACTCCCTGAACGCAAGCTGAACCGGTCACTAGAAACTGAGAGTCTTATGGAGATCAGCTACCTCCAATGAAAGACCCTGGAAGCGTTCAGTCAAAAGTGAAACCGGATCCATGCTTGAGACGGTTTCGGCAGTTTATAATGTCACGGAAGGTGTACAGGAAACAAGACAATGCAAAATTAATATATGACTCACTGGATCCAAAACTAAGGAACAAAAGGGAGACCCCTGCATAAGACCTGGCACTCTCCCTGACTGCTCAGCCTATGCAAACACCCCAATGGTGGATGATCGCATATCCTCGTACCTCGACTACATAACACCTGAACACCCTACAATAGTGAGGGGACACGACCACCGGCTCCCTACACTAGACACGGAGGGAGTCAGGGTCACCTGGGATCCAGCAAACATAAAATCACAAATGAATGTACAACACATCTTGTAGAAGACTGGGAATTAGGATCAGCATGCACACACACTCCAGGAAGTTTTATAAACCGCACACTAATGCATTATGAGGAGGAATTTAAAGGGATGCAATCAGTCCAACTACAAGACCAGCTGAGAGAGGCTAACGAGATGAGGAATTGAAAACCAAAACAAAGAAAGCTCAAGGAGGAGGTTCTGAAAGGCATCTGTCAGAGCTTCTCAGATGTCTGGTTGTGACATTGACGCACATCCCTTTCCTGGCGCATGTGCTTAATTTGGTGGTGCAGAAGTTCATTCACAACTACCCCGACATGTCAGAGCTGCTGCATAAAGTGCGGGCCTTCTGTGCACGCTTCCGGCGTTCACATCCTGCCGCTGCTCGCCTCTCTGCGCTACAGCGTAACTTCGGCCTTCCCACTCACCGCCTCATAAGCGACGTTCCTACCAGGTGGAACTCCACCTTAAACATGCTGGACAGACTGTGCGAGCAGCAGCAGGCCATAGTGGAGTTTCAGCTGCAGCACGCACGGGTTAGTCGCACTGCGGCACAGCACCACTTCACCACCAATCACTGGCCTCCATGCGAGACCTGTGTGCCCTGTTGCGCTGTTTTGAGTACTCCACCAACATGGCCAGTGGCGATGACGCCGTTATCAGCGTTATAATACCACTTCTATGTCTCCTTGAGAAAACACTTAGGGCGATAATGGAAGAGGAGGTGGCCCAGGAGGAGGAGGAAGAGGGGTCATTTTTTGCACTTTCAGGCCAGTCTCTTCAAAGTGACTCGGAGGGAGGTTTTTTGCAACAGCAGAGGCCAGGTACAAATGTGGCCAGCCAGGGCCCACTACTGGAGGACGAGGATGTGAAGGAGGATGAAGCATGTTCACAGCGGGGTGGCACCCAACGCAGCTCGGGCCCATCACTAGTGCGTCTCTGGGGGGAAACGCAGGACAATGACTATATGCCTCCCACAGAGGACAGCTTGTCCTTACCTCTGGGCAGCCTGGCACACATGAGCTACTACATGCTGCAGTGCCTGCGCAATGACAGCAGAGTTGCCCACATTTTAACGTGTGCGGACTACTGAGTTGCCACCCTGCTGAATCCCCGGTAAAAAGACAATGTGCCCACCTTACTTCCTGCACTGGAGCGTGATAGGAAGATGCGCGAGTACTGAGAGCATTCTCAAATGTCACAGGGGAACAAGTGGAAGCCCAAGGCGAAGGCACAGGAGCAGCAAGAGGTCGCCAACGCAGCTGTGTCACGGCCAGCTCCTCTGAGGGCAGGGTTGGCATGGCAGAGATGTGGAAAAGTTTTGTCAACACGCCACAGCTAACTGCACCACCACCTGATACGGAACGTGTTAGCAGGAGGCAACATTTCACTAACATGGTGGAACAGTACGTGTGCACACCCCTCCACGTACTGACTGATGGTTCGGCCCCATTCAACTTCTGGGTCTCCAAATTGTCCACGTGGCCAGAGCTAGCCTTTTATGCCTTGGAGGTGCTGGCCCTGCCCGGCGGCCAGCGTTTTGTCTGAACGTGTATTCAGCACGGCAGGGGGCGTCATTACAGACAAACGCAGCCGCCTGTCTACAGCCAATGTGGACAAGCTGAAGTTCATAAAAATTAACCAGGCATGGATCCCACAGGACCTGTCCATCCCTTGTGCAGATTAGACATTTATAACTACCTCCCCATAACCATATATTCTTGTACTCCAGGGCACTTCTTCATTCAATCCTCTTTTTTTTTATTTTACCATTATATTGCGGGGCAACCCAAAGTTGAATGAACCTCTCTTCTGTCTGGGTGCCGGGGCCTAATAATATCTGACAGTGGCCTGTTCGAGTGGTGGGTGACATGAAGCCTGATTCTCTGCTATGGGACCTCTCTCCTCTGTCTGGGTGCCGGGGCCTAAAAATATCTGACAGTGGCCTGTTCCAGTGGTGGGTGACATGAAGCCTGATTCTCTGCTAGGACATGAAGCCTGATTCTCTGCTATGGGACCTCTCTCCTCTGTCTGGGTGTCGGGGCCTAAAAATATCTGACAGTGGCCTGTTCCAGTGGTGGGTGACATGAAGCCTGATTCTCTGCTATGGGACCTCTCTCCTCTGTCTGGGTGCCGGGGCCTAAATATCTGACAGTGGACTTTTCCAGTGGTGGGTGACATGAAGCCTGATTCTCTGCTGTGGGACCTCTCTCCAATTGATATTGGTTATTTTTTTATTTTTTTTTTTATTTTAATTAATTTCCCGATCCACATTTGTTTGCATGGGATTTATCTACATTTTGTTGCCTTTTGCAGCCCTCTAGCCCTTTCCTGGGCTATTTTACAGCCTTTTTAGTGCCGAAAAGTTCGGGTCCCCATTGACTACAATGGGGTTCGTGTTCGGGGCGAAGTTCGGGTCGAGTTCGGATCCCGAATATTTTCAGGAAGTTCGGACGAACTTCTCGAACCCGAACATCCAGGTGTTTGCTCAACTCTAATTGCATGGCAGGAAAATGGACGTGCTATGTGCATGTGATAGATATTTATTTGTTGTCCATACATACATGCTACTGACATAGTGCTGTGATGTAACAAGAATACTCAGTGCACCAATCAGTAGTATCTAGTATTGGGAGGGGGGGTGGCGGGCGGAGGAGGAAAAAATAAATAAAAAAATTGTATCAATGTAGTTCTTATTCGCATACATGAATATTTAGCAACACTCGATCCACATATAAATAATTTATACATAGATTGAGTGTTTCAAAATGTTGTTATGCCATGCATGCAATATGCAATAAAATAGTGCTGTAATACAATATTACTTACAGTGAGAAGACCTTCTTCTTTTTGAAAGCAGTTTCACTCCACTAGTAGCCAAAGCGAAACTGAAACCAGGGCACATGACACGTGACACGATTAATTCATAAGATCACAAAAAATCGGGAATTTGAATATAAAGATTGATTCCACCCTGCATCTTGCTATATAGCGAATATTCGAAAAAGCCAATGTAGAATAGCTCAATTTAGCTAATATAGTGCTATAATCTTCTTTGTCTAATAGTCATAACTTTTTTTCTCTTTTGAACTTCAGATTTAATAAAAAATTAAGACTCTTAAAAAAGATTATAGCACTTTATTAGCTAAATTGCTCTCTTTGTATTTAGCGAATATTCGCTATATTACTATATATTCTTGTTTTTTGAATATGACGAATATTCAGAAAAACGAATATATAGCAATATACCAAATATATTTGTTATTTAGAATATTCAGCTTTTTTTTTTTCAACCTGTACAGTTGTTCGGCATACTCCTCCCCGACAAGCGTCCCTGTCACTATGGGAACGCCTGTGGGCTAGAATATACCATTGGATCTCAGTTTTCACAATCGCAGGGAAAACTCAGATCCGATAGTATATTCTAACCCACAGGCGTTCCCATGGTGATGGGGACGCTTGTCGGGGAGGAGTACGCGAACAACTGTACAGATTGGGGGGGGGAAGACAAATATTCTAAATAATGATTATATTTGCTATATTGCTATATATTAGTTTTTTAGAATATTCATATTTTTTTTTCCAAATTAAAACATGATTCCTTCCTGCTTAAGTTGCTTTTAGGCCAATGACTTATTGGCCCACCACAAGCAAGAAGCAGTGAGGAATCATGTTTTCAGATGTTAAAAAAATTATGAATATTTGAGAACACTTTATTGGAAATATTTGCGAATTCTCGAAGTTGCGATATTTGCTTAAAAAATGATTATTTGAATATTCGCCTTTCCGGTGCAGGTTAACCACAGATAAGTCATTACATGGACTGCCACCAATTATTAGATTGAATTGTCCCCATTCTTCAATCTGTTTCCTGGTTATATTCTGAATGCCGCCCACATATACAATCTGCCCTGGATGGCATATCCGTCCTATCGTGATGGCGTCCTCACACACCTCTGATGTTATATAGTTTTCAATGTTGATTGTAAGCTTTTTGAGAACCAGTAATCCTGTCTGTCCTTTCCAACACAACTGACACATTCCTGAAATGCTCTGTGCTGCTGGGGACCCTGCTCTTTCCACCTTGTAACTCTTAGTCCACAATCTTCAACAAGATCAGCACACTGTTATCCTGAAAGACTCTACACTGCTGATGAATCCTGCTCCTTTTACTCTCAGTGTGTAATATGCTACTCATCTTGGTAGTGTAGGCAGGTAAACCTTAAAACCTCCATTCTCCCGAAATTTTAGTCAATTTTTCCACAGTATTTCTCTACTTATATAGAATTTTTCCATATCTCTTAATCTTAGTCTCGCCAAGAACATTATTTGAATCAAAATAATCCTTTAATTTTTTGGGCATTCTACCTTGGTGAGGTCACTCAGTACACAACATTCCATCGTAAACGGAATCTCAACTTTCAATTCCCTGATAATAAAATTATACTAGTAGTATAATATTCAAATTACCAATATTTATCTCGAATATTGCAACTTCGAGAATTTGCGGATATTTCGAATATAGTGCTAGATATTCAATATATCGAATATTCGTAATTTTTTTACATTTGAAAACATGATTCCTCCCTGCTTCATGCTTGTGGGCCAATGAGTCACACCAAGTGAGTCCCTATGCCGAGCCCTGACTGCTATCAGTATGAACAGACCTTGATGGTAGGAATGTTTATACGCAGTAACCTAAGCCCTATCTAACCCTAACAGGGCCCTGCAGATAGTGTCAGGACATGGATGGCCTACTTCTTCCCAGATGAAGGAATAGGAGACCCTCTAAGGCCTAATATCAGCAGGTAGGGGAAACAACAAAAAAGATTAACTTAACTTCCAGAAGTATGCGGATGAGCAGGAACTCAGAGAGAACCAACACCAGGCCAGATACAGCTTTTAATGTTTGTCTGTCCACTCCAGTGTAGTCAGCCTATGTGTAGTGATTAGTGAACAATCACATTGAAACAGAGCATCGCATTTCAGTGACAGTATTAGTCTGTTAGCCTAGTGCAGCTCACAATTTGTCAGTGAGCATAGCAGAATGCTACGCAGGGCAGTGTATGCAGTGTGACTGATTTGGTGTGACTGTGGCTCTGACAGCTATGCCTCAGATGTATGTGGATGCCAGTGTAACAACTGATTCATGACTGTATAACAGACGGCTTGCAGTATAGTGCTAGACTGGACGTGCTGCTGATTTAAGCCATCTTAATGTCAGTGCATTAACTGACTCATAGTCTCAGGTCTGACAGCTATTGACATAGTGCCAGTTATTATCGGTCACCAACTGTTTAGAGTTCAGTGACTTAACTGGCTTACTAGAAAAAACTGTGTAGGTTTCTGTAGAGTGGCAGGAGAAGGTGCGCATCTCCACCACTCTTAAGGTAAACAGTCCAGATATACACAAGGTTTTTAAATCTGTGTCCAGGCTCACAGCCATTTTACACTGTATTAATAAAAGTGATATTTTAATTTAACTCCAAACCTGGGTCAAGTTAGGTTGATAGCCTCCCTTTGGCTTTAATAAATTATGTAGTTAATTAACCTTCACCCAGGTCTAGGTCCTTTTTGTTAAAAAACATTGACCTGCAAGGCTGGGGTCATACTTTAGTTATTTGGTCAGCTTTGGCCTCGTAACTGCCCAAACATGTGAAGTGTGCAGTGATTCTAAGAGTGATGCCTGTAATCTGCATGTGATACTGACCCACGGTATAATTTCACTACCACAGCAGACTCCCTATGCGTGTTACTACAAGGCACAGTGTTCTACACCACTATAAAGGCTCTCTGCAGTCAGGAAATAGCCATTTTTGAAAAATTTGCTCATCTCGACATTTTACCATAAGGAAGAAAACACGAGATAATGCCACATACTAACATAATCTCTTGCCCATACAATTCATGCCACAATTACTTTCACCTCCTCCCACACTCCTGAAGGCAATGGTTTACTTAGTGTGTGTATAGTGAGACAGCTCCATTCTGAAGATCACTCCATATACTGGCAAATTGGATTCCCATTGATCAGAAAGCAATGACATCCTAGTTATATAGTGAAGAAAAAAAAACTTGAGGCTGGTTGAAATTAATTCTTCCCCACTGTTCAGGGGACTGGTCTTTCTGCTGTAATGTGTTTCTGTATTTGAGGAACCCCTAACCAGAGTGCAAGGAAACCCAACTGGGAAACAGTAGACTATAGGAAAAATGTTATGAATATCTGCAAATCTTTCTTGCTCATTAAGGAAAACACTTCTAATAAGTAACTTTTTCCAGATTTGTTGTCAAGGCAAAGGGGTCTCACCTTTTCTGTTTAAATATAACCTTGGTCGGGAATTTTGTGTTCAATAAATGAATACATTTTTACATGAAATTTAGTTTTTGAGTGATTTAATACTGCTGCAAAAAAAGTTAAATGAGTGATTACATATGCTGAAAAAATCTCTAACAAGACCAAAAAGCTGTGATGTCATCACTAGGTGGCAGTGTCTCACTACATGCTTTTTGTACCGCTCTTAGAAGTTCCAGTTACCGTTTAATTTTTAAGCTTTATGTAAACTAGCTGTAGTAGGTTTACCACTTTGGAAGAATGTAGAAAAATAACCACAGGCTTTCATTTTAATAAAACCCAGAGCAATGTTCACTGTTACTCACAGAACATCATTATAAATAATAAGGAACACAACAAAGATGATAAAAAAATGTATGTATCGTACAAGGATGTACATGGATAAACATAGCATGAGTTCTCTTCTCTGTGACATACAGTCAGGTCCATAAATATTGGGACATCAACACAATTCTAACATCAGGTGAACGGTGTAGGAATTACAACAGTTTGCATATTTGCGAGGATTTTTTTTTAAAGTCTCCACCTGTTTTTTCTACAAAAAAAAAAACAAACAAACAAAAAAACAAGAAAAAGAGGAAAAAAGTGAAAGGGGGCTTTATAATTATATATCTCAATATATTTACAGTAGACAACTGACACAAATACTTTGCTAAATCTACGTGATAGTTATGAATCACTTCATATAGTACATAATTGATTTGGCTGCCTGCAGCCACCTCTAGGGGAGTTCATGGTTTTATTTTGAGTGCTGATCCCATAGGACATGCTCTATAGCAGCAGTGTAGTCCGAGTCTATAGTGAGTACACCAGTGCAGGGGAACAAGTTGCCACTGGAGAGGGAGAGGTCCGGAGGAGGAGAGCTGCCAAGCTCTGTGTGCAGATGGCATCCTGCAGGATGTGAGCAGAATAAAGCCCATGCTCTAAGCTTTTGCATAGTCTGGAAACAGCCTTCATATAGAGGAAAGCAACTTAGTCATGCTGCTTAGAATAAGAATAAGAGGGGGAACCATAGTAGTGAACTGACATGCTGCTGGAGTCATACTGGAGATTAACAAGAAGAAGTGGGTTATCTTGAGGACTGAGATGAAGAGTGGAGTCATGCTGAGAATAAAAATATGGATGCCATACTGTGGAATGAAGAGAGATGATCATGAATTGCATTGGCATCTGAGGACAATGGAGTCATGCTAGGAACTAAAAGGGATACTGTATAGTACTGTGGCAGTGGAAGTCCTATGGGCTCAGTCCAAACTTTGGACTGGGGACCTCCATCATTATGCCCAAAATATTTGCTGCCTTCATTCTCCAACATGATAGTTGCCTGAGTGAGAGAGGTTACAAGCATGTCATAGCCGTGCTGTCTTCTCTATGGGTCCTCCAGGCAGTACCTGGCTCAAACACTGCATGGAGGGCCTGTGCAAAGCT
This sequence comes from Bufo gargarizans, assembly GCF_014858855.1. Classification (NCBI taxonomy): domain Eukaryota; kingdom Metazoa; phylum Chordata; class Amphibia; order Anura; family Bufonidae; genus Bufo; species Bufo gargarizans. The sequence goes on from NC_058081.1 coordinate 548,003,108, forward strand.
GTGAACCACCTCAGGCACCCCATTGCCCTTTTCTTTCTAAAAACTAGTTTTGCTACAGTTTAATACTGTGCAGTTCAACGCATTGTAATACTGTGTGGTGTAACATACTTACCTGTCCAGGATCCTTGCCATGAACCTCAACCTCAGCACGGCAGTGTCGGGAGAGACTCCCTGCTAAGCCATGCTCCCTGGTCACAAGAAAGCATCCTTAGCAACAGGATGCAATGCTGTTTCTTCCTGCAGCAGGCGTGTGCTGGAGGAGATTAGCAGTGGACTGATTGCTCAGCTGATCTATTCCTGTGTACTAAGTGTTTCTGACTAATGGAGCGCTGAGTTATGGACCTATCAGGTTCTGATCTTGGGACTTGGTGCTCTATTTAAACCCCTTTCTGGCCATACACCAGTGCAGTGATAGTCTCTGTGATCCTGGTTCGTTGTTCCTGTGCTTATTGGATTGCTTGTTCCCAGACTTATCTTCTGACCACTCTCTATCACTCGTTTGGTACTACATAGCTTTTCTAGTTCTGCACCTTTTACGTATGACTCTGGTATTATGTATGTCTGTCCTTGTTAGTCCATCTCTGCACTTACATAGCATAGGGACTGTTGGTAAGTTGCGGTCTAGCTATTTAGAACTTGTACTGCAAGAAGTTAGTGAAAGCGGGCTGGGTTCTAAACTTAGGGCTGACTGTCCTCATCTGTCCTTAACTTCAGTCCTAATAGCTAGTATATCAGTTAAATTCAAAGCATTGTACTGTAGCATTAATCTACTAGTTTAATTCAACATATTGTGCTACTGCTTTAATATACTAATTATACTGCAGCGTTTGACATGTGGTTTGATGCGATGACGTAGTCACTCTACGTTGCGCCCTCCTCCCCCCTCTGCCTCGCCACGATCCATGCTCTGGGTGATCTGAGCTCTCCACCACCCTCAAGCCTTGCTGTACCTCCGGACCTCCCTATTACCTGATGCCCCGGGTCTGCTTGTTGCTACGGCCACCTCATAGAGGAACCCTCTCATTGGTCTTGGAGTATCCCTGCTCTCCTTATATATCTGCCTTTTGGTTTTTCTGCTTCTTCATTCCTCATTCCCCGATGGCCCTAAGATTCAGGTTTCAGAGACAGGTTCTGTCTCCTTGTTTGTGTTCCCTTGTGTCTTGCTTGATTGTTTAATTCCTCCCTCCCTCTCCCTGTGTATACTCCTTGACCCTCCTTATTCTGCCCTGTTACATCAGAAGTGCTGGACTTGGGGGGCGGAGCTAGCGCCAGACTGTGATGGCAGCATAGTCAGGAGCGCTCCGTTTTAAACCCTGCACAGCACAAGCTACCTCCAGCAAACAGAAGTGACGATGGTCAAGATCGGACACCCAAGAGCTGGAGATTATCCCAGTACCCCTAAACCTTCGAATAATAGCGGAGAAATGGACAAATTTATAAAAAAAGCAGCCGCCACAGTAGCGGCCAGGGAACCCAAGGTGGCGCCGGCCGCCTCACATAGAGCGCGCGAACGATCCGCTGACTTGTCTGAGGGAGAAAGTGATACTGAGGACTCACACTGTAAGACCGCACTCCCGATCACTCGTCGCTTTCTCAAACAATCCCTTAGCAAAGCTATGGAACCGGTGCTGACCGAATTATCGGCTCTCCGCCAAGATGTCCACCACATAGGGGACAGAGTCGGGGCCCTGGAATCGCAGCAAACGGCAGTCCTGGAACATCAATCTGCCACGGCCATCTCCCTGCAAAAATGCCGTTCTTACCTGAACGATCTTCATAGCGCAGTGGAGGACCAGGAAAATAGGGGACGCAGGAACAACCTGCGCTTCAGAGGAGTTCCTGAAACGATTGAAGCAACTGTCATTCCTGCAGCAGTAACGGAGATCTGCGCCTCCATTTTGGGCCCAGACCAGCCTGCTGACATCATAATAGAAAGGGCGCATAGGGCGTTGCGCCCCAAGCCCAAACCCTCGGAACCACCCAGGGACATTATTTGCAGGTTCCTCAACTTTCAAACTAAAACAGCGATCCTAGAAGCTGCAAGAAATATCACCGACCTGACCTATGAAGGAGCTCCAATTGCAGTCTATCAAGACCTTGCTCCCTCCACGCTGAAGAAAAGGAGAAGCTTGAAGCCCCTGACGGATTGGCTCAGGGCCAAGAAAACGCCATACAGATGGACTTTTCCTTTCGGAATATCTTTCTTCTATGAGGGACGTCGCTTAACGGTTACAGCTTACACCGATTTGGTTGGCGTATACGATCACCTCCAGATATCTCCACTTCCGATTGAAAATTGGGAACTTTATCAAGATCTTACAGATTTACCTGAGATCCAGAAGATCGCTCCCTTTGAACCTCCGCGCACCCCAAGATCCCAGAAGAATAAGCGCAAGACCACCCAGCTGACACCATAATTTCTGGTTACCTTGCATTAATCTGAAAGTTAGATCTTTTCTCAATGCCTGTGTCCCCTTCCCTGACTTATTCTTAACTCTTTCCACCGTTGAGTTTTAATATGATTGGCAGTTAGCTGATCTCATTCACGCTGCACGCCTCTTGCTCCTGTTCCCTTCTCTTTTACCTCCCCCCTCTCTTTCTCTTCTTTCCTTTCCTCCTCCATTTTGTCTCCACATAATGTGTATTGTCACTCTGTCATCGCGCCTCATGATTGGGGCAACTACTAAGTGCTGTGAGGGTCACAACTGGGTTGACACACCATTTCCCCCCTTGCGATCTTTACCTCACGTTCTCAAATGACCCAGGTAGATGGGCTTTGTTGCTTGATAGTTAAATTAATGTTTTTTTGTTCTGTTATTCACTTTTGTTTAAAGGTACTTATTCACAGAAAAAATGCACCACACGGATATGCCACTGACTATACTGGCTAGTCATAAATGCAGATATTAAAAGCTGAGACTTTTGCCAATATATTCCTGTCAGGAAGATATCGGAGCCCCAAGCACCACGTCACGGTTCTCAGCATGGCAAGGGGTCCTACCACTACGCTACCTATGGTGTGAACAAGGTCTGAGGGTGATGTAATCCAGCTCACAGCCAGGCTTCCACACAACCGCCTAGCAGGACAACTAGTGCAATGTGAACAAAGCCAGACTGTAAGCCACACCCATATCAGACTATGTAATGGAGGCTACCAGGTGCAAAGAGTGTTTGAATGCCAGGTAAAGGCACATACACTACATATAAAACAAGACAAAAACACAGAAATATAGTGGCAAATCTGGGGGAGCTGCTCAACCCCTAACACTGTAGCGTGTTTTTCATTGGGGGAGCAGCCCCACCGCATGTGGACCGCAGCAAACGACTATCCCCAGCAAAAAATATTTTGCATACGGTGGAGGATGTCGGCGCGGTCCACATGCACCACAAAGGCATCCTACACAAAACGGAGCATTGTGCGGATGAAAATATAATCATAAATCACAGAAAAAATGCACCACACGGATATGCCACTGACTATACTGGCTAGTCATAAATGCAGATATTAAAAGCTGAGACTTTTGCCAATATATTCCTGTCAGGAAGATATCGGAGCCCCAAGCACCACGTCACGGTTCTCAGCATGGCAAGGGGTCCTACCACTACGCTACCTATGGTGTGAACAAGGTCTGAGGGTGATGTAATCCAGCTCACAGCCAGGCTTCCACACAACCGCCTAGCAGGACACAACCGCCTGCTGGGGATAGTCGTTTGCTGCGGTCCACATGCGGTGGGGCTGCTCCCCCAATGAAAAACACGCTACAGTGTTAGGGGTTGAGCAGCTCCCCCAGATTTGCCACTATATTTCTGTGTTTTTGTCTTGTTTTATATGTAGTGTATGTGCCTTTACCTGGCATTCAAACACTCTTTGCACCTGGTAGCCTCCATTACATAGTCTGATATGGGTGTGGCTTACAGTCTGGCTTTGTTCACATTGCACTAGTTGTCCTGCTAGGCGGTTGTGTGGAAGCCTGGCTGTGAGCTGGATTACATCACCCTCAGACCTTGTTCACACCATAGGTAGCGTAGTGGTAGGACCCCTTGCCATGCTGAGAACCGTGACGTGGTGCTTGGGGCTCCGATATCTTCCTGACAGGAATATATTGGCAAAAGTCTCAGCTTTTAATATCTGCATTTATGACTAGCCAGTATAGTCAGTGGCATATCCGTGTGGTGCATTTTTTCTGTGATTTATGATTATATTTTCATCCGCACAATGCTCCGTTTTGTGTAGGATGCCTTTGTGGTGCATGTGGACCGCGCCGACATCCTCCACCGTATGCAAAATATTTTTTGCTGGGGATAGTCGTTTGCTGCGGTCCACATGCGGTGGGGCTGCTCCCCCAATGAAAAACACGCTACAGTGTTAGGGGTTGAGCAGCTCCCCCAGATTTGCCACTATATTTCTGTGTTTTTTTAAAGGTACTTATTCACAACATCTTCTCCTGCATGGCGATTCGGATGACTCCTCTGGCTCCTGACTCACTCCCCCAGATCAGCATAATCAACTACACCCATCTATGCTTACCTGGACAGGGGACCTGGCTTCCTCAAGGTACTCACCTATACAACAGACAATATGGCTGATCTCACATTTGCGTCCTTCAATGTCAAGGGCTTCAACTCCCCTTCTAAGAGGAGTCAGATCTTCACATTGCTACGCAAATCTGGGGCCAGTGTCCTTCTTCTCCAGGAAACCCACTTCAAATTTGATCACTATCCCAACCTTTCCTTCTCTAATTACCCAATGTGGTTCCATTGTGGGGGTAACTCTGCGGCTTCTGGGGGAGTGAGTATTGGATTCCAGAGGAAAATTCCTTTTAAATATATTTCCCATATTCAAGATCCAGAAGGGAGGTACATTTTAGTCAAGGGCTCTATTGGCCCCCAAACCTACACTGTCATTAATATTTATGCTCCTAACACAGGGCAACATACCTGGTTTGCAAAGGTTTTCCCGCTAATAGAATCCTACGCTGAGGGTCTGATTGTAGTCGGAGGAGATCTAAATGCCACTCTAAACCCTCTCCTGGACTCCTCTTCCAGCAGATCAGCCCTGTCTCTCAGATCCCTCCGCTTCATACAAGATGGCTTTCGAAATCGAAATCTTCACCTTTTAGATGCATGGCGGGTTTTCAACCCAGACATGAAAGATTATACGTTTTACTCTCACCCCCATAACCCGCCAGGGATGTCCTCTATCGCCCCTGTTGTTTGTATTAGCATTGGAGCCTCTCCTTTTTAGACTGAGAGCAGATCAGGATATCCATGGAGTGACACTGGGAGGTCGTGATCATAAACTTGCGGCCTTTGCTGACGACATTATGATCATGACCTCTAACCCAAACACCTCACTTCCCATAATCCAAAAACATTTAGATACCTACAGCCTTTTATCTAATTTTAAGATAAATAAGCAAAAGTCCCTAGTTAAATGTATAAAGATATCACAACATAACCAGCTAAGTCTTAAAAGCACTCTCCATTCGATTGGTCATCTCCCCACCTCACTTATTTGGGAATCAAAGTTAGCTCTAATCCCTCTGAACTTTTTGCTCTCAACTATCTTCCCCTACTACAATCTATAAATGCGGAAATAAATAGGCTAAACATCCCTACTATTTCCTGGTTTGGCCGTAAAAACCTCTTGGTTTCATTGATACTTCCTCGCCTTACCTACCTCCAGCAGGTCCTGCCTATTCCGGTCCCTAAATCATACTATGTTTCCCTTAGGAAACTTTTCAGTTCATTCGTTTGGAATCAGAAGAAACCAAGAATCTCCTACTCCCTTTTATCCCACCCCAAACATACAGGAGGCATAGCTTTTCCAGATCCTGAGCTTTATGGTAAAGCTATTCTGATGTCTAGAGCAGTAGAATGGCTTAGAACCTCTAACCGTAAACCCTGGGCAGATATGGAACAGGACCTAGTGAAACAACCCTTCCGCTCACTCCTGCTAGGAACTCCCGGAATAACCAGCATCCCTTCCTCCCCTTATCCACTAATTCAAGCTACCCTTCAGGCGTGGAAATACTTTCAATCCACACATTGTGGGATACCCTTTCCGTCACCACTTCTCTCAATAGGAGATGTGATAGGCGCCTCCCTTCCAGTGATAAGAGATTGTACCCCGCGTGCCATCAGGGAATCAACCACCTCTATCTTTACACTTCTTCAACATGATAATCTCCCTCCCACTATAGAGGCGATTCAAACAAATCTGAACCTCCCACACCAGTTTTCGCCGTTCATAATGCACCTACATTCATTCATCTCACAGCATATCACGAGCAGCGTCCAGCACCGTCCTTTGGTTTGGGTGGAATCCCTCATCGCTCACCCCATCCCCCCTAAAAAGCTAATCTCACAGTTATATCACAAACTTAATACCCTCCCGTTGCTCGTCAAACCTGCTTTCATCTGCAGATGGGAAAAAGATCTAGCCGTAAACCTTTCAATAGCTGACTTGCCCAAACTACTATTGGCCCCACACAAGTCCTCCCGCTGTGTCCGTATACAGGAAAATGGGTACAAACTCTTAACAAGGTGGTACAAGACTCCGGATGTGACATCCCTTTATTCGAGCACAGCGTCAGATGAATGCTGGAGATGCCTGGGGGTCATTCTTTCACATATGGTGGGCTTGTCCTATGATCAATAAATGGTGGAAGGATATCTTCAACCTTTGTAACCAGATTTGCCACACTAATATACAGCCATCCCCCTCTCTGGCTTTGCTAAACTTGAATACCCAAACAACCCCTCCCTATCCATCAGTGCTCTTTAGACAACTTTTGATTGCAGCCAGACTGTTGGTCCCTATCCTATGGCTATCGACCTCTATCCCTACACTTGAACAGTGGAAGTTAAAAGTTGACCAATTATATCGGTTCGAGGAGATTTCATCCTGGGAAACACGCACCCACTATAATTTCTGTAAACGCTGGAAAGGGTGGTCAGAGTATAGATACCCCAAATGAGAGACTGCTTTTTACTCATGTTAACCGTACTACACTAGTGCAAATGGTACTTCCACCATAACCCATGTACAATTTTAATGTGTACTTGTCTCATAGATGATTGTATCTGAATTGTGTGATATGCTTCTTATAACATTGAAATTTCTTCCAATGTACCAATATTCGTCATGCTTGACGTACAAGATGCCTACATATGTACCTTGTTATGTTTTACTTACATTGAAATAAAAAATTTATATAAAAAAAAAAAAAAAAAAAGCATCGGTCTGGGTTCATTCGTGGGGCGTCGGTCTGTCCACCGGTTGATTGTGTGAGGGGATCCTTCGGAATTTTAGAAAGTATATTGGTAGTCAAGATCGCAAGAATGTTGGTGCGTGCTCTTCTATATGTCAATTTTGGAAACGCAGGGATAATCTGGCTGCGGATGGGGTCTCTTTTCAAGATATAACAATTTTTTTCCAAAAGGGCTTTAATGGACATATGATTTTGATTAGAAGTGGTGATAAAATTTCAACTATATTTATCACTATTGGTGTCCCTTTCCTGTTTACGTGCTGGAACAAGGCTTTCATCTTGGGTAAGCTTAGCAGCTTTGGTTCTTGCACCAGAGATGATATTGACAGGATAGCCCTTTTGGCTGAACCTGGAGGCAAGAACATCGCATTGTTGGGTATGCACATCGAAACTGCTTGCAGGGGCGATGTATTCCTCACCTAAGCATTTTCATCTCTATGGTTACAGACCATGTGATCGCAAGATTTGCGATCACATGACAATTTCCGAGCAGTCATATTAGTACATTGCGCCCTTTTGGAGGATGCGATGTACTCCATGCATAAGTGTCCCTGATCCCATGGCCAATAGTCATGCGATCGCAAGACTTGCGATCACATGACTTTTCTGTCTCCTAGCACTGCAGGCCAGCAAGGCACATGCGCCAGCGCTCTGATGGCAGGCCATTTCACTGTGGGCCCGCCCCTACTTACTAGGCAATCATGTGACCGGGGAGAGGCGGTCATGTGACCCGTTCTCTCGATTGCTGATATACTTTTTGACATTCTGAGGGATGGTTTTGCATGGTCAACTGGTGGATAGATTGGTGTTTCGTGGGTGAACTCGGTTTGATGTTTTAATAAAGCTGTTCTAATATGTATTCACTACCACACCTGGGGTTAGCCCCTCCCATTTGGGGCCGACCCATAGGTACTTTTTCATTTTGGGCGCTTTTTTATGTATATATATATACATCTGCCTATTCTTAGCTTAGATTATTACTCAATAACCTGATGAAGGGGACTTTTTGATCCCCGAAACGTGTTGTTTTGTGCGTACATAGTAACAATGAAATAAAGAAGATTTGATCTCTAAAAAAAAAAAAAAAAAAGAAGTGCTGGACTTGTGACTTGTTATATTTTGGATGAATTATTTTTTATGTACTTTTTTCTTTTAAGCTCTATTTGTATTCCTGGCAATTAATATAGTAAGGCAGGGAGGAGAGGGAGAGGAAAATGGCAGATTAAAAGGGAAGAAAAAAAAAAGAAGGCAAGAAAAGAAAAGAAAAAAAAAAGACAGAACCAAGATAAAAGATAAAAAAGAGGATAAAAAAGGAAGGAAGAGGAAGGAAAAAAAATAAAATGAAAAATAAATAAAGGGGAGGTGAAGAAAGGAAGGAGGATGAAAAAAATGTCCCCCAAGCAAAATAGGTGTTCTGCTGAATATATACCAGTCAAAACTGGTCAGAAACCCACAGAATCGCCTAAAATTGAACAATTCTTAAAGTTCTCAAAGGCTCCTATTACAAGAGCAGGACATAAAGGGTCGCAAGAGGTGAATCTGGAAAAAAGAGGAGAATTCATTATGCAAGAAACATCTGATTACTTCATTCAGGAGGCGGGGTGGAGAGAGATGATAACAATGACAATATTGTTTTGTCAAAAAGTGAACCCTTACCCTTGAGTGAAATTTTAGGTGCAGTAAAAAAAAAAATGGAGAGCTAATTAAAAACATCTCTATCCTCGTCCAATAGGTTGGTTTGAAGCCCTCGTCATCAATTCTAAACCCCTGAGAAAACTAATATCGCAAATACATGGCAGACTGCGTACCCCACCACTTATCGCCAAGCCATCTTTCATTCACAACTGGGAAAGAGAAACTGGGATAACTATGTCTCTCAATGACTTGCCCGACTTATTTAACACCCCCCATAAGGCTTCCCGTTGCGTGCGCATTCAGGAAAATGGATACAAAATACTGACCCAGTGGTATATTACTCCATCTAGATCTGCCCATTTTGCCGTTTCCTCCTCGGACAGGTGCTGGAGGTGCTCCAAGGAGACTGGGACCTTCCTCCATATTTGGTGGAACTGCCCAGTTATTAGCAAATGGTGGTCGGCCATTTTTTGCTTAAGCAACCAAATATGCCAAGAATCTGTAAAGATGTCTCCACTTGGCGCATTGCTGTCCCACTATAAAGATGTAAGTCAACCCCCTCCAAATTATCTCTTCAAACAGCTCTTGATTGCAGCTCGTCTACTCATCCCCAAACACTGGCTTCAGACTTCATTGCCAACACTTGAACAGTGGAAGCTTAAGGTGGACCAGCTCTATCGCTTTGAAGAACTATCTGCTTGGGAATCTCGCACACACCCAGCCTTCCTGAAGCGTTGGTCATTCTGGTCCACACATTTTCTCCCCTGGCTGTTTATACCTTTCATTTCTAATGCTCTTTTGCCATAACTCACATACAGTCCGAGCTTTGTGAGCTTAGACAGGCCCTTGCTCATAGGTTTGCCTTTGACATCTTAGCCCAAACAACACCTAAGCTGCCTAGGGTTAGACAGGCCCATATATAGTTATAGGCCATTGAACTTTAATGGAGAGCTTTCTTCACACACAATTTGTTGTGAGTGTGGTCAGAATAATTGTTCGATGTACCTGATCTACTTCTGTTGGTCACTTATATGCGTGCTTCCTCTACATTGATGCCTGTATCTTATGCAACTGAATATCTTGTACCTTTTCCATGTTACATTATACCCTGTAACCTGCTGTCGTGTTTTACGGCTTTGAAAACAAAATAAACAAGTTAATAAAAAAATAAAAAACATCTCTATCCAACGTGCCGGAATCCAGAACTATGTGGCTTTGATAAGAGACAATGTTTCCAAAATACGGGACAGAGTAACTACTATAGAAAAATCTGTTGAGGTCCTAGAGAAGGAAGTTAAAATGTTCAAAATGGAAATCCCTACATTGAGATCTGAGGTCTGGCAGATGTCGAAGACAGGTCTAGGAGAAGTAATGTGAAAATAATGGGCCTGCCAGAAGGTTATGGACGGGGATAGTCCCATGGATATGATTCAAAATTTAATTTTGGAGAAGTTTGGAAAAGAGCACTTTTCTTCATTATTTCTTGTGGAAAAGGCCCATCAGGTCTCTGGGGGAAAACCACCCCCGGAAGGCAACCGCGGATGCTTCTTGCAAAGACTCTTTCTTCACGAGTTAGGGACATGATCCTTATAGGGCAAGGGAATGCCCCCCCCCCCCCCCCCCCCCCAGTTTCTTACAATGGAAATAGATTGTCCTTCTTTCCTGGTATCTCTAAGAATACTCAAGATAAAAGACGCGGCTATATGGAGGTTAAGAGACGACTCCGTGAAAAGAATCTTAAGTATTCATTCCTATACCCGGCCAAATTGCGGATAACTTTAAATAGTGCAACTTATTTTTTTGACACTCCTGTCCTCGTGGTGGACTGGTTGGATCAGAATAATATTTTAATCCTTTTTTTTTTTCTGTGTGGTGGGCAGGGGTGGGGATATGAGGAGAGGTGGTCTAAGCTGAGAGATCTGTCCAAGATGGTGGCGGATCAAGAGTTGGGGAGTTGATATTGTGTGGGATGTGGTTGAGTTGCAATGCGTCTCCTAGGCTGCGGGGGGGAAGAAGTGGGATCTGTTTTTCTGTCCTTTTTTTTTTTTTTTCTCCTCTCTTCTTGATTGATGTTGGTTAGAATTCTGACTTGGAATATAAGGGGTCTTGCAGATAAATTAAATAGACAGGCAGCTTCCAGCTATTGTTAGTTGAGTAGAGACCCATTTTATTGAGGGGAAGATCCCTCAACTCGAAGGGGGATGGCTGTGCAGACTTATCACTCCACCTTTACTAGTTATTCAAGAGGAGTAACAGTATTAATCTATAAGGGGATTTGGAGAAAATACAGAGGATTCCTCTGACCCTCCCTTAACACCCTTATGTACAACTATATCTTTAACGGCTTACTCACTTTAACAGGACGTATCTGTGGCTAAATTGCATACATAGCATTAAACATGCCCTTTTGTTCTGTCTCAGTTTTTTGTATTCTTTTGTACTGTTTTGTAATATTACATTATGACATGTTTATTAAATCTCTGGGCCTCACCTTCACCAAAGTTACCTTTTGGGTGTAATTGTGCAAGATCGGGAATGTATTAAAGAGATATTTGTGAACAATTTTCTTGATTTGTATAAATCAGAAGATAGTGTTTCAGACAAAGTGATTGATTCATATTTGGATTCCATCTCTTTTACAGTCCTGACCTCATTCTTCAGGAGTTAGAGGCTGCTTTGAAAGCCTGTGTGGAAAACTCTTCTTCAGGATCCTATGGATTCCCATATAAATAATATTGCAAATATAGGGAGGTTGCTTTTCCCCATCTTAAGGTATTTACTGAGGCAATAGAAGACAGTAAACTTCCGAAATCTATGACAGAGGCTTTAATAGTATTAATATAAAAAAAAAGGTAAGGCTCCTTTAGAAATTAGTTCATACAGGCCAATTTCTTTGTTAAATATGGACGTCAAGCATTTTTCAGGGATCCTTGACACTAGTCTGTCTAAAGTTATTTCTTCTATTATAGATCCTGATCAAAATTGTTTAATCCCTGGTAAGGGTACTCATTATATTCTCCATTGTATTTTTGCTAATATTCAGTTCTCCCGGGGGGGTCTCGCTCCCTCCTGTCTTTAGACGCCTCTAAGGCCTTTGACAGGGTGGAGATTCCTTTGGAAAATACTAGAGAAGATGGGATTTGGTACTAAGTTTATAAATATGGTTAGGTTTTTCTATAGATCTCCCAAGGCGAGGTTAAACATCAACAAGATGCTTTACAAGATATATCTCTCTTCAGGGGTGCACTCTCTCTCCATTATTATGTGATATCTATATTGAGCCACTAGCTCTTAGGGTTAGGCAGGATCCTGGGATTGAAGGGTTTGGGACATTGGGAACAGAAGATCGTATTTCTCTATATCTTGATGATGTTGTGTTTTTTATTCAACATACTAGCACCACACTTTCTAGGGCTATACGAGTTGTTAACTCATTTGGTGAAGTCTCCGGTCTCAATATTAATTGGTCTAAAAAAATTCTATTGCCTCTAGATAGATTAGAACCCCTTTCTGAGGAGTTGGGTAGTAATTTGAAGATCTCTGACTCACTATTTCTCCTAAGATTGAAGACTTTTTACAGCTCAATTTGATCCCATTGGTCACTAAATTGAGATCTAAGATAAAGATATGGCTTCAACTGCCATTGTCCATAGCTATTATTGTCCAGAAGATGATTTTTAAGCGGAGACAAAAGTCCTGAGCGGAAGCATAACGGACCCCATTATAGTCTATGGGGTCCTAAGGGCTCTGTTTGACTCAGTTTGGCGTCAGTTATATGCCTTTTCCGTCCTTTCCGTTCCCCTTCTCCTAAACGGAGCAAAAGAACGGAAAGGCTGAACTGTGATGTGAACGAGTTTGGGATTTTGAGTGATTTTTCTAAAGTGGGGTGCAACAAGTACAAACACGATTTTTTGGTTAGAATAATATTCCTAGCAAGGTTACTGATTGCACGGGCTTAGTTTTCATCTTATGTTCCAACTATCAATACATGGTTTAGTCTTGTTGATAAGATTAAGGGCTCATTCAGATGACCGTATGCTGTCCACAGAAATGCGTATCCGTTTTTTTACGAATTAGATGCTGTCCCATTCATTTCTATGGGGCCAATTTCTTACATTGCACAGCTCAGCAAAAAAATGAAACGTATTATACTTGTAAGTGAAAATCAGGCCCTATTGAAGTCTATGGATCAGCAAGAAAACTGAATTCAATCAGTTTTTTTTGCGGACATGCTGATGCTGAACTGTCCGCAAAAAAACTGATCTGAATTTTTGCGGACAGCATACAGCCAACTGAATGAGCCCTAAAAGTTATAAATATATCCTATATAAATAAAGAAATTCTGAGGATAAATGGCTTAAGGTATGGGAAGAATGGAATGTTTACATTTTCTTGTTTCAATATTCTCACTATCCCTCTATATTCTTCTTCTGTCGGGGTAATGGGAGACCCATCGTAAAGGGGTGGGTTGGGAGGAAACTGGGTGGGGGGGTTAGAGGTATAGAAATGGAATCAATAAAAATATTTAAAAAAAAATATTATAGTGCAGCATTAATATACTGGTTAAATTCAATGCATTAGACTGCGGTGTTGATATAGAAGATAAATTCAACATTTATTACACTGCTGATTTAATATTCAAGTTAACGTTAAATCCTTTTTTCCAGGATTTTCATATTGATGGTCCCCCTGGCATCTTCTGCAGATTAACTGTTTGAGGTAACCACAATGCTCACCGAAGTTCCAATATCTTCTGCGTCCAGCAATCCAGTTGTGAACAAGCTGAATTCCCACCTGGGCTATCACTGACAAAAACTATAAAGTTGAAAAGTACCGAAAATAACTATCACAGAGAAAAATGACTTTTCATATAAAACTTTACTTTTACTATTAGATATTAAAATAATACCCCACAGCATGTAGAAAATATGATAACATACTGTGTCAAATAGAAAAGGCAGAGCCTTACTTTGGACGTGACCAGAATAATACCATCCAAATAAACAAAGATGCAACAACTTAAAGTTTGGAGACCGAGGGCTTGGATACTTAGCATACGAGAAGTGAGGTCCGGACGGGGGCGGGGAATTATTCCCTGATGTATCCCTAAAGGCTACCCCGAAAGGGGTGATCCCACATCTCGGTGGCTAAGCCCTCACTGTCACCTACGCATTTCCCCAGTGTCATTAGAGCTGGTTCATCAGGGGACCAAAGGTAAGTAATCCAGTATTCGTAGACATCATTGATAGTAGGAGAATCAATTCGGGACCTGTCAGAATTCCGGGAGAAACGTGCCTTTAAGTTTTTAAACAATAGCGCTCAAATAAATCCCAAAAATGAAATAGATTTAGAGGGAGAGGCAATACAAGATGGCCTCGAGGGCAATACAGAGGGAGTTACAGGGGTAAAAACCAAGCCTCTGGATACCAGGGTCCTAAAAAAAAAAAAACACGACAGCCATCACTCCCGGTATCCTCTTTTCTGCCCTCTTCCGTGCCTTCCTCATTATCTGTTTCCTCTCCATCCCCCTGAACTTTTTTAGAAACCGGCGATGGAACGAATACATTCCCGTACCAACTGAGAGACAGGGATGGTGGAGCAGTTCAGAAATCCACCAAAACCAAGTAACACCACCTTTGAACCAGGTGAATAATCTTACTGACAGGCCTCTGACAATTCAGGAAGAGAAGCTTCTAGCAAGAGGTCTCTCCTTTGTGCTTACTACTAAATTCGATACATCTAATTGGGTAAAAGATTGAGCACCAAAGTAGTCGGGTGTTTGGCCCGAACACATTGCTATATTCATGTGCTCGGCAGAGCACCAGAGTATGATGGAAGTCAATGGAAGACAACCAGGCACTCCCTGCTCGGAAGAGAAGAGGGTGTCTGGTTCATAAAAAACCCCATCAAAATGGTTTGGAAACAGCATTAAGAGGATAGCTGGATGTGTCTTAGACTCCTATTATGTACAACATATGATGGACAACCACACAAAGGCTATATGCCAAAAGCCAATTATGTGCAAGTCATCAATCTAACCATGATACTAATAACAGCCAGCATACCTTACAATGGCAGCCTTGTGAACTATGAGATATTTCAAACCAACTCTCATCTGACTGAGAACCAGTAAACCTCAAAGATATTTTGCATCTGTTGGATGGCTTGGGTGGACCTGCAAACCTAGATCAATATCATTAGGGTGACAAAAAGTTTTCTGATTGTCCAAACATAATATTCAATAACCTTTCTATACCGTTTTGTCATGTAAAAATGAATTTGCATAAACATGGGCATATGAGAAAGACATGCAAATTAGCATAATCTGCCTCGTTTTTCATCTGTCATAAGACTATGAAAACCAATAGATGGCGCTATTAAGTTATGAACAGCGCCTTTTATTGGTTTCAGTCTTATGACAAGACTAATATTCTTGTCAGAAGACTGTGAAACCAATAGAGGGCGCTGTTCATAACTCAATAGGGCCACCTATTGGTTTCATAGTCTTCTGACAAGAATATTAGACTGAGTCTTATGACAAGCCTATTAGTGTAGCCTTTTGCATGGAAAATTCTTGATAAAAATTTGCAATTAGAATATTCACGATCTACACTAGCGCCCTCTATTAGTTGCATAGTGTTATGACAAGACTATTCGGTATTGTGAGTGAATAGTCTTGTCATAACACTATACAACTAATAGAAGGCGCTGTTCATGAGAGATTCTGCTCATTTGCATGTCTTTCGCATATGCCTATGTTTATGCAAATCATGACAAAACTATAGAAAGGTTATTGAATATTATGTTTGGACAATCAGAAAACTTTTCGTCGCCCTAATAATATTGATCTAGGTGTGCAGGTCCACCCAAGCCATCCAACAGATGTAAAATAACTTTGAGATTTACTGGTTCTCAGTCAGATGAGAGCTGGTTTGGAATATCTCATAGTGCATGAAACTGCCATTGTAAGGTATGCTGGCTGTTATCTGTCTCATGGATTGGGCACATACCTGGCTTTTGGCATATAGACGTTGTGTATTGTATGTTGTACGTAATAGCAGTCTAAGACGCTTCCAGCAATCCTCTTAATGCTGTTGCCAAACCATTTTGATGGGGTTTCCATCAATTTCTAACCTTTTTTTTATAAACCAGACACCCTTTTCTCTTCCGAGCAGGGGGTGCCTGGGGTTCTCATATTGCAATAAGTTGTATTTGAACACCCAAATTATTCTGTTGAGCACATGGCTCTGCCAAGCATAGCGATGCTCGAGCCGAACAGCAGTTTGGCTGACCATGCTCGCTCATCACTAATCTTATTCTCTTCATCAGTAAATTAAAGTGCCACAAATTCTTTAAAAACTCATGATGAGGAAGAATGTGCTAAGCTTGGAATCTCCTTGGAGGATTTAGATGGAGTTTGTACATTGGGCTCTCTATTGACAGAAAATGAGCGTAACCCTGAATTGGGTCCATTTACACACCTTAAGCCCAATAGTGTTATAATGCCTCCTCCACATGACCCCCAAGCTCTAGATATATTTAATAAGCTAGTAGTAGATCAACTTGAGAAGCTCCAGGGAAGCAAGATAAGAAGGTGTAATAATTTGGATAAAGGTCAAATTGACAGATTAAAGACACTAGAATTGTATGTAAACCATCCGATAAAAAGGTGGTAGCGTAGTGTTAATAGATCATGTTACATACCGCAATATGTGTCAGAGTCTATTGGATAATAAGACGTGTTACTCTATCCTTTCCTCTAATCCCACAGTTAATTTTCTTATCAACTTGAATCTATTGTCGTATGGGTCCTTGAAAATAGATTGATTTCTAAGGATGAGATAAGGTTCCTGGTGCCGTCACATCCACAAATTCCCATGTTTTATGCTCTTCCCAAAATCCATAAGGGGTACCCTCCCCTTAAGGGACGTCCCATTGTATCGGGAGTGGGATCTATCACCGACAGTATCAGTACCTATGACATCTTACGTCCTTTTGTGCCTTCTCAACCATCTTATATAAGAGAGCATACTCTGTGTCAAAAAATAAAATCTCACATGAACTCACCATACCCCTCACGGAATCCAAATGCGTAAAATATTTTAGACATTTATATTCCGGACTTCTTCTCACGCTTTAGGGCCCCTAAAATGCCAGGGCAGTATAAATACCCCACATGTGACCCCATTTTGGAAAGAAGACACCCCAAGGTATTCCGTGAGGGGCATATTGTGTCCATGAAAGATTAAAATTTTTGTCCCAAGTTACCGGAAAGGGAGACTTTGTGAGAGAAAAAAAAAAAAAAAACTTTATGCTAACTTGTGCCAAAAAAAAAAAATTCTATGAACTCGCCATGCCCCTCATTGAATACCTTGGGGTGTATTCTTTCCAAAATGGGGTCACATGTGGGGTATTTATACTGCCCTGGCATTTTAGGGGCCCTAAAGCGTGAGGAGAAGTCTGGGATCCAAATGTCTAAAAATGCCCTCCTAAAAGGAATTTGGGCCCCTTTGCGCATCTAGGCTGCAAAGAAGTGTCACACATGTGGTATCGCCGTACTCAGGAGAAGTTGGGCAATGTGTTTTGGGGTGTAATTTTACATATACCCATGCTGGGTGAGATAAATATCTTGGTCAAATGCCAACTTTGTATAAAAAATGGGAAAAGTTGTCTGTTTCTGTTATTGTGTTGTGGTGTGTTCCCTCCGAAATGGGGTTGCTTTCCCGGAGGGGTTTAAGCAAACATCTAGACTTCGTTTCCAGTCCATCTCGTCGGCGGCAGGTAAATTCTGGTAACCTAGGTTGTCTGTTGCCTTTTGTTACTTACCTTTCATTCGGCTGTGATGCCTGTCTAGTTGGTGGCCAGCTGCTGGGCTTCTGGAGACACCGTTGTGTAGGATGAATGAGTGGTCTCTGCCCTGTCTTAAGGCTTAGGGCATAGAAGGGATACTTAGAGTTCTAGGTTGGTGATCATGAGCTTCCTTACCTTCTGAGGCAGCTCATGCATTTGGAGTTTAGGGAGAACTTCAGGGTCGCGTTAGGAGGTGACCTCTTCCCTGCTATCTGGCATAGCAACGACTGATATTGTACGGTGGGGGGTTTCCCCTACTTCCCGTCGTGACGCCAGGGCACAGTTCTGGAGAATGATCAGGTGGAGGATGAGGAGATGGAGGAGGAGGAACCATATTCACAGCAGGGTGGCACCCAGACCAGCTCATGGCCATCACTGGTGCGTGGATCAGGGGATACAGAGGACACAGACGATACACCTCCCACAGAGGACAGCTTTTTGTTGCCTCTGGGCAGCCTGGCACACATGAGCGATTACATGCTGCAGTGTCTCCACAACAACCGCCAAGTTGCCCACATTCTAACTTGTGCTGATTACTGGGTGGCCACGCTACTGGATCCCCGTTACAAGGACCGTCCTTAATTCAATCACTGGAGCGTGATCGAAAGATGCGCAAGTACAAGCGAACGCTGGTAGACACACTTCTGGTGGCATTCCCACCTTACAGTGGGGGCACAGTGGAAGCACAAGGCGAAGGCAGAATACGAGGAAGAGTTTGCCAACACAGCTGGGGCACCACCAGCACCTCAGAAGGCAGGGTTAGCATGGCCGAAATGTGGAAAAGCTTTGTCAGCACGCCACAACAACCAGCAACATTAGCTGATATGAAAGTCTTAGCAGGAGGCAGCATTTCACCAACATGGTGGAGCAGTATGTATGCACACGCCTACACGTACTGAATAACGGGTCTGCCCCTTCAACTTCTAGGTCTCCAAATTGGGCACATAGTCTGAGTTTGCCCTTTACGCCTTGGAGGGGCTGGCCTGCCCTGTGGCCAGTGTATTATCTGAACGTGTGTTTAGCACGGCAGGGGGCATCATCACAGACAAGCGCAGCCGCCTGTCCACAGCCAATGTGGACAAGCTCACGTTCATTAAAATGAACCAGGCATGGATCCCTCAGGACTTGTCCATACCGTGTGCAGAATAGACATGTATACCAGCACTAACCAGCCATTGTTATACTGCAGCGCAATTGCTCATTCTTGTATTTTGGATATTTCACACTCTTTTGGAGTGTACCCTAATTTAAGAAAATAAAATTAAAACTAAAAACCTGTGTTGGCTACTTTGTCCCCTTCCACCACCGCTTCCACCTACACTGCTACGTCCACCAGCCTCTTCAAACTCCTACTCCATATGGAACTCCACCTCATAAATCAATTTTTTTATTTTTTTTGTACGTATTTTATTTTATGTCATTTCACTACTTTGTCAGTTACATTTTCGGGTAACAATAAACTATTTTTTTCTGTCATAGACCACTGCTCTACCAATAATAAATTCACAAATTTACATTCTAGGGTTGACATTATACAATTTTAGATGTGAATAAACCCCTGCTCTGTATAGGTGACAGGGAATAAAATTTCTGTAATTCTAATTTAATTGATGCACGCCACCTCATTTGATTCAATAATTTGTCCCACAATTCCGCTTTACTCTTTTGTCCCACATTTGCGCTTCAATACTTTGTCCCACATTTGTGCTTTACTCTTTTGGCCCACATTTGGGCTTCTGTAATTTGTACCACATTTGCGATTTAACAGCTTTTCCCACATTTTCGCTCCTTTTATGTTATTTAAAGTAATTTCCCTATCCACATTATTTTGCGCTTGCCATGCTCTTAACCACATTTTGATGCAATTTGCAGCCCTCTAGCCCTTTCCCTGACATTTTTACAGCCATTTAAGGGCTCCAAAGTTCGGGTCCCCATTGACTTCAATGCGGTTCGTGTTCGGGGTCAAGTTCGGGTCCCGAACTCAAACTTTTTTCCGACGTTCGGCCTAACCCGTCGAACCCTAACATCCAGGTGTCCGCTCAACTCTAAGTTTCACTATTATCACATACAATGTCAGAACTTCCCCTAGATATTTGTGAAATAGCAATACCTGATCTATCACTTGTCCTATGGAAATCCAGAGGCTTATCTTAATTTGCCCAACTGTGGGAAGGCAACACGTTTGTAACCTTCACCTACTTGAAGGATAAATATAACTTCCCGTCTAACAATTGTTTTTAAATATTTACAAATTAGACATCTGATACAAACTTTTAAAGTACCTTGTTAAAAGATGATACTGGTAGACTAAAGAGTTGGATCTATTCAAACACGTCTAGTAATAGAGGTATTTCCAAAGGATATCAAATACTGAAAGAATCTAACATAGAACCTAATTCCCTTTTAAAGATAAATGGCAATCAGATCTTCAGTCTAATATATCATTTGATCAAAGGCTAGCTCTTTCACCATTACTTCAAAGCTGTCTAAAAATATTGGACACTTCAAAACTGCAAGAAAATTAACCAATCGCTGGTATTATACTCCAGTGTACTTAAATAGATTCTTCCCTGATGTGCCCTCCACATGCTGGAGATGCCAAAAACATGATGGTACATACATTCACATGTGGTGGACATGTCCTGTTCTCCAAAATTTCTGGAAACGGATATTTAATCTTATATCTCACATTACTGCCACTCAGGTAATTTGTTCTCCCTTATTGGTTCTTTTATCGATTGGATTAAGCAATTTTTCACATCAATTTCAAACAATATTAGCACACATTATTTTTACTGCTAGACAGAATATAGCTTATTGCTGGAGGCAAGACAATGTTCCTGCGCTACAGAGAGTTATAAGAGAAATTAACAATTGTTGGTATGAAGGTATGTTTGCTTGAGCCCATGATACTCTAGGCCTCTTCCAACGAAAATGGAATATAAGGCTAAACTCGTCATACTGTATGTTACCAGACAAACTATTTTAGGTTATTATCCTGAAGTAGATAATAATTCTATTGGATAAACCCGAGGTTGATCCTGTTGCTAACTTTACTTTTAGCTATGTGTCACAGATTATATTGTCGTTCTCATTTAACTATATAACCTATTGTTCTTCAATTTTTCATGTGTCCTGAAACTGTTACCCTGTTAACAAAATTGTACTATATTCTTGTAATCTTGTACTTATAATATATATCCACATTTAAGTGGGTTTAATGTGATTTCCTTTTCAATGTATACCTGCTGAAAATTTTCACTAAAAACTTAATGATCAAGAAAAAAAAATGACTATGATACTTATAGAGGGCGCTGTTCATAATTCATGAACAGCACCCTCTATTGGTTGCATAGTCTTAAGACAAAACTATTTGCTGTTATAAGATTGTGAAAACTCAGATCCGATGGTATATTCTAACCCCAAGGCGTTCCCATGGTGATGGGGACTCTCCATGCGCACAGCAACGGGCACTGACTGGAGCGGGCTAATATCCTAGGGAGCCTGGACAGAAAAGAACTCCCTAAGCAGGGAGGAATCATGTGTACTGTTCACTTCAGATGGATGATAAAAAATGATGAATAATCTAAAAGCAAATATATAGCAATATATTCAGCTAATAAAAAGAGTGCAGATTAATGAGGCAAAACATAATTTATTTTATTTTATTTTAGCACAAAGCTGCAACAGAACAAAATGTGAAAAAAGTGAAAGGGGAAAAGGCCTGAAGACTTTCCAAATGCACTGTTTATATAAAACCTTGTAAAATAGTTTAATGTAATTTTAGTCAGTTTAATGACAATTGTCAGTTTCAGGTGTTCTTGTGTTGAAGTTCTCTGATGGTTATATTCATTGATTTATATGAATTCTGTTAACAGTTATGTACATAACACACATCCAGCTATACGTGGATCCATTGTATGTTTGCCTAAATTGTTAAGTTCTATTAAGAATATTTAATCATTTACTTACTCTATTAATTTAGAATAACATAGTTTTATTGGTTCTTCCTCTACTGTCCTAACTTATGTGGCACTGCATTTTTAATTTACTACACTGGCACACTCACAGTGCAAATCTGTGGTTTAAAAGAGTTCTGCATGGCTGTAGCAGCAATAAGCTATTATATTCACCTGGCAGGTGCCCTGCATGATGGGTTACTTTGTGTATGGCTGATGAAAACTCTGTTCAGCCAGCCTATGCCACGCCTGTCCTTAGTTTTGACCCTAGGAAAACATGGCCTGCCTGCATCATCATAGTATTCCCTTCATTTTTTAGATTGTTGTGGGTCCCAAAAGTTTGACCACCCTGGCTGATTATAAAATGGTAGCATATCTTGTCAAAATAAAAATACTCCTTAAGGTGATACATTACTTAGGAAGGAAAATATATATTTTTATTGAAAATTAATTTTCTACACATATTGGAAGCAAGTAATATTTGCCCTCCCGTGTCTACTCTGTAGAAGTAATAGTCTGAACAGGTATTTTTTTTTTATCTCAATGAGCATTATTATTTTCTGCTTTATGTAAAGGAAAAGTTGACGTCTTTCATACACTCGTTGTAAATCTTTTCAAATTCCTCTTTTTGCTCAGGTGTGAAATGATTCTTATGATCTCCAGCAATACCTACATGGAAAAAAAAAATGTCATTTTGTTATTATTTAATTGTACATTAATTTCCTAGTGTGTAATAGATAGCAACAGCCCTTTCAATCTCTCTATCTATCTATCTATCTATCTATCTATCTATCTATCTATCATTATTAAACAGGAAATTAACCCTTTGGAATTACCTGAACTTCTATATCAATTACTAATAAAATGTGCTATATAAGCTACACAACTAATAATTCATTGTTCTGTCAATGATCAAAATACATCCAGCCCCTGGGGTAGCAAAGCAGCCCTACGAATCCCTACAATGCTTTATAGTTGAGATTAGGTTTTGGTGCTAGGGTGCATTGTGTCTTAGTAGCTACAGGACCAATGAGTGCAGTTCCGAGCCAACGATCTGTAAAAACTAGCCAATTTGAGGATAATCCTGAATAAAGGTTCTGATCCCCACAGTTCACTTTCTTTCTTTTCAATTTTCGTTTTATTAATTTTATAATAATTCCATTACGCAAACAGAATACAATGGGGACAAATAAACATTTGTGATACAAGATACATAATCCATGAGGCTTTATAATGTTACAACAACATGGCGAATAAGTGTCATATCAAATCGCTCTGTGAAGAAGGGGCCGGGATAGAGTAACCCAACCATCTAGTGGATTTAGAGGAAAAGCCCTTGAAGCGCATATCTGCATCTAAATAATATAATGTGAGGGCGCGACCATGAGGTACAAGCCCTGTAAAATAAAGTGCTGGCCAATGTCAAGCACGACCAATACTGTGAGGTGTCTACCTAATGTTGGTGAGTGATAGTGCAGATAAGACCACAAGGCTGAGATCTAATACAGTATAACTATGTATCGAGTATGCAACCATAAACATAGTGCATAATATAACAAGGGATAGGGAAAGAAATAGGGAATAGGAGATGGCATTGGGATAAGGGGAGGGAAGGAGTGAGGAAGGAAGATGAGAGGGCTGGGATCCAGATCAGAGGTTTAAAAGTTTAATGTCAGACCACAGCGATTTGTGAAAGAGATGTGAGTTGTTGCAAGACCTGAGAGGATGACCGGAACTCAATCCAGTCCTGCCAAATTCTTTGAAATTTATGATGAGAACGTGATTCCCACGCTGACAATTCTTCCATTAGGTAGATTAAATTAACCTTTTGTAGCCAATGAGCCACATTAGGGGCTTTTGGTTGGTTCCAATGTTGTGGTATTAAGGATTTGGCTGCAGCCATGAGGTGTTGGAAAAGAATCCTTTTCCGGGCAGGGATATCCTCTAATCTAATGTTAAGAAGGATGGAGACTGGTTTAGGATCTGAGGTTAGGGAGCAGATTTGTCTGGATACTTTCAGGACTTCAGACCAAAATGGGATTAGGACAGGACATGACCACCACATATGTAAGTATGAGCCTTGTGCAGAATTACATTTCCAGCACACATCTGTGTCAAGGCAGCCCATTTGTTTAAGCCTGACTGGGGTTCGGTACCATCTAGAGATGAGTTTAAAAGAATTCTCCTGTAATTTTATGCAGCGTGAGATGCCGTGGGAGTACTTGTAAATCTGTTTGGATTCCTGCGGAGTCCATGTGGTAGCGAGATCTTTACTCCACTCTGAGATATAGTGCCTGTCTGTAGGGGAATTAATTATTTGTAATATAGAATACACTTTTGAAAGAAGGTGTGGTGGAGGTTTTAAATGTGAAGATAATTCTTCAAAGGGGGTAAGGACCCTTGGGGTACCGGCATGGCGTAGGTAAGGCGATATGAGTTTAGTTATGTGCAATCTTTGTATATGTTGAAG
This sequence comes from Bufo gargarizans, assembly GCF_014858855.1. Lineage (NCBI taxonomy): Eukaryota > Metazoa > Chordata > Amphibia > Anura > Bufonidae > Bufo > Bufo gargarizans. Next base: position 548,027,296 of record NC_058081.1, read on the forward strand.
GGATGTTTTATCTAATGGGTCCTCTCCAGGGTCATTATTGAGGAAGTTAATGAGGGGTATTTTTTTTAGTTCTGGAAGATTTAGTTTATTTCTTTAAACTTTGGAAGATACAGTTCTGAAATGTCTGCTAATGTCATCAGAGGGGAGAGGTTGGGGCTGATAACTTTTTATACTTATTCCAGATCTTTAAGGTGGTTTGGGTGATGGAATTCGAGGAGAGTTGGCTAAGAGGTTTATTGGAGTCGTTATCGTATTGCCATAGAAGGGATCTTAGTGGGAATTTAGCGAGTTGTAATTCTAATGTAAAGCTGAGTCTTCTGTCGCCGTCGCGTAGCCACTGAACTATTCTGGATAAATGTACAGCATCGTAGTAGTGTCTCCAATCGGGTAGGGACAAACCTCCTCTTAATTTATGTTGAACCAACAGGTTGTGGCTCAGCCTGGGTCTATTGCCTCGCCAAAGATAGTTGCTAATCAGTCTCCTGATATTTCTGAAGAATTGTGCGGGAAGTGAAATGGGAAGAGTTTGGAAAAGGTACAGTAGTTTAGGGAGAAGGATAGCTTTAATTAGATTTTTACGACCCATCCATGATAAAAATGGTAGGGCCCAGGAATCTAAAGTTGATTTGAATTTTGGTAAAATGGGGGTAATTTAGGGTATATAGATCTTTCCATGAGGAGCTGATTTTTAGGCCTAGATATGTGATGTGGGTTTTAGGCCAATGGTATGGATAGTGTGATTGGAGCATCTCTGCCTCTTTGCTGAGTAGATTAAAACCGAGAGCTTCCGATTTTGTAGTGTTAATTTTAAAGTTAGAAATCTGTCCGTATTCTTTAAATAGCGTTTGGAGGGCGGGGAAAGCAGAGGTAGGGTCGGTCAGTATTAGTAAGATGTCATCGGCATATGCAGCCATAGTATGTGTCCGGGTGCCATCTTTGAAACCTCTAATGTCTGGATGTGATCTAATGGCCGTCAGTAGGGGTTCCAAAGATAGTATAAATAGGATTGGGGATAGTGGGCAGCCTTGGCGGGTCCCGTTCTTTATGTGGAAAGGGGCTGAGAGAGATTTGTTAATGCGTAACCTGGCCGTGGGGCTGGAGTACATGACAAAGATCGCATCAATGAAGGCCTGGGGGAATCCGAAGTGTTGCAGGACTTGTTTCATAAAGAGCCAGTCAACCCTATCAAAAGCCTTTTCCGCGTCTGTCCCAAGTAACACCAGCCGTTGTTTATTATGTGATACAGTTTGGATTAACGAGAGGATCCTCATGGTATTGTCCTTTCCCTCTCTACCGGACACGAATCCAACTTGTTCGGGGGAGATCAAGTCGAGGATTATAGGTTTGAGTCTGCTAGCTAAGAGGTTTGCGTATAATTTTAAATCTGTATTCAGGAGTGAGATGGGTCTATAACTACCGCAGTTAGCCGAATCTTTGCCTTCTTTGTGAATAAGCGTGATGTAAGCCTCTAAAGCTTGTTGGGGGATATTTGAACCCGAGAGATACGAATTTAGCGTGTCCGTTAGTTGAGGGAGGAGGACTGAGGAGAATGAATCATAATAGGAGCAAGGTAGACCATCTGGTCCTGGGGCTTTGTTCTTAGGACATTTTTTAGGTGCAGTTCGGACTTCAGTTATAGAAAAAGGCTTAAGTAGGGATGAATGAAACTTGGGATTTAGTTTGGGGAGGCCAAGTCGTGAGAGGAATTCCGTGATGGCTGATTTACGTGAACTCTGGCCATGCTCTCCAGCTTCTGAGGGGAGTTGATACAGGGAGGTGTAAAATCGTATAAATTCAGACTCTATGTCTGATGGGGCAGATGTAATTTTACCTGAGTCCTGTCTGATCTCTGATATATTTGTGTGGGTTTTTTTACGTTTGATAAGGGACATCATTAGTTTTGAAGATTTGTCTCCGTGAGCGAAAAAAGCGTGCTTGGATGACATATAAATTTTTGCGGAAGATGTGTTCAGTGTGTCTTTGAGTTGGAGACGGGCTTCGAGTTTCTGGAGATGGGGGGTGGAAAGGGATTTTTTGTGACGTCTCTCCAATTTAAGTATTTCGGAGCATAATGATGATATCTTTTGGTCTCTTTGCTTTTTGTGGAACGAACCTGCTGATATGAATTCCCCTCTGACAGTAGCCTTATGTGCTTCCCAGACATAAGGGATTGAGGTGCCTTTGTCTCTGTTTTGCTGAAAATATAGTTCTAGTCGTGCCATAATCTTAGTGTGTATCGAGGGGGTTGATAATAATGTTTCATTAAGCCTCCATGGGGATTTAACCTGGGGAGTGCTTGTGATGAGCAAGGACATTTCTATGGGGGAATGGTCGGAATGTACACTAGCGCCGATATCAGTAGAACGGAGTTTGGGTAGTGAGGATTGTTGTAGAAAAAAAATAGTCTATTCTGTGGTAGAAGTTATGCGGAGTTGAGTATAGGGTGTAATCTCGGTCTGTGGGGTGGTCAAAACGCCACGCGTCTCTTAGGGAGAGAAGTTGGAGGGAATTCTTTATATGGTTGATTGCCCTGTGGGATACAGCAGACTTACCCGTGGACGTGTCCAACAATGGGTCTAGAGCTACATTGAGGTCCCCGCCGACTACTAACAGACCTTGCGAGATGCCATTTATTAGCGTAAGAACATCGCTTAGCCAAGGGGCTTGTTTTGTGTTTGGGGCGTATAGGTTAGCTAAAGTGACTGGTATGCCCTCCAATTTCCCGACCAAGATCAAGAATCTGTCATCCTTGTCTTTTTGTTGGAGGCCTAGATCAAAAGATACCCGCTTTGAAAAAGCAATGGCTACTCCCTTTGAGTTTTTGGTAGGGGTGTGAGAATGGTACCATTTATCATAGAAGTGCCCACGCAAGGCCGGTGTCTTCTCTTCCCTAAAGTGGGTTTCTTGAAGGAAAATAATATCTGAGTGGGCTTTTTTCAAGGCGTGCAGGATTTGACTGCGTTTTGCTGCTGCGTTAAGATCTCTGACATTATAAGAGGTAAATTTTATGTTGGCCATTTGTAAGGGGGTTTAGACTGAATCTTTAAAGAAAATGTGGTCTGGAGAGAAGTTTGTTGGATATGCCCAGCGCCTTTAGGGGTTGAAGCGTAGGGTGTGAGGGGGGGAGGGAGTGAATGGGTATGGAAAGGGGTTAGAACCGTTGAGAACATACAAATATCAACATAGCCTGATACAAATATCATAGCTGGTAACAACATTTGACAAAAGTTCACAATCATGCAAACTGGTAGCCACGAGGGTCATGGCAGAAAAGAGCACTGTTGTGTGAGTGATGAATAAACAATCAAGAATAGAGAATGTTGGTGTTGCCTGCGGGGCCCAGAGGCCTCAATCTAAGAGGTGTAGGAACTATAAGATAGTTCGGTGGGGGATCCACCTAGTTATCGGGAGTGTTGGGATTAGTAGGGCGGAAGTGTCAGGACCGACACGACGGGAGACGAAGGTAACCCATTGTTCCGGTCCCCCTCCCTGTGGCCCGGCTACATCATCTAGTAATAGAGTGACATGAAGTATAAATAACACAGTGGCAGTGAAAAGGTAGCATAGTATATCCCAATTGGACTGCCTGAAAAGGCAGTAGGATGGAGGGGAGGAGGGAGGACCCCGAGCACCAGGAAGCTCAGTCATTATAAGGGACCAAGATGCCTGGGCTAAAATTCTGGGAAAAGTGGGGAACAGAAAAGGATAATATCGAACCGGGTCGGGACCTCCCTAGTCCCCACCTCCATTATAGGGGGGGGACACCAACAATATATCAGTAGACAGTTGGGGACAAAAAATGGTTATATCATAGTGATTCTCAAGATGAGTATGTAACCCTGTCTTAATGGGTCTCAGGTCGGGTCCATCTCGATCCTTCTGGGAGTCATCTTCCCTTGTCTCTTCCGGCTTTTACTTCTTTTTTCTGATCCTGCAGATTCCCAAGGAGTGGGAGGAGGGATCATGGGTAGACTTGTGACGTCCTGGATCGGGGACCAATCTGGGATGTCGACGTCCGAGATGTTGAGGTGTGTGAGGAGATCTGGTAGCTCCATATGGTTTCTAAGGATGTACCTTTTACCCTCATGTGAGAGAGATAGGCCAAAGGGGAAAAGCCATTTGTATGGGATGTTTCTTCTCCGTAGGTTTTATGTGAGAGGCCTCAAGATGTTTCTTTTAGAAAGTGTGACTCTTGCTAGATCTTGAAAAATAGATATCGCAGAGCCCTCTAGTGGGTTAGGAGGGTTTGTGCGAGCTAGTCGCAATATATCATCTCTAACTCTGGAATTAAACAGACGACATATAACGTCTCTGGGAGGTTCTTTTGGTGAAGGTTTGGCTCTGAGGAATCTATGAGCCCTTTCAATGGAGATCTCCAGCGGGTAGTTATCTCCTAAGATTGCCATAAAGATTTGTTTAACAGTGTCAGGGAGGGTTTCTGGAAGGAAAGACTCTGGGATTCCCTTGATCCGTAAGTTGTTGCGTCTGGCCCGATTTTCTTGATCCTCCATCCAATTTACAATCTTGTTCATGTGTGATTGGCAGGAGGTGAATGAAGCTGTCGCTGCTTCAGTGTAGGAGACAATTTGAGATTGGACATTCTCTAGTTGTTCGACTCTGTTACCGATGCTTCTGACATCTTGTTTTATGTCTTGTAGCTCTTTGAGCACTGGTTCCAAGGCCTTAGAGAGGGCTTTTCCCAGAAAGTTTCTTGAAATTGGGAGGCCCCTGTCCTCCTGGAATTCTTCTGTATCGCTATCCATGTCTGAGGTGTCACGTGGTGTATGGGCACGTTTTTTATCTTCTATGGGATTCTGTGCAGGAGTGTGTTTGGTTGAGGATGCCCCTTGAGGTCTTTGCATATAAGAGTCTAGGGAGCCAGATACTTTTGTAGTGGAGGTTGTTCTGGATTTCCCCGATCCAATTTTGACCATATCTGTGAGTAATCAGGGATGGACCCGATATATCTTGAAACAGGCAGTATAGCTTTTGTCGATCACTCGCTGTTGTTGGCCCTCATCGGCCAGTCAATGAGGGATTATGCAAACATAGTGCTCTAGTAGGCTAATTCGCTTGCAGGAGAGTCACTATGGTGTGACAAAAAAAAATTGGGTCAGGGGCCCTTTAAGAGATAGGTTTGTCGGTCTCTAATCAGAGATCTGCAAAAATTTAGGCTTAGCCTATTGAAGAATAGTGTGTTCTGCAGGGAAGTCAGTTATGTTACCGCCTGAATAGAGAGGAGATGCAGTGTAGATCAAGTGTAGGTGTCTGCACCACTTTGCTGATGTTATTATCCAGCTGTGCGATTAGGTAGGAGATGGCAGCCTGCCTGTTGTTACAGCATGAGGGTCCACAGTGGTGTTGGGAGAGCTTTTTTGGCTGCCGGCAGCAGCCTTCAGGTTCTTATGTGGACAGTCCTGCGCTTAGGCACGGTGCCCTAAGCTCTGTTCTCACCACAGTCTGGGGCCCGGCTATAGAGAATAACTGAATGCGCTTACCAGTTGGGATGGTGACATCAGCAGGGGGTCCTCGGCTGTAGGTAAGGGGTCCCCACAAAGCGGCAACCTCAGGAATCGCAGGGATGCTGATGAATAGTCAGGGGTACTCCCGGTGCCCGGATCGGGTATCTGACTCCACCGGAGCCGTCAGTCAGGGAGTCGGTGGCCTGGCACTGCGGCGGCTCGTCTGCTCTTTGTATAGCAGGTAAGTTCCGATACGGCTGCTTTCTCTCCCGAACGACTGTGTGTCGGAGACTTGTTATGGGGAAGCTTGTTGATGTCGGCGCTATAGCCGCTTGGTCGCTGAGTCCGGGGTACGTCACGGTGCTCTGCTGGTCTGGGCGGGCGGGAAAAATCTGCTTGATTGCAAAGGCTTTAGTTCAGATTAGTGCAGAGTAGACAAACCGCTGATGAGTCTATGCGGAGTTAATGTAGGGTGTGGGGTAACACCATTGGTCTACTTGCAAGATGTGGCAAGGCGCCGAAATTTAGGCCGGCGCTTCTAAACATGCTGTAGGCCGCGTCATCCACCACTACAGAAACTGATGAAAATTGGATCAATCGATTCCGGTTGGATCCCTTAATCTGGATATCTTGTTTTTCGGCAGAAATAGCCCAGATTCGCTGTTTTATAGCTATTAATTGCCACGAAGTCTGCAGAGCTCAACAAAACTGCTTCCTCACGGCTCAGCAGCTAGCTCCGCCCTCCCCCCCCCCCCCCCACAGTTCACTTTAAAAATTAAATAAATTGCCTTTTCCCATATTTGCTCATTGGTAATTCATTAAAAAAATGAAAAAAATAAAATAAACTAAACATAATTGGTATTGCCATGTCCGTAACAACCTGATCTATAAAATTAATTGCTTGTTTCTGTCTTCTCATCTCCTAAAACAATTGAATAAAAAGTGATCAAAAAGTCATATGTATGCCAAAATGATACAAGAAAAAACTTCAGCTTATCCTGCAAAAACAAGCCCTTACACAGATACATTGGTGAAAAAATTAAAATTTTATGTTAGTTAGTTGTTAGACGTTAGATGTTAGTTTATGGCGATGGTAAATATTTATTTTTAATACAGAAGTGATTTTATGCTAAAAAATCAACCCACAGAATAAAGTTATCATATCGTATTTACAGCATGAAGAACCTCATTAAAAATTAAGCACAATTTTTGCCCACCTCATCTCCAAAAAATGGCATAAAAAGTGATCAAAAAGTATTTGTACTCTAAAATGGTACAAAAAAAATAAATAACTACAGCTAGTCCTGCAACAAACAAGCTGTTACACAGCTCAGTCAAAAAACAAAATTGTTATGACCCCTAAAAACAATTTAATCAAATTCCTTGTTAGAAAATCCAGATTGGAATGTTGCCATATTCAGGAAAAAATGCATAACAAATTGTGGGGTGCATTTTCTCCTGTTATGCCTTATCAAAATGAAAAAATTGGTGCTAAAGCAAAATTTTCTTAGCAAGTGTTTCTAAATTGTATCCAACGCTTGTTAGGTCAAATCACTCACTATTACCCTTGATCTATGAAACAAAGTGTTCCATGCCCCCCTTGAAATATTCTTGGGGGTTTAGTTTCCAACATGGGGTCACGTTTTGGGGGTTTCCACTGTAGGTGCATCAGGAGGTATTCAAATGCAACATGGGCCCAGAAAATTATTCCAGCAAAGATCTGCTCTCCAAAAGCAAAATGGTGCTTCTTCCCTTCTGAGCCCTGCGGTGTGGCCACACAGCAGTATATGACCACATATAGGTTGTTTCTGTAAATTGCAAAATCGGAGTAATAAATAGTGAGGTTTGTTTGGTTGTAAAACCTCGCTGTTTTACAGGAAAATTTGGTTTGAAATAGAAAATTTCTAAAGAAAAGTGACATTTTAAAATGTCTCCTCTACGTTCCTTAAATTCATGTGGGACACCTAAAGGGTTAACACAATTTCTAAAAGTTGAGGGGTGTAGTTTCTAAAATGTGTGGTTTCTATCATGTAGCCCCCACAAAGTGACCTCAAAACTGATTAGTCCTTGGATTTGGATTTGGAAATGTTCCTAAAAGTTTTTAAATTGACTTTTACATTTTTCCAAATTTTAGGTAAATTTCCGATTTTTTAATAACCGTGCCAGAATTGTTAAGATAAGTAAAAGTGTTCCAAAGTTATTACTAGTGATGAGCGGGAGGTGCCATATTCGATTTCGCAATATTTCGCGAATATTCGATTGAATATTCATGATATATTAGTCAAAATCAAATATTCGTAATTTTTCCAATTATCGCGAATAATATGCGATTTAATTAATCGCGTATTGCGATTTTTCTTTTAATAGTATAAGGCAACGTCCCTATGACTAATTGACTATGGCTAGGCTAATATGTGTATTTTACGAAATTTCGTAATATTGCTCTAACTTCGTCTTTTAGAATATTACGAATATTCTAAAAGACAAAGTTAGAGCAATATTACGAAATTTCGTAAAATACACATATAGATTGTAATTTTGCTAATATAGTGCTATAATCTTTTTTTTTTCTCTAATTTTTTTTTGCCTCTTCTGAACTTAAGTTTTGTTAAAGAGGCACACTATTAAAAAAAATACTATAGCAGTATATTAGCTAAATTACAATCTATGTGTATTTTACGAAATTTCGTAATATTGCTCTAACTTCGTCTTTCAGACTATTTGTAATATTGCTCTAACTTCGTCTTTTAGAATATTCGTTATATTGCTATAACTTCGTCTTTTAGAATATTACTAATATTCTAAAAGACGAAGTTAGAGCAATATTAAGAATATACGTAAAAAGTTGAAATCGCAATTCGATTAATTCAAGTTATAATAATCGAATTGCGATTTCAACTTAGCACTGCTATATTCAATATTAGGCTAGAATTAACGAATATGGAATATAGCAGTACTAAGTTGAAATCGCCATGCGATTACTTCGAGTTATATTACTCGCATTGTGATTTCAACTTGATGCTGCTGCTGGGTCTCAACTAAACCAGGTCAAAGTTGAAATCGCAATTCGATTAATTCAAGTTATAATAATCGAATTGCGATTTCAACTTAAGCACTGCTATATTCCATATTCGTTAATTCTAGCCTAATATGGAATATAGCAGTGCTAAATTGAAATCGCCATGCGATTATTTCGAGTTATATTAATTGCATTGCAATTTCAAATCATATAGGAAAGTTGACTATAGAGACAGCTAAGTTTAATTCGCTATGCGATTATATTACTTAGCTTTTTTTTATAAATAGAATAATTATAATAATTATCAGGTATTATAATTATTCTACTTATTTTTAAAAAAAGCTAAGTAATATAATCGTATAGCGAATTAAACTTAGCTGTCTCTATAGTAAACTTTTCTATATAATTGCTAGAATTCGCGAAGTTGATGAATAGGTAGCTAAAACGAAGATGGAGAATATCTTTGTTTTGTGAAATAGAAGAATACATTCGTTATCTTCGTTTTGTGGAATATGACGAATACATTCGTCATATTCGCAAATTCTACTAAGCCATTGAAGCCAACCATAGTAAACCAGGTCCAAGTTGAAATCGCAATGCGATTAATATAACTCAAAATAATCGCATGGCGATTTCAACTTAGCACTGCTATATTCCATTTTAGGCTAGAATTAATTAATATGGAATATAGCAGTGCTTAAGTTGAAATCGCAATTCGATTATTATAACTTGAATTTATCGAATTGCGATTTCAACTTAATTCTCAAATCCGACAGTACATTCTAGTATATGGAGACGTTCCCATGGTGATGGGGACGCTCCATGAGCACGGAAGTCGGCAGAAGCGGCAACGGGCACTGACTGGAGCATTAAAAAAATATATACAGTACAGACCAAAAGTTTGGACACACCTTCTCATTACAAGAGTTTTCTTTATTTTCATGACTATGAAAATTGTAGATTCACACTGAAGGCATCAAACTATGAATTAACACATGTGGAATTATATACATAACAAAAAAGTGTGAAACAACTGAAAATATGTTGTATTCTAGGTTCTTCAAAGTAGCCACCTTTTGCTTTGATTACTGCTTTGCACACTCTTGGCATTCTCTTGATGAGCTTCAAGAGGTAGTCACCTGAAATGGTTTTCACTTCACAGGTGTGCCCTGTCAGGTTTAATAAGTGGGATTTCTTGCCTTATAAATGGGGTTGGGACCATCAGTTGCGTTGTGGAGAAGTCAGGTGGATACACAGCTGATAGTCCTACTGAATAGACTGTTAGAATTTGTATTATGGCAAGGAAAAAGCAGCTAAGTAAAGAAAAACGAGTGTCCATCATTACTTTCAAAAAATGAAGGTCCGTCAGTCCGGAAAATTGGGAAAACTTTAAAAGTGTCCCCAAGTGCAGTCACAAAAACCATCAAGCACTACAAAAAAAAAGGCTCACATGCGGACCGCCCCAGGAAAGGAAGACCAAAAGTCATCTCTGCTGCGAAGGATAAGTTCATCCGAGTCACCAGCCTCAGAAATCGCAGGTTAACAGCAGCTCAGATTAGAGACCAGGTCAATGCCACACAGAGTTCTAGCAGCAGACACATCTCTAGAACAACTGTTAAGAGGAGACTGTGTGAATCAGGCCTTCATGGTAGATTATCTGCTAGGAAACCACTGCTAAGGACAGGCAACAAGAAGAAGAGACTTGTTTGGGCTAAAGAACACAAGGAATGGACATTAGACCAGTGGAAATCTGTGCTTTGGTCTGGTGAGTACAAATTTGAGATCTTTGGTTCCAACCACCGTGTCTTTGTGCGACGCAGAAAAGGTGAACGGATGGACTCTACATGCCTGGTTCCCACCGTGAAGCATGGAGGAGGAGGTGTGATGGTGTGGGGGTGCTTTGCTGGTGACACTGTTAGGGATTAATTCAAAATTTAAGGCATACTGAACCAGCATGGCTACCACAGCATCTTGCAGCGGCATGCTATTCCATCTGGTTTGCGTTTAGTTGGACCATCATTTATTTTTCAACAGGACAATGACCCCAAACACACCTCCAGGCTGTGTAAGGGCTATTTGACCATGAAGGAGAGTGATGGGGTGCTGCGCCAGATGACCTGGCCTCCACAGTCACCGGACCTGAACCCAATCAAGATGGTTTGGGGTGAGCTGGACCGCAGAGAGAAGGCAAAAGGGCCAACAAGTGCTAAGCATCTCTGGGAACTCCTTCAAGACTGTTGGAAGACCATTTCAGGTGACTACCTCTTGAAGCTCATCAAGAGAATGCCAAGAGTGTGCAAAGCAGTAATCAAAGCAAAAGATGGCTACTTTGAATAACCTAGAATATAACATATTTTCAGTTGTTTCACACTTTTTTGTTATGTATAGAATTCCACATGTGTTAATTCATAGTTTTGATGCCTTCAGTGTGAATCTACAATTTTCATAGTCATGAAAAAAAAGAAAACTCTTTGAATGAGAAGGTGTGTCCAAACTTTTGGTCTGTACTGTATATATTTGATTTCGCGGATATACAGCACTATATTCTAAATATTAGTGAAATCTCGAAATCGCGATATTCGAGAAAAAAAAATTGCAATTCGAATATTTGTGCTCAACACTAGTTATTACCACATACAGTGAAACATGTCAGATTACCAAAATTTGGGCTGGTCTATAAGGTAAAAAATGTCTCAGTTCTGAAGGGGGTTAAAGGAGTGATAGCTTCATTGGCTAACCAAAAAATTGTATTGCAAGCTTTTAAAGCACAAAGGCTCCATATTTAGGCAAAATTACAGATGGAAGACTTTCATTGTGTCTTACATTTATAAGTGTGTCAGAAGAAGGAGCCTTTGTGCTCTGAAAACTTGTATTATGTATTTTTTCTGGCTAGCTAATAAAAATATCACTCCCATAATACTTTGGTTATGCATGGGGTCCCCAGCTCTGCATCAGCCTCCTTCTCATGACAGCCCAAACACTGACTGTTCTCACCAGAGATGAGTGAATTTAAAAAAAATTCAATTCGGACGGATCGTTGAATTTTTGGAAAAATTTGGTTTGATATGAATTTATTCACAGAGAATTGCACTAAAAAACAACTATTTCTTGGTTGCAGAGCCTTTATAGTGGTGTAAAACATTGTGCCTTGCAGTAACACGCATAGGGAGTCTTCTGTGGTAAAGAAATAATACAGTGAGTCAGTATGACATGCAGATGACAGGCGTCACTCTTAAAATCACTGCACATTTCACTTGTTTGGGCAGTTACGGGGTCAAACCTGACCAAATAACTCAAGTGTGTACTCAGCCTTACAGGTCAATATTAGCGTCAAGAAGAAGTGCACTCCTCTTACTCCGTCGGCAGCTGATTCTAGATAGATGTCTACAGAACTTATTCTATTAAACGCTTAAAAAAGTTGAGCCCCCCCCCCCCCCCCCGACAGAGTGAAGAGGGTGTCAGCAGTAAGTTTGTGTTGACGTTACTGATTATTTTGCCCTTCCTCTGATCCTATAGAACAATAACTCCCAAAAAACAGATCCCGTCTGTGGAGCATCCGCCTTCACTCAGGTCAGCATTTGGTCAGTAATCCATCTGTATTGCTAAAGCAAAAAAAAAAAACAGGAGTGGATCCATAACAGAGATGACACGTGAATAGAATATTTACATGTCTTCTGTGTTTTGTACCCACTCCTGCTTTTGGCTACCAAATCATAAGCCAATTCTGATGCAAAATAGGGACCATGTCATGCAGGCCTTACAGCTGTTACATAGACAGGATCCGTTGTGCGTCTCATTTTTCCTTTCTTCTGACAGATCAGAAAAAGTGTCAAATGAATGATGATGCCAGCCAGGCCAAAAGACAAAATAGTGGCCCAGTTATGAAGTGGGGAGGGTGAGAACAGAATGAGAAGTTCACAGAGTTGCCCTATGACATAGTGGTGAGGTGACAGCAGCATCAGGAGACCACAGAGTGGCACAATGACAGTGTGGCGGCAGCAGCAGCATCAGGAGGAGGCCACAGAGTGGCACAATAACAGTGTGGAGGTAGAAGCAGCAGCATCAGGAAGCCACAGAGTGGCAAGGTGACATTGTGTGGAGGTGGCAACAGCATCAGGAGACCACAGAGTGGCAAGGTGACATAGTGTGATGATGGCAGCAGCATCAGGAGACCACAGAGTGGCAAGGTAACATAGTATGGAGGTGACAGCAGCATCAAGAGACCACAGTGTGGCACAATGACAGTGTGGAGGTGGCAGCAGCATCATGAGGCCACAGAGCGGCAAGGTGACATAGTGTTGAGGTAGCAGAATCATCAGGAGACCACAGTGTGGCAAGGTGACATAGTGTGGAGGTGGCAGCAGCATCTGGAGACCACAGAGTGGCAAGGTGACATACTGTAGTGTGGAGGTAGAAGCAGCATTGGGGGACCACAGAGTGGCAAGGTGACATAGTGTGGAGGTGGCAGCAGCATCAGGAGACCACAGGGTGACCCGGTGACAGAGTGGGGATGTGGGTGACAATACCAGTTTCAGCTGAAGATGGTGGGTGAAAAAAGGAGCACTTGGCATCAGATATATGGCATTAGGTGGGTGGCAGCATCAGAATAGTTGCTGAGGCAGGTAGCCAGAAGAAACTCTTTTGTTAAAGTGTTGGTGTGGCACCATGGATGATCTAGTCTGATGCATCAGGCATTGATGCGTGGACATCCTAGCTGATCCACGCCTGATTCATCGTGATAGAGGTCAGTCTCTACACACTTCTTGTGGTAACTATGGCCCCTGCCTCACAAAACACCGGCTCTGAAGCCACACTACTGGCCGGGCAGGACAGCTTTTCCAGGGCAAACTCTGCCAGTTGCAGCCTCAAAACCAGTTTGGCTGCCCAGTAGTCCAGCGGATCTTCAATGTGGGGTGGCAGGGTGCTGTGCAAGTATGCCACCACCTGCTGCTTCAGGTCCTGCTCCAGGTCTAGGATGTCTTTATAGTAGTTCCTTCCTCTCAGCGGGTAAAAAAGGCCCCCATTTTGGACTGGCAATGAGGGTCCAACAAGTTGGAGAGCCAGCAGTCATTCCTCTGCCGAAAGGTGACAATTTGGCTGTCACTACTCAAGCAAGTGAGCATGCATTGGGCCATTTGTGCAAGTGACTCGGAGGGACTCCCTGCCTCCATCTCCACTGCATACTGCCACGGTGTGTCTGGGTACTCTGCCTTATCTTCCTAATCGCCCTGTAGCTCCTCTGACTGCTCCTGTTCTTCCTCTCCTGTCACCTGTGTAGAAAAACCGCCCAGTCCGCTACACATTGCTTGTGCTCCAATGTCATTCTCCAGTCCAGTCCCCACAAGGTTCACGTGGCCGTGTGATCTAGGCACCACATCTCCAGTCCCCTGAGCAGCCAGATTTACCAACATCTGTTCCAGGACAGTAAGCAGTGGAATAACGCTGTTCATCCAGTAGTCCTGGCGACTTACATATAACGTGGCCTGAACAAACGGCAGATGTCACACATGAGCTGCCACTGGCTGACATCAAAGTTATACAGGGGAGTACTCCTGTCCGCTTTGATCATCCACAAATCGTTGATGGCCTTTCTCTGTTCGTATAGTCGGTCCAACATATGGAAGGTGGATTTCCAACGGGTGGAAACGTCACATATTAGCCTATGTTGGGGGATGCAATTCTGCTGCTGCAGCTCAGGGAGGGTGTGCTTTGCAGTGAACAAGTGGTTCAAGTGCATGCACAGTTTCCTGGCCATTTTTAGGATGTCTTGCAGATGGGTGGAAGACTTCAGCCCTCCTTGACACAGCGCCGACACCATGTTTTTCGCGTTGTTGGTCACCATTGTTCCAATTTTGAGTTGTCGCGGAGAAAGCCAGGATTCGATTTCTTGATGAAGGACACTGAGCAGTTCCTCCCCTGTGTGACTCTGTTCACCTAGGCAAACAAGGTGCAGAACAGCGTGACACCACCATACCCTGCACATGTGGTATGCTGAAGGGTCACTGTGAATTGTCCCTGCAGTGGAGGCTAAGGACACCGAGGATGAGGAGACAGAGTTGGACATTGTCGCAGGATCAACAGCATGAGAACGTGGAGGTGGAAGCGGCGTCACCTGGCCAAGTTTCTGGTGTGGCTGTGCAGGAACCACATTTACCCAGTGGACTGTAAAGGACATGCATTGTCCCTGAACATAGTTACAGTTCCACATGTCGGCGCTGCCGTGCACTTTGACAGACACCGACAGGCTTAAGGACTGGCCCACCTCACTGATGTCCTCCTCAACTGTCTCTGGGTCAGGAGCCTGACTGCTCGCAACCCCAGCTCCCACGCCACTCTTCTCATCACTACCTGCCCACCTACCGGAGGAAGCAGCAGATGTCTCCTCCACATCTTGGCTGGCTAGTAGCTGCTGACTGTCCTCTAGTAGCTTGTTCTCGCTGTATAGTGAAGCTGAGCCCACAACATATAATACTTCTCTGGCTGAAGGAACGGAAAAAGATAGAGGCTGGTTGAGGACAGGTGAGGACACAGGGCCTGCTCCTGGGCCATGCCAACTAAGGGTTGTGTCTGACAAACCCAACAATTCCTGGCTGGGGCTGTCTGATATCACTTAGGACGAAGTGCATGACTGAGTCAGGCATTCAATCAAGAACCACTGGGTTGCTGGTCAACGACCACTAGATGACACTGAGAGCTCAGGCCTCTTGCTGCGACTCCTGCTGCCATGCCCCCTTACTCTGCTGCGACATGTGCCTACGCCAGAAACATTTAGGCCTCTGCCACTCCCCTGTGCAAGTCCTGGCACTTCTCTGTCTGACATACTGTTAGATCAAATAAATAAATAAAAAAGAAATTAAAACACACCCAAAAAGTCTGTAATTTTCTCACTTCACCACAAAATGGCTAATAAACTCTTTTTTTCCACTAATAGACGCCAAAAAGGACTTTAGAACATATAACTGCACCGCTGAATGGCAAATAGGTCCTTATTTTTTCCACTTATACATGCTGCAAAAGGCTTTAGAACATATAACTGCTCCACTGACCGGCAAATATTATGTTTCTTTGCCACTAATTCGTCAAAAAGGGCTTTAAAACATAAAACTGCATCGCTGAACGCAAATAATATATATTGTTTTTCCACTAATAGATGCAAAAAAGGACTTTAAAATATATAACTTCACCGCTGAACGGCAAATATATATTTTTTTGCCACTAATACACTCCAAAAAAGGGCTGTAATTTTCTCACTTGACACCAGAATGGCAAATCCTTTTTTTTGTGCCACTAACACATGCCAAAAAGGGTTTTAGAACATATAACGGCACCGCTGAACGGTAAATATTCATTTTTTTGCCACTAGTACACGCCAAAAAAGGCTTTAGAACATATAACTGCACTCCTGAACGGCAAATATATGTATATTTGCCACTAATACACGCCAAAAAGGGCTGTAATTTTCTCACTTCACTACATAACAGCAAATACTTTTTTGTGCCACTAATACACACAAAAAAAGGGCTTTAGAACATAACTGCATCGCTGAACGGCAAATAATACATTTTTTTTTGCCACTAAAATACACCAAAAACGGCTTTAGAATATATAACTGCACCGCCGAACGGCATATGGGCCCTTATTTTTTTCCACTTATACATGCCAAAAAGGGCTGCAATTTTCTCACTTTACCACACAACGGCTAATAAGCCCTTTTTCCCCACATACAAGCCAAATAAGGGCAAATAAGAGATAGAAATATTTCCTTGTAATAAACCCTGTTAATGGCTGCATCAAACAACACTTGTACCCCAATAACAAGAACGGTTTGCTGGAATTACAGAGCTGTATAATGTCAATTTGGATCTGCAGACAGTGGAGCAAGGTGTAATAGGATTGTTCCTATTACCCAGGCTGTAAACTCACCTACTAAACCCAGTTAGGCTTCAATACTGTGTAATAATTTTTCCATATCCTTTCCCTATACTTCTAATGCTCTTTCCCTGAACTTCTATTTAGCAAAATAGCATTTTTCGAGTCTTTCCTAGCACTGTCCCTAGCGCCTGCTAACATCTCTCCCTGCACTATGTACACTGGAAAATGGCTGAATCCAAGATGGCGGAGGCAATTTCTAGGGCTGTGACATCACAGGTCTGGATGGCTGCTGATGGGCTGCATGCATGGCATTATGGGTGATTTCTCATTCCCAGAGTTCCTTGCTCCATGTCCTAACACATGCAGCAGCCATTTAAGGAAAAAATGCTATTCGTTACCACGAAGCATGAGGAAATTCGGATTTAGTGCGAATTGAATTTTTCCTGAAATTCGGATCGAATTCCAATTCATCAACTTTGATTCGCTCATCTCTAGTTTATGCACAAGTAATCCACAGTGAGACTCTTTTGAGTATATTTAATAGCACAAAGTTTTTTTTTTGCTGTTTTGTAGGAGAAAAGGCACCCCACTAGGAGGGGCAGTGAAGACAGAGTGGATGCAACTGAAAGGCTTAGGGTACTTTCACACTTGCGGCAATGTTTTCCGGTATTGAATTCCATCCTAGGGGCTCAATACCGGAAAATAACTGATCAATTTTATCCTAATGCATTCTGAATGGAAAGCAATCAGTTCAGGATGCATCAGGATGTCTTCAGTTCAGTCCTTTTACGGTATTTGGACTAAGAAAAAAAACACAGCATGCTGCATTTTTCACTCCGGCAAAAAATCCTGAACACTTGCCGTAATGCCAGATCCGGCATTTTTTTTCCATTGGAGTGTATTAGTGCATTAAAATTGCCGCATTGAGGGGCGTGGCCAAGCAGCCGAGGGAGATGAAAGCATGAACCTGAGCTCCTGCTCCATTACAGCTTTGCAGACCTGCTAATCCCCATCAGCATCCACCAAACTGACGCCCGCTTCTCCTTCCAAGCCCCTGTATGCCTCCATGATGACCAGAGGCAGGAAGAGCCTGAAACAACAAGGCAAACTGGACTTTTTCTTTGCCCAGGAGAAGACCAAAGATGGCGCCGGCGGGGACGGTGCACGCAGCACACCGGGCTCTAGCCCTTCCTTCTCATCAGGATCGCACTCGCCGTCCGGACCCCAGCAACACCAGTCTCCTTCCAGAAGTTCTTCTGTGGAGTCCCCTCCTGCAGCGGCCTCATACAGACTGCAGAGAATGACGGAGGAAGTCCTTCCCGCTCCCCCTGAGAACGCCATTACTCAGACCTCACCGACTGCTAGCACTGATAAACAGCGGCCACGGCATCGCGGTCCCAGCAACTCTGGTGAGTGTATTTCTCCACCCGGGGGTCAGTCGGGTTCTCCCTCTATACATGAGGCACTACAAAGTCTGCAGACATCAGACCAACCAGCCTCTGGGACCTTATTAAAAGACATGCTTCTAGCATTTCACCACTCCATTACTGCACAGATCGCAAAATTGATTGTCCCGATCCAGGCTACAGTTAAAGAGCTGGGGGATAAAATGGTGCACGTGGAGACCAAAATGGGTGAATTTGCCACTTCCAATAATACTTTAATTGACTCCCATGAGCTCCTCTCTGATGAAGTCACCCAACTTAAAGCTAAGATTGCGGACTTAGAGGACCGTTCCCGCCGGAACAACCTCAAACTGCGGGGGGTTCCAGAAGACATTGCCGCATCTGAATTAGCAGGATACATACAAAAGCTGATACGTTTGCTCCTGCCTAACAGCGCAGAACGCGATTTAATAATCGACAGGGCACACAGGATTGTCAAGCCTAAGCACCTGCCGGATGATGTTCCAAGAGAAGTACTAGCCAGGGTGCACTTCTTCCACATTAAGGAGCAACTCCTCATGGCCGAAAGGAAAATGGAGACTCTCCCAGCCCCATATGAGGGGGTTAAATTATTTGTGGACCTCTCAGCAGCGACACTACAGCTCTGGAAGTCTCTTGCCCCTATTACTACTGCTCTGAGAGCACATTCCATTGCTTACAGATGGTGCTTCCCTGTTAAGCTCTTAATTCACAAGGAGGGCTCAATGGTAGTGATCCGTTCAGTAGCTGAAGGGAAAGCAACCTTTGCTTCATGGAACATTACAGTGGAACCTACACGTGATCCTGATGTTCCTAGACGCCACCATGCATCTGGAGAATGGCAGTTGGTGGAGAATAGACGACGTAAGAAAGCGCATTAAAGGGGACCTTTTTTCTGCTTCTATTTTTATGGAGCAGTAGTCCTACTATCCCCTGTTCTGGCATTTGGCAGGACTTTTTCCCCAATAATTGCGGAGGCGCAAACATGTGCCTTACTACTGTGTTGTGACTCCCCAGTCGATGTTTTTGTTTATTACCTTTCAGTTTTAACCCTTTTCATGTTCTTGGCAGAGTACTACTTTACGCTATGCTTACTTCTGTACATCCTTGGCTGTTGGGGCTGCGCCTCCCTCCACCTCAGGGTATTTTTTGCGTTAATAGCATCATTGATTACAAATGGTACTGAAGCTTAGCACTCTAAATGTTAGGGGGCTGAATAGCCCTTACAAGCGCAACCTGATGTGGAGGGAGGCCCTCTCCCTACAGTGTGACATATTCTGTGCCCAAGAGACACATATAATAGCTGCTGATGCTGATTGCCTTAAACATAGATGTTTCCCAGTTATTCTCCAGGCTCATTGCACCAAAAAAAAAAGAGGGGTGCTGCTAGCAATCAAAAATACAGTTGCGTATACTGCGGTATCTTCTATTGTCGACTCCGGAGGGCGGTACATCATACACGTCTGTTATCTAAACAACATCCTATACACACTGGTAAGTCTTTACGCACCCAATACGCATCCCCAGCGTTTCCTCCAAAAACTTCACAATAAGGTCCAGTCCGTTCAACAGGGAAGGGTCCTTATCTGCAGAGATTTTAATTTGGTCCCGGATGCATCTGTAGACTCCTCCTCCCTCATGAGAAGGAACCCTAATACACTAATGGGCCTTCTTTCCAAAATGGCCTTATCCGATATTTGGCGCCTACACCACGCCATGGAACGAGACTACACCTATTTCTCTCCTTCACATCTGTCATATTCCCGCATAGATCTTGTGCTGGTAGACAGAACTTCCCTCTCGATTATCACGAGCTCAGACATTGGAACGATATCATGGTCAGACCATGCTCCCGTTTTGGTGAAAATTTCAGAACAATATAACCGCCCTCTGAACCCGACTTGGAGAATAAATGAATACTTATTGGCTGACCTGGATTGCCAATCAGAGGTGAAAGTCGCGTTGTCTGAATATTTTCAGAATAATGTAAACTCAGTAGATAATCCGTCTATCACCTGGGTAGCACATAAGGCCTACATTAGGGGCATTTTCATCAAACTTGGACACAAAGCTAAAAAGAAAAGGGAGCACCTCATTACATACCTATTGAACAAAATCCGAGCACTAGAGATTCTGAATAATGCATCACCTGCTTCTAGTCACTCAGAAGAGCTATGCTCTCTCAGGGTACAGCTAGGGGAGCACATGCTGCATAGATACGAATTGTCTTTGAAAAAAGCCAAAGCTATGTACTATTCACAAGCAAACAAAGCAGGGAAACTATTGGCAAGTAGGATTAAATGCAGGGCCCAAAATTCCCGGATTGCTTTTCTCTGGGACTCCTCTAAAACCCACAAAATTTACGACCCGAAAGAGATTGTGAATAGGTTCTTGTCCTTTTATTCAAAATTATATAACCTAGCCGACAACAATGAGGTGGTTCAGCCTTCTGACCACGACATTAGCAATTTCCTTGACTCCCTCTCACTGCCTTCCATGTCTGAAGAACATAAAACTAAGATATGCTCGCCCATCACACTAGATGAAATAATGAGTATTATCAAACAGCTACTCCATCATAAGAGTCCTGGACCGGACGGCTTGTCTAACTCCTACTATAAACTTTTCTCTGAGATCCTAGGTCCGCATCTTCACTCATCCCTAGCGAGGATTATGTCCGATGGTTATATGCCTAGAGAGATGCTAGAGGCCACTATTGTCACTTTACCAAAACCTGGTAAAGAACCGACTATTCCCCAAAACTTCCGGCCTATTTCCCTCCTCAATACTGACCTAAAAATCTACGCCAAGTTATTGACGAACAGGTTGGCGGAGATTATCCCGTCCCTGATTGCCCCTGACCAGGTGGGCTTTGTCGTGGGTAGGCAAATCACTGATAACTCTAGGAGAGTGTTAAACCTCCTCGATAGAGTCAACAAACTGCGAATACCCACAGTGTTCCTTACGCTGGACGCTGAGAAGGCATTCGACCGAGTGAATTGGTCGTTTGCCTTCTCGGTGCTCCAAAAGATGGGCTTCCCTGTCGCCACTATCAGAGCTATAGAAGCACTATACAAGGGCCCTGCTGCCCGAGTTTTAACCAACGGTGTGTTGTCAGACCCTTTTAACCTCTCAAATGGTACGAGGCAGGGATGCCCCCTTTCCCCCCTTATTTTTATTCTATCCCTACAGCCGTTAGCGCAGGCTATCAGACAAACTGAGAATATCTCAGGAATACGGATAGGTGACAGGCAACATACCCTTTCATTATATACGGACGACATAATCCTTTCCTTAACCAACCCAACCTTGTCCCTTCACGAGGTGAGAAAGGTCATCCACATTTACGGCACATTATCATTTTACAAACTAAATGAGAGTAAGTCCCAAGCCCTCCCCCTTTTTATTCCCAACAACACCCTAGACCAGTTAAAACAAACCTACCCTTGGGATTGGCAGACAACAGGAGTTCAATACCTTGGGGTTCAACTTACCCCCACTATTCAAAAATTGTATGATGCAAATTTTCCTAGTTTCCTCCTAGATCTTCAGAAAGAATTGGATAGTATAGCGAAAACAGAACTATCGTGGTTAGGCAGAGTGGCAGCCTTCCAGCAGCATGTGCTCCCTAATCTTCTCTATTTATTCAGGATTCTCCCATTGGACCTTCCCAGCTCCTTTTTTAACACTGTCAACAAGCTACCGAATAGGTTTATTTGGAAGAAAGGTCCACCCCGCATTGCTAAGTCAATAATGTCCAAATTCAGAAAAGTGGGCAGCCTAAACCTCCCAAATATCTATGATTACTATCTAGCTACTAGGTACACCAACTCAAGGAATGGTGGGCCGCTGTTAACCCCAAACACTGGGTCCACATTGAGCAGACCCTTGCCCCAACCCATAACTTAAAGGCAATATTGTTAGCTTCCCTCTTCAAGGAGGTACTGTCACAATCCCTCCCGTATTTACTTTCCACCTCCTTGAAAGCCTGGAAAAGATATCATGGTGGTGGTCGCTTCCATAGCGAAAGTCACACCAATAGAGGCGCTGCACTGCCTCATTCCTGATCTCTCTCTAGAGGGATGGAGGGATGGAGGAGTAGCAACGGTTGCTGATTTGCTCCACCTGGAGGATCTTGACTCCTTTGAGAATCTGCAAAACCGTTTCAAGATACATAAAAGTGACTTTTATAAGTATCTGAGGATTCGCTACCTATTAGCTACTAACCCTACGCTCATTGTACACTCACATGCTGAGCTCCTGAACCAGTGGAACATGACACACTCCAAGTGGAAGGGAATACGCCCTCTCTATACGTTCCTGGGCAACAAAAACTCCTTTGTAAAAACCACTCCCATTATCTCATGGGAACATGAACTGGGTCGCGATATCCCCCCAGCGCAGTGGTCCACAGCTATAAATTATGCGACTAAACAACTGAAATGCGTATCCCACCTTGAAGCTTACTCGAAAACTCTACTCAGATGGTACTTTACCCCTCTGAGACTGAGCCGCATTTATCCTGGCTTGGAGCCACTGTGCTGGAGGGGATGTGGCAGTAGGGGGTCCCTTATACATATACTCTGGAGCTGTCCTCTGCTAAAAGATTTATGGTCTAGCATTTTCCAGCTGGTTGTAAAGGCAGCAGACCGCAAGCTAGATAGAGACCCGGCTTTGGCCTTACTTTTTGCTAATATTACGGAGATCCCGTATAAATTTAGGACCATTGCTATGCATCTGTTCCTGGCCATGAAGTTGGCCATAACTAGGCACTGGAGAAGCCCAACAATTCCGACTATACAGGAAATCATTAACTCAGTAGATACTACTAGATCATTTGCGTTATGCAGATTTGAAAGGGAATGGGCGCAGTGGACCAATCCATCCAATGATCGACAAACAGACATTAACAAACTCTGTACACAAGTGTCGGATACTAACATACCAAACTGTTCACACTGATTGCTGCCTGTGATGTACACCCTAAAAGCCTTGGTTTCAATACAAACTCTGCCATTTTCTTTTCCACTCTTTGGTTATTTTTCCCATGTATACTTTGTTAGACATTGCCATTGGAATGTACTGATGTTATATCAAACTGTCTTATAGATGTAATCATTGGAGTACATATTATCATCTTGCTCCTGCGAACTATAAGAATAATGTACACTAATGTAATATGACCCGATGTTTTCTGTTTTCTTTGGATAAATGAAAAAATCCTCAATAAAGATATATTGAAAGAAAAAAAAGATTGCCGCATTGATGGATTCGGTCTTCCGGTCCGCGCATGCACAGACCTTTAAAAATGTAAAAAAAAAATATATATATACTGAATCCATTTTTCCAGATGACACCGGAGAGACGGATCCGTCTACAAATGGTTTTCGTTTGCATACAGATTGCCGGCGATGGAACTGCCTGCCAGAATCCAGCAATGCAAGTGTGAAAGTACCCTTATCTGGGATTGCAAGGAGAAGGAGCATGAGGAATGCTGTGATCCTTAGCTACAAGGAAGGGATGCAAATGAGCTCTTAACAAGCCCTGCCTCTAATGCCACCAGATGTAAGGCCGCTATACTATAAGTCAATGTTTGACACTTTAAATAGGCCTTGAGACATGACTTGGATATTAAAAAAAGCCACTACCTCATCCATAGACCGCTATTTGGGAGAGATTTCCCCTCACAGTGCAGAGTAGGGAGAACTGACTTAACCGGGTGAAAGGCCTAAGTCAGGATTTGGGAAGGGGGTACAATCTCTCCTTGGGGAGAGAGCGCCTTAAATCGGCATGAGGAGACTTATAAGCCATACATGCTCCTCTGGAATTCTGGAAAGAAAGGGATGCAAATGAGATCTTAACAAGATCTGCCTCTAATGTTACCAGATGTAAGGCAGCTATCCTATAAATAAATGTATGACCCCTTAACCTCTTCCGGACACATGATGTACCAGTATGGCATGATGTCCCGGTACTTAAGGACACATGACGTAAAACTACGTCATGTGTGTTTCCGATCACCGCTGCCCGGCGGGTAGTAATCGGAACAAGATGCCTGCTTAAATCATTGAGCAGGCACCTTGGGTCAATGTGCGGGGGTGTCCTGTGACCCCCCCCCCCCCCCGTGTCGGAAATTGCCGCAAACCGCAGGTCAATTCAGACCTGCGGTTTGCGGCTTTTAAAGGTTGCGGCGGGTGGCGGTGCCATCGGGTCCACGTGGGGCTGTAGGGGGGACCCGATGGCATGGAAGGCAGCCCTGGATCTCACAGGCCGGAAGCTGCATGAGTAATACAGTGTGTATTACTCATACATCCAATGCATTCCAATACAGAAGTATTGGAATGCATTGTAAAGGGGATTAGACCCCCAAAAGTTGAAAGTCCCAAAGTGGGACAAAAAATAAAGTAAAATTGAAAAAATAAAATTTTCCTCCAAAAATTAAGTTTCAAGTAAAAATAAACAAAAATGTAATTTCTCCCCAAATAAAGTTAAAAATGATTGGTAAAAAATAGGGGAAATAAAAAAGTTGACATATTAGGTATTGCCGCATCCGTATCGACTGGGTCTATAAAGATATCACATGACCTAACCCCTCAGATGAACACCGTAAAAAAAAAAAAAAAAAAAAATGTGCTAATTAAACCATTTTTTGTCACCTTACATCACAAAAAGTGCAACAGCAAGCAATAAAAAAGGCGTATGCCTGCCAAAATAGTACCAATCTAACAGTCACCTCATCCCGCAAAAAATGAGCCCCTACCTGAGACAATCGCCCCAAAAATAAAAAAAACTATGGCTCAGAATATGGAGACACTAAAAAATTATTTAAAAAAGCTTTTATTGTGTAAAACTTACATAAGTAAAAATAAAGAATACATATTAGGTATCGCCGTGTCCGTATCGACTGGCTCTATAAAAATATCACATGACATAATCCCTCTGATGAACACCGTAAAAAATTACAAATAAAAACTGTGCTAAATAAACAATTTTTTTGTCACCTTACATCACAAAAAGTGAAATAGCAAGCGATCAAAAAGTCATATGCACCCCAAAATAGTGCCACTCAAACTATCATCTCATCCCGCAAAAATCATACCAGCCCAAAAACTGAAAAAACTATGGCTCTCAGACTATAGAAACACTAAAACATTATTTTTTTTGTTTCAAAAATGAAATCATGTATTGAGGAATTTAGAAGGAAAGTAAACACAATGTTAGTTTATGAGCAAATTGTGTTTAAGAAGAGAGGATGCCCGCAAAAATTAGAAAAATTGTGGGGTCGTTGGAGGTCTAGCACTAAATAAAAATAGGTGAAGTCCATTGAGCGCTGAAGTGGGAGTTGGGGGGGGGGGTGGGAAGGGTATGTTGCGGTTATACTATCATTGTATGGTTGCCTGCTGTATCATAATCATCAGTGGTATTGACTTTGTATGTCAAAATATGGGACATGATACACTTATATTTATAACAATGTTCCATTGTTGTATTTTATTACAATAAAACTGATAAAAAACAAAAAAAAAGAATCATTGTGTAAAACTTACATGAATAAAAAAAGTATACATATTAGGTATTGCCGCGTCCTTGACAACCTGGTCTATAAATATACCACATGATCTAACCTGTCAGATAAATGTTGTAAATAACAAAAAATAAAAACGCTGCCAAAACAGCTAATTCTTGTTACCTTGCCTTTAATATAGAGTAACCAAAAATCATATGTACCCTAAATGGTATCAACAAAACTGTAGGGGAGCATCAGGGGGGCTTTAAATGGATCAAGTGTGTAAAAAAAAAACACTCCAGCAAAATCTGCCTTCCAAAAACCGTATGGCATGCCTTTCCTTCTGCGCCCCCCGTGTGCCCATACAGTGGTTTACAACCACATATGGGGTGTTTCTGTAAACTACAGAATCAGAGCCATAAATATTGAGTTTTGTTTGGCTCTTAACCCTTGCTTTGTAACTGGAAAAAAAATTATTAAAAAGGAAAATTTGCCAAAAAAGTGAAATTTTGAAATTGTATCTCTATTTTCCATTAATTCTTGTGGAACACCTAAAGGGTTAACAAAGTTTGTAAAATCAGTTTTGAATACCTTGAGGGGTGTAGTTTGTAGAATGGGGTCATTTTTGGGTGGTATCTATTATGTAAGCCTCACAAAGTGACTTCAGACCTAAACTGGTCCTTGAAAAGTTGTTTTTTGAAAATGTCTGAAATATTTCAAGATTTGCTTCTAAACTTCTAAGCCTTGTAACATCCCCAAAAAATAAAATGTCATTCCCAAAATGATCCAAACATGAAGTAAACATATGGGGAATGTAAAGTAATAACTATTTTTGTAAGTAGTGCTATGCATTATAGAAGTAGAGAAATAGAAACTTTGAAATTGAAAATTTTTCAAACTTTTTGACAAATTTAGTATTTTTTTAATAAATAAAAATGCTTTTTTTTTTTTACTCCATTTTACCAGTGTCATGAAGTACAATATGTGACTCAGAATAGCCTGGATAATGAGCCCGATCCTTAAGGAGCTAAGTAGGCCTAACAGCTGTCTGCAGATGAGGTGATGGCTTATTTAATATCTGGTAACATTAGAGGCAGAGCTTGTTAAGAACTCATTTGCATCCAGTTTTTCCAGCATTCCAGAGGAACATGTATGGCCTATAAGTCTACCCAAGGAGAGATAGTACCCCCCAAATCCTGAATTAGGCCTCTCACCCGGTTAAGTCAGTATTCTCTACTCTGCACTGTGAGGGGAAATCTCTCCCAAATAGCTGTCTATGGATGATGTAGTGGCTTTTTTAATATCCAAGTCATGTCACATTTTACTATTATGCCTATAAATGAAATTTTATTGCTTTGGTATACAGGTTATTAAACAGTACTGGCAAAATTGTAAGTGTTTGGTCAATAATCTTTTGCTACCAGTGCCGTACCTGTAATTAATAGTGTTGGGCGCGAATATTCGAATCGTGAATATCATCACTTCAAGATTTTGCAAATATTTAGAATATAGTGACATATATATTCGTAATTTCGAATATTCTAGATTTTTTTTTCATCAGTAACCTACCTTCTTGTTTGTGAGCTAATGAGAAGGCTGCAATGTCTTTGTCTGAGCTTAGCAACATCCCTAGCAACCGATAGGAAAGTTGCCTACCCCTACTATTAATAATCTCCCTAGCAACCATTTTCAAAAAAATGTTTATGTTCTGAGAGAGACATTAGTGTCATTGCTGTGCTCTGTGCTTTCCACACTACATTAGATAGATTATATATATATATATATATATATATATACAGGTCCTTCTAAAAAAATTAGCATATTGTGATAAAGTTCATTATTTTCTGTAATGTACTGATAAACATTAGACTTTCATATATTTTAGATTCATTACACACCAACTGAAGTAGTTCAAGCCTTTTATTGTTTTAATATTGATGATTTTGGCATACAGCTCATGAAAACCCCAAATTCCTATCTCAAAAAATTAGCATATCATGAAAAGGTTCTCTAAACGAGCTATTAACCTAGTCATCTGAATCAACTAATTAACTCTAAACACCTGCAAAAGATTCCTGAGGCCTTTAAAAACTCCCAGCCTGGTTCATTACTCAAAACCGCAATCATGGGTAAGACTGCCGACCTGACTGCTGTCCAGAAGGCCATCATTGACACCCTCAAGCAAGAGGGTAAGACACAGAAAGAAATTTCTGAACGAATAGGCTGTTCCCAGAGTGCTGTATCAAGGCACCTCAGTGGGAAGTCTGTGGGAAGGAAAAAGTGTGGCAGAAAACGCTGCACAATGAGAAGAGGTGACCGGACCCTGAGGAAGATTGTGGAGAAGGACCGATTCCAGACCTTGGGGGACCTGTCTGGAGTAGAAACATCCAGAGCCACCGTGTATAGGCGTGTGCAGGAAATGGGCTACAGGTGCCACATTCCCCAGGTCAAGCCACTTTTGAACCAGAAACAGCGGCAGAAGCGCCTGACCTGGGCTACAGAGAAGCAGCACTGGACTGTTGCTCAGTGGTCCAAAGTACTTTTTTCGGATGAAAGCAAATTTTGCATGTCATTCGGAAATCAAGGTGCCAGAGTCTGGAGGAAGACTGGGGAGAGGGAAATGCCAAAATGCCTGAAGTCCAGTGTCAAGTACCCACAGTCAGTGATGGTCTGGGGTGCCATGTCAGCTGCTGGTGTTGGTCCACTGTGTTTTATCAAGGGCAGGGTCAATGCAGCTAGCTATCAGGAGATTTTGGAGCACTTCATGCTTCCATCTGCTGAAAAGCTTTATGGAGATGAAGATTTCATTTTTCAGCACGACCTGGCACCTGCTCACAGTGCCAAAACCACTGGTAAATGGTTTACTGACTATGGTATTACTGTGCTCAATTGGCCTGCCAATTCTCCTGACCTGAACCCCATAGTGAATCTGTGGGATATTGGGAAGAGAAAGTTGAGAGACGCAAGACCCAACCCTCTGGATGAGCTTAAGGCCGCTATCGAAGCATCCTGGGCCTCCATAACACCTCAGCAGTGCCACAGGCTGATTGCCTCCATGCCACGCCGCATTGAAGCAGTCATTTCTGCAAAAGGATTCCCGACCAAGTATTGAGTGCATAACTGAACATAATTATTTGAAGGTTGACTTTTTTTGTATTAAAAACACTTTTCTTTTTTTAGATAGGAAATTTGGGTTTTCATGAGCTGTATGCCAAAATAATCAATATTAAAACAATAAAAGGCTTGAACTACTTCAGTTGGTGTGTAATGAATCTAAAATATATGAAAGTCTAATGTTTATCAGTACATTACAGAAAATAATGAACTTTATCACAATATGCTAATTTTTTTAGAAGGACCTGTATATATATGTAGATAGTTAGTGGGAGATAGTCAGTGTAGGTTATATCCTGATATAGTGTAGCTGTTGCAGTGCAGTGTGTTAGGCAGTGTGATAGGTTCTGCTGTCCATACATACATGCAGACCTGCTAATATGTGAAGTTTCACGTATTGCGCCAAAATATTTGCATCATTAGTGCAATCGTAAATATATTGGAGCACTCTAACTGCATATTAAGCCATTTTTAATGTTCTGCCGTGCCAACCATTTTCTCCAGTCTCAGGAAACTTCTAGCAGCATGGAAAATATAGAAAAAGTGACCCACGCCTGTATTTCGCACATAAGGGTCCATTCACATGTCCGTGATGTATTGCGGATCCGCAATACACCGGGCCAGCACCACTTATAGAACTGCCTATTCTTGTCTGCAATTGCAATAGGACATGTTCTATTTTTTTTTTGCGGAGCCGCGGCCTGGAAGTTTGGGGCCGCGCTCCGGAAATGCGCATGCGGAGAGCACATAGTGTGCTCTCTGCATCCCGTTCTGCCCCATTGAGAATAAATGGGTCCGCACTCGTTCCCAATATTGTGGAACGGTTGCGGACCCATTCGTGGAGGTCTGAATGGAGCCTTATGCCAATATTACATTGCCGATTTTTCGCAATCAAGAAAATAATCTCCAATTCGTAAATATATGACGAATATTCACCAAATATTCATGAAATATTGCAAATTCGAATATAGCCCATGCTGCTCATTACAAGTAATTAAAGCCTTTAGATGCCATGATCAAGTGAGATAACAGCATCTAAAGTGTCAAAAACCCAGAAGCACGAGGAATGGCCAGTAAGGATGCCGGTAATTGGTTTCAATGCTCTCAGCCTCGCTTTAGGAAAACATGGCGCCCGGTCACATGTGCAGCGTGGGTCATGGCGGGTGGGTCTCGGCTGTTTCAAACAGCAGAGATATGTGGCTAATTTCCGCGGCTGGCAATAATTCCGATCACGGTAATTAAAGCCTTTAGATGTCATGATCAAGTGAGATCACATCTTCTAAAGTGTCAAAATCTGCATCTTACCGGAATCCACTGTGGCCAGTGAGGATGCCGGTAATTGATTTCAATGATCTGCTGTGGGAAAAATGTTTGAAGGACTCTTAAGGGACCATATACAGGAGTATGTGACTGTAAATAATATGTGATAACCAACATGGGTTTACCAAGGACAGAAGTTGTCAGACTAACCTGATTTGTTTTTATGAGGAGGTGAGTAGTAGCCTGGACAGAGGGGCGGCTGTGGATGTAGTGTTTCTGGATTTTGCAAAAGCTTTTGATACTGTCCCTCATAGACGTTTAATAGGTAAAATAAGGTCTAGACTTAGCAAGTATAGTTTGTAATTGGATTAAAAACTGACTGAAGAACCATGTCCAGAGAGTTATGGTCAATGATTCCTATTCATAATGGTCCCGGGTTACAAGTGGTGTACCCCAAGGTTCAGTGCTGGGCCTTCTATTATTTAATTTATGTATTAATGATATCAAGGACCGGATTAATAGCACCATTTCTATTTTTGCAGATGACACCAAGCTATGTAGCACTGTACAGTCTATGGAAGATGTCCATAAACTAGAAGCTGACTTGAACACTCTGAGTGATTGTGCATCAACTTGGCAAATGAGGTTCAATGTGGATAAATGTAAAGTTAACCACACTATTGCTGGTTAAATGCACTTGGTGTGACAGCTTGACCAACCACACTACTGAGGGTTAAATGCACTTGGTGACAGGCGCAGCTTGCCCCTGATGTAGTATATGGCCAAAAAATGAACAGACTATTGCTGGTTAAATGCACTTGGTGTCACAGCTTGACCAACCACACTACTGAGGGTTAAATGCACTTGGTGACGGGCGCAGTTTGCCCCTGATGTAGTATATGGCCAAAAAATGAACAGACTATTGCTTGTTAAATGCACTTGGTGTGACAGCTTGACCAACCACACTACTGAGGGTTAAATGCACTTGGTGACGGGCGCAGCTTGCCCCTGATGTAGTATATGGCCAAAAAATGAACAGACTATTGCTGGTTAAATGCACTTGGTGTGACAGCTTGACCAACCACACTACTGAGGGTTAAATGCACTTGGTGACGGGCGCAGCTTGCCCCTGATGTAGTATATGGCCAAAAAATAAACAGACTATTGCTGGTTAAATGCACTTGGTGTGACAGCTTCACCCTGATGTAGGCTTTAGCCAAAAAACAACCACACCATTGAGGGTTAAATGCACTTGGTGACAGGCGCAGCTTGCCCCTGATGTAGTATATGGCCAAAAAATAAACAGACTATTGCTGGTTAAATGCACTTGGTGTGACAGCTTCACCCTGATGTAGGCTTTAGCCAAAAAACAACCACACCATTGAGGGTTAAATGCACTTGGTCGCAGCTTGTGCTGGCGCACCACAAGACACAAAATGGCCGCCGATCACCCCAGAAAAAAGTGACTGACAAACGGTCTGGGCAGCCTAAAAACAGTGAGCAATTGAGTATCAGCAGCTCAATGATCCACAGCTGCAGATCGATCAATTAATCAAGTCCTTTGGAGGAGTTAATCTGCCTAATCTCGCCCTACTGTCGCAGCCGCAACCTCTCCCTATGCTGATCAGAGCAGAGTGATGGGCGGCGCTATGTGACTCCAGCTTAAATAGAGGCTGGGTCACATGGTGCTCTGGCCAATCACAGCCATGCCAATAGTAGGCATGGCTGTGATGGCCTCTTGGGGCAAGTAGTATGACGCTTGTTGATTGGCTGCTTTGCAGCCTTTCAAAAAGCGCCAAGAAAGCGACGAACACCGAACCCGGACTTTTACGAAAATGTCCGGGTTCGGGTCCGTGTCACGGACACCCCAAAATTCAGTATACAAACTATACAGTTTGAGTTCGCTCATCCCTAAACACAAGTAAAATGCTGTAACACTAACGGTATCTTGCAGTACTATACAACATGTTCAATAACACAGGTATAATGGTCACGAATTAGGGAGTGTTGACCAACTGTGCCAACCAACTGGTTTGACATAAGGCTAACGCTTTAATCCCTGTCAGGGATCAGGACTTCAGTGTGGGGAAACAACTAGGCCACTACATCCTGGAATAGTCCCAGTGTGGTCGGCAGTTGACCCAATGGGGTCAGGGACTCTGATGCAAGCACCAGGAGCACAGGATAAAGAAAACACACTAAAACAACTGGTATGTGTGAACAGGTGCTTAGACAGTTTTGGGTGTCCTATCTGTAGAGAACCATGAAGATACTGGTAGACACAGGATTGCATTAGTGAGCAGACTCAAACAACAAGAAAAGGCTTGTTACTAGACAGGTACATGGACAATACAGACCAACTAGATAAACTTGACATTGAAAAACTAGAGGTATGGGAAGACAGGTGGTGCAAGTAAACAAAGAAACACAGATGAGAGATAAAGCAGAGATAACGCAGGCAAGGGCAACAGCCGAGCACCAAGCAATCACGCAAGTAGTCGTCTGAGCACAGTCCAAGGTCAGGGTAGGCTAAGTGTGTGCATATTTCAAATAACAAATCCAGGGTTGGGGCAGGCGGCAAGGAGCAGAATTGTTAGACAGGCAAGATACAGTACATGAGTAGTCAGACAAGAAATCACAACTTTGCTGGTTAACTAGAAAGTATAAAACCTAAAGCTCAGGCACCCCCTCCCCCATGCTGAGAATGCCTTATATACCAAGGGAACCTCAGCCATTGGCTAGGAAAGGATTTTTAGATGCACACACTGACCCTTTAAGAGGCCACAGGTGAGCGCATGAGTGCTGTAAGGGAACAGAGATGGGAGCAATGGATACAGCAACTGGGAGAGGTCTCTGGGTGTCATGGTAATTAGCAGGGCAGTTGTGGGCACGGACGGATCACATAGGAATAATAATAGCGTTATTGCAGTAAAATGCTTTTGCTGTAACTACCCGTTATCTTGCAGTAATATTCAACACATTCAATAACATAGCTATAATAATGCTGTTATTGCAGTAAAATATGTTTGCAATATTATACAATGCTTTCAGTAACACGGGTATAATAATTGCGTTATTGCAGTAAAATGCTTTTGCTGTAACTACCTGTTATTTTGCAGTCATATATAACATGTCATAATAACGGCGTTATTCTAGTGAAATGCTTTTACTATGAAACACGAATCAATATCCTGCAGTTATACACAAAGCATTCAATAACACACTTATAATGCAATTAAATGCTCAATCGCAAATGGTAAATACAAACTCCTTTTTGGAAAAAAGGGGGAAATTCCTCAGTGCTTGCTGTTGCAGTGGTGGCAATAAACCTATGAACTGTAGAAACTATTTTATTTTTATAGAAATATTC
Source organism: Bufo gargarizans (assembly GCF_014858855.1). Lineage (NCBI taxonomy): Eukaryota > Metazoa > Chordata > Amphibia > Anura > Bufonidae > Bufo > Bufo gargarizans. Next base: position 548,060,324 of record NC_058081.1, read on the forward strand.
ATACAGAAAAATCTGAATTTCTTGACAGATTTTGTCATGCAAATCTTGCGAGTAGTGATGAGCGGCAGGGGCAATATTCGAATTCGCGAAATTTCGCAAATATGTTGTAGACTATTCATCATATATTTGTGAACTCGAGAATTGGAGATTATATTCTTGATTGCGAAAATTGGCAATGTTTTATTTGTGTAATGCGCGCGAAATACCTGCGTGGGTCACTTATGCTACATTTTTCAAGCTGGTATGTTTCCTGAGACTGGAGAAAATGGTTGGCACGGCAGAACATTAGAATAGCTTTATATGCAGATAGAGTGCTCCAATATATTTGCACTTGCAAATTTTCGGCAATTAATGATGCGCATAATTTTCGCAATACGTGCAACTTGTGACATCACAACACTATGGGCCAGATTTATCTTTAGCTCAGGTCAGAATAATGGAGTGAAAAAGTCCCCCAAAAAGTCTCAAACGCTAAAACTGCGCACAAATTTGCGACTTTTTTCTGCTCTGCACTATGCTCGCCAGTTTTCTGAAAGTGGGCGTGTTTTCTTCTTATGTAAATGAATATCTAGACAGATTTACTATTGGGACTATTTAAAAAGTCGCAAAAAAGTTTCAAAAAAGTCACAATTTCACTCCAGTGAGGACCATGCTTTACCTATGAGACTTTTTAATAGAACATGCGACTTTTTCATAAAAACTTGCAACTTTTTCGTAAAGATGTGCGACTTTTGTAAAGCTGCTTACTGACGGATAAACTGCTACCGTCAAACTACATTTATTACAGTCTTAAAGGGCCGATCATAAATCTGACTTGGCTAAAACTCACTTTAGCCATATGTGAAAATGGAGTGAGCTGTCAGAGTAATGACAAATCTGGCCCTATGTCTGTAGCAGAACCTATCAGCTACTCTATAGATCTAACCTACACTGACTATCTCCCCCTAACTATCTGAATTAACTTTTATATATATATATATATATATATATATTTATATATAAGTTATCTGTCTAATGTAATAACACAAAGCACAGAGCGCAGCAATGACACTGCTGTCTCTTTCATAACTGCAATAAACTGTAGAAAATAGCTGCTGGGGAGGTTCTTATATAGTAAGGGGTAGGCAACTTTTCTATTGGTTGCTAGGTATGTTGCTAAGCTTGGACAAAGCCTTTTCATTGGCCCAGAAGGTAGAAGTGAAGGATGATCACCTGATGTGTACTGTGTTAAAAAAAAAGAATATTCATCATTACGAATATATAGCACTATATTCTAAATATTCTTGAATTCTCGAATTGTGCTGATATTCATGATAAAAATTTGGAATATAAATATTCGCGCTCAACACTACTTGCCAGCCATATATATGAACAACTGAGACAGTGACCAGTCCCTCACTCACTCTCTATGCTACAATTTACCAGATAAAACTCTAAAATCTACCCAATTATATCTCTATATTCTCTCCCTACAGTGTCCCTGTAGTGTCCCCAGTAACCAGCTTGTGTCTGCAATTATTTTTTGACAGCTACTGCCATAACACATCCTTTCACAAGACTAGCTGGAAACAGAATGGAGTTCCTCCCTTCTGAGCATAAGGACCTGTCTGCATAGTGCCCCCTGATTGGCTGATCAGAGTTATTGTCAGCCCCTGAACCAATCAGGACAAGCTCACTCCTTTTTCTACTATTGTCATGTGATCCTTCATCTTCTTCCTCCCTCCTGTTAACTGTCAGAAACAAATAAAAAAAATGAATTTATTTGGCAGATGATTTTGTTGTGAAATTTGTAACAAATCCTAATTATTTAGAAATTATTCTCTCATCTCTAGGTCATACTTTTGTAGGTTGTATATTTAAAACTGTTTATGTCATATACCTTTTCTGTGAAATGCTCCAAGATTTTTGTCAAAAAAGTCATTAGGCACGTGACAATAGTTGGACATGGGGTTGGCTTTCATTGCTTGGAAAGAGGAATGTTCTACTACAGAGTCTATGGCAGCATCAGCCAGCTCTTTTCCCAGGAATTTACTAATTTTAATAACATTGCCTTTCAAATCCTAAAGCAAAATACAGATGTTAATCAGCATTTTTATCTATTAAAAACAAACAAAATCATCAACATATACATCATACATGTAATCAATGGGCTCTGTTTGGAAAATCAAATATTAAATATATGCTAAAAAGGGACTTGTTCGGCAGCATTACCTTTTTAAAACAGTGGATAAAAAAAATAAAAAAAATAAAGTTAAAGGGCTTGTCCAGGATAGGCAATCAATATCTGATTGGGAAGGTTCCAACACCTTGCACCCTTAACAATCAGATGTTTCAAAGTAGCTCCCTAGAATAAAAAGACAATGCCAGAATTGCACAGTTCCGCCGGTTGTGTAGTGGATGGATCTGGTTACTGTAGCATTGCTCCAATTTACTTCAAAGGGAGCCTAACTGTTCTAATCAGCTCTGTCCACTACACAGCGGACATAGCTTTGTAGTTTTGGTGCCAAATTCCATCATCAGAGCTACTGCAGAACACCTGATCAGCGAAGGTATAGGGTGTCAGACCCCCTCTTGTAAAATCCTGGAAAACCCCTTAAGCTCCTTCATCAATCCCCTGCTGCTACCTTTCCGACCATTACCAGTGCCTAATGCTCTCCAGTCTCCACTTCTGATCCTATTCACAGGAAATTCCTGGAGATGACTGCTTATTCAGTCACTAGCATAGGGGTGACCCTCCTGAGCCAGTATTTGGCTGAGAAAAATATTGTGGCAATTCTTGCATGTTGAACCAGAGCAGTGAGCACAAGTAAGTGTTAGAACAGCAGTGGTAGGGGTTCGGTGAGGGTAAGCATGGCTTGTTTTTAATTGTTACCCTCTGTAAGCTACGATATATGTAAAAAAATGTAATACCTCTGGACAACCTTTTTAAGGCCAATTTCACACAGCATAAAACAGTTGCATTTAGTTTATTACTGCAGCAAATCCTGGCCCAATCACAGGTCTGACCACCCAGACTAACTTTCTCTTAAGTCCTGTGATGCTGCTGCACTGAATATGTGAAAGGGAAAAAATGATGACCACAATATACCTGGAGGCGCCAGTCCGAGAGTACTGGGAATAGTTAGGAAGAAGGAATAGATTAGAGGAGCGGGATCTATATGCCCACTAATTGCCTTGTATGGTATACCAGAACACCATGGTTCACACGAGGATGTCAAAAATATAAAATATATTAAAATAAATGAACTGATATACCTTAACAGATATTCAGAATCACTAGATTATTTCAATAAAATTAGAACAATTTACATAGTGAATTTCACTCATTTCACAGGGAGGATTTCCTATTGGAATGAAGCTCAAGATACCCAAAAGGAATCCTCCCTATCCTGGATCGCCCGTAGAATCTTAGGATGAAGCAGCAGTCCGAACCCTAGATACTTCTTGCAATTTCCTTTATTGGTGTGAAAAGCAGGATATAAAGCTCAACGGGTTTCGGGGAGAATAAATGTTCCCTTCATCAGGAGCAAGTCTATACAGAACTGTATCATTGAGAGTCTTTATAATCATCTAAAAAAGCGCCAAATAAAAGGTCATCTGATGTCACTTACTGTGACAGGGGGTCATGATGACCTCACAGGGGCTCGACCAAATCATGTATATATAGAACAACAATCAAACATACATACAAGGTATTGTCATTAGTATTGGTAGGTCAGTGGGCCTTGAAAAAAAACAGTGCCCTATCATCTGTAGTTCCAAGAATTCCTTCACTTCTACAATAGATTCTAATAAACCTCTTGTCATCGAACCGTCTTCCTCCACTACGAATAGGAACCTCAGTTACATGGGACCAAATTCGGTTTCGACTTAGACCATCAGCCACATTTATTCAACCCCCCATCAATTGAATTAATCTCCTCCACCACCGCAAAGAGTCCTTCTTTACACGATACCAACTACGTTCCAAGTATTGAACAGTTGCTTAATCTATCCATTTATGTCACTCCTAATTCTAAAACCATCAATACAAATGACACTGACATAATAGGACCACTAGAGGCTAACAATATGATCACTACATTGCCCCTTATAACGATTAACACAACAAATATTGTCCTAGAATCTTCCTTGAACATTTCTACCTATTCTAATTCTAGTACACAATCGGAAGCATTCTTAGCCCTACCTACCAATTTATCTGATCCATTACCCATTTTTTCACTCCAACAGGGACTCTCTTGAAAACAGCTCCCCAAAATCAACAGAGCCTCAAAATAACACACTTTTTCCCTCCCCTAACATCATCAAGAAAACGGCAAAAAAAAAACTAGAGGATGCAGAGGAGGCAAATCTAAACGGACAAGAAAAGAAAAAGTTAAGAACGGTACCAACACATTAGAAAATAGAAGGGGGACTCGATTTAATCAGGAAGAATCAAACAACCAAAAAGAAAAAGTGATTTTTAATCTATCTAGATACACTCTAGAACCTAATGAGTTGGAAGTGCTCAGCAAAGGACTATCTTTCTGTCCAACTAATATTCCTGGCCCGTTTGAGTTATTTATAGATCTCAATACATTTATCAGGAAACTTACCTTGAAGCGTCATTTTAAAATAAAGGAACTTATCAAACAACCTACTAATGAGAACAATACAGATATCACATCTAATATAGGAACACATCCCACCTCACCGACTCCTATACCATCAAATCTGAAAAATAAATCTACATTCTATACCTTGGAAAGTAGAGGTGCACATATAGAAAGTTATTATAACATAGTACTGGAGGAACTAGAGAAAATGTGCACGGAAGACCAATCCAATAAGAATAAGAATAAAAATACGGATCATCAGAACCTTAAACCCTGGGAGAGAAGAACCTTGAAAAACCTACGTAAGAACGAGGAAATAATCATCAAAAATGCTGATAAAGGTGGAGGTGTCGTCATTATGGACCGAGAGTATTACGTTAATGAGGCAAATAGGATCCTTTCAGACCCGAATATTATAGAGTCCTAAATGAAGACCCCACAACAATTTTTAAGAAGGTATTAGTCAAATTAATAGACTCAGGGTTCCACTCCAATTTACTTGATAAAAAAGAAAAACAATTCCTCTCACCTCCCCACCCTTCTTTGGCCAAGTTTTACTTCCTCCCGAAGATACATAAATCCATAACCCATCCACCTGGCAGATTCTTTCAGGTATAGATTCACTTACCTCTAATCTATCAGCATATGTTGATAATTTTCTACAGAAACATGTACAAACACTTCCCTCATACCTGAGGGACATTGCTCATCTCATCAACCTTCTGAAACCTTTCCACTGGCAAGACAACTATTTGTGGGTAACCCTCGACGTAGCCTCATTGTATAGTAACATAAAACATGAACTTGGACTTTCGGCTGTAGAACACTACCTTAATCTGGTTTCTACTATGCCGGATCTACAAAAAGAGTTCCTAATCAGATCCATAGATTTTATTTTACGCCATAATTATTTAATCTTTAATGAAAAATTCTATATCCAGAATAAAGGTACTGCGATGGGGACTAAATTTGCCGCATCGTGTGCTAACCTTTTTATGGGCCTTTTTGAAGAAAGGCATGGTCTGCTTGCCCACCACAAGATCAAGTTCTATTGTCATTATATAGATGACATAATTTTTATTTGGGAGGGTACGGAAGAAGAACTTTTCTTTTTGGGAGACCTGAATGGGGACAAGTGGGGATTATCCTTTAGCTTGGAATATCATGATAACAAGGCAACTTTCTTAGACATTCATCTTAAAATTGAATCTAAAAAGATAATCACAGAGTTCATGCTTTAAAAAGGTGGACGCTAATAGCTATTTAGAATATACTATATGTCATCATGCTAAATGGAAGAAAAACATCCTTTTTAGCCAAATGAAGCACATTAGGAGAAATTGCTCTAATGAAAAAACCCTGAAAACTCAGTTATCTATTCTCGAAAAGCGTTTTAAAGAAAAAGGCTACCCAAAAACCTTGATTAAAGGATCGATGGAGAGAGCCCTGAGATTAGATCAAGAAAAAGCTCTACAACCAAAAATTATTAAATCAAGTCTTTCTGGAAGAGTAAAGAGTAAAAATACTCCTCTGACCATTTTTGAGGAGTATTTTTAGCCGAAAAGGAGTACGTAATTTGCGGTAATTCATATATATAGTACACAGGCCAAAATAATGTTAAGATGTTGCTATCTCGGCAAGGAAACCATTACCAGTCTCCTCTATAATGTCTTCCATGCAGAAATAGCAAATTTTGACCTTTTTAAATTTATCTCTCAGAAGACTGAATCCCTACCTTTCTAGAAGCACCAAATCTGTCACGTTAAGATCGGAGCGGTAAACTGTGCAAAACACAATGAAATAAGAAATGAACAGGGACGTCTGGTGGTTGTGGCAGGGAGCAGTGGGTGGCGGTCTGGGACGAATGCATAGGAGGCAGTTATAGGACAGTCTTATACATGGTATATTGGACTATTGCACAGTATAATGTACTTGGCGTCTCTGTACTTTACATCTATGAGCACTGTGGCTTTCTCTATAAGGTCTGAAGCACACGACTGTATCCATTTTGCGGTACGCAAATCACGGATGCGGTCCGTGTGCAATCCGCATTTTCTTGCGGACCCATTGATTTAAGTGGGTCAGCCAGAACAGGAGATGCTCTATCTTTTGCAGCATGGGGATGTGGATAGCACACGGATGTCCATATTTTGTGGATCTGCGATTTGCAGACCTCAAAATGGATACAGTCGTGTAACTGAGACTTAATGGAGGCAAAATGGCGGCCCCTATATCTGGGACAATCTATTGCCTATTTGCCAACCCTCCTTGGTTTTCTTGGAGTCACCCTCTTAGATCCCAGCAGGACATATATAACATTGCACCAATCACAAATCTAATTATGAGAAATTCATTTAATGTGCTAACCAATCATAAGTTTTCCAATAGTCACATTCACTTCATGTTCTGGACGGTCAGGCTGTGGGTCACTTTCTCCATGTGCTCACAGCGTCTTCTCCAGTGAAGAACGTGCGCCCAAACTCATAGCCCACCCCAATGCATCACCATCAGCCCCCCCCAGTCTCCATGTCAACATGCGCTGCGCCCGACTGGCCTAGCATGGACCCGATCATTTTATTCATCCGACCAGGGAAAGCATGCTCAGGCATATAGTGCCCTTGGAGAGTTTGTTGGTATCTAGTTGCTATGGAGTTTGGGCGCACATTCTTCACTAGAGAGGACGCCGTAAGCACATGGAGGAAGTGACCCACAGCCAGCACAAGACCGCTTACCCCGCCAGGCGCCACCCGGTGAGAATCTTGCGCCGCTGCAGGATTTCAGAGCGGTGTGCAGAATGGTCCGGCTGCCCGCTCAAACCGAATAATAACAAAGCTCCTTGCTGTAAGGAGCTTTGTTATTGGTCATTTCAGGCACAGGCAGCATTGCTCCGCTGCCTGTGCCGCTCACAGCGCTCACTGCGCTGATGAAAGGCAGGGAAAGTCTAAAGCGTATTGGTACGCCTTAGACTTTTTTTTAAGGAGTAAAATCGCCTGAAGACGCGTCTATGACGCTTGTACAGGCGTTATTGCGACCTCTGGTAATAAACATTCACAAATCAGGAAAATATTAACCAAACATTGGAATATCCTTTCAAAAGACCCAGTTTTCAAAGATATATTGCCATCTGGCCAGACAGTTACCTTCAGAAGGGCTCCTACCCTAAAAAATTGATTGGCCCCGTCACATCCTTATCTCAAGAAAAGAGAGAAGAGCAATCGACTAACTTCCACCCAAAACAACAATAGAGGGTGTTTTAAATGTTTTAGTAAAAAATGCAAATGCTGCCAGATTATAACCCATAAAAGGAAGACAATCAGTATCCCAGGGTCCGATGAAATCTTTCTCTTAAAACACATTATGGATTGCAGTACAAAGAAAGTCTATTAGAATGCCCCTGCAAACTAAGCTATGTAGGAAGGAACACACAGTGCTTGAGAGAGCAAATGAATGAACAGCGCTCTAATATCAACCGAAAAGTCTGTACACATAGTGTTTTGAGACACTTTTGAACACCACAATAGTGACGCCACTCTTTTAAAAGTCACTCCCCTGGAATGGGTCCCACAGTCTTATCAGCAATTGTCCCGTAAGGAGATGTACTGGATTTATCGTCTTAATACTCTGTCCCCGTTTGGTTTGAATGAAACACTAGAATATACCAACTATTGATCCACTTAGGATATCAATCAATATTTATTTGTATTTGTATTTTTATATGTACAAATTTTTTATCTAATACATGGCTTTTTCTTATGTTCACGTCCCTCTCCACTTGTGTATATGTGTATATATATATATATATATATATATATATACAGACGTGGACAAAATTGTTGGTACCCTTTGGTCAATGAAAGAAAAAGTCACAATGGTCACAGAAATAACTTTAATCTGACAAAAGTAATAATAAATTAAAATTCTATAAATGTTAACCAATGAAAGTCAGACATTGTTTTTCAACCATGCTTCAACAGAATTATGTAAAAAAATAAACTCATGAAACAGGCATGGACAAAAATGATGGTACCCCTAGAAAACACAGAACATAATGTGACCAAAGGGACATGTTAATTCAAGGTGTGTCCACTAATTAGCATCACAGGTGTCTACAACCTTGTAATCAGCCATTGGGCCTATATATATGGCTCCAGGTAATCACTGTGTTGTTTGGTGATATGGTGTGTACCACACTCGACATGGACCAGAGGAAGCAAAGGAAAGAGCTGTCTCAAGAGATCAGAAAGAAAATTATAGACAAGCATGTTAAAGGTAAAGGCTATAAGACCATCTCCAAGCAACTAGATGTTCCTGTGAGTACAGTTGCACATATTATTCATAAGTTTAAGATCCATGGGACTGTAGCCAACCTCCCTGGACGTGGCCGCAGGAGGAAAATTGATGACAAATCTAAGAGACGGATAATCCGAATGGTAACAAAAGAGCCTAGAAAGACTTCTAAAGAGATTCAAGGTGAACTTCATGCTCAAGGAACATCAGTGTCAGATCGCACCATCCGTCGTTGTTTGAGCCAAAGTGGACTACATGGGAGACGACCAAGGAGGACACCATTGTTGAAAACGAATCATAAAAAAGCAAGACTGGAATATGCCAAACTACATGTTGACAAGCCACAAAGCTTCTGGGAGAATGTCCTGTGGACAGATGAGACAAAAATCGAAGTTTTTGCCAAGGCACATCAGCTGTATGTTCACAGACGAAAAAATGAAGCATATCAAGAAAAGAACACTGTCCCTACTGTGAAACATGGAGGAGGCTCTGTTATGTTCTGGGGCTGCTTTGCTGCGTCTGGCACAGGGTGTCTTGAATCTGTGCAGGGTACAATGAAATCTCAAGACTATCAAGGAATTCTAGAGAGAAATGTACTAGCCAGTGTCAGAAAGCTTGGTCTCAGTCGCAGGTCATGGGTCTTGCAACAGGACAATGACCCAAAACACACCGCTAAAAACACCCAAGAATGGCTAAGAGGAAAAAATTGGACTATTCTAAAGTGGCCTTCTATGAGCCCTGACCTCAATCCTATTGAGCATCTTTGGAAGGAGCTGAAACATGCAGTCTGGAAAAGGCACCCTTCAAACCGGACACAACTGGAGCAGTTTGCTCATGAGGAGTGGGCCAAAATACCTGCTGAGAGGTGCAGATGTCTCATTGACAGTTACAGGAAGCGTTTGATTGCAGTGATTGCCTCAAAAGGTTGCGCAACAAAATATTAAGTTAGGGGTACCATCATTTTTGTCCATGCCTGTTTCATGAGTTTATTTTTTTACATAATTCTGTTGAAGCATGGTTGAAAAACAATGTCTGACTTTCATTGGTTAACATTTATAGAATTTTAATTTATTATTACTTTTGTCAGATTAAAGTTATTTCTGTGACCATTGTGACTTTTTCTTTCATTGACCAAAGGGTACCAACAATTTTGTCCACGTCTGTATATATTTATATTTTACACTCAAATCATGTCTATATATTTTTATATATTTTTGTATATTTTTAAATGCTTGAGAAAGGCTCAGGATTTTGAGCCGAAACGTCGCCTCTTGTGCCACTGTGGCTGAATAAAAATTTTTTGAATATATTTTTCTACTGGATGTGCTGTCCATTTCTACATATATATATATATATATATATATATATATATTCTGGATAAATCATGTTTCAATATTTAATATTTTATAATGGGATTTTATTTAAAATACCCATTTTTAAAATATCCATCTATGAAATATCCATAAAAAATATCTATTTATCTTCTTTATGGGGGTATATATGTGGTTATATAGTGGTACCTGTGTAGTTATGCATACTTTTATATATATATATACTCATCTGTCTATTGAATCATTTATACATGTGATACATTGGTTAATCAATGATGTACTTTCGATCTTATGGCCCCCTCTATCACTTCGCTTTTCTAAAGTCTGCCTATCAGTTTTCAAATAGCGCATGATACGGCACGTGCGCACTGAGGCTGAGCGTTCAAACAGGCCGGTATTTTCTCCATGCGTTCCACGACTCGGTTTGGAATTACTCTCTCTTCTGGCGCATGCGCATACACCTCTGCTCACATCAACGATGCATTCCACGGACCGGACATATGGTTTCAAAGCAGGTTTTTTTATTTTTCAAGGCCCACTGACCTACCAATGCTAATGACAATACCTTGTATGTATGTTTGATTGTTGTTCTATATATACATGATTTGGTCGAGCCCCTGTTAGGTCATCATCACCCCCTGTCACAGGAAGTGACATCAGGTGACCTTTTTTTGGCGCGTTTTTAGATGATTATAAAGACTCTCAATGATACAGTTCTGTATAGGCTTGCTCCTGATAAAGGGGACATTTATTCTCCTCGAAACGCGTTGAGCTTTATATCCTGCTTTTTACACCAATAAAGGAAATTGCAAGAAGTATCCGGGGTTCAGACTGCTGCTTCATCCTAAGATTCTACGGGCGATCCAGGATAGGGAGGATTCCTTTTGGGTGTCTTGAGCTTCATCCCAATAGGAAATTCTCCCTATGAAGTGAGTGAAGTTAACTATCTAAATGGTTCTAATTTGATTGATATAATCTAGTGATTCTGAATATCTGTTAAGGTATATCAGTTTTAATATATTTTATCTTTTTGACATCCTCGTGTGAACCATGGTGTTCTGGTATACCGTACAAGACAATTAGTGGGCATATAGATCCCGCTCCTCTATTTGATTCCTTCTTCCTAACTATTCCCAGTACTTGGACTGGCACCTCCAAGTCTATTGTGGTTATCATTTTTTTCCTTTCACATTTTCAGTCTTCGGTTGTGCCTGGTGCCCAGGCACACAAAGAACCACATACGGCAGCCTCTCCTAATTAGTTCTTTTCATCTATTTTCCAATCTAATTAGCATCTATCCAATTATCACTGTCTTAGAAGTCCCACCTTTGGCGCCCTGCCTGACCATTTGATTACTTTGGATTTTTTGCCGAGATTAGTCAAGTGAGTTATCCTCCTTTTTATATTGTCATTTTTTCTTCCCATATCTGTTTACACGCTGCAAAAAATTACAGTTTTCACTTAGATTTGTGGTCACGCACAGGTGCAGAAGTGCATAGGTGTTACACTCCTGTTGATTGTCTAAATTAAGTAATCAGGGAGGGTGTGTAGTATTGCACACTTACTATGTTAAGCAAACATAACAGATTTTAAGAATCTCAGTTATGAGAAAGAGGGGTATGATTATTTTAGGTAAATATGTTATTGTCCATCAGGGGGACAGTAGGCCAGATTATGCTCTTCAAGAGTAGTTTTTGTCTTCCTACAAAAACACTGGGGTTTCGAACCTAGTAAGCACCAATTAGTATGTTAATGAAATACAATTATTTAGGAACTGATTGTATGTAAAAGGTCATACCTTAATCAAATCTTCATATGACAGAATTAACAGGTTTGGGTTATCTTTAATTGTTAGCCATCCTTTCACATGTTCAAACCAGCCGCCAAATATAACTATGAAGAAAATAATAATAATCTATGCACAACCAATTAGCAATGACATTTAAAGAAGACCTGTAACCACTTCTGACATGTCTGATTTCAGAATTACTTGCATCCTCTACCCCCATAAAAAAGTTTTTATAGCATCTATTCTTATTACTCTTTGTTGTGAGATTCCTTTAATATTGCTGCTAGATGATATGAATGAATTACTAGCAGTTTGCAATGAAGGTCCAGATGGATTTTACCAATTGGTCGTGTGTCCCTGCACAATCTGTATGCACAGTATTATAGTCATTACATACAGTATATCAACTGGTCTCCATAATAGAAATGGGACCCTCTCAGAGGTTCACCCCAAGCCCCTGCATCTAGAAAAGCTGTTATTATCTGATTTGCTCTAATGAAGGGCTTTTCTATTGAGCTAATTGCAGATGTGAGGTTGGCTTAGCTATTTTCTTAGCTTTGCTACATAAGCATGATTAAAAGGCTGGAAGGCATCCCTGCCAATCGGCTGTTTCAAGATAATGTAGTGCTTATATGGATGCTGTGTTCTCCTCACTGTTTACCTGCTCACTGTGCAGAAGTGAGCAGGTGTAAAAAATGCTCTACTGTCCCAATTCATTTCAGTAGGACAGCTCCTTTGCATAATATACTGGGCTCTCTCTTCTATCTCTAATTCACGTGTGTGAATCCAAACTTTTTGTGAAATACAGAACGAATCCTGAACCAGTAGAATCAATTTGTTGATCCTTAGATTGAATCATGATATTTATTCTTTACTACAAACCTTTGCTTTGGTCTTGAAGAATGATTGTGGAAACAGATGGAAAGGAAGATGTGTTGTGATAAGTCTAGGGGACGGTCTGTTCTCAAGCTGCTTTCGTCCACTATGCTGTTCAATCCAAGGCACATGATCCCAGCTTAAGCTTGTTTTGACTGGTGTAGGATCCCCATTGCTATAAATGAGAGAAAAGATCTCTTGTATCCATGTAGTACCTATAATACAATTGGAATAACAAACCATTATTCTTGATAAAAGAAAGTGTACAGTTGTGATGACACGTAAATAGCAAAAATTATTATTTTGTATACTCTATCAAATAAGCTCTGCCAGTGACCTTTATTGTAGACTGCTGGCAATTCATATTCATTTTAACAGCAATAATAGAGGGATAGCCTAACATAGAGACATACAAGTAGATGCTTCAGAATTATTATATAGGGCATACAAGCATTTAGAAATGTGTCAGCAACAATGATGGTAACAGTAATTATCCCTAAGGACACTTTGCAGTCTTTCCAAATAACTACAGACATGATATTCTGTTCTTGTTAACTCTTTCTACACCTGAGGGATGCAGATCTAGATCCAGATAACCAGTCAATCTAAAAGTGTTGTGGGTGTTGGAAGCAATGAGCTCCTTCCACAGCAATAAAGTCCTAAATTCCATAAACGAGCAGTACCTTAATGATGTTAAACATCATGCACAACCTTGATGGTTCTGGACCTTCTTAGGATGTCTGTTCTTTTTCTATCAGGGGTACTCTCATAATAATATATTTTTTCTCTCAGCTGTAGTCTCAGAGATAAAAGGTTCTCTGTACTCTGTCCTATTTTCAGAAGCTTGCACATGTAGGTCCTGTCTATAGTTCTGCATTCCTAAGACTCCATTAACCAGGGTGTGGGCCAAGTCCATGCCTGTGCCAGTGTTAACCATGTATATTTTGCCCATACATTGTTATTAAGTATACACAGTACACAATGATATGTGACTTGACAACAAATGACATTTAACCCAGAAACATTAAATTACTAATTTTAGCAGTAATTAACCCTTTGTAGTAGTTCTCTAGGGCACCACACTTTAACCTTTTGTGTCACTTTATTTCCTCACAGATTGGAAGCTTTGGTGAGCAGCGCCCTGGCTTGCATTGTTTGAATTGCTTAGTATGCTATCCTGTAATGTATGATTTTGTCCTTACATGTTCCTCTGAGTGGAACATAAGTGGAAATGCTGCACAATATGCTGGTACTGTATAAAAGATAATTATCACTTTAACTAGAGTTGAGCAGAAACCTGGATGTTCGGGTTCTGCAGAACTTAAAAAAAAAGTTCAGGCTCACGACTCGAACTTGACCCGAACTTGACCGCGAAGTCAATGGGGACCCAAACTTTTGGCCACTAAAATGGCTCTAAAATAGCCCTGGAAACAGCTAGAGGGCTGCAAAGGGCAGCAAAATGTGCTTAAGAGCATGGCAAATAGTCTGCAAACAAATGTGGATAGGGAAATGAATTAAAAAGACATTAAAGACCTTACATTTTTTTTATTAGGAATGATGTAGGAGGAAGAGGTTGAGAAGGAGGTGAATGGCTGGACGTGGCCGTGTAGGCTCACGAGGCGGTCTAGGTGGAAGCGGCGGCGAAGGAGGAATAGGTAGCCAACACAGATGTGTGTTATTTTGCATTTTTACATAGGGGTATCCCCCAAAATATTGGGACATATAATAAAAAAAAGGAATAAGTGCAGTTGAGTACAAGGATGGATGGTTGATGCTGTAAGAACTGTATATTCTGCACAAGGTACAGACAAGTCTTGTGGGAACCAGGCCTGGTTCATTTTAATGAACGTGAGCTTGTCGACGTTGGCTGTGGACAGGCGGCTGCGTCTGTCTGTAATGACGCCTCCTGCCGTGCTAAATACACGTTCAGAGAGTACACTGGCTGCAGGGCAGGCCAGCCCCTTCAAGGCATACAATGCCATGTGGACAATTTGGAGACCCAGAAGTCGAATGCTGCAGAACCATCAGTCAGTACGTGTAGGCGTGTGCACAGGTACTGTTCCACCATGTTGTTCAAATGCTGCCTCCTGCTAACACGCTCCATATCAGCAGTTGGGGCCGGTTGTTGCGACGAGGTGACAAAGCTTTTCCACATGTCGGCCATGCTAACCCTACCTTCTGAGTTGCTGGCGCTGACACAGCTGCGTTGGTGACCTCTTCCTCCTCCCCTGCCTTGGCCTTGTGCTTCAACTTGTCCCCCAGCGTCAGTCGAGAATGCTCTCAGGAGCGTGTCTACCAGCATGCGCCTGTAGTCGCGCATCTACCGTTCACGCTCCACTGAGAAAATTAAGGACAGCACATTGTCTTTGTAACAGGGATCCAGCAGGGTGGCCACCCAGTAGTCAGCACACGTTAAAATGTGGGCAACTCTGCTGTTGTTGCGCAGGCACTGCAGCATGTAGTCGCTCATGTGTGCCAGGCTGCCCAGAGGTAAGGACAAGCTGTCCTCTGTGGGAGGAGTATCGTCTGCGTCCTCCGTATCCCCCCAGCCCGCAAAAGTGATGGGCCCAAGCTGAGTTGGGTGCCACCCCGCTGTGAACATGCTTCATCCCCATCCTCCTCCTCCTCATCCTCCTCATCCTCCTCCTCCTTGTCCTCCAGTAGTGGGCCCTGGCTGGCCAAATTTTTGCAAGTGGGCCCTTGCAAAAATCCTCTTTCTGAGCCACTTCTAAAAGACTGGCCTGAAAGTGTTAGAGATGACCCCTCTTCCTCCTCCTCGTCCTGGGCCACATCCTCTTCCACCATCGCCCTAAGTGTTTTCTCAAGGAGACATAGAAGTGGTATTGTAACGCTGATAATGGCCATGTTGGTGGAGTACTCGAAAAAGTGCAATAGGGCATACAGGTCTCGCATGGAGGCCAGTCATTGGTGGTGAAGTGGTGCTGTTCCGCAGTGCAGCTGGAACTCCACTATGGCCTGCTGCTGCTCGGACAGTTTCTCCAGCATGTGCAAGGTGGAGTTCCACCTGGTGGGCAAGTCGCATATGAGGCGGTGAGCAGGAAGGCTGAGATGGGATCAGGATGAGAACGCCGGAAGCCCGCACTTTATGCAGCAGCTCTGACATGTCGGGGTAGTTGTGAATGAATTTCTGCACCACCAAATTCAGCACATGCGCCAGGCAAGGGATGTGCGTCAAACCGGCTAGTCCCAGAGCTGCAACAAGATTTTGCCCATTATCGCACACCACCAGACCGGGCTTGAGGCTCACTGGCAGCAACCACTCGTCGGTCTGTTGTTCTATACCCCGCCACAACTCCTGCGCGGTGGGGGTTTTGTCCCCCAAACACATCAGTTTCAGAACGGCCTGCTGACGTTTACCGGATGAAGAGGGGGTAGAAGAGGAGGAGGAAGCCGAGTAGGAAGAGGAGGCAACAGGAGGCAAAGAATGATGCCCTGCGATCCTTGGCGGCGGAAGAATATGCACAAAACAGCTCTCCGCCTGGGGCCCAGCCGCCACTACATTTACCTAGTGTGCAGATAGGGAGTTATAGCTTCCCTGGCTGTGCTTGGTCCACGTAGCTGTGGTTAGGTGGACCTTGCCACAGATGGCGTTGCGCAGTGCACACTTGATTTTATCCGATACTTGGTTGTGCAGGGAAGGCACAGCTCTCCTGGAGAAGTAGTGGTGGCTGGGAACGATGTACTGTGGGACAGCAAGCAACATAAGCTCTTTGAAGCTGTCCGTCTCCACCAGCCTGAATGATAGCATTTCAAAGGCCAGTAGTTTAGAAATGCTGACATTCAGGGCCAGGGATCGAGGGTGGCTAGGTGCGAATTTACGCTTTCTCTCAAAGGTTTGTGAGATGGAGAGCTGAACGCTTCAGTGTGACATGGTGGAGATGCTTGCTGACGGAGGTGGTGTTGCTGGTGGCACATCCTCTGTTTGCTGGGCGGCAGGTGCCAACGTTCCTCAAGAGGCGGAGGAAGAGGCAGAGGCAGCAGCAGAACAGGGAACAGGAGGGGCCTGAGCCCCTTCTTGGTTTTGAAGGTGCTTACTCCACTGCAGCCCGTGTCTCGCATGTAGATGCCTGGTCATGCAGGTTGTGCTAAGGTTCAGAACGTTAATGTCTCGCTTCAGGCTCTGATGGCACAGCGTGCAAACCACTTGGGTCTTGTCGTCAGCACATTGTGTGAAGAAGTGCCATGCCAGGGAACTCCTTGAAGCTGAGTTTGGTGTGCACGGTCCCTGGTGATTCGTCATCATCAGAGACGTGCTGAGGTGATATTCCAATGTCCTCATCAGGAAACATAAGTGGTAGTACTTGCTCAGGCCTTACCATCCTTAGAACGGCATTAGACCCGACCAAATATCGCTGTAGATTCTGGCGGCTACTGGGACCTGAGGTAGTAGGTTCAGCAGGACGTGTAGCTGTGGCAAAACGGCCACGTCCTCTCCCTGCACCAGAGGCTCCACCAACACCACCACCACGACCATGACAGCGTCCCTTATTAGATGTTTGCCTCATAGTTAGCGTTCACCAAGCAAAGTAAAAAGTGGTTAAGTCTGTTAAAAATACTTAACTGCCAATAAAAACCCTGATGTAGGGTATTGCACTCAATTATTATTATTTTTTTACTCTATATGACAGCGGCATTTGTGGCCTAAATTTCACAGTAACTTATGCACGTCTAATCCCAGATGTGCAGTATATCAGAGGGTTTTTTCACCCCAGTAAGCAAAAAGCCGTATTTCTGGTCTAAATGTGACACTCACTTAAGCAAGTGTAATCCCAGATGTGAAGTATATTAGAGGGTTTTTTCAGTAGTAGTTGGTTCAGTTTGCTGTAGATCGCTGAGTAAAAAAGCAGTTCTTCATAAGATTTCTCCCTGATCTCTCGCTCACAGCAGCTGCAGCCTATCCCTACACTAATCCAAGCAGAGTGACGGGTGGCGCTACGTGACTCCAGCTTAAATAGAGGCTGGGTCACATGCTACAGTTGGCCAATCACAGCCATGCCAATAGTAGGCATGGCTGTGATGGCCTTTTGGGGCAAGTAGTATGACGCTTGTTGATTGGCTGCTGTGGAGCCTTTCAAAAAGCGCCAAGAAAGGGTTGAACACCGAACCCGAACCCAAACTTTTACGTAAATGTTCGGGTCCGGGTGCCGAAAAACCTAAAGTTCGATACGAACCCGAACTTTACAGTTCGGGTTCGCTCAACTCTAAGTACCACTAAACTGAGAAGAGGGCTGTTCCTACTGTAAATGATTTAGTGGTAGCTAAACCAGTTTCTACAATTTGAAAACTACCTCACAATCCCCCCCTCCCAAATACAGTCCACTATACCCTACTTCCCTCATCATTGTGTAGCCTTCTTGTGGCTATCTTTCTACCTCTCTCTCCTAACTGCACAGTATAATCATCTTCAGTCTTAAAGGGGTTGTCTCACTTCAGCAAATAGCATTTATTATGTAGAAGAAGTTAATACAAGGCACTTCCAAATTTATTATTATCCATATTGCTTCCTTTGCTGGCTGTCTGGATTCATTTTTCCATCACATTATACCCTGCTCGTTTCCTCGGTTACTACCACCGTGCAATTCATCAGTGGTGGTCGTGCTTGCACACTATAGGAAAAAGCGCTGGCCTATTTGGTGGTCAGGACCATGGGAGCACACATAGGATGGTGCTTTTTCCTGTAGTGTGCAAGCATGACCACCAGTGATGAATTGCAGGGTGGTTGTAACTATGGAAACGTACAGGGTATAATATAATGGAAAAATGAATCCAGACAGCAAAGGAAGCAGTACGAATTATCACAATACTTTAGGAAGTGCCATGTATTACATTTGTCTACATGATAAATGCTATTTGCTGAAGTAAAACAACCCCTTTAACACTCTCTCTCTAGACTACAACTGTATAGTGGTCCTATACTTCACTCTACTCTACTCTTGTCCCAACTTCTGACAGGCATAACTATAGTTTTCTGGACTACAGTGGTGACATGCCCATTTACTACATGTGACCACAGCAACCAATCACTGGACTCAACAGTTCCATGCAGTATATGGGCATGTAATTACTGTACCCAAAACATGATGTAGAGGCTGCACTGGCAGGGAGTATCAGAGCAGCAGTGCCAAAACAGAGTCAGAGTCAATGTCTGTTTGCCTGTCTGTCCTCTATAGGCATCTAGACGCCTGAACCGCTGGACACTAAATTTGGCACAAGGGTACATCGGGTGTCTGGGAAGGTTTACGCACAGGTCTCAGCTCTCTAGGACATGGCATTCTTGAGATACTCATATTTTACACCAGGTTTCCAAAACAACTCAGCAATTTTTATTTCACTATTATAAGTCACTGTTAAGGGGAGATGTTGAGGTTACCGTTAAGGGGGCAGGGTGTTGCTGTTAAGGGGGCATGGTGCTTTGGAGGTCATTGTTAAGGGGTCGGGTGCAGTGAAGGTCATAGTTAAGGGAGCGGGGTGCTGTGGAGGTCACTGTTAAATGGGTAAAGCACTGTGAAGTTCGCAGTTAAGGGGCAGGGTGCTGTGGAAGTCACTGTTAAGGGGGCAGTATGCTGTGGAGGTTACTGTTAAGGGGTGGGGTTGTGAAGGTCACAGGTTAATGTTAAGGAAGCAGGGAGCTGTTGAGGTTACTGTTAAGGGGGCAGGGTGTTGCTGTTAAGGGGCGTGTTGCTTTGGAGGTCATTGTTAAGGGGTGGGGGTGCAGTGAAGGTCATAGTTAAGGGAGCGGGGTGCTGTGGAGGTCACTGTTAGAATAAATCTTTTTTTTTTTTAAAGGCTTTATTTTTCCATTTTCACAGAAAAGTAAATACATTAAATAGGGGAACAACCCCCTCAACACAATGTAACCTCAGACATCACATTCAATTGACAGGCAAGATGATAGGATTACATATAGATGATGTATCTTCATGTATAGAGGACGTTAATACAATTCACATCCATCATAAAACAGAGTTGTTATCATAAAGCAGAGCTATCTCATTAGAACCTGTCCCCATTCACACACACATTCATAGCGGCAGTGAGCCAGACCTCTCTGAACTCCTCCAGCCCAATTACACTGTAACCAAGTTTGCACTCAGCCAAATATCCCACAGCTTCTCGAATTTTTCCGGTATACCCCTAGCTTCAAAAGTTAGCTTATATACTGATAGCGTAGCGTTACTAAGCTGGACCCAATGAGACAGTATTGTTTTTTTGGGGGGCTTCCAATTCAGAAGAATTGACTTTCTCACATAAAACATCTGTAACCTATAAAGGATTTTAGTATGCTTAGATGGAACAATATCGTTGACAAGACCCAACAGGCTAACTTCAGGTGCTACAACTGCTGAGAGCCCCAGATGAGCATTAAGATACCCATGCACCTCCACCCAGAATTCAGCAATGACCGGACACTCCCATACCATGTGCAAAAAAGTCCCCCTGTCATTATTACATCTTGTACATATATCTGAAGTAAGTTTATGCATGTCTACCAATCTCACTGGAGTATAGTAGACTCTGTGCAGCCATTTAGTCTGAATCAGCTGATCCCGTGCACAAATCACCGTCCCCTTCCAGGAGGCCGACAGCTCTTTCTCATGATAATCTTCCAATGCAGGAATATCAGCCTTCCACTTAAGAAAAGCCCTTGCCATCGGCGAGGGTCAGGAGGATAGAAGGAAACCGTAGAAAGATGACACCATTTTCTCTACTGCACTGTATTCTAGCCTCAAAGGACCTAACCCAAACTGGGATTCACAAGCATGTCTCAGTTGAAAAAATCTAAAGAGAGACGATTGTGGTAAGTTGTATTCCGCCTGTAGGGCTGAGAAGGTTTTAAAAAAAAAAATCATAAACTTGAGTAAAGTACTTAATGCCTCTTCGCAGCCAGAACTAAAACTCAAGCAGATAATTTAGTTCCGCCAGTTTGGGATTTCCCCACAAAGGCATCACTGGGGATAATATATTACTTTCCCCTCCATCCTCCTTCACCACCGCAAAGGCATTCCATGCATTGATCACCCCCACCATTAGTGTAGTGAGATGCTTCACCGGGTATTTCCCTGCTCTATACACTAAGTTTGTCATAGCCTCATAAGATCCCATGAGGGCCGCCTCCCATACCACCATCGCAATGTAATATAGATACATATCCGGAACTGCCAGGTCACCTCTCTCATTCGTAGCTTTCAAAGTATCCCTAGCTATGCAGGGAATGGATTTACTCCATAAAAAGGCGTTAGTAAGCGATCTAGGGTCTGAAAATGAGATTTCAGCAGAGTCAAGGGGGTCGTCCTATATATCTATAGTAACTTTGGAAGAAGGATCATTTTAAATATATTGATGCATCCTATCAGAGATAGCGGTAATGCCTCCCAAGCTTTCAGTTTTTGCGAGATGTATTTAACTACCGGATCTATATTCAGAGCAACAAATTGAGTTACATCTTTATGTATAACTATCCCAAGGTACGTGAAGTTATTCACCACCTGAAGTGATGACCTGGATGAAACGCTCTGAGGGAGAAACTCATCAACCAAATATAGTACCGATTTGGCCCAATTGACCTGTAGTCCCGAAAACGTTCCATACAGGTCCACTATCTCTAACAAAGCATCCAGGGAATGGCCTACATCTCCTAAGTATACACCAATAATAGAAAACTCACAAAGCGAGTATGCGTACTAGGCCTGTACACCAAGTATCAACACCAAAAAAGAAAAAGGGGAAAGCACGATTAACAATATATATAAACTTTATTATGGCTCCCAAAAAAGGGGAAAATCCGGTAAAGTACAATGAAAAACAATACATGGGTGGACGAGAGACACACAGGGTGGGAAAGGATCACAAAATGGACGACATGTAAAAACAATTCATGAAAATGTCAAGGAGATACTAAATAATTGATAAATACCCAAATACCCATATTACAATGAACTCACCAAAAATGTGAACATAGAAAATTACATAAATACCAGAATAGTGATCCAAAAGAGCCCCAATGCACGTTTCGCGTAAGCTTCCTCAGGGGGTGTATATATCATACACCCCCTGTCTCTCGTCCTGTCTCTGTGTCTCTCATCCACCCATGTATTGTTTTTCATTGTATTTTACCGGATTTTCCCCTTTTTTGGGAACCATAATAAAGTTTATACAGGGAGTGCAGAATTATTAGGCAAGTTGTATTTTTGAGGATTAACTTTATTATTGAACAACAACCATGTTCTCAATGAACCCAAAAAACTCATTAATATCAAAGCTGAATATTTTTGGAAGTAGTTTTTAGTTTGTTTTTAGTTTTAGCTATTTTAGGGGGATATCTGTGTGTGCAGGTGACTATTACAGTGCATAATTATTAGGCAACTTAACAAAAAACAAATATATACCCATTTCAATTATTTATTTTTACCAGTGAAACCAATATAACATCTCAACATTCACAAATATACATTTCTGACATTCAAAAACAAATCAGTGACCAATATAGCCACCTTTCTTTGCAAGGACACTCAAAAGCCTGCCATCCATGGATTCTGTCAGTGTTTTGATCTGTTCACCATCAACATTGCGTGCAGCAGCAACCACAGCCTCCCAGACACTGTTCAGAGAGGTGTACTGTTTTCCCTCCTTGTAAATCTCACATTTGATGATGGACCACAGGTTCTCAATGGGGTTCAGATCAGGTGAACAAGGAGGCCATGTCATTAGATTTTCTTCTTTTATACCCTTTCTTGCCAGCCACGCTGTGGAGTACTTGGACGCGTGTGATGGAGCATTGTCCTGCATGAAAATCATGTTTTTCTTGAAGGATGCAGACTTCTTCCTGTACCACTGCTTGAAGAAGGTGTCTTCCAGAAACTGGCAGTAGGACTGGGAGTTGAGCTTGACTCCATCCTCAACCCGAAAAGGCCCCACAAGTAGGGATGAGCGAACTCGAACTGTATAGTTCGGGTTCGTACCGAATTTTGGGGTGTCCGTGACACGGACCCGAACCCGGACATTTTCGTAAAAGTCCGGGTTCGGGTTCGGTGTTCGTCGCTTTCTTCGCGCTTTTGTGACGCTTTCTTGGCGCTTTTTGAAAGGCTGCAAAGCAGCCAATCAACAAGCGTCATACTACTTGCCCCAAGAGGCCATCACAGCCATGCCTACTATTGGCATGGCTGTGATTGGCCAGAGCACCATGTGACCCAGCCTCTATTTAAGCTGGAGTCACATAGCGCCGCCCGTCACTCTGCTCTGATTAGCGTAGGGAGAGGTTGCGGCTGCGACAGTAGGGCGAGATTAGGCAGATTAACTCCTCCAAAGGACTTGATTAACTGATCGATCTGCAGCTGTGGATCATTGAGCTGCTGATCCTCAATTGCTCACTGTTTTTAGGCTGCCCAGACCGTTTGTCAGTCACATTTTTCTGGGGTGATCGGCGGCCATTTTGTGTCTTGTGGTGCGCCAGCACAAGCTGCGACCAAGTGCATTTAACCCTCAATGGTGTGGTTGTTTTTTGGCTAAAGCCTACATCAGGGTGAAGCTGTCACACCAAGTGCATTTAACCAGCAATAGTCTGTTCATTTTTTGGCCATATACAAAATCAGGGGCAAGCTGCGCCTGTCACCAAGTGCATTTAACCCTCAATGGTGTGGTTGTTTTTTGGCTAAAGCCTACATCAGGGTGAAGCTGTCACACCAAGTGCATTTAACCAGCAATAGTCTGTTCATTTTTTGGCCATATACTAAATCAGGGGCAAGCTGCGCCTGTCACCAAGTGCATTTAACCCTCAATGGTGTGGTTGTTTTTTGGCTAAAGCCTACATCAGGGTGAAGCTGTCACACCAAGTGCATTTAACCAGCAATAGTCTGTTTATTTTTTGGCCATATCCCAGTCTAATTCTGTCACTAAATCCATACCGGTCACCCAGCGCCTAAATACTAGGCCTCAAATTTATATCCCGCTAAATCTGTCCTTAGTGCTGTAGCTGGGCGAGTTATTTAGTGTCCGTTCAAGCACATTTCTTGTTCTGGGTTGAAATACAATTCCCAATTTAGCAATTTCATAATTTAGTGGTTTCTGCTATATCAGAGCTATTTGAAATCTATCCCTAAAAGGGTATATAATATTCAAGGTGCACATTGGGTCATTCAGAATAACTTCACACACACCCGCTACTGTGTATTTCCAAGTCTAATTCTGGCACTAAACCCATACCTGTCACCCAGCGCCTAAATACTAGGCCTCAAATTTATATCCAGCTAAATCTGTCCCTAGTGCTGTAGCTGGGCGAGTTATTTAGTGTCCGTTCAAGCACATTTCTTGTTCTGGGTTGAAATACAATTCCCAATTTAGCAATTTCATAATTTAGTGGTTTCTGCTATATCAGAGCTATTTGAAATCTATCCCTAAAAGGGTATATAATATTCAAGGTGCACATTGGGTCATTCAGAATAACTTCACACACACCCGCTACTGTGTATTTCCAAGTCTAATTCTGGCACTAAACCCATACCTGTCACCCAGCGCCTAAATACTAGGCCTCAAATTTATATCCCGCTAAATCTGTCCTTAGTGCTGTAGCTGGGCGAGTTATTTAGTGTCCGTTCAAGCACATTTCTTGTTCTGGGTTGAAATACAATTCCCAATTTAGCAATTTCATAATTTAGTGGTTTCTGCTATATCAGAGCTATTTGAAATCTATCCCTAAAAGGGTATATAATATTCAAGGTGCACATTGGGTCATTCAGAATAACTTCACACACACCCGCTACTGTGTATTTCCAAGTCTAATTCTGGCACTAAACCCATACCTGTCACCCAGCGCCTAAATACTAGGCCTCAAATTTATATCCCGCTAAATCTGTCCCTAGTGCTGTAGCTGGGCGAGTTATTTAGTGTCCGTTCAAGCACATTTCTTGTTCTGGGTTGAAATACAATTCCCAATTTAGCAATTTCATAATTTAGTGGTTTCTGCTATATCAGAGCTATTTGAAATCTATCCCTAAAAGGGTATATAATATTCAAGGTGCACATTGGGTCATTCAGAATAACTTCACACACACCCGCTACTGTGTATTTCCAAGTCTAATTCTGGCACTAAACCCATACCTGTCACCCAGCGCCTAAATACTAGGCCTCAAATTTATATCCCGCTAAATCTGTCCTTAGTGCTGTAGCTGGGCGAGTTATTTAGTGTCCGTTCAAGCACATTTCCTGTTCTGGGTTGAAATACAATTCCCAATTTAGCAATTTCATAATTTAGTGGTTTCTGCTATATCAGAGCTATTTGAAATCTATCCCTAAAAGGGTATATAATATTCAAGGTGCACATTGGGTCATTCAGAATAACTTCACACACACCCGCTACTGTGTATTTCCAAGTCTAATTCTGGCACTAAACCCATACCTGTCACCCAGCGCCTAAATACTAGGCCTCAAATTTATATCCCGCTAAATCTGTCCTTAGTGCTGTAGCTGGGCGAGTTATTTAGTGTCCGTTCAAGCACATTTCTTGTTCTGGGTTGAAATACAATTCCCAATTTAGCAATTTCATAATTTAGTGGTTTCTGCTATATCAGAGCTATTTGAAATCTATCCCTAAAAGGGTATATAATATTCAAGGTGCACATTGGGTCATTCAGAATAACTTCACACACACCCGCTACTGTGTATTTCCAAGTCTAATTCTGGCACTAAACCCATACCTGTCACCCAGCGCCTAAATACTAGGCCTCAAATTTATATCCCGCTAAATCTGTCCCTAGTGCTGTAGCTGGGCGAGTTATTTAGTGTCCGTTCAAGCACATTTCTTGTTCTGGGTTGAAATACAATTCCCAATTTAGCAATTTCATAATTTAGTGGTTTCTGCTATATCAGAGCTATTTGAAATCTATCCCTAAAAGGGTATATAATATTCAAGGTGCACATTGGGTCATTCAGAATAACTTCACACACACCCGCTACTGTGTATTTCCAAGTCTAATTCTGGCACTAAACCCATACCTGTCACCCAGCGCCTAAATACTAGGCCTCAAATTTATATCCCGCTAAATCTGTCCTTAGTGCTGTAGCTGGGCGAGTTATTTAGTGTCCGTTCAAGCACATTTCTTGTTCTGGGTTGAAATACAATTCCCAATTTAGCAATTTCATAATTTAGTGGTTTCTGCTATATCAGAGCTATTTGAAATCTATCCCTAAAAGGGTATATAATATTCAAGGTGCACATAGGGTCATTCAGAATAACTTCACACACCCGCTACTGTGCATTTCCAAATCTAATTCTGTCACTAAACCCATACCTGTCACCCAGCGCCTAAATACTAGGCCTCAAATTTATATCCCGCTAAATCTCTCGTTACCGCTGTCCTGTTGTGGCTGGGAAAGTTATTTAGTGTCCGTCAAAGCACATTTTTTGTTCTGGGTTGAAATACAATTCCCAATTTAGCAATTTCATAATTTAGTGGTTTCTGCTATATCAGAACTATTTGAAATCTATCCCTAAAAGGGTATATAATATTCAAGGTGCACATTGGGTCATTCAGAATAACTTCACACACACCCGCTACTGTGTATTTCCAAGTCTAATTCTGGCACTAAACCCATACCTGTCACCCAGCGCCTAAATACTAGGCCTCAAATTTATATCCCGCTAAATCTGTCCCTAGTGCTGTAGCTGGGCGAGTTATTTAGTGTCCGTTCAAGCACATTTCTTGTTCTGGGTTGAAATACAATTCCCAATTTAGCAATTTCATAATTTAGTGGTTTCTGCTATATCAGAGCTATTTGAAATCTATCCCTAAAAGGGTATATAATATTCAAGGTGCACATAGGGTCATTCAGAATAACTTCACACACCCGCTACTGTGCATTTCCAAATCTAATTCTGTCACTAAACCCATACCTGTCACCCAGCGCCTAAATACTAGGCCTCAAATTTATATCCCGCTAAATCTGTCCCTAGTGCTGTAGCTGGGCGAGTTATTTAGTGTCCGTTCAAGCACATTTCTTGTTCTGGGTTGAAATACAATTCCCAATTTAGCAATTTCATAATTTAGTGGTTTCTGCTATATCAGAGCTATTTGAAATCTATCCCTAAAAGGGTATATAATATTCAAGGTGCACATAGGGTCATTCAGAATAACTTCACACACCCGCTACTGTGCATTTCCAAATCTAATTCTGTCACTAAACCCATACCTGTCACCCAGCGCCTAAATACTAGGCCTCAAATTTATATCCCGCTAAATCTCTCGTTACCGCTGTCCTGTTGTGGCTGGGAAAGTTATTTAGTGTCCGTCAAAGCACATTTTTTGTTCTGGGTTGAAATACAATTCCCAATTTAGCAATTTCATAATTTAGTCGTTTCTGCTATATCAGAGCTATTTGAAATCTATCCCTAAAAGGGTAGATCATATTGAAGGTGCACATAGGGTCATTCAGAATAACTTCACACACACGCTTCTGTGCATTTCCAAGTCTAATTCTGTCACTAAATCCATACCGGTCACCCAGCGCCTAAATACTAGGCCTCAAATTTATATCCCGCTGAATTTGAATACAATACATTGGGCCAAATAATATATTTGTTGTTGTGGTGAACCATAACAATGAGAAAAACATCTAGTAAGGGACGCGGACGTGGACATGGTCGTGGTGGTGTTAGTGGACCCTCTGGTGCTGGGAGAGGACGTGGCCGTTCTGCCACATCCACACGTCCTAGTGTACCAACTACCTCAGGTCCCAGTAGCCGCCAGAATTTACAGCGATATATGGTGGGGCCCAATGCCGTTCTAAGGATGGTAAGGCCTGAGCAGGTACAGGCATTAGTCAATTGGGTGGCCGACAGTGGATCCAGCACGTTCACATTATCTCCCACCCAGTCTTCTGCAGAAAGCGCACAGATGGCGCCTGAAAACCAACCCCATCAGTCTGTCACATCACCCCCATGCATACCAGGGAAACTGTCTCAGCCTCAAGTTATGCAGCAGTCTCTTATGCTGTTTGAAGACTCCGCTGGCAGGGTTTCCCAAGGGCATCCACCTAGCCCTTCCCCAGCGGTGAAAGACATAGAATGCACTGACGCACAACCACTTATGTTTCCTGATGATGAGGACATGGGAATACCACCTCAGCATGTCTCTGATGATGACGAAACACAGGTGCCAACTGCTGCGTCTTTCTGCAGTGTGCAGACTGAACAGGAGGTCAGGGATCAAGACTGGGTGGAAGACGATGCAGGGGACGATGAGGTCCTAGACCCCACATGGAATGAAGGTCGTGCCACTGACTTTCACAGTTCGGAGGAAGAGGCAGTGGTGAGACCGAGCCAACAGCGTAGCAAAAGAGGGAGCAGTGGGCAAAAGCAGAACACCCGCCGCCAAGAGACTCCGCCTGCTACTGACCGCCGCCATCTGGGACCGAGCACCCCAAAGGCAGCTTCAAGGAGTTCCCTGGCATGGCACTTCTTCAAACAATGTGCTGACGACAAGACCCGAGTGGTTTGCACGCTGTGCCATCAGAGCCTGAAGCGAGGCATTAACGTTCTGAACCTGAGCACAACCTGCATGACCAGGCACCTGCATGCAAAGCATGAACTGCAGTGGAGTAAACACCTTAAAACCAAGGAAGTCACTCAGGCTCCCCCTGCTACCTCTTCTGCTGCTGCCGCCTCGGCCTATTCTGCTGCTGCCGCCTCGGCCTCTTCCTCCGCCTCTGGAGGAACGTTGGCACCTGCCGCCCAGCAAACAGGGGATGTACCACCAACACCACCACCACCACCTCCGTCACCAAGCGTCTCAACCATGTCACACGCCAGCGTTCAGCTCTCCATCTCACAAACATTTGATAGAAAGCGTAAATTCCCACCTAGCCACCCTCGATCCCTGGCCCTGAATGCCAGCATTTCTAAACTACTGGCCTATGAAATGCTGTCATTTAGGCTGGTGGACACAGACAGCTTCAAACAGCTCATGTCGCTTGCTGTCCCACAGTATGTTGTTCCCAGCCGGCACTACTTCTCCAAGAGAGCCGTGCCTTCCCTGCACAACCAAGTATCCGATAAAATCAAGTGTGCACTGCGCAACGCCATCTGTGGCAAGGTCCACCTAACCACAGATACGTGGACCAGTAAGCACGGCCAGGGACGCTATATCTCCCTAACTGCACACTGGGTAAATGTAGTGGCAGCTGGGCCCCAGGCGGAGAGCTGTTTGGCGCACGTCCTTCCGCCGCCAAGGATCGCAGGGCAACATTCTTTGCCTCCTGTTGCCACCTCCTCCTTCTCGGCTTCCTCCTCCTCTTCTTCCACCTGCTCATCCAGTCAGCCACACACCTTCACCACCAACTTCAGCACAGCCCGGGGTAAACGTCAGCAGGCCATTCTGAAACTCATATGTTTGGGGGACAGGCCCCACACCGCACAGGAGTTGTGGCGGGGTATAGAACAACAGACCGACGAGTGGTTGCTGCCGGTGAGCCTCAAGCCCGGCCTGGTGGTGTGTGATAATGGGCGAAATCTCGTTGCAGCTCTGGGACTAGCCAATTTGACGCACATCCCTTGCTTGGCGCATGTGCTGAATTTGGTGGTGCAGAAGTTCATTCACAACTACCCCGACATGTCAGAGCTGCTGCATAAAGTGCGGGCCGTCTGTTCGCGCTTCCGGCGTTCACATCCTGCTGCTGCTCGCCTGTCTGCGCTACAGCGTAACTTCGGCCTTCCCGCTCACCGCCTCATATGCGACGTGCCCACCAGGTGGAACTCCACCTTGCACATGCTGGACAGACTGTGCGAGCAGCAGCAGGCCATAGTGGAGTTTCAGCTGCAGCACGCACGGGTCAGTCGCACTACAGAACAGCACCACTTCACCACCAATGACTGGGCCTCCATGCGAGACCTGTGTGCCCTGTTGCGCTGTTTCGAGTACTCCACCAACATGGCCAGTGGCGATGACACCGTTATCAGCGTTACAATACCACTTCTATGTCTCCTTGAGAAAACACTTAGGGCGATGATGGAAGAGGAGGTGGCCCAGGAGGAGGAGGAGGAGGAGGAAGAGGGGTCATTTTTAGCACTTTCAGGCCAGTCTCTTCGAAGTGACTCAGAGGGAGGTTTTTGGCAACAGCAGAGGCCAGGTACAAATGTGGCCAGCCAGGGCCCACTACTGGAGGACGAGGAGGACGAGGATGAGGAGGAGGTGGAGGAGGATGAGGATGAAGCATGGTCACAGCGGGGTGGCACCCAACGCAGCTCGGGTCCATCACTGGTGCGTGGCTGGGGGGAAAGGCAGGACGATGACGATACGCCTCCCACAGAGGACAGCTTGTCCTTACCCCTGGGCAGCCTGGCACACATGAGCGACTACATGCTGCAGTGCCTGCGCAACGACAGCAGAGTTGCCCACATTTTAACCTGTGCGGACTACTGGGTTGCCACCCTGCTGGATCCACGCTACAAAGACAATGTGCCCACCTTACTTCCTGCACTGGAGCGTGATAGGAAGATGCGCGAGTACAAGCGCACGTTGGTAGACGCGCTACTGAGAGCATTCCCAAATGTCACAGGGGAACAAGTGGAAGCCCAAGGCCAAGGCAGAGGAGGAGCAAGAGGTCGCCAAGGCAGCTGTGTCACGGCCAGCTCCTCTGAGGGCAGGGTTAGCATGGCAGAGATGTGGAAAACTTTTGTCAACACGCCACAGCTAACTGCACCACCACCTGATACGCAACGTGTTAGCAGGAGGCAACATTTCACTAACATGGTGGAACAGTACGTGTGCACACCCCTCCACGTACTGACTGATGGTTCGGCCCCATTCAACTTCTGGGTCTCTAAATTGTCCACGTGGCCAGAGCTAGCCTTTTATGCCTTGGAGGTGCTGGCCTGCCCGGCAGCCAGCGTTTTGTCTGAACGTGTATTCAGCACGGCAGGGGGCGTCATTACAGACAAACGCAGCCGCCTGTCTACAGCCAATGTGGACAAGCTGACGTTCATAAAAATGAACCAGGCATGGATCCCACAGGACCTGTCCGCCCCTTGTCCAGATTAGACATTAACTACCTCCCCATAACCATATATTATTGGACTCCAGGGCACTTCCTCATTCAATCCTATTTTTATTTTCATTTTACCATTATATTGCGAGGCTACCCAAAGTTGAATGAACCTCTCCTCTGCCTGTGTGCTAGGCCTAAATATATGCCAATGGACTGTTGCAGTGGTGGGTGACGTGAAGCCTCATTCTCTGCTATGACATGCAGACTAATTCTCTGCTGACATGAAGACAGATTCTCTGTTACGGGACCTCTCTCCTCTGCCTGTGTGTGTGCTGGGCCTAAATATATGCCAATGGACTGTTGCAGTGGTGGCTGACGTGAAGCCTCATTCTCTGCTATGACATGCAGACTAATTCTCTGCTGACATGAAGCCAGATTGTCTGTTACGGGACCTCTCTCCTCTGCCTGTGTGTGTGCTGGGCCTAAATATATGCCAATGGACTGTTGCAGTGGTGGCTGACGTGAAGCCTCATTCTCTGCTATGACATGCAGACTAATTCTCTGCTGACATGAAGACAGATTCTCTGTTACGGGACCTCTCTCTCTGCCTGTGTGTGTGCTGGGCCTAAATATATGCCAATGGACTGTTGCAGTGGTGGCTGACGTGAAGCCTCATTCTCTGCTATGACATGCAGACTAATTCTCTGCTGACATGAAGCCAGATTGTCTGTTACGGGACCTCTCTCCTCTGCCTGTGTGTGTGCTGGGCCTAAATATATGCCAATGGACTGTTGCAGTGGTGGCTGACGTGAAGCCTCATTCTCTGCTATGACATGCAGACTAATTCTCTGCTGACATGAAGACAGATTCTCTGTTACGGGACCTCTCTCCTCTGCCTGTGTGTGTGCTGGGCCTAAATATATGCCAATGGACTGTTGCAGTGGTGGCTGACGTGAAGCCTCATTCTCTGCTATGACATGCAGACTAATTCTCTGCTGACATGAAGACAGATTCTCTGTTACGGGACCTCCCTCCTCTGCCTGGGTGCTGGGCCTAAATATATGCCAATGGACTGTTGCAGTGGTGGGTGACGTGAAGCCTGATTCTCTGCTATGACATGCAGACTAATTCTCTGCTGACATGAAGACAGATTCTCTGTTACGGGACCTCTCTCCTCTGCCTGTGTGTGTGCTGGGCCTAAATATATGCCAATGGACTGTTGCAGTGGTGGCTGACGTGAAGCCTCATTCTCTGCTATGACATGCAGACTAATTCTCTGCTGACATGAAGCCAGATTGTCTGTTACGGGACCTCTCTCCTCTGCCTGTGTGTGTGCTGGGCCTAAATATATGCCAATGGACTGTTGCAGTGGTGGCTGACGTGAAGCCTCATTCTCTGCTATGACATGCAGACTAATTCTCTGCTGACATGAAGACAGATTCTCTGTTACGGGACCTCTCTCCTCTGCCTGTGTGTGTGCTGGGCCTAAATATATGCCAATGGACTGTTGCAGTGGTGGCTGACGTGAAGCCTCATTCTCTGCTATGACATGCAGACTAATTCTCTGCTGACATGAAGCCAGATTGTCTGTTACGGGACCTCTCTCCTCTGCCTGTGTGTGTGCTGGGCCTAAATATATGCCAATGGACTGTTGCAGTGGTGGCTGACGTGAAGCCTCATTCTCTGCTATGACATGCAGACTAATTCTCTGCTGACATGAAGACAGATTCTCTGTTACGGGACCTCCCTCCTCTGCCTGGGTGCTGGGCCTAAATATATGCCAATGGACTGTTGCAGTGGTGGCTGACGTGAAGCCTCATTCTCTGCTATGACATGCAGACTAATTCTCTGCTGACATGAAGACAGATTCTCTGTTACGGGACCTCCCTCCTCTGCCTGGGTGCTGGGCCTAAATATATGCCAATGGACTGTTGCAGTGGTGGGTGACGTGAAGCCTCATTCTCTGCTATGACATGCAGACTGATTCTCTGCTGACATGAAGCCAGATTGTCTGTTACGGGACCTCCCTCCTCTGCCTGGGTGCTGGGCCTAAATATATGCCAATGGACTGTTGCAGTGGTGGCTGACGTGAAGCCTCATTCTCTGCTATGACATGCAGACTGATTCTCTGCTGACATGAAGCCAGATTGTCTGTTACGGGACCTCTCTCCTCTGCCTGTGTGCTAGGCCTAAATATATGCCAATGGACTGTTGCAGTGGTGGCTGACGTGAAGCCTCATTCTCTGCTATGACATGCAGACTGATTCTCTGCTGACATGAAGCCAGATCGTCTGTTACGGGACCTCTCTGCTCTGCCTGTGTGCTAGGCCTAAATATATGCCAATGGACTGTTGCAGTGGTGGGTGACGTGAAGCCTCATTCTCTGCTATGACATGCAGACTGATTCTCTGCTGTCATGAAGCCAGATTGTCTGTTACGGGACCTCTCTGCTCTGCCTGTGTGCTAGGCCTAAATATATGCCAATGGACTGTTGCAGTGGTGGGTGACGTGAAGCCTCATTCTCTGCTATGACATGCAGACTGATTCTCTGCTGACATGAAGCCAGATTGTCTGTTACGGGACCTCTCTCCTCTGCCTGTGTGCTAGGCCTAAATATATGCCAATGGACTGTTGCAGTGGTGGCTGACGTGAAGCCTCATTCTCTGCTATGACATGCAGACTAATTCTCTGCTGACATGAAGCCAGATTGTCTGTTACGGGACCTCTCTCCTCTGCCTGGGTGCTGGGCCTAAATTTATGACAATGGACTGTTGCAGTGGTGGCTGACGTGAAGCCTGATTCTCTGCTATGACATGCAGACTGATTCTCTGCTGACATGAAGCCAGATCCTCTGTTACGGGACCTCTCTCCTCTGCCTGTGTGTGTGCTGGGCCTAAATATATGCCAATGGACTGTTGCAGTGGTGGCTGACGTGAAGCCTCATTCTCTGCTATGACATGCAGACTGATTCTCTGCTGACATGAAGCCAGATTCTCTGTTACGGGACCTCTCTCCTCTGCCTGTGTGTGTGCTGGGCCTAAATATATGCCAATGGACTGTTGCAGTGGTGGCTGACGTGAAGCCTCATTCTCTGCTATGACATGCAGACTAATTCTCTGCTGACATGAAGACAGATTCTCTGTTACGGGACCTCCCTCCTCTGCCTGGGTGCTGGGCCTAAATATATGCCAATGGACTGTTGCAGTGGTGGCTGACGTGAAGCCTCATTCTCTGCTATGACATGCAGACTAATTCTCTGCTGACATGAAGACAGATTCTCTGTTACGGGACCTCTCTCCTCTGCCTGGGTGCCGGGGCCTAAATATCTGAGAATGGACTGTTCCAGTGGTGGGTGACGGGAAGCCAGATTCTCTGCTATGGAACCTCTCTCCAATTGATTTTGGTTAATTTTTATTTATTTAATTTTTATTTTAATTCATTTCCCTATCCACATTTGTTTGCAGGGGATTTACCTACATGTTGCTGCCTTTTGCAGCCCTCTAGCTCTTTCCTGGGCTGTTTTACAGCCTTTTTAGTGCCGAAAAGTTCGGGTCCCCATTGACTTCAATGGGGTTCGTGTTCGGGACGAAGTTCGGATCGGGTTCGGATCCCGAACCCGAACATTTCCGGGATGTTCGGCCGAACTTCTCGAACCCGAACATCCAGGTGTTCGCTCAACTCTACCCACAAGCTCATCTTTGATGATACCAGCCCAAACCAGTACTCCACCTCCACCTTGCTGGCGTCTGAGTCGGACTGGAGCTCTCTGCCCTTTTACCAATCCAGCCACGGGCCCATCCATCTGGCCCATCAAGACTCACTCTCATTTCATCAGTCCATAAAACCTTAGAAAAATCAGTTGTGAGATATTTCTTGGCCCAGTCTTGACGTTCCAGCTTGCGTGTCTTGTTCAGTGGTGGTCGTCTTTCAGCCTTTCTTACCTTGGCCATGTCTCTGAGTATTGCACACCTTGTGCTTTTGGGCACTCCAGTGATGTTGCAGCTCTGAAATATGGCCAAACTGGTGGCAAGTGGCATCTTGGTAGCTGCACGCTTGACTTTTCTCAGTTCATGGGCAGTTATTTTGCGCCTTGGTTTTTCCACACGCTTCTTGCGACCCTGTTGACTATTTTGAATGAAACGCTTGATTGTTCGATGATCATGCTTCAGAAGCTTTGCAATTTTAAGAGTGCTGCATCCCTCTGCAAGATATCTCACTATTTTTGACTTTTCTGAGCTTGTCAAGTCCTTCTTTTGACCCATTTTGCCAAAGGAAAGGAAGTTGCCTAATAATTATGCACACCTGATATAGGGTGTTGATGTCATTAGACCACACCACTTCTCATTACAGAGATGCACATCACCTAATATGCTTAATTGGTAGTAGGCTTTCGAGCCTATACAGCTTGGAGTAAGACAACATGCATAAAGAGGATGATGTGGTCAAAATACTAATTTGCCTAATAATTCTGCACTCCCTGTATATATATTGTTAGTCGTGCTTTGCCCTTTTTCTTTTTTGGTGTTGATCTTCTAAGTATATCAGCATATCGTCTGCATAAAGCGAGATCTTTTTGGATATACCTGCAACATCCCAACCTTGTATTCTATTATTACCTGCTATATACACCGATAGTCATTCCATTACTAAAGCAAACAGAAGGGGTGACAGAGGACACCCCTGTCTGGTGGCTCTTTTCAGCGCAAACGACTTGGACAAATACCCATTAACTCTTACCCTAGCCGTCGGTTGTAAATATAACAGATGTAACCACTGAAGGAAGTTTTTTAGGAATCCCCATTTTTTTTAGGACGTCCCACATAAACCTCCACTCCACCGAATCAATTGCCTTCTTGTAGTCCACTGAGGCGATTGCCCTGTTGCCTGTATTATCATGCGTGATTTGTAAGTTTGTAAAAAGACGTCTCAGATTTATGTCTGTCGTTTTCCCGGGCATGAAGCCGGATTGATCCATGCCCACTACAGATGAAATGACGGATGACAATCTGCTAGCTAGCACCTTAGCCAATAACTTAGCGTCTGAATTTATCAACAATATGGGTCTATATGAACCACACTGATCCGGAGGGTTCCCCGCTTTGTGTATGACCACTATAGTAGCTTCATGAAAAGATGCAGGCAAGGCCCCACCTTCCAGAGCATACATAAATAGTTTGCTGAGCCTCTGACTCACTTCCTCAATCTGAAAGTTGTACCACTCCACAGGGAAGCCAGGAGTCTTTCCTTTTGCCATGGACAATATTGCATGCTGAATCTCTTGAGGGACTATGGGGCCATCTAATAATTGCTTCTCCGAATTCGCTAGCTTAGTCACAGGGATAGTATCCAGAAAAAGTGCTATTTCCTCTGCAGACTTGGTAGCTTTAGAAGAATATAAGGAGGAGTAGTAACTAGCAAACTGATCACATATCTCTTCTGGTACAGTATAAAGTACACCCTGCCTGTCCCTAATGGCTGGTACTACTGTTTGTGGAGCTTCTGTTTTAGCTAGATACGCCAAAGTTCTCCCACTCCTATCCCCCTCAGCAAAGATGTTCTGCTTCTGAACCATGAGCCATTTCTGCACGAATTCTGTCAAATATAGAGTATACTGCCTTTGAGCTGTGAACTAGAGATGTCCCGAACTATTTGCCGGCGAACAGTTCCCGGCGAACATCGCTTGTTCGTGTTTGCCGCGGCGGACGAACATATGTGATGTTCGGTCCGCCCCCTATTTGTCACCACCACTCATATCTGGTGTCACAGTAGATTACATAAAAAAAAAAAAAAAAACTTTTTTGACTGTAATATAATTGCAGTTGCCTGCAAGTGTGTGTGTCAGGCCTACAGCGTGTATTGTGCCAACTACTGCCAGTGCCCAGTGCCACCACTCATATCTGGTGTCACAGTAGATTACATTTAAAAAAAACAACAACATTTTTTGACTGTAATATAATTGCAGTTGCCTGCAAGCGTGTGTGTCAGGCCTACAGCATGTACTGTGCCCACTACTACCAATGCCCAGTGCCACCACTCATATCTGGTGTCACAGTAGCTTGCACGCATAGTAAAACTAATCTAAAAAAAATGACAGGCAGAGGCAGGCCACCCCGCAGGGGCCATCTGGGTCGTGGTGCTGTGATTCCCTTTGGCCCTAGAATAATGCCCAGTGTTCAGAGGCCACGTACCCTGAACTTGAAAAGTTCTGAGGACATAGTTGACTGGCTAACACAGGACACCCAATCTTCTACAGTTTCCGCTCTGAACCTTGATGCACCATCCTCCTCCAGCTCAGCTTCGGGCACCTCTCAAGTTACCACTCGCCCGCCTGCCGCCACCACCAACACTAGATAACAGAGATATGCCTCGGCCAGGGAGCATTACACACATGGACGTACGGTGTGATGATGATGATGTTGTACCCGCTGCTGCTTCCTTTGCTGTGTTGTCAGATACAAGTGAAGCGGTTGATGATGACGATGTGTCCGTGGATGTCACGTGGGTGCCCGCTCGAAGAGAACAAGAACAGGGGGAAAGTTCAGATGGGGAGACAGAGAGGAGGAGGAGGAGACGAGTTGGAAGCAGAAGGAGGTCTTCACAAGGAGCTAGTGGCACAGTCAGACAGCATGTATCGGCACCCGGGGTCAGCCAGACAGCACGCCAATCAACGCATGCTGTTGCCACCACCAGAATGCCATCATTGCAAAGCTCAGCAGTGTGGCATTTTTTGTGTGTTTCTGCCTCTGATAACAGCAATGCCATTTGCAACCTGTTCCAAAAGAAACGGAGTCGTGGGAAGTCCAACACCCACCTAGGTACAACTGCTTTGCGAAGGCACATGATCTCATATCACAAACGCCTATGGGATCAACACATGATGAAGAGTACCAGCAGCACACAAACTCAAAGCCACCATCCTCCTCCTGGTCCAGCATCTTCAGCCACGTCAACCACTGCTGTCCTCCTTGCCCACTCTCAACCATCCGCCACTCCGCCTCTCGCCTTGAGCAGTTCCTGCTCATCTGCCCACAGTCAGGTGTCTGTCAAGGACATGTTTGAGCGTAAGAAGCCAATGTCACAGAGTCACCCCCTTGCCCGGCGTCTGACAGCTGGCTTGTCAGAACTCTTAGCCCACCAGCTATTACCATACAAGCTGGTGGAGTCTGAGGCCTTCAAAAAATTTGTAGCTATTGGGACACCGCAATGGAAGGTACCCGGCCGAAATTTCTTTTCACAAAAGGCAATCCCCAACCTGTACTCTATTGTGGAAAAGGAAGTCATGGAATGTCTGGTACACAGTGTAAGGGTCCATCTGACCACTGATACCTGGTCTGCAAAGCACGGTCAGGGCAGGTATATCACATACACTGCGCATTGGGTAAACCTGCTGACGGCTGCCAAGCATGTAATGCGTGGCTCTGCAGAGGAGTTGGTGACACCGCCACGACTTGCAGGCAGGCCTGCTGCCACCTCCTCTACTCCTCCAACTCCATCCTCTTCGCTAACCTCCTCCGCTGAGTCATCTTCTGCTGCTGCATCTTGCTCCACATCAACTGC
Source organism: Bufo gargarizans (assembly GCF_014858855.1). Lineage (NCBI taxonomy): Eukaryota > Metazoa > Chordata > Amphibia > Anura > Bufonidae > Bufo > Bufo gargarizans. The sequence continues at coordinate 548,098,756 of NC_058081.1, forward strand.
ACCCCTCCAGCTCCCCAGGGGCTATTCCACATCCCGGATACGACAGTATCACGCCGTCTTGGGGTTGACTTGCCTGAAAGCAGAGAGTCACACCGGACCAGCACTCCTGTCTGCCCTGAACGCACAGGTGGATCAGTGGCTGACTCCGCACAAACTGGAGATCGGCAAAGTGGTGTGTGACAACGGAAGCAATTTTTTGGCGGCATTGAATTTGGGCAAGTTGACACATGTGCCCAGCATGGCACATGTGTTGAATATGATCGTACAACGCTTTTTGCATAAGTACTCAGGCTTACAGGACGTCCTCAAGCAGGCCAGGAAGGTGTGTGGCCATTTCAGGTGTTCCTACATGGCCATGGCGCACTTTTCAGATATTCAGCGGCGAAACAACATGCCAGCGAGACGCTTGATTTGCGACCGCCCGACATGTTGGAATTCAACACTCCTAATGTTCGACCGCCTGCTCCAACAAGAAAAAGCCGTCAACGAGTATTTGTATGACCGGGGTGCTAGGACACCCTCTGCGGAGCTGGGTATTTTTTTGCCACGTTACTGGACGCTCATGCACAATGCCTGTAGGCTCATGCGTCCTTGAGGAGGTGAGAAAGCTAGTCAGTCACACAAAAGGCAGCATCAGCAACATCATCCCATTTGTTTTCTTCCTGGAGCGTGCCTTGCGAAGAGTGCTGGATCAGGCCGTAGATGGGCGTGAAGAGGAAGAGGAAGAGTTGTGGTCACCATCACCACCAGAAACAGCCTTATCAGCATCGCTTGCTGGACCTGCGGCAACGCTGGAAGAGGAGTCTGAGGAAGAGCAGTCAGAGGAGGAATGTGGCTTTGAGGAGGAGGAAGACCAACCACAGCAGGCATCCCAGGGTGCTTGTTGCCACCTATCTGGTACTCGTGGTGTTGTACGTGGCTGGGGGGAAGAACAGACCTTCAGTGAGATCAGTGAGGACGAGGAACGGGACATGAGTAGCTCGGCATCCAACCTTGTGCAAATGGGGTATTTCATGCTGTCGTGCCTGTTGAGGGACCCTTGTATAAAAAGGCTGAAGGAGAATGACCTGTACTGGGTGGCCACGCTAGTAGGCCCCTGGTATAAGCAGAAAGTGCCTGAAATGTTACCGAATTACCGGAAGTCGGAAAGGACGCAGCAGTTCCAAAACAAGTTAAAAAGTATGCTTTAAAAAGCATATAAGGGTAATGTCACAGCACAATGGGAATCTAAAAGGGGAAGAGGTGAAAGTAATCCTCCTCCTATCACGACCACGCCGGCAAGGACAGGATGCTTTACAGACGTGTTGTTGATGGAGGACATGCAGAGCTTTTTAAGTCCTATACATCGCCACAGCCCTTCGGGGTCCACCCTCAGAGAACGACTCGACCGACAGGTAGCAGACTACCTCGCCTTAACTGCAGATATCGACACTCTGAGGAGTGATGAACCCCTTGACTACTGGGTGTGCAGGCTTGACCTGTGGCCTGAGCTATCCCAATTTGCGATAGAACTTCTGGCCTGCCCCACTTCAAGTGTCCTGTCAGAAAGGATCTTCAGTGCAGCAGGAGGTATTGTCAGTGAGAAGAGAAGTCGCCTAAGTCAAAAAAGTCTAGATTACCTCACCTTTATTAAGATGAATGAGGCATGGATCCTGAAGGGACTGACAGTGGGCGATACATTTGACTAAAAAAGGCCTGATGAGATGAGCTGCCTTGGGCTAAAAATGTTGATGTATTTTATCTCTGCATGCCGGATGACTTTCGTGACTTCTCCGGCACCAACTAGGGTTCAAGCCGCAATGTTTTAGTGCACTTTCTGCCTGGAAAACATAAATGTCTCCAGCAGCGGCTGCAACAATACCTGATTTTTTAGGCATGTGTACATGCCAAATTTTTCTGGCCTCTGGTGCTGCACTGTGGCTGCAAAAACAAAACAAAAAAAGGCACATACAAGTGTCAATTCCCCTTCGTGATTGTTACCTTGTTGTGGTGAAGGGGCTTGTGTATCACAATGAAGCGATCACCTCTATGAGTGTGTTGGCAATGGCAATGTTGGCACACCCCAGATGATAAGGTCGTTGCTTGATTGTGAACAGACCAAAAGTGATCGGCTGGATAATTTTGCATAGAAAAAACATACATTTTCTTTGTGATCATCTAAGGTGATTATTAAAGCCTATTAGGCTAACAATGGGCACACACTGCAGAATCATTGTTTTCTGGGTCACTTAACTGTCACTGAACTACCTCAGCACGACCATAGGCTTTGAAAAACCGCCATCGCCTGCAATCTGCCAAACGTGCACACAAGCACAGTCATCACTACACCAAGATTGACGCATAGAGGAATAACATTTATGTCATGAGTGTGTCAACTCTATTCCATACACGTCCCCTGATAGGAGACGTAACAGGGATTAAACTGATAGGAATAGTACTACTTAACACACCACTCATATAGGGTGGCACAGTACATTGCACGGCGCACGTGCAGTGCCCCAAATTGGAAGTAGGAGGACCAACCAAGCATCTTTTTCCATCTCCCGGTTCCTAAAATCTATTCCATACACCGGCCCCTGATAGGGGACGTAACAGGGATTAAACTGATGGGAATAGTACTACTTAACATACCACTCATATCTTGTAGCACAGTACATTGCAAAGCGTACGTGCAGTGCCCCAAATTGGAAGTAAGAGGACCGACCAAGCATCTTTTTCAATCTCCCGGTTCCTAAAATCTATTCCATACACGTCCCCTGATAGGGGACGTAACAGGGATTAAACTGATAGGAATAATACTACTTAACATACCACTCATATTGGGATTGCACAGTACATTACACGGCGCACGCACAGTGCCCCAAATTGGAAGTAAGAGGACCAACCAAGCATCTTTTTCCATCTCCAGGTTCCTAAAATCTATTCCATACACTAAAATCTATTCCATAGGAATAGTACTACTTAACATACCATTCATATCTTGTAGCACAGTACATTGCACGGCGCACACGCTGTGCCCCAAATTGGAAGTAAGAGGACCAACCAAGCATCTTTTTCCATCTCCCGGTTCCTAAAATCTATTCCATACACGTCCCCTGATAGGAGACGTAACAGGGATTAGACTGATAGGAATAGTACTACTTGACATACCACTCATATTGGGATTGTACAGTACATTGCACGGCACACGCGCAGTGCCCCAAATTGGAAGAGGACTGACACAGCATCTTTTTCCATCTCCCGGTTCCTAAAATCTATTCCATACACCGGCCCCTGATAGGGGACAAAACAGAGATTAAACTGGTAAGAACAGATTTTTTTTAATAAAAAAAAAGGAGGACAGCCTCTGCGGAGCTGGGTATTTTTTGGCCGCGTTACTGAATGCTCATGCACAATGGCTGTAGGCTCATGCGTCCTTTTGCGGAGGTGACAAACCTCGTCAGTCAAACCCAAGGCAACATCATCGACCTCTTCCCATTTGGGTTTTTTCTGGAGCGTACCCTGTGAAGAGTGCTGGATCAGGCCGTAGATGAGCATGAAGAGGAAGAGTTGTGGTCACCATCACCACCAGAAGCAGCCCTGTCGTTGTCGATTGCTGGACCTGCGGCAACGCAGAGAGAGGAGTCTGAAAAAGAGGAGTCAGAGGAGGAAGGTGGCTTTGAGGAGGTGGAAGACCGACCACAGCAGGCGTCCCAGGGGGCTTGTTGTCACCTTTCGGGGACCATTGGTGTTGTACGTGGCTGGGTGGAGGAAGATACCTTCAATGACATCAGTGAGGACAAGGAAAGGGAAATGGCTAGCTTGGCATCCAACCTTGTGAAAATGGGAAGTTTGCGGTTGTGCAAATGGACTGTTTGCGGTTGTTTGCGGTGCGTTAGACGGGGAGTTTGGTCTGTCATAGTTTGGTCTGTCACTGTGAAGCGGACGTGACCCTTACACTACCTGATCGATACAACATCATACCTGATGTTTTAAAGCACGTTATTCCAAACAATTTAGGAATGTTAGGTGATTTATGCCCTTTATGGATTAAAACCTGACTCTGCGTCAACTACGTAATTTTCCATGGGAGTTTTGCCATGGATCCCCCTCCGGCATGCCACAGTCCAGGTGTTAGTCCCCTTGAAACAACTTTTCCATCACTATTGTGGCCAGAAAGAGTCCCTGTGGGTTTTAAAATTTGCCTGCCTATTGACGTCTATGGCGGTTCGCCCGGTTCGCCCGTTCGCGAACATTTGCGGAAATTCACGTTCGCTGTTCGCGAATGGAAAATTTTATGTTCGCGACATCTCTACTGGTGTGTAGCTTCTTCACTATGCGGGTGAAGAAAGCTACTCATCAGTGACTGTAGATTCAGGATGCTGCTGATGGAGTTGGTACTGTTCCTGCCAGTCCACCCCTCCCCAGCAGCCATGGCAGTGGAACATAAGCGCAGAGGGCCCCCCAGGTCAGACCTGCAAGAGGATGGATGATGGTGCACATAGGCAGCGGCCAACTGACTACATAGGATGTCTCTGTAGTATGTCCTCCCTCTCGGTGGGTGTAAAAAAGGCCCCGTTTCTGGACCAGTAGCAAGGGTTCAACAAGGTGGAGAGCCAGAATAATGACAATTCGGCTGTTAATACACAAGCAAGTGAGCATGCATAGTGCCATTTGTGGAAGTGACTCAGAGGGACTCCCTGCTTTCATCTTCACTGCATACTGCCAGAGTGTATCCGGGTCCTCTGTCTCGTCTTCCTCATCGCCCTGTAGCTCCTCTGGCTGCTTCTGCTCCTCCTGTCCTGTCAGCTGAGTAGAAAATCCACCCATTTGGCTACACATTGTCTATGCTCCAATGTCCTCCTCCCCCTCCTCCAACTCTTCCAGTTCAGCTCCCATAGTACTCATGTGGCCTTGAGATCGAGGAGCCACTTCTCCTGTCCTTTGACCAGCCATTGTTACCAGCAACTGTTCCAGGACATGAAGTAGTGGAATGACGTTGTTCATTCCGTAGTCCTGGCGACTGATAAATAATGTGGCGTCCTCAGAGGGCCTGAGCAAGTGGCAGGTGTCATGCATGAGCTGCCACTGGCTGAAATCGAAGTTACACAGTGGAGTACTCATTGATGGCCTTTCTCTGTTCATATAGTCGGTCTAACGTATATAGGGTGGAATTCCAACGGGTGGAAACGTTGCATATCAGCCTATGTTGGGGGAAGCCATTCTGCTGCTGCAGCTCAAGGAGGGTGTGTTTTACAGTGTACGAGTGGATGAAGTTTTTCCTTACAAAGTCTCATATTCCACTAAGGCTACTTTCACACTAGCGTTCATAGGTCCGTTCGTGAGCTCCGTTTGAAGGAGCTCACGAGCGGACCCGAACGCCTCCGTCCAGCCCTGATGCAGTCTGAATGGAGCGGATCCGCTCAGACTGCATCAGTCTGGCGGCGTTCTAACTTTTGACAAAAAATAAAAACTTCCACGAACTCACTATACCCATCATGAAATACCTTGGGGTGTCTTCTTTCCAAAATGGGGTCACTTGTGGGGTAGTTATACTGCCCTGGCATTTTAGGGGCCCAAATGCGTGCAAAGTAGTTTGAAATCAAAATCTGTAAAAAATGGCCTGTGAAATCCGAAAGGTGCTCTTTGGAATGTGGGCCCATTTGCCCACCTAGGCTGCAAAAAAGTGTCACACATGTGGTATCGCCATACTCAGGAGAAGTTGGGGAATGTGTTTTGGAGTGTCATTTTACATATACCCATGCTGGGTGAGATAAATATCTCGGCAAAAGACAACTTTTCCCATTTTTTTTATACAAAGTTGGCATTTGACCAAGGTATTCATTTGACCAAGATATTTATCTCACCCTGCATGGGTATATGTTAAATGACACCCCAAAACACATTGCTCTACTTCTTCTGAGTACAGCGATATCAGATGTGTGACACTTTTTTGCAGCCAAGGTGGGCAAATGGGCCCACATTCCAAAGAACACCTTTCGAAATTCACAGGCCATTTTTTACAGATAATGATTTCAAACTACTTTGCACGCATTAGGGCCCCTAAAATGCCAGGGCAGTATAACTACCCCACAAGTGACCCAATTTTTGAAAGAAGACACCCCGAGGTATTCCGTGAGGGGCATGGCGAGTTCCTAGAATTTTTTTGTCACAAGTTAGCGGAAAATGATTATTTTTTTCTTTTATTTTTTTCTTACAAAGTCTCATATTCCACTAACTTGTGACAAAAAAATAAAAACTTCCATGAACTCACTATGCCCATCATGAAATACCTTGGCGTGTCTTCTTTCCAAAATGGGGTCACTTGTGGGGTAGTTATACTGCCCTGGCATTTTAGGGGCCCAGATGCGTGAGAAGTAGTTTAAAATCAAAATCTGTAAAAAATGCCCTGTGAAATCCGAAAGGTGCGCTTTGGAATGTGGGCCCATTTGCCCACCTAGGCTGCAAAAAAGTGTCACACATGTGGTATCGTTGTACTCAGGAGAAGTTGGGGAATGTGTTTTGGGGTGTCATTTTACATATACCCATGCTGGGTGAGAGAAATATCTCGGCAAAAGACAACTTTTCCCATTTTTTATACAAAGTTGGCATTTGACCAAGATATTTATCTCACCCAGCATGGGTATATGTAAAATGACACCCCAAAACACATTCCCCAACTTCTCCTGAGTACGGCAATACCACATGTGTGACACTTTTTTGCAGCCTAGATGCGCAAAGGTGCCCAAATTCCTTTTAGTAGGGCATTTTTAGACATTTGGATCCCAGACTTCTTCTCACGCTTTAGGGCCCCTAAAAAGCCAGGGCAGTATAAATACCCCACATGTGACCCCATTTTGGAAAGAAGACACCCAAGGTATTCAATGAGGGGCATGGCGAGTTCATAGAATTTATTTATTTTTTGGCACAAGTTAGCAGAAATTGATTTTTTTTAGTTTTTTCTCACAAAGTCTCACTTTCCGCTAACTTGGGACAAAAATTTAAATCTTTCATGGACTCAATATGCCCCTCAGCGAATACCTTGAGGTGTCTTCTTTCCAAAATGGTGTCATTTGTGGGGTGTTTGTACTGCCCTGGCATTTGAGGGTCTCTGCAATCATTACATGTATGGCCAGCATTAGGAGTTTCTGCTATTCTCCTTATATTGAGCATACAGGTAATGAGATATTTTTTTTTTCCGTTCAGCCTCTGGGCTGAAAGAAAAAATGAACGGCACAGATTTCTTCATTCACATCGATCAATTTGGATGAAAAAATCTATGCCCCCCCCCAAAAAGGAGGGGAAAGGCGTCTGCCAGGACATAGGAGCTCCGCCCAACATCCATACCCACTTAGATCGTATGCCCTGGCAAACCCGATTTCTCCATTCACATCAATCGATGTGGATGAATAAATCATTGCCGGGATTATTATTATTATTATTTTTTATATACAAAGTGTTTGCCAAAGCATATGAACACCGCCGCCTCCTCAGCTCATATGCCTCGGCAAACGTATCTTTTACTGCAGAGGAGAAATCTTGTCTTGCAGCGCCGCATACACTGACTTTTGTGTAATCTGACAGCAGCGCAATGCTTCTGTCAGAATGCACATCAGTGTTGCAGCTAGTCGATCGGTTGGTCCACCTGGAAGGTAAAAACAAAAAAACAAAAAAGGAAAAACCAGGCCGCAACGCAATAAATTTTATTAACTTTATAATAACATTTGAACAGACAATATAAACTTTATTTAACTTTTTGAACTGAACGTTAACTTTTTTGCTTACTGGTGATTTTTTTAAAGTTTTTTTACCTTTATAGGACAAACCTCTCCTTCCCCATGGGACAATGTGCAAAGCGCAAATCGCCCAAAGATGTGGCGAAGTACATTATGCACTTTGTCCCAGGTGAAAGGAGAGGTTTGCAGCAGCAGCTGTGTGTGAATGGGCCCTAATAGCCCTGTGTGCCTGTCCTGTGAGATGCAATCCGTATGCTAAGTGTACCTGTGTGTGGTACTTCCGGAAACACTCCCCTAAGCATAGGGCAGGGCAGTCAGGACAGAAATAGCGGGTGTCACGCCTTATTCCACTCCTGCTACAGACACAACATTTTTTTCGGGGTGGCGGTCGGTTTGAGGTACCAGCAACGACATTGGGGAAATGTCGCTCGTGTAGACGGCTCACTACACTGGTGGATGGGGCCACGGAACCTCCTGGATACAGGAGGTTCTCGATGATCTCTTTCTGAAATTTGAGGAAGTATCCTGTTCTCCCAGCCTTACTGTAGAGAACAAAACTATTATATGCAGCCAATTGAATTAAATATACAGACACCTTCTTATACCAGCGTCTGGTCCTGCGGGAAAGGAGATAAGGAGCCAACATCTGGTCATTGAAGTCCACCCCTCCCATGAGCGAATTATAGTCGTGGGAACAGAGGGGCTTTTCAATGACACTGGTTGCTCGTTCAATTTGGATTGTCGTGTCTGCGTGAATGGAGGAGAGCATGTAAGCGTCACGCTTGTCTCTCCATTTCACCGCAAGCAGTTCTTGTTTACACAAGGCAGCTCTCTCCCCCCTTGCAAGACGGGTGGTAACGAGCTGTTGGGGGAAGCCCCGGCGACTAGGTCGCGCGGTGCCACAGCAGCCAATCTGTTCTAGGAACAAATGCCTGAAGAGGGGCACACTTGTGTAGAAATTGTCCACATAAAGATGGTTCCCCTTGCCAAATAAGGGTGACACCAAGTCCCAGACTGTCTTCCCACTGCTCCCCAGGTAATCAGGGCAACCGACCGGCTCCAGGGTATGATCTTTACCCTCATAGATCTGAAATTTGTGGGTATAGCCTGTGGCCCTTTCACAGAGCTTATACAATTTGACCCCATACCGGGCGCGCTTGCTTGGGATGTATTGTTTGAAGCCAAGACGCCCAGTAAAATGTATAAGGGACTCGTCTACGCAGATGTTTTGCTCAGAGGTATACAAATCTGCAAATTTCTGGTTGAAGTGGTCTATGAGGGGCCAAATTTTGTGGAACCGGTCAAAAGCTGGGAGGCCTCTGGGACGGGATGTCGTGTTGTCGCTAAAGTGCAGGAAACGCAGGATGGCCTCAAATCGTGCCCTGGTCAAAAAATCCCAGGGCCGAACCGATCTGAGCTGTCTCAACCCGAACTCCAGACTGGGCGGTGAAAGGAGGAACTAATGGTGCGGCTGAAGTTGGGGACTGCCAATCAGGGTTTGCCAGCACCTCAGGGACTCTAGGGGGTCTACGGGCCTGTCTGTGCAGTGGCTGCGACGAGGTAACTATTGCACGTGCCACCGTATCAGCTTCAACTGCCCTTCCGGTGCTCGCCACTTCACCATGTTGTACGGCAGTGCTGGTACTAGGTCCAGGGTGGGCTGCGCTGCTGGTGTATGCCTCACCACGTAATCCGACAGCGCCAGCCCCACTCTGCTGCCCTTGAAGCGGATCCTGCGCAACCTGTGGTGTAGCAACACGGGGCCGGGTACGCCTGGTGCTATCAGGGACCTCAACCTCCTCGTCTGAACTTTGGGTCAGATTGCCTGCTTTCTACAGGTTCATATTCTGACCCACTAGATTAGTCAGATGAGGGTTACCATTCCTCATCCGACTGGGTCAAAAGCCTGTAGGCCTCTTCAGAAGAATACCCCTTGTTTGCCATTTGGTCAACGAAATTTAGGGGGTATTCCCTGAGACTACCCAAGAAAAAAAAGCAAGCCTGTCTTACAAATCAGAGGCTAGTGAAGTACCCGAGGCCGCTGCGATTGATAAAAAAAATCACTTGTAAAGTGATTGTGCAGTGATCAAAAAAAATTAAAAATGTTGTTACTGCGGTGGGGCGGGTGTGGGTGAACGCACATGTGGGCAACCGATCAGGCCTGATCGGGCAAACACTGCGTTTTGGGTGGAGCGTGAGCTAAGGTGACACGAATACTATTATAGATCTGACTGTGATCAGTTCTGATCACTTACAGATACTATAAAAGTACAAATGCTGATTAGCGATACGCTAATCAGCGAATCAGTGACTGTGGTGCGGTGGGCTGGGCGCTAAACGATCACTAAACTACCTAACCAAGGGGCCTAAACTATCCTAAAACTATCAGTCAATACCAGTGAAAAAAAAAAAGTGACAGTTTACACTGATCACTTTTTTCCCTTTCACTAGGTGATTGACAGGGGCGATCAAGGGGTGATCAAGAGGTTAATTGGGGTGCTGGGGGGTGATTTGGGGCTAAGTGTAGTGTAGTGTAGTGTAGTGTGGTGGCTACTCACTGTGATGCCTGCTCCTCTGCTGAGACCAACCGACCAAAAGGATCAGCAGAGGAGCAGAGAAGCCATTTAAGGCTACTTTCACACTAGCGTTCGATCGGATCCGTTCTGAACGGATCCGATCGTAATAATGCAGACGGAGGCTCCGTTCAGAACGGATCCGTCTGCATTATATTAGCTAAAAAAAGCTAAGTGTGAAAATAGCCTGGGACGGATCCGTCCAGACTTTCAATGTAAAGTCAATGGGGGACGGATCCGCTTGAAGATTGAGCCATATTGTGGCATCTTCAAACGGATCCGTCCCCATTGACTTACATTGTAAGTCTGGACGGATCCGCACGGATCCGCACGCCTCCGCACGGCCAGGCGGACACCCGAACGCTGCAAGCAGCGTTCAGCTGTCCGCCTGTCCGTGCGGAGGCGAGCGGAGCGGAGGCTGAACGCCGCCAGACTGATGCAGTCTGAGCGGATCCGCATCCATTCAGACTGCATCAGGGCTGGACGGAAGCGTTCGGGTCCGCTCGTGAGCCCCTTCAAACGGAGCTCACGAGCGGACCAGCGAACGCTAGTGTGAAAGGAGCCTTACACCTTATATTTACAAATATAAAGTGTTAACTGGCTTCTGATTCGATTTTTTTAAAATCGCCAGCCTGCCAGCCACGATCATTGGCTGGCAGGCTGGTGACGAAATAGAACTCTAACTTTTGCCGGCCCGCGATGCTCATGCGCTTGCCGGCTTTGACCGAAATCTCGCGTCTCGCGAAAGGCTGCGCCGGCGCGTCCAGGAGGAATTACAGGGCCGCCGCCAGGACGCGATCCTGCGTCCGGCGGTCCTGTAGCGATTAATGCTGCAGTACTTTTTAGTGAAATGTATTCTAAGTATGTTAGTTACCTGATTTGGGATATGTTACATTGAAAACATCATCATCCCGTGTTTCAAATTCCTTCCATGCATAGGTTAAGCTTTCCTCTGTGTGCACACCATAAGGCACTCTTATACCTTCAAATGTGATGTATTGTCTTGTAACTTCCATGCTGATGATGACTGTGGGGGAAAAAAAGTGAATTTAGGAACAAGTTAAAAATCAACAGTAAGGCCCCTTTCACACGGGCGAGATTTCCGTGCGGGTGCGATGCGTGAGTTGAACGCACTGCACCCGCACTGAATCCTGACCCATTCATTTCTATGGGGCTGTTCACATGAGCGGTGATTTTCACGCATCACTTATGCGTTGCGTGAAAATCGCAGCATGTTCTATATTCTGCGTTTTTCACGTAACGCAGGCCCCATAGAAATGAATGGGGTTGCGTGAAAATCGCAAGCATCCGCAAGCAAGTGCGGATGCGGTGCGATTTTCACGCATGGGTTCTAGGTGACAGTCTATTCACTGTATTATTTTCCCTTATAACATGGTTATAAGGGAAAATAATAGCATTCCGACTACAGAATGCTTAGTATAATGGTGCTGGGAGGGTTAAAAAAAATAAAAAAGTTAACTCACCTTATCCCCATGATCGCCTAGTTCCCGGTCGGTCTCTTCTTTAGCTGTGGCTAAAGGACCTTTGGTGATGTCAGATCACATGCTCCATCACCATGGTGATGGACCATGTGATTGGAGCATGTGATCTGACATCACCAAAGGTCATTCAGCCCAAGCCCACAGCTAGAGAAGAGACCGACCGGGAACTACACGATCTTGGGGATAAGGTGAGTTAACGTTTTTATTTTTTTTTAACCCTTCCAGCACTATTATACTAAGCATTCTGTATTCAGAATGCTATTATTTTCCCTTATAACCATGTTATAAGGGAAAATAATAGAATCTTCAGAACATCAATCCCAAGCCCGAACTGCTGTGAAGAAGTTCGGGTTTGGGTACCAAACATGCGCGATTTTTCTCACGCGAGTGCAAAACGCATGACAATGTTTTGCACTCGCGCGGAAAAATCGCGGGTGTTTCTGCAACGCACCCGCACATTTTTCCGCAACGCCCGTGTGAAACCAGCCTAAGGCTCAGTCCACACTTTGTAAAGTATGTTGATGCAGTTTTATTTATTACACAATGTTTGTAGGGCACTTTGTAATTTCCTATAGGCCAGCATGGAACATCTGGGCATAACATTTTTTGCTTTTAAAAAATGACAACCAATAATGTGGCGATTTTGAAGAAACCTACATGTGCAACCACCCTTATGTGGGTTTTATGCAGAGAATATATAGTATTCCATGCAGCTATTTAAAGAGGACCTGGGGTTTGCTGCTGTCTGAGTTAGGGCTTGTTCACACGACTGTGCCGTGTTTTGCGGTCCGCAAATTGCGGATCCGCAAAACACAGATGCCTTTATACAAATACCTACAGTACATAAAATAGTGACAGAAATGCTGATTTTAGCGGTGTGTCACTCATGATCTTACAGTAAGTGGTTACAGAGAACCAGCATCATAATCATTGCAGCCCAGGCCTTGAAAAGAGTCAAATCTACTTGAGAAGAGTCATGGTTATTATAATCTCCTGCACTCTCACCCATCTGCTGATGATGGTCAGTTCTCTCCTAGAGATATAGGAAGAAAACTAGGTATGAATGGAGAGCAGGAATTCATTAATAACCAGGACTCTTCTCAGGTGGCCGTGACTCTTTTCCAGGCCCAGTCTGCAATGATTGTGATGTTGGTTCTCGGCAACCACTTACTTTTAACTTTTAAATGACAGACCGCTGAAATCAACTAACCTGTCTCTAGTTTATGGTGCCATTAGTATGGAGAGCATAAAGTTGATGACAGGTTCCCTTTAAGAGCATATGACAGTTCATCTCTAAATCAGCAATCACTGTTCTTAGTGTAGAACTTTTCTATCAGATGTGTTGCACTATAATACCTAGATCAGAAAAATAAGAGCAGAGTGCCACGAAGAAGCAATAGTGAAATTCGAGACGGGCAGCTTCTCTATGAGATGTTTTATGTTATACGATTTTATCATGAACTATTGTTCACTATTTGGTGCTATTTTGCTTTGCTGATCTAGGAATTCTAGTGCGACACAGAAGACGTTCTACACTGAGAACAGTGATTGCTGATTTAGGCCTCATGCACGGGCAACATCCGTGCGGCACCCATGACGGATCGAGATCTATTCAACTTAAATGGGTCTGTGATCCGTCCGCACAAGTTCTATTTTTTTGCGGTGCCGAGGCACAGACAAAGACACCATGTAAGTACTCCGTAGTGCTTCTGCGAGGTTCCGTGCCTCCATTCCGCACCACAGCTCCGGATTGCAGACCCATTCAAGTGAATGAGTTTGCACCTTGATATGGGGAGCACACGGCCGGTGCCCGCATATTACGGACCCGCTGTTTGCAGGCCAAAATACGGGTCATGGCTGGCTACGGTTGTGTGATTGAGGCCTTAATGATGAAAAGTGCTGTGCTCTTAAGGAACTGGGGTGCTTGCAAGTGAGACATTTTAAATTCATATTCTGACTGTTTGTATGCTTAAAAGGGGTTGTCCGAGTTATTTTTTTGTTCTTTCTATGTTCCTAACTAGGCAAATGTAACAGCTTTCCAATTAACTCACTTTATCTGCAGTGGCTGGTTTCTCAGATTTCACTGAGGGTCACATGACCTGTGATGTCAGCTTCTCTCCCTGCTCTGATAAAGGTCACTGTGCTGGCCACAGTGGCAGAAGTCACTGTGCTGGCCACGCCCCCCCCCCTTCACTGCCGTCTACTCTCTGCTAGGATTCTTAACCCCTTCAGCTGCACAGCTCTGCAGGCAGTGAGGAGACCATGCTGGGCACTGGAGATGATATACTAGAGAGAGAATTGCACAAGAAGGTAGGGGGAAGATCCTGTGTGTATTAGCAGTGTCATTATACAGCTGGGACTTGTAGTCCTACACATACAACATGCTGCAGAGTCTCCCAGCAGGCAGACACGTCACTCAGGGCAGCTCTTGTAGCCACTCCCTTAGAAGTGTAATTATACAGCTGGGACTTGTAGTCCTACATATACAACATGCTGCAGAGTCTCCCAGCAGGCAGACATGTCACTCAGGGCAGCTCTTGTATTCACTCCCTTAGCAGTGTCATTATACAGCTGGGAATTGTAGTCCTACACATACAACATTCTGCAGAGTCTCCCAGCAGGCAGACATGTCACTCAGGGCAGCTCTTGTATCCACTCCCTTAGCAGTGTCATTATACAGCTGGGACTTGTAGCCCTACACATACAACATGCTGCAGAGTCTCCCAGCAGGCAGACATGTCACTCAGGGCAGCTCTTGTATTCACTACCTTAGCAGTGTCATTATACAGCAGGGAATTGTAGTTCTACACATACAACATACTGCAGAGTCTCCTAGCAGACATGTCACTCAGGACAGCTCTTGCATTCACTCCCTTAGCAGTGTCATTATACAGCAGGGAATTGTAGTCCTACACATACAACATGCAGCAGGCAGACATGTCACTCAGGGCAGCTCTTGTATTCACTCCCTTAGCAGTGTCATTATACAGCTGGGATTTGTAGTCCTACACATACAACATGCAGCAGGCAGACATGTCACTCAGGGCAGCTCTTGTATCCACTCCCTTAGCAGAGCAGGGGGAGGGGCAGAGATTGTTTTTATTGCATGTAAACAAAGGGCCAGAAAAGAACCAGGGAAATGAGGAAATATATATATATATTATTTTTTTTGCATAAAACTTGCTTAGCTTAGTTATATATTGCTGCCCATCAGATTTTCAGTGCTATATATTTTTTTTTCATAACTCGGACAACCCCTTTAAGAAAGAAGTGTGCTCCAGCTCTTTTATTATTGGACTGTGGAGGATTGACCTAACTATTGGAGTTGCTGCATTTGGTGTGAAGTGCACATATACCTTTTTATACTTTGAACATTTAAAAAGTCTTCTCTACTGACATAATATTATTTGCCTTCCCCATGTAATAACACTTCTGGAGCAGTTATTCTTATGACTATATGTTCTGTGATTCCTTTATTATACCTGGTAGATGGTATGAATGAATTGCTAGCAGTTTGCAATGAAGGTACAGATGGGTGTAACAAGTTGGAGGTGTGTCCCTGCAGAGTCTGACACTATCCAATGATTCCAGTATCAGACTATGCAGGGACACACCCCCAACCGGTAATATCCATCTAGACATTCACTGCAAACTTCTAGTAAAAATATATCTGGAATAGTAAAGGAATGTTACATGATAGGGCCATAAGAATAGATGCTCCAAAATTGTTATTACATGGGGAATGCAAGTAGCTACTAACACAGACATGTCAGGAGGGATGACAGATCCTCTTTAAAACAATAGCCATCCATAGATATTTAAAGCTAGATGCTGCTTATCAGCATGCTGTTCTGGCTCATGTTTGAAGGGACCCTAGCAGGAAAGACCCCCTCCTTCCCCTATAGAGAATAGACATGTTTGTAATTGTTAAAGGACAAACACCTAATATAGGAATCCTGCCAGGGAGATTCTGTACAAATGCATTCTGTTCTCTTTTCCTCTTAGCTAATTAGGTTTTATAGGTTATCTTTCCATATATTATCATAGCTTTAGACAGCTGACCTACTTTATTGGAAAGAAAAGAAGAATGCATGAAGGTTCTTGTGAAGGACATGGGAGTTGTAATAATGCTGTAATTTAAAGATTCTCATGGCTGAATACCACTGCAGAAAGAAAGCTATGGTTCACCTGTAGCACAAAGAAAGAGATAAGTTAAGCAGGTCAAAAGACATTAGATATATGCCCACCGATTTTGGGTGTATGGTGGCCTTCTGATGGAAGATGTCTAGGGAAAGAAGATTGGTCCTTTTGACATAAGAAGAGGTGCCTGGCAGCAGCTTTTTCCCCTGTCCTATTCACAATGGCTAAGCATACATATGTAAGGGGTCAGTTGAGATAGTGTTCGACCAAACACATATTCAGCCAACAGTTATCTTGTGCATAGCTGTCCTTAGAGTTCCTAACTAAAGATGAGCGAATGTAAAAAAAATTCTATTCGCCGTTTCGGCAAATTTTTCTGGAAAAATTTGATTTGATCTGAATATATTTGCGGCTAATTACGTTTAAAAAAAATGCTATTTCCTGGCTGCTGAGAGCCTTTATAGAGGTGTAGAACACTGGGCCTTGCAGTAACACGCATAGGGAGTGAAATAATACTGCTTTGGTAGTGAAATAATACTGTGAGTTCGTATGACATGCAGATGACAGGCGTCACTCTTAGAATCACTGCACACTTCACTTATTTGGGCATTCACAGGGCCAAAACTGACCAAATAACTCAAGTATGAAGTCAGCCTTACAGGTCGATGTTGGCGCCAAGAAGAAGCGCACTCCTTTTACACCGTCGCCAGCTGATTCCACATCAATGTCAAAAGAACCTGTTCTATTTAACCCGTATACAAGTAGAGCCCCCCTGACAGAGTGGAGATGGTGTCAATAGTCATTTTTTGTTGACGTCACTGATTAATTAGCCCTTCCTCTGATCCGTCAGAACAATAACCCACAAAAAACAGATCCTGTCTGTGGAGCATACGCCTTCACTCGGTCATATTTGCTCAATAATCCATCAGTATTGCTAAAAAAACAGGAGTGGATGTAAAACAGAGATGACACGTGAATGGAATATTTGCATTTCTTCTGTGTTTGGAACTCACTCCTGCTTTTGGCTACCAAATCATAAGCCAATTCTGATGGGACCATACAGGCCTTACAGCTGCTACACAGACAGGATCCGTTGTGCATCTCATTTTTCATTATGTAAATCATGATGTTAGCCAGGCCGAAAGGAAAAATAGTGTCCCAGTCATGAAGTGAGGGAGGGTGGGAACAGCATGAGAAGTCTGGAGTTGGCAGCAGAATGAAGAGGCCACCGAGTGGCACAATGACAGAGTCTGGAGTTGGCAGCAGTATGAGGAGGCCACAAAGTGGCAAACTGATAGAGTCTGGAGGTGGCGGCAGTATGAGGAGGCCACTGAGTGGCACAATGACCGAGTCAGGAGATGGCGGAATCAGGAGAAAGCCATCGAGTGGCACAATAACAGAGTTTGGAGTTGGCAGCAGTATGAGGAGGCCACCGAGTGGCACAATTACCGAGTCTGCAGGTGGCAGCATCAGGAGAAAGCCACTGAGTGGCACAACAACAGAGTTTGGAGTTGGCAGCAGTATGAGGAGGCCACCGAGTGGCTCAATGACCGAGTCTGGAGGTAACGGCATCACAAAAAAGGCACCGAATGTCACAACGACAGAGTCTGGAGTTGGCAGCAGTATGAGGAGGCCACCGAATGGCACAATGACAGAGTCTGGAGGTGGCAGCAGTATGAGGAGGCCATTGAGTGGCACAATGACAGAATCTAGAGGTGGCAACAGTATGAGGAGGCCACCGAGTCTGGAGGTTGTGGCAGCATCAGGAGGTTGTCATTGTTTTCATGTACTTTTTGTATATTTGTTGTTTCATAATATATATTTTCCTCACACTTTCAGACGTCACACGACTTCACACGACGTCATTCGCTCCATAAAGGAAAAGACGTTCTTTGTTCACCCATCAATATTACCGAAAAAAAAAACACTTTGAAAGAGTGGCACAATGACAGAGTCAGGAGGTGGCGGATGCAGCAGCATCACGAGAAGGCCATCGAGTGGCACAATGACAATGAGTCTGTAGATGGCAGCAGAATGGTGAGGCCACCGAGTGGCAAGGTGACATAGTTTGGAGGTGGCGGCAGCATCAGGAGACCACAGAGTGGCATTGTGACATAGTGTGGAGATGGCAGCAGCATGAGGAGACCACAGATTGACAAGATGACATAGTTTGGAGGTGGCGGCAGCATCAGGAAACCACAGAGTGACAGTGGCACAATGATCGAGTCTGGAGGTGGCGGCATCAGGAGAAAGCCTACCTCACCAATTTGCTTCCACTTGCAAGAGGAAGTGACCTAACAGGGAGGGGGTATATGTAACCTTCAGGATTCCTGCACCACCCCCATCCTGTCTAAGGAGGATCTCCAGTGAATTAACCCTTAATGGCCCTAATCTGCCACCTACTTAACCATTACTGTGACGGGGCCAGCTCCCTAAACGCCCTAGGGGGGAAAGGGGGATGGGGAGGACTATCAGTCCCTAAGCACCCTCCCTATACAGTCAGGCGCTTGCCAGAACTGAGAATGTATTTTTCTGTTTGTACTAAAATAGGGCACTAAACACTTTCAACACATATAACCGCTACTGATGTGAACTGAGAATGCATTTTTATGTTTGTACTGAAATAGGCCACTAAACACTTTCAACACATATAACCGCTGCCAACGTGAACTTAGAATGGATTTTTTTGTTTGTACTGAAATACAAAATAACATACAGTCAGGTCCAAAAAAATTGGGACATGGACACAATTCTAAAATTTTTGGCTCTATACACCACCACAATAGATTTGAAATGAAACAAACACGATGTACTTTACCTGCAGAGTGTCAGCTTTAATTTGAGGGTATTTACATCCTAATCAGGTGAACGGTGTAGGAATTACAACAGTTTGCATATGTGCCATCTGTCCATAGGATATTGTTTCAGAACTGTAAAGGCTTTTTTAGATGTCGTTTGGCAAACTCTAATCTGGCCTTCCTGTTTTTGAGACTCACCAATGGTTTAAATCTTGTGGTGAACCCTCTGTATTCACTCTGGTGAAGTCAACTCTTCATTGTTGACTTTGTCACACATACACCTACCTCCTGGAGAGTGTTCTTGATCTGGCCAACTGTTGTGAAGGGTGTTTTCTTCACCATGGAAAGAATTCTTCGGTCATCCACCACAGTTGTTTTCCGTGGTCTTCCAGGTCTTTTAGTGTTGCTGACCTCATTGGTGCATTCCTTCTTTTTAAGAATGTTCCAAACAGTTGTTTTGGCCACACCTAATGTTTTTTCTATCTCTCTGATGGGTTTGTTGTGTTTTTTCAGCCTAATGATGGCTTGCTTCACTGATAGTGACAGCTCTTTGGATCTCATCTTGAGAGTTGACAGCAACAGATTCCAAATGCAAATAGCACACTTGAAATTAACCTTTTATCTGCTCATTGTAATTGGGACAATGAGGAAATAACACACTTTTGCCATGGAACAGCTGAGAAGCCAATTGTCCTATTACTTTTGGTCCCTTAACAAGTGGGAAGCACATATGCAAACTGTTGTAATTCCTACACCGGTTACCTGATTTAGATGTAAATACCCTCAAATTAAAGCTGACAGTCGGCAGTTAAAGCACATCTTGTTCATTTCATTTCAAATCCATTGTGGTGGTGTATAGAGCCAAAAATGTTACAATTGTGTTGATGTCCCAATATTTATAAACCTGACTGTATATAACCGCCACACTGACTGACTGCTACCGCCACTACTTCTGTGAACCCCTGCACCACTACTTCCCAGGCGAAGCAGGTGCTCTACCCTGCGAACGTTTGGCTCCCGACCTCCAGCTGCTGCCACCCTGCTGACTCCCAGTCATGCTTTCAACACATATAACCACTGACGTGAACTGAGAATATATTTTTCTTTCCGTACTGAAATAGGCCACTGAACGCTTTTGCCACAAATAAGTCCACCAGTGAAATGTGTATATATTTTTCTTTTTTTACTGTAATACGCCCCTATACGCTTTCACCAGAACTAACTGCAACAGTGCAGTGCGTATATATTTTCCTTTTTTTACTGTAATACGCTTTTACCAGAATTAACTGCAGAAATGCACTGAGAATATATTTTTCTTTTTTTACTGTAATACGCCCCTATACGCTTTCACCAGAAATAACTGCAACAGTGCAGTGCGCATATATATATATTTTTTTAATGAAATAGGCCCCTATACGCTTTTACCCGAAATAACTGCAGAAGTGAACTGAGAATATATATTTCTTGTTGGAATGAAAAAGGCCACTATACGCTTTAACCAAAAAAACAATTAAATAATTAAGTGCTGATATATTTTTCTGGTAGTACTGAAATACGCCCCTATAAGCTTTCACCATAAATAACTGCAACAGTGCAATGCGTATATATATATATTTTTTTTTTTACTGAAATACACCCTTATATGCTTTCAACAGAAATAACTGCAACAGTGCAATGCCCATATATTTGTCTTTTTTTACTGAAATACGCCCCTATACGCTTTCACCAAAAATAACTGCAGAAGTAAAATGCGTATATATTTTTCTTGCAGTACTGAATAAGATAATAAGACATAAGCCTCTAAAGGCTTTTCAACATAAGACTTGCAGCCCAATAACAAAAAGCTTGAATGACAAAGCTTTCTAATGACTATTTGGATCCCCAAATAATTGTTCCCTGGACTTGTAAATCACTTTCCTATGAATGTCCCTAGCACCTTCTGACGTCTCTCCCTGCACTAAGATGCTGTGAAATGATTCCTCCCTATCCTTTCCCTGCACTTATAAATTGATTTTTCAGTTTTATTTTTTCCCCACAATCATTTTTCCACTTGCAGTCCCTAGCCTCTTAACACGTCTGTCCCTGCACTCTGAACGCAGAAAAATTGCAGAATATAAAATGGCTACCGTATTTATAGGGCTGTGACATCACAGGGCTGGCTGGCTACTGATTGACTGCATGCAGGCATGTGAATCGGGGTGATCCCGCCTTCCCAGAGTTCCTTGCACCTATGTCCTCACATGTGTAGTCGCCATTTTAGGAAAAATTTGTTTCGTTACCACGAAAATTTGCATTTACTGCGAATAAAATTTTCTCAGCTTCAATACGCTCATATCTTTTCCTAACATGAGCATCACAAACAGGCTACTGGAACGTTTGGGTCTTCCATCATCTGTTCTGAAACTACAACTCCTAGCATACTTTCACTTGTATGAAAATTCTGAGAAAAGCTGAGCAAATGTACATGTTGGGAGTTGTATTTTCACACTGGCTGGAGTGCTGGAAGAGTGTTTGATGTCTGGTGGTCAGGGACATTGCTAGTGTGATGAAAATGGCCTGAACTGTGGTAAACTGTAGCTTTAAGGCCGGACAGGTTCTGTTCTTTCTGTCTTTCTTATGTTCTTAAAGAATGCTAACCTTGAGAAAAGATGTTGCACATGCTTTTTTACTAAAATGCTGTTAGTATGGTCAGGACGTATATTCTTTTATCTATCAGGAGCCATGTTAGGAAGGCAGAAAAGCACAGACTACGCTGACAATTTCTGGCGCCCAAATAGGAATGGAGCTGAAGGTTGGCTGCCAAAATGGCCAATCAAGCTCAAGCAAAGGTAAGAAGTCTTGATTCTTACATTGCGCTTTGTTCCTTCTTTTTTGTTGCCTCCTGGGTGCAGACTTGCTTGCAAATGTACATTCCAGATTCTCATACCAGGAGGATGGAACTGTGATACAGGTGCCATCAATGACCAGGAACTTTGTTTGTTCGCCGTTAATGATAAAAAAAAAACCTGGTCCATGTTTGTGTTAGTACTCCCAGAAGATGAAAAGGAAACCCTGCTTGCAGGGCTGCCAAACCATTTCTGGGCTACTGGACCCACGGATGTTGGCAAGATCCCAGTTTCTCCTGTAAAAGTGGGGCTGAAACCTGGCGCCCCACTTCCCAGGAAGTAACCCTTGAGTATGGCACAATCAGATGCCATATCTTAAACAAGACTTTTCTAAAAAGGGAGTTATCAAGGAGATTGTATCCCTTTGTAACACTCCTTTGTACTCAGTGAAAAAGAAAAGTGAGAAGGGCAAACTTACTCAGTACCGGATGGTACATGACCTACATACTGTTAATGAAGCCCCAATTTATAACACCCCCATTGTGCCCAATCCACATACCTTGTTGGCTCAGGTTCCCCCTATCACTACCCATTTCACTATGATTGATTTGGCAAATGCTTTCTCTTCAGTACCACTACATCCAAACAGTTTGTATATGTATGCCTTCACACATGAGGGTAAACAGTATACCTGGGTGGTGCTGCCATAGGGGGCCCAGAATTCGCCCAGTATGTATACTGCAGCCTTGTCACAAGTTTTGTCAATTTGGAACTTACCACATACGGAGGTTGTGATCCTGCAATATGTGGATGACTTATTGCTCTGCTGTCCCTCCAGGGACATTTGTGTACAGGCTTCCCTGTCACTCCTGTCCTTTTTGGCTGATCATGGCTGCAAGGTGTCAAAAACAAAACTTCAGTTTTGCTGCATTACTGTTACCTTTCTGGGGCATTGTATTTTATCTGGGGTGAAACATCTCACCCCTGAACGTGAGAATGCTGTGGAGGACATCCTTTTGCCCAGAAACGTGAATGCACTGAGGATATTTTTGGGCCTTGTTTCTTATTGCAGACCTTGGATACACAATGCCTCTAGTCCCTTCCACCTTACAGATGAGGCGGTAGTTGCCTTTTATGCCATAAATCTGGCAATTTTGTCATCCCCCACAATAGACGTATCAGATTATATCAAACCATGTAGATTGTATTGTAGAGGAGTGAATGACCATGCATCAGCTGTGTTCACACAACAGTATGGCCAGCAACAACGACCTGTGGCATATTATTCATCCAGGCTTGACCCTGTGGCCAGAGATTCCCCTTCCTGCGTCAGAGCTGTAGCAGTTGTACAAGCCATGCTTGATAAAAGCTCTGAGATAGTGCTCAACCACAAAGTGACAGTGCTTGCTTCTCATTACTTTACGCCTATCCTCATGCAAATAAAACCCAAACATCTTTCTGTTGCCCGCCATTTGTGAATGCAGTCTTACATTTTGTTGCCTGAAAATGTTACCATCCAAAGGTTCAGTACTTTAAACCCAGCCACCCTGTTGCCTCTGGAGCAAGGAGGAAAGGAAGAGCTAAGGCACTGGTACTTAAAAACTTTTATTCCAGATCCAGATGAAGAGGCTCATGACTGTTTGCAGTTTAAGTCACAAGAGACAGCAGGGTTTGACCATGTTATAGATCACGTGCTCTTTTTGGAGGGATCGAGGTATGGCAAGGATGGCAGGTTCTACACAGGTTAGGCAGTGGTGACTTCGCCACAGTGCTTGCACAAGCGACCCAGCCAATCTGATATTGATGACCTGTCCTGGGAATAGGTCATCAAAATACTAGTGCTATACAACCCCTTTAGATTTTTTATAATGAATTATCTGTCACTACTAGTAAAACTGGCACTTTACTATCTACATTAGCTAGTATAGTTAGAGCATCTATTAGATGTCATACTATAAACCTAAAAAAAATCAGAATAGGAAATGTATAATTTGGCTCTCAACATTGCCAAACAAAAGTACTTCACCTCTCTAATCTCCTCACTCTCAAATAACCCAAAGCGACTCTTTGACACTTTTCATTCCCTTCTAAGCCCTAAAGTTCAAGAACCTGTCCCTTACCTCTGCGCTGATGGCATGGCCACTTACTTCAGAGACAAGATTGGCAGTATCCGGCAGGAAATAATCTCCCAGTCCCCAAATAATTTCAATCCTCCTCCCTCCAATTCCTCCACATGCTCTCTCTCCTCTTTTGACTCTATAACAGAGGAAGAAGTCCCCAGGCTTCTCTCTTCTTCTCGACCCACAACCTGTAGCAGTGATCCTATTCCATCACACCTCCTCCAGTCCCTCTCCCCGGCTGTCATCACTCACTTAACCACAATTTTTAACCTCTCTCTCTTCTGGTATCTTTACCTCCTCTTTCAAACACTCTATTATCACCCCAGTACTTTCGCCCTCTTCACTCTACAGAAACTGCCCTTAGTAAAGTGTCTAACGATCTCCCAACAGCAAAAATAAATGGTGACTATTCGCTATTGATTCTGCTGGATCTCTCTGAAACGTTTGATACCGTAAACCATAAATTGCAGTCCTCACCATGCTCCACCCAACTAGCCTTAAGGACACTGCTCTCTCTTGGTTCTCTTCCTATCTCTCTGTTCGCTCCTTTAGTGTATCATTCGCTGGCTCTTCTTCTTTTCCTCTTCCTCTTGATGTCGGCGTTCCTAAGGGCTCAGTACTAGGTCCTCTACTCTTCTCCCTCTATACAGCCCCCATCGGACCGCCTATCAGTAGAATTGGCTTTCGATCGTCTGAACTCAATCCTCTAGTAGTCCCAAACCCGAAGCAGATCGTCCGGCACCACTCCTGTCAGTTCAATAATGGCTCAAATCCTACTTATCACAATCAACTACCTTATGTGTCACTCCCAATTCCTCATAGATTGTAAGCTCTTGCGAGCAGGGCCCTGATTCCTAGTGTTTCAGTTGCATATTAGCCAGTTAGTTTTGTTTCGTAAATGAACCCTATGAATTTATAAAGTGCTGCGGAATATGGTGGAGCTATATATTTTTTTTAAATTATTATTATTTACTTAAGACAAAAAAAAGTACAATGCACAACAATCCACAGATATAATAGTGTGAGAGTCTAGTAATACACTGTAGCATTGAACTACACATGACATTCATGAAGCTGACCTGTCTAGGAGAGAGTACCTTGTTTAACTTCTGTTCTCTTCTGCATGAATTACATTTAACTAGAAAGGGCAAAGACTGAATATTACCTTCTAGTCACTTAAATTTGACAACACTTTATTTACTGATCCAAAGGTAAACTGACATTTTTCAACTTCAAAAACCAAAGTTGTAATCTGTATATACAGTCAGGTCCATAAATATTGGGGCATTGACACAATTATAACATTGTTGGCTCTATACACCACCACAATGGATTTGAAATGAAACAAACAAGATGTGCTTTAACTACAGACCGTCTGCTTTAATTTGAGGGTACTTACACCCAAATCAGGTGAACGGTGTAGGAATTATAACAGTTTGCATATGTGCCTTCCACTTGTTATGGATCCAAAAGTAATGGGAAAATTGTCTTCTCAGCTGTTCCATGGCCAGGTGTGTGTTATTCCCTCATTATACCAATTACAATGAGCAAATAAAACATCCAGAGTTCATTTAAAGTGTGCTATTTGCATTTGGAATCTGTTGCTGTCAACTCTCAAGATGAGATCCAAAGAACTGTCACTATCAGTGAAGCAAGCCATCATTAGGCTGAAAAAACAAAACAAACCCATCAGAGATATAGCAAAAACATTAGGCGTGGCCAAAACAACTGTTTGGAACATCCTTAAAAAGAAGGAATGCACCTGTGAGCTCAGCAACACCAAAAGACCTGAAAGACCACGGAAAACAACTGTGGTGGATGACCGAAGAATTCTTTCCCTGGTGAAGAAAACACCCTTCACAACAGTTGGCCAGATCAAGAACACTCTCCAGGAGGTAGGTGAATGTGTGTCAAAGTCCACAATCAAGAGAAGACTTCACCAGAGGGAATACAGAGGGTTCACCACAAGATGTAAACCATTGGGGAGCCTCAAAAACAGGAAGGCCAGATTAGAGTTTGCCAAACGACATCTAAAAAAGCCTTTACAGTTCTAGAACAACATCCTATGGACAGATGAGACCAAGATCAACTTGTACTAGAGTAATGGGAAGAGAAGAGTATGGAGAAGGAAAGGAACTGCTCATGATCCTAAGCATACCACCTCATCAGTGAAGCATGGTGGTGGTAGTGTCATGGTGTGGGCATGTATGGCTGCCAATGGAACTGATTCTCTTGTATTTATTGATGATGTGACTGCTGACAAAAGCAATAGGATGAATTCTTAAGTGTTTCGGGCAATATTATCTGCTCATATTCAGCCAAATGCTTCAGAACTCATTGGACGGCGCTTCACAGTGCAGATGGACAATGACCCAAAGCATACTGCAAAAACAACCAAAGAGTTTTTTAAGGGAAATAAATGGAATGTTATGCAATAGCCAAGTCAATCACCTGACCTGAATCCGATTGAGCATGCATTTCGCTTGCTGAAGACAAAACTGAAGGGGAAATGCCCCAAGAAGAAGCAGGAACTGAAGACAGTTGCAGTAGAGGCCTAGCAGAGCATCACCAGGGATGAAACCCAGCATCTGGTGATGTCTATGCATTCCAGACTTTAGACTGTAATTGACTGCAACGGATTTGTAACCAAGTATTGAAAAGTAAAAGTTTGATTTATTATTATTATTCTGTCCCATTACTTGTGGTCCCTTAACAAGTGGGAGGGGGAGGCACATATGCAAACTGTTGTAATTTCCTACACCGTTCACATGATTTGGATGTAAATACCCTCAAATTAAAGCTGACAGTCTCCAGTTAAAGCACATCTTGTTCATTTCATTTCAAATCCAGTGTGGTGGTGTATAGAGCCAAAAATGTTATAATTGTGTTGATATATTCATCGATATTTATTATAGTTTTGCTTACCTGATAGCGAAAAGAAAAGTAGGAGGATAGAAATGTTGGCTTTAGACAGTTAAAATAGAAAGTGGAAGTCTGTTTACAGCCTCAGCTGGTTAATGTATGAAGGAGGCTTCCTATATGGGAAACCTTTAACCTTTACTATTAAGGAATGAGTTCAAGGACTCTGTGCTAGTTTGCAGTGATCTTTATCGGTTATATACAGAAGTATTATCAGCATCTCTTTATACCTTAAGGTTTCCCAGTTAACTCTCTGAGCTCGGAAAAAATTGTAAATTGGATCTTCAGCTTAATTATATTTCTGCTTTCTAGATATCTTACACATTGGCTACTTGCCAGAATTCTGTGTTCTCTTTAGTACCTGATTGTAAAGGAATGCTATCAGTGAATCGAGCTGGCAAAATGTGCAGGAATTTTTTTTATAACTTTTTTTTAAATATTATTTTAGAGATTTTTATATTGAATTATATGTCACTAGTAAAACTTTCACTTTACTATCTACATTGGCTAGTACAGTTAGAACATCTATTAGATGTCATACTATAAACCTAAAAAAAATCAGAATACAAAATTTAGTAAAGACAAAAAAAAAGTACAATGCATAACAATCCACAGATTTAATAGTCTGAGTCTAGTACCGTGTTTCCCCGAAAATAAGACATCCCCCGAAAATAAGACCTACCTCTAGTTTTGCCTATCGCTGTAATATAAGGCATCCCCCCGGAAAATAAGGCCTCCCCGATAATAAAGCATCCCCCGAAAATAAGGCCTCCCCGATTATAAAGCATCGGCCGAACATACCATAATGCCTCCCCGTTTATAAAGCATCCGCCGAACATAATGACTCCCCGATTATAAAGCATCGGCCGGACATAATGCCTCCCCGATTATAAAGCAAGCCACCCCAGAATGTAAGGAGCTCACTGATTGGCCGCAGCCGCCGCCAGGACAAGCTGCCGCCTTCTTCCGTCCGCTGCTCGCTCTGCCCTGATGGAGTCTCACAACTTGGCTGGCACGGACACACAGGGGACGGGGTGACAGGTAGGGGGGGGAATATCTGATGGAAGGTGGGGGATGTCTGGTGAAGATGGGGGAGGGAGACTAAAAACGGTAATTAAAATGACACAGGGTGATCAGAGGGGGGAATCAAAATGACACAGGGTGATCAGGCTGCAGGGGGATCATTTAAAATGACAGGGTGTTCAGAGGGGGGGAAATCAAAATGACACAGGGTGATCAGAGAAGGGAATCAAAATGACACAGGGGTATCAGGGTGGGGAGGGGGATCATTTAAAATGACACAGGGGGATCAGAGGGGGGAATCAAAATGACACAGGAGGATCAGAAGGGGGTACTAAAATGCTATAGTAACCCCCCACTCTGATTCTTCTGTACCATTTTGATTCCCCGTGTGTCATTTTAAGTGATCCCCCTCCCCACCCTGATTTCCTTTTTTTTTGTTCAACAATAAATGTTTCCCGTATTTTTCTTCATGGAAAAATAAGACATCCCCTGAAAATAAGACCTACCGAATCTTTGGGAGCAAAAATTAATATAAGACACTGTCTTATTTTCGGGGAAACAGGGTAATACATCGTAGCGTTGAACTGCACATGATGTTCATGAAGCTGATTAGTGTTCAACGCGAATATTCAAATAGCAAATTTTAATCACGAATATCGCCACTTTGAGAATTCGCGAATATTTAGAATATAGTGCTATATATTCGTGTTTGCGAATAGTATTGAATATTCTAATCGCGAATACATCACAAATTTATCGCAAATATATTACATTGCCGATTTTCGCAATCAAGTAAACAATGACTGGAGATCACTAATTCTCGAATTTGTGAATTTATGGCGAATATTCGGACAAAAATTCACGAAATATCGCAAATTTGAATATTGCCAATGCCGCTCATCACTAGCTGACCTGTCTAGGAAAGTGTACCTTGTTTAACTTCTGTTCTCTGCTGCATGAATTACTTAGCTCCATGCAAAAATTACATTCAACTATAAAGGGCAAAGACTGAATATTACCTTCTAGTCACTTGTGTTTGACAACACTTTATTTACTGATCCAAAGGTAAACTAACATTTTTCAACTTCAAAAACCAAAGCTGGAATCTGTATATAGATAGTGATGTAATACTTAGCACTGCAACTGCTATGACATATTCCTTTTAAAGTGCCTCCTGGCATTAATTCAGAGTTTCAAGAGGTGATTTCAACTAATACAACACTCAAATACCCACTACAATTTTATTTCTCAGCACCCCATAGCTATTACAAGTAAAAAAATAAAAAAATAGTTAGCATTTCATTGCTTACAGCTGGCATTCTGCTGCCCATGCTACCATTGTAATTCTGTGTTGGAGGTAGGATTTTGATTTCAACTGACATCTTCTTGTTTCTCCTGTGCCATTGCTATTGTCCAACCTGCAAGTCATATGCCTGAATACAACCTCTTTCTTTCCCTCCCATTTGCCATTCGGTTGGTTTGGAGGAAGCCCTCAATCATTGATATCAGATTGGCAGGTGTCTGATTCCCGGCACCCCCGCTGATCAGCTGCTTGAAGAGGCTGCAGAGCTCTAACGGCAGTGGCGGTGCAGTGTAACTATTAGTCAAAGAGACGAGCAGTTGTAGTTACTAGTGATGAGCGAGCATGCTCGGCCGAACTGCTGTTTGGCTTGTACATCGCTATGCTCAGCAGATCTGAGTGCTCGGACTAATAATTTGGGTGCTCGAATACAATTTAATACAATGGAAGTCAATGGGAGAACCCTAGGCACCCCCTGCTCGGAAGAGAAGAGGGCCTAATTCATAAAAAAAAGTTTAGAAATTGATGAAAACCCCATCAAAATCGTTTGGCAACAGCATTAAGAGGATAGCTGGATGCGTCTTAGATTCCTATTATGTACGACATGCAAAGGCTACACACAAAGGCTATATGCCAAAAGCCAGGTATGTGTAAACCATCAATCTATCCATGAGACAGATAACAGCCAACATACCTTACAATGGCAGCCTTGCATGTCTTTCCCATATGCCCATGTTTATGAAAATTAGTTTTTACATGACAAAACTGTATAGAAAGGTTATTGAATATTATGTTTGGACAATCAGAAAACTTTGTCGCCCTAATGATATTGATCTAGGTGTGCAGGTCCACCCAAGCCATACAACAGATGCAAAATAACTTTGAGGTTTACTGGTTCTCAGTGAGATGAGAGCTGGTTTGGAATATCTCATAGTGCACGAGGCTGCCATTGTACGGAATGCTGGCTGTTATCTGTCTCATGGATAGATTGATTGATGACTTGCACATACCTGGCTTTTGGCATATAGCTTTTGTGTGGTTGTCTATTGTATGTTGTACATAATAGGAGTCTAGGAGGCATCCAGCTATCCTCTTAATGCTGTTTCCAAACAATTTTGATGGGGTTTCCATCAATTTGTAACCTTTTTTTTATGAACCAGACACCCTCTTCTCTTCTGAGCAGGGGGTGCCTGGTTGTCTCCCATTGACTTCCATTATACTCGGGTGCTCGACCGAGCACACGAATATAGTAATGTGTTTAGGCCGAACACCCGAATACTTTGGTGCTCGATCATCACTAGTAGTTACCCTCCACCTCCACTACTAGTAAGAATGAATTAGTTAATGAATTAGCTGTCACTAGTAAAACTGGCACTTTACTATCTACATTAGCTGGTACAGTTAGAGCATCTATTAGGCTACTTTCACACTAGCGTTCGTCGGTCCGCTCGTGAGCTCCGTTTGAAGGAGCTCACGAGCGGACCCGAACGCAGCCGTCCAGCCCTGATGCAGTCTGAATGGAGTGGATCCGCTCAGACTGCATCAGTCTGGCGGCGTTCAGCCTCCGCTCCGCTCGCCTCCGCACGGACAGGCGGACAGCTGAACGCTGCTTGCAGCGTTTGGGTGTCCGCCTGGCCGTGCGGAGGCGTGCGGATCCGTGCGGATCCGCCCAGACTTACAATGTAAGTCAATGGGGACGGATCCGTTTGAAGATGCCACAATATGGCTCAATCTTCAGGCGGATACGTCCCCCATTGACTTTACATTGAAAGTCTGGACGGATCCGTACGAGGCTATTTTCACACTTAGCTGTTATATGCTAAAAATAATGCAGACGGATCCGTACTGAACGGAGCCTCCGTCTGCATTAATTTGATCGGATCCGTTCAGAACGGATCCGATCGAACGCTAGTGTGAAAGTAGCCTTAGATAGTCATACTATAAACCTCAAAAAAATGAGAATAGGAAATTTACTAAAGACTAAAAAAAGGTACAATGCATAACTGCATAGCTGATTGGCAAGGGTACCAGGACTTGATGACCTGTCTTGATGATAGGTCATCAAAATACTAGTGCTATACAACCCTTTTAGATTATTTATAATTAGATTGCTGTCACTAGTAAAACTGGCACTTTACTATATATATTAGGTAGTACAAAGAGGACGCTGCATGTAAATCTAATAGAACAAGCGAACAAGAACTGTTCTTTCCTGATCATTGCCCTATATTATCTATGTAAATAGGTCCTTTATACTCACTGGATCTCTTTTAATTGTAATTTCACAGTAGAACCTCTGTGCAAATTGTACTTTATGCAATTTAAAATTTATTTAAAAAGCTGAATAACTGTAATTAACAAAAGCTCTGGCTTTTAGGAAAATATTTTGCGTATGTTCCAAGGTATTTAAAAGGATGCCTTCTGGGCTGTGTAGGAATGCACAGGCCGATTCTCCAGCCTGTGCGCTCTTCTTACAAAGCCCAGTAGGCGTGAATTGTCACCACAATCGCTCATGCCGTGGAGAGTAGGCCAGTGAATGGTGAAGCAGGGAACTGGCGCAGTGGCGGTAAAAATTGAGACATACCTCAGCCTCCCCATGACTGTTGTACAGCCACCACAATTCGGGACTGTCCCCCTGGATCTGGGAAAGCTGGGAGGTATTTTTAACCTAATGTGAATGGCTAGCTTTAGAACGTTTACCTGCAGTTCTTTGGATAAAATAATATAAAATATAAAAAAAAAAGAAAAGAAATACAGCTTTTCTGCTTAAAAAAAACCTTAGGTTTTGCTATAGCTGTAATATATATATATATATATATATATATATACAGTACAGACCAAACATTTGGACACACCTTCTCATTCAA
Organism: Bufo gargarizans; assembly: GCF_014858855.1. NCBI lineage: Eukaryota > Metazoa > Chordata > Amphibia > Anura > Bufonidae > Bufo > Bufo gargarizans. Next base: position 548,130,538 of record NC_058081.1, read on the forward strand.
AGAGTTTTCTTTATTTTCATGACTATGAAAATTGTAGATTCACACTGAAGGCATCAAAACTATGAATTAACACGTGGAATTATATACATAACAAAAAAAGTATGAAACAACTGAAAATATGTCATATTCTAGGTTCTTCAAAGTAGCCACCTTTTTCTTTGATTACTGCTTTGCACACTCTTGGCATTCTCTTGATGAGCTTCAAGAGGTAGTCACCTGAAATGGTCTTCCAAGAGTCTTGAAGGAGTTCCCAGAGATGCTTAGCACTTGTTGGCCCTTTTGCCTTCACTCTGCGGTCCAGCTCACCCCAAACCATCTCGTTTGGGTTCAGGTCCGGTGACTGTGGAGGCTTGGTCATCTGGCGAAGCACCCCATCACTCTCCTTCTGGTCAAATAGCCCTTACACAGCCTGGAGGTGTGCTTGGGGTCATTGTCCTGTTGAAAAATAAATTATGGTCCAACTAAATGCAAACCGGATGGAATAGCATGCTGCTGCAAGATGCTGTGGTAGCCATGCTGGTTCAGTATGTCTTCAATTTTGAATAAATCCCCAACAGTGTCACCAGCAAAGCACCCCCACACCATCACACCTCCTCCTCCATGCTTCACGGTGGGAACCAGGCATGTAGAGTCCATCCGTTCACCTTTTCTGCATCGCACAAAGACACGGTGGTTGGAACCAAAGATCTCAAATTTGGACTCATCAGACCAAAGCACAGATTTCCACTGGTCTAATGTCCATTCCTTGTGTTCTTTAGCCCAAACAAGTCTCTTCTGCTTGTTGCCTGTCCTTAGCAGTGGTTTCCTAGCAGATATTCTACCATGAAGGCCTGATTCACACAGTCTCCTCTTAATAGTTGTTCTAGAGATGTGTCCGCTGCTAGAACTCTGTGTGGCATTAACCTGGTCTCTAATCTGAGCTGCTGTTAACCTGCGATTTCTGAGGCTGGTGACTCGGATGAACTTATCCCCTCTTTCTAGCGCTTCATGGTTTTTGTGACTGCACTTGGGGACACTTTAAAAGTTTTCCCAATTTTTCGGACTGACTGACCTTCATTTCTTAAAGTAATGATGGACACTCGTTTTTCTTTACTTAGCTGCTTTTTTCTTGCCATAATACAAATTCTAACAGTCTATTCAGTAGGACTATCATCTGTGTATCCACCTGACTTCTCCACAACGCAACTGATGGTCCCAACCCCATTTATAAGGCAAGAAATCCCACTTATTAAACCTGACAGGGCACACCTGTGAAGTGAAAACCATTTCAGGTGACTAACTCTTGAAGCTCATCAAGAGATCGCCAAGAGTGTGCAAAGCAGTAATCAAAGCAAAAGGTGGCTACTTTGAAAAACCTAGAATATGACATATTTTCAGTTGTTTCACACCTTTTTGTTATATATATAATTCCACATGTGTTAATTCATAGTTTTGATGCCTTCAGTGTGAATCTACAATGTTCATAGTCATGGAAATAAAGAAAACTCTTTGAATGAGAAGGTATGTCCAAACTTTTGGTCTGTACTGTATATAAAAATCATTTTTTATTGTTGCATATGGTAATGCATTTATCACTTTCTGAAGACAATAAAGGCTAAATTAAAACTGTCTTATGGATCACATGTGGTAGGACAGTTCATTTGTTTGACATAGCTAAAACCATATCCTGTGTTGTACTGTATGCTGTGAAAATCATAGTCAATTGCACTATTCAATACAGTCGGATCGGCAGGACCCTGATATATACCGTTCAAAGAAATGTCAATGAGACATCTTTTTAGCATACGCTTGGGCTTTAATGTCTATTACCACATTGGCATATCTGCCATCCGTGCACCACACATGTGTAAGTTGTGACTAGATGCAAACAGTCTTTCTGGAAGTTTGCTAATTGATTGAAAAGATTTGGTATAAAATTTCACAGCATAAGGCCTCATGCACATATATATTGGGTCCGCAATCCCAAAGATGCGGTGCACAACGGAGGCTCGGAAGCACTACAGAGTGCCTCCCTGGGTTTTCTGTCCATGCGTCTAAACTACTTCTTTGTGGTGCGGACAATTGAATGTGGATTGCGGACACTATTGAAGTGAACGGGTCCTGCGTCCGCATATGGCGGTCCTACAGTCAGTGCCCATGCATTGCGGCCATGTGCATGAGGTCTAAGGCTTCTTTCGAATGTCAGTTAATCACAGATGTGTGCTGTCCATGGTCTCTACAGACGGCTTATGTATCTATTGACTTGAATGTGTTATTTACTATGGGTCCAAAGTGACATCACAAAATGATGCCTTATTTTTGTCTGTCACTACTGATCCCTCACCCACATTGTAGTCAATGGGTCTGTGAAAACTACAGAATGGATGCTATTTGTGTTTGTTACATGGTTTCCACTTAGAGTTTCTAGAATATGCTCTGGGAATTAATTTTCAGCCTAGATGTGTTCATGAAATACAGATTACACATGGAGGGTAAAAAACGGACACACAGACCAAACATAGATTCTTCACGGACATCTCCTGACCGTTTTTTTATGGACGTCTTCCCCTGTATACTTAAATATATATTCGCACCATAAGACATGTACAGGAGTCGCACGTAAACCTCAGGGAACTGCACCAATCTCCAGATAAGGAGTCCTCTGACCCTTGTCCTGCCTGGTCATTGTCTCTAGGTAGTTGATAATCGGAGAGTAGGAATGTCTCATTGCCTCAAGGGATTTTCCAAGACATTTTAACTGATGACCTATCCTCTGGATAAAAAGTCCAGGAAAACCCCATTAATGCAATTATATTTTTTAGCATTTGTATTGATAACCATACCACTTTCACTGGTATGCCAGCCTTGGTAAATATGTTCTAACGTGTGTAGTGAAAATGAATTAACTAAATACTGAATAATCTACCAGATAACCCATATACTATCAGTGAAATATGTAATATTTGGAAGAACACACAATATAGAGTCATATACGGATGATGCAGAGCAGATGATTGCACTTTCATAACTAGGTATTGGATTCAACCAGCTCAGCCCAGTTCTGATATAGTTGTTAAAACCATTACCTTACAGAACGGGTTGCTGGTCAACACCAGTGTAGCAATCTTGGTTGCAGCTCAACTTGCATGTTTGCTACCACTACGACCCCAAAATAGAAAAAACTCCAGGAGTTTTGGATTTTTTTATTTTATGCAATTCTGTGGTTGCACGTGCAAGTCATGCTGTAACCCAATTCATTTCAAGGCTAGAGTCACTTGTCACCAGAGCTCTGGTTCCACTTCCAAGTGACCTTAATCCTCACTGGAACAGAAGTGTGATATGCCTGGGATCTGAGTGTCGGTGTAAGGTGAGCCTTTTTTTTTAACATCTATATTCTGCCTGGCCATTTGTAAATGGGTTACTGGTCTTGGGGAATTCCTTTGAGTCAAATAAGAACTATAGCACTATTCATCTCTAAATTAAATGGAAATTGCATTACTATACAAGCAAGAAAACAGAAAAGAACACAAATTGTATCACAAATATGATTAGAAAATTTCTACAAAAATACAGATAGGAATCCCACAAAAGATTAATTGTGTGCAGGGCCGGCTCCAGGCTCATGTGGGCCCTTGGGCAATAAAGTCTCAGTGGGCCACCTTACACAGTGATAACACTGTACCCTGCAGTCCTATGTAACAGCACAGATAACACAGTGATGGCTATCTGAGTACAGAAAATGTGTTAGTGTTACCTGCAGTCCTATGTAAAACTACAGATAAGACTAGTGCTGATAATGTGGTAGTGTTACTTGCAGTTCTATGTAAAACCACAGATTAAACTAGTCCTGATAGTGTGGTAGTGTTACCTGCAGTCCTATGTAAAACCACAGATACCACTAGTCCTGATAGTGTGGTAGTTTTACCTGCAGTCCTATGTAAAACCACAAATAACACTAGTGCTGATAATGTGGTAGTGTTACCTATGTCCTTAGTGTGCCTCCCTGTGCCTCTCCCATGGACTCACACAAATAGGGACAGACACACAGGGAGAGACACACACGCACACACACACACACCCAGGGACAGACACCCACACAGGGACATACACAGGAACAGGCACATACACAGGGACACACACACAGTGATGGACAAGTACACATAGGGACAGATACACACAGGGACACACACACACAGGGACACACACACACACAGGGGCAGATAAACATAGGGGCAGATACAACACAATGACACACATGCACACAGGGACAGACACACACAGGAACAGACACATATGGACAGACATCTGTGCGATGGTGAGATCGTTAACAACTTCTAATGTGTGTGGCCTTTAGGGGACATTAAAAGGGAATTCCACCTTTAGTTATGCTCCAACCTTGTGTTACCTTCTAATATGACTCCCACTGATTCCCAGTACTGAGGGGACATGGAGTGAGGTTTAAAAGGGAATTATCAACATGTACCAGAAGGTGGTCTGAACTGTAACCCATTAGGCACTGGCTAGATTGTGGTATGGAGTCTAAGCAATGCCTCTTAAAAACACACACACAGGGGCACATACACACAGGGGCACAAACACACAGGGACAGACACACACACAGGGACAAACACACATGCACACACACACACACACGCAGGGGCACTCACACACAGGGACAGACACACACACACAGGAACACACACACAGTTAGGCCTCACCACACTCCATCCTGGCTCCTCTCCATACAGGAACACAGCTCTCTGTTCCTCCGGCTCCTTCCCCACTGGTCACATGGGCGGATGACATCAGGAAGGTCCTTTAGCGTGGTAGAAAACTTAATTTACCCTGTTCTGAGTCCTGGGCCCACCCATCCCAGTAGTGCACTCCCGAAAAATTGTCTGCATTGCTGGGGTAAGCTGCCCTGGAATTATTAACAGGCAGTTTAATGAAGGCCAGGATACAGCTACAGGAGTGAGCAGGCTCAGTGGGCCCTCCCCCCCCCCAGGAGCAGAGGGCCCCGGAACTTGCCCGAGTGTTCCGGGTGCTGACGCCGGCCCGTATTGTGTGCACATTCAAAGAGCTATGTTTTTAATCCCAATAGGAGCATGCAGGCTCGGACTGGCCCACAGGGGTACAGGGGAATCCCCCGGTGGGCCCCTAAGCAAGGTGGGCCCCTAGTCTCCCACCCCCTGCACAAGTGGCACATAACACATTAGATTTACTTCACTACATACATATATTCAATGTACAATATACAGCACCTCAACCGTACAGTGGGCCCCCAAAATAAATTTTACTGGTGGGCCCTAGGTACCCCAGTCCGACACTGGTTAGGGTGTACAGTAATATTAGGAGTGAGGGGGCATGTTTAATCTCTTTTAATTGAATGAGACATTTTATGTTTGTATACTGCAGCACTGGAGCAGTGTGGGGGGCATCTGTGGATGGCACTGTTAAGGGGTGGAAGGTCTGTGGATGGCACTGTTATGGGCTGGGGGGTCTGTGGATGGCACTGTTATGGGGTGGGGGGTCTGTGGATGGCACATATATAACAGTGCCATCCACAGATCCCCCATAACAGTGCCAGCCACAGATCCCCCATAACAGTGCCAGCCACAGATCCCCCATAACAGTGTCAGCCACAGATCCCCATAACAGTGTCAGCCACAGATTCCCCATAAGTGTGTTATCCACAGATCCTTTCCATTGGTGGTGCAATGGCCACAGCCTCTCCCCTCCTCTCCCCCTCTTGCCTTTCACCGGTGGCAGCACAGGGGGGAGGGACTGCTTCCTTCTCCCCTGTGCTGCTGAGGGATTTTTTAAATATACATACTGTAATATGCTTTTTAGGCATAGCATAAACCAGGACAATAAGGCATATATTTTATAACCTGCATTGTGACATGTAGCTTTATTTTTCAGATATTGCAGAAACAAATTCAAATTCCAGACAAGTAGCCGTGTGCTGGATCTCCCAGCTTGTGCTAATAAAGGAATATATAAATATCCACTGGACTAATTCATGTACATAAATAAAATAATGATTTTTTTTTTTAAGCAATTTGACTTCATAAACATTTTGAATTCTATTTGAGTTACAAGAAAATAACAAGCAAATACACAAGTGAAAAATCAGATACAAACTGTGCAGAAATGTTACACTTTACAAGGCAGAATACAATCATCCATATTTACTATAATTTTGCTTACCTGATAGCGGAAAATAAAGTAGAGGATAGAAATGTTAAAATAGAGAGTGGAAGTCTGTTTACAGCCTCAGCTGGGTAATATATGAAGGAGGCTTCCTATATGGGAAACCCTTAACCTTTACTACTAAGGAATAAGTTTAGGGCACTCCCTGTCGCCCTGCCTAGTATGCAGTAATCTTTATCGCTTTATCGGTTATATACACAAGTATTATCAGCATCTCTATATACCTTAAGGTTTCCCAGTTAACCCTCTGAGCTCGGTAAAAATTGTAAAACTGGATTCTTAGCTTAATTATATGTCTGCTTTCTAGATATCTTACACATTGGCCACTTGCCAGAATTCTGTGTTCCCTTTAGTACCTGATTGTAAAGGAATGCTAGCAGTGAACCGAGCTGGCAAAATGTGCAGGAATTTCTTTTTACTTGAAAAATACACAGAAAAATAGAACAATAAGGCCTCCTGCAGACACAAACTTCTGTGACCTTTTCTTTGTGTTTGGCTGAATTTTATTGGGTTTTTATAGGCATATTTTAGTTTTTTTCTTTATTTGTAAATTTTTTATCTATTTTTTTTATTTACCAAATTCCCTGAGCCTATGGTGCATTTAAAGAAACATGGATTTTAAAAACAAAGCACACACCAAAATGTAGGGAAAATGGCAGACACAATGCAGTACAGTTTATATTTGCTTTTTCATTTCTATAATCTGTCTGTAGTGGGTTTTTTGGGGGGAAAAAAAGCCAGGAATGACTCTGAAAACGAACTATCAATAGCAAAAACATCATGTGAAACACCCTTCTGAGTCCACAACTTTGACTCATAGTAACCTCAAAAAATATATTTTTAAAGGGTTTCTGTTACCAGACTTAACCCTATTAAACTGGCTGGCATTAGGGATATGCTAATGTCAGCAGACCCTAACTCTCCTAATCTTATGCTTATGGATGTGCAATAAGCAGGACCGTGGTACGTCAAAATTATGCAGTGGGTCCGGATATGGATATAGAAGTCTATTGTTTTTGTTTGTGACGCCAATTGCAGCGTGCACAGGGTACAGTCTCAGGGCCCTTTAAGGTGTTGTAACTCACGTACCAGGTGAGGAATGCCAGAGTGGGGTAATGTCTCTGTGTGGTAGTAGGTATAGTGTCAACGGTGTCTCCTACCTTGGTACGGCTGCACTCCTGGATCCTGGCTCACTTGCAATAAATGAGTGTGTTGCTAGGAGGAGTAATTGAGGAACTTGGTAGTAATGAATGAGATCCAGACTTGGAATATAATTTAACTTGTCTTTACTGGTTGCAGCTTTAATCCATATGAGGTACAGCATTAGTCTTTTGGGTCCCAGCAGGTATTTGGCAATATATCTCTTCTGCTTCTATCATATGCCTGGAGAATATGGCAGGAATCTGTATCTTCTGCTCTGTCTATCTTCTGCTGTGTTGACTAGCTGAGGAGGAATTTGGCTTCTTCTGGTCTCTGGATAGTTACTCACAGTTGTGCTCACAGGGGACGGTTCTTCCTGGAGGACTGGAGGTGGCTGCTTGCTTCCTACCAGCTGAGGCTGAAGGCTCAGGCTGGGAATCAAGATCTTTTGTCTCAACCGAGACAAGATCCTGGCTTGGGATCCCTATTTCTGGGAGCTCCTTCCAGCACAGCCTTCCCCTTTCAGGGAGAGCTGGAACATACTGGCTCTAACAGGTTTTTCCCTCCCTTGCCGCAGGGTGTGGGAAACTCCACTTCCCTTAAGCAGGGCGGCAATACAGAACTGGAACGTTCAATTCTGAATGGCCATAACATTAAAACTATTCCTACCAACGAGGCCTCCACCTGCTGGTAGACCTGAAACATTACAAAGGAAATATCACATTTAAAATGGTTTCATATGCAAAGTTGTGAACGACATGAGGGAAATCACATCAAATGACCGTGTTGATGCCCTAAGCAGATAGTAGCAGGGTAAAAGCGTTAATAACCCCACTCTGGGATGTTACAGATACCCCCGTTACTGCACAGTTTTAACTTTGATGATATGCTAATTAGCCTCTAGGAGCAGGGGTCGTTGCTCCTACTCCTAGAGGCTCCGTTCACCCACCTCAAGTCACGCCCTGAAGCCCTTGATTGACAGGGCCAGCGTTAGTCTTCTCCTGCTGGCCCTGTGTGCTAAATAAATCTCGTGCCTGCGCAGTCTCCGCACACAGGGCCGGCAGGAGGAGACGAACGCTGCCTGGCCCTGTGAATCAAGGACGGCAGGGTTTGACTTGAGGTGCGCAAACTGAGCCTCTAGGAGCAGGAGCAACGCCCCCCCTGCTCCTAGAGGCTAATTTGCATATAATCAAAGTTAAAACTGTGCAGTAACGGGGCATCTATAAGCATAATATTAGAAGAGTTAGGGTCTGCGGACATTAGCACATCACTAATGTCAGCCTGTTTAATAGGGTTAATTCTGGTGACAGAAACCCTTTAAGGCTAACAAGCCTTCAATTAGGTACTCCCATCAGAGGAGGCATCATTCGTGATAGAAAAAAAGTAGGAGAGCGAGCACTCACTCTATGGCCAATATTCAGATTTATTATTAAAATTGAAATAATGCAATAAAATGAATTCATAACACATGACGGGGTATTGGTTATTAGCCGCTCGCCCCTCACGATCAGTCACCTACTAACCCTTGACTCACTTACCACAAGCCCTAACCTTCTAAACCGGCCCCGTCAGAACCCCAATAAGACGCAGACACCAAGTTGGATTATATCGGCCACAGCACCCGTTTATTGAAAACATATACATAAATAATTAACCTTTTATTTCCCACAAAACATCCCCATAAGATATAACCAACTTAATTCCTTGAGTAACACGGGGGAGGTCCTGGAAGCCCCAAACCTCGGAATTTTTCCCAGTCCTTTTTGAGCCGACTTGCCCCCAGCCGTTAAGCACCAGCTCGGAGGCACCACTGACGGCTCGCCCAAATTCCGCCACAACCGACCACCAGCCATAGGAGTCCAGCCCCAACCGTGGAGCCCTCCCATCCTCGTCACCTGAATCTCTCCAACTTCAAGGACCTCCCACCGCCATGAACGCACATGCTTGACACCTTAAGCCTGTGCGTCCCTCCACATCCGCAAAGCTGTCTCAATGCCCTCCTGTATCGCCAGACACCACATGTCAATCCCCACTGCATTCAAGTGAACGCCGTCAGCCCGCCAAAAAGCTCCAACCCCTTTTTCCAGTTCGGTATGCCGTACTACCACCGCCCCATTCCTCGCCATAAACTGCCCTATGGCCCGGTTGGCTTTGATCCTAGCCTTATTTATCCCCTCCACCGAACGCGCCCCCCTCCACACTTTGCGGGGAACAATGTCCGACCAAACGGAAATAAGACCTGGAAACAGCGCCCACAACCGGAGTAGGTCGAATTTAACGTCCTTCACCAATTCCCGCAACGGCCGTGCCCCCAAATCGTTGCCCCCCACGTGCAACACCAACACATCCGGCACTCTATCCAACCTAACAAACCTGTGGACCTCAGGTAACACGCCCCCCCACACCATACCCCGACGCCCCAGCCATCTTACCACCGCCACCGACCGGTCAATCCCCAACTGTTGTCCATCCGGCCGAACCGCTGCCCGGATGGCTCCCCAGAAAACATAGGAGTGACCCATTATCCAGATTAGCGCTGGGTCCGAACCTGCAACGAAATAACAATAACAAAAGCATACCGTGCGGGATGAGACAGAATACAATGCAATATCACAACCGATCTAGACGAATATACGATCTAAAGCGAATCGATTCCCACCTTCCTATCCGCATGATCACATCCTGCCCCAAACCGCGTCTGGCCGCCTCCGTCGCTACACCAATTCTGAAAGAATGGCTAGAGTAGCCCCCTAGCGCTAAGCCCAACTGCCCTAGACACCGCTGAAAGACCGCCGTAAACTGGAAACGGGAAAGGAAAGACCCGTCCGCATGCACCAAGAGAGGGGAATTCGTCCCCACCACCGCAACCCCATACTCCCTTAAGCAACATACCGGACACATCGCGCAACCCGGGACCGCAAACAAAACAACCTTCCGACCTCCCCTCCACATCAGTTTTAGACCGCCTAATCCGAAACTCCACCCTGTCCTGAAAAAGGTCTACATCGTCCCTATACAACCCCCCCTGTCTCTTGACCGACGGAGAAGCCAACTCGCCCAAACGCAAGGCCCCAAAAAATGCCAGCGAAAAAGCCAACCGAAACAACCGCAACTCCCACGGCGAGGCACAAACGTCGACTAGTTGCTCCCCCAACCTCAACAGCAAAGCAAAAGACACCGGCCTACGGTCATCCTGCCCTGACTGAGAACGCCACCAACCCTTCAAAGCCCTCACCACCAGAAAAGACTTAGTGACTAGGGATGAGCGAACTCGAACTGTATAGTTCGGGTTCGTACCGAATTTTGGGGTGTCCGTGACACGGACCCGAACCCGGACATTTTCGTAAAAGTCCGGGTTCGGGTTCGGTGTTCGTCGCTTTCTTCGCGCTTTTGTGACGCTTTCTTGGCGCTTTTTGAAAGGCTGCAAAGCAGCCAATCAACAAGCGTCATACTACTTGCCCCAAGAGGCCATCACAGCCATGCCTACTATTGGCATGGCTGTGATTGGCCAGAGCACCATGTGACCCAGCCTCTATTTAAGCTGGAGTCACATAGCGCCGCCCGTCACTCTGCTCTGATTAGCGTAGGGAGAGGTTGCGGCTGCGACAGTAGGGCGAGATTAGGCAGATTAACTCCTCCAAAGGACTTGATTAACTGATCGATCTGCAGCTGTGGATCATTGAGCTGCTGATCCTCAATTGCTCACTGTTTTTAGGCTGCACAGACCGTTTGTCAGTCTCATTTTTCTGGGGTGATCGGCGGCCATTTTGTGTCTTGTGGTGCGCCAGCACAAGCTGCGACCAAGTGCATTTAACCCTCAATGGTGTGGTTGTTTTTTGGCTAAAGCCTACATCAGGGTGAAGCTGTGACACCAAGTGCATTTAACCAGCAATAGTCTGTTCATTTTTTGGCCATATACAAAATCAGGGGCAAGCTGCGCCTGTCACCAAGTGCATTTAACCCTCAATGGTGTGGTTGTTTTTTGGCTAAAGCCTACATCAGGGTGAAGCTGTCACACCAAGTGCATTTAACCAGCAATAGTCTGTTCATTTTTTGGCCATATACAAAATCAGGGGCAAGCTGCGCCTGTCACCAAGTGCATTTAACCCTCAATGGTGTGGTTGTTTTTTGGCTAAAGCCTACATCAGGGTGAAGCTGTCACACCAAGTGCATTTAACCAGCAATAGTCTGTTCATTTTTTGGCCATATACAAAATCAGGGGCAAGCTGCGCCTGTCACCAAGTGCATTTAACCCTCAATGGTGTGGTTGTTTTTTGGCTAAAGCCTACATCAGGGTGAAGCTGTCACACCAAGTGCATTTAACCAGCAATAGTCTGTTCATTTTTTGGCCATATCCCAGTCTAATTCTGTCACTAAATCCATACCGGTCACCCAGCGCCTAAATACTAGGCCTCAAATTTATATCCAGCTAAATCTGTCCCTAGTGCTGTAGCTGGGCGAGTTATTTAGTGTCCGTTCAAGCACATTTCTTGTTCTGGGTTGAAATACAATTCCCAATTTAGCAATTTCATAATTTAGTGGTTCCTGCTATATCAGAGCTCTTTGAAATCTATCCCAAAAAGGGTATATAATATTGAAGGTGCACATAGGGTCATTCAGAGTAACTTCACACACACCCGCTACTGTGTATTTCCAAGTCTAATTCTGTCACTAAATCCATACCGGTGACCCAGCGCCTAAATACTAGGCCTCAAATTTAATTCCCTCTAAATCTCTCGTTACCCACCGCTGTACTGTTGTTGCTGGGCAAGATATTTAGTGTCCGTCAAAGCACATTTTTTGTTCTGGGTTGAAGTACAATTCCCAATTTAGCAATTTCATAATTTAGTGGTTTCTGCTATATCAGAGCTATTTGAAATCTATCCCAAAAAGGGTATATAATATTGAAGGTGCACATAGGGTCATTCAGAATAACTTCACACACACCCGCTACTGTGTATTTCCAAGTCTAATTCTGTCACTAAACCCATACCTGTCACCCAGCGCCTAAATACTAGGCCTCAAATTTAAATCCCTCTAAATCTCTCGTTACCGTTGTCCTGTTGTAGCTGGGAAAGTTATTTAGTGCCCGTCAAAGCACATTTTTTGTTCTGGGTTGAAGTACAATTCCCAATTTAGCAATTTCATAATTTAGTGGTTCCTGCTATATCAGAGCTATTTGAAATCTATCCCAAAAAGGGTATATAATATTGAAGGTGCACATAGGGTCATTCAGAATAACTTCACACACACCCGCTACTGTGTATTTCCAAGTCTAATTCTGTCACTAAATCCATACCGGTGACCCAGCGCCTAAATACTAGGCCTCAAATTTAATTCCCTCTAAATCTCTCGTTACCCACCGGTGTACTGTTGTTGCTGGGCAAGATATTTAGTGTCCGTCAAAGCACATTTTTTGTTCTGGGTTGAAGTACAATTCCCAATTTAGCAATTTCATAATTTAGTGGTTTCTGCTATATCAGAGCTATTTGAAATCTATCCCAAAAAGGGTATATAATATTGAAGGTGCACATAGGGTCATTCAGAATAACTTCACACACACCCGCTACTGTGTATTTCCAAGTCTAATTCTGTCACTAAACCCATACCTGTCACCCAGCGCCTAAATACTAGGCCTCAAATTTAAATCCCTCTAAATCTCTCGTTACCGTTGTCCTGTTGTAGCTGGGAAAGTTATTTAGTGCCCGTCAAAGCACATTTTTTGTTCTGGGTTGAAGTACAATTCCCAATTTAGCAATTTCATAATTTAGTGGTTCCTGCTATATCAGAGCTATTTGAAATCTATCCCAAAAAGGGTATATAATATTGAAGGTGCACATAGGGTCATTCAGAATAACTTCACACACACCCGCTACTGTGTATTTCCAAGTCTAATTCTGTCACTAAATCCATACCGGTGACCCAGCGCCTAAATACTAGGCCTCAAATTTAATTCCCTCTAAATCTCTCGTTACCCACCGCTGTACTGTTGTTGCTGGGCAAGATATTTAGTGTCCGTCAAAGCACATTTTTTGTTCTGGGTTGAAGTACAATTCCCAATTTAGCAATTTCATAATTTAGTGGTTTCTGCTATATCAGAGCTATTTGAAATCTATCCCTAAAAGGGTATATAATATTGAAGGTGCACATAGGGTCATTCAGAATAACTTCACACACACCCGCTACTGTGTATTTCCAAGTCTAATTCTGTCACTAAACCCATACCTGTCACCCAGCGCCTAAATACTAGGCCTCAAATTTATATCCAGCTAAATCTGTCCCTAGTGCTGTAGCTGGGCGAGTTATTTAGTGTCCGTTCAAGCACATTTCTTGTTCTGGGTTGAAATACAATTCCCAATTTAGCAATTTCATAATTTAGTGGTTCCTGCTATATCAAAATCTCTTTGAAATCTATCCCAAAAAGGGTATATAATATTGAAGGTGCACATAGGGTCATTCAGAGTAACTTCACACACACCCGCTACTGTGTATTTCCAAGTCTAATTCTGTCACTAAATCCATACCGGTGACCCAGCGCCTAAATACTAGGCCTCAAATTTAATTCCCTCTAAATCTCTCGTTACCCACCGCTGTACTGTTGTTGCTGGGCAAGATATTTAGTGTCCGTCAAAGCACATTTTTTGTTCTGGGTTGAAGTACAATTCCCAATTTAGCAATTTCATAATTTAGTGGTTTCTGCTATATCAGAGCTATTTGAAATCTATCCCAAAAAGGGTATATAATATTGAAGGTGCACATAGGGTCATTCAGAATAACTTCACACACACCCGCTACTGTGTATTTCCAAGTCTAATTCTGTCACTAAACCCATACCTGTCACCCAGCGCCTAAATACTAGGCCTCAAATTTAAATCCCTCTAAATCTCTCGTTACCGTTGTCCTGTTGTAGCTGGGAAAGTTATTTAGTGCCCGTCAAAGCACATTTTTTGTTCTGGGTTGAAGTACAATTCCCAATTTAGCAATTTCATAATTTAGTGGTTCCTGCTATATCAGAGCTATTTGAAATCTATCCCAAAAAGGGTATATAATATTGAAGGTGCACATAGGGTCATTCAGAATAACTTCACACACACCCGCTACTGTGTATTTCCAAGTCTAATTCTGTCACTAAATCCATACCGGTGACCCAGCGCCTAAATACTAGGCCTCAAATTTAATTCCCTCTAAATCTCTCGTTACCCACCGGTGTACTGTTGTTGCTGGGCAAGATATTTAGTGTCCGTCAAAGCACATTTTTTGTTCTGGGTTGAAGTACAATTCCCAATTTAGCAATTTCATAATTTAGTGGTTTCTGCTATATCAGAGCTATTTGAAATCTATCCCTAAAAGGGTATATAATATTGAAGGTGCACATAGGGTCATTCAGAATAACTTCACACACACCCGCTACTGTGTATTTCCAAGTCTAATTCTGTCACTAAACCCATACCTGTCACCCAGCGCCTAAATACTAGGCCTCAAATTTAATTCCCTCTAAATCTCTCGTTACCCACCGTTGTACTGTTGTTGCTGGGCAAGATATTTAGTGTCCGTCAAAGCACATTTTTTGTTCTGGGTTGAAGTACAATTCCCAATTTAGCAATTTCATAATTTAGTGGTTTCTGCTATATCAGAGCTATTTGAAATCTATCCCTAAAAGGGTATATAATATTCAAGGTGCACATTGGGTCATTCAGAATAACTTCACACACACACGCTTCTGTGCATTTCCAAGTCTAATTCTGTCACTAAATCCATACCGGTCACCCAGCGCCTAAATACTAGGCCTCAAATTTATATCCCGCTGAATTTGAATACAATACATTGGGCCAAATAATATATTTGTTGTTGTGGTGAACCATAACAATGAGAAAAACATCTAGTAAGGGACGCGGACGTGGACATGGTCGTGGTGGTGTTAGTGGACCCTCTGGTGCTGGGAGAGGACGTGGCCGTTCTGCCACATCCACACGTCCTAGTGTACCAACTACTTCAGGTCCCAGTAGCCGCCAGAATTTACAGCGATATATGGTGGGGCCCAATGCCGTTCTAAGGATGGTAAGGCCTGAGCAGGTACAGGCATTAGTCAATTGGGTGGCCGACAGTGGATCCAGCACGTTCACATTATCTCCCACCCAGTCTTCTGCAGAAAGCGCACAGATGGCGCCTGAAAACCAACCCCATCAGTCTGTCACATCACCCCCATGCATACCAGGGAAACTGTCTCAGCCTCAAGTTATGCAGCAGTCTCTTATGCTGTTTGAAGACTCCGCTGGCAGGGTTTCCCAAGGGCATCCACCTAGCCCTTCCCCAGCGGTGAAAGACATAGAATGCACTGACGCACAACCACTTATGTTTCCTGATGATGAGGACATGGGAATACCACCTCAGCATGTCTCTGATGATGACGAAACACAGGTGCCAACTGCTGCGTCTTTCTGCAGTGTGCAGACTGAACAGGAGGTCAGGGATCAAGACTGGGTGGAAGACGATGCAGGGGACGATGAGGTCCTAGACCCCACATGGAATGAAGGTCGTGCCACTGACTTTCACAGTTCGGAGGAAGAGGCAGTGGTGAGACCGAGCCAACAGCGTAGCAAAAGAGGGAGCAGTGGGCAAAAGCAGAACACCCGCCGCCAAGAGACTCCGCCTGCTACTGACCGCCGCCATCTGGGACCGAGCACCCCAAAGGCAGCTTCAAGGAGTTCCCTGGCATGGCACTTCTTCAAACAATGTGCTGACGACAAGACCCGAGTGGTTTGCACGCTGTGCCATCAGAGCCTGAAGCGAGGCATTAACGTTCTGAACCTGAGCACAACCTGCATGACCAGGCACCTGCATGCAAAGCATGAACTGCAGTGGAGTAAACACCTTAAAACCAAGGAAGTCACTCAGGCTCCCCCTGCTACCTCTTCTGCTGCTGCCGCCTCGGCCTATTCTGCTGCTGCCGCCTCGGCCTCTTCCTCCGCCTCTGGAGGAACGTTGGCACCTGCCGCCCAGCAAACAGGGGATGTACCACCAACACCACCACCACCACCTCCGTCACCAAGCGTCTCAACCATGTCACACGCCAGCGTTCAGCTCTCCATCTCACAAACATTTGATAGAAAGCGTAAATTCCCACCTAGCCACCCTCGATCCCTGGCCCTGAATGCCAGCATTTCTAAACTACTGGCCTATGAAATGCTGTCATTTAGGCTGGTGGACACAGACAGCTTCAAACAGCTCATGTCGCTTGCTGTCCCACAGTATGTTGTTCCCAGCCGGCACTACTTCTCCAAGAGAGCAGTGCCTTCCCTGCACAACCAAGTATCCGATAAAATCAAGTGTGCACTGCGCAACGCCATCTGTAGCAAGGTCCACCTAACCACAGATACGTGGACCAGTAAGCACGGCCAGGGACGCTATATCTCCCTAACTGCACACTGGGTAAATGTAGTGGCAGCTGGGCCCCAGGCGGAGAGCTGTTTGGCGCACGTCCTTCCGCCGCCAAGGATCGCAGGGCAACATTCTTTGCCTCCTGTTGCCACCTCCTCCTTCTCGGCTTCCTCCTCCTCTTCTTCCACCTGCTCATCCAGTCAGCCACACACCTTCACCACCAACTTCAGCACAGCCCGGGGTAAACGTCAGCAGGCCATTCTGAAACTCATATGTTTGGGGGACAGGCCCCACACCGCACAGGAGTTGTGGCGGGGTATAGAAC
Organism: Bufo gargarizans; assembly: GCF_014858855.1. Classification (NCBI taxonomy): domain Eukaryota; kingdom Metazoa; phylum Chordata; class Amphibia; order Anura; family Bufonidae; genus Bufo; species Bufo gargarizans. The sequence continues at coordinate 548,147,573 of NC_058081.1, forward strand.
AACAGACCGACGAGTGGTTGCTGCCGGTGAGCCTCAAGCCCGGCCTGGTGGTGTGTGATAATGGGCGAAATCTCGTTGCAGCTCTGGGACTAGCCAATTTGACGCACATCCCTTGCTTGGCGCATGTGCTGAATTTGGTGGTGCAGAAGTTCATTCACAACTACCCCGACATGTCAGAGCTGCTGCATAAAGTGCGGGCCGTCTGTTCGCGCTTCCGGCGTTCACATCCTGCTGCTGCTCGCCTGTCTGCGCTACAGCGTAACTTCGGCCTTCCCGCTCACCGCCTCATATGCGACGTGCCCACCAGGTGGAACTCCACCTTGCACATGCTGGACAGACTGTGCGAGCAGCAGCAGGCCATAGTGGAGTTTCAGCTGCAGCACGCACGGGTCAGTCGCACTACAGAACAGCACCACTTCACCACCAATGACTGGGCCTCCATGCGAGACCTGTGTGCCCTGTTGCGCTGTTTCGAGTACTCCACCAACATGGCCAGTGGCGATGACACCGTTATCAGCGTTACAATACCACTTCTATGTCTCCTTGAGAAAACACTTAGGGCGATGATGGAACAGGAGGTGGCCCAGGAGGAGGAGGAGGAGGATGAGGAAGAGGGGTCATTTTTAGCACTTTCAGGCCAGTCTCTTCGAAGTGACTCAGAGGGAGGTTTTTTGCAACAGCAGAGGCCAGGTACAAATGTGGCCAGCCAGGGCCCACTACTGGAGGACGAGGAGGACGAGGATGAGGAGGAGGTGGAGGAGGATGAGGATGAAGCATGGTCACAGCGGGGTGGCACCCAACGCAGCTCGGGTCCATCACTGGTGCGTGGCTGGGGGGAAAGGCAGGACGATGACGATACGCCTCCCACAGAGGACAGCTTGTCCTTACCCCTGGGCAGCCTGGCACACATGAGCGACTACATGCTGCAGTGCCTGCGCAACGACAGCAGAGTTGCCCACATTTTAACCTGTGCGGACTACTGGGTTGCCACCCTGCTGGATCCACGCTACAAAGACAATGTGCCCACCTTACTTCCTGCACTGGAGCGTGATAGGAAGATGCGCGAGTACAAGCGCACGTTGGTAGACGCGCTACTGAGAGCATTCCCAAATGTCACAGGGGAACAAGTGGAAGCCCAAGGCCAAGGCAGAGGAGGAGCAAGAGGTCGCCAAGGCAGCTGTGTCACGGCCAGCTCCTCTGAGGGCAGGGTTAGCATGGCAGAGATGTGGAAAACTTTTGTCAACACGCCACAGCTAACTGCACCACCACCTGATACGCAACGTGTTAGCAGGAGGCAACATTTTACTAACATGGTGGAACAGTACGTGTGCACACCCCTCCACGTACTGACTGATGGTTCGGCCCCATTCAACTTCTGGGTCTCTAAATTGTCCACGTGGCCAGAGCTAGCCTTTTATGCCTTGGAGGTGCTGGCCTGCCCGGCAGCCAGCGTTTTGTCTGAACGTGTATTCAGCACGGCAGGGGGCGTCATTACAGACAAACGCAGCCGCCTGTCTACAGCCAATGTGGACAAGCTGACGTTCATAAAAATGAACCAGGCATGGATCCCACAGGACCTGTCCGTCCCTTGTCCAGATTAGACATTAACTACCTCCCCATAACCATATATTATTGGACTCCAGGGCACTTCCTCATTCAATCCTATTTTTATTTTCATTTTACCATTATATTGCGATGCTACCCAAAGTTGAATGAACCTCTCCTCTGCCTGTGTGCTAGGCCTAAATATATGCCAATGGACTGTTGCAGTGGTGGCTGACATGAAGCCTGATTCTCTGCTATGACATGCAGACTAATTCTCTGCTGACATGAAGCCAGATTGTCTGTTACGGGACCTCTCTCCTCTGCCTGGGTGCTGGGCCTAAATTTATGACAATGGACTGTTGCAGTGGTGGCTGACGTGAAGCCTGATTCTCTGCTATGACATGCAGACTGATTCTCTGCTGTCATGAAGCCAGATTGTCTGTTACGGGACCTTTCTCCTCTACCTGGGTTCTGGGCCTAAATTTATGAAAATTGACTCTTACAGTGGTGGGTGACGTGAAGCCTGATTCTCTGCTATGATATGAAGACTGATTCTCTGCTGACATGAAGCCAGATTGTCTGTTACGGGACCTTTCTCCTCTGCCTGGGTTCTGGGCCTAAATTTATGAAAATTGACTCTTACAGTGGTGGGTGACGTGAAGCCTGATTCTCTGCTATGATATGAAGACTGATTCTCTGCTGACATGAAGCCAGATTGTCTGTTACGGGACCTTTCTCCTCTGCCTGGGTTCTGGGCCTAAATTTATGAAAATTGACTCTTACAGTGGTGGGTGACGTGAAGCCTGATTCTCTGCTATGATATGAAGACTGATTCTCTGCTGACATGAAGCCAGATTGTCTGTTACGGGACCTTTCTCCTCTGCCTGGGTTCTGGGCCTAAATTTATGAAAATTGACTCTTACAGTGGTGGGTGACGTGAAGCCTGATTCTCTGCTATGATATGAAGACTGATTCTCTGCTGACATGAAGCCAGATTGTCTGTTACGGGACCTTTCTCCTCTGCCTGGGTTCTGGGCCTAAATTTATGAAAATTGACTCTTACAGTGGTGGGTGACGTGAAGCCTGATTCTCTGCTATGATATGAAGACTGATTCTCTGCTGACATGAAGCCAGATTGTCTGTTACGGGACCTTTCTCCTCTGCCTGGGTTCTGGGCCTAAATTTATGAAAATTGACTCTTACAGTGGTGGGTGACGTGAAGCCTGATTCTCTGCTATGATATGAAGACTGATTCTCTGCTGACATGAAGCCAGATTGTCTGTTACGGGACCTTTCTCCTCTGCCTGGGTTCTGGGCCTAAATTTATGAAAATTGACTCTTACAGTGGTGGGTGACGTGAAGCCTGATTCTCTGCTATGATATGAAGACTGATTCTCTGCTGACATGAAGCCAGATTGTCTGTTACGGGACCTCTCTCCTCTGCCTGGGTGCTGGGCCTAAATATATGCCAATGGACTGTTGCAGTGGTGGCTGACGTGAAGCCTCATTCTCTGCTATGACATGCAGACTAATTCTCTGCTGACATGAAGACAGATTCTCTGTTACGGGACCTCCCTCCTCTGCCTGGGTGCTGGGCCTAAATATATGCCAATGGACTGTTGCAGTGGTGGCTGACGTGAAGCCTCATTCTCTGCTATGACATGCAGACTAATTCTCTGCTGACATGAAGACAGATTCTCTGTTACGGGACCTCCCTCCTCTGCCTGGGTGCTGGGCCTAAATATATGCCAATGGACTGTTGCAGTGGTGGCTGACGTGAAGCCTCATTCTCTGCTATGACATGCAGACTGATTCTCTGCTGACATGAAGCCAGATTCTCTGTTACGGGACCTCTCTCCTCTGCCTGTGTGTGTGCTGGGCCTAAATATATGCCAATGGACTGTTGCAGTGGTGGCTGACGTGAAGCCTCATTCTCTGCTATGACATGCAGACTGATTCTCTGCTGACATGAAGCCAGATTCTCTGTTACGGGACCTCTCTCCTCTGCCTGTGTGTGTGCTGGGCCTAAATATATGCCAATGGACTGTTGCAGTGGTGGCTGACGTGAAGCCTCATTCTCTGCTATGACATGCAGACTAATTCTCTGCTGACATGAAGACAGATTCTCTGTTACGGGACCTCCCTCCTCTGCCTGGGTGCTGGGCCTAAATATATGCCAATGGACTGTTGCAGTGGTGGCTGACGTGAAGCCTCATTCTCTGCTATGACATGCAGACTGATTCTCTGCTGACATGAAGCCAGATTCTCTGTTACGGGACCTCTCTCCTCTGCCTGTGTGTGTGCTGGGCCTAAATATATGCCAATGGACTGTTGCAGTGGTGGCTGACGTGAAGCCTCATTCTCTGCTATGACATGCAGACTGATTCTCTGCTGACATGAAGCCAGATTCTCTGTTACGGGACCTCTCTCCTCTGCCTGTGTGTGTGCTGGGCCTAAATATATGCCAATGGACTGTTGCAGTGGTGGCTGACGTGAAGCCTCATTCTCTGCTATGACATGCAGACTGATTCTCTGCTGACATGAAGCCAGATTCTCTGTTACGGGACCTCTCTCCTCTGCCTGTGTGTGTGCTGGGCCTAAATATATGCCAATGGACTGTTGCAGTGGTGGCTGACGTGAAGCCTCATTCTCTGCTATGACATGCAGACTAATTCTCTGCTGACATGAAGACAGATTCTCTGTTACGGGACCTCCCTCCTCTGCCTGGGTGCTGGGCCTAAATATATGCCAATGGACTGTTGCAGTGGTGGCTGACGTGAAGCCTCATTCTCTGCTATGACATGCAGACTAATTCTCTGCTGACATGAAGACAGATTCTCTGTTACGGGACCTCTCTCCTCTGCCTGGGTGCCGGGGCCTAAATATCTGAGAATGGACTGTTCCAGTGGTGGGTGACGGGAAGCCAGATTCTCTGCTATGGAACCTCTCTCCAATTGATTTTGGTTAATTTTTATTTATTTAATTTTTATTTTTATTCATTTCCCTATCCACATTTGTTTGCAGGGGATTTACCTACATGTTGCTGCCTTTTGCAGCCCTCTAGCTCTTTCCTGGGCTGTTTTACAGCCTTTTTAGTGCCGAAAAGTTCGGGTCCCCATTGACTTCAATGGGGTTCGGGTTCGGGACGAAGTTCGGATCGGGTTCGGATCCCGAACCCGAACATTTCCGGGATGTTCGGCCGAACTTCTCGAACCCGAACATCCAGGTGTTCGCTCAACTCTATTAGTGACATCTGGCAGATGCCGAAGACGAAAACCGAACGCCAATCCTGAAATACAACTATTAATCCTGGAGACAGACCACCCCTCCTCCCTACAATGCCCAATGAACAATAGCAAGGGAATCTCAAAGTCATCTGACACAACAGCCAACCTGGTCTTCCAATCCTCCCAACATTGCCATGCCCTATCATAGGTCTCCCACGTACCGGGTGCAAGTGAAGCCCGTATGAGACCAGCTACGGTGTCTCCAGAAGTTCCCATAGGCCACTCGGGCAGTCCAGCCCGTGCTCCTCTGCCCCCGGGGCCAGCTGGCGGAAACGTTCCCACTGTGAACGAGAGAGAGCGTCAGCAATACCGTTATCAACCCCTGGTACATGCACTGCCACTACCCACGCATTAAGAGACAAGCACTCCAGCACCAGCCTCTGCAACAGACGCACCACCAACGGCGAAGAAGCTGACAACCCGTTAATCGCTTGCACCACCCCCAAGTTGTCACAATGGAAATGAACCTTCTTGTTCCTAAACTCCTCCCCCCACAACAGTACTGCCACCACAATAGGGAACAACTCCAGCAATGCTAAATTCTTGACCCAGCCTCTCTCCACCCAGGTATCAGGCCAACCCCCCGCACACCACTGCCCCCCACAATAGACCCCAAAACCGCCTCCCCCCGCCGCGTCAGAGAAAAGGTCAAAATCAAAAGAGTCTACCGCCTCACCCATAAACAGACCTCTGCCATTATAACACTCCAAAAAAGATGCCCAAACTCGCAAATCCGCCCTAAGCTCCTTCCCCAATCTAACAAAATGGTGCGGCGCCGCGACCCCCGCCGTTGCCGCCGCCAACCGTCTACTAAACACCCTGCCCATGGGGATAATCCTACAGGCGAAATTTAGCTTCCCCAGGAGTGACTGTAAGCTCCGCAATTGGATTTTCCGCAGTCGCCCTGCCCTGGCGACCTCCATTCTCAAGTCTTCAACCTTGTCCAAGGGCAGCCTACATTCCATCCTCACTGAGTCAATCACTATGCCTAGGAAGCTCAATTCCGTGGTCGGCCCCACCGTTTTTGCTGCCGCCAATGGGACCCCAAAGGAGTCAAACAACGCCTCCATCGTGTGCAACAGCAAAGAGCACACCCTGGATCCCGGGGGGCCAATACATAAGAAATCATCCAGATAGTGAATGAGTGATTCACATCCGGAGGAATCCACTACCGCCCATTCCAGAAAAGAACTAAACGTTTCAAAATACGCGCAGGACAACGAACACCCCATAGGCAAGCAACGATCAACAAAAAACTTACCCTCCCAAAAACATCCCAACAAATGCAGGCTCTCAGGGTGCACCGGCAACAACCTAAAAGCTGACTCAATATCAGTTTTTGCCATCAACGCACCCCTCCCAAACTTCCTAACCCACTTCACTGCCGCATCAAACGAGGTATAGACTACCGAGCACAGCGTCGGGTCAATACCATCGTTGACCGACGATCCCTTAGGAAAGGATAGATGTTGAATCAGGCGAAACGCATTCGCCTCTTTCTTTGGAACCACCCCCAGAGGCGACACCCGCAAGTTCTGCAAAGGTGGTTCCAAAAACGGGCCAGCCATCCTTCCCAGTCTAACTTCCTTCTCTAATTTCGCCGTCACCACCTCAGGGTGCTCCCTTGCTGACTGCAAATTCCTCTTAAGCAACACCGGCCCTGATGGAACAAACGGAATCTTAAACCCCCCCGAAAACCCGTCCCGCAACAACTGCGCAGCCCCCCTATCCGGATACCTAACGAGAAATCGGTCCATCTCTTCCAGCCGCACTGGCGTCACCCCCTTTTCCAGAACTCTCGCCCCCCTTCTGTCGTGCCCCTCTAAAGCACCGCGTGGCTCCGTGAGACCCGCCACAGGTGGAACATTTGTGCTTAAATTTGCACTTGGCTCCAAATTTACACCCCCCTTCATTGAATAAAAAACACAACCCCTTCGCGGATGCTGCCGCGAATCCGGATTGTCCCCCCGCCCCTGAATCACTCCGAAAGGGCTGACCCGACCGAACCGGCGCTGTCACCTTGAGCCACAAGGCGATATCCTTGTGGTCCCACTTGATGCTAGGGCGTACCGCCTTCCGCTGCCTAAACTGTTCGTCGTAACGCAGCCAGGCCATGCCCCCATACACCCGGTAAGCCTCGCCAATAGCATTCAGGTAACAAAAAAGCGCGGAGCAGCACTCCGGCGCCTTCTCCCCTATCACACTGGCCAATATCGCGAACGCCTGCAACCAGTTAGGGAACGTCCGCAGTATCAGTCGGTGCCTACGCTTCTCCTCGTCCTCCCGCTTACCCTCATCCTTCCGCGCCCTATCCAAATTGAACCTGTCCAAAGGGAGTAAGGAAAATATATCCACATACTCCCCTTTCCAAATGCGCTCCCTAACCTCCAGCTTTAAATGTGCCCCCAATGGGCCCTCAAAACAAACATAAACCTCTCCCTTAGCCCTATCATCTAACCGCATACCATCCTCCTGCTCGGACCCACCTACCTGCGTCTGAACGGACGCCGAAGTCCCACATGAAACCACCGTGGGTGTACTCGAAGCTGGCGGCCCCCCAACGACCGCCCCCACACCCCACGCCGGCAACGGCCCTGACGCTCCCGCCCCGCCGCCGCCACCCCCCAGGCCCCCCAACGGTAACACGGGATTCCCTGCCGCCCCCAAATTCGCTAACAACCCCACCAAACCCCCCACGAGCTGGCCCAGTCCCTTACTCAAATCCGACTGAGACCCCCCAGCCCCCCCAGGCACTAACTGACATAAAGGTCCCCAAGGTGCCTCACCTGGCTGCCTGGGTGCTGTGACCCCATCAGCCGCAGATCCTGACTCCCGCCGCTCGATCCTCTGAGACGGTCCTGGCACTGCGATCTCCCACGGATGTCCCCTGGCCGGGCTGGGGCCAGGGACATGATCTTCCGGATCCCCTCTGGAGACGACTGGCGCGGCGACGACTTCCTCCTCGACTTGCCTGGCCGACGAGGGCCTGCTGCCAAGGTCCGCAGCAGCCCCGTGCCCTCTGGAACACTGCTCTGGCTGAGGGGCCTCATCCACATCTGGAACCTGGAGGGGGCCCGCCGTTCCCGGTCCCGACCACGAGGTGGCGCTGCTGCGCTGCTGCTGAGGCCTGCTGAGGCCTGCGCGAGGGCTCCGCCTACTGGCCGGATTCCTCCCACGTCTGGGCGCCCGGGAAGGAGCTGCACCCGGCGCCTGCAGGCGTGGAGGGTCCTGAGAAGCAGGGCTCCGTCTGCGGCGCTGAGCCCGAGGGGAGGCCATGTCTGGGCTGAGGCGCGCCGCGGCCGGGATGCCCGTGGCTGAGGCGAAGCGGGAGCCTCAGCCGCCCCTCCGAGCGGCTGCTGGACCTGCTCCTGGAGCCAGCCGGGTCCCCGAGCAGCTGCTGCCGACCTAAGCTCCGCCAGGATTGCCTCCACGTCCATTGTAAAGTAAGTTTACTCCGTCCAGAGTGCAGTGCATACAGCTCCGATTTTTGCCCAAAATGGCCTCCTTCATCCCGGGCCCTCACCTATTTAACCCCTCATACCCCAGCCCTCCTAACTTAAACCAACCAATCCCTCCCCAGGGGCTCCCTCAAACCAGCCCCCCGTCATGGTCGCCTCCCCCTAAGGCTGCGCCCCCAGTCCGGCTCTGTCTATATTAATAACATATAAAATAGCTGGTCGACCAAGTATGCACCAAAATAAAGATATCGCGTTGCAATAATTAGTAGAGGGGCAGACACATGAATGGTGCTGGAGCGGTATCCTAGTGATACAGTGAATTGAAATACATAAGTAAGTGACAAAGCAAATATATACAAATTCAATACTGGTATAAATAGTGAATTAAACCATATGCGTATAGTAACAAAATCCTCAGTGTTACAAAACGTGATACAAATCAATCGACATAAAAATAATATTGTGGTAATATAGTGAGAGATTGTTGCAAAAATAAAGTGAATGAGGTGGGGGGACACCTGATGATAGTCCTGTGCACCGTGCACACTTAATTCAAAGTTCCTCCTCTGGTGTTGAGAATAAACCACATCAACCAAAATGCTGGATCAGCCGCAACAAATGTCTCAGCCCGTGGCTGTATTAAATATGCTCGGTATTAGCAGCTCAATTTGTATCTCTGCCTGGGAGATAATCGTTCCTGAGGAATAAGGAGTCTTACCTCCTATAATGGTGTACTCAGGATCCGTGTCTTTCTCCGTTGTACGAGGTGAGCTGAAGCCCACGCTCTCGTCTTCACTGCTTGCAAGTGCTGACAATCAGGCCTGGTCTCGCGATACTGCAAGTGGGACTCCCGTCCGGTCTCTGTATTCGCTCAGACGTTATACGGCAGTTGGATTGTCCCAAGGTAGCAGTTTGTAAAGATTACTTCTTATCGCATGGCCATGCAAAAAAGTCCTTCTCCTGGAGGTTATAGCAGAGTGTCTGTTAGCCCAGACGCGTTTCGGGACTGTTCCAATCCCTTCCTCAGTGGTGGTAGCAGGCACTCCTAACCTCCTCCTTTTTAAACATTTGTAGGGTGACCAGCAAGTCCTGGTTGTGTAGTCCTGAATTGGAGTATCAATACACAACTTTCGCCATGATGCGGATCTATTGCGTTTTTGTTGCGGTTTATTCGGTTGATGCGTTTTTAGTTGATTTTTGCTCAATTGGTTGCGATATATCTATATTTATGATTCAAAACACTTAAATGGATAAAATTTTAATATTAGATTAATAAAACACATAATCAGTAATAAAAAATAATAAAATTCAGGATCCAATAACATCATTATAGGTGATTTGTAGAAGTGGATATGGAGAGGGTCGGATTGGGTGAGGGTCCCAAACCAGAGGGCGGGTCCCAGCGCCGGTAAACGGCCAGACTTGGGACTCGACATCGGGGATGGGGCCCCCACCTATTAAATAAAACCGAACAGCTCCATATCAGAGTTCAGTCCATATGGTACTAAGGATCCGAACTCATAAATCTGCCTGGACTCTGCTCTGGACATTCTATGAATCAGGTCGCCTCCTCTCCAATGTTGGTCAATTTTCTCCAGACCAATAAATTTGAGATTATCCGGGTTACTATTATGTTTGTCTTTGTAGTGTTTAGACAGTGAATGTCTGTCATACCCTTTCTTGATATTGGAGATATGTTCCCTAATCCTTGTTTTTAGGGGGCGTTTTGTCCGGCCTATATATTGTCGATTGCAAGGGCATTGGATCAAATAAATAACCCCTGATGTATTACAAGAAATACAATCGTCAATTACCCATCTATATTGATTCTGGGTTGAGTGGACCTCCAGGGTCTTCCGTGGTGCAATACTAATTTTACACCCTATGCACCTTCCACATTTGTAAAATCCCTTCATTTTCATGAAAGAACCTAAAGTAGTGTTTTTATGAATTTTGATGGAGCTACTTTTAAACCTAAATTGGGAGCTCTAGTGAAAGTGATTTTTAGTGCATGTGGCAGAAGATGACCTATTATTTTGTCACTTAGTAAATATGGCCAGTGTGACCTTATCATTTTTTGGATCCTCTTATAATTGTTATTAAATGGGAGAACCAATCTTATATTTAAAAATGTATCCTCTATCTGCTGCGATGTTTTTTCTTTGAAAAATTGTTGTCTGTCCAATTGTCTCACAGTGGCTAGGGCTTCATTAATTATTCCTGTGGGATATTGTTTCTCCTCAAAATGACCCTGCATCTTCCTCGATTCCTCAAATTTTGCATCTTCTGTGCAGTTGCGTCTAATACGCCTAAACTGTCCGGTGGGAACATTGATCAACCACCTTGGGAGATGACAGCTTGAAAAAGGAATAAAATTGTTGATGGCTATAGATTTTTGAAAGGTACTGCACGTATATCTCCCATCTATTGCTTCTATTAGTAGATCTAAATATTCTGTCTTATTTTCAATTTTTGAGGTGAAGATCAAACCTTTGTCATTTCTATTTAGGCATTTCAAGAACTCTTCCAATGCAGCTCTATCTTCCCTCCAAATAAAGGTCACATCATCAATATAGCGCAGCCATAGGAATGATAAGGTCACACTGGCCATATTTACTAAGTGACAAAATAATAGGTCATCTTCTGCCACATGCACCAAAAATCACTTTCACTAGAGCTCCCAATTTAGGTTTTAAAGTAGCTCCATCAGTGCCAAACAAAATTCATAAAAACACTACTTTAGGTTCTTTCATGAAAATTAAGGGATTTTACAAATGTGGAAGGTGCATAGGGTGTAAAATTAGTATTACACCACGGAAGACCCTGGAGGTCCACTCAACCCAGAATCAATATAGATGGGTAATTGACGATTATATTTATTGTAATACATCAGGGGTTATTTTTTTTGATCCAATGCCCTTGCAATCGACAATATATAGGCCGGACAAAACGCCCCCTAAAAACAAGGATTAGGGAACATATCTCCAATATCAAGAAAGGGTATGACAGACATTCACTGTCTAAACACTACAAAGACAAACATAATAGTAACCCGGACAATCTCAAATTTATTGGTCTGGAGAAAATTGACCAACATTGGAGAGGAGGCGACCTGATTCATAGAATGTCCAGAGCAGAGTCCAGGCAGATTTATGAGTTCGGATCCTTAGTACCATATGGACTGAACTCTGATATGGAGCTGTTCGGTTTTATTTAATAGGTGGGGGCCCCATCCCCGATGTCGAGTCCCAAGTCTGGCCGTTTACCGGCGCTGGGACCCGCCCTCTGGTTTGTGACCCTCACCCAATCCGACCCTCTCCATATCCACTTCTACAAATCACCTATAATGATGTTATTGGATCCTGAATTTTATTATTTTTTATTACTGATTATGTGTTTTATTAATCTAATATTAAAATTTTATCCATTTAAGTGTTTTAAATCATAAATATAGATATATCGCAACCAATTGAGCAAAAATGTACAAAAAACGCATCAACCGAATAAACTGCAACAAAAACGCAATAGAACCGCATCATGGCGAAAGTTATGTATTGATACTCCAATTCCGGACTCTCACTGCACTTACTATTATCCCTGGGCGCCGCTCCGTTCTTCCGTTATGTCCTCCGGTATCTTCGCTCAGTAAGTTATAGTAGGCAGAGACTGCCCTTGTTCTACTGGGCATTTTCTCCTCCTAGGCTGTAGCGCTGGCCAAATGGCAGTTTTTTTTCTCCTAGGCTGTGAGCTGTGCGCTGCGATTGGCCAGCGCTACAGCCTAGGAGGAGGAGACGCCCTGCAGAACAAGGGCAGTCTCCGCCTACTATAACTTACTGAGCGAAGATACCGGAGGACATAACGGGAGAATGGAGCGGTGCCCAGGGATAATAGTAAGTGCAGTATGATCCCTGGGTGCCGCTGTATATGTCAGGATAATTAGTTCACAATGTATTTCCAGGTGAAAGGTCCTCTTTAAAACCTACACTATTCAGGGCAGTGTAGGAACCAGCTACAAATCTACTCTGCTCAGAAGCCCCAGGTAGATGGGCGTGTTCAGTCTAACAGAGGTGCTACCCTCAATATATTGCATGAAAATTTTGACTAAAACCTTCATGGATATCACAGGTGGATATCCATGAAGCAAACATAATTACAAGCTAAAAAATGGTGGTCATTCTAGAATAAAGTGGTACAATACCGACTATAAATGAGTAATGGAAGCTCTTAGCGCACATACGTGTCGGGCCCATCTACCAGACGTCAAGGTGGCTTCCAATATAAGTTAAAGCCTATCATGCAGTAGATTGGAACAGGCGGTTGTAAGGCAATGACACCATTGTGAAGGTTTTAACCGGGTCCAAGGTAGCGCAATGACGTCCTTGTGAGTTCTTGCGCTACAACACAAGCATCTCAGTCCACAGACTAGAAAAGTCCTTTGGCTTGCACTGCAAACAGCGGCATGGAATGGGACTGTGGGCATTTTTTATACTGTGGACACTTTAGAAGTACTAGGGGTATTTTAACACTGGGGTCACCACAGAGGACATTACTGGGGGCTTCTTTTTTTTATAACGAGGCACTTTAAGGGCATTTTTATTACTGGAAGCACTGAGGGGAAAATTTTACTACGGGGGGGCACGATGGGGAATTCTTAATAATGAGAACACAATAGGGAGGCATTATTATAGCTTGAGGCACTATAGTAGGCATTATTACTGGGGGCATTATTACTTCTGGTGGCATGATATGGGCCATTTCTTTTTATTAGGTGCACAATAGGAGTCATTTTTACTACTGGAGGCCCAATAGGGGCATTGTTATTACTGGGAGTACTATAAGGAACATTATTACTACTGGGCATGTTATTTTTATGTTATATAGTATTTGAGAGCATTGGACGCACTGTGGGCACAGTATGGGGGTATCAGGATGACACAGTTGGAGCAACAGGATGGGAAGTTTGCATTGAAAATGTGGGGATTCTGATAGAAAAATGAAGAACCTAATTGCAGCAATCTCTGCAGAGATAAGATGTGGCTGAAACAAGTCATCCTGGAGGTCTGAGCTGAATGGACAATATGGGGAAAGAGAACACCTACATCAGAGGATGTCACTGAATGTGATAAGTAGGTAATGCTGTGTTTTCCTGTAAATTTAGTTGCTCTGAAAGATCAGACAGGACGTTGAAGGTAGGGTTAGCTTCCCACCTCTTTGACCTACTTCTCTATATGTTAATTAGAGACAACTAGAGGAGGATAATAAGGACAGAATATGGTAGCTGACACTGGTCACCACAGAGGGGCAACTTCTGGCGACTTATTTTGTGCTGCACTATGGGATTGGGTTTTATTTGGCTCTGCTGGAGCAGTATTTTGTGCTGCACTGTGGTTTATGGTTCTGCTGGGGTGATATTCTGTGCTGCACAATGGTACTGCTGGCACCGCCTACTTGTGTTGTTCCTGTCTACAACACCAGACCACTTAAAATAATTGTTTTCAATGCCACAGTAAAGCTTTTATTACACTGGCTGATTTTTTGGCAGATAATAAAGCGTTCATGCATTAGTAATCATCTGGCAGTGTAATACTGCTGTTGATCATCAGGCAATCCAAATCTTTTGACATGTTAAAAATTTGTAGGTGGCAGATTGTGGAGTCTAATAATGCGGAGGTGTCCATGCTGTGGAGGAGATGACTGCATATAATAGCTGCAGTCTCCTCCGCTAGAGAGCAGGCGATATCCACAAAGGAACAATTCCCTTCCGATAAACGTCTGCCAAATCAGGCTTTGTAATATAACCTTAAAGGGGTTGTGTCACTTCAGCAAATAGCATTTATTATGTGGAGGAAGTTAATACAAGGCAATATAATGTATTGTGATTGTCCATTGTTCCTCCTATGCTGGCTAGATACATTTTTCCATCACATTGAAGCTGCTCATTACACTGATAATTTCCATGGTTACAACCATCCTGCAATTCATCAGTGGAGGTCATGTTTGCACACTATAGGAAAATAACTCTGGCCTATGTGTACTCCCATGGTCCTGGCCACCAATAAAGCAGGCCCTAGGGTGGTTGTAACCATGGAAATGAGAAGTCCGTCTGCATCATCAAGAAATCATTTACAGCCTTTCTCTGCTCATATTGTCGGTCCAACATGTGGAGGGTTGAGTTCCAACGGATGGAAATGTCATATGAGGCAATGTGGGGAATGCTATTCTGCCTTTGCAGCTCAAGGAGGCCATGTTTTGCAGGGTAAGAGTGGCTGAAGTGCATGCCACTGAGGTTCCTGCCCATTTTCGGGTTGTCTTGAATTTGGGTGGAAGACTACAGGAACTGCTTTACAACCAGATTAAAGATGTGCAACGTGGCTCAACACTCCTTGACGCAGTGCCGACATGATGTTCTTCCTGTAATCGGTGACCATAGTTCAGGAAATGAATAGGGTATACAGTAATGTGATGAAAAATCAATCATGTCAGATAAATATGGACAATCACAATACATCAGTAAGTGCTTTGTATTAAATTTCTTTACCAGAGGCACCAGCCTCTTTATAACTTCAGGGTATCCTCCACCAGTTGTAAATGTGAGCCAGCTTCCTAGCTGTCATAAATTTAGACTTTTATCTATGTCTAAAACAGGCATAGAAAATGATAAATGAGATGGGCCTGCTGGCCTGTCCCTGCCCATGCCACCCCAACAATCTTATACCTGGTGTGATAGAAGTATAAAAGTTGCAGATTGCGGCATGACTAGCTGTTGTGCAGCAATCTGCACCTGAAATATGCCTAATTTAGTAGTATTTCAGATTAGTAAATAACCCCCAAAGTGTTTCCTAATTATTGTCCTTAGTACCTGTAATGTCTCTCCATGCACTAAGTTCACTGGAAAATGGTGGAGACTGTGAGGTGATGAGGTTTTTTTATAGGACTGTGACATCACAGGGGCTGGCTATCGGCTGATTGGCTGGCTGTGAACAGCATTATGGGTGATCCCTCATTCCATAATCATTTGCTTCTTACTTTTTTGTAACATGTGCAGCAGCCATTTTAGAAAAAAAAAATCTGAGTTGTTACCATGAAGCACAAGGAAATTTGGCTTCATGAAAAATCTAATTTTTCATGAAATTCGGATTGAATTCCACTTTAATTCACTCAACACTAATAACAACCAATCAGACTCCAGCTTTCATTTTTCAAATGAGCTGTCACAAATGAAAGGTGGAATCTGATTGGTTGCTATGGGAAAATAAGCCAGTTCTACTTTACACCAGTTTGATAAATTACCCCTATGCGTGTGTATTCATAGATATAGGGTCATGCTAAAAAAAAATAACAAAACTTTGTTAATAATGTTGCATTAAAAGGCTAGAGACAAAAGAACAGATAGAATATATATACTAGTATAAAAAGCAGGAGTACTGCCACCACCAGTATCAAAAGTCTCACAAAAGAGTAAATACCGGCAGGCACCTGTCCACTCTGATAGGTACTAGAGTTGAGCAGACACCTGGATGTTCGGGTGCGAGAAGTTCGGCCGAACTTCCCGGAAATGTTCGGGTTCGGGATCCGAACCCGATCCGAACTTCGTCCCGAACCCGAACCCCAAGTCAATGGGGACCCGAACTTTTCGGCACTAAAAAGGCTGTAATACAGCCCAGGAAAGGGCTAGAGGGCTGCAAAAGGCAGCAACATGTAGGTAAATCCCATGCAAACAAATGTGGATAGGGAAATGAATTAAAAGAAAAATAAAATAAATAAAAATTAACCAATATCAATTGGAGAGAGGTCCCATAGCAGAGAATCTGGCTTCACGTCACCCACCACTAGAACAGTCCATTCTCAGATATTTAGGCCCCGGCACCCAGGCAGAGGAGAGAGGTCCCGTAACAGAGAATCTGGCTTCATGTCAGCAGAGAATCAGTCTGCATGTCATAGCAGAGAATCAGGCTTCACGTCAGCCACCACTGCAACAGTCCATTGTCATATATTTAGGCCCAGCACCCAGGCAGAAGAGAGAGGTCCCGTAACAGAGAATTTGTCTTCATGTCAGCAGAGAATCAGTCTGCATGTCATAGCAGAGAATCAGGCTTAGCATCAGCCACCACTGCAACAGTCCATTGTCATATATTTAGGCCCAGCACCCAGGCAGAGGAGAGAGGTCCCGTATAGAGTTGAGCGAACACCTGGATGTTCAGGTTCGAGAAGTTCGGCCGAACTTCCCGGAAATGTTCGGGTTCGGGATCCGAACCCGATCCGAACTTCGTCCCGAACCCGAACCCCATTGAAGTCAATGGGGACCCGAACTTTTCGGCACTAAAAAGGGTGTAAAACAGCCCAGGAAAGGGCTAGAGGGCTGCAAAAGGAAGCAACATGTAGGTAAATCCCATGCAAACAAATGAGGATAGGGAAATGAATTAAAATTTAAAAAAATATAAATAAATTAACCAATATCAATTGGAGAGAGGTCCCATAGCAGAGAATCTGGCTTCACGTCACCCACCACTGGAACAGTCCATTCTCAGATATTTAGGCCCCGGCACCCAGGCAAAGGAGAGAAGTCCCGTAACAGAGAATCTGGCTTCATGTCAGCAGAGAATCAGTCTGCATGTCATAGCAGAGAATCAGGCTTCACGTCAGCCACCACTGCAACAGTCCATTGTCATATATTTAGGCCCAGCACCCAGGCAGAAGAGAGAGGTCCCGTAACAGAGAATTTGTCTTCATGTCAGCAGAGAATCAGTCTGCATGTCATAGCAGAGAATCAGGCTTAGCATCAGCCACCACTGCAACAGTCCATTGTCATATATTTAGGCCCAGCACCCAGGCAGAGGAGAGAGGTCCCGTATAGAGTTGAGCGAACACCTGGATGTTCGGGTTCGAGAAGTTTGGCCGAACTTCCCGGAAATGTTCGGGTTCGGGATCCGAACCCGATCCGAACTTCGTCCCGAACCCCATTGAAGTCAATGGGGACACGAACTTTTCGGCACTAAAAAGGCTGTAAAACAGCCCAGGAAAGGGCTAGAGGGCTGCAAAAGGCAGCAGCATGTAGGTAAATCCCATGCAAACAAATGTGGATAGGGAAATGAATTAAAATTAAAATAAAATAAATAAAAATTAACTAATATCAATTGGAGAGAGGTCCCATAGCAGAGAATCTGGCTTTACGTCACCCACCACTGGAACAGTCCATTCTCAGATATTTAGGCCCGGCACCCAGGCAGAGGAGAGAGGTCCCGTAACAGAGAATCTGGCTTCATGTCAGAAGAGAATCAGTCTGCATGTCATAGCAGAGAATCAGGCTTCACGTCAGCCACCACTGCAACAGTCCATTGGCATATATTTAGGCCCAGCACACAGGCAGAGGAGAGAGGTCCCGTAACAGAGAATCTGGCTTCATGTCAGCAGAGAATCAGTCTGCATGTCATAGCAGAGAATCAGGCTTCACGTCAGCCACCACTGCAACAGTCCATTGGCATATATTTAGGCCCAGCACCCAGGCAGAGGAGAGAGGTCCCGTAACAGAGGATCTGGCTTCATGTCAGCAGAGAATCAGTCTGCATGTCATAGCAGATAATCAGGCTTCACGTCACCCAACATTGGAACAGTCCATTGGCATATATTTAGGCCCAGAACCCAGGCAGAGGAGAGAGGTCCCGTAACAGAGGATCTGGCTTCGTGTCAGCAGAGAATCAGTCTGCATGTCATAGCAGAGAATCAGGCTTCACGTCAGCCACCACTGCAACAGTCCATTGGCATATATTTAGGCCCAGCACCCAGGCAGAGGAGAGAGGTCCCGTAACAGAGGATCTGGCTTCATGTCAGCAGAGAATCAGTCTGCATGTCATAGCAGATAATCAGGCTTCACGTCACCCAACATTGGAACAGTCCATTGGCATATATTTAGGCCCAGAACCCAGGCAGAGGAGAGAGGTCCCGTAACAGAGGATCTGGCTTCGTGTCAGCAGAGAATCAGTCTGCATGTCATAGCAGAGAATCAGGCTTCACGTCAGCCACCACTGCAACAGTCCATTGGCATATATTTAGGCCCAGCACCCAGGCAGAGGAGAGAGGTCCCGTAAAAGAGAATCTGGCTTCATGTCAGCAGAGAATCAGTCTGCATGTCATAGCAGAGAATCAGGCTTCACGTCACCCAACATTGGAACAGTCCATTGGCATATATTTAGGCCCAGCACCCAGGCAGAGGAGAGAGGTCCCGTAACAGAGGATCTGGCTTCATGTCAGCAGAGAATCAGTCTGCATGTCATAGCAGAGAATCAGGCTTCACGTCAGCCACCACTGCAACAGTCCATTGGCATATATTTAGGCCCAGCACCCAGGCAGAGGAGAGAGGTCCCGTAACAGAGAATCTGTCTTCATGTCAGCAGAGAATTAGTCTGCATGTCATAGCAGAGAATCAGGCTTCACGTCAGCCACCACTGCAACAGTCCATTGTCATATATTTAGGCCCAGCACCCAGGCAGAGGAGAGAGGTCCCGTAACAGAGACTCTGGCTTCATGTCAGCAGAGAATTAGTCTGCATGTCATAGCAGAGAATCAGGCTTCACGTCAGCCACCACTGCAACAGTCCATTGTCAGATATTTAGGCCCAGCACCCAGGCAGAGGAGAGAGGTCCCGTAACAGAGAATCTGTCTTCATGTCAGCAGAGAATCAGTCTGCATGTCATAGCAGAGAATCAGACTTCACGTCAGCCACCACTGCAACAGTCCATTGGCATATATTTAGGCCCAGCACCCAGGCAGAGGAGAGAGGTCCCGTAACAGAGGATCTGGCTTCATGTCAGCAGAGAATCAGTCTGCATGTCATAGCAGAGAATCAGGCTTCACGTCAGCCACCACTGCAACAGTCCATTGGAATATATTTAGGCCCAGCACACAGGCAGAGGAGAGAGGTCCCGTAACAGAGAATCTGTCTTCATGTCAGCAGAGAATTAGTCTGCATGTCATAGCAGAGTATCAGGCTTCACGTCAGCCACCACTGCAACAGTCCATTGTCAGATATTTAGGCCCAGCACCCAGGCAGAGGAGAGAGGTCCCGTAACAGAGAATCTGTCTTCATGTCTGCAGAGAATCAGTCTGCATGTCATAGCAGAGAATCAGGCTTCACGTCAGCCACCACTGCAACAGTCTATTGGCATATATTTAGGCCCAGCACCCAGGCAGAGGAGAGAGGTCCCGTATAGAGTTGAGCGAACACCTGGATGTTCAGGTTCGAGAAGTTCGGCCGAACTTCCCGGAAATGTTCGGGTTCGGGATCCGAACCCGATCCGAACTTCGTCCCGAACCCGAACCCCATTGAAGTCAATGGGGACCCGAACTTTTCGGCACTAAAAAGGGTGTAAAACAGCCCAGGAAAGGGCTAGAGGGCTGCAAAAGGAAGCAACATGTAGGTAAATCCCATGCAAACAAATGAGGATAGGGAAATGAATTAAAATTTAAAAAAATAAAAATAAATTAACCAATATCAATTGGAGAGAGGTCCCATAGCAGAGAATCTGGCTTCACGTCACCCACCACTGGAACAGTCCATTCTCAGATATTTAGGCCCCGGCACCCAGGCAAAGGAGAGAAGTCCCGTAACAGAGAATCTGGCTTCATGTCAGCAGAGAATCAGTCTGCATGTCATAGCAGAGAATCAGGCTTCACGTCAGCCACCACTGCAACAGTCCATTGTCATATATTTAGGCCCAGCACCCAGGCAGAAGAGAGAGGTCCCGTAACAGAGAATTTGTCTTCATGTCAGCAGAGAATCAGTCTGCATGTCATAGCAGAGAATCAGGCTTAGCATCAGCCACCACTGCAACAGTCCATTGTCATATATTTAGGCCCAGCACCCAGGCAGAGGAGAGAGGTCCCGTATAGAGTTGAGCGAACACCTGGATGTTCGGGTTCGAGAAGTTTGGCCGAACTTCCCGGAAATGTTCGGGTTCGGGATCCGAACCCGATCCGAACTTCGTCCCGAACCCCATTGAAGTCAATGGGGACACAAACTTTTCGGCACTAAAAAGGCTGTAAAACAGCCCAGGAAAGGGCTAGAGGGCTGCAAAAGGCAGCAGCATGTAGGTAAATCCCATGCAAACAAATGTGGATAGGGAAATGAATTAAAATTAAAATAAAATAAATAAAAATTAACTAATATCAATTGGAGAGAGGTCCCATAGCAGAGAATCTGGCTTTACGTCACCCACCACTGGAACAGTCCATTCTCAGATATTTAGGCCCGGCACCCAGGCAGAGGAGAGAGGTCCCGTAACAGAGGATCTGGCTTCGTGTCAGCAGAGAATCAGTCTGCATGTCATAGCAGAGAATCAGGCTTCACGTCAGCCACCACTGCAACAGTCCATTGGCATATATTTAGGCCCAGCACCCAGGCAGAGGAGAGAGGTCCCGTAACAGAGGATCTGGCTTCATGTCAGCAGAGAATCAGTCTGCATGTCATAGCAGATAATCAGGCTTCACGTCACCCAACATTGGAACAGTCCATTGGCATATATTTAGGCCCAGCACCCAGGCAGAGGAGAGAGGTCCCGTAACAGAGGATCTGGCTTCATGTCAGCAGAGAATCAGTCTGCATGTCATAGCAGAGAATCAGGCGTCACGTCAGCCACCACTGCAACAGTCCATTGGCATATATTTAGGCCCAGCACACAGGCAGAGGAGAGAGGTCCCGTAGCAGAGAATCTGGCTTCATGTCAGCAGAGAATCAGTCTGCATGTCATAGCAGAGAATCAGGCTTCACGTCAGCCACCACTGCAACAGTCCATTGGCATATATTTAGGCCCAGCACCCAGGCAGAGGAGAGAGGTCCCGTAACAGAGGATCTGGCTTCATGTCAGCAGAGAATCAGTCTGCATGTCATAGCAGATAATCAGGCTTCACGTCACCCAACATTGGAACAGTCCATTGGCATATATTTAGGCCCAGAACCCAGGCAGAGGAGAGAGGTCCCGTAACAGAGGATCTGGCTTCGTGTCAGCAGAGAATCAGTCTGCATGTCATAGCAGAGAATCAGGCTTCACGTCAGCCACCACTGCAACAGTCCATTGGCATATATTTAGGCCCAGCACCCAGGCAGAGGAGAGAGGTCCCGTAACAGAGGATCTGGCTTCATGTCAGCAGAGAATCAGTCTGCATGTCATAGCAGATAATCAGGCTTCACGTCACCCAACATTGGAACAGTCCATTGGCATATATTTAGGCCCAGCACCCAGGCAGAGGAGAGAGGTCCCGTAACAGAGGATCTGGCTTCATGTCAGCAGAGAATCAGTCTGCATGTCATAGCAGAGAATCAGGCTTCACGTCAGCCACCACTGCAACAGTCCATTGGCATATATTTAGGCCCAGCACCCAGGCAGAGGAGAGAGGTCCCGTAACAGAGAATCTGTCTTCATGTCAGCAGAGAATTAGTCTGCATGTCATAGCAGAGAATCAGGCTTCACGTCAGCCACCACTGCAACAGTCCATTGTCATATATTTAGGCCCAGCACCCAGGCAGAGGAGAGAGGTCCCGTAACAGAGACTCTGGCTTCATGTCAGCAGAGAATTAGTCTGCATGTCATAGCAGAGAATCAGGCTTCACGTCAGCCACCACTGCAACAGTCCATTGTCAGATATTTAGGCCCAGCACCCAGGCAGAGGAGAGAGGTCCCGTAACAGAGAATCTGTCTTCATGTCAGCAGAGAATCAGTCTGCATGTCATAGCAGAGAATCAGGCTTCACGTCAGCCACCACTGCAACAGTCCATTGGCATATATTTAGGCCCAGCACCCAGGCAGAGGAGAGAGGTCCCGTAACAGAGGATCTGGCTTCATGTCAGCAGAGAATCAGTCTGCATGTCATAGCAGAGAATCAGGCTTCACGTCAGCCACCACTGCAACAGTCCATTGGAATATATTTAGGCCCAGCACACAGGCAGAGGAGAGAGGTCCCGTAACAGAGAATCTGTCTTCATGTCAGCAGAGAATTAGTCTGCATGTCATAGCAGAGTATCAGGCTTCACGTCAGCCACCACTGCAACAGTCCATTGTCAGATATTTAGGCCCAGCACCCAGGCAGAGGAGAGAGGTCCCGTAACAGAGAATCTGTCTTCATGTCTGCAGAGAATCAGTCTGCATGTCATAGCAGAGAATCAGGCTTCACGTCAGCCACCACTGCAACAGTCCATTGGCATATATTTAGGCCCAGCACCCAGGCAGAGGAGAGAGGTCCCGTAACAGAGAATCTGGCTTCATGTCAGCAGAGAATTAGTCTGCATGTCATAGCAGAGAATCAGGCTTCACGTCAGCCACCACTGCAACAGTCCATTGTCAGATATTTAGGCCCAGCACCCAGGCAGAGGAGAGAGGTCCCGTAACAGAGAATCTGGCTTCATGTCAGCAGAGAATCAGTCTGCATGTCATAGCAGAGAATCAGGCTTCACGTCAGCCACCACTGCAACAGTCCATTGGCAAATATTTAGGCCCAGCACCCAGGCAGAGGAGAGAGGTCCCGTAACAGAGAATCTGGCTTCATGTCAGCAGAGAATTAGTCTGCAAGTCATAGCAGAGAATCAGGCTTCACGTCAGCCACCACTGCAACAGTCCATTGGCATATATTTAGGCCCAGCGCCCAGGCAGAGGAGAGAGGTCCCGTAACAGAGAATCTGGCTTCATGTCAGCAGAGAATTAGTCTGCATGTCATAGCAGAGAATCAGGCTTCACGTCAGCCACCACTGCAACAGTCCATTGTCAGATATTTAGGCCCAGCACCCAGGCAGAGGAGAGAGGTCCCGTAACAGAGAATCTGGCTTCATGTCAGCAGAGAATCAGTCTGCATGTCATAGCAGATAATCAGGCTTCACGTCAGCCACCACTGCAACAGTCCATTGGCATATATTTAGGCCCAGCACACAGGCAGAGGAGAGAGGTCCCATAACAGAGAATCTGTCTTCATGTCAGCAGAGAATCAGTCTGCATGTCATAGCAGAGAATCAGGCTTCACGTCAGCCACCACTGCAACAGTCCATTGTCAGATATTTAGGCCTAGCACCCAGGCAGAGGAGAGAGGTCCCGTAACAGAGAATCTGTCTTCATGTCAGCAGAGAATCAGTCTGCATGTCATAGCAGAAAATCAGGCTTCACGTCACCCAACATTGGAACAGTCCATTGGCATATATTTAGGCCCCGGCACCCAGACAGAGGAGAGGTTCATTCAACTTTGGGTAGCCTCGCAATATAATGGTAAAATGAAAATAAAAATAGGATTGAATGAGGAAGTGCCCTGGAGTACAATAATATATGGTTAAGGGGAGGTAGTTAATGTCTCATCTGCACAAGGGATGGACAGGTCCTGTGGGATCCATGCCTGGTTCATTTTTATGAACGTCAGCTTGTCCACATTGGCTGTAGACAGGCGGCTGCGTTTGTCTGTAATGACGCCCCCTGCCGTGCTGAATACACGTTCAGACAAAACGCTGGCCGCCGGGCAGGCCAGCACCTCCAAGGCATAAAAGGCTAGCTCTGGCCACGTGGACAATTTAGAGACCCAGAAGTTGAATGGGGCCAAACCATCAGTCAGTACGTGGAGGGGTGTGCACACGTACTGTTCCACCATGTTACTGAAATGTTGCCTCCTGCTAACATGTTGCGTAACAGGTGGTGGTGCAGTTAGCTGTGGCGTGTTGACTAAACTTTTCCACATCTCTGCCATGCTAACCCTGCCCTCAGAGGAGCTGGCCGTGACACAGCTGCCTTGGCGACCTCTTGCTCCTCCTCTGCCTTGGCCTTGGGCTTCCACTTGTTCCCCTGTGACATTTGGGAATGCTCTCAGTAGCGTGTCTACCAACGTGCGCTTGTACTCGCGCATCTTCCTATCACGCTCCAGTGCAGGAAGTAAGGTGGGCACATTGTCTTTGTACCGTGGATTCACCAGGGTGGCAACCCAGTAGTCCGCACACGTTAAAATGTGGGCAACTCTGCTGTCATTGCGCATGCACAGCAGCATGTGGTCGCTCATGTGTGCCAGGCTGCCCAGGGGTAAGGACAAGCTGTCCTCTGTGGGAGGCGTATCGTCATCGTCCTGCGTTTCCCCCCAGCCACGCACCAGTGATGGGCCCGAGCTGCGTTGGGTGCCACCCTGCTGTGACCATGCTTCATCCTCATCCTCCTCCACCTCCTCCTCATCCTCGTCCTCCTGTACCTCCAGTAGTGGGCCCTGGCTGGCCACATTTGTACCTGGCCTCTCCTGTTGCAAAAAACCTTCCTCTGAGTCACTTCGAAGAGACTGGCCTGAAAGTGCTAAAAATGACCCCTCTTCCTCCTCCTCCTCCTGGGACACCTCCTCTTCCATCATCGCCCTAAGTGTTTTCTCAAGGAGACATAGAAGTGGTATTGTAACGCTGATAACGGCGTCATTGGTGGTGAAGTGGTGCTGTTCCGTAGTGCGACTGACCCATGCATACTGCAGCTGAAACTCCACTATGGCCTGCTGCTGCTCGCACAGTCTGTCCAGCATGTGCAAGGTGGAGTTCCACCTCGTGGGCACGTCGCATATGAGGCGGTGAGCGGGAATGCCGAAGTTATGCTGTAGCGCAGACAGGCGATCAGCGGCAGGATGTGAACGCCGAAAGCGCGAACAGACGGCCCGCACTTTATGCAGCAGCTCTGACATGTCGGGGTAGTTGTGAATGAACTTCTGCACCACCAAATTCAGCACATGCGCCAAGCAAGGGATGTGCGTCAAACCGGCTAGTCCCAGAGCTGCAACGAGATTTCGCCCATTATCGCACACCACCAGGCTGGGCTTGAGGCTCACCGGCAGCAACCACTCGTCGGTCTGTTGTTCTATACCCCGCCACAACTCCTGTGCGGTGTGGGGCCTGTCCCCCAAACATATGAGTTTCAGAATGGCCTGCTGACGTTTACCCTGGGCTGTGCTGAAGTTGGTGGTGAAGGTGTGTGGCTGACTGGATGAGCAGGTGGAAGAAGAGGAGGAGGAAGCTGTGTAGGAGGAGGTGGCAACAGGAGGCAAAGAATGTTGCCCTGCGATCCTTGGTGGCGGAAGGACGTGCGCCAAACAGCTCTCCGCCTGGGGCCCATCTGCCACTATATTTACCCAGTGTGCAGTTAGGGAGATATAGCGTCCCTGGCCGTGCTTACTGGTCCACGTATCTATGGTTAGGTGGACCTTGCCACAGATGGCGTTGCGCAGTGCACACTTGATTTTATCGGATACTTGGTTGTGCAGGGAAGGCACGGCTCTCTTGGAGAAGTAGTGCCGGCTAGGAACAACATACTGTGGGACAGCAAGCGACATGAGCTGTTTGAAGCTGTCTGTGTCCACCAGCCTAAATGACAGCATTTCATAGGCCAGTAGTTTAGAAATGCTGGCATTCAGTGCCAGGGATCGAAGGTGGCTAGGTGGGAATTTACGCTTTCTCTCAAATGTTTGTGAGATGGAGAGCTGAACGCTGCCGTGTGACATGGTTGAGATGCTTGGTGACGGAGGTGGTGGTGTTGGTGGTACATCCCCTGTTTGCTGGGCGGCAGGTGCCAACGTTCCTCCAGAGGCGGAGGAAGAGGCCGAGGCGGCAGCAGCAGAAGAGGCCGAGGTGGCAGCAGCAGAAGAGGTAGCAGGGGAAGCCTGAGTGAATTCCTTGTTTTTAAGGTGTTTACATTACTGCAGTTTATGCTTTGCATGCAGGTGCCTGGTCATGCAGGTTGTGCTCAGGTTCAGAACGTTAATGCCTCGCTTCAGGCTCTGATGGCACAGCGTGCAAACCACTCGGGTCTTGTCGTCAGCACATTGTTTGAAGAAGTGCCATGCCAGGGAACTCCTTGAAGCTGCCTTTGGGGTGCTCGGTCCCAGATGGCGGCGGTCAGTAGCAGGCGGAGTCTCTTGGCGGCGGGTGTTCTGCTTTTGCCCACTGCTCCCTCTTTTGCTACGCTGTTGGCTCGGTCTCACCACTGCCTCTTCCTCCGAACTGTGAAAGTCAGTGGCACGACCTTCATTCCATGTGGGGTCTAGGACCTCATCGTCCCCTGCATCGTCTTCCACCCAGTCTTGATCCCTGACCTCCTGTTCAGTCTGCACACTGCAGAAAGACGCAGCAGTTGGCACCTGTGTTTCGTCATCATCAGAGACTTGCTGAGGTGGTATTCCCATGTCCTCATCATCTGGAATCATAAGTGGTTGTGCGTCAGGGCATTCTATGTCTTCCACCGCTGAGGAAGGGCTAGGTGGATGCCCTTGGGAAACCCTGCCAGCAGAGTCTTCAAACAGCATAAGAGATTGCTGCATAACTTGAGGCTCAGACAGTTTCCCTGATATGCATGGGGGTGTTGTGACAGACTGGTGGGGTTGGTTTTCAGGCGCCATCTGTGCGCTTTCTGCAGAAGACTGGGTGGGAGATAATGTGAACGTGCTGGATCCACTGTCGGCCACCCAATTGACTAATGCCTGTACCTGCTCAGGCCTTACCATCCTTAGAACGGCATTGGGCCCCACCATATATCGCTGTAAATTCTGGCGGCTACTGGGACCTGAGGTAGTTGGTACACTAGGACGTGTGGATGTGGCAGAACGGCCACGTCCTCTCCCAGCACCAGAGGGTCCACTAACACCACCACGACCATGTCCACGTCCGCGTCTCTTACTAGATGTTTTCCTCATTGTTATCGTTCACCACAACAACAAAAATATTATTTGGCCCAATGTATTGAATTCAAATTCAGGCCTTTTTTTACAGACACCGAACACTATCTGGCTATCTATTTAAGTACCGTATTACACTAATACAGGCACAGCAGTAACCACAGATTTAGCTGACTATGAATTTGAGGCCTAGTATTTAGGTGCTGGGTGACAGGTATACGTTTTACGGACAGAATTAGACTGGGATATGCACAGTAGCGTGTGTGTGAAGTTATTGAGAATGACCCTATCAGCACCTTGATTCTGATATATCCTTTTAGGGATGTATTTAAAGTAGGCCTGATACAGCAGAAACCACTAAATTAGGAAATTGCTAAATTGGGAATTGTATTTCAACCCAGAACAAAAAATGTGCTTTGACGGACACTAAATAACTTGCCCAGCCACAACAGTACAGCAGTAACGACAGATTTAGCTGGATATAAATTTGAGGCCTAGTATTTAGGCGCTGGGTGACAGGTATAGGTTTACTGACAGAATTAGACTTGGAAATGCACCGTAGCGTGTGTGTGAAGTTATTCAGAATGACCCTATATGCACCTTGAATATTATATACCCTTTTAGGGATAGATTTCAAATAGCTCTGATACAGCAGAAACCACTAAATTAGGAAATTGCTAAATTGGGAATTGTATTTCAACCCAGAACAAAAAATGTGCTTTGACGGACACTAAATAACTTGCCCAGCCACAACAGTACAGCAGTAACGACAGATTTAGCTGGATATAAATTTGAGGCCTAGTATTTAGGTGCTTGGTGACAGGTATAGGTTTACTGACAGAATTAGACTTGGAAATGCACAGTGGCGTGTGTGTGAAGTTATTCAGAATGACCCTATGTGCACCTTGAATATTATATACCCTTTTAGGGATAGATTTCCAATAGCTCTGATACAGCAGAAACCACTAAATTATGAAATTGCTAAATTGGGAATTGTCTTTCAACCCAGAACATAAACTGTGCTTGGACGGACACTAAATAACTTGCCCAGCCACAACAGTACAGCAGTAACGACAGAATTAGCTGGATATAAATTTGAGGCCTAGTATTTAGGTGCTGGGTGACAGTTTTAGGTTTACTGACAGAATTAGACTTGGAAATGCACAGTAGCGTGTGTGTGAAGTTATTCAGAATGACCCTATGTGCACCTTGAATCTGATATACCCTTTTAGGGATAAATTTAAAGTAGGCCTGATACAGCAGAAACCACTAAATTAGGAAATTGCTAAATTGGGAATTGTATTTCAACCCAGAACAAAAACTGTGCTTTGACGGACACTAAATAACTTGACCAGCCACACCAGTAACGACAAATTTAGCTGGATATAAACTTCAGGCCTAGTATTTAGGCGCTGGGTGACAGGTATACGTTTACTGACAGAATTAGACTTTGGGATATGGCCAAAAAATAACCACACTTGGTGTGACAGCTTGACCAACCACACTACTGAGGGTTAAATGCACTTGGTGACAGGCGCAGCTTTCCCCTGATGTAGTATATGGCCAAAAAATAAACAGACCATTGCTGGTTAAATGCACTTGGTGTGACAGCTTCACCCTGATGTAGGATTTAGCCAAAAAACAACCACACCATTGAGGGTTAAATGCACTTGGTGACAGCTTGCCCCTGATGTAGTATATGGCCAAAAAATAAATAGACTATTGCTGGTTAAATGCACTTGGTGTGACAGCTTCACCCTGATGTAGGATTTAGCCAAAAAACAACCACACCATTGAGGGTTAAATGCACTTGGTGGCAGCTTGTGCTGGCACAACACAAGACACAAAATGGCCGCCGATCACCCCAGAAAAAAGTGACTGAAAAACGCTCTGGGCAGCCTAAAAACAGTGAGCAATTCAATAGCAGCAGTTCAATCATCCACAGCTGCAGATCGATCACTGGATGGAGTCTTTTGGAGGAGTTAATCAGCCTAATCTCGCCCTACTGTCGCAGCTGCAACCTCTCCCTACGCTAATCAAAGCAGAGTGACGGGCGGCGCTCTGTGACTCCAGCTTAAATAGAGGCTGGGTCACATGGTGCTCTGGCCAATCACAGCCATGCCAATAGTAGGCATGGCTGTGACGGCCTCTTGGGGCAAGTAGTATGACGCTTGTTGATTGGCTGCTTTGCAGCCTTTCAAAAAGCGCCAAGAAAGCGACAAACACCGAACCCGGACTTTTACGAAAATGTCCGGATTCGGGTCCGTGTCACGGACACCCCAAAATTCGGTACGAACCCGAACTATACAGTTCGGGTTCGCTCATCCCTAATAGGTACATCACCTCAGTGAGATGTAATTTTAAGGTCAGGGGTAGTGTTGAGCAAGCACCAAAGTGCTCGTGTAGAACACTTTGCGATGCTCGGGAGTTGTACCGAGCACCATGGAAGTCAATAAATAATCCCCAGGCACCCCCTGCTCTGAAGAGGGGAGGGTGTCGGGACTCTAGTTCGGCTTAGGATCCCCTGCTCTGACTCCATATATAGCTATATCCATATAGGGAGTCAGTGCTTGGGGAAACCCCAGTGTATTTAAATATAATTTCTGAAAAGTTTCTCCCAACATTGTACATTAACGGCAAGGAGCTTATCCACTCAGCTATAAAGCTAAAACCTAAACTGTGTCAGAAAAACCTCATAGTTGTTTCTGATTTAGTGAGTATTCCTATTCAGCAGAACACTTATTTTATATTTATGTGCAGGTTAACATGTAGCTGTATAGTGTAGTGTTTAATGTCCTTGCCTCTATGTCCAAGCTTGGGAGTGTGAATCCTTGAAGAAACATTAAATATATAAATTTAATCTCTATTTCTGTAATGTATCTGCCAGGATTCAAACTCTCAAGCTTGTACATTGGAGCCAAGGACATTAACCCCTACACTATACAACTACATGGTAAACTGCACAGAAATATAAAATAAGTCTTCTGCTGAATAGGAATACTCACTAAATCAGAAACTACTATGAGGTTATTCTGATATAGTTTAGCGTTCAGCTTTATAGCTGAGTGGATAAGGTCCTTGCCTTTAATGTACCAGCTTGGGAGTACAAATCCCTGCAGGAGAATTTCATTTTATTTTTTATATATAAGTTTTTAGCCATAATATATTTACATATATTGTTATATAGTTAGAATATATAATATATTATAATATATATATATTATGGCTAAAAACATCAGTAGTAGTTTCTCACGTATTATGCATTCATATATATCAGAAGTATGATTATATATATATTTTAATAATTACATGTCTATTTTGTGCCATACATTTTTTACAATTACTAACTATTTCTGAAATGTTTCTGCCGGGATTCAAACTCCCAAGCTTGTACATTAGAGGCAAGGACGTTAACCATTACACTATACATCCACATGTTAATCTACACAGAAATACCAAATAAGTCTTCTGCTGAATAGGAATACTAACTAAATCAGAAACTACTATGAGGTTTTTCTGAAACAGTTTAGCATTCAGCTTTATAGCTGAGTGGATAAGGTCCTTGCCTCTATTATACAAGCTTGGGAGTTCAAATCCCTGCAGGAAAATTTCAATTTTTTTATATAGATATAAGTTTTTGGCCATAATATTTTTACATATATTATTATATATTTAAAATATATATTATATTATAATATATATAAATATATTATGGCTAAAAACATCAGTAGTAGTTTCTCACATATTATGCATTCATATATATCAGAAGTATAGTATATAGATATATATATATATATATATATATATATATATATATATATACAGTATATTAGTAATTACACATCTATTTTGTGCCATAAACCATTACACTATACATCTACATGTTAACCTGCACAGAAATATCAAATAAGTCTTCTGTTGAATAGGAATACTAACTAAATCAGAAACTACTATGAGGTTTTTCAGAAACCCTTTAGCATTCATCTTTATAGCTGAGTGGATATGGTCCTTGCCTCTAATATACAATGTTAGGAGTTCAAATCTTGGCATAAACATTTCAGAAATAGTTGCTAAATTACATTTAAATACACTGACTTGAGCATCGCGCTCGAGCACACATGATGTTCAGTCAAACTACGCAATGCTTGAGCTGCACAAGTGTTTGGCTGAGCATGCTCGCTCAACACTAGTCAAGGGAGTAGTTTGTAAACCCCACTTGCACACTAAGGAGGGGTGTCAAAACAGGAGGGCGACTCCCATGTCACATGAGTCAGTTCAACTGCCTTGACACCCCTACAGTAGCAAAAACATGAGTGGTTTACTCCTTACATAGATTACAGCTGTGTGAAGGCAGGTAAGGGACTGCCTGGTGAGAACTAGAGCTGGCTTATTGCTATACAACAAGGGGAAGATTTTCCAGGCTACTCCCTATACCTGTCCTAAGCTAAACCCCCCAGCCTCAAAGTGTTCCCTTGCTAAACACATTTGTGCTAACCCTAGCATCATCAGGAACTGAACAGAGGTGGGATAAAGAGACTACATGGCCATACAAGTGCCGGAGGCTCCACACCAACAGCGTGTGAGCAGCCATTCTTCATGTAGTCTCTTTATCCCGCCTTTCTGTCATGGGGCCACTTTGTCATGGTTACTGCCACTGCTATTGCTGCTGCCATCGTCTCCACGCTGTCATAGGACCACCATTGTCAGGATAACTGTCACTACTGCAGCTACCACCACCATCCCGATTCTGTTATGGGGTCACTACTGCCGCTGTTGCTGCTGCCACCATCCCCCCTCTCATGGTGCCACTACTTGAATCTTGGGGCACTGCATGGTTAAGTCCATGGTGATAAGTTAGAACTGACACTTTTATTGACATGTAATACTGATGCACAGTAATTCCACAGCTAACAGAAGGAATTAGCAATTAATCTTGGTGCCCCGCATAGAAATGTAGACGGCAATAAATTACAACTGGCTGAAATACTGATGGAAGAGTATCTACAGAATGGATTAACTATGACTGTGGATGCACTAGAACATAATGTACATGGCAATACACTCTTCCTGCACTGTCCCTGCAGTTTAAGTTCCAAGCTCTCACACTAAGATTGGACCACCAGGTGGGATGCATATCATTAGGCAGATTGGCCTGGGTATACTAGATTTATTGTGATTCATGACAAATTTATTTTGAATGAATTGAATTTCTTGAAGAACTTTGGTGAATCGTTAGTATCATATTTTCCAAACTTCGCTCTTCTCCATTGGCCATGTTTTGTTTCATTGCCCATACAGGATTTATCATCCATACAATTTAATAGAATATCTGTCTGCTTATTGTTCCAAGGTCAGCACCAACAGCTGTGGCGGTGCGGGGAGCAGGAGCAGCGCAGGCAGCAAGGAGCCAGGTAATAGCCTAAGTGTGAGGGGCCTGGCATATAGGGGACATTTTTTAGTCTCGGATAACCCCTTTAAGGGCCATGCTTTATTAGGGGCAGGGGTCGAGTCCAGGGGGAACGCGTGGGAACGGCGTTCCTGCACTTTCATCTGTGTGCGGCGGGGCAGGCAGTGTGCGGCGGCGGGGCAGGCACTGAGATGAGCGCTTCCATTGTGGAAGTGAAGCGCTCATCTCCATGGTGATCTGTTTCTGTTTATATCGCTGTCCTCAGGAAAGCGATACAAACAGAAGGGTAGTGTCTAAACTCCAGACACCAAACGGACCTTCTGACGTCACACTATCACGTGACATTTCTAGGTCACGTGGGTTGGCAGCCAGCGCGCGCTTCAGAAGTTCTATTACAGCAGGAAGGTCAGGCATGGCTGCTCTGCGCACCAGCATCTTTAGCACTGACAGGGGAGAGTGTCTGCCTGAGAGGGACATGTGAAGCCTGTGGAGGGGGCTGACAATTCTGTGAGGTGTGCCATGTGGGATGGGGGGACTATGGTGTGGGATTGTATGATGGGGGGGACTATGGTGTGGGATTGTATGATGGGGGGGACTATGGTGTGGGATTGTATGATGGGGGGGGACTATGGTGTGGGATTGTATGATGGGGGGGGACTATGGTGTGGGATTGTATGATGGGGTGGGGGGACTATGGTGTGGGATTGTATGATGGGGGGGACTATGGTGTGGGATTGTATGATGGGGGACTATGGTGTGGGATTGTATGATGGGGGGGACTATGGTGTGGGATTGTATGATGGGGGGGACTATGGTGTGGGATTGTATGCGGGGGGGGGGCTGCTGTGTGGGGGGACTATGGTGTGGTATTGTATGCGGGGGGGGCGCTGCTGTGTGGAATTGTATGCGGGGGGGGCGCTGCTGTGTGGGATTGTATGCGGGGGGCGCTGCTGTGTGGGATTGTATGCGGGGGGGCGCTGCTGTGTGGGATTGTATACGGGGGGGCGCTGCTGTGTGGGATTGTATGCGGGGGGGGCGCTGCTGTGTGGGATTGTATGCGGGGGGGGGCGCTGCTGTGTGGGAATGTATGCAGGGGGGGCGCTGCTGTGTGGGATTGTATGCGGGGGGGGGCGCTGCTGTGTGGGATTGTATGCGGGGGGCGCTGCTGTGTGGGATTGTATGCGGGGGGGGCGCTGCTGTGTGGGATTGTATGTGGGGGGGCGCTGCTGTGTGGGATTGTATGCGGGGGGGCGCTGCTGTGTGGGATTGTATGCGGGGGGTGCGCTGCTGTGTGGGATTGTATGCGGGGGGGCGCTGCTGTGTGGGATTGTATGCGGGGGGGGCGCTGCTGTGTGGGATTGTATGCGGGGGGGGCGTTGCTGTGTGGGATTGTATGCGGGGGGCACTGCTGTGTGGGATTGTATGCGGGGGGGCGCTGCTGTGTGGGATTGTATGGGGGGGCGCTGCTGTGTGGGATTGTATGGGGGGGCGCTGCTGTGTGGGATTGTATGGGGCGGGGCGCTGCTGTGTGGGATTGTATGGGGGGGCGCTGCTGTGTGGGATTGTATGGGGGGCGCTGCTGTGTGGGATTGTATGCGGGGGGGGGGGGTTTGCATTGCATCTTGGGTGAGTTCCCACACTTTTTTTTCCCAGGACTTGACCCCTGGTTAGGGGTGCATTATTCCATCAGAGCTTGGGCTCACAGGAAGTACATCTGGTACGACCCAGTCTGAACTTAATTGTTCATCATACTTGCAAATAATATTCAATTTATTCTCCCAGTTTTCTTGGGAAATTGACTGACACATTTTACTTCAGAATTACATTACATTATATTCTCTTTTATGATAGCTCTTTTGAATAACTAACAATTCATACAGTTGGTTTTGGTCCCTGCTGTATGTCAATCAATACTTTTATCACTCGAGTTGCCACTTATGCCATTCTGTTTTGTATATTAAAAAGTACTACTAGTTTGTTTAACCTAATAAAAATTTGTTTTGTTCCTAATGCTAAGGCATTCTGTAAGGAGTTTGGATCAGGAACTTAATGGTATATATCTTCTATTAACAGAAATTTTAAAAAACTGTATCTCATCTGAGACAACATTATTGCAAGTGTTTGTCTGAATGAAGGATCATTCCCAATCATTGCCATTTCTAAGCATGCACATGTAAGCAGTAGCATGTGCTACTAATAATATGCACAGTATATGAGGATGAATTATCATGTTAAAGATTATTAGTCCCAATATAGTATATTATTGCACCAATGTGCATGGAATAATGACGTTTAGATTATCTGTCTGTGTAAAATGACCTTAAATTTTCTTGATATTTTACTAATCTAAGCCCATATCTAGTCTAGTTTAATTAGTAGTTAAAGAAATCAAATCCCTGCTGGCGAAAAGATTTATGCTCCTCACGTAATTGTTCTTGGATGTTATATTAATGCCGTCATCAGCATGGAAGTGTAATTCCTCTCTTAGATCATTTATGAAACTGTAGAAATCAGACAGTGCTAAACTTGGGCTTTAGACAGTAAACTTCCAAATTTCTGAGTTGTAACTTTTTAAGAAATTCACATTATTGTTGAGCAAATGTAATATACTTTTGGACATCGATCATGACCTTCTTCAGTTTCTTAGTCAATGAAGTATTCATTTGCATTTACAAATGCAAATTGAAGTTTACCAAAAGAAAGCCGGCTGTATGCAAAAAACAAACAAACGAAAAAAACAACAATTGTTAATATTTTCAGAGATACAGACAGGGAGATTGTGGTGTATGGTGGGTTATGATTAACTGGTGTGCTCCAGAACGCTGTACCTAATTCATTATGAGGCATATCCCTCTTCATAAAGTAGGTGCAGCATCCAGCAGTTCATGTCCCTATACTGATATCTATACCAGCCCTTGGAATAGATTTCAGTGGGGTTTTTTTTACACTAGAAAACTGGCATAGAGGAGGATACATGTGATGGGGCCACCAGCCCCGCCACCACCCTGGCAATGCCCCCTTTTCAGCAAAGTGGTGACGCCAGTATAGAAATGCCACTTGAGAAAAAAACAATTGCACAAGTTTGGTTTAAAAAGTTGCAAACGTGCAGGTTGTGACTTTTTCACACCACAGAAGTGGCGTAGTTTAATGATAAGTCTTGCCCAAAGTTTTAATTGTATGATCATTGCAAGTTGCTTGGATAGACACCCACTTACTTGTCCATCTATAATATTGGGCCAATTTCTTAACCTCTTTTTTTTTATTCATTGCTTCAGTACATCTAAATTAAAAATGAGGTGGACATGAGAGCTTAAACATGATGACTTTATTGGTATATGGGACGAATGGTCAATTCTTTCTGCTTCCAGGATCCAAGCAATTAGATTAGTTTTGCATTCTCATTAAGCCGTGTATACATCTTTACATTGATTTGTGCAGTATTTTAAACACATACAAATTTACCAATATGTTGAAAACTCAATAAATGTACAGCACAATCTATCTGTGTCATGCTGCATTACCTAACTGCCTTGGTACTGCTGACAGTGCTAGAATCCTCCACACATACAGTACTATTTATGTTTATATACCTGCAACACTACCATACTTGTGGAGGATTCTATCACTGTCAGCAGTGCCAAGGAAGTTAGGTAATGCAGTATAGCATGGATAGATAGCATGGTACGTCTATTGAGTTTTTACCATATTGTATATTTAGCAGTGAGAGTGGTGCCACTGCTTTACCGCAGCATTATCATATTAGCAGTAGCAGTGATGTCAGATGATAAGCCTGTCTCATCTTTAGACTATCCCGCCTAAATTTGCACCACCAATAAATTGGATTTTTTTTTTAACTCCAAAAATGCACCAAAAGTTTTGCCACACAGTGCATTTAGACCATTCCTCATTCTTAAAAAAAACAACAGCATGGCTGTGCTGAACCTAGAGGCATTAGCAAAT
Source organism: Bufo gargarizans (assembly GCF_014858855.1). Classification (NCBI taxonomy): domain Eukaryota; kingdom Metazoa; phylum Chordata; class Amphibia; order Anura; family Bufonidae; genus Bufo; species Bufo gargarizans. The sequence continues at coordinate 548,183,884 of NC_058081.1, forward strand.
TCTCCCTGCCTAGTGCGCATGATTACCGTAGTCATGCAATGCTTTTTTTAAAAGTACACTGGCTTGCAGAAGGTACTTGCAATGTCCAGGAGACTGTCCTTGCATTTCAGCCACCCTTACTGTATGTGGAAAGTAACTCCCTCCTCGAGTTGCAGCAACAAAACGGCTTGCCATTACACCGCTTGATCCGTGACATTCCAACGGAACAGTGTTGTTGTGAGGTCAGGCAATGGCAGCTCATCAGAGTCACCTGTCGCCTTCTGGACGTGCTGGTTTTGGTAACTATCCTATGGAACAGAACACAATACCGGAGGACTGGAAGCGCTAAAGGAAAGTAAAGACGCAAGGGATCGGTGACTTCCTCTATCTTAAAAAAGTAAAGATAAGTAGGAAATTGGCGTATTGGGAGAGTCGACTTTGTGGTCAAATCCACTCTTGGAAAAAGATCTGCTTAAATGCTCATCGACTGATCTCCGAGACAGCACGTCCATATAAAAACACTGAAGATCCCGAAGCCGCGTCAGTTTTATTTGCTGTAACCTGTATCATCACTGCTGACCACACGTGGGACGCCACCTGTGACGCAGCAAGCCGACTTTATTTCACTACAAACTGTGAGTACAACAGCTTCGGCTCTCTTTATTAGCAGGCAGCAACAGTGTAGCGCTCACATAGGCGCAGCGACTATTGAGTCGCAATATCTGTTACAAGTGACTAAATAAGAAAAGACTTTATCCAAACAGCGGATTTACTCCCCACTTCATTTATTGGGGCACTGATTGGGTTAAATAACCCACTTGGAAGGACAACAACCACTATTTAAATAGACTTTAGGGCAAATATCAGCATATTTATATATATAAGATTATTGATTTGTATGCTATTGTTTTATTATTTTATTGTATTTTATAGTTTTATAATTTTTACGTGTGCTATTCAACAGTGTATGTCACCTAATAATAAAATATTGTTATTATCCTTGTGATTCCGAATATTGGTGTGCCCTACCACTCTTTCTTCTGATCCTGTCATTTTTTACCTTAGAGGATTGGGTGAATCCTCTTGGTAGGTGCACCCACTTCCACTCTTGATTATACAGGTGAGCCCTCTCTGAATATTTATGAATTATATCATACCCCTGATATTTATCTTAGAACAGACGCTCATGCAGCAGCGGGTGATGGTGGAAGAAGAACATCTAATGCATCTTGCTGCCCGCCCTGTTCACTTATTAATTCAAGTCCCTTGAGTACCCTTTAATCACAAAGACACAAAGGGGGAGATTTATCAAAACTGGTGCAAAGGAAAACTGGCTTAGCAGCCCATAGCAACCAATCAGTTTCCACCTTACATTTTTAAAAGCACCTTTGCAAAATGAAAGGATCAATCTGATTGCCCGTTTTCCTTTGCACCAATTTCATTCATCCCCCCCCCCCCCCAAAGAGTTTAAATTGTTTTGTTCAGACTTTATCTTTGGAATAATTGATTCTAATTAGCTTATAAGATAACAGAAGAAACCAAGCAAGTAAACCCAGACTCCCTGACTTCTATTTCTCCTGATTTGCTTATACACATACAGACTTACAGCCAAACATGTATGTGTTTTGAAGTAGGAGGAAGGAAAAAGGCACTGTAAGAGACCTATTATGCCTGCTTATCTCCTGGAGAACAAAAGAATGAGGCTAGAAATTTGTGATTTTCTTGAAATTAATTTTGTCTCAAATTTGGAATGTTTTTGTTTTTTAAAGTTGATTTGGGGCTGAATTGATTCTACCCAAAACAAATATGCTGCAATTGCTCTGAAAATTGTTATATAACACTCCAAGGTCTTCACACTCCACTGGAAAAAAAAATATATACAACCCAGACCAAAAGGAAACCTGTATTGTATGTCCCCACATTACACTTTTCTAAATGAGATGTGCAACTCAGTTCCCTTCCCAAAAGGAAACTAAAACTGGTCATGAAGAGAAAACTGCCATGGTTAGATAAATGCCCATTATGGTGATCTTCGAGTGCTATTTCTCATTAGGGAGACCACCAAGTATGTGTGAGGAGTATTTTCATTTAGCCACTGCAACATTTCTTGGAAACATATATGCAAATTAGCATATCTTATTTCTGCTGCCATCAAAGAGGCTTAATGCTGTTTTCTTTCTTTTTCTTTTTTTTTTTTCTTTCAAGGAAAGCTAATTTAGATATCTTTCCTAGGAACCCAAAGGCATGCAAATTAGCTTTCCTTCTAAACAAAAAAGAACTCTAAGTCCTTATGATGGCAGAAAACGTTAGCTATGCTAATATGCACATATGTTTCCCAGAAACACAGAGCAGCGTTGGCTAGACTACAATACTCTTCATGCTTTCTAGGTTGTCTCTGCAATAAAAAAGACCATTCCCAAGTCCACAACAAAGGCTACTCTGCTAACCAGAACATTATTTCTCTTGCAATCTTCAACGACTCACAGTTCTGATAGATATGAACATCAGAAGTCCAAGTCATTCACTAGTGTAATCTAATTAAACATATTATCACAGAGCACCTTCACCAGTGTTAAACGTAACCTTTACTAATAATCTTTAAAATTAATCCAATCATGTGCCATAAAAATTATATATATTTTTTTAAATTTAGGCTGGGTAGGCTATGGAGGGAAGAAAATGCCTCACCCTCATGCTCACCCTATAAACTGATGGCCCTGTCTAACAAAATGGAATGGCCGCCCCAATTCCTGTTTGGAATTGATTGTCAGTGGTCAGATTATAAATTAAAAATTAAATAATATTATCACATATAGTACACATATGCTCCTATCATATCAGATGGTGTTAATGATGATTACCAACATGCAAGAGGAGCACATGTCATATGTCTTAGGAATGCAAACTTTGACCCAACGTGTTTCTCTGAACCGTTCTCTGGGGTCAGTTCATCAGGACCAGGGGACCATATTTAACATAAATGACCTGAAAAAGTCAGCCAATACAAAAAAAATAAAGGCAAAACAAACGGTATGTGTGTATCCATTTAGATTAAATTAAACAATGCCCATATGGTATTATAACAATCTCATGGCCAAAGAGAGCATAAATCCCAAAATTAGCAACCAATGTGAATATAGACATGCAACAAACCATGAATAAAATAGTGATAACAATGTAACTATAGATGTAATTATAATAATGGTAATCAAAAAGGCATGCCATAGTAATTTCACATAGGAGCAGAAGGGGAGTATATAATTATACTTCCCTTATGTAGCTACAACCTATGTCTAGTGCCAAGTCAGGACAGGATAAAGTCCAGGACTGGTTCTGGATCAACTTGAAGGCATTGGTGGTGCAGTGGTGGCCATCTAGATGGAAAGTTTGATATCTGTCCATCTCTGCATGTTGTCGACGTCGCTCTAAATACCTATGCGCCAAAAACGGATGTCACGTGACCAGATATCGGCAGTGAAACGACTGGGCATGTAAATCATAATACAGATAGCTGGCGACTGATCCTTGTCAGTACAAGAAGTGTGTTTAGTCTTTTGAAATTCATACTTTGTCATCAAATAGTATCATTTCATAAGGGCCTATAGACTATAGGATGGGGAGGTATAATAGGTGGTAGGCTACTGTCCCACATATTATAAGATTTAAAAAAATCAAGTGCACCAAATAATTATTAGTTGCACTATAACCTCACCCAAAGATGACTAGAATGACTAATTCCCAAACAAGATTAAGATAAAACATGCAAAATCTATATCGTCTTTTAAACCAAACGGGGTGATGGTATTCAACCTATATGTCCATCTAGCTTCTTTTTGTTTCAAGATGATGTCAAGATCTCCACCTCTTATGCCTGTCTTTATTGTGTCTATCACACAAAAGGCCAGGACTCTGACATCAACATAATGTTTTAGTGTCACATGTCTGGAGATAGGTTTATCACGTTTATTTATGACATCACCCCATGTTCCAAAATCTGTCTCTTTCCCGACATGTTTTGCCTACATACATAAGATTGCACATGCATTTGCATAGATATACAACTCCCTCAGTGTTGCAATTAGCAAACAAACGGGTATGATATATCTTGGGTCCACCAGAGTCAGAGAACTGAGACCCTCTAGAAATGAATTAATAAATTTTACAGTGGCCGCAGCGAAAAGGTACCAGTTGTCTATTGGACAGCCATGTATCTTTTTTTATACATCTCTAAATGGCTATAAACCAAGATATCTCTTAGGTTGCGGCCAAATCTATACATAATTGCTGGAAAATCAGTAAAATCCTGAAATATCTGGATATGTTTTTATAAGTGACCAATATTTACCAAGTATATTCGTCACTTAATGTGCTAAGGAATCATAAGTGGCAATGATACGTAATTTTCGTCCTCTTGTTTTCTGCTTTTAGGGGTTAATAGTGTAGTTCTATCACATCTCCGTGCAAACTCCCATGCCTGATTTTAATATTTTTTGGGGTAACCTCTTTCACGAAATCTCTGGTATAGGGTGGTACCCTCTTTTTCAAAACCCCCCTTGACTCGTACAGTTCCTCTGTATTCCGAGGAACTGTCCTTTAGGGGTCCCTTTCTTTAAAGGAATGGGATGAAAAATCCCCAATTGCAAAAAAACTGTTGGTAGCAGTCTCTTTACGATGTAAAGATGTATGGATCATGTTATTTCTTTTCCATAGCCGAATAGCTAAAAAAGCAATAGTCTTTCTGTATCTCATGAGTGAAAAACAGACCAATATTATTAAGGTTGAAACACTCAATCTTAATAATATTGGTCTGTTTTTCACTCATGAGATACAGAAAGACTCTATTGCTTTTTTAGATATTCGGCTATAGAAAAGAGATAATATCCATACATCTTTACATCGAAGAGTTCTTCGACAAATAGCTAGAAATCTCGTTTTCACATGACCAGAATATCAGAATATCATCGATATATCTTACCCACAACAAAATGTGTGAGAACTAGTTAGCATATTGTTCAGAAAACACTATTGTATCCTCCCACCATCCCCAGAGCAAATTAGCATAAGTTGGGGCACTATTGTTTCCTCCCACCATCCTCCATAGCCTACCCAGCCTAAATGAGAAAAATTTATTTTTATGACACATCATAATTAATCAATAATCATTATTATAATGATAATTAATCATCATAATTAATAATTTTAATCATTATTAGTAAAGGTTATGTTTTGCACTAGTGAATATCCTTTGTGATAACATCTTGCAATATTCTGTTTACTTTCTCTTTTGGGACGAGAGCTGCCTTTTACATCCCAGTTAAAGGGGTTGTCTGTGTTTGGAGCTGAACTTGGACATAAAATCTTCTTCTTCACCCAGGCAGCCCCTCTGATGCTCCAATGGTCTCCCTTGTCCTTCACCTCTGCCTAGCAGTGCAAAAATATAAACAAAACAGACCTTGTCCTGTGTGATGCAGGAGGGGCTGCCTAGATGAAGAAGGGTATATGTTCCGGTTCAGCTCTGTACCCAACCAACCCCTTTAAAGAGGCATAAGATGGGGCATTCAGTACTTTTTTCCGTTTGGAAAGAGACCTGGCTTGCATGTCTCTTGTCCAGTGAAATATTACATGTGGGTCTGGGCTTCCCATTAATGACAAAATCACAAAAAAATTGGCATGAATTCTGAATCAGTAGAATTAACCTACTCATCTGAAGATCAGGCGATGAAATTCAGCATCAATCAGGTGTAATCAGGAGACCTGCATACATATTTGATTGTTCGCCAACCCTATCTAAAACAGCCGATGAGGTTGATAATACTCTAATGTGTATGGGGTCTTTAGGTTATAGCTACAATTTGTGACAGTTCATGGAACAGTTTATTGAGGGGGAAGAGGGTATTGCAGTTCCAGCTTCTCTTCATGGGACAACCCTTTTAAGCACCCATAGCTATACTATTAATTTTATGGTATAAAGTTCAAAAGACAATTGGATTTAGGATCAAGTCAGTGCTATCTGTTTTTTTGTTGGATTAGATGTCCCTAACGTCATCAAGACTGCTTTCAGTGCCAACATATGAATGCCTTCATATGAGAAGCTATCATTTTAGAATATTGATAAGGAAAAAAATAAATCACATATAGCTTTGCTAATAATTACCAGTGTTATTTTATACTCATATACAGTTAAAGTACCTTTAACTGATTAAAAAGAAGGTTTTCGCATAGCTAGATGTCCTAGAAACCAATTTTTCGTGTAACATACACTGCTTTTCCCTGATGAAGGGGGACAACAAGGGAAGGTCAGTCTCAGGGAAGATGGCCAAAATACTGGAGACTGTAATGATGTGCTAGACATTAACCTACTGTATTCTTCTGGTTAATATGTTAACTCTTAAGCCCTTATTATACTGAACAATTTTCAGGGAAATGATTGAGAAAAAGTGTTCATAGAAATGCTCATTTCTGATAAATGGCCCTTGTAATTTTGCCATTTGTGCCAATCAGCCGATAAAGGAGCAATCACTTGCTTGTCGACTTTGTGCATCTTTCATTAGGATGAAAACTGTACAAATATTGGCAGCTCATCTCCTTGTGTAATCAGGACTGTGCTGCTGATAATCAATAGAACTAGATGAGGGAGGAAAACCTGCAGTAGTAATCATTCCTCCCCAATATACTTTGGATCAGCCTGTGTAATAGGTAAATGCAAATGAGGGCCGATAGACATGTTTATTGTCGATTAGCACTATAATAAGGCCCTTGCGGTTATCATGTAAATTGTAAGTGGATGCCCAATTGACTGAAAAATGGTTTATGGCATCAAGCCAAACTTTTTGAACATTCTCCTTCTGGTTGGGCTCCTGGCAGCACACATTCCCCTTTTATTTCTATAATAATCTGCGTATCCTTGTATCTTATGCTCTAAAAACTTTCCTAAAACTTTGATCTCTGTGAGACAAGAAACCTTTATTTGAAGATGTAGCAGAATTACCAGAGATTTACATGAGTATAATTTATAATGAATATTTATCAGGTATGTGGGTCAAAAACTAACAAAATAATTGGTTAGTAAATCAGGGTCTTTTAAAAAAAATATATTTTTATGGCCATTGCAAGTTACCGAATGCCTTTGTTTATTTTATAAAAGTGAACCTGACATCTTGTTTATGTGTTTGAAACTGCCCATTGTACATTTTTCATGTGATTATGGTGGTCAGAAGTGACTCTTGATTCCTTTAAGTAACTTTTAAATCCGCAGAAAATGCACTTTTTATTTTTGTTCTTGCAATATGTAAATTAACTTTTTATAGTCAAGGAGGCCCACACAAACCTCCTGGAAGTCATCCTCCTGCCATTTGACTGATGTTCTCTGGCCCAGGGAACGTAATTTCCAGTTCTCACGAGATCCAATGCAGGCTCCATGTCTTACACTTTCGGTCCAGTAAATAATGCTGAACAGCAGCTGTAGAAAGGACAGTGTTCCCACTCTTTAGTTTATGTGCAGTGAAGCACTATTCACTGGCCATGTCCGGGAAGTAAAAGCCATTGAAATTGGAGAATGTCAATCAAAATGCAGGAAGGGGATGTGAATGGCGAAGGCCTGATATTCAGGAGGTTTGTGTATGTCTTATTGACTTCAACAAGTTAAGAGCAAGAATAAAAATGCATTTTCGGCGGATTTATAAGCCACTCAAAGGAATCAATATTCACTTCTGGACCACCGTAACCAGATGAAAAAAGTACTATGGGCAGCTTCAAACACATAGTTCTACCTAGAAGTTTCCTTAATTGTATACAATTTCAATTAGATTTTTTTGGAACACTTTTAAATGGAGGAATCATACTAAGACACATTCACCTGGTGTTTGAAGACTACTGGCATGCTCGGCTGAATATCTGTTTGGCTCGAGCATTGCTATGCTCGGCACATGGCGGTACTCGATCAAGTACCGCATGTGCTTGAACGCAATGCTCGAGTCTCCTCCCCGCACGTTTCACAGGTTTTAAGCAGCCAATAAAGGTGCAGGTAAATACTGCCCTCACTGTGATGCTATTAGCCATGTTGGCTGCTGGCATTACAGTGATTGGCTGGCCGGAACACGTCATCGGGTGCTATATAGCAACCGATGACGCATGATCGGCTCAGACGTAGACAGGGAGAGCAGAGAGTAGGAAAGGAAAGACAAAGTAAGGAGTGAATTTCACAGTTTTTATTCTGAGAAAGCTTTTCAAAGACCAAAAGTCCTTTTAAGGATTACTGTGTGTGTGTTTGTGTGTGTTTTAGAGCAGCAATCTATTTACCTGCAGTCTCAGGGACATCCGTGCTGAGGAAGGGACAGATAGTGCAGGGAGAGAAATGTGCTGTTTTTACTACCAAGAGCTTTTCAAAGACCCCAAAGTCCTTTTAAGGATTACTGTGTGTGTGTGTGTTTTAGAGCAGCAATCTATTTACATGCAGTCTCAGGGACATCCGTGCTGAGGAAGGGACAGATAGTGCAGGGAGAGAAATGTGCTGTTTTTACTACCAAGAGCTTTTCAAAGACCCCAAAGTCCTTTTAAGGATTACTGTGTGTGTTTGACAGCAGCAAGATATTTTTTATTTTATACCTATTAGTGACATATACTGTACATCATCCGCAGACTGTGTCTTTAATATTCTGGGCCCCATCACAGTGTCTGTATTACAAATTTCGATAACCTGGGCCTAATATAGTGTCCATATTCCGTGGGTTTCTGTGACATATACTATCCTGCATCCGAAAACGGTGTCTTTAGCGGACAGTAAAATAATCTGCTCCACATCTAGTGACACTAAGGGACGGGGAAGTGGGCGTGATGCTGATGGTGCACGCAGAGGCCGTGGCCCTGGGCGCAATGAAACTGTGCCTGCTACCAGTGCACCAGATTGCTGAAGATAATGCTTCCTGTCGGTTAAGCACCACCCTCTCTTCCACCAAGTCCAGTCTCTGTAGAGTCTGATAAACCGAATCCTCACTCTGATCATCCTTCCTCCCACCATGGAGAGACTTGTCAAACGAGTGATCCCACACTCGGATATTCCGAGGAGCTCTTTCCAGTGCCACTATTAGATTTGGCACTCGCGCCCAGCATGCTTGAAGAGGGACCTGAGATATTGTGCCCTGATTCCCAGCATCTTGAGCCTTCACAGTCTCAAGAATTCGACGGTGGTGAACGGCAATCATTGGCTGGAAGAGGCAGTGGGGTTGCAAAAGGGAGTAGTTGGCCCACACCAAACAGGCCTGCAACCATTACACCGAGCACCCCCATGCGTAAATCTACCTTGCCAAAGGGTAGGTGTTCCATAGTATGGTGCTTTTTTTGAGGAAAGTGCAGACGACAAAAGAGTGGTCGTTTTCAATCTGTGCCGTACCAATAGCATGATCCGCCACATAGCATCCAAGCACCCTAATAAGTGGGCTGAATGCCTGGGTCCACAATCTGGGTCTGCGGGTCACACCACAGCCTCCTCTTCCCCTATGTTACGCACTGCTTCCCAATCCCCTGTCGAAGGAGCAGGCCCAGATGCCCCTCACCCTGCATCTGGACCTTCGCTTGAACCATCAGCAACAACATCCACTTCCCTGTTCCAGCGCAGCGTCCAAATGTGCTTGTGGACACTGAGGCCTTCCGCAGCCTGATGTTGGCGGCCGACCCTCGGTACGCAGTCCCCAGCTGCCACTATTTTTCATGGTGTGCCGTGCCCGCCTTACACCAGAATGTGTCCCAGAACATCACCCATACCCTGACCAACGCACTTACTGGGAAGGTCGACTTCACCACAGACACATGGACAAGTGCTGGTGGCCAGGGACGCTACATTTCCTTGACCGCACACTGGGTGAATGTTGTGGAGGCCAGGAGTAAGTCGTACCCTGGAATGGTACAGGTGCTACCTACACCAAGGATTGCAGGACCTACATCCATCAGGGTCTCCGCCAGCAGCTATGTTACTGGCTCCAACCCCCTCTTCTTCTCCTCCGCACCTCCTCCTCCACTTTCACCTCCAGCAGCAGTCAGCTATCAGTTGCTAGCTGGAAGCAGTGTAGCTGATCTGCTTAGGGGACAAACATCACACCACCGCAGAGCTGTGGCAGGGTATAAGAGGCCAGACCAAGTTGTGGCTCTAGCCACTCAACCTATAACCAGGCATGGTTGTGTCTGACAATGGCTGTAACTTGGTGGCAGCTTTGGAGCTTGGCAACTTGACACACATCCCATACCTAGCCCACGTTTCAAACTTAGTGGTTTAGCGGTTTATAAAAACCTACCCCAATTTGCCAGAGCTACTAGTGAAGGCGCGCCGCATGTGTGCGCAGCGTGTGTGCCCATTTCCGCAAGTCGTCCACAGCTTCAGCCGGTCTGTCAACGCTGCAGCAGCGCTTGTGGCTTCCAGCTCACCAAATGTTGAGCGGCATGAGCACGCGCTGGAACTCTACATTCCACATGTTGGCCAGGCTTTGTGAGCAGCAGAGGGCAGTTGTGGAATACCAGCTGCAACATGATCGTCTACTCAAATGATCGCTGCTCACAATTAAGGACGGCACTCTGAATGTGGCAGACGAGGAAATGGGGGAGGACATTACACAGGGTGATAGCCAGACCACCCACAGTTCATCTTCTCAGAGCGAATTTGACCATGAAGAGGAGGAGGAGGAGCTGGAGACAGTTGCCTCTGCTACAGAGGGTAGTGCCCATGGAACTTTAATTCCATCTGTTCAGCGTGGATGGGCAGAAGAGGAGGAGGAGATGGAGAGTCATCCTGATGTTGACATCCACTTCTTGCCTGTTGGTACTCTGGCATGCATGGCTGACTTCATGTTAGGCTGCCTTTCCCGCGACCCTTGCGTTATACGCATTTTAGATAACACGAATTACTGGTTGTTCACCCTTCTCGACCCCCACATCAAAGATAATTTCTCATCTCTCATTCCTCTGGTGGAGCGAATGAGCAAAACGGTGCAATACCAGAAGATCCTTGTTGAAAAATTGCTGACAGCACTGGCAGCAGAGTCCATAGTTCCTTGGCCAACCGAGGAGGGGAGACAAGGGGAACACACAGCTATTCCAACAGAGGCAGGACAAAACTCTCCAAAGCCTGGGACCATTTCATGACACCACGCCAGCACCCTCACCCTGATGCGCGGCCTAGTGTCACAAGGAGGAAACATTTTTGGAAGATGGTGAAGGAGTAAATAGCAGATGGTGTCAGCGTACTCAATGATCCCTCAGTGCCTTACAACTACTGGGTGTCCAAGCTAGACATGTGGCACGAACTGGTGATCTACACCTTGCAGGTGCTGGCCTGCCTGCAATCAGCTTTTTGTCTGAGCGGGTATTTAGTGCTGCTGGTGGCATTATAACAGATAAGCGTATCCATCTGTCAACTGAAAATGCTGACAGGATGACTCAGATAAAAATGAACAAGACCTGGATTGATCATGACTTCTCGACTCCACCAGAGGAAAGCTGATGAACATAAAGGCACTTTAAATGTGTTGTTTATAATGTAATTGAATACACTGTATTCCATTTCCACCTTCCACCGCAAACAAGGGTATATGGTTGAATCTTCCTTTTCTCATCCTCCTTCTCCTCTTCCATCATATCAACATGCTTATTATTCGCATATAATGCACTCGCATATATGCCCTTCGCATATAATTTTTTACAGGGTCAATCCACCAGCAGGCCCTCACCTACAATGTTTTACAGGGTCAGCTCACCAGCAGGCCCTGGCATATAATTTTCTAGAGGGCTAGCTCACCAGCAGGCCTTCACCTACATTCTTTTTAATGTTTTAGATGGTTAGATTAGCAGGCCCTTGCTCCAAATGTTTTTGAGGGTCACCAGCAGGCCATTAATCATAATTTTTCAAGATTGTGTATGATGCCCTCCTTTATGTGTAACAAATGGTGTATTAGAGTGTCGGTTCCTTGTAATTTTTGGCAGCCCTTTCACTTAGTGCATAGGCTTTGTGAGTTAAGAAGTCCCACTACATGAACAATTGTACCATAATGTGAATGAGGCCCTCCTTTATGTGATATACAGGTTGTATCGGAGTGCTTCTTCCTTGTAATTTTTGGCAGCACTTGCACTTTATATACAAGTAAATATACAGGAAAGAATGTTTCCTAACAATTTTACCTCTAAAATCTATTATATCTTCGGTTTTGTGCGTTCTATTGTCAGTCTGTAAAAGGAGCTTACTACTTGGACAACATCGTTCCCAGCAGCGACCTGGGAGTCCAAGATGCATCCATACATCCTCCCCATGCTGTTCCTGATTTTGGTGGTGTTTCCATCAATTTCTGACCTTTACCTATGAACCAGGAACCCTCCCCTCTTCAGAGCAGGGGGTGCTTAGTTTAATGCTCGAGTTCTCCCATTGACTTTCATCCCAATGTGTTCTGCCAGAGCACCTGAGCACTTTGGTGCTCGATCAACACTAAAGCCCTGATATGGCTACATGAACGGAAAAATTTAAAAAGTTAGGGTTAGGGTCAATTCACACGTCCACAAAATGGGTCTGCATCCGTTCCTCAATTTTGCGGAACAGGTGCGGCCCCATTCATTTTCAATGGGGACGGAATGTGGTGTCTGCATCTGCATTTGTGGATCCACGCTTCCATTCCCCCCAATAAGGGTCCATTCACACGTCCGTTGTTTGTTTCCTGATCTGTTCCGTTTTTTGCTGAACAGATCTGGACCAGATCTGGACCCATTCATTTTCAATGGGTCCTGAAAAAAAACGGACAGCACAATGTCAGATTTTTTTTTCAGGACCCATTGAAAATTAATGGGTCCAGATCTGTTCAGCAAAAAACGGAACAGATCAGGAAAGAAACAACGGACGTGTGAATGGACCCTAAAAGAACATATTCTATTCTTGTCCGCAATTGCGGTGATGCGCGGTCCGCAAAATGTGGAACGCCTATTGCCGGTGTCCGTGTTTTGCGGATCCGCAAAACACATACAGATGTGTGAATGAACCCTAATCCTAATAAAAGTTATATTTTAATATAAAAATAAATTAGTACAGTGATACTTTTTTAGTTACCCACAAATACAAAAGTATAGAGATTCAGGTGCTGCTTTGAAAATTGTAGAATATTTTCTGTGGGACAATCCATTTAAATGGCAAATCACACATCATTCATATATCTTCACAGCATGGCAGAGAAGAGAATAGAAACTGATGTCAGCAAAAATGCATCAGAGAATGATGGATGTATAGTTTATTTGGTACATGTCTTACAGAAATTATTTCTTCATATTGTACAGCACATTTCCGATACAACTCATTTTGATTTTTAGTATAAATTAGATAATTTCCTTCAAACCCTTCCAATCCTCCATCCTTCTGAGTGTTTTGGCTGCCAGGGTTATTAACCACAGTCGACAGATGTTATATAATTTTGTAAATCTAATTGTAAAAACTTTATTTGTGAATTCTGAGCATATACAATTAATTTTCTCTGTAGGCAGGCTCAATTAATAATATCCATACTATAAACTAGTTTATGACAGTCTATAGACTTCATGCTGTTTACAGGTGAATTACGGGTAATTTGAATTTATCTATACTCTATGTGTTATTACTGGGTTATAGTTATAAAGAGTAACATTGTGTTTAATGTAACAATATTAGGATTGATATTCTAGCAGTCTCTGTGCATTTGATTATAGCCTCACTTTACTTCAAAGCTGCAAATTGATTAATTAATGTAACTTTATATATTAAAAATATTTTATAAAATTCATTATGTCACGGCTGGAGGTGGGGGAAACCCCCAGCCGTGCGGTGCCAGGAGATGGTAGGATTACCCCTTGGCCGGGACCACAGAGTTAGGGAGCAGGTCACCTCCTATTGCGTCCCTAACGCTGACCCTGTCTCCTGTCAGTATGAGCCGACCTCGGTGGTAGGAGGGCTCATACGCCGGAACCTAAAAGTCCCTACAAGCCCTCAAGTCGGCCCTGAACTAGGGGACAGAGTAAGACGACCTGCTCCTCCTAGGCACGGAGGAGCAGGAGTCTCAACGGCCAAGCAACACAGGGGATACAAAAACAGCTATGGCAGTGGCAGTCAAATGGAACCAACTCATCACTCACCTGCCACAGACAACACAACCAGGAACCCATGTGCAGGTGCTGTAAGTACAAGACAACAACGGACACAGCACACACCAGACATCACACAGGAACCCTGGACCATAGGCTGCAATAACACAATCCCATACACACCTAGATAACACCGTGAAACATAGAATTTACTAACAAAGGTTTTATGACCAGAAGGATGGTCCCCACCAGGCAGATGGATGAGACAGGAGGCTGCTCCAGCCAGCATGGCTGAGAGCAACCTACTGAACCAAGCCCGGAACTGAGGCTTTATAGGCCAAGTGGCCCCACCCAACGATCAAACACGCCCAGTGACTCAACAGACACACTGGGAAGGGAGTTAACCCTTCCAGCACCACAGAAGGGAAAACACCAACTTAAAGGGGAAGTGTCAAACTCAACAAACACACTGTGGCTGTTGCCGCAGGCAATAACATGGGTGGCAACCGTGTCCTGGGAGTCAGCCCAAAGGCCGGGACACTGCCACCACATGTACCCAATCAACCAAACATAGCCACAGACAGCCACAGTGAAGGAACGGATGTCAGTGCACACCACACAACACAAAGTGCACACAGACATACAAACGTGCATACACACAAACTCCACCTTGTGCACAACCAACGGACAAAGGGAGTGCACACAAAAACACGTTGCCAAGGGCAACCGCACGCATGCCAATTGTCCGCGGCAACCGCACCTGAGGCACACAACTAGTGCTCCCAGCTGCGGTTGACAACGGCAAACTGCGGGCGACAGCATGCGGCTCCCAAGGAGTCACGACCATGGCCAAGGGTCGTGACACTCCCTCCCCTCAAAGCCCCCCCCAGCCGAAAAGGGAAGCTGGTGGGACCAAACAGGGAGGGGGGGAGGGGCAATGCCTGCTAACCACCAGTGTCTCCCTCCAGTGCTGCCGCCAACAAACCTGGACCGTACACAACAGTCCCAGGTTGCCAGCCAACAAAGCAGACTGGAAGGGAGAACAACTGGAGGCACTGCCAAATAGATGCCCGTATCTCCCCCCGGAACTGCCGCCAACAGACCTGGACCGTACACAACAGTCCCAGGTCGCCAGCCAACAAAGCAGTCCGGAGGAGGAACACAGGACACCAGACCGATGCCCGTATCTCCCCCAGAACTGCCGCCAACAGACCTGGACCGTACACAACAGTCCCAGGTCGCCAGCCAACAAAGTAGTCTGGAGGAGGGAAACAGGACACCGCATCCAACTCAGGAAAAACGTTCCTACTCCAGGTCGCTGCCAGCAGACACTCCCCAACCAGCACACCTGCCGGAACACCAAAGAAATGCTGCCAGCAGACGATCAGAGATAGGAACCCTGAGAGGGATGAGGGGTCACCAACACGGACACGGTTAGCAAGGTGGCGGGGAAAAGCCACCAACCGTGCCGTTAACGGTG
This sequence comes from Bufo gargarizans, assembly GCF_014858855.1. Classification (NCBI taxonomy): domain Eukaryota; kingdom Metazoa; phylum Chordata; class Amphibia; order Anura; family Bufonidae; genus Bufo; species Bufo gargarizans. Next base: position 548,199,419 of record NC_058081.1, read on the forward strand.
AACCTCATGACGCTCTCCCTCCGGAGAACGCGCATGCACCCCAACGGCCTATGGATGCATGCTTCACCCTCTTTCGAAGGACACCAGGTGAGGTGCCAGTTCTGGTCATACTGTCACGGCTGGAGGTGGGGGAAACCCCCAGCCGTGCGGTGCCAGGAGATGGTAGGATTACCCCTTGGCCGGGACCACAGAGTTAGGGAGCAGGTCACCTCCTATTGCGTCCCTAACGCTGACCCTGTCTCCTGTCAGTATGAGCCGACCTTGGTGGTAGGAGGGCTCATACGCCGGAACCTAAAAGTCCCTACAAGCCCTCAAGTTGGCCCTGAACTAGGGGACAGAGTAAGACGACCTGCTCCTCCTAGACACGGAGGAGCAGGAGTCTCAACGGCCAAGCAACACAGGGGGATACAAAAACAGCTATGGCAGTGGCAGGCAAATGGAAACAACTCATCACTCACCTGCCACAGACAACACAACCAGGAACCCATATGCAGGTGCTGTAAGTACAAGACAACAACGGACACAGCACACACCAGACATCACACAGGAACCCTGGACCATAGGCTGCAATAACACAATCCCATACACACCTAAATAACATAGTGAAACATAGAATTTACTGACAAAGGTTTATGACCAGAAGGATGGTCCCCACCAGGCAGATGGAGGAGACAGGAGGCTGCTCCAGCCAGCATGGCTGAGCGCAACCTACTGAACCAAGCCCGGAACTGAGGCTTTATAGGCCAAGTGGCCCCACCCAACGGTCAAACACGCCCAGTGACTCAACAGACACACTGGGAAGGGAGTTAACCCTTCCAGCACCACAGAAGGGAAAACACCAACTTAAAGGGGAAGTGTCAAACTCAACAAACACACTGTGGCTGTTGCCGCAGGCAATAACATGGGTGGCAACCGTGTCCTGGGAGTCAGCCCAAAGGCCGGGACACTGCCACCACATGTACCCAATCAACCAAACATAGCCACAGACAGCCACAGTGAAGGAACGGATGTCAGTGCACACCACACAACACAAAGTGCACACAGACATACAAACGTGCATACACACAAACTCCACCTCGTGCACAACCAACGGACAAAGGGAGTGCACACAAAAACACGTTGCCAAGGGCAACCGCACGCATGCCAATTGTCCGCGGCAACCGCACCTGAGGCACACAACTAGTGCTCCCAGCTGCGGTTGACAACGGCAAACCGCGGGCGACAGCATGCGGCTCCCAAGGAGTCACGACCATGGCCAAGGGTCGTGACACATTAGGTGCAAAGATGATTTTAATGAACTGCAAAATGTCAAGAAGTCATATAAAAATAACCCAGATAAATATACATTTAAAACTGGGGTGATTCCTTGTACAGAATTTGAATGACATATCACGGATCAAGGACAGCATGGCCACATGCAATTTGTTGTAAACACTATGGGGGGAATTTATCATGAGGGAAATATGTGTTTTGCTTGAGTCTGTGCTGATGTATTTCATGCCACATTTATCATTTTTAGTGATGAGCTGCAGGGGTTATATTCGAATTTGCGATATTTCGCAAATATTTTGTAGAATATTTGCAAATTTGAATATTCATTATATTCTACATTCTTTTTTTAACTCGAAAATTGGCAAGGTAATGATCGCGTAATATGCAAATATTACGCGATCAATACAGGCGTGGGTCAAAAACGAATATATTGCACTATAGAATATAGTGCTATATATTTGTTTTTTTAGAATATTCATCATTTTTTCCTGCTTACGTTGCTTGTGGGCCAATGACTCATTAGCCAAGAAGCAGGGAGCAATCATGTGTTCAGATGGGAAAAATTACGAATATTCAAAAAACTAATATATACTGTAGCACTATATTTGAAATATTTGCGAATTCTCGAAGTTGCGATATTCGCAATAAATATTCGCAATTCGAATATTTACGCTCAACACTAATCATTTTATGCCACATTTATCAAGTGTCTCATTTGTTTGATAAATGTGTCTTATCCTTAAATTGTGATAGACGAACATCGGTTTGTGAACGCGATCAAATGTTCGCAAACCGCAAGTTCGCGGCGGGAACCAATCACTTTAATGGCAGGAGTACCTGAAAAACCTTCAGCTCATATTTGCAGCCACCAAATACTTAGTAGAAGTGCACAAATAGTCCCACAACATGGACAGTGACATACTAGAGGGAGGGTTAATGACAAAAATTCCAACCAAAAATATATATCTTAATCAGGGGACATTTTTATGCTTCTTGAAGGGAAATTCTCTGAAATGTGCCCTGTTGGAGCCCAGAAATTTTTTATTTATGTACAGGCCTTAAAAATTCACCTGTCATTAAATAATTTTTGATCATGTGGCTCGAGGTACATTATGCGGTCAATGGATACAAAATTTACTGTAGGCCACTGGACTACATGCCCCAAACATTAGGCATTCACTGTACAGAAAAAAACAAGTAAGTATGTGGCTGGAGGTATAGTAAACGGTCAATGGATATAAATTTTACAGCAGCAAAACCGCAAACAAATGCTGCACTACCCAAATGCACTATATAGAAAGTACAATCAGGTCCATAAATATTGGGACATCAACACATTTGAGGCTGTCAGCTTTAATTTGAGGGTATTTACATCCAATCAGGTGAACAGTGTAGGAATTACAATAGTTTCCATATGTGCCTCCCACTTGTTAAGGGACCAAAAGTAATGGGACACAATAATAATCATAAATCAAACTTTCACTTTTTAATACTTGGTTGCAAATCCTTTGCAATCAATTACAGCCTGAAGTCTGGAACACATAGACATTACTAGATGCTGGGTTTCATCCCTGGTGATGTTCTGCCAGGCCTCTACTGCAACTGAAATCAGTTCCTGCTTGTTCTTGGGGCATTTTCTCTTCAGTTTTGTCTTCAGCAAGTGAAATGCATGCTCACTCGGATTCAGATAAGGTGATTGACTTGGCCATTGCTTAACATTCCACTTCTTTACCTTAAAAAAAACTCTTTGGTTGCTTTTGCAGTATGCTTTGGGTCATTGTCCATCTGCATTGTGAAGCGCCGTCCAATGAGTTCTGAATCATTTGGCTGAATATGAGCAGATAATATTGCCCGAAACACTTCAGAATTCATCCTGCTGCTTTTGTCAGCAGTCACATCATCAATAAATACAAGAGAACCAGTTCCATTGGCAGCCATACATGCCCACGCCATGACACTATGCTTCACTGATGAGGTGGTATGCTTAGGATCATGAGCAGTTCCTTCTCCATACCCTTCTCTTCCCATCACTCTGGTACAAGTTGATCTTGGTCTCATCTGTCCATAGGATGTTGTTCCAGAACTGTGAAGGCTTTTTTTTTATGTCGTTTGGCAATGGCAAACTCTAATCTGGCCTTCCTGTTTTTGAGGTTCACCAATAGTTTACATCTTGTGGTGAACCCTCTGTATTCACTCTGGTGAAGTCTTCTCTTGAATGTTGACTTTGACACACATACACCTACCTCCTGGAGAGTGATCTTGATCTGGCCAACTGCTGGGAAGGGTACGTTTTCTTCACCAGGGAAAGAATTCTTCAGTCATCCACCACAGTTGTTTTCCGTGGTCTTCCGGGTCTTTTGGTGTTGCTGAGCTCACCAGTGTGTTCCTTCTTTTTAAGAATGTTCCAAACAGTTGTTTTGGCCACGCCTAATGTTTTTGCTATCTCTCTGATGGGTTAGTTTTGTTTTTTCAGCCTAATGATGGCTTGTTTCACTGATAGTGACAGCTCTTTGGATCTCACCTTGAGAGCTGACAGGAACAGATTCTAAATGCAAATAGCACACTTGAAATGAACTCTGGACCTTTTATCTGCTTATTGTAATGGGATAATGAGGGAATAACACACACCTGGCCATGGAACAGCTGAAAAGCCAATTGTCCCATTACTTTTGGCCCCTTAACAAGTGGGAGGCACATATGCAGACTGTTGAAACAGTTAAAGCACATCTTTAACGACCGCCGGGCGAACCGTAAGGCCATCTCTATTCTTAAATCTAACTAGAGATGGTCTTGCGGTGGGCCCTGCGGTCGTTTCACGGTGATCCTTGCTCGTTCGTGAGGGGTTAATTGTGCGGATCCTGAGGGGTTAATTGTGCGGATCACAGCCCCCTGTAAGAGATCGGGTGGTGCCAGGCAGCAGGGGGCAGTTATGTACACAGCTCTTAGTATATTCTAACTTGAAGCGCCCCCATCACTATGGGAACGCCTCTGTGTTAGAATATACTGTCGGATCTGAGTTTTCATGATCTAACTCAAATCCGATGGTATATTCTAACATAGAGGTGTTCCCATGGTGATGGGGATGCTTCAAGTTAAACCATACCATCGGATTGGAGAAAATTCTGATCCGATGGTATATTAATAGGAACTCCTGACTTTACATTGAAAGTCAATGGGGGACGGATCCTTTTGCAATTGCACCATATTGTGTCAACGTCAAACGTATCTGTCCCCATTGACTTGCATTGTAAGTCAGGACAGATCTGTTTGGCTCTGCACGACCAGGCGGACACCAAAACGCTGCAAGCAGCGTTTTGGTGTCCGCCTCCAGAGTGTCCGCCTCCAGAGTGGAATGGAGGCGGAACGGAGCCAAACTGATGCATTCTGAACGGATCCTTATCCATTCAGAATGCATTGGGGATGAACGGATACGTTCGGGGCCGCTTGTGAGAGCCCTCAAATGGATCTCACAAGCGGAACCCCAAACGCAAGTGTGAAAGTAGCCTAAGTACTGCCATCACTGTAATGCCAGTAGCCATGTTGGCTACTGGTATTACAGTGATTGGCTGGCCAGAACGCTTCATCGAGTGCTATAAAGCACCCGATGATGAGGGTTTGGCTAATTGCGACTCAGGGAGAGCTGTGCTCAGGAAGTGACAGATGGTGTAGGGAGTTTTTTATCACATTTTATTCAATTTTAAAATGTTTCAAAGACCCAAAAGTCCTTTTAAGGACTATTGTGTGTGGTGGCAGCAATTTATTCTTTCAAAGTAGTCTTTGATTTTTTTTTCCATACTTTGCGATTCTTTTTCTTTAGAGGTTGTCTGCAGTGACTTGTGACATCTCTCACAGCAATACCTTCTGTGTGTCAGGGGCAGAAATAGGAAGAATATTATTGAAAACAATTATATTTTTTCCATAATTAATCCACATTTTTCCTAAAAACAGTCCCTGCAGTGAATTGTCATATCTGTGCTGCAATAGCGTGTGTCAGGCCCAGATATTGGAAAAAATATTAGTGACAAAAATACTTTTTCCATAATTTATGCATAATTTACCTATAAGCGATCCCTGCAGTGAATCAACATATCTGTGCTGTGTGTGGGGCACAGATATTGGGAAATATATTAGTGACAACAAATACATTTTTTACATAATTTATCCAAATTTTTCCTATAAACTGTCCCTGCAGTGAATTGTCACATCTGTTCTGCAATAGTGTGTGTGTGTCAGGACAAGACATAGTAAAAATATAAGTGAAATCTATTTTCCGTTTTCCATACTTTTGCGTCGTTTTTCCAAATACTGTGCTTGCTGTGAACTATGACATTCGTGCCACATCTTGTGTGTAATGCGTGGATATAACATTTAATATGAAGGCGAGCATTAATGGATGGGGAAGTGGCCGTGATTCTGATGGTGCATGCAGAGGCTGTGGCCCTGGGCGCGGTGAAACTGCCTGCTGCCTGACCAACACATTGACTCACTCGTGTGAAAGGGGCCTAAGGCCTAATACAAAACAACAAAGAAATGCAAAACAGAGAAAAGCCAAAATACAAAAGGAAAGGTAACACTTAACTTCCAAGAAGCTATGGCAACACCAGAAACTCAGCTGAGATCCAAACACCAGCTATCCATAGGTCCAACTGATGCTATAAATCGCACAGCATTGTGGGAGAAACTACTATAAATAGGGAAAGTTAAATGACCACAATAGCAACACCTGGAGGTTAAGGGTGTGACCAGTACTAGAAACAACACATACATCTATTGATCCACAAGGTAAACATGTCAAATCAAACCACGTGTTGCCAGTCTCACAGATCTCCTACCACTCTCTGTTGCGGGGTACCCCCTTCTACGAGTGATCTCCGGGCACCCAGGACCAACCTTATCCAGGTGAGACCTGTTAAATGCTTTCACCAAACGACAGGTCCATAACCCTTCCAGTGAACAAGGTACTGAAGAGATCTACGGAGAACTTGAGAGTCAATTATTTTGGCAATCTGGAATTCCAGACTGCCGTCCACCATGACAGGAGCGGGTGGCAAGAAAGACGGCACCAAAGGTTCAACATACATCTTTAACAAAGATTTATGAAACACATATATTTTCAGAACCTGAGGAAGTTTAAGATGAAAAGCTATAGGATTAATAATGACCGTGATCTTATATGGACCAATAAACATTGGACCCAACTTCCAAGAAGGTACCATCAACTTAATGTTTCTTGTGGACAGCCACACCAAATTACCCACTCTTAGGTCCGGACCCTTCATGCGTTTCCTGTCAGCCATGTCATGGTCTTACCTCCTTGCTGTTCCCTTCGTTTGACATGTGCTGGCGGCCATCTTGGTTTCTGGGTTTTCTTGTAGCCTCCCACCCTGCGGCTCCTCCTTCCCACTGGGAGGAGCTGGATGCCTAGCTCATATATATAGGAGGTCTGTGGCTTCAGTTCCTTGCTTGGTCCTCCTGTGTTCACATGCTTCCAAGACTGCTGCTGCTTCTGGTTCCTGATCCTGGCCTCGTCTGACTACCCCGTTGGTTCCTGATTCCGGCTTCGTCTGACTACCCCGTTGGTTCCTGATTCCGGCTTCGTCTGACTACCCCGTTGGTTCCTGATCCTGGCTTCGTCTGACTACCCTTCTGGTTCCTGACCTCTGTCTCCGCAAGACCCTGCTTCGGTTTAGCCATCCGTTTGGACTTTGCTTACGGCTTGCTCTTCAATAAAACCTTCTTATTTTCCACTTATCTCTTGTTGTACGTCTGGTTCATGGTTCCATGACATTAGGACCAAGCCATGAATTCTGACGGTACAGGGCCACCCTCGCTACCTACGCTGGTTGCCAGACTTGATCAGCAGGATCACCTGTTGGGTCGGTTCGCTGTGGCGTTGCAAACCCTGCTTGAACGCACGGCTCATTTAGCTTCCGTTGCCGATGGGTCGGTTGTCGCTCCTGGGCCCGCTCCTACTGCCGCTCCGGTTGTTGCGCCAGAGTCTACCCTGACACCTGTTGCTGCGCCTGTGGTGTTTCAGGGTATGACCGGTTCTGCCCCCCTTCCACAGCGCTTTGGGGGAGAGCCAACTCAGTGCCGAGGTTTCCTTAACCAGGTGGGCATTTACTTTGAGTTGCTGCCACATGCCTTTCCTACTGAGAGATCAAAGGTGGGCTTCTTGATCTCGCTGCTCTCGGACAAGGCCTTGGCCTGGGCCAGCCCTTTATGGGAGAACAACAATCCGGTGGTTGCCGAGTTTTCCGGTTTTGTTGCTTCTCTTCTGAAGGTATTCGATGTGCCGGCTCGTGCTGCCTCTGCTGCGAAGCTCCTTATGTCCATCAGACAGGGTTCACGATCCGTAGCTGAATACGCCATTGAGTTTCGTACCCTGGCAGCAGAGGTGGGCTGGAATAATGAGGCTCTGGTCGCTGCTTTCTCTCATGGTCTCTCGGATGCCTTGAAGGATGAGGTTGCAGCTAAGGACCTACCAGTGGAGCTCGAGTCTCTTATTTCTTTCCTGATTTTGATTGACACCAGACTCAGGGAGAGACCTTCCTTTAAGGAGAGCCTGCGGAGGCCTTCTAACAGATTGGCGCCTACGTTTGCTGTCCCACCCGTGCCTCCCTCTCCTCCCACGCCTCCTGGGGATGACTTGTCTGGGGGTGAACCCATGCAGCTGGGGTTTGCTCGCCTGTCCGAGGGGGAGAGGGTACTCCGGAGACGCGAGGGCCGATGCATGTACTGTGGTCTCGGTGGGCATTTTCGGTTGGCATGCCCGAACCGTCCGGGAAACGCTCGCACCTGAGATCCTGTCGGGGGCAGATCTTGGGTGGAGTCTCCTCGTCCCCGGTTTCCCGTGTTGACAAACCACTGATTACTGTTGTCCTCTCCTGGGTCGGGGGCTCGGTGACGACCCAGGCGTTGGTGGACTCTGGTGCTGGTGGTTTGTTCATTGATAGTGTGTTCGCTGCCGCCAATTCCATTCCTCTGCAGCCTCGAGGTTCCCCACTGGCTCTTGAGGCGATAGACGGCAGACCCCTTCTGCCGCCACACGTGACTCATGAGACCCTTCCAGTGGGGATGGCCATTGGTGCCGTTCACAGAGAGTCGGTCTGTCTCCAGGTTATTTCGTCTCCACACTACTCGGTGGTCTTGGGGTACCCCTGGCTCCAGAAGCATAATCCGACTTTCGATTGGAAATCGGCCGAGATCCTCTCGTGGTCACCGCAGTGTGGGGCTAGTTGCATCCATGGGCCTGTCAAGTTGCTGAGTACTTCCTCGGACTCTCTGTTGCCTCCTGAATACGAGGAGTACCGGGATGTATTCGATAAGGTGCGTGCGGTTGCCCTACCTCCGCACCGCCCATACGATTGTGCCATAGAGTTACAATCTGGTGCCGTTCCTCCTCGTGGCAAAGTCTATCCACTGTCGGTAGCGGAGAATGAGGCCATGGAGGAGTACGTGAGGGAGGCGCTTTCACGCGGACACATTCGCAAATCCTCGTCCCCGGCAGGGGCTGGATTTTTCTTTGTGAAAAAGAAGGGCGGTGAATTGAGGCCTTGCATCGATTACAGGGGTCTCAATCGCATCACGATAAAGAACGCTTACCCGATACCCTTGATTTCCGAGCTGTTCGATCGCCTCAAAGGGGCCACGGTCTTTACCAAACTCGACCTGAGGGCGGCATATAACCTGGTAAGGATCAAGGCGGGCGATGAGTGGAAGACCGCGTTTAACACCAGGACCGGTCATTATGAATCCTTGGTTATGCCCTTTGGGTTGTGCAATGCGCCCGCAGTCTTCCAGGAATTCATCAACGATGTTTTCCGTGACCTGTTGCAGCAGTGTGTGGTGGTCTATTTGGATGACATCTTGGTATATTCTGAATCCATGGAGGCCCACGTTCTGGATGTCAGACGAGTGTTGCAACGGTTACGAGAGAACAAGCTGTTCGGTAAGCTTGAGAAATGCGAATTTCACCGATCCCAGGTAACCTTCTTAGGTTACATCATTTCCGCTGAGGGGTTCTCCATGGATCCTGAGAAGGTTTCGGCTGTCTTACAGTGGCCCCAGCCCAGTGGTCTTCGTGCCCTGCAGCGCTTTTTGGGCTTCGCCAATTATTATCGGAAGTTCATCAGGGACTTTTCCATGCTAGCCAAGCCTCTCACGGATCTGACCAGGAAGGGCAGCAATCCCCAGGTCTGGCCGCCCGAGGCCATCCGAGCTTTTGAGGCTTTAAAGTCCGCCTTTGTGTCGGCTCCGATTCTGTCGCATCCCAACCCTGGGTTGCCGTTTGTCCTTGAGGTGGACGCGTCTGAGACGGGAGTAGGCGCCCTCCTGTCTCAGCGTAGAACACCGGAGGGTCCTCTGCTTCCTTGTGGGTTTTACTCCCGGAAACTGTCTTCCGCGGAGTGCAACTATCAGATTGGTGACAGGGAGTTATTGGCCATCGTGCAGGCCCTTAAAGAATGGAGGCACTTGCTCGAGGGCTCGGTGGTTCCGGTTCTCATCCTGACGGACCACAAGAATCTGACCTACCTCTCTGAGGCCAAGAGATTGACACCACGTCAGGCCAGATGGGCTCTGTTCTTGTCACGTTTTAATTACGTGGTCTCCTACCTACCCGGTTCCAAGAACATCAGAGCGGATGCCTTATCACGGCAGTACTCCGAGCTGTCCGGGGAGGAGTCGATTCCGACTTCGGTCATACCTCCGAATCAGATCCTGGCCGTCATTCGCACCAGCCTGACCTCTCCCCTGGGTGAGCAGATTTTGGCGGCTCAATCTGGTGCTCCCTCTGGGAGACCCAACGGCAGGTGTTTTGTGCCTGAGGAGTTGCGCACTCGGTTGTTGCGAACCTACCATAACTCCAAGGCCGCGGGGCATCCTGGAAAGAATCAGCTGTCCTGGGCTGTTTCACGTCTGTTCTGGTGGCCTTCCCTACGTTCCGACATCGCCGCATATGTAGCGGCATGCTCCGTTTGTGCCCAGAGTAAGTCCCCTCGGCACCTTCCGTTGGGCCTTTTGCAACCCATAGCCACCGGGGAGCGTCCATGGTCACACCTGGGGATGGATTTCATTGTGGACCTCCCTGCATCCCGAGGCCATACGGTCATTCTCATGATAGTGGATCGGTTTTCCAAAATGTGCCACTGTGTTCCTCTCAAGAAGTTACCCTCTGCACAAGAGTTGGCCTCGATTTTTGCCAGGGAGGTCTTCCGGTTGCACGGTTTGCCCAAGGAGATTGTGTCGGATCGGGGGAGTCAGTTTGTGTCCAGGTTCTGGCGCGCCTTTTGCTCCCAGTTGGGGATTCATCTCTCTTTCTCCTCGGCCTACCACCCTCAGTCCAATGGGGCCGCAGAACGATCCAATCAGGCCTTGGAGCAATTCCTTCGTTGCTATGTCTCCGATCACCAAGACAATTGGGTTGACCTCCTGCCTTGGGCTGAGTTTGCCAGGAACACGGCGGTGAACTCTTCCTCTGGGACGTCTCCCTTCATGGCCAATTATGGGTTCCAACCTGCCGTGTTACCGGAGGTATTCTCTCCCCAGGATATTCCGGCTGTGGAGGATCACCTTTCCGTCCTACGTGCTTCTTGGGTACAGATCCAGAGGTCCCTTGAGGTCTCTGCGCAGCGCCAGAAACTCCAGGCTGATCGCAGACGAGCGCCCGCTCCTTCCTACCAGGTCGGAGACCGCGTATGGTTGTCCACCCGCAACCTCAACCTTCGAGTGCCCACTCCCAAGCTGGCGCCTCGCTTTGTTGGTCCCTTCCGAGTGCTTCGCAGGGTAAACCCGGTAGCCTATGCCCTTGCGCTTCCTCCTGGCATGCGGATCTCCAACGTGTTTCATGTCTCCCTGTTGAAGCCACTGGTGTGTAATCGTTTCACTTCCTCGATTCCTCGGCCTCGTCCGGTCCAAGTGGGCAATCGTGAGGAGTATGAGGTGAGCAATATCCTGGACTCACGCCTGGTCCGCGTTTGGGTGCAGTTTTTGGTCCATTGGCGTGGTTATGGTCCAGAGGAGCGTTCCTGGGTTCCCTCCGCAGATGTCCATGCTCCTGTCTTGCTCCGAGCCTTCCACGCACGCTTCCCTCAGAAACCGTTCCTTACTCCGCGGAGGAGGGGCCCTTGAGGGGGAGGTACTGTCATGGTCTTACCTCCTTGCTGTTCCCTTCGTTTGACATGTGCTGGCGGCCATCTTGGTTTCTGGGTTTTCTTGTAGCCTCCCACCCTGCGGCTCCTCCTTCCCACTGGGAGGAGCTGGATGCCTAGCTCATATATATAGGAGGTCTGTGGCTTCAGTTCCTTGCTTGGTCCTCCTGTGTTCACATGCTTCCAAGACTGCTGCTGCTTCTGGTTCCTGATCCTGGCCTCGTCTGACTACCCCGTTGGTTCCTGATTCCGGCTTCGTCTGACTACCCCGTTGGTTCCTGATTCCGGCTTCGTCTGACTACCCCGTTGGTTCCTGATCCTGGCTTCGTCTGACTACCCTTCTGGTTCCTGACCTCTGTCTCCGCAAGACCCTGCTTCGGTTTAGCCATCCGTTTGGACTTTGCTTACGGCTTGCTCTTCAATAAAACCTTCTTATTTTCCACTTATCTCTTGTTGTACGTCTGGTTCATGGTTCCATGACAAGCCACACGTTTTTACTTGCCTCTCTATATTCATCAAGTTATTTTGACATTTTCACCATATAGATGATAATGATGTTGATAATTCCTCCTCAGGAATACCAGAAGTATCTGAACCACAAAAAGTGCCAAACTGCTGGTGAAACCCATATGCCCCCCAAAAAAACTGTGACTTACCAGTGGACTCATGTTTACAATTTTTTATGGCAAACTCTGCCAAAGACAAAAATCAGGACCACTCCTCCTGGTTCTCAGACACAAAACATCTTAAGTAAATCTCCAGGCTCTGAATAGTGTGCTCCGTCTGTCCGTTCGACTGAGGATGAAAAGCTGAAAAAGACAGTTGTACCCCCAGCTGAGTACAGAATGCCTTCCTGAATCTGGACACAACTTAATCCCATGATCCAAAACCATGTCAGAGGGAATGCCATAGAGTTTCACAATATTATCAATAAAAACTTGAGAAAGTGTTTTAGCATTAGGTAGGCCAGACAACGCTATGAAGTGCAACATTTTACTAAAACGATCAACCACCACCAAAATAACTGTCTTTCCTAACAAATTAGGCAGATCAGTGATAAAATCCATAGATAAATGAGTCCATGGTCTGGATGAGATAGGCAACAGAAGTAGGGATCCGGAAGGCCAAGTAGGTGTCACCTTAGCGCATGCACAGATACTACAGACCGACACAGTCCTCAACCCACTTACACAACCCCGACCACCAGAATCTATGAGAGATGAGGCAGTAGATCTTAATAGCCAGTAACTCTCTGTTACCTACAACATAATTTCTCTCTGCGGAAGAGAGTTTTTTTGTAGTGAAAAAGGCATATGGATGCCATTTACCAGGCGACGGGCCCTGCGATAAAAACTGCTCCTACTTCCACTTTGGATGTGTCCACTTCCACAATAAAAGGTTGTGATACATCTGGCTGCCCCAATATAGGGGCAGAAGAGAAGCATTCCTTAACTGCAGAAAAAGTTTGCAACGCCAAATCAGACCACACTGAGACATCCGTCCCTTTCTTAGTCATGACAGTTAAGGGTTTCACAACTGTCGAATAGTTCTGAATACATTTTCGGTAATAATTGGTTAATAGAGTTGAGCGGACACCAGGATGTTCGGGTTCGCCGGGTTCGGCCGAACTTTGCAAAAAAGTTCGAGTTCGGCACCCGAACTTGACCCCTAACCCGAACCCCATTGAAGTCAATGGGGACCCGAACTTTGGAGCACTAAAATGGTTCTAAAAATGTCATTGAAAGGTCTAGAGGGCTGAAAATGGCAGCAAAGTGTGGTTAAGAGCATGGCAAGTGAGCAAACAAATGTTGATAGGGAAATGACTTTAAATAACATAAAATACATAAAAATTTTAATAATAATCTTGATCTTGGAGGACGAGGTCCATATGGAGTAGGAGGTTGAGGAGGCAGTGGATGTGGCGGTGTAGGTGGAAGAGGCGGTGGAGGAGGAGGAGGTAGGCTACACTGTTTTTGGGTTTAAATTTATTTATTTTTGTTTAAATCAGTGCTTCTCAAATAGTGGGGCGCCAGGGGGGGGCGCCAGACTCTGTAAAGGGGGGCTCATTCAGGGCCGGCCTTTGGGGTGTGCGGGCTGGGCGCCGGGCGGCCGACAGCTCGCAGTGTAATATGCGGCAGGGAGATGAGCGCTTCCATTGTGCAAGCGCTCATCTCCCTTCCTCTGATCAGAGGCCGGCGCAGGCGCTGGACGCAATGTACGGAGCGGGGGCCGGGGGAGGGACTGGGAGGAGGAGCTGGGGGCCGGCAATAGCGGTGGGGCGGTGCGGTCACTGTACTATAGCCCCGCCTACCGCTCCCTCTGGTATACTAATATAAAATGTATTATTGAATTAAAAGTTATTAAACATGCCCCCCTCACTCCTAATAGTACCGTATATCCGAATTTCTTCTGTATAATGCCGGCAGGAAGGCCGGGCGGCCGGCGCGTCCCTCAGTGATGTCACGTGCCTGCGCCGCCTGCTTTATGAATGAAGCAGGCGGCGCAGACAAGTGACGTCACTGAGGGACGCGCCGGCCGCCTGGCCCGCCTGCCGGCATCATACAGAAGAAATTCGGATATACGGTACTATTAGGAGTGAGGGGGGCATGTTTAATAACTTTAAACGGCGGCGGCGGGCACACAGAATCTGTGGATGGCACAGTTAAGGGGTGGGGGTCTGTGGATGGCACTGTTATGGGCTGGGGGGGCACTGTGGATGGCACTGTTATGGGGTGGGGGGTCTGTGGATGCCACATATATAACAGTGCCAGCCACAGATCCCCCTGTAACAGTGCCAGCCACAGATCCCCCCCATAAGTGTCCGTCATCCACAGATCCCACCATACTATTTACAGTCGTGCGGGGGGCGCGAAATGTTTTCTTCTTCCTAGGGGGGGCATGAGAGAAAATAATTGAGAAGCACTGGTTTAAATTAAGGTACACCCCAAAACATTGGGAAATATAACCTGTGATAACCCCCTCCAGTCATGCTAATCAAACGTTCAGACAATACACTGGCTTCAGGGCAGGTCAGCACCTCCAAGGCGTAAAGGGCAAGCTCAGGCCATGAGCCCAATTTGGAGACCCAGAAGTTGAAGGGGGCAGACCCATCAGTCAGTACGTGTAGGTGTGTGCACACATACTGCCCTACCATGTCGCATGTCCCCGTGATGTTCACGATCCAATTGGATATCTTCTCTATCAACTTTTGATTGTTCTTTTCTGCGCCTACCATGTTGATCACGGTTTGCGCGCAAATCAGGGTTCCATGCTGGAGAGGGAGCCTGAGAAAGGGATACTACATCCAAGGGAGGTCAATTGATGAAATTCAATGTGATTGAGTGGAAATGTGGGACAAAGTTTTGAAGCTTCTAAGTTAAGGAGGGGGCGCACAGAAATTACCCACTCCCGACTCGGGGGGGGGGGGGGGGGGTAGTGATGATAAATAACAACACAGGACTCTCAAGATGCCCTGTTATTGGAATGATTATTAAAAAATTATAGGGAATCTCACTGGGGTATTTTGGATTTGGAAAATTTAGACAGGAGAAGCCCTGCTACAGCTTTGTTGGCTCTAGATAACTTCTGCCTGATCGTACGTCCACGATCCATTTGGATATCTTCTCTATCAACTTCCGATGTTCTTTTCTGCGCCTACTATGTTGATCACGGTTATTGGCAAATCAGGGTTCAACGCTTGAGAGGGAGCGTGAGAAAGAGATAACACATCCAAGGGAGGTCAATGGATGAAATTAAATGTTGATCGAGCAGAAAAGTGGGACAAATTATTGAAGCCGCAGCTTACAAGTAAGAAAAATTAAAGAAGAATTTTTTTAATTTAATTCCCTGTCCCCTATAACAGAGGATTTTTTTTTTAAATTCATGTCCCTGTTACCGTTTAATCACGGCAAAAATGGTCAAATGTCACCCAAGAATGTAGCAGACAAATTAGTGAAATGGACCTGTCTACTAGTTATAACAGGGGTATATCACAGCCACAAATTGGTGAAGTTCACCCGGAAATGTAACAGACAAATTAGTGAAATGTTTTTGCCTATCTACTAGGTATAGCAGGGGTATATCAAAGCCAGAAATTGGTGAATTTCAGCCGAGAATGTAACAGACAAATTAGTAAAATGTTTTTACCTGTCTACTAGGTAGAGCAGGGGTATATCACACCCCAAAATTGGCGAATTTCACCTGAATATTTAACAGACAAATTAGTGTTTTTTTTTTACCTGTCTACTAGGTATAGCAGGGGTATAACACACCCAAAAATTGGGAAATTTCACGCGAATATGTAACTACTAGGTAGAGCAAGCATGGGCCCCAGATGTAGGATAATGCCAAAAATATTATTGCAGTATTTCAAGCTTGTATCTCACACTGACAGATGCAGCCAAGACCGCAAACTTAGTATTTTACCCAAAATGGGTGATTTTTTAAATCCTGAATATTATTGCAGTATTTCTACCATGTATGTCACACTAACAAATGCAGCCAATGCCGCAAATTTTGTATTTAGCCCAAAATGGGTGTTTTTTTTTTATAACAGAATAGAACACCAGTATCTAACGTATGTATTTCACACTGACAGATGCAGCCAAGGCCGCAAATTTAGTATTATGCCCAAAATGGGTGTTTTTTTTAAACCCAGAATATTATTGCAGCATTTCTAGCTTGTATGTCACACTAACAAATGCAGCATAGGCCCCAGATGTAGGATATTGCCAAAAATTGGTGTTTTTTTAAACCCAGAATATTATTGCAGTATTTCAAGCTTGTATCTCACACTGACAGATGCAACAGAGGCTGCAAATTTAGTATTTTACCCAAAATGGGTGTTTTTTAACCCAAAATATTATTGCAGTATTTCTAGCATGTATGTCACATTAACAAATGCAGCCAAGGCCGCAAATTTTGTATTTGGCCCAAAATGTTTTTTTTATTTTTTATATCAGAATAGAACACCAGTATCTAATGTGTGCATTTCACACTGACATGCGCAACAGAGGCTGCAAATTTAGTATTTTACCCAAAATGGGTGTTTTTTAACCCAAAATATTATTGCAGTATTTCTAGCATGTATGTCACACTAACAAATGCAGCATAGGCCCCAGATGTATGGGATTGCAAAAAAATAGGTGATTTTTTAAACCCAGAAAATTATTGAAGTATTGCAAGCTTGTATTTCACACTGACAAATGCTGCAAAGGCCCCAGATGTAGGATATTGCAAAAAAATTGTGTTTTTTTAAACCCAGAATATTATTGCAGTATTTCAAGCTTGTCTTTCACATTGACAAATGCTGCAAAGTCCCCAGATATAGGGTTTTGCAAAAAATGGGTGATTTTTTTAAACCCATTAAATTATTGAAATATTACAAGCTTGTCTTTCACACTGACGAATGCTGCAAAGGACCCAGATGTAGGGTCTTGCAAAAAAAAATCGTGTTTTTTAAAACCCTGAAAGTATTGCAAGCTTGTATTTCACACTTAGAAATGCTACAAAGGCACCAGATGTAGATATTGCCAGAAATTTGTGTTTTTTTTAAAACCCAGATTATTATTGCAGTATTTCAAGCTTGTATTTGAATGTCACAAATGCACATATGCTGTGCTGGTGCACTGATCTTGCATAAAATGGCCGCCGCAGCTCACCTAACTAACAGACGGACAAAAGTAATTTTTCTGTGTCACTGGGCTCAGGGCAGGGTAAAAAGATTGTTCACTGCACCCACAAAACTAAATCTATGTAGATCGCTGAGTTAACAAGCACTTCAGATTAAAGATTCTTTCCTATTCTTTCCCTCACAGCAGCAGCAGCCTATCCCTATACTAATCCGAGCAGAGTGACGTGCAGCGCTACGTGACTCCAGCTTATATAGAGGCTGGGTCACATGCTGCACTGGCCAATCACAGCCATGCCATTAGTAGGCATGGCTGTGATGGCTTCTAAAGGCACAAGAGTAATCGCTGAACACCAAACTCAAACCCAAACTTTTACTGAAAAGTTCGGGTTCGGGTCCGGGGTCCAAAAATCCTAAAGTTCCTTATGAACCCGAACTTTATAGTTTCGGTTCGCTCAACCCTATTGGGGAAGCCTAAAAACTGCATAAGAGCCTTCAGATTTTCGGGTCGATCCCAGTCCAATACAGCATGGTCTTTCTCCGGGTCAATTAGAAAACTCGAAGAGGACAACAGGTATCCCAAAAATTGCACCTTGTGTACAGCAAAAACACACTTCTCTAATTTTGCTTACAGTTTATTATCCCTTAGGATCTGCAACACCTGTCTAACGTGATCCTGATGTATCTCCACGTCAGAAGAATAAATTAGTATGCCATCCAAATACATGACTACAAATCTCCCCACCAGGTGATGAAAAATGTTATTCACAAAATGTTGGAAAACCGCAGGAACATTGGTCAACCCAAAAGGCATGACCAGGTTCTCAAAGTGACCCTCAGGAGTATTGAAAGCCGCCATCTGCCATTCATCCGCTTCCTTGATTCTGACCAGATTATATGCCCCCCTTAAGTCCAACTTTGAGAACACCTTGGCACTAACAATTTGATTAAGCAAATCCGGAATCAATGGAAGGGATAAGGATCAGGGACAGTAATCCGATTGAGTTCACAGAAATCAAGACATGACCGAAGACCTCCGTCTTTTTTTTTTTTTTTTTTTTTTCTTACAAATAAAACCCTGCTGCCACTGGAGATTTGGAAGGTCTTATGTGTCCTTTAGCCAAACTCTCTGTAATATATTCTCTCATGGCCAGTCTTTCAGGTCTAGAAAGGTTATACAACCTAGATTTGAGAAACTTAGCTCCAGGAATAAGGTTGATAGGACAATCATATTCCTGATGTGGAGGTAAATCCTGGCATCCACTCTCAGAAAATACAAACCGGATTCCCAAAAAGTTGGGACACTAAACAAATTGTGAATAAAAACTGGATGCAATGATGTGGAGATGGCAAATGTCAATATTTTATTTGCAATAGAACGTAGATGACAGATCAAACATTTATTCTGAGTAAATGTATCATTTTAAAGGAAAAATACTTTGATTAAAATTTTCACGGTGTCAACAAATCCCAAAAAAGTTGGGACAAGTTTTCACTGGGGCAGGGAGACCCTGCATTTTTCAACAAGATAATGCCAGACCACAGACCACATTCTGCATCAATCACAACATCATGGCTGCGTAGGAGAAGGATCCGGGTACTGAAATGGCCAGTCTGCAGTCCAGATCTTTCACCTATAGAGAACATTTGGCGCATCATAAAGAGAAAGGTGCAACAAAGGAGGCCCAAGACGATTGAACAGTTAGAGGCCTGCATTAGACAACAATGGGAGAGCATTCCTATTTCTAAACTTGAGAAACTGGTCTCCTCGGTCCTCAGACGTCTGTTGAGTGTTGTAAGAAGAAGGGGAGATGCCACACAGTGGTGAAAATGGCCTTGTCCCAACTTTTTGGGGATTTGTTGACACCATGAAATTCTGATTCAACATATTTTTCCCTTAAAATGGTACATTTTCTCAGTTTAAACTTTTGTTCCGTGATTTATGTTCTATTCTGAATAAAATATTAGAAGTTGGCACCTCCACATCATTGCATTCAGTTTTTATTCACGATTTGTATAGTGTCCCAACTTTTTTGGAATCCGGTTTGTACGTCAGCAAAATCAGATATAAATGAAGGCATTGTCTTAGTAGTTAAAACAGAAAAAGATGTAATTTGACAATTGTCAATGCAATAGTCAAACCAATCCAGAATCTGTTTAGCTTGCCAATCAATAGTTGGATTGTGCTTGCTTAAACACGGCAAACCCAGAACCACCGGAGCAGAGAGACCCTCCAACACAAAACACAAAATAAATTCCTGATTAAAGTCACCCATTCTTAATCTGATATCATGCACCACTTGCGATAAACACTTCTGAGCTAGAGGTGCAGAATCAATAGCAAAAATGAAAATATTTTTCTCTAATTCACTCGGTGACAGCTCGTGCATACAGACGAACTGATCACTGGTAACGCGTAGCATCAATCAGGTTGACCTCTGCCCCACTGTCGATAAACAACTCAATCCTCACAGGTTTTTACTTTAGCGTCACCTCAGCATTCACAAGGAATCAGGTACTACTAGTCAAAGACAAATGCAAATTTTCAGATGGGAGTCAGATGGGAATTAAACGTCCTTTTTTTTCCGCTGAATGTATGGACATACTCCGATAAAATGTCCTTCCTGTTTCTCTCAGGTGTATATCAATACATATGGCAAGAGACATAGCAGCCTCCAGAGACGCAGGAGTTTTAAAGTCAAAAGCATCCTTCAGCCTCCCTAATAAACCCTAACAAAACTGGCTATGGAGAGCCAGATCATTCCACTCAGTATCCGTAGCCCATCTCCTAAACTCAGAGCAATAAATCTCGGCAGAACGATCTCCTTGATAAAAGCAATGCAGCTTGCAAGGGATGTCCTATCCGGATCATCATAGATAAAACCCAAGGCTTCGAAAAAATTCATTTATCACAGTCTCTCTGGTCGGCAGAGAAAAAACCCATGACTGCACATCCCCCTTAAGCAATGAAATAACCACACCGACTCGCTGTTTCTCATCCCCAGATCAGTGTGGACGCCTCCCTAAACAAAATGAAATTATCACGTTCCCCAGAGTATCTGTCCAGAAGGGCAACTTTAGGATCCAGATAGGCCTGGTTTCCCCCACCACTACCAGGACCAATAGCATGTGGTCTCTGAATTTGCGAGACGGTCATGTGAAGATCGGCTACTTCCAAAGTCAGCCCTTGCAACTGTCCTGCCAGTGCAGCAATTGGATCCATTACCTCATCCTCCTCAACCTCCGCTTCCACCTACACCGCTATGTCCACCGCCTCCTCAAACTCCTACTCCATATGGAACTCCACCTCATAAATCAAATATTTTTTTCTTATTTATACGTATTTTATTTTATATAATTTCACTACTTTGTCAGTTACATTTTCGGGTGAAATTCACAAATTTTTGGGTGTGATGTACCACTGTAGACAGGTAAAAAAAAAAATTGTAATTTACATTTTCGGGTTAAATTCACCAATTATTGGGTGTGATGTAGACAGGTTAAACAACAAAAATAGTGTCTGTTATATTTTATGGTGAAATTCACCAATTTTTGGGTGTGGTACACTGCTATACCTAGTAGACCAGTAAAAAATAAAATAAAAATTGGCAGTTACATTTTCTGGTGAAATTTACCAATTTTTTGGTGTGATGTACCACTGCTATACCTATTAGACCGTTAAAAAAAAAAAACATTTGTCAGTTACATTTTAGGGTCAAATTCACAAATTTTTGGGTGTAATATACCCCTCCTCTACCTAGTTGACAGCTTAATAAATTTCAATAATTTTTATTTTACATTTTCGGGTGACAATAAACAATTGTTTTCTGACATAGACCTCTGCTCTACCAAGTAGACAGGTTAATAAATTTCTGTAATTTTTCTGTTACATTCTTGGGTTTACATTATACAATTTTAGATGTGAATAAACCCCTGCTCTGCATAGGTGACAGGGAATAACATTTCTGAAATGCTTCTTTAAATGATATGCGCCACCTCCTTTGATTAAATGATTAAACTTAAACTTAAAAAAGTTGTACCACATTTGCACTTCAATAACTTGTCCCACATTTCTGCTATACTCTTTTGGCCAACATTTGCGCCTCAATAGCTTTTCCCACAATTCCGCTTGACTCTTTTGGCCCACATTTGGGCTTCTGTAATTTGTCCCACATTTGCGGCTCAATAGCTTTTCCCACATTTCTGCTCGATCCCAAAATTGTTTTATAAATTTATCTCCCTTAAATTTGGTCTCTTTTTCTCACGCTCCCTCTCCGGCCTGGAACCCTGATTCCCCGCCACCCGTGATCACCATGGTAGGCGCATAAAAGAACATCGAAAGCAGATATCAAATTGGTTTGTGAACATCACAGGGACGTGCAACATGGTGGGGCAGTAAGTATGCAAACGCCTACATGAACTAAATGAAAGGGGTTAGCCCCTGCAACTTGTGGATCTCCAAATTGGGCACATGACCTGAGCTTGCCCTTTACGCCTTGTAGGTGCTGGGTTGCCCTGCAGCCAGTGTATTGTATGAACGTGTGTTTAGAACAACTGGAGGGTTATATTTCCCAATGTTTTGGGGTGTACCTTAATTTAAAAAATATAAATACATTTTACAGCCATTTTAGTGCTCAAAAGTTCGTGTCCCCATTGACTTCAATGGGTTCGGGGTCAAGTTCAGGTCAAGTTCAGAACTTTTTTATGAAGTTTGGCCGAACCCGTCGAACCCGAACATCCAGGTGTCCGCTCAACTCTACTGACTACCAGTATGAAAAGACCCCAGAAGTACTGTAGGTGAGTTCATACACAGGAATACCCAAAGTCCTATCTAACCTAACGGACCCTGGTACTAATGACAGAAATGAGACATCCTGTTCCTCCAAAAGGAAGGATGAACATGAGTCTCCGTAAGGCCTAATATAAAAAAAAAAACAAAGAAATGAAAAACAGAGAAAAGCCAAAATACAAAGGGAAAGATAACACTTAACTTACAAGAAGCTATGGCAGCACCAGCCGAAATCCAAACACCAGCTATCCACAGGTCCGACTGAAGCTATAAACTGCACAGCATTGTGGGAGAAACAACTATAAATAGGGAAAGTTAAATGACCACAATAGCAACAACTGGAGGTTAAGAGTGTGGCCAGTACCAGAAACAACACATACATCTATTGATCCACAAGGTAAGCATGTCAAATCAAACCACGTGTTGCCAGTTTCAAAGATCTCCATATGTCTGTATGTCTCATTATGTCCGAGACATCTTTTTTTCCAGCATGTTTGAACATGATATCTGAAAACTCACATATTTATACATCAGAATAGTGATTTAAATAAGACAGGTGTTGTAAAGAACATATTATGAGTAGAGGAGAAAACAGTTTTAGCCATAAATATTTGGAGATTTTCTTAAAACATTTTATGTGCTGTGATTGTGATATGGTCCAAGGTTGTGATTAGAGATGACGAAGTTATGAAAAATGTGGCTGCTTTGCCCGATTTCACAAGGAAATTAGATCTGTGACGAATTATGTCATCATGCTGGTCAGGCACTTATGTGAGACAACCCCTTTAACGTTATATGATTTCTAAGAGAATAGAATTAGGAATAATACAGGTCTATGTTTTACAGTCAAAAATAATTGAAATACAATATTAGGAGTTAAATAGCAACATCCATGGGATTGAGTCATTGATGTATTATTTAGTTGTGTATAGATTGTCTGCTTTATCTTTGAGCTGTCTAATGAATTTTGGAAGCGAGTAAATAATTTAAATGCACAGCATCTACTGTGGATATGAATGAAAAGGCTTTTCTTGAAGCATTAATTTGCTTAGATGTAGGAGACAGATGATAAATTATACATATGAAAGTTTTTTTTTAGTGAAAGTACTTTAGAATTTTTATTGTGCCTTTCATACGCTGATGATTTTTTGTATTCAATTCTAAAACAATGATTCGTCGACAATATATTTGGCTTATTTCAGTCTACCGCATGAGCTATGCAGAGTTAAGATGTGACATTTACAGACACAATATATATTACATGAGGCTCATTTAATAATCATCATCAATCACAGTTACTAAAGTGTGATCTAATAGTGTTATATTCTTTTTTTCAGTGAGGAATGTATAACATGATATCTGCTGTGCACCTGTGCATTGCTCCTGCGCATTGGGATGTGCTGACTAACCCCCTTTTCTTTTGTAGTTTATATGGGAGACGTGGCTGACTCCTATTTGGTCGTGCACTCCTGTAGCCTGTTTTGCCTCATAGGCTGATTTTAATTAGCATGAGTATATAGTTTGCTCTGCATGTGTGTTGATACTTGTAGTCCCTGGATTCAATGGAGGCCATTTTGGCACCACAGAGATATAAACCAAAAGGGGCCCAGCATGCATGTGGAACCTACACTTCTTGAACTTTATGGTAGCTGTCATGGCACCCAACAGGTGAACTTAGTGTTAGGTTCCCGTCTTATAGAGCTCTCCTTGACGTGCGGCAGACGGGCTCAAATATTTTTGTGCAAAATATATTTGCCAAGCATCTCTAATTTTATTAGCATAGCATTTGCAATGTAATATGTATTTGTACTTTATTTGGTTTGTAGAGTGCTGTTGCACTATGTGTTGTTCTATTTATGGTATCTGCTGTGCAGACAGCATTTGCAATGTAATATGTCTTTGTACTTTATTTGGTTTGTAGAGTGCTGTTGCACTATGTGTTGTTCTATTTATGGTATCTGCTGTGCAGACAGCATGTAATAGGGCAGGGGGAGCTGAGCAGATTGAAATGTAGTTTTGTGGTAAAAAAAAAAAATTGTATAGCTTGTATTTTATTCATTCAAATATCTTCTATTTTTGTGCTTAGGGGTCAAGTGGGCCAATTCAGTGACAGTGCATGCAGAGACAACTGTCAATCAATGATAGGACCGCTCACTGGACGCCTAAGCTCTTTACATTAATAACCTACAAAGTTTTGCTAAATTTTCCTGACAAAACTACAGAATTGTTGCTTTATAAAATGCACCTAATGATCAAACCTCAGATCAGACCCCCATATCAGATCCTCACATCAGACCCCCATATCAGGACCTCAGATCAGACCCCCATTTCAGGACCTCACATCACCTCTATATCAGATCTTCAGATCATACCCCCTATTCAGATCCTTAGATTATACCCTTATATCAGCACATTAGATCAGACCCCCATCAGACCTCCATGTCAGACTCCTATATCACACCTCAGATCAAGATCAGACCTCAGATCAGACCCACACCAGGCCTCCATGCCAGACCCCCGTATATGACCTCAGATCAGACCTTAAAACAAAAACAAAAAATCACTTAATTCTCCTGCTCCTCCACTGTTCTGCAGTTCCAGTAGTCTCCCCTGTATTCTTCACTCTGTCACCTGATGCCGTTCTGATGCTGTACACAGTCAGGGCAGTGCAGTATATCCCCAGGGAGGGTGGGTACCAGCAGTGCTCACTGTGCCTCACTTCCAGCTTCTTGAACCTTCAAATTGGGAGCGCTTACTAATATTTGCCTTTATAAGGCGCGCTAACATTTTTCCCCAAAAACTAAGAGCACTGTGCCAGTAAGTACATTCTTGCTAGCATCAAGCCTTCTGTGTAGAGATGAGCAGCTTTCTTAAAATTTCAGGTATGAATAAATTTGACCTAAATCGGTCATGTCAAACTAATTTAATCAGTTTCTGTGAGGAGGTAAGTTCTAGACTTGACTGTGGCAAAACAATGGATGTCGTATATATCTTGACTTTTTCAAAGCATTTGATACTGTACCACATAAAAGGTTAGTATATAAAATGAGATTGCTTGGACTGGGAGAAAATGTCTGTATGTGGGTAAGTAATTCTCTCAGTGGTAGAAAACAGATTGTGGTTATTAATGGTACACATTCAGCTTGGAGCAAAGTCACTAGTGGGATATTGGGTCAGTATTGGGCCCTACTCTCTTCAATATACAGTATCTCACATTAGCTCCCTATTTTGTAAATATTTTATTATATCTTTTCTTGGGACAACACTGAAGATATGACACTTTGATACAATGTCAAGTAGTCAGTGTACAGCTTGTGCCCAAAGTGTCAATATTTTGTGTGGCCACTATTATTTTCCAGCACTGCCTCAACTCTCTTGGGCATGGAGTTCACTAGAGCCTCACAGGTTACCACTGGGATCCTCTTCCACTCCTCCATAACAACATCACAGAGCTGATGAATGTTAGAGACCTTGCGTTCCTCCACCTTACGTTTGAGGATGCCCCACAGATGTTTAATAGGGTTTAGGTCTAGAGACATGCTTGGCCAGCCCATCACCTTTACACTCAGTTTCTTTAGAAAGTCAGTGGTTGTCTTGGAGGTGTGTTTGGATTTGTTATCATGTTGGAATACTGCCCTGCGGCACAGTTTCTGAAGGGAGGGGCTCCGCAGTATGTCACCGTACATGTTGGAATTCATGGTTCCCTTAATGAACTGTAGCTCTCCACAGCCAGCAGCACTCATGCAGCCCCCAAACCATGAAACTCCCTCCACTATGCTAGAATGTAGGCAATCTCACCTGGTTGCAGCCTCACACGCTTGACACCATCTGAACCAAATAAGTTTATCTTGGTCTCATCAGACCACATGACATGGTTCCGGTAATCCATGTCCTTTGTCTGCTTGTCTTCAGGAAACTGACGGTTTTCTTGTGCATCATCTTTAGAAGAAGCTTCCTTCTGAGAGGACAGCCATGCAGACCAATTTGATGCAGTGTGCGGCATATGTTCTGAGCACTGACAGGCTGACCCTCCACCCCTTTAACCTCTGCAGCAATGCTGGCACCACTCAAACGTCTATTTTGAAAAGACAACCTCTGGATATGGCACTGAGCATGTGCACTCAACTTGTTTGGTCGACCATGGCGAGGCCTGATTGAAACCTGTCTTGTTAAACCGCAGTATGGTCTTGGCCACCGTGCTGCATCTTAGCTTCAGGGTGCTGGCAATCTTCCTATAGCCAAGGCCATCTTTATGTACAGTAACTATTCTTTCTTTCAGATCCTCAGAGAGTGACCAGTATGAGAGAGTATGAGAGCGATAACACCAAATTTAACACACCTGCTCCCCATTCACACCTGAGACCTTGTAACACTAACAAGTCACAAGACACCGGACATGAAAAATGGCTAATTGAGCACAATTTAGCAATTTTCACTTAGGAGTGTACTCACTTTTGTTGCCAGCGGTTTAGACATTAATGGATGTGTGTTGAGTTATTTTTAGGGCACACCTGATTTACAAAAATGTGGTTGGTGTACTCACTTTTTTTAGATACTGTATTTATTAATGCTCTTGTAGAAAGCTTGCACAGTAAACTATATATTTTTGAAGATGACATAAAACTGTGTAAAGTAATTAACACAGAAGAGGGCAGTGTACTGTATATATACTACTGAGGACAGTATACTACTACAGATGGATCAGGATAGATTAGAGGCTTGGGCAGAGAAGAGGCAGATGAGGTTTAAACACTGACAAATGTAAGAAAATATACATGTCACCAGTACATGCTAAATGGTAAAACACTGGGTAACACTGACATGGAAAAGGACCTATGAATTTTAGTGAACAGCAAACTAAGCTGTAGAAACCAGTGTCAGGCAGCTGCTGCCAAGGCCAATAAGATAATGGGTTGCATCAAAAGGGGCATAGATGTCCATGATGAGAACATAGTCCTTCCACTTTACACATCACTAGTCAGACCACACATGGAGTACTGTGTACAGTTCCGCGCTCCTGTGAACAAGGCAGACATAGCAGAGCTGGAGAGGGTACAGAGGAGGGCAACTAAAGCAATAACTGCAGTAGGTGGACTACTGCAGGGAGAATGCAAAGAAACTGAACTTAACTCCTGTTATTATTCACAAAGCGGACCCCACATACTCAGAAAGCTGTTGGCGAAATTATGGGGAGAGGGGGTCCCTTTTTAATATGTCATGCACTTGCCCTTGGGTTTGCCTTTTCTACAGGAGAGATTTTGGGTATACTTCCACCTTGTTACACTTAGATTTTCAGCCTGCCCCGGCTCTTGTACTATGCTTCCTGGCTGTTTACCAAATAAAGATTCCACACAAGACCCTACTTAACCACGTACTGATATCTGCCAGACTAGTCATCACCACATATTGGAAGTCAGCTCAATATCTCACACTAGGGGAATTCTTGGAAGTGCTGCATAATAATTTTAGCCTGGAGCGACATTTTGCTTTGAAATCCTCTAAGTTTGATAAATTTACTTCCCAGTGGGCCCCTTATGTTAATTTCTAGATCTCCACATGATTTAGGGTGATGGTGCAATAGAGCCGGATTGGGGTATGCACTCTGATGCCAATAATATGCAATGGCTGGGTCAGGTGTAAGTGATGGTTTATAGTTTTGTTTGTGATGCCAATTGCAGCGTGCGCAGGGTACAGTCCTAGGGCCCTTTAAGGTGTTGTAACTCACGTACCAGGTTAGGAATGCCAGAGGGGGATAATGTCTCTGTGTGGTAGTAGTAATAGTGTCAACGGTGTCTCCTACCTGGGTACGGCTGGACTCCTGGATCCTGGCTCACTTGCAATAAAATGAGATGCCTCAGGCTGTACCACAACATTAGTGCCACAGTTTTGCCAGGCCACTTTATAGTGATGCTCCAAGTACTGAAGCAGGGCTGTGGTACCAACATTATCCTGGCCATCACCTTCTGCCCACAGATTCTACACATGGCCATGCTGACATCTTCCGGCTACTTGATGAAAAATTCCCATTCCGGCGAGTATGGCATTTTGCACACACCACTGTGTGCTAACTGCCTGCCGCTGCCTCTATGAACCCATGTACCTCTAGTTGCTTCTGGACAGGTAGGCTCCTGATTAGCGGTCTATCCCAGGCACTTTTGGTTCCAGATCTCACACTACTGCCACTCTGTTGACTCACGAACAAGCTTGCACTCTGCTGGCTCATCCTCTGTTCACGCGCAAGCTGCTACCCTCACCCTCTGATGATGATGATGAAGCCCCCTCTTAACCCAGCTCCCACATGCAATAGGCTACATCATCATCCACTACTGTCTGGATGTCACTGATGTCACCTTCACCAGTCTCATGGCCGCGTGCCTGAGCACTCGCAACACCTGCTCCCACTCGACTTTCGTTGTCACTACTTGCGCGCCTACAGGAGGAAGCAGCAGATCTTTTATCCAAATCTTGGCTGAGCAGTAGCTGCTGACTGTCCTCAATAAGCTCTTAATCACTGAAAAGAGGAGCAGAGGCGGCAGCATACAATACTTCTCGAGCAGAAGGAAAATAATAAAAGGCAGGTTCAGGGCATAGAGCTTGTTTGACACTAAGTGTGGTGTCAGAGGAACCCATCGACTTCTGGCTGTCGGTGTCTGATGTCAGTCGATATGATGTTGAAGACTGAGTCAACCATTTAAGGACAGCTGGGCTGCTGGTCAAAATACAACCAAAGGCCAATGCGCGTTCTCTTGGAAGGTCCCGGCACCTGTCTGTCGGACATACTGTATGGTTACAGTAAATGGAAGTGTAAAATAGCAGTAGCATAAGACCGCTTTTTCACTCCAATTAGAGAATCAAAGCCTAATGCAATTACTTATCTATAAAACAAGGTAGAAAACAAAATAACTGGAAAAATAGAGAACTTTTTCGCCCCAATTACAGAATCAAAGCCTATTGTAATTATTTATGTATCAAACAATGTGGACACCCCAATAGCAGTGGTATCAGACCGCAATTTCACCCCAATTGCAAAATCAAGACCTAATGGAATTATTTATGTATAAAACAATGTGGACACCCCAATAGCAGTAGTAGCATAAAGCTATTTCCCCCCAATTACAGAATCAAGGCCTAATAGAATTACTTATCTATAATACAATGTGGACACCCCAATAGCAGTAGTATCAGACCACTATTTCACTCCAATTACAGAATCAAGGCCTAATAGAGTTACTTATGTATAAAACAATGTGGACACCCCAATAGCAGTAGAATTAGACAGCTTTTTAATCCAATTACAGAATCAAGGCCTAATGGAATTACTTATCTATAATACAATGTGGACACCCCAATAGCAGTAGTATCAGACCACTACTTCACTCCAATTACAGAATCAAGGCCTAATAGAAATACTTATGTATAAATCAATGTGGACACCCCAATAGCAGTAGAATTAGACAGCTTTTTAATCCAATTACAGAATCAAGGCCTAATGGAATTACTTATCTATAATACAATGTGGACACCCCAATAGCAGTAGTATCAGACCACTACTTCACTCCAATTACAGAATCAAGGCCTAATAGAAATACTTATGTATAAATCAATGTGGACACCCCAATAGCAGTAGAATTAGACAGCTTTTTAATCCAATTACAGAATCAAGGCCTAATTGAATTACCCATCTACAAGAAAAGATAGAAAACAAAATTACTGAAAAAATTTAGCACTTTTTCGCCCCAATTACAGAATTAAGGCCAAACGGAATTACTTATCCATAACACAAAGTGTAAAACCCAAAAAATACAATGCTTTTTCACCCCCATTACATAATTTTATTTCTTATCTATAACACAATGTGGACACCCCTATAGCAGGAATATTAGACCAATTTTTTAGCCCCTATTAGAGAATCACGGCGTTATATAATTACATATGTATAAAACAATGTGGACACCACAATATCAGTAGTATTAAGCAGCTTTCACCCCAATTAGTGCGTGTAATAGAATTGCTTATCTATGAACCAAGAGAGAATGTGTTCAATTAGTCCCTGCACTCTTCCTATGCCCTCCCTATAGTGTGAGTAAAGTCTCCCTATGAACTGCCTACACTGTCCCTGTGATATCCCTGAACTCTTCCTATCCAATTTTTCTACAAATAAAGGCTTTCTTATTCACTGTCCCTAACACCTGTCACGTCTCTCCCTGCATTAATTTCACAGCTTTTTATAGGGCTGTGATATCACAGGGGATGGCTATCTGCTGATTGGCTGGCTGCACAGCATTATGGGTGATACCTCAATCCTGGGCTTCTTACTTTTACTTTGTAACATATGCTGCAGCCATTTTAGAAAAAAATCTGAAGCACGGAGCGTGAGGAAATTCAAATAAATTTTTTCCTGAAATTCGGATCAAATTCCACTTCGTTAACTTTGATTCGCTTAACACTAGTAATAATATTATAGGTTATAGGTATTAGATTTTTGGAGAAGAGTGGCTGATCCATGGTGTTAATCTGATTGGAGTCGGGAAGGAATTTTTCCCCTAAAATGAAGAAAATTGTCTTCTATGTCACGGGATTTGTTTCCTTCCTCAGGATCAAGTTTGCATGATAATAGGCTGAACTGGATGGACGGATGTCTCTTTCCAGCCATAAAAAAGTTGTTACTATGTTCCCCCAAATATGCTCCAATTGGCCTGAAAATTTGTGTATGACATTATGGGGTCTCTATGAAACTGGCGGACCTGTTGCAAGTGTGCTTAGCAGTTAAAGACAACTGTGTTGGTCCCATGTTCATTGCTGAGAAAAATTAAGTTTTAATATATGCAAATGAATCGATCTGCTTTGAATCACAGGGCCAGGCAGTGAAAACATCATAATGTCTGGTACTTATAATCAAAGTGCAGAGGGTGCAGCAGAGTCTCTAGGTGTAACGGCAACACCATGGTTGCTTTTAGAGGCTCATTTGCATATATTAAAATATAATTAGTTTTGCGGTGAACTTTGCTTGTTCGCGGTTCGCCGAACATGCGAACATATGGCGATGTCCGCCGGTGCCATATTCTTTTGCATTGTGCCAAACTTTTACCCATGACACATTCATCAGATGGGACAGGACAGCCAATTGAGATGTTTCAGGCCATTTTACATTCAGTCTTTTGCAAGTGTAGGGAGAGGTTGCTGTGTGGAGCAGGGACTGTTAGAGAAACCAAACGCTAGCTAATAGGGCCACAAAAGTCCTTTTAGGGACTGGAATAGGTGTGCTATCGATAGGTGTGATACACTGAGAAGTGTGATATAATACAGTAAGTAAATTATAGTGCATTTGTATTGTGCAGCAGTTGTGTGCATTTCTGCTGCGATACTGCAGCTATACAGAGGGACAAACGCTATTGGAACAACTAATTGTAACTGGTGTGATATACCAGTTGCCCCCCCAAAAAGCTGATTGAGGCAGGGGCGGGATATGCCTATAATATACTTTCTATATAGTGCATTTGTATTGTGCAGCATTTGTGTGCGGTTCTGCTGAGATACTGCAGCTTTACAGAGGGACAAACGCTATTGGAGCAACTAATTGCAACTGGTGTGATATACCAGTTGCCTCCCCAAAAAACTGATTAAGGGGTTTTGGATATACCTGCTTCAAGCAAATAATCATTAAGGGGTTCAATATACCTGCTTCCACAAATACTGCTCTTCTATACGGACTTTGTCACAGGGTCATTTTGAAAACGGAAGACAGAGAACGAAGCAGGCCATTCTGAAGGGGTGGTAGGGGTTGGGGAGGTGCACCAGGCAGACTGCAAATGTATCTGAAGCAAGCTGTCCACCATGTACGGT
This sequence comes from Bufo gargarizans, assembly GCF_014858855.1. Lineage (NCBI taxonomy): Eukaryota > Metazoa > Chordata > Amphibia > Anura > Bufonidae > Bufo > Bufo gargarizans. The sequence continues at coordinate 548,231,103 of NC_058081.1, forward strand.
CACATTTGGCGCTCCTAGGATGGCGGCACATGGCTCCGCAGTATGGGCTTTTTATATTGTGTCAGCTGCTGACAATGGTGTTGCCATTTTCAGCCTGTGCTGTGAACGCATAAGTTGCGGTAAGCCCAACACTCACCTAGGGAAAACCGCATTAATAAGACACCTGGCCTCCCATCACAAAGCCAAGTGGGAGCAACACCGTCAGAACTTACAAAGCCACACTCCCGGCGCTCCACATCCTGCCTCTTCTCCTTCTCTCTCCTCCCATTTGTCCCCCACTCCACCTTCCACCGTGCTGTCATCGTGTTCATCTAGCAAAAGGCAGGCTTCTGGGGCCCAAATGTTTGAACGTAAAAAGTTGATGACGCCGGATGCCATATAAACTGGTGGACTCTGAGGCCATTAGAAAATTTGTGGCCATTGGCACACCAAAATGGAAGGTCCCCGGAAGGAAATATTTCTCCCAAAAGGGCATCCCAAAGCTATATGGCCATGTTCAGCAGCATATGAATGTATCTCTGGCACACAGAGTTGGTGCCAAGATACATCTGACTACAGACACGTGGTTTAGAAAACACGGGCAGGGAAGGTACATAACTTTTACTGCCCACTGAGTGAACCTTCTGACGGCTGTCGAGCATGCAACCCATGGCACCTGTGTGGATTTGGTGTTACCACCACGGATTGCATGCAGGCCTGGCTCTTCTTCTCCTCTTCCTACTCCATCCTCTGTCTCCTCCTTGGCTGACTCCTTCTTTTTCCACTGCTATCACCTCTTCCGCTGCACCCCCCAGCTCCCCAGATACTACTTGACGTGTCAGGTGAGACATTGCTATAAAGTGCTGCGGCTGTTGTGCCTGGAATCCAAGAGCCACACCGGTCCTGCACTGCTTTCAGCTCTGCGGTCACATGACGATCAGTGGCTAACCCCGCTCAATTTGACAGTTGGTAAAGTGGTGTGTGACAACGGAGCCAATCTGCTGAGTGTGCTCAAACAGGGCAAAATGACACACTTGCCATGCATAGCACACGTCCTGAACTTGGTCGTGCAGTGATTCATGCTGATGTTCGGCGGCGACACCACCTGCCCGTCAGACTTCATATTTGTGACAGCCCGACGAGCTGGAACTCCACCTTGTATATGCTTGATAGGCTGCTCCAGCAGCAACGTGCCGTTAACGACTACCTGTACGAACTCTGCAGCAGGACAGGTTCTGGAGAGCTTGGTTTCTTTTCAATGCGCCAGTGGCTGCTCATAAGCCTTCTTTCTGGAGCGTGCATTGCATTGTGTCATTGATCAAGCCGTTGAGGAGCAGGAGCTGGAAGATGAGGAAGTCGCAATGCTGAATGAATTCCCGGGGGGGGGGGGGGCTACTCCATTTGAAACAAGTCAGCAGGAGTCTGAAGAGGAGTCAGAGAAGGAGCAAGAAGAGCATGCTTTAAACTATTTGGGGATCCCTGGTGTTGTCCGTAGATGGGGGCAGGAGACCGAGCACAAAATTCTCCTCGGTGATTAGCAGGAGCCAGGCCGCTCCACCGCTTCCAATTTAGTGCAAATGGGGGCCTTCATGCTCCAGTGTTTTAAGAGGGACCCCCGTATAAAAAGCATAAAGGGCAAGGACTAGCACTGGGTGGCAACGCACTTAGATCCCCGGTACAAACACAAAATGGCGGACATGTTACCAGCATCACAGAGGGATGTCAGCATGCTTTATTTCCAGGCCTTGCTTCAAGAGATGCTGCATTCTGCTGTTGTGGGCACTGGCAGAGGAATTTCCACCCGTAGAGAAACTGTTGCGAGTACCATTCCTACAGCGCATGCAAGAAGAAGGCGGTTTGAAGATATGTTGGTCACTTCGGATATAAGATCATTCTTGCAGCAAACACATTGACAGCCGCCCTCCATATCCATCCTCAGGGAACGCCTAGACCAACAGGTGTCTGACTACATCGGGTTAACGGCCGATGTGGACACTCTGAGAAGCGAGGAACCCCTTGACTACTGGGTGTGCAGGCTTGACCTGTGGCCAGAGCTGGCACAATATGCCATGAAACTCTTGGCTTGCCTCTCGTCGAGTGTCTTGTCCAAAAGGACGTTCAGCGCAGCAGGGGGGATCGTGACTGATAAGCGCACTCGCCCAGCTCATGACAGTGTGGACTACCTCACATTTCTAAAAATGAATGAAGCATGGATCTCGGAGGAATTCAACACCTGTGGCGACCACATTTAATTGAATCTCCTCATGCCAGCCCACACATATGCGCCGCCACCCAGAACAAAGAATGGTCCCTGTCTTATGTAAATGCAGCGACATAAAAGGCCTTTTCTGTCCGGTGAATGCCTAATATTTGGAACCTTGGAGGAATTCAACACCTGTGACGACCACGTGTTATAAAATTCTAACTATTGTCTTTTTTTTTTTAAGAGGGGGGATTTCATTAGCATGTTTTGAATTCAATTTTATATATTTTTTTCTTTTAAACATATGTATTTGACATTTATTTGCACAGGCCTGCAGTAAAATTGATATCCAATGACCGTCTTATATACCTCCAGCCACATAATCACTTGATGTTTTCTGTCCGGTGAATGAATATATTTTGGCACCTGTAGTCCACTGGCGTGCAGTAAAATTGATATCCATTGACCGTCTAATATACCTCCAGCCACATAATCACTTGATCTTTTATTTACGGTGAATGAATAATTTTTGGGGCCTGAAGTCTACTGGCCTGCAGTAAAGTTGATATCCATTGACCGTCTAATATACCTCCAGCCACATAATCACTTGATCTTTTATGTCCGGTGAATAAACACCTGTGACGACTACGTGTTATCGAATTTCATCTATTGTCATTTGGGGTTTATTCAAGAGGGGGGATTTCGTTAGCCATGTATTTAATCAAATTTTATATTTTTAGTTCTTTTAAACATATGTCTTTGACATTTATATGTACTGGCCTGCAGTAAAATTGATATCCAATGACCATCTAATATACCTCCAGCCACATAATCACTTGTTCTTTTCTGTAAATTGCATGAATAATTTTTGAGGCCTGTCTGGCCTGAATTAAAATTGTTATCCAATGTCCGTCTAATATACCTCCAGCAACATAATCACTTGATGTTTTCTGTCCAGTGAATGCCTAATGTTTGGGGCCTGTACTTCCGTGGCCTAAAATAAAAATTTTCTAGGCTCCAGCAGGCCATATTTTTGACAGTTTCCCTTTAAGATGCATAAAAATTCCCACAAAAAAATACATATTTTTTGTGGGAATTTTTGCCATTGATCCCCCTCTGGTATGTCTCTGTCCATGTTGTGGGATGATTTGTGCACTTCAAGTATTTGGTGGCTGCAATAATGACCTAAAGGTTTTTCAGGTTCGCCTGCCATTAAAGTCATTGGGGCCCGCCGCAAACTTGCGGTTTGCGAACATTTGATCGCGTTTGCGCGATCCCATTCACGAATGAACCCGGCGAATCATCCCGGCGAGGTTCATGAGTGCAAATCTGCTGACAGATGCTCTTTAATTCAAACAGGGTATTAGTAATGTCAGAGTGAATAACACACTGCACTGATGGAATTTTTATGCTTTTAAAACTAAAAATAAGTTTACAAAATTGTCCCTTATTGGTGGCTGATGATTGCTGGTGTTTAGACACATACAGTAGTATTGGAAAAAGCCACGTTCTGAACATGTGGTTTACAAATTATGTCTCAACAGGGAAAGATGCCTGTCCATGTTTATACAAAAACAAAGGGGGGAAATTAAACCTGCACCTCCATAATGTATATAGATAAGAACGCAGATGCTTGCTGCCTTGGAAAAAATACGATACATACATAGGATTACAAGTAAACTGAATTCATGGGAAAAAAGTAAACAGTGTTACTGCTATCCTTACTGTAAGAAAAAGTTGAAGCTCTATATCGCGCTATAAGGAATGTAACTAGCCAAAAAAAAAAAAAAGACTTTTGTTGGGTGACAGAAGCCCTTTAATGCACAAATACATAAGTAATCATTGAATGAATGGGAAAAAAGTAAAATGTGTTACTGCTATACTTACTGTAGATGGACCCGACATATTTTTGATTAATAATATGCGCAAAGAGCTTCAGTGTGCAGATGCCCAGGCTGCTCTGCCTTTTTAACCGTTACTCCTCCCCCAGCCTCTTCCTTTGCCCGCCCTCCTATTCCCTTGTATCCTCCCTAGGTCCGGCCGAGATCCTGCGCCTGCACACTGCTTCGCCGGCTGGCGCATGTGCACTAGTTGAATTGATGCAGTGTGCATGCCCCGGCCCGGCGAAGCAGTGCGCAGGCGCGGGATCTCGGCCGGACCTAGGGATGATACAAGGGAATAGGAGGGCGGGCAAAGGAAGAGGCTGGGGAGGAATAACGATTAAAAAGGCAGAGCAGCCTGGGCACCTTCACACTGAACGCCGCCCCTCGGCACTTGCGAGTGCTCATTTGCATATGAAATAAATGTTGTTTTTCCTGCTTCTGGACGTCTAAAGAAAATAACAAAGGTACCATTAGAATACTTTATAGGTGTGCTACAGCACCATGTAAGTGCTGTATATGGTCATATAGTGGTGACAGACTCCCTTTAATTAGTAGCATTACATAGCTGGATCCTACTTTGCAAAATTGTAGGCCAAAATCCCAGGAGAGGCAAGTATTTGAGTAGGTATTATCACATAGCTGAATCTTACTTTGCCTAGATTGTAGGCTGATAGTCCTGGAAAGGCATGTGTTAAAGGAGGTCCCGTCTGTTTGAAGCCACCTTGTCGTCGGTAGATGGGCCCGACATATTTTTGATCAATATTAATATGCTCAAAGAGCTTCTACTTTTTCTTACAGTAAGTATAGCAGTAACGTAGTTTACTTTTTCCTCATGAATTCACTGTTTACTTATCTCTTTGTGCATTAAGCAGTGTGCTGCTACTTGTAATCCTATGTTTTTTATACACATGGTAGAAATGGAAAAAACAATTTCTTGTTTTGAACAAGCAGTCAAAAATGATGCTTTAACCGGGGCAGTGCCATCTTGAGTTTATGCACACACCATAATATAAGAAAAAGGATTGGCTTGTTCTGAACCAGCAGTCCCCAAATCCTCCAGAAGTACAGTATGCAACCTGACAGGAAAGTCAGGAGCTGTGTAGGGGTAGTAGTAGTGTCAGTAGTAGCCACAGCAGCAGCATTGATACAGTGTGGAACCTGATGGACATGAGATATGCAGCCATGTAGGGATCATGTAGATGCATAATTAGTTGTGGCAGCAGCAGTACAGTTTGGAACATCACTGACAAGTCAGTAGATGAGTGGCTGTATAGAAATAGTAGTAGTGTCAGTAGGGGGTGCAACAGCTGCAGCAGCAGCAGTAGCAATACAGTACAAAACATACTGGCTGGCAGACGCTGGTAGTAACATCACTGAGCCGGCGATAAATGGGCACATGCCTCATCCATTTTCACAAATGTAATGTTCTGTAACATAGTAACATAGTAACATAGTACATAAGGCCAAAAAAAAGACATCTGTCCATCCAGTTCGGCCTGTTATCATGCAAGTTGATCCAGAGGAAGGCAAAAAATAATAATCCTGTGAGGTAGAAGCCAATTTTCCCCACTTTAGGGGAATAAAAAAATCCTTCCCGACTCCAATCAGTCAATCAGAATAACTCCCTGGATCAACAACCCCTCTCTAGTAGCTATAGCCTGTACACTTAAGGAGTACACCAATGGCAAACTGGGCCAGTTTTGGACACTGTTCTAATATAAATCCAAAAAAATCCATGGGGTCAGGGAATGGTAGAGGTTGAAGTAAGGGCACAGTGAAGTTACAACTAAATCTAGATGTTTAGGCAGTGTGTATACATTTGTTGATGTGCGTCAGGTTGGTGTTGCTATTGAGGAAACTACTCCAAGGCCATCATAATGATTGGGCTGCTGGTTTGGAATAACTCATAGTGCACAAGGCTGCCATTCTAAGGTATGCTGGCTGTTATCTGTTTAATGGATAGATGGATGGCTTTTGGCATACAGCTTTTGTGTGGTTGTCTATTGTATGTCGTAGATCATAGGAGTCTACATCGCATCCAGCTATCCTCTTAATGCTGTTGCCAAACCATTTTGATGGGGTTTCCATCAATTTCTAACCTTTCTTTTATGAATCAGACACCCTCTTCTCTTCCGAGCACGGGGTGCCTGGGGTATTCCCATTGTATTCGAACACCCAAATTATTCGGCTGAGCACACCGATCTGCCGAGCATAGCGATACAGCAGTTCGGCCGCGCATGCTCGCTTACCGCGCATGCTCGCTCATTTGAATATGAATTAAATGTTGTTTTTCCTGCTTCTGCAAGTCTAAGGCCTCTTTCACACGGGCGTCATGTTTTTGGCCCGGATAAGATGTGGGTGCATTGCAGGAAAATGCACGATTTTTCCGCGCGAGTGCAAAACATTGTAATGCATTTTGCATGCGCGTGAGAAAAATCACCATGTTTGGTACCCAAACCCGAACTTCTTCACAGAAGTTCGGGTTTGGGATCGGGGTTGTGTAGATTGTAATATTTTCCCTTATAACATGATTATAAGCGAAAGTAATAGCATTCTTAATGCAGAATGCATAGTACAATAGGTTTGGAGATGTTAAATTTTTTTTTAAAATTATTTAACTCACCTTAATCCACTTGTTCGCACAGCCCAGCTTCTCTTCTGTCTTCTTCTTTGAGGAATAGGACCTTTGATGACATCACTGCACTCATCACATGGTCCATCACGTGATCTTTTATCATGGTGATGGATAATGTGATGGACCATGTGATGAGCGTAATGACGTCACCACAGGTCCTTTTCCTGTGCACAGCAAAGATGAAGACAGAAGAGAAGCCGGGCTGCGCGAACAAGTGGATTAATGTGAGTTAAATTATTATTATAATTTTTTTGAACCCCTCCATCCCTAATTTACTAAGCATTCTGTATTAAGAATGCTATTATTTTCCCTTATAACCATGCTATAAGGGAAAATAATAATGATCGGGTCTCCATCCTAATCGTCTCCTAGCAACCGTGTGTGAAATTTTTACCGCATCCGCACTTATTTGCGGATGCTTGCGATTTTCACGCAGACCCATTCACTTCTATGGGGCTTGCGTTGCATGGAAAACGCACAAAGATGAGCATGCTGCGATTTTCACGCAACGCACAAGTGATGCATGAAAATCACCTCTCATCTGCACAGCCTCATAAAAATGAATGTGTGCGGATTCAGTGCGGGTGCAATGCGTTCCCCTCACGCATTTCACCCGCGCGGAAATCTCGTCCGTGTGAAAGAGGCCTAAAGAAATGAACAAAAGTACCATTACATTCATGTATAGGTGTGATACTAGCTAGATCTACTGGCTTGGTGACTGCTGCTATTTATTTCTACCAAAGATTATGCACACTTGTTAACTGAGCACCACATTCCCTCACAGAATCGAGAGATGCCGACCCTGTATGTTTAATACCACATGGATGGCAGTGCCGACCAATGACTTTATATTATATTAAGGCACTTACTAATGTATATGATTGTCCATATTGCTTCCTTTGATGACTTGATTCATTTTTCCATCACATTATACACGGCTCATTTCTAACAATTATGACGAGCCTTCTCTCCAGCAGTGGTGGTGGTGCTTTCACATTATAGAAAAAAGTGCTTGCCTCTCCCATAGCTGGGATCTTGGGAGTACGCATAGTCATGCATGTGCAGCAGCTCCTGTCCCCACTACCTCATATCTGCACAGCAGCAGTGGTCGTAACCCCTGGAAATGAGCAGTGTATAATACAATAGAAAAATGAATCCAGCCAGCAAAGGAGGCAATATGGACAATCACAATTCATTAGTAAGTGCCTTGTATTAACTTTCTCTACATGATAAATGCCATTTGCTGAAGTGACACAACTCACAGATTTTGGCAGGATTTGCTGATCATCTAATATATAAAGGGGCCTCCTAACTCTCCCGATGACAGATATAAGAAAGGCCTCTTTCACAAGGCCTCTTTTACAAATCCGGAGATGCGGAATCGTGAGGAATGGCAGCACAGAACGGAACGCTACGGAAGCACTACGGAGTGCTTCCGTGGGGTTTCTTCCGGTACTTCCATTCCGCAAAAAGATAGAACATGTCCTATCTTTTTGCGGAAGGGGCGGATCGCGGACCCAATAAAGTGAATTTGTGGGCCACACACGTTCGTGTGTAAGAGACCAAAAAGAAAGGGTAGAGCAGTTGTACTTAAATATGCCCGATCCTGTTCTCAAGGGAGGTAAGCTGCTGTCACAAATATGATTCCACTGTCTATGCTGAGAACACATGCATATTTGGCCAAGCCAAGCGTGGATGTGTATGCAGAGCAGGGACTCTGGAGAAATGACCATCAGCTGTACGAGCTCATAGCTATCTAATCTGTATAGCCAGTTATTATCCTAGTCTGGAGAATTTTCTAGTCAAAACAAGTGCAAAAAAATAGATTTGATCGCAGGCTGACTGCAATCTCCTTTAATACAGCAGAGTCTGTAGATTGTCCATGATCACCATTTTTTATGGTTCCCATAGGTCTCTTGATGCATCATGCTCATCAACCACTTACTTTAAAGTAAGCTACATGATGGCTACATCAGTCCGTCCAAGAAGCAATACTTTCTTTTTCTTTGCCCTTTTCCTGGTGGACAATGAAATTTAAAGTGCAAAAGGCTACATATTTCTTTTCTAGCAATTCCTTATGGACTTTGAGAACTTTGGATATAATATTCTAAAACTTCCGTAAAACTTTTACAAGCTTTCTAAAATATGATTAAAAAAAAAAACGCCAGGAGTTATATAAACCACATTTGGGTAAAAGCTGTCAATGAATGTCCTGTGTCTTGAAGACCTGCCAAACAGTGTGAAGAAACGTCAAAAGTCAGGCTGGAAAACCATAGTTCTGCTTTCAGCCGAGATCTACAGCAGCTCATTTATTTCAGTTTCACAAGCTTAGTGGGTTTTTCTGCTTTTAAGGAGTGAAGGCTGACGAGAGCTTTATACCTGGTCTAGTAAGATTAAATCGCTACCCAGTAGGAAGTTGATAGAATGAGCCTTGAGCATTTACTGCTCTTTGTGTGAAAATCACCTCACCGATAAAACCAGCGATTCATTATAGAAAAGGACACTTACAGATGCTCAGGTCATGAAAAAAATATTCTTCTTTTGAAAATGATGGCAATTTGTTGGTAAAAATTTAAATACTAAAAATATAAACTTGTTTGTGAAACAATGCAATTCCGTAGTCTGTTGTATAAAAAAAGGGTAAAAAGGCTGTCCCACATATTATTCTACAGTTTTCAAACCAGCACCAAGATGTGAATATTTTTTGTAATGGCATGCAATTAAACATTTATTATAGCTACTAGGTTATTCAATGGAATCTATTATATATATATATATATATATATATATATATATATATATATAGTTGCAAGAAAAAGTATGTGAACCTTTTGGAATGATATGGATTTCTGCACAAATTGGTCATAAAATGTGATCTGATCTTCATCTATGTCACAACAATAGACAATCACAGATTGCTTAAAACTAATAACACACAAATAATTAAATGTTACCATGTTTTTATTGAACATACCATGTAAACATTCACAGTGCAGGTGGAAAATGTATGTGAACCCCTAGACTAATGACATCTCCAAGAGCTAATTGGAGTGAGGTGTCAGCCAACTGGAGTCCAATCAATGAGATGAGATTGGAGGTGTTAGTTACAGCTGCCCTGCCCTATAAAAACACACACCAGGTCTGGGTTTGCTTTTCACAAGAAGCATTGCCTAATGTGAATGATGCCTTGCACACAAGAGCTCTCAGAAGACCTACGATTAAGAATTGGTGACTTCCATAAAGCTGGAAACGGTTATAAAAGTATCTCCAAAAGCCTTGCTGTTCATCAGTCCACGGTAAGACAAATTGTCTATAAATGGAGAAAGTTCAGCACTGCTGCTACTCTCCCTAGGAGTGGCCGTCCTGTAAAGATGACTGCAAGAGCACAGTGCAGACTGCTCAATGAGTTGAAGAAGAATCCTAGAGTGTCAGCTAAAGACTTACAAAAGTCTATGGCATATATTAACATCTCTGTTAGCGAATCTACGATACGTAAAACACTAAACAAGAATGGATTTCAAGGGGGGATACCACAGAGGAAGCCACTGCTGTCCAAAAAAAAACATTGCTGCACGTTTACAGTTTGCACAAAAGCACCTGGATGTTCCACAGCAGTACTGGCAAAATATTCTGTGGACAGATGAAACCAAAGTTGAGTTGTTTGGAAGAAACACACAACACTATTTGTGGAGAAAAAGAGGCACAGCACACCAACATCAAAACCTCATCCCAACTGTGAAATATGGTGGTGGGGGCATCATGGTTTGGGGCTGCTTTGCTGCGTCAGGGCCTGGAGGGATTGCTATCATTGAAGGAAAAATGAATTCCCAAGTTTATCAAGACATTTTGCAGGAGAACTTAAGGCCATCTGTCCACCAGCTGAATGTCTAAATCAACAACAGAATGGCTTAAACAGAAGAAAATGCGCCTTCTGGAGTGGCCCAGTCAGAGTCCTGACCTCAACCCGATTGAGATGCTGTGGCATGACGACAAGAAAGCGATTCACACCAGACATCCCAAGAATATTGCTGAACTTAAACAGTTCTGTAAAGAGGAATGGTCAAGAATTACTCCTGACCATTGTGCACGTCTGAACTGCAGCTACAGGAAACGTTTGGTTGAAGTTATTGCTGCCAAAAGCGGTTCAACCAGTTATTAAAGCCAAGGGTTCACATACTTTTTCCACCTGCACTGTGAATGTTTACATGGTGTTTTCAATAAAAACATGGTAGCATTTTATTCTTTGTGTGTTATTAGTTTAAGCAGACTGTGATTGTCTATTGTTGTGACTTAGATGAAGATCAGATCACATTTTATGGCCTGCTGTTTGCTCTTTTTTTCAAATTTCTATGTCCACATCAGTGATAAAAGCACAATCTTAGTTTCATTCTTCAGATGCTACTAGCTGCAGTAGACAGGACACAGCTTCTCAAAAAGGACACTCCCCCTAAGCTGCCAGCTTGAAATAAATCTAAAAAAAACAATTTGAGCAATGAATGGTGGGCACTCTAGAACCATGTGAGATACGTGGCTGGTTCTAGCTTTGTTATAAAGAAATTGCAAAGTATTATATCATGTTATTTTTTTTAATTTTTTTTACATTAGTCATGTCATAACCACTTTAAGTTAAAAAAAATAATTTTAATCGAGAATTATAAGACTTAGGCTTCTTGCACACAAACATTTTTTTTTCCATTTATGTTCCATTTTTTGCGTTCCATATACATACGGAACCATTAATTTCAATGGATCCGCAAAAAAACAGAAGGTACTCCATGTAACACCACAGAGTTGTGTTATGACACTCTTGTACCCCGCTACAATCTGTTAAGAGCCTTTACCTTGTCATCTGATATGATTTTACATTATGTCATTCACAAATGTGCATAAACCATGTTAAATATAAATTATTGTTGTAATTTTCATGTTCACCAGCAGGTGGCAGCAATGCATTGGTAAGGAGTTAGTTTCAGTTTAGCATTTCAAAACTGGACTGGTTCATTCCAGCTTAGCTCCCCCTCTGTGCAGGTGTAGCTCCCCCCTCTGTGCAAGGAAGTTAGTGAGGAGCGTAGCCCACAACCTGCTAGGGGGAGGGTGTGCATGCTAGGAGCTCCCCGATGTAGGGAACCAAGCCAGAATCTTGTCTCAGCTGAGACATTGATCAAATCCCCAGCCTGAGCCCTGTAGCCTCAGCTGGATGAAGCAAGTAGACAACCTCCAGTGCCAGGAAGAAAGCATTCCCTGAGAGTATCACTGTGAGTAAAGTCCAGAGACCCAGGAGAAGCCATATTCCTCCTCAACTAGACTGTCCCCATAAAGCAGAAGATATAAAGAAGTGCAGAAGCCAAATTCCTGCCATAGTTTTAGAGCTACTAAGCAGATGTTCTTTCCTGCAAGCTTCAGGTTTACAGATCAGAAGATTCATTCCTGCCAACCATTGCCAAAGCCTGCTGGGACCTAAGACCAAAGCTGTACCTTGCTTAGATGAGAGTTATCTTCAGTAAAGACAAGTTTGAACTTTACCAACGGTCTGGACATCATTTTTTTTTTTGCTGCAAAAATCCCTCTATTACTCCTACTATCACTACACTAAATTTATTGCAAGTGAGCCAGGAGCCAGAAATCCAGCCTATACCCAAGTAGGAGACACCATTGACACCATTTTCATCACCATACAGAGACATTATAGGCAATTACACCACTCTGGCATTCCTAACCTGGGACGTGCGTTATAACACCTTAGTAGGGCCCTATGATAATAACCTGCACACGGTGAAATTGGCGTCACAACAAATACTGAACATTTAACCACCCGTTCCTGGCCACTGCAGTCTGTATGCCTTCCATTTACGTATTTCCGTCCCATTCAAAGCTAGAACATGTCCTATTATTGTCCACATAACGGACAAGGATAGTACTGTTCAATCAGGGGTCAGCTGTTCCAATCCGCAAAAACGGAATGCACACGGACGTCATCCTTATTTCAGACCGCAAAATACTGAAAAAGCCATACGTTCGTGTGCAAGAGGCCTTAGGGAGAGTCAAAGATTATTCTTGACATGTTTTCCATCATTTAGTATCAGGGTTCTTTTTAACCTACATCAAAGGGCTCTAGCCAAGCCAACCAAGCATTCTGATCTATACTTACAAGGGGTAAGAAACCTGAGATGGGTCCCCTTTTATTTTTGGGGATGGATTTAGGTTTGGCTAATATCCTCAGTCATGTTGCAAGGCCTATTAAAGCTATGGGGCTATGTGGCACTAAAACAAAAAAAGTTTTCTTTCTCCTGAAAGAGAGCTAAACTATTTTTGATGTAGCCACACTGCATAGTTCTTAAAAAATAATTTAAAGGGTTATGCAATTAAAAATATTCCACAATTTTCATACCCACACTTAATATTTTAATTGCATTTAATTAAAAATCTAGTAAAAATCTAGTATAGCCACTGAGTGCCACCTGCTGTTTGTTTGTCTACTGGCAGAAGCTGTCTCAGTTAAAGGGAGAGAGCTGCAGCAGCAAGGACAAACCCCATGAGAATGAACATGCCCCTGAGCTGTGACAGGGAGAAAGGACACACCCCCTGAGGAAAGGCATACCCCTGAGCTACCAGCTTGAAATAAATCTAGCAGAGCAATTGGAGCAATTAATGAGGAGATCTCTGGATCCATGTAAGGTACAGGCTAGATCCCAGCTTTGTTGCAAAAATGTTGCCATGTACTATATGATGTCGATTGTTTTCTTTATTACATTAATGATAGGATAACCCCTTTAAATGGCTTCTGTCATTTCAACAAGCTTAGAATAATTCAATAGTACAAGTCAAAATAAGAAACTTTGTAGCATATCTAAGAGAAAAATGCCTTTCTCATGTCACCAGGCTCACCCCTCCCCCCCTGTTCACTTACTTATATATGCATCTTAAGTGATGAGACAGGTTTTCACCTCACATTGAAATCAGATGACAAGCTTTCTATAGAGAGAAGAGGGTGTAGGCAGAGGCTTGGTGAGAGACACTCACAGAGGTTGCTGCAGCTATAGTCTTCTATCTTAACCCAATGCTTTCTTCATAGCAAATCTTCTCAGTACTGCTGTACAGTCGTGGCCAAAAGTTTTGAGAATTACATAAATATTGGAAATTGGAAAAGTTGCTGCTTAAGTTTTTATAATAGCAATTTGCATATACTCCAGAATGTTATGAAGAGTGATCAGATGAATTGCATAGTCCTTCTTTGCCATAAAAATTAACTTAATCCCAAAAAAACTATCCACTGCATTTCATTGCTGTCATTAAAGGACCTGCTGAGATCATTTCTGTAATCGTCTTGTTAACTCAGGTGATAATGTTGACGAGCACAAGGCTGGAGATCATTATGTCAGGCTGATTGGGTTAAAATGGCAGACTTGACCTGTTAAAAGGAGGGTGATGCTTGAAATCATTGTTCTTCCATTGTTAACCATGGTGACCTGCAAAGAAACGCGAGCAGCCATCATTGCGTTGCATAAAAATGCCTTGACAAGCAAGGATATTGTGGCTACTTAGATTGCACCTCAATCAACAATTTATAGGATCATCAAGAACTTCAAAGAAAGAGGTTAAATTCTTGTTAAGAAGGCTTCAGGGCGTCCAAGAAAGTTCAGCAAGGGCAGCAAAGAGGCCACTTCTCTCCCAAATATCAGGGACAGATTGATCTTCTGCAGAAAAAATGGTGAATGGACTGCGGAAGACTGGGGCAAAGTCATATTCTCAGATGAAGCCTCTTTCCGATTGTTTGGCGCATCAGGAAAAAGGCTTGTCCGGTGAAGAAAAGGTGAGCGCTACCATCAGTCCTGTGTCATTCCAACAGTAAAGCATCCTGAGACCATTCATGTGTGGGGTTGCTTCTCATCCAAGGGAGTGGACTCACAATTTTGCCCAAAAACACAGCCATGAATAAAGAATGGTACCAAAACACCTTCCAACAGCAACTTCTTCCAACAATCCAACAGTTTGGTGAAGAACAATGCATTTTCCAGCACAATGGAGCACCGTGCCATAAGGCAAAAGTGATAAAAGTGGCTCGGGGACTAAAACGTTGACATTTTGGGTCCATGGCCTGGAAACTCCCCAGATCTTAATCCCATTGAGAACTTGTGGTCAATCCTCAAGAGGCGGGTGGACAAACAAAAACCTACTAATTCTGACAAACTCCAAGAAGTGATTATGAAAGAATGGGTTGCTATCAGTCAGGAATTGGCCCAGAAGTTGATTGAGAGCATGCCCAGTCGAATTGCAGAGGTCCTGAAAAAGAAGGGCCAACACTGCAAATACTGATTCTTTGCATAAATGTCATGTAATTGTCGATAAAAGCCTTTGAAATGTATGAAGTGCATGTAATTATATTTCACTAAATCACAGAAACAACTGAAACAAAGATCTAAAAGCAGTTTAGCAGCAAACTTTGTGAAAACTAATATTTGTGTAATTCTCAAAACTTTTGGCCATGACTGTATATATCATGCATGATGCTTCTGTGTGTAAGGCAATATGGCAGTGGGATCGCCTCTTCTCTGTGTGCTGTGTAAGGGCTCATGCACATGAATGTGTCATGTTTTGCAGTTAACAAATTGTGCATCCGCAAAACACAGATGCCGTGTGCATTCTGCAATTTGCAGGACTGAACGGGCTGCCCAAAATAGAAATGCCTATTCTTGACCGCAAAACCATAAAGAATAGGACATGTTCTATTTTTTTTGCGGGGCCATGGAACGGAGCAACGGATGCGGACAGCATACAGAGTGCTGTCCACATCCTTTGCAGCCCAATTGAAGTGAATGGGTCTTCATCCGAGCTGCAAAAATACAGCTTGGATGCAGAACCAAATGACGTTTGTGTGCATAGGCCCTCAGGCGGACAATTAGAGATGGAATCTGCAAAAGGGAAAACTGGTAATAAAAGGAGAACAAGTTACATAATGGTCAGATATAATGCTACTTCTCATGTTCGCAGCAGCTTATTCTTAAAAATCACCTGAAACAAAAGGTATGAACTCTTTAGGGACAATTCAGTTTGTTCTGCCCCACTTGTTTTTATCAGTCTCCATTTCTTTTCAGTTCCAATTGCTGGGTCATGAGAACAAGCATTTCATGCTTTTGAGTAATAATGTAAGGATTTTTTTTTGGATCAACAAGGCCTAGTGACACAACTGAAACAGTCAGTATCTTGTTACTAAGAGGCTAGAGATAGAGTATGACATCTTTCTGAGCAGCACCCATGAAAACAAAAGTGAAAATCCCTTGATTCATCTTGACTTTTGCCATCAGTTATGTCTGGGGTGAAATAGTGCTTTGTATAGGGGAAAATGCTTCATGGTATGAATGGTTTCAGAAACAAACCCAAAGTTAATGAACAAAAATATTTTTTTTTTAGCTAAATCAATATTTGGGGTGACCACCCTTTGCCTTCAAAACTGCATAAATTCTTTTAGGTACACTTGCACACAAGTTTTGAAGAACTCTGCAGGGAGGATGGAGAACTAACCACAGATCTCCTCAAATTCTTTTGTCTCTTCATGTTTTCACAGACAGGCTTGATGCTGTTGAGATCAGGACTCTGTAGGGACCATATTATCTCTTTTAGGACTCCTTGTTCTCCTTTACGCTAAAGATAGCGCTCATTGACATTGGCTGTATGTGTTGGGTTGTTGTCTTGCTGTAGAATAAATTATAGAGCAAATTATACACCTTCCTGATGGTAGTACATGATGGATATCTGTCTGTATTTTTCTTAGCATTTAGAAAACCCTTAGGGTCCAGCTACATGGCAACATGTCATGCAAATTCCTGTCGCAAAAAAGTTGCGCAACTTTTATTGTAATCATAGTCAATGGTGTCACAATGCAACATGCTGTGACAGCTGCGTCAGCTTTTTTGCCACTGTTGCGTCAGTCGCAGCATGTCGCATGTTTCATTGCAACACCATTGACTATCATTAAAAAAAGTTGCATGTCTTTTCTGCAGCACGTCACCGTATAGCCATGTAACATTTATTTTTGAACGCATTCCACACCTGCCAAGAACACACATTGCTGTATATAAAAGCTAATTTGATAAACATTGTTTATTGTTTTGCAATCATTTTAATATAGATAATTGATTGAATGTTAAAATTTACCAGTAAATAATTGAAATATTTGATTTAGGGTGCTGCCACATACAGTTGCACGTATGTTATATGTTTTTGGGCCAGAAAAAGTCCTTGACTTGGTCAGTGTTTTTAGTTGTGTTTTTAGTTGAGTTTTTGCCCATATTCTGTGCATTACCACCTGAAATGTATTTCATGGAGTTTCTTTGCATACTTTTTATTGTAGGAAACTACATACACCACTGTAATGTCACTTCCCCTGTAAAGCAACATGGGGGAAAATTGCTAAAATAAAACACTTCTGGCAGGCTGTTGCGGCAGAGACCAGCCTCCCGGAGCTTTGTGGATTCAGTATAGCCAGACACTTAAAAACCATGTGGTGTTCTTTTCCTTCTGTGCCCTGCCGTGTGTCCGTATAGCAGTTTACGACCACATATGAGGTGTTTCTGTAAACTACAGAATCAGGGCAATAAATACTGAGCTTTGTTTGGCTGTTATGCCTCGATGTGTTAAAGAAAAAAAAATATTAAAATTTAAAATATGCCAAAAAAGTGAAATTCTGAAATTAAATCTACATTTTCCTTTAATTCTTGGGGAACGCCTAAAGGGTTAAGAAAGTTTGTAAAATTAATTTTGAATACCTTGAGGGGTTTAGTTTCTAAAATGGTACCATTTATGGGTGGTCTCTATTATGTAAGCCTCACAAAGTGGGATGTTGAAATTTTCTGATAAATTTAAAGATTTGCTTCTAAACTTCTAAGCCTTCTAAGGTCCCAAAAAAAAGAAAATGTCATTTACAAAATTATCCAAACATGAAGTAGACATATGGGAAATGTAAAGTAATAACAATTTTAGGAGGTATCACTATCTGTTTTAAAAGCAGAGAAATTAAAATTTAGAAAATAGTGAATTTTTTTAAATTCTTTGTAAATTTGGTATTTTTTTTATATTTTGACTCAAATTTACCACTGTCATGAAGTACAATATGTGACGAGAAAACATTCTCAGAATGGCCTGGATAACTAAAAGCGTTTTAAAGTTATCACCACTTAAAGTGGCACATGTCAGAATTGCAAAAAATGGCCTGTTCCTTAAGGTGAAAAATGGCAAGGTCTTGAAGGGGTTAATACATCACTGTCATTGTTATGGCAAGGATTAATTGTTTCTTTTGATGAAGGTTAACAAAATACTATAGTTCTCTGAAGTGACAAAGTTTAGTTGTATTGTGGTTAGTAATTGTGATGTAGATCTTGGCTTACTAACCCATGTCTAGATAATGATCATATATTATTTCAGCACAGGTTTTTACACTAGATAGTGATACAGTCGTGCTTGAAACCGTTTGAAACCATGTGAGCCCTTCAGAATTTTCTATATTTATTTATAAATATAGAAAGTAGATAAAAGTAGATAAGGATAACCAAATCAAATAAAAAAAATGCTTTTGATGTATTAAGTGAATCGATTCCTAAACCAGGTACAAAAGGTTCACTTCAGACGACTCCAATAAACCGGAACGCAGCACCATTTTACTGCACATGTTGGTGGACAAAAACATGCAGTGGCGTCTCTAGCTTTCAAATTTTGGGGGGGCACACTGGGGGCCAGAACAAAAGTAGGGGGGGCAGCTATAACAACGATACATTTACACAAGTATGCTTAGAAATGCTGCGATACTTTACCCAATACCTAAAACCGCAACAGGGAAGAAAAGTCCAGCTGTCTGTGGATGACACTTTTATAGAGAGGGGGATCTGTGGATGACACTGCTATGGGGGGGATCTGTGGATGCCACATACCGTGTATAGCATCTTATGCTATATGTGTCATCCACAGATCCACCCCATGACAGTGTCATCCCCATTTCCCCCTCCATAACAGTGTCATCCACAGATCTCCCTCCCTATAACAGTGTCATCCACAGATCCCCTTCCCTATAACAGTGTCATCCACAGATCCCCCTCCCTATAACAGTGTCATCCACAGATCTCCCTCCCCGCCTCTCACAGGAGTGTACATTTGACATTTCTAAACCGTATTCCATATCCTGCAGTAACTTTAACTTTAAATCAGGATTAAGTGGCCGCTCATCTCTACTAGTACCTTAACCTTACACCACTCGGCTAGCTTCGGTAACAGGGCCAGGCTACAGCCTTCAGGTACTGCCTGTTAGTTGTTATCGAGCGAGTGCTGATTTCTGCAGGTCAGAGGATACGGATTACAGTTTAGAAGAAATGTACACTCCTGTGAGCGGTCCAGACCAGTGGCGGATCCAGAGCCTGGTCTCGGGAGGGGCACTTCCAGATTATTTTCTGTCCGCCGCCACAGAACAAGGGTGCTTATAGAACAGACTCCACAGTGTAGCGGTATACTGTGTGGCACAGTGTAGCGGTATATTGTATATTGTGTGGCACAGTGTAGAGGTATACTGTGTGGCACAGTGTAGAGGTATACTGTGTGGCACAGTGTAGAAGTATACTGTGTGGCACAGTGTAGAGGTATACTGTGTGGCACAGTGTAGATGTATACTGTGTGGCACAGTGTAGAGGTATACTGTGTGGCACAGTGTAGAGGTATACTCTGTGGCACAGTGTAGAGGTATACTGTGTGGCACAGTGTAGAGGTATACTGTGTGGCACAGTGTAGAGGTGTACTGTGTGGCACAGTGTAGAGGTATACTGTATATTGTGGGGCACAGTGTAGCGGTATACTGTATATTGTGTGGCACAGTGTAGAGGTATACTTTATATTGTGGGGCACAGTGTAGCGGTATACTGTATATTGTGGGGCACAGTGTAGGCTATATGTCTATAACATAAACATATTTCACATGAACACTCACAGTTACTTGGCTTGGCCCTTGGGGGTCTCGGTCGCCACTTCCACACTTTGGCCGGGGGCTCGGCGGAGCTGATGTTGTGTTTTATCCTAATGAGAAAGATTTCATAATAAGGATTTGGAGAAGGGGCAGAGGGATAGCAGAGCAGGGAGAGGCTGGTGCTGCTACTAGGGGGTCATACCATGGGTGAGTAATAAAGCCCACCATTATGCGCCCCAGTAGAAATAATTCTCCTTATAATATGACAATGCAAAAAATGCCCCCTTATGCCCCCAGTTGAGCTAATGTCCCCCATAATGTGCCAGTTTAAAATACCCCTATAAAGTGCCCCCAGTAAATGCCCCCATAGTGCTCCTCTCCCCCTTCCTCCTAGTGCCCCCCATAATGTACCAGTATTAAATGCCCCAGTAGATGCCCTCAGTGTCCCCCATAATTTTGCAAGTATAAATTACTCCTTCTTAGTTACCCCGTAGATGACTCCATAGTACTCCTCTCCCCCCTTCCCCATAGTACCCACCATAATGTGTCCCAGTATAAAATGCTACTGTACAGAGCCCCCCATATAAAACACCCCTTCTTTGTGTTGCGTCAGTAGATTCCCCTATAGTGCCCACCAATAATGTGCCAGTAATAAGCCCCCATTACGTGCCAGTGATAAGACCCCATTACGTGCCAGTAATAAGCCCCCATCATATGCCAGTATTAAGCCCCCCCATCATGTGCCAGTATTAAGCCCCCCCATCATGTGCCAGTATTAGGTCCCCCCCATCATGTGCCAGTATTAAGGCCCCCCATCATGTGCCAGTATTAAGGCCCCCCATCATGTGCCAGTATTAAGCCCCCCCATCATGTGCCAGTATTAGGTCCCCCCATCATGTGCCAGTATTAGGTCCCCCATCATGTGCCAGTATTAGGTCCCCCCCATCATGTGCCAGTATTAAGGCCCCCCATCATGTGCCAGTATTAAGGCCCCCCATCATGTGCCAGTATTAAGGCCCCCCATCATGTGCCAGTATTAAGGCCCCCCCATCATGTGCCCGTATTAAGGTCCCCCCATCATGTGCCAGTATTAAGGCTCCCCCATCATGTGCCAGTATTAAGGCCCCCCATCATGTGCCAGTATTAAGGCCCCCCATCATGTGCCAGTATTAAGGCCCCCCATCATGTGCCAGTATTAAGGCCCCCCATCATGTGCCAGTATTAAGCCACCCCATCATGTGCCAGTATTAAGCCCCCCATCATGTGCCAGTATTAGGTCCCCCCATCATGTGCCAGTATTAGGTCCCCCCATCATGTGCCAGTATTAGGTCCCCCCCATCATGTGCCAGTATTAAGCCCCCCATCATGTGCCAGTATTAAGGCCCCCCATCATGTGCCCGTATTAAGGCCCCCCCATCATGTGCCAGTATTAAGGCCCCCCCATCATGTGCCAGTATTAAGGCCCCCTCATCATGTGCCAGTATTTAGGCCCCCTCATCATGTGCCAGTATTAAGGCCCCCCCATCATGTGCCAGTTTTAAGCCCCCCCATCATGTGCCAGTATTAAGGCCCCCATCATGTGCCAGTATTAAGTAAGTCCCCCCATCATGTGCCAGTATTAAGTAAGTCCCCCCATCATGTGCCATTATTAAGTAAGTCCCCCCCCCATCATGTGCCATTATTAAGTAAGTCCCCCCCATCATGTGCCATTATTAAGTAAGTCCCCCCATCATGTGCCATTATTAAAGGGAACCCGTCACCGGGATTTTGTGTATAGAGCTGAGGACATGGGTTGATAGATGGCGGCTAGCACATCCGCAATACCCAGTCCCCATAGCTCTGTGTGCTTTTATTGTGTAAATCAAATGATTTGATACATATGCAAATTAACCCGAGATGAGTCCTGTCCCTAACTCATCTCACGTACAGGACTCATCTCAGGTTAATTAGCATATGTATCAAATCGTTTTTTTTACACAATAAAAGCACACAGAGCTATGGGGACTGGGTATTGCGGATGTACTAGCGGCCATCTAGCAACCCATGTGCTCAGCTCTATACACAAAATCCAGGCGACAGGTTCCCTTTAAGTAAGTCCCCCCCCATCATGTGTCATTATTAAGTAAGTCCCCCCCATCATGTGCCATTATTAAGTAATTCCCCCCCATGTGCCATTATTAAGTAAGCCCCCCCATGTGCCATTATTAAGTAAGTCCCCCCCATCATGTGCCATTATTAAGTAAATCCCCCCATCATGTGCTATTATTAAGTAAGTCCCCCCCATGTGCCATTATTAAGTAAGTCGTCGTCCCCCCATCATGCGCCATTATTAAGTAAGTCCCCCCCATCATGTGCCATTATTAACCACTTCAGCCCCGCTAGGTGAAACCCCCTTCATGACCAGAGCACTTTTTACACTTCGGCACTACACTACTTTCACCGTTTATCGCTCGGTCATGCAACTTACCATACAAATGAATTTTACCTCCTTTTCTTCTCACTAATAGAGCTTTCATTTGGTGGTATTTCATTGCTGCTGGCATTTTAACTTTTTTTGTTATTAATCAAAATGTAACGATTTTTTTGCAAAAAAATGACATTTTTCACTTTCAGCTGTAAAATTTTGCAAAAAAAACGACATCCATATATAAATTTTTCGCCAAATTTATTGTTCTACATGTCTTTGATAAAAAAAAAATGTTTGAGCAAAAAAAAAAAAATGGTTTGGGTAAAAGTTATAGCATTTACAAACTATGGTACAAAAATGTGAATTTCCGCTTTTTGAAACAGCTCTGACTTTCTGAGCACCTGTCATGATTCCTGAGGTTCTACAATGCCCAGACAGTAGAAAACCCCCACAAATGACCCCATTTCGGAAAGTTGACACACTAAGGTATTCGCTGATGGGCATAGTGAGTTCATAGAACTTTTTATTTTTTGTCACAAGTTAGCGGAAAATGATGATGATTTTATTTTTTTTATTTTTTCTTACAAAGTCTCATATTCCACTAACTTGCGACAAAAAATAAAAAATTCTAGGAACTCACCATGCCCCTCACAGAATACCTTGGGGTGTCTTCTTTCCAAAATGGGGTCACTTGTGGCGTAGTTATACTGCCCTGGCAATTTAGGGGCCCAAATGTGTGAGAAGAACTTTGCAATCAAAATGTGTAAAAAATGACCGGTGAAATCCAAAAGGTGTACTTTGGAATATGTGCCCCTTTGCCCACCTTGGCAGCAAAAAAGTGTGACACATCTGGTATCGCCGTACTCAGGAGAAGTTGGGGAATGTGTTTTGGGGTGTCATTTTACATATACCCATGCTGGGTGAGAAAAATATCTTGGTCAAATGCCAACTTTGTATAAAAAAATGGGAAAAGTTGTCTTTTGCCAAGATATTTCTCTCATCCAGCATGGGTATATGTAAAATGACACCCCAAAACACATTCCCCAACTTCTCCTGAGTACGGCGATACCAGATGTGTCACACTTTTTTGCTGCCAAGGTGGGCAAAGGGGCACATGTTCCAAAGTGCACCTTTCAGATTTTGCAGGCCATTTTTTACACATTTTGATTGCAAGGTACTTCTCACACATTTGGGCCCCTAAGGCTGCGTTCACACGGGCGAGATTTCCGCGCGGGTGCAATGCAGTAGGTGAACGCATTGCACCCGCACTGAATCCTGACCCATTCATTTCAATGGGTCTGTGTACATGAGCATTTTTTTTCATGCATCACTTCTGCAATGCTTTAAAATCGCAGCATGTTCTAAATTCTGCGTTTTTCACGCAGCCCTGGCTCCATAGAAGTGAATGGGGCTGCGTTAATAACGCATTGCATCTGCAAGCAAGTGCGGGTGCGATGCGTTTTTCACTGATGGTTGCTAAGGCCTCTTTCACACGGGCGTCATGTTTTTTGCCCGGATAAGAGGCGGGTGCGTTGCGGGAAAATGCGCGATTTTTCCGCGCGAGTGCAAAACATTGTAATGCGTTTTGCACTCGCGTGAGAAAAATCACGCATGTTTGGTACCCAGACCCGAACTTCTTCACAGAAGTTCGGGCTTGGGATTGATGTTCTGAAGATTGTATTATTTTCCCTTATAACATGGTTATAAGGGAAAATAATAGCATTCTGACTACAGAATGCTTAGTATAATAGGGCTGGAAGGGTTAAAAATAATAAAAAAGTTAACTCACCTTCTCCTCTTGTTCGCGTAGATCCCGGTCTGTTCTTTAGCTGTGGACTGAATGACCTGAGGTGATGTCAGATCACATGCTCCAATCACATGGTCCATCACCATGGTGATGGAGCATGTGATCTGACGTCATCAAAGGTCCTTCAGCCACAGCTAAAGAACAGACCGGCCTCTACGCGAACAAGAGGAGAAGGTGAGTTAACTTTTTTATTATTTTTAACCCTTCCAGCACTATTATACTAAGCATTCTGTAGTCAGAATGCTATTATTTTCCCTTATAACCATGTTATAAGGGAAAATAATACAGTGAATAGACTGTCACCTAGAACCCATGCGTGAAAATCGCACCGCATCCGCACTTGCTTGCGGATGCATGCGATTTTCACGCAACCCCATTCATTTCTATAGGGCCTGCGTTACGTGAAAAACGCACAAAGAGGAGCATGCTGCGATTTTCACGCAACGCATAAGTGATGCGTGAAAATCACCGCTCGTGTGCACAGCCCCATAGAAATGAATGGGTCAGGATTCAGTGCGGGTGCAATGCGTTCACCGCACGCATCGCACCCGCACGGAAAACTCGCCCGTGTGAAAGGGGCCTAAGAGATGTTGTTTGTAAACCTTCAGTTTTTTATCACGCGCGTGAAAAACGCATCAAAACGCATTGCACCCGCGCGGAAAAAACTGAACAACTAAACGCAATTGCAGCCAAAACTGACTGAACTTGCTTGCAAAATGGTGCGAGTTTAACTGAACGCACCCTGAACGCATCCGGACCAAATCTGTCACGCTCGTGTGAACTCAGCCTAAATTGCCAGGGCAGTATAACTACGCCACAAGTGACCCCATTTTGGAAAGAAGACACCCCAAGGTATTCCGTGAGGGGCATGGCGAGTTCCTAGAATTTTTTATTTTTTGTCACAAGTTAGCGGAAAATGATGATTTTTTTTTTCTCTTTTTTCCTTACAAAGTCTCATATTCCACTAACTTGCGACAAAAAATAAAAAATTCTAGGAACTCGCGATGCCCCTCACGGAATACCTTGGGGTGTCTTCTTTCCAAAATGGGGTCACTTGTGGCGTAGTTATACTGCCCTGGCAATTTAGGGACCCAAATGTGTGAGAAGTACTTTGCAATCAAAATCTGTAAAAAATGACCGGTGAAATCCGAAAGGTGCACTTTGGAATATGTGCCCCTTTGCCCACCTTGGCCTCAAAAAAGTGTCACACATCTGGTATCGCCGTACTCAGGAGAAGTTGGGGAATGTGTTTTGGGGTGTCATTTTACATATACCCATGCTGGGTGAGAGAAATATCTTGGCAAAAGACAACTTTTCCCATTTTTTTATACAAAGTTGGCATTTGACCAAGATATTTTTCTCACCCAGCATGGGTATATGTAAAATGACACCCCAAAACACATTGCCCAACTTCTCCTGAGTACGGCGATACAAGATGTGTCACACTTTTTTGCTGCCAAGGTGGGCAAAGGGGCACATATTCCAAAGTGCACCTTTCGGATTTTGCAGGGCATTTTTTACACATTTTGATTGCAAAGTTCTTCTCACACATTTGGGCCCCTAAATTGCCAGGGCAGTATAACTACGCCACAAGTGACCCCATTTTGGAAAGAAGACACCCCAAGGTATTCCGTGAGGGGCATGGCGAGTTCCTAGAATTTTTTATTTTTTGTCGCAAGTTAGTGGAATATGAGACTTTGTAAGGAAAAAATAAAAAAAAATAAAAATCATCATTTTCCGCTAACTTGTGACAAAAAATAAAAAATTCTAGGAACTCGCCGTGCCCCTCACGGAATACCTTGGGGTGTCTTCTTTCCAAAATGGGGCCACTTGTGGCGTAGTTATACTGCCCTGGCAATTTAGGGGCCCAAATGTGTGAGAAGAACTTTGCAATCAAAATGTGTAAAAAATGGCCTGCGAAATCCGAAAGGTGCACTTTGGAATATGTACCCCTTTGCCCACCTTGGCTGCAAAAAGGTGTCACACATGTGGTATCGCCGTACTCAGGAGAAGTTGGGCAATGTGTTTTGGGGGGTCATTTTACATATACCCATGCTGGGTGAGAGAAATATCTTGGCAAAAGACAACTTTTCCCATTTTTTTATACAAAGTTGGCATTTGACCAAGATATTTTTCTCACCCAGCATGGGTATATGTAAAATGACACCCCAAAACACATTCCCCAACTTCTCCTGAGTACGGCGATACCACATGTGTGACACTTTTTTGCAGCCTAGATGCGCAAAGGGGCCCAAATTCCTTTTAGGAGGGCATTTTTAGACATTTGGATCCCAGACTTCTTCTCACACTTTCGGGCCCCTAAAAAGCCAGGGCAGTATAAATACCCCACATGTGACCCCACTTTGGAAAGAAGACACCCCAAGGTATTCAATGAGGGGCATGGCGAGTTCCTAGAATTTTTTATTTTTTTGCATAAGTTAGCGGATATTGATTTTTTTTTGTTTTTTTCTCACAAAGTCTCACTTTCCGCTAACTTAGGACAAAAATTTCAATCTTTCATGGACTCAATATGCCCCTCACGGAATACCTTGGGGTGTCTTCTTTCCGAAATGGGGTCACATGTGGGGTATTTATACTGCCCTGGCTTTTTAGGGGCCCTAAAGCGTGAGAAGAAGTCTGGAATATAAATGTCTAAAAATGTTTACGCATTTGGATTCCGTGAGGGGTATGGTGCGTCCATGTGAGATTTTATTTTTTGACACAAGTTAGTAGAATATGAGACTTTGGAAAAAAAAAAAAAAATTTCCGCTAACTTGTGCCAATAAAAATGTCTGAATGGAGCCTTACCAGGGGGGGGTGATCAATGACAGGGGGGTGATCACCCATATAGACTCCCTGATCACCCCCCTGTCATTGATCACCCCCCTGTAAGGCTCCATTCAGACGTCCGTATAATTTTTACGGATCCATGGATCGGATCCGCAAAACACATGCGGACGTCTGAATGGAGCCTTACAGGGGGGTTATCAATGACAGGGGGTGATCAGGGTGATCACCCCCCTGTCACTGATCACCCCCCCTGTAAGGCTCCATTCAGACATCCGCATGATTTTTACGGATCCATGGATACATGGATCGGATCCACAAAACACATGCGGACGTCTGAATGGAGCCTTACAGGGGGGTTATCAATGACAGGGGGTGATCAGGGTGATCACCCCCCTGTCAATGATCACCCCCCCTGTAAGGTTCCATTCAGACATCCGCATGATTTTTTACGGATCCATGGATACATGGATCGGATCCACAAAACACATGCGGACGTCTGAATGGAGCCTTACAGGGGGGTTATCAATGACAGGGGGTGATCAGGGTGATCAGGGTGATCATATATATGGCAATGGTCTAATGAGACCTTGAATCCCTGTAGGGGTCCCTAACTGATATTAAAACTTATATCTTTAATGGTTATTAATTAAAAATTTGAAACGAAAAAGAAAAAACACGCTCGGAAGAACAGTTATTTAAAATTGTCAGTGTCTGATATTGGCTAGGGTTAATTCGGAGTGGTGTGGTCGCGTTCCCTTTAAATCAACGGGATGTTTTGATGGATGTGAATACGTCCCACCTAGTGTTGTGGGATAATATTGGAACCAGCAATTGGATTGAGGGTGATTTGCTTTATTCAGAGTGATTCTTAGTCACATTACATGTGCTGGCTGAAGTGTCACTCCTACTATAGGTTCACTGTGACCTTTAGTAACACTCTGCTAACAATATTGCCATTTCCACTCCTGCAGATGTAGTAGTCAGCTTCTCACACATCGCTATCGCTACATCACCATTCATCCTCTATCTGTGCTGGCTCCCTGTCATCTCCCTCTGCTTTTGCTCTAGCGTGTCCTCTATTATCATTCATAGAGGCACGCTGTAACACTATCTGTCCCTGTTAGGGCTCGCTCTCACACTCTCTCCTATGTTTGCAATGCTGTCTCCTATGTTTGCAATGCTGCTGATTGCAGCGTACTAAATACTTCGTTTCCCTGCCGGTCAGACACTGCTTAAAATTGACAACACATTTCCCTCCCTCCCGACATGTTTCGCCACACCGTGGCTTCGTCAGGGGATAGAGGTGTATGTGTCCGCGCGCTCATTATGACCCTCCTATATGTCCTTGTGGGTCCCGCCCACCTCTCAACGTTCACCATTCCAGCCAATCACTGTAGCCTGCGTCAAGTCATTCATCCATGACACAGGCTTCGTTCACCGACGCGCTTCCTGTGCGCTCCTCTCCTACTTCTCCGTCATCTATTAGTGACAGGTAAACAATAATGTTGCATGGTGCATAGGCGGTTCCGATCCATTTAAGATCGCATTGCAGAGGCTCCACCCTATCACCACATTCTCTCCTCCTCCATGACTAATCCCATTAACCCTTTAGTGCCCCACAGTATTATCACTCCATACATACTGTATATCATATAGATATCCTTGGGTGAGGGCACTGTCGGATCAGGACTATAGCAATTATCTATGTTAATGGGTGTGTATTATGACATATATCAATGTCAGATTTTTATTATTATTTTATTATTATATAATTCT
This sequence comes from Bufo gargarizans, assembly GCF_014858855.1. Classification (NCBI taxonomy): domain Eukaryota; kingdom Metazoa; phylum Chordata; class Amphibia; order Anura; family Bufonidae; genus Bufo; species Bufo gargarizans. Next base: position 548,259,523 of record NC_058081.1, read on the forward strand.
ATACACCACTAACAGGTTTTTAGTGAAGGCACTAACGAATCTGGACTGTTGCAGATGTCTATGTTGATAAATGTGTATTGTGACATCCATCAATGTAACATTTTTATTGTTATTAAATTGTTACGTAATTCTACACATCAATACCAGATTTTAATTGCATAGATGGATGTCATGGTATTCATCTAAGATGGAGGGAGGAGGGGGGGGGGGGGGAGCGCAGCCATATCGTTTGTGGCTGGAGCGAGGAAAGACCAGTTCTTGTATCTTTATTTTGATATTAATATGTAATATCTCAAAGCTGCCTACCTATGGACCATCCACCATGATTTATACCGCTCCATAGACTAGTACTCCTATCATCTCTCTTCGTGGATGTGATTCCATGGCAAGCTGCTTCATTCAGAGCTATAACGTAGTCATATACTAGTGAATCAGTGGTTGCTGGAATGAAATTGGGGTCAAATTATGATTCTTCTAGTTTGTTCTTTCAATATAATATTCAATAATTATTTACTTATAATTCTTTTGTCATTTTTTTTTTTTTTTTTTAGGCATTTGCTATGTATATTTTATTTTAAATGAAGGCCGTATATGAAAAACCCTCATTTAGTCCTCCAGGGCTCAGAGTCTGTAGTTTGTATATCCATCTGGCCTCTTCCTGCAGTAGTTTGGTATCTAAATTGCCTTTTCTTGGTCCTAGAGTTTTTTTCTCCAGACCCCAAAACTTCAAAACCTCCAAATTTCCACCATGTACATAGGTGATATGTCTATATAAGGACGTATCTTTGCCCGTATTGATGGCACTGATGTGGCCAGATATTCTGCGCCTCAACTCCTGTGTGGTTTTGCCCACATATAATTTGGGACAATTACATGAGGCAATGTAGATAATGCCACTACTGCGGCAATTAAAAAATTCTCTGATCTCATAGATACGTCCATCCATGGGGTTTTTGAATTGTTTTACTTTTGGCAAAAATTTACAAAACGTACAACTTCCGCAAGGAAAAGAACCAATGATACTGGACTTTAACCAGCTTGCATCTATCATTTGTCTTTCAGGTAGGAAGCTGTGAACAAGCTTATCCCTCAGATTTGGTCCTCTCCTATATGTGACGCTGGGATGTGATGGTAGTACATCCCTCAGCTGTTCATCACTGGTAAGTATCCTCCAATGCTTCTTTAAAATCTTCATCACCTGTTGGTTACCACAATCATAGGTCCCTATGCATCTTATCCTTTTGTCTTTTTCTTCTTTCTTCTGATTAATTTTGTAATTCTGAGATATTAATTCATCCCTATTTATGCTTTTGGCACGATTAAATGCCTTTTTGAGGCATTTACGTGGGTAACCTCTGCTCCTGAATCGATTATAGAGCTCATCCGCCTCTTTCTTAAATGCCTCTTCAGTAGCGCAGTTCCTTCTGGCTCTCAGATACTGCCCTGTTGGTATTCCTTTTCTCAATGCTACTGGATGCCAGCTCGTCCAGTGCAAAAGGCTATTGGTTGAGGTTGGTTTTCGAAAGATTTGTGTTAGGATTTGCCCATTTTCGTCCTTCTGGATCACCAGATCCAGGAAGCATATTTGGTTGGGGTGAATTTCAAAGGTGAAGTGCATACCTATATGATTGTGGTTTAACCTGTCTACAAAGGTGACAAACTCATGTTCCTCCCCCTCCCAGAATAACAGAACATCATCGATGAAACGTCCCCAAAATAAAATGTGACTCGTGAATTGTGCCATATTCTCCGTGAAAATTATAGTGTCTTCCCACCACCCCAAAAACAAATTAGCAAAAGTCGGTGCACACGGCGTCCCCATCGCGGTACCTTTCATCTGTTGATAGAAGGTACCGTTGCAGAGGAAGTAGTTGTGAGTTAAAATAAATCTTAATAGTGATAAAATAAAATCGTTGTGCTCGTAAAAATTGGTGCTCTTAGTATCCAGAAAGTGCTTTGTTGCCTGAATGCCCAGCTCATGTTCTATATTGCTATAGAGGGCTTCCACGTCCAAGCTTGCCAGGAATGTGGATGGAGATAAAGTAATCCCCCTAATTCTTGTTAGTACATCGGTGGTGTCTTTAATATATGAGGGGAGAGAAGAGACAAACGGCCTCAATATCTCATCCACATATTCACTGGCAGGTTGGCTAAGAGAGTCATTGCCCGAGACTATCGGGCGCCCTGGTATTGGTTGCTTCCTCTTATGCACCTTGGGTAGTGCATAAAAGGTGGGGATCGTTGGGCTTTTATTGTACAGAAAATCCAACTCATCTTTGGATATGAGGTTATTGCCTCTAGCTGTTCTCAGGATCCCTTTAAGGTCCTCCAAATATCTCCTGGTTGGATTTTCAGGAAGGATCTGATATATTTCTTTATCCCCCAGTAATCTGTTTACCATATCTACATAGTCGTCCCTGTCAAGGATAACTATGTTTCCCCCCTTGTCACTAGGCTTCACTATTATGTCTTTGTTGGATCCTAGTTCCTCCAGTGACTCCAGTTCTTCCTTGGTTAAATTCCTAGGGCTCAATTCCCTATTTATTCTCACCTTATTGATGTCCTGAGATACCAACTGGACAAAAGTATCGATTTTCTGAAACTGTGAGAAGGGGGGGGTCCATTTGGACCTTGGTTTGAGGTCCGTAAGTGGGGGAATTATCTCTATACTAAAGCCCTCACTCTCCAAATGTAGGCTCTCCAATACGTCTAAAGCTTCTTGTTCTTTCTGGATAAGTTTTCCAGTTTCTATGTTTGTGCTTGAAAATTGCTTATGCAATGCCAACTTTCGTGCAAAAAGATTGATATCTTTTATCCAGTTGAATTTATTGAAATTCGGTACTGGTGTAAACGTAAGACCTTTTTTTTAATAAGGTAATTTGTGTTTCTGTGAGAATCTGTGATGAGAGATTAATAATTTGGGTGGGTTCCACATTTCCAATCCGGGCTATTTCGTGTTGTACCCCCACTTGTCCCTGTCCCTCGGTTGGACATTGCTCTGTCCTAAAAAAAGGGGGGCTATGGGTGGTGTACAAAATAGATTTGGTTGCCCTGGCATATTTGAGCCCAGGTTTGGTAATGTCACTGCATTTGTGCCACTCATGCTTACATGTGTGGATGCAGATGATGTTGTTTCTAGTGGGTTCGGTGCGATGGGAGGTACTTTTGATCTCACAGAGGCCACTTGGTCTGTCTTGTTTTGAGCCCCCATATTTACATTGGAGAATGTAAAGCCACCCAAAAAGGAAGAGGCCCCACTTGCTTGTGGCTGAGTACATTCCGATATACTATTTTTAGGGTTACCAGTTTTTTTCTGGTCTTTGAATCTGTTATATCGCACCTTCCTCTTAGTTCCCCCCCTATTTCTGGGGTCTTGATTATTGGTACTTTCGGTGCCTGATGTATCAGACTCAGAATAATCTGTATATCGTGTACTTCTAATTGGGTTATTCTGCCTATTTCTCCAATTATAGATGCGGTTAGTGTCAAAGTCCAGTTTATCCCGGATATATTTACGGTGTTTCCTCTCTTTTATTTCCTCTTTTAGAGTTTCCAAGTTCTTCTGCAGTCTTAATTCCTGATTTTTGAATTCCGGATGTTGTCCAAAGGTGAGTATTTCTTTAACTTCCTGATTTAGTTGTTCAATTGTGCGTTCTAAACACTTCTTTTCATACTCCACCATATATCTCATTAGCTTCAATGAGCTCTCTGTCTGAATTTCCTCCCACCCTTTAATATATTCAGGGTCCTCAGTATGGATGTTAGGTCTCAAAGTGCTTCTAAGGCCTCTGTATATTATTTTCTGATTTAAATAGGTCTCAAGGCTAGCTATCTCCCACCAGGACCGATAATATTGCTTGTATGTCTTACTGAGGTTTTTGAAGCCCGTAGCAATATCCGTACTATTTAGGGGGATTGCCTGCTGTGAAAACACCTGTGTAGCTTCTAAACTAAATATATCTTTACTTATGCCCTGGGCTAGGAAGCCCGCCATAGCAGAACTATTATGATGGAATAAATTTTCCAAAATTTGGGACTCAATTTTAGTGGGGGGTGACCCCTATCTTAACAATTTCATAAACAAAAGTCCCTTTTAGAGACCCTCGGGATATTTATATATATATGGCAATGGTCTAATGAGACCTTGAATCCCTGTAGGGGTCCCTAACTGATATTAAAACTTATATCTTTAATGGTTATTAATTAAAAATTTGAAACGAAAAAGAAAAAACACGCTCGGAAGAACAGTTATTTAAAATTGTCAGTGTCTGATATTGGCTAGGGTTAATTCGGAGTGGTGTGGTCGCGTTCCCTTTAAATCAACGGGATGTTTTGATGGATGTGAATACGTCCCACCTAGTGTTGTGGGATAATATTGGAACCAGCAATTGGATTGAGGGTGATTTGCTTTATTCAGAGTGATTCTTAGTCACATTACATGTGCTGGCTGAAATGAAATTACATGGATACATGGATCGGATCCACAAAACACATACGGACGTCTGAATGGAGCCTTACAGGGGGGTTATCAATGACAGGGGGTGATCAGGGTGATCACCCCCCTGTCACTGATCACCCCCCCTGTAAGGCTCCATTCAGACATCCGCATGATTTTTTACGGATCCATGGATACATGGATCGGATCCACAAAACACATGCGGACGTCTGAATGGAGCCTTACAGGGGGGTTATCAATGACAGGGGGTGATCAGGGTGATCACCCCCCTGTCACTGATCACCCCCCCCCCCCCCTCCCTGTAAGGCTCCATTCAGACATCCGCATGATTTTTTACGGATCCATGGATACATGGATCGGATCCACAAAACGCATGCGGACGTCTGAATGGAGCCTTACAGGGGGGTTATCAATGACAGGGGGTGATCAGGGTGATCACCCCCCTGTCACTGATCACCCCCCCCCCTGTAAGGCTCCATTCAGACATCCGCATGATTTTTTACGGATCCATGGATACATGGATCGGATCCACAAAACGCATGCGGACGTCTGAATGGAGCCTTACAGGGGGGTTATCAATGACAGGGGGTGATCAGGGTGATCACCCCCCTGTCAATGATCACCCCTCCTGTAAGGCTCCATTCAGACATCCGCATGATTTTTTACGGATCCATGGATACATGGATCGGATCCACAAAACACATACGGACGTCTGAATGGAGCCTTACAGGGGGGTTATCAATGACAGGGGGTGATCAGGGTGATCACCCCCCTGTCACTGATCACCCCCCCTGTAAGGCTCCATTCAGACATCCGCATGATTTTTTACGGATCCATGGATACATGGATCGGATCCACAAAACACATATGGACGTCTGAATGGAGCCTTACAGGGGGTGATCAATGACAGGCGGGTGATCACCCATATACACTCCCTGATCACCCCCCTGTCATTGATAACCCCCCTGTAAGGCTCCATTCAGACGTCCGCATGTGTTTTGTGGATCCGATCCATGTATCCATGGATCCATAAAAATCATGCGGACGTCTGAATGGAGCCTTACAGGGGGGTGATCAATGACAGGGGGGTGATCAATGACAGGGGGTGATCAGGGAGTGTATATGGGTGATCACCCGCCTGTCATTGATCACCCCCCTATAAGGCTCCATTCAGACGTCCGCATGATTTTTACGGATCCATGGATACATGGATCGGATCCACAAAACACATGCGGACGTCTGAATGGAGCCTTACAGGGGGGTTATCAATGACAGGGGGTGATCAGGGAGTGTATATGGGTGATCACCCGCCTGTCATTGATCACCCCCTGTAAGGCTCCATTCAGACGTCCGCATGTGTTTTGCGGATCCGATCCATGTATCCATGGATCCGTAAAAATCATGCGGACGTCTGAATGGAGCCTTACAGGGGGGTGATCAATGACAGGGGGGTGATCAATGACAGGGGGTGATCAGGGAGTGTATATGGGTGATCACCCGCCTGTCATTGATCACCCCCCTGTAAGGCTCCATTCAGACGTCCGTATGCTTTTTGCGGATCCGATCCATGTATCCGTGGATCCGTAAAAATCATACGGACGTCTGAACGGAGCCTGACAGGGGGGTGATCAATGACAGGGCGGTGATCAATGACAGGGGGGTGATCAGGGAGTTTATATGGGGTGATCATGGGTGATCAGGGGTTTATAAGGGGTTAATAAGTGACGGGGGGGGGTGTAGTGTAGTGTAGTGTGGTGTTTGGTGCGACTGTACTGACCTACCTGAGTCCTCTGGTGGTCGATCCTAACAAAAGGGACCACCAGAGGACCAGGTAGGAGGTATATTAGACGCTGTTATGAAAACAGCGTCTAATATACCTGTAAGGGGTTAAAAAATTCGGATCTCCAGCCTGCCAGCGAGCGATCGCCGCTGGCAGGCTGGAGATCCACTCGCTTACCTTCCGTTCCTGTGAGCGCGCGCGCCTGTGTGCGCGCGTTCACAGGAAATCTCGCGTCTCGCGAGAAGACGCGTATATGCGTCCAGGAGGAATAAAGCAACCACCTCCCGGACGCATATATGCGTACAGCGGTCGGGAGGTGGTTAAGTAAGTCCCCCCCCCCCCAGTATCACTATTGTAAAAAAAATTAAAATAAAAATAACACTTATACTTACCTCAGTGTCAGCGATGCGATGCAGGCCTCTTCTGGCCTGTGTCCCACGCTGTATGGCTCAGGCGGCGCGATGACGTCATTGCGCCGCCTGCGCCGGCCTCTGATAGGCTGCCGGCCTAGTGCCTGCAGCCTATCAGAGCAAGGGGAAGGGACACGCCTCTCCCTCCCCTGCACCGCCGCTGGCACAGGCAGATTACTAAGGAGATGAGCGCAATGGAAGTGCTCATCTTCTTGTGCCTGGCGGCGGCGGCTCACTTGAGGGGGGCGCATTTTAGTTGGTGGGTCACATGGGGGGGCACAGCATGATGTAGGGGGGGGTCGTGGCCCCCTCTGCCGCCCCCCCCCTCCCCCCGGCGACGCCACTGAAAACATGAGGGAAGAAGGATGCACACATGACCCTGGGAGCAAGTGGTGGGAGAACTTGTCCTCATTGGCTCTCAGTCTGACAGATAGCCTGGATCACCCAATTAGTGGGGCAGCAAGCAGGGAGATGCCTATGCAGAGCAAGCAGAATGTCGCTCTGGGTTGAGCTGTTGATGAGGGTGTATGGGTGTATGCAGTGTCTGACAGAAAACTATTTTACATAGTATACAGAGGCATAAGCAAGCAACTATTCTAGTGTAACAGGGACACGGTAGGGAAAGAATAGAAATAAATAATTTTGTGGTGGAGACAGCATTGGGCAGAGAGGCAGGAGATGCTATGGATATCTCTACTGACTACCTCTACTGACCCCTCAGTAGTAATAAGACCCCCACAGTGCTCTTAGAAGAAATAATGTGGATCTATAAGTCCCTCCTATAGAGACCCCAGTAGTAATAAGAACGCCTAATGTCTCCTGGATTTAAAATGCCCCCACAGTGCTTCCAGTATTTATAATGCTCAATACTGTTATAATGCTCACCCTGAAGTGCCCCAGTATTTATATCGCCCCCTACTGTTATAATGCTCGCCCTGAAGCCCTCACAGTATTTATAATGCCGCCTACAGTGCCCCCTGTAGATATATTCCTCCGTTTACTGTCCTAAAAAATTATAATTCTCAGCCCCTTCTCTATACAGTCCCATGTAAATAACATTATTTCCCTTCTCCGCCATAGAGTGCCATGTAAATACCATCAGACCATCTCTCCAGCCCCTCCAATATACAGTCCCACATAAATAACATTATCCCCTCCCCAGCCGCCTTCAACATACAGTCTCATGTAAATAGCATCACCCCCTCAATATTCAGTCCCATGTAAATAACATCACTTCGTCACCCAGTCACTTTCAACATACAGTCCCATGTAAATAAAATCACCCCCTCCCCAGCCAACTCTAACATGCAGGCCCATGCAAATCACATTATCCCTCAACATTCAGTCCCGTGTAAATAATATCACTCCCTCCCACAGCCGCCTTCAACATATAGTCCCATGTAAATAACCTCAACCTACCCCAGCCACCTCCAACATGCATTTCCATGTAAATAACATCACTCCCTCAACTTTCAGTCCCATGTAAATAACATCACTCCACTCCACTGTCCTATGTAAATAACTTCCCTACCTTCAGCCCTAACATACAGTCCCAGTTAAATAACTACAACTCCAAACATTGCTCTGCCTCTCACACTGAGTAATCTACCCCTTCACTTGCCTCTCCTCATGTAGCAGACCTCACCACAGCTTCTTCTCAGGACTTCTCTTCACTGCTGGGCTGTCCTCTCCTGTACTGGTCAAATGACGGTGACATGATCACAGGTACTTTTCAGCTATTGCATTTTGCATTGGTCACTTAACCTGTGATGTCATCCCAGCTCCTTCAGCTTTTGCAGGGCATTAGATTCAATTGTATTGCCGTACTGAGGATGGCAATACAGTTGTATCTAGCAAACAGGCAGTACATTCGGGGCCTGGGTCAAAACATCAGGGTCCCAGGCCCTGAATGTTTTAACCTAGCAACTCCCCTGGTCCCATTACTTATGAAAGTCATGGTACTTGTGTTGTACTAGGACAACATTTTTCAGGTCAAGTCCACCAGACAGCAAGGAAAGGAAGGACCAAAAACAAGATGCAGGGTGTGTTCCAAAAGGGGGATAAGGAAAGACACCATTTACCACTGCGAAACCTGGCCTGAAAAAACTGGCCTGTGCATGCAGGAGTGTTTTAAAATCTACCACTGATCCATGGAGTATTAATTTAATTTCATCCATAATGTACCCTGTAGTTTTACCACTTTATATTTCTGATTTAGTCCAAATTACTACAGATCCATTTTTCAGCAACCATTACATATTCATTTCTGTGAAACACCTGTTAGGTCAAAAGTGCCCTTTCCACCCCTTAACATGTATGTACAGGGGTGCTCTTTCCAAAATGAGGTCATTTCTTGGGGTTTTTAATTTCTGGGGACCTCAGGAATTTTCTAAATGCGACATGGCACCTAAAATCCATATTTTGCTGTTTGACTCTAGAGCCCTGGTGTGCACCCATACCCAATTTTTTGAGCACATGTGGGGTGTTGCCTTACTTGGGGGGAAATGGGTAACAAAATGTGAGTTGCATTTTTTTCATGTTATCCTTTTGGGAAAGTGAAAAATGTGGGTGTAAAGCAACTTTTTTTTGTGAAAGAAATGCATTTTTGCTTTTTTACTGCCAATTGTTTCCTAATTCTAAGAAACACCTTTGAGCTCAATGAATCCTTGAGGGGTGTAGTTTTCAAAATGGGATCACTTTAAGGGGGTTTCCACTGTAGGGCCACTTCAGGGTGTTTTCATAAGCGACATAGCTCCCAATTACCATTCCAGCTAAATCTACTCTCCAAAAGCCATATGGTGCTCCTTCTACTCTGAAGCCTGCTGTGCGCCCATACATCAGTTTTTGAGCACAAATGGGGTGTTTCTGTAAACTCCAGATTTAGAGTAATAGATTTTGAGTTTTGTTTGGCTGTTAACCTTTGATGTGTTGCAGAAAAAATAGATAAAAATTTAAAATCTGCTAAAAAAATGTGAAATTATGAAATTTCATTCCCATTTTCCTTTAATTCTTGTGAGGCACCTAAAGGGTTAATAAAGTTAATAAAATCAGATTTGAATAGCTTGAGGGGTGTAGTTTTTAAAATGGGGTGATTTATGGGTGGTTTATAATATGTAAGCCCCACAAAGTAACTATGACTAATTGAACTATGACTATGTGACTAACAGAACTGGTCCTCAAAAAAATTGGGTTTTGGAAATTTTCTTAAAAATGTAAGATTTGCTTCTAAACTTCTAAGCCTTCTAACGTCCCCAAAAAATTTAATTTTATATTTCAAAATGATTCAAACATGAAGTAGACATATGGGGAATGTAAAGTAAAAACTATTTTTAAGTTATTACTTTCTATTATAAAAGTAGAGAAATTGAAATTTGCTAATTTTTCAAACATTTTTGTGAATTTGGTATTTTACTTATAAATAAAAAATTAAGTATTTTGACTGAGTTTTACCACTGTCATGAAGTACAATATTTGACAAGAAAACTCTCAGAATGTCCTGGATAAGTAAAAGCGTTTTAAAGTTATTCCCACTTAAAGTTTTTACAACATATGTAAAGTGACACATGTCAGATTTGCTAAAAATGGCCTGATCCTTAAGGTGAAAAATGGCAGGGTCCTGAAGGGGTTAACAGTAGTATACTCACAAAATGCACAAAGAGACAAACCTGGAAAAAGAATAATAACTGACATTGTACAAAGGGCAGCAGGATTTAAATGCATCACAGATCTTATTTGCTCTCAAGACAAGACCCTTTCTGCCTGTCTGCTCCATCTCAGGAGCTAGAACATGTGAGCTCCTCACAGCTCTCAATCTATGCCCTCCCTGCTTGTTTGCATGGCCTCTGGAGCAGAAACAAGTGACAGTGTTAATTTTGCAGTCAACTTTGATGCTCGGGGCTAGATTTTTGTGATTTCAAGGTTGTAATGCTCCATAACATTATCTGTTGGGTTCTAACTAGGCTTGAGCAAATGGAACTTTGGATCATAGATTTGAAGTTGATTTGTTAAAAAACGTTGTTTTTAATGCTGTTTCCATACAGAATTAAAATGTATTGGCTCCACGTAGGCAAAGTTTGTATTGCCTGAAGTTAAGGCTACTTTCACACTAGCATTTTTGCTGAATCTATCATGGATCAGCAAAAACGCTTCTGTCACAATAATACAACCGTCTGCATCCGATATGTACTGATCCGGTTGTATTATCATTAAAATAGCCATGATGGATCCGTCTCTAAAACTATTGTAAGTCAATTGAGGGACGGATCAGTTTCCTATTGTGTCAGAGAAAACAGATCCGTCCCCATTGAGTTACATTGTGTCTTGCTCCGCACCACATCGCGGACAGAGAAACACTGTTTGAAGCATTTTGATGCATTCTGTTTCGTTCAGTGGAGTTTTGTCCCCATTAACAGTGAATTGGGACAAAACTGAAGCGTTTTCCCCCACTATTGAGATCCTATGACGGATCTCATTAGCGGAAAGGGAAAGTGCAAATGTGAAAGTAGCCTGACTTAGGTGATTTACTTCAGTATTCCTATCTGCGTCTTTAAAAACAACTGTTTTGGTACTGAGGTTTCCTATTTTAAAATGTTTTTAGAAATGTAGACAGCAATACCAAAGTAATTCACCGAAGTCTCATGCCACTTCAGGTGATATGAACTTTGCCTACACGGAGCCAATACATTTTAATGCTGTATGGAAACAGCATAAAAAACAAACGAGGTAATTTACTATTCTGAAATACGCCTAAATTAGTAGTGACCCTATCTGCGACTTCGCCCCACTCATACCAGGTCTAAAATTGTGGGAATAGCATGGGTGGGACAGAGGACAGGCCAGTTATTATAGAATATGATAACTGATATGACAGATGGATGCTACCAGATCCTGATGGACTAACTGACTTTATTTTATTTTACAAGAAAGCATAATGCAACAGCCAAAGCCATTCTGACCATCTGAGATTAAAAAAGCATTTTCTGAATGTGTAAGGTACAGGTGAATGGGTGACAAGTAGACTCAGCTAACGGCTGCAATTATTGTCTTTACTGGAAGGTATGCAGCAAACAAAGTATAATAGTAGTATATGTAGCTAGGGCAGCCACTTTCACATAACTGTTTTCAGAATAAGGATTTAAGCAGTCTGTGAAAAGTCCACTTGTAAAACTAAGGCCTCATGCACACGGCCGTTGTGCGGCCATTCCATGCATTGGGGAGTCCGTGCGGTGGCCGGGACAGATCGAGACCCATTCAACTTGAATGGGTCCGTGATATGTCCGCACCACGGACAGAAACACCAAGGAAGCACTTTGTAGTGCTTCCGTGGGGTTCCGTGCCTCCGTTCCACACCGTAGCTCTGGATTGTGGACCCATTCAAGGGTAATGGGTCCGCATCTGTGATGCAAGGAGCACACGGCCAGCGCCCGTATATTGCGGACACGCCGTTTGCCGGCTGCAATACGGCCACGGCCGAGCAAAGGCCATTTGTATGAGGCCTAAGGCTGAGTTCACATCAGCATTCAGCCTTTCCATTCTCCTGCTCCGTTATAGTAACAGAAGAATGGAAAGGACGGACTTGACACATAACTGAGCCGAACGGAGCCTACAGACCCCATAGACTATAATGGGGTCCGTTATATTTCCGCTCAGAGGAAGATTTTTTAAACTTAACATACCCCATTATAGTCTAGGGGCCCGCAAATCTGACACGTCACTTTATGTGGTAATAAGGCTCTGGAAGGCTTTTACTTATTTAATTGATTCTGAGACTGTCTTCCCATGACATATTGTACTTCATGTTGGTAAATTTGAGTCGATATGTTTCACCTTTATTTATTAAAAATAATAAAAATTTACAGAAATTTTTAAAAAATTAGCTATTTTCTAAATTTCATTTGCTACGTATGCTTTAAAGACAGAGAGTGATACCTTATAATATAGTTGTTACTTTACATTCCCCATATGTCTACTTTATGTTGGCATCATTTTGTAAATGTCATTTTTTTTGGCGGGACATTAGAAGGCTTAGAATAAGAAACAATTTATAAAATTTATAAGAAAATTTCCAAAACCCAATTTTTTAAGGACTAATTTAGTTATGGAGTCACTTTGTGGGGCTTATATAGTAGAAACCATCCATAAATCACCCCGTTTTAGAAACTATACTATTTTTATGTTTCAGAAGACTTTGAGGAAAATGGAGGGAAATTTAGAAAAGTAATTTTTTTTTCAGATTTGCCATTTTAATCTATTTTTTTTCCTGTAATGCTCCAAGACTTAACATCAAAACAAAACTCAATATTTATTACCTCGATTATGTTGTTTACAGAAACACCGCATATGTGGTTAAAAGCTGCTATTTGGGCACATGGAAGGTCTCAGAAGGGAAGAAATGCCATATGGTTTTTTGGAGGGCAGATTTTGCTGAAATGATTTTTGGGTACCATGTCACATTCAAAGAGACCCTGAGATACCCATAGATTGTAAACCCCCAAAAAGTGACCCAATTTAGCAAATTACACCCTCAAGGAATTTATTGAAGGGTGCACTGACCACTTTGACCCAATAGGCATTTCATAGACTTTAGAAACACTTGGCTATTAAATTGAAAAATTTCTTCTGAATACGGCAACACCCCATTTGTGATTATACACTGCTGTATAGGCACACCACAGGACTCAAGAAGAGTGCAACATGCTTTTGGAGGGCAGATTTTGCTTGAATTGTTTCCAGGCACCATGTCACATTTGAAGAGATCTTGAGGTACAGTTGCAGCTGAAACCCCAGAAAAGTGACCCTATTTTGGAAACTACACCTCCCAATGAGTTTGCCAAGGAATGTAGTGGGAACTTTGACCTAATAGGAGTTTTATAGAATTTAAAAACACTTGGCTATGGAAATATACAATTTTTTTACAAGAAAATGTTGCTTTAGGCCCAGATTCTTCATTTTTAGGTGGTTACAGGAGAAAATGGACACCATAATGTGTTACCCATTTCTTCCTGAATATGGCAACACCCCATGTGTGGTTGTGAAGTGCTGTATGGGCAAACCGCAGGACTCAGAAGTGAAACAGTACCATGTGCATTTGAGATCTAGTTTGGTGGCTTAGGGCCCTTTCACACCTGCGTTATAGTCTTCCGGCATAGAGTTCCGTCGTCGGGGCTCTATGCCGGAAGAATACTGATCAGGATTATCCTAATGCATTCTGAATGGACAGTCCGTCCTTCAGGATGCATCAGGATGTCTTCCATTCCGGAACGGAACGTTTTTTGGCCGCAGCAAATAGCGCAGCATGCTGCGCTTTTTGCTCCGGCCAAAAATCCGGAACACTTGCCGCAAGGCCGGATCCGGAATGAATGCCCATTGAAAGGCATTGATCCGGATCCGGCCTTAAGCTAAACGTCGTTTCGGCGCATTGCCGGATGCGACGTTTAGCTTTTTCTCAATGGTTACCATGGCTGCCGGGACGCTAAAGTCCTGGCAGCCATGGTAAACTGTAGTGGGGAGCGGGGAGCAGCATACTTACCATCCGTGCGGCTCCCGGGGCGCTCCAGAGTGACGTCAGGGCGCCCCAGGCGCATGGATGACGTGATCGCATGGATCACATGATCCATGCGCATGGGGCGCTCTGACGTCATTCTGGAGCGCCCCGGGAGCCGCACGGACTGTAAGTATGCCGCTCCCCCGCTCCCCACTACTACTATGGCAACCAGGACTTTAATAGCGTCCTGGGTGCCATAGTAACACTGAAAGCATTTTGAAGACGGATCCGTCTTCAAATGCTTTCAGTACACTTGCGTTTTTCCGGATCCGGCGTGTAATTCCGGCAAGTGGAGTACACGCCGGATCCGGACAACGCAAGTGTGAAAGAGGCCTTATATAGCACAGGAAAACAACAGCAGAGGCTCTTAGGTGAAATAAAAAAAGAAACCCCCAAGAAGTGACCCCATTTTGGAAACCACACCTCTCACAGAATTTACCAAGGGGTATACTGAACATTTTGACCCCACAGATCTTCTGCAAAAATTAATGCACAGCAGATGGTGCAATATGAAAATTGCTATTTTTACAGAGATATCCCATCTCAGTCTCAGTGCCCAATGTGTTGTGCCCATTGTGTGCCAGTGTGAAAAGTGAGCCCTCATATTATGCCATGCTTCCTGGTTTTATAAAAACCCTATATGTGGTCTTAATAATTTCCCTGGACATACAATAGAGCTCAGGATTAAAAGAGCACCATGTACATTTGATGCCCAATGTGGTGATTTACACATCTTGTGCAGACAACTGTAGAGAATCTGGGGTGAAATAATAAATGAATCCCCCTAGAAGTGACATCACTTTGGAAACTATACCATTCAAGGTATTTATTGAGGAGTGGATTGAGCATTTTGATGCCACATAATATTTTTCAGAAATTAATGTGCAGCTGATCTTGCAAAGTAAAAATTAGGTTTTCCACAGATATCACATTTCACTGCCAAATATGTTTTGGCCAGCATGTACCATCTGAGAAACACAGTGCCCTTTAAAACATTAGGTAGGTTCTACTGGTTACTGAAATGCCATAAACCTGGACATGAACTGCTATTTGGGTACATTGTAGGGTTCAGAAGGGAAAGACAACCTTTTGGCTTTTGCAGCGCAGATTTTGATGGATTAATTTACGAGCACAATGTTGCTATCGTACCAGCCTCTATAGTACCTGTACAGTAATTTTCTGGGAACCGTACGTTTTTAAAATTTTCTGTGAGAGGGCTTATTTTTTTAAGGATGTCTTTGGATCATTGGTTCTATTTTGGTGTACAGGATAAACAAAACAAAGCAATTCTGTCACTGCTTTTTGGGTTTTGTTATTGCGGCACACTCCATGCAAGAAAAATGACACGTTATTCTGCTGGTCAGTACAATAACAGAAATACCTATTTTTGTATTTTTTTTTTACATTTCATTACAATCACACAGCATTTTTGAAAAACAAATCCGGTTTTTGTGTTGCCACATTATTTTTATTTTTTGTCTAGTTGAGTACAGTCTCTTTTTTTGCAGGATGAGTTGATGTTTTCATTGGTACCATTTTAGGGTACATAGTACTTTTTGAGCACTCACTGTTATGCTTTTTGTAAGGCACGGTGACAAAAAAGGCTGTTTCAACACCGTTATTATTAATTTTTTTATTGGTGTTCACATGACATGGAAGATCATGTGATATTTTGATAGAGCTGATTGTTACAGGCACGATAATTACACAATATATATATTTTTTGCAATATTACAAAATAAAAGCATTTTCGAAAAAAAAAAAAATCTGTTTTTCTGTTGGCAATTTCTGAGAACAATATTTTTTTTTACTTTACTGATGATCAACTTGTGTAGTTCTTTTTGATCACTTACCATTGCATTTTTTGTAAGGCAATGTGACCAAAAATGGCTATTTTGGCAGAGTTCCGATGTTCAGTTTTTATCGCGCGGGTGCAATGTGTTTTGCATGCGCGTGATAAAAAACCGACTGTGGTACCCAAACCCGAACTTCTTCACAGAAGTTCAGGTTTGGGTTCGGTGTTGTGTAGATGTTATTATTTTTCCTTATAACATGGTTATAAGGGAAAATAATAGCATTCTGAATACAGAATGCTTAGTAGGTGGTCAATTGAGGGTTAAAAAACTAACATCACCACGGTGATGGACCATGTGATTGGAGCATGTGATCTGACGTCACCACAGGTCATTTAGCCGGCTGCTCATCATTAAAGAAGTAAGAAGAGACCGGCAACTACGCGATCAAGAGGAGAAGGTGAGTTAATTATTATTATTTTTTTAACCCTCAATTGACCACCTACTAAGCATTCTGTATGCAGAATGCTATTATTCTCCCTTATAACCATGTTATGAGGGAAAATAATACTGTGAATAGACTGTCACCTAGCAACCATGCGTGAAAATCGGACCGAATCCGCACTTGCTTGCGGATGCTTACGATTTTCACTCAGCCCCATTCACTTCTATGGGGCCTGCGTTGCGTGATAAACGCACAATATAGAGCATAAATGATGCGTGAAAATCACGGCTCATGTGCACAGCCGCATAGAAATGAATTCAGTACGGGTGCAATGCGTTCACCTCCCGCATTGCACCCGCATGGAAATCTCGCCCATGTGAACTCAGCCTTTTTCACTTTTATTTTTGTCCTACTATGGATCTTCAACATCTCAGGCCTCGGTAGCTGCCAGGCCCCAAGGCCTTTGTAAGGCTTGGGCAGCCATGGCAACCATCAGGACCCGATAGGATGACAGAGGGAGCCGCCTCCCTCTGTGAACATCTTGTATGCCATGGTCAGAGTTAATTGTGGCATATAGGGCTTTTATCCACTGACATCAGCATTTTCCCCAATGCTGGTGGATACAGTGGCCCCTGCCACTGATGAAGTCAGTGCGTGTCAGGAAGCGGTTAACCGCTGGATAAGAATGCTTATTCTAATGTGGAAAGGACCCGCTGTTTAGGACGTGCATTCTTGTTCTGCTTCGTGTAATGCTAGATCTGCTATTTAATTACTGTAGCAGTATACAAAGGACCATTACTCATATATAGAGCTCATGGTTCCTCATTTAGAGGTGTATCGATTAGAATTAAGGCTGGTTAATGAGATGCTTTATTAGTGTTTCTTTTGTACCTAGCATAAATGCAAGCAATACGACCATAAGGGCTTATGCACGCGGCCATTGTGCGGCCGATCTGTGCATTGGGGACCGCAATTTGCGGTCCCCAATACACGGGCAACATCCGTGCGGCGCCCGGGATGGATCGAGACCCATTCAACTTGGGTCTGTTATCTGTGAATGGGTCTGTTATCCGTCCGCACCGTAAATAAATAGAACATGTTCTATGTTTTTTGCAGTGCGGAGGCACGGACAGAAACACCACAGAAGCACTCCGTAGTGCTTCCGTGGGCTTCCAATCCGTGCTTCCTTTCCACACCACACGGCATGTTCCGGATTGCGGACCCATTCAAGTGAATGGGTCCGCATCCGTGATGCAGGGTGCACACGGCTGGTGCCCGTGTACTGCAGACCCGCAGTATGCGGGCTGCAGTATGGCCACGTCCCGGAAACGGTCGTTTGCATGAGCCCTAAGGCCCCTTTCACACGAACGAGTTTTCCACGCGGGTGCAATGCGTGACGTAAACGCATAGCACCCGCACCGAATCCTGACCCATTAATTTCAATGGGTCTGTGTAAATGAGCGTTTTTTTTTCACGCATCAGTTGTGCGCTGCGTGAAAAATGCAGCATGTTCTATATTCTGCGATTTTCATGCAGCCCTGGCCCCATAGAAGTGAATGGGGCTTCAGTGTAAAACTCATTGCATCCACAAGCAAGTGCAGGTGCGATGCGTTTTCATTGATAGTTGCTAAGAGATGTTTGTAAACCTTCAGGGTTTTTTTTTCACGCACGTGTAGCAACAATGAAGAATGTAGATCTCAATCATCATCATCTTCCAGTTCAGAACGTACTTGGATTGGGATAGAATGTAGAGAATGACAAGTTCTTCCTTGAAGTATCTATTGAAGACAAAGTTGCAACTATATATGATAGTGATTTTGGAAAGTACAAGAAAATAGAAAGTCATCACTTTTCAGATGCCAGTAGTTATGGCTATGGTCAGTGCTCCTGCATCAGAGTGATAGGAGAAGAAAAGATACACTGTAGCCTGGTTTTAGGAAAGACCAGAGTGGCACCTACCAGTATTCAGACAATACCAAGACTTGAACTGACATCAGCTGTTGTTTCAGCATCAGTAAGCACGTTTCTGAGAGAAGAATTGGAATTAAAAACGAATTAAGAATATTTTTGGAAGGACTCACAAGTTGTCCAAGGACACAAAAACAACAAAGCTCGAAGATTCCATATCTTTGTCGCCAACAGAGTTGAGAAAATTCGGAAAATAATAAATCCGGAACATTGGCATCACATTGACACAAAGCATAACCCAGCAGATCATGCTTTAACCTCCTGCCGTCACACTAACGCCGATAGGCGTCAGTGTGGTGGCTCTCTCAGGTCTCAGTGACGCCTATTGGCGTCATCTCGCGAGACCAGAGATTTCGTGTGAACGCGTGCATGCACGTGTTCACAGCAGCGCGCAGCTGAGAAGTTAAACTACAACCTGCCAGCGATGATCATTCGCTGGAAGGCTGTATATGTTAAAAAAAAAATCGCATCAGAAAGGTATATTAGATGCTGTTTTGTTAACAGCGTCTGATACACCTGCTACCTGGTCCTCTGGTGGTCCCTTTTGTTTGGATCGACCACCAGAGGACACAGGCAGCTCTGTAAGTAGCACCAAGCACTACACTACACACACACACCCCCGTCACTTAACCCTTATTAACCCCTGATCACCCCATATGGACTCCCTGATCACCCCCCTGTCACCCTCCTGTCATTGATCACCCCCCTGTAAGGCTCCATTCAGACGTCCGTATGTGTTTTGCGGATCCACGGATTCGCAAAACACGGACACCGGCAATGTGCTTTCCGCACTTTGCGAATCCGCACATTGCCAGAACTATATAGAAAATTCCTTTTCTTGTCCACTATTGCGGACAAGAATAGGACATGTTCTATATTTTTGCAGAACGGAAGTGCGGACCTGGAAGTGCAGATCCGCAATTCCGGATCCGAGCGGGACAAAGTCTGTCCCCAAAGAAATGAATGGGTCCGCAATTCCGTTCCACAAAATGCGGAACAGAATTGCGGACGTGTGAATGGGGTCTAAGGGTCCCTTATCACCGCCAGTTAGTTAGCTACTTGTTAGGTAGTTAGCGCCCAGCCCACCGCACCGCAGTCCCTGATTAGTCGCTGATTAGCATCATCGCTGACGCTAATCAGCACTTGTACTATATAGTATCTGTAAGTGATCAAACTGATCGCAATCAGATCTATATCAGTACATTAGGGTCACCTTAGGCTCTACAAAAAACGCAGTGTTCGCCCGATCAGGCCTGATCTTGTAAGCACACTTGCGTTCAGTCCGCCCCACCGCAGTGACAGAATTCTTTTTTTTCTGATCACTGCAAAAACACCGTAAAATCGCTGCAGCACTATAAAGATCACTTTTGAGGGGCATGGCGAGTTCATAGAAGATTTTTTTTTTGCCACAAGTTAGCGGAATTTTTTTTATTTATTTATATATTTTTTTTTCTTACAAAGTCTCATATTCCACTAACTTTTGCCAAAAAATAAAATCTTACATGAACTCACCCTACCCCTCGCGGAATCCAAATGTGTCAAAATGCCCTGTGAAATCCTAAAGGTACTCATTGGAATTTGGGCCCCTTTGCGCATCTTGGCTGCAAAAAAGTGCCACACATGTGGTATCGCTGTACTCAGAAGAAGTAGGGATATGTGTTTTGGGGTGTATTTTTACATATACCCTTGCTGGGTGAGAGAAATATCTCTGTAAATTGACAACTTTGTATAAAAATATTGAAAAAGTTGTCATTTACAGAGATATTTCTCACACACAGGATGGGTATGTGTGAAAAGACACCCCAAAACACATTGACCTACTTCTCCTGAGTACGGCGATACCACATGTGTGACACTTTTTTGCAGCCTAGGTGCACAAAGGGGCCCAAATTCCAATGAGCACCTTTTAGGAGGGCATTTTTAGACATTTGGATTCCAGACTTATTCTCACGCTTTAGGGCCCCTAAAATGCCAGGGCAGTATAAATACCCCACAAGTTACCCCATTTTGGAAAGAAGACACCCCAAGGTATTCCGTGAGGGGCATGGCGAGTTCATGTAAAATTTTATTTTTTGTCACAAGTTAGTGGAATATGAGACTTTGTAAGAAAAAAATAAATAACATTTTCCGCTAACTTGTGCCCAAAAAAAAAAACTTCTATGAACTCGCCATGCTCCTCACAGAATACCTTGGAGTGTTTTATTTCCAAAATGGGGTCACTTGTGGGGTATTTATACTGCCCAGGCATTTTAGGGGCCCTAAAGCATGAGAAGTAGTTTGGAATCCAAATGCGTAAAAATGCCCTGTGAAATCCTAAAAGTACTCATTGGAATTTGGGCCCCTTTGCGCACCTAGGCTGCAAAAAAGTGTCACACATGTGGTATCGCCATACTCAGAAGAAGTTAGGCAATGTGTTTTGGGGTGTATTTTTACATATACCCATACTGTGTGTGAGAAATATCTTTGTAAATGACAACTTTTTTAATTTTTTTATACAAAGTTGTCAATTTACAGAGATATTTCTCTCACCCAGCATGGGTATACGTAAAAATACACCCCAAAACACATTGCCCTACTTCTTCTGAGTACGGCGATACCACATATGTGACACTTTTTTGCAGCCTAGGTGCATAAAGGGGCCAAAAGTCCAACGAGTACCTTTAGGCTTTACAGGGTTGCTTACAATTTAGCCCCGCCCAAAATGCCAGAACAGTAAACACACCCCACAAATTACCCCATTTCGGAAAGTAGACAGCCCAAGGTATTCACTGAGGGGCATAGTGAGTCCGTGGGAGATTTTATTATTTTTTGCCAGAATTTAGCAGAAATGGAAACTTTTATTTTATTTTTTCTCAGAAAGTGTCATTTTACACTAACTTGTGAAAAAAATTTAATCATACATAAACTCACCATGCCTCTCCGCAAATACTTTGGGTTGTCTTCTTTCTAAAATGGGGTCATTTGGGGGGTATTTATACTATCCTGGCATTCTAGCACCTCAAGAAACATGACAGGTGCTCAGAAAGTCAGAGCTGCTTCAAAATGTGTAAATTCAAATTTTTGTACCATAGTTTGTAAACGCTATAACTTTTGCGTAAACCACTAAATATACACTTATTGGATTTTTTTTTATCAAAGACATGTAACACAATAAATTCTGACACAAACTTGTATAGAAATGTAATTATATTTGAACAATTTAACCAGAGAAAGTTAAAAATACACTTTTTTTGAGAAAATTGCGGTCTATTTTGATTAATATCAGAAAAACAAAAAATCTCAGCAGCAATCAAATACCACCAAAAGAAAGCTGTATTCGTGAGAAGAAAAGGAGGTAAAATTCATTTGGGTGCCAAGTTGCATGACCGAACAATAAACTATTAAAGTTGTGAAGTGCCGATTTATAAAAAAGGGCCTGGTCACTAGGGGGTATAAACCTCTGGTCCTTAAGTGGTTAAGAGGCCTGAATGTAACAGAATTGAAAAAATTCTAATTGGTTCACAGGCCCAGAGTTCCTTTGGGAAAAGTAAATCACGCCCAGTAAAGGTTACACAGAATTGTCTATGGGTGATCCAGAAGTAAAAGTTGTACAAACATTGAGTACTACTGCCAAGTGTCAAGATGACATACTTGAAAGATTAGCCAGATGTTCAAAATGGAATGCGGGCATAAATGTAGTAGTTTGAATTCAACGTTTGGCAAAGGGAATCAAAAAGAAGGAATTGTTGAATGTAGAGGAACGAATGAAAGCTGAAGAAACAGTCATAAGACTCATTCAACAGATATTCTACAGTAAAGAGTTGAAGAGACTTAGTCAAGAACCTAAAAGGCTTCCAAACAACCACTAATTCTACAAGCTTAATCTTGCTCTGCAGTATGGTATACTGAAGGTGGGAGGGAGACTGGAAAATGCATCGGTACCTAGCAGAGTGAAGCATCCAGCAATTCTACCCAAAAATTCTACCTTCACAAGATTCATTATTGATCACTACAACAACAAATCCTTGCACCAGGGAAGAAGCTTTACTCAAAGCTGTTTGAGAGAAGGTGGTTACTGGATAATGAAAGGAACCAAAGTTATAGCAAAGTATATACGTAAATGTGTAGTCTGCAGGAAGGCACGTAGACCTACCAAAGGACAAAGAATGGCAGATTTACTGGCAGATCACCAGCATTTCTTTATAGCCAATGGATTGTTTTGGCCCATTGATCACCAATCAGAACCGCAAGGAGTACAAGAGATATGGACTAATATTTACATGTCTGAGCTCCAGAGCAATTCACCTGGAAATTTTAGAGGATATGTCAACTCACGCATTCATCAACGCCTTGAGATGTTTCATAGTCATTAGAGGAAAAAGTGAAGGAAAAATGCCCCAAGAACAAGCAGGAACTGAAGGCAGTTGCAGTAGAGGCCTGGCAGAGCATCACCAGGGATGAAACCCAGCGTCTGGTGATGTCTATGCGTTTCAGACTTCAGGCTGTAATTGACTGCAAAGGATTTGCAACCAAGTATTAAAAAGTGAAAGTTTGATTTATGATTATTATTTTGTCCCATTACTTTTGGTCTCTTAACAAGTGGGAGGCACATATGCAAACTGTTGTAATTCCACAGCATAGACACTAAAATATATTTTATCGAGCATTCACAACAATCTAAATTGAAGTAAAAAAAGCTTGTTGCACACACCACCAAAAAGTTGTCAATAATCAACATTAGAGTAAAAAAAGAATCCTTTATTGAAAACAATCCTTTATTGTTTTTAATCCAATTTTATATTTTTAGTTCTTTGTATTTGACCTGCATTTGTACTAGCCTGCAGTAAAATTTATATCCATAGACCGTGTAATATACCTCCGGCCACATAATCACTTGATCTTTCTGTACGATGAATGCCTAATGTTTGGGGCCTGCAGTCCAGTGGCCTACAGTTAAATTTGTATCCATTGACCGCATATTGTACCTCGAGCCACATAATCAGAATTTCTTTTTGTCAGGTAAATGCCTAATTTTTAAGGTGTGTATTCCTGTGGCCTAAAATAAAAATTTTCTAGGTTGCAACAGGGCACATTTCAGAGAATGTCCCTTTAAGATGCATAAATATGTCCCCTGATTAAAATACATAGTTTTTGTTAGAATTTTTGTCATTGATCCCCCTCTAGTATGCCATTGTCCCTGTTGTGGGACTATTTGTACACTTCTACTAAGTATTTGGTGGCTGCAAAAAATAGCTGAAGGTTTTTAAGGTTACGCCTGCCATTAAAGTGAACAGGGCCCACCGCGAACTTGTAGTTCGTGAACATTTGATCGCGTTCGCGCAATCGGGTTCGCGAACCGTCCCGACCGATGTTCGTCTATCACTAATCAAAATTCTTCTAATGCCACGCCACAATAGTGCTGCGCCTGCCACACTGCCCTCAGTTCATCAATTTCCGCAGGTGGTTGCAGAGTAATTGCAAAAGGAGATTGATGTTGGCAGGGTTGCGGGTCCTTTTGAGGTGCCTCCTTTTGACGATTTCCGTTTGTCTTCTCTGGGGGTGGTTCCAAAAAAGGAGCCTTATTCTTTCAGGATAATTCATCCTTTTGTCTTATCCTTTTGGAAAATATTTGAATGATGAAATTGATATATCATTATCTAAAGTGTGTTATGCTACTTTTAATTAGACCATTTCAGTGGTTATTGCTTTTGGGAAGGGGCCTTAATGGCTAAGGCTGATATTAAGCCAGCATTTTGGCTCCTTCCTATACATCTCACAGTATTTTACTCTTTTGGTTTTCATTTTTAGGATTCTTTTTATTTTGATAAAGCCGACTACGCAATTCCTACATCCAGTACTGGTCCGGACCCCAAGTACAGAAGACTTTGTGGATCAAAAGTATTATCCTGTAAACAACTCTTATTTGAACACAGCCATTTACGCAATATAGGACCTGGACTTATCCTTGATACAAGGACCTGTGAACTACAGGACTGGACGATTCATACCAGCTGATCGGAACAGATCACCTTTGGTACAAGGACCTGTGAACCACGGGATTGGGCGACTTGTACCAGCTGATCAGAACATCTGACTCATTTGCATATCATCACCTGATTGAGAGCACGCCCTGTGAACCCAGCGTCCAGCGTCCTGCGTCCTGCGCTCATGTGATTGCAGTTTTTCATTGCTGTGCATCAGTCACTTTGAGTGCGTCTTTCGGGCTGTGTGCCTGTTATAATTGATCCAGTATTTGGCGCTCTGCGCACGGAGTCCCGCGTCTTGGAGACTACACTGCTCCGTGCATGTATACCACATGCCAAGAATATCGGCACTGCTGAGTGGTAAGAGTCTCATGGAGACAGACTAATACTGACAAGTAACTTTCTCTTCAACTCAGAAGACATTATTTCAGGATACTACATACCAACCTTGACTTTTATGTGATAATTTTTATCAATTTTATTTTTAATGTATTTTAGAGTAATTTACTGGCCATTTTTATGTATGATATCTCAGAATAAAACTTTTATAATAATCTCATTAGAGTATTTCCAGTAGTCCACTCATTTTCCAGAAAGTGGTGTGCCTGCTCTTCCTTGTTACAATTTTGCACTTTACAATTGGGTGAGTGACCCAATCAGCAGCGAACCCACTGTTATCTGTTCATCTAGAGTGTTGAGCCTCCCTAATTTCACTGTATTTATTTTGATAAATGCCTTCCTATGGGATGTTCCATTTCTTGTTTTTATTTTGATGCATTTTCCAATTTTCTTGAGTGGATTGTTTCAGTGCGTGCTATGAAAGGTGGCATTGTTCATTATTTGGACGATTTTTTGCTTGTTGGCCTGGCGGATTCTCCAGTTTGTTTTGAAGTATTGTTGTTGTTTTTTTTGTTTGTGCAGATTTTGGTGTTCCTCTAGCTACTGAGAAAACAGTTTTTCCTTCTAGTAATATTGAATATTTAGGCATAGTTATTGATTCTTGCGTTGAGGAGTTTAGGTTACCTGAGGAAAAAATTATGCAAGCAGCTTGGCTGATCAGTGTTTTTTTTGTACAGTCATAGTGTTGCAGTAAATGAAGTTCAATCGTTGTTAGGTTTGTTAGCATTTTGCTGTAGAGTTATGCCTGTGGGACAAATTTTTTGTAGACATTTATCTTTAAGGCCCCTTTCACACGGCCGAGTATTCCGTGCGGATGCGATGCGTGAGTTGAACGCATTGCACTTGCACTGAATCCGGACCCATTCATTTCTATGGGGCTGTGCACATGAGCGGTGATTTTCACGCATCACTTATGCGTTGAGTGAAAATCGCAGCATGCTCTATATTGTCCGATTTTCACGCGACGCAGGCCCCATAGAAGTGAATGGGGTGCGTGAAAATCGCATAGCATCCGCAAGCAAGTGCGGATGCGGTGCGATTTTCACGCACGGTTGCTAGGAGACGATCGGGATGGAGACCCGATCATTATTATTTTCCCTTATAACATGGTAAAGGACCTTTTATGACGTCACTGCGGTCATCACATGGTACTTTACATGATCTTTTACCATGGTGATTCACCATGGTAAAAGACCAAGTGATGACCGGAGTGACGTCATCAAAGGTCCTTTACCTGTATTTAATGCTCACCACAGGTCCTAATTCAACAAATGAGACACAAGGAGATGCCGGGCTTCGCGATCAAGTGGACTAAGGTGAGTTAAATTATTTTTTATTTTTTTTAACCCCTCCAGCGCTGTTTTACTATGCATTCTGTATTCAGAATGCTATTATTTTCCCTTATAACCATGTTATAAGGGAAAATAATACAATCTACAGAACACTGATCCCAAACCTGAACTTCTGTGAAGAAGTTCGGGTTTGGGTACCAAACATGCACAATTTTTCTCACGCGAGTGCAAAACGCATGACAATGTTTTGCACTTGCACGGAAAAATCGCGCATTTTCCCGCAACGCACCCGCCTCTTATCCGGGCCAAAAATAAGACGCCCGTGTGAAAGAGGCCTAAGAGTAGCTGGTCTGTGAAATCCTCGGTTGCATGTGTCTTTGAATAAGGATATGAAGGATGACCTGCTGGTTTGGTTACGTTTTTTGCAGGATTTTAATGGTAGGTCGTTGTGGCAGGAGGAAATTGTTGCTGCACAATTGAACTTGTTCACGGATGATAGTGCTGGCTTCGGTGCATTCTGTTACAGGCATTGGTGTGCAGCGGCATGGCATAAATCTTGGGTTTCTAATGCTGTGTTCTCCAATCTGGTCTTGCTGGAGCTTTTTCCAGTAGTAGTAGCGTTAATGCTCTGGTGTCCGTTATTTCATAATAAGCGTATCCGTTTGCATACTGACAATAACAGAATTTTGTTTGCTGTCAATTGTCTATCTTTCAAGAGCCCAATGGTGGTTAAGC
Organism: Bufo gargarizans; assembly: GCF_014858855.1. Classification (NCBI taxonomy): domain Eukaryota; kingdom Metazoa; phylum Chordata; class Amphibia; order Anura; family Bufonidae; genus Bufo; species Bufo gargarizans. Next base: position 548,286,307 of record NC_058081.1, read on the forward strand.
TATTGAGGCATTTAGTTTTGTTTTGTTTAAAATTGAATGTTTGGATTAAGGCGCTGCATGTTACAGGTGTCAATAATAAAATTGCGGATGCCTTGTCCCGTTTTCAGATGGACCATTTTTTCGCAGTTTGGTTCCATCAGCCGATGCTTTCGGGAGTCCTTGTCCGGAGCACTTGTGGAGTCTAATCTGGTCTTAACCTTGGATTTATTGAGTCGGTCTGTTGTAGCGTCTACATGGAAAGGTTATCTGTCAGCCTGGGTGTGCTGGGACCGCTTTGTGGCTGGTTTATCAGTATCACCTTTATTGGTAAATTTATCTTTGGCCTTGGCTTTTTGCTTGCATTTATTCGAGGAAAAGTTGTCATACAGCTCAGTGTGTAGGATTTTGACTGGTGTTTTTTTTTTCCTTAAATAATTTCGGTCAATGTCCTTTTATGAAATGTTTTTGATTAGACAGCTGTTGAAGGGATATAAATGGATTGGATACTTACCTGATGATAGATTTCCCATTTCGCCAGAGTTGTTGGTTAGGTTGTGTAAAATTACTAGTTCAGTTTGTTTTTCAGTTTGAAGCATCATTATTCTGTACAGCATTAGGCTACTTTCACATCTGCGTTTAGGTGCGGATCCGTCTGGTATCTGCACAGACGGATCCGCACCTATAATGCAAACGCTTAGATCCGTTCAGAACGGATCCATTTGCATTACCATGAACAAAAAAAAATTATAATGATAATGCAAACGGATCCGTTTTGACTTACATTGAAAGTCAATGGGGGACGGATCCGTTTGAAAATGGAGCCATATTGTGTCAACTTCAAACGGATCCATCCCCATTGACTTATATTGTAAGTCTGGACAGATCCGTTTGCCTCCGCACAGCCAGGCGGACACGAAAACACTGCAAGCAGTGTTCAGGTGTCCGCCTGCTGAGCGGAGCGGAGGACAAACGGAGCCAGACTGATGCATTCTGAGCAGATCCGCATCGACTCAGAATGCATTAGGGCTGGACGGATCCGTTCGGGAGAGCATTCAAACTGAACTCACAAGCGGAGCCCCGAACGCTAGTGTGAAAGTAGCCTAAATTGTATTATTTTTTGGGGCTGTGTGGATCGGTGAGTTATTACCTCGGTCTCGTTTTGGAAAGACTGGTCTAGCCTTGCACTATGTGCTTGTTCAGAGTTCTTTTGTGGCTGGAAAACCGATCAGAAGGGTAAAGGTTGTTATTTAAAGATTGGTGCTATTTCGGATAAGCATATTTGTCCAGTTAATGCCATTTGGAGTTATTTGGCAATCCGTCCCAGGTGTAATGACGATTTTTTTCTGGTGCATCATGATTTCTCTCCTTTATCACAATTTAAATTTAGAGCGGTCTTATCTAAATGTTTGGTTAAATTGGGTTTGTGCGCGAGATTCACACTCATTTCGGATTGGGGCTGCGACAGCTGTGGCTCAGGCAGGCCTTCATGAATCGGTGATTAGACGTATTCTTAGGTGGTCTTCTAATAGTTATCAGTTATATGTTAGGCCCAGTTTGTTAATTGATTAATATTTTATTCGTTGACATTCCTGGACATTATAATCATTAATTTAGCAGGTAACGACATGGGCTGTGGAGACACCATGGATTGGATTTTTTAAATGAAGAAGACGATGACGGATCTTCACCACCTTTTTCCCCATACCAGATTAATCTTTTATGAAATTATTTCCAGGTGGTTTTGGAACATGTATCTGGATCTAAAGTTTAAGGATAAAGTGAGGAAGCATATTAATAGCGCTATGTCATGGTTCATGGTTCATGCCGCTGCTGTGGGGTTTTTCTTTCAGACATTTTGATTTAGAGAGTGGAGAGCAAGGCCTGTTTTTCGTGATGGTATTCATTTATCATATATTGGTTGTGACATTTTTAACCTCAACCTACAGGCCATGGTGGAAGTAGCTGTGGGTGGGGTGGGGCCCTTGCCGCCTTGCTGAAGGCGGCTTGGGCCTGGTGGGTGGTTTGGATAGTCATCCCGTGAAAGGATGGGCTTTGATGTACGGTTATAGTTTGATTGAGTTGGAGTTGATGACTAAGCTCAGATTTGGTACGGTTTAAGTTGAAATTTTGGTTTAAATAAACAGGCCATGGACAATTTTTACTTTTACTTTACTCTCTAGTCTGTGTATTTATTTATTTAATTAATGTTAATTATTAATGGTTTTGACGAATGGTGGTGAGTATGGGCATAGATGCCATGTATTGCCATGGAGGGACCCCGGACATTAAGGAGGGGTACACATGGCAATACTTGCATTGCCTGCTGACCTGTAAGTGACCGTCACTGGGCTAGAAAGGTTTTCTGCCCAGTGATGACAGGCTATTTGTAGCCTGTGAGTTTTGGAGGGAAAAGTTTTCCTGCTTCTGTCAGGATCACTGAGCAGAAGTTTGATTCTGCCTAGTGATCTCAATTTAATTGGTCAGTTTTATTGACCTATTGTGAACTAGGGTTCCGGGTAGGGTTACCTGGACCCTGGTAACAATGGTCTGATTGGTTGAAAGGGACGGTAAATGGGCTATAAGTGTCCGTGCTCCGCGGGCCGGGTTGCCTTTCATCTGCCCATGGAGCCGGATCCTTTGTGCCCCCTCTCCGCTCGCCCTAATTGTTGAATGTTGACTATGGTTCTAAGGAGGGTGTTTTGGATAGTAATCCCGTGATAGGATGGACTCTGATGTATGGTTATTGTTTGATTGAATCAGAGTTTATGACTAGGCTCAGACTTGGTATATTAAAGTTTAAGTTGAAACAGGCCATGGCCAATTTATTACCTCCACTGTCTAGTTATTTATTTATTTAATTAATGTCAATTATTAATGGTTTGGGGAATGGTGATAAGTATGGACATATATGCCATGTATTGCTATGAAGTTTTCCTAGCACTGTCCCTAGTGCCTGCTGATGTCTCTCCCTGCACTAAGTACACTGGAAAAAGGAACTGCAAGGGATTAAGGCGTATATAGATTGGGGGAAAAATGGGGTGAAATACTTAAACCAGATATTTGAACAGGGTAAATTAAAAGACTTCAATACAATGGTTAGAGAGTTTGGTATACCGCAAAAGGATATATATATCAATATTTCCAGCTTAAGAATGCATTGCGTACAGTTAGGCAAAAGGATAAATATAAGTTGGAAACATCTGATACATTGCATAATTTGCATGGGAAAATGAACTCCAATTTTTTACGGAAGAAAAATGGAACGATGCCTTAAAAAGCTACGCGGGAGTCTCTAATAGGGGCTCACATAAGATCTCACAATTTTTCGTAGTTCATAGGCTGCATCGATCACCACGGATATTGAAAAGAATGGGTGTTAGAGTTTTGGATAATTGTACAAAATGCGGGGGAGAGAATGCTGACTTAATACATTGTTTTTGGAGATGCCCAAGACTGTTTAGGTACTGGACAGAAATAACAGATACTGTATATTTAATTTTGAAGGTTCAAATATCAGAAGATCCCATGACTTGTATCTTGGGGGCAACCGAACATCTGAGGCTAAATAGAGACATACGAATGGTCTTAAGGTACTATTTCAAGCTAGACTCCTTATACTTAAGAAATGGGTAGGGGCGGACCCTCCAACAGTGGAGAAAAGCAGTGGACAATCTGATTAAAGAAGAACGAACGATGGAGGGCCATAGTAGAAAAGAAAAAAGTGTTGACGAAATATGGAAGAACTGGTTACTTTAGGGCTGGATAGATAGATTAAATTATTTATTCATTTATTTATTTATTTTCATGCGTCTCTCCCCCCTCCCCATAAGGGTGGTAGGTGGGTGGGTAAATGGGGAATGAAGATATTTGTTTATATATAGGAAAAACTGGTATGTTTTGGATATACTAAAAGTGTAATTTTTTAATGTGGAAATTTTTTCTATTCTGTTGAGATGATGGAAATAAAGAGATATAATAATTTTAAAAAAAAGTACACTGGAAAATGGCAGAATCCTATTTATAGGGCTATGACATCACAGGGCTGGCTGGCTGATGATTGGCTGCATGCATGGCATTATGGATGATTTCACCTTCCCAGAGTTCTTTGCTCCATGTCCTCACACATGCAGTAGCCATTTTAGGAAAAAATTTGTATCGTTACCAGGAAGCCTGAAGAAATTCGGATTCAGTGCGAATAAAATTTTTACTGAAATTCGGATCGAATTCCACTTCATTAGCTTTGATTCACACATCTCTAGTTACAATGCTCTGTCAGTGTTGCTGTGCTGAAATTTTTAAATGGGTTGTCCGGGCTTTTAGTATTGATGACCTATCCTCAGGCTAGGTCATCAATATCAGATTGGTGAGGGTCCAACACCCGGCAGCCCTGCAAATTAGCTGTATGAGGAGACGTGAGGGAGGGAGCCAGGTGTCAGACCCCGCCAATCTGATATTGATGACCTATCCAGAGGATAGCATGCAAAATTCACAGTGGGTCCATGAAAAGAATGTGTGCAAATGCACCAGTAAAAAATGCAAAAAATCAGACCACATGAGACACACCCATAGGCTTCACATCATGTTGCACATCTCGACATTCCCCTAACGCTAATGCAATCGGAATTGGTCACATGTCCTAAAGGGGTGGAGATAGCGCTTGGGCATGCGCATTAGCATTAGGGGAATGCTGAGATTTGCAACAGGACTCTAATTTACTGATTTACCTTGAGTAAGGCTATGTACACAGGTACACAGGTTTTAGGAATCTGATAAATCACATTATAAGTCTATGTGGTCCATTGGGTGCCACTGGTAGAAACCACAATGCAGTTATTATTCAGAAGATTCTGATCATAATTCAGTTATCCCACTATACATATATATATATATATATATATATATATATATACATATATAGTATAAGAAGTAAAAAATTCTACCTAGAACTTCAAAATTTAACATGAGGTTCTTAGCATGAGGTTCATTGGAATGAAATTGTGCGAGCCCATCTGCCCCGTCACGGCGACCTCAATCAGATGGGTCCTTACCCTAAGACTTTTTTATCTGACTGGACACCCAGAGATATTGCATTAGCTGATACCAGCACTGCAATAATGTAATGCCGATTCTGTGGGGTCTGAGATGTCCACAGCAGTTCCACATAACAGCTTATTCTTGTTATAAAAGTGTTAGTGTAGGGACCCATCTGAATAAAAATGGTATAAGGTTGGCAGATGGGATCACACAGCTTTACTTCATGTGTAAAAATAGATAGGACTCTCCATTTCATTAAACAAGGAGGACCCAGGAGAGCTATTTTCCCATTTATTGTCAAATATTGCTTTAAAGGGGCTTTTCAAGATTTTAATACTGATGATTAGGGATGAGCGAATCGACTTCGGATGAAACATTGGAACCGAATCCGAGTTCGAGAAAAGGTTTTTAACCTTAAAAATTTATTTTTGAAGTTATTACCCGAAGTCTCGCGAGACTTCGTGAAGTAATAACTTTGGCGCATCGGAGCCAATACATTCTAATACTGTATGGGGCGTTCGCTCTGTACAGTATTCAAACGAAGGTTTATGCAAATCAACTTTGGATGTTTCATCTAAAGTAGATTCGCTCATCCCTACTGATGACCTATCCTGTGAATAGGTCATCAGTGCCTGATTGGTAGGGGACGGGGTCCAACACCTGGGACTCATGCCGATCAGCTGTTTGAGAAGGCACCAACTCACCTAGTGCAGTACATTGTATAGCAGCTGTGCTTGGTATCGCAGCTCAGCCCCATTCAGATATGGGGCTCAGCTGCACGAGGCCATGTGAGCGATGAATTTGACGTCCTGCGGCCTAGTAAAAGCATCGAGAAGGCTGCGGCTGCCTTCTCAAACAGATGATCTGCAGGGGTCCCAGGTGTTGAACCCCCACCAATCAGATACTGATGGTTTCCAGAGGATAGTTCCACTAATATAAATTTAATTACATTTCTATGGTCTGATTTTAATGTCTCTTAGATTCAAATATAACTTACTGCTACTATCAAACCACATGTCCACTTACCTGTGCATTGCTCTTATCACTGTTAGGGCTCAGTCACACGACTGTATGCAATTTTGGACCTATTCTTTTCAATGGGGCCGCAAAAGATGCGGACAGCACACCAAGTGCTGTCAGCATCAGTTGTTCCGTTCCCTGCTCCCCAGAAAAATATAGAGTATGTCCTATTCTTGTCCACAGTCTCCATTTACATACATATCTGGAGCTCTTAAAGTAGGGGGAGGTGCGCCACAGCATACATTGCAGACAGCAGACTGTTTGGTAAGAGATGAACAGCTATAGGATTCCTTTTCCCTGACAGCTTGTCTGTGTTTCTGAGCACTCATCTCTGGGGACACCGGTTCTCAGTATCCAGGATTGGCCAAGTCCACTGCTCATCTTCCCCTAGCTATCTAGAGCAGAGGACTGGAGAGTGGGTGGGGCTACAGCCTTACGGGAGCAGCTCACCATCTATAGCAAGCAGAAGCTGCAGGACCTTTTGTGATGTCACAGTCACATGATCAACTTTCTTCAGTCGTGCGCTGCACAGGAGGAGGACTAAACTATGGGTGAACAGGGTAAGTGTCATATGGTGTGTGTGAATAGGGGGTCATCATAATGTGGTGTGTGCGTGTATAGTATGGTAATTACTAGTGCAAAGGGGGCAAAACAACTGAGAAGGTATAACTACTGTGAGGGGGCGCTATATATGAAACCAATCTATCATCAGCACTATATCTGTTACCTATCTCTCATCATCAGCGCTATATCTGTAACCTCTCTCTCATCATCAGCGCTATATCTGTAACCTTTCTCTCATCATCAGCTCTATATCTGTAACCTCTCTCTCATCAGCACTATACCTGTAACCGATCTATCATCAGCTCTATATCTGTAACCAATCTATCATCATCAGTGCTATATCTGTAACCTATCTATCATCATCAGCGCTATATCTGTAACCGATCTCTCAATATCAGCGCTCTATCTGTAACCAATCTCTCATCATCAGCGCTCTATCTGTAACCGATCTCTCATCCTCAGCCCTATATCTGTAACCGATCTCTCATTATCAACGCTCTATCTGTAACCGATCTCTCATCATCAGCGCTATATCTGTAACCGATCTCTCAATATCAGCGCTCTATCTGTAACCAATCTCTCATCATCAGCACTCTACCTGTAAACAATCTATCATCATCAGCGCTATATCTGTAATCAAATTCTCATCATCAGTGCTATATCTGTAACCAATATATCATCATCAGTGCTATATCTGTAACCAAACTATCAGGATCAGTGTTATATCTGTAACAAATCTATCATCATCAATTTGTGCTTCTCTAAAGACACACATACACAAGACTTTTGCTCCAGAATGATCCTGTATAAGGTTGTGTTCACACCAGCATTGTGAACAGTGAGTCAGAACTAGAGATGGCCTTGCGTTTCGCCCGGCGGTCATTTTGCGGTGAACTTTGCTTGTTCGCGATTTGCCGAACATGTGAACATATGGCGATGACATATCCATCAGGTGGGACAGGACAGCCAATTGAGATGTTTCACACACCACCACAATATAACAAAACCCGATCTGGAAGCCATTTTACACTCTGCGTTTTGCCAGTGTTTAGAGAGGTTGCTTTGTGGAGAAGGGACAGACTGTTAGGGACACCAAAGGCTAGCTAATAGTCCTTAAGTCCTTTTAAAGATTGGTGTAGGTGTGCTATCAATAGGTGTGATATAATGAGGAATGTGATATACTTATAATATACTTTCTAATATAGAAAGTATATTATAGTCATTTGTATTGTGCAGCAGTAGTGTGCAGTTCTGCTACGATACCGCAGCTATAAAGAGGGACAAACGCTATTGGAATAACTAATTACTAATGGTGTGATATACCTTTTGCCCAAAAAAATACTATTAAGGGGAGCAATATACCAGCTTCCACAAAATACTGATTAAGGGGTTTGATATACCTTCTTCCACAAAATACAGATTGAGGGGTGTCATATACCTATAATATACTTTCTAACATAGAAAGTATATTATAGTGCATTTGTATTGTGCAGCAGTTGTGTGCGGTTCTGCTGTGATACTGCAAGTATATAGAGGGACAAGCGGTATAGGAACAACTATTTTTAACAGGTGTAATATACCTGTTGCCCCCCAAAAACTGATTAAGTGGTACGATATACCTGCTTCCACAAAATACTGATTAAAAGGTTCTATATATCTGTTTCCACAAAATACTGATTAAGGGATGCGATATACCTGTTTCCACAAAATACTGATTAAAGGGTTTGATATACCTGCTTCCTCAAAGTACTGATTGAGGGGTGTGATATATCTGCTTCCAGCAAATATTGATTCAGGTGCTCTATATAACTGCTTCCACAAAATACTGAATAAGGGGTGCAATATACCTGCTTCTACAAAATAGTGATTAAGGCTAGGTCCACACGATGACATTTCTCGCGCGACAACAAGTCGCGCGACAGATAGGGCGCAACATTTGTTGCGCAACGTTTTGTTGCACCAATGTCGCGCGTCAATTTTTATAATGGCAGTCTATGGTGTTGCACTGCAACATGCGACATGCTGCGACTGTGACGCAACAGTCGCAGAAAAATCCATCTCGAATGGATTTTCTGCGACTGTTGCATCGCAGTCGCAACATGTTGCATGTTGCAGTGCGACACCATAGACTGCCATTATAAAAATTGTCACGCAACATTGGCGCGACAAATGTCATCATGTAGACCTAGCCTAAGAGGTTCTATATACCAGCTTCCAGAAAATACTAATTGAGAGGTGCAATATACCTGCTTCCACCAAATATTGATTGAGGCCTGTGATACACCAGCTTCCACAAAATACTGATTGAGGGGTGTGATATACCTGCTTCTACAAAATACTGACTAAGGTGTTCTATATACCCGCTTCCACAAAAGACTAATTGAGGGGTGCGATATACCTGCTTCTAAAAAATACTGATTAAAGGGAGTCTGTCACCTCCATATGGCCATATACAGTGCTTACATGGCTCTGTAGCACACCTATACAGGATTGTAACAGTACCTTTGTCTTTGTCTTTAGACTTGCACCAGCAGGAAAAACTAAGTTTAATTCATATGCAAATGAGCACTCGCAAGTGCCCAGGGAGGAGTTCAGTGTGTAGGTGTCCAGGCTGCTCTGCCTTCTTTTTACTTTACTCCTCCTCAGCCTCTGCCTTTGCCCGCCCTCAAGTCCGGACCAATCGATGAGGCAAGAGACTTGGAGGGCGAGCAAAGGCAGAGACTGGGGAGGAGTAAAGTGAAAAGAAGGCAGAGCAGCCTGGGCTCCTACACACTGAACTCCTCCCTGGGCACTTGCGAGTGCTCATTTGCATATGAATTAAACTCAGTTTTTCCTGCTGGTGCAAGTCTAAAGACAAAGACAAAGGTACCGTTACAATTCTGTATAGGTGTGCTACAGAGCCATGTAAGCACTGTATATGGCCATATGGAGGTGACAGACTCCCTTTAAAGGGTTCAGTATACCTGCTTCCACAAAATACTGATTGAGGGGTGCGATATACCTGCTTTCAAAAAATTACTGTATGAGGGTTTCTATATACTTTCTTCCACAAAATACTGATTAAAGGGTGCGAAATACCTGCTTCCACAAAATATTGATTGGGGGTGTGATATACCTGCTTCTACAAAATCCTGACTAAGGGGTTCTATATACCTGCTTCCACAAAATACTAATTGAGGGGTTCTATATACTTGCTTCCACAAAATACTGATATTGAGAGGTGCGATGTACCTGCATCCACAAAATACAGATTGAGAGGTGTGATATACCTGCTTCTACAAAATACTGATTGAGGGGTGTGATATATCTGCTTCCACCAAATATTGATTCAGGTGTTCTATATACCTGTTTCTTCAAAATAATGATTGAGGAGTGGGATAAACCTGCTTCTACAAAATACTGATTAAGGGGCTCTATATACCTACTTCCACAGAATACTGATTGAGGGGTGCGATATACCTACTTCCACCAAATATTTATTGATGCTTGCGATACACCGGCTTCTACAAAATATTGATTGAGTGGGGCGATATACCTGCTTTACTCAAATATAGATTGAGGCCTACGATACACCGGCTTCCACAAAATACTGATTGAGGGGTGCGATATACTTGCTTCCACCAAATATTAATTCAGTTGTTCTATACTCCTGCTTCCACAAAATACTGATTAAAAGGTTCTATATACCTGCTCCCCCAAAATAATGATTAAGGGGTTTGATATACCTGCTTCCACAAAATACTGATTGAGGGGTGCGATATACCTGCATCTACAAAATACTGATTAATGGGTTCTATATACCTGCTTCCACAAAATACAGATTTGCGGGGTGCAATATACCTTTTTCCACAAAATACAGACTGAGGGTGGCGATATACCTGCTTCCACAAAATACTGATTGAGGGGTGCGATATACCTGCTTCCACCAAATATTGATTCAGGTGTTTTATATACCTGCTTCTACAAAATACTGATTAAGGGGCTCTATATACCCGCTTCCACAGAATAATGATTAAGGGGTGCAATGTACCTGCTTCCACCAAATATTGATTTAGGTGTTATATAAATCTGTTTCTTCAAAATACTGATTGAGCGGAGCGATATACCAGCTTCCACAAAATACTGATAAAGGGGTTTGATATCCCTGCTTCCACAAAATACAGATTGAGGGGTGTCTTAACATAGACAGTATATTATAGTGCATTTGAATTCTGCAGTAGTTGTGTACGGTTCTGCTGTGATACCGCAGGTATATAGAGGTACAAGCGGTATAGGAACAACTATTTTTAACGGGTGTAATATATCTGTTGCCCCACAAAAAACTGATTAAGTGGTACGATATACCTGCTTCCACAAAATATTGATTAAAAAGTTCTATATACCTGTTTCCACAAAATACTGATTAAGGGGTGTGATATACCTGTTTCTACAAAATACTGATTAAAGGGTTTGATATACCTGCTTCCACAAAATACTGATTGAGGGGTGCAATATGCCTGCTTCTAGCAAATATTGATTCAGGTGTTCTATATACCTGCTTCCACAAAATACTAATTGAGGGGTGCGATATACCTGCTTCCACAAAATACTGATTAAAGGGTTCAATATACCTGCTTCCACAAAATACTAATTGAGGAGTGCGAAATACCTGCTTCCAAAAAATACTGAATGAGGGTTTCTATATACTTGCTTCCACAAAATACTGATTCAAGGGTGCGAAATACCTGCTTCCACAAAATACTGATTTGGCATGCGATATACCTGCTTCTACAAAATCTTGACTACTTTACTAAGGGGTTCTATATACCTGCTTCCACAAAATACTAATTGAGGGATTCTATATACCTGCTTCCACAAAATACTGATATTGAGAGGTGCGATATACCTGCATCCACAAAATACGGATTGAGGGGTGAGATATACCTGTTTCCACAAAATACTGATTGAGGGGTGCGATATACCTGCTTCCACAAAATACAGACTGAGGGGTGCGATATACCTGTTTCCACAAAATACTGATTGAGGGTTGTGATATACCTGCTTTCACCAAAAATTGATTCAGGTGTTCTATATACCTGTTTCTTTAAAATACTGATTGAGGGGTAGGATATACCTGCTTCTACAAAATACTGATTAAGAGGCTCTATATACCTGCTACCACAGAATACTGATTAAGGGGTGCAATATACCTACTTCCACCAAATATTGATTGAGGACTGCGATACACCGAGTTCCACAAAATGTTGATTGAGGGCTGCGATATACCTGCTTCCACCAAATATTAAATCAGGTGTTCTATATACCTGTTTCTACATAATACTGATTGAAGTGTGCAATATACCTGCTTCTACAAAATACTAATTAAGGGGTTCTATATACCTGCTTCCACAAAATAATGATTGAGGGGTTTGATATACCTGCTTCAATAAAATACAGACTGAGGAGTGCAATATACCTGCATCTACAAAATACTGATTAAAGGGATTCTGTCACCTCCCCTAACCCAAAATCGGATTTTAAAGCAGTCATGCAGCACAGCTTACCTTGAATAGGCTGTGCTCTTCTATCTTGTAATCCGTCCAGTAGTTTATGTGAAAATCGACTTTTATGGTTATGCAAATTAGCCCTGAAGGTGCCCAGAGGGGCGTTTTGTTCCCCTTAGTGAGCCCAGTAACGCCCCTCTTACAGTGCCCAGCCCGCCTTCCTTGCGACTGTCTAACCGCCCCCAGCCTCCCACAGCCTCTCATCCCTCTCCTCCCCCTCCCTCACGGCCGAACAAACTCTCAAACCCTCAGTCAGCAGAGAAGAGCGAGCATCGGACGTCACTGGGCTTGGCGCATGCCCAGTGACGAGGATGAAGCTCCTGCCCTCAGTCTCCTGCAGATCGCACTGGCGCAGCCCTCAGTGGGTACTGCGCCTGTGCGAGAGTTCGTTCGGCATTGAGGGAGGGGGAGGAGAGGGATGAGAGGCTGTGGGAGGCTGGGGGCGGTTAGACAGTCGCAAGGAAGGCGGGCTGGGCACAGTTAGAGGGGCGTTACTGGGCTCACTAAGGGGAACAAAACGCCCCTCTGGGCATCTTCAGGGCTAATTTGCATAACCATAAAAGTCGATTTTTACATAAACTACTGGACGGATTACAAGATAGAAGAGCACAGCCTATTCAAGGTAAGCTGTGCTGCATGAATGCTTTAAAATCCGATTTTGGGTTAGGGGAGGTGACAGAATCCCTTTAAGGGGTTCTATATACCTGCTTCCAAAAAATCCAGATTGAGGGGTGCAATATACCTTTTTCACAAAATACACACTGAGGGGGGTGATATACTTGCTTCCACAAAATACTGATTGATGGGTGCGATATACCTGCTTCCACCAAATATTGATTCAGGTGTTCTATATGTAACAGATGGACCCTTTTATATTATTTTATGTTCCACTGTCTGTATACCCCCTTTCCCCTTCCCCACTTTCCTGTTCCATTGTTTCCCAAGATCAGGACGGTGTCCCAGGGACACTGGCAACCCTGTTTAAACTAGCTGCAGTGTCCCCCCTAAACCTCCCATCAGCCCTTGCTATTGTCTGATCCATCCTCTCCTTGTACCATAGTAATCTATGTATTGTATGTAAATGAGGCTGTTGGAGGTTTGAAACCAGGTGCGCATGCCTAGTAAAGTCAGTTGACTCCAAACTGTGTGTCGTCCAGTTACTGGGGAAATTGTCCTTGGATATTGACCTGCTTCTTCAGCTACAAGGGGATTTAGGTGAAGATATTGAGGGTATACCTTGAAGCTCTGCAACAATTGGTGGCAGCGGTGGGATACAAGCCTTGCAGCAGAAGAAAGCAGCAGCGGTTCGTGCAGATAACAGGTCGTTTAATGGAACTGTAAATGGAGACGAACTATGCTGGATTAAAACGGACAACATTAAAGGAATTGCTGGAAGCGAGAGGGCAGATAACCAGCAATAAAATGAAGGCCGTACTAATTGCTGAACTGACCGAGGGAGACCGGGCACACAGTATGGCTACAGAAACCAGAGAGTCAGAGTTCGACAGAGAGGTGAAACACAGGCTAGCATTTTATGGAGAGAATCCCTCCATAGAGCTGGTACAGGCCACCATGAACCAGGTGGATAGCTTGATCACTGCAAGGGAAGAGAGAGAGAACCAACTCCGGATAGCAGAGCAGCGGGCATTGGAAAGATCGCTAACTAGTACTCTGGTTCCTGAACCCAAAGTCAAGGTACTGCATGATGCGTTTAAAAAATTTGTAGAAGCCGAGGATGAGATCGATGGCTTCCTGCAAGACTTTGAACGGCAGTGCAGGCTACACCAGGTACCCCCAGCAGACTGGGTACGGATCCTCGCTGGTAAGCTCTCTGGCCGTGCAGCAGAGGCATATAGAGCTGTACCTGACGAAGAGATTGCAGACTATAACCGGATGAAAGATGTAATTTTGGCAAGATATGCCATCACCCCAGAAGCATACAGGAGACGATTCAACGACACTAAAAAACAGGAAAAAGACTCATACAAAGAGTGGGCCTGCTGCATGCATAGGGCAGCCCTAGCCTGGCTATAGACAAGCCAAGCTTTTTCAGCAGAGGAAATTACCCAGCTGGTTCTACTGGAACAATTTTTCAATGGACTAAATCCAGAAGTGCAGGAGTGGGTAAGGGACCGGAAACCTACCACTCTATCTGATGCAGCGGGATAGGCAGATGACTACCAGGATGCCCGCAGACAATCCAGGGTAAGCTTCAGACCCAATACCAGACCAATACCCCCTGGGCCACCAGCACCACAACGCATAGGGCTCCTGCCTAGTATCCCAGCAAACAGATACCCTAATTGCAGCACCATACAGTGCCATACCTGCAAAAAGTTTGGGCATTATCAGAGGAACTGTACCCATAACTGAAACCAGGCTGCATGGATCTGTCCAGGTCCACCTCCTCCAGCGCGGGCAGACGCCCACTACTACCATACAGAGGCTGTCCCGCTTAACATCAGAGCAGAGGATCCAGAGGAACACTGGGGTGTTCTACATGAGGCAGACCCAATACAGGCGGAGACTGATAATTGACAGCATCACAGGCAGATGGTTATCCTCAACGGTAAGGAGACCCAGGGGCTGCGCGATTCCGGTGCCACCCTCACCCTGGTGCGACGACATCTGGTTCCAGAGAACGACCGCACTGGGGGTTGTGTAGCTGTACGGGTGGCGGGAGGGACCATCCACAAATTACCCACAGCCAGGGTACATCTCCATTGGGGTGTGGGGGCTGGAATGGTTAATGTTTGGTTGATAAAAGACCTACCTGCTGATGTTTTGCTGGGAAATGATCTTGGCCCGATGACTTCCGCTTTTGTATCTTCCCAGGCTACCAACGAAACCTATCCTGTTACCACCAGGTCACAGGCCCACTCCCTGAAAAATCCGGCACACTCTGAGGTCCAGGTAAGAACCCTTCCCCAAAACGTTCACCCTATCCCCTGGGATACCCCCGCAGCATTTGGGCAAAAAACCCTTAGTGACCCTACGTTGCAGGTTTATAGGAATAAAGTAAACCAGACCGGAATAGAAGGAGAGAGATATTTTTGGCAGCAGGGGTTATTGTACCGGGACTCTGAAAGGGTCACAGCAGGGTCCCCACCTATCTCCACCCGACAGCTAGTAGTCCCACAGAAGTACAGGAGGGAGTTATTAAATATCGCGCATGATATCCCCCTGGCAGGACACTTAGGGGTCAGCCGCACCAGATACAGGCTTACCCACACTTTTTTTTGGTCTGGCATCTCTAAAGATGTTAGGCGATACTGTTAAACATGCGACACATGCCAACGAGTAGGTAAAAGAGGGAAGCTAAGTTGCAACCTCTACCCATCATCAAAGAACCGTTCGGACGGGTAGCGGTAGATATTATAGGACCGTTGGCCAAACCCAGCCCGTCAGGCAAAAGGTATATTTTAACTATAGTGGATTATGCAACACGGTATCCAGAAGCTGTGGCTCTGACTAATATTCAGGCAGAGACGGTGGCGGAGGCATTGATGCGAGTCTTCTCTCGGATGGGTTTTCCCAGAGACACAGTCTCGGATCAGGGCACTCAGTTCACTGCAGAAGTTACCCAATAGCTGTGGAAACTGTGCGCATCAAATCCATCGTTAGTTCACCTTACCACCCCCAGACAAATGGCTTGTGTGAAAGATTTAATGGCACCTTAAAACAGATGCTTTGCACCTTTACTGACACCCGTCGGGACTGGGAATAATTCCTACCCCACCTCCTTTTTGCTTACAGGGAAGTGCCGCAGGAATCGACAGGGTTTTCACCGTTCGAACTACTGTTCGGACGGAGAGTTAGAGGTCCCCTAGATTTAATCCGGGAACACTGGGAGGGAGCAGTAGGTGAGGATGGTACCCCTGTCATACCCTATGTGCTGGAGTTCCGTGACTGCTTGGAGGAATTGACTCAGAAAGTGCATACTAACCTCCAGGCGGCACAGACCTGTCAGTGCCGATGGTTGGACAGAGGTGCCAGGGATTGGAGCTTTCGGATTGGCCAAAAGGTGTTGATTTTGATACCTGTGCGCCATGACAAGCTCCAGGCCGCCAGGCAGGGCCCATACCAAGTGATGGAACAGAGGTGCGACACAACTTACGTGATCGGCCCGTGCTCTGGTAGTGGTGGGAGACGCATGCTTTATGTGAATATGCTCAAACCCTACTATGAGAGAACAGAGGATGGGGCCGCCATCTGTGCGCCCGCCTCTGACGACTTTGAGAATCTTCCCCTACCGGATCTTCTAGGGGAGCATGATAAACTAGGGACCCTAGATGGCGTTCATCTAGGGGATAGACTAAGTCCCCAAGAGCGTATCCAGGTTCGACAACTGTTAGCCACAAATGGCACCACATTCTCTAACGCACCTGGCTACACTACACTAGCTACCCATAGGGTAGACACGGCCGATCAACAAACCCTTAGACAGACTCCCTACAGAATTCCTGAGGCTGTCAGAGAGCACATGAGACAGGAAATTCAGGAAATGCTCCACTTAGGGGTCATAGAAGCATCGGATAGCCCTTGGGCCTCTCCGGTAGTTCTAGTACCAAAGCGGGATGACACAACCTGCTTTTGTGTAGATTACCGGAGACTCAATGATAAAACAGTTTCTGATGCCTACCCTATTCCCAGGATAGACGAGCTCTTAGATAGGATGGCTAGAGGTCAATACCTCACGACCATCGACTTATGTAAGTGCTATTGGCAAATTCCCTTAGCGTCAGATGCCATTCCCAAGTCGGCCTTTGTCACCCCGTTTGGTCTCTACCAATTTAAGGTCATGCCATTTGGGATGAAAAATGCCCCAGCCAGGTTCCAACGTATGGTGGACCGGCTGCTTGATGGCTTCCAAGATTATGCATGTGCATACTTGGATGACATTGCTATTTATAGTGAAACTTGGGAAGAGTATCTGAGACACATAAGTGCCGTGATAGACCGCATCAGAGAGGCTGGCCTAACCCTAAAGCCCAGCAAGTGCCATATTGGGATGGCAGAGGTACCATACCTAGGACACCGCGTGGGTTGTGGGAAGCAAAAGCCTGAACCAGCTAAAGTAGAGGCAGTAGCCCAGTGGCCAACACCCCGTACCAAAACGCAGGTGTTAGCCTTCCTAGGGACCACGGGCTATTATCAGAAATGTGTCCCAAACTATAGTACCCTGGCCAAACCCCTCACTGACCTCACCAAAAAGAACCGTCTCCGCCAAGTAGTCTGGACCCCAGAGTGTGAGCAAGCATTCCAACAGCTCAAGCAGGCCCTTGTTAATAGTCCTGTACTCGCTGCTCCCAATCAATCTAAAAGATTCCTCGTTCCCACAGATGCTTCAATGTTTGGATTGGGAGCGGTACTGAGCCAAGTTGGAGAAGATGGCGGTGAACATCCAGTGGTTTACTTGAGTCGGAAGCTTCTACCCAGGGAAGTGAGCTACGCCGCCATAGAGAAGGAATGCCTGGCTGTGGTGTGGGCCCTAAAGAAGCTTCAACCCTACTTGTATGGACAGCAAATGACATTACTCTCGGATCACAACCCGTTAGTATGGTTAAATCGTGTGGCAGGGGACAATGCCCGGTTGTTGCACTGGAGCTTGTCGTTACAACCATACGATTTTACAATTCACTACCGCCCCGGAAAACAAAATGGCAATGCTGACGGGTTATCACAACAAACTGAACTGGAAAAGTGATTTGTGATTATTTCCGAGGCATCTCCAAGCTGATCCGTTGGGGGATCAGACTATGTATGCCGGCTTGTGGTTAAGGGGATGCAGTGTAACAGATGGACCCTTTTATATTATTTTATGTTCCACTGTCTGTATACCCCCTTTCCACTTCCCCACTTTCCTGTTCCATTGTTTCCCAAGATCAGGGCTGTGTCCCAGGGACACTGACAACCCTGTTTAAACTAGCTGCAGTGTCCCACCTAAACCTCCCATCAGCCCTTGCTATTGTCTGACCCCACCTCTCCTTGTACCATAGTAATCTATGTATTGTATGTAAATGAGGCTGTTGGAGGTTTGAAACCAGGTGTGCATGCCTAGTAAAGTCAGTTGACTCCAAAACTGTGTGTCGTCCAGTTACTGGGGAAATTGTCTTGGATATTGACCTGCTTCTTTAGCTACAAGGGGATTTACGTGAAGATATTGAGGGTATACCTTGAAGCTCCGCAACACTATATACCTGTTTCTTCAAAATACTGATTGAGGGGTGGTATATACCTGCTTCTATAAAATACTGACTAAGGGGCTGTATATACCTACTTCCACAGAATTATGATTGAGGGGTGCAATATACCTGCTTCCACAAAATACAGACTGAGTGGTGCAATATACCTGTTTCCACAAAATACTGATTGAGGGGTGGGATATACCTGCTTCTACAAAATACTGATTATGGGGTTCTATATACCTGCTTCCACAAAATACTGATTATGGGGTGCAATATTCTTGCTTCCACAAAATACTGATTGAGGGGTTCTATATACCTGCTTCCACAAAATACTGATTAAGGAGTGTAATATACCTTTTTCCACAAAATACAGACTGAGGGGTGCGATATACCTGCTTCTACAAAATACTGATTGAGGGGTGGGATATACCTGCTTCTACAAAATACTGATTAATAGGCCCTATATACCTGCTTCTACAGAATACTGATTGAGGGATGCAATATGCCTACTTCCACCAAATATTAATTGAGGCCTGTGATACACCGGCTTCCACAAAATATTGATTGAGTGGGGCGATATACCTACTTTCATCAAATATAGATTGAGGCCTACGATACACCGACTCCACAAAATACTGATTGAGGGCTGCGATATACCTGCTTCCACCAAAAACTAATTCAGGTGTTCTATATACCTGTTTCTACATAATACTGATTGAGGGATGCGATATACCTGCTTCTACAAAATATTGATAAAGGGGTTCTATATACCTGCTTCCACAAAATAATGATTGAGGGGTGCAATACTCCTGCTTCCACAAAATACTGATTAAAGGGTTCTACATACAGTACCTGCTTCCACAAAATAATGATTAAAGGGTTTTATATACCTGCTTCCACAAAATATTGATTGAGGGGTGCAATATACCTTTTTACACAAAATACAGAATGAGTGGGGCGATATACCTGCTTCCACAAAATACTGATTGAGGGGTGTGATATACCTGCTTCCACCAAATATTGATTCAGGTGTTCTATATACCTGTTTCTTCAAAATACTGATTGAGGGGTGGGATTTACCTGCTTCTACAAAATACTGATTAAGGGGCTCTATATACCTGCTTCCACCAAATATTGATTGACGCCTGCGATACACCGGCTTCCACAAAATATTGATTGAGTGGGGCGATATACCTGCTTTAATCAAATATAGTTATACAGTATGCTTGTCAGCACAGCAGAGCCAGAGGGCAACAGATGTAGAAGAGTTGAGTTTGTTTGCCTGCCAGAGTTAATGCTAACGCCTGCTGGGAACCAAGACAAAGCCTAAAACTGTTGGAGAAACATTTATTCAAGTTAAGCCATTATTAAACTTCATCACAAGGTCTGGACTCAATTTATTTCTTAAAATCTCATGATTATTCCCCTATTTGCTCGACAACACCTGGGTTCCAGCGTATGCAGGTAGGAGCACCGTGACACGTGCACCAACATTAGGCCACCTTAGACCACTCATTCCTACACCTGGGTACCATCTACTATACTATATCACTAGTGCTTTATGTGCTTTGTATTGTGGACGTGGCTTTTGATGAAGCTGTGCAGAGTACAGATGTTGTCCGTGGTGCAGTGTTTTGGAATTAAACCATTGTGCTGGGTGGGGAAGCTAAGGATCCTCTCATTTAGGATGCTGCTGAAAAGTTTACCTAGGCTGTTTCTGACACATATCCCTCAATAGTTGGCCGAGTAATACCTATCTCCATTTTTGTGTATTGGTGTTGTGAGACCGTGGTTCGAATTATGGAGGAAGTATCCAGCATTCAGCACAACATTGAAGAGTACCTGGCGGGCTGTATTTTATCATTTCTGGAAGTATCCTATTTCTTGGCACTGACTTTTTTTTACTCTTTACTAGGGTTGAGCAAACCTGAACTGTAAAGTTCGGGTTCGAGTTCGGTGTTTAGCGATTTAATGGCGCTTTTTGAAAGGCTGCAAGGCAGCCAATCAATAAGCATTTAACTAGTGTGCCCTTAAAAGCCATCAGAGCCATGCCTACTAATGGCATGGCTGTGATTGGCCAGTGTAGCATGTGACCCAGCCTCTATATAAGCTGGAGTCATGTAGCACCGCACGTCACTCTACAATAATTTAACCCTGTTCTTTTAGTTCAGTGGGCAACATATACACTTTTTTTTAAGAACACCTGCACTGCATATGTGGCAGGGGAAGGGTTATAATATAGGGAATCCGTATGTGAGTTCAGGGACCCAGGGAGTGACATATTTTCATTTTTTTCTGTAAAGTACAATCCAAGTAAATCCTTCTGTTAGATTCTGTGGGGACATATTATTATTGTTTTGCTAAAAAGTACATTTGCACCCTGCACTGCATTTGTAATAGTGAAAGAAAATCAGTTAAATCCATCTGTTTAATTGTGGGTGAAAAAGTCTGCATTTGTGACAGTCCAATACAAGCGTTAAATACTACAGTTCTATTCTGTTTTTTTTTTTTAAACACCCATTCTTTGCAAGATACTACAATTGCGGCCTTTGCTGCATTTGTGACAGTCCAATACAAGCGTTAAATACTGCTGTTATATTATGTTTTTTTTTAAAAACACCCATTTTGTGCAAGACACTACATTTGGGGTCTTTGCTACATTCCCGACAGTCAAATACAAGCGTTAAATACTGCTGTTATATTCGGGTATTAAAAAAACACCCATTTTGTGCAATATACTACATTTGCAGCCTTTGCTACATTTGTGACAGTCCAACACAAGCTTTAAATACTGCAGTTATATTCTGGTTTAAAAAAAAACACACCAATTTTGTCCTAGATACTACATTAGGGGCATTTGGTTCATTTCTGACAGTCCAATACAAGCGTTAAATACTGCTGTTATATTCCGGTTTTAAAATGAAAACCCCTATTTTGTGCAAGATATTACATTTGGGGCCTTTGCTGCATTTGTGACAGTCCAATACAAGCGTTAAATACTGCTGTTATACTCTGGTTAAAAAAACCCATTTTGTCCTAGATACTACATTTGCGGCCTTTGCTGCATTTGTGACAGTCCAATACAATTGTTAAATACTGCAGTTATATTCTGTTTTTTAAGAAAACACCAATTTTGTGCAAGACACTACATTTGGGCCTTTGCTGCATTTCTGACAATCCAATACAAGCTTTAAATACTGCTGTTATATTCTGGTTTAACAAAAAAACACCTATTTTGTGCAAGACACTACATTTGTTGGTTGACTGTGAAGTAATTGTATAAAATTCGCCTGTCACACTGTTGTGTGACCTCAATAATTTTTTCCTCTTTATGACACCGGCACTGCCTTACTGTCAGTGAACTTAATTGTTGACTATTGGCGGTCGCCTGACATAAACCATCAGTTAGTTTGGTGGGTGAACGCAAAGAATGAAGCTTCAGCGTTATTTGGTAGGGTCGAATGTGGCTCTACGAATGGTGAGGCCAGAACAAGTACAGAACAAGTACAGGTGGTAGTAGATTGGTTGGCTGACAGTGCCCCCAGTTCCTTCACATTGTCTCCTACCCAGTCCCTTGCTGAAGTATCAGAGTTGGCACCTGCAGCCCATAACCTTCAGTATTTCACCTCACCCCCTTGTAAATCAGCCAAGCAGTCTGAGCCCCAAGTCATGCAGCAGTCTCTTCTGCTTTTTGATGACTCTGTTAGCAGGGTTTCCCAGGGCCATCCACCTGCCCCAGAAGTGGAAGATATTTAGTGCACTGATGCCCAACCACTTATGTTTTAGAATGAGTAAATGGGAGGACCACCGCAGCACGTCTCGGATGATGACGAAACACAGGAGCCAACTGCTGTGGCTTTCTGCAGTGTGCAAAACAACAAGGAGGGCAGGGGTGAAGACTGGGTGGAAGATGATGTGGAGGACGATGAGGTCCTCGACCTTACATGGAATCAAGGTCATGCGAGTGACCTGTCTAGTTCGGAGGAAGAGGCAGTGGTCGCACAGAGCCACCAGCACAGCAGAAGAGGGTGCATGATGCAAAAGCGGAGCGGCTGTCCCCTAGACAGTATGCCTGTCACTGCCCACTGCACCAAGGGACCGAGCACATTAAAACCAGCTCCAAGGAGTTCCCTGGTGTGGCAGTTCTTCAGACAATGTGCTGACAACAAGAAACAACTGGCTTGCACTCTGTACAATCAGAACCTGAAGTGAGGCATAAACGTTCTAAACCTGAGCACAACCTGCATGACCAGGCATCTAAGTGCAAAGCACAAGCTGCAGTAGACACTTTAAAAACCAAGAAAGGTCTCTGGCTCCTCCTGCTTCCTCTTCTGCTGCAGTCTCGGCCTCTTCATTCCCCTCTAGAGTGAAAGTGGCACCTGCCACCCCGCAAACAGAGGATGTGCCAGCAACGCCAGCACCTGGGTCACTAAGCATCTCTACAATGTCCCATGGAAGCGTTCAGCTGTCTATCTCCCAAATGCTGAAGAGCAAGAGGAAGTACCCCCCTACCCACCCACGATCCATGGCCCTGAATTCCTGGCCTTTGATATGCTGTCATTCCGTCTGGTGGAGACGGAGAGTTTTAAAAGTCTTATGGTGGTTGCTGTCCCATAGTACGTCGTTACCAGCCGCCACTACTTTTCCAGGTGAGTCATCCCTTCCCTGCACAACCAAGTGGGGAACAAAATTGGGTGTGCACTGCGCAACACCATCTGTGGCAAGGTCCTTCTAACTACGGATACGTGGGGCAGTAAGCGCGGTCAGAGACGTTAAATCTCCATAGCAGCACACTGGGTAAATGCAGTGGCGGCTGAGCCTAAGGCAGATAGCAGTTTGGCGCATGTCCTTCCACCACCAAGGATTGCAGGGCATTTCTCTTTGCCTACTGTTGCTTCCTTCTCCTACTCCGCTTCCTCATCCTCTACCACCTCCTCATCTGGTCAGCGTAACACCTCCACCACCAACTTCATCACAGCCCGGGTGAAACGACAGCAGGCAGTTTTAAAACGTATCTGATTGGGGGACAAACCCCACATAGCGCAGGAGCTGTGGATGGTTATGGAACAACAGACCGATGAGTAGTGATGTCCCGAACTATTTGCTGGCGAATAGTTCTCGGCGAACATAGCTTGTTCGCGTTCGTTGCTGCGGGCGAACATATGCGATGTTCGGTCCGCCCCCTATACATCATCATTGAGTAAACTTTGACCCTGTACCTCACAGTCAGCAGACACAATCCAGCCAATCAGCAGCAGACCCTCCCTCTCAGACCCTCCCACCTCCGGGACAGCATCCATTTTAGATTCATTTGGAAGCTGTATTCACAGTGAGAGGAGGGAGAGTGTTGCTGCTGTTAATTCAATAGGGAAAGCGTTAGCTAGGGAAATGTTCTGTGTCCACAGACTCATCTGCTGTAAGGACAGCGTTCTGACAGCACCCCAAAAAGTCCTTTTCAGGGCTAGTACATCAGTACAATATACATATATTGCAGTTGCTTGGCTGCCCGTGTGTGAGAGGCTGCAGAGTGAGACAGAAAATACCTCGCAGATAAAAAAAAATTATATTTAATATTTTTCTGTGACATAATGACATTTGCAAGCCCGTGTGTGTCAGGCCCACACAGACTGTATACTGGCTAGTGGCTAGGCCTCCACTGATACCGTTACAGGGTGTCATTCACTCAAATACCTTGCAGATAAAAAAAATTTATATTTAAAATGTTTCTGTGATATAATCACATTTGCAAGCCCGTGTGTGTCAGGCCCACACATACTGTATTGTGGCCACTGGCTAGTGGCTAGGCCTGCACACATACGTTACAGAGTGTCATTCACTCAAATACCTTGCAGATAAAAAATATTCTATTTAAAAATTTTCTGTGATATAATCACATTTGCAAGCCCGTGTGTGTCAGGCCCACACATACTGTTTACTGCTAGAGGCAAGGCCTGCACTCATACTGTTACAGGGTGTCATTCACTCAAATACCTTGCAGATAAAAAAAAGCTATTTCAAAATTTTCTGTGATATAATCACATTTGCAAGCCCGTGTGTGTCAGGCCCACACATACTTTATACTGCTAGTGGCTAGGCCTGCACTCATACTGTTACAGGGTGTCATTTACTCAAAAACCGTGCAGATAAAAAATATTTGTGGTCAAGGCTCCGGGGGGAGTGTGGGAACGAAGGAGGAGACACCGGACGTGGTGGGACCTAACTGGCTAGTGGTGTGCCTTTAGCCATGTGACGCGGGTAGCCAAAAAAGGGGGCTAACCCGGGGAATCTGAGTTGAGAGTGAGACTGGAGATGAGGGAGGGTCGGGTGGGACACTGCACGATGCCGCGATGCCGACACCTGGGAGGAGAGCGTGGGGCCGGCTAAATACCCTACGCCCCTCCCACAAATGCAGGCTGGGAATCCAGCCTGCCATACATATATTTAAAATGTTTCTGTGATATAATCACATTTGCAAACCCGTGTGTGTCAGGCCCACACATACTGTATTGTGGCCACTGGCTAGTGGCTAGGCCTGCACTCATACTGTTACAGGGTGTCATTCACTCAAATACCTTGCAGATAAAAAAATATATATTTAAAACTTTTCTTTGATATAATCACATTTGCAAGCCCGTGTATGTCAGGCCCACACATACTGTATACTGCTAGTGTCTATGCCTGCACTCATACCGTTACAGGGTGTCATTCACTCAAATACCTTGCAGATAAAAAAAATTATATTAAAATGTTTTCTGTGATATAATCACATTTGCAAGCCTG
Organism: Bufo gargarizans; assembly: GCF_014858855.1. Classification (NCBI taxonomy): domain Eukaryota; kingdom Metazoa; phylum Chordata; class Amphibia; order Anura; family Bufonidae; genus Bufo; species Bufo gargarizans. Next base: position 548,311,415 of record NC_058081.1, read on the forward strand.
TGTGTGTCAGGCCCACACATACTGTATACTGCTAGTGGCAAGGCCTGCACTCATACCGTTATAGGGTGTCATTCACTCAAATATCTTACAGATAAAAAAAATGTATTTAAAATTTTTCTGTGATATAATCACATATGCACTCCTGTGTGTGTCAGGCCCACACATACTGTATTGTGACCACTGACTAGTGGCTAGGCCTGCACTCATACCGTTACAGGGTGTCATTCACTCAAATACCTTGCAGATAAAAAAAATTCTATTAAAATGTTTTCTGTGATATAATCACATTTGCAAGCCTGTGTGTGTCAGGCCCACACATACTGTATACTGCTAGTGGCAAGGCCTGCACTCATACCGTTATAGGGTGTCATTCACTCAAATATCTTACAGATAAAAAAAATGTATTTAAAATTTTTCTGTGATATAATCACATATGCACTCCTGTGTGTGTCAGGCCCACACATACTGTATTGTGACCACTGACTAGTGGCTAGGCCTGCACTCATACCGTTACAGGGTGTCATTCACTCAAATACCTTACAGATAAAAAAAAATTATATTAAAATGTTTTCTGTGATATAATCACATTTGCAAGCCTGTGTGTGTCAGGCCCACACATACTGTATACTGCTAGTGGCAAGGCCTGCACTCATACCGTTATAGGGTGTCATTCACTCAAATATCTTACAGATAAAAAAAAATATTAAAATTTTTCTGTGATATAATCACATATGCAATCCTGTGTGTGTCAGGCCCACACATACTGTATTGTGACCACTGACTAGTGGCTAGGCCTGCACTCATACCGTTACAGGGTGTCATTCACTCAAATACCTTGCAGATAAAAAACATTCTATTTAAAATTTTTCTGTAATATAAACACATTTGCAAGTCCGTGTGTGTCAGGTCCACACATACTGTATTGTGGCCACTGGCTAGCGGCTAGGCCTGCACTTATACCGTTATCGAGTGTCATTCACTCAAATACCTTGCAGATAAAAAAAATATTTTTAAAAATTTTCTGTGATATAATTACATTTGCAAGCCCGTGTGTGTCAGGCCCACACATACTGTATTGTGGCCACTGGCTAGTGGCTAGGCCTGCACTCATACCGTTACAGGGTGTCATTCACTCAAATACAGTGCAGATAAAAAAATATATATTTAAATTTTTTCTGTGATATAATCACATTTGCAAGCCCGTGTGTGTCAGGCCCACACATACTGTATACTGCTAGTGGCTAGGCCTGCACTCATACTGTTACAGGGTGTCATTCACTCAAATACCTTGCAGATAAAAAAAGCTATTTCAAATTTTTCTGTGGAATAATCACATTTGCAAGCCCGTGTGTGTCAGGCCCACACATACTGTATTGTGGTCACTGGCTAGTGGCTAGGCCTGCACTCATACCGTTACAGGGTGTCATTCACTCAAATACCGTGCAGATAAAAAAAATTATATTTAACATTTTTCTGTGATATAATCACATTTGCAAGCCTGTGTGTGTCAGGCCCACACATACTGTATTGTGGCCACTGGCTAGTGGCTAGGCCTGCACTCATACTGTTACAGGGTGTCATTCACTCAAATACAGGGCAGATAAAAAAAATCTTTTTTTAAATTTTCTGTGATATAATCACATTTGCAAGCCCGTGTGTGTCAGGCCCACACATACTGTGTACTGCTAGTGGCTAGGTCTGCACTCATACCGTTACAGGGTGTCATTCACTCAAATAGCTTGCAGATAAAAAATATACAATAAAAATTTTTTCTCGGATATAATCACATTTGCAAGCCTGTGTGTTTCAGGCCCACACATACAGTATTGTGGCCACTGGCTAGTGGCTAGGCCTGCACTCATACCGTTACAGGGTGTCATTCACTCAAATACCTTGCAGATAAAAAAAATTATATTTAAAATGTTTTCTGTGATATAATCACATTTGCAAGCCTGTGTGTGTCAGGCCCACATATACTGTATACTGCTAGTGGCTAGGCCTGCACTCATACCGTTATAGGGTGTCATTCACTCAAATATCTTACAGATAAAAAAAATTATATTTAAAAATTTTCTGTGATATAATCACATTTGCAATCCTGTGTGTGTCAGGCCCACACATACTCTATTGTGACCACTGGCTAGTGGCTAGGACTGCACTCATACCGTTACAGGGTGTCATTCACTCAAATACCTTGCAGATAAAAAACATTCTATTTAAAAAATTTCTGTGATATAATCACATTTGCAAGCCCGTGTGTGTCAGGCCCACACATACTGTATTGTGGCCACTGGCTAGCGGCTAGGCCTGCACTTATACCGTTACAGGGTGTCATTCACTCAAATACCTTGCAGATAAAAAAAATCTTTTTAAAAAATTTCTGTGATATAATTACATTTGCAAGCCCGTGTGTGTCAGGCCCACACATACTGTATACTGCTAGTGGCTAGGCCTGCACTCATACTGCTACAGGGTGTCATTCACTCAAATACCTTGCAGATAAAAAAAGCTATTTCAAATTTTTCTGTGATGTAATCACATTTGCAAGCCCGTGTGTGTCAGGCCCACACATACTGTATTGTGGTCACTGGCTAGTGGCTAGGCCTGCACTCATACCGTTACAGGGTGTCATTCACTCAAATACCGTGCAGATAAAAAAAAAATATTTAAAATTTTGCTGTGATATAATCACATTTGCAAGCCTGTGTGTGTCAGGCCCACACATACTTTATTGTGGCCACTGGCTAGTGGCTAGGCCTGCACTCATACTGTTACAGGGTGTCATTCACTCAAATACCTTGCAGATAAAAAAAGCTATTTCAAAATTTTCTGTGATATAATCACATTTGCAAGCCCGTGTGTGTCAGGCCCACACATACTGTATTGTGGCCACTGGCTAGCGGCTAGGCCTGCACTTATACCGTTACAGGGTGTCATTCACTCAAATACCTTGCAGATAAAAAAAAATCTTTAAAAAAAAATTTCTGTGATATAATTACATTTGCAAGCCCGTGTGTGTCAGGCCCACACATACTGTGTACTGCTAGTGGCTAGGCCTGCACTCATACCGTTACAGGGTGTCATTCACTCAAATACCTTGCAGATAAAAAAAATACAATTAAACATTTTTCTGTAATATAATCACATTTGCAAGCCCGTGTGTTTCAGGCCCACACATACAGTATTGTGGCCACTGGCTAGTGGCTAGGCCTGCACTCATACCGTTACAGGGTGTCATTCACTCAAATACCTTGCAGATGAAAAAAATTATATTTAAAATGTTTTCTGTGATATAATCACATTTGCAAGCCTGTGTGTGTCAGGCCCACATATACTGTAAACTGCTAGTGGCTAGGCCTGCACTCATACCGTTATAGGGTGTCATTCACTCAAATATCTTACAGATAAAAAAAATTATATTAAAAAATTTTCTGTGATATAATCACATTTGCAATACTGTGTGTGTCAGGCCCACACATACTCTATTGTGACCACTGGCTAGTGGCTAGGCCTGCACTCATACCGTTACAGGGTGTCATTCACTCAAATACCTTGCAGATAAAAAACATTCTATTTAAAAAATTTCTGTGATATAATCACATTTGCAAGCCCGTGTGTGTCAGGCCCACACATACTGTATTGTGGCCACTGGCTAGCGGCTAGGCCTGCACTTATACCGTTACAGGGTGTCATTCACTCAAATACCTTGCAGATAAAAAAAATCTTTTTAAAAATTTTCTGTGATATACAGGTCCTTCTCAAAAAATTAGCATATTGTGATAAAGTTCATTATTTTCTGTAATGTACTGATAAACATTAGACTTTCATATATTTTAGATTCATTACACACCAACTGAAGTAGTTCAAGCCTTTTATTGTTTTAATATTGATGATTTTGGCATACAGCTCATGAAAACCCAAAATTCCTATCTCAAAAAATTAGCATATCATGAAAAGGTTCTCTAAACGAGCTATTAACCTAATCATCTGAATCAACTAATTAACTCTAAACACCTGCAAAAGATTCCTGAGGCTTTTAAAAACTCCCAGCCTGGTTCATTACTCAAAACCGCAATCATGGGTAAGACTGCTGACCTGACTGCTGTCCAGAAAGCCATCATTGACACCCTCAAGCAAGAGGGTAAGACACAGAAAGAAATTTCTGAAGAAATAGGCTGTTCCCAGAGTGCTGTATCAAGGCACCTCAGTGGGAAGTCTGTGGGAAGGAAAAAGTGTGGCAGAAAACGCTGCACAACGAGAAGAGGTGACCGGACCCTGAGGAAGATTGTGGAGAAGGACCGATTCCAGACCTTGGGGGACCTGCGAAAGCAGTGGACTGAGTCTGGAGTAGAAACATCCAGAGCCACCGTGTACAGGCGTGTGCAGGAAATGGGCTACAGGCGCCGCATTCCCCAGGTCAAGCCACTTTTGAACCAGAAACAGCGGCAGAAGCGCCTGACCTGGGCTACAGAGAAGCAGCACTGGACTGTTGCATGTCATTCGGAAATCAAGGTGCCAGAGTCTGGAGGAAGACTGGGGAGAGGGAAATGCCAAAATGCCTGAAGTCCAGTGTCAAGTACCCACAGTCAGTGATGGTCTGGGGTGCCATGTCAGCTGCTGGTGTTGGTCCACTGTGTTTTATCAAGGGCAGGGTCAATGCAGCTAGCCATCAGGAGATTTTGGAGCACTTCATGCTTCCATCTGCTGAAAAGCTTTATGGAGATGAAGATTTCATTTTTCAGCACGACCTGGCACCTGCTCACAGTGCCAAAACCACTGGTAAATGGTTTACTGACCATGGTATTACTGTGTTCAATTGGCCTGCCAACTCTCCTGACCTGAACCCCATAGAGAATCTGTGGGATATTGGGAAGAGAAAGTTCAGAGACGCAAGACCCAACACTCTGGATGAGCTTAAGGCCACTATCGAAGCATCCTGGGCCTCCATAACACCTCAGCAGTGCCACAGGCTGATTGCCTCCATGCCACGCCGCATTGAAGCAGTCATTTCTGCGAAAGGATTCCCGACCAAGTATTGAGTGCATAACTGAACATAATTATTTGAAGGTTGACTTTTTTTGTATTAAAAACACTTTTCTTTTATTGGTCGGATGAAATATGCTAATTTTTTGAGATAGGAAATTTGGGTTTTCATGAGCTGTATGCCAAAATCAATAATATTAAAACAATAAAAGGCTTGAACTACTTCAGTTGGTGTGTAATGAATCTAAAATATATGAAAGTCTAATGTTTATCAGTACATTACAGAAAATAATTAACTTTATCACAATATGCTAATTTTTTGAGAAGGACCTGTAATTACATTTGCAAGCCCGTGTGTGTCAGGCCCACACATACTGTATACTGCTAGTGGCTAGGCCTGCACTCATACTGTTACAGGGTGTCATTCACTCAAATACCTTGCAGATAAAAAAAGCTATTTCAAATTTTTCTGTGATGTAATCACATTTGCAAGCCCGTGTGTGTCAGGCCCACACATACTGTATTGTGGTCACTGGCTAGTGGCTAGGCCTGCACTCATACCGTTACAGGGTGTCATTCACTCAAATACCGTGCAGATAAAAAAAAAAATATTTAAAATTTTGCTGTGATATATTCACATTTGCAAGCCTGTGTGTGTCAGGCCCACACATACTTTATTGTGGCCACTGGCTAGTGGCTAGGCCTGCACTCATACTGTTACAGGGTGTCATTCACTCAAATACCTTGCAGATAAAAAAAGCTATTTCAAAATTTTCTGTGATATAATCACATTTGCAAGCCCGTGTGTGTCAGGCCCACACATACTGTATTGTGGCCACTGGCTAGTGGCTAGGCCTGCACTTATACCGTTACAGGGTGTCATTCACTCAAATACCTTGCAGATAAAAAAAAATCTTTAAAAAAAAATTTCTGTGATATAATTACATTTGCAAGCCCGTGTGTGTCAGGCCCACACATACTGTGTACTGCTAGTGGCTAGGCCTGCACTCATACCGTTACAGGGTGTCATTCACTCAAATACCTTGCAGATAAAAAAAATACAATTAAACATTTTTCTGTAATATAATCACATTTGCAAGCCCGTGTGTTTCAGGCCCACACATACAGTATTGTGGCCACTGGCTAGTGGCTAGGCCTGCACTCATACCGTTACAGGGTGTCATTCACTCAAATACCTTGCAGATAAAAAAAATTATATTTAAAATGTTTTCTGTGATATAATCACATTTGCAAGCCTGTGTGTGTCAGGCCCACATATACTGTAAACTGCTAGTGGCTAGGCCTGCACTCATACCGTTATAGGGTGTCATTCACTCAAATATCTTACAGATAAAAAAAATTATATTTAAAAATTTTCTGTGATATAATCACATTTGCAATCCTGTGTGTGTCAGGCCCACACATACTCTATTGTGACCACTGGCTAGTGGCTAGGCCTGCACTCATACCGTTACAGGGTGTCATTCACTCAAATACCTTGCAGATAAAAAACATTCTTTTTAAAAAATTTCTGTGATATAATCACATTTGCAAGCCCGTGTGTGTCAGGCCCACACATACTGTATTGTGGCCACTGGCTAGCGGCTAGGCCTGCACTTATACCGTTACAGGGTGTCATTCACTCAAATACCTTGCAGATAAAAAAAGCTATTTCAAATTTTTCTGTGATGTAATCACATTTGCAAGCCCGTGTGTGTCAGGCCCACACATACTGTATTGTGGTCACTGGCTAGTGGCTAGGTCTGCACTTATACCGTTACAGGGTGTCATTCACTCAAATACCTTGCAGATAAAAAAAAATCTTTAAAAAAAAATTCTGTGATATAATTACATTTGCAAGCCCGTGTGTGTCAGGCCCACACATACTGTGTACTGCTAGTGGCTAGGCCTGCACTCATACCGTTACAGGGTGTCATTCACTCAAATATCTTGCAGATAAAAAAAATATATTTAAAATTTTTCTGTGATATAATCACATTTGCAAGCCCGTGTGTGTCAGGACCACACATACTGTATTGTGGCCACTGGCTAGCGGCTAGGTCTGCACTTATACTGTTACAGGGTGTCATTCACTCAAATACCTTGCAGATAAAAAAAAATCTTTAAAAAAAGAATTCTGTGATATAATTACATTTGCAAGCCCGTGTGTGTCAGGCCCACACATACTGTGTACTGTTAGTGGCTAGGCCTGCACTCATACCGTTACAGGGTGTCATTCACTCAAATACCTTGCAGATAAAAAAAATATATTTAAAATTTTTCTGTGATATAATCACATTTGCAATCCTGTGTGTGTCAGGCCCACACATACTGTATTGTGGCCACTGGCTAGCGGCTAGGCCTGCACTTATACCGTTACAGGGTTTCATTCACTCAAATACCTTGCAGATAAAAAAAATATCTTTTTAAAAAATTTCTGTGATATAATTACATTTGCAAGCCCGTGTGTGTCAGGCCCACACATACTGTATTGTGGCCACTGGCTAGTGGCTAGGCCTGCACTCATACCATTACAGGGTGTCATTCACTTAAATACAGTGCAGATATAAAAAAATCTTTTTTTAAAATTTTCTGTGATATAATCACATTTGCAAGCCCGTGTGTGTCAGGCCCACACATACTGTATTGTGGCCACTGGCTAGTGGCTAAGCCTGCACTCATACCGTTACAGGGTGTCATTTACTCAAATACCGTGCAGATAGAAAATATATATATTTAAAATGTTTCTGTGATATAATCACATTTGCAAGCCCGTGTGTGTCAGGGCCACACATACTGTGTACTGCTAGTGGCTAGGCCTGCACTCATACCGTTACAGGGTGTCATTCACTCAAATACCTTGCAGATAAAAAAAATACAATTAAACATTTTTCTGTGATATAATCACATTTGCAAGCCCGTGTGTTTCAGGCCCACACATACAGTATTGTGGCCACTGGCTAGTGGCTAGGCCTGCACTCATAACGTTATAGGGTGTCATTCACTCAAATACCGTTCAGATAAAAAAAATATATATTTAAGATTTTTCTGTGATATAATCACATTTGCAAGCCCGTGTGTGTCAGGCCCACACATACTGTATTGTGGCCACTGGCTAGTGGCTAGGCCTGCACTCATACTGTTACAGGGTGTCATTCACTCAAATACCTTGCAGATAAAAAAAAAATATATTTAACATTTTTCTGTGATATAATCACATTTGCAAGCCCGTGTGTGTCAGGCCCACACATACTGTATTGTGGCCACTGGCTAGCGGCTAGGCCTGCACTTATACCGTTACAGGGTGTCATTCACTCAAATACCTTGCAGATTTAAAAAATGATATTTAAAAATTTTCTGTGATATAATCACATTTACAAGCTCGTGTGTGTCAGGCCCACACATACTGTATTGTGGCCACTGGCTAGTGGCTAGGCCTGCACTCATAACGTTATAGGGTGTCATTCACTCAAATACCGTTCAGATAAAAAAAATATATATTTAAGATTTTTCTGTGATATAATCACATTTGCAAGCCCGTGTGTGTCAGGCCCACACATACTGTATTGTGGCCACTGGCTAGTGGCTAGGCCTGCACTCATACTGTTACAGGGTGTCATTCACTCAAATACCTTGCAGATAAAAAAAAAATATATTTAACATTTTTCTGTGATATAATCACATTTGCAAGCCCGTGTGTGTCAGGCCCACACATACTGTATTGTGGCCACTGGCTAGCGGCTAGGCCTGCACTTATACCGTTACAGGGTGTCATTCACTCAAATACCTTGCAGATTTAAAAAATGATATTTAAAAATTTTCTGTGATATAATCACATTTACAAGCTCGTGTGTGTCAGGCCCACACATACTGTATACTGCTAATGGCTAGGCCTGCACTCATACCGTTACAGGGTGTCATTCACTAAAATACCTTGCAGAAAAAAAAAGACTATTTAAAATTTTTCTGTGATATAATCACATTTGCAAGCCCGTGTGTGTAAGGCCCACACATACTGTATTGTGTTAACTGGCTAGAGACTAGGCCTGCACTCATACCGTTACAGGGTGACATTCACTCAAATACCGTGCAGATAAAAAAATGTATATTTAAAAATGTTCTTTGATATAATCACATTTGCAAGCCCGTGTGTGTCAGGCCCACACATACTGTATTGTGGCCACTGGCTAGTGGCTAGGCCTGCACTCATACCATTACAGGGTGTCATTCACTCAAATACCTTGCAGATTTTAAAAAAATTATATTTAAAAATTTTCTGTGATATAATCACATTTGCAAGCCTGTGTGTGTCAGGCCCACACATTCTTTACTGTGCCCACTGCCTAGTGCCCACCACTGATATATGTTGGCACACTACCTTGCACGCATAGTACCACTTCACATAAAAAAAAAAATGACAGGCAGAGGCAGGCCACCCCGCAGTGGCCGTCATGGTCGTAGTGCTGTGATTTCCACTGGCCCTGGAATAATGTCCAGTGTTCAGAGGCCACATACCCTGAACCCAAAAAATTCTGAGAAAATAGTTGACTGGCTTACACAGGACACCCAATCTTCAACAGCTTCCGCTAAGAACATTGACGCACCATCCTCCTCCAGCTCAGCTTTGGTCACCTGCTCTCAAGTTACCACTCTCCCGCCCGCCGCCACTACTACCACTACCACCACAGCCACCACTTCACTTGATCCCTCAGATGAGTTATTTACACATCAGTTTTATGAAATTAGTGATGCGCAACCATTATTGCCAAGGGATGTAGATAACAGGGATATGTCTCAGTCAGGCAGCATTTCACACATGGACGTACAGTGTGATGATGATGATGTTGTACCCGCTGCTGCTTCCTTTGCTGAGGTGTCAGATACAAGTGAAGTGGTTGATGATGACGATGTGTCCGTGGATGCCACGTGGGTGCCTGCTCCAAGAGAAGAAGAAGAGGGGGAAAGTTCAGAAGAGGAGACAGAGAGAAGGAGGAGACGAGTTGGAAGCAGGGGGAGGTCGTCGCAAGGAGCTAGTGGCACAGTCAGACAGCATGCATCGCCACCGGGGTCAGCCAGACAGCACGCCAATCGACGCATGCTGTTGCCACCACCAGAATGCTATCATTGCAAAGCTCAGCAGTGTGGCATTATTTTTTGTGTGTCTGCCTCTGATAACAGCAATGCCATTTGCAACCTGTGCCAAAAGAAACTGAGTCGTGGGAAGTTTAACACCCACCTCGGTACAACTGCTTTGCAAAGGCACCTGATCTCACATCACAAACGCCAATGGGATCAACACATGAGTACAAGCAGCACACAAACTCAAAGCCACCATCCTCCTCCTGGTCCAGCATCTTCAGCCACGTTAACCACTGCTGTCCTCCTTGCCCCCTCTCAACCACCCGCCACTCCGCCTCTCACCTTCAGCAGTTCCATCTCATCTGCCCACAGTCAGGTGTCTGTAAAGCAAATGTTTGAGCGTAAGAAGCCAATGTCACAGAGTCACACACTTGCCCGGCGTCTGACAGCTGACTTGACGGAACTCTTAGCCCGCCAACTTTTACCATACCAGCTGGTGGAGTCTGAGGCCTTCAAAAAATTTGTCGCTATTGGGACACTACAGTGGAAGGTACCCAGATGAATTTTTTTTTCAAAAAAGGCAATCCCAAACCTCTACTCAGTGATTGAAAAGAAAGTCATGGCATCTCTGGCATACAGTGTTGGGGAAAGGATCCATCTGACCACTGATACCTGGTCTGCAAAGCACGCTCAGGGCAGGTATATCACCTACACTGCGCATTGGGTCAACCTGCTGATGGCTGCCAAGCATGGAATGCGTGGCTCTGCAGCGGAGTTGGTGACACCGCCACGACTTGCAGGCAGGCCTACTGCCACCTCCTCTACTCCTTCTACTCCATCCTCTTCCATAACCTCCTCGGCTGAGTCCTCTTCTGCTGCGGCGTCTGGCTGCACATCAACTGAATCCCCCCAGCTCCCCAGGGGCTATTCCACATCCCGGATACGACAGTGTCACGCTGTCTTGGGGTTGACTTGCATGAAAGCAGAGAGCCACACCGGACCAGCACTCCTGTCTGCCCTGAACGCACAGGTGGATCAATGGCTGACCCCACACCAACTGGAGATTGGCAAAGTGGTGTGTGACAATGGAAGCAATTTGTTGGCGGCATTGAATTTGGGCAAGTTGTCACACGTGCCGTGCATGGCACATGTGTTGAATCTCATCGTGCAACGCTTTGTGTCTAAGTACCCAGGCTTATAGGACGTCCTCAAGCAGGCCAGGAAGGTGTGTGGCCATTTCAGGCGTTCCTACACGGACATGGCACACTTTTCAGACATTTAGCGCCGAAACAACATGCCAGTGAGGCGCTTGATTTGCGACAGCCTGACACATTGGAATTCAACACTCCTAATGTTCGACCGCCTGCTCCAACAAGAAAAAGCCGTCAACGAGTATTTGTATGACCGGGGTGCTTGGACAGCCTCTGCGTAGCTGGGAATTCTTTTGCTACGTTACTGGACGCTCATGCGCAATGCCTGTAGGCTCATGCGTCCTTTTGAGGAGGTGACAAACCTAGTCAGTCACACCGAAGGCACCATCAGCGACCTCATCCCATTTGTTTTCTTCCTGGAGCGTGCCCTGCAAAGAATGCTGGATCAGGCTGTAGATGAGCGTGAAGAGGAAAAGGAAGAGTTGTGGTGACCATCACCACCAGAAACAGCCTTGTCATCATCGCTTGCCGGACCTGTGGCAACGCTGCAAGAGGAGTATGAGGAAGAGGAGTCAGAGGAGGAATGTTGCTTTGAGGAGGACGAAGACCAACCACAGCAGGCATCCCATCAGGGTGCTCGTTGTTGTCACCTATCTGGGACCCGTGGTGTTGTACGTGGCTGGGGGGAAGAACAGACCGTCAATGACATTAGTGAGGACAAAGAACGGGAAATGAGTAGCTCGGCATCCGACCTTGTGCAAATGGGGTCTTTCATGCTGTCATGTCTGTTGAGGGACCCTAGTATAAAAAGGATGAAGCAGAATGACCTGTACTGGGTGGCCACGCTACTAGACCCCCGGTATAAGCAGAAAGTCACGGAAATGTTACCAAATTACTGACAGTCAGAAAGGATGCAGCAGTTTTAAACCGAACAAAAAAATATGCTTTACACAGCTTATAAGGGGGATGTCACAGCACAACGGGAATCTAACTGGGGAAGAGGTGAAAGTAATCCTCCTCCTACCATGACCACAGAGGCAAGGACAGGATGCTTTACAGATGTGTTGTTGATGGAAGACATGCAGAGCTTTTAAGTCCTACACATCGCCACAGCCCTTTGGGGTCCACCCTCAGAGAACAACTCGACCGACAGGTAGCAGACTACCTCACCTTAACTGCAGATATCGACACTCTGAGGAGCGATGAACCCCTTGACTACTGGGTGTGCAGGCTTGACCTGTGGCCTGAACTATCCCAGTTTGCAATAGAACTTCTGGCCTGCCCCGCTTCAAGTGTCCTGTCAGAAAGGAACTTCAGTGCAGCAGCGGCTGCAACAATACCTAATTTTTCAGGCATGTGTGTCATGGAACCATGAACCAGACGTACAACAAGAGATAAGTGGAAATAAGAAGGCTTTATTGAAAATCAAGCTGTCAGGCAAAAGTCCAAACGGATGGCTAAACTGAAGCAGGGTCTTGCGAAGCCAGAGGTCAGGAACCAGAAGGGTAGTCAGACGAAGCCTGGATCAGGAACCAGCAGGGTAGTCAGACGAAGCCAGGATCAGGAACCAGAAGCAGCAGCAGTCTTAGAAGCATGTGAACACAGGAGGACCAAGCAAGGAACTGAAGCCACAGACCTCCTATATATATGAGCTAGGCATCCAGCTCCTCCCAGTGGGAAGGAGAAGCCGCAGGGTGGGAGGCTACAAGAAACCAAGATGGCCGCCAGCACATGTCAAACGAAGGAGAACAGCAAGAAGGTAAGACCATGACAGTACCTCCCCCTCAAGGGCCCCTCCTCCGCGGAGTAAAGAACGGTTTCTGAGGGAAGCGTGCGTGGAAGGCTCGGAGCAAGGCAGGAGCATGGACATCTGCGGAGGGAACCCAGGAACGCTCCTCTGGACCATAACCACGCCAATGGACCAAAAACTGCACCTGACCGCGGACCAGGCGTGAGTCCAGGATATTGCTCACCTCATACGCCTCACGATTGCCCACTTGGACCGGACGAGGCCGAGGAACCGAGGAAGTGAAACGATTACACACCAGTGGCTTCAACAGGGAGACATGAAACACGTTGGAGATCCGCATGCCAGGAGGAAGCGCAAGGGCATAGGCTACCGGGTTTACCCTGCGCAGCACTCGGAAGGGACCAACAAAGCGAGGCGCCAGCTTGGGAGTGGGCACTCGAAGGTTGAGGTTGCGGGTGGACAACCATACGCGGTCTCCGACCTGGTAGGAAGGAGCGGGCGCTCGTCTGCGATCAGCCTGGAGTCTCTGGCGCCGCGCAGAGACCTCAAGGGACCTCTGGATCTGTACCCAAGAAGCACGTAGGACGGAAAGGTGATCCTCCACAGCCGGAATATCCTGGGGAGAGAATACCTCCGGTAACACGGCAGGTTGGAACCCATAATTGGCCATGAAGGGAGACGTCCCAGAGGAAGAGTTCACCGCCGTGTTCCTGGCAAACTCAGCCCAAGGCAGGAGGTCAACTTAATTGTCTTGGTGATCGGAGACATAGCAACGAAGGAATTGCTCCAAGGCCTGATTAGATCGTTCTGCGGCCCCATTGGACTGAGGGTGGTAGGCCGAGGAGAAAGAGAGATGAATCCCCAACTGGGAGCAAAAGGCGCGCCAGAACCTGGACACAAACTGACTCCCCCGATCCGACACAATCTCCTTGGGCAAACCGTGCAACTGGAAGACCTCCCTGGCAAAAATCGTGGCCAACTCTTGTGCAGAGGGTAACTTCTTGAGAGGAACACAGTGGCACATTTTGGAAAACCGATCCACAATCATGAGAATGACCGTATGGCCTCGGGATGCAGGGAGGTCCACAATGAAATCCATCCCCAGGTGTGACCATGGACGCTCCCCGGTGGCTATGGGTTGCAAAAGACCCAACGGAAGGTGCCGAGGGGACTTACTCTGGGCACAAACGGAGCATGCCGATACATATGCGGCGATGTCGGAACGTAGAGAAGGCCACCAGAACAGACGTGAAACAGCCCAGGACAGCTGATTCTTTCCAGGATGCCCCGCGGCCTTGGAGTTATGGTAGGTTCGCAACAACCGAGTGCGCAACTCCTCAGGCACAAAACATCTGCCGTTGGGTCTCCCAGAGGGAGCACCAGATTGAGCCGCCAAAATCTGCTCACCCAGGGGAGAGGTCAGGCTGGTGCGAATGGCGGCCAGGATCTGATTCGGAGGTATGACCGAAGTCGGAATCGACTCCTCCCCGGACAGCTCGGAGTACTGCCGTGATAAGGCATCCGCTCTGCTGATGTTCTTGGAACCGGTTAGGTAGGAGACCACGTAATTAAAACGTGACAAGAACAGAGACCATCTGGCCTGACGTGGTGTCAATCTCTTGGCCTCAGAGAGGTAGGTCAGATTCTTGTGGTCCGTCAGGATGAGAACCGGAACCACCGAGCCCTCGAGCAAGTGCCTCCATTCTTTAAGGGCCTGCACAATGGCCAATAACTCCCTGTCACCAATCTGATAGTTGCACTCCGCGGAAGACAGTTTCCGGGAGTAAAACCCACTAGGAAGCAGAGGACCCTCTGGTGTTCTACGCTGAGACAGAAGGGCGCCTACTCCCGTCTCAGACGCGTCCACCTCGAGGACAAAAGGCAACCCAGGGTTGGGATGCGACAGAATCGGAGCCGACACAAAGGCGGACTTTAGAGACTCAAAAGCTCGGATGGCCTCTAGCGGCCAGACCTGGGGATTACTGCCCTTCCTGGTCCGATCCGTGAGAGGCTTGGCTAGCCTGGAAAAGTCCCTGATGAACTTCCGATAATAATTGGCGAAGCCCAAAAAGCGCTGCAGGGCACGAAGACCACTGGGCTGGGGCCACTGTAAGACAGCCGAAACCTTCTCAGGATCCATGGAGAACCCCTCAGCGGAAATGATGTAACCTAAGAAGGTTACCTGGGATCGGTGAAATTCGCATTTCTCAAGCTTACCGAACAGCTTGTTCTCTCGTAACCGTTGCAACACTCGTCTGACATCCAGAATGTGGGCCTCCATGGATTCAGAATATACCAAGATGCCATCCAAATAGACCACCACACACTGCTGCAACAGGTCACGGAAAACATCGTTGATGAATTCCTGGAAGACTGCGGGCGCATTGCACAACCCAAAGGGCATAACCAAGGATTCATAATGACCGGTCCTGGTGTTAAACGCGGTCTTCCACTCATCCTTACCAGGTTATATGCCGCCCTCAGGTCGAGTTTGGTAAAGACCGTGGCCCCTTTGAGGCGATCGAACAGCTCGGAAATCAAGGGTATCGGGTAAGCGTTCTTGATCGTGATGCGATTGAGACCCCTGTAATCAATGCAAGGCCTCAACTCACCGCCCTTCTTTTTCACAAAGAAAAATCCAGCCCCTGCCGGGGATGAGGATTTGCGAATGTGTCCGCGTGAAAGTGCCTCCCTCATGTACTCCTCCATGGCCTCATTCTCCGCTACCGACAGTGGATAGACCTTGCCACGAGGAGGAACGGCACCAGATTGTAACTCTATGGCACAATCGTATGGGCGGTGCGGAGGTAGGGCAACCGCACGCACCTTATCGAATACATCCCGGTACTCCTCGTATTCAGGAGGCAACAGAGAGTCCGAGGAAGTACACAGCAACTTGACAGACTCATGGATGCAACTAGCCCCACACTGCGGTGACCATGAGAGGATCTCGGCCGATCTCCAATCGAAAGTCGGATTATGCTTCTGGAGCCAGGGGTACCCCAAGACCACCGAGTAGTGTGGAGACGAAATAACCTGGAGACAGACCGACTCTCTGTGAACGGCACCAATGGCCATCCCCACTGGAAGGGTCTCATGAGTCACGTGTGGCGGCAGAAGGGGTCTGCCGTCTATCGCCTCAAGAGCCAGTGGGGAACCTCGAGGCTGCAGAGGAATGGAATTGGCGGCAGCGAACACACTATCAATGAACAAACCACCAGCACCAGAGTCCACCAACGCCTGGGTCGTCACCGAGCCCCCGACCCAGGAGAGGACAACAGTAATCAGTGGTTTGTCAATACGGGAAACCGGGGACGAGGAGACTCCACCCAAGATCTGCCCCCGACAGGATCTCAGGTGCGAGCGTTTCCCGGATGGTTCGGGCATGCCAACCGAAAATGCCCACCGAGACCACAGTACATGCATCGGCCCTCGCGTCTCCGGAGTACCCTCTCCCCCTCGGACAGGCGAGCAAACCCCAGCTGCATGGGTTCACCCCCAGACAAGTCATCCCCAGGAGGCGTGGGAGGAGAGGGAGGCACGGGTGGGACAGAAAACGTAGGCGCCAATCTGTTAGAAGACCTCCGCAGGCTCTCCTTAAAGGAAGGTCTCTCCCTGAGTCTGGTGTCAATCAAAATCAGGAAAGAAATAAGAGACTCGAGCTCCACTGGTAGGTCCTTAGCTGCAACCTCATCCTTCAAGGCATCCGAGAGACCATGAGAGAAAGCAGCGACCAGAGCCTCATTATTCCAGTCCACCTCTGCTGCCAGGGTACGAAACTCAATGGCGTATTCAGCTACGGATCGTGAACCCTGTCTGATGGACATAAGGAGCTTCGCAGCAGAGGCAGCACGAGCCGGCACATCGAATACCTTCCGAAGAGAAGCAACAAAACCGGAAAACTTGGCAACCACCGGATTGTTGTTCTCCCATAAAGGGCTGGCCCAGGCCAAGGCCTTGTCCGAGAGCAGCGAGATCAAGAAGCCCACCTTTGATCTCTCAGTAGGAAAGGCATGTGGCAGCAACTCGAAATAAATGCCCACCTGGTTAAGGAAACCTCGGCACTGAGTTGGCTCTCCCCCAAAGCGCTGTGGAAGGGGGGCAGAACCGGTCATACCCCGAAACACCGCAGGCGCAGCAACAGGTGTCGGGGTAGACTCTGGCGCAACAACCGGAGCGGCAGTAGGAGCGGGCCCAGGAGCGACAACCAACCCATCGGCAACGGAAGCTAAATGAGCCGTGCGTTCAAGCAGGGTTTGCAACGCCACAGCGAACCGACCCAACAGGTGATCCTGCTGATCAAGTCTGGCAACCAGCGTAGGTAGCGAGGATGGCCCTGTACCGTCAGAATTCATGGCTTGGTCCTAATGTCATGGAACCATGAACCAGACGTACAACAAGAGATAAGTGGAAATAAGAAGGCTTTATTGAAAATCAAGCTGTCAGGCAAAAGTCCAAATGGATGGCTAAACCGAAGCAGGGTCTTGCGAAGCCAGAGGTCAGGAACCAGAAGGGTAGTCAGACGAAGCCTGGATCAGGAACCAGCAGGGTAGTCAGACGAAGCCAGGATCAGGAACCAGAAGCAGCAGCAGTCTTAGAAGCATGTGAACACAGGAGGACCAAGCAAGGAACTGAAGCCACAGACCTCCTATATATATGAGCTAGGCATCCAGCTCCTCCCAGTGGGAAGGAGAAGCCGCAGGGTGGGAGGCTACAAGAAACCCAGAAACCAAGATGGCCGCCAGCACATGTCAAACGAAGGAGAACAGCAAGAAGGTAAGACCATGACAATGTGTACATGCCTAATTGTTCTGGCCTCTAGTGCTGCACTGTGGCTGCAAAAACAAAACAAAAAAAAAGGCACATACATGTGTCAATTCCCCTTCGTGATCAGTACCTTGTTGTGGTGAAGGGGCTTGCGTATCACAATGAAGCGATTATCACCTCTATGAGTGTGTTGGCAATGTTGCCACACCCCAGATAAGGCCGTTGCTTCATTATGATCAGACTAAAAGCGATCGGATGGATAATTTTTCATAGAAAAAACATTATTTTTCATATTATTATTTTTTTAAGTTGTATGGGTTTTTAATACATAAAATAAAAAATCATAATAAAGTCTCTTAATAGTTTATTAGAAATAATGCAGACAATTTAAAAAATCCCCATCAATTCCAATACAAAGAAAGTACAGAGCTCAGAACAAAATTATTTCAGGATGTCATTAATTCGACAATGATTAATCAATTAGACACACGGGGACGTTACAGGGATTAAACTGATAGGAATAGTACTAGTTAAGACACCACTTATATAGGGATTATAGGGTGTCACAGCACATTGCTCCATGCACGCGCAGTGCCCCAATTTGGAAGTAAGAGGACCGACCAAGCTGCTTTTTCCATCTCCCAGTTCCTAAAATCAATTCAGTTTGGTGTATCTGAGTTTGGTCTGTCACTGTGAAGGCAGTCGAAGATACCCGGCCTAAATTTTTTTTCACAAAAGGCAATCCCTGATATGGGACGTAACAGGGATTAAACTGATGAGAATAGTACTACAGAAAATACCAATCATATCGGGTGTGACAGTAAATTGCACGGCGCAGACGCAGTGTCCGTGGGGCGGATTCAAACAAAGGGGAGGGAGCCAGCGTTTTTTTTAACCATCTCCCCGTTCGAAAAATCAATTTAATAAATGGACCCCAGATTGGGGTCATCACGTAACAGGGATTAAACTGATGAGAATAGTACTACAGAAAATACCACTCATATCGGGTGTGACAGTAAATTGCACGGCACAGACGCAGTGACCGTGGCGTGGATTCAAACAAAAGGGAGGGAGCCAGCATTTTTTTAACCATCTCCCCGTTCGAAAAATTTATTTAATAAATGGACCCCAGATTGGGGACGTCACGTAACAGGGATTAAACTGATGAGAATAGTACTACAGAAAATACCACTAATATCGGGTGTGACAGTAAATTGCACGGCGCAGACGCAGTGACCGTGGCGTGGATTCAAACAAAGGGGAGGGAGCAAGCATTTTTTAAACCATCTCCCCATTCGAAAAATCAATTCAATTCACCTTTCGGGGACCCTTGGTGTTGTACGTGGCTGGGTGGAGGAAGAAACCTTCAATGACATCAAAGGGACATGGCTAGCTTGGTATCCAACCATGTGCAAATGGGAAGTTTGCGGTTGGGCAAATGGACTGTTTGCGGTTGTTTGCTATGCATGAAAAGGGGAGTTTGGTCTGTCAATGTCTGTGAAGCGGGAGAAACCCTTAGGCTGAGTTCACACGGGCGAGATTTGCGCGCGGTTGCAATGCGGGAGGTGAACGCATTGCACCCGCACTGAATCCGGCACCATTCATTTCAATGGGGCTGCGTACATGAGCATTTTTTTTTCACGCATCACTTATGCAATGCTTGAAAATCGCAGCATGCTCTATATTCTGCGTTTTTAACGTAGGACAGGCACCATAGAAGTGAATGGGGCTGAGTGAAAATCGCAAGCATCCGCAAGCAAGTGCGGATGCGGTGCGATTTTCACGCATGGTTGCTAGGTGACAGTCTATTCACTGTATTATTTTCCCTTATTTCATGGTTATAAGGAAAAATAATAGCATTCTGAATACATAATGCTTAGTAGGTGATCAATTGAGTAGGTGAACTTCTCCTCTTGATTGCGTAGACCACGGTGATGGACCATGTGATTGGAGCATGTGATCTGACATCACCACAGGTCCTAGCCGGTGGTTCATTATTAAAGAAGTAAAGAAGAGACCGGGAACTATGCGATCAAGAAGAGAAGGTGAGTTAATATTTATTTATTTTTTTTAACCCTCAATTGATCACCTACTAAGCATTCTGTATTCAGAATGCTATTATTTTCCCTTATAACCATGTTATAAGGAAAATAATAACATCTACACAGCACCGAACCCAAACCTGAACTTCTGTGAAGAACTTCGGGTCTAGGTACCACAGTGAGTTTTTTATCACGTGCGTGCAAAACACATTGCACTCGCGTGATAAAAATTGAACATCGGAACGCAATCGCAGTCAAAACTGACTGCAATTGCGTACCTAATCGCGTGGGTTTGCCGCAATACATCGGGACGCATCCGGAACTAATCCGGACACGCCCGTGTGAACCCAGCCTTACACTACCTTATCGATACAACATCATACCTGATATACACATACTGGATGTTTTAAACCACGTTGTTCAAAAAAAAATTAGGATTGTTAGGTGATTTATGCCCTTTATGGATTAAAATCCAACTCTGCGTCAACTATGTAATTTTCCATGGGACTTTTGCCATGGATCCCCCTCCGGCATGCCACAGTCCAGGTGTTAGTCCCCTTGAAACAACTTTTCCATCACTATTGTCGCTAGAAAGAGTCCCTGTGGGTTTTAAAATTTGACTGTCTATTGAAGTCAATGGCGGTTCGCCCGGTTCGCCCGTTCGCAAACATTGGCAGAAATTTGTTCGCAAATGGAAAATTTTATGTTCGCGACTAGGGATGAGCGAACTCGAACTGTATAGTTCGGGTTCGTACCGAATTTTGGGGTGTCCGTGACACGGACCCGAACCCGGACATTTTCGTAAAAGTCCGGGTTCGGGTTCGGTGTTCGTCGCTTTCTTGGCGCTTTTGTGACGCTTTCTTGGCGCTTTTTGAAAGGCTGCAAAGCAGCCAATCAACAAGCGTCATACTACTTGCCCCAAGAGGCCATCACAGCCATGCCTACTATTGGCATGGCTGTGATTGGCCAGAGCACCATGTGACCCAGCCTCTATTTAAGCTGGAGTCACATAGCGCCGCCCGTCACTCTGCTCTGATTAGCGTAGGGAGAGGTTGCGGCTGCGACAGTAGGGCGAGATTAGGCAGATTAACTCCTCCAAAGGACTTGATTAACTGATCGATCTGCAGCTGTGGATCATTGAGCTGCTGATCCTCAATTGCTCACTGTTTTTAGGCTGCCCAGACCGTTTGTCAGTCACATTTTTCTGGGGTGATCGGCGGCCATTTTGTGTCTTGTGGTGCGCCAGCACAAGCTGCGACCAAGTGCATTTAACCCTCAATGGTGTGGTTGTTTTTTGGCTAAAGCCTACATCAGGGTGAAGCTGTCACACCAAGTGCATTTAACCAGCAATAGTCTGTTCATTTTTTGGCCATATACAAAATCAGGGGCAAGCTGCGCCTGTCACCAAGTGCATTTAACCCTCAATGGTGTGGTTGTTTTTTGGCTAAAGCCTACATCAGGGTGAAGCTGTCACACCAAGTGCATTTAACCAGCAATAGTCTGTTCATTTTTTGGCCATATACAAAATCAGGGGCAAGCTGCGCCTGTCACCAAGTGCATTTAACCCTCAATGGTGTGGTTGTTTTTTGGCTAAAGCCTACATCAGGGTGAAGCTGTCACACCAAGTGCATTTAACCAGCAATAGTCTGTTCATTTTTTGGCCATATACAAAATCAGGGGCAAGCTGCGCCTGTCACCAAGTGCATTTAACCCTCAATGGTGTGGTTGTTTTTTGGCTAAAGCCTACATCAGGGTGAAGCTGTCACACCAAGTGCATTTAACCAGCAATAGTCTGTTCATTTTTTGGCCATATACAAAATCAGGGGCAAGCTGCGCCTGTCACCAAGTGCATTTAACCCTCAATGGTGTGGTTGTTTTCTGGCTAAAGCCTACATCAGGGTGAAGCTGTCACACCAAGTGCATTTAACCAGCAATAGTCTGTTTATTTTTTGGCCATATACTACATCAGGGGCAAGCTGCGCCCGTCACCAAGTGCATTTAACCCTCAGTAGTGTGGTTGGTCAAGCTGTGACACCAAGTGCATTTAACCAGCAATAGTCTGTTCATTTTTTGGCCATATACTACATCAGGGGCAAGCTGCGCCCGTCACCAAGTGCATTTAACCAGCAATAGTGTGGTTATTTTTTGGCCATATCCCAGTCTAATTCTGTCACTAAATCCATACCGGTCACCCAGCGCCTAAATACTAGGCCTCAAATTTATATCCCGCTAAATCTCTCGTTACCGCTGTCCTGTTGTAGCTGGGAAAGTTATTTAGTGTCCGTCAAAGCACATTTTTTGTTCTGGGTTGAAGTACAATTCCCAATTTAGCAATTTCATAATTTAGTGGTTTCTGCTATATCAGAGCTATTTGAAATCTATCCCTAAAAGGGTATATAATATTCAAGGTGCACATTGGGTCATTCAGAATAACTTCACACACACCCGCTACTGTGTATTTTCAAGTCTAATTCTGTCACTAAACCCATACCTGTCACCCAGCGCCTAAATACTAGGCCTCAAATTTATATCCTGCTAAATCTCTCGTTACCGCTGTCCTGTTGTAGCTGGGAAAGTTATTTAGTGTCCGTCAAAGCACATTTTTTGTTCTGGGTTGAAGTACAATTCCCAATTTAGCAATTTCATAATTTAGTGGTTTCTGCTATATCAGAGCTATTTGAAATCTATCCCTAAAAGGGTATATAATATTCAAGGTGCACATTGGGTCATTCAGAATAACTTCACACACACCCGCTACTGTGTATTTTCAAGTCTAATTCTGTCACTAAACCCATACCTGTCACCCAGCGCCTAAATACTAGGCCTCAAATTTATATCCTGCTAAATCTCTCGTTACCGCTGTCCTGTTGTAGCTGGGAAAGTTATTTAGTGTCCGTCAAAGCACATTTTTTGTTCTGGGTTGAAATACAATTCCCAATTTAGCAATTTCATAATTTAGTGGTTTCTGCTATATCAGAGCTATTTGAAATCTATCCCTAAAAGGGTAGATCATATTGAAGGTGCACATAGGGTCATTCAGAATAACTTCACACACACCCGCTACTGTGTATTTCCAAGTCTAATTCTGTCACTAAACCCATACCTGTCACCCAGCGCCTAAATACTAGGCCTCAAATTTATATCCC
The DNA here is from genome assembly GCF_014858855.1 of Bufo gargarizans. Classification (NCBI taxonomy): domain Eukaryota; kingdom Metazoa; phylum Chordata; class Amphibia; order Anura; family Bufonidae; genus Bufo; species Bufo gargarizans. Next base: position 548,334,333 of record NC_058081.1, read on the forward strand.
GCTAAATCTCTCGTTACCGCTGTCCTGTTGTAGCTGGGAAAGTTATTTAGTGTCCGTCAAAGCACATTTTTTGTTCTGGGTTGAAGTACAATTCCCAATTTAGCAATTTCATAATTTAGTGGTTTCTGCTATATCAGAGCTATTTGAAATCTATCCCTAAAAGGGTATATAATATTCAAGGTGCACATTGGGTCATTCAGAATAACTTCACACACACCCGCTACTGTGTATTTCCAAGTCTAATTCTGTCACTAAACCCATACCTGTCACCCAGCGCCTAAATACTAGGCCTCAAATTTATATCCTGCTAAATCTCTCGTTACCGCTATCCTGTTGTAGCTGGGAAAGTTATTTAGTGTCCGTCAAAGCACATTTTTTGTTCTGGGTTGAAGTACAATTCCCAATTTAGCAATTTCATAATTTAGTGGTTTCTGCTATATCAGAGCTATTTGAAATCTATCCCTAAAAGGGTATATAATATTCAAGGTGCACATTGGGTCATTCAGAATAACTTCACACACACCCGCTACTGTGTATTTTCAAGTCTAATTCTGTCACTAAACCCATACCTGTCACCCAGCGCCTAAATACTAGGCCTCAAATTTATATCCTGCTAAATCTCTCGTTACCGCTGTACTGTTGTTGCTTGGAAAGATATTTAGTGTCCGTCAAAGCACATTTTTTGTTCTGGGTTGAAGTACAATTCCCAATTTAGCAATTTCATAATTTAGTGGTTTCTGCTATATCAGAGCTATTTGAAATCTATCCCTAAAAGGGTATATAATATTCAAGGTGCACATTGGGTCATTCAGAATAACTTCACACACACCCGCTACTGTGTATTTTCAAGTCTAATTCTGTCACTAAACCCATACCTGTCACCCAGCGCCTAAATACTAGGCCTCAAATTTATATCCTGCTAAATCTCTCGTTACCGCTGTCCTGTTGTAGCTGGGAAAGTTATTTAGTGTCCGTCAAAGCACATTTTTTCTTCTGGGTTGAAATACAATTCCCAATTTAGCAATTTCATAATTTAGTGGTTTCTGCTATATCAGAGCTATTTGAAATCTATCCCTAAAAGGGTAGATCATATTGAAGGTGCACATAGGGTCATTCAGAATAACTTCACACACACCCGCTACTGTGTATTTCCAAGTCTAATTCTGTCACTAAACCCATACCTGTCACCCAGCGCCTAAATACTAGGCCTCAAATTTATATCCCGCTAAATCTCTCGTTACCGCTGTCCTGTTGTAGCTGGGAAAGTTATTTAGTGTCCGTCAAAGCACATTTTTTGTTCTGGGTTGAAGTACAATTCCCAATTTAGCAATTTCATAATTTAGTGGTTTCTGCTATATCAGAGCTATTTGAAATCTATCCCTAAAAGGGTATATAATATTCAAGGTGCACATTGGGTCATTCAGAATAACTTCACACACACCCGCTACTGTGTATTTCCAAGTCTAATTCTGTCACTAAACCCATACCTGTCACCCAGCGCCTAAATACTAGGCCTCAAATTTATATCCTGCTAAATCTCTCGTTACCGCTGTACTGTTGTTGCTTGGAAAGATATTTAGTGTCCGTCAAAGCACATTTTTTGTTCTGGGTTGAAGTACAATTCCCAATTTAGCAATTTCATAATTTAGTGGTTTCTGCTATATCAGAGCTATTTGAAATCTATCCCTAAAAGGGTATATAATATTCAAGGTGCACATTGGGTCATTCAGAATAACTTCACACACACCCGCTACTGTGTATTTCCAAGTCTAATTCTGTCACTAAACCCATACCTGTCACCCAGCGCCTAAATACTAGGCCTCAAATTTATATCCTGCTAAATCTCTCGTTACCGCTGTACTGTTGTTGCTTGGAAAGATATTTAGTGTCCGTCAAAGCACATTTTTTGTTCTGGGTTGAAGTACAATTCCCAATTTAGCAATTTCATAATTTAGTGGTTTCTGCTATATCAGAGCTATTTGAAATCTATCCCTAAAAGGGTATATAATATTCAAGGTGCACATTGGGTCATTCAGAATAACTTCACACACACCCGCTACTGTGTATTTTCAAGTCTAATTCTGTCACTAAACCCATACCTGTCACCCAGCGCCTAAATACTAGGCCTCAAATTTATATCCTGCTAAATCTCTCGTTACCGCTGTACTGTTGTTGCTGGGCAAGATATTTAGTGTCCGTCAAAGCACATTTTTTGTTCTGGGTTGAAATACAATTCCCAATTTAGCAATTTCATAATTTAGTGGTTCCTGCTATATCAGAGCTATTTGAAATCTATCCCAAAAAGGGTATATAATATTCAAGGTGCACATAGGGTCATTCAGAATAACTTCACACACACGCTTCTGTGCATTTCCAAGTCTAATTCTGTCACTAAATCCATACCGGTCACCCAGCGCCTAAATACTAGGCCTCAAATTTATATCCCGCTGAATTTGAATACAATACATTGGGCCAAATAATATATTTGTTGTTGTGGTGAACCATAACAATGAGAAAAACATCTAGTAAGGGACGCGGACGTGGACATGGTCGTGGTGGTGTTAGTGGACCCTCTGGTGCTGGGAGAGGACGTGGCCGTTCTGCCACATCCACACGTCCTAGTGTACCAACTACCTCAGGTCCCAGTAGCCGCCAGAATTTACAGCGATATATGGTGGGGCCCAATGCCGTTCTAAGGATGGTAAGGCCTGAGCAGGTACAGGCATTAGTCAATTGGGTGGCCGACAGTGGATCCAGCACGTTCACATTATCTCCCACCCAGTCTTCTGCAGAAAGCGCACAGATGGCGCCTGAAAACCAACCCCATCAGTCTGTCACATCACCCCCATGCATACCAGGGAAACTGTCTCAGCCTCAAGTTATGCAGCAGTCTCTTATGCTGTTTGAAGACTCCGCTGGCAGGGTTTCCCAAGGGCATCCACCTAGCCCTTCCCCAGCGGTGAAAGACATAGAATGCACTGACGCACAACCACTTATGTTTCCTGATGATGAGGACATGGGAATACCACCTCAGCATGTCTCTGATGATGACGAAACACAGGTGCCAACTGCTGCGTCTTTCTGCAGTGTGCAGACTGAACAGGAGGTCAGGGATCAAGACTGGGTGGAAGACGATGCAGGGGACGATGAGGTCCTAGACCCCACATGGAATGAAGGTCGTGCCACTGACTTTCACAGTTCGGAGGAAGAGGCAGTGGTGAGACCGAGCCAACAGCGTAGCAAAAGAGGGAGCAGTGGGCAAAAGCAGAACACCCGCCGCCAAGAGACTCCGCCTGCTACTGACCGCCGCCATCTGGGACCGAGCACCCCAAAGGCAGCTTCAAGGAGTTCCCTGGCATGGCACTTCTTCAAACAATGTGCTGACGACAAGACCCGAGTGGTTTGCACGCTGTGCCATCAGAGCCTGAAGCGAGGCATTAACGTTCTGAACCTGAGCACAACCTGCATGACCAGGCACCTGCATGCAAAGCATGAACTGCAGTGGAGTAAACACCTTAAAACCAAGGAAGTCACTCAGGCTCCCCCTGCTACCTCTTCTGCTGCTGCCGCCTCGGCCTATTCTGCTGCTGCCGCCTCGGCCTCTTCCTCCGCCTCTGGAGGAACGTTGGCACCTGCCGCCCAGCAAACAGGGGATGTACCACCAACACCACCACCACCACCTCCGTCACCAAGCGTCTCAACCATGTCACACGCCAGCGTTCAGCTCTCCATCTCACAAACATTTGATAGAAAGCGTAAATTCCCACCTAGCCACCCTCGATCCCTGGCCCTGAATGCCAGCATTTCTAAACTACTGGCCTATGAAATGCTGTCATTTAGGCTGGTGGACACAGACAGCTTCAAACAGCTCATGTCGCTTGCTGTCCCACAGTATGTTGTTCCCAGCCGGCACTACTTCTCCAAGAGAGCCGTGCCTTCCCTGCACAACCAAGTATCCGATAAAATCAAGTGTGCACTGCGCAACGCCATCTGTAGCAAGGTCCACCTAACCACAGATACGTGGACCAGTAAGCACGGCCAGGGACGCTATATCTCCCTAACTGCACACTGGGTAAATGTAGTGGCAGCTGGGCCCCAGGCGGAGAGCTGTTTGGCGCACGTCCTTCCGCCGCCAAGGATCGCAGGGCAACATTCTTTGCCTCCTGTTGCCACCTCCTCCTTCTCGGCTTCCTCCTCCTCTTCTTCCACCTGCTCATCCAGTCAGCCACACACCTTCACCACCAACTTCAGCACAGCCCGGGGTAAACGTCAGCAGGCCATTCTGAAACTCATATGTTTGGGGGACAGGCCCCACACCGCACAGGAGTTGTGGCGGGGTATTGAACAACAGACCGACGAGTGGTTGCTGCCGGTGAGCCTCAAGCCCGGCCTGGTGGTGTGTGATAATGGGCGAAATCTCGTTGCAGCTCTGGGACTAGCCAATTTGACGCACATCCCTTGCTTGGCGCATGTGCTGAATTTGGTGGTGCAGAAGTTCATTCACAACTACCCCGACATGTCAGAGCTGCTGCATAAAGTGCGGGCCGTCTGTTCGCGCTTCCGGCGTTCACATCCTGCCGCTGCTCGCCTGTCTGCGCTACAGCGTAACTTCGGCCTTCCCGCTCACCGCCTCATATGCGACGTGCCCACCAGGTGGAACTCCACCTTGCACATGCTGGACAGACTGTGCGAGCAGCAGCAGGCCATAGTGGAGTTTCAGCTGCAGCACGCACGGGTCAGTCGCACTACAGAACAGCACCACTTCACCACCAATGACTGGGCCTCCATGCGAGACCTGTGTGCCCTGTTGCGCTGTTTCGAGTACTCCACCAACATGGCCAGTGGCGATGACACCGTTATCAGCGTTACAATACCACTTCTATGTCTCCTTGAGAAAACACTTAGGGCGATGATGGAAGAGGAGGTGGCCCAGGAGGAGGAGGAGGAGGAGGAGGAAGAGGGGTCATTTTTAGCACTTTCAGGCCAGTCTCTTCGAAGTGACTCAGAGGGAGGTTTTTGGCAACAGCAGAGGCCAGGTACAAATGTGGCCAGCCAGGGCCCACTACTGGAGGACGAGGAGGACGAGGATGAGGAGGAGGTGGAGGAGGATGAGGATGAAGCATGGTCACAGCGGGGTGGCACCCAACGCAGCTCGGGTCCATCACTGGTGCGTGGCTGGGGGGAAAGGCAGGACGATGACGATACGCCTCCCACAGAGGACAGCTTGTCCTTACCCCTGGGCAGCCTGGCACACATGAGCGACTACATGCTGCAGTGCCTGCGCAACGACAGCAGAGTTGCCCACATTTTAACCTGTGCGGACTACTGGGTTGCCACCCTGCTGGATCCACGCTACAAAGACAATGTGCCCACCTTACTTCCTGCACTGGAGCGTGATAGGAAGATGCGCGAGTACAAGCGCACGTTGGTAGACGCGCTACTGAGAGCATTCCCAAATGTCACAGGGGAACAAGTGGAAGCCCAAGGCCAAGGCAGAGGAGGAGCAAGAGGTCGCCAAGGCAGCTGTGTCACGGCCAGCTCCTCTGAGGGCAGGGTTAGCATGGCAGAGATGTGGAAAACTTTTGTCAACACGCCACAGCTAACTGCACCACCACCTGATACGCAACGTGTTAGCAGGAGGCAACATTTCACTAACATGGTGGAACAGTACGTGTGCACACCCCTCCACGTACTGACTGATGGTTCGGCCCCATTCAACTTCTGGGTCTCTAAATTGTCCACGTGGCCAGAGCTAGCCTTTTATGCCTTGGAGGTGCTGGCCTGCCCGGCAGCCAGCGTTTTGTCTGAACGTGTATTCAGCACGGCAGGGGGCGTCATTACAGACAAACGCAGCCGCCTGTCTACAGCCAATGTGGACAAGCTGACGTTCATAAAAATGAACCAGGCATGGATCCCACAGGACCTGTCCGTCCCTTGTCCAGATTAGACATTAACTACCTCCCCATAACCATATATTATTGGACTCCAGGGCACTTCCTCATTCAATCCTATTTTTATTTTCATTTTACCATTATATTGCAAGGCTACCCAAAGCTGAATGAACCTCTCCTCTGCCTGTGTGCTAGGCCTAAATATATGCCAATGGATTGTTGCAGTGGTGGCTGACGTGAAGCCTCATTCTCTGCTATGACATGCAGACTGATTCTCTGGTGACATGAAGCCAGATTGTCTGTTACGGGACCTCTCTCCTCTGCCTGGGTGCTGGGCCTAAATTTATGAAAATGGACTCTTACAGTGGTGGGTGACGTGAAGCCTGATTCTCTGCTATGACATGAAGACTGATTCTCTGCTGACATGAAGCCAGATCCTCTGTTACGGGACCTCTCTCCTCTGCCTGGGTGCTGGGCCTAAATATCTGACAATGGACTGTTGCATTGGTGGCTGACGTGAAGCCTGATTCTCTGCTATGATATGAAGACTGATTCTCTGCTGACATGAAGCCAGATTGTCTGTTACGGGACCTCTCTCCTCTGCCTGTGTGCTAGGCCTAAATATATGCCAATGGATTGTTGCAGTGGTGGCTGACGTGAAGCCTGATTCTCTGCTATGACATGCAGACTGATTCTCTGGTGACATGAAGCCAGATCCTCTGTTACGGGACCTCTCTCCTCTGCCTGGGTGCTGGGCCTAAATTTATGAAAATGGACTGTTGCAGTGGTGGGTGACGTGAAGCCTGATTCTCTGCTATGACATGCAGACTGATTCTCTGGTGACATGAAGCCAGATCCTCTGTTACGGGACCTCTCTCCTCTGCCTGGGTGCTGGGCCTAAATTTATGAAAATGGACTGTTGCAGTGGTGGGTGACGTGAAGCCTCATTCTCTGCTATGACATGCAGACTGATTCTCTGCTGACATGAAGCCAGATCGTCTGTTACGGGACCTCTCTCCTCTGCCTGGGTGCTGGGCCTAAATTTATGAAAATGGACTCTTACAGTGGTGGGTGACGTGAAGCCTGATTCTCTGCTATGACATGAAGACTGATTCTCTGCTGACATGAAGCCAGATCCTCTGTTACGGGACCTCTCTCCTCTGCCTGGGTGCTGGGCCTAAATATCTGACAATGGACTGTTGCATTGGTGGCTGACGTGAAGCCTGATTCTCTGCTATGATATGAAGACTGATTCTCTGCTGACATGAAGCCAGATTGTCTGTTACGGGACCTCTCTCCTCTGCCTGTGTGCTAGGCCTAAATATATGCCAATGGATTGTTGCAGTGGTGGCTGACGTGAAGCCTGATTCTCTGCTATGACATGCAGACTGATTCTCTGGTGACATGAAGCCAGATCCTCTGTTACGGGACCTCTCTCCTCTGCCTGGGTGCTGGGCCTAAATTTATGAAAATGGACTGTTGCAGTGGTGGGTGACGTGAAGCCTGATTCTCTGCTATGACATGCAGACTGATTCTCTGGTGACATGAAGCCAGATCCTCTGTTACGGGACCTCTCTCCTCTGCCTGGGTGCTGGGCCTAAATATCTGACAATGGACTGTTGCATTGGTGGCTGACGTGAAGCCTGATTCTCTGCTATGACATGCAGACTAATTCTCTGCTGACATGAAGCCAGATTGTCTGTTACGGGACCTCTCTCCTCTGCCTGGGTGCTGGGCCTAAATTTATGAAAATGGACTGTTGCAGTGGTGGGTGACGTGAAGCCTGATTCTCTGCTATGACATGAAGACTGATTCTCTCCTGACATGAAGCCAGATTGTCTGTTACGGGACCTCTCTCCTCTGCCTGGGTGCTGGGCCTAAATTTATGAAAATGGACTGTTACAGTGGTGGGTGACGTGAAGCCTGATTCTCTGCTATGATATGAAGACTGATTCTCTGCTGACATGAAGCCAGATTGTCTGTTACGGGACCTCTCTCCTCTGCCTGGGTGCTGGGCCTAAATTTATGAAAATGGACTCTTACAGTGGTGGGTGACGTGAAGCCTGATTCTCTGCTATGACATGAAGACTGATTCTCTGCTGACATGAAGCCAGATTGTCTGTTACGGGACCTCTCTCCTCTGCCTGGGTGCCGGGGCCTAAATATCTGAGAATGGACTGTTCCAGTGGTGGGTGACGGGAAGCCAGATTCTCTGCTATGGAACCTCTCTCCAATTGATTTTGGTTAATTTTTATTTATTTAATTTTTATTTTAATTAATTTCCCTATCCACATTTGTTTGCAGGGGATTTACCTACATGTTGCTGCCTTTTGCAGCCCTCTAGCCCTTTCCTGGGCTGTTTTACAGCCGTTTTAGTGCCGAAAAGTTCGGGTCCCCATTGACTTCAATGGGGTTCGGGTTCGGGACGAAGTTCGGATCGGGTTCGGATCCCGAACCCGAACATTTCCGGGATGTTCGGCCGAACTTCTCGAACCCGAACATCCAGGTGTTCGCTCAACTCTATTCGCGACATCTCTATGTGGGACATGACTTCTATAAACAACTCTAAGTCTACCAGAACCTGCAGTAACCCATCTTCCATTTCTAGGGGGCCTTTGTGGCAGTGGCATTGTAATATTCCCAGCCTGAGTTTGTTTAAAGGGAACCTGTCACCTGAATTTTGGGTATAGAGCTGAGGACATGGGTTGCTAGATGGCTGCTAGCACATCCACAATATCCAGTCCCCATAGCTCTGTGTGCTTTTATTGTGTAAAAAAACCCCACAATTTAATACATATGCAAATTAACCTTAGATGAGTCCTGTCCTTGACTCATCTCACGTACAGGACTCGTCTCAGGTTAATATGCATATGTATCAAATCGTTTTTTTTACATGATAAAAGCACACAGAGCTATGTGGACTGGGTATTGCAGATGTGTTAGCGGCCATCTAGCAACCCATGTTCTCAGATCTATACACAAAATCCTGGTGACAGATTCCCTTTAACAGTTAATTTCAAAATCTTAGATTTCAGAATCTCTAAGTTAATCTCCTGAATATCTCTAGTGCACTTAGAAATGCTGCACTTTGAGAATGATGCAAGTATTTGGTGGAAGAAGGTATATAGCAATAGCAACCCTCAATCAGTATTTTGTGGAAGAAGGTATATGGCACCCTTCCAGCAGTATTTGGCAGAAACAAGTATATAGCACCCCTCAATCAGTATTTGGCAGAATCAGGTATATAGCACCCCTCAATCAGTATTTTGTGGAAGCAGGTTCATCGCACCCCTCAATCAGTATTTTGTGGAAGAAGGTATATAGCACCCGTCAATCAGTATTTGGCAGGAACTAGTATATAGCACCCCTCAATCAGTATTTGGCGGAAACAAGTATATAGCACCACTCAATCACCATTTGGCGGAAACAGGTATATGGCACACCTCAATCAGTATTTTGTGGAAGCAGGTGCATCGCAGCCCTCAATCAGTATTTGATAGAAGAAGGTATATAGCAATAGCACCCATCAATCAGTATTTTGTTGAAGAAGGTATATACCACCCCTCAATCAATATTTGACAGAAACTGCTATATAGCACCCCTCAATCAGTATTTGGTGGAAACAGGAATATAACACCCCTCAATCAGGATTTTGTGGAAGAAGGTATATAGCACCCCTCAATCAGTATTTGGCGGAAACAGGAATATGCCACCCCTCAATCAGAATTTTGTGGAAGCAGGTGTATCGTAGCCCTCAATCAGTATTTGATGGAAGAAGGTGTATAGCAATAGCACCCCTCAATCAGTATTTTGCAGAAAAAGGAATATGGCACTCTTCAATCAGAATTTGTCGGAATCAGGTATAGAGCACCCCTCAATCAGTATTTGGCGGAAAAAGGTATATAGCACCCCTCAATCAGTATTTGGCAAAATCAGGTATAAGGCACCCCTCAACCAGTATTTTGTGGAAGCAGGTATATCGTAGCCCTTAATCTGTATTTGGTGAATGAAGGTATATAGCACCCCTGAATTAGTATTTGGCAGAAACTGGTATATAGCACCCCTCAATCAGGATTATGCAGAAGAAGGAATATAGCACCCCTCATTCAGTATTTGGCAGGACTGGTATAGGGCATCCCTCAATCAGCATTTTGTGGAAGCAGGTGTATCACAGCCCTCAATAAGTATTTGGTGGAAGTAGGTATATAGCACCCCTCAATTATTACTTGTGGGAAACTGGTATATAGAACCCCTTAATAAGGATTATGTAGAAGAAGGTATAGAGCACCCCTCAATCAGTATTTAGTGAAAGAAGGTATATGGCACCCCTCAATCAGTATTTGGCGGAGACATGTATATAACACCCCTCAATCAGTATTTTGCAGAAACAGGTATATGGCACCCCTCAATCAATATTATGTGGAAGCAGGTGTATTGTAGCCCTCAATCAGTATTTAGTAGAAGTCGGTATATAGCAATAGCACCGCTCAATCTGTATTTATTGGTAAAAGGTATATGGCACCCCTTAATCAGAATTTGGCGGAAAAAGGCATATAGCACCACTCAATCACCATTTGGTGGAAACAGGTATATGGCACACCTCAATCAGTATTTTGTTGAAGGAGGTGTATCTCAGCCCTTAATCAGTATTTGGTGGAAGAAGATATATAGCAATAGCACACCTCAATCAGCACTTAGTGGAAGAAGGTATATGGCACTCCTCAATCAGTATTAGCCAGTAGGGATGAGCGAACTCGAACTGTATAGTTCGGGTTCGTACCGAATTTTGGGGTGTCCGTGACACGGACCCGAACCCGGACATTTTCGTAAAAGTCCGGGTTCGGGTTCGGTGTTCGTCGCTTTCTTCGCGCTTTTGTGACGCTTTCTTGGCGCTTTTTGAAAGGCTGCAAAGCAGCCAATCAACAAGCGTCATACTACTTGCCCCAAGAGGCCATCACAGCCATGCCTACTATTGGCATGGCTGTGATTGGCCAGAGCACCATGTGACCCAGCCTCTATTTAAGCTGGAGTCACATAGCGCCGCCCGTCACTCTGCTCTGATTAGCGTAGGGAGAGGTTGCGGCTGCGACAGTAGGGCGAGATTAGGCAGATTAACTCCTCCAAAGGACTTGATTAACTGATCGATCTGCAGCTGTGGATCATTGAGCTGCTGATCCTCAATTGCTCACTGTTTTTAGGCTGCCCAGACCGTTTGTCAGTCACATTTTTCTGGGGTGATCGGCGGCCATTTTGTGTCTTGTGGTGCGCCAGCACAAGCTGCGACCAAGTGCATTTAACCCTCAATGGTGTGGTTGTTTTTTGGCTAAAGCCTACATCAGGGTGAAGCTGTCACACCAAGTGCATTTAACCAGCAATAGTCTGTTCATTTTTTGGCCATATACAAAATCAGGGGCAAGCTGCGCCTGTCACCAAGTGCATTTAACCCTCAATGGTGTGGTTGTTTTTTGGCTAAAGCCTACATCAGGGTGAAGCTGTCACACCAAGTGCATTTAACCAGCAATAGTCTGTTCATTTTTTGGCCATATACTAAATCAGGGGCAAGCTGCGCCTGTCACCAAGTGCATTTAACCCTCAATGGTGTGGTTGTTTTTTGGCTAAAGCCTACATCAGGGTGAAGCTGTCACACCAAGTGCATTTAACCAGCAATAGTCTGTTTATTTTTTGGCCATATCCCAGTCTAATTCTGTCACTAAATCCATACCGGTCACCCAGCGCCTAAATACTAGGCCTCAAATTTATATCCCGCTAAATCTGTCCTTAGTGCTGTAGCTGGGCGAGTTATTTAGTGTCCGTTCAAGCACATTTCTTGTTCTGGGTTGAAATACAATTCCCAATTTAGCAATTTCATAATTTAGTGGTTTCTGCTATATCAGAGCTATTTGAAATCTATCCCTAAAAGGGTATATAATATTCAAGGTGCACATTGGGTCATTCAGAATAACTTCACACACACCCGCTACTGTGTATTTCCAAGTCTAATTCTGGCACTAAACCCATACCTGTCACCCAGCGCCTAAATACTAGGCCTCAAATTTATATCCAGCTAAATCTGTCCCTAGTGCTGTAGCTGGGCGAGTTATTTAGTGTCCGTTCAAGCACATTTCTTGTTCTGGGTTGAAATACAATTCCCAATTTAGCAATTTCATAATTTAGTGGTTTCTGCTATATCAGAGCTATTTGAAATCTATCCCTAAAAGGGTATATAATATTCAAGGTGCACATTGGGTCATTCAGAATAACTTCACACACACCCGCTACTGTGTATTTCCAAGTCTAATTCTGGCACTAAACCCATACCTGTCACCCAGCGCCTAAATACTAGGCCTCAAATTTATATCCCGCTAAATCTGTCCTTAGTGCTGTAGCTGGGCGAGTTATTTAGTGTCCGTTCAAGCACATTTCTTGTTCTGGGTTGAAATACAATTCCCAATTTAGCAATTTCATAATTTAGTGGTTTCTGCTATATCAGAGCTATTTGAAATCTATCCCTAAAAGGGTATATAATATTCAAGGTGCACATTGGGTCATTCAGAATAACTTCACACACACCCGCTACTGTGTATTTCCAAGTCTAATTCTGGCACTAAACCCATACCTGTCACCCAGCGCCTAAATACTAGGCCTCAAATTTATATCCCGCTAAATCTGTCCTTAGTGCTGTAGCTGGGCGAGTTATTTAGTGTCCGTTCAAGCACATTTCTTGTTCTGGGTTGAAATACAATTCCCAATTTAGCAATTTCATAATTTAGTGGTTTCTGCTATATCAGAGCTATTTGAAATCTATCCCTAAAAGGGTATATAATATTCAAGGTGCACATTGGGTCATTCAGAATAACTTCACACACACCCGCTACTGTGTATTTCCAAGTCTAATTCTGGCACTAAACCCATACCTGTCACCCAGCGCCTAAATACTAGGCCTCAAATTTATATCCCGCTAAATCTGTCCCTAGTGCTGTAGCTGGGCGAGTTATTTAGTGTCCGTTCAAGCACATTTCTTGTTCTGGGTTGAAATACAATTCCCAATTTAGCAATTTCATAATTTAGTGGTTTCTGCTATATCAGAGCTATTTGAAATCTATCCCTAAAAGGGTATATAATATTCAAGGTGCACATAGGGTCATTCAGAATAACTTCACACACCCGCTACTGTGCATTTCCAAATCTAATTCTGTCACTAAACCCATACCTGTCACCCAGCGCCTAAATACTAGGCCTCAAATTTATATCCCGCTAAATCTCTCGTTACCGCTGTCCTGTTGTGGCTGGGAAAGTTATTTAGTGTCCGTCAAAGCACATTTTTTGTTCTGGGTTGAAATACAATTCCCAATTTAGCAATTTCATAATTTAGTCGTTTCTGCTATATCAGAGCTATTTGAAATCTATCCCTAAAAGGGTAGATCATATTGAAGGTGCACATAGGGTCATTCAGAATAACTTCACACACACGCTTCTGTGCATTTCCAAGTCTAATTCTGTCACTAAATCCATACCGGTCACCCAGCGCCTAAATACTAGGCCTCAAATTTATATCCCGCTGAATTTGAATACAATACATTGGGCCAAATAATATATTTGTTGTTGTGGTGAACCATAACAATGAGAAAAACATCTAGTAAGGGACGCGGACGTGGACATGGTCGTGGTGGTGTTAGTGGACCCTCTGGTGCTGGGAGAGGACGTGGCCGTTCTGCCACATCCACACGTCCTAGTGTACCAACTACCTCAGGTCCCAGTAGCCGCCAGAATTTACAGCGATATATGGTGGGGCCCAATGCCGTTCTAAGGATGGTAAGGCCTGAGCAGGTACAGGCATTAGTCAATTGGGTGGCCGACAGTGGATCCAGCACGTTCACATTATCTCCCACCCAGTCTTCTGCAGAAAGCGCACAGATGGCGCCTGAAAACCAACCCCATCAGTCTGTCACATCACCCCCATGCATACCAGGGAAACTGTCTCAGCCTCAAGTTATGCAGCAGTCTCTTATGCTGTTTGAAGACTCCGCTGGCAGGGTTTCCCAAGGGCATCCACCTAGCCCTTCCCCAGCGGTGAAAGACATAGAATGCACTGACGCACAACCACTTATGTTTCCTGATGATGAGGACATGGGAATACCACCTCAGCATGTCTCTGATGATGACGAAACACAGGTGCCAACTGCTGCGTCTTTCTGCAGTGTGCAGACTGAACAGGAGGTCAGGGATCAAGACTGGGTGGAAGACGATGCAGGGGACGATGAGGTCCTAGACCCCACATGGAATGAAGGTCGTGCCACTGACTTTCACAGTTCGGAGGAAGAGGCAGTGGTGAGACCGAGCCAACAGCGTAGCAAAAGAGGGAGCAGTGGGCAAAAGCAGAACACCCGCCGCCAAGAGACTCCGCCTGCTACTGACCGCCGCCATCTGGGACCGAGCACCCCAAAGGCAGCTTCAAGGAGTTCCCTGGCATGGCACTTCTTCAAACAATGTGCTGACGACAAGACCCGAGTGGTTTGCACGCTGTGCCATCAGAGCCTGAAGCGAGGCATTAACGTTCTGAACCTGAGCACAACCTGCATGACCAGGCACCTGCATGCAAAGCATGAACTGCAGTGGAGTAAACACCTTAAAACCAAGGAAGTCACTCAGGCTCCCCCTGCTACCTCTTCTGCTGCTGCCGCCTCGGCCTATTCTGCTGCTGCCGCCTCGGCCTCTTCCTCCGCCTCTGGAGGAACGTTGGCACCTGCCGCCCAGCAAACAGGGGATGTACCACCAACACCACCACCACCACCTCCGTCACCAAGCGTCTCAACCATGTCACACGCCAGCGTTCAGCTCTCCATCTCACAAACATTTGATAGAAAGCGTAAATTCCCACCTAGCCACCCTCGATCCCTGGCCCTGAATGCCAGCATTTCTAAACTACTGGCCTATGAAATGCTGTCATTTAGGCTGGTGGACACAGACAGCTTCAAACAGCTCATGTCGCTTGCTGTCCCACAGTATGTTGTTCCCAGCCGGCACTACTTCTCCAAGAGAGCCGTGCCTTCCCTGCACAACCAAGTATCCGATAAAATCAAGTGTGCACTGCGCAACGCCATCTGTGGCAAGGTCCACCTAACCACAGATACGTGGACCAGTAAGCACGGCCAGGGACGCTATATCTCCCTAACTGCACACTGGGTAAATGTAGTGGCAGCTGGGCCCCAGGCGGAGAGCTGTTTGGCGCACGTCCTTCCGCCGCCAAGGATCGCAGGGCAACATTCTTTGCCTCCTGTTGCCACCTCCTCCTTCTCGGCTTCCTCCTCCTCTTCTTCCACCTGCTCATCCAGTCAGCCACACACCTTCACCACCAACTTCAGCACAGCCCGGGGTAAACGTCAGCAGGCCATTCTGAAACTCATATGTTTGGGGGACAGGCCCCACACCGCACAGGAGTTGTGGCGGGGTATAGAACAACAGACCGACGAGTGGTTGCTGCCGGTGAGCCTCAAGCCCGGCCTGGTGGTGTGTGATAATGGGCGAAATCTCGTTGCAGCTCTGGGACTAGCCAATTTGACGCACATCCCTTGCTTGGCGCATGTGCTGAATTTGGTGGTGCAGAAGTTCATTCACAACTACCCCGACATGTCAGAGCTGCTGCATAAAGTGCGGGCCGTCTGTTCGCGCTTCCGGCGTTCACATCCTGCTGCTGCTCGCCTGTCTGCGCTACAGCGTAACTTCGGCCTTCCCGCTCACCGCCTCATATGCGACGTGCCCACCAGGTGGAACTCCACCTTGCACATGCTGGACAGACTGTGCGAGCAGCAGCAGGCCATAGTGGAGTTTCAGCTGCAGCACGCACGGGTCAGTCGCACTACAGAACAGCACCACTTCACCACCAATGACTGGGCCTCCATGCGAGACCTGTGTGCCCTGTTGCGCTGTTTCGAGTACTCCACCAACATGGCCAGTGGCGATGACACCGTTATCAGCGTTACAATACCACTTCTATGTCTCCTTGAGAAAACACTTAGGGCGATGATGGAAGAGGAGGTGGCCCAGGAGGAGGAGGAGGAGGAGGAGGAAGAGGGGTCATTTTTAGCACTTTCAGGCCAGTCTCTTCGAAGTGACTCAGAGGGAGGTTTTTGGCAACAGCAGAGGCCAGGTACAAATGTGGCCAGCCAGGGCCCACTACTGGAGGACGAGGAGGACGAGGATGAGGAGGAGGTGGAGGAGGATGAGGATGAAGCATGGTCACAGCGGGGTGGCACCCAACGCAGCTCGGGTCCATCACTGGTGCGTGGCTGGGGGGAAAGGCAGGACGATGACGATACGCCTCCCACAGAGGACAGCTTGTCCTTACCCCTGGGCAGCCTGGCACACATGAGCGACTACATGCTGCAGTGCCTGCGCAACGACAGCAGAGTTGCCCACATTTTAACCTGTGCGGACTACTGGGTTGCCACCCTGCTGGATCCACGCTACAAAGACAATGTGCCCACCTTACTTCCTGCACTGGAGCGTGATAGGAAGATGCGCGAGTACAAGCGCACGTTGGTAGACGCGCTACTGAGAGCATTCCCAAATGTCACAGGGGAACAAGTGGAAGCCCAAGGCCAAGGCAGAGGAGGAGCAAGAGGTCGCCAAGGCAGCTGTGTCACGGCCAGCTCCTCTGAGGGCAGGGTTAGCATGGCAGAGATGTGGAAAACTTTTGTCAACACGCCACAGCTAACTGCACCACCACCTGATACGCAACGTGTTAGCAGGAGGCAACATTTCACTAACATGGTGGAACAGTACGTGTGCACACCCCTCCACGTACTGACTGATGGTTCGGCCCCATTCAACTTCTGGGTCTCTAAATTGTCCACGTGGCCAGAGCTAGCCTTTTATGCCTTGGAGGTGCTGGCCTGCCCGGCAGCCAGCGTTTTGTCTGAACGTGTATTCAGCACGGCAGGGGGCGTCATTACAGACAAACGCAGCCGCCTGTCTACAGCCAATGTGGACAAGCTGACGTTCATAAAAATGAACCAGGCATGGATCCCACAGGACCTGTCCGTCCCTTGTCCAGATTAGACATTAACTACCTCCCCATAACCATATATTATTGGACTCCAGGGCACTTCCTCATTCAATCCTATTTTTATTTTCATTTTACCATTATATTGCGAGGCTACCCAAAGTTGAATGAACCTCTCCTCTGCCTGTGTGCTAGGCCTAAATATATGCCAATGGACTGTTGCAGTGGTAGGTGACGTGAAGCCTCAATCTCTGCTATGACATGCAGACTAATTCTCTGCTGACATGAAGACAGATTCTCTGTTACGGGACCTCCCTCCTCTGCCTGGGTGCTGGGCCTAAATATATGCCAATGGACTGTTGCAGTGGTGGGTGACGTGAAGCCTGATTCTCTGCTATGACATGCAGACTAATTCTCTGCTGACATGAAGACAGATTCTCTGTTACGGGACCTCTCTCCTCTGCCTGTGTGTGTGCTGGGCCTAAATATATGCCAATGGACTGTTGCAGTGGTGGCTGACGTGAAGCCTCATTCTCTGCTATGACATGCAGACTAATTCTCTGCTGACATGAAGCCAGATTGTCTGTTACGGGACCTCTCTCCTCTGCCTGTGTGTGTGCTGGGCCTAAATATATGCCAATGGACTGTTGCAGTGGTGGCTGACGTGAAGCCTCATTCTCTGCTATGACATGCAGACTAATTCTCTGCTGACATGAAGACAGATTCTCTGTTACGGGACCTCTCTCCTCTGCCTGTGTGTGTGCTGGGCCTAAATATATGCCAATGGACTGTTGCAGTGGTGGCTGACGTGAAGCCTCATTCTCTGCTATGACATGCAGACTAATTCTCTGCTGACATGAAGCCAGATTGTCTGTTACGGGACCTCTCTCCTCTGCCTGTGTGTGTGCTGGGCCTAAATATATGCCAATGGACTGTTGCAGTGGTGGCTGACGTGAAGCCTCATTCTCTGCTATGACATGCAGACTAATTCTCTGCTGACATGAAGACAGATTCTCTGTTACGGGACCTCCCTCCTCTGCCTGGGTGCTGGGCCTAAATATATGCCAATGGACTGTTGCAGTGGTGGCTGACGTGAAGCCTCATTCTCTGCTATGACATGCAGACTAATTCTCTGCTGACATGAAGACAGATTCTCTGTTACGGGACCTCCCTCCTCTGCCTGGGTGCTGGGCCTAAATATATGCCAATGGACTGTTGCAGTGGTGGGTGACGTGAAGCCTCATTCTCTGCTATGACATGCAGACTGATTCTCTGCTGACATGAAGCCAGATTGTCTGTTACGGGACCTCCCTCCTCTGCCTGGGTGCTGGGCCTAAATATATGCCAATGGACTGTTGCAGTGGTGGCTGACGTGAAGCCTCATTCTCTGCTATGACATGCAGACTGATTCTCTGCTGACATGAAGCCAGATTGTCTGTTACGGGACCTCTCTCCTCTGCCTGTGTGCTAGGCCTAAATATATGCCAATGGACTGTTGCAGTGGTGGCTGACGTGAAGCCTCATTCTCTGCTATGACATGCAGACTGATTCTCTGCTGACATGAAGCCAGATCGTCTGTTACGGGACCTCTCTGCTCTGCCTGTGTGCTAGGCCTAAATATATGCCAATGGACTGTTGCAGTGGTGGGTGACGTGAAGCCTCATTCTCTGCTATGACATGCAGACTGATTCTCTGCTGTCATGAAGCCAGATTGTCTGTTACGGGACCTCTCTGCTCTGCCTGTGTGCTAGGCCTAAATATATGCCAATGGACTGTTGCAGTGGTGGGTGACGTGAAGCCTCATTCTCTGCTATGACATGCAGACTGATTCTCTGCTGACATGAAGCCAGATTGTCTGTTACGGGACCTCTCTCCTCTGCCTGTGTGCTAGGCCTAAATATATGCCAATGGACTGTTGCAGTGGTGGCTGACGTGAAGCCTCATTCTCTGCTATGACATGCAGACTAATTCTCTGCTGACATGAAGCCAGATTGTCTGTTACGGGACCTCTCTCCTCTGCCTGGGTGCTGGGCCTAAATTTATGACAATGGACTGTTGCAGTGGTGGCTGACGTGAAGCCTGATTCTCTGCTATGACATGCAGACTGATTCTCTGCTGACATGAAGCCAGATCCTCTGTTACGGGACCTCTCTCCTCTGCCTGTGTGTGTGCTGGGCCTAAATATATGCCAATGGACTGTTGCAGTGGTGGGTGACGTGAAGCCTCATTCTCTGCTATGACATGCAGACTGATTCTCTGCTGACATGAAGCCAGATTGTCTGTTACGGGACCTCTCTCCTCTGCCTGTGTGCTAGGCCTAAATATATGCCAATGGACTGTTGCAGTGGTGGCTGACGTGAAGCCTCATTCTCTGCTATGACATGCAGACTAATTCTCTGCTGACATGAAGCCAGATTGTCTGTTACGGGACCTCTCTCCTCTGCCTGGGTGCTGGGCCTAAATTTATGACAATGGACTGTTGCAGTGGTGGCTGACGTGAAGCCTGATTCTCTGCTATGACATGCAGACTGATTCTCTGCTGACATGAAGCCAGATCCTCTGTTACGGGACCTCTCTCCTCTGCCTGTGTGTGTGCTGGGCCTAAATATATGCCAATGGACTGTTGCAGTGGTGGCTGACGTGAAGCCTCATTCTCTGCTATGACATGCAGACTGATTCTCTGCTGACATGAAGCCAGATTCTCTGTTACGGGACCTCTCTCCTCTGCCTGTGTGTGTGCTGGGCCTAAATATATGCCAATGGACTGTTGCAGTGGTGGCTGACGTGAAGCCTCATTCTCTGCTATGACATGCAGACTAATTCTCTGCTGACATGAAGACAGATTCTCTGTTACGGGACCTCCCTCCTCTGCCTGGGTGCTGGGCCTAAATATATGCCAATGGACTGTTGCAGTGGTGGCTGACGTGAAGCCTCATTCTCTGCTATGACATGCAGACTAATTCTCTGCTGACATGAAGACAGATTCTCTGTTACGGGACCTCTCTCCTCTGCCTGGGTGCCGGGGCCTAAATATCTGAGAATGGACTGTTCCAGTGGTGGGTGACGGGAAGCCAGATTCTCTGCTATGGAACCTCTCTCCAATTGATTTTGGTTAATTTTTATTTATTTAATTTTTATTTTAATTCATTTCCCTATCCACATTTGTTTGCAGGGGATTTACCTACATGTTGCTGCCTTTTGCAGCCCTCTAGCTCTTTCCTGGGCTGTTTTACAGCCTTTTTAGTGCCGAAAAGTTCGGGTCCCCATTGACTTCAATGGGGTTCGGGTTCGGGACGAAGTTCGGATCGGGTTCGGATCCCGAACCCGAACATTTCCGGGATGTTCGGCCGAACTTCTCGAACCCGAACATCCAGGTGTTCGCTCAACTCTATTAGCCAGAAACAGGTATATAGCACCACCAATCAGTATTTGTTAGAAGCAAGTATTTAGCACCCCTCAATCATTATTTTGTGGAAGCAGGTGTATCGCAGGGCTCAATCAATATTTGATGGAAGAAGGTCAATAGCAATAGCAACCCCCAATCAGTATTTTGTGGAAGAAGGTATATGGCACCCTTCAATCAGAATTTGGCAGAAACAAGTATATAGCAACCCTTTAACCAGTACTTGGCGGAAAGAGGCATATAGCACCCCTTTATCAGTATTTGGTGGAAACAGGTATATGGCACCCGTCAATCAATATTTTGCGGAAGCAGGTGTATCGTAGCCCTCAATCATAATTTGGTGAAAGAAGGTATATGGCAATAGCACCCCTCAATCAGTATTTTGTTGAAGGAGGTGCAAAACACATAATGTAAAATGCCTGCCAGATAGGGTTCTGTTATAGGGTTGGGGGTGTGTCCATGTGCTGAAACATCTCAATTGGCTGTCCTGTCCCACCTGATGGATGTTTCATGGGTCAAAATTTGTCACTATGCAAAAAAATATGGCGTGTGCGAAAATTGCCATATGTTCGCATGTTTGGCGAATTGCGAACTTGCAAAGTTTGCTGGGAAACGACCGCCGGGCGAACCACAAGGCCATCTCTATTGAGGGCCTGCTTGTGACCTGACCCTCAAAAGCATTATATGCGAGTGCCTGCTGGTGAGCTGACCCTCCAAAAGATTGTAGGTGAGGGCCTGCTAGTGAGCTGACCCTGTAAAACATTATGGTTGTGGGCCTGCTGGTGAGCTGACCCTCAAAAACATTATATGCGAGGGCCTGCTGGTGAGCTGAACCTCTAAAAGATTGTAGGTGAGGGCCTGCTGGTTAGCTGACCATGTAAAACATTATGGTTGAGGGCCTGCTGGTTAGCTAACCTTTAGAAACATTATATGCAAGGGCCTGCAGGTGAGCTGACCATCTAAAAGATTGTAAGTGAGTGCCTGCTGGTGAGCTGACCCTCTAAAGCAGGCATCCTCAAACTACGGCCCTCCAGCTGTTGCAAAACTACATTATGGGAGTTTTAGTTTTACAACAGCTGGAGGGCTGCAGTTTGAGGATTCATTTTTATAAGTCAACTGGTAAGCATTTTCAGTTGACAGGCAGATGTGCTTATCAGTTATTATGCCCCCAGCAGCACTAAATACCCGCTCTGACAAAACGTTGGCGGCAGGGCAGGCCAGCACCTCCAAGGCGTAGAGTGCCAGTTCGTCCCATGTGTCCAGCTTGGACACCTAGTAGTTGTAAGGCACAGAGGGATCATTGAGGACGCTGACACGGTCTGCTACGCACTCCTTCACTATCTTCAAAAATGTATGCCTCCTTGTGACACTAGGCATAAGGGTGAGGGTGCTGGCGGGTTGTCATGAAACTGTCCCTGGCTTTGGAGAGTGTTGCCCTGCATCTGATGGAACTGCTGTGTGTTCCCCTCGTCTTCCCTCCTCCTTTGCCCAAGGAATTACATTCTCTGCCGCCAGCGTTGTCAGCTGGAAATTTTGGGAGCAATTCTTCATCAAGGACCTTCTGGTATTGCATAATTTTGCTCATCCTCTTCACAACAGGAATGAGAGTTTAGAAGTTCTCTTTGTAGCAGGGGTCAAGAAGGGTTAACAACCAGAATCCGGCCATGTGTGCCAGAGTCCCAACAGGCAAGACTTTGCTGTTGTCATCAGGAGGATGACTCTCAATCTCCTCATCCTCTTCCTTCTCTTCTGCCCATCCACGCTGAACAGATGGAATTAAACTTCCATGGGTACTACCCTCTGTAGTGGAGGCAACCGTCTCCTGCTCCTCCTCCTCATAATCCAATTTGCGCTGAGAAGACGAACTGAGGGTGGTCTGGCTATCACCCTGTGTAATGTCTTCCCCCATTTCCACCTCTTACACATGTAAAGCATCGGCCTTAATTATGAGCAGCAAGCGTTTGAAGAGACACAGAAGTGGGATGGTAAAGCTAATAATAGCGTTATCGCCGCTCACCATCTGTGTTGATTGCTCAAAGTTTCTTAAAACTTCACAGAGGTGAGACATCCATGCCCACTCCTCGCTTTTAAAGAGTGGAAGCTGACTGGAAAGGCGACGACCATGTTGCAGCTGGTATTCCACTACTGCCCTCTTCTCCTAACAAAGCCTGGCCAACATGTGGAACGTCGAGTTCCAGAGCGTGCTCACGTCGCACAACAGTCGGTGAGCTGGCAATTGTAAGTGCTGCTGCAGCATTGACAGACCGGCGGAAGCTGTCGATGACTTGCTGAAATGTGCACACACGCAGCGCACTTTCACCAGTAGCTCAAGCAAATTGGAGTAGGTTTTGAGAAACCGCTGAACCACTAAGTTGAAGACATGGGCTGGGCATGTGAACTTGCCGAGCTCCAAAGCTGCCATCAAGTTACGGCCATTATCAGACACAACCATGCTTGGTTTTAGGTTGATTGGCGAGAGCCACAGCTCAGTCTAGTCTCTTATCCCCTGCCACAGCTCTGCAGCGGTGTTCTGTTTGTCACCTAAGCAGATCATCTTAAGCTGTTGAAGCTTGCCAACTGCAGTGCTACACTGTTTCCAGCTACCGACTGATGACTGACTGGTGCTGCAAGAGGATAATTCTGAGGTGAAAATGGAGGAGGAGGCAGAGAAGGAGAAGTGGGGGTTGGAGCCACTAACGTATGTGCTGGCGGTAACCCCGATGGAAGTAGGGCCCGCAATCCTTGGCGTCGGTAGCACCTGTGCCATCCCAGGGTACGACTCGCTCCTGGTCTCCTCAACGTTCACCCAGTGTGCTGTCAGGGAAATGTAGCGTCCCTGGCCGAAAGCACTTGTCCATGTGTCAGTGGTTGAGTGCAACTTCCCAGTAACTGCGTTGGTCAGGGCACGGGTGATGTTACGGGACTAGTGATGATCGAGCACCAAAGTACTCGGGTGCTCTGGCCAAACACATCGTGATGCTCGGATGCTCTACCAAGCACTCGAGTACAATGGAAGTCAATGGGAGAACCCGATCATTAAACCAGGCGCCCGCTGCTCTGAAGAGGGGAGGGTGTCTGTTTCATAGGAAAAGGATAGAAATTGATGGAAACACCACCGAAATGGTTCGGAAACAGCATGGGGAGGATGTCTCAATGCATCTTGGAATCCATGTTGTCCGAGTAGTACGGCACTACTGACAATAATACGCACAAAACCGAAAAAACATGTTAAAAAACATTCTTTCCTGTATATTTACTTGTATATAAAGTGCAAGTGCTAGGAAAAATTGCAAAGAAGAGGAACTCTGATACAACCAGTATATCAAATAATGGAGGGCCTCATTCACATTGTGGTACAATAGTTCAGGTAGTGTGACTCTTACATTCATAAAGCCTATGCACTAAGTAAAAGCGCTGCCAAAAAATTACAAGGAACCGGCACTCCAAAACACCCTTTCTTGCACATAAAGGAGGGCATCATACACACCCTTGAAAAATTATGATTGATGGCCTGCTGGTGACCCTCAAAACCATTTGAAGCAAGTGCCTGCTGACCATCTATAAACTTAGGGGCGAGGGCCTGCTGCCGCATTGGGGACTCTAGATAACCTCTGGACGATTTCACATCCCCGTGATGGAGACAATCCATTAGGATGTCTGCCCTATTAACTTTCGATATTCTTTTCTGCGCCTACCATGTTGATCACGGGTAACGGGGAAGGTAGCCTGAGATAGAGATACTACATCCAAGAGAGGTCAATGGCTGAAATCTGATTGGCTGTGGTTGCCTTGCCCTTTATTTTTCCTAATTGTGAACCACCCAGAGAGGTGGGTCAAGTTATTAAAGCACAAGCATCCAAGGAAGGCAGCAGGCGTTTGGCAATTACCCACTCCCGACTTGGGGAGTGTGGTGAAACCAACCTCGCCACTGGGTTTTGGAGGGGCCTGGTTGCCAGCCTTTTGCCCCAGGATTATGGCCCATACTTTTTTTTATTTATTTTTTTATTCTTTATTGTTTTTCTGAACCAAAAATATGAATTCCATTACAAATAGTTTAAAAAGTGATTACAGATAGTCATACATCAATTCACATATTTGACCCCATTATGCCCTCCCCCTCACCCCATTGATTTACCGCTGCGGGATCCAACCATCTCCTATTGCCGCTCATGGTCATTCCCCGATGCCACAAGCAGCCTAACTTATTGGAGCAGAAAAAGAAAAGGGGAACATCCAAAGCCTGTCCCTTCCAGGACTACACTGCTTTTCTTACAATTCTTCTATATGCCTCAATAGTATCTATCTGGACCTTCCACTCGGAGTAAGTAGGGCTATTTTTTGTGCCCCAATATTTGAGTATCAAGACCTTTGCGACCATGAAGCTCTCCAAAGAGGTTCTGATCTGACAAGGCATTAAATCCATATGGGTAAAAAGGCCTAGTATTGCCTGCGTAAAACAGATATTTAATTTAATCTTGTATCTACTATACAGTGCTTCATAAATACTAGTCCAAAATCTTTTTATTTCTGGGCAATCCCATAACAGATGGCCTAAATCAGCATTTTCGGTTGAACATTTCCAACACGTATCCCTTCTTTCCCTATATATTTTAGCAAGGAAGGCAGGGGAGTAATACAGGTGATGTACAATCCTAAACTGGATTAATCTATATTTTTCGGATATCGATACCTTTTTAATATTTCGATATACTATATCCCAGTCCACAGTACTTCCTATACCTAATTCAGCTTCCCTCGCTTTTAAATTTTATTAGTACTCCTACGCAGTCTCGAAATCTACAATATATTTGTGAAAGGGTGAGTTGTGTATCCCTAAATTTAAAACAGAAGTCTAAAAATGAGTTTGCCCTAAGATTCAAGGAATCTTTATCCTGAGTATTCATGTATGCCTGTCTAATTTGTGCATATCTATATCTATATCTATCTAAAGGAGTGACATTTATACCATTTATTAAATCATCAAAGGGGATGATGCTTCCATGCAATGTTATTTGAATTAAACGATTAATACCACGTGAATTCCAATACTTGTAGTCTTCAATTAACCTAAACTCTTTTAAGTTATAATTGTGCCAACGTGGAGTAAAAAGTGTGGGACTGCTTACACCCAATAACTTTTTTGTTTTGTTCCAGACCTTGCCTAATGTATCGCTGATTAGGCACAGTTTTTTTCTTTTTCCTGGATGCCCAGTCTCCAGAATGGAAAAAATATCATCATATGGCCCCAGAAAGTCCCTTGACAAAATATTCAACAGCGTTGAAGATTGCTGGTCCCCACCCACCACCTTATCTGAGCTGCGATATAGTATCCCTGTAGGGATGGAAGGGAAAGCCCGCCGTCTCTCTCAGAGAGACAAAGATATTTTCCCCCTGATTAACTCATTTAGCAGTCTATATAACAGCACAAAAAAAGAGTTGTCAATCCATATAGGGCATGCTGTCAGAGGGTATATGGCGATGGGGAGGACCACCATCCTCACCAACGCAATCCTCTCTGCCTGAGACAGAGGCAATTTCTGCCAGGTGCGAATCTTTTCCTTAACCTTATTAATCATTGGAGTTATATTTAAGAGGTTGTATCTAGTCAGGTCTGCGCTAATTCTGATACCCAAATATCGGATAGAATCGGTGAGTCTAATACCTAATACTCCATCAGGGGGAGGTCGAACTAGAGGGAGGAGTTCAGACTTGTCCCAGTTCACCTTATAGCCTGATAGAGAGCCATACTCATCCAAAATATAAATCAAAGGTTGAACTCCCTTCCACCCCTGCCTCAGAAAGACGAGGATGTCGTCCGCATACAGACTAATTTTACTTTCTTTACCTCTCCCTCCAAAGCCTATGATCTCTTTAGACTGTCTGATTCTGCATGTGAGAGGCTCTAAGACCAGAGCAAATGTCAGAGGTGAAAGGGGGCATCCCTGTCAGGTGCCTCACTGTAAGGGGAACTGTTCCGAATCAATCCCATTTATCTTAACGCTAGCCAAGGATCCAGAGTATAACAACTGTGTCCATCTAATGAAGTATTCCCCCAAGTTCATTCTAGTCAGAGTTTCCCATAGGAAGGGCCACTCCACCCTGTCAAAGGCCTTCTCGGCATCCAAAGA
This sequence comes from Bufo gargarizans, assembly GCF_014858855.1. Classification (NCBI taxonomy): domain Eukaryota; kingdom Metazoa; phylum Chordata; class Amphibia; order Anura; family Bufonidae; genus Bufo; species Bufo gargarizans. The sequence goes on from NC_058081.1 coordinate 548,360,757, forward strand.
CAGGATGGAGCGGTCCTCCCCATCTCCTACATATATGTTAAGAAAGGCTCTACGAATATTGGATTGTATGTTTAGTTTTGGGATAAATCCCATCTGATCCGAATGGATCAGACGGTGTATAACCCCCCTCAACCTATTAGCAAGCAGTTTGGCGAGTATTTTGTAATCAGTATTGAGTAATGAAATTGGACGGTATGATCCAACTTCAGTCTTATCTTTGTCCTTTTTCAGAATAAGAGAGATGGAAGCCTCCCTCAAGGAGTGGAGGAGGGAAACATCCCTCCAGGATTCGTTAAACATTTGAAGGAGGAGGGGCAATATAGTTTTACGGTGTACTCTATATATTTCAAAGGGCAGACCATCTTGGCCCGGCGCCGTATTATTTTTTTATACTATCTACCCCAGCCTCCAATTCTGCAAGAGTTATTGGTGCATTTAATTTGATGCAGTCTTGGTCGGAGAGGCAAGGGAGTTCCACTTTGTCCAAGAAATCCACCCTCCACCCCGAGATCTGACTGATATAGTTTAGTAAAGTATTCTATGAAGGCGGATTTGATATTAAAATGATCATTAGTTAAAGCGCCGGAGGGTAACTTAATTTGTTTTATCAGGTTTTGGGTCTTTTGGTTAGCAACTACCAATGCCAGCAATCTACCTGTTTTCCTCTTTTCAAAAAAGGCGCGCTGTCCTGCAAAGAAGGCCTTATGTTGTGCTTTTTCGTATAAAAAGGTCTGATGTTCCTTCTTAGCATCAATTAATAGTCGTCAAACACTTCCCCTGTACTGTCTGGCGAGCTCTGCCTCCAAGGCCCCAACCCTCTCTTCCAACCCCTTTTCCGTCTTGGCATATTCCGCCCTTTTTTTTTTTTTTTTTAATCCTCTTACAGTACACCCCTCTTATCATAGCCTTCAGGGAATCCCACACAAAATGTACATGTGTGGATCCATAGTTTAATGCCCAAAATTCTGAAATATCCTCCCCAATACTTTCTTGGTCCCCAACCAGTTGTATCCAATGTGAATTTAACCTAAAAGGTTTTCTACTCTTTTGCGCATATTTAGCCATTGATAACAACATTGGGGTATGGTCAGATATAACATGTGGCTCATACTTCATTTTTTGTATCCGTTCCAACAATCCTGGAGTCGCCAGGGATAGATCTATCCTAGACATAACCCTGCAGGATCTGCTAAAACAGGAGAAGGCACTTTCTTTTTCTATATAGAGACTGCAACACATCTATAAGGCCCAACTCCTGGCAGAGCCTGCTTAGGGCTGTTGGCTGATCGCTCACACTCCCCAAACCACTGATCACAGATGCCCTATCCTTATTGTCCATTAAAGCATTAAAATCCCCCTGAACTAAAATGGGACATGAGTCCCATTTAGCCATGTATTCCGCAAGTTTTCTCAGCACCTCGGACAAGAAGGGGTGGGATATAAACAAACGCACACCAGTCCCATCCATTGGCCATATAGAAATACAAATCTGCCTTCTTTGTCGATCCATTGATCATATGGGTCATAATCCACATTTCTATGAATGTAGACACTTACTCCCCGCGAACAGGCCAAATAGTGGGAGTGGTACTCGTACTGCGTCCAGGGCTTTCGCATATAGTGTATTTTTTCAGCAGTTAAATGGGCCTCCAACAACCCCACAATGGCGGGTAGATGTCTTAAAATTGTATCGTAGACCACCCTCCGTTTAAGTTTGTCCGCCAATCCGCGGACATTCCATGTCAGAATGCGTGCCATTTACCTCAAATTGGAGGGTGGTCCAGATCATCCACTCCCCTCCTAACTCTATATTGAGTCCCGCAGCGGTGAATTAACTGTTCCCACCGCAACCCCCCCTTCCCATGGTGCATGAGGCAATTAAGACCCATGCTCCTCTTACACACCGCCTAGGAATAACATTGAATATTTAATATTAGCATTGATGAGACGTTTCTTGATGTCCCCGAATTGCCTTCTTTTAAGCTGAGTAGAGAAGGAATAGTCAGGGTAGATCATAATTTTATTTCCATTATATACCAAACCGCCTAGCTCTCTTTTTCGGCGTAGTATTTTATCTCGGTCACTAACGCACAGAATTTTAGCGAGCATTCCGCGTGGGGGGTGCCAGGGGGTGGCCTTTTGTTTGGGGCTCTGTGTGCTCGTTCCACCATAAAAAATGATGAAAAGAACTCTCGGCCCAGGGAGTCCCCCAACCATTTCTGTATAAATCCCCCCGGGTCATCTCCCTCTGATCCTTCCGGGAAACCTATCAGTTGGATATTCCCTCTACGTGACCTATCCTCCAAATCGGTCAATTTTTCTTTGAGGGATCTATGTTCTAGATCAATCCTTTCAATTTTTTTCCCATTAAGAAGAGTTCATTTTTAGTGACGATTAAAGATTGTTTCGTTTCATATACGCTACAGCGAATTTTGTCCATATCCTCTCTAAGGAGAGAGATATCCGTTTGCATAGAGCACACAGTAGTTGTTAATGTTCCTAAGGCTTGATTGGCAACTTTTAAAGTATCCAAAATGTCCCCCAGTTTTTGCTCAATTATTTCCATACGCGAGTGGATCCGAATATCCATATCTTCCTTATCACTGTAATCCGAGGGCATTACGATTTTTCTAGAATCTTCCTTCTCCTCTTGACGGGCAGTAGGTTTCAATGTACCTCTAGTTTTTGTAGGGGAGGATCTTAAGTACCTCCCAATATTGGTTCTAGGGCTTTTATTTTCGGACCCTTTTGGGGACGTGGTACCCACAGACTTCCTATTTGGGCCTTTAGGAGGCCATACTTACTCTATAAAGGTGGCAACACAATCTGGCCTAAATCACGGTGATTCCACCCGACTCCACGTCTCCTTCAGAGTATCCCTTTAAATATAACAATGGGTCCTCTAGCTGGAGCCAAAGAGTCAATCATAACCCTTAGAACATTCAAAAATGTAGCTTTGTTAGTATTGTTAAGACACGACCCGCTATAGCTTTGCGGTAAAGAGGCCCCCCCCTTTTGTTTTTTGGTTATTAAGTTAGTGGAATGTCAATAACAGTATTATACAAAAAAAACTGGTGAATTTTCACCCTACTTGCCCGTCCTGAGCGTGGTCAGTCCATAAATTCCAGTCCATAGGTGGCTCCGGATTGCGGACGATGGATATAGTTCACTTTTTCAGTGTCTCAAGTTCCATGTCTGAGGATTCTGCTGTCCGCACTGTGCCGGTCGCTTCCACCATCCTGACACTCTTCATGTAATCCTATACGTTGCTGGCTGGCCGCAGAGTACTTCCACTTCACACCACTCACCAGCCCTCAGTCAGCATAAAGCCATCCGCCAATACGTTCAATCCGCAGGGCAACAGAGGGGAGCACCGGCACAAGACATTTAGCACGGAAAGCGGCACTGCCGTCGGCCAGCAACCCAGCAAAGAGGCAGCAGGGGGAAGAAGCAGCACTCCTGCTGCACACCACACATAAACCGGGCCACAGATCAGTCCGCCTGTCGACCCGGCACCAACTCCGTACCACACATCAGTTGGGCCCAGGAACGCAGCGGTGGAAGCAAGAAGAGAGCAAGCAGGAAGCGAGGTCGGGCGGTCAGAGGCGGGGGGGGGGGGGGCGTTGCCCGCAGCACGCTCACATCATGCTGCACGCCGCCTCGCCTCCTGTACTAACTTTGAAGTAGAAGACAGACCGGCCGCACAGCTTAAATCTGTGGAACTGTTTTGGACAGAAAAGCCATGAGTACAGCTAGGCCTAAGAGACTTTTACAACTAATTTGTGCTATGTTGGAATGTTAAATGTCTATGTGTATTGTAAAGGGTGGGACATTGTATACGTTGAGTAGTGAGGTCTGTTCCATTGTCTCTCTGTGTGTATTGGCGATTGCCCTCTGTCCTGAGAGATAATTGAATTACAACTCGGTTGTCTCCAGGACAGAGGACATTGTGTATTCTCCTGCCTGTGATGATTATGTTAACCATGGTGTACCATGATATATCACAGGCAGAGGGGAGGATTCTATTTGGGTTGTAGCCTTTGTGTTATTGGTAATTTTATTTTGTTAATTGCATCTCAGACAATGCCAGTGTGTTAGTTAATTGCATCTCAGACAATGCCATTGTGTTAGTTAATTGCGTCAAAGACAATGCTCATTGTATTTTGTTGATTGCATTACAGACAGAGGGAAGGGGGTTTTGCTGGGAAGGTTTCAATACTGTAAATGCATGTGATTGGCTAAAATATAAACTGTCACAGTCTTCTACAAGGGCCCCAGGGGGAGTGTCCCTTGCTAGGAGACCTGCATAAAAGGCTTAAAAATAACCCATTAAAGAGTTGCTGTTTTACATTCAACATAGAGCCTCGTCTCTATGTGTGTGGGGATTTCTATACTTGTATACTCCCCTGGCTATAACTAGTAGCTCTTGTAAGAGCTGTTCCTGGCTCCTGTGGTGGTTTTGGTGTAGAGCGGAGTGCTTGGAGTCCTCGGGAAGCACTGGGAGCATCCATCAACAGATGTACCCGGTCGGGGTGCTAGGAGATCCGTTACAGGGAGGTAGTGACGATAAACAAAAATACAGTACTTCTAATCGGCCCTGTTATTGGAATGAGTACTCTTTCCATCAATGAGAATCTATTGGAGGGCAAGTCTGGTGCCAGCAGCCAACTTATTCCCGGCCTCCACAACGTTCACCCAGTGTGCCATCATGGTGAGGATTGTGTTGACCAGACTCTTGGTTACTGAGACTAGACTTACTTTGTTGACTCTAGATAACTTCTAGGCGACCGCACGTCCCCGTGATGGTGATGATTCATTTGGAAGTCTGCCCTTTTAACTTTGGAGCAATTTTTCAACAAGGACCTTCTGGTATAGCACTGTTTTGCTTGTCCTCTACACCAGAGGAATGAGAGATGAGAAGTGCTCTTTGTAGCGGGGGTCGAGAAGGGTGAACAACCAGTAATCCGTGTTGTTTAAAATGCGTATAACACGCGGGTAGAGTTGAGCGAACACCTGGATGTTCGGGTTCGAGAAGTTCGGCCGAACATCCCGGAAATGTTCGGGTTCGGGATCCGAACCCGATCCGAACTTCGTCCCGAACCCGAACCCCATTGAAGTCAATGGGGACCCGAACTTTTCGGCACTAAAAAGGCTGTAAAACAGCCCAGGAAAGAGCTAGAGGGCTGCAAAAGGCAGCAACATGTAGGTAAATCCCCTGCAAACAAATGTGGATAGGGAAATGAATTAAAATAAAAATTAAATAAATAAAAATTAACCAAAATCAATTGGAGAGAGGTTCCATAGCAGAGAATCTGGCTTCCCGTCACCCACCACTGGAACAGTCCATTCTCAGATATTTAGGCCCCGGCACCCAGGCAGAGGAGAGAGGTCCCGTAACAGAGAATCTGTCTTCATGTCAGCAGAGAATTAGTCTGCATGTCATAGCAGAGAATGAGGCTTCACGTCAGCCACCACTGCAACAGTCCATTGGCATATATTTAGGCCCAGCACCCAGGCAGAGGAGGGAGGTCCCGTAACAGAGAATCTGTCTTCATGTCAGCAGAGAATTAGTCTGCATGTCATAGCAGAGAATGAGGCTTCACGTCAGCCACCACTGCAACAGTCCATTGGCATATATTTAGGCCCAGCACACACACAGGCAGAGGAGAGAGGTCCCGTAACAGAGAATCTGGCTTCATGTCAGCAGAGAATCAGTCTGCATGTCATAGCAGAGAATGAGGCTTCACGTCAGCCACCACTGCAACAGTCCATTGGCATATATTTAGGCCCAGCACACACACAGGCAGAGGAGAGAGGTCCCGTAACAGAGAATCTGGCTTCATGTCAGCAGAGAATCAGTCTGCATGTCATAGCAGAGAATGAGGCTTCACGTCAGCCACCACTGCAACAGTCCATTGGCATATATTTAGGCCCAGCACCCAGGCAGAGGAGGGAGGTCCCGTAACAGAGAATCTGTCTTCATGTCAGCAGAGAATTAGTCTGCATGTCATAGCAGAGAATGAGGCTTCACGTCACCCACCACTGCAACAGTCCATTGGCATATATTTAGGCCTAGCACACAGGCAGAGCAGAGAGGTCCCGTAACAGACAATCTGGCTTCATGACAGCAGAGAATCAGTCTGCATGTCATAGCAGAGAATGAGGCTTCACGTCACCCACCACTGCAACAGTCCATTGGCATATATTTAGGCCTAGCACACAGGCAGAGCAGAGAGGTCCCGTAACAGACAATCTGGCTTCATGTCAGCAGAGAATCAGTCTGCATGTCATAGCAGAGAATGAGGCTTCACGTCACCCACCACTGCAACAGTCCATTGGCATATATTTAGGCCTAGCACACAGGCAGAGCAGAGAGGTCCCGTAACAGACAATCTGGCTTCATGACAGCAGAGAATCAGTCTGCATGTCATAGCAGAGAATGAGGCTTCACGTCACCCACCACTGCAACAGTCCATTGGCATATATTTAGGCCTAGCACACAGGCAGAGCAGAGAGGTCCCGTAACAGACAATCTGGCTTCATGTCAGCAGAGAATCAGTCTGCATGTCATAGCAGAGAATGAGGCTTCACGTCACCCACCACTGCAACAGTCCATTGGCATATATTTAGGCCTAGCACACAGGCAGAGCAGAGAGGTCCCGTAACAGACGATCTGGCTTCATGTCAGCAGAGAATCAGTCTGCATGTCATAGCAGAGAATCAGGCTTCACGTCAGCCACCACTGCAACAGTCCATGGTCATAAATTTAGGCCCAGCACCCAGGCAGAGGAGAGAGGTCCCGTAACAGACAATCTGGCTTCATGTCAGCAGAGAATTAGTCTGCATGTCATAGCAGAGAATCAGGCTTCATGTCAGCCACCACTGCAACAGTCCATTGGCATATATTTAGGCCTAGCACACAGGCAGAGGAGAGGTTCATTCAACTTTGGGTAGCATCGCAATATAATGGTAAAATGAAAATAAAAATAGGATTGAATGAGGAAGTGCCCTGGAGTCCAATAATATATGGTTATGGGGAGGTAGTTAATGTCTAATCTGGACAAGGGACGGACAGGTCCTGTGGGATCCATGCCTGGTTCATTTTTATGAACGTCAGCTTGTCCACATTGGCTGTAGACAGGCGGCTGCGTTTGTCTGTAATGACGCCCCCTGCCGTGCTGAATACACGTTCAGACAAAACGCTGGCTGCCGGGCAGGCCAGCACCTCCAAGGCATAAAAGGCTAGCTCTGGCCACGTGGACAATTTAGAGACCCAGAAGTTGAATGGGGCCGAACCATCAGTCAGTACGTGGAGGGGTGTGCACACGTACTGTTCCACCATGTTAGTGAAATGTTGCCTCCTGCTAACACGTTGCGTATCAGGTGGTGGTGCAGTTAGCTGTGGCGTGTTGACAAAAGTTTTCCACATCTCTGCCATGCTAACCCTGCCCTCAGAGGAGCTGGCCGTGACACAGCTGCCTTGGCGACCTCTTGCTCCTCCTCTGCCTTGGCCTTGGGCTTCCACTTGTTCCCCTGTGACATTTGGGAATGCTCTCAGTAGCGCGTCTACCAACGTGCGCTTGTACTCGCGCATCTTCCTATCACGCTCCAGTGCAGGAAGTAAGGTGGGCACATTGTCTTTGTAGCGTGGATCCAGCAGGGTGGCAACCCAGTAGTCCGCACAGGTTAAAATGTGGGCAACTCTGCTGTCGTTGCGCAGGCACTGCAGCATGTAGTCGCTCATGTGTGCCAGGCTGCCCAGGGGTAAGGACAAGCTGTCCTCTGTGGGAGGCGTATCGTCATCGTCCTGCCTTTCCCCCCAGCCACGCACCAGTGATGGACCCGAGCTGCGTTGGGTGCCACCCCGCTGTGACCATGCTTCATCCTCATCCTCCTCCACCTCCTCCTCATCCTCGTCCTCCTCGTCCTCCAGTAGTGGGCCCTGGCTGGCCACATTTGTACCTGGCCTCTGCTGTTGCAAAAAACCTCCCTCTGAGTCACTTCGAAGAGACTGGCCTGAAAGTGCTAAAAATGACCCCTCTTCCTCATCCTCCTCCTCCTCCTCCTGGGCCACCTCCTGTTCCATCATCGCCCTAAGTGTTTTCTCAAGGAGACATAGAAGTGGTATTGTAACGCTGATAACGGTGTCATCGCCACTGGCCATGTTGGTGGAGTACTCGAAACAGCGCAACAGGGCACACAGGTCTCGCATGGAGGCCCAGTCATTGGTGGTGAAGTGGTGCTGTTCTGTAGTGCGACTGACCCGTGCGTGCTGCAGCTGAAACTCCACTATGGCCTGCTGCTGCTCGCACAGTCTGTCCAGCATGTGCAAGGTGGAGTTCCACCTGGTGGGCACGTCGCATATGAGGCGGTGAGCGGGAAGGCCGAAGTTACGCTGTAGCGCAGACAGGCGAGCAGCGGCAGGATGTGAACGCCGGAAGCGCGAACAGACGGCCCGCACTTTATGCAGCAGCTCTGACATGTCGGGGTAGTTGTGAATGAACTTCTGCACCACCAAATTCAGCACATGCGCCAAGCAAGGGATGTGCGTCAAATTGGCTAGTCCCAGAGCTGCAACGAGATTTCGCCCATTATCACACACCACCAGGCCGGGCTTGAGGCTCACCGGCAGCAACCACTCGTCGGTCTGTTGTTCAATACCCCGCCACAACTCCTGTGCGGTGTGGGGCCTGTCCCCCAAACATATGAGTTTCAGAATGGCCTGCTGACGTTTACCCCGGGCTGTGCTGAAGTTGGTGGTGAAGGTGTGTGGCTGACTGGATGAGCAGGTGGAAGAAGAGGAGGAGGAAGCCGAGAAGGAGGAGGTGGCAACAGGAGGCAAAGAATGTTGCCCTGCGATCCTTGGCGGCGGCAGGACGTGCGCCAAACAGCTCTCCGCCTGGGGCCCAGCTGCCACTACATTTACCCAGTGTGCAGTTAGGGAGATATAGCGTCCCTGGCCGTGCTTACTGGTCCACGTATCTGTGGTTAGGTGGACCTTGCTACAGATGGCGTTGCGCAGTGCACACTTGATTTTATCGGATACTTGGTTGTGCAGGGAAGGCACGGCTCTCTTGGAGAAGTAGTGCCGGCTGGGAACAACATACTGTGGGACAGCAAGCGACATGAGCTGTTTGAAGCTGTCTGTGTCCACCAGCCTAAATGACAGCATTTCATAGGCCAGTAGTTTAGAAATGCTGGCATTCAGGGCCAGGGATCGAGGGTGGCTAGGTGGGAATTTACGCTTTCTATCAAATGTTTGTGAGATGGAGAGCTGAACGCTGGCGTGTGACATGGTTGAGACGCTTGGTGACGGAGGTGGTGGTGGTGGTGTTGGTGGTACATCCCCTGTTTGCTGGGCGGCAGGTGCCAACGTTCCTCCAGAGGCGGAGGAAGAGGCCGAGGCGGCAGCAGCAGAATAGGCCGAGGCGGCAGCAGCAGAAGAGGTAGCAGGGGGAGCCTGAGTGACTTCCTTGGTTTTAAGGTGTTTACTCCACTGCAGTTCATGCTTTGCATGCAGGTGCCTGGTCATGCAGGTTGTGCTCAGGTTCAGAACGTTAATGCCTCGCTTCAGGCTCTGATGGCACAGCGTGCAAACCACTCGGGTCTTGTCGTCAGCACATTGTTTGAAGAAGTGCCATGCCAGGGAACTCCTTGAAGCTGCCTTTGGGGTGCTCGGTCCCAGATGGCGGCGGTCAGTAGCAGGCGGAGTCTCTTGGCGGCGGGTGTTCTGCTTTTGCCCACTGCTCCCTCTTTTGCTACGCTGTTGGCTCGGTCTCACCACTGCCTCTTCCTCCGAACTGTGAAAGTCAGTGGCACGACCTTCATTCCATGTGGGGTCTAGGACCTCATCGTCCCCTGCATCGTCTTCCACCCAGTCTTGATCCCTGACCTCCTGTTCAGTCTGCACACTGCAGAAAGACGCAGCAGTTGGCACCTGTGTTTCGTCATCATCAGAGACATGCTGAGGTGGTATTCCCATGTCCTCATCATCAGGAAACATAAGTGGTTGTGCGTCAGTGCATTCTATGTCTTTCACCGCTGGGGAAGGGCTAGGTGGATGCCCTTGGGAAACCCTGCCAGCGGAGTCTTCAAACAGCATAAGAGACTGCTGCATAACTTGAGGCTGAGACAGTTTCCCTGGTATGCATGGGGGTGATGTGACAGACTGATGGGGTTGGTTTTCAGGCGCCATCTGTGCGCTTTCTGCAGAAGACTGGGTGGGAGATAATGTGAACGTGCTGGATCCACTGTCGGCCACCCAATTGACTAATGCCTGTACCTGCTCAGGCCTTACCATCCTTAGAACGGCATTGGGCCCCACCATATATCGCTGTAAATTCTGGCGGCTACTGGGACCTGAGGTAGTTGGTACACTAGGACGTGTGGATGTGGCAGAACGGCCACGTCCTCTCCCAGCACCAGAGGGTCCACTAACACCACCACGACCATGTCCACGTCCGCGTCCCTTACTAGATGTTTTTCTCATTGTTATGGTTCACCACAACAACAAATATATTATTTGGCCCAATGTATTGTATTCAAATTCAGCGGGATATAAATTTGAGGCCTAGTATTTAGGCGCTGGGTGACCGGTATGGATTTAGTGACAGAATTAGACTTGGAAATGCACAGAAGCGTGTGTGTGAAGTTATTCTGAATGACCCTATGTGCACCTTCAATATTATATACCCTTTTAGGGATAGATTTCAAATAGCTCTGATATAGCAGAAACCACTAAATTATGAAATTGCTAAATTGGGAATTGTACTTCAACCCAGAACAAAAAATGTGCTTTGACGGACACTAAATATCTTGCCCAGCAACAACAGTACAGCGGTGGGTAACGAGAGATTTAGAGGGATTTAAATTTGAGGCCTAGTATTTAGGCGCTGGGTCACCGGTATGGATTTAGTGACAGAATTAGACTTGGAAATGCACAGAAGCGTGTGTGTGAAGTTATTCTGAATGACCCTATGTGCACCTTCAATATTATATACCCTTTTAGGGATAGATTTCAAATAGCTCTGATATAGCAGAAACCACTAAATTATGAAATTGCTAAATTGGGAATTGTACTTCAACCCAGAACAAAAAATGTGCTTTGACGGACACTAAATATCTTGCCCAGCAACAACAGTACAGCGGTGGGTAACGAGAGATTTAGAGGGATTTAAATTTGAGGCCTAGTATTTAGGCGCTGGGTGACAGGTATGGGTTTAGTGACAGAATTAGACTTGAAAATACACAGTAGCGGGTGTGTGTGAAGTTATTCTGAATGACCCAATGTGCACCTTCAATATTATATACCCTTTTTGGGATAGATTTCAAATAGCTCTGATATAGCAGGAACCACTAAATTATGAAATTGCTAAATTGGGAATTGTACTTCAACCCAGAACAAAAAATGTGCTTTGACGGACACTAAATATCTTGCCCAGCAACAACAGTACAGCGGTGGGTAACGAGAGATTTAGAGGGATTTAAATTTGAGGCCTAGTATTTAGGCGCTGGGTCACCGGTATGGATTTAGTGACAGAATTAGACTTGGAAATGCACAGAAGCGTGTGTGTGAAGTTATTCTGAATGACCCTATGTGCACCTTCAATATTATATACCCTTTTAGGGATAGATTTCAAATAGCTCTGATATAGCAGAAACCACTAAATTATGAAATTGCTAAATTGGGAATTGTACTTCAACCCAGAACAAAAAATGTGCTTTGACGGACACTAAATATCTTGCCCAGCAACAACAGTACAGCGGTGGGTAACGAGAGATTTAGAGGGATTTAAATTTGAGGCCTAGTATTTAGGCGCTGGGTCACCGGTATGGATTTAGTGACAGAATTAGACTTGGAAATGCACAGAAGCGTGTGTGTGAAGTTATTCTGAATGACCCTATGTGCACCTTCAATATTATATACCCTTTTAGGGATAGATTTCAAATAGCTCTGATATAGCAGAAACCACTAAATTATGAAATTGCTAAATTGGGAATTGTACTTCAACCCAGAACAAAAAATGTGCTTTGACGGACACTAAATATCTTGCCCAGCAACAACAGTACAGCGGTGGGTAACGAGAGATTTAGAGGGATTTAAATTTGAGGCCTAGTATTTAGGCGCTGGGTGACAGGTATGGGTTTAGTGACAGAATTAGACTTGAAAATACACAGTAGCGGGTGTGTGTGAAGTTATTCTGAATGACCCAATGTGCACCTTCAATATTATATACCCTTTTTGGGATAGATTTCAAATAGCTCTGATATAGCAGGAACCACTAAATTATGAAATTGCTAAATTGGGAATTGTACTTCAACCCAGAACAAAAAATGTGCTTTGACGGACACTAAATATCTTGCCCAGCAACAACAGTACAGCGGTGGGTAACGAGAGATTTAGAGGGATTTAAATTTGAGGCCTAGTATTTAGGCGCTGGGTCACCGGTATGGATTTAGTGACAGAATTAGACTTGGAAATGCACAGAAGCGTGTGTGTGAAGTTATTCTGAATGACCCTATGTGCACCTTCAATATTATATACCCTTTTAGGGATAGATTTCAAATAGCTCTGATATAGCAGAAACCACTAAATTATGAAATTGCTAAATTGGGAATTGTACTTCAACCCAGAACAAAAAATGTGCTTTGACGGACACTAAATATCTTGCCCAGCAACAACAGTACAGTGGTGGGTAACGAGAGATTTAGAGGGATTTAAATTTGAGGCCTAGTATTTAGGCGCTGGGTCACCGGTATGGATTTAGTGACAGAATTAGACTTGGAAATGCACAGAAGCGTGTGTGTGAAGTTATTCTGAATGACCCTATGTGCACCTTCAATATTATATACCCTTTTAGGGATAGATTTCAAATAGCTCTGATATAGCAGAAACCACTAAATTATGAAATTGCTAAATTGGGAATTGTACTTCAACCCAGAACAAAAAATGTGCTTTGACGGACACTAAATATCTTGCCCAGCAACAACAGTACACCGGTGGGTAACGAGAGATTTAGAGGGAATTAAATTTGAGGCCTAGTATTTAGGCGCTGGGTCACCGGTATGGATTTAGTGACAGAATTAGACTTGGAAATACACAGTAGCGGGTGTGTGTGAAGTTATTCTGAATGACCCTATGTGCACCTTCAATATTATATACCCTTTTAGGGATAGATTTCAAATAGCTCTGATATAGCAGAAACCACTAAATTATGAAATTGCTAAATTGGGAATTGTACTTCAACCCAGAACAAAAAATGTGCTTTGACGGACACTAAATATCTTGCCCAGCAACAACAGTACAGCGGTGGGTAACGAGAGATTTAGAGGGAATTAAATTTGAGGCCTAGTATTTAGGCGCTGGGTCACCGGTATGGATTTAGTGACAGAATTAGACTTGGAAATGCACAGAAGCGTGTGTGTGAAGTTATTCTGAATGACCCTATGTGCACCTTCAATATTATATACCCTTTTTGGGATAGATTTCAAATAGCTCTGATATAGCAGGAACCACTAAATTATGAAATTGCTAAATTGGGAATTGTACTTCAACCCAGAACAAAAAATGTGCTTTGACGGGCACTAAATAACTTTCCCAGCTACAACAGGACAACGGTAACGAGAGATTTAGAGGGATTTAAATTTGAGGCCTAGTATTTAGGCGCTGGGTGACAGGTATGGGTTTAGTGACAGAATTAGACTTGGAAATACACAGTAGCGGGTGTGTGTGAAGTTATTCTGAATGACCCTATGTGCACCTTCAATATTATATACCCTTTTTGGGATAGATTTCAAATAGCTCTGATATAGCAGAAACCACTAAATTATGAAATTGCTAAATTGGGAATTGTACTTCAACCCAGAACAAAAAATGTGCTTTGACGGACACTAAATATCTTGCCCAGCAACAACAGTACAGCGGTGGGTAACGAGAGATTTAGAGGGATTTAAATTTGAGGCCTAGTATTTAGGCGCTGGGTCACCGGTATGGATTTAGTGACAGAATTAGACTTGGAAATGCACAGAAGCGTGTGTGTGAAGTTATTCTGAATGACCCTATGTGCACCTTCAATATTATATACCCTTTTAGGGATAGATTTCAAATAGCTCTGATATAGCAGAAACCACTAAATTATGAAATTGCTAAATTGGGAATTGTACTTCAACCCAGAACAAAAAATGTGCTTTGACGGACACTAAATATCTTGCCCAGCAACAACAGTACAGCGGTGGGTAACGAGAGATTTAGAGGGATTTAAATTTGAGGCCTAGTATTTAGGCGCTGGGTCACCGGTATGGATTTAGTGACAGAATTAGACTTGGAAATGCACAGAGGCGTGTGTGTGAAGTTATTCTGAATGACCCTATGTGCACCTTCAATATTATATACCCTTTTAGGGATAGATTTCAAATAGCTCTGATATAGCAGAAACCACTAAATTATGAAATTGCTAAATTGGGAATTGTACTTCAACCCAGAACAAAAAATGTGCTTTGACGGACACTAAATATCTTGCCCAGCAACAACAGTACAGCGGTGGGTAACGAGAGATTTAGAGGGATTTAAATTTGAGGCCTAGTATTTAGGCGCTGGGTGACAGGTATGGGTTTAGTGACAGAATTAGACTTGAAAATACACAGTAGCGGGTGTGTGTGAAGTTATTCTGAATGACCCAATGTGCACCTTCAATATTATATACCCTTTTTGGGATAGATTTCAAATAGCTCTGATATAGCAGGAACCACTAAATTATGAAATTGCTAAATTGGGAATTGTACTTCAACCCAGAACAAAAAATGTGCTTTGACGGACACTAAATATCTTGCCCAGCAACAACAGTACAGCGGTGGGTAACGAGAGATTTAGAGGGATTTAAATTTGAGGCCTAGTATTTAGGCGCTGGGTCACCGGTATGGATTTAGTGACAGAATTAGACTTGGAAATGCACAGAAGCGTGTGTGTGAAGTTATTCTGAATGACCCTATGTGCACCTTCAATATTATATACCCTTTTAGGGATAGATTTCAAATAGCTCTGATATAGCAGAAACCACTAAATTATGAAATTGCTAAATTGGGAATTGTACTTCAACCCAGAACAAAAAATGTGCTTTGACGGACACTAAATATCTTGCCCAGCAACAACAGTACAGTGGTGGGTAACGAGAGATTTAGAGGGATTTAAATTTGAGGCCTAGTATTTAGGCGCTGGGTCACCGGTATGGATTTAGTGACAGAATTAGACTTGGAAATGCACAGAAGCGTGTGTGTGAAGTTATTCTGAATGACCCTATGTGCACCTTCAATATTATATACCCTTTTAGGGATAGATTTCAAATAGCTCTGATATAGCAGAAACCACTAAATTATGAAATTGCTAAATTGGGAATTGTACTTCAACCCAGAACAAAAAATGTGCTTTGACGGACACTAAATATCTTGCCCAGCAACAACAGTACACCGGTGGGTAACGAGAGATTTAGAGGGAATTAAATTTGAGGCCTAGTATTTAGGCGCTGGGTCACCGGTATGGATTTAGTGACAGAATTAGACTTGGAAATACACAGTAGCGGGTGTGTGTGAAGTTATTCTGAATGACCCTATGTGCACCTTCAATATTATATACCCTTTTAGGGATAGATTTCAAATAGCTCTGATATAGCAGAAACCACTAAATTATGAAATTGCTAAATTGGGAATTGTACTTCAACCCAGAACAAAAAATGTGCTTTGACGGACACTAAATATCTTGCCCAGCAACAACAGTACAGCGGTGGGTAACGAGAGATTTAGAGGGAATTAAATTTGAGGCCTAGTATTTAGGCGCTGGGTCACCGGTATGGATTTAGTGACAGAATTAGACTTGGAAATGCACAGAAGCGTGTGTGTGAAGTTATTCTGAATGACCCTATGTGCACCTTCAATATTATATACCCTTTTTGGGATAGATTTCAAATAGCTCTGATATAGCAGGAACCACTAAATTATGAAATTGCTAAATTGGGAATTGTACTTCAACCCAGAACAAAAAATGTGCTTTGACGGGCACTAAATAACTTTCCCAGCTACAACAGGACAACGGTAACGAGAGATTTAGAGGGATTTAAATTTGAGGCCTAGTATTTAGGCGCTGGGTGACAGGTATGGGTTTAGTGACAGAATTAGACTTGGAAATACACAGTAGCGGGTGTGTGTGAAGTTATTCTGAATGACCCTATGTGCACCTTCAATATTATATACCCTTTTTGGGATAGATTTCAAATAGCTCTGATATAGCAGAAACCACTAAATTATGAAATTGCTAAATTGGGAATTGTACTTCAACCCAGAACAAAAAATGTGCTTTGACGGACACTAAATATCTTGCCCAGCAACAACAGTACAGCGGTGGGTAACGAGAGATTTAGAGGGATTTAAATTTGAGGCCTAGTATTTAGGCGCTGGGTCACCGGTATGGATTTAGTGACAGAATTAGACTTGGAAATGCACAGAAGCGTGTGTGTGAAGTTATTCTGAATGACCCTATGTGCACCTTCAATATTATATACCCTTTTAGGGATAGATTTCAAATAGCTCTGATATAGCAGAAACCACTAAATTATGAAATTGCTAAATTGGGAATTGTACTTCAACCCAGAACAAAAATGTGCTTTGACGGACACTAAATATCTTGCCCAGCAACAACAGTACAGCGGTGGGTAACGAGAGATTTAGAGGGATTTAAATTTGAGGCCTAGTATTTAGGCGCTGGGTCACCGGTATGGATTTAGTGACAGAATTAGACTTGGAAATGCACAGAAGCGTGTGTGTGAAGTTATTCTGAATGACCCTATGTGCACCTTCAATATTATATACCCTTTTAGGGATAGATTTCAAATAGCTCTGATATAGCAGAAACCACTAAATTATGAAATTGCTAAATTGGGAATTGTACTTCAACCCAGAACAAAAAATGTGCTTTGACGGACACTAAATATCTTGCCCAGCAACAACAGTACAGCGGTGGGTAACGAGAGATTTAGAGGGATTTAAATTTGAGGCCTAGTATTTAGGCGCTGGGTGACAGGTATGGGTTTAGTGACAGAATTAGACTTGAAAATACACAGTAGCGGGTGTGTGTGAAGTTATTCTGAATGACCCAATGTGCACCTTCAATATTATATACCCTTTTTGGGATAGATTTCAAATAGCTCTGATATAGCAGGAACCACTAAATTATGAAATTGCTAAATTGGGAATTGTACTTCAACCCAGAACAAAAAATGTGCTTTGACGGACACTAAATATCTTGCCCAGCAACAACAGTACAGCGGTGGGTAACGAGAGATTTAGAGGGATTTAAATTTGAGGCCTAGTATTTAGGCGCTGGGTCACCGGTATGGATTTAGTGACAGAATTAGACTTGGAAATGCACAGAAGCGTGTGTGTGAAGTTATTCTGAATGACCCTATGTGCACCTTCAATATTATATACCCTTTTAGGGATAGATTTCAAATAGCTCTGATATAGCAGAAACCACTAAATTATGAAATTGCTAAATTGGGAATTGTACTTCAACCCAGAACAAAAAATGTGCTTTGACGGACACTAAATATCTTGCCCAGCAACAACAGTACAGTGGTGGGTAACGAGAGATTTAGAGGGATTTAAATTTGAGGCCTAGTATTTAGGCGCTGGGTCACCGGTATGGATTTAGTGACAGAATTAGACTTGGAAATGCACAGAAGCGTGTGTGTGAAGTTATTCTGAATGACCCTATGTGCACCTTCAATATTATATACCCTTTTAGGGATAGATTTCAAATAGCTCTGATATAGCAGAAACCACTAAATTATGAAATTGCTAAATTGGGAATTGTACTTCAACCCAGAACAAAAAATGTGCTTTGACGGACACTAAATATCTTGCCCAGCAACAACAGTACACCGGTGGGTAACGAGAGATTTAGAGGGAATTAAATTTGAGGCCTAGTATTTAGGCGCTGGGTCACCGGTATGGATTTAGTGACAGAATTAGACTTGGAAATACACAGTAGCGGGTGTGTGTGAAGTTATTCTGAATGACCCTATGTGCACCTTCAATATTATATACCCTTTTAGGGATAGATTTCAAATAGCTCTGATATAGCAGAAACCACTAAATTATGAAATTGCTAAATTGGGAATTGTACTTCAACCCAGAACAAAAAATGTGCTTTGACGGACACTAAATATCTTGCCCAGCAACAACAGTACAGCGGTGGGTAACGAGAGATTTAGAGGGAATTAAATTTGAGGCCTAGTATTTAGGCGCTGGGTCACCGGTATGGATTTAGTGACAGAATTAGACTTGGAAATGCACAGAAGCGTGTGTGTGAAGTTATTCTGAATGACCCTATGTGCACCTTCAATATTATATACCCTTTTTGGGATAGATTTCAAATAGCTCTGATATAGCAGGAACCACTAAATTATGAAATTGCTAAATTGGGAATTGTACTTCAACCCAGAACAAAAAATGTGCTTTGACGGGCACTAAATAACTTTCCCAGCTACAACAGGACAACGGTAACGAGAGATTTAGAGGGATTTAAATTTGAGGCCTAGTATTTAGGCGCTGGGTGACAGGTATGGGTTTAGTGACAGAATTAGACTTGGAAATACACAGTAGCGGGTGTGTGTGAAGTTATTCTGAATGACCCTATGTGCACCTTCAATATTATATACCCTTTTTGGGATAGATTTCAAATAGCTCTGATATAGCAGAAACCACTAAATTATGAAATTGCTAAATTGGGAATTGTACTTCAACCCAGAACAAAAAATGTGCTTTGACGGACACTAAATATCTTGCCCAGCAACAACAGTACAGCGGTGGGTAACGAGAGATTTAGAGGGAATTAAATTTGAGGCCTAGTATTTAGGCGCTGGGTCACCGGTATGGATTTAGTGACAGAATTAGACTTGGAAATACACAGTAGCGGGTGTGTGTGAAGTTACTCTGAATGACCCTATGTGCACCTTCAATATTATATACCCTTTTTGGGATAGATTTCAAAGAGCTCTGATATAGCAGGAACCACTAAATTATGAAATTGCTAAATTGGGAATTGTATTTCAACCCAGAACAAGAAATGTGCTTGAACGGACACTAAATAACTCGCCCAGCTACAGCACTAGGGACAGATTTAGCTGGATATAAATTTGAGGCCTAGTATTTAGGCGCTGGGTGACCGGTATGGATTTAGTGACAGAATTAGACTGGGATATGGCCAAAAAATGAACAGACTATTGCTGGTTAAATGCACTTGGTGTGACAGCTTCACCCTGATGTAGGCTTTAGCCAAAAAACAACCACACCATTGAGGGTTAAATGCACTTGGTGACAGGCGCAGCTTGCCCCTGATTTTGTATATGGCCAAAAAATGAACAGACTATTGCTGGTTAAATGCACTTGGTGTGACAGCTTCACCCTGATGTAGGCTTTAGCCAAAAAACAACCACACCATTGAGGGTTAAATGCACTTGGTGACAGGCGCAGCTTGCCCCTGATTTTGTATATGGCCAAAAAATGAACAGACTATTGCTGGTTAAATGCACTTGGTGTGACAGCTTCACCCTGATGTAGGCTTTAGCCAAAAAACAACCACACCATTGAGGGTTAAATGCACTTGGTGACAGGCGCAGCTTGCCCCTGATTTTGTATATGGCCAAAAAATGAACAGACTATTGCTGGTTAAATGCACTTGGTGTGACAGCTTCACCCTGATGTAGGCTTTAGCCAAAAAACAACCACACCATTGAGGGTTAAATGCACTTGGTCGCAGCTTGTGCTGGCGCACCACAAGACACAAAATGGCCGCCGATCACCCCAGAAAAATGAGACTGACAAACGGTCTGTGCAGCCTAAAAACAGTGAGCAATTGAGGATCAGCAGCTCAATGATCCACAGCTGCAGATCGATCAGTTAATCAAGTCCTTTGGAGGAGTTAATCTGCCTAATCTCGCCCTACTGTCGCAGCCGCAACCTCTCCCTACGCTAATCAGAGCAGAGTGACGGGCGGCGCTATGTGACTCCAGCTTAAATAGAGGCTGGGTCACATGGTGCTCTGGCCAATCACAGCCATGCCAATAGTAGGCATGGCTGTGATGGCCTCTTGGGGCAAGTAGTATGACGCTTGTTGATTGGCTGCTTTGCAGCCTTTCAAAAAGCGCCAAGAAAGCGTCACAAAAGCGCGAAGAAAGCGACGAACACCGAACCCGAACCCGGACTTTTACGAAAATGTCCGGGTTCGGGTCCGTGTCACGGACACCCCAAAATTCGGTACGAACCCGAACTATACAGTTCGAGTTCGCTCATCCCTACACGCGGGTCGTGGGAAAGGCAGCCTAACATGAAGTCAGCCATGTGTGCCAGAGTTCCAACAGGCAAGCCTTCGCTGTCATCATCAGAAGGTGAGCAGACCATGTAAACGATTGTAGGTGAGGGCCTGCAGGTGAGCTGACCATATAAAACATTATATGCGAGGGTCTGCAGTTGAGCTGACTCTGTAAAACATTAAAATCAAGGGCATGCAGTTGAGCTGACCCTGTAAAACATTATATGCGAGGGCCTGCAGTTGAGCCGACCCTGTAACACATTATATGCGAAGGCCTGCAGGTCAGCTGACCCTGTAAAACATTATATGCAAGGGCTTGCAGTTGAGCTGACCCTGTAAAACATTATATGCAAAGGCCTGCAGTTGAGATGACCCTGTAAAACAATATATGCGAGGGCCTGCAGTTGAGTTGACCCTGTAAAACATTATATGCAAGGACCTGCAGTTGAGCCGACCCTGTAAAACAATATATGTGAGGGCTTGCAGTTGAGCTGACCCTGTAAAATATTATATGCGACCCTGTAAAACTGTCCCAGGCCTTGGAGATTGTTGCCCTGCCTCTGTTGGAACTGCTGTGTGTACCTCCCCTCCTCAGTTGCCCAAGGAAGTACGGACTCTGGCGCCAGTGTTGTGAGATGGAAATTTTTGGACCAATTTTTCAACAAGGACCTTCTGGTATTGCACCATTTTGCTCGTCCTTTCCACCTGAGTAATAAGAGATGAGAAGTTCTCTTTGTAGCGGGGGTCGAGAAGGGAGAACACCCAGTAATCCATATTGTCTAAAATGCGGATAACGTGCAGGTCGCAGGAAAGGCAGCCTAACATGAAGGTAGCCATGTGTGCAAGACTTCGCTGTCATCATCAGGAGCATCCCTCATCCTCTTTCTCCTCGTCTGCCTACCCACGCTGAAAAGATGGAATTAAACTTCCATGGGTACTACCCTCTGTAGCGGAGGCAACCGTCTCCCGCTCCTCCTCTTCATCGTCCAATTCACGCTAAGAAGACGGACGGAGGATGGTCTGGCTATCACCCTGTGTAATGTCTTCCCCTATTTCCACCTCTTCCACATGCAAAGCTTCGTCCTTAATTGTGAGCAGAGAGCGTCTGAGTAGAAACAGAAGTGGGATGGTTACGCTAATAGTGTTATTGCCGCGCACCATCTGTGTTGATTCCTAAACATTTCTTCGGAAGCTGACTACAAAGGTGACGACCATGTTGCAGCAGGAATTCCATTACTGCCCTCTTCTCCTCATAAAGCCTGGCCAACATGTGGAACGTGGAGTTCTAGCGCGTGTTCACGTCACACAACAGGTGGTGAGCTGGCAAGTTTAAGCGCTGCTGCAGCATTGACAGACCGGCTAAAGCTGTCGATAACTTGCGGAAATGTGCACACACACGGTGCACCTTCACCAGTAGCTAAGGCAAATTGGGGTAGGTTTTGAGTAACTGCTGAACCACTAAGTTTAAGATGTGAGCTTGGCATGGGACGTGTGTGAGCTTGCCGAACTCCAAAGCCGCCACCAAGTTACGGCCATTATCACACACAACCATGCCTGGTTGTAGGTTGAGTGGCGAGAGCCACAGCTCAGTCTGTTCTCTTATCCCCTGCCACATCTCTGCGGTGGTGTGCTGTTTGTCCCCTAAGCATATCAGCTTCAGCACGGCCTGTTGACGCTTCCCCACTGCAGCGCTACACTGCTTCCAGCTACCGGCTAATAGCTGACTGGTGCTGCACGCGGATAATTCGGAGGTGGAAGTGGAGGAGGAGGCAGAGGAGGAGAAGTGGGGGTTAGAGCCACTAATGTAGGTGCTGGCGGAAACCCTGATAAAATTAGGGCCCGCAATCCTCGGCGTCAGTAGCACCTGTGCCATCCCAGGGTACGACTTGTTCCTGGCCTCCACAATGTTCACCCAGTGTGCCGTCAGGGAAATGCAGCGTCGCTGGCCAAATGCATTTTTCCATGTGTCCGTTGTTAAGTGGACCTTCCCAGTAACTGCGTTTGTCTGGGCATGTGTGACATTTTTGGCTTGGATCACCTCAAAAAATAGTAGCGGCTGGGGACAGAGTTCCGCGGGACGGCCACCGACTTCAGGCTGTTGAAGGCTTCAGTGTTATGGCTTGTGGATGGGTGGCTGGGTATTTGCGCTTGCATTCAAATGCCTGGGGTAATGACATTTGTACACTACGCTGGGACAGGGAAGTGGATGTGGTCGCTCATGGTGCTTGCGAAGGTCCAGGTGCAGTGCAGGAGGAATCCTCGACTGCGCCTTTAACAGGTGATTGGCCAGCACGTACCATAGGGGAAGAGGAGGCAGTGGTGTGACTTGCACACACAGATTGAGGACCCAGGCATTTGTCCCACTTATTACGGTGCTCGGATGCCATGTGGTGTATCATGCTGGTGGTGATGAGGTTGCTAGTGTTCATACCCCGTCTCATTTTGGTGTGGTCACTTGAAAACAAACAGAAAAAAACAAGGAGGTTATGCAAGGGCTTCACAGGACTAAGGGTTTGTCCTTGAAGTAGAAGGATACACAAAGGGGCGCCTACAGGACCTTGAGGTGAAAAAGACTAAAAATGGATGAAGGTGATGTGGTAGAGAAGGCTGCTCTAGTGTAGGCAAGGCAAAACACCAAAGGAAAGCGACAATGAATCAGCAACAAGGTGGAAAACAAGGGGAAGGAACCCATCCTGAGTGCCGCACTGTTGACGATAAAAAACGTGAGCCAGTCTCAAGAATGTCAAAATAGAATAGCAGGTGAAGTTAAGAGTTGCACCACCCACAGACACATGAGAGTCGCACTGTATATTAAAAAGTAAGATAAAATAAGATTGAATCAATAGATACAATTTAATAATAATATTAATAATAATATTAATAATAATCCGCTCACTTCACTGGGGGGTCGCCACCAGGATAAACTCAAGACACCTGGGGCAAGTTATCCCCCCGGCCGGGATCGCGTGTAGAATGGTGGAGGTCGATCGATCCTCTTTCTTATTAAAATATGCGGCTCAATGCGTTTCAGGGGTCACAATACCCACTTAATTAGGAGCAAAATGCAGATCCTGCATTTTTCTACTGATGAAGGGGGTGCTGTGACCCCTGAAACGTGTTGAGCCGCATATTTTAATAATAAAGAGGATCGATTACGTATCTCTGGATCCGTGTGCTGATTTACATCTGGGCTGCACATCCAGTGCGTTGACATAAACCTCCACTATTCTACACGCGATCCCGACCGGGGGGATGACTTGCCCCAGGTGTCTTGAGTTTATCCTGGTGGTGACCCCCCAGCGAAGTGAATGTATTGTGAGTGGATTATTATTATTATTATTATTATTTCACTTTATGTATTGATTCAATTTTTTGTCTTATTCATTGTTTTATTGTATCTTATTTTATTTTACTTTTTAATATACAGTTCAACCCCACATGCGACTCAAATGTGTCTGTGGGTGGTGCAACTCTTAACTTCACCTGCTATTCTATTTTTACATTCTTGAGACTGGTGCTCATTTCCTCACATTTTTTATCGTCAACGGTGCGACACTCGGGGTGGGTTCCTTCCCCTTGTTTTCGACCTTGTTGCTGATTCATTGTCATTTTGGTGTGGCACAGGTTGCAAACTACTATTCTTTTGTCGTCCGCACTTTCCTCAAAAAAGCACCATACTGCGGAACACCTACCCCTTGGCAAGGAAGATTTACGCAAGGGGGTGCTCCATGAAACAGTTGTGGGCCTGTTTGGTGTGGCCTGCCTTCTTCCTTTTGCCACCCCACTGCCTCTTCCAGCCTGTTGCGGTGCTGCAGATCCTTCCCCCTCTGTACTGGTGTCCTCTCTCGGCTTTCCACCTTTCCAGGTTGGGTCAAGGACCTCATCATCCACCACCTCCTCTTCCACTTCCTTACTCTAATCATCCTCTTGATTTGTTGATCTAACCACAACCTCAGTGATTGACAACTGTGTCTCATCCTCTTCATCAATCTCTTGAGACAGTAATTGCCGTTGACTCATTGGCAACTGTGTCTCATCATCATCTATCTCATTAAACACTAATTGCCGTTCCCCACCGTCATGTTCTTGTGACTGGGGATGCTCAAGAGGTTGGTAATCAGGGCACAAAATCTCATGTCCTTCTTCAAGCAAGCTTGACAAGAGGGCCAAATCAAGTAATGGCGATGAAAAGAGATCCTCGGAATTTCGGAGTATGGGATCACTTGTTTGGCCAGAATCTCCATGGTGGGAGGAATGAGGATCAGGGTGAGGATTCTGTTGATCAGACTCTTGACTACTGAAACTGGGACTTGGTGAAGGACAGGGTGGTGCTTAACTGACTGGAACCATTATCTGCTGCAATCCATCCGACCACCTGGTCGCACTGGTCTGACTTCTAGAGTTTTGTCCTGCGACACCCTGCAAACTGGACATGAAGCTAGGTATTGTGAATGATTGTTTTTCTTGTGCTCTGGCAGCAGGCACTGTTTCAACACGTTCAGGGCCACGGCCTCTGCATGAACCATCAGCATCACGGCCACTTCCCCGTCCCTTACTGCTCGCCTTGCGCACATTAAATGTTATTTGAACGCTTAACACACAACATGTGGCACGGATGTCATAGTTCACAGCAAGCACAGTATATGGAAAAGTACTTAAAAGTATGGCAAAAGGAAAAAAGATTTCACTTATGATTTTTCTATCTCTGGCCCTGACACACAGAAGGTATTGGACAGATGTCCCAAGTCACTGCTGACACCCTCTATATAAAAATTATTGAAAATTATGGACAAAATTTATTTATTTTCAGTTATATTTCTCCAATCTCTGGCCCTAACACACAGAAGGTATTGAACAGATGTGTCTAGTCACTTCTGACACCCTCTATAGATTTTTTTTTTGAAAATGATAGAAACAATATATTTATTTTCAGTTATATTTCTCCAATTTCTGGGCCTGTCACATAGAAGGTATTGGACAGATGTCACAAGTCACTGCTGACACCCACTACATAAAAATTATTGAAAATGGTGGAAAAAATATATTAATTTTCAGTTATAGTTCTCCAATCTCTAGCCCTGACACAGAGAAGGTATAATACAGATGTCACTAGTCACTGCAGACACCCTCTATATAAAAAGTATTAAAAATAATGGAAAAAATATAGTAATTTTCAGTTATATTTCTCCAATTTCTGGCCCTGACACACAGAAGGTATAATACAGATGTCACTAGTCACTGCAGACACCCTGCATAGATTTGTTTTGGAAAATGATGGAAAAAATATATTTATTTTCAGTTACATTTCTCCAATTTCTGGCCCTGACACACAGAAGGTATTGGACAGATGTCTCTAGTCGCTTCTGACACCCTCTTTAGAAAAATTATTGAAAATGATAGAAACAATATATTTATTTTCAGTTATATTTCTCCAATTTCTGGTCCTGACACATAGAAGGTATTGGACAGATGTCACAAGTCACTGCTGACACCCACTACATAAAAATTATTGAAAATGATGGAAAAAATATATTAATTTTCAGTTATAGTTCTCCAATCTCTAGCCCTGACACAGAGAAGGTATAATACAGATGTCACTAGTCACTGCAGACACCCTCTATATAAAAAGCATTAAAAATAATGGAAAAAATATAGTAATTTTCAGTTATACTTCTCCAATGTCTGGCCCTGACACACAGAAGGTATTGGACAGATGTCACTGCTAACACCTTCTATAGAAAAATTATTGAAAATGATGGGACAAATATATTCATTTTCACTTATATTTCTCCAATCTCTGGCCCTGACACACAGAATGCATAATACACATGTCACTAGTCACTGCAGACACCCTCTATAGAATTAAGTATTGAAAATGCTGGGGAAAAAAATGTTGTACTGTAGCTATAAAATACTGCCAGCCTGCCACCACACACAATAGTCCTTAAAAGGACATTTGGGTCTTTGAAAGGTTTTTCTACTGAATTGATTGCGATCAGACTCAGTACACTCTTGGTCCCTTTCCGAGTCGCAGCTCTCTCTGACTAAAAATTTGCCGAACATGCGTCATCGGGTGCTAGACAACATGGCTACTGGCATTACAGTGAAGGGCAGCACTTACCTGCACGTTTATTGGCTGCATAGCAGCCGCAAAATGTGCAGGGAAGAGACTCGAGCATGGCGCTCAAGCACAGTTCGCTCAACAGTATACGGGACACATGCTGGTGTCAGGCGGGCTAGGCACACCTTGAAAAACAGTGGTGGCTGGGGACTGCATAAGGAGGGATGGCCACCGACATCAGGCTGCAGAAGGCCTCAGTGTCCACAATCTTAAATGACAACATTTCCAGGGCCAGTAAATTTGGAAAGTTGCGCATTTACTGCTATGGCCTGTAGGTGGGTGGCTGGGTATTTGTGCTTGCGTTCAAATGCCTGGGGTAAGTACATTTGTACTCTGTCCTGGGATACGGAAGTGGATGTGGTCGATGATGGTGCTTGCAAAGGTCCAAGTGCAGGACGGGAGGCATCCGGGCCTGCGCCTTCGACAGGAGATTGGCCAGCACGTAACACAGGGGAACATGAGGCAGTGGTGTGACCCGCAGACACAGAGTGTGGACCCCGGTGCTTTGATGCCATGTGGCGGATAATGCTGGTGGTGGTGAGGTTATATAGCACCCAATGACACGTTCCAGCCAGCCAATCACTGTAATTCCAGTAACCAACATGGCTATGGCATTACAGTGAAGGGCAGTGCTTACATGCACGTTTATTGACTGCATATCAGCCAAAAAACGTGCAGGGAGTAGACTCGAGCATTGCACTCGATCACATGCGGTATTCGGCCAAATACCGCCATGTTCTGAGCATCGAGATGCTCGAGCCGAACTGGTGTTCGGCCGAGCATGCTCGATCAACACTAGTGATGAGATTTCATTTTCTACTTTATGCTTGGTGCTGAAGTGAAGATAAACTACATTTTCACATCGTCATAAGAGAACACAGCCGAGAAATAAATATTAACAGTATCGAGGCATCAAAGGAATGCAGAGTTTATAAATTCAAGTGATTGTCCAGGATTAGAAAAAAGGATTTGCTTTAGCTTCCGAAACAGCTCTATGTATGTACATGGGCTGTGTCTGGTATTAGAACTAATTCCCATTCCGGTGAAAAAGACCAAACTGAAATACCACACACAGTGATAGGGCTAACATAATGCAGGGAATTTATTCAGCTCTGCACTCCAGATTTCTGGATTCAAAAACTCACAAAACAGAACTTTTGCAACTTTTTGGGGTTATTTTTTTCATTTTTAAACCTCTTACTCCAGTTTAGAAAAATAGTTGGGAAAGTGTTGCTAGCTATCTTTCACCTGGCATTTACCACCGACTTTTTTAAAAAGTCGGAAATAAGTTACATGAGAGAGGGAGATAGCGAGAGAGAGAGAAATTGGGACACTTTCAGTTTGGGACAATTTTTTCATACTGACCACTTCTATTTTCTGTTGCCTGTCCTGACTACTATTGTCTCTGGATTCCACCAGTCCTGACTTCTGCCCAAATGCTTTGAGTTCTACAGGATAGAGAGAAAGAGAGAGGGAGAATGCAACTAGGGTGCTTTCAATTTGGGATGATTTTTTTTTTAGGCTGACCAAGATCTGGCCAATGCCTCGTCAACCCAGACCTGTTTACCACTTTCCTTCAATGATCATTGCTTGAGCAATAAGGTCCTTTTGGTGGCAATTAGCTGCTAAATTGTTCTTTTTTCCAGTTAGGCTACATGCACACGACCGTGCTGTATTTTGCGTTTCTGCAAATTGTGGATCCGCGAAACACAGATGCCGGCCATGTGTGTTCCACAGTTTGCTGCCCATTATGCACAAAACAGACAAAAAAATATATATATATTTTGCTGGGCCACGGAATGGAGCAACGGATGCGGACAGCGCTGTTCGCATCTTTTGTGTCCCCAATGAAGTGAATGGGTGTGAATTCGAGCCGTAAAAGATGTGGCTTGGATGCGGACCCAAACAACAGTCGTGTGCATAAGGCCTTATCCTGACATTGATCCAGCTCATTCCTGACCACTTCTATTGTCAGGTGTTTATCCTGATTACCATCGTGTCTGAATTTTGCCAGCCTTGACTTCCTCCCGAATGACTGAAATGAAGGTGTTCTTTAGGAGAGAGAAAGAGATTGCAAGAGTGTCACTTTTTAATTTGTAAAAAAAAAATTTTTAGACTGCCCAGGCACTGAAAGAGTCTGCATGTGCAAAGATCTGGTTTATCCGCCAATGCCAAATCAGCTCAGTTCTGCGCTTTCCCCTAATCCTTTCAGCCCCGGAGGTTTGTTAGTTTTTGTATTTACATTTTTCGCTCCCTGCCTTTCTGGGGCCATAACCTATTTATTTTTCAGTTCACATAACCGTATGAGGGCTTTTTTTGATGGGACAATTTGCACTTTCTAATAACTCCATTTAGTATTGCATACAATATAGTGGGGACCTGGAAAAAAAAATCCAAATGGGTGAAATTTCTCAACAGTTTTATGGGTTTAGTTTTTACAGTATTCCCTATACGGTAAAACTGACCAGTTACTTTAATTCTCCAGGTCAGTACGATTACGGCAATACCACATATGTATATACCACATATCTTGCGATATTATGACTACTATAACTTTTTTGTAAGTGTATGGAGCTGTGTGAGGGCTCATTATTTGCAGGGCTATCTTTACTTTATAATGACAACATTTTGGGGTGTGTATGACTTTTTGACCACTTTTATTTATTTTTTTGTGGGAAGAGAAGCGACCAAAAAACTGCAAATTGGCCATTTTCACATTATTTTTCCGGTTTTGCGATTCTCTGTATGGGCTAAAAAAAATTATAATTTAATAGCATGGGCACTTTTGCATGCAGAAATGCACATAATGTGTGTTTTTTAGTTTATTTAATGGGTTTTTGTTTTTATTTTGGGGAAATTGGGTGATTAGAATTTTTTATTTTAAAAAACTTTTTTTACACTTTTTTTTATAGTTCCCATAAGGAAGTATAACAAGCAATTGATTCTTTCATAGACTCCGATGCGAAGCGATGCATGTGACAATGCTCATACCCTGCTGGATTTAAACAGTGCAGGACTGGAAGATGAAGACAGTGGGGGCAGCCCAGAGGACTGGAGGGGTGTGGAGCAGGTAAGTATGAATCTTCTATTTCAGAGAGCAGGCTGCGGGCACTAATTAAAAATCATTACCACAAAACGCCAATAATTAATGATGGTCTTTTTGCTGCCTGTTTATACCGGATTCACACTACCATTTTGTTCTCCGTATTTCTAATCTGTCAGAAGAACAGAAAAGAAACACATTTAAAAAAACACATTGATCCTTTATTTTGAGCATCCAATATGCTCAGTTATGCAAATTTTGCATCCTTTTTAGCCATTTCTATCTTCTGTACAGGATCCTTTTTTTTTCTGCTCTTCTAATGGATCAGAAGAACGGAAAATGAAACAGTGATGTGAACCTAGCCTTAGCTGCTAGCTGCTTAGCTGTCCTGTTATGACATTAAACTAACTCATTCCTGCCCGGCTGTATAGTCTGTTGTCTGTCCTGATTGCCATTGTGCCTGAATTCCACTAGCCTCAACTTTTGCTTGAATGACTATGTGTTCTGCCCACTGACTTGGTGCTACATTCCTTGTGTCATCTGCCCAGCTAATGTCAGGGTTAAAAGGGTGAATACCAGAAAATTCTTTAGACATCTCTCCAGGGTTAAACTCAAAGCCAGGTTTCATCAACCCAGTAGATCCACACCTCTTCCAGTAAGCCTGGGACATTGAGCAACTCTGTCTGCCTACCCCAGCACTCAAATAGGACAACCCAGGCCATAAAATACATTAATTTGTACTCTCACAGTTCTACTGTATTCCCTCTTTATGCTACTATTTTTTATACTGCTGATCATCTTGGAACTAATGTATTGTGCCTAGAATGCTTGTTCTTTATAGGTGCTGCTCTGAGAATTAATACTCCTCGGGTTACAGATAGAGATGTCGCAAACATAAAATTTTCTGTTCGCGAACGGCGAACGCGAGTTTCCGCAAATGTTCGCGAACGTGCAAACCAGGCGAACCGCAATAGACTTCAATAGGAAGGCGAATTTGAAAACCCACAGGGACTCTTTGTGGCCACAATAGTGATGGAAAAGTTGTTTCAAGGGGACTAACACCTGGACTGTGGCATGCCGGAGGGGGACCCATGGCAAAACTCCCATGGAAAATTACGTAGTTGACCCAGAGTGTGGTAAGTTAAAATCGCTATGCGATTTATAGAACTTGAATTAATCGCATTGCGATTTAAACTTTCTCAAATCCGACAGTACATTCTAGCATGGAGTCGTTCCCATGGTGATGGGGACGCTCCATGAGCACGGAAGTCGGCAGAATCTCTAAGTTGAAATCGCAATGCGATTAATATAAGCTGCATTAATTGCATTGCAATTACAACTTTCTCAAATCCGACAGTACATTCTAGCATGGAGTCGTTCCCATGGTGATGGGGACGCTCCATGAGCACGGAAGTCGGCAGAAGTTCTAAGTTGAAATCGCAATGCGATTTATAGAACTTCAATTAATCGCATAGCGATTTCAACTTAGAGCTTCTGCCGACTTCCGTGCTCATGGAGCGTCCCCATCACCATGGGAACGACTCCATGCTAGAATGTACTGTCGGATTTGAGAAAGTTGTAATTGCAATGCAATTAATGCAGCTTATATTAATCGCATTGCGATTTCAACTTAGAGATTCTGCCGACTTCCGTGCTCATGGAGCGTCCCCATCACCATGGGAACGACTCCATGCTAGAATGTACTGTCGGATTTGAGAAAGTTGTAATCGCAATGCTACTATTCGAGGTTATATTAATCGCATTGCGAATTCAACTTAGAGCTGGGTTCCTAATGGTTGTTGTATTGCTAGAATATAACGAAGATTGAGAATATAGTGCTATATTCGTTATATTTGTCAATTCTAGCAATACAACCATTAGGAACTTAGCTCTAAGTTGAATTCACAATGCGATTAATATAACCTGCATTATTCGCATTGCGATTACAACTTAGATCTGAGTTCCTAATGGTTGTATTGCTAGAATTGACAACGAATATAGCACTATATTCTCAATCTTCGTTATATTCTAGCAATATAACCATTAGGAACCCAGCTCTAAGTTGTAATTGCAATGCGATTAGTATAACCTGTATTAATCGGATTGCGATTACAACTTTGTGACACTGCAGCTTCAGAATTAATCTAAGATGGATGCTGTCCTTGCTTTTTGATAGGCGGTGGGAGGGTCTGGGAGGGAGGGTCTGCTGATTGGCTGGAATGTGTCTGCTGACTGTGAGGTGCAGGGTCAAAGTTTGCTCAATGATGACGTATAGGAGGCGGACCGAACATCGCATATGTTCGCCCGCAGCGGCGAACGCGAACAAGCTATGTTCGCCGGGAACTATTCGCCGGCGAATAGTTCGGGACATCTCTAGTTACAGATTTATTACAAACCTGGATAAGATGATATACACTAATATGGCTTATTTTCTCTTATCTGTTTAACGATATTTAATCTTTAGACTACATTAAAAATCACATTTTTTTTACTTTTCATATGGACTCAAATCAGCACCAATTCATAATATTTTTTAGTTATTCAATATTGAAGGGAACAAATTAAATACAGACTGGTGTCTTAACAATAAATATTCATGAGACATGATCTCTAGTGAATCTAGTAAAAATAAAAAATAAAATAAAAATCCCAGTAGGAAGTTGTGATCATTGTGCTCCTAAGGGTACAAGTGTAGGTTTAGCTCAATAGGAGATATAAATACATAACTTCTTCCAAAAGAATGGCAGACAACTTGATTTATTACTTGATGGTCCTCCACTCAGAATGTAAGACATGTTTTGTAAGTCCTGTGGTGAAGCACAGTTCCACTTCTGAGCTTCCAGCTGTTGAGAATAAGTCAAAACAGCAAAATAGTGAAAATAATACTAAATATGCACAACATAACTTAATCATGCCAAAACATTATTAATGTTATTTATTTCCTTACAGTATGTTTAGTTTCTGTGTCATTGCCTAGTGCAAGATCTGTTATGTAGTAAATGAACTTTGACTATTTGTCAAGGGGTATTCTAGTTTGATTATTTATCCCAATCCACAGGATAGAGGATAAATATTAGATCGGTGGGGGTCCTACCAATGGGGCCCCCGCGATCATGAGAGCGAGGTCCACTTATCCACAGCAGCCCCCCTGAAATGAATGGAGTAGCGGGTCGCAAATACCTGTGGCAGCTAAATTCATTTCTTTTGGTGTTCCGGAGCTAGCGATGTAATTCCCATAGAAATGAATAGAGCAGCAACACGCATGCCCGACTGCCCGCTAAATTTATTTCATGGGGGCTGCAGGGGGTATGGAATACCTGTCCTTGTGATCAGTGGGCGTCCCAGTGGTAGGACCCCCAATGATCTAATAGTAATTACCTATCCTGTGGACAGGGGATAACTTAATCTAACTGGAATACCCGTTTAACTATTTTGCTATGGGAATATACCTTAAACGTACCTGTCACTAGCGATGGATGAACATCGGCCGGGACGATTTGCAAACCGCAAGATTAGCGCGGGCCCCATTCACTTTATTGGCAGGCGAACTTGAAAAACCTTCATGTCATATTTGCAGCCACCAAATACTTACTAAGAGTGCACAAATCGTCCCACAACATGGACAGTGACATACCAGAGGGGAATTTAACAAAACTCTAAAAACTTTGTTAAAGAGGGTGGTGTCTAAAGATGGGAAGGATTGGGATCTTCTTATGCCCTATATCATGTTCTCTGTGTGAGAAGTAACCCAGGCCTCTACTGGGTTCTTGCCCTTCAAATTGCTTTATGGCAGACATCCTAGTGGTAGGAACAGCAATAGGGATGAGCGAACTCGAACTGTATAGTTCGGGTTCGTACCGAATTTTGGGGTGTCCGTGACACGGACCCGAACCCGGACATTTTCGTAAAAGTCCGGGTTCGGGTTCGGTGTTCGTCGCTTTCTTCGCGCTTTTGTGACGCTTTCTTGGCGCTTTTTGAAAGGCTGCAAAGCAGCCAATCAACAAGCGTCATACTACTTGCCCCAAGAGGCCATCACAGCCATGCCTACTATTGGCATGGCTGTGATTGGCCAGAGCACCATGTGACCCAGCCTCTATTTAAGCTGGAGTCACATAGCGCCGCCCGTCACTCTGCTCTGATTAGCGTAGGGAGAGGTTGCGGCTGCGACAGTAGGGCGAGATTAGGCAGATTAACTCCTCCAAAGGACTTGATTAACTGATCGATCTGCAGCTGTGGATCATTGAGCTGCTGATCCTCAATTGCTCACTGTTTTTAGGCTGCCCAGACCGTTTGTCAGTCACATTTTTCTGGGGTGATCGGCGGCCATTTTGTGTCTTGTGGTGCGCCAGCACAAGCTGCAACCAAGTGCATTTAACCCTCAATGGTGTGGTTGTTTTTTGGCTAAAGCCTACATCAGGGTGAAGCTGTCACACCAAGTGCATTTAACCAGCAATAGTCTGTTCATTTTTTGGCCATATACAAAATCAGGGGCAAGCTGCGCCTGTCACCAAGTGCATTTAACCCTCAATGGTGTGGTTGTTTTTTGGCTAAAGCCTACATCAGGGTGAAGCTGTCACACCAAGTGCATTTAACCAGCAATAGTCTGTTCATTTTTTGGCCATATACTAAATCAGGGGCAAGCTGCGCCTGTCACCAAGTGCATTTAACCCTCAATGGTGTGGTTGTTTTTTGGCTAAAGCCTACATCAGGGTGAAGCTGTCACACCAAGTGCATTTAACCAGCAATAGTCTGTTTATTTTTTGGCCATATCCCAGTCTAATTCTGTCACTAAATCCATACCGGTCACCCAGCGCCTAAATACTAGGCCTCAAATTTATATCCCGCTAAATCTGTCCTTAGTGCTGTAGCTGGGCGAG
The DNA here is from genome assembly GCF_014858855.1 of Bufo gargarizans. Classification (NCBI taxonomy): domain Eukaryota; kingdom Metazoa; phylum Chordata; class Amphibia; order Anura; family Bufonidae; genus Bufo; species Bufo gargarizans. Next base: position 548,395,157 of record NC_058081.1, read on the forward strand.
TTATTTAGTGTCCGTTCAAGCACATTTCTTGTTCTGGGTTGAAATACAATTCCCAATTTAGCAATTTCATAATTTAGTGGTTTCTGCTATATCAGAGCTATTTGAAATCTATCCCTAAAAGGGTATATAATATTCAAGGTGCACATTGGGTCATTCAGAATAACTTCACACACACCCGCTACTGTGTATTTCCAAGTCTAATTCTGGCACTAAACCCATACCTGTCACCCAGCGCCTAAATACTAGGCCTCAAATTTATATCCAGCTAAATCTGTCCCTAGTGCTGTAGCTGGGCGAGTTATTTAGTGTCCGTTCAAGCACATTTCTTGTTCTGGGTTGAAATACAATTCCCAATTTAGCAATTTCATAATTTAGTGGTTTCTGCTATATCAGAGCTATTTGAAATCTATCCCTAAAAGGGTATATAATATTCAAGGTGCACATTGGGTCATTCAGAATAACTTCACACACACCCGCTACTGTGTATTTCCAAGTCTAATTCTGGCACTAAACCCATACCTGTCACCCAGCGCCTAAATACTAGGCCTCAAATTTATATCCCGCTAAATCTGTCCTTAGTGCTGTAGCTGGGCGAGTTATTTAGTGTCCGTTCAAGCACATTTCTTGTTCTGGGTTGAAATACAATTCCCAATTTAGCAATTTCATAATTTAGTGGTTTCTGCTATATCAGAGCTATTTGAAATCTATCCCTAAAAGGGTATATAATATTCAAGGTGCACATTGGGTCATTCAGAATAACTTCACACACACCCGCTACTGTGTATTTCCAAGTCTAATTCTGGCACTAAACCCATACCTGTCACCCAGCGCCTAAATACTAGGCCTCAAATTTATATCCAGCTAAATCTGTCCCTAGTGCTGTAGCTGGGCGAGTTATTTAGTGTCCGTTCAAGCACATTTCTTGTTCTGGGTTGAAATACAATTCCCAATTTAGCAATTTCATAATTTAGTGGTTTCTGCTATATCAGAGCTATTTGAAATCTATCCCTAAAAGGGTATATAATATTCAAGGTGCACATTGGGTCATTCAGAATAACTTCACACACACCCGCTACTGTGTATTTCCAAGTCTAATTCTGGCACTAAACCCATACCTGTCACCCAGCGCCTAAATACTAGGCCTCAAATTTATATCCCGCTAAATCTGTCCTTAGTGCTGTAGCTGGGCGAGTTATTTAGTGTCCGTTCAAGCACATTTCTTGTTCTGGGTTGAAATACAATTCCCAATTTAGCAATTTCATAATTTAGTGGTTTCTGCTATATCAGAGCTATTTGAAATCTATCCCTAAAAGGGTATATAATATTCAAGGTGCACATTGGGTCATTCAGAATAACTTCACACACACCCGCTACTGTGTATTTCCAAGTCTAATTCTGGCACTAAACCCATACCTGTCACCCAGCGCCTAAATACTAGGCCTCAAATTTATATCCAGCTAAATCTGTCCCTAGTGCTGTAGCTGGGCGAGTTATTTAGTGTCCGTTCAAGCACATTTCTTGTTCTGGGTTGAAATACAATTCCCAATTTAGCAATTTCATAATTTAGTGGTTTCTGCTATATCAGAGCTATTTGAAATCTATCCCTAAAAGGGTATATAATATTCAAGGTGCACATTGGGTCATTCAGAATAACTTCACACACACCCGCTACTGTGTATTTCCAAGTCTAATTCTGGCACTAAACCCATACCTGTCACCCAGCGCCTAAATACTAGGCCTCAAATTTATATCCCGCTAAATCTGTCCTTAGTGCTGTAGCTGGGCGAGTTATTTAGTGTCCGTTCAAGCACATTTCTTGTTCTGGGTTGAAATACAATTCCCAATTTAGCAATTTCATAATTTAGTGGTTTCTGCTATATCAGAGCTATTTGAAATCTATCCCTAAAAGGGTATATAATATTCAAGGTGCACATTGGGTCATTCAGAATAACTTCACACACACCCGCTACTGTGTATTTCCAAGTCTAATTCTGGCACTAAACCCATACCTGTCACCCAGCGCCTAAATACTAGGCCTCAAATTTATATCCAGCTAAATCTGTCCCTAGTGCTGTAGCTGGGCGAGTTATTTAGTGTCCGTTCAAGCACATTTCTTGTTCTGGGTTGAAATACAATTCCCAATTTAGCAATTTCATAATTTAGTGGTTTCTGCTATATCAGAGCTATTTGAAATCTATCCCTAAAAGGGTATATAATATTCAAGGTGCACATTGGGTCATTCAGAATAACTTCACACACACCCGCTACTGTGTATTTCCAAGTCTAATTCTGGCACTAAACCCATACCTGTCACCCAGCGCCTAAATACTAGGCCTCAAATTTATATCCCGCTAAATCTGTCCCTAGTGCTGTAGCTGGGCGAGTTATTTAGTGTCCGTTCAAGCACATTTCTTGTTCTGGGTTGAAATACAATTCCCAATTTAGCAATTTCATAATTTAGTGGTTTCTGCTATATCAGAGCTATTTGAAATCTATCCCTAAAAGGGTATATAATATTCAAGGTGCACATTGGGTCATTCAGAATAACTTCACACACACCCGCTACTGTGTATTTCCAAGTCTAATTCTGGCACTAAACCCATACCTGTCACCCAGCGCCTAAATACTAGGCCTCAAATTTATATCCCGCTAAATCTGTCCTTAGTGCTGTAGCTGGGCGAGTTATTTAGTGTCCGTTCAAGCACATTTCTTGTTCTGGGTTGAAATACAATTCCCAATTTAGCAATTTCATAATTTAGTGGTTTCTGCTATATCAGAGCTATTTGAAATCTATCCCTAAAAGGGTATATAATATTCAAGGTGCACATTGGGTCATTCAGAATAACTTCACACACACCCGCTACTGTGTATTTCCAAGTCTAATTCTGGCACTAAACCCATACCTGTCACCCAGCGCCTAAATACTAGGCCTCAAATTTATATCCAGCTAAATCTGTCCCTAGTGCTGTAGCTGGGCGAGTTATTTAGTGTCCGTTCAAGCACATTTCTTGTTCTGGGTTGAAATACAATTCCCAATTTAGCAATTTCATAATTTAGTGGTTTCTGCTATATCAGAGCTATTTGAAATCTATCCCTAAAAGGGTATATAATATTCAAGGTGCACATTGGGTCATTCAGAATAACTTCACACACACCCGCTACTGTGTATTTCCAAGTCTAATTCTGGCACTAAACCCATACCTGTCACCCAGCGCCTAAATACTAGGCCTCAAATTTATATCCCGCTAAATCTGTCCTTAGTGCTGTAGCTGGGCGAGTTATTTAGTGTCCGTTCAAGCACATTTCTTGTTCTGGGTTGAAATACAATTCCCAATTTAGCAATTTCATAATTTAGTGGTTTCTGCTATATCAGAGCTATTTGAAATCTATCCCTAAAAGGGTATATAATATTCAAGGTGCACATTGGGTCATTCAGAATAACTTCACACACACCCGCTACTGTGTATTTCCAAGTCTAATTCTGGCACTAAACCCATACCTGTCACCCAGCGCCTAAATACTAGGCCTCAAATTTATATCCCGCTAAATCTGTCCTTAGTGCTGTAGCTGGGCGAGTTATTTAGTGTCCGTTCAAGCACATTTCTTGTTCTGGGTTGAAATACAATTCCCAATTTAGCAATTTCATAATTTAGTGGTTTCTGCTATATCAGAGCTATTTGAAATCTATCCCTAAAAGGGTATATAATATTCAAGGTGCACATTGGGTCATTCAGAATAACTTCACACACACCCGCTACTGTGTATTTCCAAGTCTAATTCTGGCACTAAACCCATACCTGTCACCCAGCGCCTAAATACTAGGCCTCAAATTTATATCCAGCTAAATCTGTCCCTAGTGCTGTAGCTGGGCGAGTTATTTAGTGTCCGTTCAAGCACATTTCTTGTTCTGGGTTGAAATACAATTCCCAATTTAGCAATTTCATAATTTAGTGGTTTCTGCTATATCAGAGCTATTTGAAATCTATCCCTAAAAGGGTATATAATATTCAAGGTGCACATTGGGTCATTCAGAATAACTTCACACACACCCGCTACTGTGTATTTCCAAGTCTAATTCTGGCACTAAACCCATACCTGTCACCCAGCGCCTAAATACTAGGCCTCAAATTTATATCCCGCTAAATCTGTCCTTAGTGCTGTAGCTGGGCGAGTTATTTAGTGTCCGTTCAAGCACATTTCTTGTTCTGGGTTGAAATACAATTCCCAATTTAGCAATTTCATAATTTAGTGGTTTCTGCTATATCAGAGCTATTTGAAATCTATCCCTAAAAGGGTATATAATATTCAAGGTGCACATTGGGTCATTCAGAATAACTTCACACACACCCGCTACTGTGTATTTCCAAGTCTAATTCTGGCACTAAACCCATACCTGTCACCCAGCGCCTAAATACTAGGCCTCAAATTTATATCCAGCTAAATCTGTCCCTAGTGCTGTAGCTGGGCGAGTTATTTAGTGTCCGTTCAAGCACATTTCTTGTTCTGGGTTGAAATACAATTCCCAATTTAGCAATTTCATAATTTAGTGGTTTCTGCTATATCAGAGCTATTTGAAATCTATCCCTAAAAGGGTATATAATATTCAAGGTGCACATTGGGTCATTCAGAATAACTTCACACACACCCGCTACTGTGTATTTCCAAGTCTAATTCTGGCACTAAACCCATACCTGTCACCCAGCGCCTAAATACTAGGCCTCAAATTTATATCCCGCTAAATCTGTCCTTAGTGCTGTAGCTGGGCGAGTTATTTAGTGTCCGTTCAAGCACATTTCTTGTTCTGGGTTGAAATACAATTCCCAATTTAGCAATTTCATAATTTAGTGGTTTCTGCTATATCAGAGCTATTTGAAATCTATCCCTAAAAGGGTATATAATATTCAAGGTGCACATTGGGTCATTCAGAATAACTTCACACACACCCGCTACTGTGTATTTCCAAGTCTAATTCTGGCACTAAACCCATACCTGTCACCCAGCGCCTAAATACTAGGCCTCAAATTTATATCCCGCTAAATCTGTCCTTAGTGCTGTAGCTGGGCGAGTTATTTAGTGTCCGTTCAAGCACATTTCTTGTTCTGGGTTGAAATACAATTCCCAATTTAGCAATTTCATAATTTAGTGGTTTCTGCTATATCAGAGCTATTTGAAATCTATCCCTAAAAGGGTATATAATATTCAAGGTGCACATTGGGTCATTCAGAATAACTTCACACACACCCGCTACTGTGTATTTCCAAGTCTAATTCTGGCACTAAACCCATACCTGTCACCCAGCGCCTAAATACTAGGCCTCAAATTTATATCCCGCTAAATCTGTCCCTAGTGCTGTAGCTGGGCGAGTTATTTAGTGTCCGTTCAAGCACATTTCTTGTTCTGGGTTGAAATACAATTCCCAATTTAGCAATTTCATAATTTAGTGGTTTCTGCTATATCAGAGCTATTTGAAATCTATCCCTAAAAGGGTATATAATATTCAAGGTGCACATAGGGTCATTCAGAATAACTTCACACACCCGCTACTGTGCATTTCCAAATCTAATTCTGTCACTAAACCCATACCTGTCACCCAGCGCCTAAATACTAGGCCTCAAATTTATATCCCGCTAAATCTCTCGTTACCGCTGTCCTGTTGTGGCTGGGAAAGTTATTTAGTGTCCGTCAAAGCACATTTTTTGTTCTGGGTTGAAATACAATTCCCAATTTAGCAATTTCATAATTTAGTCGTTTCTGCTATATCAGAGCTATTTGAAATCTATCCCTAAAAGGGTAGATCATATTGAAGGTGCACATAGGGTCATTCAGAATAACTTCACACACACGCTTCTGTGCATTTCCAAGTCTAATTCTGTCACTAAATCCATACCGGTCACCCAGCGCCTAAATACTAGGCCTCAAATTTATATCCCGCTGAATTTGAATACAATACATTGGGCCAAATAATATATTTGTTGTTGTGGTGAACCATAACAATGAGAAAAACATCTAGTAAGGGACGCGGACGTGGACATGGTCGTGGTGGTGTTAGTGGACCCTCTGGTGCTGGGAGAGGACGTGGCCGTTCTGCCACATCCACACGTCCTAGTGTACCAACTACCTCAGGTCCCAGTAGCCGCCAGAATTTACAGCGATATATGGTGGGGCCCAATGCCGTTCTAAGGATGGTAAGGCCTGAGCAGGTACAGGCATTAGTCAATTGGGTGGCCGACAGTGGATCCAGCACGTTCACATTATCTCCCACCCAGTCTTCTGCAGAAAGCGCACAGATGGCGCCTGAAAACCAACCCCATCAGTCTGTCACATCACCCCCATGCATACCAGGGAAACTGTCTCAGCCTCAAGTTATGCAGCAGTCTCTTATGCTGTTTGAAGACTCCGCTGGCAGGGTTTCCCAAGGGCATCCACCTAGCCCTTCCCCAGCGGTGAAAGACATAGAATGCACTGACGCACAACCACTTATGTTTCCTGATGATGAGGACATGGGAATACCACCTCAGCATGTCTCTGATGATGACGAAACACAGGTGCCAACTGCTGCGTCTTTCTGCAGTGTGCAGACTGAACAGGAGGTCAGGGATCAAGACTGGGTGGAAGACGATGCAGGGGACGATGAGGTCCTAGACCCCACATGGAATGAAGGTCGTGCCACTGACTTTCACAGTTCGGAGGAAGAGGCAGTGGTGAGACCGAGCCAACAGCGTAGCAAAAGAGGGAGCAGTGGGCAAAAGCAGAACACCCGCCGCCAAGAGACTCCGCCTGCTACTGACCGCCGCCATCTGGGACCGAGCACCCCAAAGGCAGCTTCAAGGAGTTCCCTGGCATGGCACTTCTTCAAACAATGTGCTGACGACAAGACCCGAGTGGTTTGCACGCTGTGCCATCAGAGCCTGAAGCGAGGCATTAACGTTCTGAACCTGAGCACAACCTGCATGACCAGGCACCTGCATGCAAAGCATGAACTGCAGTGGAGTAAACACCTTAAAACCAAGGAAGTCACTCAGGCTCCCCCTGCTACCTCTTCTGCTGCTGCCGCCTCGGCCTATTCTGCTGCTGCCGCCTCGGCCTCTTCCTCCGCCTCTGGAGGAACGTTGGCACCTGCCGCCCAGCAAACAGGGGATGTACCACCAACACCACCACCACCACCTCCGTCACCAAGCGTCTCAACCATGTCACACGCCAGCGTTCAGCTCTCCATCTCACAAACATTTGATAGAAAGCGTAAATTCCCACCTAGCCACCCTCGATCCCTGGCCCTGAATGCCAGCATTTCTAAACTACTGGCCTATGAAATGCTGTCATTTAGGCTGGTGGACACAGACAGCTTCAAACAGCTCATGTCGCTTGCTGTCCCACAGTATGTTGTTCCCAGCCGGCACTACTTCTCCAAGAGAGCCGTGCCTTCCCTGCACAACCAAGTATCCGATAAAATCAAGTGTGCACTGCGCAACGCCATCTGTGGCAAGGTCCACCTAACCACAGATACGTGGACCAGTAAGCACGGCCAGGGACGCTATATCTCCCTAACTGCACACTGGGTAAATGTAGTGGCAGCTGGGCCCCAGGCGGAGAGCTGTTTGGCGCACGTCCTTCCGCCGCCAAGGATCGCAGGGCAACATTCTTTGCCTCCTGTTGCCACCTCCTCCTTCTCGGCTTCCTCCTCCTCTTCTTCCACCTGCTCATCCAGTCAGCCACACACCTTCACCACCAACTTCAGCACAGCCCGGGGTAAACGTCAGCAGGCCATTCTGAAACTCATATGTTTGGGGGACAGGCCCCACACCGCACAGGAGTTGTGGCGGGGTATAGAACAACAGACCGACGAGTGGTTGCTGCCGGTGAGCCTCAAGCCCGGCCTGGTGGTGTGTGATAATGGGCGAAATCTCGTTGCAGCTCTGGGACTAGCCAATTTGACGCACATCCCTTGCTTGGCGCATGTGCTGAATTTGGTGGTGCAGAAGTTCATTCACAACTACCCCGACATGTCAGAGCTGCTGCATAAAGTGCGGGCCGTCTGTTCGCGCTTCCGGCGTTCACATCCTGCTGCTGCTCGCCTGTCTGCGCTACAGCGTAACTTCGGCCTTCCCGCTCACCGCCTCATATGCGACGTGCCCACCAGGTGGAACTCCACCTTGCACATGCTGGACAGACTGTGCGAGCAGCAGCAGGCCATAGTGGAGTTTCAGCTGCAGCACGCACGGGTCAGTCGCACTACAGAACAGCACCACTTCACCACCAATGACTGGGCCTCCATGCGAGACCTGTGTGCCCTGTTGCGCTGTTTCGAGTACTCCACCAACATGGCCAGTGGCGATGACACCGTTATCAGCGTTACAATACCACTTCTATGTCTCCTTGAGAAAACACTTAGGGCGATGATGGAAGAGGAGGTGGCCCAGGAGGAGGAGGAGGAGGAGGAGGAAGAGGGGTCATTTTTAGCACTTTCAGGCCAGTCTCTTCGAAGTGACTCAGAGGGAGGTTTTTGGCAACAGCAGAGGCCAGGTACAAATGTGGCCAGCCAGGGCCCACTACTGGAGGACGAGGAGGACGAGGATGAGGAGGAGGTGGAGGAGGATGAGGATGAAGCATGGTCACAGCGGGGTGGCACCCAACGCAGCTCGGGTCCATCACTGGTGCGTGGCTGGGGGGAAAGGCAGGACGATGACGATACGCCTCCCACAGAGGACAGCTTGTCCTTACCCCTGGGCAGCCTGGCACACATGAGCGACTACATGCTGCAGTGCCTGCGCAACGACAGCAGAGTTGCCCACATTTTAACCTGTGCGGACTACTGGGTTGCCACCCTGCTGGATCCACGCTACAAAGACAATGTGCCCACCTTACTTCCTGCACTGGAGCGTGATAGGAAGATGCGCGAGTACAAGCGCACGTTGGTAGACGCGCTACTGAGAGCATTCCCAAATGTCACAGGGGAACAAGTGGAAGCCCAAGGCCAAGGCAGAGGAGGAGCAAGAGGTCGCCAAGGCAGCTGTGTCACGGCCAGCTCCTCTGAGGGCAGGGTTAGCATGGCAGAGATGTGGAAAACTTTTGTCAACACGCCACAGCTAACTGCACCACCACCTGATACGCAACGTGTTAGCAGGAGGCAACATTTCACTAACATGGTGGAACAGTACGTGTGCACACCCCTCCACGTACTGACTGATGGTTCGGCCCCATTCAACTTCTGGGTCTCTAAATTGTCCACGTGGCCAGAGCTAGCCTTTTATGCCTTGGAGGTGCTGGCCTGCCCGGCAGCCAGCGTTTTGTCTGAACGTGTATTCAGCACGGCAGGGGGCGTCATTACAGACAAACGCAGCCGCCTGTCTACAGCCAATGTGGACAAGCTGACGTTCATAAAAATGAACCAGGCATGGATCCCACAGGACCTGTCCGTCCCTTGTCCAGATTAGACATTAACTACCTCCCCATAACCATATATTATTGGACTCCAGGGCACTTCCTCATTCAATCCTATTTTTATTTTCATTTTACCATTATATTGCGAGGCTACCCAAAGTTGAATGAACCTCTCCTCTGCCTGTGTGCTAGGCCTAAATATATGCCAATGGACTGTTGCAGTGGTGGCTGACGTGAAGCCTCATTCTCTGCTATGACATGCAGACTGATTCTCTGCTGACATGAAGACAGATTCTCTGTTACGGGACCTCTCTGCTCTGCCTGTGTGCTAGGCCTAAATATATGCCAATGGACTGTTGCAGTGGTGGCTGACGTGAAGCCTCATTCTCTGCTATGACATGCAGACTGATTCTCTGCTGACATGAAGCCAGATTGTCTGTTACGGGACCTCTCTGCTCTGCCTGTGTGCTAGGCCTAAATATATGCCAATGGACTGTTGCAGTGGTGGCTGACGTGAAGCCTGATTCTCTGCTATGACATGCAGACTGATTCTCTGCTGACATGAAGCCAGATTGTCTGTTACGGGACCTCTCTGCTCTGCCTGTGTGCTAGGCCTAAATATATGCCAATGGACTGTTGCAGTGGTGGGTGACGTGAAGCCTCATTCTCTGCTATGACATGCAGACTGATTCTCTGCTGACATGAAGACAGATTCTCTGTTACGGGACCTCCCTCCTCTGCCTGGGTGCTGGGCCTAAATATATGCCAATGGACTGTTGCAGTGGTGGCTGACATGAAGCCTGATTCTCTGCTATGACATGCAGACTAATTCTCTGCTGACATGAAGCCAGATTGTCTGTTACGGGACCTCTCTCCTCTGCCTGGGTGCTGGGCCTAAATTTATGACAATGGACTGTTGCAGTGGTGGCTGACGTGAAGCCTGATTCTCTGCTATGACATGCAGACTGATTCTCTGCTGACATGAAGCCAGATTGTCTGTTACGGGACCTCTCTGCTCTGCCTGTGTGCTAGGCCTAAATATATGCCAATGGACTGTTGCAGTGGTGGCTGACGTGAAGCCTCATTCTCTGCTATGACATGCAGACTGATTCTCTGCTGACATGAAGCCAGATTGTCTGTTACGGGACCTCTCTGCTCTGCCTGTGTGCTAGGCCTAAATATATGCCAATGGACTGTTGCAGTGGTGGGTGACGTGAAGCCTCATTCTCTGCTATGACATGCAGACTGATTCTCTGCTGACATGAAGCCAGATTCTCTGTTACGGGACCTCTCTCCTCTGCCTGTGTGTGTGCTGGGCCTAAATATATGCCAATGGACTGTTGCAGTGGTGGCTGACGTGAAGCCTGATTCTCTGCTATGACATGCAGACTGATTCTCTGCTGACATGAAGCCAGATTGTCTGTTACGGGACCTCTCTCCTCTGCCTGTGTGTGTGCTGGGCCTAAATATATGCCAATGGACTGTTGCAGTGGTGGCTGACGTGAAGCCTCATTCTCTGCTATGACATGCAGACTAATTCTCTGCTGACATGAAGACAGATTCTCTGTTACGGGACCTCTCTCCTCTGCCTGGGTGCCGGGGCCTAAATATCTGAGAATGGACTGTTCCAGTGGTGGGTGACGGGAAGCCAGATTCTCTGCTATGGAACCTCTCTCCAATTGATTTTGGTTAATTTTTATTTATTTAATTTTTATTTTAATTCATTTCCCTATCCACATTTGTTTGCAGGGGATTTACCTACATGTTGCTGCCTTTTGCAGCCCTCTAGCTCTTTCCTGGGCTGTTTTACAGCCTTTTTAGTGCCGAAAAGTTCGGGTCCCCATTGACTTCAATGGGGTTCGGGTTCGGGACGAAGTTCGGATCGGGTTCGGATCCCGAACCCGAACATTTCCGGGATGTTCGGCCGAACTTCTCGAACCCGAACATCCAGGTGTTCGCTCAACTCTAAACAGCAACCCACTCCGCATAAAAGTGTCCAGGAGTATGTAATTAAGATGCAACAGCAGATAGAGACCGTTTTGCCTCTTGTCAGGGAGCATATGGAGGCCGCTCAGCGATCCCAGAGTCGGATCTATAATCGGCAGGCTCGGGTCTGGAATTTTAACCTGGGTTTTCTGTTCTGGTACCGACCGTGGACAGTAAGTTCCTGGGTAGATGGCAGGGGCCCTACGAGGAACTCGAGAGAGTTGGAGAGGTAAATTACAAGGTACACCAGCCAGGGCGGCGGAAGCTGGAGCAGGTTTACAATGTTAATTTACTTAAACCTTGGAAAGATAGGGAGACCTGTACTGAAGACAGCCCGTGGCTCGGTTTTCTAGGGGAAGAGGTTTGTCTGAGGCAAGGGAAGTGGTAGCCACAGTAAAAATTGCTGACAGCCTCTCCTCTAAACAGGCTCAGGAGACCAGGGAGTTCATTAGTCGGAACACTGATGTGTTCTCAGACCTCCCTGGACGCACTTCCGCAATCCAGAATGATATTGTCACAGTGCCTCGGGCAAAAAGTCCGGTTAAAGCCATACCGGGTACCTGAGGCTCGGCGACAAGCCACCTCGGAGGAAGTGCAGCTCATGCTGCGGCTAGACATCATCGAGGAGTCTAAAAGTGAGTGGGCCAGTCCTATAGTCTTAATACCCAAGCCCGATGGGACATTATGGTTTTGTAACGATTTTCGTAAGCTGAACGAAAAATCGAAATTCAATGCCTATCCCATGCCTCGGGTGGATGAGCTTATTGAGAGGTTAGACCAAGCCCGGTATTTTTTTGTTTTGGACCTCATCAAAGAGTACTGGCAGGTACCCTTGACGGAGGCTGCAAATGAGAAAACTGCCTTCATTACACCAGAGGGGCTACCCTTCGGTCTGCATGGTGCCCCTGCCACTTTTCAACGTCTTGAGTTGTTTTTCTTTTGTCTTATGTGTGAATAAACACTGACATTTTGATTTACGAACTTGTTTTGCCTTGTACTGCATCCGCTTACTCTGCCTACCAGAGCAAATCCTCACAACAGTCATTGGATATCAATTTTACTGCAGGCCAGTAAAAATACATGTCAAATAATTGTTAAAAGAACTAAAAATATAAAATGTAATTAAAAACATAGCTAACAAAATCGCTCCCTTGAATAAACCCCAAATGATAATAGATGCAATTCGATAACACGTGGTTGTCACAGGTGTTGAATTCCTCAGAGGCCTCAACAATTAGGCATTCACCATACAGAAAAGATCAAGTGATTATGTGGCTGCAGGTATATTAGACAGTCATTGGATATCAATTTTACTGCAGGCCAGTGGACTACAGGCCCCAAAAATTATTCATTCACCGTACAAAAAAGAACAATTGATAATGTGGCTTGAGGTACATAAGGCGGTCACCATATAACAATTTTACTATTAGCCAGTTAGATTATAAGCCCCAAAAATTATGCATTCACCGTATAGAAAAGATCAAGTGATTATGTGGCTGGAGGTACATTAGGCGGTCACTGTATAACAATTTTACTGTTGGCCAGTTACATTATAGGCCCCAAAAATTATGCATTTAACGTACATAAAAGATCTAGTGATTATGTGGCTGGAGATATATTAGACGGTCGATGGATAATGGATCTGTATAGCTGCAGAACCGCACAAAACTGCTGCACAATACAAATGCACTATATAGAAAGTATATTATAGGTATATTACCCCCCTGCCTCTATCAGTTTTTTTGGGGAGGCAACTTGTATATCACACCAGTTGCAATTAGTTGTTCCAATAGCGTTTGTCCATCTGTATAGATGCGGAAACGCAGCAAAACTGCACACAACTGCTGCACAATACAAATGCACTCTATAGAAAGTATATTATAGGCATATCACACAGCTGCCTCAATCATTTTTTTTTTTGGGGGGGGGGGCAACTGCGATATCACACCATTTGCAATTAGCTATTCCAATAGCATTTGTCCCTCTGTATAGCTGCGGTATCTCAGCAGAACCGCACACAACTGCTATACAATGCAAATGCACTATATAGAAAGTATATTATAGGTATATCACACCCCTGCCTCAATCAGTTTTTTGGGGGGGCAACTGGTATAGCACAACAGTTGCAATTAGTTGTTCCAATGGCATCTGTCCCTCTGTATAGCTGCGGTATTACAGCAGAATCGCACATAGCTGCTGCACAATACAAAATTAACTATATGGAAATTATATTATAGGTATATCACACCCCTGCCTCAAACAGTTTTTTTGGGGGGGCAACTGGTATATCACACTAGTTGCAATTAGTTGTTATAACTTTATTGAGGCACAGAATAAAAACTTGTAAATTTTAGCGCACAATGAATGTTGTAATATCAAAACCCCAAAAACCTTGTCGGAATTGTGTTTATTTTTTAAATTTTACCTCACAAAACATTTTTCTCATTTTCCAATACAAGGCCTAGTAAAATAAATAGTACCATTAAAAATACAACTTATCCTCCAAAAAATATGCCCTCATATCGCTATATGAATGAAAACATTTAAAAAGTTATGGGTATTGGAACATGGGGAAGAAAAAATGAAAATGGGCCCAGTACTTAAGGGAAATAAGTCTAATCATTTAGATCTGTGATGCCCAACCTACTGCCCGCGGGCCAAATCCGTCCCTCAAAGCTGTGTCATGCAGCCCGTGCGACTCCCTGGAAAAAGTCTAAGGCGTACCAATATGCCACACATTAATCAGCACAGTGAGCACTGTGACCGGCACAGGCAGCGCAGCAATGCTGCCTGTGCCTTAAATAACCAGTAACAAAGCTCCTTACAGCAAGGAGTTTTGCTATTGGTTGGTATGAGCGCGCCAGAGCAATACAAGTCGGGGTCAGGCAGGGGAAGTCGGCGGGAGCTGGAAGGAAGAGGGGCCGGCTTTGATGATGGCTGTAGTAAGGAGAGTGGAGCACGCTGCCCGAGGACCTTGGGCAACATGACAGGGCCGCTGGAGAGGTAAGGAGCGTGGACTCATGTGACTGGTCCCGGTGACCCTGCTCCCCCCTACTACTATCACCCCACTAGTGACCCTGCTCCCCCCTACTACTATCACCCCACTAGTGACCCTGCTCCCCCTTCTCCTGTCACCCCACTAGTGACCCTGCTTCCCCCTCCTCCTGTCACACCACTAGTGACCCTGCTCCCCCTCCTCCTGTCACCTCACTAGTGATCCTGCTCCCTCCTCCTCCTGTCACCTCACTAGTGACTCTGCTTCTCCCTCCTCCTAGAAAAAAAGAACAAAGTTAAAAAAGAGTGTTGGTCAGAAAAAAAAAATCCTCTAGAAATTAGAGAGAGAATTTTCTTTAGACAACAAAGCAGGGCGCCACAAGGAAAAACACTGGAAGAGATATGCAGTGAAGGAAAGACGAGTGGGCTGCCAAGGGTGGTCGAAAACGTAGACAGCTACTGCATCAAATAGAGCTACTGCACCACACGACGCCAACCTCGTGTGGTACCAGAGAATGATGATGAATAAATATCAAAATAAAAGAAGATGAAAGGAATACGATATTTTTGTTGTATCAATAAAAAATTATAAATTCACTCTTGATCAAATCAAAGAGACTTACTTCACTGAGGAGGAGCTCACTGGGATGAAGCTCAAGACACCAAATGACCAAAACCTCCCCCGCCAGGATTGCTTCTGGTTTTGTAGGAAATAAACACGGCCATGTCGAACACTTCTGGTGTTTTTCCTTCTTTATTTTTTCTTCAATAAATCACAAGAGTGATTTTATCATTTTTTATTGATACAACAAGAATATCATATTCCTTTCACCTTCTTTTTTTTAATATTTACTCATCATCATTCTCTGGTACCACACAAGGTTGGCGCCGTCGGGGTGGTAGTTTTCCTTCCCCCTTTTTTATGATTCTTCCCCCTCTTCCAGTCACCCAAATAGTGACCCTGCTCCCCCCTCCTCCTGTCACCTCACTATTGACCCTGGTCCTCTTCCTTCTGTCACCCCACAGGGAAGAAGCTGAACAGACTACACCGACTATGATAGGATCCGATTTAGTTTCCGTTCGGGATTCTGTCTTTTTACCGGACACAATCTGCAACAGAGGCTCCAAACACAGCCTCCAACGCAGATTTGAAGGCCTATGTATTTTAGTAATGCTCACATGCGCCCCCTCACAGTGTTTGCATTTCTTTCTGGCAAAGCTACCTGGTTCTGGCCTGCAAAATTTATACCATCTCTAGTGCGGCCCTCAGACGAAAAATGGTTGGGCACCACTGATTTAGATCAAACATTTTATGGTGCTCGAGTGGGATAACAGATTTTGTTTGTTTCAAAATATTCTCAGTTTTAGCATTTTGAACCTCTGAAATTCTGAAACTCTTGAAAGTATAATGAGTTCTTCAAACATATTTTGACTTGCATGCAGTATAAGCACTTTAGTAAATACATATTGAATGAGATGATTTGCAATCATTCAGGCTCCAAGAATACATATTTCAAAGTTAAAGGACTATCTATGAAAATTTGTATGCTATGTATGTCTGCATGTGTTTACTATGAAACTAGATCTAAACATTTTAAAATGGCTGCAAGTTTTCACTAATCAGTCATTTATCTGCACAGACACACAGCTAACAATTCTCTGGTTTTGCTTTGGAAATATTGGGAGTAGAGATGAGAGAAGGATTCAGATTTTTTATGAAAATATGTGTGACACTCACATATATAGATATAGGTAAACACATGGTTTACGCTCTTAAAGTCTTAAGCTCATAATGACAGCAATAGTAAATAATGTAAAAGTGACAATGGGAAATATAGCTATGGGAAATACATGGTTAATGGTGTTAACAAAGCACACTATGCCATTGTATTTATTATGCTTTTTAATATTAAAAAGCTTTAAAAAATGGTCCCTTATTGGGGACAGATGGTGTTTAAATACAGTGTCATGGGAAAAAGCAGTAGCTTGTTGGGATCAAGCGTCCAAAAATTATGCCTCAATGGTGGCCATTTCTGCCCCTGTTGATATACACATGTTAAAATCAGAAGAAATAATGGCTTCTTTTGCACAAGCATCCAAAATGTGTTAACTGGGAAAGAAAAAAAATGTCCATTAAAAACAGACACACTGTCAGTTTTTCATGGACGTTTTGCATCAGTGTGTGCATCCATTTTCTGGCCGCGTTTCCATTTTTTATGTTCGTTTTGCCTCCGTTTTTCATGCCCGTTAAAAATGGATGTTTAAAATGGATGAATTTGATTGGCAGTTATTTCTTGACC
Organism: Bufo gargarizans; assembly: GCF_014858855.1. Lineage (NCBI taxonomy): Eukaryota > Metazoa > Chordata > Amphibia > Anura > Bufonidae > Bufo > Bufo gargarizans. The sequence continues at coordinate 548,411,815 of NC_058081.1, forward strand.
CTCCCTTCTGAGAATAGCCACAGAATAGTAGCCCCCAGCTAAAATAATGTTCTTCATAGTATAGGATTTTTTTTTTTTTTTTTTACTGCCTTAGCTTTAATAATGCCCCCCATGTAGGCCCCCAGCTAAAATAATATCCCCCATAGTGGAGGATTTTTTTTTACTGCTCTGAACTTTAATAATGTCCCCCGTGTAGGCCCCCAGCTAAAATAATGACCCCCATAATGTAGTTATTTTTTTTACTGCACCCAGCTTTAATAATGTCCCCCAGCTAAAATAATTTCCCCCATAGTATAGTCATTTTATTTTACTGCCCCAGCTTTAATAGTGCTCCCCATGTAGGCCCCCAGCTAAAATAATGTCCCCCAAAGTGTACCCTTTTTTTTACTGCCCCAGCTTTAATAATTTCCCCAATGTAGGCCTAGGTTAACCCTTTCATGATCAAGTGTCATTGATGCCCCAGTGTCCAGGTCAAAATTTACTAATCTGAATTGGGTCACTTTATGTGGTAATAGCTTTGGAACACTTTTATTTATCCAAGCCATTCTGAGATTGTTTTCTCGTGACATATTGTACTTCATGATAGTCATAAAGTTGAGTCAATATATTTCACCTTTATTTACAAAAAATCCCAAATTTATAAAAAAAAATCACAATTTTCTAAATTTAAATTTCTCTGCTTCTAAAACAGAAAGTCATACCTAATAAAATATTTATTACTTAACATTCCCCATGCCATTTTTTTAGGACGTTAGAAGGCTTAGAAGTTTAGAAGCAATTCTTAAAATTTTTAAGAAAATTTCCAAATCCCACTTTTTAAGGACCAGTTCAGGTCTGAAGTCACTTTGTGAGGCTTACATAATGGAAACCGCCCATAAATGACCCTATTGTAGAAACTACACCCCTTAAGTTACTCAAAACAGATTTTACAAACTTTGTTAACCCTTTAGGTGTTCTACAAGAATTAAAGGAATATGGAGATTAAATTTCTAAATTTCACTTTTTGGGCAGATTTTCCATTTTATTACATTTTTTTTCTTTAACACATTGAGGGTTAACAGCCAAACAAAACTCAACATTTATTACCCAGATTCTGCGGTTTACAGAAACACCCCACATGTGGTCGTAAACTGATGTAAGGGCGCACGGCAGGGCGCAGAAGGAAAGGAACGCCGTATGGTTTTTGAAAGGCAGATTTAGCTAAACTGGTTTTAGATGTCATCTCCCATTTAAAGCCCCCCTGATGCACCCTTACAGTAGAAACTCCCAAAAAGTGACCCTATTTTGGAAACTAGGGGATAAGGTGCCAGTTTTATTGGTACAATTTTGGGGTACATATGATTTTAAATTGCTCTATATTAAGTTTTTTGTGAGGCAAGGTAACTGAAAAATTGCTGTTTTGGCACAGTTTTTTTTTTTAACAAGATTTATCTGACAGGGTAGATTATGTGCTATTTTTTTAGAGCAGGTTGTTACGAACGCAATAATCTCAAATATGTCTACTTTCTTTGTTTGTTTGTTTCAGTTTTACATAATAAAGCAATTTTGAAAAAGAAATAATGTTTTTGTGTGTCCATTTTCTGAACGCCATATGTTTTTTATTTTTCTGTCGATCGTCTTGTGCAGGGGCTCGTTTTTTGAAAAAAGAGTTGAGGTTTGTATTGGTACCATTTTTGGGTACATAGGATTTTTTGATCATTCATTATTACACTTTATGGGGCAAGGTGACCAAAAAATTGGCTGTTTTGAAAAACTTTTATTTTTGTATTTTTACAGCGTTTATCTGAGGGGTTGGGTCATGTGACAGTTTTATAGAGCAGATCGTTACGAATGTGGCAATACCTAATATGTATACTTTTTCTTATTTAAGTTTTACACAATAATAGCATTTCTGAAACCAAAAGAATGATGTTTTAGTGTCTCCATAGTCTGAGAGCCATAGCTTTTTTATTTTTTGGGCGATTGTCTTAAATAGGGTATCATTTTTTGTGGGATGAGGTGACGGTTTGATTGGTACTATTTTGGGGGTTATACACCTTTTTGATCGCTTGCTGTTGCACTTTTTGTGATGTTAGGTGACAAAAATAGCTTTTTTTTTTACACATTTTTTTTAATGATGTTTATTGGACAGGGTCTATCATGGACAGGGTCTTTTATGTTTTTTTTATTCATTTCCCTATCCACATTTATTTGCAGAGCATTTGCCATGCTCTTAAGCACATGTTGCTGCCTTTTGCAGCCCTCTAGCTGTTTCCAGGGTTATTTTAGAGCCATTTTAGTGGCCAAAAGTTAGGTTCCCCATTGACTTCAATGGGGTTCGGGTTTGGGGTCAAGTTCGGGTCCCGAACCCGAACTTTTTTTTATGTCCATCCGAACCTGCCGATCCCAAACATCCAGATGTCTGCTCAACTCTACTCTAACAATATTCTACATTATAGCCCAGAATGCTAACCAATACACTATACAGCTGCATGGCCAGTTACAAAAAAAAAAATATGAGACTTCTGCTATATAGGAATACTTACTACTAGTAACAGCAGCATCTCTGTAGTTTCGTATTCTCCCTTTTTTTTTTTAAGTAACTGGCCATGCAGCTGTATAGTGTAGTGGTTAACATTATTGGCTGTAATGTAGAAGGTTGTGAGTTAAAATCCTTCCAGAAACTCTTCACAAATGGAGGCTAAATTAGATTTAAATATACTGACTCGAACATCGCGCTGAAACACACACAATATTCAGCCGAGCATAGCGATGCTTGAGTCGAACTGGTATTCGGCCAAGCATGCTCGCCCGACACTACCCTTGATCATGCACCCTGAATAAAAGCACACTTAGTGATGCTCACAGCTTATTTCCATATTACATGAGTGTCTCGGGTTTGGAAAGAGTATGTAAACCGATGAGAGATAAAAATATAGATCAAAAAGTGAGAGACATACTTTGGATACTGAACTTGGAAGATTCCCTGTAGGGCTGAACAAGGAACAGATGTTATATATTTCTATTAAGTGATTCAGATCAGGATTTTTATTTTATTTAATAATGATCAAGAAAATGTACATTACATGAATTGACATTTATGGTGATTTAGGTATCTCTGTTCAGAATGCACATAGGGTTAAGTATATTAATGACACGGTATTAATTATACCAACACACAGTGGAGATGCGTTTGCGGTATATGTTCACACCCAAATATAACTGAATTGTATTTTAAAACATAACATTTACTAAATCATTTAAAATAAATGCCACTTGGTGAGAAACATTAAGGACAAACACCTCCACTATAGCATAAATAAATAAAGGGTGGATCTTACCCCGTTTGATGGGTTCCACAGCCTGTGGAGGACGGTTCAGGTAGTAGGTGGACCACCGGAACCTGTGTGACCAAGGTGCTGATGTCTATAGGCAATATGGCACTCCTGTATAGTCCTAATATGTCTTTCCTACCTACATACAGGTGGGGGGCTACTTGAGCAGCTGCCTAGCACACATGGAGCACCCGCCCCGACAGGGGCGACCCCATACCGATCCTGTCCCTCAGTATGGGCCTTGTGCTATTTTTTCCCTAATACAAAACCCTACATGCCATGTTTCGGTCCTAGACTCCAGACCTCCTCAGGGGTTTCATAGACGTATTCAGGGGTAACTAGAAGTAAATTAACAAACACACACTAAGTATAAGTCACATATAAATGACCACTCGGACTTATGCCCACACAGATGTCCAAAAATGGAAGTTGGGTTGGGTGACATGTATGTCAGTATGGAAACTTTCTCTGATTGGGTCCTATTATTAAATAAGAACGATATAGGCCTACACCTTACATCAGAATGTCACCCAACCCAACTTCCATTTTTGGACATCTGTGTGGGCATAAGTCCGAGTGGTCATTTGGAGACTGCAATCTATCGTAAACCCACCTCCACTAATTCTCTCCTGAGGTGGGAAAGTAGTCACCCATACCCCCTCAGGAAGGGAATACCGCAGGGTCAATACCTGCGATTAAGGAGGAATTGCTCCAAACGCTCAGACTTTGTCACACGGGCCAGAGACCTGAGAACTCGATTTCTGGACCGGGGCTACCCAGCAAGTGTATTGACACAGGATACCAGAATGCTTTAGGTAGTGATAGAGTGTCACTCCTCACCCCCCGAAAAGAGGTTCCCACGAATGAAGGAAGTAAGGAAGACAGAGAGATCCGTCTCATTAGCACATATAATGGCTGCTCATCTGCAGTTAGAGACATCATCTCGAGACACTGGCACGTACTACGAATGGACCGTGATATTTGTAAGGTCATAAAGGAGCACCCCAGCATCACCTACAGGCGCGGTAGAAGTATCCGTGACCTTGTGGTACATAGCCACTATACACCAGCAGCCCCCGGAAAAACTTGGCTTGAGAGAGGGATTAGTGGTAACCACAAATGCGGAGGGTGCGTGGCGTGCCCCTTTGTGACCAAGACGAAAATTTTTAAGAGCAATAACACGGGAAAAATATATAATGTAAGTGATTTTATCAACTGCAAAAGCAGGGGAATAATCTATAAAATTACATGTATTTGTGGGAAAGAGTATGTTGGAAAGACAATCAGAGAATTTAGGAGGAGAATAGGAGAACATGTCGGCGACATTAAAAATCCTAGAGATACACCCGTGGCGAGACACGTGAATACCGAACATGATGGAAGAGTTGATTGTCTCTCCTTCATGGGTATTGAGAAAATTAAGCCGGGCATCAGACGAGGGGACTTCGATAGGAGAATCCTCCAATGCGAAGCAAAATGGATTTTCTACCTAAAGACCGTCCATCCTGCGGGTCTAAATGAGCAACAAAACTACAGCTGTTTTTTGTGACTATGTGCCATACATACATATGGTGCAACATACTCGCAGATTATGTGCAAGAATGAGGGTTGTATCTAACTAATGTGTTGATATCTGGTTGTTCATGTTTCCCTATATGCGCACGTGCTCTAGAATTTGAGCGCGTTGGGCATGTTGGGGTTAATGAACAGGTAGATGTCACTTAAACAAAATACTGCTACCTGTAGCAGAATAGTATTCCCTCCTTGGCTTGCTGCTACAATTGCAGTGGAGCCGGGGTATGTGTTTGAATGTCCTGCCAGTTAATATCCATACTGCGATCCAGTAGAGATGAAAATCGCTTGCAAGTTATCATTTGCGGCATTCAGGGCCGTGTTTCAGGTGTTGCCATGCAACCGGCGACGCTTGGAAGCAGGTCCTTACCTCACTTCCGGTTCGCCTGTACCATGTGATGACAACTTCCGGTCCGGTGGAACGCACGCGAGCGGCGTGCGTTCCACAGGCAATCACACATGCTGTGATCGCTATGGACAGGTGAGTTGGATATACAGGGGGGCGTACACCCACTAGGAAGTGGGGTAATATAAGGAGGCGAGCAACAACCACAAATTGCTCACCCAAATCGCCACTATTTGAGGTGAGACACAGCACTTGCTTGGGACACCTCTCATGTCAAGGCTCGGATACTATACACCATAGATCCGGATTGAAAGTAGGAGGCTAAAAACGATCTTCTTTCAGTAAGTAATCTGAGTTTGAATCCAATCTATGAACATTGGCAACTCAGTTTTATATGTGACTTATACTTAGTGTGTGTTTGTTAATTTACTTCTAGTTACCCCTGAATAAATCTATGAAACCCCTGAGGAGGTCTGGAGTCTAGGACCGAAACATGGCATGTAGGGTTTTGTATTAGGGAAAAAATAGCACAAGGCCCATACTGAGGGACAGGATCGGTATGGGGTCGCCCCTGTCGGGGCGGGTGCTCCATGTGTGCTAGGCAGCTGCTCAAGTAGCCCCCCACCTGTATGTAGGTAGGAAAGACATATTAGGGCTATACAGGAGTGCCATATTGCCTATAGACATCAGCACCTTGGTCACACAGGTTCCGGTGGTCCACCTACTACCTGAACCGTCCTCCACAGGCTGTGGAACCCATCAAACGGGGTAAGATCCACCCTTTATTTATTTATGCTATAGTGGAGGTGTTTGTCCTTAATGTTTCTCACCAAGTGGCATTTATTTTAAATGATTTAGTAAATGTTATGTTTTAAAATTCCTATTCACAATACAATTCAGTTAAGTATATTAATGAAGTATGATTAGCACTTGTGAAACCTATGTGCAGTATAAGAGAGCTGGCTAACCATTATGCCATGAATAAGGACTTACCATGTCCGAAATGCATCGTGTTTTTTTCTGCATGCAGTTTTGGAAGCCCAAATAAGGAGTGGAGTATAAAAGGAGAGAAAGTATAAAAAAAATTTACTTCTGGTTTTGGCTTCCAAGACTGCTCTCACGGCTGAGGATGGGGGAAACCCTCAGCCGTGCGATGCCAGATGATGTAGTGGCTACTCGGCCATGAGAACAGGATAGGGAGCAGGTCACCTCCTCACGCATCCCTAACCTGACCCTAACTCCTAACCTGCATGGGCCGACCTTGATGGTAGGAGGACCCATGCGCAGGAACCTCGGAGCCCTGACTTACCCTCCGCAGGTCCCTGAGCTAGGAGCTGGGTAAGACGACCTACTCCTCCTAGGAACGGAGGAGCAGGAGTCTCAATGGCCAAGCTGTTGGGAAAAGAGGGACATAAACAGCCTTACGGGAATGGCAGGCGAACACCAAGTTCCACCAACCTGCCACAGCCATGCTGACTGGATCCCTGAGCAGACAGGAATCCAGAACCGTGAGCTGCACCAAAACATAGGAAGGTCCCAACAGAACAACATACCACATCACACACATAAAGACATCAACAACACGACAATACTTTAACATAGCAACAATACTTTATGACCACAGGGGTGGCTCTCACTGGCAAGGAAGATGGAGGTCACAGGAGGCTGCTCCAGCAAGCATGGCTGAAGCAACCCACTGAGCCATGCTAAACACCCAGGCTATATGGGCCAAGAAGCCACACCCCACAGTCAGACACACCCAGTGACATCACACACACACTGGGAAGGGAGTTAACCCTTCCAGCATCACAGGAAAGGGAAAACACCACTTAAAGGGGAAGTGCACACAATACATAAAACACAGTGCACACAACACACACACCTAACATAAAGGAAGTCAGGTGAGACCGCATGCCAGGGCAGCAAGCTGCCTAGTGACGCTCAGGCTGCTCTGCTGCTAAATACAAAACTAGTTGCCCGCGGCAACCACAAGTGAGGCCACACACCAGCGGCCCTCACCCGTGATTGAACACCCATACAAAACAGCAGGCAACCGCATGCGCTAAAGGAGTCACGGTCATGGGCATGGCCGTGACAACTGCATGACGAAACCTGACCTAAGAATCATAACTCGTTCAGGATTGCCAAATACATATCCTTGTGAATCCTGAAGCTATCAAATCAATCTTGAGCCCTCACCATCTCTAGATTCAGAGCTTATTCACATGTTGTGTTTTCAGGCCATGATAACTGCGATTTGCTCAAACTGTTGCATTTTTACCAAGCTTCTGTCTGACACTTCACTCAGAAGATCCAAGTTTCACATAATTTCCATTGCTCTGTGAGGTTCATGAAAATTCAGGTTTTAGATAGGAAATGCATAAAATCAAAGGGCAATGATGAAATATATTTAGATATATTTATATCAGCAACATGCTAATTAAACTGACTGAGAAAAACACAACACTTTCAAGATTAATGTGACAGTAAAATGCACAGTATGCATCAGATAGTCTGAGAAACGGTGAGGCCAGGGGCGTAGCTATAGGGGAAGCAGGGGAAGTGGCTGCTTTGGGGCACAAACTCAAAAGGAGCCTACCAAGGAGGAGGACTAAAATATTTTATTGTCAGAGCCTCCTCAACATTATTTTAAAATTAGATTATATGCAAAGATGGAAATGGATGGAGTGGCTGTTGGGCCTTGTCTAGGAGAGCAGTTTTGACTAGCCACAGGAGTGGGGGTTGCACAGGAGGGGGACAAAAAGAAGTTGGTGCTGGGGGGAGACCCATTCAAAAATTTGATGTGGGTCATTTCTAGTTACACCACTGGGTGAGGCCATCTTGGATAACAGAAGAGTCGAGGAACTGACGTATCTGGAGCTCAAGATTAAAAGGAGGGTGCCATGCAAGTGTTCTGTTCATTCCTCACCTGCAAGGGTTGTCCTAACAAAAATATGTTACAGCATCTGGATCTGAATACTTTTCTATTTGCATGTAATTAAATATTTTGTATATGAAAATAGGAAATCAGCATTCGTCCACTTCAAGCAATTATTATTTAATTCAATAATAAGCAGCAAAAATAGCGATGTTTCGACTTAAAAAGGCTTTTTCAAACCTTGTTAGCCGTCGTTACATTTGCTGCTTTTTGGTGAATGACATAATCCTTGCTTGAAGTAGACGAGTGCTGCAAATTTTCTATTTTTATAAATGCCTGGATTCAAAGTCAGGATCCAAGGCTGTGTGCACCACAATACCCTGGATTCTTAACAGGCACCCAGTTACTCGGAGTCCATTTTACCCAATTAAGGATTTGGAGTGTTGCTCTTCCTTAATATTTAAAAAAAAAATTGCATAGCCTCTGAGATATTCAATAAAATGTATCTGTATAGCTCCACCTGCTGTTAGTTTTTTTCTTATTTCTTTGTCCGGCTCACTGAGATGGTCGCACATGCTCAGTTTCATCCTTCATCTGCCTCTTGAGCTGTGATAGGCAGAGCTGAGACACGCCCCCTGAGCTGCAGCAGAAAAGACACTCCCCTTCAGCTGTCAGCTTGATATAAATCTAGCAGAGCAAAGAATGGGGAGATCTCTGGATCCATGTGAGGTACAGGGCTGGTTCTAGCTTTGTTAGAAAGAGATTGTCATGTACTGTATGTGATTTTCATTGAACTAGGGCTGTGATGGCTAACCTCCGGCACTCCAGCTGTGGTAAAACTATGACCAAGATGTTCAATTGCTTGGCTGTTCTAAGAACGCCATATAAATGAAAGGAGCATGCTAAGAGTTGTAGTTTTACCACAGCTGGAGTGCCGGAGGTTAGCCAATCCTGAACTAGGGGTCGCTTTAACTCTAAAGTATATTCATACAAAGCAGTAATGATATGGTAGATAATCGTGATTACCACTTCATATATTTTTGATCTATGACTTTGTAATTGTGCTTATTGGTTAAACTAAAATGAAGAAATGCAATTTACTAGTAACACAATAGCATGAGAAGCATTTGTTACTCTGTGACAACTTTGTGTCATACCCAGTTGTCTGAATGATAAGATGTGGTGCAATGCCACTGTTCATTACAGGCTGTGATGTATCAAAATTGCATGTTTTGCACAGAAAACATCATACGTAGTTGTTGCCTTAGCAAAGCAATATATAATAAAGTATAAGGAAATGCATTTCCCCAAAACAAAAAATATATATATATCAAATAGTGCCGGTATGTGTAAGCTCTATGGATTGTAAGGCTGTGGATTTAGAAATATTTTTCTGTTTGTTCCTTAAACTGACACTGGTTGCAAAGTATGTACCAGGTTAGTGTATGAAAATGTCTTCCTGAAAAAGAGGCCATTGGATGTGTAATGTGGTTAAACAGCGCTATCTAGTGGTATGATGCTATATGACTATTAGTATGCACAAAATACTTGAATATACTGGATACACAGAATTTACCATTACAGAAATTGCAGACCTTCACATCTGTTTCCCATTAACACTTCTTATTATACATTTGGTGTAATGATTTTTTTTTATTTTTAGGCCTTGTTCACGCATTGTGCCCATTGCAGTTCTACAATCCAAATGAATGTGGCTTTCTTTTTTTTTTTTTTTTTTACAGTTTTTCTAACCAAGCAAAATCATCACCACACGTGGTAATTTAAATAATTAGCTTTTTAAATCAAATCCAAAAGTTGTTCCAATAAGATATAAAAGTATAAAAAGGAAGAAGTTATCAAAAAGTAGACCAGGAATAAAAACTAACCCTGTTTGTACCCTGTGTGGTTTGTACCGTAAAAACTGCTAGTTTGTCATCAGCCCTAAAATGATCCGGCAGGCTGTTTTGGTAGAGGAACAGCCTTCCAGAGTTCATCGTATCTGGCATTACTGGTTACTACCTTTCCCCTCATGGGACTTGGCGGGGATCCGGTTTGTTTCCGGCATTAGCGACAAGATCCAGCCAGACAAAAAACGTAGCTTGCAGCTGTATTTGTCCGGCCGAATCTCTGCACTAATGCTGGAAACAGACCAGATCCCCGCCCGGTCTTATTATAGTCAGTGGGGCCTGTGCTGAATGTAATAAAGTCCAGCAGGCTGTTCCTCTACCGGACCAGTCTGCCATATCATTTAAGCGCTATTTTGAAACTAGCATAACGGTGAATTGAACTCCTTGAAGATGTTAATGTTCGCAGCTGTGTTTTTTGGCTAATGAAGAGGCTGTTGGTGCAGTTTGTGTGGAACATGATGTATTGCAATGGGTCCAAATGTCCATCTATGATGACATGAAATAGCTAATTGCAATAATCCATATTCTTTTCTTTATCCTCCTCCATTAACTCCTGCACTACTGACAGTAGGACTTCAGGCAAAGCGATTTCAGTATACATCAGCATGTTGTTCTGCAGATGTGTTCCTGCTGGGATAATTTTCGCTTTGTTTTCCTTGAGCGTCTCATAATCCTCTCCTGGATGTCTGCAACAACAATGGATATCACAATACATGGCTGTCTATATTTGTTGGTATCCTGTGTTACTCCACTCTCCCACCAAACCACGTATACTGCTTTTTGCTGGAAGGGTGAGACGTAAAATCCAGAAATTGACCAGTAACACAGTCCTGTGTTTCTGTGAATGAGCCTGTATATACATAGGCCTCCATTATCCCAATTTATCTCTAAAAACGCTGGAAAAATTAAAGCTGAGCTCTGAATGATTGTTATCAGCAACAAAGACAGTTTTACTGAATGAGTCCCGATAAGCATTATCCTGGGGTGCTGCTTCTCATGGGCCCACCCTGTATATTGTCCACTTACATGTGTGATGACTGATGAGTGTTCATCACTTTTAGATTTCTAGTAGTAACCTATTGCTAGTTGGTATAAAATGTACATGCTTATTAAACCCATCATTATTGCATCTAATTTCCCTATCATCTTGACTTGAAGCTGAAAGGCAACCAAACATTTATACTTTTTATTTTATACTATAGTCACATAATATTTAATACTATAGGATTTTTTCATTGCTAATGGGTTTGGCCACTTTCCGGCTACTGTTGATCAATGTACACTCACCTAAAGAATTATTAGGAACACCTGTTCTATTTCTCATTAATGCGATTATCTAGTCAACCAATTACATGGCAGTTGCTTCAATGCATGTAGGTTGTGGTCCTGGTCAAGACAATGAACTCCAAACTGAATGTCAGAATGGGAAAGAAAGGTGATTTAAGCAATTTTGAGCGTGGCATGGTTGTTGGTGCCAGACGGAACGGTCTGAGTTTTTCACAATCTGCTCAGTTACTGGGATTTTCACGCACAACCATTTCTAGGGTTTACAAAGAATGGTGTGAAAAGGGAAAAACATCCAATATGCAGCAGTCCTGTGGGCGAAAATGCCTTGTTGATGCTAGAGGTCAGAGGAGAATGGGTGACTGATTCAAGCTGATAGAAGAGCAACGTTGACTGAAATAACCACTCGTTACAACCGAGGTATGCAGCAATGCATTTGTGAAGCCACAACATGCACAACCTTGAGCCACATGGGCTACAACAGCAAAAGACCCCACCGGGTACCACTCATCTCCACTACAAATAGGAAAAAGAGGCTCCAATTTGCACAAGCTCACCAAAATTGCACTGTTGAAGACTGGAAAAATGTTGCCTGGTCTGATGAGTCTCGATTTCTGTTGAGACATTCAAATAGTAGAGTCCGAATTTGGCGTAAACAGAATGAGAACATGTATCCATCATGCCTTGCTACCACTGTGCAGGCTGGTGGTGGTGGTGTAATGGTGTGGGGGATGTTTTCTGGGCACACTTTAGGCCCCTTAGTGCCAATTGGCCATCGTTTAAATGCCACGGGCTACCTGAGCATTGTTTCTGACCATGTCCATCCCTTCATGACCACCATGTACCCATCCTCTGATGGCTACTTCCAGCAGGATAATACACCATGTCACAAAGCTCAAATCATTTCAAATTGGTTTCTTGAACATGACAATGAGTTCACTGTACTACAATGGCCCCCACAGTCACCAGATCTCAACCCAATAGAGCATCTTTGGGATGTGGTGGAACGGGAGCTTCGTGCCCTGGATGTGCATCCCTCAAATCTCCATCAACTGCAAGATGCTATCCTATCAATATGGGTCAACATTTCTAAAGAATGCTATCAGCACCTTGTTGAATCAATGTCACGTAGAATTAAGGCAGTTCTGAAGGCAAAAGGGGGTCCAACACCGTATTAGTATGGTGTTCCTAATAATTCTTTAGGTGAGTGTATATGTAAGATGACTATATGGTACTCACTAATATAGCCTTTGTAAATATTCTGTGTTGTTTCCTATATTTCATAAGCTATGCCCCCTTGTTCACATATAGGTACTGTCCATAAAATGGCTGCTGATGAAGGGTGACATGACCAGGCAAAATATACCCCTATGTCATGTCTTCTCCTATCAAACACACTGCACCTAAACTAGATGCTCAAAAGTACAAGTGCAGATGGCAGGTGCAGTGTATTTGAATGGAGGAGACATGACACAGGGGTATATTTTGCCTGGTCATGTGACCAGGGGTAGACTGGCCATAGACCTTACAGGGAAGTTTCCGAGTGGGCCAATGCCCAGGGGGTCATCTGGGCCCTCTCCATGGCCATCCAGTGGAAGTTTATGGGGATGTATTTTGTGAGGGACTTTGGTATTTGGCACTGTTGTGGTGGAATAATAAACCACAATATGGCATTGGTGGTCCTGCCTTCCATCAATTTGGACCCAACTACAAAATGGGGCCACTTTTAGTATTTTTTCCAGGGCCCCTTTAAGTTCCCAGTTCGCCCCTTCATGTGACCCTCCATCAGCAGCCATTTTATGGACAAGACCTCTACGTTGACAGCACAAAAGACTAGGCAAACAAGGGGCATACCTTAGAAAATGTATATATATATATATATATATATATATATGTGCTATATTAGTAGACACCTTATAGTCATCTTGCAAACACACTGGTCAACAGTATCCAAAAAGTGGCCAGCCCCTTTAACCTTTGTAAAAAAAAAAAAAAAAAAAAACCCCACATACAGCATTAATAAATATACAGCAACTTGAACACTTATGGTAAAAAAAAGGTAATTTATAATGGCAGAAACCCCCTTAAAGGCAGGTTCATACACATATTTATTGCAAAATTTAGGCTGCAAATTCTGCGTGAAATTCTGTAACAAAGTATAGCACTATGTTAGTGAATAGGGTTTTAACATACCTTTTTACTTAAGACATAAAAAGTGGTAGAAGATTCTACACATGTTGAGGATTTTCAGATTGCACCATGCCTCATCTGGTACAGAAATGGCCAAGATGGTCACCCTATATTTGAAATTCACTGCTAAATCCACACCAAATTCTGCAACGTCTAAGAGTATCTTGAAATTACTGTATTTTCTGGCATATAAGACGACTGGGCGTATAAGACGACCCCCAACTTTTCCATTTAGAATATAGGGTTTGGGCTATACTCGCCGTATAAGACTACCCCTGCCTGCCCAGCACTCCCTGTCTCCAAGACTATCTTCTCCAGTCCAGGGAACTGACCATGGCTGCCATAGTAACCTATATTTTTCTTTTCACATTCCCAGTTTCCCACATAGGAACTATTAGGAGCTGGGGAAAGATGGTGGGTATATTGCCATGGGGGATCTGTGGATGGCACTGTTATGGAGGGGATCTGTGGATGGCACTGTTATGGGAGGATCTGTGGATGGCACTGTTATGGGGGATCTGTCGATGCCACTGCTATGGGGAGGGGGATCTGTGGATGGCACTGTTATGGGGGGGGATCAGTGGATGGTACTGTTATGGGGAGGGGGATCTGTGGATGACACTGCTATAGGGAGGGGAATCTGTGGATGACACTGCTATAGGGAGCGGGATCTGTTGATGACACTGCTATGGGGAGGGGGATCTGTGGATGACCCTGCTATGGGGAGGGGGACCTGTGGATGACACTGCTATGGGGAGGGGGATCTGTGGATACCACTACTATGGGGAGGGGGATCTGTGGATGACATTGCTGCGCTGTGAAGCTTCGCAGCCAGCGATGCATCAGCGACTTAACTGCGGTGGTGCGGGAGCATGTGGGATTTGAATAAATTAAGAGAGGGGCAGCGCTGGGATCCAGGATTCGGGGCGAGGCAGCACAGGGGGGCATATACCCAGCGTATAAGACGACCCCCGACTCTTGAATAATTTCTAGTGTTAGAAAGTCGTCTTATACGCCGGAAAATACGGTAAGCCTAAATTCACACTACCAAACTTTTATAAACATATCCGCTTTGTGTGTTTTTGTTGAAGCAATTAAATAAAAATTTAGAATGTGTTTATATAAGCAGCTGGTGTGAAACTAGCATAACTAAAATATACTATTGATGATGGTGGATGAAAGACCAAGAAAACACAACGTAAAACATGATACGATTTAAAATAATACTACAACAGTATAAAAAAAATTGCACATGACAGTTTTTTAAATACATTTTTTAAGAAACCAATCATTGTTAGTGAATAGGTAAATATAAGTTCTTGATTCACTTTTAGGCCATCATGTATGCTGTTTTTCCCTACTGTTGACAAAATACATGCATTCTTGTTCTGTATTTTTTTTCCATAGAGTCAATTGTACAAACTTTTTTATAGAAAAGTTTCTCTTCCTTCTCAGAACAAGTTGTGCATTGACAATGTTAGTGGTTTGTAAAATGTCATAAATGTATGGCATGAAGATAGGTTTGTGTTCAGGAACTGTGCCCATGTCATCTGCAGTAGGTTCAGCTTTAGCTACTGTAAAAAAAAAATCATGTAATTGCTATGACCACATTAACAACCCATTACTAAATAATTAACACATTATTTATTCCATGTGGTGAATATAAAAAAAAAAAAATTAAGTTTGAGTAATTCTTTTTTGTTCATCCCATCTCTCCAAAAACTTGAATAAAAATTTACCAGATATGGTACAAATAAAATCTAAAAGCTGTTCCACAAAAACTAGCCCTCATACAGCTACACAGATGAATCTTTTTTTTATGGCTTTCAGAACGTGGAGATGAAACAACATTTAAGGGGTTTTCCAAGTTATTTTTTTGTTCTTTGTATGTTTCTAACTAGAACATCCAATAATGAAAAATCACAAATATTTTAATATGTGTGACACTATGCAAAAAATCACCAAATACTTGAACACACACATATAATGTAAAGTCATAATTTATTGATATAAATTAATACAAAACATAATCAGCATCATGATTAAAAATAGCAGTAATGTATAAAGTGCTGTTTTCAAAATGTCCATATGGTATACCATATACTAAATAAACAGTTTATATCAATAACTTCATTACCATTGTAACATATTACCCTTACCCTGTCCAAAATATTGCCAGTCACAGTAGGGATAGTACTTATGCATAATAATAATAAGAAATATGCCAATAAAAAATATCCCCAGATGGACTCTAAACTACTGAGACATAATATAACGTAATACAAAAGTTGTAAAAATTAATGCAATGTAGCAGGGAGATCAAATACAGACCAGAGACCTGTAGTGAACACCAACCCCGACGCGCATTTTGCATCGCTTCCTCTTGCGGGCGTGAAGAGGAAGAGGAAGCGAGGCGAAACGCGCGTTGGTTTTCCCTACAGGTCTCTGGTCCCTCGAGACTGAAGGATTTCTGCAGAGCATTGTACAAGAACAGGTAGGGAGAGAATCTTGTTTGTGTCAGCAATGTAATTGTACTGTACAGCTGGGACTTGTATTTCTACACATATAACATGAGTATTTTAGCAGTCAGACATTTTATTCAGGTCAGGAGTTTTATTCACTACATTTTCCCTGCCTGATGCCATTCCCTCAAAATAAAGACTTTGATAATATGCTAGTGAGCCTCTAGGTGCTGCTGGGGTGTTGCTGCAGCACCTAGAGGCTCCGTCTTCTCACCCGTCCTAGTTCTCCTCTGTGCCCCCAAAATCCCGCGCGTGCGCCGTCCCGTTTAGTATTCGACGCAGGGGCAGTGAATGAAAGACGCTTGACTCACTGCGCCTGCGCCGAATACTAAACGGGTCGGCGCAGGATTTTACGGGCACAGAGGAAAACTAGGACATCAATCAACTGGACATGGGCATGCCAAAGGGTGAGAAGATGGAGCCTCTAGGTGCTGCAGCAATGCCCCAGTAGCACCTAGAGGCTCATTAGCATATTATAAAAGTCTTTATTTTGAGGGAACGGCGGCAGGGAGTTACAAATCATAGTTATGTTCTGTTGACATTAGCTCATCGCTAATGTCAGCCAGATACATAACGATTTTTCTGATGACAGAAACCCTTTAATACCCAAATTATAATCTTTTTTTTACCACTCCAGTTAGTAGACCTAAGGCTACCCTTATATGTTCACCATAGCGTGCCACAATGCAGGTTGGATATGGCCTTTAGGAACCCAAATTCTATGTGCACAGTCAAGTGGCAGAAAACAGGTGCAAGCTCACAAGTATCAAACCTATCAGATGCAGAAGAGTAGAAGGAGAGAAATACAAGCCAGAGTAAATTCAGTGGGAGCTAAATCAGTAGACAAAGGGATAATCCAAGGACAAGCCAAAGTCAGTTCTCTAGGAGTACTAAGCAAGAGTTGAAAGTATGTAGCACAATGCACATATGAAATAGGAGCCTGGACACATATCAATTATGGGCACTGACAAGCAGCAAATGCCAGTCTTAAATCCCCAACCTAGCTCTGGGATTGGACATTGAGCAAGGAACCTGATTGACTTGGTGTTTAGACTCATTGATAGGTTAGCCCGTCGGGGCTTGGTTGGTCAACATGGTAAGGCCGAATGCACGCGGCCGAGAGCAGTCTGTGGTATGCCGGGCTGGATTCCTGTTCAGAGCAGGAGCGCACAGAGTCATTGGTTGCTATGATGCTGTGCGCTTCATGCCGCTGCTGCACTATAGTAATACACTCGTATAGTGTATTACTGTAGTGCAGCGGTGACATGAAGCACACAGCGTCATAGCAACCAATGAAGGTGCACTAATATTAGGTGCACTAATGTTGTAGTTTACTACTGCTCATGTGCAGCTCATGCTCATAGCTGTAGAACATCACTAAGTGGGTATCCCTCCATATTGTAGATTTGTCACTTTGCTATGGATTTCCTGAGTTGTGTGCCCTGTTCCTGGGTGTGCAAAATTGTAACAGATAATGGTTGTGGAATCACTGTGCCAACCAACTGGTTTGATGTTGGCATTGTCCTGTTGGTCCCCTGGTTTTCACCATTTAAGCCCTATACAGGGAGCAACAAGGGGAGCCACAAAGCCGCTACCTCTTGAAATAGTCCTGGTTTAGTTGGCACAGTAGGTCAGAATCACCAGTGCAAGGAATCAGAAGCACAAGCAATATTATAGCCAAAACCAGACTGAGAACAAACAGGCAAAGAACATGCAAAATTCATGGAACAGACTTCAGGACACAATGTAGACACAGCAAATACATGAGCAGAATGTTGTATTGAAAACAGAACTTGGACATAATTTAGACATGCACAGGCAAAATTCATGGAACAGACTCAGGGACAAGACCACCAGAACTAGGGCAGAATTTAGACCACAAACAGGCTAACAAACATATCAGGAACAGGACAAACAAACAGATCAGAAGCTCCTCCACAGAATCCAGACAAAATGCAAAGAACGAACAGAATCAATGTTGGGCAGCCAAGGACAGGACACTCAACTCAGGAAATCCATAGTAGGGTAACAACTAAGGAAATATACATCAGAAGTTGCAACCTCATTAGATGCACACACAAGACCAAGGAACATTAACAAATGCAATAATGAACTGAGGAGAGAAAGAAGCCAGGACACAAGGAACAGACGCAACATGAATGGCCATGGAAACAATGACTGAAATTCAAGCCCACAAGAAGCCAACATTTGAGCTCATGGTACAATGGCACTAGTAAAATACCATTGTAACACTTTTAAGGGTGTTATCTAAGTGTTTCTCCTGGTATTCACCCTTTAAGTACTATACAGGGATCTGAACTTTGCTGCAGGAGAGCAAACAGATAGCTACCTTTCAAAGTAGTCCCTGTTCAAGTGACTGCTGACCACAGAGGGTCAAGAGACAGCAGTGTGGAGCACTAATGGAAAACATTAGTCAGGGACAGGCCAAGGTCAGATGAGGCAGCAAAGTTTAAATCCAGGAAACAGGCAGAGGTTAGTATACAGGCAAAGAAACTACACACTTTTGCAATACACTGGCATATTAGAACCTATTTCTCGAGCACCTTCCCACAGTACCAGAACCAGAAGGTGGCCAGCCACTTCCGATAATAAAATTTAGGCTACGCACATCTGACCCTTTAAAAACTGGAGGGATCTATACACTTTATAAGCAAAGTTAGAGTCCTAGCTGGCAGGCAGGCTACAGCTTGCATGGAGGGACAGAGCTAAATTAAGTGAAAAAATGGTTTCGGCACTAAAGTTGTAGTCCAATAAAAACATCTTCTTTATTGCAAATTATGTACAGCAGCAGACACAACTACGAAGCATGCGGTAATCGTTGATGCGTTTTGGACAATCTGTCCTTAGTCGTAACAATGTTCCATGTTAGTTTGAGATATTTAAAGACCAAAATCCCATCCCCCACAAAATCGCAGGAGGAGGTATCTCACTACCATTGGTCATTCTAACATAGAACCACCTTTAGCCCAATTTATCATTATCAAACTTCACCTGTGCAACAATGTTCACTGATGCTTTAAACCAGGTTAACCCCATCCTCCCCACCCAATTCAAATAAATGAATAAAATGCTCTCGGGTATAGGGTATAAAAATGGCATAATGTGTACAGTGACAGATACAAAATATTTAAAACAAAGTAGCAAGCCACTTTATAAACCTTCGAAACCAAAAATATCACAGATGAACTGGTATATCACATTATTTTATATTATATTATTATACTGCTATTGCTGATAAACATACATTAATTTCTTTCTCTGGTTCAAACCTGTAGGAACCCATTAAATCTGAAGATCCAGAAGGCTTCTCTCAAAAGCAGTTTCTTTCTATGGTCACCACCCCGTGGGGGCGCTATTACTTTTTCAATTGCAAAAGCACAAAAGGTGTTCGTTCTCCTACTATGGGAGGGAATAAAATGTTTGGCTGCATTTGAGATATTTAGAGCTGTGGGATTTGTTATATAGTTCAAATGTTCAAGAATCTTATTTCTGAACTTGCGTATTGTGCTGCCCACATATATAAGATCACATTCCTCACATCGGATCACATACACTGCTCCCGTGCTGTTGCAATTTATATAGCTTTTGATAGAGAAAGTCAATGAATGATCAGCATTCTGGAAATTCTTCGTTACAGTTACATAATTGCATGTTTTACATGGGTAATTGCCACACTTTGTGAATCCTCTGTAACTTAACCATGTGCTGCCTGGATTTTTGGTTTTATTCCATGTAAATAGTGATGGCGAGAGAGAGCTGGACAATGTAGAAGCCTTTCTTGGAACTATACGGCACCCATATTTAAGTGCATCGTACAGTATTTCACCATCGTATAGAATTGGTCTTCACTAAATCACATATTTTGTCAAATTGCCTGCTATATGTCAAAACTAGAGTTGGCAAATTGTCCCGCTCACTCTCGCCACCAGCACTATGTTTTCCATCTTCCATGACACTTGTACCTTGTTTGTCACTGAGAGATATCTCATTGGCCACGTTGTGTTGATTCACCTTACTTTTTCTTTTATTTTTATTTTCCTTTATGTTTCTACCTTTATTTTTGTTTTTGTTGTTATTTTTATTTTTGTGGTCACCAAATAGTATCTCATATCTGGAACGGTTGGACACTATATTCCTTCCTCTCTGTAGCATCCATTCAGGATAATTAATTTTCCTTAATCTATAATCAATTTTAGAACATTCCCTTTCAGAGGCAATCTCTGTGCTACAGTTTCTTAATGCTCGTATGTATTCCCTCACAGGAATAGCCTTGATCACATGTACTGGATGGTGACTAGTAGCACTTAGAATAGAGTTGCCAGCCACCTCCTTTCTGTAAGTTTCAGTAAACACAATACTGTCTGGACAACCACTTAATTTTAGATTAGAAAAATGGATATTGAATGTTTTCACTGCACATGTAAAATGGAGATTGTAGGGATTATCATTCAGATAAATATGAAGATCTGGTATGGCAGACACATGGCCGCCCCAAATAAGGAGCAAATCGTCGATGTATCTGCCATAGCAGACTACTCCAGACCAAAAGGGGTTGTTTACATTTTAGATATATCTTTCTTCCCAGTAACAATATAAATAGATCCGGCAGCACTCCTGTCTCCAAAATCAACCAATTTGGAAAATCCATGCACTATACCTTAACCACGGTAATATTGGTGCCAGCAGATCGGGATCCTGGCTGTTGATCCACCATCAAATAGCAATACGAAAAAATCCGCAGCACTCGTCGGTTTGTGGTAAATAAAGTGGATTTATTCCATAGAAAACAGCAAGGGAATGCGACGTTTCGACCGTTCCCGGTCTTGCTTGAGAAAGACCGGGAACGGTCGAAACGTTGCATTCCCTTGCTGTTTTCTATGGAATAAATCCACTTTATTTACCACAAACCGACGAGTGCTGCGGATTTTTTCGTATTGCTATTTCTTCCCAGTAAGCCATTGTCAAATTTGCCAATGAGGGTGAACATTTTACCCCCATTGACACACCCTGTTTCTGTAAATAAAAATATTTGTGAATCAGTAGAAACAATGTGATTTCACATATATAATCTATAAAACCCATTGAGTGGATAGTATATTTATGGAGGTGGAATTCCAAGGCTAACAAAGCAATCCTGTAGGGGATGGATGGATATAGGGACATGACATCTGCTGTAACCCATCTGTATTCAGATTTTCAGACCAGGTTAAACATTGCTCGTAAGACATCCGTCATGTCCCTAAGATATCCTGGCACCCTCTTTACCATGGGCTGCAAAATACTGTCTGTTCAGACAGGGAACTTATTCCAGAAACTATAGGACGCAAGGGAGGAGGTGGGTCTGTTTGTGCACTTTAGGTAATGCGTGCATTATTGGAGTTATCGGACCGTCCACACACAGGAATCTATATTGTGCATCATCAAAAACACCCCCAACAAATCCCTTGTGTATCAGATCACAATATTCACTTTTATAATTGGGCAGAGGGACTCCTGTAAGTTTGCTGTATGTGGACGAATCCGACAACAAATCCAACATTTGTTAGTAATATGTGCACTTGTCCAGAATCACCACCGCTCCTCCCTTGTCAGCCATCTTGATGACAATCTCATCCGATTAATTCCAATTCTATCAAAGCATTTGGTTTAATCTTGTGAGTTCCTTCTCTAATGTGTCTTGGAACATATCCATACTATTAGTACGTGAGACTAGTGGATAGAAATTGGGATTACGTGTCTTAAACCTATTGCCTGTACTAGCTACTTCCTTTATACCCTGTTCTTGTTGTAGCTCACAAAGGCAATATAGTGACATTTGTTCATTGAACATGAGATCTTTAAATAAATTGTCATTTTCATTACCTTTACCTGTTTTTGAGCTATCTATATTGACAGGGATATCATAGAAATGCCTGGAAACCGTCAAATTTCTGATTAATTTATTTATGTCTAGGATGGTGCTGAACAAATCAAAGCTAGCTGGTGGGGCAAAGTCTAGGCCCAATAACAAAACCTCAACCTGTTCTTTGCTCAACTCCAGCCTAGACAGATTCAAAACATTCAGTTTATCGACATTACATTGTTTCACATTTGTTTCTTTTGTAAGCGGGTGAACCTTTGAGGTGATTTTCCTATGGTTACGTCCGGCTCTTTTTCTCAGTTTTTTGTTGCATCCCAAATATTGTTTTTGTCCTTAATACTTTTATTAATGGTTTTGTTCCTTTTATAATACGACAACTTACTCTGATCTCCAGTATATTCTGAATGGGACATAAAATCCCCCTCCACCACATCCGATGTGGCCTCCAGATGATCAGTAGCGTCCAATTCAGATGAAAAGCTAACTCTCAGCGTTTTTTGTTGCATATTGGCAGTTTTTTTTTTATTCTTGAGAATTGATTTTGGGGTGGAACATAAGTTTTCTCTCCTCCCCCACTCATACACTTGATCTATTGCATAATCATGAAGATCACGTTGGAACTTGACATGTTTTATTTCCATGATATTATCTTCTAATTGTTTAATGGATGACAACATTTTTTTGTTCCATATTTGTGTATTCCGTGGACTTGTCATACTCAGCCAGAGTTTCTTAAAAAAAAAAAAAATGCAGATTGTAGAGAAAGCAATTTATCATTTTCATTATCAATAATTAACCCCATTAGTTCCAGAGAACACTGTGTCAAAATATGGTTCCACTTCACCACAAAGGTGTCAGAAAAGATTGTTGTAGGGATTTTCTTTATCCTGAGCCCATGTGGGATCATTGATTTCTCATGATAATAGTATTATCCAGCTCACCTCCATGGCCTTTGTTCTCCCATGTGTCCAGAAACCTTTGGGTGTGTCCCAGTATAGCAGAAATAAGTGAAAAAATGGTTTTGGCACTAAAGTTATAGTCCAATAAAAACTTCTTCTTTATTGCAAATTATGTACAGCAGCAGACACAACCACAAAGCATGTGGTAATCGTTGACGTGTTTCAGACAATCTGTCCTTAGTCGTAACAATGTTCCATGTTAGTTTGACATATTTAAAGACTAAAATCCAATCCCCCA
This sequence comes from Bufo gargarizans, assembly GCF_014858855.1. Taxonomy (NCBI): domain Eukaryota; kingdom Metazoa; phylum Chordata; class Amphibia; order Anura; family Bufonidae; genus Bufo; species Bufo gargarizans. Next base: position 548,434,906 of record NC_058081.1, read on the forward strand.
CAAAATCGCAGGAGGAGGTATCTCACCACCATTGGTCATTCTAACATAGAACCTGTTGCACAGGTGAAGTTTGATAATGATAAATTGGGCTAAAGGTGGTTCTATGTTAGAATGACCAATGGTGGTGAGATGCCTCCTCCTGCAATTTTGTTGGGGATGGGATTTTGGTCTTTAAATATCTCAAACTAACATGGAACATTGTTACGACTAAGGACATATTGTCCGAAACGCGTCAACGATTACCGCATGCTTCGTGGTTGTGTCTGCTGCTGTACATAATTTGCAATAAAGAAGAAGTTTTTATTGGACTACAACTTTAGTGCCAAAACCGTTTTTTCACTTATTTCTGCTATACTGGGACACACCCAAAGGTTTCTGAACACATGAGAGAACAAAGGCCATGGAGGTGAGCTGGATAATACTATTATAGGGACAGAGCTACCCTGTTCTGCCAGGAAGGAGGGGAGAGCAGGAAGCAGGTTAAAGCTGCTGACAACCGGAACGCTGGAGCAGGCGAGCAGAGCAGCAGCGGTCATAGGCTGTCATTGCAACACATCGCTTGTGAGCCACTGAATTTAAATGCTTTTTCTGGTGTTAACTGTATTCCATCAGTACTGAATTTCTTTGAAAACTTTATTTAGGTTACATATTTATATACAGTATATATGGAATATTGCAATAATTATTTTTTGGATTTCAGTAGGAATCATTTTCCATGGCGCACATCTTCACGGTCACTCTGCAGGCTTATCTTTGTCAGAAAAACAGACAGCCTGCTAAAAATCTTAATCCTCCCACCCTTGTTCTGAATTCCTTGACCAGCAGATAACTATACTGGTGCAGCCTTTTTTCTGCCCTACATGGTGATTCTTTCCCCATGCACTGCTTACAGACCTCATTAAGTTCAATAGGAGCTCAACTCAAAAAAGGCATTCAGTTTTCATGAATGTTTTTGGCACTTTTCTTAGGGGAGGTGGAGGAGGGTTGGTGGCTGTTTAGTGGGTGCACATTTGGTACACTCAGTATAATAGCACTATGCTCTAATTTTAAGAGGCCTGTCATAACGGTTGTAAACATTAGTCAATAGGCAGTGTTAGTTCACGTTCGATACTGAATTTTGAGCTTGAGAATATTTTTAGTTTTGCCAAATGTTTAATTGCTTTAATCATCAAGCTACATAAAGTGACCCTATCTGGGTATATGACTACACTATACACACAAAAGTCCACACAGACAAAGTACCAACTTCACCCAGATACTAGTGTATAATAGTGACTCTAAAATTGTAATTTGTGAGCTAACCAAAGAAGAGAGTTTAAAAATAAACTGCTCCCTCACTACATTGGCCCTCGTGTATGTTTTATATGTCACTGTGCCAACAGGGGTGTGCACAATCCCTGCTGCAGGCACTGACACTCGTGTCACTTTCTGAGTACTGACAGATTCTGCCTAGATCAAACACGATGTAGAGGGTACATAGTTAGATCTAAAACCTAAGATCTACCGCCCCTGCCCCCCTAAGTGACATATAAAACATACACGAGAGCCAATGTAGTGAGGGAGAAGTTTATTTTTAAACTTTTTTCCTTTGTTAGCTCACAATTTACAATTTTAGAGTCACTATTAAAGGCTATGTTTTATTATACACTAGTATCTGGGTAAAGTTGGTACTTTGTCCGTGTGGACTTTTGTGTGTATATTGCTTTAATCATCAAACATTTTAAATCATTGTGTTCCATTTATCTAGTATACATTTTCTTTTCCCTAAAATTATCTGGCATATGGTACAAACATGGTGTAAGCAGAGCTTGACTATTTCATCACAAGCATGTATAAGTCCTGTTCCCTGTCAATCAGCTATAGTAATTTCTATAAAGTTGTCTAAAGCAGCATGAAGACCCTACTAATATACCATGAGAATTCATGCAAAAACATTGGCATGCTGGGTCATGGTCACGGTCATTCTTTGTAAAACGTATTAAATCCTAGTTAAATATCATTATTTAGATGATTAAACTCTTAACTTTGTTAACTCCGAAATATCTGATACACAATAAGAATTTGGATCTAATTGTGTATTCAGAATTTGAGGTTAAGTCCTTAAGGATACCGACTGAAGTTATATTAGTACAATTCCTTTCCTATTGACATTAGAAGTAATTAAGAAAAATCTGCAGCACATTAAGAAAACTAACAAACAATCCTCAGTCTGAAAATTAAACTGTCAGATCATTAATCAGAAATGCAATCCACCCCAGCAAACACCTCAGTTGCTAAATAAATCTAATCCATGTTAAATCATTATGTAAATTAACATCGATATTGACCATGAAAAGATAACAACTATCCACAAGTATATCTTGTGTAAAGCAGCTGAGTATAAAAAATCCCATAGGCTGCCTGTACATGATCAGATTTTCTGATGCTGTTGAAGCTAAAACCTGGCGAGCATTCTCAAAACAGTAGAAATAGAATCTGTCTGGTATATTTTCTCTCAAAATGATTCCTTTATGATCCACATCGGGTTTTGGCTTCAAAAACTCCATCAGAAAAACTGAATGTGTACAGGCAACAATAAGAAGGAAAATAATCCTATATGGGATATACACAGCAAAAATTGCAAAAAGTCATATTTAGCATGGCTGGATCTTAACAAGGTTCCAAGTAAAGTTTCAACATGCAACAAGAAAAAATGCGAGTGAGACCCAAAAAATTTTGAGCATCCAATTTAATGAAAACAACGAAGAAACAGGCTGTTTTTCAGCTGATCAAAAGTTTAGTTCCACAACTCCAAAAAAATAAATACCCCCCCCCCCCCCAAAACAGAAATCCAACTTCCAAACATGAACTCAGTAATGAGTAGCTCTGCCCTTATTGATTATCACTTCCAAAATTCGTTTCGGCATGCTTGATAAAAGCGTTTCGATGAGGTGAGTGGGAACATTTCTCCAAGTGGTGAAGACGGCCGCACAAAGGCCATCTACTGTTTGGAATTGTTGTCTATTTTTGTAAAATTCCCTTGCCATCCATCCCCAAAGGTTCTCAATTGGATTTAGATCAGGGGAACTCACAGGATGGGCCAAAAGAGTGATGTTATTCTCCTGGAAGAAGTCCCTTGTCCTGCGGGCATTGCGTACTGTAGCGTTGTCCTGTTGAAAACCCCAGTCGTTACCATACAGACGAGGGCCCTCAGTCATGAGGAATGCTCTCCGCAACATCCGGACATAGCCAGCGGCCGTTTGACGCCCCGCCCACTGGGGGATTCACCTGTACCCTTCTGGGCCAGTCCTAGCCTGGGTCTTGAAGTTGATGTGTTGGAAGAAGGAGAAATGGGAAGGTTCCCAGATTCTCACTGGATTAACACAATACACATGACTCCCTTCATCTTGCAGCTCAGCAATTTCAGAGGGTTCTAAGGTGGAGCCATTTCCTCAAAGCATGTACGTACAGAGACCTCCACAGACAGACAAGAGATGGCTATATATAGAGTCAGTGTAAACATAATAAGAAATGTTGATCTCTGCCTGCACCACCTAAAGGTCAAAGAGAACAGAGGCATATGTGGTTGTACATAGCTAAGGCCTTACCACCGCTGAAAACGCATACAATTGCCATGTGAGCATCAGCACTGGACTATGGAACAATGGAAGAAGGTGGCCTGGCCTAATGTGAATGGATGCCTAATGTGAATGACCTAATGTGCTACCTACCAGGGAAAGAGATGACACTGCAATGCACTATGGGAAAAAGACAAACCGGCAGCTGCAGTGTGATGTTCTGGTCAATATTCTGCTGGGAAACCTGACATTAATTTGGATGCATAATAATGTGTCCTGTCACACTGCAAAAATTATTCAAGAATAGTTTGATAAACATGACAAAAAATTAAAGGTGTTTGCTTGGCTTCTAAGTTCACCAGATCTCAATCTGATTGTGGCATTTATTGAAATGTCCTTGAGGCCTTCAGAAAATGGGAGGACCTGCCAGACCCTTTAAAAGGTTCTCAAGACTGTTGGGCACCACCAAAATCTCTCGGAAACTAGCTCAATGCCCTAAATGCTGTTTTATCAGGCTCCCTCTTCCTAGCGACAGAATATAGGACACCTCAGTCTTGAGGTGCCCCTGGCAGACCTGGGGGCCTATGTCAGGCCTTCGATTACCATGGAAAGCTATCAACATTATGTGATCATGTTGCAAGACACATTTCCATTGGGTACAAATTACCCGCAGTAAGGGGGTGGGAGAAAGCCTAACAAAGCTGTCCCTGGAATTGGGAGCAGATGCCTCTTCTTTTTCTAATGTTAAGTGACACTTTCTGCAGGATATCAATAATCAGTGATGTGACGGGATGACCATAATGTAAGAACTTGAGTGAGTAAAATCACAAGTAAGAGTATGAGGGAGATTTATTGTATACAATGGTAATAATTTGCTCTATGATGCAGCCTGCCTTCTCCTACCCATAACCCACTCACTTTTTTGGAAAAGTGTCAAACATGTCAGAGAAAGCTAAAAAGCTGCAAAAATTTGCCACAGACTGACATGTGACAAATAGAGCCATCATTAATCTCCCTCTATGTGTTTTGTTAGGGTTTTCAACGTGAGGAGCATGATTGTTCTTGCAGCCTAAAATGCTGGTGGATTTAAACTATCCTATTAGTTTCCAGTAAGATTTGTGGTAAAAATGGCAGCGCCAGTGCTTCATAAGTAGCTCTTTTGATACCTGTTATGCCATAAATAGCTTGTAACAGCCATTTAGAAAATAGTCTGGTAGAGATTTAGTAGCTCAAATATTATGAAAATATCAAAACTGATATCTACTTCATCGGTTTGCTTTGATTTTATATGCTTTATAGCAGGGATGCCCAACCTGCGGCCCTCCAGATGTTGCAAAACTACAACTCCCAGCATGCCTGGAAAGCCTAGAGTTATCAGTCTACAGCAGGGCATTGTGGGAGTTGTAGTTTTACAACAGCTGGGGGGCCGTAGGTTGAGCATGCCTGCTTTATAGTTATTTCTGTTCTATTGGAAGATACCCAGCACTACATTATTAATTCCTACATATGTTGCATTATTTGGAGGTAATTATGAACCCCAGCGTGCGCTGTCACAAAGCATACTTAATTACAATGGAGTATTGCTGAAATCTCTTCCTATTATGGCTGATACGATTTTTATAATTTCAGATTATATTTTGACAGTACAGTATTTCTTTGGGTGATTATTATTCTTTGAGCAGCAGTTAACGAGTAAACACATGATTTACTAAGAATAACCATGACGTGTGTGTACAAATGTACATATTAAAACCTCATAGTTTTAGTAAAAATCAAAAAAAGTTCCCCTCACTTTTAGTATGGTAAGAACTGGTAATTATCTGCAGTTCTGGGATAGTTGGGGATTTGGTGGTGGAAATGGAATTGTATAACACTGACATTGATGTCACATTTCTCTCTGAAGTTGCCCGATTCAGTGGCTATACCACAGACATATATAATACTGCTATATGATGCACACATACATACATAAAACATCTATATACATACATGTACACACACTACATCTAAATACATACATGTATATACACTACAAACACTAATACATACACATTACATATACAATACATATATAAATGTTACCCCTTCCTGTCCAGTGGCGCAATATTAAAGGGAGTCTGTCGCCTACATGACATGTTTTAAACTGATGATATAGCTCTGTGGGAGGCAGATCCATAACACTGATGGTACCCATGTTTAGTTTTACAGAGCCTCCATGAAGTTTTAAAAATATGCAAATGACCTTTTGACCCTTTGCAAGTGCCCAGGGGCGGAGAGTGTGCTGCAAGTGCCCAGTACTCCCCGCCTTACTTGCTCCTGACTCCTCCCCTCTGTATCGTCCGGCCCGCCCTGTATCCTTGCTGGGTCATTTTTGTTTCCATTCATAATCCAGTGCCTGTGTGCTTTACCGCCGGTGTACGTAACTGGCGCATTCGCACGGCATATCAGTATGCCTCTTCCCACAGTGGGCAATGTACTGTGCATACCCGGACCCGGTGGTGAAGCGAGCAGGCACTAGATTATGAATGGTATGAATGGAGATGAGAATGACGCCGCAAGGATACAGGGCTGGGCGGACGATACAGAGGGGAGGAGTCAGGAGCAAGTAAGGCGGGGAGCAATGGATCTGCCTCCCACAGAGCTATATCATCAGTTTAAAACATGCTATGTAGGCGACAGACTCCCTTTAAGCTGTGGCAGCTAGTAATTGTGTTGTCATTTTATTCCAGCTCATTTATGGCATGGGCTCAGGATCTGTGCCCATTCCATCACTTTTGGGTGCTAGCTGTATAATATAGTTGCAAGAAAAAGTAAGTGAACCCTTTGGAATGACTTGGACTTGGACTGCATTGATTATTAATAACATGTGGTCTGATTGGTATCTAGGTCACAATGATAGACAAATACAATCTAACTAAACCAGTACACAGAAATAGTTCTGCAATTCATATCTTTTATTGAACATATTGAATATTCACAGTGCAGTCGAGAAAAAGTAAATGAACCCTTGAATTGATTAAACTGTAGACCTCTATCCTGTCTTCATACACGTTCACACAGTGTGCAGTCTGACATTCAGCATAAACCATGACTGCTGGTACTAACCTAAGGATAGGGCATGGAGATGACTGAGGGGAAAGGGGGAGGAGAGGAGACCACCGGATCCCCCCCATTTACCCCACCCCAATAAAAACTCTGACACCTTATCTCTTTTAACCAATCCTTTACTGGGTGATGATCGGCCACAGCAAATTTTTCTTTCAACAAAATGGTAACAAAACACCACCTCCTCCACAGATCATTCCTCCTATGCGGTGTACCACCCTGGATCCCCAGGGCGTACGTACGCCAGTCACTCTTCACCACGACTTGCTTTCCAAATGCCGCCTCCAGCTGTGACTTCCAGCTTCCACCGAACCTCAAAAGAGAGAAACAGTGAACAAACCGCAACAATAATTTTTTTTTTTTTTTTTTTATATATATAAATGTATAAAAATAAACCTGGTATAACAAATCCTACATCCAAAAAAGGGGCGGGAGGGTGGGCAACTCGCTTACCCTGTCAAGAGGAAGTCGTCCTCCCTGAACTCCCCTATTTATAACCCCCTATTACTCCTCCCACCGTCTCTCCCACTATTCCTCACTCCACCTCCCACTTCTCTTAACCCTTTCCTAACCTCCCTAACCCCTACCCAAGCCTATACTCCCCCTTAACAAGGGAAACATAAGGAGAGGGGAAGAGGGGACCACCAGTCCCTCATCACCCTCCTTATCCAGTCGGGTGCTCTCCATCCTGTCTTCCAAATAGGAGGACTGTTCTTTGTAGTCTAACTTGTTTATTAGCAAAACAGGAGTATTTGATGGTAAGACTATAAGAATACAAATAACATGAATAAGTATATAGCATAGCATGTACTGTAACATTACATTAACACTGAAGCTCGTGGTAAAATGGCTGCCTAACATAGACTGCATGTTTAACATCTAACAGTATACCAACTTCCCTGAGACAATAATAACTAGCTGAACAGCTCTGCATAACATAATATCCCTGAAACAAAGATAGACCTCTCACCAGATATGTTTTTACCAGGATGGTGGAGTTTAAAAAGGAGATATGCAGAAGGACAGCTCTGTACTGTGTCCTGGAGACTTCTCTTTCCCAGGATGCTTTGCAACACCCACAATACAGCAGTCTTTGAAACAATAAAAACAAGGTGCAATACAAGTTAACACCGCTAGATGGTGCTATTACCATATTAATTACTGCAGGAATATCAAACCCTGACTGACGTGAAATAGAATCATTCTCTAACTCTGCTTGGCAGCTCAACCTCCATTAGAAGGAATCACTTCCACCAAATATTTCCTGTAGCTGCAAGCAGGGGCCACACAAGGCTAAAAAAAATTCTGGGCCCCAAACGTAGTGGCCGCCAACCATAAAACTTTATTGCCATTCTGATGACAATGATACAGTTGAATTGCCGTGAAGGGATGCAAGAGCCAATGGCTCCCTGCCCTGCCGTTCACCCTCATAGCCTACAAGCCACTAGGACTCGCAATGACGTCATAATGAGCGACTATGCCAAGACCCACCACAGTAGAAACAGTAATAGCAGGCTTCCACCAGCGCAGGATAACAATGTCAAAATAATTTATTAAAGCAACAAAATATATAAAATTGTGTATAATGTGTTTCAGAGGCCTGCTGCCTCCTTCCGCAGATACAATGATACTACCGACACAGATCAAATTTATAGCCGAGTAAGTCAAGGTCAAAACAGAAACCAGGGATGGAATCCACAAAAATGTGACCTGAACCACTGTAATATCTAACAAGGCTCAGAGCATCTGTGTATACTGAGCTCTAGAAATAAATATACAAAAAACACTACAGGTGAATCTCGAAAAATTAGAATTTTGTGCAAAGTTCATTTATTTCAGTAATGCAACTTAAAAGGTAAAACTAACATATGAGATAGACTTATTACATGCAAAGCGAGATATTTCAAGCCTTTATTTGTTATAATTTGGAAGATTATGAAAGACCAAAGTCACAATTTTGAGGTACCCTTTGCTCAGGGGGTATGGATTAATTAGCTGACTAGAGTGTGACACTTTTGAGCCTAGAATATTGAACCTTTTCACAAAATTCTAATTTTAAGCTCCATTAATGCAATTCCCTTAATTTGCATTTTTGAAATAAATTGACTTTTGCACAATATTCGAATTTTTCGAGTTTCACCTGTATATAAATGAGAAAAAAACATAATTGAACAGGGGAAAACAAGTGAAACAAGGCCCCATTACTCATCTGATCCTTAACCCCTTACTGCCCACCCACGCGCGGTCACTAAGGGACCTTAGGCTGGGCTGCCGCCTTTTCACGATTCCCTGTGCAGTGGGGAGCAGTGGCTCAGCTCTCACATGAGAGCCGCGCTCCTCCTCTACCAGCCCGGACCAGCAGGAGCCCCGATCTTGACTGTTTAAAACCTAAGATACCGCGCGCAATGGTGCCCGCCACGCGTAAGCGCTAACTGAGGGAGTGAACTCCCTCTGTCTCCCATCGGCAGCTAATAAATGCGATCACAGGGTGCCAATGTGTGCATAGGCTGGTGTAAGCCCCAAGCCTGCCTTGAGTGTTCCCCAGCAGGCATGCGCCTCTCTGATGCATCCTGCTGGTCAATGTGTGGGACTATTAAGTGGTTTAAAAAAAAGTTTAAAAAAAAGTTAAAACATTTATTAAATGTTAAACATTTTGAAGAAAAAAAATCACACATTTTTTCCATTGAAAATGCCCTTTTCTAAGAAACAAAATTGCAAAAAAAACAACCCGCATTACATAATATCATATAAATTATCCCTTACAGTGAACGCTGTTAAAAAATGGCAGAATTGCTCAATAATTCTTAATTGGTCTATTTAAAACATAACATTTATTTCATTTTATTTATAAAAATATACTGGTGGGAGAACAAAGAATAGTTTAAAACTATAGGTGCGGTGGGAATCTGCTGGTTGAGAGAAGGGTTGCCTCACCCTTATATCCTATCTCCTAGCATTCGCTCATTCAACGCTTATTTTGTCAGCGGTGAGTTTCCTTTGTTTGTCTGTTTGAGCAATTGCTGGAGATAGACTTTAGCATTAATCCTAAATCGTTGCCTTTGCAATCACTTTTCTCTCAGGTGATTCTCAATCACTGGTGTTGAAAGCACGTTTAAGTCTGCAGTTACTCCCTGCTACAACACTCGGTCCCCATCGCTCCTAATCTAAAAACTAACACATAAGCTCCCCCAACATGTTTCACCACTAGATGTGGCTTCTTCAGGGGATGGAGCTACTGTCAACCACGTGGAAGTGGTGGTGGAGGAGGAGGTAGCCAACACAATTTTTGTATTATTTTTATTTTTTTATCAATTTTGGAAGACACCTAAAAAAAAATATAAAGAATACAAAGAGAAAGTGCACTGGAGTATAAGAATGGCTGGGTGCGGCCGGAATACTTGTCTAATTTGCACAAGGTACGGACAAGTCCCGTGGGATCCATGCCTGGTTCATTTTAATGAACGGGAGCTTGTCCACATTGGCTGTGGACAGGCGACTGCACTTGTCTGTGATCACCCCACCCTCCCGCGTGCTGAACACACGTTCGGACAATAAACTGGCTGCAGGGCAGGCCAGCACCTCCAAGGCGTAAAGGGCAAGCTCAGGCCATGTGCCCAATTTGGAGACCCAAAAGTTGAATGGGGCAGTCCCATGCGTGTAGGAGTGTGCACACATACTGCTCCACCATGTTCGTGAAATGCTGCCTCCTGCTAAGACGTTCCATATCAGCTGGTGGTGCTGGTTGTTGTGGCGTGCTGACAAAGCTTTTCCACATTTTGGCCATGCTAACCCTCCCTTCTGAGGTGCTGGTGGTGCCCCAGCTGCGTTGGAGACTTCTTCCTCCTCCTCTGTCTTCGCTTTGGGCTTCCATTGAGCCCCCGTGTCAGGTGGGAATGCCATCAGCAGCGTGTCTACAAGCGTGTGCTTGTACTCGTGCATCTTCCGATCCCGCTCCAGTGACAGAATTAAGGGCAGCACGTTGTCCCTGTAGCGGGGATCCAGCAGGGTGGCCACCCAGTAATCTGCGCTGGTTAGAATATGGGCAACTCGGCGGTCGTTGCGCAGGCACTGCAGCATGTAGTAGCCCATGTGTGCCAGGCTGCCCAGAGGCAACGACAAGCTGTTCTCTGTGGGAGGTGTATCGTCTGTATCCCCCCCAGCCAAACTCCAGTGATGCTCTTGAGCTGTTTTGGGTGCCACCCTGCTGTGAACACGGTTCCTCCTCCTCATCATTCTCCTCCTCCTCATCCTCCATAACTGTGCCCTGGCTGGACAATTGTGTAACTGGCGTATGTTGGTGCAGGAACCCACCATCCGAGCCACTTGTGAATTACTGGCCTGATAAGCATAGAAATGTTCCCTCTTCCTCATCCTCTTCCTCCTGTGCCACATCCTCTTCCATCATCTCCCAAAGCTTTTTTTCAAGGAGACATAGAAGTGGGATAGTAAAGCCTGAGGACTGTGTTATCAGCACTGGCTATGTTGGTGGAGTACTCGAAACAGCGCAACATGGCACACACGTCCCGCATGGAGGCCCATGGTGGTGAAGTGGTGCTGTTCCGCAGAGCGACTCACCCGTGCGTGCTGCAGCTGAAACTCCACTATCGTCTGCTGGTGCTCGCACAGTCTCTCCAGCATGTGCAAGGTGGCGTTCCACCTTGTGGGCACGTCGCATATAAGGCAGTGAGCGAGAAGGCCGAAGTTACGCTGCAGCGCAGACAGGCGAGCAGGAACAGGGTGAGAACGCCGAAAGCGGACCGCACTTTCTGCAGCAGGAACGTCTGCACCACCAAATTCAGCACATGCGCCAGCCAAGGGATGTGCGTCAAACCGATTAGGCGCAGAGCTGCTATGAGATTTCGCCCATTATCAGGTGTTAGAAGGTCTGAAAGACATCCTCCATTGGTTTCACTTTGTCTGTACAGGGAGTGCAGAATTATTAGGCAAATGAGTATTTTGACCACATCATCCTCTTTATGCATGTTGTCTTACTCCAAGCTGTATAGGCTCGAAAGCCTACTACCAATTAAGCATATTAGGTATGTGCATCTCTGTAATGAGAAGGGGTGTGGTCTAATGACATCAACACCCTATATCAGGTGTGCATAATTATTAGGCAACTTCCTTTCCTTTGGCAAAATGGGTCAAAAGAAGGACTTGACAGGCTCAGAAAAGTCAAAAATAGTGAGATATCTTGCAGAGGGATGCAGCACTCTTAAAATTGCAAAGCTTCTGAAGCGTGATCATCGAACAATCAAGCGTTTCATTCAAAATAGTCAACAGGGTCGCAAGAAGCGTGTGGAAATACCAAGGCGCAAAATAACTGCCCATGAACTGAGAAAAGTCAAGCGTGCAGCTGCCAAGATGCCACTTGCCACCAGTTTGGCCATATTTCAGAGCTGCAACATCACTGGAGTGCCCAAAAGCACAAGACATGGCCAAGGTAAGAAAGGCTGAAAGACGACCACCACTGAACAAGACACACAAGCTGAAACGTCAAGACTGGGCCAAGAAATATCTCAAGACTGATTTTTCTAAGGTTTTATGGACTGATGAAATGAGAGTGAGTCTTGATGGGCCAGATGGATGGGCCCGTGGCTGGATTGGTAAAGGGCAGAGAGCTCCAGTCCGACTCAGACGCCAGCAAGGTGGAGGTGGAGTACTGGTTTGGGCTGGTATCATCAAAGATGAGCTTGTGGGGCCTTTTCGGGTTGAGGATGGAGTCAAGCTCAACTCCCAGTCCTACTGCCAGTTTCTGGAAGACACCTTCTTCAAGCAGTGGTACAGGAAGAAGTCTGCATCCTTCAAGAAAAACATAATTTTCATGCAGGACAATGCTCCATCACACGCGTCCAAGTACTCCACAGCGTGGCTGGCAAGAAAGGGTATAAAAGAAGAAAATCTAATGACATGGCCTCCTTGTTCACCTGATCTAAACCCCATTGAGAACCTGTGGTCCATCATCAAATGTGAGATTTACAAGGAGGGAAAACAGTACACCTCTCTGAACAGTGTCTGGGAGGCTGTGGTTGCTGCTGCACGCAATGTTGATGGTGAACAGATCAAAACACTGACAGAATCCATGGATGGCAGGCTTTTGAGTGTCCTTGCAAAGAAAGGTGGCTATATTGGTCACTGATTTGTTTTTGTTTTGTTTTTGAATGTCAGAAATGTATATTTGTGAATGTTGAGATGTTATATTGGTTTCACTGGTAAAAATAAATAATTGAAATGGGTATATATTTGTTTTTTGTTAAGTTGCCTAATAATTATGCACAGTAATAGTCACCTGCACACACAGATATCCCCATAAAATAGCTAAAACTAAAAACAAACTAAAAACTACTTCCAAAAATATTCAGCTTTGATACTAATGAGTTTTTTGGGTTCATTGAGAACATGGTTGTTGTTCAATAATAAAATTAATCCTCAAAAATACAACTTGCCTAATAATTCTGCACTCCCTGTATGTTGCTGGTCTGTCCACACCTCCTGTTCAGGTGTGGATCATGTGACCTTTACCTCTCCCTATTTAGTCTGACTTTACCCATCACTCCTTGCTCTAGAGAGCTTTATTTGGTTTTGAAAGAGCTGGAGTGTGGTTCTTGTTGAAGTCCTGTATATCCATGATCCTCAGAAGTTAAGTGTTCGGCTTGTTGTGTTTTGTATCCCCCCCCCCCCCTTGGTGGTTTACTAGGCCTCAGCGAGACACCAGGGAAGGAACGGGTTGTCTCTCCCCTGTCATTACCTTTAGGGCATCCGAGGGTTACCAGGGTTTTCCAGGTTCCTGTATATGGGCATATCTACCATTGAGAGGTGCCCATACAGATAGTAGTTAGGGCCAGGAGCAGGGTTTTATAGGTGGTGGCCCTTTTCCTTCTCTAGTGGTGAGCCCTAGAGTCTTTCATCTTCCTTCTTGTTGTCTTTTGGTGTTCTTTCCTACTACATCCGTGACTACCACTAATCAGTTTGTTTTTCCATGCCCGTCCACAGCTCCTGCACGGTGTGGGTTTTTTCCACTCAACAGATGAGTTTAAAAATAGCCTGCTGTCGTTCCCCCCTGGCTGTGCTGAAGTTGGTGGTGAAGGTGTTACGCTGACCAGATGAGGAGGCGGTAGAGGATTAAGCGGAGTAGGAGGAGGAGGCAACAGGAGGCAAAGAGAAACGTCCTGCAATCCTCGAAGGCAGAAGGACATGCGCCAAACTGCTATCCACCTTAGGCCCAGTCGCCACTGCATTTACCCAGTTTGCAGTTAGGGAGATATAACTTCCCTGCCCTTGCTTACTGTTCCATGTATCGGTGGTTATGTGGACCTTGCCACAGATGACATTGCGCAGTGCACACCTAATTTTGTCCGCCACTTGGTTGTGCAGGACAAGGATGCCTCGCCTGGAAAAGTAGTGGCGGCTGGGAACAACATTCTGTGGGACAGCCACCACCATAAGGTTCTTAAAAGTCTCCGTCTCCACCTGGCGGAATTACAGCATTTCAAAGGCCAGGCATTTTGAAATGCTGTCATTCAGGGCCAGGGATCGTTGGTGGGTAGGGGGGTACTTCCTCTTTCTCTCCGGTGTTTGGGAGATGGACAGCTGAACGCTTCCATGGAACATTGTGATGATGCTTGGTGATGGTGACGGACGTGGTGGCGTTTCTGCCACATCCTCTGTTTGCCGGGTGGCAGGTGCCACTGTCACTCCAGAGGAGGAGGAAGAGGCCGAGACTGCAGCAGAAGAGGAACCAGGAGGAGCCTGAGATCTTTTGTGGTTTTTGAGGTGTTTACTCCACTGCAGCTCGTGCTTTGCATTTAGATGCCTGGTCATGCAGGTGGTCCATTCACACGTCCGTAAATGTGTCCGCACCCGTTCCGCAATTCTGTGGAACGGGTGCAGACCCATTCATTCTATATGGGGACGGAATGGATCCGGAGAGCAAACTATGTGCTCTCTGCATCCGCATTTCCAGAGTGCGGCTCCGATCTTCCGGCAATTGAGGACAAGAATAGGCAGTTCTATGGGGGTGCCGGACGAGTGTATTGCGGATCCACAATTTGCGAATGGACGTGTGAATGAACTCTTAGAACATTTATGCCTCACTTCAGCCTCTGATTGCACAACATGCAAACCACTCGCGTTTTGTCGTCAGCACATTGTCTGAAGAACTGCCACACCAGGGAACTCCTTGGAGCTGACTTTGGTGTGCTTAGTCCCTGGGTGTGGTGGGCAGTAGCTGGCGTACTGACTAGGGGACAGCCACTCTGCTTTTGCACACTGCTCACTCTTTTGCTGTGCGGCTGGTGCTGTGTGACCACCACCTCTTCCTCCGAACTGCACACATCACTTGCATGACCTTGATTTTTATGTGGGGTCTAGGACCTCATCATCCTCCACATCATCTTCCACCCACTATTCACCCCTGCCCTCCTTGCCGGTCTGCACACTGGAGAAAGCTGCAGCAGTTGGCACTTGTGTTTCGTCATAATCAGAGATGTGCTGCGTTGGTCATCCCATGTCCACATCCTGAAACATAAGTGGTTGGGCATCAGTGGACTCAATCTCTTCCACTTCTGAAACAGAGCTATGTGGACAGCCCTCGGAAGCCCTGCTAGCAAAGTCATCAAAAAGCAGAAGAGACTGCTGCCTGACTTGGGGCTCAGACTGCTTGGCTGATTTGCAAGAGAGTGAGGTGAAAGACAGATGCCCATGGGCTGCAGGTGCCAATTCTGTGCTTTCAGCAGGGGACCAGGTGGGAGACAATGTGAAGGAACTGGAGGCACTGTCAGCCAACCAATCTACTACCACCTCTATTTGTTCTGGCCTCACCATTCGTACAACGGTATTCAGGCCTACAAAATAACGCTGAACATTCTGTCGCCTAAATGCACCTGAGGAACGTGTTTCATTTGGGCATGTAACTGGCACAGATCGACCACGTCCTCTCCCTGCAACAGGAGCTCTACCAACCCCAGCAGCACTATGACCAAGGCCACGTCCCTTATTTGATGCTCTCCTCATTCTTTAAGGTCACCCACTGAACTAACAGACAGATAACTATATTATTTTCCCTGTCACGTATGCAGTGCAGATGTACTTCACGCAATAAATGGGTATATGATGCTCACCTAACTAACAAACGGATTAACTATTATGCAGTGTCCCAGGGGGTCAGTAGTGTATGCTGGGCTTTGTAGTGCAGATTAACCCACTAACCTGGGATCCACTGTCGTCTTCAAATCTGGGCAAATACTGGAACAGGCAGGTATTTAATGTTCGTGACGCCAGTGTCAATTAAACGGTGACACGCCGTGTAAAGTAATATAGAATAAAGGAACAACCACGGGATAGCCAACCAAAACTGGAACTTTACTGAATGTCAGTGGGAATCATGCATGGACGCAGTTGGAAGCGCAGTTCCATGGAAGACAGTTGGTTTGCATTTGAATACAGTTGGTTCTTAGAAGTTACAGACTGGCCGGTTATAGCAATGTTCTTTACAGAGTGTTAATCACAGGAGTTGCAGTACAGGCGGCTTGCACTCTATTCCTGACTGATCCTGAAACATTATAAGCAGAGCCCTTGTAGCACGGTGGATTTTTACTGGAGTAGGGTTCCCACCCCTTTTCACTAATAAATTCAAAGACTCCAGTCAAGTTTTATGCGAAGTGCAATTTTTTGTTTATTCAGCAAACAATGAAATGTTGCTACGGCAAAGTAAATGGTGACGTTTCGGCACATCCGTGCCTTCATCAGACTGTAGCAAAATAAAAGAGATAATTCAATAAATAAACGTACAGTAAGTGTATCAGGTATTTACATCAGCATACATGATAGCGACTGTATGTTTTCAAAGTATATATATTTCTCTCAGTGTTACAAACACATAATTGTAGAGATAGAAATAATGATTTTACTAGCGAATAATAAGCAAAAATAAAGTAAAAAGTGGTAAACAAACCAAAGTGAAAGGAAAATATATGACAGAGTTCTGCTACTGCAGTTCAAGGCCATAAACCAGGTCAATATTGGTAAGGACACAGTCATTGGCAGCCATCCTCCTATAGAAGAACAGTCATATCTAGGGTGTATTAAGTAAATACGGAAATCATAATGGAAATTGCTGTTAGGACCACAGGTGACAGTGTTCTCTTTGGTCTATTGCGGAATAAAAGATACAGATAGTCAAACAGAGGTTGTTGGTAGATTCTGTCTATCACTATGTGCCAGCAGTTAAATACAGGGAATGGTGGTCCAGATACTTCAGGAGAGACTTACCCAGTGCCGCTTGTGGTACAGATGATCGCAGGTGCAGACGTAGATGTGGACGCAGTGATAGAGAAACGTGCGGATTTACCGCTGAAGTGAGGAGGCGCCATGTCTGGGATCATATGTGTGGGGATTTAAATACCCGCACGCCTTCCCGCTGATTTCCGCAACTCCCGGACCGGAAGTGCGTCACGTGGAACGCAAGCTAAAGCCTCCATGCGTTCCACCGACAGGAAGTGTCTGGGTGGAGCGCAGGGAGGTCCCGCAGATTCATTGCGATGGATAGGAAACATAGAACACAGCCATATATGTGGAAGTGTGTTGTATTGGGGAGAATCGGATAGATTATTATGTCATCCATGAGATATAATAGAGTAAAAACGATTTTGGTAGATAATGTGCATCACTGGCCAGAACTCTATGGGGAATGTCAGAATAGGATTTAAGTGTGGGAGGGCTTAGTGCAGGGGCTGTTTGATACTATGGAGGAATGGGAAGAGTTGGAACAATATTTATGGCTAAGGTTGGATAAGGTCCTATGTGGGTAAATTGGGAGAATGGGATATTATAGGGGATGTTCATGACTCTGCATTTTGTATGATGGTCCTGTAGGTATATTTACAGGGTTGGGTTTGTATGGTGAGTAGGAAAATGAGAACCGGCTATCTATAGTAGTGAATACCAGAGTGTGGTCTATTGAATTATAAATATGGAATATAAGCACGGTGAGGACAGTAAAGTGAATTTCATATGAAGCGATGATATATTGGTGTCCATAGTGGGTATACGGTAAAATGTCTAGGGATACGTGTAACGTATTAGGGGTTGTGTATGGAAAGACACAATGTTATGGTGGAACTTGAATATAAATGTGAATTAGTGATATGTAACATTAAACATATAACATTATAACATGATATAACATAATATAACAAGACTGCGTAACTGGTGACATGGTATGTGTACATATAGAGACTAGACATAACGAACCACATAAAAGGATACATTCTGCGGCACTGGAGTAGTCCTGAAGAGTCAATGGGCCTGTGAAGAAAAAACGAGATTGGTTAATATATGTATGTATCTTATAATAGGGTTTGTATCTCATACTCCCTATTGAGACCCCTCGGTTCCATGCTTTCCAATTTGTGAATCCAGAAGGCTTCTCTTTGTTTTAGTAATTTTATTCTATCGCCACCCCTCCTTGGTGCTGGGACATGCTCTATGATTTGGTATTTGAGTTGGGAGATCGAGTGTGAGGCTTGATTAAAATGGTATGGGACGGGGAATAACAGATTTGGTTTGCGTATGGTAGATTTATGCTGACATATTCGGTTTCGGATAGTTTGGGTGGTTTCGCCAACATAAATGAGTCCGCATGGGCATTTGAGAGTGTAAACGACGAAGTCAGAATCACATGTGAAGAAATCATTAATTTGGAATAGTTTTCCTGTGTATGGGTGTGATATGCTACAGCCTTTTTGTACATGTGAGCATTGTATGCAGTGGTGACAGGGAAATGTACCCTTTTTGGGGGTTCTGAGGAATGTCTGGCGGGATATCTTGGTAGCAGAGCCAATGTCTGCTCGGACTAATATGTCCCGTAGATTCTTTAGACGTTTATTGCACATCAGAATTGGATTCTTGAATTCTTCAATGTTTGGATATGCTCTGGCCAGGAGATGCCAGTGTGCTCTAAGGCAGTTCTCCATTTTCCTAACGTTTGGATGATACGTGTGAACGAATGGTATACGTTTGCCCAATGTTTGGTTAGTATTACGGGGGGTGTGTTGGTGGTCTGATTAAGTGTGCGGGATAACCTCTCTCCCTGAAGCGTTCTTGCATTTCCTCGATTCTCTTAGTTTGGATGGGTTCCGTCTGTACTATCCTGTTGATTCTTTGGAATTGTGACATGGGGAGTGATCTTTTAGTATTAGTGGGATGAAAACTTGAGAAGTGTAATAGATTATTTCTGTCAGTTGGTTTTCTGTATAAATCAGTTATGAGACTCCCATCTGGATTTTTGGATACTAGTGTGTCAAGAAAATTGATTGATGTATGGTCGAAATGAATGGTAAACTGGAGTTCTGGTGTAATGTGATTCAGAAATTCATGAAAATTTAATAGTGTTTCAGTTGTCCCTTTCCAAATACAGAAGATGTCATCGATATACCTTCGCCAGAGTTGTACATGTCTGGCGAAGGTATTATCTGGGTATATGTGAGTCTCTTCCAGATCTGCCATGTAGCTGTTGGCATATGGGGGTGCTACATTGGATCCCATTGCGGTCCCTTGTTTCTGTAGGTAAAATTGGTCTTGGAATAGAAAGAAATTATGGTGTAGTACTATGGAAAGTAGATCATTGCATAGAGAGATTACATTGGGATGTTTGTCAGTTTTTTTGAGAAGTTTGTCTACTGCTGTCAGGCCTTTGTGATGTTGAATTGAGGTATATAGGCTACATACGTCCCAGGTCACTAAGATGGTGTCTTGTTGTATCGGACCTAGATTTTTAAGAGTGTCTAAGAAAGCAGAGGTGTCAAGTAGGAAAGATGTAGTTTTTTTGATTTCTGGGGTCAGTATCTTTTCAAGAAAGATGGACAACGGTGAGAGGATGGAATCGGTTGAGGCTACAATCGGGCGTCCAGGTGGGTTAAGCAGGTTCTTATGGATTTTGGGTAAGGTATAGAAAACTGGGGTAATTGGATGTCTATTGATCAGGAAATTGGCTGTTTCTTGGTCTATGGTGCCCTTGTCAATGTGTAGGGTAAGAGTGTCCTTGATTTTGCGGGCTATATCTGTAGTGGGATTATGAGTGAGTTTCTCGTAAATGTTCTCGTCGTTAAGCTGTCTCGTGATTTCCGCTATATAATGGTCTTTATCCATTATGACTAGGGCACCGCCTTTATCGGCTGGTTTAAAGATCAAGTTTTTTTGTGTTGATAGATTTTTTATTGCCTGTTTGTCAATCTGAGTAAGGTTACTTGTGAATTTCAGTTCTTGTTTTTCTATACTTTTTCTGAATGAAGACATATCCTTTTGAACCAATGATATAAAAGTTTCTACCGGTGGTTGGGTTTTTGGAGGCATATATGTACTTTTATTTCGTAATGATAGGTCTTTTGCTGAGATGAGAGCTGTGGGGGTTTGAGGAGTGGGTGTCTCTTTGATGGTACTGAAATGGGTTGTCAATCTGATACGCCTGAAAAATCTATGGAGGTCTAATTCTAATTGGAAGGTGTTTAATGTATGGGAAGGACAAAAGGATAGACCTTTTTCTAACAGTGTCATGTCTGCTGGGCTAAGCGATTGAGAGGATATGTTAACTACCAATGACTGTGTCCTTACCTGGGATCTCGTGGTTATTGTAGTCGGTTGTTGTCCTTGTGGATACGTTCCTCTGTTAGGTCTTCTTTGAGTTCTAGGAGGTCGGGCATCCATTTGTCTAGATCGGTAGCTTGGGTCTCGGTTGGATCCTGAGTTGGAGGAGTCCGTTGAAGAAGATCTCCATCTGGAATTTGAGGAGGGTGTATCGGGCCATCGATAGACTCTACTGAGACGGTAGTCTTCGGTATCTCTTCGGAATTTATTCCTTTTTGTGTCCTCAATCTCTTTCCTTTGAGTTGCCAGGTGTGATCTTAATTTTTCAAGAAGTTTGTCATAATCCTCTTGTGATAATATTGCTTGGAGTTGTTCTTCCGTACTTTTGATCAATTCTTTTGTGTCTAGGATGGCTTGTTGTAGAAAGGATAGAGTTAAAGTCATTATGTCAAAAGAACATTTGTTCAATATTTGTTCAAATTTGGAACAGTAGTCCCGATTGTCCTTAAAGAAGGTCGGTCTTGTCCGTATCCTCAGGCCACGTGGTATGCGTTTGACTTTGAGGTATTCGGCCATGGTTACGCTATGCAGTTCAAAGCTCAGGAGTTTTCTAGATTCTCTTTCCAAGTCTCTAGCCTTGAACTCGGAGCTTGGTGTTTGTAAAAAATCACTTGTTAAGGTGACCTTTGATAGGATGGAACTGATTTCATCATCTTGATATGAGAGCGTGTCGCTTGTCATGTTTCTGCCACGGTGCTTCACCAGGTTAGGGATTTATCAATTATAAGCAGAGCCCTTGTAGCACGGTGGATTTTTACTGGAGTAGGGTTCCCACCCCTTTTCACTAATAAATTCAAAGACTCCAGTCAAGTTTTATGCGAAGTGCAATTTTTGTTTATTCAGCAAACAATGAAATGTTGCTACGGCAAAGTAAATGGTGACGTTTCGGCACATCCGTGCCTTCATCAGACTGTAGCAAAATAAGAGAGATAATTCAATAAGTAAACGTACAGTAAGTGTATCAGGTATTTTCATCAGCATACATGATAGCGACTGTATGTTTTCAAAGTATATATTTCTCT
Source organism: Bufo gargarizans (assembly GCF_014858855.1). Lineage (NCBI taxonomy): Eukaryota > Metazoa > Chordata > Amphibia > Anura > Bufonidae > Bufo > Bufo gargarizans. Next base: position 548,456,231 of record NC_058081.1, read on the forward strand.
CAGTGTTACAAACACATAATGGTAGAGATAGAAATAATGATTTTACTTGCGAATAATAAGCAAAAATAAAGTAAAAGGTGGTAAACAAACAAAAGTGAAAAGAAAAGAAAATCTATGACAGAGTTCTGCTACTGCAGTTCAAGGCCATAAACCAGGTCAATATTGGCAAGGACACAGTCATTGGCAGCCATCCTCCTATAGAAGAACAGTCATATCTAGGGTGTATTAAGTAAATACAGAAATCATAATGGAAATTGCTGTTAGGACCACAGGTGACAGTGTTCTCTTTGGTCTATTGCGGAATAAAAGATACAGATAGTCAAACAGAGGTTGTTGGTAGATTCTGTCTATCACTATGTGCCAGCAGTTAAATACAGGGAATGGTGGTCCAGATACTTCAGGAGAGACTTACCCAGTGCCGCTTGTGGTACAGATGATCGCAGGTGCAGACGTAGATGTGGACGCAGTGATAGAGAAACGTGCGGATTTACCGCTGAAGTGAGGAGGCGCCATGTCTGGGATCATATGTGTGGGGATTTAAATACCCGCACGCCTTCCCGCTGATTTCCGCAACTCCCGGACCGGAAGTGCGTCACGTGGAACGCAAGCTAAAGCCTCCATGCGTTCCACCGACAGGAAGTGTCTGGGTGGAGCGCAGGGAGGTCCCGCAGATTCATTGCGATGGATAGGAAACATAGAACACAGCCATATATGTGGAAGTGTGTTGTATTGGGGAGAATCGGATAGATTATTATGTCATCCATGAGATATAATAGAGTAAAAACGATTTTGGTAGATAATGTGCATCACTGGCCAGAACTCTATGGGGAATGTCAGAAATAGGATTTAAGTGTGGGAGGGCTTAGTGCAGGGGCTGTTTGATACTATGGAGGAATGGGAAGAGTTGGAACAATATTTATGGCTAAGGTTGGATAAGGTCCTATGTGGGTAAATTGGGAGAATGGGATATTATAGGGGATGTTCATGACTCTGCATTTTGTATGATGGTCCTGTAGGTATATTTACAGGGTTGGGTTTGTATGGTGAGTAGGAAAATGAGAACCGGCTATCTATAGTAGTGAATACCAGAGTGTGGTCTATTGAATTATAAATATGGAATATAAGCACGGTGAGGACAGTAAAGTGAATTTCATATGAAGCGATGATATATTGGTGTCCATAGTGGGTATACGGTAAAATGTCTAGGGATACGTGTAACGTATTAGGGGTTGTGTATGGAAAGACACAATGTTATGGTGGAACTTGAATATAAATGTGAATTAGTGATATGTAACATTAAACATATAACATTATAACATGATATAACATAATATAACAAGACTGCGTAACTGGTGACATGGTATGTGTACATATAGAGACTAGACATAACGAACCACATAAAAGGATACATTCTGCGGCACTGGAGTAGTCCTGAAGAGTCAATGGGCCTGTGAAGAAAAAACGAGATTGGTTAATATATGTATGTATCTTATAATAGGGTTTGTATCTCATACTCCCTATTGAGACCCCTCGGTTCCATGCTTTCCAATTTGTGAATCCAGAAGGCTTCTCTTTGTTTTAGTAATTTTATTCTATCGCCACCCCTCCTTGGTGCTGGGACATGCTCTATGATTTGGTATTTGAGTTGGGAGATCGAGTGTGAGGCTTGATTAAAATGGTATGGGACGGGGAGTAACAGATTTGGTTTGCGTATGGTAGATTTATGCTGACATATTCGGTTTCGGATAGTTTGGGTGGTTTCGCCAACATAAATGAGTCCGCATGGGCATTTGAGAGTGTAAACGACGAAGTCAGAATCACATGTGAAGAAATCATTAATTTGGAATAGTTTTCCTGTGTATGGGTGTGATATGCTACTGCCTTTTTGTACATGTGAGCATTGTATGCAGTGGTGACAGGGAAATGTACCCTTTTTGGGGGTTCTGAGGAATGTCTGGCGGGATATCTTGGTAGCAGAGCCAATGTCTGCTCGGACTAATATGTCCCGTAGATTCTTTGGACGTTTATTGCACATCAGAATTGGATTCTTGAATTCTTCAATGTTTGGATATGCTCTGGCCAGGAGATGCCAGTGTGCTCTAAGGCAGTTCTCCATTTTCCTAACGTTTGGATGATACGTGTGAACGAATGGTATACGTTTGCCCAATGTTTGGTTAGTATTACGGGGGTGTGTTGGTGGTCTGATTAAGTGTGCGGGATAACCTCTCTCCCTGAAGCGTTCTTGCATTTCCTCGATTCTCTTAGTTTGGATGGGTTCCGTCTGTACTATCCTGTTGATTCTTTGGAATTGTGACATGGGGAGTGATCTTTTAGTATTAGTGGGATGAAAACTTGAGAAGTGTAATAGATTATTTCTGTCAGTTGGTTTTCTGTATAAATCAGTTATGAGACTCCCATCTGGATTTTTGGATACTAGTGTGTCAAGAAAATTGATTGATGTATGGTCGAAATGAATGGTAAACTGGAGTTCTGGTGTAATGTGATTCAGAAATTCATGAAAATTTAATAGTGTTTCAGTTGTCCCTTTCCAAATACAGAAGATGTCATCGATATACCTTCGCCAGAGTTGTACATGTCTGGCGAAGGTATTATCTGGGTATATGTGAGTCTCTTCCAGATCTGCCATGTAGCTGTTGGCATATGGGGGTGCTACATTGGATCCCATTGCGGTCCCTTGTTTCTGTAGGTAAAATTGGTCTTGGAATAGAAAGAAATTATGGTGTAGTACTATGGAAAGTAGATCATTGCATAGAGAGATTACATTGGGATGTTTGTCAGTTTTTTTGAGAAGTTTGTCTACTGCTGTCAGGCCTTTGTGATGTTGAATTGAGGTATATAGGCTACATACGTCCCAGGTCACTAAGATGGTGTCTTGTTGTATCGGACCTAGATTTTTAAGAGTGTCTAAGAAAGCAGAGGTGTCAAGTAGGAAAGATGTAGTTTTTTTGATTTCTGGGGTCAGTATCTTTTCAAGAAAGATGGACAACGGTGAGAGGATGGAATCGGTTGAGGCTACAATCGGGCGTCCAGGTGGGTTAAGCAGGTTCTTATGGATTTTGGGTAAGGTATTGAAAACTGGGGTAATTGGATGTCTATTGACTGGAGTCTTTGAATTTATTAGTGAAAAGGGGTGGGAACCCTACTCCAGTAAAAATCCACCGTGCTACAAGGGCTCTGCTTATAATTGATAAATCCCTAACCTGGTGAAGCACCGTGGCAGAAACATGACAAGCGACACGCTCTCATATCAAGATGATGAAATCAGTTCCATCCTATCAAAGGTCACCTTAACAAGTGATTTTTTACAAACACCAAGCTCCGAGTTCAAGGCTAGAGACTTGGAAAGAGAATCTAGAAAACTCCTGAGCTTTGAACTGCATAGCGTAACCATGGCCGAATACCTCAAAGTCAAACGCATACCACGTGGCCTGAGGATACGGACAAGACCGACCTTCTTTAAGGACAATCGGGACTACTGTTCCAAATTTGAACAAATATTGAACAAATGTTCTTTTGACATAATGACTTTAACTCTATCCTTTCTACAACAAGCCATCCTAGACACAAAAGAATTGATCAAAAGTACGGAAGAACAACTCCAAGCAATATTATCACAAGAGGATTATGACAAACTTCTTGAAAAATTAAGATCACACCTGGCAACTCAAAGGAAAGAGATTGAGGACACAAAAAGGAATAAATTCCGAAGAGATACCGAAGACTACCGTCTCAGTAGAGTCTATCGATGGCCCGATACACCCTTCCTCAAATTCCAGATGGAGATCTTCTTCAACGGACTCCTCCAACTCAGGATCCAACCGAGACCCAAGCTACCGATCTAGACAAATGGATGCCCGACCTCCTAGAACTCAAAGAAGACCTAACAGAGGAACGTATCCACAAGGACAACAACCGACTACAATAACCACGAGATCCCAGGTAAGGACACAGTCATTGGTAGTTAACATATCCTCTCAATCGCTTAGCCCAGCAGACATGACACTGTTAGAAAAAGGTCTATCCTTTTGTCCTTCCCATACATTAAACACCTTCCAATTAGAATTAGACCTCCATAGATTTTTCAGGCGTATCAGATTGACAACCCATTTCAGTACCATCAAAGAGACACCCACTCCTCAAACCCCCACAACTCTCATCTCAGCAAAAGACCTATCATTACGAAATAAAAGTACATACATGCCTCCAAAAACCCAACCACCGGTAGAAACTTTTATATCATTGGTTCAAAAGGATATGTCTTCATTCAGAAAAAGTATAGAAAAACAAGAACTGAAATTCACAAGTAACCTTACTCAGATTGACAAACAGGCAATAAAAAATCTATCAACACAAAAAAACTTGATCTTTAAACCAGCCGATAAAGGCGGTGCCCTAGTCATAATGGATAAAGACCATTATATAGCGGAAATCACGAGACAGCTTAACGACGAGAACATTTACGAGAAACTCACTCATAATCCCACTACAGATATAGCCCGCAAAATCAAGGACACTCTTACCCTACACATTGACAAGGGCACCATAGACCAAGAAACAGCCAATTTCCTGATCAATAGACATCCAATTACCCCAGTTTTCTATACCTTACCCAAAATCCATAAGAACCTGCTTAACCCACCTGGACGCCCGATTGTAGCCTCAACCGATTCCATCCTCTCACCGTTGTCCATCTTTCTTGAAAAGATACTGACCCCAGAAATCAAAAAAACTACATCTTTCCTACTTGACACCTCTGCTTTCTTAGACACTCTTAAAAATCTAGGTCCGATACAACAAGACACCATCTTAGTGACCTGGGACGTATGTAGCCTATATACCTCAATTCAACATCACAAAGGCCTGACAGCAGTAGACAAACTTCTCAAAAAAACTGACAAACATCCCAATGTAATCTCTCTATGCAATGATCTACTTTCCATAGTACTACACCATAATTTCTTTCTATTCCAAGACCAATTTTACCTACAGAAACAAGGGACCGCAATGGGATCCAATGTAGCACCCCCATATGCCAACAGCTACATGGCAGATCTGGAAGAGACTCACATATACCCAGATAATACCTTCGCCAGACATGTACAACTCTGGCGAAGGTATATCGATGACATCTTCTGTATTTGGAAAGGGACAACTGAAACACTATTAAATTTTCATGAATTTCTGAATCACATTACACCAGAACTCCAGTTTACCATTCATTTCGACCATACATCAATCAATTTCCTTGACACACTAGTATCCAAAAATCCAGATGGGAGTCTCATAACTGATTTATACAGAAAACCAACTGACAGAAATAATCTATTACACTTCTCAAGTTTTCATCCCACTAATACTAAAAAGATCACTCCCCATGTCACAATTCCAAAGAATCAACAGGATAGTACAGACGGAACCCATCCAAACTAAGAGAATCGAGGAAATGCAAGAACGCTTCAGGGAGAGAGGTTATCCCGCACACTTAATCAGACCACCAACACACCCCCGTAATACTAACCAAACATTGGGCAAACGTATACCATTCGTTCACACGTATCATCCAAACGTTAGGAAAATGGAGAACTGCCTTAGAGCACACTGGCATCTCCTGGCCAGAGCATATCCAGACATTGAAGAATTCAAGAATCCAATTCTGATGTGCAATAAACGTCCTAAAGAATCTACGGGACATATTAGTCCGAGCAGACATTGGCTCTGCTACCAAGATATCCCGCCAGACATTCCTCAGAACCCCCAAAAAGGTACATTTCCCTGTCACCACTGCATACAATGCTCACATGTACAAAAAGGCAGTAGCATATCACACCCATACACAGGAAAACTATTCCAAATTAATGATTTCTTCACATGTGATTCTGACTTCGTCGTTTACACTCTCAAATGCCCATGCGGACTCATTTATGTTGGCGAAACCACCCAAACTATCCGAACCGAATATGTCAGCATAAATCTACCATACGCAAACCAAATCTGTTACTCCCCGTCCCATACCATTTTAATCAAGCCTCACACTCGATCTCCCAACTCAAATACCAAATCATAGAGCATGTCCCAGCACCAAGGAGGGGTGGCGATAGAATAAAATTACTAAAACAAAGAGAAGCCTTCTGGATTCACAAATTGGAAAGCATGGAACCGAGGGGTCTCAATAGGGAGTATGAGATACAAACCCTATTATAAGATACATACATATATTAACCAATCTCGTTTTTTCTTCACAGGCCCATTGACTCTTCAGGACTACTCCAGTGCCGCAGAATGTATCCTTTTATGTGGTTCGTTATGTCTAGTCTCTATATGTACACATACCATGTCACCAGTTACGCAGTCTTGTTATATTATGTTATATCATGTTATAATGTTATATGTTTAATGTTACATATCACTAATTCACATTTATATTCAAGTTCCACCATAACATTGTGTCTTTCCATACACAACCCCTAATACGTTACACGTATCCCTAGACATTTTACCGTATACCCACTATGGACACCAATATATCATCGCTTCATATGAAATTCACTTTACTGTCCTCACCGTGCTTATATTCCATATTTATAATTCAATAGACCACACTCTGGTATTCACTACTATAGATAGCCGGTTCTCATTTTCCTACTCACCATACAAACCCAACCCTGTAAATATACCTACAGGACCATCATACAAAATGCAGAGTCATGAACATCCCCTATAATATCCCATTCTCCCAATTTACCCACATAGGACCTTATCCAACCTTAGCCATAAATATTGTTCCAACTCTTCCCATTCCTCCATAGTATCAAACAGCCCCTGCACTAAGCCCTCCCACACTTAAATCCTATTCTGACATTCCCCATAGAGTTCTGGCCAGTGATGCACATTATCTACCAAAATCGTTTTTACTCTATTATATCTCATGGATGACATAATAATCTATCCGATTCTCCCCAATACAACACACTTCCACATATATGGCTGTGTTCTATGTTTCCTATCCATCGCAATGAATCTGCGGGACCTCCCTGCGCTCCACCCAGACACTTCCTGTCGGTGGAACGCATGGAGGCTTTAGCTTGCGTTCCACGTGACGCACTTCCGGTCCGGGAGTTGCGGAAATCAGCGGGAAGGCGTGCGGGTATTTAAATCCCCACACATATGATCCCAGACATGGCGCCTCCTCACTTCAGCGGTAAATCCGCACGTTTCTCTATCACTGCGTCCACATCTACGTCTGCACCTGCGATCATCTGTACCACAAGCGGCACTGGGTAAGTCTCTCCTGAAGTATCTGGACCACCATTCCCTGTATTTAACTGCTGGCACATAGTGATAGACAGAATCTACCAACAACCTCTGTTTGACTATCTGTATCTTTTATTCCGCAATAGACCAAAGAGAACACTGTCACCTGTGGTCCTAACAGCAATTTCCATTATGATTTCCGTATTTACTTAATACACCCTAGATATGACTGTTCTTCTATAGGAGGATGGCTGCCAATGACTGTGTCCTTACCAATATTGACCTGGTTTATGGCCTTGAACTGCAGTAGCAGAACTCTGTCATATATTTTCCTTTCACTTTGGTTTGTTTACCACTTTTTACTTTATTTTTGCTTATTATTCGCTAGTAAAATCATTATTTCTATCTCTACAATTATGTGTTTGTAACACTGAGAGAAATATATATACTTTGAAAACATACAGTCGCTATCATGTATGCTGATGTAAATACCTGATACACTTACTGTACGTTTATTTATTGAATTATCTCTTTTATTTTGCTACAGTCTGATGAAGGCACGGATGTGCCGAAACGTCACCATTTACTTTGCCGTAGCAACATTTCATTGTTTGCTGAATAAACAAAAAATTGCACTTCGCATAAAACTTGACTGGAGTCTTTGAATTTATTAGTGAAAAGGGGTGGGAACCCTACTCCAGTAAAAATCCACCGTGCTACAAGGGCTCTGCTTATAATTGATAAATCCCTAACCTGGTGAAGCACCGTGGCAGAAACATGACAAGCGACACGCTCTCATATCAAGATGATGAAATCAGTTCCATCCTATCAAAGGTCACCTTAACAAGTGATTTTTTACAAACACCAAGCTCCGAGTTCAAGGCTAGAGACTTGGAAAGAGAATCTAGAAAACTCCTGAGCTTTGAACTGCATAGCGTAACCATGGCCGAATACCTCAAAGTCAAACGCATACCACGTGGCCTGAGGATACGGACAAGACCGACCTTCTTTAAGGACAATCGGGACTACTGTTCCAAATTTGAACAAATATTGAACAAATGTTCTTTTGACATAATGACTTTAACTCTATCCTTTCTACAACAAGCCATCCTAGACACAAAAGAATTGATCAAAAGTACGGAAGAACAACTCCAAGCAATATTATCACAAGAGGATTATGACAAACTTCTTGAAAAATTAAGATCACACCTGGCAACTCAAAGGAAAGAGATTGAGGACACAAAAAGGAATAAATTCCGAAGAGATACCGAAGACTACCGTCTCAGTAGAGTCTATCGATGGCCCGATACACCCTCCTCAAATTCCAGATGGAGATCTTCTTCAACGGACTCCTCCAACTCAGGATCCAACCGAGACCCAAGCTACCGATCTAGACAAATGGATGCCCGACCTCCTAGAACTCAAAGAAGACCTAACAGAGGAACGTATCCACAAGGACAACAACCGACTACAATAACCACGAGATCCCAGGTAAGGACACAGTCATTGGTAGTTAACATATCCTCTCAATCGCTTAGCCCAGCAGACATGACACTGTTAGAAAAAGGTCTATCCTTTTGTCCTTCCCATACATTAAACACCTTCCAATTAGAATTAGACCTCCATAGATTTTTCAGGCGTATCAGATTGACAACCCATTTCAGTACCATCAAAGAGACACCCACTCCTCAAACCCCCACAGCTCTCATCTCAGCAAAAGACCTATCATTACGAAATAAAAGTACATATATGCCTCCAAAAACCCAACCACCGGTAGAAACTTTTATATCATTGGTTCAAAAGGATATGTCTTCATTCAGAAAAAGTATAGAAAAACAAGAACTGAAATTCACAAGTAACCTTACTCAGATTGACAAACAGGCAATAAAAAATCTATCAACACAAAAAAACTTGATCTTTAAACCAGCCGATAAAGGCGGTGCCCTAGTCATAATGGATAAAGACCATTATATAGCGGAAATCACGAGACAGCTTAACGACGAGAACATTTACGAGAAACTCACTCATAATCCCACTACAGATATAGCCCGCAAAATCAAGGACACTCTTACCCTACACATTGACAAGGGCACCATAGACCAAGAAACAGCCAATTTCCTGATCAATAGACATCCAATTACCCCAGTTTTCTATACCTTACCCAAAATCCATAAGAACCTGCTTAACCCACCTGGACGCCCGATTGTAGCCTCAACCGATTCCATCCTCTCACCGTTGTCCATCTTTCTTGAAAAGATACTGACCCCAGAAATCAAAAAAACTACATCTTTCCTACTTGACACCTCTGCTTTCTTAGACACTCTTAAAAATCTAGGTCCGATACAACAAGACACCATCTTAGTGACCTGGGACGTATGTAGCCTATATACCTCAATTCAACATCACAAAGGCCTGACAGCAGTAGACAAACTTCTCAAAAAAACTGACAAACATCCCAATGTAATCTCTCTATGCAATGATCTACTTTCCATAGTACTACACCATAATTTCTTTCTATTCCAAGACCAATTTTACCTACAGAAACAAGGGACCGCAATGGGATCCAATGTAGCACCCCCATATGCCAACAGCTACATGGCAGATCTGGAAGAGACTCACATATACCCAGATAATACCTTCGCCAGACATGTACAACTCTGGCGAAGGTATATCGATGACATCTTCTGTATTTGGAAAGGGACAACTGAAACACTATTACATTTTCATGAATTTCTGAATCACATTACACCAGAACTCCAGTTTACCATTCATTTCGACCATACATCAATCAATTTTCTTGACACACTAGTATCCAAAAATCCAGATGGGAGTCTCATAACTGATTTATACAGAAAACCAACTGACAGAAATAATCTATTACACTTCTCAAGTTTTCATCCCACTAATACTAAAAGATCACTCCCCATGTCACAATTCCAAAGAATCAACAGGATAGTACAGACGGAACCCATCCAAACTAAGAGAATCGAGGAAATGCAAGAACGCTTCAGGGAGAGAGGTTATCCCGCACACTTAATCAGACCACCAACACACCCCCGTAATACTAACCAAACATTGGGCAAACGTATACCATTCGTTCACACGTATCATCCAAACGTTAGGAAAATGGAGAACTGCCTTAGAGCACACTGGCATCTCCTGGCCAGAGCATATCCAAACATTGAAGAATTCAAGAATCCAATTCTGATGTGCAATAAACGTCCAAAGAATCTACGGGACATATTAGTCCGAGCAGACATTGGCTCTGCTACCAAGATATCCCGCCAGACATTCCTCAGAACCCCCAAAAAGGGTACATTTCCCTGTCACCACTGCATACAATGCTCACATGTACAAAAAGGCAGTAGCATATCACACCCATACACAGGAAAACTATTCCAAATTAATGATTTCTTCACATGTGATTCTGACTTCGTCGTTTACACTCTCAAATGCCCATGCGGACTCATTTATGTTGGCGAAACCACCCAAACTATCCGAAACCGAATATGTCAGCATAAATCTACCATACGCAAACCAAATCTGTTACTCCCCGTCCCATACCATTTTAATCAAGCCTCACACTCGATCTCCCAACTCAAATACCAAATCATAGAGCATGTCCCAGCACCAAGGAGGGGTGGCGATAGAATAAAATTACTAAAACAAAGAGAAGCCTTCTGGATTCACAAATTGGAAAGCATGGAACCGAGGGGTCTCAATAGGGAGTATGAGATACAAACCCTATTATAAGATACATACATATATTAACCAATCTCGTTTTTTCTTCACAGGCCCATTGACTCTTCAGGACTACTCCAGTGCCGCAGAATGTATCCTTTTATGTGGTTCGTTATGTCTAGTCTCTATATGTACACATACCATGTCACCAGTTACGCAGTCTTGTTATATTATGTTATATCATGTTATAATGTTATATGTTTAATGTTACATATCACTAATTCACATTTATATTCAAGTTCCACCATAACATTGTGTCTTTCCATACACAACCCCTAATACGTTACACGTATCCCTAGACATTTTACCGTATACCCACTATGGACACCAATATATCATCGCTTCATATGAAATTCACTTTACTGTCCTCACCGTGCTTATATTCCATATTTATAATTCAATAGACCACACTCTGGTATTCACTACTATAGATAGCCGGTTCTCATTTTCCTACTCACCATACAAACCCAACCCTGTAAATATACCTACAGGACCATCATACAAAATGCAGAGTCATGAACATCCCCTATAATATCCCATTCTCCCAATTTACCCACATAGGACCTTATCCAACCTTAGCCATAAATATTGTTCCAACTCTTCCCATTCCTCCATAGTATCAAACAGCCCCTGCACTAAGCCCTCCCACACTTAAATCCTATTTCTGACATTCCCCATAGAGTTCTGGCCAGTGATGCACATTATCTACCAAAATCGTTTTTACTCTATTATATCTCATGGATGACATAATAATCTATCCGATTCTCCCCAATACAACACACTTCCACATATATGGCTGTGTTCTATGTTTCCTATCCATCGCAATGAATCTGCGGGACCTCCCTGCGCTCCACCCAGACACTTCCTGTCGGTGGAACGCATGGAGGCTTTAGCTTGCGTTCCACGTGACGCACTTCCGGTCCGGGAGTTGCGGAAATCAGCGGGAAGGCGTGCGGGTATTTAAATCCCCACACATATGATCCCAGACATGGCGCCTCCTCACTTCAGCGGTAAATCCGCACGTTTCTCTATCACTGCGTCCACATCTACGTCTGCACCTGCGATCATCTGTACCACAAGCGGCACTGGGTAAGTCTCTCCTGAAGTATCTGGACCACCATTCCCTGTATTTAACTGCTGGCACATAGTGATAGACAGAATCTACCAACAACCTCTGTTTGACTATCTGTATCTTTTATTCCGCAATAGACCAAAGAGAACACTGTCACCTGTGGTCCTAACAGCAATTTCCATTATGATTTCCGTATTTACTTAATACACCCTAGATATGACTGTTCTTCTATAGGAGGATGGCTGCCAATGACTGTGTCCTTACCAATATTGACCTGGTTTATGGCCTTGAACTGCAGTAGCAGAACTCTGTCATATATTTTCCTTTCACTTTGGTTTGTTTACCACTTTTTACTTTATTTTTGCTTATTATTCGCTAGTAAAATCATTATTTCTATCTCTACAATTATGTGTTTGTAACACTGAGAGAAATATATATACTTTGAAAACATACAGTCGCTATCATGTATGCTGATGTAAATACCTGATACACTTACTGTACGTTTATTTATTGAATTATCTCTTTTATTTTGCTACAGTCTGATGAAGGCACGGATGTGCCGAAACGTCACCATTTACAAAAATTGCACTTCGCATAAAACTTGACTGGAGTCTTTGAATTTATTAGTGATCCTGAAACATGTGACTTATTCTCCAAGGTCCAATGCCCTATCTCTGGCGTATCCTTGAAGCTGTCTTTATCTAGTACCTCCTCTGTTATCTTGAGTACCTCTTGCTTTATCAGATTGGCCTCTGCTGTATTCTGTGTCCCGGCTGGTTGCTTATGATGTTTCAGCTAAAACGGATGATGACTCAGGAGGGGAACCTTTTCCTTGGATCCGGAACCCGGTTACAGGGCCTATACTACCCTCTCCTAGTCGGCAGGCTTCAGGCCTGCTCTACTCTCACAGGCCCATGGCCTGGCCTTGACTCAGACACAGGATCATCTCTAACTCCTTTTCCCACTGTCTGCCTGCTTACTACTTCCTGACTGGGCCTTATATAAACTAGGGTTCCCTAGCTCCCTCTAGTGACTCAGAGCTGGAATAACACCCTAGCCGGCCTGCACATGCACATTTCACAGTAACAGGAAGTACATAGCATTACATTAACAAGATGTTTTATACCAACCTCCCCATAAATACAGGGGGAACGACAGTACCCAAGTGACCCTTCTGTAGTGACGGGGTATTACTCTCCCGTACACTACAATTATATTTGTGTGTCAGGAATGCAAAGTACAATGTTGTATTGCACCTACAAAAAAATCGCTGTAGGTCACCCACAGAATTAACAACCAGATGTATGATTAGCTTTCTGTGTCAGGGGTGCAAAGATGGTGTATTGCACCCACAAAAAATTGTCCCTCACTTTACCTGCCTGCTTTCTGTCCCTTCACTACTGAGAGCTGATGGGCAGTGCTACACGTGATCCAGCTTATATAGAGGCTGGGTCACATGATGCACTGGCCAATCACAGCCATGCCATTAGTAGGCATGGCTGGGATGGCTTCTAAGGGCACACAGCTAAAAAGCCTGTTTATTGGCTGCCCTGCAGCCTTTCAACAAGTTTTATTAAATGCCCGAACAGCAAACTCGAACCAAAACTTTTCCGGCAAAGTTCGGTTTTAGGTCTGGGTACCAAAAGTTCGGTACGGACCTGAATTTTACAGTTCGGGTTCGCTCAACACTACTTATAAGTCAGTATTTTAAACTTAATTCTGAGGGGAGAGGCAGAGGATAAACAAGGGGGAGAGGTGGATTAACTGGGCAGATTGAAGGGGAGTGAGAGTGCTGGATGGGAGGCCACACAGGAGGATGTTGCAGTAGTCCAAGTGGGAGATGACAAGGGCATGTACTCATATTTTAGTTGACTCAGGGGTGAGGAAGGTGTGAATGCGAGAGATGTTCTTAAGCTGAAAACAACAGTTTGGATGTGTGGCTTAAAGGACAGGGCAGAGTCCAATGTAACCCCTATGCAGCGGGCCTGCGAGACTGGAGAAAGCGTTGTACTATTAACTGTAATGGACAGGTCAGGTAAGGGGGCTGAGTGACATGGGGAAAGACAATGAATTCAGTTTTCTCCATGTTGAGTTTTAGGAAGCTGAAGGAGTAGAATGAAGATATTGCCAACAAACACGCTGGGATTCTGGATAGGAGGGAAACAACATCTGGGCCGGAGAGGTATATTTGAGTGTCATCAGCATAGAGCCGGTATTGGAAGCTAAGGGACTCTATGAGCTGTCCCAGGCCGAATGTATAAATGGAGAAAAGTAGGGGACCCAGGACAGAGCCTTTAGGGACACAAAATGAGAGGGGACGTGATGAGGAGGTAGTGTGTGAATGGGAAATGCTGAAGGTTCTGTTGGTGAGGTATGAGGAGATCCAAGAGAGGGCTAGGTCTTTGATGCCGAGGGAAGAGAGGATTTGTATATCTTTATATCTTTACTCAGGGGTTGTGTCCTGTAGTTGCCATAGCTTCTGACAGAATGTATGGCTGGTGACAGTTGAAGATAAATATCTTTTTGTATAGCACCACAGCAAGTGGTGCTATACAGATAATTTTATTGAATGACTCATTGGCTGTAATATATTTCTATTTACATGCAATTGCAAAAGTATTTTGATTCAGGTGCTTGTTTGAAAAATGTACAACCCTAAAGAGAATGTGTAATCAAATTTTTTTTTTCTGCCAATTGAAACCAAAAAGTGACATGTGTCTTTTTTAAATTAGTTTTGATTTTCTAACTGTAGAATTTTTTTAATTTGATTTCCTGGACATGATTATGGGAGCTGTCATCTTGCCAGAGCATCTTGCTATAAACTCAATACATTGGTGGGGGCTACATTATTTACAGGAGAGTTTTCTGAACATGATCTGTGATCTGTGCAGAGGTCACTGTATAGGGAGAAAGTAGATAAACGGTGATATTACATATTGTGAATGGTTATCTACAGAGGTTATATCCGCCATTATAATAATAATAATAATATTTATTTATTTATTTATTTATATAGCGCCACCATATTCTGCAGCACTCTACAAAATGATAGGGTTCATGTACAAAACAAAAGTAACTGGCTAATATACAACTGAAACACTAGGAGTCAGGGCCCTGCTCACAAGAGCTTACAATCTATGAGGAATTGGGGGTGACACATAAAGTAGTTGATTGTAATAAGTAGGATTTGATCCATTATTGAACTGACATGAGTGGTGCCGGCTGATCTGCTTCGGGTTTGGAACTGCTAAAGGATTGAGTTTAGGCCAGAGGAGTTGGTGGGGAGAGGTTTAGTCGGGGAAAAGTTATTTTAGGTAGCTTAATAAGCCTGCCTGAAAAAACTTGTTTTTAAGGCTTGTTTGAAGGTGGAGAAGTTGTGAATTTACCTAATATTCCGGAGCAGAATATTCCAGAGAGTAGGTGCAGCTCGAGAAAAGCCTTGAAGACGGGAGTGAGAGGTACGAATTATGGAGGTTATTAATCTTAGGTCGCTAACAGAATAGAGAACACAAGTCGGGTGGTAGATGGAGAAGAGGGAGGAGATGTATGGAGGTGCAGCACTGTGGAGAGCTTTGTGGGTGAGAAGTTTTAACTGTATTCTGTAGTAGATGTGCAACCAGTGAAGTGACTGGCACAGACTAGTAGCATCAGTGTAGCGGTTGGATGGATAGATGAGCCTGGCTGCAGCATTTAGGACAGACTGAAGGGGGGGAGGTTAGTGAAAGGGAGACCAATTAGTAATGCGTTACAGAAGTCAAGATGAGAATGAATGACTAAAATAGTCAGGAATCGGGTGAGTTAAAAACTAAAATATAAATGTTACTCACCTTATAGTTCCCCCCTTAGCTGCCATACTGATATTCTTCTGCTACATAATGCTCTGCAGTTATGGTCTGGCTTGAAACACAGGAAAAGGCTGGAAATGCAGGTTCATCTAATCACTGGCTAATAGCATCATTCTTGTGTACTGTTAAAAAAATGTAACGCAGCACTCCTTAAAAAGTGAAAAAATAAGATGTTTATTCAACACATGTTGATACAGGCAACATTTCAGCTCTTTCACAGAGCCATTATCAAGCCAAGCTGAAACGTTGCCTGTATCAACATGTGTTGAATAAACATTGTATTTTTTCACTTTTTATCCAAGGAGTGCTGCGTTACATTTATTTGGATTAATTTATATATATATATATATATATATATACATATATATATATATTATTCGTCATTACAAATATATAACCATTCATTGAATATAGCGCCATATATTCGTAATGACAAATCTTTATTTTTTTTACATAGTACAAATCACAATGATGTGGACTTTGTAAAGTCAACCAAAATGAAGCACAGCTGCATTCGTTATGTGGGGACATTTTACCGGCAGTTCTATTTAACCACCTCCCGTCACACTAACGCCGATAGGCGCCAGGACGGTGGTGCTCTCAGGTCTCGATGACGCCAATGGAGACCGAGATTTCCTGTGAACGCATAACGCGCGCGTTCACGTCAGAGCCATGAGAACAATTTAAACTACAGCCTGCCAGCCTGATCATTGGCTGGCAGGCTGTAGATTTTTAAAAGATCCAATAAAATTAGTATATCAGATGCTATTTTGTAAATAGCGTCTGATATACCTGCTACCTGGTCCTCTGGTGGTCCCTTTTGCTTGGATCGACCACCAGAGGACACAGACAGCTCTGTAAGTAGCACCAATCACCACACATACACTACACACACCCCCTGTCACTTATTAACCCCTTATTAACCCCTGATCACCCCATATAGACTCCCTGATCAACCCCCTGTCATTGATCACCCCCCTGTAAGGCTCCCTCATCACCGCCAGGTAGTTAGCTACTTGTTAGGTAGTTAGCTCCCAGCCCACCGCACCGCAGTCACTGATTAGTCGCTGATTAGTGTCATCGCTGTCGCTAATCAGCACTTGTACTATATAGTATCTGTAAGTGATCAAGACTGATCGCAATCAGATCTATATCAGTACATTAGGGTCACCTTAGGCTCTACAAAAAACACAGTGTTCGCCCGATCAGGACTGATCTTGTGCGCACACTTGCGTTCAGTCCGGCCTACCGCAGTGACAGAATTTTTTTTTTCTGATCACTGCAAAAACACAGTAAAATCACTGTGCCGCTATAAAGATCACTTTTGAGCTTTTTGGATCTTTATTAGCGATCGCAGCTTTATTTCGCAAGCACTCCTTTTTACTAGGCAGGTGTGCTCTTTTTCCTGGATAGTCTCAGAGGAATACCCCCTAAATTTAGTTAGTCCAAAATGGCAAATAAGGGGTATTCCACTGAAGAGGCCTACAGGATTCTGGCCCTGATGGATGAAAGTGATGAGGACGCCTCAGGCGCTGAATCCAGTGGTTCAGAATATGAACCTGTAGACAGCAGTGGCACTCTAACTGCTAGTGAAGATGACGAGGTTGAGGTCCCTGCTACGGTCAGGTAAAAAAGATACGTTTGCCGAGGCTTATGAGCTGAGGGGCGGTGTTCATATGCTTTGGCAAACACTTTGTATAAAAAAAACAAAAAATAAAAATTCAGGCAATGATTTATTCATCCACATCGATTGATGTGAATGGAGAAATCGGGTTTGCCAGGGCATACGAGCTGAGTGGGATTGGATGTGGGCGGAGCTCCTATGTCCTGGCAGACTCCTTTCCCCTCTTTTTTTTTCGCACATTTTTTGGCAGAGGTTTTTTCATCCACATTGATCGATGTGAATGAAGAAATCTGTGCCGATCATTTTTTCTTTCAGCCCAGAGGCTGAACTGAAACAAAAATCGCATTACCCGTATGCTCAATATAAGGAGAATAGCAAAAACTCCTAATGCTGACCATACATGATTGTGGAGACCCTCAAATGCCAGGGCAGTACAAACACCCCACAAATAACCCCATTTTGGAAATAAGACACCCCAAGGTATTCGCTGAGGGGCATATTGAGTCCATGAAAGATTGAACTTTTTGTCGCAAGTTAGCGGAAAGGGAGACTTTGTGAGAAAAAACATAAATAAAATCAATTTCCGCTAACTTGTGCCCCAAGAAAATCTGCCACGAACTCGCCATGCCCCTCATGGAATACCTTGGGGTTTCTTCTTTCCAAAATGGGGTCACATGTAGGGTATTTATACTGCCCTGGCATTTTAGGGGCCCTAAAGTGTGAGAAGAAGTCTGGAATCCAAATGTCTAAAAATGCCCTCCTAAAAGGTACTCATTGGAATTTAGGCCCCTTTGCGCACCTAGGCTGCAAAAAAGTGTCACACATGTGGTATCGCCGTACTCAGGAGAAGTAGGGCAATGTGTTTTGGGGTGTCTTTTCACACATACCCATCCTGTGTGTGAGAAATATCTCTGTAAATGACAACTTAAAAATAAAATTATACAAAGTTGTCAATTTACAGAGATATTTCTCACACACATTATGGGTATATGTAAAAAAATTTCAGCCTAGGTGCGCAAATGGGCCCAAATTCCAATGAGTACGGACAAGAATAGGCAGTTATAATAATGGCTGTCCATGCCGTTCCGCAATTTGCGGAACCCACATGGACGCCATCCATGTTTTGCAGATCCGTAATTTGGGGACTCTAGTAATGTAGTTTCTGTTGATCCCCCATTGTTGGCACTTTTAAACAATTCACGACCGGCGCATAATAGTACGCCCCAGTGGAATGTGACTTGACACACAGGGACGTACTATTATGGACCAACAAACACCCAGCCGCCAGGCATAATTGCTTGGGTACCGGGGTGCAAAGGCTGCTCAGCTAAACAGGCAGACATGTTAACTAAGGGCTGCTATTGTTAGGATTCCTTACATATGTGCATTGCAGCTGAATCCAGAGATGCAGGGTGGTGGGGGTATCGTGTGTTGTTTGTGAATGAGTTATATATACCAAATTATATTGATGTATGCACATATTTACCCTCCTAGTGGGGAGTGTAGACCTTCTCCTCCTTTTCTGGAGGTGGGGGAAGGGAATCCCGTGGCTGTGAGGGTCCTGGCTCTTCCGATGATATCTCCATCATTTGGCCAACATCAGGTGGTGGAGGGGCAGCTACATTTTCTGAGGGTCTGGCCTGCTCAGCCTGCTCCGCTGATTCTTCAGCGTCTGTGGTAGAGACCTCTACCACATTTAGGTCTTCTGCATTTGATTTATGGAATGGTAACCCCTGTAATCAGAGAATGTTAAGTATTTAGACAAACAACTCATAAATCAAAGGTAAAGATCCAGAAATTCCTATATGGAGGGATCTGCATGGGATTATGATAATCCACATGGTGTATTTGCCTCATTTTGGGATTATATAACATTCCAAAACCATTGTTACAGATGGGTAAAACTAGCCTAAGTTACACGGTAGGATGACGTAGCATGTAGGGTTGAGCGAACTGTAAAGTTCGGGTTCGTACCGAACTTTAGGATTTTTGGACCCCGGACCCGAACCCGAACATTTCAGTAAAAGTTCGGGTTCGGTGTTCAGCGCTTTCTTGGCGCCTTTTGAAAGGCTTGTTGATTGAAGGCAATCAACAAGCAGTTAACTGTCTGACCTTAGAAGCCATCACAGCCATGCTTACTAATGGCATGGCTGTGATTGGCCAGAGCAGCATGTGACCCAGGCTCTATATAAGCTTGAGTCACGTAGCGCTGCAAGTCACTCTGCTGTTACAAGTGTAGGGAGAGGATGCTGCTGGACTTGTGATTTCAGGGAGAGAATCTAACTCAGCGATCTACAGAGAAATAGTTGTGTGGGTGCAGGGCACAATCGTTTTACCCTGCCCTGAGCCCATTGACCAAAAAAAAACAACTTTTATAATTCTGTTAGTTAGGTGGGCAGCGGCCATTTTATGCATGTTCAGTGCACCAGCACTGCATTTGAGCTTTTAGGACATTGCAAATCACCATTTTTGGGGGGCAAACTACAACATGATTAGTCAGTGTGCAATTTAAGCTAGAAATTCACCCATCATTTTCTGGGGTTTGAAAAACACACTTTTTTGTAAATAAAAAAGCATTTTCCTGATCTGCAAGTTTAAATTCAAGTTTAATATATACAGCTTTCATATTCTGTTACCAAAAAAAACACTTTTTTGGCAATCTACAACATCTTGATTAGTCAGTGTGCAATTTAAGCTAGAAATACACCCATCATTTTCTGGGGTTTGAAACACACACTTAAAAAAAAGTTTTTTCCTGATCAGCAAGTGTTAAATTCAAGTTTAATATATACAGTTTTCATATTCTGTTACCAAAAAACACTTTTTTGGCAATCTACAACATCTTGATTAGTCAGAGCGCAATTTAAGCTAGAAATACACCCATTTTCTGGGGTTTGAAAAACGCACATTTTATTTAACCACTTGCCATCTGGGCCATTTGCCCCCTTCCTTACCAGGCCTAATTTTACAAAACTGACATATCTCAATTTCTGTGGTAATAACTTTGGAATGCCTTTACTTATCCAAGTCATTCAGAGATTGTTTTCTCGTGACAAATTGTACTTCATGATAGTCATAAATTTGAGTCAATATATTTCACCTTTATTTATGAAAAAATCCCAAATTTCTCTGCTTTTAAAAGAAAGTGATACCTCTTAAAATATTTATTACTTAACATTCCCCATATGTCTACTTTATGTTGGCATCATTTTGGAAATGTAATTTTATTTTTTTAGGACGTTATAAGGCTTAGAAGTTTAGAAGCAATTCTTCTAATTTTTTAGAAAATTGCCAAAACCCACTTTTTAAGGACCAGTTCAGGTCTGAAGTCACTTTGTGGGGCCTACATAGTGGATATCCCTATAAATGACCCCATTGTAGAAACTACACCCCTCATGTTACTTAAAAACCGATTTTACAAACTTTGTTAACCCTTTAGGCGTTCCACAAGAATTAAAGGAAAATGGAGATCAAATTTTTTAATTTCACTTTTTGGGCAGATTTTCCATTTTAATCAAATTTCTTCTCTAACACATTGATGGCTAACAGCCAAACAAAACTCAATATTAATTACCCAGATTCTGCGGTTTACAGAAACACCCCACATGTGGTCATAAACTGCTGTATGGGCACATGGCAGGGCGCAGAAGAAAAGGAACTCCACATGGTTTTTAGCTGCCATGTCTCATTTGAAGCCCCCCTGATGCACCCTTAGAGTAGAAACTCCCAAGAAGTGATCCCATTTTGGAAACTAGGGGATAAAGTGCCAGTTTTATTGGTACTATTTTTGGGTACATATGATTTTTTGATCATTCATTATAACACTTTTTGGGGCAAGGTGACCAAAAAATTAGTTTTAGCACAGTTTTTATTTATTTATTTTTACAGCGTTCACCTGAGGGGTTCAGTCAAGTGACATTTTTATAGAGCAGAGTGTTACGCACGTGGCGATACCTAATATGTATACTTTTTTTTTTTCGCTTTAACACAATAATAGCATTTTTGAAACAAAAAAAATTATGTGTTAGTGTCTCCATGTTCTAAGAGCTATAGTTTTTTTTATTTTTTGAGAGATTTTCTTATGTAGGGGCTCATTTTTTGCGAGATGAGGTGACGGTTTTATTGGTACCATTTTGTGGGACAAACGCCTTTTTTATCACTTGGTGTTGCACTTTTTGTGATGTAAGGTGACAAAAATTGTTTTTTTTTATAGTTATTATTATTTTTTTATGGTGTTTATTGGACTGGGTCGATTATGTGATATATTTATAGAGCCAACCGTCACGGACGTGGCAATACCAAATATGTCTATTTTATTAAAATTCTTCTATTTTTAAAAAAAAAAATTATTTGTGAAACTTTTTTATTTTATTTTTTTACCACTTTATTTTGTATTTTTTATTTTACACTTTTCGTGCCCCATAAGGTCATACAAGACCTCTGGGGACATTTACTTCACTTTTTCTTTTTTTTTTCCACTGTTGATTTCTCCTGTAACTGGGGCTGACATAGTAGCCCCAGTTACAGGAGAAATGCACCCCCTAGAGAGGCTGTACAGCGCAATACAGCGCTGTACAGCCTCAGTGCAGGGCTGATCGAGGTCTCTGAAAGACCTCACACAGCTCCTGCACTCTCCGGGCCGGAACAGGAAGCACATAGCGCTTCCTGCTTTGCATACACAGTGCTCGGTAAGTGCTGTGTATGCAGCGATCCAGAAGGCAGGGACACCTGGGCACTGTCCCTGCCTTCTCTTGGGGTTGCCCTGCTGTCACTGACAGCGGGCAACCCGATCAGCAGCTGCACGATTAGTGTGCAGCTGCAGTTTCTGAACGGACGTTCTGGAACGTCCGTTCAGAAATAGAGAACCACCTCCCGGACATTTATAGTCTATGGGCAGACGGGAGGTGGTTAAAAAAAAAACGGTATTTTCCTGATCTGCAAGTGTTAAATTCAAGTTTAATATATACAGCTTTCATATTCTGTTACCAAAAAAACACTTTTTTGGCAATCTACAACATCTTGATTAGTCAGTGTGCAATTTAAGATAGAAATACACCCATCAGATTCTGGGGTTTTAAAAACACACTTTTTTGGCAAAAAACACTATTTTCAGGCCTTGCAGCATCAGCAAGTGTGAAATTACTGGCTTATATACTGCTGTCAAATTCAGTTGTTAAATAAACACTTGTTTGGGCACAAAAAATTTTGTTGGCAGCCTTTGATGCAGATGTCATTGTGAGATACACCCTTAATACATTTGGGTTACATTCAGAGATTTTAAATACTGCCATTTAGTGCACCAATATTGAATTCAGGCCTACACTGGTTCAGGTCGTGTGAGATATACCCTCTACATACAGGTGTTTGATTCAGGCATTTGAAATACAGCCATTTGAAATACAGCTATTTTGTGCAAATAAATATTTAATTTAGGCCTACACTGGTTCAGACCGTGTGAGATACACCCTCTACATACAGGGGTTTGATTCAGGCATTTGAAATACAGCGATTTTGGGCAAATAAATCTTTAATTGAGGCCTAGTCTGGTTCAGGCCATGTGAGAAACACCCTTTACATACTGTCGTTCTATTCTACTATTAATTAAACACCCATTTAGGGCAAGATGCTAAATTCGAAAAATATGAGGAGAGCGTCAAATAAAGGAAGTGGCCCAGGTTGTGGTACTGCTGGTGGAGCTCCTGTTGCAGGGAGAGGACGTGGTTGATCTTTGCCAGCTACACGCACAAGTGAAACTTCATCCTCAGGTGCGAGTAGGCGACAAAACCTGCAGCAGCATTTGGTCGGGCCTAATGCTGCTCTACGAATGTTGAGGCCTGAACAAGTACAGGCGATAGTAGATTGGGTTGCTGACAGTGGATCCAGTTCCTTCACATTGTCTCCCAACCAGTCTCCTTCTGAAAGACCACAGTTGGCACCTGCAGCCGATGTCCATCAGTCTTTCACCTCACCCCCTTGCAAATCAGCCAAG
Source organism: Bufo gargarizans (assembly GCF_014858855.1). NCBI lineage: Eukaryota > Metazoa > Chordata > Amphibia > Anura > Bufonidae > Bufo > Bufo gargarizans. The sequence goes on from NC_058081.1 coordinate 548,479,774, forward strand.
CAATCTGAGCCCTAAGTCATGCAGCAGTCTCTTCTGCTTTTTGATGACTCTGTTAGCAGGGTATCCCAGGGCCATCCACCTAGCCCTACCCCAGAAGTGGAACAGATTGAGTGCACCGATGCCCAACCACTTATCTTTCAAGATGAGTACATGGGAGGATCATCGCAGCACATCTCGGATGATGATGAAACACAGCTGCCAACTGCTGGGGCTTTCGAAAGTGTGCAGACCGACAAGGAAGGCAGGGGTGAACACTAGGTGGAAGATGATGTGGAGGATGATGAGGTCCTCGACCTTACATGAAATCAAGGTCATGCGAGTGACCTATGTAGTTCGGAGAAAGAGGCGGAGGTCGCACAGAGCCACCAGCACAGCAGAAGAGGGAGCAGGGTGCAAAAGCGGAGCGGCCGTCCTCTATACAGTACGCCTCCTACTGCCCACCGCAGCAAGGGATCGAGCACACCAAAGCCAGCTCCAAGGAGTTCCCTGGCGTGGCAGTTCTTCAGACAATGTACTGACGACAAGACACGAGTGGTTTGCACGCTGTGCAATCAGAGCCTGAAGCGAGGCATAAACGTTCTCAACCTGAGCACAACTTGCATGACCAGGCATTTAAGTGCAAAGCACAAGCTGCAGTGGAGTAGACACCTCAAAAACCAAGAAAGGTCTCTGGCTCCTCCTGCTTCCTCTTCTGCTGCAGTCTCAGCCTCTTCATCCACCTCTGGAGTGACAGTGCCACCTGCCACCCCGCAAACAGAGGATCTGCCAGGAACACCAACACCTGGGTCACCAAGCATCTCCACAATGTCCCACGGAAGCGTTCAGCTCTCCATATCCCAAACGCTGGAGAGGAAGAGGAAGTACCCCCCTACCCACCCGCGATTCCTAGCCCTGAATACCAGCATTTCTAAATTACTGGCTTTTGAAATGCTGGCATTCCGTCTGGTGGAGAAGGATAGTTTTAAGGCCTTATGGCGGTGGCTGTCCCACAGTACATCGTGCACAGCCGCCACTACTTTTCAAGATGAGCCATCCCTTCCCTGCACAACTAAATAGGGAACATAATCAGGTGTGCACTGCGCAATGCCATCTGCACCTGACTACAGATACGTGGACCAGTAAGCACGGTCAGGGCCGTTATATCTCCATAACAGCACACTGGGTTAATGCAGTGGCGGCTGGACCTGAGGCAGATAGCAGTTTGGCGCATGTCCATCCACCACCGAGGATTGCAGGGCGCTTCAGTTTGCCTCCTGTTGCTTCCTACTCTGCTTCCTCATCCTCTACCAGCTCCTCATCCGGTCAGCGTAACACCTTCACCACCAACTTCAGCACATCCAGGGGTAAACAACAGCAGGCAGTTTTAAAACTTTTCTGTTTGGGGGACAAACCCCACAAAGCGCAGGAGCTGTGGACGGGCCTTGAACAACAGACCAATGAGTGGTTTGTGCCAGTCAGCCTCAAGCCCGGCCTGGTGGTGTGCGATAATGGGCGAAATCTCGTAGCAGCTCTGGGACTAGCCGGTTTAACGCACATCCCTTGCCTGGCGCATGTGCTGAATTTAGTGGTGCAGAGATTCCTTAAAACTTACCCCGAGCTGCTACATAAAGTGCGGGCCATCTGTGCTCGCTTTCAGCGTTCTCACCCTGCTGCTGCTCGCCTGTCAGCGCTGCAGCATAATCTTGGCCTTCCCACTCACGGCCTCATATGCGACGTGTCCACAAGGTGGAATTCCACCTTGCACATGCTGGCATGACTGTGCGAGCAGCAGCAGGCGATAGTGGAGTTTCAGCTGCAGCACGGACAGATGAGTCGCTCATCGGAACAGCACCACTTCACCACCAATGACTGGGCCTCCATGCTCCATGGATAAGGAGGAACCATGTTCACAGCAGGGTGGCACCCAGACCAGCTCATAGCCATCACTGGTGCGTGGATGGGGGTATACAGAGGACACAGACAATACACCTCCCACAGAGGACAGCTTTTCGTTGCCTCTGGGCAGCCTGGCACACATGAACTATTACATGCTGCAGTGTCCCTGCAACGACCACCGAGTTGCCCACATTCTAACTTGTGCTGATTACTGGGTGACCACGCTGCTGGATCCTTGTTACAAGGACAACGTACTGTCCTTAATTCCGTCACTGGAGCGTGATTGTAAGATGCGCAAGTACAAGCGCACGCTGGTAGACGCTCTGCTGGTGGCATTCCCACCTGACAGCGGGGGCACAGTGGAAGCACAAGACGAAGGCAGACGACGAGGAAGAGATCGCCAACGCAGCTGGGGAACCACCAGCACCTCAGAAGGCAGGGTTAGCATGGCCGAAATGTGGAAAAGCTTTGTCAGCACACCAGAACAACCAGCACCACCAGCTGATATGGAACGTCTTAGCAGGAGGCAGCATTTCACCAACATGGTGGAGCAGTATGTGTGCACACGCCTACATGTACTGAATAACGGGTCTGATTCCTTCAACTTCTGGGTCTCCAAATTGGGCACATGGCCTGAGCTTACCCTTTACGCCTTGGAGGTGCTGGCCTGTCCTGTGGCCAGTGTATTATCTGAACGTGTGTTTAGCACGGCAGGGGGCGTCATCACAGACATGCACAGCCGCCTGTCCACAGCCATTGTGGACAAGCTCACGTTCATTAAAAGGAACCAGGCATGGATTCCTCAGGACTTGTCCGTACCAAGTCCAGAATAGACATGTATACCAGCACTAACCAGCCATTGTTATACTGTAGCACAATTGCTAATGTTTGTATTTTGGATATTTCACACTCTTTTGGAGTGTACCCTAATTTAAAAAAATTACATTAAAACCAAAAACCTGTGTTGGCTACCTCGTCCTCCTCCACCGCCGCTTCTACCTACACAGCTACGCCCACCGCCTCCTCAAACTCCTACTCCATATGGAACTCCACCTCATAAATCAATTTTTATTTTTATTTTTTTTGTACGTGTTTTATTTTATATAATTTCACTACTTTGTCATTTACATTTTCAGGTGAAATACACCAATTTTTGGGTGTATAGTACCACTGCTATACCTAGTAGACAGGTTCAAAAAATAAATAAATAGTCAGTTACATTTTCTGGTGAAAGTCAGCATTTTTTGGGTGTAAAGTACCACTGCTATACCTATTAGACCGGCAAAAAAAAAAAAAAATAACATTGTCAGTTACATTTTAGGGTCAAATTCACCAATTTTTGGGTGTAATATACTTCTCCTCTACCTAGTTGACACCTTAATAAATTTCAATAATTTTTATTTTACATTTTTGGGTGACAATAAACTATTGTTTTGTGACATAGACCCCTGCTCTACCAAGTAGACAGGTTAATTAATTTCTGTAATTTTTCTGTTACATTCTTGGGTTGAAATTATACCATTTTAGATGTGAATAAACCCCTGCTTTGCATAGGTGACAGGGAATAAAATTTCTGAAATGCTTCTTTCATTGATGCGCTCCACCTCCTTTGATTCAATGCTTAAACTTAAACAAGTTATACCACATTTGCATTTCAATACTTTGTCCCACATTTCCGCTATATTCTTTTGGCCAACATTTGCGCCTCAATAGCTTTTCCCACAATTCCGCTTGACTCTTTTGGCGCACATTTGGACTTCTGCAATTTGTCCCACATTTGCGCCTCAATAGCTTTTCCCACATTTCTGCTCAATCCCAATTTTTTTTAATAAATTTATCTCCCTTCAATTTTGTCTCTTTTTCTCACGCTCCCTCTCCAGCCTGGAACCCTGATTCCCCGACACCCGTGATCACCGTGGTAGGCGCATAAAAGAACATCGAAAGTTGATCAAGCAGATATTAAATTGGATCCTGAACATCACAGGGACATGCGACATGGTGGGGCAGTAAGTATGCACACGCCTACACGAACTAACTAACAGGGGTCAGCCCCTGCAACTTCTCGGTTTCCAAATTGGGCACATGGCCTGAGCTTGCCCTTGGAGGTGCTGGCCTGCCCTGCAGCCGGTGTACTGTCTATACGTGTGTTTAGCACGACTGGAGGGTTATATTTGTACCCTAATTTAAAAGAAGTGTAGGCTACCTCCTTCTCCACCTCCACTTCCACCTACACCGCCACATCCACCGCCTCCTCAACCTCCTACTCCATATGAACCTGGTCCTCCTAGAGCAAGATTTTATTTTTATTTTTTACGTATTTTATGTTATTTTAAGTTATTTCCCTATCCACATTTGTTTGCAGAGCACTTGCCGGGCCCTTAACCACATTTTGATGACATTTGCAGCCCTCTAGCCCTTTCCATGACATTTTTACAGCCATTTTAGTGCTCAAAAGTTCGAATCCCCATTGACATCAATGGGGTTCGGGGTCAAGTTCGGGTCCCGAACTCAAACTTTTTTCCGAAGTTCGGCCGAACCCGTCGAACCCGAACATCCAGGTGTCTGCTCAACTCTAGTAACATGTGATTTGTTAGGAAGGTGCCCTATATTGTATTGTGGCTGGGTTATTAGATGTTTAGGGAAAACAAGCAAAAGTTTGGAATTTAGATAAGGGGTTATTGGATGGCGTTATGTTGGGTATATAATTTTTTGTGGCTGCCAGCGTTATACTGTCAGCCAAGCCGCATTTTGAAGATCTGCTGCCAGCCCGCCCTCCCTCCCTGTTGATTTAGTTGTCACAGTCACTTTATTTTTAGAAGGAGTGGTAAAGTCGCTTGCCGATAGGTGGCGAGCCGACTAGATTTTTATATGCTATTTAGGCAGAGTTTATCGTTGGTATATTCAGTGGTTAAAGGGAGTCTTTCATGTAAAATCATCATTTTACACCACTAACATTAAGATCTCACTTACCTTCCCTCTATTACAATCAAAACTTTCATATTGCATTTTATTAGTGGTTGTAGCGGATTGCATTTGGCTACAATGGATATTTCAACTGTACTGTTGATTGGATTTACAATGTTTAATACCCTACGGTTCATTACTTGTAAGACAAAAAGTAATCAGTAACCTGCTGAGCATTCGTCTGGCTGTGCGGTAGAAATACAATGGCTCCAATGCATGTCTTAACTGGACTGTTGACATTCCCCTCAGGCTGAGGGGAATGTACAGTATCATTTTCTGGGGGTGTCTTTCTTGCATTCTGTGGGAGAGTGGCATAAAATTAGGGTATGTGGCATTAAACAGGGTCCTGCTCCTGATCCTCATACTGTGTGTCGTCCAGTTATTGGGAAGAAGGATGTGGATGGTTTAATTTACTACTGATGCTGCACTTCCTGTGCAAACTACTTGATCCCGAAATAACCCTTTGAATACCGGCGAACAAAGCCTATGTTGCACGATGGCTCAGCTACAGTGGTTTATGAGGTTAATTTACTGGTTTGTGTGTGTGTATATATGTATATATATATATATATATATATATATATATATCCCATGCACATTAAGTGGGAGAATTATGTAATGGATGGGGCCTTTCAGAATACTGAATAATGTTTTCAGTTTATGTATATATAAACAAAAAGACCTATATATATTTATGTGTGTGTGAAACGTATGAAATCATCCGGTGACATCATACATCTGTACCACGCTAGGTGTATAACTATATATATACACTCAAAGCGAGGTAGAGATGTATGATGTAACCGGATGATTTTGTACATGTCACACCAGGTATTAAGTAATAATTTTTAAAGGGATGAAATCCGGATGTAGTAGAGTTAACACACATGCTTTAGGAGACATGTTATGTAAACTAAATGCAATTAAATGTGTTAAGCTATTTTTTATTTTTTTATGGCCAAATAGTAGACCACATATGGGGTGTTTCTGCAAACTACAGAATCAGGGCAACCCATATTGAGTTTTGTTTGGCTGTTAACCCATTTTTTCCAGTAATAAAGTAATGGTTAAAATGGAAAATTTTCCAAAAAATAGAAATTCCAATTTTTTTTCTCCATCTGCTATTAACTCTTGTGGAACACCTAAAGGGTTAATAAAGTTTGTAAACCCAGTTTTGAATACCTTGAAGGGTGTACTTTCTTAGATGGAGTCACTTTTTTGGAATTTCTATTCTAGGGGTGCAACGGGGGGCTTAAAATGGGACATGGTATTAACAAAACCAGTCCTGCAAAATCTGCCTTCCAAAACCCATATGGCGTTCCCCTCCTTCTATGTCCTCCCGTTTGGCCAAACAGAAGTTTAGGACCACATATGGGGTGTTTTTGCAAACTACAGAATCAGGGCAACCCATATTGACTTTTGTTTGCCAGTTAAACCTTACTTTATTACTAGAAAAAATGGGTTAAAATGGAAAAGTTTCCCAAAAATTTTAATTCCAAAATTGTTTCTCCATCTGCCATTAACTTTTGTGTAACACCTAAAGGGTTAACAAAGTTTGTGAACCCAGTTTTGAATACCTTGAGGGGTGTACTTTCTTAGATGGAGCCACTTTTTTGGAATTTCTATTTTTAAGGGTGCAACAGGGGGCTTGAAATGGGACATGGTATTAACAAAACCAGTCCTGCAAAATCTGCCTTCCAAAACCCATATGGCATTCCCCTCCTTCTATGTCCTCCCGTTTGGCCAAACAGAAGTTTAGGTTAGGACCACATATGGGGTGTTTTTGCAAACTACAGAATCAGGGCAACTCATATTGACTTTTGTTTGGCAATTAACCCTTACTTTATTACTGGAACAAATGGGTTAAAATGGAAAATTTTCCAAAAAATAGAAATTCCCAAATTGTTTCTCCATCTGCTATTAACTCTTGTGGAACACCTAAAGGGTTAACAAAGTTTGTAAACCCAGTTTTGAATACCTTGAGGGGTGTACTTTTTTAGATGGAGTCACTTTTTTAAATTTCTATTCTAGGGGTGCAACAGGGAGCTTGAAATGGGACATGGTATAAACAAAACCAGTCCTGCAAGATCTGCCTTGCAAAAACCATATGGCTTTCCCCTTTTTCTATGTCCTCCCGTTTGGCCAAACAGTAGATTAAGACCAACTATGGGGTGTTTCTGCAAACTACAGAATCAGGGCAACCCATATTGAGTTTTGTTTGGCAGTTAACCCTTGCTTTGTTCTTGAAAAAAATTGATTATATTGGAAAATCTCCCCTAAAAATTAAAAATTCTTAAATTTTATGTCCATTTGCCATGAAGTTTTGTGGAAGATCTAAAGGGTTAACAAAGTTTGTAAAATCAGTTTTGAATACCTTGAGGGGTGTAGTTTCTAAAATGGGGTCATTTTTGGATGGTTTCTATTACATAAGCCTCACAAAGTGACTTCAGACCTAAACTGGTCCATAAAAAGTGGGATCTGGAAAATTTCGGAAAAATATCGAAATTTGCTTCTAAACTTCTAAGCTATGTAACATCCCCAAAAAATAAAATATCATTCCCAAAATGATACAAGCATGAAGTAGATATATGGGGAATGTAAAGTCATCTCAATTTTTTGGGGTATTACTATGTATTACAGAAGTAGAGAAACTGAAAATTTTAAATTTTCAAATTTTCAAAATTTTTTGTACATTTGGTATTTTTTTATGCAAAAAAATTTACTTTTTTGATCCAATTTTAGCAGTGTCATGAAGTACAATATGTGACAAAAAAAACTATCTCAGAACAGCCTGGGTAAGTAAAAGCATTTTAAAGTTATCAGCACTTATAGTGACACTGGTCAGATTTGCAAAAAATGTCCTTAAAGGGATTCTGTCACCTCTCATAACACAAATTCAGATTTTAAACCAGTCATGCTCCACAGATTACCTTGAATCGGCTTTGCTGTTCTATACTGTAATCCGTCCAGTAGTTTTGCTGAAAAATAATTTTTATAATTATGCTAATTAATCCTGAAGGTGCCCAGAGGGGTGTTATGTTCCACTTTGTGTGCCCAGTAACGCCCCCCTGCAGTGCGCAAAACGCCTTCCTCCTGAATCTCTAACCGCCCACAGTGTCTCATCCCTCTCCTCCCCCTCGCTGACGGCCGAGCAAAGTCTCTCGCAGACGCAGTACCCACAGAGGGCTGCACCAGTGCGATTTGCTGGAGACTGAGGGCAGGAGCTTCATCGTCGTCACTGGGCATGCGCCGAGCCCACTGACGTCCGATGCTCACTCTTCGCTCAGTCTCCAGCAAATCGCACTGGCGCATCCCTCAGTGGGTCCTGCGTCTGCGCGAGACTTCACTCGGCCATTTGTTTGCAGAGCACTTGCCATGCTCTTAACCATATTTTGCTGCCATTTGCAGTCCTCTAGAGCCATTTTAGTGCTCAAAAGTTCGGGTCCAAAATTGACTTCAATGGGGTTCGGGGTCAAGTGCGGGTCCTGAACTCAAACTTTTTGGTGAAGTTCAGCCGAAACCGTCGAACCTGAACATCCAGGTGTCCGCTCAACTCTAGAGAGATATTTATCTGTTGTACATACATACATGCTACAGACATAGTGCTGTGAAGTAACAAGAATACTTAGTGCACCAATCAGTAATATCTACTCTTACCAGATAAACTGTGTTGTTTGTATTCCGAAAAAATTAAAATTCTTATCCATATAGCTAAAATTCGTATGTACGAATATTTTGCAAGACTCAATCTACACATAACAATTGTTCTGACATGCATACAATATGTAAAAAAGTACTGTAATATAATATTACTTACGGTTAACACGATTTATTCCTCAGATTTCTCAAAGTAGTTTTGAACCATCTTTGCAGATCGTACAGGAAAGACTTTCATTAAAAAGTATTGCCGCAACGTAAATTACGTCATGCACTTGCACACGCACTTGGTCATATTATGTTCATGATTTTCCAGTTAAAATCGTGATGTCGAATATAATGAATATTCGAATTCACGAAGATATCACGAATATTGTAAAAAATCGTCTCAGTCACAATAATTCATGAACAGTGCCCTCTATTGGTTACATAGTCTTATGACAAGACTATTCGATGTTGTGAGATCGTAAAAACTCAGATCCGATGGTATGTTCTAAACCCGAGGCGTTCCCATGGTGATAGGGACGCTCCATGCGCACGGCAACGAGCACTGACTGGAGCGGACGGAAATCCTAGGGAGCCCGGACAGATAAGAACTGCTCAGTTCAATTTAGGTGTATGATGAAAAATGATGAATATTCTAAAAACAAATATATAGCCTATCTATTGAATATAGTGCTATATATTAATTTTTTTTAATATTCGTCATTTTTTTCCCATCTGAAGTCATGATTCCTCCCTGCTTCTTGCTTGTGGGCCAATGAGTCATTGGCCCACATGCCACTGTTCACTTCAGATGGAAAAAAAGACTAATATTCTAAAAAAAACTAATATATAGCACTATATTGAATATAGTTCTACACTACGTGCAGAATTATTAGGCAAATGAGTATTTTGACCACATCATCCTCTTTATGCATGTTGTCTTACTCCAAGCTGTATAGGCTTGAAAGCCTACTACCATTTAAGCATATTAGGTGATGTGCATCTCTGTAATGAGAAGGGGTGTGGTCTAAAGACATCAACACCCTATATCAGGTGTGCATAATTATTAGGCAACTTCCTTTCCTTTGGCAAAATGGGTCAAAAGAAGGACTTGACAGGCTCAGAAAAGTCAAAAATAGTGAGATATCTTGCAGAGGGATGCAGCACTCTTAAAATTGCAAAGCTTCTGAAGCGTGATCATCGATATCTATTTTTATTAATTATTTTAAGAATATGTGTGTTTTATGAATTGTTTGCTTATATTATTCAATAAACTGTGAGGTACATATATTTGGAGAGTGCCCAGTATTTTATTTATATACTTTTACTTTTAAAAGGAAGGGTGATTCCTTTTTTACTGAGAGCACCTCCTCCACTGTTTGCACCATTCCTGTGCGTCACTTCTTGCACGCTTTTTTCATTGACACATTCACCCACAGTGCAGACATGGATATATGGAACCACATAGAAGCCAAGAAGCAAAAGGTTGAAAATTTTATTTTTGAAGAAAGTAATAATGATGAACATGTAGAGGATATACATATAGGCACAGTATTTAAAGAATTAGAAGGACTACTGATCCGTCAATTAAAACAAAGATGGGAAATTAAGACCCTCAAAAGATGCATTGAGATAAAGCGGATCCCAAAAGGGTTATCATATACAAAAACCCCGGCTCAGGATTTATGCAGCCCAGACTTTGATCGGGAGTGGGATAATCTATTACAAGAGCAATCTATAGCCTTAACCCACCTGATAATTACAAGGCGGTGCACAATCCTGGAAGAAACTTCACAAAAAATTGCTGAAATAAAATTGATAACCAACAAATTCCCAAATAATGAAGAAATTAATATACTTCAAAACAGGTTATGCCATAATTTAGACAGGATAGAACGGGAAATAATGGATAAAAAGATAAAAAAATTCTTTTTCCAAAAGAAAGAAAGAAAAGAAAGGAAAGAACAAAGTGTGGAACTAATAATGGTAGAAGGTAAGGGAGACACTCAATTAGGCACGAATATAGAAATAAGGGAAAAGGAAAGTAAAGATTTAAATAAACACTCCAATATTAATATCCCTGTACACAACAGATTTGAAATTTTTGAAGAAAGGGAGTCTTTTTTAGATCGGACTCCTCCACATCACCGTATACGCACGAGAAACACGTCACCCCCAAGGAAAACACACAGGCCCCGTCACAATCCCCCAATAGATCACCACTACAACCTGAGGGACAGACCTCAATCACATTGGACACAGCAAGAATTTCACACACCGAGATCAGGGAGACATCACCAATATCCCAATCCACACAATCACAATGCACAATTCAGAAGACACCACGAAGAAGGAAGGAGAGAACAAGGAGAGGAAGGAGAAAGAGATCGGCACTATCCCAGATAAACGATACACGAGTGAGTAATGATGCCATTATAAACTTAAGTTCCACTACACTAACAGAAGTTCAAAATCATCTTTTGAACAAAGGCCTAAAATTAGCCCCAACGGAAAAACTAAACAAATTTACAACTTTTATTGGGATAGAAAAATTTATAAGACGCTTATGTCTGAAAAAATATTTTGCCAAAAACCCGCTAGTAAGAGAATCAGACAGTAGAGTAATAACATATACCCACACTAGCCTGAAAAATCGCTCAAAGAAATACCCAAGGAATGAAATCAGCCAAGAAATGGCAACCTTTAGGGAGAATGTTGAGAGGGACATACGCAAGATAAAAGATACCAACAGATATAAACGTCAAAACTTAACAAAAGGAGAAATCAGTACTTTGAAACAGCTACAAAAAGATAACAATATTATTATCCGCCCCGCCGATAAAGGGGGGTCGATAGTAATACAAAATGTGGAGAATTACAACTCTGAGTGTCTTAGACAGCTGTCAGATACGAGTACATATCAAAAACTGACCAAGGACCCCACAAGTGAGTTTTTTGAAGAACTCCTTAATTTATGTGAAGAGGGCAAAATGAAGGGCATTTTAAAGGAAGATGAATATAACTTTATTTTAAACAAACACCCAAGAATCCCGGTCTTTTACTGCATACCAAAGATTCATAAAGACATGACCAATCCACCAGGGTGCCCAATAGTGTCAGGGATAGACTCATTAACATGTAACCTGTCACAGTATATTGATACCCTATTACAATCAAAGGTCAAAAAAATTCCTTCCTACACAAAAGATTCAACAGAGGTAATCAAAACGGTAGAAAATATGGCATTTGAGGAAGGCTGGTGGATGGGTTCATTGGATGTTCATTCACTGTATACAATTATTAGGCATGAACAGGGCAAGGAGGCAGTGAGTGCACTTTTAAAAAAAGAAGGTAGTTTAAAGGACAAACAAATAGAGTTTTTATTAAAGGGGATACACTTCATTTTAACGCACAATTATTTTTATTATGAGGGCAGTTTTTACTTGCAGACCCAGGGCACGGCGATGGGCACCAGGTTCGCCCCCAGTTACGCCAACATATTTATGGCATTTTGGGAAGAGATGATTGTTGCTCCCCGACTGGGGACGGACCTGGTGCTTTGGAAAAGATATATAGACGACGTGTTTTTTATTTGGAAATCGGGTAGAAGCAGTCTAGAAGAATTTTTAAATAATATTAATATAAATGATTTTAACTTAAAATTCACCCATAACATTAGCCAAGAGTCTTTGGAATTTTTAGATCTAAAAATATATGTAGAGGATGATATGCTAAAAAATTGCACTTACATTAAACCCACATCTAGAAACAGCTACATTTTATACAGTAGCTGTCACCTCCCCAATTGGCTGATGAATATTCCACAGGGACAATTTCAACGAATAAAACGTAACTGTACAGTGGAAGAACAATTTGAGAAGGAGGCGATAACAATGACAGAAGCTTTTAGGGAAAAGGAGTATCCGGAACATTTAATTAAAAGATCCCTTGATAAAGTAAGAGGAATGCATAGGAAAGATTTTTTTGAAAACAAAAAAGGGGAAGATATGGAAGCTAAAAAGGAACAAATAAGAATTATACTACCATTTAACAATGAGTATAGAAAAATTCAGGGAATTATACGCAAACACTGGGATATTTAAAAAAAAGAAAAAATAATAGGTCCCTTAATTCCACCCAACCCGTGCATCACCTTTACTAAGGCGCGTAATTTGGCAAATATTGTAGCAACAATAAAAAGGCAGAAAAAACACACACCTTCCGTACAAAATTGGATACACATGGAGGGATTCTACAGATGCGGGCAATGTAGAAACTGCAAAGTCACTTTATTCCCACGGAAGATAGGAGAAGTAATATCATCAGTGAATCAACACAAACATGTGATAAAAGACTTCCTATCCTGCAGTTCCGAAAACGTGATATATGTGATAGAATGCCCATGTGGGAAACAGTATGTAGGGAGGACGAAGAGAACTCTGAAAAAGCGCATTTCCGAGCATATAGCTAACATCAAAAAAGGTTTGGAAACACATGTATTGTCCAAACATTTTAAGATGTTACATAATCAGAATCCATCAGGTCTCAAATTCGCCGCAATAGATAAGGTAAATAAAGAATGGAGGGGGGGAGACCACATCAGTAAGATGTCCAGATTGGAGACGCAGAGAATATATGAATTAAACACACTTGTACCGGGAGGACTGAATGCGGAGTTCGAGCTCTTCGGATTCCTGTGAGATGGGTGGGGGCCCGCCGCGGGGGAGGGGATCCTTCCCAGTGAACTCATTTCTGGGGGGGTCCGGTCCTTCGCGGCGGACTTCCACCGGTCCATCAGTCCTTTACCCGTCAAATTCGTATAAGATCTGCAGACCCACACCTTCTCCATTACTTTTCGAAAATATTATATAATTGGAAAATATTATATATAATATTTTTTATAGACAATATTTAAATAAATACCTTAAGTTTATTATGTATTTTTACAATGGAATGGTAATAATAATATTTTTATTGAATGATTTTGATATGTACATTTTATTTTATTTTATTTTATATGATATATGTCTTTTTATAGTATTTTTATTTGTAATATTCATTCACTACATATGCATGTAATTCAACAAAAGAAGGAAAATTGACAAAATATCTGGGGTGGGTAAATATATATGGGGAGATATATCTGTTGCACCAGTAGTGAACGCAAACAAAACCGCATGAATGTCGCAGGAAAGAACCAAGCGGTTTGTTTTTAGAGTTCAGATGCAACTCGATAAAAAGGACATACCTGCAATCATATGTATTAAAATGAACTGTAACAAAGTAAATACATTGAAATGAAATATAGTTTGATTATAACTGATAATGAACACGATCTCTGTGTAGTAAACTAATGGATAAGATCCCCTTTACACACAAAAAATTCAATAGGGTAAATAAAGAGAGAAAATACGGAAAAATGGGCAGTTAGAAATCCACACCAAGTTTTGCAAAGCAAACCCAAACCACACAGTAGATGCCAATAATCCAATTACCAACAACTATAAAAAGAAAGTTAGAAGGGGGCCTCACTACCACTGAGGAAGTGGTGACAAAGGACCCCGAAACGCGTTTGGTGTAAAGAACCCCCCTATGGACATTGAGCTCACCAGCCAAAGGACTACATATACCCCAAGCTAATCCTGTCTAAACCGGAGACCCGAGGCGCTTTGACACAGATTCACCAGAGGGGCGCATGACGCTCGTCTGAAACTGAAAATCCAGCACTGAAAAGGGAACCGACGAATACAACAAGCGCCGGAGCTCACACCTATAGAGCGGCGTTTGAGAGACAGTGTGGGGAAAGGGTCGAATGGAATACCGATCCGAATTACAACTCCTAAAGGCTTTGGCATAGCAGCAGAATCCTGTATAGCAACTAAACAGTGAGTAACAGCGGGACGCCGCACTAATCAATCACTGTAATTCACCAGCTGCATTTTTGTTTTTCTGCTTGGAGGATAAAATTATTGTGGGTTCCGTATACCTGCAATAACAACATAGACTTTAACACAATTAAGGTTGAATGGACATCTACATCGAGCATTTTCATTCCCATTGTTTGGAATCCATCATCACCCAAGGCTCTTGATATATATTCTATAACTCACCCATATTTTATCTATATCTATTTTTATTAATTATTTTAAGAACATGTGTGTTTTATGAATTGTTTGCTTATATTATTCAATAAACTGTGAGGTACATATATTTGGAGAGTGCCCAGTATTTTATTTATATACTTTTACTTTTAAAAGGAAGGGTGATTCCTTTTTTACTGAGAGCACCTCCTCCACTGTTTGCACCATTCCTGTGCGTCACTTCTTGCACGCTTTTTGCTGTGATCATCGAACAATCAAGCGTTTCATTCAAAATAGTCAACAGGGTTGCAAGAAGCGTGTGGAAAAGCCAAGGCGCAAAATAACTGCCCATGAACTGAGAAAAGTCAAGCGTGCAGCTGCCAAGATGCCACTTGCCACCAGTTTGGCCATATTTCAGAGCTGCAACATCACTGGAGTGCCCAAAAGCACAAGGTGTGCAATACTCAGAGACATGGCCAAGGTAAGAAAGGCTGAAAGACGACCACCACTGAACAAGACACACAAGCTGAAACGTCAAGACTGGGCCAAGAAATATCTCAAGACTGATTTTTCTAAGGTTTTATGGACTGATGAAATGAGAGTGAGTCTTGATGGGCCAGATGGCTGGATTGGTAAAGGGCAGAGAGCTCCAGTCCGACTCAGACGCCAGCAAGGTGGAGGTGGAGTACTGGTTTGGGCTGGTATCATCAAAGATGAGCTTGTGGGGCCTTTTTGGGTTGAGGATGGAGTCAAGCTCAACTCCCAGTCCTACTGCCAGTTTCTGGAAGACACCTTCTTCAAGCAGTGGTACAGGAAGAAGTCTGCAAGGTAAGAAAAACATGATTTTCATGCAGGACAATGCTCCATCACACGCGTCCAAGTACTCCACAACGTGGCTGGCAAAAAAGGGTATAAAAGAAGAAAATCTAATGACATGGCCTCCTTGTTCACCTGATCTGAACTGAGGGAAAACAGTACACCTCTCTGAACAGTGTCTGGGAGGCTGTGGTTGCTGCTGCACGCAATGTTGATGGTAAACAGATCAAAACACTGACAGAATCCATGGATGGCAGGCTTTTGAGTGTCCTTGCAAAGAAAGGTGGCTATATTGGTCACTGATTTGTTTTTGTTTTGTTTTTGAATGTCAGAAATGTATATTTGTGAATGTTGAGATGTTATATTGGTTTCACTGGTAAAAATAAATAATTTAAAAAAAAAAATAATTGAAATGGGTATATATTTGTTTTTTGTTAAGTTGCCTAATAATTATGTACAGTAATAGTCACCTGCACACACAGATATCCCCCTAAAATAGCTAAAACTAAAAACAAACTAAAAACTACTTCCAAAAATATTCAGCTTTGATATTAATGAGTTTTTTGGGTTCATTGAGAACATGGTTGTTGTTCAATAATAAAATTAATCCTCAAAAATACAACTTGCCTAATAATTCTGCACTCCCTGTATATAGTAGTTTTTTAGAATATTCTTAATTTTTTTTCCATCTAAAGTCATCATTTCTCCATGCTTAAATTGCTTTTGGGCCAATCTTGAGTTCAGATAGAAAAAATTGCGTATATTCTAAAAACAAATATATAGCACTATATTCTTGCACTATATAGCACGCCTGTATTGATCGCGTAATATTCGTCCTTAAGGTCAATTGAGTGAAGCATGGTCAGGAGGAGTTTTTGGTCTACGGTTGCAAATGCTGCAGAAAGATCCAGCAGAATCAGTAGAGAATAATCACCATTTATTTTTGCTGTTAGGCGATTGTTAGACACTTTAGTAAGGGCAGTTTCTGTAGAGTGAAGAGGGCAAAAGGCAGATTGTAAGGGGGTCAAAAAGAGAGTTTGCAGAGAGATAGCTTATTAAGCAAGAGTAGACAAGACGTTCAACGAGTTTAGAGATGAAGGGGAGGTTAGAAACAGGTCGGTAGTTAGCAGCACAAGGCGGGGCAACATATGGTTTCTTTAGTAGTGGGGTTATAACGGAGTGTTTGAAAGAGAAGGGAAAGATACCAGAAGTGAGAGAGAGGTTAAAAATTGTAGTTAGGTGAGTGATGACAGCCGGGGAGAGGGACTGGAGGAGGTGTGATGGAATAGGATCAGTGCTACAGGTCGTGGGATGCTTGTTATGATAATCAGATGACTGCTGACAAGTGACCTCAAGAGAACACAAAAAGTCTAAACATGTTATTGGACTTAATAATCAGGACCAAATCTAAGTTTTTTTAATGCAAATAGTGACATATAAAATAAAAATAAAAAGTTCTATAAAAATGTTTTACCTAAAAACTTGATTTAACCTATATATGTCATTTTTTAATACACACTCCCTTTAATGTTTTTATTTTTTAGAATTAATTAAAAAAAAGTTTAAAACTTATGTTTTACCATAATAAACAATGAATTGCAGTCGAGAGAAATATCTCAAAAAATATCAAATAGTCAAAGAGATATGGAGTGTTCATGCCATGTCCGGATTCAATTAGTCATCATAGCTAAGCACTGCCAGCTGTAATAGTTACTCATGCCTCTCTTCCAAGACAGGCATACATTACAAACACATGCTTTCATTCCCCGTTTAGATATGCTATATAGACTTTCCACTGACACAGGAAAAAAATAATTAGAATTGTGTTTGTCTACCTAACATGTCTGTGCATGCATGCTTATAATGTCAAACGCTACAAATAGAAAGTGGTGGCAAGAAAAAGACCTCCTTGTGCCACTTTATAAAATCCCAGGCATACTGAGATACAGTAAAGGCCCATAGTAGGCAATGTAACCATCTTGCAAAACAAGACAAAATAAATTCATAACTCTTACTGGACTGGATCGATATTTAGGTGTCTAATTCATGTGTCTAGTCAAAGGTGTGGTTACTAGGGTTGAGCGAACCCGTACTGTAAAGTTTGGGTTCATAACGAACTTTAGGATTTTTGAACCCCGAACTTTTTCGTAAAAGTTTGGGTTCGGTGTTCAGAGTTTTCTTGGCGCTTTTTGAAAGGCTGCACAGCAGCCAATCAACAAGCGGTTAACTGTCTGACCTTAGAAGCCATCACAGCCATGCCAACTAATGGCATGGTTGTGATTGGCCAGAGCAGCATGTAACCCAGGCTCTATATAAGCTTGAGTCACGTAGCGCTGCACGTCATTCTGCTGTGTAGGGAGAGGATGCTGCTGGACTTGTGATTTCAGGTAGAGAATAGGAGAGAATCTAACTCATCGATCTACAGACAAATAGTTGTTTGGGTGCAGGACACAATCGTTTTACCCTGCCCTGAGACCATTGACCAAAAAAATATAACTTTTATAATTCTGTTAGTTAGGTGGGTGGCTGCGGCGGCGGCCATATTATGCAAGCTCAGTGCATCAGCACTGCATCTGAGCTTTTGGGACATTGCAAATCACCATTTTTATTTTTGAATATTCGTGCGGCACCTGAGGGGTTAATTGTGTGGGTCACAGTGCCCTGTCAGAGGTCAGGTGCCGCCAGGAAGCAGGGGGCCAGCATGTATGCGCCTGTTGGTATACTCTAACTTCAAGCGTCCCCATCACCATGGGAACGCCTTTGTGTAAGAATATACCATGGGATTTGAGTTTTCACGATCTAACTCAAATACGATGGTATATTCTAACCACCAAGCGTTCCCATGGTAACAGGGACGCTTGTGGGGAGGAGCAAGCCAAAGGGGTTCAACTGTCCTGTTTGGAGAAAAAAAAAAGACAAATATTCAAAAAAATGTCAAAACGAATATATTCGCTATAGTGCTATATATTCGTTTTTTAGAAGATTCGTCTTTTTTCAACATCTAAAGTCATGATTCCTCCCTGCTTCTTGATTGTGGGCCAATGACTCATTGACCACAAGCATTTTAAGCAGGGAGGAATCATTTGTTCAGATGAAAAAAGTGACAAATATTCTAAAAACAAATATATAGCAGTATATTCTGTAGTGCTATATACTCGTTTTTGACCAACACCTTTTTTTCGCATAAAATTCGCATTATGCAATATTTTTTTATTACTAATTTTTTGCAATAAAACGAATATCTCGAATACGAATATTCGCGAATATATGACGAATATTCTACCATATATTCGCAAAATATCGCAAATTTGAATATTGCCCCTGCAGCTCATCACTACTGCCCACCGCAGCATAGGACCGAGTACACCAAAGCCAGCTCCAAGGAGTTCCCTGGCGTGGCAGTTCTTCAGACAATGTGCTGACGACAAGACACAAGTGATTTGCACGCTGTGCAATCAGAGCCTGAAACGAGGCATAAACGTTCTCAACCTGAGCACAACTTGCATGACCAGGCATTTAAGTGCAAAGCACGAGCTGCAGTGGAGTAGACACCTCAAAAACCAAGAAAGATCTCTGGCTCCTCCTGCTTCCTCTTCTGCTGCAGTCGCAGCTTCTTCATCCACCTCTGGGGTGACAGTGCCACCTGTTACCCCGCAAACAGAGGATCTGCCAGCAACACTAACACCTGGGTCACCAAGCATCTCCACAATGTCCCACAGAAGCGGTCAGCTCTCCATCTCCCAAACGCTGGAGAGGAAGAGAAAGTACCCCCCTAGCCACCCGCGATCCCTAGCCCTGAATGCCAGCATTTCTAAATTACTGGCCTTTGAAATGCTGGCATTCCGTCTGGTGGAGACAGATAGTTTTAAAGGCCTTATGGCGGTGGCTGACCCACAGTACGTCGTGCCCAGCCGCCACTACATTTTAATATGAGCCATCCCTTCCCTTCACAACCAAGCAAGTAGGGGACAAAATCAGGTGTACGGCATACATATTAGGACATCGTCAGACATCATCCACAACTCCATCCTCCGTCAGGCAAAACTCCGTCAGCCCTCAGACATCAGACAAAACTCCGTCCTCCGTCAGACAAAACTCCATCAGACCTCAGACATCAGACAAAACTCCGTCCTCCATCAGGCAAAACTCCATCAGACCTCAGACATCAGACAAAACTCCGTCCTCCATCAGGCAAAACTCCATCAGACCTCAGACATCAGACAAAACTCCGTCCTCCGTCACCCAAAACTCCATCAGACCTCAGACATCAGACAAAACTCCGTCCTCCGTCAGGCAAAACTCCATCAGACCTCAGACATCAGACAAAACTCTGTCCTCCATCAGGCAAAACTCCATCAGACCTCAGACATCAGACAAAACTCCGTCCTCCGTCACCCAAAACTCCATCAGACCTCAGACAAAACTCCGTCCT
The DNA here is from genome assembly GCF_014858855.1 of Bufo gargarizans. Classification (NCBI taxonomy): domain Eukaryota; kingdom Metazoa; phylum Chordata; class Amphibia; order Anura; family Bufonidae; genus Bufo; species Bufo gargarizans. The sequence goes on from NC_058081.1 coordinate 548,499,583, forward strand.
CCGTCAGGCAAAACTCCATCAGACCTCAGACATCAGACAAAACTCCGTCCTCCGTCACCCAAAACTCCATCAGACTTCAGACATCAGACAAAACTCCGTCCTCCGTCAGGCAAAACTCCATCAGACCTCAGACATCAGCTAAAACTCTGTCCTCCCTCAGACATCAGCCAAAACTCCGTCCTCCCTAACTCAAAATACGCCCTACTACACACACTCTTCACCTGACGGAGCTGCTAGCTGCTGGAGAGGCAAAGGACCTGTGATGACGTCATGACCATGTGACGAGTCACATGTGTGGGAGGGGTCAGATGTGCACAGCAGCTGGTAGAGTGTACAGAACAGTAGCCATCAAATAGAGCTCTGTACTAGAGATGTGTGTGTAACCTGCATGTAGCAGAGCTGTGTACTGTGTTACAGAGATGTATGTGTAACCTGCATGTAGCAGAGCTGTGTACTGTGTAGCAGATCTGTATGTGTAACCTGCAGGTAGCAGAGCTGTGTACTGTGTTACAGAGATGTACGTGTAACCTGCAGGTAGCAGAGCTGTGTACTGTGTAGCAGATCTGTATGTGTAACCTGCATGTAGCAGAGCTGTGTACTGTGTAGCATAGCTGTATGTGTAACCTGCATGTAGCAGAGCTGTGAACTGTGTAGCAGAGCTGTATGTGTAACCTGCATGTAGCAGAGCTGTGTACTGTGTTACAGGGATGTATATGCAACCTGCAGGTAGCAGTGCTGTGTACTGTGTAGCAGAGATGTGTACTGTGTTACAGAGATGTGTGTGAAACCTGCATGTAGCAGAGCTGTGTACTGTGTATATAGAGCAGTGTGTGTAACAGCATGTAGCAGAGCTGTGTACTGTGTTACAGAGATGTGTGTGTAACCTGCATGTAGCAGAGCTGTGTACTGTGTTACAGGGATGTATGTGCAACCTGCAGGTAGCAGAGCTGTGTACTGTGTATATAGAGCAGTTTGTCTAACCGCATGTAGCAGAGCTGTGTACTGTGTTACAGAGATGTGTGTGTAACCTGGGAACTATAAAAAAGTGTAAAAAAAACCCATAAATATTCAGATCACCCCCCTTTTCCCAAAATTAAAATAAAAGACACATCATGGGTTTCGCAATGTGTAAAAACGCCCATTGTATAAAAATATATTCCCCATACGGCAAACAGCAAAACAGAAAAAAAAAAAGAGTCCAAATGTCCGATTCGCCGTTTTTGGTCACTTCATTTGCTACAAAAATGTAAATAAAAAGTGATCAAAAAGTCTTAAACACCCCAGAATGGTATCAGTGAAAAGTTCAGATTGACCCGCAAAAAATGAGCCCCCATCCAGCTCTGTACACATAATTACAAAAAAGTTATGGGGCTCAAAATATGGCGACAAAAAAAATCTGATATTTTAATTTTTTTATCACTATTAAAACGCAAGAAAAACTATACATATAAGGTATTGCCGGATTCTATCTGACCTGTAGAATAAAAGTAACCAGTCAGTTTTATCGCACATCGAATGTTGTAAATAAAAATCACGTAAAACTGTGGTGGAATTGCATTTTTTTTTTCAACAGGAAGAATGGGCAGTTTTACCATCTGAGAAAATAAAGAGCCTCATCCACAACTACCACAAAAGACTTCAAGCTGTCATTGATGTTAAAGGGGGCAATACATGGTATTAATAACTGGGGCGTGTAAACTTCTGATCAGGGTCATTTGGGGAGTTTGTGTTGTGATTATGATTTATAAAGAGTAAACACCGTTGTTTGACATAAATGGCTTCAGCCGACCACTAACCACGAGCGAGAGAAAAGTGTCCCTGTTATCATTCATATTCTCTGCACAATGGTTAAAGGGGTATTCTCATCTTAATGATCACTGTTACATCTGTTAATGATTTGACAGTGACCATTTTTCTAAATACATTTTATTACCCAATTCCCATCCTTTTTTAGAAAATAAGTCCCCTCTTACCTGATGTTGTCTTTGGTCTCCCCTGGTCACGGCCACCTCTCCTGTCGAATCCAGCCGGGCCACGCTTGCGCAGAAGACGGAAAATTCTCTCCCGGCTGGGCCGCACAATGTCCTGAACGCGCATGCCGCCGCGCATGCGCCATGATGACTTCTTCCTGGCCAGTATAGTACAGAGCCGCGAATGCGCACGCCGACTCTGTACTATACAGGCCAGGAATAAGTCACCATGGCACATGCGCGGCGCTGTGCGCGTTCAGGACATTGCGCGGCCCGGCCGGGAGAGAATCTTCAGTCTTCTGCGCAAGCGCGGCCCGGCCGGGAGAAGAATACAGGAAGTGAACGTCACGCTCAAGGAAGGTAAGTATGAAAAAGGGAAGATGAGAATACCCCTTTAAGAAATCATAAATTCTGCAAGGGTATGTAAACTTATCAGCACAACTGTAAGTAGCTGTGTGATATAAATCTGTGGAATATGGGAAGCACAAGAGGATGTGCACCTTAAATCCCATCTTTGTAAGGCCTCTTGCACATGGTCGCTGTGTGCCTGTGGTCGTATTGTGGACCACATACGGCGGTTCCGCAATACACAGGGCACCAGCCGTGTGCATCCCGCATCCGTGATGTCGACCCATTCACTTGAACGGAACAGAAACACGGATCGGATCCCCACAGAAGCACTACAGAGTGCTTCCGTGGTGTTTCTGGCCATGCCTCCGCACAGCAAAAAAGTAGAACATATTCACGGACCTATTCAAGTTGAATGGGTCTGGATCTGTCCCGGCTGCTGCACGCACGTTGCCTGTGCATTGGGGACTGCAAATTGCTGTCCCCAATGCACGGAATGGACCAACAACGTTCATGTGCAAGAGGCCTAACACTTGTGATCTGTGTGAAGCGGCATATATGCATTCATGTTGCATGTATTTATTAATTAGGGTTACCAATTCTGAGTAACTCGGAGTGACAGGAGATTTACAGAATCAGATTTATTTTTTTTGTCGTCATATTTTGAGCTCTATAACTTTTTTGTAATTATGTGTACAGAGCTGGATGGGGGCTCATTTTTTGCGGGGCAATCTGAACTTTTCACTGATACCATTCTGGGGTGTTTAAGACTTTTTGATCACTTTTTATTTACATTTTTGTAGCAAATGAAGCGACCAAAAACGGTGAATCGGACATTTGGACTCTTTTTTTTCTTCTGTTTTGCCGTTTGCCGTATGGGGAATATATTTTTATACAATGGGTGTTTTTACACATTGCGACACCCATGATGTGTATTTTTTTAGTTCTTTTATTTTCATTTTGGGAAAAGGGGGGTGATCTGAATTTTTATGTTTTATTTTACACTTTTTTATAGTTCCCAGGTTACACACACATCTCTGTTACACAGTAAAAAGCTCTGCTACATGCGGTTACACACACATCTCTGTAACACTGTACACAGCACTGCTACATGCAGGTTGCACATACATCCCTGTAACACAGTACACAGCCTGCTACATGCAGGTTACACATACAGCTCCGCTACACAGCACACAGCTCTGATACATGCAGATTACACATACAGCTCTGCTACACAGTACACAGCTCTGCTACATTCAGGTTACAAATACAGCTCTGCTACATAGTACACAGCACTGCTACATGCAGGTTACACATACAGCTCTGCTAAACAGTACACAGCTCTGCTACATGCAGGTTACACATACAGCTCTGCTACACAGTACACAGCTCTGCTACATGCAGGTTACACATACAGCACTGCTACACAGTACACAGCTCTGCTACATGCAGGTTACACATACAGCTCTTCTACACAGTACACAGCTCTGCTACATGCAGGTTACACATACAGATCTGCTACACAGTACACAGCTCTGCTACCTGCAGGTTACACATACATCTCTGTAACACAGTACACAGCTCTGCTACATGCAGGTTACACATACAGCTCTGCTACACAGTACACAGCACTGCTACATGCAGGTTACACATACAGCTCTGCTACACAGTACACAGCACTGCTACATGCAGGTTACGCATACAGCACTGCTACACAGTACACAGCTCTGCTACATGCAGGTTACACATACAGCTCTTCTACACAGTACACAGCTCTGCTACATGCAGGTGACACATACAGATCTGCTACACAGTACACAGCTCTGCTACCTGCAGGTTACACATACAGATCTGCTACACAGTACACAGCTCTGCTACCTGCAGGTTACACATACATCTCTGTAACACAGTACACAGCTCTGCTACATGCAGGTTACACATACAGATCTACTACACAGTACACAGCTCTGCTACCTGCAGGTTACACATACAGATCTGCTACACAGTACACAGCTCTGCTACCTGCAGGTTACACATACAGATCTGCTACCTGCAGGTTACACATACATCTCTGTAACACAGTACACAGCTCTGCTACATGCAGGTTACACATACATCTCTGTAACACAGTACACAGCTCTGCTACCTGCAGGTTACACATACAGATCTGCTACACAGTACACAGCTCTGCTACCTGCAGGTTACACATACAGATCTGCTACCTGCAGGTTACACATACATCTCTGTAACACAGTACACAGCTCTGCTACATGCAGGTTACACATACATCTCTGTAACACAGTACACAGCTCTGCTACCTGCAGGTTACACATACAGATCTGCTACACAATACACAGCCCTGCTACCTGCAGGTTACACATACATCTCTGTAACACAGTACACAGCTCTGCTACTGGCAGGTTACACATACAGCTCTTCTACACAGTACACAGCTCTGCTACATGCAGGTGACACATACAGATCTGCTACACAGTACACAGCTCTGCTACCTGCAGGTTACACATACAGATCTGCTACACAGTACACAGCTCTGCTACCTGCAGGTTACACATACATCTCTGTAACACAGTACACAGCTCTGCTACATGCAGGTTACACATACAGATCTTCTACACAGTACACAGCTCTGCTACCTGCAGGTTACACATACAGATCTGCTACACAGTACACAGCTCTGCTACCTGCAGGTTACACATACAGATCTGCTACCTGCAGGTTACACATACATCTCTGTAACACAGTACACAGCTCTGCTACATGCAGGTTACACATACATCTCTGTAACACAGTACACAGCTCTGCTACCTGCAGGTTACACATACAGATCTGCTACACAGTACACAGCTCTGCTACCTGCAGGTTACACATACAGATCTGCTACCTGCAGGTTACACATACATCTCTGTAACACAGTACACAGCTCTGCTACATGCAGGTTACACATACATCTCTGTAACACAGTACACAGCTCTGCTACCTGCAGGTTACACATACAGATCTACTACACAGTACACAGCTCTGCTACCTGCAGGTTACACATACAGATCTGCTACACAGTACACAGCTCTGCTCCCTGCAGGTTACACATACAGCTCTGCTACCTGCAGGTTACACATACATCTCTGTAACACAGTACACAGCTCTGCTACATGCAGGTTACACATACATCTCTGTAACACAGTACACAGCTCTGCTACATGCAGGTTACACACACATCTCTAGTACAGAGCTCTATTTGATGGCTACTGTTCTGTACACTCTACCAGCTGCTGTGCACATCTGACCCCTCCCACACACGTGACTCGTCACATGGTCATGATGTCAGTTTTGGGTGACGGAGGACTGAGTTTTGTCTGATGTCTGAGGTCTGATGGAGTTTTGGGTGACGGAGGACGGAGTTTTGTCTGATGTCTGAGGTCTGATGGAGTTTTGGATGACGGAGGATGGAGTTGTGGATGATATCTGACGATGTCCTAATATGTATGCCGTACAGGTGTGCACTGCGCAACGCCATCTGTGGCAAGGTGCACCTGACTACGGATACGTGGACCAGTAAGCACGGTCAGGGCCGTTATATCTCCATAACAGCACACTGGGTAAATGCAGTGGCGGCTGGGCCTGAGGCGGATAGCAGTTTGGCGCATGTCCTTCCACCACCGAGGATTGCAGGGCGCTTCAGTTTGCCTCCTGTTGCTTCCTCCTCCTACTCTGCTTCCTCATCCTCTACCAGCTCCTCATCCGGTCAGCGTAACACCTTCCCCACCAACTTCAGCACAGCCAGGGGTAAACGACAGCAGGCAGTTTTAAAACTTATCTGTTTGGGGGACAAACCCCACACCGCGCAGGAGCTGTGGACGGGCCTTGAGCAACAGACTGATGAGTGTTTTGTGCCAGTCAGCCTCAAGCCCGGCCTGGTGGTATGCGATAATGGGCGAAATGTTGTAGCAGCTCTGGGACTAGTCGGTTTGACGCACATCCCTTGCCTGGTGCATGTGCTGAATTTGGTGGTGCAGAGATTCCTTAAAAATTCCTTAAAAAGATATGTCAGAGCTGCTGCATAAAGTGCGGGCCGTCTGTTCGCGCTTTCGGCGTTCTCACCCTGCTGCTGCTCGCCTGTCAGCACTGCAGCGTAACTTCGGCCTTACCGCTCACCGCCTCATATGCGACGTGCCCACAAGGTGGAACTCCACCTTGCACATGTTGGCCTGACTGTGCGAGCAGCAGCAGGCGATAGTGGAGTTTCAGCTGCAGCACGGACGGGTGAGTCGCTCGACTGAACAGCACCACTTCACCACCAATGACTGGGCCTCCATGCGAGACCTGTGTTCCTTGTTACGCTGTTTTGAGTACTCCACCAACATGGCCAGTGCCGATAATGCCGTTCTCAGCGTTACTATCCCACTTCTATGCCTCCTTGAAAAAATGCTCCTGCCGATGATGGAAGAGGATGTTTCACAGGAGGAGGAAGAGGGATTATTTCATAGGGTTTACGGCCAGTCATTCCCAAGTGGCTCCGAGGGTGGGTTCCTACACCCACAAAACCCAAGGTACACAATAGTCCAGCTAAGGAACGGTTCAGAAGGATGAGGAGATGGAGGAGGAGGAACCATCTTTACAGCAGGGTGCACCCAGACCAGCTCATGGCCATCACTGGTGCATGGATGGGCGGATACAGAGCACACAGACGATACACCTCCCACAGAGGACAGCTTTTCGTTGCCTCTGGGCAGCCTGGCACACATGAGTGATTACATGCTGCAGTGTCTCTGCAACGACCGCCGAGTTGCCCACATTCTAATTTGTGCTGATTACTGGATGAACACGCTGCTGGATCCCCGTAACAAGGACAACGTACTGTCCTTAATTCCGTCACTGGAGCGTGATCGTAAGATGCGCGAGTACAAGCGCACGCTGCTAGACGCACTGCTGGTGGCATTCCCACCTGACAGCGGGGGCACAGTGGAAGCACAAGGCGAAGGCAGAGGACAAGGAAGAGGTCGCCAACGCAGCTGGGGCACCGCCAGCACCTCAGAAGGCAGGGTTAGCATGGCCGAAATGTGGAAAAGCTTTGTCAGCACGCCACAACAACCAGCACCACCAGCTGATATGGAACGTCTTAGCAGGAGGCAGCATTTCACCAACATGGTGGAGCAGTTTGTGTGCACACGCCTACACATACTGAATGATGGGTCTGCCCCTTCAACTTCTGGGTCTTTAAATTGGGCACATGGCCTGAGCTTGCCCTTTACGCCTTGGAGGTTCTGGCCTGCCCTGCAGCCAGTGTATTATCTGAACATGTGTTTAGAACGGCAGCGGGCGTCATCACAGACAAGTGCAGCTGCAAGTCCACAGCCAATGTGGACAAGCTCACGTTCATTAAAATGAACCAGGCATGGATCCCTCAGGACTTGTCCGTACCTTGTGTAGAATAGACATGTATACCGGCACTAACCAGCCATTGTTATACTGCAGCTCAATTGCTCATTCTTGTATTTTGGATATTTCACACTCTTTTGGCGTGTACCTTAATTTTAATTAAATTAAATTAAAACCAAAAACCTGTGTTGGCTATCTCATCCTCCTCCAGCGCCGCTTCCACCTACTGTCACGAGGGTATCGAGAACCACGCCTGACTCCGTTATACCCGGGGTCAGGAAGTCGCAGCGGTTGGCTGCAATCTCTATTTAAGATAGGGCTGTTTTCCTTATGGTAGCTTTCTGGGTTTGCTTTGCAAACCCTTTTGGCTCACTCAGGGATCCGTAGCTCCTTCTCCTCAGCTGTTCCTTGTCCAGCACTCCCAAACCTCCTTATATTCCTCTCTCAAGCTTCTCTGGTTGCCAGAGATAGAGCTTCCTGCCTGGACATCTATCCTGACCCACTGGAGCTGTGTTTCTGCGTTCTCTGACTGTTGATTCAGAACGCTACCCTCCGGATCCCTGTTGGACCTTTGTGGACAGTTGTTGTCGTCCACCTGGGTGTTTGTCTGTCCTCTCCCTGGTGTTTCCCTCTTAGTGCAGTGGTGAGGACTAGCGATCCCACCGGCCCGTTCACTATCTAGGGCTCATTTCAGGGAAAGCCAGGGTTTAGGCACGTGATCGCCGCACGGGTGAGGAACCCGTCTAGGGACGTCAGGGCAGTCAGGTGCCAGCCGCAAGGTGAGTTAGGGGTCACCACCTTTCCCTCTCCCTTAGGCAGGGCTTTCCCTGTTTTCCTCCCTGTGCGTGACACTGGTCATTACATTATCTCTGGCCCTTATTTTGTGTAGGTAAAAAAAAAAAATATATATATATTTTTTTTTTATTTTTTTTTACCTACTTAGAATCCAGTATGGATCAAATTGCTGCTCTGTCCAAACAATTTCATGGCCTGTCTTTGGAGGTGGTAGGATTGAAGGCGTCGGTCCTCCAGCAACAGCAGCAATTACAAATGACCGCAAGCCCAGCGGTTGCTACTGGTAACCAGGTTGTTGCGGAACCCAAGGTCCCTCTCCCTGACAGATTTTCTGGGGGAAGGGACAAGTTTTGGGCATTCCGTGAGGCCTGTAAGTTATATTTTAAACTGCGCCCTCACTCCTCTGGTAATGAAGATCAGCGGGTGGGGGTTGTTATTTCCCTGCTGCAGGGGGACCCGCAGTCCTGGGCGTTCTCTTTACCTACTGATTCCCAGGCTCTTCGGTCAGTGGATGAGTTTTTCGGGGCCTTGGGTCTCATATATGACGACCCTGACCAAGTAGCACTGGCTGAATCAAGATTACGTAGACTCTTACAAGGCGAACGGCCGGTAGAGGAGTATTGCTCTGAATTCTGTAGGTGGGCTACGGATACCCAATGGAACGACCCGGCTCTCAGGAGTCAGTTCTGCTCTGGGTTATCCGAAAGGGTTAAGGATGCACTTGCATTATATGAGACCCCCTTTTCCCTTGATGCGGTTATGTCCCTTTCTATCCGTATAGAGAGACGCCTTAGGGACAGGTTGAAAGAACCGGAGAAATTGGTAACTCCTCTCAAGCAGCAGTTAGTCTGTACGGACTTAGACGAGCCTATGCAGCTAGGAGGAACTACTCGTCAGGTCCGTCCTCCTGAGGCTCGCCGTAGGCGTGGGGTTTGGTTCTTTTTGTGGGGAGAGGGGTCATTTCATTAATGTCTGTCCTTCTTTCCTCAGAAACAAAAGACCGTCGGAAAAACTACTAACCCCAGGCTGTGTGGAGGATGTCAGCCGCGGGGTATACGTCTCCTCCATACGTACATCGCAATTTGTGTTGCCAGCGGTTATTGTTTTTGGTGATAAGACGGAGACTATTTCTTTCTTTTTAGACAGTGGAGCAGGGGTAAATTTGATAGATGCCCATTTTGCCCGCACTTTGGGTTTGTCTCTCTGTACGTTACAGAGACGCATTCCCATATTTGCTATTGATTCTGCTCCCCTGTCTCAGAGAAACCTCACCCACATTGTTCATAATATACACCTTCGGGTAGGGGACCACCATAACGAGATGCTTTCAGGTTATGTTCTGGAGGGGCTTCCCACTCCGGTGGTGCTGGGTCTTCCCTGGTTGGTAGCGCACAATCCAGTAGTGGATTGGCAGGCCAGGGAGATATTGGAGTGGAGTGAGCAGTGCAGAGAAAATTGCTTAAATAGCAATTGCTTAGTTGCCTCCATAACTACCCTACCTACATTTATTTCGGATTTTGAGGATGTTTTTTCTGAAAAGGGTTGTCAGAAGTTACCACCTCATCGTCCTTATGATTGCCCGGTTAACCTTATTCCCGGCGCAAAATTACCCAAGACCAGGTTATATAATCTTTCGGGTCCAGAGAGACAAGCCATGAAAGATTATATCTCCGAGAGCTTGGCTAAGGGACACATCAGGCCCTCTTCTTCACCCGTGGCTGCAGGGTTTTTCTTTGTTAAAAAGAAAGATGGGGGCCTGCGTCCTTGCTTAGATTTTCGCGAATTAAATCGGATAACCATCCGAGACCCATACCCTCTTCCTCTCATTCCTGACCTGTTTAATCAGATTGCGGGGGCTAGGTGGTTCTCCAAACTTGATCTTAGGGGGGCCTACAATCTGATTCGTATTAAGGAGGGGGATGAGTGGAAGACAGCGTTTAACACCCCTGAGGGGCATTATGAAAATCTAGTTATGCCTTTCGGTCTGACCAATGCTCCTGCCGTCTTTCAACATTTCGTTAATGACATTTTTAGTCATCTAATCGGCAGGTTTGTGGTAATATACCTAGATGATATTTTAATTTATTCATCTGATCTGAGAACACATGAGGAGCATGTCAGACAAGTACTGCAGGTCCTACGGACGAATGAATTATATGCTAAGATTGAAAAATGTGTCTTCGCCGTTCAGGAAATACAATTCCTGGGTTATTTTTTATCTGCTTCAGGTTTCCGTATGGATCCTAGGAAGGTCCAGGCAATTTTAGATTGGGATCTTCCTGAGAACCTCAAAGCACTACAACGGTTCTTGGGCTTCGCAAATTTCTATAGGAAATTCATTAAAAATGATTCACTTATTGTAAAACCGCTTACTGACATGACTAGGAAGGGGACTGATTTTTCTAAATGGTCTGACGCCGCTAAAGTTGCTTTTTCCTCTCTAAAAGAGAGGTTTACCTCAGCACCTGTACTAGTCTAACCTGATGTCTCTCAGCCTTTTATTGTTGAAGTCGATGCGTCAGAGGTGGGAGTGGGGGCGGTGCTGTCTCAGGGTCCGTCTCCTGGCAAATGGCGTCCTTGTGCTTTCTTTTCGAAAAAACTATCTGCAGCAGAAAAGAACTACGATATTGGCAATAGGGAACTATTAGCTATTAAACTTGCGTTTGAGGAGTGGCGTCACTTCTTAGAGGGGGCAGTCCACCCCGTCACTGTGATTACGGACCACAAAAATCTCCTGTACCTCGAATCAGCTAAGCGTCTCACCCCTAGACAGGCTAGGTGGTCGCTATTTTTTACCAGGTTTAACTTTGTTATTACCTATCGTCCTGGGGCAAAGAACACCAAGGCTTATGCACTATCTCGTTGTTTCCCTGGAGGGCGTAATGTGAGTGATCCGGTGCCCATTCTACAAAGAGGAGTGGTTGTCTCTGCGGTACACTCTGTTTTGGAGGGGAAGGTGTTAGAGGCCCAGGGGGACGCCCCGGTCTCTTGCCCCTCAGAGAAATTGTTTGTACCGTTGAACCTACGTTTCGAATTATTAAAGGAACATCTTAATTCGGCACTTGCTGGGCACCCGGGTAGTAAAGCAACCTTGGAGCTATTGTCTCGTCGTTTTTGGTGGCCAAGGTTGCGTCAGGATGTATTGGATTTTGTGTCTTCTTGTTCTACCTGTGCGCGCGCAAAAGTTTCACATACACGTCCTGCAGGGTGTCTATTACCACTCGTCATTCCCAATAGACCGTGGACACATCTGTCAATGGATTTTATCACTGACTTACCTTTGTCTGCGGGTAAAACAGTGATTTTGGTAGTAGTGGACAGGTTTAGCAAAATGGTACACTTCATTGCGTTACCCGCACTACCTAATACTAAGACTCTTGCTCAGGTATTCGTCAGTGAAATCGTGAAGCTTCACGGGGTCCCCTCCGATGTTGTTTCGGATCGGGGTACCCAGTTTATTTCTAAATTTTGGAAAGCTTTTTGTTCCCGTTTGGGGGTACACTTGTCCTTTTCCTCAGCTTTCCATCCTCAGTTGAATGGACAGACTGAGCGAACCAACCAAAACCTTGAGACATATCTAAGATGTTTTGTGTCTGAAAACCAAGAGTTGTGGTCATCATATTTACCGTTAGCTGAGTTTGCCATAAATAATCGTCGTCAGGATTCCACTGGCAAGTCACCATTTCTTGGTGCATATGGTTTTCATCCCCAATTCTGTACTTTCAAAGAGGGGGGGGTCTTCTGGGGTTCCCGAAGAGGAATGTTTTTCGCCATCTCTTTCATCGGTATGGCAGAAGGTGCAAGCTAACTTGAAAAATATGGGAGGTAAATACAAATGCATGGCTGATAAGAGACGGTCGCCAGGTCCGGACCTAGGAGTGAATGACTATGTGTGGTTGTCTACTAGGAATATTAAATTGAAGGTTCCCTCTTGGAAACTGGGTCCTAGGTTTATTGGCCCTTACAAAATTGTAGCCATCATCAACCCCGTGGCTTTTCGCCTGGAGTTACCTCAGACTTTTAAAATTCATAATGTTTTTCATAAGTCGTTACTCAAAAAATATGTTCCACCTCTAGAACCCCCACCGCTGCCACCCCCTCCTGTTGTCGTGGATGGTAATCTAGAATTTCAGATATCCAAAATTGTTAATTCTCGTCGGGTCCGCCGCTCTCTTCAATATCTGGTGCATTGGAGAGGTTACGGGCCCGAGGAAAGAATGTGGGTTCCTGCGTCTGAGGTAAACGCCGACAGGTTAGTTCGGGTTTTTCATGCCTCTCATCCTGAGACCTGGTCCTGAGTGTCCGGACGCCCCTCGTAGAGAGGGGGGTACTGTCACGAGGGTATCGAGAACCACGCCTGACTCCATTATACCCGGGGTCAGGAAGTCGCAGCGGTTGGCTGCACGCTCTATTTAAGATAGGGCTGTTTTCCTTATGGTAGCTTTGCAAACCCTTTTGGCTCACTCAGGGATCCGTAGCTCCTTCTCCTCAGCTGTTCCTTGCCCAGCACTCCCAAACCTCCTTATATTCCTCTCTCACACTTCTCTGGTTGCCAGAGATAGAGCTTCCTGCCTGGACATCTATCCTGATCCACTGGAGCTGTGTTGCTGCGTTCTCTGACTGTTGATTCAGAACGCTACCCTCCGGATCCCTGTTGGACCTTTGTGGACAGTTGTTGTCGTCCACCTGGGTGTTTGTGTTTGTCTGTCCTCGTCTGTCCTCTCCCTGGTGTTTCCCTCTTAGTGCAGTGGTGAGGACTAGCGATCCCACCGGCCCGTTCACTATCTAGGGCTCATTTCAGGGAAAGCCAGGGTTTAGGCACGTGATCGCCGCACGGGTGAGGAACCCGTCTAGGGACGTCAGGGCAGTCAGGTGCCAGCCATAAGGTGAGTTAGGGGTCACCACCTTTCCCTCTCCCTTAGGCAGGGCTTTCCCTGTTTTCCTCCCTGTGCGTGACACCGGTCATTACACCTACTTTGCTACTTTCACCACCTCCTCAAACTCCTACTCCATATGAAACTCCACCTCATAAATCCATTACTTTTTTTTTTGTACGTGTTTTATTTTAGATAATTTCGCTACTTTGTCATTTACATTTTAGGGTGAAATTCACCAATTTTTGGGTGTATAGTACTACTGCTATACCTAGCAGACCGATAAAAAAATATATATATAAAAATTGTCACTTACATTTTCTGGTGAAATAAATCAATTTTTGGGTGTATATTACCACTGCTATACCTACAAGGCTGGGGTAAAAAAAAAAAATTGTCATTAACATTTTCTGGTGAAATTAACCAATTTTTGGGTGTATAGTACCACTGCTATACCTAGTAGGCCTGTTAACCCCTTAGGGACGCATGACGTACCGGTACAGCATGTTTCTCGAGTCCCTAAGGACCCATGATGTACCGGTACGTCTTGGGTTTAAATCGCGATTGCGGCACGGCGGGGGTTAATCGGAACAAGATGCCGCTGAAATCATTCAGCGGGCATCCTGTCATAACGCTGGGGGGGGGTCAATTCAGACCTGCGGTTTGCAGCTTTACCTGCGATTGCAGCGGCTGTGCGGCTGAGCCATCGGGTCCCCATTTGGCTGTGGGGGGGACCCGATGGCATGGATGGCAGCACGATGTCTAAGGAAGGCATCGCGTTGCCTTCCGGTGAAGAGCCTGTGAGATCCAGCCCCCTGAATCTCACAGGTCCCGAAGCTGTATGAGTAATACACACAGTATTACTCATACAGCCAATGCATTCCAATACAGAAGTATTGAAATGCATTGTAAAGGAATATACCCCCCAAAGTTCAAGTCCAAAAGTGGGACAAAAAATAAAGTGAAAACAAAGTTTCAAGTAAAAATAAACAAAAACTTCATTTTCCCGAAATAAAGTAAAAAAAAAAATTGGTAAAGAATAGGGGAAAAGGCCCTCAGATGAACACCGTAAAAAATAAAAAATAAAAACTGTGCTAAATAAACCATTTTTTTGTCACCCTACATCACAAAAAGTGTAATAGCAAGCGATCAAAAAGTCATATGCACCCCAAAATAGTGCCAATCAAACCGTCATCTCATCATGCAAAAAATTAGCTCCTACCTGAGACAATCGCCCAAAAAATAAAAAAAAATATGGCTCAGAATATGGAGACACTAAAACATAATTTTTTTTGTTTAAAAAAAGCTGTTATTGTTTAAAACTTACATAAATAAAAAAGTATACATATTTGGTATCGCCGCGTTCGTATCGACCCGCTCTATAAAAATATTACATGACCTAACCTTTCAGATGAACACCGTAAAAAATAAAACTGTGCTAAATATACCATTTTTTTGTCACCTTACATCACAAAAAGTGTAATAGCAAGCGATCAAAAAGTCATATATACCCCAAAATAGTGCCAATCAAACCATCATATCATCCCTCAAAAAATGAGACCCTAACTAAGATAAACGCTCAAAAACTGAAAAAAACTATGGCTCTCAGAATATGGAGACACTAAAACATGATTTTTTTTTTGTTTCAAAAATTATATTATTGTGTAAAACTTACATAAATAAAAAAAAGTATACATATTAGGTATCGCCGCGTCCTTATCGACCATCTCTATAAAAATATCACATGAACTAACCCCTCAGATGAACACCGTAAAAAAAAATTAAATAAAAACTGTGCTAAATAAACCATTTTTTGTCACCTTACATCACAAAAAGTGTAATAGTAAGCGATCAAAAGGTCACACGCACCCCAAAATAGTGCCAATAAAACCGTCATCTCATCCCACTAAAATCATACCCTACCCAAGGTAATCGCCTAAAAACTGAAAAAAATGATGGCTCTCAGACTATAGAAACACTAAAACATGATTTTTTTTGCTTCAAAAATAAAAACATTGTGTAAAACTTACATAAATAAATAAAAACTATACATATTATGTATCGCCTCATCCATGACAACCTGGTCTATAAAAATATTGCATGATCTAACCTGTCAGATGAATGTTGTAAATAAAAAAATAAAAAAACGGTGCCAAAACAGCTATTTCTTGTTATCTTGCCTCACAAAAAGTGTAATATAGAGCAACCAAAAATCATATGTACCCTAAACTAGTACCAACAATACTGCCACCCTATCCCGTAGTTTCTAAAATGGGGCCACTTTTTTGGAGTTTCTACTCTAGGGGTGCATCAGGGGGGCTTCAAATGGGACATGGTGTCAAAAAAAACAGTCCAGCAAAATCTGCCTTCCAAGAACCATGGCATTCCTTTCCTTCTGCGCCCTGCCGTGTGCCCGTACAGCGGTTTACGACCACATATGTAAACTACAGAATCAGGGCCATAAATATTGAGTTTTGTTTGGCTGTTAACCCTTGCTTTGTAACTGGAAAAAAATATTAAAATGGAAAATCTGCCCAAAAAGTGAAATTTTGAAATTGTATCTCTATTTTGCATTAATTCTTGTGGAACACCTAAAGGGTAAACAAAGTTTGTAAAATCAGTTTTGAATAACTTGAGGGGTGTAGTTTATAGAATGGGGTCATTTTTGGGTGGTTTCTATTATGTAGCCTCGCAAAGTGACTTTAGACCTGAACTGGTCCCTAAAAATTGGGTTTTTGAAAATTTCTGAAAAATTTCAAGATTTCGTTCTAAACTTCTAAGCCTTGTAATATCCCCCAAAAAATAAAATATCATTCCCAAAATGATCCAAACATGAAGTAGACATATGGGGAATGTAAAGTTATAACTATTTTTGGGGCTATTACTATGTATTATAGAAGTAGAGAAATTGAAACTTGGAAATTTGCATTTTTTTTTATTTTATTTGTAAATTTGGTATTTTTTATAAATAAAAATGTTTTTTTTTTAACTTCATTTTACCAGTGTCATAAAGTACAATATGTGCCGAAATAAACAATCTCAGAATGGCCTGGATAAGTCAAAGCGTTTTAAAGTTATCAGCACTTAAACTGACACTGGTCCTTAAGGTGAAATAGGGTTTAAGGGGTTAAAAAAATTTGTCATTTACATTTTTGGGTGCAATTCACCAATTTTTTTATGTATAGTACCACTGCTATGCCTAGTAGGCCAGTTAAAAAAAACATACATTTTCTGGTGAAATTAACCAATTTTTGGTTGTATAGTACCACTGCTATAACCAGTAGACACATTTAACAGAAAAAAAAATGTAATTTACATTTTAGGGTGAAATTCACCAATTTTGGTGTGTATAGTACCACTGCTATACCTAGTAGACTGGTAAAAAAAAAAAGTTTTGTCATTTACATTTATGGGTGATGTTCACCAATTTTTGGGAGTATAGTACTACTGCTATACCTAGCAGGCCGGTTAAAATTTATTTTTATTGTCATTTACATTTTAGGGTGAAATTCACCAATTTTTGGGTGTATGATACCACTGCTACACCTAGCAGACCGGTAAAAAAATTATAAAAATTGTCACTTACATTTTCTGGTGAAATAAACCAACTTTTGGGTGTATAGTATCACTGCTATACATAGTAGGCCGGTTAAAAAAAAATTAATCGTCATTTACATTTTAGGGTGAAATTCACCAATTTTTGTGTGTATGGTACCACTGCTATACCTAGTAGACCGGTAAACATAAACAAAAAATGGTAATTTACATTTTCGGTTGAAATTCACCAATTTTTGGGTGTATAGTACCACTGCTATACCTAGTAGGCCGGTAAAAAAATAAAAAAAAATTGTCAGTTACATTTTTGGGTGAAATTAGCAAATTTTTGGGGTATAGTACCACTGCTATACCTAGTAGACAGAAAAAAAAATTGTCAGTTACATTTTTGGGTGTAATATACCCCTCCTCTACCTAGTTGACAGCTTAATAAATTTCAATAATTTTTCTGTTACATTCTTGGGTTATTATACAATTTTAGACGTGAATAAACACCTTCTATGCATAGGTGACAGGGGATAAAATTTAATATAATATTCAGTAATTAATGCGAGCCACATCCTTTCATTCAATGCTTAAACTTTAAAAAGTTGTCACACATTTACGCTTTAATAATTTCTCCCATATTTCAACTCTATAATTTTAAATTTGAAAAAATGAATCCTACCTTGGATGTGGTCTCTCTTTCTCTTGCTCCCTCTCTGGCCTGGAACTCAGATTCCCCGCCACCCGTGAACACCATGGTAAGCGCATAAAAGAACATCGAAAGTTGATAGAGCAAATATCAAATTGGATCGCGAACATCACGGGGACGTGCGACATGGTGGGGCACTAAGTGTGCACACGCCTACTCGAACTGACTGACAGGGTCAGCCCCTGCAACTTCTGGGTCTCTAAATTGGGCACATGGTCTGAGCTTGCCCTTTACCCCTTGGAGGTGCTGGCCTGCCCTGCAGCCAGTGTATTGTCTGAACGTGTGTTTAGCATGACTGGAGGGGGTTTTGGGGTGTACCCTAATTTTAAAAATACAATTTAAAACCAAAAAGCAGTGTAGGCTGCCTCCTCCTTCTCCACTGCCGCTTCCACCTACACCACCACATCCACCGCCTCCTCAACCTCCTACTCCATATGGACCTGGTCCTCCTAGATCAAGATTATTATTTTTTTTTTTATGTATTTTGTTATTTTAAGTCATTTACCTATCCACATTTTTTTGCAGAGCACTTGCCATGCTCTTAACCACATTTTGACGCCATTTGCAGCCCTCTAGCCCTTTCCATGACATTTTTACACTCAAAAAAAATTGAAAAATGCCCATGCAAACAAGTTTCACAGTAATAATATTTCTTTATTTAAGTATTAAGAGAGATAATAGTAAAAAAATACTGTGAAGGCACAAAAAGAAACATGCACCTTTATAAAACACACTCCATTGTGTAAATTGTTTCAGATTTTTTAGAGACCAAAGTGCAGGTGAATTTATGGGAAAATCCACAGCAAGCTGGGTGGTCACACTGGGATAACCACAGTCATTAATGGTTGCACAATTTTGCAAGTAAACAGCAGTTTTATCCCCAAAATCACACAGATATTAGCAATCAGTTTGAAAACCATACAGCTTGTCTCAGCTGCCCAGCTTCTGGTCCATTTAACCTTACCCTAGAACATAAGAACATAGAATCAGGAGAAAGGCCTGCACAATCGCAGTTCCTTAAAGGGAATCTGTCAGCAGATTTATACCTATGAAACTGGCAGACCTGTTGCACTTGCTCTTGGCAGCTGAAGGCATCTGTGTTGGTCTCATGCTCCTGTGTACCTGTACTGCTGAGAAAAAGGTAACATATGTAAATGAGCCTTTAGGAGGAAAGCTATGGAGGAGTTGCCGATACATCTGGAGGCTTTGCTTTCTCTTAATCTGCTGCTCCTTCTGAATGTTGATTGACCAGGCCCGGCAGTATAATTGTGATCACACCTGCCTGGCCCTGTCAATCAAAGTGTAAAGGGCTGAGCCTTTAGATGCTCATTTGCATATATTAACACATTATATTTATCAGCAATACAGGCACATATATACATGGGACCAACACAGATGTCTTCAGCTGCCAAGTTGTTAGGTACAAATCTGCTGACATATGCCCTTTAAATTGGCTATCCCACAAAAATTACTTGTCAGCTATTCACAGGATAGCCTTTTGGCTAAGATCAAGTGTAGTATGTGTTCTTATCGATTCCTGGTGGACAGAGTCTCACCAGGATGTAGAACAGAGAACCACACGGTCGTCCGTAGGGTGTATGGCTTGGGCTATTAGTGCCCTATGCTAGGTGACCAAGAGATCGCCAGATCGAAGCCAGGGGCTGAGAATGTTTTAATGTCCCAGGGGCAGAAGTGCCCCCGGAGTGGTGACCCTGGGGGGCCTGAAGTTACTGGGGGTGGGAGCCCACTGAGTGATGGCACATTTACAGGCACTTCGCTTTCTCACATATTTGAGAGCACACACCTCTACTCTTTGCCTGGCCATCAGGTCTGGCGTAAGGAAGAGAAATTTCAGAACACATCCACTATTTATTTCGTTTTTTTGTTCCCTGTGAGTTCACTTTCTACGTTTGTTTGTCACAAGGATTTTGTGGATTGCGTCACCCTTATTGGTACCCCCCTAGAGGTCTAGGGGCAGGAGAGTGGCCATCCCGATTCCTCACCCCCTGCAAAACCCCTTGGGCTCTCCCTCTGGGAGCCCAGACCTAGTGCCGATACCCTGGGTGGCAGCCTAGGTGAAGGTTTGTAGATTTGGCATACCCTCGGCTTCGGCTTGCCTGGGCATACTCCCGGTTTTGGCTTGGGGTTGCCTTTTTGTCTCTGTCCCTTGCAGGAGCCTTATGGCCCGGAGGGGCTGAGAAACGTTTATGGTAGGCCCTTCTCCTATGAAGAGGGCCTGCTATAGACCTTAACCTTGTGCACGTGTTTGTGTGGCATGAAGCTGAATTGTTTAGGAAAACTTTGATTCACTATGAAAATGAATGTCTTCGTGCTTCATGGTAACGAGTCAATTTTTTCCTAAAATAGCAACTTCACATGTTACAAAGTGAGAGTAAGATGCCCAGGAATATGAAATCATTCACAATGCCATGCAGCCATCCAATCTGCAGATAGCCACCCTCTTTGATGTCAAAACCCTCATCCAGTGAGGTCTCCACCATTATCCTGTGAGCTGAGCATAGGGAGAAACATGGCAAGTGACTCATGCGCTATGGAGAGTATTGTTAAAATTAGAAGAATAGAAGAATATTGGAGAGGGAGAATGCAGGGAGGCTGCAGGGAGACAGCCGGGAAAGTGGTGGAAGACTGCAGGGAAAGTGCAGGGAGAGTGTATCTCTGCATGCATCACGTTCTGGTGCACTGACATTCAGAGTTAATCCCTTATTTTAGTGATACAGTTAGTGTGCCTCTGTATTAAAGACAGGTAATATATCAACATGTGCATCACTGTGCAGTGTACTTACATTCAGAGTTAATTTGTTATTTTAGTGATACAGTTAGTGTGCCGCAGTATTAAAGGCAGGTGTAATATATTGCTGTGTTCATCAAGTTCTAGCGCACCGACATTCAGAGTTAATCCGTTATTTTGAGTTATACAGTTACTGTACGAAGGAGGACAGTGGCAAAAATGTTGCTGTAGCTGGCACAAGTAGCAGCAGAAGAAGGCAGTGATAACAGCAAAAGGCCAGAGCTGCCACTGTCATCCAGCAGTCGTGCTTTGACCAAAAATCCAGCTATACTAGAATGGTTGACTCTCTCTTCAACATCATCTCAAGTGACCACACAACCAGGAATCTGTGGGTTCTTCTGACACCATGCTTAGTTGGCATGGCCCAGGAACTGCCTCAATGCCCTCATCGGTCCTGAACCTGCTTCTTGCTTTTGCTGCTCCTTCTGATAGCCAAGTAATGATAGCTAGTGATGGCCTTGCGAACCGCGGTCTGTTCGCAGCAAACTTTGCTGGTTCGCGATTCGCCGAACATGCAAACATATGGCGATATTCGCACCCGCCAATTGTGAAGAACTTTGTCCCTCTACCTTATAAATAGACCAGATCTGGCCGCCATTTTACATTCAGTCTTTTGTCAGTGTAGGGAAAGGTTGCTGTGTGGAGCAGGGACAGACTATTAGGGACAAAAACGCTATCAAGAATGTCCACAAAAGTCCTTTTAAGGATTGGTATAGGTGTACTATTGATAGGTGTGCACTCCAGAGGGGTGTAATACACTTATATACTTTCTAACATAGAATGCATATTATAGTGGATTTGTATTGTGCAGCAGTGGTGAGCGGTTCTGCAGCTATACCGCAGCTACACAGAGTGACAAACGCAATTAGAAAAAATCATTATAACTGGTGTGATTTACCAGTCGCCCCCCAAAAACCTGATAGAAGCAGGGTGCTATATACCAATAATATACTTTCTATATGGTGCATTTAGGTAGTGCAGCATTTGCTTGCGGTTTTGCAGTGTTCTCCCTGCTACACAGAGTGACAAATGGTATTGGAAAAAATTATTATAACTGGTGTGATATACCAGTCGCCCCCCCAAAAAAACTGATTGAAGCGGGGTGTTATATACCAATAATATACTTTTTTTATAGTGCAGCATTTGTTTGCGGTTTTGCTGTGTTCCCTCTGCTACACACAGTGACAAACGGTATTGGAAAAAGTAATTATAACTGGTGTGCGCATGCACGTACGCCAAAATTATATTGCCAATATTTTGCATTAAAAAAAAAAATTAGGACTGGAGATCGCAAATTCGAATAATACATACCCTAAGCCTGACTCTGGATATTGGCATGTGTGAGCATAAATCTGGTGTGCTCTATAGTGTTTCTCCCTTCTGTTTGCCCTCTTGCATCCATCATCCCTCTTCCATTGTTATCCCTGGATAGGCAGTCTATGGAGAGCAGTTGCGGTCCAGTTAGATAGCTAGGGTAACTTCACATATTTTTTCCTGGCATTACAGAAAAAAATAAAAATCTGCTCCATATTAAACTAGCAGCAAAGTAGTTACAAAACTCATCCAAATGCCCCAGAAAAAAAATCATGCTAAATAGACAGTGCAGATTTTAAATACGCACATTTACTTTTTATTGTTCATTTCCGCCTTTGTGTACTTCCACACTCGCATTTTGGCTTTCCGTTTGTGAGATCCATTTCAAAATGGATCAGTTTGCATTCTAATGCATTCTGAGTTCAGTCTCCATTCCGCTTTGGAGACAGACACCAAAACATTGCTTGCAGAGTATTGCTGTCCGTCTGATGAAACTGAGCCAAAGTGATCCATCCTGGCACACAATGTAAGTCAATGGGGATATGTCCGTTTTCACTGACACAATCTGGCACAATAGAAAACGTCTTGGCTATGTTGAAGATAATACAAATGGATCCGTTCTGAACGGATGTAGACGGTTGTATTATCTGAACAGATCAGTCCATGACTGTGAAAGTAGCCTTAGGCTGAGTTCACACGGGCGAGATTTCCGCGCGGGTGCAATGCAGTAGGTGAACGCATTGCACCTGCACTGAATCCTGACCCATTCATTTCAATGGGGCTGTGCACATGAGCATTTTTTTTCATGCATCACTTCTGCAATGCTTTAAAATCGCAGCATGTTCTATATTCTGCGTTTTTAACGCAGCCCTGGCTCCATAGAAGTGAATGGGGCTGCGTTAATAACGCATTGCATCTGCAAGCAAGTGCGGATGCAATGCGTTTTTCACTGATGGTTGCTAGGAGATGTTGTTTGTAAACATTCAGTTTTTTATCACGCGCGTGAAAAATGCATCAAAACGCATTGCATCCGCGCGGAAAAAACTGAACAACTAAACGCAATTGCAGCCAAAACTGACTGAACTTGCTTGCAAAATGGTGCGAGTTTAACTGAACGCACCCTGAACGCATCCGGACCAAATCTGTCACGCTCGTGTGAACTCAGCCTTAGGCCTCTTTCACACGGGCGTCATGTTTTTTGCCCGGATAAGAGGCGGGTGCGTTGCGGGAAAATGCGCGATTTTTCCGTGCGAGTGCAAAACATTGTCATGCGTTTTGCACTTGCGTGAGAAAAATCGCGCATGTTTGGTACCCAGACCCGAACTTCTTCACAGAAGTTCGGGCTTGGGATTGATGTTCTGAAGATTGTATTATTTTCCCTTATAACATGGTTATAAGGGAAAATAATAGCATTCTGACTACAGAATGCTTTGTATAATAGTGCTGGAAGGGTTAAAAATAATAAAAAAGTTAACTCACCTTCTCCTCTTGTTCGCGCAGATGCCACTCTGTTCTTTAGCTGTGGACTGAATGACCTGAGGTGACGTCAGATCACATGCTCCAATCACATGGTCCATCACCATGGTGATGGAGCATGTGATCTGACGTCATCAAAGGTCCTTTAGCCCACAGATAAAGAACAGACCGGCATCTGCGCTAACAAGAGGAGAAGGTGAGTTAACTTTTTTATTATTTTTAACCCCTCCAGCACTATTATACTAAGCATTCTGTATTCAGAATGCTATTATTTTCCCTTATAACCATGTTATAAGGGAAAATAATACAGTGAATAGACTGTCACCTAGAACCCATGCGTGAAAATCGCACCGCATCCGCACTTGCTTGCGGATGCATGCGATTTTCACGCAACCCCATTCATTTCTATAGGGCCTGCGTTACGTGAAAAACGCACAAAGAGGAGCATGCTGCGATTTTCACGCAACGCACAAGTGATGCGTGAAAATCACCGCTCGTGTGCACAGTCTCATAGAAATGAATGGGTCAGGATTCAGTGCGGGTGCAATGCGTTCACCGCACGCATCGCACCCGCACGGAAAACTCGCCCGTGTGAAAGGGGCCTTAGAGTTGACTCATTGCAATGTATAGGGTGAATCTAGCTGAAAATTTCATGGTAAATCCATATGTAACTTATGTTAATTTCACCATGGATTTGTTTCATATTTTGCAGAAGATGCATGGCATAGTCTGCAGCAGATTTTTCTACTGCAGTTTACATTCCGTGGGAACATACCTTTAAACACTATAAACACCTTTGGGGGATTTTCTTTTAATAATTATTGCTTTCTACTACTTTCGGGATACAAATATTTTTTTCAATTTGGTCTTTATTTAAAAAAAAATCTGCAGTTTTCTCTGCACAGCTGTCAGTTTCTGTCTATTTGCAGACTATTACTATCTGTTCTCAGTGAGTCCCGTCAGACAGCCGTTCTGATGGCTCAGTCTGTGGCCCTTTTCTCTGAACTCCTGATGGCTCATAAGCACTCATTATGGCTCAATTCTTATCTAACTGGTAAGAATATGGCTTAACTAAATGTCTATGAGCTGTCAGGAGTTCAAAGATAAGAGCTACAGATTGATCTGTCAGAACAGCTATCTGACTGGACTCATTGAGAACGCAAAGCAATAGTCTGCAAAAAGACAGCTGACAGTGCCACAGAGAAAACCCTTAAAGTTATTTTAATAAAGACCAATTGAAAAATTATTTTTTTTATCCCCAAATGAGTTGAATTCAATAATAAAAAAACACCAATGGCAATAGACTTTAACAGCCAAATAAAAATGCCACAAAAATGTGAATGAAGCCTAAAGTAGGTTTTTAAGTCCCCCACCTAATAATTTATCTATTGTGACGTTAAATATACTTGAAACTTTTTCTCAAATAGCTTCATAAATAGTGTATTACATTCAGAATGAAAATGCTTTAAGCTTGGATTGCTATAATGAGCCCTGTACACTCTTGTTATATTATGTATGGGTCTGTGACTAGCTGGCGAAATATTCCAGTTATCATTGAGATACATATTTATGTAGAAATTGAATGCAGGTTCTTTAATAATGTAAGCTCATTGATTAAGTGGTGACAGTTCATCAACAATACATGGCGGCTAAACAAATGAGGCTGGCGTGTGAATAGTTCAGTTAATTACAATGCAGTCGACTAAAGAGATTTATCTATTTATTAATTAGAATAAAGCGCATGTCTTGTCAGAGTGGGATTGCTTCAAGAATAACTAGTCATGAGAAAAGCAAATAACACAGCATTTTATATTTTGTGAGGGTATGAATTCCCATTACATACAAAGCAGGAGAACACAGTATGATTTTTTTAGACCTGCTGCAGTTCTTGAGCAACATGCCCAATTTGTAAAGTTCTTCTGATGTTTATCTCCATTTAAGGCTGAGTTCACACGAGCGTGACAGATTTGGTCCGGATGCGTTCAGGGTGCGTTCAGTTAAACTCGCACCATTTTGCAAGCAAGTTCAGTCAGTTTTGTCTGCAATTGCGTTTAGTTGTTCAGTTTTTTCCGCGCGGGTGCAATGCGTTTTGATGCATTTTTCACGCGCGTGATAAAAAACTGAAGGTTTACAAACAACATCTCCTAGCAACCATCAGTGAAAAACGCATTACACCCGCACTTGCTTGCAGATGCAATGCGTTATTAACGCAGCCCCATTCACTTCTATGGAGCCAGGGCTGCGTGAAAAACGCAGAATATAGAACATGCTGCGATTTTAAAGCATTGCAGAAGTGATGCATGAAAAAAAACGCTCATGTGCACAGCCCCATTGACATGAATGGGTCAGGATTCAGTGCAGGTGCAATGCGTTCACCTACTGCATTGCACCCGCGCGGAAATCTCGCCCGTGTGAACGCAGCCTAAGTCACTTTCACTTAGTCAGTATTTGGTCAGAAGTGTGTATCAGCATTAGTGAGCCAAGAGCTGGAGTGAAATTTACAGGGAAAAAGGTTTAAAGGGGCATCACATGCAACGGGGTATATCGCTAGGATATGCCCCCATTGTCTGATAGGTGCGGGTCCCACCTCTGGGACCCAGACCTACAACGAGAACGGAGTGGGTAGAGCTGTGGCTGGAGGACCTCAGATTTCCAGGGGGCCATCCACCACCAAGCGCTGCCTCCCGCTGCTCCCATAGAAGTGAATGGGGGCATGCGCAGCCCCTGCTCCAATTCATTTCTATGGGGCAGGCGGAAATAGCCGAACCAGTGCTCGGCTATTTTCGGCGGCCCCATAGAAATGAATGGAGGGCAATATCCCAATAATCTTGAAGTAATTAAACCCCTTTTCCACTGCATTAATGGGCTTGATTTTACCTGACTACCTAGTTTTTTTGTCTTTCATCTATATCAAAGTGGCAATGAAAATAGTATCTGGTATCTTTTTAGTACCTGATCTGAGGGGATTTCAAGCTAGCCAAGTTAGTACCATGAAGTCACATGACCACACTGCGGACTAACAATTGGTCCGGGACAGGCGCATAGAAAATACCCATGGGGCCCCATAGAAAAACTTGGAATAGGGCCCCATTCCACCATGACCACTTTTAACATGTTCAGAAAAGCTTATGTTGGGTCTCCCTAATGCACAAGGCTAATACACACATTGATGTCATAGTTAATGATGAGCGGCAGGGGTCATATTCGAATTCGCAATATTTTGTAGAATATTCGTCGAATATTCGCAAATTCGATTTTTTTACTCGGAAAATCGGCAAGGTAATGATTGTGTAATATGCTAATTTTCGAAATTCGAATTTTCGGATTCAAATTTTTTATTGCGAATTTTTCAACAATTATTAGACAAAGAAGATTATAGCACTATATTAGCTAAATTGCTCTATATTCGATTTTTTTTCAAATATTCGCTATATTACTATAACTTTGTTTTTCGAATTTTCGTCATATTCTAAAACAAGAATATATATTAATATAGCGAATGTTCGAAAAAAACGAATATAGAGCAATTTAGCTAATATAGTGCTATAATCTTCTTTGTCTAATAGTTGTAATTTTTTTCTCATCTGAAGTTCAGAAAACTAACAAAACTATAAAAAAAAAGATTATAGCACTATATTAGCTAAATTGCTCTATATTCGATTTTTTTTAATATTTGCTATATTGCTATAACTTTGTTTTTTCGAATATTCGTAATATTCTAAAACAAGAATATATAGCAATATAGCGAATATTCAAAAAACTAATATAGAGCAAAATTCGCAAACACTACTACTCCTAAAGTCAAGTATATTGCAGCCTTCTTATTGGCCCACAAGCTAGAATCAGGCAGGGATCATGTGTCCTGATAAAAAAAAAAAATCTAATAAAATTGGATTATTCGAAATTACGAATATATATATAACTATATTCAAAAAATTCACAAATTTCCGAAGTACCTATATTCGCAATAAAAATTCGAAATTCGAATATTCGTGATCAACACTAGTCATAGTAAAGGGATAATGCACATGGTGATGTCACAGAATAGGGATAGTTAACACATTGGGATTGAGATTCCACCTTTCTCTTTTCAGAGCTCCTTTGAAAAATGAAAGGTGGAATCTGGTTGCTATGGACAACTAAGCCAGTTCTACTTTATAGCAGTTTGATAAATCTCCCCCATTGATGTTGCAATATTGGCATATTGTACACAGTGATATCACAGTACAAGAATAATCTACTGAGTGATGTTGCAGACAAGTGTATTGCACATATGATATCACAGTGTAGGAATAATGTAGGTATTTCACAGCACAAAAAATGCAAAAAGTAATGTTGCACAGAATTTATAAAGCAAACAGCAGAAATAACATTGAGGTTACATAGAAAAACAATTGGGTCATATTATATTTGTCATTAGATTTGATCCTTATAGGCATTTTATCACTAACTATACCTCATATCAAAGTGTAAATGGACCTCCTTTGTTGTTGGCACCATAGCAGCTGCCCATGGTGCAAGAGAATGTCCACTACAATGCCAATTCGCTACAATGAGTGGAAAACAAACTATCTAGTACCATAGTAGAGTGGAGTAGGGTAGAGCCTGTACCATGTAATGGAAAAGAAGCTACATAGAAGAAGGTTTATAGTCGAACAATTGTTAAATAAACAGGCATGTGGAATGATGGTTACTCCAAAACAGCAATACACGTCCATATGGCCATTACAAACTAGCCTTAGATAATCAGTGACCAAGGGCATAAAGATCAGGAACAAATCATGGAAATGAAATGAAGATCATTCATAATCTAGTGCCTATTAGAGGAAAATTTTAAACATGACCAACTTCTTTCCAGATGATGGAGATATAATAAAATGCGGAACCCATTTACAGGTATGTGTGCTTACATGTGTGTTTATATGTGTTACAAATATGTGAATTTTTGGCACTTACTACATACTAGTTTTCAGTTTATATGATATAGTAGCAAAATTTGGGCTCTTCGGTGGAAAACTAACACATTTCAATAAAAACTGTATTGTCTAAAAGCAATATTGTCCATAATTAGAAACACTGATTTGGGGGGGAATTTATTATAGACTGGTGTTTTACGCCAATCTGTGGTATCTCCTGCATCGTCAAAAATTAGGTGCATCCTCTGGCAGCCTGTGCGCCCAGACTGAAATCTATGGCAGCTTCAAGCTGCCACAGATTTCAGTCTTTCCTTTAGGCCAAAAAACTGGCATAAAAGAAGATAGATTTACAGGGTCCACTGGCCCTACCCTAATGCCCCCTTTCAAGGAAAGTGCCGAGGGTGGCATAGAAATGCACAAAGGCATTTAAATAGTCGTAATTTATTAAGACCGATGTTTTAGATGCCGATCTTAATCAGCCCTTTAGCTTGCAGTTGATCCGCCAAAGTTATGAAGAGGCGCAGGCCTCTACATAACTTCAGAGTATCCACCGCCAGTCTAAATTAGGCCAGCTTCCTTGCTGGCTTAAATGTAGACCATTTTCTGCCCATAAAACAAAAGGCGTAGTAAATGATGAATGAGACGGGCCGCCCACTTTTTTAGACGTGGCAGGAGTGGGGAAAAGTCACAGATCGCGGTGCTTTTACGCCACAATCTGCACCAGAAATATGCCTAATATAAGTGTATTTCTAAGAGTAAATGACCCCTATGGTTTGCAACTTTTGTACTCCAGAGAACTGGCATGGAGAGAATGATCTCTTGTGTCTTATCTTGTCTGGGGTGTCTATAAATTAAATGTGTCTGGCACATGAACCAATTCATCTCTACAATCTTGAAGCAATGCTGGTTTAAGTTTTGCTAGGAATTATCAAGTATTGTTTAAGCACCCTCTTTTGTGGCGGGCAGTCGCCAGGCTCTGCATGCAGCTGGGTGGTACAGGGTAAGCCTTTTATCCTTGTAAATCAGAAGATTTAAACAACTACAACTGGAACATATCATATCCAAAATAGTTTTCGCAAATACCCTTTGATTTCAATTGAATTGGTGACTACATGCATTTTTCCATACGTGAATTCATTTATAACAGCAGTTTACTGGAAACAACAAAGAATAAGCATGCGTGCCCCCGAGTCTGCCAGTATCTCATGGTTTTCTATGATGTATTTTTCAGTGCTAAGAATACATTTTATTTTGCACTGCATCATGACCTGTTTCTCTGAAGATTGCTATACAATTATTGCATTGTATATACAGTTTACAGTGCCTAGTTATGAATTCATGCAAGCCTTCATAATAAAGCCTGTGCATGGAAAATGTAGAGTTTACATTCATTTCTCAAGGCACTTCAATGCTTCTTCTCATGATAAGGCAACAAACACTACACTGTTTATGTCTGCATAAGAACATATCTATCTCCACATTACCGGTATATTATTTGTATCAGGTATGTTACATGAAGCATGTATTGTTGCTTTGTAATACAAAAGAGACTGCAGATGGTTAAGTAGGTGGCACAAATTGAGTGGCACAGCTAAGGAACGTGGCATATGTAATGCACACATACTGCATGGCAAAGGCACTAGTACTCCATTAAAATGAAATGAAAATACAAAGTGCATAAAGGCATATGTTGGGTGACTCGGTGTATAGCTACCAAGATACACAAGTTTTTTTTTTTTTAAACACTTTTAAAACACTATATATGTCATACATTTTAATGGCTTTTTTTCATAAGCATTTTTGTTAGAATTTTTATGCTGTAACAATTTGTAAATGTGATTTTTACAGCTTTTTTGAAGATATATAGTGATGCCTATGGGAGTGAAATGAAATGTCAGAAAAACAGCACTGCCTTTGAGCACAAAACACACAAAAGAGGCCAAAAGCCGAAATAATATTTTGTAAACTTTTCAAAATTTTACTATACACTTTAAAAGTGTATTAACAGCTAAGGCCTCTTTCACACTTGCGCTGTCCGGATCCGGCGTGTACTCCACTTGCCGGAATTACACGCCGGATCTGGAAAAACGCAAGTGAACTGAAAGCATTTGAAGACGGATCCGTCTTCAAAATGCTTTCAGTGTTACTATGGCACCCAGGACGCTATTAAAGTCCTGGTTGCCATAGTAGGAGCGGGGAGCGGGGGAGCGGTATACTTACAGTCTGTGCGGCTCCCGGGGCACTCCAGAATGACGCCAGAGCGCCCCATGCGCATGGATGACGTGCCATGCGAACACGTCATCCATGAGCGTGGGGCGCCCTGACTTCACTCTGAAGCGCCCCGGGAGCCGCACGGACTGTAAGTATACTGCTCCCCCGCTCCCCACTACACTTTACCATGGCTGCCAGGACTTTAGCGTCCCGGCAGCCATGGTAACTATTTAGAAAAAGATAAACGTCGGACCCGGCAATGCGCCAAAACAACGTTTAGCTTAAGGCCGGATCCGGATCAATGCCTTTCAATGGGCAATTATTCCGGATCCGGCCTTGCGGCAAGTGTTCAGGATTTTTGGCCGGAGCAAAGAGCGCAGCATACTGCAGTATTTTCTCCGGCCAAAAAAGTTCCCGTCCGGAACTGAAGACATCCTGAACGGATTTCTCTCCATTCAGAATGCATTAGGATAAAACTGATCAGGATTCTTCCGGCATAGAGCCCCGACGACGGAACTCTATGCCGGAAGAAAAGAACGCAAGTGTGAAAGAGCCCTTAGACATATGACATATTCACAGGAAATGTCATACATGTCTGTTTGTCTCAATTTTCGGACCCACACCTACATGGATAATAGGAGTTTTAGGCCTCTTGCACACGACCCTATAGCTTTTTCAGTATTTTGCGGTCTGAAAAAAACGGATCCGCAAAGAATATGGATTAAGTCTGTGTGCATTCTTTTTTTTGTGGAACAGAACAGCTGGCCCCTGATAGAACAGTACTATCCTTGTCTGTTATGTGGACAATAATATGACATGTTCTATCTTTGAACGGAACGAAAAAACGGAAATACGGAAACAGAAGGCATATGGAGTACCTTCCATATTTTTTTGCGGATCCAGTGAAATTAATGGTTCCGTATACGGAACGCAAGAAACGGAACGTAAACGGAAAAAAAATGCTTTTGTGTGCAAGAGGCCTTAGGTGCAACATCCAAGTGGAGGATAGATGGTGTTGGCACATTTATATGGGTCTGCTATGTGAGTTATCTAAACAGTTAAGTAGGCAGCTTTAAGGTTGGAGGACCTCTATTCTTTGCATAGGTGTGGGTCCTTGCAGCATATATGCCTGTGAGTATGTCATACTGTAAATGTCTAAGTTGGAAATAAAATAACGTGGCTGCAGTGTTCGCTATAAAAAATGGATTAAAAGGTTGTGAGTCAATCCAGCCTCAGGCAATTTATGTGACAATTTACTTTTATGTGGCCAGTTAGGCCTCTTTCACACGGGCGTCATGTTTTTTGCCCGGATAAGAGGCGGGTGCGTTGCGGGAAAATGCGCGATTTTTCTGCGCGAGTGCAAAACATTGTCATGCGTTTTGCACTCGCGTGAGAAAAATCGCGCATGTTTGGTACCCAGACCCGAACTTCTTCACAGAAGTTCGGGCTTGGGATTGATGTTCTGAAGATTGTATTATTTTCCCTTATAACATGGTTATAAGGGAAAATAATAGCATTCTGACTACAGAATGCTTTGTATAATAGTGCTGGAAGGGTTAAAAATAATAAAAAAGTTAACTCACCTTCTCCTCCTGTTCGCGCAGATGCCACTCTGTTCTTTAGCTGTGGACTGAATGACCTGAGGTGACGTCAGATCACATGCTCCAATCACATGGTCCATCACCATGGTGATGGAGCATGTGATCTGACGTCATCAAAGGTCCTTTAGCCCACAGATAAAGAACAGACCGGCATCTGCGCTAACAAGAGGAGAAGGTGAGTTAACTTTTTTATTATTTTTAACCCCTCCAGCACTATTATACAAAGCATTCTGTATTCAGAATGCTATTATTTTCCCTTATAACCATGTTATAAGGGAAAATAATACAGTGAATAGACTGTCACCTAGAACCCATGCGTGAAAATCGCACCGCATCCGCACTTGCTTGCGGATGCATGCGATTTTCACGCAACCCCATTCATTTCTATAGGGCCTGCGTTACGTGAAAAACGCACAAAGAGGAGCATGCTGCGATTTTCACGCAACGCACAAGTGATGCGTGAAAATCACCGCTCGTGTGCACAGTCTCATAGAAATGAATGGGTCAGGATTCAGTGCGGGTGCAATGCGTTCACCGCACGCATCGCACCCGCACGGAAAACTCGCCCGTGTGAAAGGGGCCTTAGACTTCCAACTGCAATGTTTCAGCCATTACTGTTGCTTAAAGAGGTTCTGCAGTTTCTTCCTCTGGATAGATCATCAGCATCTGATCAGCGGGGGTCCGACACCCGGGACCCCTGCCGATCAGCTGTTTGAGAAGGCAGCGGAACGACAGGAGTCTCGGTGTCGGACCCCCGCCGATCAGATGCTGATGATGTATCCAGAGGAAAGATCATCAGTTTTTAAAAAAATGCAGATCCACTTTAAATTGACCTTTCAGGAGCTGAACATTGATTTATAAGACAATACCTACAGGAGAAGATTACCTTCTATTTATTTTATTATAATGACAGCAAGCATTTTTACCTATAATTTACTAATTCCAAAACCCAGCCAACTTACTCTACGAGGGGGGTATTATCTACCTGAATATGAAAACAAAATTACCACTTTTCATTGTAATCCCCATTGACACACTTATTCCACTTCACCTCCTGTGACTGGATGCAGCAAGAACCCTGTTATTGCCTCTTTGGATTATCATGGAAATCTGAAAGAGAAAGTAATCACTGGGAACCAGGTGTGGATTGTAGGGTGGATGGTTAAGCTCTATGAAGCCGCATTCACTTGTGATTTGCAAGACTTGTGAGCTGGCTCATTGTCATGAAGCAGCAACACATGTGCTGACAACTTCCCACTGCATTTCTGTTTGATTGCCTAACGTAAAGCCTTCATTGTTGAAGCATAGGTGTCTTCAGTAATTTTTTTCTGGTATGACTTCTAGTAATAAAGCGCCTTTTGTATCTAAAAAAAAAACTGCTGCCATGATCTTTTCAGCTGACTGCAGCACACAAAATGTATTTGGAGTTGGTGACTAGTGTTGATCAAGCACCAAAGTGCTCGGGTGCTCGGGCATGCTCTGGTGCTCTAGCAAGCACCCAAGCTCAAAGGAAATCAATTGGAGAACCCGAACATTAAACCAGGTACCCCCTGCTCGGAAGAGGGGAGGGTGTCTGGTTCATAGGAAAAGGTCAGAAATTGATGAAAACACCACCAAAATGGTTCGGGAACAGCATGGGGAGGATGTCTGGATGCATCTTAGACTTCCAAGTCGCTGTTGGGAATGATGTCTGAGTAGTACGCCACTTTTACAGACTGACAATAATTCGCCCAAAATCGAAGATAAAATTTATTTGAGCAAAAAAATAGTTAGGAAACATTCTTTCCTGTATATGTACTTGTATATAAAGTGCAAGTGCTGCCAAAAATTGCAAGAAAGAGGTACTCTGATGCAACCTGTATATCACATAAAGGAGGGCCTTATTCACATTGTGGTACAGTTGTTCAGGTAGTGGGACCCCTACACTCATAAAGCACTAAGTAAAAGGGCTGCCAAAAATTAAATGGAACCCACACTCCAATACACCCTTTGTTACACATAAAGGAGGGCATTATACACTATACACCCTTTAAAAATTATGATTGATAGCCTGCTGGTGACCCTCAAAAACATTTGGAGCAAGGGCCTGCTGAGCTGACCATCGAAAAAATTATGGTTGAGGGCCTGCTGCTGAGCTGACCCTCTAAAACATTATGTGCAAGGGCCTCCAGGAGAGCTGACCCTGTAAAACAGTATATGCGAGGGCATATATGCGAGGGCATTATATGCGAGAAATAAGCATGTTGATATGATGGAATAGGAGGAGGAGGATTAGAAAAGGAAGATTCAACCATATAACGTTTTTTGTGGTGGAAGAGGTGCATGGGAATACAGTGTATTCAGTGCATACAGATTTGAAGTGCCTTTAATGTTCATCAGCTTTCCTCTGGTGGAGTCGAGAAGTCATGGTTAATCCAGGCCTTGTTAATTTTTATGAGTCAATCTGTCAGCATTTACAGTTGACAGGCGGATACGCTTATTTGTTATAATGCCACCAGCAGCACTAAATACCCGCTCAGACAAAACTCTGGTGGCAGGGCAGGCCAGCACCTCAAGGCATAGAGCTCCAGTTCGTGCCATGTGTCTAGCTTGGACACCCAATAGTTGTAAGGCACTGAGGGATCATTGAGGATGCTGACACGGTCTGCTATGTACTCCTTCACCATCTTTCAAAATGTTTCCCTCCTTGTGACACTAGGCCGTGCATCAGGGTGAGGGTGCTGGTGGGGTGTCATGAAACTGTCCCAGGATTTGGAGAGTGTTGCCCTGCCTCTGTTGGAAATGCTGTGTGTTCCTTTTGTCTCCCCTTTTCGGTTGCCCACGGAACTACAGACTCTGCCACCAGGATTGTCAGATGGAAATTTTTTTAGCAATTTTTTAACAAGGGCCTTCTGGTATTGCACCGTTTTGCTCATCCTCTAATCCAGAAGAATGAGAGATGAGAATTTCTCTTTGTAGCGGGGTTCGAGAAGGATGAACAACCAGTAATTTGTGTTGTCTAAAATGTGTATAACGCGCGGGTCGCGAGAAATGCAGCCTAACATAAAGTTAGCCATGTGTGCCAAAGCCTACAAACAGGCAAGACTTCGCTGTCATCATCAGGAGGATGACTCTCAATCTCCTAATCCTCTTACTCCTCTTCTACCCACCCATTTGTAGCAGAGGCAACCGTCTCCTGCTCTTCCTCCTCCTCCTCCTCTTGATCGTCCAATTCGCGCTGAGAAGACGAACTGTGGGTGGTCTGGCTATCACCCTGTGTAATGTCTTCCCCCATTTCTACCTATTCCACATGCAAAGCGTTGTCCTTAATTGTGAGCAGACATCCATGCCCACTCCTCGCTTGTGAATAGCGGAAGCTGACAGGAAAGGCGACGGCCATGTTGCAGCTGGTATTCCACTACAGTCCACTGCTGCTCACAAAACCTGGCCAACATGTGGATCGCCGAGTTCCAGCGTGTGCTCATGTTGCACAACAGCCAGTGAGCCGGCAATTGTAAGCGATGCTGCAGCGTTGACAGACTGGCTGAAGCTGTCGATGACTTGCGGAAATGTGCACACATGTGGCGCACCTTCACCAGTAGCTCAGGCAAATTGGGGTAGGTTTTGAGAAACCGCTGAACCACTAACTTTAAGACGTGGGCTAGGCATGGGATGTGTGTAAGCTTGCCGAGCTCCAAAGCCGCCACCAAGTTACGGCCATTATGAGACACAACTATGCCTGGTTCTAGGTTGAGTGGCGAGAGCCAGAGCTCAGTCTGGTCTCTTATCCTCTGCCACAGCTCTGTGGCGGTGTGCTGTTTGTCCCCTAAACATGTCAGCTTCAGCACGGCCTGTTGCTGCTTCCCCACTGCAGTGCTATACTGATTCCAGCTACCGACTGATGACTGACTGGTGCTGCACGCGGATCATTCGGAGGTGGAAGTGGAGGAGGAGAAGAACCACTAACGTAGGTGCTGGCGGAACCCCTGATCGACGTAGGGCCCACAATCTTTGGGGTCGGTAGCACCTGTGTCATCCCAGGGTACAACTCTCTCCCGGCCTCCACAACGTTCACCCAGTGTGCGGTCAGGGAAATGTAGCATCTCTGGAGGAATGCACTTGTATATGTGTCCGTGGTTAAGTGGACCTTCCAAGTAACTGCGTTGGTCAGGGCAAGTGTGATGTTACGGGACACATGTTCGTGTAAGGCGGGCACGGCATAACTTGAAAAAAAATTGTGGCGGCTGGGGACTGCTTAACATGGGACAACCGCCGACAGCAGGCTGCGGAAGGCCTCAGTGTCCACAAGCCTAAATGGCAACATTTCCAGGGCCAGTAATTTGGAAAGCTGCACATTTAGTGCTATGGCCTGTGGGTGGGTGGCTGGGTATTTGCACTTGCGTTCAAAGGCCTGGGGTAAGGACATTTGGATGTTGCCCTGGGACACGGAAGTGGATGTGGTCACTGATGGTGCTTGCGAAGGTCCAGGTGCAGGGTGGAAGGCATCTGTGCCTGTGCCTTCGACAGGGGATTGGCCAGCACGTAAAAACAGGGAAAGAGGAGGCAGTGGTGTGACCCGCAGATACAGATTGTAGACCCAGGCGTTCATCCCACTTATTATGGTGCTTGGATGCCATGTGGGGGATCATGCTGCTGGTGGTGAGGTTGCTAGTGTTCATGCCCCAGCTTATTTTGGTATGGCACAGGTTGCAAACTACTATTCTTTTGTCGTCCGCACTTTCCTCAAAAAAGCGCCATACTGCGGAACAGCTACCCCTTGTCAAAGGAGATTTCCGCATGGGGGGTGCTCCGTGGAACAGTTGTGGGCCTGATTGCTGTGGCCCGCCTTCTCCCTTTTGCCACCCCACTGTCTCTTTCAGCCTGTTCCGGTGCTGCTTTTCTCGCTTGGCTTTCCACCTTCCCAGGTTGGATCAGTGACTTTATCATCCACCACCTCCTCTTCCACTTCCTCATTCTGCTCCTCCTCCTGACTTGTTGACCTAACCACAACCTCAGTCATTGACAACTGTGTCTCATGCTCTTCATAAATCTCTTGAGACAGTTATTGCCGTTGACTTATTGGCAAATGTGTCTCATCATCATCCACCTTATTAAACAGTAATTGCCATTCCCCACCGTCATCTTCTTTTGACTGTGGATTCTCAAGAGTTTGGGAATCAGGGCACAAGATCTGTCCCTCTTCAAGCATGCTCAAAACAGTTCCTCGGAATATCTGAGTGTGGGATCACTTGATTGACAAGAATCTCCATGGTGGGACAAAGGAGGATCAGGGTGAGCAGACTCTTGGCTTCTGAAACTGGACTTGGTGGAAGTCAGGGTGGTGCTTAACCAACTGGAAGCATTGTTTGCTGCAATCCAACCGACCACACCCTGGTCTGACTTCAAGAGTGGTGTCCTGCGCCACCCTGCAAACTGGAACTTAAAGCTAGGTATCGTGGATGATTATTTTTCTTGTGCTCTGGCAGCAGGCACAGTTTCAACGCGCCCAGGGCCACCATCAGCATCACGACCACTTCCCCGTCACATCTCCAGTGTAAAGTGTGCACATCCAAAAAATATCTGTGACATCCAGTGTACTTTTTCCGTAGACGGTGTCCGCTGTGAACAGTGACATTAGCTGCGCCACATCTCCTGTGTAATGTCACTGTCCGCACCGGACACCGTCTACGGAAAAAGTACACTGGATGTCACAGATATATTTTACATGCGCACACTTTACACTGCAGATGTGGCGCAGCTAATGTCACTGTCCACAGCGGACACCGTCTACGGAAAAAGTACACTGGATGTTACAGATATTTTTTGGATGCACACACTTTACACAGGAGATGTGGCATAGCTAATGTCACTGTCTGCAGCGGCCTAACTATTGCATGCTATTTAGCGCAGGAAGCGCAAAAAATAGATATTGCTGCCACACACAAATTGGGTCTGTAAAGTTTTAGCTATTTAGCGCAGTTTAAGCTAAAAATAGATATTGCTGCTGCCACACACAATAGTCCTTAAAAGGACTTTTGGGTATGTAAAGTTTTAGCAATTTAGCTCAGGTTGCGCTAAAAATATATATTGCTGCTTCCACACACAATAGCCCTTAAAAGGACTTTTAGGTCTCTGAAGAATTTTTCTAATAAAAATATTCCTATATCACTCCCTACACTGTCTGTCCCTTTCTCAGCACAGCTCTCCCTGACTAAGACTGAGCCGAACACGCGTCATCTGGTGCTATATAGCACCGGCCAGCCAGTCACTGTAATGCCAGTAACCAACATGGCTACGGCATTACAGTAAGGGCAGT
This sequence comes from Bufo gargarizans, assembly GCF_014858855.1. Lineage (NCBI taxonomy): Eukaryota > Metazoa > Chordata > Amphibia > Anura > Bufonidae > Bufo > Bufo gargarizans. The sequence continues at coordinate 548,537,838 of NC_058081.1, forward strand.
ATTTACCTGCACAGGGAGGAGACTTGCGCTCGAGCACACGCGGTATTCGGCCGAATACCGCCATGTGCCGAGCATCGAGATGCTCAAGCCAAACTGGTGTTTCGGCCGAGCATGCTCGATCAACACTATTGGTGACCCCTTATGCTTCCATTTCATGGACTCTAGTTTGGTCTTAGTCTCATAGTGGTGGATCCATGTTTCATCACCCATAATGATTAGGCAATAGAAGTCTCTTGAATTTTCTCTAAGCATGTCTTAATTCTCTTGGTTAAATTGCTCGCAACAAGTTTTCTGCTAAGGCGTCAACCTCCATGGCACCCACTAGGAACTGACCTTTGATATCATCAAAATTTCATGAATGATACTGGAAACCGTGCTAACTGAAATACCTAATTCATGAGCTATAGCACTCACTGTGATCCGATGATCTTCCAAAATCATGGCCTTCACTTTACTGCACATTTCCTCTGAAGGTGCTTCAACAGGTCGCCCTGAACTGGGGTCATCTTCATTTCATTCCCTACCCCATTTAACTGCTTGACCCAAAACTTGATTTTATTTACTTGATAGTAGGAAGGTACCTCATCACCATATACAGCAATCATCCTTTCACATCCTGTCGCTTCTAGTGCTTTCATCATATTGAACTGCTACTGTGTGTTCCATGTCCAGGCATGTCTCAACCTGCACAGACAAGCTCAGCTCTCTAACACAGACAGGACATGCTGGGATAGATAGCTTATTGAACACCCCTGTATATGTATAATATTTAAAGCAACTTTCCAGTCAGGAACTCAAAAATGAATTGAAAGTCACAACCTATAGAGTATGATTAACTTATCTACTATTTATTTTCTTCAGATCTTACTCCTTGGCTGCCTTTAAGCTTAGTTCTATTAGCACAGAGCTTGGATCTGTGACTACTGTTAAGTTACAGTGCCTACAAGGAGTCTGATGCTGTCTGAGACACACACCCTGACTTATTGGTTCAGGCCGCCGCTGCAGATAATTGTGTCCTGTAGGTATTGAATTACATATCATGTTGCTGCTGACTGGGAGGGTCCAGTAAAGTGTAAAAAGAAAACAGTTGATTAATTAACACATTGTTTACAACATGTGTATCCAGAAGTCCTCACTATAGATGAGATAATTGATTATTTTGAAACAAATGAGATTTGATTATTCAGCCAAAGTTTTGTAAAGATTTGAGTGGGATCCAATAAAAATATTTGATCATGCCATTCAGGCAAAGAGAGAGAAAAAAAAAGTATTAAGAGTTTTTAAAAAGGGAGAAATGAGAAAGAAAAATATCATACGCAAACTTTCAGACAATTTGAGGCCTTTTCGATTTGGGTAGAATTGATTGACAATTTGGCCGAATCTAACCCGAATCGAATTCTGAGAGATTTGCTTATCTCTGGACATCACTCAATAAAGGAGTTTATTTTATTTTATTCATATATAACTTTTTGTATTAACGTCTTTAGTGTCTTTAACCCTACACTCATACCTAAAAGAGTTTAAATGTGCAGTTTCATTTATTTCAGGCTTTCTACAACTTCATAAAGGAAAAAAATATAGCTCCCTAGAAGAATAATGAAAGGAAATATTTTACCAGTTTGTAAAGACATATCTCCCATTAAAATCACAGTAATTGATAGCTGGAAAATATTCAATATTTTTATTTCCTGCTAGACTTTACATTGCATTACACAAGGGGGAAATGGTAAAAGACTCATTGCAAGTTCCTGAAGCGAGGAACTCAAAGGATTACAGCTGTACAGCCTGACAGACAAACAACATTAAACAATCCATTTACTTTTATGTCCTGCTCAAGAGCTTCAAAAGTATTCGCCGTAACCCACGTAGCAAGGATTTAACATGCCCTAAAAATAAGCTAGAATCTAGGAATGGAAGAAAAATGCAAAACTTAGTGCACCCTGGGAAATATTGGCATTCCCATATGGTTCATCAAAATGCCTCAGCCACTTATGTCTGAAAGCAATGTCAGTGATAATTAGATTTGTGAAAAATAATGTGACAAAATGTGTGAGTTCAATGAAATATGAGGTCAGCTGCAGTCAGGCAGACACAATATAGACTTAATATGGTGTCAACTGATGTGGCAAAGATGGTAATTATAGACACTATGGGGGTTATTTATACTAGGCGTATTTCTGGTGCATATTGTAGCATAAAGGTCCTTTGCAATTAGCACCTCTACATAATTGCAGTGGATCCACTCCCAGGGCATGGCTTTATTAAGATCAGCGTTTAAAATTCTGGTCTTAATAAATGTGCCCCTATTATTGTACTATTCTGTATAATAGCTTCAAACATGACTGTATATAACTAGGGTTGGGCGAGCATGCTCGTTCGAACACCATTTTGACTCGAGCAACGCGATGCTCGGCGCAATGCGGTGTTCTGCTTGAGTTTCCTCCCCGCAGGTTTGTTGACCAATAAATGTGCGGGAAAGAACTGGAACTCACTGTAATGCACTGTAATGCCATAGCAATGTTGGTTACTGGCATTACAGTGATTTACTTGCTGGAACGCTTCATTGGGTGCTATATAACACCCGATGAAACGTGGTTCGGCTCAGTCTTAGTCAGGGAGAGCTGCAGCAGAAGGGACAGATAGCGTAGGGACAGGAATAGTTTGTTTGTTAGGCAGGTTTTACTGGTGAAAGGTGTTAGAGACCCAAAAGTCCTTTTAAGGACTATTGTTTTATCTGACTGCAATATATATTATTAGCGCAACCTGCGCTAAATTGCGTGCAATTGTTTGGCCGCTGCTGACAGTGACACCACCTCTGCTACATCTTTTGCGTTACATTTGCGCATCCTAAATATCTGTGACATTCAGCGCAATTGTTTGGCCGCTGCTGACAGCGACATTACCTGCGCTACATCTCCTGTATAACGTTTGCGTCTCCTAAATATCATTGACAATCAGTTGAATTTTTTTGCCGCTGGTGACAGCGATATTACCTGCTCTACATCTCCTGTATAACGTTTGCGCATCCTAAATATCAGTGACATTTAGTTCAATTTTTTTGCCGCTGGTTACAGCGACCTTACCAGCACTACATCTCCTGTATAATGTTTGTGCATTCAAAATATTTGTGACATTCAGTTAAAAAATTTTGCCGCTGATGACAGCAACATTACCTGCGTTACATCTCCTGTATAACGTATGCGCATCCTAAATATCAGTGACATTTAGTTTTTTTTTTCGCCGCTGGTGACAGCGACATCACCTGCGCTACATCTCCTGTATAACGTTTGTGCATTCTAAATATCAGTGACATTTAGTTAAAAAAAATTCACCGCTGGTGACAGCGACATTACCTGCTCTAGATCTCCTGTATAACGTTTGCACATCCTAAATATCAGTGACATTCAGTTTAATTGTTTTGCCGCTGATGACAGCGACATTACCTGCCCAACATCTCCTGTATTGTGCATCCTAAATATCTGTGACTAGTGATGGCCTTGCGGTTCGCGATCCGCCGAACATGCGAACATATCGCGCCCCATATTCTTTTGCATTATGCTGAACTTCGACCCATGACACATCCATCAGGTGGGACAGGACAGCCAAATGAAATGTTTCAGCACATGGACACACCCCGAACCCTATAACAGAACCCGATCTGGCAGCCATTTTACATTACATGTTTTGCCAGTGTAGGGAGAGGTTGTATTTTGCTGCAGAGACAGGCTGTTAGGAACTTAGGGACACCAAACGCTAGCTAATAGGGCCACAAAAGTCCTTTTAAGGACTGGTAACGTTGTGCTATCTATAGGGGTGTGATATACTTATAATAAACTTTCTAACATAGAAAGTATATTATAGTGCATTTGCATGCTTTCAAAAAACACTGATTGAGGCCTGCCATATAACAGCTTCCACAAAATAGTGATAGAGGTTTTCCATATACCTGCGTCCACAAAATTACTGCTTGAGGGAGATATACTAGCTTCAACTAACAACTGATTGAGGCCTGCCATATATCAGCTTCCACAAAATAGTGATAGAGGTTTTCCATATACCTGCATCTAGTGATGGATGAACATCGGCCAGGACGGTTTGCGAACGCGATCGCGCAAACACGATCAAATGTTCGCAAACCGCAAGTTTGCGGCGGGCCCCAATCACTTTAATGGCAGGTGAACCTGAAAAACCTTCAGCTCATATTTACAGCTACCAAATACTTAGTAGAAGTGCACAAATAGTCCCACAACATGGACAGTGACATATTACAAGGGGATAAATGACAAAAATTCCAACAAAAAATATGTCTCTTAATCAGGGGACATTTTTATGCGTCTTAAAGGAAAATTCTCAGAAATTTTTTATTTTAGATCACAGGAGTACAGGCCTTAAAAATTAGGCATTCATCTGATATAAAAGAAATTCTGATTATGAGGCTCGAGGTACATTATGCAGTCAATGGATAAAAATGTCCTCCCTCCCCAGTATTAAAATCATTGGTTGCCAGTGTGCCCCCCCCCTCCCCAGTATTAAAATCATTGGTGGCCAGTGCGACCCCCTCCCTATTAAAATCATTGGTGGTTAGTGCGGCCCCCCTATTAAAATCATTGGTGTGCAGTGTGGACTCCCCTCTCTCCCCCCTAATTAAAATAATTGGTTAACAACCCCCCTCATCATTGGTGGCAGCGGAGTGGCAGTTCCGATCGGAGTCCCAGTTTAATCCTGGGGCTCCGATCGGTTACCATGGCAGCCAGGACGCTACTGCAGTCCTGGCTGCCATGGTTACTTAGCACTTTTAGCAGCATTATACTTGCGTGCGCTGTCTGTGGCCGGCCGGCGCTCCTTCTATTGGTAAGTGACAGGTCTGTGCTATAAGCAATGCGCCGCACAGACCTTTCACTTACCAGTAGGATGAGCGCCGGCCGGCCACAGACAGCGCAGGTAAGTATAATGCTGCTAAAAATGCTAAGTAACCATGGCAGCCAGGACTGCAGTAGCGTCCTGGCTGCCATGGTAACCGATCGGAGCCCCAGGATTAAATTGGGACTCCGATAGGAATTGCCGCTCCACTGCCACCAATGATGGGGGGAGGGAGGTTGTTAACCAATGATTTTAATTAGGGGGGGAGGCCACACTGGACACCAATGATTTTAATAGGGGGTGGGTGGTGGTGTGGGGGCCGCACTAGCCACCAATGATTTTAATACTGAGGAGGGAGGGGGTCTGGCCCCCCGCTGCCTGGAAGCACCTGATCTCCTACAGGGGGCTGTGATCTGCACAATTAACCCCTGAGGTGCGGCACCTGAAGGGTTAATTGTGTGGATCACAGCCCCCTGTAAAAGATCATGTGCTGCCAGGCAGCAGGGGGCCGTTATGTCCATAGTTCTCAGTATATTCTAACTTGAAGCGTCCCCATTACCATGGGAACGCCTCTGTGATAGAATATACTGTCGGATCTGAGTTTTCACAAACTCATATCCAATGGTATATTCTAACATAGAGGCGTTCCCATGGTGATGGGGACGCTTCAAGTTAAAATATACCATTGGATTGAAGAAAACTCTGATCCGATGGTATATTAATATTACCCGAACACCAAACCCAAACCTTTACTGAAATGTTCGGGTGCCGAACACCGTAAAGTTCGGGTTCGCTCAACCCTACTAATGATAATAGTTGAAACACGTGGTCATCACAGGTGTTGAACATTAGGCATTAAACGGACATAAAGGCCTTTTATGCCGCTGTATTTGCCTAAGACAGGGACCATTATTTGTTCTGGGTGGTGGGGATATTTGTGGGTTGTCATGAGGAAATTCAATTAAACCTGGTCGACTCGTCACATGTGTTGAATTCCTCCGAGATCCATGCCTCATTCATTTTTAGAAATGTGAGGTAGTCCACACTGTTGTGAGCTAGGCGAGTGCGCTTATAGGTCACGATCCCCCCTGCTACCCTGAAGGTCCTTTTGGACAGAACACAGGACGAGGGGCAAGCTAAGAGGTCCATGGCAAATTGTGCCAGCTCTGGCCACAGTTCAAGCCAGGGGTTCCTCGCTTCTCAGAGCGTCCACATCGGCCGTTAACCCCATGTAGTCGGACACATGTTGGTCTAGGCTGGATCCAGAGGGCGGCTGTCGATGGGTTGGCTGCAAGAATGATCTCATATCTGAAGTGACCAACACATCTTCAAACCACCCTCTTCTTGCATGCACTGTTGGATTGGTACCTTCAACTGTTTCTCTGTGAGTAGAAATTCCTCGGCCAGCGCCCGTAAAGGCAGAATGCAGCATTTCTCGAAGAAGGGGCTGGGAGTGCTGCATTCTGACAGCCTCTGAGATGCTGGTAACATGTCCGCCATTTTGTGCTTGTACCGGGAAGTACGTTGTCTCCCAGTACTGGTCCTTGCCCTTTATGCCATTTTTACGGGGGTCCCTCTTCAAACACTGGAGCATGAATGCTCCCATTTGCACTAAACTGGAAGTGATGGAGTGGCCAGGATAATGCCGTCCTTGGTCTCCTACCCCCAGCCAAGGACAACACCAGGGATCCCAGAAAAGTTTAAAGCATGCTCTTCTTGCTCCTCCTCTGGTGCCCCAGCACCATCCTCCTCTGACTCCTCTTCAGACTCCTGTTGACTTGTCTCAGATGGAGTAGCCTCCCCTGGGAATTCATCCAGCATTGAGACTTCCTCATCTTCCTGCTCCTCGATGGCTTGATCAATGACATGACGCAATGCACGCTCCAGAAAGAAGGCATTAGATACAATGTCACTGATGGCGTCCTGGCCGCGACTGACCAGTTTGGTGATCTCATCAAGTGGCTGCAGAAGTCTGCATGTGTCGCGCATGAGCAGCCACTGTCGCAGTGAAAAATAACAAGCTCCCCAGAACCTGTCCTGCCACAGAGTTTGTACATGTAGTTGTTAACTGCACATTTCTGCTGGAGCAGCCTATCAAGCATATATAGGGTGGAGCTCCAGCGCATCGGGCAGTCACAAATCACATATCTGACAGGCAGGTGGTATCACCACTGAACGTCAGCAAGGCGAGCCATGGCCGTGTAAGATCTTCAAAAATGGCCAGCGATTTTAGTAGCCTGCTGCAAGACATCCTGGACCCCGGAGTATTTGGCAATGAATCGCTGCACGACTAAGTTTAGGACGTGTGCCATGCACGCCACATTTGTCATCTTGCCCTGTTTCAGCATGCTCAGCAGATTGACACCGTTGTTGCACACCACATTACCAACTGTCAAATTGAGCAGGGTTAGCTACTGATCGGCCTGTGACCGCAAAGCTGAAAGGAATGCAGGACCTGTGTGGCACTTGGCTTCCAGGCACAACAGCCGCAGCACAGCATGGCAACGTCTCACTTGGCACGTCCAATAGGTTCTGGGGAGCTTGGAGGGCGCAGCGGAAGAGGTGGTAGCAGTGGAAAAGGAGTAGTCAGCCAAGGAGGAGACAGAGGATGGAGTAGGAGGAGAAGAAGAAGACGCAGGCCTGCATGCAATCCGTGGTGGTAACATCAAATCAACACGGGTGCCACGGGTTGCATGCTTGACGGCCGTCAGAAGGTTCACCCTGTGGGCATTAAAAGTTATGTACTTTCCTTGCCCGTGTTTGCTAGACCACGTGTCTGTGGTCAGATGTATCTTGGCACCAACACTGTGTGCCAGAGATACATTCATTTGCCGGTGAACGTGGCCATATAGCTCAGGGATGCCCTTCTAGGATAAATATTTCCTTCCGGGGACCTTCCATTCCTTCTAAAGGCTTCTAAGTCCAACAGTTTATATGGCAGTAGTTGGAGGCAGTCAGCCGTTGGGCAAGAGGGTTATCTTCCCTCATCATCTTTTTACTCTCGAACATTTGGGCCAGGAAGCCTGCCTTTTGCCAGATGAACGCGACGACGGCACGGTGGAAGGTGGAGGACAAATGGGAGGGGAGAGGAGAAAGAGAAGAGGCAGGACGTGGAGCAGCAGGAGTGTGGCTTTGTGGGTTCTGACGGTGTTGCTTCCACTGGGCTCGGTGATGGGAGGCTAGATGCCTTCTTAAGGTGGTCGTCCCTAGGTGAGTTTTGAGCTTACCGCGACTTATGCGTTGACAGCACAGGCTGCAGATGGCAACACTATTGTCAGCAGTGGACACGTAAAAAAAGCCCACACTACGGAGACATGTGCCGGCGTCCTGGTGTGACTGTGCATGGTGGATGGCTTGTTCCAGATACATCAGCAGTCTGATGTATCTTTTTGCCTCCTATGCAATGTAAGTTCTGCCTGCTTCTCCTCCTTCTTCTCCCTATTTGCTGCTCCGTTTCTCCCTCTGAACTTCCCTCCTCTTCCTCTCTTGTGGGCACCCACGTGATGTCTATTGACACATCATCATCGTCACCTTCACTACCACTGATATTAGAGATCTCGGAGTAGGCAGCAACAGTGGGAACCACCCTTCTTGGGCTGATCTGGGTACTGTTGTCCGACTGCTGGGTGGCGACCGTTGATACCTCCTCTTCCTGATCCGATGCGAAGAATGGCTGCGCACGGGTAAGGTCTTGGAATGGATGGGGAAGTAATTTCTCTGACTCGAGTGGAGGGGATATGTTGGTGGTGGTGGCGTCTTTGGGGGAGCACATAGCAGAGAGTGAAGAGGGTGCAGAAGCGGAAGGCTGAGTGAGCCACTCAATCAACTCTGGTGCATCCTTTGACATAATTGCACGCACCGTCTCCAACTTTCCACTTAGGCTCCAGCCTGGTGCACCTGCCCGACCCCTACCGTCCTGTGGAATAGCCTGCCTCTTCCTCTGCCTGTCATTTTTTAAATGACCCTGTGACAAAGTCCCTATAGAAGAGCAGTATTTGTGGAAGAAGATATATCACACCCCCTGCCTCAATCAGTTTTTTTGGGGTGCAATTGGTATATCACACCAGTAGAAATTATTTGTCCCAATAGCGTTTGTCACTCTGTGTAGCTGCGGTAACGCAGCAGAACCACACACAAATGCTGCACTACCCAAATGCACTATATAGAAAGTATATTATAGGTATATCACACCCCTGCCTCAATCATTTTCTTTTTGGGGGGGGCAACTGATATATACCACCAGTTTAAATTATTTGATCCAATAGCGTTTGACACTCTGTGTAGCTGTGGTAACGCAGCAGAACCGCAAACAAATGCTGCAGTACCCAAATGCACTATATAGAAAGTATATTTTTGGTATATCACACCCCTGCCTTAATCATTTTTTTGGGGGGGCAACTGGTATATCACACCAGTTGAAATTATTTGTTCAAATAGCGTTTGTCACTCTGTGTAGCTGCGCCAATGCAGCAGAACCGCAAACAATGCTGAACTACCCAAATGCACTATATCGAAAGTATATTTTGGTATATCACACCCCTGCCTTAATCAGTTTTTTGGCGGGCAACTGGTATATCACATTATTTGAAATTATTTGTTCCAATAGAGTTTGACACTCTGTGTAGCTGTGGTAACGCAGCAGAACCGCAAACAAATGCTGCAGTACCCAAATGCACTATATAGAAAGTATATTATTGGTATATCACAGCCCTGCCTCAATCAGTATTTTTGGGGGCAACTGGTATATCACACCAGTTGAAATAATTTGTTCCAATATCAATTGTCACTCTGTGTAGCTGCGCTAACACAGCAGAACCGCAAACAAATGCTGAACTACCCAAATGCACTATATAGAAAGTATATTTTTGGTATATCACACCCCTGCCATAATCAGTTTTTTGGGGGGGCAACTGGTATATCACACCAGTTGAAATTATTTGTTCCAATAGAGTTTGTCACTCTGTGTAGCTACGGTAATGCAGCAGAACCGCACACAAATGCTGCAGTACCCAAATGCACTATATAGGAAGTATATTATAGACATATCACAGCCCTGCCTCAATCAGTTTTTTTGGGGGGGGCAACTGGTATATCATACCAGTTAAAATTATTTGTTCCAATAGCTTTTGTAACTCTGTGTAGCTGCGGTAACGCAGCAGAACCGCAAACAAATGCTGAACTACCCGAATGCACTATATAGAAAGTATATTATTGGTATATCACACCCCTGCCTCAATCTGATTTTTTGGGGGGAAGCTGCTATATCACACAAGTTGAAATTATTTGTTCCAATAGCGTTTGCCGCACTGTATAGCTGCAGTATCGCAGCAGAAATGCACACAACTGCTGCACAATAGTGTTGATCACGAATATTCGAATTTCAAATTTTTATCGCGAATATAGGTACTTTGTAAATTCGCGAATATTTTGAATATAGTTATATATATTCGTAATTTCGAATATTCAAATTTATTTTTTTCCTTTTTTTCGATTATTTTTTTTAATGATCCCTCCCTGCTTCTAGCTTGTGGGCCAATAAGAAGGCTGCAATATACTTGACTTTAGGAGTAGTAGTGTTTGAAAATTTTGCTCTATATTTGTTTTTTCGAATATTCGCTATATTGCTATATATTCTTGTTTTAGAATATTACGAATATTCGAAAAAACTAAGTTATAGCAATATAGCTAATATTCGAAAAAAACGAATATAGAGCAATTTAGCTAATATAGTGCTATAATCTTTTTTTTTTATAGTTGTAATTTTTTTCCAATCTGAACTTCAGATGAGAAAAAAAATTACAACTATTAGACAAAGAAGATTATAGCACTATATTAGCTAAATTGCTCTATATTCGTTTTTTTAAAATATTCACTATATTGCTATATATTCTTGTTTTAGAATATTATGAATATTCGAAAAAAACAAAGTTATAGCAATATAGCGAATATTCGGAAAAAAAACTAATATAGAGCAATTTAGCTAATATAGTGCTATAATCTTCTTTGTCTAATAGTTGCAATTTTTTTCTCATCTGAAGTTCAGATTGGAAAAAAATTACAACTATAGAAAAAAAAAGATTATAGCACTATATTAGCTAAATTGCTCTATATTCGTTTTTTTCGAATATTCGCTATATTGCTATATATTCTTGTTTTAGAATATTACGAATATTCGAAAAAACAAAGTTATAGCAATATAGCGAATATTCGAAAAAAACAATTAATATAGAGCAATTTAGCTAATATAGTGCTATAATCCTCTTTGTCTAATAGTTGCAATTTTTTTCTCATCTGAAGTTCAGATTGGAGAAAAATTACAACTATAGAAAAAAAAAGATTATAGCACTATATTAGCTAAATTGCTCTATATTCATTTTTTTCGAATATTCGCTATATTGCTATATATTCTTGTTTTAGAATATTACGAATATTCGAAAAAACTAAGTTATTGCAATATAGCATATTTTCGAAAAAAAAATCGAATATAGAGCAATTTAGCTAATATAGTGCTATAATCTTCTTTGTCTAATAGTTGTAAGTTGAAAAATTTGCAATAAAAATTTTAATCCGAAAATTTTAATTATGAAAATTTGCATATTACACAATCATTACCTTGCCGATTTTTTTAGTAAAAAAAAACGCGGATTTTCGAATATTCAATGAATATTCTAAAAAATATTCGCGAAATATCGCGAATTCGAATATGACCCCTGCCGCTCGTCACTACTGCACAATACAAATACACTATAATATACTTTCTATGTTAGAAAATATATAATAAGTATGTCTCACCCCTCTGTAAGTCACACATATCGATAGCACACCTATACCTCTCCTTAAAAGGACTTTTGTGGCCCTATTATCTTGCGTTTGGTGTCTCTATCCCTGCTCCACACAGCAACCTCTCCCTATACTGGCAAAAGACTGAATGTAAAATGGCATCCAGATTGGGTTTCTTTATAAGGTAGGGGGTGTGTCCATGTGCTGAAACGTCTCAATTGGTTGTCCTGTACCACCTGATGGATGTGTCATGGGTCAAAGTTCTTCACAATGTAAAAGAATATGGCGCCAGCGGACATCGTGAATAAGCAAAGTTTGCTGTGAAACGACCGCCGGGCAAACCGCAAGGCCATATCTAATTGGCATGCGGAAAAGGTGGAAATAGGGGAAGACATTACACTGGGTGATAGCCAGACCACCCTCAGTTGGTCTTCTCAGCGTGAATTGGACGATGAAGAGGAGGAGGAGCATGAGACGGTTGCCTCCGATACAGAGGGTAGTACCCATGGAAGTTTAATTCCATCTGTTCTGCGTGGGTGGGCAGAAGAGGAGGAAGAGGATGAGGAGATTGAGAGTCATCCTCCTGATGAAGACAGCGAAGTCTTGCCTGTTGGTACTCTGGTACTCTGATAATTGCTCCAAAAATTTCCATCAGACAACTCTGGCAGCAGAGTCTGTAGTTCCTTGGCCAAACAAGGAGGGGAGACAAGGGGAACACACAGCAGTTCCAACAGAGGCTGGGAAACACTCTCCAAAGCTTGGGACAGTTTCATGGCACCCCGCCAGCTCCCTAACCTTGATGCGTGGCCTACTGTCACAAGGAGAGAAACATTTTGGAAGATGGTGAAGGAGTACATAGCATGGTCAGCGTCCTCAATGATCCCTCAGTGCCTTACAACTACTGGGTGTCCAAGCTGGACACGTGGCATGAACTGGCGATCTACGCTTTGGAGGTACTGGCCTGCCCTGCCGCCAGTGTTTTGTCTGAGCGGGTATTTAGTGCTGCTGGGGGCATTATAACAGATAAGAGTATCCGCCTGTCAACTGAAAATGCTGACAGGTTGATGCTTATAAAAATGAACCAGGCCTGGATTTACCATGACCTCTCGACACCACCACAGGAAAGTGGCTGAACATAAAGGCACTTTAAATGTGTTGTTTATAATGTACTGAATACACTGTATTCCCATGCACCCCTTCTACCACAAACAAGGGTATATGGTTAAATCTTCCTTTTCTCATCCTCTTCCTCCTCTTCCATCATATCAACATGATTATTAGTCACATATAATGCCCTTGCATATATGCCATTCAAATATAATGTTTTAAAGGGTCAGCTCACCTGCAGGCCCTCACATATAAATTTTTAGAGGGTCAGCTCAGCTGCAGGCCCTCGTATTTAATTTTTTAGAGGGTCAGCTCAACTGCAGGCCCTCGCATATAATTTTTTAGAGGGTCAGCTCAGCTGCAGGCCCTCGCATATAATGTTTTAGAGGATAAGCTCAGCTGCAGGCCCTCGCATATAATTTTTTACTGGGTCAGCTCACCAGCAGGCCCGCACATAAACTCTTTCGCAGGGTCAGCTCACCAGCAGGCCCGCACCTCAAATCTTTTACAGGGTCAGCTCACCAGCAGGCCCAAACTTCAAATCTTTTACAGGGTCAGCTCACCAGCAGGCCAGTAACTCAGATCTTTTACAGGGTCAGCTCACCTGCAGGCCCGCACCTAAAATATTTTACTTTGTCAGCTGACTTGCAGACCCTCAACTAATTATACCTAATAGTTAATTTGCGTGCATGCTGCCTTGCTTGGATGCGGTAGCCCTAGCTGCTTCTCAGGCTCTCTCTTCTGAATCAAACACTGATTCCCCGTTACCTGTACTTACAATTGTTTGCGCTGACAATAACATCAAAAGTTGATAGGCCAGACATCCAAATGGATCATCGCTGTCACGCAGACGTGCAATCGGCCCCAGGTTAACTAGAGTCACCAAAGCGACAGCAGGCCCTCACCCATAATGTTTTAGATTGTCAGATCAGCAGGCCCTTGATACAAATGTTTTTGATGGTCGCCAGCAGGCCATCAATCATAATTTTTCAAGGGTGTGTATGATGCCCTCCTTTATGTGTATTAAAGGGTGTATTGGAGTGCCGGTTCCTTGTAATTTTTGGCAGTCCTTTCACTTAGTGCATAGGCTTTATGAGTGTAGGAGTCCCACTACATGAACTATTGTACCACAATGTGAATTAGGCCCTCCTTTATGTAATATACAGGTTGTATCAGAGTAAATATACAGGAAAGAATGTTTCCTAAGAATTTTTCCTCTAAAATCAAAATTTTATTCAGTTTCCATACGTTTCTGACATTTTCCTATGAACCAGGCACCCTCTCCTCTTAGAGCTTTAATGATCAGGTTATCCCATTGACTTCCATTATACTCGGGTGCTCAGTCGAGCACCCGAACATCCTGATGTGTTCGGCCCAAGCTCCTGAGCACTACGGTGCTCGATCAACACTAATAACGTTATGTTGTCCTAATCCAAACCATCTTAGCTTAACATTAAAGAGGTTGTATCAGTATAACAAACCATCTCCATATGACCTATTAGAGCAGGCATCTCAAACTGCGGCCCTCCAGCTGTTGCAAAACTACAACTCCCACAATGCCCTGCTGTAGGCTGATACCTGTAGGCTGTCCAGGCATGCTGGGAGTTGTAGCTTTGCAACAGCTGGAGGGCCGCAGTTTGAGATCCCTGTATTAGAGTGAACTAAACTGATCTGAATGGCCTGCAAGTAAAGATAAGCAAAGTTCTCAAAAATTCAATTTGGCTGCTTCGCCGAAGTTCACAAAGAAAGTTGATTTGTTCAGAATTACTTTGTCACGAATTGCATTCCATCGTATCTAGCGGACGCAATTATAGGAAATGGCAATCGCGCCGACCCCCCCCCCCCCCAACTCCTATGTCATTGAACCCCTCAGATGCTGGCTAAAAAGAAACTGTGCAAAATCTCACACGGTGATATCGTCACTGAGGACATCACTACGTTGCACCATTGCGATAACTGCGCGTGAGATTTTGCACGGCTTCTTGAATTAAGATGATTGTGACAGCCTCCCCGTGAGCAAATGGATCACGTGAGTATGTTTTGTTTTGTTTTTTATGCCGCCATTCAGGAAAAATTGATTTGTTACCACAAAGCGCAGGTGCTTCGTGGCAAATTAAATTTTGTGCTTCTCTGTGCTTCTCTGCAAGACACGATTGTACTTTGATATTTTGTTACATTAGTCAGTAAAGTTGACTGTTTTGTTGTATTGAATTATTTCAGTGCTTTTTTCCCTAAACTTCAAATTTCCCAGCTACTCTCGTATACATATGGAGATGTTGTTTTTGACCCCAATTAAAGCATTGCACACTCTTAAAATATAAAGGCATAGTGCAAAAAAAGGGATGTAACATTCCTTTCCTGCTGTTTTTAATTATATACTACAACTTTAGGATCAAATGTTGTGAGAATAGAGCCTTAGGCCTATTTCATAGCATGTTCCCTATTCTGCATACTATTTATACACTTAAACAAATATAGCTTTCTAAATGTAATCAAATGTCAGAAATTAAGATGAACATACTGTAGGTAATGTTGTCCAGTCATAATCCCCGGTATGGCTTACTGTATGTAGTTAATACAAATGAAAAACAAGTCCATTAAGTTCAACCAAGGAATAGGTGGGGATGTGAATTTTTAGAAAAGGGAACTGAGACCGAGATTTTTGCACATTTTCATAAGCATTGTTATTTAATCTTAGAAATCATCTAAGCTCTTTTTTTTTTTTTCAAACTGTCCACTGTTCCTGCTGTGACCACGTCCAGAGGTAGACTATTCCACAGATTCACAGTTTTCACAGTAAAGAAGCTTTGACAACTCTGGAGACTGAATTTTTTTTTAGAGAGTTTTACATGGAACAACTTTTCACCATATTTTTTGTATGGCCCATTTATATATTTGTGTAGGTTAATCATGTCCCTCCTTAGATGCCTCTTCTCAAAACTAAATAAATGTAATTCTTTTAATATTTCCTCATAACTAAGATTCATGCCCCTTATTAGTTTAGTTGCTCTACTCTGTACTTCTTCCAGCTTTAGGGCATCCGTTCTAAGGACTGGTGCCCAGAACTGCATATTCCACATGGGGTCACACTAAAGCTTTGTAAAGTGCTAATTATAGTGTTATAGGTAAAAGTGTCAATATCAGTTGTCTATTCATAACTAGTGATGATCGGCAGGGGTCATATTCGAATTTGCAAAATTTCGTGAATATTTTGTAGGATATTTGGTGAATATTCACGAATTCGAATATTCAATATATATTCTACGATTTTTTACTTGAAAAAATCAACAAGGTAATTATCACGTAATGCACAAATTTTCGTAATACGAATTTTTATCGAAAATTTTTCAATTGCTGAGCAAAAACATATTTCCTCCCTGCTTCTTGCTTGTGGGCCAATGAGTCATAGCACTATCGAATATATTTGTTTGTTCAAATAGTCGTAATATTCTAAAACAAGAATATATAGCAATACAGCGAATATTAAAAAAAACAAATGTAGAGCAATTTAGCTAATATAGTGCTATAATCTTTTTTTTCAATAGTTGAATTTTTTTTCCAATCTGAACGTCAGATGAGAAAAAAATTACAACTATTAGACAAAGAAGATTGTAGCATTATATTAGCTAAATTGCTCTATATTCTTTTTTTTATATATATTCGCTATATTGCTATATATTCTTGTTTTAGAATATTACAAATATTCTAAAAAATGAAAATATTAGTTTTTTAGAATATTCGTAATATTCTAAAACAAGAATATATAGCAATATAGTGAATATTCGAAAAAACAAAACAAATGTAGAGCAATTTAGCTAATATAGTGGTATATTCGAAAAAACGAATATATTCAATATAGTGCTATATATTTGTTTTATTTAGAATATTCATAATTTTTCCCATTTAAAGTCATGTTTCCTCCCTGCTTCTTGCTTGTGGGCCAATGAGTCATTGGCCCAAAAGCAAGAACCAGGGAGGAATCATGTTTTTAATCGGCAATTGAAACATTTGCGATAAAAATTTGCATTCTGAAAATTAGCATTACAAAAAATCTTGAAAATTCGAAATTGTGAATATATATCACTATATTCTAAATATTTGCAAATTTTCGAAGTACCTATATTCGCGATAAAAATTCGCAATTCGAATATTCATGATCAACACTATTCATAACCCTATCTGTGTTACTTAAGGAATGCATATCTGTTAGCATCACAGGATGTCCACTCTCTGACCAGCATTTTATTGGCCCTAAATAGTGTTGAGGAAAGCAAAGCATTCAAAGTGGAATTCAGTCTGAAGTTTAGGAAAACTTTGATTTGAACTGAATCTGAATTTTCTTGCTCTTTGGCAATGAATCATGTTTTCACAATATCACCCATAATGTCATGCAGCCATCCAATCTGCAGATAGCCATGCCCTGTATTGTCACAGCCCTATAAAACCCTTATCCCACGTGGTCTCCACCATTTTCCTGTGAGCTGAGCATAGGGAGAGACATGGCAAGTGCTCATACACTAGGGACAATGTTGCTGAAAACAATTAACAGAAGAATTTTGGAGAGGGAGCGTGCAGAAAGAGTGCAGTAAGGCGTATTCTGTGTCAGTTTTATTTATTCCTACATCAGCCATAAACTAAGATATGTAATTCAATGCCAATAAGATTGAAGCCTTTATTATTCCACTGCCAGAGTGCCAACCAATACAAACTAGTCTGCACTTCTTGGGGGGATGGGGGGGGGGGGCGGTCTTAATGATGACCATCCTTATATTTTGCTGGCTTTACTTCTTCCAAATCATCCTTCAAAGTCTCTATATCCTAGAAAAGTCATCAAAATGCATAGAGAAGAGGAGCTGGATATTCCTGATGACATATTCTCATCGATATTAGGAGGAAAAGCAGATGTCAGAAAAAGGGCTCCCACCCGTAGAGCGCTGGGGTTGGAGAAATAGGTGTGTCAGAGCTAATTAATATTCTGTGTCTACTGTCAAATAGTGATAAGCAGCATAGACAATTTTTCACAAATTTTTGGCTGAATATTTGAGAGTTAATGAGCCTCAAAGTTGATTGACTTTAGTTGGATGGCTTGGGGGGGACCTGGTCACCTACATCATTATCATTAGAGTGACAAAAATTGTTAATTTTTTGGGGGGGATTCACGCTAATGCTTCTCTCACTGCTTAGGAGGGCTGCATAAAATTTTTCAGTTTTCTAATTGTTCTAACATTTATATTTAATAACCTTTCTATACTGTTTTGTCATTTAAATTCATTTACATAAACATTGCCATAGGGGAAAGACATGCAAATTAGCAGAATCTGCCTTGTTTTTCAGCTGAAACACTATTTGCATGTCTTTTCCATATGCCCGTGTTTATGCAAATGAGTCTACATGACAAAACAGTATAGAAAGGTTATTGAATATAAATGTTAGGACAATTAAAAAACAGAAAAATTTTATGCAGACCTCCTAAGCAGTGAGAAAAGAGATAGCTGGCATCCCCAAAAATGTTTTAATTTTTTTTGTCACCCTAATGATAATGATCTAGGTGCGCAGGCCCCCAAACCATAGAAATAAAAATTAAGCAACTTTGAGGCTGACTGCAGAGTTGATCTTGAATGTCTTATTGCACACAAGGCTGCATAGTTCCATTATTGTTATTGAGCGGAACAGAGAACCACACAGCAACCCTGGGTAACGGAACAGGAGTGGACTGGAACTGCCTATGCGATGTAACCTTTGAGCTCTGCTGGATCGAAGCCATGAGGACAGGTTGTGTTGAAAGCCCAAAGCGCAAGTGCCCCAGGAGTGGTGACCCTGAGGTGCCTGAACTCACAGGGGGTGGAATCCCACTGAGAGATGGCATGTTGGCACAGCACTTTCTTTTCTCACAATTTTAGTACACACCTCTCTGCTCGGCTTCGGCCTTGACAAGATGAGGAATGTTTATAATTCCGGTCGAATGTCCGGGCCGTAATGGCACACATTCGCTTTATTATTTTTTTGTGTTCACTGTGTGCACTTTTACACATTTGTAAATGTGGCACGCTGCACAATTTTGTTGCATGGGGTGAGAAAGCACGACTTTGGGCTTTAAAAAAAAAATGTAAGCACACAAGGCTGCTATTGTAAGGTATGCTGATTGTACCTGATTCATGGATAGGTTGTTGGCTTGTACATACTGTACCTGGCTTTTAGCACCTTTGTGTGATTGTCTGTTGTATATTTTATGTTATAGGTAATGATTTATTTTAAAAATAAAATAGCATCTATAAAAATACATTGGTAATAGGTAGGAAAATACTTATAATAAAAGTTTATTAACAATAGGTAAAATAATACCTATAAAAAAAGAAGGGTATGGATGATAGAGAAGGCCAGAACCGCAACAGAAAGATAAAAAAGTTATGGCTCTGGGAAGGTGGGGAGTGAAAACAGAAAATTGCAAGGTCCTCTAAGAGTTAATCTATGATCTGCAAGTACACTCAAATTCTTCTCCACAAGTGACTCTTCCAGTGTTACTTACCTGAAGAACATATTATACACATAGAATTTTTAATACCCAGATGCATAACTTTACATTTATCCACATTGAACCTCATTTGCCAAGTTGATGCCCAATCATTCAGAGTATCTTACATAGAGTATCCAAGTCAGCTTGTAGTTTATAGACATGTTCCATAGACTGCACAGTACTACACAGCTTAGTGTCATCTAAAAAAAATATAAATAGTGCTAATAATCCAGTCCTCGATATTATTAATAAATATATTAAATAATAGGGGACCGAGCACTGCACCTTGTGTTACACCACCTATAATCTGGGACCATTCAGAATAGGAATCATTGGCTATAATTCTATGGACATGGACCTTCAGACAGTTTTCAATCCAATTACAAACTATACTTTCTTAGGTTACTTTCACACCAGCGTTAAAGTTTTCCGGTATTAAGTTCCGTCATAGTAGCTCAAAACAGAAAAAAAAACGCTTCAGTTTTGTCACAATGCATACTGAATGGAAAGCAATCCATTCAGTATGCATCAGGATGTCTTCAGTTCAGTCCCTTTTACGGTATTTGGCTGGAGAAAACACCGCAGCATGCTGCAGTATTTTCTCCGGTGGAAATTCCGGAATACTTGCCGAGTTGCCGGATCGCATTAATTTCCATAAAAATGTATTAATGCCGGATCCTGTACCAAGTGATCTGGAAAAATGGATCAGGTTTCCAGGTCTGCGCATGCACAGACCTTTAATTCTGTGAAAAATATAAATACCGGATCTGTTTTTTCTGGATAACACCGGAGAGACGGATCCGGTATTGCAATGCATTTGTCAGACGGATCCGCATCCGGAAACAAATGATATCCTTTTGCATACGGATTTCTGGATCCGGCAGGCAGTTCCTGCAATGGAACTGCCTGCCAGATTCTTCTAACACTAGTGTGAAAGTATCCTAAGCCTATAGACCTTATTTTACCTATTAAACATCTATGAGGGACAGTAGCAAATGCCTTTGCAAAATCCAGAAGCATAGTAGGACATGGGCACTACATTTGCCTTGCACCAGTCACTTGACAATAAAGTTCAAAATATATATAAGACAGTTCTAACCTTTGTTGCTTTCACGGAAGCACAGGTCCAGTCAGGACTTGACTGTGTACAAACGTAATCCAAAGAAAAAGCTGCAAGTTTTTATGGGAAGCTGAACCACAAGTTTTTTCTTTGAGTCACTTGACACTGTACCAGTCCCTAGAGAATCTCTAAAAAATTATGAACAGAGGCACAGCAATAACTGAAGTGAGTTCTTAATTTTTGTTTGTAATTAGGGATGAGCGAACCCGAACTGTATAGTTCGGGTTCGTACCGAATTTTGGGGTGTCCGTGACACGGACCCGAACCCGGACATTTTCGTAAAAGTCCGGGTTCGGGTTCGGTGTTCGACGCTTTCTTGGCGCTTTTTGAAAGGCTGCAAAGCAGCCAATCAACAAGCGTCATACTACTTGCCCCAAAAGGCCGTCACAGCCATGCCTACTATTGGCATGGCTGTGATTGGCCAGAGCACCATGTGACCCAGCCTCTATTTAAGCTGGAGTCACATAGCGCCGCCCGTCACTCTGCTCTGATTAGCGTAGGGAGAGGTTGCAGCTGCGACAGTAGGGCGAGATTAGGCAGATTAACTCCTCCAAAAGACTCCATCCATTGATCGATCTGCAGCTGTGGATGATTGAACTGCTGCTATTGAATTGCTCACTGTTTTTAGGCTGCCCAGAGCGTTTTTCAGTCACTTTTTTCTGGGGTGATCGGCGGCCATTTTGTGTCTTGTGTTGCGCCAGCAGAAGCTGCCACCAAGTGCATTTAACCCTCAATGGTGTGGTTGTTTTTTGGATAAAGCCTACATCAGTGTGAAGCAGTCACACCAAGTACATTTAAAGGGGTTGTCCCACTTTGCTTTTTTAATCTTACCAGCAGTAGATGTCCTGATAACTTCCTGGTTTGGCTCCTGTAGTTGAGTGAAGGCCGGCCACGCCTCCTCATGACTCACCCTGAGAGCTCAGTCCTTGCGTGCTCGTTCATGTGGATGAGTCATCCACATGGAGCCGACAATGTATGTGAGGTCCCGCCCCCCCCCAGTATAATAAACATTGAGTGCAGCCCCCCCAGTATAATATACATTGAGTGCGCCCCCCCAGTATAATATACATTGAGTGCGCCCCCCCAGTATAATATACATTGAGTGCGCCCCCCCCCCAGTATAATATACATTGAGTGCGCCCCCCCCCCCAGTATAATATACATTGAGTGCGGCCACCCCCCCCCCAGTATAATGTACATTGAGTGCGGCCACCCCCCCCCCCAGTATAATATACATTGAGTGCGGCCCCCTCCCAGTATAATAAACATTGGTGGCGCAGTGGGAAGTGCCAATGAGGGTTAAAAAAATAAATAAAAAATTAACTCACCTCCACCAATTGATCGCGCAGCTGCCGGTCTCCTGTTCTTGCTTCAGGACCTGTGGTGACGTCACTGAGCTAATCACATGGTCCATTACCATGGTGATGGATCATATGATGTACCATGTGATGACCACAGTGATGTCACCACAGGTCCTTTCACAGGTCCTAAAGAAAGAACAGGAGACCGGCAGCTGCGCGATCAATAGGTGGAGGTGAGTTAATTTTTTATTTATTTTTTTAACCCTCATTGGCACTTCCCACTGCACCACTAATGTTTATTATACTGGGGGGGGGGGGCGCACTCAATGTATATTATACTGGTGGGGGGGATGGCCGCACTCAATGTATATTATACTGGGGGGGGTGGCCGCACTCAATGTATATTATACTGGGGGGGGGCGCACTCAATGTATATTATACTGGGGGGGGGGCGCACTGCGCCACCAATGTTAATACAAATGCAGGAGGTGGGTGCCGGAGTGAAATAGCCGGCACCCGAGCTCTATGATAGGGGGCTGCGATCAGCGGCAGTTAACCCCTAAGGTCCCGCTCCATGTCATAGAGGTCGGGTGCCGGCTATTTGATTCCGGCACCCGCCTCCTGTATTTGCGCATGCGCGGACGTGCGCGTACTTGTAGGAATGGAGAGGCGGCCCGAGTACTTGTTCAGCTGTTGTGCGCAGGCGCGGCACAGCGATGCGGCCGGACGAAAGAGGCCGTATCCATGGGATACCGAAATCAACAAAGGGATCGCATAACAGGATTTTTTGTAAGAAAGGTAGCTTTTTGATTATGACATAAATAGGAAGATATGTTCTGTGGGGGTAAATAAATTAGATAAAACCTATTTAATGAAGTGGGACAACCCCTTTAACCAGCAATAGATTGTTTATTTTTTGGCCATATACTACATCAGGGGCAAGCTGCGCCTGTCACCAAGTGCATTTAACCCTCAATGGTGTGGTTGTTTTTTGGCTAAAGCCTACATCAGGGTGAAGCTGTCACACCAAGTGCATTTAACCAGCAATAGTCTGTTTATTTTTTGGCCATATACTACATCAGGGGCAAGCTGCGCCTGTCACCAAGTGCATTTAACCCTCAATGGTGTGGTTGTTTTTTTGGCTAAATCCTATATCAGGGTGAAGCTGTCACACCAAGTCCATTTAACCAGCAATAGTCTGTTTATTGTTTGGCCATATACTACATCAGGGGCAAGCTGTCACCAAGTGCATTTAACCCTCATGGGTGTGGTTGTTTTTTGGCTAAATCCTACATCAGGGTGAAGCTGTCACACCAAGTCCATTTAACCAGCAATAGTCTGTTTATTTTTTGGCCATATACTACATCAGGGGCAAGCTGCGCCTGTCACCAAGTGCATTTAACCCTCAGTAGTGTGGTTGGTCAAGCTGTCACACCAAGTGCATTTAACCAGCAATAGTCTGTTTATTTTTTGGCCATATACTACATCAGGGGCAAGCTGCGCCTGTCACCAAGTGCATTTAACCCTCAGTAGTGTGGTTGGTCAAGCTGTCACACCAAGTGCATTTAACCATCAATAGTGTGGTTATTTTTTGGCCATATCCCAGTGTAATTCTGTCAGTAAACGTATACCTGTCACCCAGCGCCTAAATACTAAGCCTCAAGTTTATATCCAGCTAAATCTGTCGTTACTGCTGTACTGTTGTGGCTGGGCAAGTTATTTAGTGTCCGTCAAAGCATATTTTTTGTTCTGGGTTGAAATACAATTCCCAATTTAGCAATTTCCTAATTTAGTGGTTTCTGCTGTATCAGGCCTACTTTAAATACATCCCTAAAAGGGTATATCAGAATCAAGGTGCTGATAGGGTCATTCTCAATAACTTCACACACACGCTACTGTGCATATCCCAGTCTAATTCTGTCCGTAAAACGTATACCTGTCACCCAGCGCCTAAATACCAGGCCTCAAATTTATATCCTGCTAAATCTGTCGTTACTGCTGAACTGTTGTGACTGGGCAAGTTATTTAGTGTCCGTCAAAGCACAGTTTTTGTTCTGGGTTGAAATACAATTCCCATTTTAGCAATTTCCTAATTTAGTGGTTTCTGCTGTATCAGAGCTATTTGAAATCTATCCCTAAAAGGGTATATAATATTCAAGGTGCACATAAGGTCATTCTGAATAACTTCACACACACGCTACTGTGCATTTCCAAGTCTAATTCTGTCAGTAAACCTATACCTGTCACCCAGCGCCTAAATACTAGGCCTCAAATTTATATCCAGCTAAATCTGTCGTTACTGCTGTACTGTTGTGGCTGGGCAAGTTATTTAGTGTCCGTCAAAGCACATTTTTTGTTCTGGGTTGAAATACAATTCCCAATTTAGCAATTTCCTAATTTTGTGGTTTCTGCTGTATCAGGCCTACTTTAAATACATTCCAAAAAGGGTATATCAGAATCAAGGTGCTGATAGGGTCATTCTCAATAACTTCACACACACGCTACTGTGCATATCCCAGTCTAATTCTGTCCGTAAAACGTATACCTGTCACCCAGCGCCTAAATACTAGGCCTCAAATTCATAGTCAGCTAAATCTGTGGTTACTGCTGTGCCTGTATTAGTGTAATACGGTACCAAAATAGATAGCCAGATAGTGTTATGTGTCTGTAAAAAAAGGCCTGAATTTGAATTCAATACATTGGGCCAAATAATATTTTTGTTGTTGTGGTGAACGATAACAATGAGGAAAACATCTAGTAAGGGATGCGGACGTGGACATGGTCGTGGTGGTGTTAGTGGACCCCCTGGTGCTGGGAGAGGACGTGGCCGTTCTGCCACATCCACACGTCCTAGTGTACCAACTACCTCAGGTCCCAGTAGCCGCCAGAATTTACAGCGATATATGGTGGGGCCCAATGCCGTTCTAAGGATGGTAAGGCCTGAGCAGGTACAGGCATTAGTCAATTGGGTGGCCGACAGTGGATCCAGCACGTTCACATTATCTCCCACCCAGTCTTTTGCAGAAAGCGCACAGATGGCACCTGAAAACCAACCCCATCAGTCTGTCACATCACCCCCATGCTTATCAAGGAAACTGTCTGAGCCTCAAGTTATGCAACAGTCTCTTATGCTGTTTGAAGACTCTGCTGGCAGGGTTTCCCAAGGGCATCCACCTAGCCCTTCCCCAGCGGTGGAAGACATAGAATGCACTGACACACAACCACTTATGTTTCCTGATGATGAGGACATGGGAATACCACCTCTGCAAGTCTCTGATGATGACAAAACACAGGTGCCAACTGCTGCGTCTTTCTGCAGTGTGCAGACTGAACAGGAGGTCAGGGATCAAGACTGGGTGGAAGACGATGCAGGGGACGATGAGGTCCTAGACCCCACATGGAATGAAGGTCGTGCCACTGACTTTCACAGTTCGGAGGAAGAGGCAGTGGTGAGACCGAGCCAACAGCGTAGCAAAAGAGGGAGCAGTGGGCAAAAGCAGAACACCCGCCGCCAAGAGACTCCGCCTGCTACTGACCGCCGCCATCTGGGACCGAGCACCCCAAAGGCAGCTTCAAGGAGTTCCCTGGCATGGAACTTCTTCAAACAATGTGCTGACGACAAGACCCGAGTGGTTTGCACGCTGTGCCATCAGAGCCTGAAGCGAGGCATTAACGTTCTGAACCTTAGCACAACCTGCATGACCAGGCACCTGCATGCAAAGCATGAACTGCAGTGGAGTAAACACCTTAAAAACAAGGAAGTCACTCAGGCTCCCCCTGCTACCTCTTCTGCTGCTGCCGCCTCGACCTCTTCTGCTGCTGCCGCCTCGGCCTCTTCTGCTGCTGCCGCCTCGGCCTCTTCCTCCGCCTCTGGAGGAACGTTGGCACCTGCCGCCCAGCAAACAGGGGATGTACCACCAACACCACCACCACCTCCGTCACCAAGCATCTCAACCATGTCACACGGCAGCGTTCAGCTCTCCATCTCACAAACATTTGAGAGAAAGCGTAAATTCCCACCTAGCCACCCTCGATCCCTGGCCCTGAATGCCAGCATTTCTAAACTACTGGCCTATGAAATGCTGTCATTTAGGCTGGTGGACACAGACAGCTTCAAACAGCTCATGTCGATTGCTGTCCCAAAGTATGTTGTTCCCAGCCGCCACTACTTCTCCAAGAGAGCCGTGCCTTCCCTGCACAACCAAGTATCCGAAGTGTGCACTGCGTAACGCCATCTGTAGCAAGGTCCACCTAACCACAGATACGTGGACCAGTAAGCACGGCCAGGGACGCTATATCTCCCTAACTGCACACTGGGTAAATGTAGTGGCAGCTGGGCCTCAGGCGGAGAGCTGTTTGGCGCACGTCCTTCCGCCGCCAAGGATCGCAGGGCAACATTCTTTGCCTCCTGTTGCCACCTCCTCCTTCTCGGCTTCCTCCTCCTCTTCTTCCACCTGCTCATCCGGTCAGCCACACACCTTCACCACAGCCCGGGGTAAACGTCAGCAGGCCATTCTGAAACTCATATGTTTGGGGGACAGGCCCCACACCGCACAGGAGTTGTGGCGTGGTATAGAACAACAGACCGACGAGTGGGTGCTGCCGGTGAGCCCGGCCTGGTGGTGTGCGATAATGGACGAAATCTCGTTGCAGCTCTGGGACTAGCCGGTTTGACGCACATCCCTTGCCTGGCGCATGTGCTGAATTTGGTGGTGCAGAAGTTCATTCACAACTACCCCGACATGTCAGAGCTGCTGCATAAAGTGCGGGCCGTCTGTTCGCGCTTCCGGCGTTCACATCCTGCCGCTGCTCGCCTGTCTGCGCTACAGCGTAACTTCGGCCTTCCCGCTCACCGCCTCATATGCGACGTGCCCACCAGGTGGAACTCCACCTTGCACATACTGGACAGACTGTGCGAGCAGCAGCAGGCAATAGTGGAGTTTCAGCTGCAGCATGCACGGGTCAGTCGCACGGCGGAACAGCACCACTTCACCACCAATGACTGGGCCTCCATGCGAGACCTGTGTGCCCTGTTGCGCTGTTTCGAGTACTCCACCAACATGGCCAGTGGCGATGACGCCGTTATCAGCGTTACAATACCACTTCTATGTCTCCTTGAGAAAACACTTAGGGCGATGATGGAAGAGGAGGTGGCCCAGGAGGAGGAGGAGGAGGAAGAAGAGGGGTCATTTTTAGCACTTTCAGGCCAATCTCTTCGAAGTGACTCAGAGGGAGGTTTTTTGCAACAGCAGAGGCCAGGTACAAATGTGGCCAGCCAGGGCCCACTACTGGAGGACGAGGAGGACGAGGATGAGGAGGAGGTGGAGGAGGATGAGGATGAAGCATGGTCACAGCGGAGTGGCACCCAACGCAGCTCGGGCCCATCACTGGTGCATGGCTGGGGGGAAAGGCAGGACGATGACAATATGCCTCCCACAGAGGACAGCTTGTCCTTACCCCTGGGCAGCCTGGCACACATGAGCGACTACATGCTGCAGTGCCTGCGCAACGATAGCAGAGTTGCCCACATTTTGACGTGTGCGGACTACTGGGTTGCCACCCTGCTGGATCCATGGTACAAAGACAATGTGCCCACCTTACTTCCTGCACTGGAGTGTGATAGGAAGATGTTTGAGTACAAGCGCACGTTGGTAGACGCGCTACTGAGAGCATTCCCAAATGTCACAGGGGAACAAGTGGAAGCCCAAGGCCAAGGCAAAGGAGGAGCAAGAGGTCGCCAAGGCAGCTGTGTCACGGCCAGCTCCTCTGAGGGCAGGGTTAGCATGGCAGAGATGTGGAAAAGTTTTGTCAACACGCCACAGCTAACTGCACCACCACCTGATACGCAACGTGTTAGCAGGAGGCAACATTTTACTAACATGGTGGAACAGTACGTGTGCACACCCCTCCACGTACTGACTGATGGTTCGGCCCCATTCAACTTCTGGGTCTCTAAATTGTCCACGTGGCCAGAGCTAGTCTTTTATGCCTTGGAGGTGCTGGCCTGCCCGGCGGCCAGCGTTTTGTCTGAACGTGTATTCAGCATGGCAGGGGGCGTCAATACAGACAAACGTAGCCGCCTGTCTACAGCCAATGTGGACAAGCTGACGTTCATAAAAATGAACCAGGCATGGATCCCACAGGACCTGTCCGTCCCTTGTCCAGATTAGACATTAACTACCTCCCCTTAACCATATATTATTGTACTCCAGGGCACTTCCTCATTCAATCCTATTTTTATTTTCATTTTACCATTATATTGCGAGGCTACCCAAAGTTGAATGAACCTCTCCTCTGTCTGGGTGCCGGGGCCTAAATATATGACAATGGACTGTTGCACTGGTGGCTGACGTGAAGCCTGATTCTCTGCTATGACATGCAGACTAATTCTCTGCTGACATGAAGCCAGATTCTCTGTTACGGTACCTCTCTCCTCTGCCTGGGTGCTGGGCCTAAATATCTGACAATGGACTATTGCAGTGGTGGCTGACATGAAGCCTGATTCTCTGCTATGACATGCAGACTAATTCTCTGCTGACATGAAGACAGATTCTCTGTTACGGGACCTCTCTCCTCTGCCTGTGTGCTGGGCCTAAATATATGCCAATGGACTGTTGCAGTGGTGGCTGACGTGAAGCCTCATTCTCTGCTATGACATGCAGACTGATTCTCTGCTGACATGAAGCCAGATCCTCTGTTACAGGACCTCTCTCCTCTGCCTGGGTGCTGGGCCTAAATATATGACAATGGACTGTTGCACTGGTGGCTGACGTGAAGCCTGATTCTCTGCTATGACATGCAGACTGATTCTCTGCTGACATGAAGACAGATTCTCTGTTACGGGACCTCTCTCCTCTGCCTGGGTGCTGGGCCTAAATATATGCCAATGGACTGTTGCAGTGGTGGCTGACGTGAAGCCTGATTCTCTGCTATGACATGCAGACTGATTCTCTGCTGACATGAAGCCAGATCCTCTGTTACGGGACCTCTCTCCTCTGCCTGGGTGCTGGGCCTAAATATATGACAATGGACTGTTGCACTGGTGGCTGACGTGAAGCCTGATTCTCTGCTATGACATGCAGACTGATTCTCTGCTGACATGAAGACAGATTCTCTGTTACGGGACCTCTCTCCTCTGCCTGGGTGCTGGGCCTAAATATATGACAATGGACTGTTGCAGTGGTGGCTGACGTGAAGCCTGATTCTCTGCTATGACATGCAGACTGATTCTCTGCTGACATGAAGACAGATTCTCTGTTACGGGACCTCTCTCCTCTGCCTGTGTGCTGGGCCTAAATATATGCCAATGGACTGTTGCAGTGGTGGCTGACGTGAAGCCTGATTTTCTGCTATGACATGCAGATTGATTCTCTGCTGACATGAAGACAGATTCTCTGTTACGGGACCTCTCTCCTCTGCCTGGGTGCTGGGCCTAAATATATGACAATGGACTGTTGCAGTGGTGGCTGACGTGAAGCCTGATTCTCTGCTATGACATGCAGACTAATTCTCTGCTATGACATGCAGACTGATTCTCTGTTACGGGCCCTCTCTCCTCTGCCTGGGTGCCGGGGCCTAAATATATGACAATGGACTGTTCCAGTGGTGGGTGACGTGAAGCCAGATTCTCTGCTATGGGACCTCTCTCCAATTGATATTGGTTAATTTTTATTTATTTTATTTTTATTTTAATTCATTTCCCTATCCACATTTGTTTGCATGGGATTTACCTACATGTTGCTGCCTTTTGCAGCCCTCTAGCCCTTTCCTGGGCTGTTTTACAGCCTTTTTAGTGCCGAAAAGTTCGGGTCCCCATTGACTTCAATGGGGTTCGGGTTCGGGACGAAGTTCGGATCGGGTTCGGATCCCGAACCCGAACATTTCCGGGAAGTTTGGCCGAACTTCTCGAACCCGAACATCCAGGTGTCCGCTCAACTCTATTTGTAATCCATCTTAACATGTATAGCTTGGAAGAAAGACGAGACAGAGGGATATGATAGAAACTTTTAAATACATAAACGGAATCAACAAGGTAAACGAGGAGAGAATATTTAAGAGAAGAAAAACTGCTACAAGAGGACATAGTTTTAAATTAGAGGGGCAAAGGTTTAAAAGTAATATCAGGAAGTATTACTTTACTGAGAGAGTAGTGGATGCATGGAATAGCCTTCCTGCAGAAGTGGTAGCTGTAAATACAGTGAAGGAGTTTAAGCATACAGGGGATAGGCATAAGGCCATCCTTCATATATGATAGGGCCAGGGGATATTCATAGTATTCAGTATATTGGGCAGACTAGATGGGCCAAATGGTTCTTATCTGCCGACACATTCTATGTTTCTATCTGGACCTGGAGCCTGGTTCACATTTACCTTATTTTCAGTTTTCTCTCCTTTTGTATATACATAACTAAAGAAAACCCATTTAGAAGATCTGCCTTTTCCTGATCTTTGGTGATCATCCCCCTGTTACCACAGTCATGTTGGATTTTTTTTTTTCCATCATGACTGTGCCCCAGTGCACAAAGCAATGTCCATAAATACATAGTTGGGTGAGCTTGGTGGGGAAGAACTTGTCTGACTCACTCAGACCTCTGACCTCAATCCCTTTGGGATAAACTAGAAAGGAGATTGTGAACCAAAGTCTTTCATCCAACATCAGTATATGATCTCTAAATGTCCTTCTGGATGAATAGACAAAAATTCCCATAGACATAGATATTTTTTTCACTTTTTTATTTAATCTCCCCCACCTTCCAAGCTCCATGATATTTTCTATTTTCACATAGCTATATAAGGGCTCTTTCACATCTGCGTTATTGTCTTCCGGCATAGAGTTCCGTCGTCGGGGCTCTATGCCGGAAGAATCCTGATCAGGATTATCCTAATGCATTCTGAATGGAGAGAAATCCGTTCAGGATGCATCAGGATGTCTTCAGTTCCGCAACGGAACGTTTTTTGGCCGGAGAAAATACCGCAGCATGCTGCGCTTTTTGCTCCGGCCAAAAAAACTGAAGACTTGCCGCAAGGCCGGATCCGGAATTAATGCCCATTGAAAGGCATTGATCCGGATCCGGCCTTAAGCTAAACGTCGTTTCAGCGCATTGCCGGATACGACGTTTTAGCTTTTTTAGAGTGGTTACCATGGCTGCCGGGACGCTAAAGTCCTGGCAGCCATGGTAAAGTGTAGTGGGGAGCGGGGGAGCAGTATACTTACCATCGGTGTGGCTCCCAGGGCGCCCCAGGCGCATGGATGACGTGATCGCATGGCACGTCATCCATGCGCATGGGGCGCTCTGACGTCACTCTGGAGTGCCCCGGGAGCCGCTCAGATGGTAAGTATACCGCTCCCCCGCTCCCCGCTCCTACTATGGCAACCAGGACTTTAATAGCGTCCTGGGTGCCATAGTAACACTGAAAGCATTTTGAAGACGGATCCGTCTTCAAATGCTTTCAGTACACTTGCGTTTTTCCGGATCCGGCGTGTAATTCCGGCAAGTGGAGTACACGCCGGATCCGGACAACGCAAGTGTGAAAGAGCCCTAAGGCTTGTTCTTTTTCTTTTCTTTTTTAACCATAGTTTGTATTGGAAAATGGGAAAAGACTTCTTTCTGTGGTCAAAATAGAAAAAAAAATGACAATTTTGACAAGGATTTGGAGTTTTTGTTTTTAAGTTATTCACTATATGCTACAAATAACATGACAACCTAAGGCTACTTTCACACTCGCGTTTTGGCTTTCCGTTTGTGAGATCCGTCATGGGCTCTCACAAGCGGTCCAAAATGGATCAGTTTTGCTCTAATGCATTCTGAATGGAAAAGGATCCGCTCAGAATGCATCAGTTTTCATCCAATCAGTCTCCATTCCGCTCTGGAGGTGAACACCAAAACGCTGCCTGCTTGACGAAACTGAGCCAAATGGATCTGTACTGGCACACAATGTAAGTCAATGGAGACGGATCCGTTTTCTCTGACACAATATGGCACAATAGAAAATAGATCCATCTCCCATTGACTTTCAATAGAGTTCATGATGGATCCGTCTTGGCTATGTTACAGATAATACAAACGGATCCGTTCATGACGGATGCATGCAGATGTATTATTGTATTTGTAGATCCATGACGGATCCGCCCAAAACACGAGTGTGAAAGTAGCCTTATTTTGCAGGTCAATACAATTATGGCGACACCAAATTTATATTGTTTTTATTATCCTTTACTATTTAGAAAAATGAAAACCTTTTTTAAAAAAAAGTATCTTTCTTTGCATTGCCATATTCTAACAGCCATAACTTTTTATTGTTCATTTTATAGGGCTTGTTTTTTTGGGGTACATGAATTTTTATTCAATTCTTGGGGGAGGGGGCAAGGTAACATCGAATTTCTTTCTTTTTTTTCCTTTACGGCATACACAGTGCAGGAAACATATATTTATATTTTAATAAGTTTAGACATTTTAGACATTACACAGTCGGCACCTGCTGCATATGGAGCAGGCTCAGCATGTGAGCTGTGATATGTATAAGTATTAATGCCTATGGATTTAGGATGGTATATCATAGAAACCCTGGTACTGTATATGTAATTTTTAATTGTAGGTGTCCAAATACTTTTGTCCATATGATGTATCAATGCCAGGCCTGGGGAATTTAATTGTAAAAACAATTACACTATCTTTATGCATCAATATTAAAGCCTTTTTATATTCAACCAATATTCACAATAGTATTTGGAGATAAAAGAACAACACAATCAGAATAGATGCAGCAACAGCACTGCCTATGGAAGATGGCCAACTAAGGCTACTTCAACACTTGCATTCAGAGCGGATCCGTCTGAGATGGATCCGCTCATATAATGCAGACGGTGGCTCCGTTCAGAACGGATCCGTCTGCATTATATTGTAAAAAAAATTCTAAGTGTCAAAGTAGCCTCAGACGGATCCGTCCAGACTTTACATTGAAAGTCAATGGGGGACGGATCCGTTTGAAAATTGAGCCATATTGTGTCATCTTCAAACGGATCCGTCCCCATTGACTTTCATTGTAAGTCTGGACGGATCCGTTTGCCTCAGCACGGCCAGGCGGACACCCGAACGCTGCAAGCAGCGTTCAGGTGTCCACCTGCTGAGCGGAGGCTGAACGCTGCCAGACTGATGCATTCTGAGCGGATCCGCGTCCACTCAGAATGCATTAGGGCTGGACAGAAGCGTTCGGGGCCGCTTGTGAGAGCCTTTGAATGGAACTCACAAGCGGAGCCCCGAACGCTAGTGTGAAAGTAGCCTAAAATGGCCAAAGTGATTAAGTCACAATATGAATATAGCTGGTACCACAAAAATTAACAAAAAATCACGAGGATAAAAATATTGCACTAATACACACTGATACAATTGTCAAAAACAATAAATGAACCCTTTGAAATTACTCACATTTATATGTTGATTATTAAACAATTATTATTGTTATCTGTCCCATTTGTAGACAAAGACAAACTTAATAAATTAATTACACACAAGTAGCTGCTCTGTTCAAGTCATTTATTTTGCACAGTGAGTAAACATCCACAGTACAGACAGCAAAAGTAAGTAAACCACTGTGTTACTTTCTCCAAGAGTTAATTAACAAAGGTATTTTAATTAATGAGATAAGATTGAAGTGTGGTTTTAACAGTTACTTTGGCCAGTAAAAGCACACAAAGCTTGGTTACTGACAATCTGTCCTTCTAAAAAAAAATATTGGTTAGTTTGAACTATGTTTCAATACAAAAAACTTTCAGAAGACCCACAAAAGCTATGTTTTAGAGGCCGATGAAGCAGGAAAAGGTTCCAAAACATTTATAAAAGTACATCAACTAACAGTTATACAAATTATCTACAAATGAAAAAAAATTCTGAACTCCTGCTACCTGCCCTAGGGATTGACATCCAGTTAAGGCTACTTTCACACTAGCGTTCGGGTTTCCGCTCGTGAGCTCCGTTTGAAGGAGCTCACGAGCGGAACCGAACGCCTCCGTCCAGCCCTGATGCAGTCTGAATGGAGGCGGATCCGCTCAGACTGCATCAGTCTGGCGGCGTTCAGCCTCCGCTCCGCTCGCCTCCGCACGGACAGGCGGACAGCTGAACGCTGCTTGCAGCGTTCGGGTGTCCGCCTGGCCGTGCGGAGGCGTGCGGATCCGTGCGGATCCGTCCAGACTTTCAATGTAAGTCAATGGGGACGGATCCGTTTGAAGATGCCACAATGTGGCTCAATCTTCAAGCGGATCCGTCCCCCATTGACTTTACATTGAAAGTCTGGACGGATCCGTACTAGGCTATTTTCACACTTAGCTGTTCTATGCTAAAAATAATGCAGACGGATCCGTTCTGAACGGAGCCTCCGTCTGCATTATTATGAGCGGATCCGTTCAGAACGGATCCGCCCGAACGCTAGTGTGAAAGTAGCCTAAAATCACTCCAAAGCATAGCAGACAATCCTGACAATCCTGAATGAGGTAAGAAAGAGCCCAAGGATAACAGCAGTGATGACCGAAGTTTAGAAAATTTGATTTGGCATCTTCATCAAAGATTGACAAGAAATGTGATTTGTGACAAATTAATTTGTCACAAATCATTATAAATCAGGTATACCCAGGCCAATCTGCCTAAAAGAAACAGTGGCCATTAATATTAACGCACAGTAACTCTACAGCTAACAGAACGGGTTAACTATAAATATTGGTGCACTGAACTCTTATATACACGGCAATAAATTAGACCTGCCTGTAATACGAAAGGCACAGTACCTCTACAAATAAATGAATGGATTAGCTATGACTCTTGGTGCACTGCACATTTATGTACACGGCGATAAATTGTAATAGAGTCTGTACTGTAGTTCAGCAGTCTCCTACACTCTCCTTCTACTCTCCCTTTCCAATATTGTCCTACACTCTCTATTCAGAGGTAGCAGCAACGCTGTCATAAGCTTCTTGTCATGTCTCTCCCTATGCTCAGTTCACAGGAAAATAGTGGCAACCGTGTGGGATCAGGGTTTGAGAGTGCTTTGCCTAGTTGTGACATCACAGGGAAATGGCAACTTGCAGATTGGCTGTCTTCACGGAATTATGAGTGATCTCATATTCCTGGGCTTGTCTCCGCTACACTTATTTTTACGTTTTAATACGTGCAGCCGTTATTTTAGGAAAACTGATTCATTACCATGAAGAGCAAGAAAATTTGGATTTGTTTAGAATTGTTTTCCTAAACTTCAGACCGCATTCTGCTTCGGATGCTGCGCTTCGCTCAACACCAGATAACAGCAATAACTGATAACAGTATAGCATTTTGTATAACCCTGTTTACTGTATGTATACATTTTTACTCACAATATTGACCTATTTAACCTAACCTATTTTTTTGGCATTATTATGTATTATTATGGCCATAGCACTATATTTTATTAGATTTTTGTGTTATCAGCGACTTACAGTCAGGTCCATAAATATTGGGACATTGACACAATTCTAACATTTTTGGCTCTATACACCACCACAATGGATTTAAAATGAAACCAACTAGATGTGCTTTAACTGCAGCTTTAATTTGAGGGTATTTACATCCAAATCAGGTGAACGGTGTAGGAATTACAACAGTTTGCATATGTGCCTCCCACTTGTTAAGGGGCCAAAAGTAATGGGACAGAATAATAATCATAAATCAAACTTTCACTTTTTAGTACTTGGTTGCAAATCCTTTTCAGTCAATTACAGCCTGAAGTCTGGAACGCATAGACATCACCAGACGCTGGGTTTCATTCCTGCCTGTTCTTGGGGCATTTTCCCTTCAGTTTTGTCTTCAGCAAGTAAAATGCATGCTCAATCGGATTCAGGTCAGGTGACTGACTTGGACATTGCCTAACAAAAAACTATTTGATTGCTTTTGCAGTATGCTTTGGGTCATTGTCCATCTGCACTGTGAAGCGCCGTCCAATTAGTTCTGAAGCATTTGGCTGAATATGAGCAGATAATATTGCCCGAAACACTTCAGAATTCATCCTGCTGCTTTTGTCAGCAGTCACATCATCAATAAATACAAGAGAACCAGTTCCATTGGCAGCCATACATGCCCACCCAATGACACTACTACCACCATGCTTCACTGATGAGGTGGTATGCTTAGGATCATGAGCAGTTCCTTTCCTTCTCCATACTCTTCTCTTCCCATCACTCTGGTACAAGTTGATTTTGGTCTCATCTGTCCATAGGATGTTGTTCCAGAACGGTGAGGGTTTTTCGTTTGGCAAACTCTAATCTGGCCTTCCTGTTTTTGAGACCCACCAATGGTTTACATCTTGTGGTGAACCCTCTGTGTTCACTCTGGTGAAGTCTTCTCTTGATTGTTGACTTTGACACACATACACCTACCTCCTGGAGAGTGTTCTTGGGTGTTAAGAAAACACCCAACAGGGTGTATTCTTAACCAGGGAAATAATTTTTCGGTCATCCACCACAGTTGTTTTCCGTAGTCTTCCGAATCTTTTGGTGTTGCTGAGCTCACAGCTGCGTTCCTTCTTTTTAAGAATGTTCCAAACAGTTGTTTTGCCCACGCCTAATGTTTTTGCTATCTCTCTGATGGCTTGCTTCACTGATAGTGACAGCTCTTTGGATCTCATCTTGAGAGTTGACAGCAACAGATTCCAAATGCAAATAGCACACTTGAAATGAACTCTGGGCCTTTTATCTGCTCATTATAATTGGGATAATGAGGGAATATCACACACCTGGCCATGGAACAGCCGAGAAGCCAATTGTCCCATTACTTTTCGTCCCTTAACAAGTGGGAAGTTCATATGCAAACTGTTGTAATTCCTACACCGTTCACCTGATTTGGATGTAAATACCCTCAAATTAAAGCTGACAGTCTGCAGTTAAAGCACATCTTGTTTGTTTCATTTCAAATCCATTGTGATGGTGTATAGAGCCAAAGTTGTTAGAATTGTGTCGATGTCCCAATATTTATGGACCTGACTGTACATATTTTGACAGTCACTTTGGTCATGTACTGATTGTGTTTTAGGAACTTTTATCTCCAATAACTTTTCTGCTTAAATAAAAAAATATATATATATCAGGACTTCAGATTGGCACCCTCCCCCACCAGCTGCTTTAGGCAGCCACTGGCACTGAAAACTATAGAATGGACAGAAGGTGCCATCCACTGTGTAGTTTCCTGTGACTGCGTACAGCAGCCCAGCTACTATTCATTTGACTTGGGAGCTAACCTGTAGTACCCTGGCATGGCCAATACACAGTGGATGGAACCTGGTGATTCTGGTTTCATCCGCTGTATATGTACTGGAACTGGGGCTGCCCAAAACTGATTGCAGGGGTGTTGGGTGCTGGACCCCCATCAACCTAATATTGATAGCCTATCCATAGAATAAGCCACCAATATCTAAGTACTAATAATACTTCAATATTGATGAGTGATGATAGTGTTTTTTTACAATTCAGGAATATTGCATGGTAACCGGTATGATGATCTGATGGATTTTTGTAGGTTGTATGCATTACAGTAGGAGAGTAGCTGTCAATGACATGTGTCATCAGATGGGAAAAACTACTGCACCTGAGTGATCATACTAACTGTATGTATTATACACACTAGGCCAAACAAAGTATGATGTACAGATATGCCATAGCGTGCATAAAGGTTATAGGAGTTATCCCACAAATTAAAAAAATCTAGAGTAATGTAGACTATAATTTTAAGGACAACTTGTCACCATGAAAATGCAATGTCAGCTGCAGGCAGCATGTTATAGAGCAGCAGGAGCTGAGCAGATTAATATATAGTTTTATTGGAAAAGATTTAGTAAAAAATGTATTCATTTAAATTGCTCATTCTGAGCTTTGAAGTCAAGGAGGTGGTCCTATCAGTGATTGACAGCTATCTGTGTATACACAGACATAGAGGGAAGGCTGTCAATCACTGATAGGACCATCTCCTTCACTTCAAAAGCCCAGAATGAGCAGGAATTTAAAAGTATAAATTACATGTTCCCTTTAACCATATCAATGTAAAAACACTGCTGCTTTTCACCCTATAGAATGGCTTTAATAATCGCTCTGTGGTTCTGATCTCTTCACTTTCTGTGGACAGGCAGCAGCTCATTGCATGTGACCATCAATTACTTGCATTTCCAAGGAGCGCACTGTAGTCAAGTTACGGAACCTCTGTTTTCCTGTCTTCCTCCCATGCATAGAAAATACCCCTGTCCTCTTTCAGTTTTCTACTCCAATGTTTAGAGAGAGATATACCTATATACTTAGAATTTTGTAGTAGGGATGGCTGAATGAAAAGCTTCTGGACTGCATCACTTGCTTTATTATGTAATCATTATTGAGCGGAGGAAGGGAGCATGGAAGCTAATGGGCACTCAGTCGGTCCCCCACTGCATGAAGTGGACCAGAATTTTGGCCGCAGAATAAACAGCAGGGGACACTACTAAAATAATGTAATGTATATAAAAACATTTTATTGTATGCATATTACAATAATACTTTAATTGAAATGCCCCATTCATTGCTTAGTAATACTTTTCGTGGGAACAAGCCCTTTAAAGGGAATCTGTCAGTATGATTTTGGACTATTATCTGCAGTAATTCATAGTATTGCATAGTAGTATTGCACATAAGGAGCCCAGATCACCATTTTTAATTTTACTACTACCTTCTGTTCCCCTCTGTCAGCACTAAAATACAGACTCTGGAATTTAGTGCTTTGCCAACATAATGGAGAGGACTTGTGTGCACATGCACAGCAGTTCTGACAATGTACATATCTCAGCGCAGCTTTAAAGGGGTTATCCAAAGTGTAGAACATGCCCCCCAAAGCCCGGACCCCTCATATAGATCATACTTACCCCACTCCCCAGCATCTGCGTTGCTCCTGATCCCTGCATGACTGCTGCTTCATCTCCCTGTCGCACGGATCAGAACATCCGGAAACGGGAAGGGGGGGGCAGCCAATAGCAGGCCCCGACGGGGACGAGCCTCCCTAGCGTCACCTATGCAGAGGTATTTTGATCCACGCAATGGGAAGATGCAGCGGAGGCCGTGCAGGGATCAGGAGCGACACAAGTGTTGGGGAGCCAGGTATGTATAATCTATATGAGGGGCCCAGGCATTGGGGGGGCATGTTTAACACTTTGGATAACCTCTTTAAATGTTGACAGCAGAGTAACAGGTAGGAAAATAAAAAGTAGCAATCTAGACTCCTTGTCTGCAATACATTTCATCTATTACTGCATATAATAGTCCAAGATCCTGGTGACAGATTCCATTTAAAGACCCTTTAAAGAATTAGCTTCATTTTACGGTCATAGGTCCATGGAATCACATCATTTAAGCCAAGAAAGGAGGTGTTTCCTAAAATAGGCCGTATGTTCGCAGAGGTATTACAGATTCATGTTTTTTTTGTTTGTTTGTTAAATAGACTGTTATGGGCCCATAAGGCACCTCTATCTGTTTCCTTTCCGATTTTATTCATGTATGTATAAAATCCAATTCATGTTTTATTTTGCAAAATTAGTCACACCGACAGGCAATATTTGTTTAAATGGAATCCGCACAGACTTCTGGACCACCATACAGGGTTCGGGCCCACACATTTGATATAAACCTGAACCATAACGGGGTTCTCCAGGAAGTAAGAAAATGAAAATACTTGAATATTACTTTATAAGGGTACTATCACACTAGCGTTTCTCTTTTCCGGCAGAGTTCCGTCCTAGGGGCTCTATACTGGAAAAGAACTGATCAGTTTTATCCCCATGCATTCTGAATGGAGAGCAATCCGTTCAGGATGCATCAGGATGTCTTCAGTTCAGTCATTTTGACTGTTGAGGACGGAGATAATACCACAGCATGCTGCGGTTTTATCTCCGGCAAAAAAAAACGGAACACTTGCCTGAAGGCCGGCATTTTTTTCCATGGGAATTTATTAGTGCCGGATCCGGAATTCAAAATACCGCAAAGCCGGATCCATTCTTACGGTCTGCGCATGCGCAGACCAGTAAGAATTTGAAAAAAATATATAACGGATCCATTTCTCTGGATGACAAATGGAGAGACCTATCCGATCTTGCAATGCATTTGTAAGACGGAGCCGCATCCGGATCCGTCTACAAATTCTTTCCGTTTGCATGCAGATTGCCGGCGACGGAACTGCTTGTCGGATCACTCTGCCGCAAGTGTGAAAGTACCCTTATAAATATATTCTGAAATACCTTTCATTATTTATAATAGCTCATTTTGTCTGGGGAGCAATCATCAGGGGAAATAAAACAGCCGCTGTCCCATTAGTTCACACAAAACTTGTCCTGATCACACATGAGGACAAGTTACTTTACAACACTGAGGTAAAGAGCTGCCTCCTCCTCCTCCTCTCTACTTGTCAGGGATAATGATCCTGAATACAGATGATCAGATCTTCATCTGAATCTCTGGGGAATTTATTCATGAGGAGACATGAAGTACAGAGAGGATGGACAGGACAGATTGTAGTAATGGGACTGCATAAAAGTGCTGCTGCTCATTATCCACACCTCACCCTCCTTTCATGTTTCCTCATCATCTCCATTCCCAACTGTATTAAGGATCATGATTCCTGACAAGCAAAAAAGAGAGGAGGATGAGGCAGCTCTATGACTCATTGTGGTGAAGTAACCTGTCCTCCTGGGACAGGTTTTGTGTGTACTGATAGGATGGTGGCCATTTTATTTCTCCTAATGATTGATCCCTAGACAAAACAA
This sequence comes from Bufo gargarizans, assembly GCF_014858855.1. NCBI lineage: Eukaryota > Metazoa > Chordata > Amphibia > Anura > Bufonidae > Bufo > Bufo gargarizans. The sequence continues at coordinate 548,578,309 of NC_058081.1, forward strand.
GCCATTCTAAGTAATGAAAGGTAGTTGTGAATATATTTATTATAAAATAATATTTAAGTATGTTCATTCCTGGAGAACCCCTTTAAAGGAGTTCTCTGGGGAAAAAAAACATGTAATTATAATTAAAGTTGCAAATAACTTTATTTAGCAGAACATGCTCTTTTTATCTAAGGGTAGTTAGTTTAGTAATTTAAAATGACTGCCCTAAAATGTAACTAGGACAAGGCTAGAGGCCTGTGTGTGTGAAAAGGGGAGGCCTATTCTATCATTTATGGGGGATGAAGATGTAATATATGGTTCCTGGTCAGGCTTACTGCATGTGAACTATGTGCTCAGGAAGCCTGACAGGATTAGCAGGAGCAGCAAATCTGTGCATCCACAATCCTGTCAGGATTGATATCAAAATGGTGTAAAGTAGAACTGGCTTAGTTACCCAGATCAACCAATCAGATTTCACCTTTTATTTTCTAAAGGAGCTGTCAAAAATGAAAGGTGGAATCTGATTCTTATGGGCAAATAAACCAGTTATACTTTACACCAATTTGATAAATGACCTCAATAGTTCCAGTCCAGTCAGTCTGACCAGAAACAATGTATTACAGCCCTCATCTCCACAGGTTATACTATAACAGACCCCCTTCCCTCATACACAGTCTCCCACAGTACCATCCTAGTTACATTCTAGGACAGGTACAATATCTTACTGTTTAACAGGATGGAAGCCATTTAAATTTACTACACTAATTACTCCTAAATAAAATGAGCCTGTTCAACTAGCAAAAAAAGTATTCCAGTTTTTTTTATATCGATCTGCCTATCCTCAGCATAGACCACCAATATGAGATCGGAGGTATTCCAAGACCTGACACCCCTGTGATCAGCTGTTTTGGGGTAATTCCAGCGCCAGAAGTCATCACTAGAACTATACCACACTGTCCATTTTGTATTGGATGTATCTGAATTCTGCAGCACTGCTTCTCATGAAAGAGGGTTCGGGGTGACCCCTGCTGATCTCATAATATTAAAATCCGGGGATACCCTTTTAAAGTTAATTATACATTTATTTATATATTGGTTTATTATTATTTTGTCTCCCCAGAGACAACCACTTTAAATGAAATCCAGACATATCAGTGTTGGCATTTTTTGTAACAATACCTTATACTTATATATGTGAAATATATGTAAAATATGGTATATGAAATATCCATTGATATGTGGCAAGCTCTGAAATATAAAATTTTTCTTATTACTGTACTTACTGTACATTTGTATGTCAAACTCCTGTCATAGGTATAATAGTCCATGAAGACGTAAAATTGTGTACAGGTTCTTTGTCAACAGTAATACTTACCCAAATAAGCCTATTACAGCTTATCAACATCAACATCACCATCATATTGAAAAAGTAAGAATTAAACAAAATAAACATTTCCTGCAAAGTTGGTATTTTGCTTAAAATTCTTGATTACAATTTCTGTGATGTCTTCTATCTCCTGATTTTTTATAATATTTTATAAGATTTATCAAAACTGGTAAAAAGTTAAACTGGCTTAGTTGCCCATAACAACCAATCATATTCATTTTCCAAGGGCGCTCTGAAAAGTCAAAGGTAGAATTTATTGGTTTCTATGAGCTGACATTAGTTCTGGCAGGTATGTAGGTATACTATATTGGGGTCTGGCAGAGATCTGGCCACTACCTGACAAATGTGCTGGGATTTGGCCAGACAAATACAGATATGTCGGTTTTCCTTAGCATCAGTTTTGATAATTATCCCCCATATGGACAAAAGTATTGGGACATACCTCCTAATCACTTAATTATATTGTTTCAGTTAGTCTCATTGCCACATGTGTATAAAATCCAGCCCCTAGCCTTGCTGTCTGCCTTTACAAACACTTGTGAAATAATTTGTGAGGATCTCACAGAATTTTACAGATAGCTAATTGCCTGAGTGCATTCTCAATTCAAATCTAAAGTTAGGTGGAGGGTTGTTTGTCAGTGGTTGGCCTAAGTCTCATAGTTCCAGAAAAGGAAATTTTAATGCTTCAGTTAACCAAACCAAATTGTATGCATCCAACTTTGTGGAATCAATTTGGGGAAGGCTCTTTCCTGTTCCAGCATGACTGTGTCTTAGTGAGCAAAGCAAGAACTTGGCTGGTCCACACAGAGCCCTGACTTCAACCCCATTGAACAACGTTGGGTTGCATTAGAGTAGAGATTACAAGCCAGACCTTCTCATCTGACATTAGTGTCTGACCTCACAAATGGGCAAACATTCCCCCAGGCACAGTCCATAATCTTGTAGCCTTCCCAGAAGGGTGTAAGCTGTTTTAGCTATAAAGTGGGGACCAACTTTATATTAATGGCTTTGGATTTAGAATATGATATCATAAAAGTTCCTGTAGGTGTAATACATAGGTCTCAATAGGTTTAATTTTACCAAGAATGTGAGTTTACAATTTTACCCATAGAACAAATTCTGTAATAATCAGCAATTGCTAAAATATATACGGTAGTTCTAATCCAAAATACTTCCTAACAGAAAAATACCACTGCACATCATATGTATAATTTATCTCTACCATTCTAGCATAACCATTTATGGAATTGTATATAGTACAACATGGTTTATAAAAGTGTTGTCCAGTGTTTAACCACGTTTAACTAAATTATTTTTGTATTTAGTCAGCTTTCAAGTGTAGTGCTTAATTAAAAATGAGGGAAATCTGTTGCTAGGACAGACTCCAAAGAGGTTCAGGTTATATTCACATTGTGCTTTTTGGTTAATATACTCAAGAGGTACCATATCTGGTAAGGGTGGTTTCTTTATGGGATGATGCAGGCCTTTCTGGTTAAACAAATCATTTATAACTTCTTTCAACAGTGTCACAATAACTCTTTGAGTTCTTCTTGACTGGGACCAGGCACCATAAGGTTCACCAGTCAGGTTATATCCAAAGTTTTCCCCCTTTTCAATTATGTAGTTGTGGGTCTTTAGGAGGCTACTAAATGCCATAGCCTATCCTGCCTAAATGCTATTTGAAGTGTTTCACCAGTCACTTAGTATAGATGATGTCCTGCACCCCCGTAGATCCTCATAATTATTTTAATGGAATTGGCCAATTACCCAACTGAACATCATGAATGTGGCCAACACAAACCCATAATCGATAAAATTCACAACTTTTTTAAGGACTGTTCAGCTTAATTGTAATAGCAGGAATAAAAACAGTAATATCAGTAGTAATATCACACAGGTCAACTCTAATTTACATGATACAGCACAACACTTGGATCATCATTCAAAAGAAGGGATTACTCTTTAACACTTGGCTTATCTTTCAAGAACCAGTTGGACTTGTTGCTGTCCCTTTTGAGCACTTTCTTGGATTTGGTTTCAGGATGACCCGTCTATCATTAACTGCTGGTCTCTCTTTAACTCTGGGCTTACCCATGCTGATCCAGCAAAGGCTCCCAAGCTGTAATAGTCTATCTCTCTTACCACTCACTGGATACTTTCCTAATTTCCTACTTTAGTCAGCTTTCTATTGCCTACCTAAGGCTGTGAACAATTTTGCCGAGTAACAACCTTTGACAGACTCTCCGTAAACATCTTCACAAGGCCTTTCATTCTAGCAAACAGTGTTCCCTGCATGACTGTCTCTGAGCAATGTATGTCTGACAGTGTCTTCCACCAGGCATCATCTGGTATGAGTCTCCCCTTTCTCTGTGAATTTTATATATCAATAATCAATTATGAGCCTTTTCTTCTCAAAATCGCAGAGAGTTCCATACCATTTCCAGAGCATAGGCAACGATTGATGTGGTTTCCACACCATTGTCTTCATGATTAACCACTGGTGATTTTGCCAATGTGGTTCAGAGATCCTGCCAACTACATCAAATGTAAGGGGGCTTCATTGTTGATCTTACAGATCTTTTTCTTTATAACAAGTGACTTTTATTTTCTTCAACAGTGGTAACACAATATGGTCCATGAGATATTGCAACAGTTGTACCACAGTAGGTTCACACTCAAAGTGACTTCTGGCTTTTTGCCGTATTTGTAATATATAATTACAAGGTGCCTATGCTAGTAACAGATTCTGAGTATAAGACTTACCTATATAACCCACTGATTGCTAGGTATAATGTGTACTATTGATTTTATAGCACTAATTTATTAGAAGAATTATGGGTCACGGGTAACTGTTTTTGGAAAACAGCACTAGTTTAGCTTCCAAGATTCCAAAACAGAGACAGAAAGGTTTTCATATCATCACACAAAGTATAATCTGTATTTCAAACAGCATATTTTTTCTGCAAACATAATATAATGTAAAATATTTTGCACCTTAAGACTATATGCATTAGGCTGTTGCTGAATTTACCAGTAGACAAGTATTATAATATAGAGGTAGCAATAATTGCAGTTAGCAGACCCTCATTATTGTTTCAAACTAAATGAGATGTTGTTCTGAGACAATTTATACTAATCTTCATTTGATAAAAAAAAAAAAAAAAAACTAATTATCCTACTCGGCATTTTCCACGACGATCTTGCTGCTGAAATCTCCTCAGTTTATGTGCCCAAACATCACGCCATGGAAGTGCAAGGCTATTTTTATCTAAGATTAATCTTGCTGGATCTGGAGACTCCTCATCATTTCCAATAATCAAGTAAGACTTGCCCACTTGCACACGGAGGCAGTCACATGCTAAATCTTGATCTGGAACCCAAAGAGGTTGATCACCGCGGCGAATTGGCACCCTTCTCTGCCTGTATACTGTAATAACTGAGGCTGTAAACTGCCACCATTCTCCAGATTTTTCCATGGACAAGAGCTGTGCTCGTAGAACTGCAAAAGTAAGGGAAAAAATTAATACCACTGGGAAAAAATAGTTTTGAAAGCAATGCACTATAGAAATACTGTAAATGAATGAAGATAAACATTATAAATGTGTAAAATATAAGAGTGAAACTGGATCGCACATCCTCAATACTATGCTGTTATCTAATAACTGCTTCTCAGCATAATTAACATTGCTTCTCAGCGCAATTTATTGTATACCTACCCCTATGTTGCATGCTGTACATGAGGCATTAGTATACAATTTGATCAAAAAGCATAGGCCCACTCACCGCGACAAGGTTGCCTCTTTGAATCGGAACCTAGATAGAAGCATAGTATTGAGGATGTGTGATCCAGTTTCACTCTTATATTTTACAAGTTTTGAAGAATATATGCTTTTTCCCCCTCTGGTATCAGCACTCCTCCCCATTTGGCCCAGGTGCTTTTAATTAGCAGGTGTCTGCATAAGGCCTCATGCACACGACCATTGTTTGGGTTCGCATCCAAGCTGCCGTTTTGGCGGTTCGGATGCGGACCAATTCACTTCAATGGGGCCGCAAAAGATGTGGCTCCGTTCCGCGGCCCCGCTAAAAAAATATAACATGTTCTATTTTGTTTGCGGACAAGAATAGGCATTTATATTGCCGGCGCCCGTTCCGTTCAGCAAATTGCGGAAGGCAACACGAGCGGCTTCCGGATCTGCGATTTGCGGACCGCAAAAAATGGCACGGTCGTGTGCATGAGGCCTAAGGGTGTATAAATTCCTACCTCCTCTCGGTTGGAGTTCCTGAGAGTATGTGATAAGGTGAGTTTCACACCTGCTCACATCGTGCAGTGCTATATAGCAACCATTGTTGCTTTGGTTTTGTGCTTGTGGGTTGGTGGGGCCCAGTGCCAGGGTGACAGCGGGGGCACTGTTTGACTGCTAAGTCCTGCTGCCTGCTGGTGCGGTGCTTTCGTGCCGGTGGTCGCCACGCAGCACTGCGACAAATTTAGAGTAGGGTCCTATTCAAATGTTAATTATGCTGAGAAGCAGTTATTAGAGAAAAGCATAGTATTGAGGATGCACGATCCAGTTTCACTTTTGATTAGCTGTAGTCTGCATAAGGCCTTTTGCACACAAACGTTTTTTTTTGGTAAAAATTTTTTTTTACATTCCGTTTTTTGTGTTCCATATACGGACCCTATATGGAACCATTCTTTTCGAAGGGTCCGCAAAAAAAACCAGAATGTACTCTGCATGCATTCCGTTTCTGTATTTGCGTTCCGTTCAAAGATAAAACAGGTCCTATTATTGTCTGCATAACGGACAAGGATAGTACTTTTCTATCAGAGGCCAGCTGTTCAATTCCACAAAAAACAGAATGCACACGGACATCGTCAATTTTTTTGCGGATACGTTTTTTGCGGACCGCAAAATACTGAAAAAGCCATACGGTTGTGTGCAATAGGCCTAAGGGCTCATGCACATGAACATATTTTCTTTCCGCTTACGTTCCATTTTTTTTGCGGACCGTATGCTGAACCATTCACTTCAATAGGGCTGTAGAAAATACTGAAGTTACTCTGTGTGCATTCCGTTTCCGTTTGTCCGCATGGCCTTTCTGCAAAAAGTAGTGCATGTCCTATTATTGTCCGCAAATCACGGTCCGAGGCACCATTCAAGTCAATGGGTCTGCAAAAAATATGGAACACACACGGAACACATCCGTATGTCATCCGTATTTTGCGGATCCATACTGTAGAAATACTATGCCCAGCCCATTTTGCTCATGTGTTTGGTGATTAATAAGTTACTGTTTCCGTTTACGATCCACAAAAAACGGATCAAATACAGAAACCATACGGATATGTTTTGTGGAATAACAGAACGGAAGAGGACTTAAATCAGAGAGAAAAAAAACAGATACAGACAAACGGATCTGTGAAAAATGGACCGCAAAACAACAACGGTCGTGTGCATGAGCCCTAAGGGTGTATAAATTCCTGCCTCCTCTCAGTTGGAGTTCCTGAGAGTATGTGATAAGGTGAGTTTCACACCTGTTCACATGGTGCAGTGCTATATGGTGGCCATTGTTGCTTTGGTGCTGTGCTGGTGGGATGGTGGGGCCCAGTGCCAGGGTGGCTTTGCCAGACAGCGGGGGCGCTGTTGACTGCTAGGTCCTGCTGCCTGTTGGTCTGTGGCACCGGTGGACGCCACGCAGCGCTGCGCCAAATTTAGAATAGGGTCCCATTCAAAGAGGCAACCTTGTCGTGGTGAGTGGGCCTATGCTTTTTGATCAAATTGTAAACTAATGCCTCATGTACAGCATGCAACATTGGGGTAGGTATACGATAAATTGTGCTGAGAAGCGATGTTAATTATGCTGAGAAGGCAGTTATTAGATAACAGCATAGTATTGAGGATGTGCCATCCAGTTTCACTCTTATATTTTAAACATTATAAATGGCATACTGCAAATGGAACACTCAAATGGAAAAAATAAAAATACCTCAATAATGTAAATATATTAATCTTATTAATCTCTCTGGTCTTAGCTCTGGTTTTATATGTTTTATATGTTCTATGCTATTTATATGTTCTATGCTATTTTGTCTGTAATTTAACTTGGTAAAGTAACAAGTTATGGAAAAAAAGAAAAAAGCACCTAAATGAAAAGTCCAAAAACAAACACATTCTTGGTTCCAAGGCTAGAGGTTATATAGTTCAATTTATTCAAACAAAGGGTCATGTTGATCTAGTAGGAAACTTGATTGCTCTTCTGTCATAGATTATACTGCTCACCTCCAGTTGATATCATAGATGTCGCCTCTTTGTTTAACTTTCCTTGAGTCAACTCAGATGGAAGTAGAAATGTGAAACATTTAAAGCTTAATTACCTACTCGTTTTTAATAAATAGTCTTGCAATGATTCACTTTATTATGACATTGTCCCAGATTAGGTCTAGTGTATATTAATCAAACTGTACAGTATTGTTCTTTAAGCCTGTTGAATTACATACCTACTACAATCTATCTAATTTACCCTTGGATATTTAGTATTTATTTCCCTGTGTCTGAAAAGCTGTATTGTAGCTCTTCCCCAGAGTCATTTCTGGAAGGAAATGAGAATTTTGGGCTTATGAACTCATTTGTAAGACTGTATCAATATAGAGGAAATAAACTATAATTAAGTGTTCTCTTTAATTCAATTTCTTTTTAATAAAACAAGTGTAATAACTAAACACCCTAGAAATTGTTACAAGCAGACTCAGGTAACTGCTTGGAGGGCATAGCCAATTTTTTCTCTTGTATTTTCGTTTTTTACTTCTCATCTACCAAGAGCCATAACTTATTCAAATTTTTTCGATCAGGTAGCAATATGAGTATATGACGGCTTCATTTTTGGGGAAATATATTTTTAATTGTGCCATTTAATTTACTATAGCTTAAATTGGAAAATTGGAATAAAATTCTTTGTGGTTTGAAATTGGAAAAAAAAACAGACAAAAAAAATCCCTGCAATTCTGCCATGGTTTTTGCGGGTTTGTGTTGATGGCATTCACAAAAAAGACATGACAATCGTATTCTGAGGGTGAGTACAATTACGGTAGTAAACATATATATTGTTTTTATTATATTTTATTACTTACAAAATAAAACCTCCAAAAAATGTTTTCTTTGCAACATGACTAAAAAACAGCAATTATTTTCTATTTAGCGTACTATTTAGCGTACATGATGTATGGTGATACCTATGTTTATTTCTGTATCTTTTTTTTTATATGTAAAATTGGGAAAGGGGGTGAATAGAATTTTTATTTTTAATACTACTATGGTACTTTTTGGTCCCCTTGTGGACTTCAACATGCAATCTTCTGATTGCTTGTCCCATAGACTTCAATATAACACTACAGTCTATGGTATTTTTATAGGCTGCATGTCAGGCTGCGCCTCTGGAATAGCTATTCAGACAGATAAATACTTTGGGAGCCTTCACAAGGCCCCAGGCTGCCATAGCAACCAATTGAAACTCTGTAATTTTTGCTGTAAGAGTTCCAATTCGACGGCAGAGGGAGCCCTCTCCCTCTATCTCACCAAACAGATGCCACGGTTTTATAAATGACCAAGATTGGAGTCATCCTGGCCTGCTGGATTTTATAGCTGGTATCCGCAGTGTATGGAGTGAGCTTAGCACGTGAGCCCGCACTATACAACCGCTTAACTTTCTATATGTAAAGGTAAGTCGTGGGGGGTTAAGAGGTTAATAACCTTGGCTTGTACCTGTGACATTGAACATTTAAAATTAAGCTAAAAAAATAATTTTTGTGCAAATATGGTATTTATGATACCACATATATTGAGTTTTTCTACGGCATGATCATGGCACTAAATAAGTAAAATGCTGCTTATTTTTGTTCTTTCTAGGGATAGTCATGAAATATAAAACTCTAGAATAAATCTGGAAAGGTATAAGTCCTTAAAGAGCACCTGTCAACAGAATCAACCATATAAAACAAGGCATACTGTCTGGTAGGGTTAATCCTTCTAATTGTCTTGTTAAAATTGGGTGCAGTGTTCTGAAGAAAAAAAAAGATTATATTATATAAGCAAATCAGGGTTTCAGCACACCGATGGTAAAGGCCAGCACTGGAAAGCTGTGGAGCTGAGGCACATTGAGGGGCTAGACCCTGTCACTCGGTGCACTTTTGTGCAATTTATGCCAAACTCTAGGTGTGCTCACATAAGTAAATATTGACCATTGTCTATACATCAAGGCTCACAGACTTATTCCTTGTGATGAGAGGCAGGGGCTATATTCAAATATTTCACAAATATTTTGTAGAATATTCGTCATATATTTGCAAATCCGAGATTATTTTATTGAATGCGAAAAATCGGCAATGTAAAAATCGCGTAATGAGAATTAGTAACGCAAAATACAGGCGTGGGTCACTTTGGCTCCATTTTTCAAGCTGCTAGAAGTTTCATGAGTTTCTCCTGAGACTAGAGAAAATGGTTGGCACAGCAGAACATTACAATAGCTTTATATGCATATAGAGTAAAGTTCTCCAATATATTTGCGATTGCGCTAATCGGCAGTGATTCGAATATTTTTTTGCACTACAAGCTACTGTCTGTTGGTCCCCTGCTCGTTGAAACTCTGCCTGTCTGAGGTTGGTAGCCTCCAAGATAAGTTTGGTGATGGTATCTGAGTCAGGTGGAGTGCTATACAGGGATAACTTCCACTGGATATCCCGCTGGAGCTCTCTGGTGCGATCTACTTCTAGGAGTTCTGCTATGAGAGATGCCTTAGGTTTGCAGCTTCCACTGATTCCTCGGGACTCAAGTAAGTCCTTCAGTGTACTTCACTTCAGGCTGCTATATCGATCCTCCTCCGATGATGTCCCGGTGTTGGTCTGGATGTTCCAAGTGCAGGGAAGCATCCCACCGCTTGCCACCAATTGTGACATACTCCCTGGTATCCCAACTGGGCACCTGTTCAGTGATATGGCTTCCCAAATGGAACGTATTCCAACCGCTGTTAGCTTTACCCCAAGAATCAGGCAGCACTCATTTTGAGGTAAGCAGAATGGCAAGAACCTTAATTAACACAAAGAATTTGTATCAACCACTTTGTAGGAGTCTGATTTGTCCCGATAAGTGATGAGCGGCAGGGGCAGTATTCAAATTTGCGAAGAAAATACAGTTTGACTGATTCCGACTCTTCCAGGATGGCCAGGAAGACATTTATGCGTACCTGGAACTGTGACGCAGTGTGACATGCAGGGAGTAGAAGAGGCTGACTGGATTATGATCCTGATCAGTAAACTCTCTAGTCGGGCTTTGAGTGCCCTCAAATCTACTCCTGTGGAAGACAGAATAAACTACGAGCGGGTGAAGGAGAGGATCCTAGCCCGCTATAATATCACCCCTGAAGGAAGCCAAGCAGCCGTATACAAAAGTAGCACACCATATGGCCCGAGCCGGGGATGCCTGGTTCGCAGGCACCACCATGGCGGAAGCTGCCCAGCTCAACCTAATGGAGCAGCTATACGACCAGTTGCCAGTCGTAATTAGGGATTGGGTGAAGGACCGAAGACCTCTTAACATCAATGAAGCTGCAGTCCTGGCAAATCAGTATATTGATACCAGGAGACCCCCTCGACCTGAAGCTCGACCAGTCAGCAGACCATTTCAGGCGGTGATACCTCATCCCCCAGTAACAACAAACCCTGCCTGCAACCCTTCTCGAATCGGATGAGAAAAGGTGCTATACATGCAATCAGACAGGACATACTGCGCAACTGCCCCTGAAATCGTCCATGGTCTCCGCAGTGGAACCGAGCTACAGCAGGCCCCAGAGAGCAGCAGCCCATTTTGTAGTGGAGTCCCCGGTAATGATGGTAGGAAGATGGCATGAGGAGGAGTTTGAAGTGCTTCGTGAAGTGGACCCTGTGCAGGCAGCCGCTCTAGATAACCACCAACACCATAGGCAGCCGGTGAAAGTGAATGGATGCCCCACTCAATGGCTCCGGGACAGTGGAGCCACCATCACACTAGTACAGCCGTGGATGGTGAGATTTGACGTTCATACAGGACGGGACATTGCAGTATGAGTAGCAGGGGGGAAATTATCTGAATTCCGACCGCCTGAGTATACCTGGACTGGCGAGCCGATAACTGTGAACTGGAGGTCAGGGTGATGAAAAATCTGCCTGCATACGTCCTGCTCAAAAATGGCCATCCTGGAAGAGTCGGAATCAGTCAAACTGTATTTTCTTCGCAGGGAGCAGACTGTGTCCTTACAGCACACACCACGTGCAGTAGCCGGGTCAGAATACTCCAGCTACATCAGCCTCAACACCGCAACAGCATTACCTGACCAAGTATAATAGCAAAGCCACAGAGCTTCAGCCAAATCTAATTCATCTCTGGCAAAGCATTGTACTATATTGTCAGTAAAAGTGACCGGGGAGCATTAAACTAACAGCAAACATCCAGCTGCACCTGCAGCTGCAGCACACCAGACTTGATAAAGGGGTCATGCGCACCCCGAAACACGCTGTCTCTCAATAGAAACATAGAAACATAGAATGTGTCGGCAGATAAGAACCATTTGGCCCATCTAGTCTGCCCAATATATCTGAATCCTATGAATAGTCCCTGGCCCTATCTTATATGAAGGATAGCCTTATGCCTATCCCATGCATGCTTAAACTCCTTCACTGTATTTGCCGCTACCACTTCTGCAGGAAGGCTATTCCATGCATCCACTACTCTCTCAGTAAAGTAATACTTCCTTATATTACTTTTAAACCTTTGCCCCTCTAATTTAAAACTGTGTCCTCTTGTGGTAGTTTTTCTTCTTTTAAATATGCTCTCCTCCTTTACCGAGTTGATTCCCTTTATGTATTTAAAAGTTTCTATCATATCCCCTCGGTCTCTTCTTTCTTCCAAGCTATACATATTAAGGTCTTTTAACCTTTCCTGGTAAGTTTTATCCTGCAATCCATGGACCAGTTTAGTAGCTCTTCTCTGAACTCTCTCTAGAGTATCTATATCCTTCTGGAGATATGGCTTCCAGTACTGCGCACAATACTCCAAGTGAGGTCTCACCAGTGATCTGTACAGCGGCATAAGCACTTCAATCTTTCTACTGCTTATACCTCTCCCTATACATCCAAGCATTCTGCTGGCATTTCGTGCTGCTTTATTACATTGTCTTCCCACCTTTAAGTCTTCTGAAATAATTACTCCTAAATCCCTTTCCTCAGATACTGAGGTCAGGACTGTGTCAAATATTCTATATTCTGCCCTTGGGTTTTTACGCCCCAGGTGCATTATCTTGCACTTATCCACATTAAATTTCAGTTGCCAGAGTTCTGACCATTCTTCTAGTTTTCCTAAATCCTTTTCCATTTGGCATTTCCCTCCAGGAACATCAACCCTGTTACATATCTTTGTGTCATCAGCAAAAAGACAAACCTTACCATCGAGGCCTTTTGCAATATCACTTATGAAGATATTAAACAAAATTGGTCCCAGTACAGATCCCTGTGGAATCCCACTGGTAACATGACCTTGTTTTGAATGTTCTCCATTGACTACAACCCTCTGTTGTCTGTCACTCAGCCACTGCCTAATCCACTCAACAATATGGGAGTCCATGCTCAATGACTGCAGTTTATTGATAAGTCTTCTATGTGGGACAGTGTCAAAAGCCTTACTAAAATCTAGATATGCGATGTCTACTGTACCTCCACCGTCTATTATTTTAGTCACCCAGTCAAAAAAATCTATAAGATTTGTTTGACATGATCTCCCTGAAGTAAACCCATGCTGTTTTTCATCTTGCAATCCATGGGATTTTAGATGTTCCACAATCCTATCCTTTAATAGGGTTTCCATTAATTTGCCTACTATTGATGTCAGACTCACTGGTCTATAGTTGCTCGATTCCTCCTTACTACCTTTCTTGTGAATGGGCACGACATTTGCCAATTTCCAATCTTCCGGGACGACTCCTGTTACTAATGATTGGTTAAATAAATCTGTTAACGGTTTTGCCAGCTCACCACTAAGCTCTTTTAATAATTTTGGGTGTATCTCATCAGGCCCCTGTGACTTATTTGTCTTCATTTTAGACAGCAAACTTAGAACATCTTCCTCTGTAAAGACACATGCATCAAACGATTTAATAGTCATCCTTTCTAGTGGAGGTCCTTCTCCTTCTTTTTCTTTTGTAAAAACTGAACAGAAGTATTCATTAAGGCAGTCGGCTAGCCCTTTATTCTCTTCTACATACCTTCCGTCCATTATTTTTAATTTAGTTATTCCTTGTTTTAATTTCCTTTTTTCATTTATATATCTGAAGAATGTCTTATCCCCTTTTTTCATAGACTGAGCTAGTTTTTCTTCTGCCTGAGCTTTAGAAGTTCTTATAACTTGCTTGGCCTCTTTCTGCCTAATCTTGTAGATTTCCTTATCTTCATTGCTCTGGTTTTTTTTATAATTACAAAATGCTAGCTTTTTATTTTTAATGATTTGGGCCACTTCTGCTGAGTACCACAGTGGTCTCTTCCTTTTTTTGCTTTTACTGACAAGTCTAATGCAATTTTCTGTTGCCTTTAATAATCCACCTTTTAAGTAGTCCCATTTCTCCTGGACTCCATGTAATCCGTTCCAGTCTGATAAGGACTCATTTATGACTAATTTCATTTTTGAAAAGTCTGTTTTTCTAAAATCTAAAACTTTTGTTTTTGTGTGGTGGGACTCTTTCACAGTTCTTATATTAAACCACACTGACTGGTGATCACTAGATCCTAAGGTTTCGCCTACAATGACATCATATACCGAATCCCCATTTGTGAATATCAAATCCAAAATGGCCTCCCTCCGGGTTGGCTCCTCAACCATTTGTTGTAGGGATAACCCCAGTAGGGAATTTAGAATATCTGTACTCCTGGTAGAACTTGCTATTTTGGTTTTCCAGTTTATATCTGGAAGATTGAAATCTCCCATAATGATAACTTCTCCTTTCATTGTCATTTTAGCTATTTCTTCAACTAGTAGATCATCTAGTTCTTTAACTTGATCAGGTGGTCTATATATCACACCTACACGAGTTACTGCATGATTAGCAAACTGCAACGTAACCCAAACTGACTCTATGTTGGCCTCACCAACTTGTATTAGGTTAGATTTAATGCTATCTTTCACATACAGGGCCACTCCTCCTCCTTTCTTGCCTTCTCTGTCTCTTCTGTATAAAGAGTACCCTGGTATGGTTATGTCCCAGTCATTTCTTTCATTAAACCATGTCTCCGTAACAGCCACTAAATCTACATTCTCAGATGCCATTATTGACCCAAGTTCATTGATTTTTTTACCTAAACTGCGAGCATTTGTAGAGAGGACTCGGAGCTTATTTCTTACCCTCTGTGCTTCTGACCTGTTCTGGCATTGTTTCGGGGGGCAATTGGACTCTTTTATTTTCACTCTTTTCCCCCCCCCTTCCTAATTTATATACTCTTTCGCAAATTCTTGGAGTTGTTCACTAAGTACATTTGTTCCTTTGAGAGAAAGATGCAAACCATCTTTTTTGTACAGTTCCTTTCTATTCCAAGTAGAGCTATTATGAGAAACAAAGCCAAATCCTTGCTCTTGACACCATTTACCAAACCTGTACTTGTCAAAACCGGTTGAGATTTGCGCCTCACGTCCACCAGCTCGCCAGACCACAAAGGTCGTGACGGGCACTGTCAGTATTTCTAGGGAAGGGATGAGGCAGGAAATTAGGGATATGCTCGATATGGGAGTCATCAAGCCGTCACAGAGCCCTTGGGCTTCCCCAGTAGTGGTAGTGCCTAAACGGAATGGTACGACCAGTTTTTGTATAGATTACAGGAGACTGAATGACCGGACCACGACTGATGCTTATCCTATGCCCCGAGTGGATGAGCTGCTAGACCGCATCACTCGGGGTAACTTTCTGACTACCCTTGACCTATGTAAAGGGTACTGGCAGATTTATCTGGACGTGGATGCTGTTCCAAAGTCAGCGTTCATCACTCCTTTCAGCCTGTACCAGTTTTTGGTCATGCCGTTTGGAATGAAGAATGCTCCGGCGACATTCCAGAGGATGGTAGATTCGCTTCTCGATGGTCTCCAGGACTATGCCTGTGCATATCTGGACGACATTGCGATCTATAGTGATACCTGGGAGGAACATCTTGTTCACCTGGGTATTGTGTTAGACCGCATTAGGGCTGCAGGACTAACGTTGAGGCTAGACAAGTGCAACATAGAGATGTCTGAAGTACAGTACATTGGGTGGGCTGTGGACAACAGCACATGGAACCTGCTAAGGTCGAGGCAGTCGCCAACAGGCCCCCTCTCCAGACGAAGACCCTGGTTTTAGCCTTCTTAGGGACTGCAGGATGTTACAGACGGTTCATCCCCAACTTCAGCTCTATAGCAAAACCCTTGACTGACCTTACCCATAAGAACCTTCCCCGGCAGGTCCTGTGGCCCCAAGAATGCAAAGCTTCCAGAAGTCAAAGGAACCATTGATTTCTGCCCCTATTCTTGCTGCTCCTGACCCCAACAAACAATTTTGTGTTCACACAGATGCCTCTACTTTTGGGTTGGGAGCAGTGCTGATCCAGGTGGGCACCGACGGCAGTGAGCACCCTGTAGCCTACCTCAGCTGCAAGTTACTACCCCGGGAGGTGGGGTACGCGGCTATTGAAAAGAAGTGCCTAGCACTGGTATGGGCTCTGAAGAAACTACAGTCGTATTTGTATGGACGACCTTTTACTGTGCTCACCGACCATAGCCCACTAATTTGGCTCAACACAGTTTCCGGAGACAATGGATGTTTGTTGTGCTGGAGTCTTGCCCTGCAGCATTATAACTTTACAGGGCAATATCGGCCAGGAAAGCAGAATGGCAATGCGGATTGGCTTTTCCGGCAAACTGAGCTCTAGGACTGTGCTCCCGGACATTCTCTGGCTGACCCATGTGGGTCTAGCCAGGTATGCCGGATTATAGAACAGGGGGGAGTATTGTGACAAATCCAGGATGTGTGTTGCTAATGCTGGGGGATGCGGTATATTGTGGGTGCAGGGGAACACATTGTCTGTATGTCTCTTTGTTTATCCTCCCATCCGCCATCCACACCTATCTGTTAAATCAGCCCATTGTTAGACTTTGTGCCATGATGCTTGTCCTGTTAACTCAAAATGTGTATTGAGACAAATCAGACTCCTACAAAGTGGTTGATACCAGTTCTTTCTAGACCGGGAGGGGGTGGGTTTCTTTCTATAAAACTCAAATGCTTTGTGTTAATAAAGGCTTTAGTCATTCTGCTTACCTCAAAATGAGTGCTGCCTGATTCTTGGGGTAATGATAACAGCGGTTGGAATATGTTCCATTTTGGAAGCCATATCACTGATGGAGGTGCCCAGTCGGGGTACCAGGGAGTCCGTTACAACTACAATACTTCAAGATGTCTCATATGACAGTGTACACATCTTTCTATTCAGGAAAAATTCTAACATCTTCTATATTGTCCGTTTTTTATGCAGCTCTTGCCTTATAGGAATTAATAGAGCTGCTTGAAAAATGCATGTAACCTAGACTGAAAAACAGAAACACTGAATACTATCGCAGACAAAACTGATTCAACTTGTGTGCAAATCCTTCATTTTTTTCCTGAACAGATCCTAAGACAATCTGTATTGTGTGTGTGAAAGAGGCCTTACATGTACAGCATGGAATTAAAGCCTGCTAGATAGCAGGAGCAGGTCAGGTCCCTGGCTATCAATTACAGCCAATTACCACGAGGAGAGGACAGAAGCGATTTATTACCATTTCTGCCTTCTTATTTGCTTGGTGCACAGCACTCAATGAGCTCTATGAAGTGGTCACTTCCTCTATTGGATCTAGAGATCATGTAATCCCTGTGTGCCTTGGGGCAGAGCAAGTCTGTAGGATCTTAGCAGAAACTGATCAGTTCTGTATGTTCACAATGCCCCTAGAGGAGACTATTTTCCTCTGTAACTGGGTCTCCTTTGCCCCAGTTACAATGGAAAAGTGCAAAAAGTGCACAAAAAAAGTGTCATTGTCTTTTAATGACCTCTGGGTGGACATATTATTTTCCTACAACCAAAATCGTTACCATAGTAGTCCCATTCACGCAAAACTATGTATAGTATATATCAAAATTATCGACACAAAATTTAATTTAATAATTTATTTCGATGTCAGTTTTCATATTTAAAAAATAGAAGCTATATTTGAAAAAAATAGGATTTTTTAAAATTCCCCTCAACAAAACTAAAAAAAGAAAAGAATGTCTCTACAAAACATATTACTAAAAAACTCTAGGTGTCATATAAAAAATGTTGCAAATGTATTTTTGACAATTAACGTGTTAAACCACCATGTGCACTAAAAAGCAGAAAAGGATCTGGCCATCCAGGAGCTTACCCCCACTCCGTGTATATACTGTACCACTGTTTTATAGGTAGCAGACAGATAATCAGGCATTCTACCTAAAAGTGATAAGATAACAAAGTTGATTGTTCCTTCAATAAAATGTTTTAGTTTCATTCTACTGCTCTCATATTGTTTGAGAATCACCCACATGTTGCTGGGCCAACATAAGTCTTGATGCACTTGAGGATGTCAGTGATCCACCTTGTTTCACTCTCAAGAATCACTTGCTTGCCCAGAAAAATTCTTAATGTTGAATACTGAAATTCTGACCCAAGCTGAGCTCTTGGGATGTTTATCGGTGGTCTTATGACCTCTTGCATGAATCCACAATGTAATTTTGTTATGGAGTCACACCTAGACAGAACCACTGATGCCACAAGACTTTTCCTTTTGTAGATATTAGTTCTCACTATAGTTGGATGGATTTCTACATTGAAATTGGCTCTTTAAGTTTCCTCTGCCACTGGTTAGTAGTCTAACATGCAGTGTGATGCTGAATTCATGTTGGTTTCATTCAGTTTATTTTTTTTCTCTTAAACAAACAGCATATTTGAAGGGTTTGTAAGATTGTTCTAATATATACATACACTTTGGGTGGTTGCACACACTTAACCTGTGACCTCATCCCTTTAATTTGAGCAGTTACTCTGTAGCTCATCATTTGTTTGAAGATTGTTTAGTTTTAATTGGTCATGACATAAAGACGATTAATCAAGGAAAACTCTTTTTATTCCCCTGTCTTTTTCTCACCTCTGTCTGAGCCTTGTAGGCCCCTTACCCCTTTCATTAAATGGTGCTTGCCCTGAAGCATACTGAGCATTAATACATTACAAGCCACCCAATAGTTTGTGTAACCTCTCTGTGAAAAGGGGTGCAGCGATGTAATTATTCATTACACATTCCGAAGAATGAAACTGCATAAAGTAAATTAATCTTGCTTTAAGGATCAATTTTAGGGTATTTTTTTATGCAAGCTTGTACACAGTTAAATGTATAGTCTTTCCAAGGTTGGTTCTGTTTTCATTCCACTTTTTTCCGTCTTTGCCCTTAATTCTTTATAATATTCAAGAGAAAATCGGCTTAACTTGATAAATCCCTTTGTATTGTTGAAAACATTCTTCTTACGCAGCAGGGCTTGGACTTGATCGCTCTCTCTTCTCTCCCTTACACGTTCTGCTTTTTAGTGCACACTTCCCTTCTCTTCTCACCCTAGAATCCTTATTTTCTCAAAAGCCATGGCTTTAACTAATCCTATGAAATGATGATCCTTCACTCATTTTATCCTGGCTGTGCCTGTGGGATCAAGAGGACCTACTGGGAGGACACTGACCCAAAGCAAAGAGCACCATGAAAGCACACTAATTCCCACTAATTAATCTATTTGCATCTAAAAAGTCCTAGAAACGGAAGGTCTATCGCATTCCATTTAGTGAATATGGAAAAGAGAAAAGCCTACAGTGACAAACTTTAACAATATTAGTCACTATGTTTGCTTTCTTATAAAATGTCTAGTTTAATTTGTAGTTTATTTTGGGATTTAAATTGTGTCCATAGATATGTTTAGTACATTTTGTCCTTTTATTCGGTAACTATAGATGACATCATAGCATTAGCACTTTAGCTCATATTTTGAGGGTTTGGTATCTAAAGCTATTTTCACTACAATGCATATCACAACTAGTTTTGTAATCTTTACACTGTAGTAAAGAGAAACTTATTTATTGATATCAACGGGCCTGGTTTCTGATTCCTCCATCATCTGAGACCACTTTATCCACTATCCTGCCTTGCACCCTGTCAAAACATATAACATCAAGGACACCCAATCACCAGCAAATAGGAGTCCCAAGACCAGGTTATGCCCCCGAGGGAAGAAAGAGTGCGCCCTCCAATCACTATACGGAACCAGCGAGAGCCACCGTGGGTGGAGGGTTTGAGGGAAATTGCCACTGTGAGTACTACTGCAACCCTCAAGGCCAAATCTACCACTCTCATCCTTCGTTTCCTTCTCCCCAACTATTTGCGACAGCTAAAATATTTCTTGAATCAGTAAATTCCACAGAATTACAATTCTGTAATGTCATACTTAAACTGTTTACCAGTTTTGAAATATAAATGGCAGTGCATAGATGTACTGAAGATAAGATAATAGTGCTATAAACTACTGCAATAAAAAACTAAAGTGTCAGAAAGTGGGCATATAATACTACAAAAAAGTGGAAATATCAGTACCCTGCAGTGCCAGATATGCTGTATACACGGAAAATACAGCTATAAATTGTACAAATGATGTTGCCACACTATACAGCTACATATAAAAGATATACTTTTCACACACAAACAGGGTTGCATGCAACATTTTGCGAATGGAAGTGGGGTGTTTCATGGACATGGATGTGTGGGAGCTTATGTATGTACAGATATAGTTCACAGGTACACACCACAAGATGCTTTTAGTGCGCTCATATTACTGCACAGAAATAATACTAATTTACAATACAAATAAACAATGCTTCGTACGTTTCATACATATAGTGTCACACTAATATGCTCATAAATAGCACAGCATACTAATACACGATAATAGCACCATTAGACATTATTAGTACTGATATCTATGCACAAAAATAGTATTGCTTATGCTACTCATAAATAGAACATTTAAACCATAGAAATAAATAGTACTATTATATAACAATGCACATACTATATATAATGTATACTTTACACAATTAGACACAATAACATACACACGTACAGGCATTACACACATATGTACAGTATATAGTGAAACGTCTCTAAGAAATCACCTTTTTTGAACACCACCCTATTTTCATGACCAGACTTTCTTTGAAAAAGTCAAGAAGCAAATGTTCATTCTTATAAAAAATTCATACATACCATAGTCCTTTTTGCAGTATTTGCGAAGGTTCATGTGGACACGACTATGGGATGGCTTACAATATGATTCACACTGATTCCCTTTTTCCATATAAAAAGAAAAAAAGATTTAAAGAGGATCTTCCATAAGATTTCACATTATAAACTGCATCAGTTATAAAATAGCCTGGTGAGGCTGGTGTACTTACATTAAAAATGCATGTCAGAATGGCTATTTTGAAAGTTTTCCCATCTGATATTAAAGGAGTTGTCCAATTTTGACATTTCTACAGCGAGACGGGACTATGCACCAACCCCAGGTGGCCGGCCTTTCAAAAACTTATGAGCAGACTGGTCCTCCTATGTTTCTGTAACTCCCGATGTAGTGACCTAAATGAACAGCGCAACACAGAAAGCTATGCTGTTTCTTTAACTCCAATTTACTGCAATGGGAGTTATGGAAACAGCAGAGCTCCATAAACCTGGCCACCTGGGTTTGGCACTAAGTCCCATCTCGTCATTTCCACAGTGAGATAGGAAAACCTTCATTATGTAGTCAGGGGCATATACATTTATAGTATTGCTTCACTCATCTTTTTTATTTTTATTTTATTTACACCCCATTTACAAAAAATGGATACATCTTCCATATTGCTACATTCATACTGACTATATCTAATAAAACTAAAGGGGTTGAATTTTGGCTACTTTCTGGTTCACTGTCACACTGTGTTGCAATTTAGGCTGGCTGCCTGTACTTACGTACTGGCTGCAGTTGACTATTCCCACGTATACTGGTTGTTTGTGTGGTGTCTCCTGTGACCTGTATGCTCCATGTTTATAGGGTTTATGTTTCCCTGATCTATGTGTGCTTCTTTAACAGGTGGTCAGGTGCCCGCGTTAACCAGCTATTTTGTCTGATCAGCTCTGTCTGTTCTAGACATGCAGGACTTTTGTCTCCCCTTTAAAAATCTTCCTCTGAGGGGAAACCTAATGGATCCCATTATAGTCTATGGGGTTCATAGGCTGTCCGCATCAGTATGTCCGTTCCGTTGCTCCGCCCAAAAAATAGTGCATGTCCTATTTTTTTCTAGTTTGCGGACAAGAATAGGCATTATTACAATGGATCCGCAAAAAAACGGATCCGCAAAAAAAACGCATGTCATACGGAACGTCATCCATTTTTTTTGCAGATCCGCAATTTGCAGACCGCAAAACACATACGGTCGTGTGCATGTAGCCTTACTATTATAGCCTCTGTTAGTATTCTGTGCCGTTTGCTATATTTCATAAGCCATGTCCCCTTGTTAGGCAAATCTTCTCTGTTGTCCGCATAGAGGTCTTGTCCATAAGATGGCTGCTGATGGAGGGTCATGTTACCAGTCACATTACTCAGCCTCCTCCATTCTAACACACTGCACATGCATTCAGATCCCAGCAGTGAAGTCCAGATGCCATTAGCAGCATATTTGAATGGAGGAGCCATCACTCAAAGGTGATTTACCTGTTCACATGACCCTTCATCAACAGCCATTTTATGGATATGATCGCTGTGTGAACAGCACAAATGAATTGGCAACCAAAGGGGGCATATTTTAGGAAATATTGAAAATGGCACAGTATTTCAACAAAGGCTATATATTAATAAGTGCCATATAATCATCTTACACACACATTGCTTAGCAGTAACCAGAAAGTGGACAACGCATTAAAGTTTAAAAAAAAATCCCTCATTCCACAATTTTATGATTATAAAATTTTTCTGAACTACCTGCTTTCCATTCCAGAGGATATGCTACGGTTGTAGTCAGTTCTTCTTGAACCTCTCCTAAAATGATTTAAAAAAAAAAGTTATAATATGTATTACATGATCATCTAAGAATAAATATATTATTTAAATGCAAATGAAATTACACATTTTAATATCCATTTTTTTATTTTTTTTTGCAAACAATCTGTGGCTACATCACATCATTAAATACAGTGGATGGTATAGCTTGAAGAACTTAATTAAAATCACCCAGATCTAATTTTTGGATCTGTTTGATGAGACCATTTCAAACCATTTGGACACAGACAGCAGAGGGTTCTGATACAAGAACCATATATAAGCCCCTTGCTGTACAATAGCACAGTAATGAGCAATACCCTTATGTCTCTCTTAAAATATACCAGTCACAGTAAGCTTAGATGCAATCTGGTAGACATAATTAAGATTCTCCTACTGGGTCTATGTACAACAGCACAGGTTGTACACATCCATGCAACTGTTTACATATGGTACATCTGCATCCATATAAGAAACAAAGTCATCCAATACCCATACACCAATAAGCCATGACATTAAAACCACCTGCTAACATTGTGCAGGTTCTCCTTGTGCTGCCAAATCGACTTATCAAGGCATGTACTCCACATGAAACCTGAAGCTATTCTGAGGTTTCTGGCACCAGGATGTGAGCAGCAGATTCTTTATGTTCTGTAAGTTGCCAGGTGGGTCTTCATGAATTGCAGTTGTTTTTTACTGAGCATCCTACAGATACTCAGTGAGATTGAGATTAGAGATGAGCGAATCGAAGCTGACAAAGTGGAATTTCAGGAAAAATGTGATTCGCACCGAAGTCAAATTTCCTCACATTTTGTGGTAACGAATCACATTTTTTCATAAAATGGCTGCTGCATGTGTGAGGACATGTAGAAAGGAACTCTGGGAAGGCGGGATGACCCATAATACCATGTATGCAGCCAATCAGCAGCCAGCCCTGCGATGTCACAGCCCTATAAATAGCGTCAGCCATCTTAGATTCTGCCATTTACCAGTGTACTTAGTGCAGGGAGAGATGTCAGCAGGCTCTAGGGACAGTGTTAGAAAAAACTTCATTGTGCTAAAAAAACGATTTACAAGTGCAGGGAAAGATTAATCAAGGTGTAGAGAAAGGATAGGGAGGAATCATTTCACAGCATTTATGTTGAACCGGGTTCAGTAGGGGAGGTTACAGCCTGGGTATAAGGAAGAATCCTATTACACCTTGCTGCACTGACTGGGGATCCAAATTGCCATTATACAGCTCTGTACTTCCAGCAAACTCTTCTTATTAGGGTGCAAGTGCTGTTTGAAACAGGCATTAACAGGGTTTATTACAAGGAAATATTTCTACATCTTATGTGTCCTTTTGAGGTGCACTTATATGTTCTAAAGCATTTTGGCTTGTATTAGTGGGAAAAAAGGGCTTATTAGCCGTTGAGTGGCGAAGTGCTAAAATTACTGACCTTTTTGTCGTGTATTAGTGGGAAAAGTTAAATATATTTGCCATTCAACGGTGCAGTTATATGTTCTAAAGCCCTTTATGTCGTGTATTAGTTGAAAAAGAAAAAATATATTTGTCGGTCAGTGGTGCAGTTATATGTTCTAAAGTAGTGTTGAGCGAGCATGCTCGGCCGAACACCAGCACATCGCGGTGTTCGGACGAATAGCGTGTGTGATCGAGCGCGATGCTCGAGCCTCCTCCCCGGACGTTAGTTGGCTGCTGCACAGCCAATAAATGTGCAGGTGAGTACTGCCACTCACTGTAATGCCGTAGCCATGTTGGTTACTGGCATTGCAGTGATTGGCTGGCTGGAACGCATCAGGGAGAGCTGTGCTTTAGAAGGGACAGATAGTGTAGGGAATTAAATTAAATTTTTTTGTTAGGCAAGGTTGGTATTAGAGAACCAAAAGTCCTTCTAAGGACTATTGTTGTATCTGGCAGCAATATATTTTAGCGCAACCTGCACTAAATAGCTTGCAATTGTTTGGCCGCTGCAGACAGCGATATTATCTGCGCTACATCTCCTGTGTAACGTGTGTGCATAAAAAAAATATCTGTGACATCCAGTTTACCTTATCCGTAGACGCTGCGGACAGCGACATTATTTGCGCTACATCTCCTGTTTAACGTGTGCGCATACTAAAAATATCTGTGACATCCAGTGTACTTTTTCCGTAGACACTGCGGACAGCGACATTATCTGTGATACATCTCCTGTTTAACGTGTGCGCATACTAAAAATATATGTGACATCCAGTGTACTTTTTCCGTAGATGCTGCGGACAGTGAAATTACCTACGCTACATCGCCTGTATAACGTTTTAGCATCCCGAATATCTGTGACATTGACTGTAATTTTTTCTTAGCCGCTGTTGATAGCAGCGCCATTACCTGTGGTACCTCTCCGGTATAACGTTTCCGCATCCCAAATATCAGTGGCATTGACTGTAGTTTATTTGCGCATACACTTTATACCTAGCTTCATGTCCCAGTTTGCAGGGTGGTCCAGGACACCACTCTCGAAGTCAAACCAGTGTGAGCAGGTGGTCAGTTGGATTGTAGCAAATAATGCTTCAAGTCCGTTAAGCACCACCCTGTCTTCCACAAAGTTCAGTCTTAGTAGCCAAGAGTCTTGTCAACAGAATCCTCACCCTGGTCCTCCTACCTCCCACCATGGAGAGTCTTTGCAAACAAGTGATCCCACACTCGGATATATTTCGAGGAGCTATTTTCAGCACCATTCCTTAATTTGGGCCTCTCACCAAGCCCGCTTGAAGAGGGACATAAGGAGAACTTGTGCCCTGATACCCAAACTCTTGAGCAACCACAGTCAGAAGAAGATGGCGGTGGGGAACTGCAATTTGCGTTTCACAAGGTGGATGATGAGTCAACTGCAATTAGTGTCTCAAGAGGTTGATGATGAGGATGAGACACAGTTTTCAATAAGTGAGATTGTTGTTAGGTCAACAAGTCAGAAGGATGACCAGAGTGAGGAAGTGGAAGAGAAGGTGGTGGACGATGAAATCACTGACCCAACCTGGGAAGATGGCAAGCCGAGCGAGGACAGCAGTACAAAGGGGGAGGGATTTGTAGCATCGCAAAAGGCTGGAAGAGGCAGTGGGGTGGCAAAACGGAGAAGGCGGACCACACCTAACAGGCCCACAACTGTTCCCCGGAGCACCCCTTGCGGAAATCTCCCTTGCCAAGGGGTAGATGTTCCACAGTTTGGTGCTATTTTGAGGAAAGTGCGTACTATAAAAGAATTGTCATTTGCAACCTGCGCCATACCAAAAATTAGCAGGGGCGTGAACACTAGCAACCTCACCAGTATGATCCGCCACATGGCATCAAAACACCCTAAAAGGTGGGCCGAATGCCTGGGTCCACAATCAGTGTCTGTGGGTCACACCACTGCCTCTTCTTCCCCTGTGTTATATGCTGGACAATCCGCTGTCCAAGATGCAGGCCCGGATGCCTCCCACCCTGCACCTGGACTTTCGCAAGCACCATCAGCTAGCACATCCACTTCTGTGTCCCAGCGCAGCGTACAGATGCGCACCTTTCCAAATTACTGGCTCCGGAAATGTTGCCATTTAGGCTTGTGGACACTGAGGCTTTCACAGCCTGATGTCGGTGGCCGTCCCTCGTTACTCAGTCCCCAGCCTCCACTGTTTTGCCCTATGTGCCGTCCCCGCCTTACACCAGCATGTGTCCCATAACATCACCCGTGCCCTGACAAACACAGTTATTGGGAAGGTCCGATTAACGACTGACACATGGACAAGTGCTTGTGGCCAGGGATGCTACATTTCCCTGACGACACACTGGGTGAACATTGTGGAGACCAGGAGAGAGTCATACCCTGGGATGGCACAGGTGCTACCGATGTCAAGGATTGCAGGCCCAACTTCCACAAGAATTTCCACCACCACCTACATTAGTGGGTGCAACCCCCCCCCCCTTTCTCCTCCTCCACTTCCACCTCTGAATTGTCATCTTGCAGCACCAGTCATCCATCAGTCCATAGCTGGAAGCAGTGTAGCACTGCAGCGGGGAAGCGGCAACAGGCCTGCAGAAACTTATTTACTTAGGTGACAAACAGCACACCGCCGCAGACCTCTGGCAGGGTATAAGGGACCAGACTGAGCTGTGGCTCTCACCACTTAACCTACAACCAGACATGGTCGTGTCTGATAATGGCTGTAACTTGGTGGCAGCTTTGGAGCTCACACACATACCATGCCTAGCCCACGTGTTAAACTTAGTGGTTCAGAGGTTTCTCAAAACCTACCCCAATTTGCCTGAACTATTGGTGAAGGTGCGCCGCGTGTGTGCACATTTCCAAAAGTCATCTACAGCTGCCGCCGGTCTGGCAGCGCTGCAGCAGCGCTTGTAATTACCATCTCACAGACTGTTGCACTACATGATCACGCGCTGGAATTCCACGTTCCACATGTTGGCCAGGCTTTTTGATCAGCAGAGGGCAGTAGTGGAATACCAGCTGCAACATGGTCGTTGCCTTTCCAGTCAGCTTTCACTCTTCACAAGCGATGAGTGTGCATGCATGTCTGACCTCTGTGAGGTTTTACGCAACTTACAGATCAATACAGATGGTAAGCGGCGATTGCGCTATTAACAGCGTAACCATCCTACTTCCATGTCTACTGAAACGCTTGCTGCTCACAATGAAGGCGGACGCTTTGTATGTGGAAGAGGTGGAAATGGGGGAAGACAGTACACAGGGTAATAGCCAGACCGCCCTAATTTCGTCTTCTCAGTGTCATTTGGATGATGATGAGGAGGAGGAGGAGCAGGAGATAGTTGCCTCCCCTACAAAGGGTAGTACCCATAGCAGGTTTATTCCATCTGTTCAGTGTGGATGTGCAGAAGAGGAGGAAGAGGATGAGGAGATTGAAAGTCATCCTCATTATGAGGACAGCAAAGTCTTGTCAGTTGGGACTCTGGCACACATGGCTGACTTTATATTATGCTGCCTTTCCTGTGACCCTCGCGTTGTATGCATTTTGGCCAACACCGATTACTGGTTGTTCACCCTTCTTGACCCCCTCTACAAACAGAACTTCTAATCTCTCATTCCTGTGGAGGAGAGGACTAGCAAAATGGTGCAATACCAGAAGGTCCTTGTGGAAAAATTGCTCCCAAAATTTCCAGCTGACAATACTGGCGGCAGAGTACGTAGTTCTTTGAGCAACCGAGGAAAGGAGATGAGGGAAACACACAGCAGAGCAACAGAGGCAGGGCAACACTCACCAAGGTCTGGGACAGTTTCATGCCACCCCGCCAGCACCTTTACCCTGATGTGCGGCCTACTGTCACAAAAAGGTAAACATTTTGGAAGATACTAAAGGAGAACGTAGCAGACCATGTCAGATCCCTCTGTGCCTTGCAACTATTGGGTGTCCCAGCTGGACGCG
Source organism: Bufo gargarizans (assembly GCF_014858855.1). Lineage (NCBI taxonomy): Eukaryota > Metazoa > Chordata > Amphibia > Anura > Bufonidae > Bufo > Bufo gargarizans. Next base: position 548,606,276 of record NC_058081.1, read on the forward strand.
TGGCACGAACTGGCACTCTACGCCTTGGAGGTGCTGGCCTGCCCTGCTGCCTGCGTTTTGTCAGAGCGGGTATTTAGTGCTGCTGGGCGCATAATAAGTGATAAGCGTATCCACCTGCCAACTGAAAAGGTTGACGCTTATCAAAATGAACAAGGCCTGGATTGCTGCTGACTTCTCTACTCCACCAGAGGAAAGCGGCTGAAAATAAAAGCACTTTAAATGTGGCTTTTATGGTGCATTGAATACACTGTATTCCCATGCACCCCTTCCACCACAAAAAAGGGTATATGGTTCAATCTTCCTTTTCTCGTCCTCCTCCTCCTTCATATCAACATTCTTATTAGGCTGCCCTCGTTCCTAATGTTTTAGAGGGTCAGCTCAGCAGCAGGCCCTCAACCACAATTTTTTTGATGGTCAGCTCAGCAGCAGGCCCTCGCCAATAATGTTTTTATGGTCAGATAAGCAGCAGGCTGTCACCCCTAATGTTTTAGAGAGTCAGCTCACCAGCAGACCCTCAACCATAATTTTTTCGATGGTCAGCTCAGCAGCAGGCCCTCGCCTCTAATGTTTTAGATGGTCAACTCAGTAGCAGTAGCAGGCCCTCGCCCATAATGTTTTAGATGGTCAGATCAGCAGCAGGTACTCACACCTAATTAGTGGTAAAAAAATTAGGGCCTATTTGCCGTTCAGCGGTGCAGTTATATATTCTAAAGCCCTTTTTGGCGTGTATTAGTGGCACAAAAAAATGGCCTAAATGTTTTTAGCGCAGGCAGAGGTCGAAAAAGAGTAAGGGGGCGTGGCAGCAGGGGTCACAGCGAGAGGCCTGAACTCCCGGTGTCATCTAGCGGTCGTGCCTTGACCAGCAACCCAGCGGTTCTTGAATGGTTGACTCAGTCATCCACTTCGTCCCAAGTGACATTAGACACCCACAGTCAAGTGTCGGAAGGTTCCTCTGACACAACGCTTAGTTGGCATAGCCTAGGAGCAGGCACTGTGCACCCAGATGTCCTGAACCTTTCTCTGTCATTTTCAGTTCCCTCAGCACGAGAAGTATTATATGCCCTAGGCTTGGCTCCACTTTTCAGCGAGGACGAGCTACTATAGGACAGTCAGCAGCTACTGCCCAGCCAAGATCTGCAGGAGACATCCGCTGCTTCTTACGGTAGTCGGGCAAGTAGAGATAAGGAGAGTGGTGTGGGAGCTGGTGTCGCAATAGGTCAGGCTCCTGACCCAGAGATAGTTAAGGAGGGCATCAGTGACGTACAGATAGTACTTGATGATGATGATGATGTAGCTGATTGCACTTGGGAGGCAGGTGACAAAGAGGTGTCATCATTATCCAGAGAAGAGGGTGGCAGCTTGCCTGTGAGCCAGCGGTGAATCCAGCAAGTCGGTAGCATGGCAGGGAGTCAGCAGGGTGGCAGCAGTGGTAGGTTGGGAGCCAAACGTGCCCGAAGTAGACCATCCACTTCACAGGAGCCTACCTGCCCGGGAAGTAGTGGTGCATGGGTTCACGGAGGCAGCGGTGGTAGCAGTCAATCAGTGCGGAGTGTTGACAGTAAAATCACCTACTCGGCAGTGAGGTAGTTTTTTGTTAAGACACCAGAGGAGGTGAACATGGCTATTTGTAGAATCTGTGGGCAGAAGGTGAAGTGTGGCCAGGGTGTCAATGTTGGCACCACGGCCCTGCGTCAACATATGCAGCATCACTATAAAGTAGCCTGGGAGAACCGTGGCTCCCATGTGGTGGTCCAGCCTGCTGTAGCAACCGCTGCATCACCCAGTGGCATGCATGCAGTTTCAGGCAGTCAGGGCTCCACCACCTCAGCCAAAGGGAGCTGTCTGTCCTTCCCATCATCTGCTGGTCCTTATGCTCCTGCTCTCCTACTCCTTGTCAGTCATTCCGTCAGCAATCTATCACCGAAGCGATTGCCAAGGGACAATAGTATGCGTGCACTCATCCAGCTCCACAGAAGCTGAACATGCTCCTGTTCAAGTTTCTGGTGCTGCAGTCCCTCCCTTTCCAAGTGGTGGACTCCACATTTCAGAGAACTGATGGCTTGTCCCGAGATGAGGAGGAGAGTCCCTTCCAAGCCATAATTTCTTTGCCAAAAAGGCAGTACCAGCCTTGCACACACATGTAGAACAGAAGGTGGGCCAGTCCTTGAGCCTGTCGGTGTCTGACAAAGTGCACGGCAGCGCCGAAGTGTGGAGCTGTAACTACAGTAGGGTCAGGGACAATGCATGTCCTTTACAGCCCACTGGGTGAATGTGGTTCCTGCATAGCTAAACCAACAACTTGGCCAGGTAATGTCGCTTCCGCCTCCACGTTCTCACGCCAATGGTCCTGCGAGAATGTCTGTCTCTGCCTCCTCATCCTCCACCGTGTCCTCAGCCTCCACTGCAGGGACAATTCACAGTGCCCCTCCAGCATACCACATGTGCAGGACACAGCAGTGTCACGTTGTTCTGCACCTCGTTTGCCTGGGTGAACGGAAAAAAACAGGGGAGGAAGTGTTCAGTGTCTTTCATCAAGAAATAGGTTCCTGGCTTTCTCCACAACAACTGAAAATCAGAGCCATGGTGACCGACATCGGGAAGAACAAGGTGTTGGCGCTGTGTCAAGGAGGCACACATGTTCAATCTGGTTGTCAAGCAGTTCCTGAAGTCATCCACCCATCTGCAAGACATCCTAAAACTGGCCAGGAAACTTTGCATGCACTTCAGCCACCCGTACTCCGCAAAGCACACCCTCCTTGAGCTGCAGCGGCAGAACAGCATCCCCCAACATAGGCTGATATGCGATGTTTCCACCCATCGGAATTCCACCCTCCATATGTTGGACCGATTATATGAACAGAGAAAGGCCATAAATGATTTCTTGATGATCCAAGCAGACAGGTGTACTCTCCTGTGTAGCTTTGATGTCAGCCAGTGGCAGCTCATGCGTGACACCTGCTGTTTTCTCAGGCCCTTTGAGGAGGGCACGTTATTTGTCAGTCGCCAGGACTACGGGATGAACAATGTCATTTAACTGCTTCATGTCCTGAAACAGATGCTGGAAAATCTGGCTGGCCAGGGGACTGGAGATGTAGCACCTAGATCTCACGGCCACATGAGCCCTGTGGGGGCTGAACTGGAGGAGGAGGACATTGGAGCACAAGCAATGTGTAGCAAAATGGGTGTTTTCTGTTCACAATTGACAGGAGAGGAAAAAGCAGGAGCAGCTAGAGGAGCTACAGGGCAATGAAGAAGATAAGGCAGAGACAACATGGCAGTATGCAGTGGAGATGGAGGCAAGGAGTCCCTCTGAGTCACTTGCACAAACAGCCCGATGCATTCTCATTTGCTTGCGTAGTTATAGCTGAATTGTTACCATTTGGCAGAGGGATGACTTCTGGTTCTCCACCTTGTTGGACCCTTGCTACCGGTCCAAAATGACAAAAGACAGAAGACATGCAAATATTCCATTCACGTGTCATCTCTGTTTTGGATCCACTCCTGTTTTTTTGGGGCATTAGAAATACTGATGGATTACTGACCAAATGCTGACAGTGTGAAGGTGGATGCTCAACAAACAGGATCCGTTTTTTGTGGGTTATTGTTCTGACGGATCAGAGTCAAAATAATCAGTGACGTCAACACAAACTTACTGCTAACACCCTCTCCACTCTGTTGGGGGGCTCTACTTGTACAGTATAAGCGTTTAATAGAACAGGTTCTGTGGACATCTATGTAGAATCATCAGACGGTGTAAAAAGAGTGCACTTCTTCTTGGCGCTAACTTCGACCTTTAAGTCTGAGTTCATACTTGAGTTATGTGGTCAGTTTTGGCCCGTGACTGCCCAAATAAGTGAAGTAAGCAGTGATTCTAAGAGCGACGCCTGTCATCTGCATGTCAAACAAACTCACAGTATTATTTCACTACCAAAGCAGATTCCCTATGCGTGTTACTGCAAGGCACAGTATTCTACACCACTATAAAGGGTCTCTGCAGCCAGGAAATAGCAGTTTTTTAACGAAATTCGCTGCAAATATATTCGGATTGAACCAAATAAAAAATAAAAAACTTAGGCGAACCGGCCAAGTCTAACCTTTTACACCATATGTGAAACAGTGACTGAAACACTCATTTTAGGACTTATACAGAGCTGACCCAGTAAAATTGTAAGCTGGGTAACTCCTAGCCATTAGGCGACGCAGAACACTTTTGTTATTTTTATTACTACCAGGGCATGGAAAATCTGACATTTGGCAACAGCTAGAATATAATGTCAAGACACTTTGGGGGACATTAACTATCTAAAAATATGCCTATATTAGTTGTATCTTTGGCACAGATTTTGATGCAAAGGTTATTTGTGCCGCAGTCTGCGACTCTTCCATGCTCCTGCCAGATCTAAAAAAGTGGGCATGGTGTGGGAGGGGAAGGGGACGGCCAGCAAGCCCCTCTCATTGATAATGTTTTACACCTGTTTTAGGCATACAAAATGTTCTAAGTGTAAGCCTGTAAGGAAGCTGGCTGACATTTAGACTGGCACTGAAGACACCAAAGTTATGTAAAGGCTGGCGCCTACCAACTGGTTACGGGCTACTGTGCTGATCCAACTGTCACTACAGGTATTGAATATGTCATCCATATTGGAATTATGTGTCATTTTCTGTTGAATGTGGACTAGAAGCAGTTGACGGATAAGTGATATGAGTGTTGTATAACTTAAAGGGGTTGTCTGGCTTTGGAGCTGACAACCCCTGGGGTCCTAACCAACTACCACGTTCCTGGATGCTTCTGGTCCACGAAGGACCAAGAAAAGGCTTAGTGCTATAACCACTGCAGTTAGTCACAGGCTTCAGTGGTCACAGTAGCTTGAATGGTACACCACTGCTTTGACGTACCAGGATCATAGTACATCTGTCTTTCAGAGCTGAAGGGAGGAGTGGTGAAGCAGCTCAATGCAGAGAGCAGAGACCACTTCATAGTGAAGCATCACACTGGGCACTCGCAAGAGGAGGATCTGAACAAATGAAAGTTCATATTCTCACTACTCCTGATGAGAAAAAAATCCACAAAAGGTATGCTTGTACTGTTCCCTACCTAGTGTTTTCAACAATTAAAACTGATGACAGTCTCCCTTTAAGAGGAAAATTTCCTGTAGAGAAAAAAAATCTTCTATCATCTGCATGGGTTTTGTTGGCTAAAGCTTGCTCGCAGTTTGAGAGATATTGATATATGCAGAAATCTAATGCGTCTCTTTAATAGATGACCCATGAGTAAAAGCACAAGAACCTTTATAGGATTTCAATTACTTACGGACACAAGGCATATGTGCAGAACGACTTTGCTGATATCCTTGAGCACAACGATTGCAAGTTAGACCAGTAACTCCAGTTTTGCATTGACATTGGCCCGTTGTCTGGTTGCACATGGCGTTGATTGCTCCAATGGGGTGACACTGGCAAGCTGAAAATAAAATTATTTAATAGTCATATTAACTAGGGATGACTGAATTAATTCTAACAAATCAATTTGTTTCATTAGCAAGAGTTCTTCATCTGTAAGGGGCTGTCCCCACAGGTGAAGAATCTCCCACCTGCCTGTTGATTGACAGGGCCGGCCCGACAATCTTGCCCTTGTATCGAGTAGTGGCACAAGCGAAGAGGCTCTGCTTGTGCTACTGGAGCATCAATTGCCCATATGCCACTACATTTCCAAGTAGTAGAGCATAGTAACGGTACTCTCTGGGCTAAGCCCCATGTTTTTTTTATTTTTCACTTTACAGAGCTGTGCAGAGGAATAGATAACAGTTTTTGATTGCTTTTTATTTAGGTTTAATTGGTGGCAAATATGCAACAACAAAAAAACAAAAAACAGCAATTCTGCTATATATTTTTATTTACCTCATTTACCATGCAGGATAAATGATGTGATAATTGAATAGTGTTAGAGTTATTACAGATGTGGTGATACTAGTTATGTGGAAGGGTTATTATTTTTCCATATTTTCCATTGAAAAGCATTTTTTCAATGGAAAAGGTGTATTTTTTTAATTTGTAGATTTTTTTAATAAAACCTTTTTTTTTTTACCACTTATTCCCACAATGGGACTTTGACATGTGATCCTTTGATTGTGATGCTTTTCCATAATACACTGTATTACTTATGTAGCACAGTGTATTATATTTTCAGTAGAAAGGCCTCTGGCACAGCCTGATAGTACATACACTGAAGACAAACCTGGGTGTCATTAGGCCCCCACCTGCCATTAGAAAACATTGGCACCCTGTGATCTCATTTGCAGGGTTTAGATGCCTAAGAAGGAACGCTCTCTCCCTCTAAAACCACTTATATCCTGCTTTCGCTATTGACAGCAGTATCTAAGGAGTTAAACGGCCACACAGCACTTTTGGTGATCTTGGCTGTCATATGCACTCCTGCTCTCTAGAGCACGGGAGACCCATGCAGCAATTAATCTAGGCCACAGTAAACAGGTGGCAGCCTAGAATAATGCCTGTTAATGACCACGGTAAAAAGCCATATCTATGGTAATTAAAGGGTTAGGTTAAAAAGTTAAAAACGTGATAAAATAAAGACACAAAATTAATCAGCAGATAAATCCGCCAGCTTTCTATCTGGCCTTGTCGTCTTAGCTGCAGTGATGGTGTGTACATCCATGTGACCATTTCAGCCACTTGCTGGCTATAGTCATATAAGTCATAAAGCCTGCAAGGATAGCGAGAGACAGCTATGCAAATCACTGGCTGCTGTGGTCACACTGATGTATTTTCCCCAGGAATTACAGGAGCTGTACATAGCTATGGATATCACACATGAATTGTTTTTTAAATTTTTTAAATTTTTTGGATAACACCAAGAAACAGCTGATCGGGGGGGGAGGGGGGTGCTGGATATCAGACCATGACCTGAAGATAGGCGATTAATATCTGTAGCCCGGAGAACCCTTTCAAAATGAATAAAACCACCTATGTCTTACTAGGTCTATGGGAGAACACCACTTGTAAGATCAAAGGATTTTTATTCACTAAAATTTCGACCCCATCTTTTGGTACTAGCAGAGAGGGGACTGCAACAACTAAAGAACTTTTTACTGTATCTTACCTGACAACTCATTTAAAGATACATGTAACAGTTATATTGAAAAATACTGCTATGGGTACTTACGCTTGCAGGCTTTTCGACTTGAAATAGGTTTGCTCAAATCACGTTTGTAACCCTGTTTACAGTAGTGACAATGGCGCCCAGCGGTGTTGTGACGACAGTTCAAACATACACCTCCACTTTTTCTACCTGATAACTTGTACAATTCCATGTTAAATCTGCAGCGATTAGAATGCTGATTGCAATCACAAGCTGAAAGAGAAGATACATTATCAGTTCACAAAATATACTATATGATATTTCCTTCATGATATACTTTATATATACTTTATAGTCGTAAAAGTACAACTCCCAGCATGCTCTATCCTCTCATGTGAGAGTTCCAAAAACAGCCAAGCAAGTGTGCATGCTGCGAGTTGTAGTTTCGCAACAGATGGGGTGCTAAGACTGCTGATAAATATAGTGGCATTTGGAAATGTGTGAACCCTTCCGAATTTTTTATATTTCTGCATAAATTTGACCTAAAACTACATTACATTTTCCCAAGAGTCCTAAAAGTAGATAAAGATAACCAAATCAAACAAATGAGTCAAAAATATTAGACTTGGTGACTTGGTGATATACAGTTGCAATAAAAAGTATGTGAACCCTTTGGAATTATATGGATTTCTGCACAAATTGGTCATAAAATGTGATCTGATCTTCATCTAAGTCACAACAATAGACAATCACAGTCTGCTTAAACTAATAACACACAAAAAATTTAATGTTACCATGTTTTTATTGAACACGCCATGTAAACGTTCACAGTGCAGGTGGAAAAAGTATGTGAACCCTTGGATTTAATAACTGGTTAAACCTCCTTTGGCAGCAATAACTTCAACCAAACGTTTCCTGTAGTTGCAAATATAGACGTGCACAACGGTCAGGAGTAATTCTTGACCATTCCTCTTTACAGAACTGTTTCAGTTCAGCAATATTCTTGGGATGTCTGGTGTGAATAGCTTTCTTGAGGTCATGCCACAGCATCTCAATCGGGTTGAGGTCAGGACTCTGGGCCACTCCAGAAGGCGTATTTTCTTCTGTTTAAGCCATTATGTTGTTGATTTACTTCTATGCTTTGGGTCGTTGTCCTGTTGCAACACCCATCTTCTGTTGAGCTACAGCTGGTGGACAGATGGCCTTAAGTTCTCCTGCAAAATGTCTTGATAAACTTGGGAATTCATTTTTCCTTCGATGATAGCAATGCCTCCAGGCCCTGACGCAGCAAAGCAGCCCCAAACCATGATGCCCCCAACACCATACTTCACAGTTGGGGTGAGGTTTTGATGTTGGTGTGCTGTGCCTCTTTTTCTCCACACATAGTGTTATGTGTTTCTTCCAAGCAACTCAATTTTGGTTTCATCTGTCCACAGAATATTTTGCCAGTACTGCTGTGGAATATCCAGGTGCTCTTGTGCAAACTGTAAACGTGCAGCAATGTTTTTTTGGACAGCAGTGGCTTCCTCTGTGGTATCCTCCCATGAAATCCATTCTTGTTTCGTGTTTTACATATCTTAGATTCGCTAACAGGGATGTTAGCATATGCCAGAGACTTTTGTAAGTCTTTAGCTGACACTCTAGGATTCTTCTTCACCTCATTGAGCAGTCTGCGCTGTGCTCTTGCAGTCATCTTTACAGGACGGCCACTCCTAGGGAGAGTAGCAGCAGTGCTGAACTTTCTCCATTTATAGACAATTTTTCTTACCATGGACTGATGAACAGCAAGGCTTTTGGAGATACTTTTATACCTTTCCAGCTTTATGCAAGTCAACAATTCTTAATCGTAGGTCTTCTGAGAGCTTTTTTGTGCGAGGCATCATTCACATCAGGCAATGCTTCTTGTGAAAAGCAAACCCAGAACTGGTAAGTGTTTTTTATAGGGCAGGGCAGCTGTAACCAACACCTCCAGTCTCATCTCATTGATTGGACTCCAGTTGGCTGACACCTCACTCCAATTAGCTCTTGGAGATGTCATTAGTCTAGGGGTTCACATACTTTTTCCACCTGCACTGTGAATGTTTACATCGTGTGTTCAATAAAACATTTAAAACATTTAATTCTTTCTGTGTTATTAGTTTAAGCAGACTGTTATTGTCTATTGTTGTGACTTAGATGAAGATCAGATCACATTTTACGACCAATTTGTGCAGAAATCCATATCATTCCAAAGGGTTCACATACTTTTTCTTGCAACTGTATTTATTAGAGAAAATAATCCAATATCACATATCTGTGAGTGGAAAAATGTTGTGACCCTTTGTTTTCAGTAACTTTAACCCCCCCACCCCCTTGTGTAGCAATTACGGCAACTAAATGTTTCCAGTAATTGTTGTTGATTTGTCCTGTACATCGGTTTGGAGGAATTCAATTCTGTTATATTTATGGGTTTCCTCCCATGAACTGCTTGCTTTGGGTCCTTCCAGAACAATTCTATTGATTAAGGTCAGAAATTAAACTTGGACGTGCAAAAAAATATTTGATTCTTCTTTAACGATTCTTTGGTAGAACAACTTGCGTGCTTAGGCAGATGTGCTGACATTTTCTTTTAGAATTTGCTGCAAAAATTCAGAATACATTGCTCTATTATTGATGGCTAGCCATCCTCGTCCAGAGGCAAAACAGGCCCGAACCATGATTCTGCCACCACCATGTTTCACAAATGGGATGAGGTGTTTATGCTGGATTGCAGTGTTTTCCTTTCTCCAAACATAAGGCTTCTAATTTAAACCATAAAGTTCTATTTTCTCTAATCCATCCACAATACATTGTTCCAATAGCCTTCTGGCTTAAGCTACTTTCACACTAGCGTTAATATTTTCCGGTATTGAGATCTGTCATAGGGTCTCAATTTCGGGGAAAAAACCTGCTTCCGTTTTGTCCCCACTCATTGTCAATGGGGACAAAACATAACTGAACAGAATGGAATGCTCCAAAATGCATTCCTTTCCATTCTCATACCGGAGAGCAAACCGCAGCATGCTGCTGTTTACTTTCTGTCCTGGGATGCGGAGCAAAATGGATCCGTCATGATCCACAATGCAAGACAATGGGCGCAAATCTGTTTTCTCTTACACAATCTGACACAATAGAAAACAAATCCGTCCCCCATTGACTTTTAATGGTGTTCATGACGGATCTGTCTTGGCAATGTAAGGGCTCTTTCACACCTGCGTTCTTTTCTTCCGGCATAGAGTTCCGTCATCGGGGCTCTATGCCGGAAGAATCCTGATCAGTTTTATCCTAATGCATTCTCAATCGATAGAAATCCGTTCAGGATGCATCAGGATGTCTTCAGTTCCGGACCGGAACGTTTTTTGGCCGGAGAAAATACCGCAGCATGGTGCGCTTTTTGCTCCGGCCAAAAATCCTGAAGACTTGCCGCAAGGCCGGATCCGGAATTAATGCCCATTGAAAGGCATTGATCCGGATCCGGCCTTAAGCTAAACGTCGTTTCGGCGCATTGCCGGATCCGACATTTAGCTTTTTCTCAATGGTTACCATGGCTGCCGGGACGCTAAAGTCCTGGCAGTCATGGTAAAGTGTAGTGGGGAGCGGGGGAGCAGCATACTTACCGTCCGTGTGGCTCCCGGGGCGCTCCAGAGTGACGTCGGGGCGCCCCAAGTGCATGGATCACGTGATCACATGGCACGTCATCCATGCGCATGGGGCGCTCTGACGTTATTCTGGAGCGCCCCGGGAGCCGCACGGACTGTAAGTATACCGCTCCCCACTACTACTATGGCAACCAGGATTTTAATAGCGTCCTGGCTGCCATAATACCACTGAAAGCATTTTGAAGACGGATCCGTCTTCAAATGCTTTCAGTTCACTTGCGTTTTTCCGGATCCGGCGTGTAATTCCGGCAAGTGGAGTACACGCCGGATCCGGACAACGCAAGTGTGAAAGAGGCCTTAAAGATAATTCAACAGGATCCATTCATAACAGATGCAGATGGTTGTTTTATTAGTAACGGAAGCGTTTTTGCTGAATCCTGCTGGATCCAGCAAAAATGCTAGTGTGAAAGTAGCCTTATGCAGGTGATCTTTATCATACTGTAGATAGGCAGCAATGTTCTTTTTAAAGAGCAGAGGCTTTCTCTTTGCAATCCTGTCATGCACACCAATATTGTTCAGTGTCCTACTGATAGTGGTCTCATGAACATTAACATTAGCTCATGTGAGAAAAGCCTTTAGTTGTTTAGAGGTTACATTTGGTTCATTTGTGACCTCATGGACTATTACACACATTGACGTGATATTTGTTATTAGACCACTCCTGTGGAGGGTAATAATGGTCTTGAATTTCCTCCATTTGTGCACAATCTTTGTGTGGATTGTTGGAGACCAAATTATTTACAGATGGTTTTATAACCTGTTTCATCCTGATGAGCATCAACAATTCTTCTCCTGAGGTCCTCAGAAAACTCCTTTGTTCATGCCATGATATACTTCCACAAACGTGTTGTGAAGATCATACTTTGATAGATCTCTGTTCTTTAAATAAAACAGGTCGCTCACTCACATCTGAATATCATCCCATTTATTGAAACACCTGACTCTAATTTTAGCTACAAATTATCTGCAAAGTATAAAGGTTCAAATACTTTTGCCACTCACAGACATGCAATATTGGATCATTTTCGTCAGTCTAATATTTTTGTCTTATTTTTTTTATTTGGTTATCTTTATCTGCTTTTAGAACTTGTGTTTAACATTATTGGTTTTGGTCAAATGTATATAGAAATAAAGAAAATTCAGAACGGTTCTTTTTTATACAGTGTGTATATATATATATATATATATATATATATATATATATATATTGGATATAAAAAGTCTACACACCCCTGTTAAAATGTCAGGTTAAACTGGTCCTATAAACTGTACCACTCAATTGAAAACCAAACTTATAACTGGGGATGTAGCTGTGTTCAGAATTAAGCAATTACATTCAAAATCATGTTAAATAAGAGTCATCATACACCTGCTATCATCTAAAGTGCCTCTGATTAACCTCAACTAAAGTTCAGCTGCTCTAGTTGGTCTTTCCTGAAATTTTCTTAGTCGCATCCCACAGCAAAAGCCATGGTCCACAGAGAGCTTCCAAAACATCAGAGGGATATCATTGTTAAAAGGTATCAGTCAGGAGAAGGGTACAAAAGAATTTCCAAGACATTAGATATACCATGGAACACAGTGAAGACAGTCATCATCAAGTGGAGAAAATATGGCACAACAGTGACATTACCAAGAACTGGACGTCCCTCCAAAATTGATGAAAATACAAAAAGAACTGGTCTGGGAGGCTACCAAGAGGCTACCAGCCAAAGGGAGCTGCAGGAATATCTGGCAAGTACTGGCTGTGTGGTACATGTGACAACAATCTCCCGCATTCTTCATATGTCTGGGCTGTGGGGTAGAGTGGCAAGACAAAAGCCTTTTCTTATGAAGAAAAACATCCAAGCCAGGCTACATTTGCCAAAAATACATCTGAAGTCTTTTAGCGCAAAAACAACACTGCACATCACCAAAAAAACACCATACCCACAGTGAAGCATCGTGGTGGCAGCATCATGCTTTGGGTCTGTTTTTCTTCAGCTGGAACTGGGGCCTTAATTAACCTAGAGGGAATTATGAACAGTTTCAAATACCAGTCAATATTGACACAAAACCGTCAGGTTTCTGCTAGAAAGCTGAACATGAAGTGGAACTTCATATTTCAGCATGACAACGATACAAAGCATACATCAGAATCAACAAAGGAATAGCTTCACCAGAAGAAGATTCAAGTTTTGGAATGTCCCAGCCAGAGCCCAGACCCGAATCCGATTGAAAATCTGTGGGGTGATCTGAAGAGGGCTGTGCACAGGAGATACCCTCGCAATCTGACAGATTTGGAGTGTATTTGCAAAGAAGAGTGGGCAAATCTTGCCAAGTCAAAATGTGCCATGCTGATAGACTCATACCCAAAAAGACTGACTGCTGTAATAAAATCAAAAGGTGATTCAACAAATTATTAGTTTAAGGGTGTGCACACTTATGCAACCATATTATTTCATTTTTATATTTTTTCTTCCCTCTACCTAAAAGATTTCAATTTGTTTTTCAATTGAGTTGTACAGTTTATAGGTCACATTAAAGTTGGAAAAAGTTCTGAAATGATTTATCTTTGTCTCATTTTTTGATATCACAGAAACCCGACATTTTAACAGGGGTGTGTAGACTTTTTATATCCACTGTATATATATCAAATAATTATGCACCAAAAGAAGTTGTTAGAATCAAATTAAACTTTCTATAAGAGAAAGAGTAAGTTAATTAAGTTTATTTGGGCCACTTTTATACAAGATACAAGTTGAGATATGGTTGGGCATGGAGCCATGAAGGCTCCATATGGTATCTTGTGACACATTTGCCCACTCATGTTGCAGGTGGGCCTGTAGATCCTGCACACTTGTTGCATCCCAGCTGGTCCCATAACTGCTCGGTTGACAATAAATCTGGTGACCATCATGCCAAGGAAGTGTTACAGTCTTGCAGAGACATTTCTGGGAAAACCAAACTGTGAGTGGGTGAGTGTTATCCTGCTGAAAATAGCATTTAACAAGCCCTACCATGAGAGGCAACACAAACCTATGGCCGCAGGGTGCCCTGCACAGATCGCTGAGCTGCTAGTGTCCCTACTAGGGGCGACCGACTGTCGGATGTGATGGCTCCCCAGATTATTGCACCACCAGATCATCACTCCACAGCAAAAGCAAGATTGAAGTGCTTACCACGAGTCCTCCATACTCAAACAGACCCATCGTCACATCCCAAACAGATTCTTTATTAGGTTCAATGGCACTCAGCTTTCTTTATGTGTGTGATTGCAGGAGATGGGCCTCAAGTCAGATATAGGTAATAAAGAAACTACTGCAATCCACAGATTAAATCAATTAATGTGTGGCCTCCCAGTATAAAATGTATAAACATTTTTGGCTGTGGCCCCATAAACCATCACTTTCTCTGTGGTGGCTATCTCTTCTTAATAAAGTCCATCTTCTGATCTGTCTACTACAGTGCGTCAATCCGGCCTTGTAGGCCAAAACTGTTTGTACATTTGTCCTAGGATCCCAAACGGAGCCTGGATTTGTCACTAAAGACAGTAGAGTTTCAGTCAGTAGCAGTGCAAGCTTCTCATTCATGACACCACTGCAAATGAAAGAGACAATGTTTCACTATGAATGGAAGGACATATAATGGGTGCCATGACGCCAAACTTCCTTGTGCAAAGCATCTGTGAAGGGTCTGGGCAGAGACAGGGGTGTGTAATGAAGGTGCCACCTGTGTGTATATGGTGAACAACTAAACTGAGGATGCAGCTCTACTGGTAGTCTCTTTGGGCCATCCAGAGCCTGTGCGCTGTGTGTGCATGCCCTTAAGTAATCACTGCTCCAAAACCCCATAGCAGCTAGGACAGAGTGGCCTTGATGGCGGGCAATTCATTGACAGAAGCATCATGATTTTACCATTCCGATGAAGTGCCTACTCTCAAAGTCTGTCAACTGGGCAAAATATCTTTTAATGGATTGTAGAGGCATGTCTAGCAGTCAACGATCTCTCACCAAGAGAAACACTACCCAAAAGTAGTCTCTGAGAGCCTTTTTATATGGCAGAAGAGGAAGTACTTTTATGCCCTGTTATAGCAAGATCTAGTGTGCAATTCGAGCAAACATATCTATCTAAAACATAACTGCATATCAAGTTTTGGAGTCAGTCAGTTGGGTCTCAAAGTGTTTATGTGAAAAGGGAGCCACAGATGAACTAATGAAAAAAGGCTCCAGAAAACTTTGTGTGAAACAACTGGGCATGGCTTAAGCTTATCACATGCAGAACAGGCATTCTATATGTGAAAGTTCAACTTTACTTGACCAACAGCTATCTCTCCCAACCTCTTTATAAACATATATGTATTCATGTGTCCTAAGCAAGAAGAGGGGAGATAGCCACTGCCAGTCATGTCTGACTGTGGCTTATCTTCCTGGAGGATCTAATATCAGCCAAAGGGAGGGGGCCCTGGCAGGTTTGTCCAACATTTTTCTAAAGTATATGGACAGCTTTACTTATCAAAAGAGGAGCTGCCACCACTCATGGCTTGTCTGTTTTACTAAATAATTATATTCCCTATGTAGTAACAATTCTAGAGCATTTATTCTCATGACTCTATGTTGTGCCATCCCTCTACTATTCCTGCTACAAGTTTATAATTAAAGGTATAACCAGGTGTTACCTGTTGGGCTGTTGGGGTTGTTCCTCGTACAGTCTGACATTGTTCAATCAATGCTTCCAGTGGCAGACTGTGCAAGGACACACCCCAGCTGGGAATACCCAGTTAGACCTTTATTCATAAACTTCTAGTAGGAAAAATAGAACATTGGAACAACATATAGTTATAAAAAAAAAATACTTCAGAATTGTTATTGCATGGGGAATTAAAGTACTTGCTAAAAAAGACATGTCAGGAGAGGTGACAAGTTCTCTTTAAACACTAAGTTGCAGTACATTTTGTTGTATTAACGTTGTCTACATGATGAATGCCATTTGTCGAAGTAAGACAATCCCTTTAAAAGGAATGTAGTTTAAGTCAGTCATTCTTACCAGTCTCAGTGAAGCTCCCCTGCTGTAGGATTTGTGCAATATACTATAGTTGGAACAATTGTGTGCTTCATTAGGAAAATCAATATTTAAGGCATAAGAGGCATCTGTTTGTTAAACCTCTTACAATTCATTAAATTAACCGTAAATTAAAAGGCAGCATGTAATCCTGATCGCTTTCAGGAGCCTAAGGAGTGAATGCAGTCACAATAGTTAAAAGCTGTGGTTTGTACGTCTATAGGGCTTTCAACAAGATACCCATAATGGCATTCTGCAGAGCTCATAGCTCTGTGATACGGCAAAGAGACATATTAAAAGTTTAGATTGGTGGGGGTCTGAACACTGAGACTCCCAGCAATCCCTAGAATGAGGGGAGAGAAGGGCAAGCATACAGTATCATGCTCTCTCTACTCGCTCCACAAGACAGGTTCTATAAAAGTCTATGGGCTCATTGAAGTTCCGTCCGGAGAAATTAGGATAGAGTGCACTATTTGTGCACTTCTCTCCCCTCATCCTAGAAAATGTTGGGGGTCACACCTCTCAGACTAAACTTTTGCTATGTCTATGAAATATCAAAAGTTTTTGTTAAAGTTAGTGACCCTTTAATAGTGAGATGTACTGACCAATAACTGACAATATGAATATAAATGTACAAAGAACAAGTCACAAGATAAGACTTCTTAAATGGGTTTTGCAGTATTTTGTTATTTTTGGCTTCATCCCTGCAATTAGTTGCTCAGTAGTACCTCTGGTACTTAAAGGAGCCTCTGGAACTAGTAGTGGACAAAGCTGGTTGCTGCAGTACCGTATGTCCACTACACAATGAATATATTGTGTTGTTTATGTGCCTACTTCCAGCACTCCCAAGCAGCTAAACAGCAGGATTGCCAATGTGATATGGATGGTCTATCCTGAGGATAAGCCATCAATAGCAGAATACTGGAAAAACCCCTTTAAAACAGGACCAACTTGTTGTTTCTAATAAACTTTAATATGTGAGATACCTTGGATCTTCTTATGTGGTCCCACCCTTCTAATCAGGCATACTGGGGACTCAGTTAACATATTGATAATGGAAAGGAGCACCCTCAGGCTTGGGTGTCTTAAGGCAGGGGTGCTATATGATTTGAATTAAAATGCCATTTGGGGTTGCAAAATGAATAGTATTGAACAAGATGCTTCTGTTGCCCTATCTCTTACACTTTCTTTCATTTTCTGTCAAACTCTCCTGTTTGTCTTAACAATGGCATGTTTAGATCCATAGATTGGTTTCTGGGGTTGCTAATATGGAAGGTTAAATCAGCAATATTGAAATTGGAAGATTGTTAACTGGAACAAACACATGGAGGTTTGGATGTTCCCAATCTCAAGTTGTATTATGTGGCGGCCAAGTTGAAATATTTACTGTTTTGGAATTTATTTACTAATATTAGGATATAATTTTTTGATCAACACTTAGGGGTTTATTCAATATTGCATCTTTTGCAGTCTGATCACTTCAGTAAATACCTTTTTTAAATCAAACAGACATATTTATGGTGGCCCACAAAATATTGAATTGGGTGAGAATGAGATGTGAGATTGTTGGTTCCTTACCTATGTCACCATTGTAGGATAATGATTTTTTAAAATGTAAATGTAATTCCGATGCAAAAACATTCTGGAAAAGGAGAAGGTTGTTTTTTCTTTCACAGGTATATAATGAAGATCTACAATTAGTTACCTTTCAAGACTCACAAAAATTTTTGGGACTCACGAAGGGACAAAAGTTTTATCATATTCAATTATTTTATGTAATTAACTAAGTTAAGAGTAATCTTAGGCTCTTGGTGTAGTCTTGCCCTTTAGTTCAAGATGTTATTAGGATTAATTCTGTTAAGGGGGCTACTTCTAAATTATAAGCACGGTTGCATTGTAGTCTATCCCTCCCTTAAAGGGAAATGGTATAAAGATGTACTCTCTTTACCTGAAGAGGGTTAGCGGAACATTTGTAAGCTACCAGCTAAATTTTTCCCAAATATTGATCATATATATTAAGTACTTTTCCACTGGTGCTTATGCTCCCTAATGATTATGCTGCAGTACCGCAGCAGTATCTCAAAACCTGCTGCTGACAAACATACAATATCAACCCCTTAATACAAAGTACTGTGCACTAGTATTGATCACGAATATTCGAATTGCGAATTTTTATTGCGAATATCGGCACTTCGAGAATTCACGAATATTTAGAATATAGTAATTTCGAATATTCGAGATTTTTTTTTTTAATAAGTACACATGATCCCTCCCTGCTTCTAGCTTGTGGGCCAATGAGAAGGCTGCAATATCTTTGACTTTAGGAGTAGTGTTGATTTAGAATTTTCGAAATGCAAATTTTTGTAATGCAAATTTTTGTAATATAATAATTCGCTATATTACTATATATTCTTGTTTTAGAATATTATGAATATTCTAAAAAACAAATATATAGCAATATAGTGAATATTCAGAAAAAAAGTAATATAGAGCAATTTAGCTAATATAGTGCTATAATATTCTTTGTCTAATAGTTATAATTTATTTTTTTCAAATATTCGCTATATTGCTATATATTCTTGTTTTAGATTATTATGAATATTCTAAAAAACTAATATATACACTTATTTAGAATATTATTTATTTATTTTTTTAAATCTGCACAATTGTTCCACTTTGGCATACTCCTCCCCGACAAGCGTCCCCGTCACCATGGGAACGCCTGTGGGTTAGAATATACCATCGGATCTGAGTTTTCATGATCTCATTGATTCTCATTATGAAAATTCACATTACGAAAATTCGCATCATGAAAATTCGCAATCAACACTACTCCTAACAAATATTCAAATTTACAAATATTCTACTAATATTCAACGAAATATTTGCAAAATATAGCGAATTTGAATATGACCCCTGCTGCTCATCACTACTGCACACTACCTTCTCCACCACTTGTCCTGTTAACCCACCAGAGATATACCACTGACAATCAATATAACAATCAAGGTTACCTTGCTATAGAATTTTCCTCTGTGGTACTTTCAGCTCCTATTCAAGGCTTGAAGACTTGAAGGTTTTTGGTGGATCGGGTATCTTTCTTCCACAGGAGTGCGCCCCGGCCGGTGGCGAAACTCAGTTTTTAAGTTTGAAAGCTCGTGCTCACGTGGAGCGACCTAGTGATGTCACTATCCGAGCTACGGATCTTTATATGTTTAATTTTCTATTTGCATGCTGCTTGCTTTATTTTATCTTATGGAAGTCTTCAAACACTTATATGGATAGGTAGGAGCTTCAACAGTTGAATCCTAACCAGACATCTATAGCATATTCCGTCTTTTTTTTAAAGAAGCTGGGCACTCACACTTATCTGGAGTAGGTGGTAATTTAATTCAATATAAAATGCACATGAAATGACATAAACTTTACATTTTAAAATGCATGTATTAACATAAAAAAAACTTAATATAAAGATAATAGTAGTCGGGCCAGACTTAAAAGGACTTTCGATCCACTAAAAACAGAAAGGCAATTGTATGACCAAATTAGTCCACCATATGACAAATTGAACTGATCGAAATACTTCATATAGTTCGTCCATCCGACTATTGTAAAATCGCAACCCTGAATATATACCACATGTGGTGAGTCTGTTTATCTATTATGTTTCCACAATGCTTGAAACAGGGAATTGTCCATAGTTGAATACCTTGGAACTTTAACCACACAATAGTGGTCTCAGTGCCAAATTGACAAGGACGTTTGAAAAATCGAGAGTCACACAAACAAATCGCTAAAACATTCCTCTGAATCGTATGCTATACTCACAAACAGCCTTTTGCACGGGCGGGATTTGGTGCGTGTTTATTTACTCACGTGAGTGCCGATGTAGATTGTCAGAGGCGGAAGTCGAAAATGTTGGTTCGTAAAGTGATATCATAAACAAATATTTTCTGTTAGTCAATATAATCATTGCCAGCATCTATTGTATGTGAATAGTTTCGTATTTGGTGCCAATACTTGTGCCGGTAGCTTCAAGACACAGATTACCACGGTCTTATTGGTTGCGATTTTCTTTATTTTCAATTGAAGGATCCATACCAAACGCATTTCATGACATTAGATGGTCCCTTCCTCAGTGGACCACTGGGGAAGGAACCATCTAATGTCCCGAAACGTGTTTGATCAGTTCATTTTGTCATATGGTGGACTAGTTTTGTCATACAATTGCCTTTCTGTTTTTGGTGGATCGAAATTCTTTTTAAGTCTGGCCAGACTACTATTATCTTTATATTAATGGCTTTTTTATGTTAATGCAGGCATTTTAAAATGATTCTGTCACCAAGTTTTAGGCTATAGAGATACGGACATGCACAGCTAGATCGCCGCTAGCATGTCCGCAATATACCTGTCCTATAGGGCTGTGTGCTTTTATTTTCTTTTAAAGGATTTTAGAAATATGTAAATTTGTCTTGTAAGGTGCCCAGGGGGCTGTACGAACCTTCCTGGTGCCCAGCCACGCCCGCCTGTGAAGGAGACCAGCACCGCCTATGTCCTCCAAATCTCCTCCTTTTGTCACCGATAGATTGCTGTAATTTCACGATGTGCGAGCTCGCGCATGCGCAGTGCCTGTATAGTGTTCCTTCCCTGTGCTGGCATCAGCCTCAGGGAAGGAACTGTGCATGCACAAGCTCGCGCATCACAAGATTACGGCAATCTATCGGTGACAAAAGGAGGAGATTCAGAGGACATAGGCGGTGCTGGGCTCCTTTACAGGCGGGTGTGGCTGGGCACGTGCTAGCAGCGCTCTAGCTGTGCATGTCCGTATCTCTATAGCCTAAAACTTGGTGACAGAATCCCTTTAATTACCACCTACTCCAGATAAGTGTGAGTGCCCAGCTTCTTTTTACATGTTTTGCTTATACTATAGATTGGGTGAATGTGTTTGCTGTGAGCACCCCTCTTTGGAATTAGATGCGGTAGTGCTACCATTTATACCCCCTTTTTACATATTCTGTCATTTTGCCATAAGATCAGGCACAAGGGATTTTGAACTAGCCAATCCTTTTGTTGTCAGGAGATAAGCTGTTGCCAGATGTGTCTCTCTTCCTATACACTACATATTAATGGATATTTTGGCTGGGAGGATCGGGAGAGATAGCAATCTGCCGAATGATCATTCAGCATTAGGGCAGCTAAAATATGCTCTAGAATTCCTTCAAATAAAGTTTGTTCAAAGACTTTTTATTTAAAGGGGTTGTCCGAGTTTTTTTTTTTTTTGTTCTTTCTATGTTCCTAACTAAGAAAATGTAACAGCTTTCCAATTCACTCACTTTATCTGCAGTGGCTGGTTTCTCCGATTTCACTGAGGGTCACATGACCTGTGATGTCAGCTTCTCTCCCTGCTCTGATAAAGGTCGTTTACAAGCCTGTAAACGAGACGTCACTGTGCTGTCCACGCCCCCCTTCACTGCCGTCTACTCTCTGCTAGTATTCTTAACCCCTTCAGCTGCACAGACTGAAGGTAGGCAGCTAGCAGGCAGTGACAATTCTGGGAACTGGAGCTGATATACTAGAGAGAGCATTGCACAAGAAGGAAAGGGGAAGATCCTGTGTGTATTAGCAATGTCATTATACAGGTGGGACATGTAGTCCTACACATGCAACATGCTGCAGAGTCTCCGAGCAGGCAGACATGTCACTCAGGGCAGCACTTGTATTCACTCTCTTAGCAGTGTCATTATACAGCTGGGACTTGTAGTCCTACACATACAACATGCTGCAGAGTCTCCCAGCAGGCAGACATGTCACTCAGGGCAGCACTTGTATTCACTCCCTTAGCAGTGTCATTATACATCTGGGACTTGTAGTCCTACACATACAACATGCTGCAGAGTCCCCCAGCAGACATGTCACCAAGGCAGCTCTTGTATCCACTCCCTTAGCAGTGTCATTATACAGCTGGGACTTGTAGTCCTACACATACAACATGCTGCAGAGTCTCCCAGCAGGCAGACATGTCACTCAGGGCAGCACTTGTATTCACTCACTTAGCAGAGCAGGGGGAGGGGCAGAGATTGTTTTTATTGCATGTAAACAAAGGGCCAGAAAAGAACCAGGGAAATGAGGAAAAAAAAAAAAAAAAATATATATATATATATATATATATATATATATATATATATATATATATATATTTTGCATAAAACTTGCTTAGCTCAGTTATATATCAGATTTTCAGTGCTATATTCTTTTTTTTCATAACTCGGACAACCCCTTGAATTTTTTTGGTATTGTTAATCATGTGCTATTGCTTGGCACATATTAATTTTACTGACAAAATAAAGGCTATGTTTTAGTGTCATAATAAAATAACACAAAAATAGATTTAAAGATCATTATAGATATTCATGAAATAACTGTACCTTTACAAACTTACCTACACACTCATGTGCATTGCTTGGTGTTGCTCTTTGCCAAGGCCTGTCGTAATAAAATGGCTTGCAGGCATCACATTCTGGACCAATGGTATTATGTTGACAGTCACATACAAATCCCTCTTTACTGGGTACACAGCGTGATGCATGACCATTACATTTACACCTTCCTCCAACCTGGAATTCAGAAACCCCATAGAAAGCAGTCTTCTTTCGGATTCCCATTTTCTTTCCATGGTGAAGTCTACTGAAGACCACACGGATATCTGTAGCTGTCACCCAATCTTGCAGAACAGGACTGTATTCAAATTTACGTGCTGAAGGGCGACCTGCTAATGGCATAAAGGCTACAAGTCCTTTAGTAAGGGGTTTGACTCCTGTTTGAAAATCAGTGCAAGTGGCTTCATGCTGCATGGGTTTTGTAATAGAACCAGTGGTTGCCAGGTCATAAACACGACGGCAATGAGTAGAATAAAACTGGAAAGGGATCCATGTTTTGCCGTGGTCCATAGATTTATAGATTGCCATAGAGTCAGGACGAGGAGAGCAGAAACGCAAGCTAACATAAACAAGTTCAAATCTCCGTCCAAGAGGTAAAGTCAATGTAACATTCTGTGGATATGTTATACCGCTTTCTGACCTCCAGCATGTTTGAGCATCCGTGTCGGTCATGTATGATGGTGGATAGGAAGTTTCAGTCTTCTGATCACATAGCTGACATCGTCGTGATGTCACATTTGTAGCATCTAGAAATGAGCAGAGTTTTTGCGGTGTACGTCCACAAGTGTTGGTTGCAGTTACCTCTTTCTCAAGAGCAACATTGATAAAATCTGGGATACAGTATTTTGGCCTTTGTTTGGCATCATAACATGGGCCATCCTGAGACCCACGGTGAGTTGTAGCTTTATTTGAATTGTTCTCCTGACCCTTGGGCACTGGGCACAGCAAGGAGATTATATAAAAAGGAATTAAACCCCACAAAATTCGAGGCATGACAGAGCAATCAAGATGTTGGAAGCATTACCTTTGAGATAAAGAAATAAAGTATAAATATACAAGAAAGTAATCCTATGTGCAGTACAATATATATATATATATATATAGTACAGATAAAAAGTTTGGACACACCTTCTCATTCAAAGAGTTTTCTTTATTTTCATGACTATGAAAATTCTAGATTCACACTGAAGGCATGAAAACTATGAATTAACACATGTGGAATTATATACATAACAAAAACGTGTGAAACAACTGAAAATATGTCATACTCTAGGTTCTTCAAAGTAGCCACCTTTTGCTTTGATTACTGCTTTGCACACTCTTGGCATTCTCTTGTTGAGCTTCAAGAGGTAGTCACCTGAAATGGTTTTCACTTCACAGGTGTGCCCTGTAAGGTTTAATAAGTGGGATTTCTTGCCTTATAAATGGGCTTGGGACCATCAGTTGCGTTGTGGAGAAGTCAGGTGGATACACAGATGATAGTCCTACTGAATAGACTGCTAGAATTTGTATTATGGCAAGAAAAAAGCAGCTAAGTAAAGAAAAACGAGTGGCCATCATTACTTTAAGAAATGAAGGTCAATCAGTCCAAAAAATTGGGAAAACTTTAAAAGTGTCCCCAAGTGCAGTCACAAAAACCATCAAGCACTACAAAGAAACTGGCTCACATGCGGACCGCCCCAGGAAAGGAAGACCAAGAGTCACCTCTGCTGCGGAGGATAAGTTCATCCGAGTCACCAGCCTCAGAAATCGCAGGTTAACAGCAGCTGAGATTAGAGACCAGGTCAATGCCACATAGAGTTCTAGCAGCAGACACATCTCTAGAACAACTGTTAAGAGGAGACTGTGTGAATCAGGCCTTCATGGTAAAATATCTGCTAGGAAACCACTGCTAAGGACAGGCAACAAGCAGAACAGACTTGTTTGGGCTAAAGAACACAAGGAATGGGCATTAGACCAGTGGAAATCTGTGCTTTGGTCTTATGAGTCCAAATTTGAGATCTTTGGTTCCAACCACTGTGTCTTTGTGCGACGCAGAAAAGGTGAACAGATGGACTCTACATGCCTGGTTCCCACCGTGAAGCATGGAGGAGGAGGTGTGATGGTGTGGGGGTGCTTTGCTGGTGACACTGTTGGGAATTTATTAAAAATTGAAGGCATACTGAACCAGCATGGCTACCACAGCAGCTTGCCGCGTCATGCTATTCCATCCGGTTTGCGTTTAGTTGGACAATCATTTATTTTTCAACAGGACAATGACCCCAAACACACCTCCAAGCTGTGTAAGGGCTATTTGACCATGAAGGAGTGTGATGGGGTGCTGCGCCAGATGACCTTGCCTCCACAGTCACCGGACCTAAACCCAATTGAGATGGTTTGGGGTGAGCTGGACTGCAGAGTGAAGGCAAAAGGGTCAACAAGTGCTAAGCATCTCTGGGAACTCCTTCAAGACTGTTGGAACACCATTTCAGGTGACTACCTCTTGAAGCTCATCAAGAGAATGCCAAGAGTGTGCAAAGCAGTAATCAAAGCAAAAGGTGGCTACTTTGAAGAACCTAGAATATGACATATTTTCAGTTGTTTCACACATTTTTGTTATGTATATAATTCCACATGTGTTAATTCATAGTTTTGATGCCTTCAGTGTGAAGCTACAATTTTCATAGTCATGAAAATAAAGAAAACTCTTTGAATGAGAAGGTGTGTCAAAACCTTTGGTCTGTACTGTATATAGATAAAATATACACTGGCATTCAGAAATGGCTTGGATCTCATGGTTTGATACCATGGGTAACTCTGACAAGGGTGCTACCCGATCCACTAAGATAAGCTTGTTTAACATTTCCTGCAATTTATCAAATCTCCTCTAAAACCACAAGGGAAGGATATACCTTCAAAATATTCTAAACGAGTAATTACAGGGAAAGCATAAGAGAAAGGAAACTATTTGTCAGTTTAATTCTCAAACGAGCACAATTACTGAGGCATGACAATATCTGCGCCAAACATCTCTTAAGTGTCTACTAATAATGCATGTACTGTACACATTAGAATGTCTTTGATGTGTCAATGATCTAGACTGATTAAAAAGCTGATGACATTTTAAGGCTGTGCCATACCAGTGTCATAGCTTCCGTTCATAACGGAAGACGTGATACTGTGATAGAGTCATCCTATGATGGATTCAGTTATTGGAGGTCATTTACAAAAGCTTTTTGCCATTAAAATTTTACATAACAGTAATTTTGCAACTTTTTATGTTTTCTGCCTATGCCACTTAACTGGTTTCCCCAAAAAATGCATACAATAGTACATACAATTTCACACCATAGGTTTTATCAGCTTTTGGGTAGCTGTTGCATTTCACAAGCCAAAGATGTGCATGTTGC
The DNA here is from genome assembly GCF_014858855.1 of Bufo gargarizans. NCBI lineage: Eukaryota > Metazoa > Chordata > Amphibia > Anura > Bufonidae > Bufo > Bufo gargarizans. The sequence continues at coordinate 548,631,915 of NC_058081.1, forward strand.
ATTTTTTTTATTCCTGTTTAAAAGAAGAAGATGAATAACCCATGATTGTGACTTGTCATTGTTGTCAGCTACGTCCATATAGGCATGTTCATAAATTTAGAGGGTTTGGCCCATCTGGACATTCATGGCATATCACCTAAGATATTTCATCAACGTCAGATAGGTGTGGTTTTCACCTCTGGGACCTACTCCTATCTAGAGAACGGGGCCTCAGAAGTGAAGGAGAGCACACTTTGCATATGCGGTTTGCTCTCTCTTCAGCTCTAAGGGAGTTCAGAAAATAGTCAAGCTATTTTTGGAAGTCTTATAGCAGTAAATGGAGAGCATGCTGTGCAAGCACGGCCATTTTTCCTTTCTCCATGATGGGACTTCCAAAGACAACCAAGCCAGCACTCAGCTATGTTTATAACTCCTATTGTGATGAATAGACGGGGGGCTGCATATCACCAGCTGCTCCTTCTTCACAGCGGGGGCCCCAGTTCTAAAGATAGGAGTGGGACCTAAATGTGGGACCCACACCTATATGACATTGGGGGCATACCATAGCAATATGCCACCAATGTCCCAGATGGGAATACACCTTTAATATATTTCCAGTTATGAACTCCACAGACAGACAATGCAACCTGAAAATGAAGTGGTCGAATATTACATATAACCATGATGCTACTGTATATTAAATATCTCACAATAAGAACTTTTTATACACATCTACAGTAGCAGATATATATATATATATATATATATATATATATATATACATCCATATACAATTTCATTAGCATGTGTGCCATGCAATTACCTATTTACTAAGGGCTTTGTGAAAATGCCGGGAACATTGTTTGTCTGTCTTTTCCACTTTACTGCTAACACTAAGCATTATCTACATGGCTTATCTAATTTTCTTTGCACCATTTTGTTGTGTTTTTCACATCACTTGCAAACACAAATAACATGTATATTCGCAGATTGGTGTGAAATTTACTGGCCCCTTATTAAAGGAGCGTAAGTGTGAGAATGGGTAGGGAGTAGTGTTGCAAACTCACTAAGTACAATAATGTTATCTGACACCCATGTCATGACGAGATCCTGTCTTATAACAGTTCTCCAAGACTCTATTGCTCATGAAGTACAGACCTCCTGTCAACCTTAATGCAATGTGACAGCAATTGAAGAGATGACTTTCATTATAACATAATAGCATACACATAAAATGCCTCATTAAGCTTAGTAACAGTAACTGTACTAATCATAACTTTCACTTATTTACTAAAATGTGTAAATTAGATGATTTTATAGACTTTTGTTTTTTCATTGGATAATACATTTACAAATTACCATGTATCTACCAATTTCCTGTAGAAAAGTTATAAATGGACCGGAAGTACACATGCACGACTTGCTGCTTCATCAAAACGGGGAAACAGGACCCCCACTTCTCAGTATCATGGAGGTCCCAGCAGTCAGACCTCCCGTGATCAGCTAGTTATCCCCTATGCTGTGGATAGGGGAAATGTTTAAGTAGAATAAGAAGTAATCTGAGGGCTGTGTTTGTTTACTGTAGTTGCCTGGGACTGCTCGCAGCTTAGCTCCGATAAGCAGAGTTTTTCCGCACACCTTGCCCCCGGTAGCGGTTTTAAACCACCAACCTGTGATCTTCAGTGCTGCCTCCCATTGAAAACAATGAGAGGCAGATATCATGTGTCCACAAACTGAATTTTGGTGCAGTGTCTGCGGCAAAGTTCTGCCAGCAAAAAAAGCCATGTGAACAGGCCCAAAAACGCTAAATGACAGCAAATATACTTAGGAGAAGTTTCACACAAATATAAACCTTCATATAAAGAACACAGACTCAAAATATACCCATAATTGTAAGTATAATGTAACCTCTTTGAAATTCTGATATCATAGAAGATGCTTCAGTATTTTGAATACTCTCCACACAATACAGCAGTGATTTTTTGGGGATGTATGACTTTTTGATAAATATTTAACAAAATGTTTTTTTTGGGGAGGCAAAGCAACCAAAAAATGGCAATTCGGGCATTTTCACTTTTTCTATGATGGCGTTCAACATACAGGATGAATACTTTTATATTTTGATAGTTCAGGCATTTTGAGGTGTGGCGATACAAATTATGGTGTGGTGTGAACGTATCTGTTTCTTTACCCTCAGAGCCCTGTTGTTTTCCCATGAACAACTTTTATCAACTATCCACATGATAAGTGATAAACACATAATCACTGAGGGTCCCCAATGCTCACCAGAATCAGATCTGAGTCCACCATGTGAATGGATCGATAGTGCACATTTGTGACTACCACTCCATCCAATGTCTACGGACCTGACAGAGAGTATCCCTTTAAATGCTATTTTTCTTATAGACTACAGCAACTAACACTTTGACCTCAATGTCCTTACAGAGACCTCGTTGCTTAGGGGGGGAAAAAGTGCATTGCCTCCGAGTCTTGAGTGCTGAAAGAACATCTTGAAGCAACAGCAAGAGATTTAATCATGTAAGGTGGATTATCTTGCCACATCCTGGGAAAGTTTACCAACAAACAATACAGGAGCGTTTCATTGACAGCTCTTTCCTCCATCCCCAGCCCTGCAATTAATTTGTTAGGAATCTGGCAATGTGCGTTCTTTGTGCAGCGTGTAGATAGGGGTATAATTGCCATGTGATGACAGACATAAAGCCTCTCTTCATGGAGCAGGCACGGACAGAATTAGTCCAGTTGTAGAGGCGTAAGGGCAGCAATAACTATCCTTTTAACGTTTTCTTTCTAGCAGCAGGATGAGAGTGTAAACTCCACATGTTGCTTCCCTGTTCCAGTATTCCTACCAGCTTTCAGCAGATTGTTCTTTATATTGCTTATCTTTTCTTTTAATATTATTTATGGGATTACATAAACTAATGTCTTTTAAATGATTCCAAGCTGTTGGAATCACAGTTGAAAAATTGTGTGTGTGGTATTATTATTAGTCTATGTATAAATTACGTTGCAGAGTTAACGACATGGGTTTTATGTAATAGGCGTAATTCTGCAAAAAAATTTTATCTTAAATTTAATCTTTAAGAATCCATTGTTTTTAGGCTGCATGCACGCTTTTGGTAAAGCTTCTGCACTGCCATTTTCAAGTCTAAACCCTGTCAGCTAAAAAAATTCTAAATGGGGTGGAAATGGAAAAAATGCTATTCGGCCATTGTTTTATGGGTTTTGTTTTAAGGGCATTTCCTACACAATAAAAATGACATGTTAACTTCATTTTGCTGGCTAGTATGAGCACATTAATATCCATTTTTTCATAGTTTTTCTAGTGTTTTAATACTTAAAGATACTCCCAATTTTATTTTATTTTTTTGACCTGTTAGAAAGGTACATGGTATAATCTGTAGTAAAGGTGATCTTCTTACCAGTGACTATATTTGCGATATAACCTCCCTACTGATCCTCAGCTGTGTCATGTGACACAGGACAGGAAGTCAGTTTCTCTTTTCATTCCTATGAGACTGACATTGAGGCTCCCATAGAAATACATATACACTCACTTACAGTGGTTAATTATGACCACAGCATCTGAGAGAGCTTTTCTAGGGAGCGCTGCTCTCCCAGGGCCCGAGTGGCTCCCTCTTGCCAAGATTGAGGGAGCCATTCATTTGCTGTTGCAGTCTTGGGCCTTCTAAATGCTTCAAGGCCTGACACAGCTATGTGCCCATGGAGTCCTAACTGTGGCAGGGTTCGATAGGAACATGGCAATTCCCCCATTGGCTGCAATGGTAATTCTTTGCAGTCTATGGAAGAAGTAATCTTAGGATCGTATGTTAAAGTCCACTAAGGGGACTTTAAGAGAGAGAAAAAAGTAAAAAAAAGGCTACAGTTTTAAAAAATATAAAAAAAATATATAAAAGCTAAAAGCTCCCTATAATAAAAATAAACAATAAAAAAAAGATAGCCCACACATCTAAAATATGAATGTATTTATCACATACTTTCAATGTCGTAACGGGAAAAAAATGGCCTATTCGCAGTTTTTTAGTTGCTTCATCTTAAAAACCAGTGAATAAAAAGTGATCAAAAAGTCATACACATTCCAAAAAGGTATAAATAAAACTACAGATCGCCCCACAAAAAACAAGCCCTCCCACAGCTCCATAGACATAAATATAAAGACTTTATGGGGGTCAGAATATGGCATAGAAGAGAATAATTACTGCAGCACTCTCTGTCTTCAGTCATATATGGTTTATTCACCAACCGTGCGACGTTTCTATTTCACTCTTTTTCAAGCATATATATATGGAATCGAAATGTTGCATGGTTGGTGAATAAACCATATATGACTGAAGACAGAGAGTGCTGCAGTAAACCCATCGGGCTTGAACCTAACATCGCTGGCGCCGCCACCAATGGGACAGATTTTTTTAATACATCCAGTGAGTAGTGCTGTTTTCTTATCTAAATAAACTGTGGGTCAGAATATGGCTACACAAAGAAAAAAAAAATTCATAGTTTTTAGATTTTTTTTAAGTATTAAAACATAAGAAAAACTATATGAATGTGGTATATTTGCAATTGGACTGAAATGATGAATAAAGGGAACAGGTCATTTTTATCGGATAGAGAACACCGTAAAAAAGATCCATGAAACTATGACAAAAGCACATTTTTTTTCGAATTACATCTCATTTGGAATTTTTTTCCCTGCTTAACTTTACATTGTTTTCAATATTTAATGGTGCTTTTTGAAAGTACAACTTGTCCTGCAAAAACAAGCCCTCATACAGATTTGTGAATGGGAAAAAAAAATGGATCTGGGAGGTGAAAAGGAAAAAAGGAAAATGCGAAAATGGGAAATCACAGGGTTTTGAAGGGATTAATAAAATATCTGGCCACATAAAAGGCATTTAAATAGCAGATAAAACACTACAAAAAACATTAAGGAACAGGGACTTTTTCCGAAAATAATTGTGGATGAAACCCCCCTCAGGGTTTCAGTGGGCTGTGAAGTGGGCACATTTTAGCATCATCCCTCTGTTCTACTGAACTGAAACCACAGGATCCTATGGTGATTTCAGATCAGTTAAGTAGAAGCGCTGGAGGTTTGGACATTTCAGCCATAATAGGGATTCAAAAATCTGTGCAGCATGTGTTAAAAAGTGCTTCCTGAGGAAATGGATGTGTTAATACCTCCATATACAAAAATTCCTTTTTTTCCCATGATATGTTTATTTCAAATGAACACGTATTTTAAAGCTTTGCGGACTAATGCAGAAAGTGTATACATCTGACAAAGGAATATGTGTAAGATAATAAATCTTTTTTTTTTTTTTAAATCCACCTTAACAGAGGAGTAGGAAGCTGGTAAGTAAGCGAAAATGTGAGACACTTTGCAGTTTATACAGTTTGTTTAAACTGAAAGATCAGCAGTGAAACCACCACATGTTTATAGTGAGAGCTACTTTATAAAGTAGGGGAGCCTGACCGCCGATTCTCACATGCTGACCACCTTCTTTTTTATGTTTTAAGGTGAAATTGTGCAGAAATTTTAAATTGTGTAAATCACGGAAGGTCACTTTACGACTACATTAAAATATTGACGATAATTCACTAATATTTGTCTAACTCTCCGCGATCATTTTGAATTGCCAGCAAACCTGTAGGAGTAGAATGTAAATGAAGGGTCCAATATATATGTTCTCTGATGAAGAATTTGTAAAAACTAAAGTATACATACACATGTGTGATATTATTAACACTTTGTTGAACAGCTGTAGTTTGAAAAATATCTGAGAATATGTTCAAGATGCTTTAGAGGATATGGCACATTCGACTATTCACCAGATGGTTTTATAAAGATGAAGTTCATGCATGGAATTCTTTAGACTGAAGCACATGATGCATAAAAGATTCCCTTCAACCCTTATGTTTTTAAGGATCATTGATGATGGGAAAAGCAAAATAACCATTTTCTAGACCTCAGAAGCTTTGTTTCACAGAGGAAATGCTTGACAGTTAGTTTATATTTTTATTATTATTACATCCTAGCTTTGATCAATGCAACTGAACTGAAGCTTTGAGAATGGTCTACTAATGATAAATGTGTATTTTTGCATATGTTCCATTATTTTCATATTTAAAGTAGAATGATCCATCAAGTTGCAATTTAAATTGGTTCCGGGCCAACCATTGTCATTTGAAAATATCGTAACCTGAGATCATACCTAGATCATAAAAAGTAATGGGCTTTTCTGGCCATTTGCCATCTTTGAAAATAGCCTCCAAATGGTGCAAAATAATAAAACAAGTCATATTCATTAGATCAGGGGTGCACAACCTTTTTTGGTCTGGGGGCCGCATTGTCACATTGCTCTATTTCAAGGGGCCACAAATAAAAAAATGTTGATCGGTGCTCATCTGCCTATTACACAAGTCAGTGCAAAGTGACTAGGGAGGAGCGATCGCTGCCACAGTCGTGCTGCAGATAATAGGACATTTTTCATTCTGACAAAATATGCAAATCAGCCAACAAATGAGCAATTCCTTGTGTATCGACTGATCAGCTGCACGATTATACCAGCCAGATATAAGATATGAGTGCTCCTATGAACACTTGTTCCCAGTAATTGTCCCAAATATCGTGCTGCAGAATAACCCCTGAAACCGAAGAGTTATACTTACCTGCTCCCCGTCTCTCCGGTTCTTCGAACTGCCTCCGCTGTTTACACCTGGCAGTGCATGGACATGGTCATACACCACTCCAGACAATGACTGGCTTAGGCGGTGATGTGGCCACAAGCAGCGTGTCACTGCTGAAGCCTGTCATTGACTGGAGCCGTACAAGTGACCATGGCCATGCACTGACAGGTGTAAATAGAGAAGGAACCGGAAGATGGAGGCAGCGGGGGCAGCGCAGAGGACCAGAGCGGAGTAGAGCAGGTAATTATGAATTTTCTATTTCAGAAGCCATGCTCCAGGAACTTGTTAAAAATCATTTTTACCAGAAAAGTGGGGACATTTCCTTCCATTCTGCCTCCGATTTATAAATCAGCGTTTTCCTTCACTGCAGAGGACAGAGCTCACTGGTTACTACCATCTCCTGCCAATCCAGGTATAGGCGCCCTGCAGTAACCAGTCGCCTATTGGTTAACACTTGAATGACCAGCCCTGAAAAGGCCTTAAGGACCAGACACTTTTTTGTGATTTAGCGTGCGTGGTGGTTCAAATGGTTGTAACTATCTTATTTGTTGGACTACCAAAATAATTTTTGCAACAATTTTTATTTGGGGGAAACTGTACAAATAGAGAACTAATTATTATAATTAGTTCTCTATTTTGCGTAGGCCGTTTTGCTATATAATATGAAAAGTTTCCCGTGAATGGGGCGGTAATGGTGACGGTTTTGATTGGTGTGGGTGTTTTTTCTTTTATGTATAATTTTTTTACCTTAATATATTTTTGCTACATAATATGTCCCCCAAGAGGTCATAAAAAGACCTTGGGGCGCACTGTCACTTTTTTAAATTTAGCACTTTTTCATAAAAAGACTGTGGTGGGACTGAACACTCTTTTATTAAGAACTTTTTCCTTTTTATATTTTATTTTTTAATTTATTTAGTTTTCACATTTTTTTTAATCATTTTTTTTTACTTTTTTATATATTTTTTTACCACATAATTTGTCCCCAAGAGGTCACTAAAAGACCTTTGGGAGACAATAAGTGACTTTTTTTTGTACTATTACCATTGCAACTGGAGCATCCAAAAGGAGCCCCAGTTACAGGGAAACCAGCCTGCTGCGGAGGCTTTGCACCAGGGCAGCGCTCCTCTGTTCCGGAGACACCCAGCGATCACGTGATCGCTGGGTCCACACTGCAGAGTGCTCATAGTGGAGAAGGCAGAAGTGCTAATAAAGCGCTTCTGTCTTCTCCTCAGCTTCACCGCTCTCACTAATAGCCGGAGATCCTTTCCGCTCCTGCTACAGTGCAGGAGCAAAACCTGTGATCCATCTGCTTTGCGGCGCTCTGTGCAGAAACACAGCTGATTGCAGGATCAGCTGTGTTTCTGCCCAGCAGGGCGGGGGCCGCAAACCATGGCTCTAGGGGCCGCATGCGGCCCACTGGCCGCAGGTTGTGCACCCCTGCATTAGATGGAGTGAATTTCCTAAAATTAAAAATTCGATTCAGGTACAAATCTATTTTACCCAACTCAAAAGTGTTTCAAATCTCTGGAAAAGCTCACTATTTCTCTCCTGAACTGAATCTAAAGAAATTCTGATTCTACCAAATCAGAATTTTTTCACAAATTTAAGGTGAATTTCAATTCACAAATCGATTTGGTCATTTCTAATATTCACCTTTCCACTCCAGAAAGAGTTGATGGAAGCTTTAAATCCCTTTCTAGATGAGGAAAGGAGCTTCTTCTGAACGATACTCACTGTGTAACAGAAAATAACATGGCATTGTCCTCACCTGGTGTCTAAAGGAGAAGTTTATTCTGCATTACAGAGTAAGAAAATCCAGCTGTGGATTATCATGCTCTTCATTCACATATGTAGGTCGCGCAACAGGAATTACATAAATCAACCAGTGTTTTTGGCTATGTTAAATATTTGGGGGTGGTATATAGCCACATGCTTTCTCCCTTCCGTGTAAATTATAAATCCTGCCCAATGCCTAATTTGTTTCACATATTATAACCTCTTTCACTTTCAAAGGGAACACCAACATGTGTGTTGATCCTTACATCCAGTTCAGCGTGTACTGTGCATCCTCTGAATGGTTCGGTGAGCACAAGATATTTATTTGAAGCTGCAAAACACATTAATATCTAAAGCCCACACCTGTTTCTCCCTTGGATGTAATGTCATATTTCATTATGGAATGTGAAAGATGCAAAAAAAAAGAGTAAAAACCCTATAACAAAATGTAAGTTTTATAATGAGTACATTTGTAATAGAAGTGTGTCCGTTAAGCAGGAAAAAACTTTAGCATTTTTTTATTTTGTTGCCCATTATTTTGAATGAAGAAAGAGCTAGCAAACTAAAAAAAAATCTGCATTTTACTTCAAGATCAATTGATAAAATTATTGCTATCTAGTCTATCTCTTGAATTTCTTAATTTTCATAGCATATATAAATACAATTCACAGAAGTAAAATATACGGGTGTATGTCTAATTCTATAGATGAGTCACTGCCTGTGTAAGACGCTAAAAATGAACACAGTACATTTAATTATTGGTTGTAAGGATAAAAAAGGGGGGGTAACACCCGGTTACAGGCCTCAATTGTAGTACTCCCGACACCCCAAACAATAGCAGATAAATATGCGGGTGTATATACCGGGAGGCTTGAGAGTAATCAAACTTTGGTATGACGCCGCACTACACGTGTGGTCACGTTTCTTCTACCTTTATTATTTTGTCACTGTTTGGGCTCCTGGTGATACGTAAATTTTAAAACATGGATAAAAATGTAATTAGGCTGCACAAGAGTGTTAGACCATGGAGAAGTGGTGCTCACGGCTGATACAGACTCACCCACTATACTTTGGAAAAATATGATAGAAATAGCTGGGCACTCGCTAGTACTTGGAACCACACAAAAAATGTATTGTACAATAGGAAATGCAGATAAAAACATACAACAATGGCAAATCAATAAAATCGATGACATATAGTAAAATCGATACCATGCAAAATAAATATATACCATACGATAAAATAAGTTCGTAGGGAGGATCGTCCTGGACTGAAAAAGTGCTCTAAATAGTGTCTATTCCCGGATAGGCGGGTGGGTAGTTCACTCCTCCACGGCTTACGGCTTGTGGTCGGTAGTGGCTCTGTATTGGTTCATTAGTAGAAAATCGAGTGGCAATGTTGTAGTGCCGGAAGTGATATAAAGTCCAATATTATGGTTCGAAAGTCCTCCTTGCTCTTGAATTGGGGGGCAGTAGTACCAAACGCGTTTCGAGACTGTATATCGTCCCTTCCTCAGTGGTTCTGTTCTGTCGGTTTAGTAAAAGTACTACATTTCAATTTATCATTTTGGATAGTGATCTGTAAATCCAGAAATTCCAACGAACTCTGGCTGGTTGGGCCTGAGAAATTTAAATTCAAATCATTATTATTAATATCCTCAAGGAATTGATCTAACTTCCCCTTTCCTGTTTGCCAAATAAAAAATATATCATCAATGTATCTTTGCCAGAGCACCAGGTTCGACCACTGAGGAAGGGACAATATACAGTCCTGAAACGCGTTTTGTACTACTGCCCCCCCAATTCAAGAGCGAGGAGGACTTTCGAACCATGATATTGGACTTTATATCACTTCCAGCACTACAACATTGTCACACGATTTTCTACTAATGAACCATTACAGAGCCACTACCAACCACAAGCCGTAAGCCGTGGAGGAGTGAACTACCCGCCTGCCTATGCAGAGACGTCATCAGCCTTAAGGTCTATCGGGTATCGATACATGTCTGCAGGCCAGCGTGTGATGCGAACAAGTGCGGTATATTTGAAGGGTAAAATCATGGACACGTAAGTGTATCAGTTACCATTACAACACCAGTGTCTCAGGAATTACGGCTTTATACGGCATACTATATCCCTGCATAATCGCTGTGGTTTTTATTTTGAACACGCTTCTTTGGGCCTGTGTAGCGGGACGCCGCACACGCGCCATGAAATTTGGTTCCTATATCCCAGGAAGAGAGACTATTTAGAGCACTTTTTCAGTCCAGGATGATACTCCCTACGAACTTATTTTATCGTATGGTATATATTTTTTCCGCATGGTATCGATTTTACTATATATATCATTGATTTTAGTGATTTGCCAGTGTTGTATGTTTTTATCTGTATTTCCTATTGTACAATACATTTTTGTGTGGTTCCAAGTACTAGCGAGTGCCCAGCTATTTCTACCACATGTTAAAACATGTTGAGCCGCTACCTATTACAAATCCTATCTCATCGTGTGTGCGCTGCAGCATCACGTAGGCACACATCTCTGGGGTGGGGAACCATACAGTAATATGTCAGCACGGTCCCCAGTAGATGTATTTAATTTGCAGATGGTAGCTGAGGACAGGTACTATAGTAGGCAGTGGGGGTCATTTGCACTTCTAGACTCTTAAAGGTATAGGGTGTTGAAGTGGTGTATGCAAATCAATACACCCACACTCTATCTTGTAATCCAACAGCCGATGTTGCAATAGAACCCCCTACTTCATACCAAAGTATTATTACTCTCAACCACATGGTATGAGCTACCGTGATATTTGGTGCTTAATTTTAGCACATTAGTTTCCCGATTTGTACACCCGCATATTTGTCTGCTATTCTTTGGGGTGTTGGGAGTACTACAATTGAGGCCTGTAACCGGGTGTTACCCCCCTTTTTTATCCTTACAACTAATAAAGATTTATTATGTTCATTTTTAGCATCTTACACAGGCAGTGACTCATATATAAATACAGACATAAACTCCTCTTTTAGTTTTGGCCTTGCAGCTCACACAGCTTAAATGTAATTTGGAAACTGTGTCATGAAAACTGTGTCAAATGTATGTCCTATTGTTTCCATATCCACAGTTGAAGTGGTATCTGTTCAAAATTCATGTGGAAACCAGGTAGCTGCACAGAGTAAACATGCTCTTATGTTCTTGTTTTGGTTTTGAATTTTGAGTTCCCCTAACAAGGTAGATTTTATAAATGAAATTTAGTATGTGTTTTTTTTCAGTCATAATAAATATTCTTTGCTTTGATCAATTCAACCAAACTGAAACCTTAAAGGAGTTATTCTGGAAAAGATAATAATGACTGATCATCAGAAGAGCTTATGATTATCACAAGTCCTGGCATCCCTGCCAGTCAGCTGTTTCAGGGAGCCACCAAATATCTGGTGAGCGATGCAGGCTCCCAGCAGCTTTACAAGGACAGTGCTTGGTATTGCAGCTCAGCACTTTTTACCTGAATAGGGCTGAGCTAAAATTAGGCCATGTGACTGATGTACAGTGATGTCATTGGCCTAGAGAGAGGCTTCAGTGCTCAAGACCTCTTCTGCTGAACGGTGGGGATCCTGGGTATCGCACCCCCGTAGATCTGATACTGATGGCCTAACATTAGTGTTGAGCGAGCAGTTCGGCTGGAGCATTGCTATGCTCGGCACATCGCGGCGTTCGGCCAAATACCACGTGTGCTCAAGTCAGTGTATTTAAATCTAGTTTAGCATCTATTTCTATGCAGAAGATTGCTTTACTGTGAGGGAATCCCTCAGTGTGAGCTTGCAGCTTAGGTGTCCCTGCTCTAACTCCATATATAGCTATGTCCATATAAGGACTCATTGCTTGGGGACACCCTAGTGTATTTAAATCTAATTTAGCCTATATTACAGAAAAGTTTCTGCCGGGATTCAAACTCACAACCTTTTGCATTAGAGGCAAGGCACTTAACTCAGCTATAATAGCTGCATAGCAAGTTACTTAATAAAAAAATACTGTACTGTACTTCTATAGAGACCTATACAGTAGTCTCATATTTATTTATTTATTTTTATTGACTGGCCTTGCAGCTATATAGTGTAGTGGTTAAGGTTCTGGGTTATGATGCAGAAGCTGTGAGTTCAAATCTTGTCACAAACTTTTTCAGAAATAGAGGTTAAATTAGAATTATATATTTAATATTTTTTTAGTAGTTGTTAAAAATGTATGGCACAAAATAAATCTGTAATTACTAGGACAAAAAATATATATGATAAAATCATACTTCTGATATATATGAATGCATAATATGTGGGAAACTACTACTGATGTTTTAGCCATAAAATATTTACATATATTATAGTATATTATATATTCTAAATATATAATAAAATATGTTAATATATTATGGCCAAAAACATATAAATATATATGTTTAGCCTCTATTTCTAAAATAGTTTGTGACAAGATTTGAACTCACAGCTTCTACATCATAGCCCAGAACTTTAACCACTACACTATATAGCTGCATAGTTAGTCACAAAAAAAAATAAAAAAAAATTAAGTAACTGGCTATGCAGCTATTATAACTGAGTGTTTAAGTGACTTGCCTCTAATACAGAAGAGTTCAAATCACAGCAGAAAATATTCTTATATACCAGCTGAATTAGATTTAAATACACTGGGGTGTCCCCAGGCACTGACTCCATATATGGACATAGCTATATATGGAGTAAGAGCAGGGACTCCTAAGCCAAACTAGAGTCCTGACACCCTCCTCTATTCAGAGCAGGGGGTGCCTGGGGTTCTCCCAATGACTTCCATTGTGCTCCGGTGCTCGGTAGAAAACTACCTAACTCGCTCAACTCTACCTAAATTGAGTCATAAAAGTATTTTCCTGGATAACCCCTTTAAAGGCTCATTAACATAGAACTTTATGAAGCTGAATTGTTTCCCTTTCGGAATCAGCGCCAATAAACAGCTCCGAGCAGCCTCCAACTCATTTTAATGGGAAACATCATTGGCTCCCCCCCCCCCCCCCCAAGTGGCATGAAAAAAGCAGCAGCATTCTCTTTTGAAATGAAGTATGTACTCTGTAACAAGCCCCTTTGCTCGCTCTGTTCCTCTCTCCCGGCACTTCCCAGACTTCAGACTGCAATGTCTGATTGTTCAGTCATTCGATAATTCGGGATTTGAACTACAGCTATGTGCAATTCAAATCCAGTGGTAATACCTCAGAACAAACACCAGGCAGGCTGTATGTAGATTGAAACAGGAATCTCTCATTTATTGAATGCACACAACCCACTTTTATTCACAACAGTTTGAACACCCCGTTCAAAAACAACCACTTACTATTGATCAATTGTAAAGTCCCCACTAGTCCTCACTCAGATCCTCTTGGCCTTGTAAATAAGGACTTGAAACAGGGTCATCAGGGATTGGTCCGATAGGTTGACTGGGTGGGCAGATATGTGTGAGAGATCCCAGGAGATAATTAAATTAGCAAAGCAAATAAACAGAACAATGCCTTCCTTCCAGAACACTGAGCCATTTGGAGGGGATTATCCTAAAGAGAACTGTGAAAAATGAAACAACCACAGAGTGATTCGAACCAAAGACAGGGCAGAGGACCCACCACTGTGTAATATAATCAAGTAAACACGATTCAGTATTTCAAGGGGTATTACAATACTCCCCCAGGGAAACAGTCCAACAGTCACAGTGGGACCCCAAACGGGTCAAATAGAGAATGTTGGAAAAGTAGTCTTAAGGTTCCAGGTCTGTCTGTCGGGATAATCCATTCACATTCACATTTTGAGGTCCTGGCTGATATTGCATGGTGAAATTGTATGGTTGCAAAGCCAGACTCCACCTTAGCAATCGTCCATTATCTCCTGTCACCCGGTTTAGCCATATCAAGTGATTGTGGTCCGTCATGATGGTAAAAGAGCGTCCATACACGTAGGGCTACAATTTCTTTAAAGCCCAGACTAAGGCCAAACATTATTTTTCCATGGCAGCATATACAACTACACGGGGTAGCAACTTGAGGCTGAGATACACCACCGGGTGCTCTTTCTTGTCGTCGCCAACTTGACTTAGTACGGTTCCCAGTCCCAACATGGAGGCGTCTGTATGTACGACAAAGTGTTTGTTAGGATCGGGGGACACCAGTATGGGAGCTTGCGTTAGGGCGGTTTTTAACTGATGAAACGCTGTCTCACACTCTGGGGACCACAGGACCTGTCTAGGGAGAGTCTTTTTGGTCAGGTCCATCAGCGGTTTGCTATGTCACTATAATGGGGTACAAACTTCCTGTAGTACCCTGCTGTCCCCAAAAATACAAGTACCTGGCACTTGGTTCTGGGAACCGGACAGTTTAGGACAGCCTCAATGTTTGCTGGTTCCGGTCTCTGCTTCCCACATCCCACTCTATGTCCCAGATATTTCACCTCAGACATCCCAATATTACATTTGTCTGGCTTCAGGGTCAGGTTTGCAGCTCGGATCCTATCTAGCACTATGCCCAGGTGTCTGTGATGCTCCTCCCATGTCTGGCTATAGATCGCGGTGTCGTCAAGATATGCGCATGCAAAATCTTGCAGACCATCGAGGAGTTTATCTATCATCAGCTGGAAGGTAGCCGGGTCATTTTTCATCCCGAATGGCATTACCCGAAACTGGTAAAGGCCAAACGGGATGATGAAGGCCGACTTTGGAATTGCTTCCGCTTCCAAGGGAATCTGCCAGTACCCCTTACACAAGTCAATAGTCGTCAGATAGTTTCCCTGAGCTACTTTGTCCAACAATTCATCCACTCGGGGCATAAAGTAGGCATTTGTCACAGTACAGTCGTTCAGTCATATATAATCCACACAAAATCGGGTCGTGCCATCCCGTTTCAGGACTAATACTACAGGGGAAGCCCAGGGGCTTGCTGATGGCTCGATCACCCCTAACTCGAGCATCTCCCTAATCTCTGCTCTCATCCCTTCTTGCACGGCTCAGGGAATCCTATAGGCTTGTTGTCTCAGGGGCTTCTGCTCGGAGGTCTCTAACTTGTGAACAGCTATGTAAGTGTACCCAGGGAGTGCCAAGAACATCTCCTGCCGGTCCTGGAGCAATTCCCTGACTTGTTATCGTTCTTGGGATCCTAACCTATCTCCTAGCTGAATATCTTCCACCCCCCAGAATGGTTACTGATTGCGGGAAGTTCCAGCATCGGTAGGTATTCAGAGTCCCTGGTGGCAAGAGCGCATATGGCGGCTAATGCCTCATCCCTCTTGTGATAGGCCTTCATCATATTAATGTGGAACGTCCTCTTAATTTTTGTGTCTGCACAGCTGGCGACCACGTAGGTGGTATCGCATAGCTGTTTTACCACCTGATAGGGGCCTTGCCAGGCCTGTCATTTATTTTGCTTCAGGGGTTTTAGTACCAGGACTTTCTGTCTGACACAAAAGGAGCGATTCCGAGCAGACAGATCATGCAAAACCTACAAGCCCGACTCTAGGCCGATTGCATATTCTCATGGACTAAATCGGTAAGTTCCCGAAGTCGCTCCCTAAGTTTTAAGACATAACTAAGGATGGGGAGGCCATTTCACTGGGCCCTCACTAAGTCTAAGGGTCCCCTAACACTTCGCCCATACAACAGTTCAAATTGGGAAAACCCAGTGGACTTTTGGGGTACCTCTCTTTAGGCAAGAGACCGCCCTGTCCCGCTATCCAGCTAAAGTAGGGTCACTCTGAGTTTTTTGCCTAACATCGGAGGGAGAATCCCAGGATATGGGGTTGTCAAGTCGGGTTAACGTAGGAGGATTTGGTGTTACCTGGGTCCCCATAGGAGTTTGGTTGCTTGAAGTGGGCTCTGTTCTCGGGTGGTCACGGCCATGGCGGTCTCTGGGGCATATGAGGAAATTAAATGCCCAAAATCGTTCCCCAAAAGTAATTCCACGCGTAACTGACGTAGTAACTCCTCTTGCACTCATCGCGCCCCAGAGCCCCAATCTAAGTGGACTCGAGTGGTGGATAAACATAGCACCTTGCCCCCTGCTACCCTGACTGCAACAGTCTGGCCGGTCTGGGCCGACTGGGGAATCATATGAGACTGAATGAGGGTAATCGTAGCCCCGGAATCACGGAGTCCCTGGGCCGGCTTCCCATTAGCCCATACTGCCTGACGATGGTGCTGCCGATTATCTCCAGCAGCAGCCTAGACAGGATCAGCCTCAAAATGTTTGCTGCACTCTTCCTGAATATTTTGAGGGTTGGGCTTGTTCTGGAAGCAATGAACCATCAGCCTGGATGGATGAGGTGTCTGTCAGTACCTCATGGATCGGGTAAGACAATATCGCTGCAGATGACCCGTTTGGTTACAGGTATAGAACTTAGGTCCGGTAAGAGGGTTTGGTCGGGCTGAGGGTTTAGAGGCAGACCACTGAGGTACTGGAGTTAGGTTAGAGGCTAGTAAACTGGGCCGAGGTAGTGTGTATTTTTACTTGCATTCCCTCCCCAGTTATAAAATACTGAAAAAAATCATACTTGCAGCATACTTTCACTGTTCCATCAGCAATTCGCTGAATATTTATCACTATGTAATATATAAGCATAGTTAGACAAGCCCTACGCATTTTGGCCCAGTACATCCTAAAATTTGGCACACTGTCTCTGAAAATGACTGTAAAAACAGCCCCTGCAAATTCCACACTGTTGTTAACTATGTCTGGGACTTTTGATTTGTGTGTACACTTGTTTTTACATGTGTTATAATCTATTATATATATATATATATATATATATATATATATATATATTCCCAGGCAGTGTTCCCTGAAGCTTTGAAGCTCATTTATCCTGGTCAAGTGTTCAGGAGAGTAGCAAAGGGAGCAGTCTTCATTTTTCCATAAATGATGACAAACTCAGACTGCTCTGGAAAGGCTTTCAGCAATTCTAACCAAAAATCAAAAATTATAGAATACTTTAGCTGCCACTACACCTACCTTCCGTAGTAAGCAGTATGAAACCATGGGTTCACTGGGATTAAAACCTTTTATAGGTGTTCTGTTCACACATGGTTAAAAAGTTCAGAATTTAGCTGTTCAAGGGCCATCCCAAGCAGAATACATTTTAACAGTTAAGAGAGAGATTTATTGCCAAAGAGAGTAAAACCAACTCTAAAATGTTCTTCAATTATGTAAATGGTAAATAGTTTAAACCTGAAAGAGGTTGCCCTGTACAGAGTGATGAGGGAGAAGCTCTAGAGAGCGATGAGGAAAAAAGCAAATCTATAAAATAATTTTTTTTTCTCAACTGTATTCACTGACGAAAATAAATTCAGATGAAATGCATAGATTCAAAGTAAACTCCACATTAAAAGTTCCCTGTCTGATCCAGGAAGAAGTGAAGCAGCATCTTAAAAAGATTAAAAAGGACAAATCTCTGGAACCAGATGGCATAAACCCCTTTATCCTAATAAAATTAAAGTAATGTCATAGCCAGACCCTTATTTCTGATATTTAAGGACTCTATATTGACAGGGAGTGTTCCACAGGATTGGTGCTTAGCAAATGTAATGCCAATATTCAAAAAAACAAAGAATGGAAACTATAGGCCGGTATGTTTAACATCTTTCAAAACAGTTTGAAGGTTTTCTAAGAGATGCTATCTTGGAGTACCTGAATGAAAATAAGAAAATAACGCCGTATCAGCATGACTTCATGATGAATTGGTCATGTCAAACTAATTTAATCCGTTTCTATGAGGAGGTAAGTTTTAGACTTGACCAGGGTGAGTGAATGGATGTCGTATATATTGACTTCTCAAAATCTGTGCCACATCAAAGGCTAGTAAATAAAATGAAAATGCTTGGACTGGGACAAAATGTATGAATGTGGGTAAGTAACTGGCTCAGGGATAGAATACAGAGAGTGGTTATTTGTGTTGAGCGAAGTGAAGCATTCGGAGCAGAATTCGGTCCAAAGTTTAGAAAAACTTTGATTCACAAGTAATCTGAATTTCCTTGCGCTTCGTGATAGCAAATCAGGTTTTCATAAAATGGTGGCTGCATGTGTTACAAAGTGAAACTAAGTGTAGAGGAGACAAGCCCGGGAACGCAAGATCACCTATAATGCCGTACAGCCAGCCAATCCGCAAACAGCCCTATAAAACCCTCAACCTGCGCAGCCTCCACCATTGTCCTGTGAGCTGGGCATAGGGAGAGATGCTCATGCGCTAGGGACAGTGTTGCTGAAAAGAGATTAATAGAATAATTCAATAACAATAAGGCTACTTTCACACCTGCGCTAGGTGCGGATCCGTCTGGTATCTGCACAGACGGATCCGCACCAATAAATGCAAACAATGGTATCCGTTCAGTGCGGATCCGTCTGCATAACATCTTTTTCAGATCTGAGTTTTCACGATCGTGAAAACTCAGATCCGACAGTATATTCTAACACAGAGGCGTTCCCATGGTGATGGGGACCCTTCAAATTTGAATATACTAAGAACTGTGTACATAACGGCCCCCTGCTGCCTGGCAGCACCCGATCTCTTACAGGGGGCTGTGATCCGCACAATTAACCCCTCAGGTGCCGCACCTGAGGGGTTAATTGTGCGGATCTTAGCCCCCTGATCGGGTGCTGCCAGGCACCCCTCCTTCCCCAGTATTAAAAGCATTGGTGGCCAGTGCGGCACCCCCTCCCTCCCTCCCCAGTATTATAAGCATTGTGGCCAGTGCGGCCCCCTTCCTCCCTCCCTCTTCAGTATTAAAAGCATTGGTGGCCAGTGCGGCTCCCCCTCCCTCCCCAGTATTAAAAGCATTGGTGGCCAGTGCAGTCCCCCCTTCCTCCCCAGTATTAAAATCATTGGTGGCAGTGGCCGCAGGCTAACCCCCCCCCCCATCATTGGTGGCAGCGGAGCGGCATTTCCGATCGGAGTCCCAGTTTAATCGCTGGGGCTCTGATTGGTTACCATGGCAGCCAGGGAGCTACTGCAGTCCTGGCTGCCATGGTAACTTAGCTTATACTTACATGTGCTGTCTGTGGCCGGCCGGAGCTCCTCCTACTGGTAAGTGACAGGTCTGTGCGGCGCATCGCACAGACCTGTCACTTACCAGTAGGAGGAGTGCCGGCCGGCCACAGACAGCGCATGTAAGTATATCGGGTGCTGCCAGGCAGCAGGGGGGCAGTTATGTACACACTTCTTAGTATATTCTAACTTGAAGCGTCCCCATCACTATGGGAACGCCTCTGTGTTAGAATATACTGTCGGACCTGAGTTTTCACGATCTAACTCAAATCATGGTGATGGAGACGCTTCAAGTTAAAATATACCATCGGATTAGAGAAAACTCAGATCCGATGGTTTATTATTAGGGACTCCTGACTTTACATTGAAAGTTAATGGGGGACAGATCCGTTTACAATTGCACCAACATTGTGTCAATGTAAACGGATCCGTCCCCATTGACTTACATTGTAAGCCAGGACGGATCCGTTCGGCTCCGCATCGTCAGGCGGAGACCAAAACACTGCAAGCAGCGTTTTGGTGTCCACCTTCAGAGCGGAACGGAGCCAAACTGATGCATTCTGAATGGATCTGCATCCATTCAGAATGCATTGGGGCTAAACTGATCCATTTGGGGCCGCTTGTGAGAGCCTTGAAACGGATCTCACAGGCGGACCCTGAAACACCAGTGTGAAAGTAGCCTAAGATAGATGATTTTATTATTCCATTGCCTAGCATGCCAACCAATACCATCCAGTCTGCACCCCTTAGGGACTCCAGGCCTTAATGATGACCATCTTTATCTGGCTTTACTTACTAGAAAAGTCAGCAAGATGCAGAGAGAGGAGGAGCTGGATGTTCCTGATGACATATTTTTATCGATATTAGATGATGTGGAAAAGGAGGAAAAGCTTATGACAGAAGAAGGGCTCCCACCTGGGAGGAGAGCGCTGGGGTTGGAGAAGTGGGTATGCCAGCATATTGTGCCACCTATCCAGCCAAACCACATACCAGCAACAGCCCCTATTTAAAGGTGCTTTTAAGGTGCTAGGCGGCCATTAACAATCAAGACCAGTGCGATCTAAATTATTAACTGAAAGGCAGCTGCTAATTGGCCACTTGGTTCTTTACCGCAGCATGGCCGGAACCTGCCCACAGCACACTCGCTCTGTGTGGCTGTACCCTAAGGCAGAATGGCCTGGGTATACCGGATTTATAGCAAATCATGACAAATTAATTTGTGTTTCTCAGGAGAGATAATTATTATAGTCACTAGGTGGCAGTATCGCACAGTTATGCAGCCTCCTACTGGTATAAATTGTACAGGAGGTCACACAGTATATTCTAAACTTTCCGGGCTGCTGCAGTGAAGGAGAAGAGAACATGTCTGGTCATCCTCCTGCACTCCCTGCTGTCAGAAAACTGTGGTTGCTGGAGAGAAGGACTCCTCTGCTGTGCTGGGCTGATTTCTTAGGTGTGTGACTATAGTGAGCTGTAGGAGACTGTAAGGGGGAAATAGGGTATTTGTTTATAGTAGACTCTGTGTATGTGTGTAGCTCTCTGCAGAGTTAAGAGTGGCATTGGGAGGACCCTGCCCTAGGTCCCCCAAATGCCTCTGCTTTAGGTGCACCCCCATAAATGCCCCAGTTCCCGATGCCCCCACTCTAAATGGTTTTCCTCTCCACACCATAGAGCATAACTATAGGATTTGTGGGGTCCGATTCTGCGACCCCCACTGATCCCAGGAATGGGACCTGTTCCCCCTTTTTGATGGTGTGGCAGGCCACACATACTCCCTGCTGCCCTATTTATTCTCTTTGGGACCACTGGAAATAGCCAGCGCTTCACTCTGCGTTTCAAGTGACCCCATAGAGAATGGATGGAGAGGAAGGAAATATGCTCGACCTGCCACTCAATCAAGAAGGGGGATCAGTGGAGGCTCCAGTGTTCAGACCCCCACAGATCACTTAGTTATCCCCGATCCTGTAGTTACAGGATAACTAGAAAAGTAGACACAGGCCCTTTAACAGGCGAGCATTTCTATTTTAGTTTGACACATATTTTAGGCCAGATTTTTTATTTTATTTTTTTTACACCCAAAGAAAACCTTTAAGGATTGGGAATGTGAAAAGGTCCAACAACTATGACACAACAGGTCATAAGTGTCTGATTGATGGGGGCCTGACTGCTGGGACCTCCATGATCAAGGGAATGTAGTCTTAAGACCCTTGTGTACATAGATTGGCAGTAATATTTGAATGCCTCAGGACCCCTTTTGTCATGATCAGTGGGTGTTCTAGTCAGACCCCAGCAATCTGATATTTATCACCAATCCTGTAGATAGGCAATAGGTTATTATGGTAGGAAAACCCTTTTAAATTTAGATATAGATTATGTGCAGTTTGAGGAGGTTAAGATTAGGTAAATTCCATACCAGACATTTATGCTTAACCTCTTAAGGACACAGAGCGTACAGGTATGCCCTGATATCCTGGTACTTAAGGACACAGGGCGTACCTGTACGTCCTGTGTATTTCTGATCACAGTCGCGCGGCGGGCGGTGATCGAAACAAGGTGCCTGCTCAAATCATTGAGCAGGCACCATGGGTCAATGCGCGGGGGGGTCCTGTGACCCCCCCCCCTCCCCTGTGTCAGTGATCGCCGCAAACTGCAGGTCAATTCAGAACTGCCGTTTGCCGCTTTTACTGGAGGTTGCGGTGGTCATCGGAGAAGCCATCGGGTCCCCGTGCGGCTGTAAGGGGGACCCGATGGCATGGAAGGCAGCGCGATGCCTTCCTTAGGCATCTCCGCTGCCTTCCGGTGACGAGCCTGTGAGATCCAGCCCCCTGGATCTCACAGGCCGGAAGCTGTATGAGTAATACACACTGTATTACTCAACAGCCAATGCATTTCAATACAGAAGTATTGGAATGCATTGTAAAGGGGATCAGACCCCAAAAGTTGAAGTCCCAAAGTGGCACAAAAAATAAAGTGAAAAAAAGTTGAAAAACCCCAAAATGTTGAAATTTTCAAGTAAAAAAAACAAAAACGTAATTTCCCATAAATAAAGTAAAAAAATTGGTAAACAATAGGGAAAAAAAAGTAGACATTATTAGGTATCGCCACATCCTTATAGACCAACTCTATAAACATATCACATGACTAACTCCTCAGATGAACACCGTAAAAAATAAAAAATAAAAACTGTGCTAAATAAACAATTTTTTTGTCACCTTACATCACAAAAAGTACAACAGTAAGCGATAAAAAAGGCGTATGCCCACCAAAATATGAGCCCCTATCTAAGACAATCGCCCCCAAAAAAAAAATATGGCTCAGAATATGGAGACACTAAAACATCATTTTTTTTGTTTTAAAAAAGCTGTCATTGTGTAAAACTTAAGTAAATAAAAAAAAGTATACATATTAGGTATCACCGCGTCCGTAATAACCTGCTCTATAAAAATATCACATGACCTAACCCCTCAGGTGAACAGCGTAAAGAAAAAACTGTAAAAAAAGCAATTTTTTGTCACCTTACATCACAAAAAGTATAAAAGCAAGCGATGAAAAAGTCATATGCACCCCAAAATAGTGTCAATCAAACCGTCATCTCATCCCGCAAAGAATTAGACCCTACCTAAGATAATTGCCCAAAAACTGAAAAAACTATTGCTCTCAGACTATGGAGACACTAAAACATGATTTTTTAGGTTTCAAAAATATTATTGTGCAAAACTTTCATAAATAACAAAAAGTATACATATTAGGTATCACTGCATCTGTGATAACCTGCTCTATAAAAATATCACATGACCTAACCCCTCAGTTGAACACCATAAAAAAATAAAAATAAAAACGGTGTAAAAAAAGCTTATTTTTTGTCACCTTACATTACAAAAAGTGTAATAGCAAGCGATCAAAGAGTCATACGCAACCCAAAATAGTGTCAATCAAACCGTCAGCTCATCCTGCTCTTCTCTCAGACTATGGAAACACTAAAACATGATTTTTTTGGTTTCAAAAATGAAATCATTGTGTAAAACTTACATAAATAAAAAAAATATAGTATACATATTAGGTATCACCGTGTCTGTGACAATCTGCTCTATAAAAATACCACATGATCTAACCTGTCAGATGAATGTTGTAAATAACAAAAAGAAATCACAAAAAATGTAATATAGAGCAACCAAAAATCATATGTACCCTAAAATAGTTCCAACAAAACTGCCACCCTATCCTGTAGTTTCTAAAATTGGGTCACTTTTTGGGAGTTTCTACTCTAGGGGTGCATCAGGGGGGCTTCAAATGGGACATGGTGTCAAAAAACCAGTCCAGCAAAATCTGCCTTTCAAAAACCGTATGGCATTCCTTTCCTGCTGCTCCCTGCCGTGTGCCCGTACAGCAGTTTACGACCACATATGGGGTGTTTCTGTAAACTACAGAATCAGGGCCATAAATATTGAGTTTTGTTTGGCTGTTAACCCTTGCTTTGTAACTGGAAAAAAAAAATATCAAAATGGAAATCTGCCCATAAAGTGAAATTTTGAAATTGTATCTCTATTTTCCATAAATTTTTGTGGAACACCTAAAGGGTTAAGGACGTTTGTAAAATCAATTTTGAATACCTTGAGTGGTGTAATTTCTAAAATGGGGTAACTTTTTTGGAGTTTCTACTTTAGGGGTGCACCAGGGGGCTTAAAATGGGACATGGTGACAAAAAAACAGTCCAGCAAAATCTGCCTTCCAAAAACCATATGGAATTCCTTTCCTTTTGCTCCCTGCCGTGTGCCTGTACAGCAGTTTATGGCCACATATGTGGTGTTCCTGTAAACTACAGAATCAGGGCCATAAATATTGAGTTTTGTTTGGCTGTTAACCCTTGCTTTTCAACTGGAAAAAAAATATTAAAATGGGAAATTTGCCCAAAAAGTGAAATTTTGAAATTGTATCACTATTTTCCATTAATTCTTGTGGAACACGACGACATTTGCTTCTAAACTTCTAAGCCTTGTAACATCCTCAAAAAATAAAATATCATTCCCAAAATGATCCAAACATGAAGTAGACATATGGGGAATGTAAATTAATAACTATTTTTGGAGGTATTACTATGTATTATAGAAGTAGAGAAATTGAAACTTAAACATTTGCAAATTTTTCCACATTTTTGGTAAATTTTGTATTTTTTTATAAATAAAAATGAATTTTTTTTTACTTCATTTTACCAGTGTCATGAAGTACAATATGTGACAAAGTACAATATGTGACGAAAAGACAATCTTAGAATGGCCTGGATAAGTCAAAGCGTTTTAAAGTTATCACCACATAAAGTGACACGGGTCAGATTTGCAAAAAATGGCTTGGTCCTTAAGGTGAAAGTGAGCCCGGTCCCTAAGGGGTTAAAGGGTTTGTCTCACTTCAGTAAATGGCATTTATCATGCAGTTAATACAAGGCACTTACTAATATATTGTGATTGTCCATAATGCCTCCTTTCCGTCATATTATACACAGTACGTATCCGTGGTTATTACCACTGTGTAATCCAGCAGTGGTGGCTGTGCTTACACACTATAGGGAAAGGCTGTACATGCTCATAGGCCAACACCTTTACCTATAGTATGCAAGCACTGCCACCGCTGCTGGATTGCAGAGTGGTCAAACCACTGAGGAAGGGGTAAGACCAAAAATTGTATTTCGAAACGCGTTTGGTTCGTTCAAAGAAATCGGCTTCCAGTGCCAGCTGAGGAACAAACAACTTTAAGAAATACTGCCAGCAGCAAACATCTTGAAAAGACCAGCCTGATATGAAAATCAAGCAAACCTTCATCAACAGATACCAAGCAACCAGGAAGTGAGACACAGAGGTGATTCAGCGATAATATACCCGGAACCTTCGGGTAATGAAAGCAACACATGCTGACAACATGCGGTAAATTGGAAACCTTGGAACACGTGCAAGGTTGAAAATAATCGTGAGTACTTCATCAATATTGTTTTATCGTGTCTAGAAAAACTGCACATAAGGCCGAAAAAATCGAGAGGCCGAAAAAATTGTGAGTACGAACTTTGCTCTATTGTGCCTATACTAAATCTTTGGCATTAGAAAGTCTGCATGAATAATATATATAAATAATATATATGACGCTATTAACGTCCTGGTTGCCATAGTAGTAGTGGGGAGAGGGGGAGCAGTATACTTACCGTCCGTGCGGCTCCCGGGGCGCTCCAGAATGACGTCAGAGCGCCCCATGCGCATGGATGACGTGCCATGCGATCACGTCATCCATGCGCCGGGGGCGCCCTGACATCACTCTGGAGCTCCCCGGGAGCTGCACGGACGGTAAGTATGCTGCTCCCCCACTCCCCACTACACTTTACCATGGCTGCCAGGACTTTAGCGTCCCGGCAGCCATGGTAACCATTCAGAAAAAGCTGAAACGTCGGATACGGCAATGCGCCGAAACGACGTTTAGCTTAAGGCCGGATCCGGATCAATGCCTTTCAATGGGCATTAATTCCGGATCCGGCCTTGCGGCAAGTCTTCAGGATTTTTGGCCGGAGCAAAAAGCTCAGCATGCTGCGGTATTTTCTCCGGCCAAAAAACGTTCCGGTCCGGAACTGAAGACATCCTGATGCATCCTGAACGGATTTCTCTCCATTCAGAATGCATTGGGATAATCCTGATCAGGATTCTTCCGGCATAGAGCCCCGATGACGGAACTCTATGCCGGAAGAAAAGAACGCAGGTGTGAAAGAGCCCTAAGAAGGTTCGCACAAACGCAATACGCGAACATACGATATACTTACAAATATATAAGACTGGCCGTTTAAATAAATGTGTACAATGAACTTTCAATTCAGCAAGTTTTCAAGCCACTACAACAGAATTGTGTAGCCTTTTGCAAGTTATCCAGCTACCTCTACTTGCCTTAAAGGGACATACCTCTGTTTGCCTTAAAGGAGCCATTCACATTTTTTAACATTTGATGAACCATTAGTCATATATGTGAATTAATGTTTTCTATATATGAGTCTCAGGACTAATGTATGTATTGGCCAATACATATTGTGTTATTGTATGTATAGGGAATTTTAAATCAATACATTTTAATACTGTTGCATCTGCGTGACCCCTGTATTTGTGAGTGCCAATCTAATTATCCAATACATTTTATCTGGTAAACGGGGGTTTACATCAGATTGTGCGCCTAACCAGACTTCCTTATATTCAGTAGAGCCATCCTTATTTGATTAAAATTATAGGACATGTTCTATCATTTTGCAGAACGGCCATGCGGACATACAGACATGGAATGCACACAAAGTCTTTCTTTTTTTTTTCCGGCCCCATTGAAGTGACGTGAATGGTACAGACATGGAAAAAAGATATGTTTTTGTGCAGGACCCTAAGGTGGGCCCCTAGAATCAGTTACACTGCTGGGCCCTAAGTACCCCAGTCCGACACTGGGTTCAACACTGACAAACCTAAGGTTATGCACATGGGGAGGAATAATGCAAGTCGCCCATACATACTAAATGGTAAAACACTGTGTAACACTGACATGGAAAAGGACTTAAGATCATGGGGTGAATCAAAAGGGGTATAGATGCCCATGATGAGAACTGCCACTTGAAAAATCACTAGTCAGACCACACATGGAGCACTGTGTACAGTTCTGGGCTCCTGTGAACAAGGCAGACATAGCAGAGCTAAAGAGGGTTCAGAGAATGGCAAATAAAGTAATAACTGGAATGGGAGGACTACAGTACCCTGAAAGATTATCAACATTAGGGTTATTCAGTTTAGAAAAAAGGAGGACTAAGATAAGATCGAATAATCATGCATAAATATATCAGGGCTCAGTACAGAGATCTCTCCCATCATATATTTATCCCCAGGACTGTGACTGTGATGAGGGGACATCCTCTGCGTCTGGAGGAAAGAAGGTTTGTACACAAACATAGAAGAGGATTCTTTACGGTAAGAGCAGTGAGACTCTGGAACTCTCTGCCTGAGGAGGTGGTGATGGGGAGTACAATAAAGGAATTCAAGAGGGGCCTGGATGTATTTCTGGAGTGTAATAATATTACAGGCTATAGCTACTAGAGAGGGGTTCTCTAGAGTTATTCTGATTGCCTGATTGGAGTCGGGAAATATTTTTTTTACCCTAAAGTGGAGAAAATTGTCTACTACCTCACAGAGGTTTTTTTGCTTTCCTTTGGATCAACTTGCAGGATAACAGGCTGAACAGGATGGAGAAATGTTTTTTTCAGCCTTATAAACTATGTTACTATGTAATGTTTAGAAATGTAAAATGAACACATCTAGGCTACAGTTATTGCATTACTGCATTTACATTACATGGAACAAAACTAAGGATAGCCCATATACAAAACAAGAAAATGTCTTAAGTGTTTTGGTTACAAGTTAAGCAGCAGTAGTCAATGTTAGGTGGAAACTGCAAAAGCAAAAGACTTAATCCCAATGCAATATAACCCAGCTATAAATTCCTCGTGAAGCAACATCTTGAATATGGGATTAACCTTCTAAAAGGATATTATCCTTATTATCCTAAAAACTTCAGATGGTTCAAAGGTGTGGCACTAGATTATTTAATGGGATGGGTAGTATTGCGAATGAAAGACTTGAAAAATGTTGCTTGTTTTGCTTGGAAAAATACATGTACATTATAAATATATAGATATAACAAGTACCATATTTACATATTGCATGCTAGTTGAACCAAATGCAGTAGCGCTCCATCTGTAAAGATGGTGCATGCTATATACTTTATGTACATGTGATCAATACAAAAAACTAGTACATGATGTGTTCTTTAGGGTGACTTTACAATGGGTCAGGACACATTCATTACTATGTAGTGATGAGCAGCATGGGCAATATTAGTTTTTGCGATAATTCGCCAATTTTTGGCCTAATATTTGCGATAAATTTACAAATTCCTGAATTTGTGATCTCCAGTCATTATTTTCTTGATTGCGAAAATCGGCAATGTAATATGTGCATATTGCATGCGCAATACAGGCGTGGCTCACTTTTGCTAAATTTTTCAAGCTGCTAGAGGTTTCCTGAGACTGGAGAAAATTCCACAGTACAGTAATTCCTATCACACTACCTAACACCCTGCACTGTAACCTATCAGCTACACTATATCACTATCTAATCTACACTGACTATCTCCCACTAACTATCTGTATTATATATGAGCTAACTAACTATCTAATGTAATTAAATAAGGATCCAGATCACTCTGCAAACCACAGAGCACAGCAATGTCACTGCTCTCTCTCTCTCAGAACTGCAAAAAAAAAATTAAGAAAATGGCTGCTGGGGAGGGTCTTATATAGTAAGGGGTAGACAACTTTCCTATTGGTTGCTAGGGATGTTGCTAAGCTCTGACAAAGATATTGGCCCAAAAGCAAGAAGCAGGAGGGTACTGATGAAATAAAATCTAGAATATTCATGATTACGAAGATATAGCACTATATTCCTCATCTTCGCGAATTCTCGAAGTGCCGATATTCGCAATAAAAATTTGCAATTAGAATATTCGCGATCAACACTATTACTGTGAAAGAAATGCAATTAAGATAAAGGAAATGATTCTTTACACTTAGAGCAATCAAACATGCCCTACCCCATGAGATAGTAAAGGCAGATACTATGGCAGCATATTAAAAAGGACTTTCCAGCACCACTGTATATGATGTAGATTAGGGTAGTAATCATTAACTAAAAATTAAGTGGTGTAGCTTTAAATGTCGCAGCCTGACTCAGTAACACAATGACGCACTACACTGACTCATGTCCTATCTCTAAAACCTATCTGTCAATTAATTAATTAACTCTAACTAGCTATTGTCTTCTATGACACTAAACTAGCTCTATTCTGTGTTTAAAGATAAGATCTCTTTTTTTTCTCTCTCTCTTCATCTTCCTTGCTGTCTTCTGATGTTCTGACTGATCTGTAAAATGTTGCTATACTAAGTTTTTTTTCCAAAATGAATCCCAAAAGTTTTGGATTTGCTCGAAATTGAAGTTTTAGGGAAATATGTAACACATGTGATTCATTTATAATCAATTTTACTCATCTCTAGTCCAGGTCTTCTCCTTCTCTGGTTGCTGATGATAATGTATGCTATGTGCATTTGTTTCTAAATTGTAGTACATTCAGATCCATAAATATTGGGACAGCGACACAATTCTAAAATTTTTGGCTCTATATACCACCACGATGGATTTGAAATGAAATGAACAAGATGTGCTTTAACTGCAGACTGTCAGATTTAATTTGAGGGTATTTACATCCAAATGAGGTGAATGGTATAGGAATTACATTAGTTTGCATATGTGCCTCCCACTTGTTAAGGGATCAAAAGTAATAGGACAATTGGCTTCTCAGCTCTTCCATGGCCAGGTGTGTGTTATTCCCTCATTATCCCAATTACAATGAGCAGATAAAAGATCCAAAGTTATTTTCAAGTGTGCTATTTGCATTTTAAATCTGTTGCTGTTAACTCTCAAGATGAGATCCAAAGAGCTGTCACTATTAGTAAAGCAAGCCATCATTAGGCTGAAAAAAAAAAAAAAAACATCAGAGAGATAGCAAAAACATTAGGCGTGGCCAAAACAACTGTTTGGAACATTCTTAAAAAGGAGGAACGCACCGGTAAGCTCAGCAACACCAAAAGACCCGGAAGACCACGGAAAACAACTTTGGTGGATGACCGAAGAATTCTTTCCCTTGTGAAGAAAACACCCTTCACAACAGTTGGCCAGATCAAGAACACTATCCAGGAGGTAGGTGTATGTGTGTCAAAGTCAACAATCAAGAGAAGACTTGACCAGAGTAAATACAGAGGGTTCACCACAAGATGTAAACCATTGGTGAACCTCAAAAACAGGAAGGCCAGATTAGAGTTTGCCAAACGACATTTAAAAAAGCCTTCACAGTTCTGGAACAACATCCTATGGACAGATGAGACCAAGATCAACTTGTACCAGAGTGATGGGAAGAGAAGAGTATGGAGAAGGAAAGGAACTGCTCATGATTCTAAGCATACCACCTCATCAGTGAAGCATGGTGGTGGTAGTGTCATGGCGTGGGCATGTATGGCTGCCAATGGAACTGGTTCTCTTGTATTTATTGATGATGTGACTGCTGACAAAAGCAGCAGGATGAATTCTGAAGTGTTTCGGGCAATATTATCTGCTCATATTCAGCCAAATGCTTCAGAACTCATTGGCCGAAGCAGTGCAGATGGACAATGATCCAAAGCATACTGCAAAAACAACCAAAGAGTTTTTTTAAGGGAAAGAAGTGGAATGTTATGCAATGGCCAAGTCGATCACCTGACCTGAATCCGATTGAGCATGCATTTCACTTGCTGAAGACAAAACTGAAAGGAAAATGCCCCAAGAATAAGCAGGAACTGAAGACAGTTGCAGTAGAGGCCTGGCAGAGAATCACCAGGGATGAAACCCAGCGTCTGGTGATGTATATGCATTCCAGATTGCAGGCTGTAATTGACTGCAAAGGATTTGCAACCAAGTATTAAAAAGTGAAAGTTTGATTTATGATTATTATTTTGTCCCATTACTTTTGGTTCCTTAACAAGGGGGAGGAACATATGCAAACTGTTGCAATTCCTACACCGTTCACCTGATTTGGATGTAAATACTCTCAAATTAAAGCTGACAGTCTGCAGTTAAAAATCATCTTGTTCGTTTCATTTCAAATCCATTGTGGTGGTGTACAGAGCCAAAAATGTTAGAATTGTGTCGATGTCCCAATAATTATGGACCTGCTTGTATATTGTTTTAGTCTATTATGTAGTGTCAGTGTTTCTGGGACCTGTAGTCATCTGGTTTTTAATTGCTGTCAGCTGGGAAGTTTGTTGTGTATTCTGTTATCGGCTTTTTTTTTAACAGGAACCTGTCATCAACTTTATGCTGCCCATACTAACAGCAGCATAAAGTAGAGACAGGTGAGATGATTTCAGTGGTCAGTCATTTATAAGTTAAAAGTAAGTGGTTGCCGAGAACCAACATCACAATCATTGCAGACTGGGCCTGGAAAAGAGTCACAGCCACCTGAGAAGAGTCATGGTTATCCATAAATTCCTGCTCTCCTGCCCACCTGCTGATGATTGACAGTCTTTTACCTAGTTTTCTCCCTTTCTCTTTAGGAGAGAACTGACAATTATTAGCAGATGGGTGAGAGTGCAGGAGATTAGGAATAACCATGACTCTTCTCAATTAGATTTGACTATTTTCAAGGCCTGGGCTGCAATGATTATGATGCTGGTTCTCAGCAATCACTTACTTTTAGCTCATGAGTGACACACCGCTAAAATCAGCACTTCTGTCACTATTGTATGCTGCCCTCATTGAGGTCAGCATGAAGTTGATGATAGGTTGCCTTTAAGTTGGTGTTTTGATTTGATTTTGGCTGTCTTACTGGGTTGTATTGCAGAGCAGGATTAGTTCAGAGTATCTTATTTGTGCTAACTGTCAATCATCTGATTTCAACCTGAATATGATTGCCATATCCATTCTACTTCAGTGCTGCATGCCATCTACTTTATTCATTTCTGTCATTATTTGATTTCTCTTATCTGCCAGTGAATTTATATCAATATGTTGTTGCCCGTCAGTGTTGATATATGCGTCATATCTGTTTCTTGCACCTGTCCAGTTGTGCAGTTTGACCATACTTTAAATCTTGGGGTTATTGGAGTAACAAGAGAAACCATTAGTACATGAGAAAGGGAACTGCGATAGGAAAAGTTCCTTTCTGCAGTCTTGTGAACAACCAGCATCATTTCAGAGATCGGCTACAAGAGCTCAGAAGAACTGGGTTATTTATTTTAAAAAAACTATGCATTTCCACTTCATACTGAGGTCTTATAATGATTAATATTAAGACCTGATCAAGACCTTAGTATGAGGTTGAAATGCATAGTATCTTACGAATAAATATTCTACATCTCTAAATTTGTGCTGTCAATATACAACAGTGTTCAAACTAACATGCTTTTTTCTAAGTAAAGGTTATTACATAAATTTAATTACTACAGACTAGAGATGAGCAATTTTCTTGAAATTTGTTTCATGTCTGATTTGTCAGATCAAAGTAAATTTAATTGAAGTCCAAATCAATCGTACCCAATTTTAAGCTTTTTATCACAATGACAACAATAGCAAATAATGTCAGAGTGATACTGATATATACAGTGGATATAAAAAGTCTACACACCCCTGTTAAAATGTCAGGTTTCTGTGATGTAAAAAAATGAGACAAAGATAAATCATTTCAGAACTTTTTCCACCTTTAATGTGACCTATAAACTGCACCACTCAATTGAAAAACAAACTGAAATATTTTAGATGGAGGAAAGAAAAAAAAAAGAAAAAAAATAATAATGTGGTTGCATAAGTATTCAGAATTAAGCAATCACACTTAAAATAATGTTAAATAGGAGTCAGCATACACCTGCCATCATTTAAAGGTTAAACTTTTTGGCCATAATTCCCAAAAAATATGTTAATTGGCGCAAAAACAACACTGCACATCACCAAAATAACACCATACCCACAGTGAAGCATGGTGGTGGCAGCATCATGCTTTGGGGCTGTTTGTCTTCAGCTGGAACTGGGGCCTTAGTTAAGCAAGAGGGAATTATGAACAGTTCCAAATAACAGTCAATATTGGCACAAAACCTTCAGGCTTCTGCTAGAAAGCTGAACATGAAGAGGAACTTCTTCTTTCATGACAATGACCCAAAGCATACATCCAAATCAACAAAGGAATGGCTTCACCAGAAGAAGATTAAAGTTTTGGAATGGCCCAGCCAGAGCCCAGAACTGAATCCAATTGAAAATCTGTGGTGGTGGTGGTGGTGGGGGTGGGGGGTTGAAGAGGGCTGTGCACAAGAGATGCCCTCGCAATCTGACAGATTTGGAATGTTTTTGCAGAGAAGAGTGGGCAAATCTAAATGCCAAGTCAAAATGTGCCATGCTGATAGACTCACACCCAAAAAGACTGAGTGCTGTAATAAAATCAAAAGGTGATTCAACAAAGTATTAGTTTAAGGGTGTGCACACTTATGCAACCATATTATTTTATTTTTATATTTTTTCTTCCCTCTACCTAAAATATTTCAGTTTGTTTTTCAATTGAGTTGTACAGTTTATAGGTCACATTAAAGGTGGAAAAAGTTCTGAAATGATTTATCTTATCTACATCACAGAAACCTGACATTTTAACAGGTGTGTGTAGACTTTTTATATCCACTGTATATATATATATATATATATATATATATATATACACACACATACAGTACAGACCAAAAGTTTGGACACACCTTCTCATTCAAAGAGTTTTCTTTATTTTCATGACTATGAAAATTGTAGATTCACACTGAAGGCATCAAAACTATGAATTAACACATGTGGAATTATATACATAACAAAAAAGTGTGAAACAACTGAAAATATGTCATATTCTAGGTTCTTCAAAGTAGCCACATTTTGCTTTGATTACTGCTTTGCACACTCTTGGCATTCTCTTGATGAGCTTCAAGAGGTAGTCACCTAAAATGGTCTTCCAACAGTCTTGAAGGAGTTCCCAGAGATGCTTAGCACTTGTTGGCCCTTTTGCCTTCACTCTGCGGTCCAGCTCACCCCAAACCATCTCGATTGGGTCCAGGTCCGGTGACTGTGGAGGCCAAGTCATCTGGCGCAGCACCCCATCACTCTCCTTCATGGTCAAATAGCCCTTACACAGCCTGGAGGTGTGTTTGGGGTCATTGTCCTGTTGAAAAATAAATGATGGTCCAACTAAACGCAAACCGGATGGAATAGCATGCCGCTGCAAGATGCTGTGGTAGCCATGCTGGTTCAGTATGCCTTCAATTTTTAATAAATCCCCAACAGTGTCACCAGCAAAGCACCCCCACACCATCACACCTCCTCCTCCATGCTTCACGGTGGGAACCAGGCATGTAGAGTCCATCCGTTCACCTTTTCTGCGTCGCACAAAGACACGGTAGTTGGAACCAAAGATCTCAAATTTGGACTCATCAGACCAAAGCACAGATTTCCACTGGTCTAATGTCCATTCCTTGTGTTCTTTAGCCCAAACAAGTCTGTTCTGCTTGTTGCCTGTCCTTAGCGATGGTTTCCTAGCAGATATTCTACCATGAAGGCCTGATTCACACAGTCTCCTCTTAACAGTTGTTCTAGAGATGTGTCTGCTGCTAGAACTCTGTGTGGCATTGACCTGGTCTCTAATCTGAGCTGCTGTTAACCTGCGATTTCTGAGGCTGGTGACTCGGATGAACTTATCCTCCGCAGCAGAGGTGACTCTTGGTCTTCCTTTCCTGGGGCGGTCCGTATGTGAGCCAGTTTCTTTGTAGCGCTTGAATCAAAGCAAAAGGTGGCTACTTTGAAGAACCTAGAATATTACATATTTTCAGTTGTTTCAAACTTTTTTGTTATGTATATAATTCCACATGTGTTAATTCATAGCTTTGATGCCTTCAGTGTAAATCTACAATTTTCATAGTCATGAAAATAAAGAAAACTCTTTGAATGAGAAGGTGTGTCCAAAATTGTGGTCTGTATATATATATATATATATATATATATATATATATATATATACATATCTTGTTTCAAAATACACTGCACAGTTGCATTTGTGATGCTTTTTAAAATTAAAAACTGTTCAGCAAATTGTCCCTTATTGGGAGAAAATGCAGTTTAAACACACAATGTTAATGGAAAAAAAAGGTGACTTCTTGGAAAAAAATCTTCTAAAAATTATGCCTGCTTGTATTTATACGCAGTACAGTGCCAAGGTCTAAAGTGTGCATGGGTAATAGTGGCAGCAATAATAGCAGCAGCAATAGCAGAACAGCATGAAACAGACAAAGTAGTAGATCTGTGTGTGGCTGTTTAGGGGTAGTAGCAGTAGTAGTGATGGCTTGGTAGGGGTAATGGCAGTGGCAGCTGTGACAGTAGCTATACAGTAGTGTTGAGCGCGAATATTCAAATAGAGAATTTTTATTGCGAATATCGCCACTTCGAGAATTTGTGAATATTTAGAATATAGTGCTATGCATTCGTTATATCGAATATTCAGCATTTTTTTTCCATCTGAACACATGATTCCTCTCTGCTTCTTGCTTGTGGGCCAATGAGAAGGAAGCAATGTCAAGTTCACAACAATACTTTGTGCACCAATCAGTAATCTGTAGTCAAACCTGCTAAAATGTGAAGTTGCATGTAGTGCGAAAAAATATTCGAATCACTGCCGATTAGCGCAATTGCGAATATATTGGAGCACTTGACTTTATCTGCATATAAAGCTATTGTAATGTTCTTCCGTGCCAACCATTTTCTACAGTCTCAGGAGAAACTCATGAAACTTCTAGCAGCTTGAAAAATGTAGAAATGTAGCCAAAGTGACCCACACCTGTATTTTGCGTTACGAATTAGCATTACATGATTTTTACATTGACGATTTTTCGCAAATAATCTCGAATTCACAAATATATGACGAATATTCTACAAAATATTTAGCGAATTTGAATATAGCCCCTGCCGCTTATCACTACTATACAGTATGGAACATGATGGTAGTCAGACAGACAGCATCAGTGGCATGATGGGGCTGGCAATAAATAGCCACGGTCAGCAATGGCTGATGTAATAATCAGCTTCAGCTGAAGGTATTGTTCATTTTGAAGTTTTGTACTCTGGCAAAGGAGAAGTTCATTTGGGTTTGACAACAGCACTTGCCATGGGGAAAACCCTCTCTGAGATAAATCTGGAGGATGGACAAGACAGTACAGTAAGATCAAACTGGACCACTTGAGGCTATGTTCCAATCTGACTGCCCAGAAATCCATGGGATCAGGGAACATAGTTTGTGCCAGAGAAAGGCGACAGACCAGGTAGGACTAAACCTGATTGTTCAGGAAGTACATCTTCAATTGCTGATTTATGTCTGGTGCAGCACCTGAAAAACTGCCCCATCATGTTCATGATATTAAACTGGTGGCTGCTGAGGTGGGATCCAGTTCTTTTGCCTTGGCCCCCTCTATGTTTAATAGACATCTTGGATCAGTATTGTGCTCCTCCACTACTGACTCCTCCTCTTTTTCCAGTGGTAACTCCTTATCCTCATCAACTTTGTCCGTGTGGGATTGTCGCAGATTAAGCCATTCAATGGCAGACCATTCTGTCACTGCAAGTCTAAGAAGGAGTTGCTTACAGATACGAATGGCTGAAATGCAAAGATAGTCTTTCCTAAATATGGCCAGGACCGTCTACAAGCTATGGTGCTTGTTCAAAAAGTGTTGCACCACTAAATTTTTTACATGTGCTATGAAAGGAGCAAGTGATGTTCCCCAAAATGCTGAATGGCTATGATGTTCCTGCCATTGTCTCTGACCACCTTACCCATTTTAAGCAAACATGGTAAGACTCAATTTTACTCGCATGGAAGAAAGGAGGGTATGTGGAAGCAATTCTCTGCCCGGCTTCTGCTGGGGATGGAGGATGTCCATTGAGGAAGACGTGGAGGAGACAGATAAGGGCCTGGTGTGGAAGGCAGACCAACACAAACATAGAGGTGTCAATAGGACCTGGCCTTATTGTCAGTTGCCCAGTGGCTGTGAAAGACATGTACTGTCCCTGCTTGCAATAGCTGCTCCAGGTATTCACCGTGGCATGCATCTTATGCATAACGAGAATTGTTAGGAGCTGCCCATGTACTCTGCCAAGTGACAGTATAGTATTTAGAGAAATAATGCTGGCTAGGTACCGTAACTTCCAATGAGGCTAAGCACACTGCTTCACTTCCCTAAAGGCAGTAGACTCCATTAAGTAGTATAGCAGCAACTGCACCACCAGCAATTTGACCAGGTGGGAGTTAAGCTTGCAAAACAGTAGATTACTGGGCACATAGAGTTGTTTCCTGGATACACATTCCATTATCAATGACATCTGATAGAGCAGAGTAGAAGGAGGAGTAGTCTGAGCTAGAAAAGCAGTAACTGATGATAACGAGGACAAGGACACTGTACTGCATGTGGCTGTAGCCTGGCTTCCACAAAGGAGACCAGGAGACCAACAACAAGCTTGTTACAACTACTGGCAGCCAGTATTATTTTCCTACAGGATTTGGTGATGCCATCTTGTGTGCTTTAATAGAGCAGTAGTGCTTAATTTTGTGCTTGAATTCCCATGATTTGTTTTCATCCTACAGATCTTGCATACTGCAATGCTTTTGTCTCCTGGGACAGATTAAAAAAAAAAATAATGCCTGGAGATACTTGATCAGAGCTAGCCTGTGCCCACAGTATCAGTTGCATCACCAGTTCATGAGCTGACCACAAGAGAAGCAAATCGATCTCTGGCAGTTTTTGGGAAGTTTTGCCCATATGTTGTATTTACTCTTTATTGCCTCTATGACCACCAACCTCTTCCTCTGATGTCATCATCATATCCACTTTTATCAGAATGTGATGTCATTATGGACTCCTTGGTCTCCAGAACCCCTCTTTGCTGGCCACAGATTGCCTGTTATTAAGGTCCTTCCTGCGATATTACTTACCCGGTTTGTTGGTCCTGCTTGTCTTCTGAGTACCCATCCGTTTCATCCCTTGGTCTTGGCGTTTCCTCCTGGTTCTGACTTTGGCTTCTCCTGACTATCCTCCGCTTGCTCCTCTGGTACCGTGCTGCTCTCTTGGTTTCTGATTCGGCTTGTTTGACTACTCTGTTGCATGTATTGTCTGCCTTCCCTGCACTTATCCTAGCTGAGGGTTTGTTTACCAGTTGTCCCTTGTCACTAGGACTTGCAAGCCAAGTAGGCAGGGACAGGGGCGCGGGTTGAGCTCAGTGGTCACTTCCCCACCCCCTGTGTGTGTGTGTGACAAGTAAAATGTGTTTACTAAAACTGTGTGCTATTTTGACGCAACACAATGTGTCAAATTAAATTGTTATATTAATGTAGTTATGACAGTACAACATATTTACTAAAACTGCAGTGTATCTTGACACAATACAATGTACTAAAGAACCTCTGTCAGCATGATCAACCCTATTAAACCAGGCATACTGTCTGTTAGGGTTGATGCTCATTAAAACAATACCTTTCTTTTGTCTGTCGGTTAAACAGTTGCAGAGATATCTGTGTGTTTATCCCTGTGCAAATGAGCAGGTTGGAGCACCAGGGGGCTGAATCCTTGGAGCACTGCTTTTGTAGCAGCCCTATGCTCTGTACACTCCCCTTTTCACTTGATTGACAGGACTAGACATCATCTTCTGATGGCAGAGCTGAGTCCTAGCTAATATATATTACTGGTGTCTTTATAATCATATATTGTGCCTGCGAATAAGCAAGTAATATGTATTACCTTTCTAAACATAGAAAACCTTACTTCTGAATATAGTAAGGCTATAGCCTTTTATTATAGATAAAATAAGGGAGGATATTTTTTTTTAGAAGAGTCTCCTGGAATTTCAACCTGGGATATATAACATAGAAAGCTGACCCCTTACCCCCAGACTATAGCCATATCATGTTAAATATGAGCTTATTATATACTTAAAAAGCTAATACATCTTACTGGTGTCTAATGTCTGTCATCATATATTGTGCCTGAGAATATTTCAGCTATATTTATTAGCTTTCTAAGCATAGAAAACCTCCATTCTCAAGATGCTAAGGCTATAGTAAGCAATGCATATGATATGTACTGTACATACTAAGACATAGCTCTGCTCTCACCGTGCTGATGTCTAGCCTGGTCAATCAAGGGGGAGTGTGTATGGAGTTGCTAAATATTGTGCACAGCATATACACACTTTTGAAGCTTCTCAACACTTTTCCAAAGTGCCAAGAAAAGGGACGGGACTTGGCAGTAGGGATGGGGTTTTGTGCAGCATGCTGGATTTACTATAAATTTCACCAGATACTGACATGTCATAGCTGAAGTCTATGACAGCCCCTGACTAGCGTAGACCTCAGTATTTGGTGCATGGCAGGGCAGAGGTATGCCAATCTTGATAAAAGTCCCTCAATGTTTTAACTGGTATATTATTGCAGTTACTGTAGCACAACATGTTCACTGAAAAGGTATCTTGACGCAATGCAATGTGTTGAATGAAACTGCTATATTAATGTAGCTATTACAGTACAATACTGAAACTGCACTGTATCTTGACACAATACAATGAGTTAACTGAAACTGCTATTTTAATAGTTATTGCAGAACAACTGATCAATATATATATATACAGAATGATCAGCAGAGGTATGGATTCCAACTGATTCCTGAGAAGCTGTCTACCATCAACTTTTTCAGCAATTTGTGTTACAATAGCTCTTCTGAAGGATTGGACCAGATGATGTCTAGTGATGAGCGGGAGGTGCCATATTCTATTTCAATTTCTATTAAATATTCGTCTTATATTTGTCGAAATCGAATATTCGTCAATATTCTATTTATCACGAATAATATGCGATGTAATTATTAGCGTACTGCGATTTTCTTTTAATTGTATAAGGCAACTTTCCTATTGGTTGGCTATGGCTAATATGTTTTACAAATATTCTAAAAAATGAAGTTATAACAATATAGCGAATATTCGTAAAATACACATATAGACTGTAATTTTG
This sequence comes from Bufo gargarizans, assembly GCF_014858855.1. NCBI lineage: Eukaryota > Metazoa > Chordata > Amphibia > Anura > Bufonidae > Bufo > Bufo gargarizans. The sequence goes on from NC_058081.1 coordinate 548,672,142, forward strand.
CTAATATAGTAATATAATATTTTTTTATAGTCTAATTTTTTTTGTCTCTTCTGAACTTCAGTTTTGGAAAAAATTTACATTTTTTTAAAAAATACTATAGCACTATATTAGCTAAAATACAGTCTATGTGTGTATTTTACGAATATTCGCTATATTGCTATATATTTTTGTTTTAGAATATGACGAATATTCTAAAAGACGAAGTTATAGCAATATAACGAATATTCGTAAAATACATACAGTACAGACCAAAAGTTTGGACACACCTTCTCATTCAAAGAGTTTTCTTTATTTTCATGACTATAAAAATTGTAGATTCACACTGAAGGCATCAAAACTATGAATTAACACATGTGGAATTATATACATAACAAAAAAGTGTGAAACAACTGAAAATATGTAATATTCTAGGTTCTTCAAAGTAGCCACCTTTTGCTTTGATTACTGCTTTGCACACTCTTGGCATTCTCTTGATGAGCTTGAAGAGGTAGTCACCTGAAATGGTCTTCACTTCACAGGTGTGCCCTGTCAGGTTTAATAAGTGGGATTTCTTGCCTTATAAATGGGGTTGGGACCATCAGTTGCGTTGTGGAGAAGTCAGGTGGATACACAGCTGATAGTCCTACTGAATAGACTGTTAGAATTTGTATTATGGCAAGAAAAAAGCAGCTAAGTAAAGAAAAACAAGTGGCCATCATTACTTTAAGAAATGAAGGTCAGTCAGTCCGTAAAATTGGGAAAACTTTGAAAGTGTCCCCAAGTGCAGTCACAAAAACCATCAAGCGCTACAAAGAAACTGGCTCACATGCGGACCGCCCCAGGAAAGGAAGACCAAGAGTCACCTCTGCTGCGGAGGATAAGTTCATCCGAGTCACCAGCCTCAGAAATCGCAGGTTAACAGCAGCTCAGATTAGAGACCAGGTCAATGCCACACAGAGTTCTAGCAGCCGACACATCTCTAGAACAACTGTTAAGAGGAGACTGTGTGAATCAGGCCTTCATGGTAGAATATCTGCTAGGAAACCACTGCTAAGGACAGGCAACAAGCAGAAGAGACTTGTTTGGGCTAAAGAACACAAGGAATGGACATTAGACCAGTGGAAATCTGTGCTTTGGTCTGATGAGTCCAAATATGAGATCTTTGGTTCCAACCACCGTGTCTTTGTGCGACGCAGAAAAGATGAACGGATGGACTCTACATGCTTGGTTCCCACCATGAAGCATGGAGGAGGAGGTGTGATGGTGTGGGGGTGCTTTGCTGGTGACACTGTTGGGGATTTATTAAAAATTGAAGGCATACTGAACCAGCATGGCTACCACAGCATCTTGCAGCGGCATGCTATTCCATCCGGTTTAGTTGGACCATCATTTATTTTTCAACAGGACAATGACCCCAAACACACCTCCAGGCTGTGTAAGGGCTATTTGACCATGAAGGAGAGTTATGGGGTGCTGCGCCAGATGACTTGGCCTCCACAGTCACCGGACCTGAACCCAATCGAGATGGTTTGGGGTGAGCTGGACCGCAGAGTGAAGGCAAAAGGGCCAACAAGTGCTAAGCATCTCTGGGAACTCCTTCAAGACTGTTGGAAGACCATTTCAGGAGACTACCTCTTGAAGCTCATCAAGAGAATGCCAAGAGTGTGCAAAGCGGTAATCAAAGCAAAAGGTGGCTACTTTGAAGAACCTAGAATGACATATTTTCAGTTGTTTCACACTTTTTTGTTATGTATATAATTCCACATGTGTTAATTCATAGTTCTGATGCCTTCAGTGTGAATCTACAATTTTCATAGTCATGAAAATAAAAGAAAACTCTTTGAATGAGAAGGTGTGTCCAAACTTTTGGTCTGTACTGTATATAGATTGCAATTTAGCTAATATAGTGCTATAGTATTTTTTTTTAATAGTGTAATTTTTTTCCAAAACTGAAGTTCAGAAGAGACAAAAAAATTTGACTATAAAAAAAATTATAGCACTATATTAGCTAAATTACAGTCTATATGTGTATTTTTTATACGAATATTCGCTATATTGCTACAATTTTTTTTTGAATATTACGAATATGATGAATATTCTAAAAAATGAAGTTATAGCAATATAGCAAATACATTCGTTATTTAGAATATTCCTCTTTTTTTTAATGTGTACTGTTATTCCACTTTGGCATACTGCTCCTTGACAAGCGTCCCCGTCACCATGGGAACGCCTGTGGGTTAGAATATACCATCGGATCTGAGTTTTCACGATCTCAGAGAAAACTCAGATCCGATGGTATTTTCTAACCCACAGGCGTTCCCATGGTGATGGGGACACTTGTCGGGGAGAAGTATGCGAACAACTGTACAAATTGGAAAAAAATGAGAATATTCTAAATAACGAATATATTCACTATATTGCTATATATTAGTTTCTTTGAATATTTTTTATTTTTTTTCCATATGAAAACATGATTCCTTCCTGCTTAAGTTGCTTGTGGGCCAATGACTCATTTACCCACAAGAAAGAAGCAGGGAGGTATCATGTTTTCAGATGTAAAAAAATGACGAATATTCAAAATAGCGAATATATAGCACTATATTCGAAATATTCGCAAATTAGCGAAGTTGCAATATTCAAGCTCAACACTAATGATGTCTCCTTTGTCCTCTATGCACATCAATGAGCCTTGGATGCCTAAGACCCTGTTGACAGTTTACCAGTTGTCCTTCTTTGGATTGCCTTTAATAACCATTCTACTTCTAAAGCAATGCTTCTATAGAAGAAAAGTTAGTAAATACAGTTTCTGAGCATATGACAATTTTTCCTATGAGATTGGAATATTGTGAGAGTACAATAGGGGCACATAGAAGTCAATGCATGCCTCATTATGGCTTTAAATCAGGACAACAGAAATCTTAAAATTGTATTCCCATCTCAGACAATGGGGGCATATCGCTAGGATATGTTTCCATTGTCTGATTGTTGAGGGTCCCACCTCTGGGACCCACAGCTATCTTGTAAACTAAGCCAGCAAAGTGAAGGAAGGTGCACCATGCATGCACAGCTGTCCTATGGATATGAACCCATTGTCTGAGCTGGGAATACCCCTTTAATGTAAGGAATAAATACATTTTAAAAATGTTTTCTAAAAATAATATGTTTATAACACCTTTGGAGCAAGTGGCTTCGTTTAATAAAAACTCCCTTTAAAATAAATGACTGAGTGAAATAAGTGTTTTTAAGGGAGAACATCTGGTTGGATGTACAGATAGTGTCACATGGTTACACAAAGAATTTTCTAGTTTGAGTCCGAAAATGACTCGTAAACCACTTGACCTACAAATCTTCATTTGATGCATTTCCTACAGAATGCTATAACCGTCATTAAATTATCATAACATGTCTTTTAATCTCATGAAAATTACATAAACTGGCTTGTCTCTTATGCTCAGTTCAATATATTCTCTACACATAAGTATTTCTTAAAACAATTTAGCCAAATTTCCCCAAATCTGCTGGGACACAGTTGGATGTCAACTTACAACAGATGTGCCAAGTTGCATGCGGATTACATTTTCATCTAAATTTATGGCTTTGAAAATAAACACAAAATAACATTTACTATGGCTAAGCACTAGTGGGTGATTGTGCAGGTGTCCTTAAAGGAAATTTAAAACTGTCCAAACCTGTAGCACATATGTCTGTACATGGCTGAAATTTACGATGCTCCAATGCCATATGTTGCATAGCTTCAGCTGTTTACCTCTGTTAACAGCATAGGTGGTAGGAATTAGCTTGTGCCCGATATAATAGAATAGCACAGGATGAGTAAAGAGACCATAAATAAAGCAGAAAGGAACATAAGTACAGGGCACTGAATAACTGGTGAGGTGATGGATGTGCAGGGAGTACTGGAGCTTCTGTTTAAGAAGTGTTGATAGAAGAATTAGATTTTAGGAGGGTAACATGGTATGTTAAAAGGGGATGACCCCCAGAGTCCTTGTGACCTTCTCTTGCAGACAGGATTAGGGATTTGTATAAACGTTCACATATAAGCTAACCGAGCATTATATAACATTTCCTGGTTTACTATGCATACAGTATGTCGTTTTCATCAATTAACTCAGGGATGTGCTTAAAGCTTCAATCATTAAGCAATCACACAATTTTACGCAATATTTGAATTTATTGCATTTTTTCTACCAATATTTTACCCTATGCACTGCCACAGTGTGATGACATTTGAGTGAATATGCTGTCAGCTACATATACAATACATAAATGAAGTGTTTTCTGATTGAAGCAAATACATTTACCATAAAATGCACATTATAAAATAAAATAAAAATATTCAGTCTTGAAAAGTAACTGTTGGAAGTACACACCAAGAAAATAAACCTACATGTACCCCTGACATATATTTCCACCGGAGTGTCATTTGTCCCCCTAAAAGTATCCCATTGGAAAGCAATAACATATAATATCCTAATGAAGGCCAAAATGGCACTTATTGCAGTTCCTTATGTGAATGGTGACCTATGGATATGTTTGACATGTGTGTCGGGGGCATTTCACAGCACATACAGCAAAATGACACAGCCGTGTGAAGCCACCTTCAGTTAAAATAATTTTAAGGTTTTGTTAAGACTTGAATATTGATGACCTATCCCTAAAGGGAATGTGTCATCAGAAAATGACCTGTAATATTTAAATAACATTTTTATGATGAACATGTTTTTTTTCTAAAAGTTTTGTGATTTTAGTTTTAATTTTTCATATCACTATCCAAATTAAAAATAAAATAAAAAATAAAAAATTGTGCACTTTCCACACTGACCATTAGACCTATCAATATGTCAAGACTGCCTGTTCTGTACAGATAACATTTCAGTAACCGTCTCATTAGCATCACAGGTAGAATTACAATAACAGATATCACCTTTATATTGATAACACGGGAGCAACACTTCACAATTGGCTTATCTACTCCCTCCTGACCTCTGAACAGGTCACAGAGCATTCTCTCCCATAGAAGTCAATGGTATTCGCTCCTGTCCATCTTGCCTATGCCCATAGGGCTGCTCTCAAGAACAGGAAGGCTTGACATATTGTTGGCCTAGTGTGAAAACTGCAATATTTTAGGATTTTTTTTATGATACATAGGGACATGGAAAGTGTTTTAAAAAATTGCCAAAAAAAGTAAAAAAAAGGTGTAGTTTGATGTAAACGATAGGTAATTTTCCAATGACACATTCTCTTTAAGATAGGTCATCAATTTCAAATTCGGGGGTCTGTTATTGATGACCTACTATAAGGATAGGTCATCCGTATTAAAGAGGAAACTCTTTAATCTATCTAGATAAGAACTACTGTATAGTTTAGAAAGATAAATCCCTTCCTCTAACTTTCCCATGTCGGAGTGTTTTGTTTCGCTGTGATTACTATTGTATGTCTTACAGCCGCCCTTCAGCACGCACAACTATTTTAATTAACTTGAAAAGAAAAAGTGAAATTTCCTTTCTCTTGCTGAAAATTTTACATGACAGATGAAAGTCAAAACAACTTAATAAGCATTAAAATGGGAAAATACCACTTAAGGTGGAACAGGCTTCAGTAAACAACATATTTTTATGTTTTGTTTTTGTTCTTTATCAAATCAATATTTGGGGTGACCACTTTTTGCCATTAAAACATCATTAACTCTTCTAGGTACACATAATCCTTGAAGGAACTCAGTAGGAAGCTTATTCCAAACATCTTGGAAAACTCACCACAGATCTTCTGTGCATGTACACTTGCTCAAATCCTTCTGTCTCTTCATGTAATTCCAGACAGACTGGATGATGTTGAGATCACACATCTGTGTGGACCATATCATCACTTCCAGGACTCGTTTTTTTATGCTGAAAATAGTTCTTAAAGGGGTTCTCCAGGAATTAAGAAAATAAAAACACTTGAATATTTTGTTATTATAAATACATTCCCAAATACATTTTAATAGTTACAATGTACACATGAATGTTGTACACAGAAAACCTATCCCAATGCCACAGCAGGACAATTTACTTCACAACACTGTGCCAAAGAGCTGCCTCAGCCTCCTTTCGCACTTCTCAGGGATTATGATCCTGAATACAGATGATAAGACCTTCAGCTGAATCACTGTGGGAATGGAGTTCCTGAGGACACATGAAGTACAGAGAGGATGGAAAGGACAGACTGTGGTAATGTGTGGCTGTGTGATGGAAACTATATACAAGTGCTGCTGCTCATTAGTCACATCCCCACCTTCCTGTCTGTACTTCATGTCTCATAAACTCCTTTACTACAGATTCAGCTGAAGATCTTATTATACTGCATCCAGGATCATAATCTCTGACAAGCAGAGCAGAGAGGAGGATAAGGTAGCTCTTTAGCTCAGTGCTCTGAAGTAACTTGTCCTTCTGTCTCATTAGGACAGGTTTTGTGTGTATTGATGTATTAGGATAGCCGCCATTGTATTTTCCTTGATTATTGACAAAGTGAGCCATTATAACTAATGAAAGGGGAATGTATTTCTAGTAAAGTAATATTTAAGTATTTTTGTAATTTTTTTTTTAACTCCCGGAGAACCCTTTTAATGAAATTGGCTATATATGTGGGGCCATTTTCTTGCTGCAGAATAATTTTGAAGCTATTCTGATGCTTCCTTGATGGTATTGCATGATGGGTAAGTACCTGCCTGTATTTCTCAGTATTGAGGACACCATTAATCCTGACAAATCCCCAACTCTATTTGCTGAAAACTAAGTGCAGATGAAAAAAAAAACATTAAGCTCACTTGCCTTTGAAATGGAAGATGTCCAGCAGTGTCATCAGCTCAGAACTGGCAGAAACCAATGGGAACCAAGTAAACCCATATTCTGTTCAAAGAAGTCTGGCCAGAAGTGGTCTTTAGGGAAGAATTGTGGTCAAAAAGCCATACCTTTTACGTGGAAACAATGTCAAAAGATTCATAACATAGGAACTGGTGATGAATCAAAATGTTAAATATTTGTCTGTAACATAAGGCAGTTTGTACTCAGAAGGGCATGATAGTGGTACAGGGTGCAGTGAAGCATGATAGTGGTTTCTTGCAAGTTTGAGTCTGCATTTCAGCAAATGGAATTGGAGATTTGGTGAGGATTAATGGTGCTCTCAATGCTTGGAAATATAGGCAGACACTTATCATTCATGTAATGCCATCAAGGAGGCATATAATTGGCTCCAAATTTATTCTGCAGCACATCAACCCGAAACATAGAGTCAATTTCATTGAGAACTATCTTCAGTGTAAAGAAGAGCAAAGAGTTGAAGTGATGATATCGTTCCTACAGAGCCCTGATGTCAAAGTCTGTCTGTGACTACATGAAGAGAGAGAAGAATTGGAACAAGTCTATATCCAGAGAAGATCTGAAGTTAGTTCTCCAAAAGGTTTGGAACAACCTCCCGGCTGAGTTCCTTCAAAAACTGTGTATAAGTAAGTGTACCTAGAAGAACTGATGCTCTTTTGAAGGCAATGGGTGGTCACGCCAAATATTGATTTGAGTTAAATTCCTCATTTGTTCATTCACTTTTATTTTGTTAATCATTAAAGATAAAATAATACTTCTATTTTTGAAAGCTTTTTTTGTAGCATTTTTCCACACCTGGCTAAAACATTTGCACAGTACTCTATAGGTATATAACAATTTTTTAATGATTTTACCGACCAGTTTGTTAATGAAACAGTAAAATAGTCCAAAATATAGTAGTATAGAAATAATATAAAGTAAGTAATGTAATTATTTGACATTTAGATGTTAGGCTGCAATAAATAAGAATAGGATGAGCGAATCAACTTTGGATAAAACATCCAAAGTTGATTTGTATAAAACTTTGTTCCAATACTGTACGGAGCAGAAGCTCCATACAGTATTAGACTGTATTAGCTCCAATGAGCCGAAGTTATTGCTTTGCAAAGTCTCCGGAGACTTTGGGTAATAACTTCATAAATTAATTTGTACTGTAAAAAAACATTTCCCGAACTTGGGTTCAGTTCCTTGTATATTGCTAGTATTGGCTTCTGTATAGCAAGATAAAATTGCATTTCTAAATTTTGACATATACCATATACTTACCTTTAATGGATGCAATTAAATGAGCAATTTGAATGTGTTTTATGTTTTGTAGAAGAGTTGTTTTTCCATGTATCATTTTTATTATGCAAGCAAAGCACTAAAGCATTTATAATAGGAAGTAATGTAGTTGTTGAGCATGGTACAGGTTGCAATTGTGTTAGCAAGGCTCCATATGTAAAAGGTAGAATCATATTGAGAAAAAAAATCTATTAACAATAGTGCAAAGAAAAAAATAAGGACAACAAGCTACGCTGTTCAAATATGTATATTCTAAAGAGAGAGAGACAGCAGTATACAGTACTTCAATAAGGAATAAAAGTATCTAAGTTTCTAACTTGAAATAGCCAGAGAAATGTTTTCCCTTGCAGTCCGCAGACATGTCAACCATACTTATTCTTTGCCTTCGCTCGGCAGGATTTCTATTCTGTTTAGAAAAGCAAAATAAGCCACACAGTTGGATTCTGTATTGTACTGAAGTTCTCATCCTTTGGGACTTCAATTCCACCCCCTCAAAACAATTCTAACTTTTCTCTGTTTCACCATCTGGTCTCTATCCCATTTTCATGTCTGCCTTCCCACTTAAATGTTTTCTTCTTTGCAAGGAATGTACTTTTCTATGTAAGAAGTAAAGACCCTGAACATGACCAGAGCGATCCAACACAAAAATTTAATTAAATTTGTGAAAGTATTTCACTACCATCACTTCCCTATATACAATTTATTAATTGTATACTCCATAAGTCATTTGTATGCCATAAAGAAAAAATGACACTGTATATCTGGACCTACAAAATGGGGAGAATTCAATGATGTCCCATTTTTTGTCTTGTTTTATCCAATTCACCATCCATCCTTCTTTTATTCAAACTAATACAATGCAAATATTAATGTGCATAAAGTCTAACAACAAGAAAAACACTTACACACTTACATCTACATCTTACAGTCTAGGTGGGCAGCATGGTGGCTCAGGGCTCAGTTTTTTCCTTCCAGTGCTTGGTCCTGGGTTCACATCTGAATAAGGACAACATCTGCATGGAGCTTTTATGTTTTACTTATCTGTGTATGGGTTTATACGCACACTCCAAAAATATATAAAATATACATTAATTGACCCTGGGGAATTTTGCATATTAGTCACCAAGATAGCAGCCACTGACTTCCCTTCTCTACATACACACATTATAACATTTAATAAGTCAAAAGTAGGACAATTAGCCCCACCCCCCAAAAAAATTGGGGTTCCATAATCTGGATTGGGTTTCCATAATCTCCACCCCTTTTGCAGTCCGGTTTGGAGACCTGTCCTGGCAAAATCAAAGCTGTTGGCAAGTATGCACACATCAACAATTGGAAAGCTGTGTGAAAAAGCTTATCAAAAATGGTTGAGGTTGCTTTTTAAAGAGCAAAGAAAAAAAATGCCCATATCATCCACGCTCCACCAGCCCCAGTGAACTTAAACTTTTGTTAAAATGGACCAGGCCAGGCAAAAACTTTTCCTCGGCCATGCATATGTTTGCTGTTGCATTTTATATGTTAGGGTCTTGCCTTTGAGAATGTATTCAGCTTAAGCAAAACACCTGCTTTTTTCTGCACAAGTGCCATTTTGTGCCAAAAATTGCTACCTTTTTACTTTTTACCATTTTTAAATAATAAACTCGAAGCAGTTGGAGTTTATTATTTTAATTAGTTTTTTAGCTAGATTTATCATTGTAACTTTTTAGAAAACTTACAAGCTGGGTGTGATATAGGAAAAGTGAAGTAGAATTTCACTTTTAAGATCTGCCAAGTTTCAACCATACTGTAAGTTTTAATAAATTTGGTGCACACAACCCTGTCTAACCAATAAGGACAATTTGAAAAAAATGGTGTAGAAAAAATGCAACCCCCTATGTGTCACTGGGAAATGACCCATGGTTTAAATCAAGTTATTATATTAGTTATTATATTATATTATTTTAGGACTTTTTGTTGACTTTTTTTTTATTTTGCGATATGAAAAAATGATCATGGTTGATGCTTCCTGTTTTGTAGAGGTGAATTCTAAGCAGTAATATCATCATCATCAGATGCAGGATTACAAAGTGAAGGACAGATAACACATAAAAAATAGAAAATTGTCACAGCTCCTCACCCTTCCTGCATAATGAGGAAAATGGCTATAAGATGGCTGCCTCCATAACTACTTATAGAAAAAAGAAGTGAAACTCACTACCCCAGCACATCAAATTTCCCTACACAATCCAAACTTTCAAGAATAACCTGAAAACAAATTTCTTCAGTAAAGCCTGCAACAATAAACTTGCTGCCACTATACTGTCTCATTCTCCCTTCCCTTATAGATTGTACTGTTGGAGGGCAGGGTCCTTTGGGGTTCTGTATGAGTTGTTCACTAAGTTATTCTATGCTTTTTGTTCCATGCTTGAAAATAAATCAAATTAATTTAAAAAAAAACAACAACTATATATTAGTCCCATATAGATGGGACTAATCACCTCTCTTGTGGGAGTTATGGAAATGGTTGAGTGGCCAGCGCTACATTATTTCTGTAACTCCTATATCAGAGCATGGGGACTAAGCAAATAATGGGATAGTGTAGCTGAGCAAGCTACTTTGTTTCCATAATTCCCAACTTACACAAATAGTGTAGAATGCTGTGCTACTCTGGCTGTGTAGTTCCTATTAGTTCCTATGCACTACTATGGGAATTATAACTCCGCACCCCCTGGCCAGTTTAGTTCATCTCGGTTAGATGGGACTACTGATTTATCTGCTCTCTGGTAGAGCAATCAGTCATTTTGATTTTAATATCAATTCAAGACTACTCATCGCTATGGTGCCAATCTAAATCACAATTATTTTAGTGACCTTAATCAAACAATAAATGTTACCAACAGTGGTTGTGGGTCCACTGTGCCAACCAAATGGTTTGACTTTGGGCTAGTCCCAAGGACATAGTCATGGCAGTCCCCTGGTTTTAACCCTTTAACCTCAATTTTTTATTAATAGTCTTGGCGTAGTTTGCAGCTGACCCACGGGGGGGAAGAGACACTAGTGCAAAGTACCAAGGGAACAGGCAATACTCAGTCAGATAACAGGAAAAGTTCAGCACAGGCAGAGTTTGTGTGAATCTGTGAAACTAATCCGAGGTTAGGGCTGGTGGGAGAGAGTCAGAACAATAACCTGAAAACCAAACAAAAAGAGAAAACCGCGCTGCTCAGAATAGGTATAAATTCACATTAGGAGTAATCTTTGCGATGTTATTCCTCAGTATACTGCATGGATTATCACAAAGGTCAATGCTCTAATCTCCTACAGAACAGAAGAAATAGCCCGACATAGTGAAGTACTGCCAACTGAGTTTAAATACAAGGATTTATTTTACTCACAAGATCCACAAAACAACAATCATACAAAATGTGCACATCCTCTTATCAAACCCAGGTTTCACCCTGCTTCGTCAGGTGAAAGGTACCCACCTCACAACAAAGACCGCAGCACAATTAGTAAACATTGATTCAGAACTGCAATTTTGTTGCAGATTGATTGTTAGTTTGTCCTTTTTTTAATTTTTTTATTTTTTTAATTCAGTTTCTCTATTTATTTGTTTATTTAGTTAGGATTTGGTGTATGTGTTTATTTGCCACTGTATTTTATCTGTAAAGAACAGTAAACTGGCAATGGTCAGGTCAGATATCGGAGTGTCATAATAGGTAGACTGGCAAAGGTATGGTACATGGCAGCTAATCATATTAGCACAACTTCACTGGTAAACTAGCATGCTAGGAACCTATATGTCAGGCACTTCCCACGAGGAAGGTACCTAAAATACCCAGGGCCTGACAGCTGTAGGCTGGGGAAGAATTAAAATGTATTTGCTGGCCCTGGGCCAGGGGGCATGTGCGCACTCTACAGTTGGAGTAACCAGGCATGGAAGACACCAGTGGCCAGGCTGTCTGTCTGTGAGGTAGAGGAGGGGCAGCGGGAACTGATTGCTGACCAGGGTGAGTAAAGCAGCACCTGTGCCCACCCGAGAGAGCTAGCAGAGCACGAGATGCAAAACTAACAATTAATAAATGTGTTTTCAAAATTTCACTTTAAATGTTCACAAATTAGAGATATTTTCAAGCAACATTGAGTTTATGCCAGTTTATAAGCTACCAGTTATCTGGTATCTAAAAGCTAGCAGAATTCCATAGAATATATAATATCATGTAGGATTTAAATAACTAAAACATTAGTACTTTGATATTCTATGCATATTAAGCATGAGCTGTGTTTGTCTATCAAGCTTCAGCATTTTTTTTCTGGAGAGAAACGTTTCATATTACAGTTTTCCTCTAATCGAATTAGCCTGTGGAGTGCAAATGACATGTCGCCAATTGCTTTGTTATTTATAGAAGCTAATTGTGTTGCTAATTGCTTTCTTTGTTATTAATTGTCCTTTTCACCATACGTCCCTACTGTGCAAGCAAATTTTTCTTTGATCCACTTTGTAATGTGGCCATCAAGTTCAAAGTCATTTTAGTTCAAAGCTGTGGATTATTTATGCCTTCAAACAGCTTTGATCCCTCACGAGATTTCATATTATTTATCCAATAGTAAAAATATAAGAACCAACCAGAAGATAAGGATGAGAATACAGAACACAAATTGTAGAATATTGTACCAACAACAGCGGTTCTTTTTGCAGAATGTTTGAACAATATATTAACATATATATTTAGCATTAATATTCCTTCAACCAACTCTCTGGTTCAAGAAAAAAAAAAAAAAAAATCACATTAACTGAAGAATTAACAGAACACTTACACTATGAAACACCTTTTCATCTTTTCAGCTACATATCTGCTAATTCGCCTCTTCTGTCATCCAAGAAACCAAGACACTTAGGCCTCTTTCACACGAGCGTGTCCGGATAAGGTCCAGATGAATTGCGGCAAACCCAGCCCTATTGTACTATGCATTCTGTATTCAGAATGCTATTATTTTCCCTTATAACCATATTATAAGGGAAAATAATAAAGATCGGGTCCCCATCCTGATTGTCTCCTAGCCATCGTGCGTGAAAATCGCACCGCATCCGCACTTGCTTGCGGATGCTTGCGATTTTCACGCAGCCCCATTCATTTCTATGGGGCCTGAAAAACGCACAAAATAGAGCTTGCTGAGATTTTCACGCAACGCACAAGTGATACGTGAAATTCACCGCTCATGTGCACAGCCCCATAGAAATATATGGGTCCGGATTCAGTGCGAGTGCAATGCGTTCAACTCACGCATTGCACCCGTGTGGAAAACTCGCCCGTGTGAAAGGGGCCTTAATGCGTGTCCAGTCCTGTGCTCAGATTGGCCAGGACTGCTCATGTGTAGTCATGGACAAACATCGGCCGGGACGTTTCGTGAACTGCACGTTCGCTGCGGGCCCCATTGACTTTAATTGCAGGCGAACCTGAAAAACCTTCAGGTCTTCTTTGCACCCACCAAATACTTACTAGAAGTGCACAAATAGTCCCACGACATAGACAGTGACATACCAGAGGGGGATCAAAGGCAAAAATTCCCACAAAAAATATGTATTTTAATCAGGGGTCAGTCTTAAAGGGGAACTCTCAAAAATGTGCCCTGCTGGAGCCTAGAAAAGAAATTTTAGGCCACAGGAGTACAGGTCCCCAAAATTTGGCATTCGCCTTACAGAAAATAACTTGTGATGATGTGGCTGGAAGGTACATTAGAGTTCCCCTTTAAGACTCGTGGTCAGTTCACGGTCTAGCCCTCTGTTTATAGTGGGCGTTTCTCGTGTCTCCCGCAGCACTCATGCAGGTGATTGCACCTGCTTCCTGGTGTTCCTCGTATATTGCCAGAATATGGCCAAAAGGATTGATGAAAGCGCTTTCTCCAAAACAACAGAAATGTTGTTATTTTACTTTTTGCCAGTTATTGCCAGATCCAGGTCTATTATTCCTTCATGCCAGACGCGTTTCAAAGGCTATCCTGCCTTCTTCCTCAGTGGCCAACATTTCTGTTGTTTTGGAGAAAGCGCTTTCATCAATCCTTTTGGCCATATTCTGGCAATATACGAGGAACACCAGGAAGCAGGTGCAATCAAATCACCTGCATGAGTGCTGCGGGAGACACGAGAAATTCCCACTATACACAGAGGGCTAGACCGTGAACTGACCACGAGTTAAGCAGAGACAGATCTCTGACCTGCAGCCGGACCCCTATAACAACTTGAACGATCCACACGGACCCGGTATGAAGCAGTAAGGCAGCATTGAAATTCACCTTTAAGAGGTAAGCTTACCTTCTACTCACGCCACGTGGGACGCCATGGACTTGACATCATCATAGAGCGTGAGTACCAAATCACTCTATGATATTTAAATATTGCTGGATATCCGACTTTGAAATCGTCTGCTAAAAAACCAAGACTAGCTTACAACACTGTATCCAAGCTCCTTTGATAGCAACAGTCTAGCAACAGTTTCCCTTCCAGGAAAGCGGCTACAAGTGAGACATAATCTCTGCATTGATAGTGTTGAGCCCCTACAATGCACGACCTAGGACTGGGATCGAATACCGTATTATTTCGAGCCCTACATTATATTTTACACTTACATTATATTTTACACCATCTGACTTATATGCACGTTTACAAATCTGTTTTAGCACGATTATATATGAATGGACTTTGATTTATTACCAGTGATTTTTGCACCATTAGCACTTTTTTGAAACTCATCCACCTATAGGGAGTAGGACTTTATTGGATTCACTTATATTCGGCCACTACCCTACACCAGTGTATTGCAGTGGGAGTGTCTGTACTCATTCCAACCTGCGGACTGGACGGACTGAGTCTATCTGCAATATCTATCTGACCGATTTCTTCTGACCTCAGAAGCCATTTTATCCATTTCGTCCAAACTAGGATTGGAATTCACTGTGTACCTTCAATAGTTTTTTAGCAAGCCTATAGCAAACTTTTATTAAATAGTACTTTATTGTATTTCATTGTATTGTGTAATAACAGGCCTGTATTTTATTTCTATTTATATTTATGATACTTTTTAATATCTACTAGATATAATAGGAAGACTATATATATATCTTGATTCAGATTTCTGTGCTATTTTATGTAGTAATAAATATAGATAGTGTTGCCACACTAAACTTGTGTTCCAGATATAAGAGTGCCCATTCATTTCTTTGATAAAAATGGAAAGTACTGGCTGTGTGGTACATGTGACAACAATCTCCCGTATTCTTCATATGTCTGTGCTATGAGGTAGAGTGGCAAGACGAAAGTCTTTTCTTATGAAGAAAAACATCCAAGCCAGGCTACATTTTGCAAAAACACATCTGAAGTCTCCCAAAAGCATGTGGGAAAAGGTGTTATGGTCTGATGGAACCAAGGTTGAACTTTTTGGCCATAATTGCAAAAGATATGTTTGGCGCAAAAACAACACTGCACTTCACCAAACGAACACCATACCCACAGTGAAGCATGGTGGTGGCAGCGTCACGCTTTGGGGCTGTTTTTCTTCAGCTGGAACTGGGGCCTTAGTTAAGCTAGAGGGAATAATGGACAGTTCCAAATACCAGTCAATATTGGCACAAAACCTTCAGGCTTCTGCTAGAAAGCTGAACATGAAGAGGAACTTCATCTTTCAGCATGACAACGACCCAAAGCATACATCCAAATCAACAAAGGAATGTCTTCACCAGAAGAAGATTATAGTTTTGGAATGGCCTAGCCAGAGCCCAGACCTAAATCCGATTGAAAATCTGTGGGGTGATCTGAAGAGGGCTGTGCACAGAAGATGCCCTCGTAATTTGACAGATTTGGAGTGTTTTTGCAAATCTTGCCAAGTCAAAATGTGCCATGCTAATAGACTCATACCCAAAAAGACTGAGTGCTGTAATAAAATCAAAAGGTGCTTCAACAAAGTATTAGTTATTAAATAGTTATTAAACTATTATTTAATTTTTATATTTTTTAGTCCCTCTACCTAAAAGATTTCAGTTTGTTTTTCAATTGAGTGGTACAGTTTATAGGTCACATTAAAAGTGGAAAAAGTTCTGAAATGATTTATCTTTGTCTAATTTTTTTATAGCACAGAAACCTGACATTTTAACAGGGGTGTCTAGACTATCCACTCTATATATATATATATATATATATATATATATATATATATATACAGAGAGAGAGAGATGCAAATTCTTTCTCTCTCTCTCTCTCTCTCTCTCTCTCTCTCTATACATTTGAATATTGTGCAAAGTTCATTTATTTCAGTAATGCAACTTAGGCTAGTTTCACACTAGCGTTCGTCGGTCCGCTCGTGAGCTCCGTTTGAAGGAGCTCACGAGCGGACCCGAACGCCTCCGTCCAGCCCTGATGCAGTCTGAATGGAGCGGATCCGCTCAGACTGCATCAGTCTGGCGGCGTTCAGCCTCCGCTCCGCTCGCCTCCGCACGGCCAGGCGGACAGCTGAACGCTGCTTGCAGCGTTCAGCTGTTCGCCTGGCCGTGCGGAGGCGAGCGGATCCGTTCAGACTTACAATGTAAGTCAATGGGAACGGATCCGCTTGAAGAGGTCACCATATGGCTCAATCTTCAAGCGGATCCGTCCCCTATTGACTTTACATTGAAAGTCTGAACGAAAATTTTCTAAGTTATTAATGCAGACGGATCCGTACTGAACGGAGCCTCCGTCTGCATTAATATGATCGGATCCGTTCAGAACGGATCCGATCAAGCGCAAGTGTGAAAGTAGCCTTAGGCTACTTTAACACTTGCGTTCCGGGTTCCGTTTGTGAGTTCCGTTTGAAGGCTCTCACAAGCGGCCCCGAACAGATCCGTACAGCCCCAATGCATTCTGAGTGGATGCGGATCTGCTCAAAATGCATCAGTATGGATCCGTCTAGACTTACAATGCAAGTCAATGGGGATGGATCAGTGCGGCCCCCCTCCCTCCCCAGTATTAAATTCATTGGTGGCCAGTGCGGCCCCCCCTCTCTCCCTCCCCAGTATTATATTCATTGGTGGCCATTCATACTGGTAAGTGACAGGTCTGTGCTAGAAGCAATGCGCCGCACAGACCTTTCACTTACCAGTAAGAGGAGCGACCGGCCGGCCACAGACAGCGCAGGTAAGTATAATGCTTCAAAAATTGCTAAGTAACCATGGCAGCCAGAACTGCAGTAGTGTTCTGGCTGCCATGGTACCCGATCGGAGCCCCAGCGATTAAACTGGGACTCCGATCGGAACTCTCCACTGCCACCAATGATAGGGGGGGGGATTTTAATTAGGGGGGGAGAGGGGGGGCCGCACTGGCCACCAATGATTTTAATACTGGGGAGGAAGAGGGGGTTGGCCGCACTGGCCACCAATGAATTTAATACTGGGGAGGGAGGGAGGGGGGTCCGCACTGGCCACCAATGAATTTAATACTGGTGAGGGAGGGAGAGGGGGCTGAACTTGCCACCAATGAATTTAATACTGGGGAGGGAGGGGGGTCTGGCCCCTGCTGCCTGGCAGCACCCGATCAAGGGGCTGAGATCCGCACAATTAACCCCTCAGGTGCAGCACCTGAGGGGTTAATTGTGCGGATCACAGCCCCCTGTAAGAGATCAGGTGCTGTCAGGCAGCAGGGGGCAGTTATGTACACAGTTCTTAGTATATTCTTACTTGAAGCGTCCCCATCACCATGAGAACGCCTCTGTGTTAGAATACACTGTCGTATCTGAGTTTTCACGATGTGAAAACTCAGATCTGAAAAAGCTGTCTAATGGAGACGGATCCATTCTGAACGGATACAAGCGTTTGCATTATAGGTGCGGATCCGTCTGTTCAGATACCAGACGGATCCGCACCGAACGCAAGTGTGAAAGTAGCCTTAAATAATGAAACTAATATATGAGATAGACTCATTACATGCAAAGCGAGATATTTCAAGCCTTTATTTGTTATAATTTGGGTGATTATGGCTTACAGCTTCTGAAACCCCAAAGTCACAATTTTGAGGCACCCTTTGCTCAGGGGGTATGGATTAATTAGCTGACTAGAGTGTGACACTTTGAGCCTAGAATATTGAACCTTTTCACAAAATTCTAATTTTAAGCTGCATTAATGCAATTCCTTTTAATTTGCATTAATGAAATAAATGGACTTTTGCACGATATATTCTAATTTTTCGAGTTTCACCTGTTTATATATTTTTAATCATGGGCATAGACAGAGGCATAGCTAGAACTGACTGGGCCTCACAGCAAATTTTTGTACGTCCCCCCCCGCCCCCCAACATACTTCTTCACAAACCCCCTCCTCCTGTGCAAACTCCTCATATGGCCATTTTGTGACTATTTACTGTATTTATTTATTTGCCAGTAATTTTTATCACAACTTTATTTTTAACATTTTCAGTTGCTGACAGAGTTTATATTCAACTCAACCCCTTTAAAACCTCAGAATCTACCTTCCTAAAGGAAAGCTGGATACCTGTCGGCAATTTATGAGATGCGCACCTGGTAATCACATAGCAGAATCTACCTTCTTAACGGAAAGCTGGATACCTGTCGGCAATTTATGAGATGCGCACCTGGTAATCACATAGCTTGCGTGATACAAAGAAATAGCGCAGCAATAAGATACCATTGAGCAGCCTCTAGGACAGCACAGCTTCACATATCACTGAAGATCCCAGACCTAATATTTACACAGACTCGGTGGAAATTCCTATTACACCGCAACTTACAGAGATTTGCATCACTCGTGGGACGCCACCAGTGTTATAATCAAACCGGCAGTGCTTAAGCTACAAACAGTGAGTAAAATAACTGCGATCTATCTCTATCACTAGCAGTGAATTATTATCATACTGACTTTGCAGTAACAATACACTACGCCGAGCATGTGAAGCACTTCATCAACTATAAATTGTTATTTATCATTCGTTTGGAGAGACTATAAAGATCCAATAGACTCTGACCCATTGGTCAAATATAGGGAATTTTTTATTTTTATTATATTTTTATATTTTTATATATACTGTATTTATGTATTTTATGGATTTTAGCTATGCATTATAATATGTCGGAATAGATAGTTTTATGCGTTACAATAAATATATATCGTTGTATCAAAACTCTCCATGTGTAATCCAGGTGTTGGTGTGCCCTACTGTTTTATATTTCTTGTTACAAATTTTTAGAGGAGTGGGTGAATCCTCTTGTAGGAGCACCCATACCATTTTTGACTAGTAGGTGAGCACTCTCTAATTTATACTCTTAGAATTTGTATGATGGCAAGAAAAAAGCAGCTAAGTAAAGAAAAACGAGTGGCCATCATTACTTTAAGAAATGAAGGTCAGTCAGTCCGAAAAATTGGGAAAACTTTTAAAGTGTCCCCAAGTGCAGTCACAAAAACCATCAAGCGCTACAAAGAAACTGGCTCACATGCGGACCGCCCCAGGAAAGGAAGACCAAGAGTCACCTCTGCTGCGGAGGATAAGTTCATCCGAGTCACCAGCCTCAGAAATCGCAGGTTAACAGCAGCTCAGATTAGAGACCAGGTCAATGCCACACAGAGTTCTAGCAGCAGACACATCTCTAGAACAACTGTTAAGAGGAGACTGTGTGAATCAGGCCTTCATGGTAGAATATCTGCTAGGAAACCACTGCTAAGGACAGGCAATAAGCATAAGAGACTTGTTTGGGCTAAAGAACACAAGGAATGGACATTAGACCAGTGGAAATCTGTGCTTTGGTCTGAGGAGTCAAAATTTGAGATCTTTGGTTCCAACCACCGTGTCTTTGTGCGACGCAGAAAAGGTGAACGGATGGACTCTACATGCCTGGTTCCCACCGTGAAGCATGGAGGAGGAGGTGTGATGGTGTGGGGGTGCTTTGCTGGTGACACTGTTGGGGATTTATTCAAAACTGAAGGCATACTGAACCAGCATGGCTACCACAGCATCTTGCAGCGGCATGCTATTCCATCCGGTTTGCGTTTAGTTGGACCATCATTTATTTTTCAACAGGACAATGACCCCAAACACACCTCCAGGCTGTGTAAGGGCTATTTCACCATGAAGGAGAGTGATGGGGTGCTGCGCCAGATGACCTGGCTTGCACAGTCACCGGACCTGAACAAATCGAGATGGTTTGGGGTGAGCTGGACTGCAGAGTGAAGGCAAAAGGGCCAACAAGTGCTAAGCATCTCTGGGAACTCCTTCAAGACTGTTGGAAGACCATTTCAGGTGACTACCTCTTGAAGCTCATCAAGAGAATGCCAAGAGTGTGCAAAGCAGTAATCAAAGCAAAAGGTGGCTACTTTGAAGAACCTAGAATATGACATATTTTCAGTTGTTTCACACTTTTTTGTTATGTATATAATTCCACATGTGTTAATTCATAGTTTTGATGCCTTCAGTGTGAATCTACAATTTTCATAGTCATGAAAATAAAGAAAACTCTTTGAATGAGAAGGTGTGTCCAAACTTTTGGTCTGTACTGTACATGGACGCACACATATACAATACACATATATAGACACCCAGCTATCCTGCTGTGCCTCTCCCTATAATCTAATGCCTCTGCACTTGTCCCATGCAGGATGGCAAGAAAGCTGGATGACATCTGATGATGTAATGTCACCCTGTTTCCTACTGTACTGCAGGTAACATGTGCAGAGACATGAAGACAGTCTGGGAAAGCTGAATATAACCCCAGTTCCCCTGCCACTCACATCACTGGTGCAGTTGTGGCAATCTGGGCATGGAAGGTTCGGGCTGCAGGAATCATGGAAAGGAAATGGGTGGGGCTAGTATAGCCCCACCTACATTGGACCATCCTGATGCTGGTCACTATGCATCATTAGAACTGAGGAGAGGAAAGGTGGAGCAAAGTCACTGATGTCAGGTCAGTCACAGAGGTGCAAGTGCAGGACCTGGTGCAGGAGAAATCAGCTGCTCTGACAGGGGCCCAGGGTGACGAAGTACAGTGACTGCTCCTGGCCCCTTCTGAACTCGGCTCCGAAGCAGCTGCTTTCCCTGATAGCTACACCACTGGGCATGGAGTCACTTATTTGTGGTGGTGGGGGGTGGCTTTGGGGTCCGATCGCCAGTGGGTCAAGGCACTGCAGTTTTCACAGGGCTGCCGCCACTGGTAATGATCGCGCATGCGCGATCCCTCACTGGAACCAGCAGGCAGCCAGATCATATAGAGAGGGGCGGGCACACAGGCTGTGACATTTTGTGTACAGAGCCGGGCCACTTACTAAGGCAGAGATAAAGCCTGTTCCCGAAACGTCACCACAGGAAGCCTGGTGAATGACGTTGCAGGTCACATGACCAGCGTCAGCACCACAGAAACAAGATAGTATAGATAGAAAAGACTACATTACAAAGGTATTATTATATAGGTTATAAGGCACATGGGCATATATTTATATAACTCGGACAAAAAAAATTATACATTGCATTTAGCTTATCCCAGTGGAGTTAAATGTTGTGGTTTAATGTAAAAGCACATTCCTTTATGCACTATATATTCCAATATGTATGGACAACAAGCAGTTAAAGGGGTTCTCCAGAAATTAAGAAAAATGAAAATACTTAAATATTACTTTATAATAAATATATTCCCACATACCATTTATTATTTATAATAGCTCATTTTATCAGGGGAGCAATCATCAGGGGAATGGCCGCCATCCTATTAGTTCACACAAAACCTGTCCTAATCACACAGCAGGACAAGTTACTTCACAACTCGGAGCTAAAGAGCCACCTCACCCTCCTCTCTGCCCTACTGGTCAGGGATTATGCTCCTGAATACAGAGGAAAAGAACTTTAGCCGAATCTCTGGGGGATTTAGTACAGAGAGGATGGACAGGACAGACTGTGGTAATGGAGACTGCATACAAGTGCTGCTGCTCATTAGCCACACCCCACAATCCTCTAATGTCTCTTCATCATCTCCATTCCCCCAGAGATTCACCTGCATTCAGAATCAGAATCCCAGACAAGTAGATAAGAGAGGAGAATGAGGCAGATGTTTACCTCAGTGTTGTGAAATAAATTCTCTTCCTGTATGATTAGGACAGATTGTATGTGTACTAATAGGACTGAACCCATTTTATTTTTCTTAATGATTGCTCCCTAGACAAATCAAGCCATTATAACTAATGAAAGGTATTTAGGAATATTTTTTATCTTAAAGTAATATTTAAAAATTTTAATTTTCTTAATTCCCAGAGAACCCCTTTAACATTTGCAGTCAGCTAAGGTTCCAGGGTGGTGGGATGGTCCTGCCCACAGGTTAGAATGAGTTTTAGCTGAGAAAAAGCTATAGGCAAGAGATCTTTGAGCTCTAGCTAAATAGGCCCAAAGAGAAGCATCATCCAGGAAACACCATTCCTGAGACTGAAAAACTGACTGAGAACAACTTAACTGAGATGCTGCCCCTAAGGGAAAGAAAAAGACATCCACGGAAGGTTTAGAACCATCAAGGCCATGCACAGGATACATACATTTTAAATACAGTATTAAGACTCAAAAAGGGAAGTGTGCCCCTTTACCTGTTTGCCTATACAGTGGCCTACATTCAGTTTTCTGTCAGAATTATACAGTACATGGGAAAATGCTACCTCTGTATAATTCCTACAGTAGGAGGAAAATGATATGTGAGCAGAGTCTAATTCATGCCATCAGACTGAGTAGGCAACTACCTTTAGTGAGCCATGTCCTTAAAGCGAACCTGCCACCACAAATAGCGAGAGGTATAGAGCAAGAGATGCTGAGAAGATTAATATACATACAATGTATGTAGTTGGTGCGAAAAGATTCAGTAAAACTAGCAATTTATATCTCTGCTATTTTTAATCTGAGTTGTACACAGGGAAGATGTTATCAGCAATAGGTAGTATTCTCTGTATAAGTGTGTATACAGAGATAGCTGTCAGTCACTGATTCAGTGTAACTCTCTCTTACAGTGTAACTCCAATTTATTTTTAATTTTTACTCATGTGTCAGGCAAGTGATTCTGATTATTTTTTGCAATATACTTAAGCTGTTGATTTTGTATTTTTTGTTTATTAGAAAGCTGACTCTGAAGTTGTCTATTGGCAGTGCGTTGCAATGGAAATCCTGTCTACACTGTTCAGCACAGCGCACTATTGAACAGTAAAGACACTCCTCACTTACTGCTGCTGTACCTCACTGCCTCGCTCATATATATGGGACAACAGTGGAGATATGACACTTTGATAAAATGTAAAGTAGTCAGTGTACAGCTTGTATAACAGTGTAAACTTGATGTGCCCTCAAAATAACTCAGCACACAGTCATTAATGTCTAAACCACTGGCAACAAAAGTGAGTACACCCCTAAGTGAATATGGCCAAATTGTAACCAAAGTATCAATATTTCATGTGGCCACCATTATTTTACAGCACTGCCTTAACTCTTTTGGGCAGGAAGTTCATTCAGTTTCACAGGTTGCCACTGGGATCCTCTTCCACTCCTCCATGGCAACACCATGGAGTTGGTGGATGTTAGAGACCTCGCGCTTCTCCACCTTCCATTTGAGGATGCCCCACAGATGCTTAATAGGGTTTAGATCTGGAGACATGCTTGGCCAGTCCAGATCCTTTAGCCTCAGTTTCTTTAGAAAGGCAGTGGTCGTCTTAGAGGTGTGTTTGGGGTTGTTATCATGTTGGAATACTGCCCTGTGTCCCAGTTTCTGAAAGGAGGGTATCATGCTCTTCTTCACTATGTCACAGTAAATGTTGGCATTCATGGTTCAATGAAGGAACTATAGCTCCCCACAGCCGGCAGCACTCATGCAGCCCCTAACCATGACACTCCCACCACCATGCCTGAATGTAGGCAAGACACACCTGCCTTTGTACTCCTCACCTGGTTTCCGCCACACAAGCTTGACATTATCTGAACCAAATAAGTTTATCTTGGTCTCATAAGACCACAGGTTCAAGTAATCCATGGCTTTAGTCTGCTTGTCTTAAGCAAACTGTTTGCAGGCTTTCTTGTGCATCATCTTTAGTGCGTCCTTCTGGGACGACAGCCATGCAGACCAATTTGATGCAGTGTGCAGCGTATGGTCTGAGCACTGACAGGCTGACCCATTATCTCTTTAACCTCTGCAGCAATGTCGGCAGCTCTCATACTTCTTTTTTGAAAAGACAACCTATGGATATGACGCTGAGCATGTGTGCTCAACTTCTTTGGTCTACCATGGCGATGCCTGTTCTGAGTGGAAACTGACTTGTTAAACTGCTGTATGGTCTTGGCCACCATGTTGCAGCTCAGTTTCAGGGTGATGGCAATCTTCTTAGAGCCTAGGCCATCTTTATGTAGAGCAACAGTTCTTTGCCATGAAGTGCCATGTTGAACTTCCAGGGACCAGCATGAGAGAGTGTGAGAGGGATAACACCAAATTTAACACACCTGCTCTGAGTCACATGACACCGGGGAGAGAAAATGACTAATTGAGCACAATTTGGCCATTTTCACTTAGGGGTGTACTCACTTTTGTTGCCAGCAGTTTAGACATTAATGGCTGTGTGTTAAGTTCTTTTGAGGGCACACCAAATTATATTGTTTCAAAGTGTCATATCTTCAGGGTTGTCCCATGAAAAGATGTGAGGGGTGTACTCACTTTTGTGAAATACTGTATGTCAGCTAGATAGAGCAGAATATATATACCGTTCAGTATTTAGCCCACTGTTAGCTACATATGAGAACGAGCCATGAGGTTTAGTAGCAGAGAGCAAGGAGCGGCTGATCCTGCTGATTACATTGCTTAAGCTGATCCATTGTTGTATTATAGAGAAATCAGTATGTTAATTTACAGGAAAATGAGGCCTTAAGTGCACCACGGGCAGGCTCTAGTCACTCACTGCATTTTAGCTCATCCCCTGTGCATTCCTGGACACTGGTCCTTCAACTTGTCTGACAGGGCCAGGCATCTTCAGTGCCATCTCGCTTGGTCCTTTAGTCTTGCTCCTGCTCTGTAAAGTAAACCTTTGGTGCATACACAGTAGTCATCTGTGCAGTGAGGCAAGCTGGATCAGATATAATGCGCATGCACCCAGGGTGGACTGTATGCTACAGGTGTGGGATTACAGAGCCAGGCCCTGTCAATCAAGTGGAGTAGGGAGCGTCCATTGTAGCAGAGTGTAGAGAAGCTAAGATGCACATAAGCCATCATATGCATATCAGTTAAAACACCACTATGGACCATCTTACAAAAGGTATGCTTTTATTCAGCAGAGTCAGACATCACCTCCTGTTGCAAAAAGAGGCCAGATAGATTATACGCTCAAGAGCGATGGGTCCCCTAGGTCTCAATGACAAGAATGCCACAATTCAACTTGTTGTGGAAGTTTGTCCCCCCCCTGCCCGATTGTACAGAGTGTACTATTATGAATAAAGGATTCTGAACTACACAATGGTGAGTGCCACCTGATATTTTCTATTATGTTTGGATTTGTGTGTACTGACCAGGCTTGTGCACCACGGACGCTGTTTATTACACAGGGGCTGGATTAAACATGCAAGGGAAAAACCTGGAAGTGACCCCAGATCCCTTAGTTTTGCGGGCATCAAACTGGTACCAAATGCACCACAAGGGGGCGATAGACATTGCCTCCTGTTGCAAAAAGAGGCCAGATGGATTATACGCTCGGGAGCGATGGGTCCCCTAAGTCTAAATGACAAGAATGCCACTATTTAACTTGTTGTGGAAGTTTGTCCGCCCCTGCCCGACAGTACAGAGAGTACCGTTATGAATAAAGGATTCTGAACTACACAGTGGTAAGTGCCGCCTGATATTTTCTATTATGTTTTGATTTGTGTGTACTGACCAGGCTTCTGCACCACGGACGCTGTTTATTACACAGGGGCTGGATGCGTCAGCTCGTCAGGGGTGATTATATGTGTGGACGAAGGGCTTGTGCCGCTCCTTATTTCTCTATTTATCGACCTTGAAAGCATAAAAGCAATCCCTCCTAACCCCCATACACATGGACATTAAGTAGGTGACTCATCTCCCCAAGAAAAAAAATGATTGGGCATGTTGAAATCTAACTGCTATATCCTGCTACCCTTCAAAATCTACCTTTAAAAGTAAGCTGATCAGCCCCCCATATACACTAGATAGTTGGCTAGTCTTCCAGTCTGGTTCTGCTGATTTTGATGTGTATGAACCACGTTAGGTCTAATGAACTATAGTGAAGATTTGTTCTTAAAGGTGTCATAAAAGAAACAAGAACAAATAGCTGAACCTGAATGTGCCACCAGACATGTTAAGAGAGGTGCCAAATCCTTTTTAACTTTTTAATTAAAGTACATTCATACAATTTATAGGCAAATGGTTTTGGAATTATGATAAGAAATAAAGAAAATGACAACTAGATCTGTTGACATTTCATTTGTTTTATTTAAACTTGTACCGTTTTCTATTCCAAGCTTAAATAAATCATTGGATGTCAACAGAAATAAAGTTTCATAGGATTTTAATGTAAGAAATGTTTTTTTGAATCAAACTATATGAAAAGTCAAAGAAATACCCACACAGGGGACTGAAAATAAATTAACAAAGCAATGCAAATAACATATAAGGGTATGGGGCGAGAAATGAATTAAAGTTCAGTTTTAGCAGGTCACATTACAATGCGTATAGGTCGTGGTGTGCTAACTGTAACACTATACCAGGGTCATTTCCAAAAGGCCATGGATCAATGTGTAGAGGAAATCCCAGGTCAAAAGATCTGAAGGTGCTTGTAGTAGCCAGTAGTTCGGGGGTAGTGTTTTGTGTGATCTAGACATGCTCTCCATGTAGCCTCAGAATTATTATTCTAGTCAATGATGGTTGGATGAATGTATTGAGAATTAACTCCATTTCAGGGAAAATGTATTCGTTATCACAAAGCACAAGGAGGTTCATGGTATCCATGTAGCCTCAGAATGGTCATTCTAGTAAATGATGGCTGTATGAATGCATTGAGAATTAGCTTGTCACAAATCAGCGGGTATGAACCCATTGTGCCACTGACTGGCTATACTCTGGAGGGGCGTGTCTAAGCAACTACCTGGTTTTCACTAGAGCCTCATATGGTGAGGATAGACTTAAGCCATTAGGGTAGTTGCCAGGGGCTACTCCAGAGCAATACCTAAGTCAGTGGCAGCTTGTCCAGACGGACCAGGAGATATCTGGGTAGGTACCAGAAGTACACGCGTAGTCATGCAGGTGGGGTCGTTACCAGGAGCAACAGTGCAACACAAAATGATGAGGCAGAGGCATAGTCAGACAGGCAAAAGGTCAGGGTAGGCGGCACAGCTACAGGTCAGGCAATCCGGGTCAGCAACAGGAGAGAAAAGGCAAGAAAGCAGGGATCAGACTATAAGCAGAGTCCAGGAACGAATTATGGATCAGGAGCACACAAGAGTATCAGGAACTAGAAAACTCAAGGACCTTGACACTGAGGCATCTGGGAAGGGGGCTGAGCCACTCAAATACCTGCAGGAGAGCCAGGGTTGGTCAGCGAGGTCACCTGACCAAACCCATACAGCCCAGGGAGTGATACGTTCCGCCCTTAGAGCAGTGTAACAAGGAACCAGCCAAACTCATGCTGTGTCCAGGGCTGAGTGGAAGCTGTGGAGCGGGATCTGCAAAAGCAATACCACCTACAGAAACAGAGCCCAGGACCGCAGCGGTGAAATGGGAAGCACCAACCACAGGTCACCGCTGAGCTCAGCGCCAAGGACTGCGGCGATAAGTGGGGGAAGAGCGGCGTACAGCAGCCGCTGTTACAGAACTCAGGTTAATTTGATCTTTAGCCACAGAGAAAGAAAAGGAGGAACTCCATTTGACTAAAGTATGAGATCTAGTGACTGGATAAATTATATAAAACAAAGAAATTAGTTTCATTATTGACCCCTTAAAGTTTGTCACCTATGAACTCTATGTAGACTCTATGGAACAGTTTGAATATAGTTTCTGTTAAGGAGATTTATTTGCTGCCTTTTGAAGGGGAATCACATCAGTGGTACAATTGCTCTAGAGATAGAGTTCTGTCAAAATTTGCCTCTCATTATTCCATAGGTTTTAGTTATATGCCCTGTGGTGGGGTATTGAGAGGTATGAAATGATACCCTGTCCAAATGGTTCATTTTGAAATATATATACACTGAGCAAAAATATAAACGCAACACTTTCAGTTTTGCTCCCATTTTGCATGAGCTGAACTCAAAGATCTGAAAAATTTTCTACATACACAAAAGACCCATTACTCTCAAATATTGTTCACAAATCTGTCTATACTGTATCTGTGTTGGCATGTCAAGGTGCTGATTAGACAGCATGAATATTGCGTAGGTGTGCCTTAGACTGCCCACAATTAAAGGGCACTCTGACATAGCCCGTTTGATCACACAGCACAATGCTACAGATGTTGCAACATTTGAGGGAGCGCACAATTTGCATGCTGACTGCAGGAATGTTTACCAGAGCTGTTGCCCGTGCAATGAATGTTCATTTCTCTACCATAAGCCATCTCCAAATGCGTTTCAGAGAATTTCGCAGTACATCCAACCAGTCTCACAACCGCAGACCACGTGTAACCACACCAGCCCAGGACCTTCACATCCAGCATGTTCACCTCCATGATCGTCTGGGACCAGCCACTCAGACAGCTGCAGCAACAATCGGTTTGCATAACCAAAAAATTTCTGCACAAACTGTCAGAAACCGTCTCAGGGAAGCTCATCTGCATGCTCGTCGCCCTCATCAGGGTTTTGACCTGACTGCAATTAGGTGAGCGGTTTGCTGACGTCAACATTGTGGATCGAGTGGCCCATG
This sequence comes from Bufo gargarizans, assembly GCF_014858855.1. Taxonomy (NCBI): domain Eukaryota; kingdom Metazoa; phylum Chordata; class Amphibia; order Anura; family Bufonidae; genus Bufo; species Bufo gargarizans. Next base: position 548,701,150 of record NC_058081.1, read on the forward strand.
GTGGCAGTGGGGTTATGGTATGGGCAGGCGTATGTTACGGACCACAAACACAGGTGAATTTTATTGATGGCATTTTGAATGCACAGAGATACCATGACTAGATCCTGAGGCTCTTTGTTGTGCCATTCATCCACGACCATCACCTCATGTTGCAGCATGATAATGCACAGCCCCATATTGCAAGGATCTTTACACCAGGCATGCTCAACCTGCGGCCCTCCAGCTGTTGCAAAACTAAACTCCCATCATTACCTGACAGCCTACAGCTATCAGCCTACAGCAGGGCAGTGTGGGAGTTGTAGTTTTACAACAGCTGGAGGGCCGCAGGTTGAGCATGCCTGCTTTACACAATTCCTGAAAGCTGAAAACATCCGAGTTCTTGCATGGCCAGCATACTCTCCAGACATGTCACCAATTGAGCATGTTTGGAATGCTCTGGATTGGCGTATACGACAGCGTGTTCTAGTTCCTGCCAATATTCTTAAACTTCGCACAGCTATTGACGAGGAGTGGACCAACATTCCACAGGCCACAATCAACAACCTGATCAACTCTATGCAACGGAGATGTGTTGCACTGTGTGAGGCAAATAGTGGCCACACCGGATACTGACTGGTTTTCTGATCCCCCTCTCCCCCCACTAAGGCAAAACTGTCCACATTTCAGAGTGGTCTTTTATTGTGGGCACATTTCTTCCTGATCCCTGCTTTGCTGCTATTTTGTGGTTGCATCCTGTTCTGTAAACAGTGGCTGTGCTTTTCATGGCACTGTCATATGACATCATCCAGTGGAGGACCCGCTTCATCCACCCATCCATTCAGTATTGCCCGCTCCCAACTTTCATCTTAGTGCACAGACTTTCTGTACAAGTCTTGTGTCTCCTGTCCCATCAAGCATTATTTCTTGAGCTGTGAGGAAGATGCAGGAGAAAGCATTATGCACATGCCCGCTCTTCTCCTGCTCTGCATCGGGATATATGCAAGCTCCGGTCTTAGTTTACAAAGTGCTGACTCCCTATGAAGTGTTTGACGAATGTGCCATCTAAACTAAATGCTTCATTTAGTTTTCTGCACCATCAGGATCTAACCCGATGCAGAGCAGGAGAAGATTTGGTATGTGCAGAATTATTTCTCCTGAATCTGCGCATTACAAGTTATAGCGTATGATGGGACAGGAGCAAGTGGAGGTGGATGATACTGAGCCTGCTCAAGATCAGTCCAGAGAGTCTGCACACTAAAATGAAAGACAGGAGTGCACACTACATAATGGACGGGTAGGTGTGGCAAGTCCTCCACTTGATGACATCATATGATAGTGCCACGAACAGCACAGCCACTGTTTACAGAAGAGGATGCAGTAAAGCAGGGCCCAGGAAGAAATGCAGTTTATATGATGGAAAGATTACAGAACATACAGTAAGAAAATCTAAAATACTATAAAAGTATCCAACTCCTTTAATATTTTTGGAAAATGTACTTGTTTTTGATTTCTCATATTATTTAATCAATGTGTACAGTTCCCTCTCGACATTCAATCCATTACTGTACACAGTATTCAACCATCATTATATACCTTCTTCCATGTTGTCATAGAGTTGCTTTCAGCACTTTATCTTAGAAAACCACAGGAAGATAAATGAAGCAGTATCTCAAAGGTCATTCTCATTCTGTGTGTCAGCAATTAATATTTTGTATGTAGAAAACCTAAAGTGCATCCAAATTACAATTAAAGCAATTAAAATAGTTCCTTGAAATGTAATTTATCTTTGACTAGTAATGCCATCTTTTGGCAGTGGAAGCTTAGTGCATGACAAGATTGCCATTCAACTATATATAATGTATTTTTGGAAAAATAAAACTGATACATTGTACTTTTCCTGGACTGATTGGAAAGTGTTAAAATATAACACATTTTATTGGCAAGTTTTTATGTGAGGATGAACAGGCTGGGATGAGTTGAATCATTTTCAAGAATGTGAATACTATCAAGTCTTTCTGTGAATTATAACTTCAGCTAGCAAATTAAGGTTTAAATTTACAAGATCTTTGTGGGACATACATATACTGTGCACAGAAAACAAACACTCAACCAGTATATGCATCCTAAATCATTAATGGACACATACAATCAGGTCCATAAATATTGGGACATGGACACAATTCTAACATTTTTGGCTCTATACACCACCACAATGGATTTGAAATGAAACGAAGATGTGCTTTAACTGCAGACTGTCAGCTTTAATTTGAGGGTATTTACATCCAAATCAGGTGACCGGTGTAGGAATTACAACAGTTTGCATATGTGCCTCCCAATTGTTAAGGGACCACAAGTAATGGGACAGAATAATAATCATAAATCAAACTTTTACTTTTTAATACTTGGTTGCAAATCCGTTGCAGTCAATTACAGCCTGAAGTCTGGAACGCATAGACATCACCAGACGCTGGGTTTCATCCCTGGTGACGCTTTGCCAGGCCTCTACTGCAACTGTCTTCAGTTCCTGTTTCTTTTTGGGGCATTTTCCCTTAAGTTTTGTCTTCAGCAAGCGAAATGCATGCTTAATCGGATTCAGGTCAGGTAATTGACTTGGCCATTGCAGAACATTCCACTTCTTTCCCTTAAAAAAACTCTTTAGTTGCTTTTGCAGTATGCTTTGGGTCATTGTCCATCTGCACTGTGAAGCGCCGTCCAATGAGTTCTGAAGCATTTGGCTGAATATATGCAGATAATATTCCCAGAGACACTTCAGAATTCATGCTGCTGCTTTTGTCAGCAGTCACATCATCAATAAATACAAGAGAAGAAGTTCCATTGGCAGCCATACATGCCCACGCCATAACACTACCACCACCATGCTTCACTGATGAGGTGGTATGCTTTGGATCATGAGCAGTTCCTTTCCTTTTCCATACTCTTCTCTTCCCATCACTCTGGTACAAGTTGATCTTGGTCTCATCTGTCCATAGGATGTTGGTCCAGAACTGTGAAGGCTTTTTTAGATGTCGTTTGGCAAACTCTAATCTGGCCTTCCTGTTTTTGAGGCTCACCAATGGTTTCCATCTTGTGGTAAACCCTCTGTATTCACTCTGGTGAAGTCTACTCTTGATTGTTGACTTTGACACACATAAACCTACCTCCTGGAGAGTGTTCTTGATCTGGCCAACTGTTGTGAAGGCTGTTTTCTTCACCAGGGGAAGAATTCTTCGTTCATCCACCACAGTTGTTTTCCGAGGTCTTCCGGGTCTTTTGGTGTTGCTGAGCTCACTGGTGCATTCCTTCTATTTAAGAATGTTCCAAACAGTTGTTTTGGCCAGGCCTAATGTTTTTGCTATATCTCTGATGGGCTTTTTTTCAGCCTAATGATGGCTTGCTTTACTGATAGTGACAGCTCTTTGGATCTCATCTTGAGAGTTGACAGCAACAGATTCCAAATGCAAATAGCACACTTGAAATGAACTCTGGACCGTTTATCTGCTCATTGTAATTGGGATAATGAGGGAATATCACACACCTGGCTGTGGAACAGCTGAGAAGACAATTGTCCCATTACTTTTGGTCCCTTAACAAGTGGGAGGCACATATGCAAACTGTTGTAATTCCTACACCGTTCACCTGATTTGGATGTAAATACCCTCAAATTAAAGTGACAGGCTGCAGTTAAAGCACATCTTGTTTGTTTCATTTCAAATCCATTCTGGTGGTGTAAGCCAAAAGTGGTAGAATTGTGTTGATGTCCCAATATTTATGGACCTGACTGTATATGACAAGAGTGTATTCTTTTGCATCTCTTTCAGTGAGATTTCATAACTTAAACTGAACTGAAAAATGTAGCCAACTGTTTGGACACACCAACACTTTGCAGATTTTCTGCAGATTTTCTGCAGTTGAATATGTGCAATGTTTGTGCTGGAAATCTGGAGCAGAAAAATACTTCACATGCTGCCTGTTTTGGTGTAGATTTTGTTGCAGAAATGCTGCTGAATTGATGTAAACTTCACCCTCTGCATTGCAAAGGGTTAAATCTGCAATGAAAATCTGCAGCATAAATTGCAAATGTAAAATTTATACCATAGGTTAAATTCAGCTACAGATTTTATTTTTCCAAAGTGTGTGGAGAATGAATAAAAACTAACTCATTTTGCTGCTACTGTAAAATGCTGTGGATTTTCTGCGTGCAGGTCCGCAACAGAAAATCTGCAATGTTTCTGTAAAGTCTGTAGATGTGTAAAAAAGTGAATCATTTTTCCTTAAATAGCTGTCTATGGATGTTATAGGCAGCAGTATAGACTTATAGCTACTTTGGAGAGTAGGTTTCAGTGGACACTCTTTAAATGGTTCACAGAACATAATCATTGAATATGTTATAAATTTAGCCTTAACCCCTTAAGGACTCAGCCCTATTTCATCTTAAGGACTTGGCCATTTTTTGCAAATCTGACCAGTGTCACTTTAAGTGGTGATAACTTTAAAATGCTTTGACTTATCCAGGCCATTCTGAGATAGTTTTTTCGTCACATATTGTACTTCATACCAAATTTACAAAAAATTTGTAAAAAATTCCAAATTTCAATTTCTCTACTTCTATAATACCTAGTAATACCTCCAAAAATGGTTATTACTTTACATTCCCCATATGTCTACTTCATGTTTGGATCATTTTGGAAATTATATTTTATTTTTTGGGGATTTTACAAAGCTTAGAAGTTTAGAAGCAAATCTTGAAATATTTCAGAAATTTTCAAAAATCCAATTTTTAGGGACCAGTTCAGGTCTGAAGTCACTTTGCAAGGCTTACATAATAGAAACCCCATTCTATAAACTACACCCCTCAAGGTATTTAAAACTGATTTTACAAACTTTGTTAACCCTTTAGGTGTTCCACAAAAATTAATAGAAAATAGAGATACAATTTCAAAATGTAACTTTTTGGGCAGATTTTCCAGTTTAATAATTTTTTTCCAGTTAAAAAGCAAGGGTTAACAGCCAAACCAAACTCAATATTTATGGCCCTGATTCAGTCGTTTACAGAAACACCCCATATGTGGTCGTAAACAGGTGTACGGGCACACGGCAGGGTGCAGAAGGAAAGGAATGCCATACGGTTTTTGGAAGGCAGATTTTACTGGACTGTTCTTTTTTACACCATGTCCCATTTGAAGCCCCCCTGATGCAACCCTAGAGTAGAAACTCCATAAAAGTGACCCCATCTAAGAAACTACACCCCTTAAGGTATTCAAAACAGATTTTACAAACATTGTTAACCCTTTAGGTGATCCACAAACATTAATAGAAAATAGAGATACAATTTCAAAATTAAACTTTTTGGGCAGATTTTCCATTTTTTTTTTTTTTTTCTAGTTAAAAAGTAAGGGTTAACAGCCAAACCAAACTCAATATTTATGGCACTGATTCTGTAGTTTACAGAAACACCCCATATGTGGTCGTAAACAGATGTACGGGCACACGGCAGGGTGCAGAAGGAAAGGAATGCCATACGGTTTTTGGAAGGCAGATTTTGCTGGACTGTTCTTTTTTACACCATGTCCCAATTGAAGCCCCCCTGATGCACCCCTAGAGTAGAAACTCCATAACAGTGACCCCATCTAAGAAACTACACCCCTCAAGGTATTCAAAACTGATTTTACAAATGTCGTTAACCATTTAGGTGTTCCACAAGAATAAATGGAAAATAGAGATACAATTTCTAAATTTCACTTTTTTGGCAGATTTTCCATTTTAATATTTTTTTTACTTTTACAAAGCAAGGGTTAACAGCCAAACAAAATTCAATATTTAAGGCCCTGATTCTGTAGTTTACAGAAAAACCCCATATGTGGTCGTAAACCGCTGTACGGGCACACGGCAGGGCGCAGAAGGAAAGAAATGCCACACGGTTTTTGGAAGGCAGATTTTGGTGGACTGTTATTTAAGCAATGCAGGATTGGGGGTGATAGGCAGGGCAGATTGGCCTTAGACTTTACAGGGAAATTTCCCAGTGGGCTGATGCCCAAGGGGCCTCCTGAGCCCTCCTCACAGCTGTATAGTGGAAGCTTTTGGGGATGTATTTTGTGCTGCTGGCAGTATTTTGTGATGAACTGTGGAATTTGGCTCTGTGGTATAATGTGCCACAATATGGTATTGCTGGCCCTGCCTTCCATCAATTTGGACCCAACTACAAAACTGGGCCACTTTTAGTTTTTTTTCCAGGGCCACTATAAGTTCCCAGTCCACCCCTGGTGATAGGAGATAGTTAATTATTCTTGGAAAACCCCTTTAAAGTTGGACATGTTGGGAGCAGCAGCTATTGAGGGAATATTAGCTTCTGTCTGACTGCTCATTCAGGAACTAATAGCTAGTAGCTATTTCCCCCCAACCTCCCCATACACATTAATTTTCTGTTTGGCTCAGTGTATATGTGTCTTATTGGGGAGAGGGGATTAATCATTTGCCAGACATCTCTTGTGACTTAACTCCCTTGAGTTTCAACATGTTAAAGTTCTTTGTCCCCAGACATCTGCCGAACAAATGTCAATTGAACATTTATTACACATCAGATAGTGATCAGGTCCTGCCAAAATTAGTGAGTTTAGCCAATGCTAGTATTAGGAATAGACAATAATAGTTCAGTTGAGGAAGGGTTAAAGATTTCAACTAATCAGATATGAAAGTCAGTTCTAAGAAAACAGATTTTCTGTTAGTATTTTAACTTATTAACTATATTTCTTATTTGGACATGGAGGCCATCACAAAGAAAGACAAGCCAGTTAAAAAGCAAAGCTTTCCCAAATCTTTTTGATGAATAGTCTTCAACTGCTTGAGCCTGTTAAACAGACCAGATTAGAGATAGGTCTCATTTCAATACACTTGGATTAGTACAACTGAGTGACTTGATTATGCTTCTATAGAAATACCTTAAGACGTGTTCTGCCTGTAACAGATAATGTCCAAAGCTTTAAAGTCTGAAGGAGTTGCACACCTGTTCATTTTCGGGTGTCAAATATCAGAGGTTACCGTGCAATACAGGAAAGCATATTGAGAAGTAACCTATAAAGTATCAGGGAAATAAAAAGAATCAAATAAATCATGGAAGTCTTGTATCTGAAATCCAACAATTTCATTTAAAAATATGGTAATTATAATGTTTTTTTTTTTTTTTAATCTGCCTCATTATAAAATGAAAATGTATCACAGCCACTGTTTCACTCTAGTTAAACATTTGCCTATTCACTTTTTAGTTACCACAAACTGCATTCTTCTCTTTAAATTGTTTTCTCTGATTAATATTCTTGGATGATATTACACTGCGAGACTGCCAAGATATTTTCTCCTGCACTTCACTTCTTTGCCAATTAAGAACAAATTATTTGATGTCATTGACAAAAGAATGCTGTAGGATTTTCTCAATACCTATTATTCATGTCAGATGGAAAGTAACACATGCAGTATGTCATGTGAGTCCCAATATGCTGAATTAGTAAAGACCATTCAGTAAATCAGTCTCATATCTGGTCTTAGGATTTTTAGAATAATATAAAAAATATATTTTTTTTTACCATTTCCTAAGAGTCTTTGCATTGAACCATAAATCCTTGTCAGATGGAGAAATAAGAGTTATTTTCCTTGTGGTTTGTGGTTTACTCCTGATGATTTTAGGGTACAAATGGAATGTTCAATATTCTGTATAGGCTGAAACACTCATTTTATTCCTATATACATGCAGGAAAACTCATCTGCTTTAAATATCAATTTTTCACATGTTTTTATAACTTTCATTCTATCATACAGTGTTGAGAACTCTAGCAGTTCAATTATATGTTGGCATATGTGGATTTCAGTTTTTCCGTCCTGAATACAGACACCATATGCCTTTCCCTATATTGATGAAATGAATTGCAGTCTGGGACAATTTCAAGGAATTTACTTTTTGACAAGCACAGAAAATCCTTCTTGTTCCCCTCGTGATAAAGCTGCCTGTGTTTATTTTAAAAAGCCTCATGCATGTAAAAAGTTATCAGTTGAATGAATCCAACCCTTTTCTTTTCCTTAGACCTAGCATTGATGTGAACCTTTTTAGTATGGAGCAGATGTTGTGATTTGCTAGGATATGAGTGACTTATATTATACATATGCCATGAAATGGGAAATGCATTTAATATATAACACAATCTTTTAGTTCTACAAGAAATAGAAGAGGCAATTCTTCCTTTCTCTAGGTCCCTGGAACAAATTCAATGAATACTAATTCAAACTCTTTGAATTTCAATAAATGAAAATTTTAAAATTTAATACAATATATTTAAGAAAAAAAATGTGTTATTAATTGAATCAGTAGATATAATATCTCTTTCTTATTGTTTTTATTTTTCATATCTAAATAAACATCCATTTCTTCTCTTTTATGATCACACATATAAAATACATATACTGTCACATTCACACTATAGTTGCAGAGTAATCAAGCTTGAAAAATCTTAAAATCTGCAAATAAAGTGCTTTTGTAAGCAGTTTATTTTAGCAGTAAATTGGTGCAGGATGTGATATCTCTTGTAATCTGACTTAATGATGTTTAGTTAATAGGATAACAGACATAGTAAACTGCTGTAAAAATATGCCTTCCACCATAACTAACATCTCTCCTAGCACCTACAGACCTGCAGTATTGATTTCAGGAGGATTAGTATCAACAACACATTCATTTGGCTTTTGACTTTTTTCCTATCTATTCCCGACGCTTAAAACATACGCATTGAAAGATTGCATTGACTGTATTACTAAATACTGCCAAAATTTTAAATTCACCATGAGCAGTCGTAATTATATAATTGATATAAAGAATGCTCAAAACCTATATAAAATACTAAAATCAATCATCATAAAGTATTAATAATATCAATTATATATATATATATATATATATATATAGTCCAAAAAAATAGAGCACCACTCCAGGATAATATGGAAAATAGTGGTTTATTCACCCATTGGTGATGCAACGTTTCGGCTCCAACATGAAGCCTTTCTCAAGCCTTGAGAAAGGCTTCATGTTGGAGTCGAAACGTTGAGTCACCAATGGGTGAATAAAACACTATTTTCCACATTATCCTGGAGTGCTGCTCTATTTTTTGGACTGGATTTTTGGGTAGGCTTGCCCTTTTGAGCTTTCACCCGCAGTATTGTTTATAGGTTGGTGCTGCCTTACTTTTTCTATTTTATATAAATATATATATATATAAAATCTGCATGGAGTTTGTATGTTCTCCTCATGTGTGCGTGGGTTTCCTCCAGGCACTCCGGTTTCCTCCCACACTCCAAAGACATACTGATAGGATTGTGAGCCCCATTGGGGACAGTTGAATGCTAATGTCTGTAAGGCGCTGCGGAATATATTAGCGCTATATAAGTGCATAAAATAAATAAATAAAAAATAAATGCAAAGTTAAAAAGATAGCAGGTTACTTGCACTATGTATTGAAGGACTTCACTCAAGCACTTGTAGAAAGCCACAGTAATACATATGGATAGATACTCACTTTAATATTTTCTAGGATTTAGCAAATCAATACTAAAATTCGGACATTCAACCCAAATTTTTCAAAAAGTTCTAATTCTACCAAATTGGAATTTTGTGTAAGATAATTTTTCAGGCAATCATTGCACTTTTGATTCAGGTCAAATTTATTTTGCCTGGTATTGCTTCAGAAGACCTAAAACTAATTTTAAGAAATTCACTCATCTCTAATATTTACTTTGTAAAACAGATAAAATACTTTTTTTTTTTTATGTCAGCTGCCTATAGACTACATGAGGCTAGGATTTTAGAAAGTTGGAACAGAAATAAGTTTTACCTCATGTTATATATTAAAGAGCATCTGTCACCGATTTGTGGAGTAGAGTACGACAGTATTTTTTCCATTTGATTAAATTCAATTTAAAAAAAGGAAATGGTAATTGGGTTTGAATTAGCTTCTCCATATTCAATGACTGAAATGGCGAAGCTCAAATGCTTTAACAAAAGTAATTTGGAAATTTTGCACAATTGTTTCCAGGATTCAAAGCTAAATATACAGTATGTTAAAAAAAAATCTGTTGATTAACTCTTTTGTCTTATCCTCCATCTCAAAAATCTACATTTGTCACAAAGGCACTGAGTAGCTATTTGCTCATATATTAGTTCTATTGTCCAAATTACTGTAGATGGTAATGGTCTAGATTTTACTGTATATATTGTATATATTGTATGCTTGTATATATTGACTCAATGTATAATTGAAACAGAGAGGACAATAGCCTATATATAGTTCATGTAAACCACTTATTGTGCAATTGAGTGGAGTAGTGAATTTCACTTTTTATCTAATATGGGGAATAATTTTCAATTACATTTTCTGTTGTAGTCATTTTAAAAATACAATAACATAAATTCTTAAAGGGGCAGTTCAGGATTTTCAAACATATGGATGAGTAGGTAATGTGATAAAAAAAAAAATTAAAACAATCCCTCGTCAATCCAACATTGCTACTCCACTGATCCCTGCTGGTGCTGTAGCAATGACATCGCAGACAGCAATTACATCACATGCATCATTTATATAACCGCTGCAGACAATTACTGGCTTTACCAGTGATATTTTTTTGTTCAGCATTAGTGTTGAGCGCGAATATTCGAATTGCGAATTTTTTTCTCGAATATCGCAATTTCGAGATTTCACGAATATTTAGAATATCGTTCTATATATTCGCGAATTCGAATATTCGTTTTTTTTTTTTTATTATTATATTTTTTTCTTTCCCACTTCTCTAAAGTTGTTCTTACCTGTCCTTTGGATTCCTGGCTTCCTGGCTGCTCCAGTCAGTGGCGTTTTCAACTTACTGCTATATTCCATATTAGCTAAATTACAATCTAATCTATATGTGTATTTTATGAAATTTCGCAATAGTCGAAATTGCGATGCGAGTAATATAACACGAAATAATCGCATGAAGATTTCAACTTAGCACTGCTATATTCCATATTCTAGCCTAATTCGTGTTATATTACTCGCATCGCAATTTCGACTTTTGCAAATGTTCTTAATATTGCTCTAACTTCGTCTTTTAGAATATTCGTAATATTCTGAAAGACGAAGTTAGAGCAATATTACGAATATTCGAAAAGACGAAGTTAGAGCAATATTACGAAATTTCGTAAAATACACATATAGATTGTAATTTAGCTAATATAGTGCTATAATCCCTTTTTTTTCCTCAATTTTTTTTTTGCCTCTTCTGAACTTAAGTTTTGTAAAATATGTACACTATTAAAAAATATTACTATAGCAGTATATTAGCTTAAATACAATCTATGTGTATTTTACGAAATTTCGTAATATTGCTCTAACTTCGTCTTTTAGAAATTTCGTAATATTGCTCTAACTTCGTCTTTTAGAATATTCGTAATATTCTAAAAGACGAAGTTAGAGCAATATTAAGAACATTTGCAAAAGCCGAAATTGCGATGCGAGTAATATAATACGAAATAATCGCATGAAGATTTCAACTTAGCACTGCTATATTCCATATTCTAGCCTAGTATGGAATATAGCAGTGCTAACTTAGCACTGCTATATTCCATATTAGGCTAGAATATGGAATATAGCAGTGCTAAGTTGAAATCTTCATGCGATTATTTCGTATTATATTACTCGCATCGCAATTTCGGCTTTTGCAAATGTTCTTAATATTGCTCTAACTTCGTCTTTTAGAATATTACGAATATTCTAAAAGACGAAGTTAGAGCAATATTACGAAATTTCGTAAAATACACATATATTGTATTTAAGCTAATATACTGCTATAGTAATATTTTTTAATAGTGTACATATTTTACAAAACTTAAGTTCAGAAGAGGCAAAAAAAAAATTGAGGAAAAAAAAGGGATTATAGCACTATATTAGCTAAATTACAATCTATATGTGTATTTTACGAAATTTCGTAATATTGCTCTAACTTCGTCTTTTAGAATATTCGTAATATTCTAAGAGACGAAGTTAGAGCAAATCACGAAATTTCGTAAAATACACATATTAGCCTAGCCATTGTCAATTAGCATAGGAACGTTGCCTTATACTATCAAGATAAATAATCGCAATACGCGGAAAAATATATTCGTATATTATTCGCGATAATTGGAATAATTACGAATATTCGATTTCGACGAACATAACACGAATATTCGTTCGAATATTCGCGAAGTATCGCGAAATCGAATATGGCACCTCCCGCTCATCACTATTCAGCATGTGGTAAGACCAGCAATTGGCTACAGCAGTCACAATAATGACGAACATGATGTCATCACTGCAGGATTGGCAGGGACTACAAGAGTGGTGGTGCTGGAGAGACAGGAGATTGAATGGGTACTTGTTATTTCTGTAATTGCCTACTGTTAAGGCACATTTACATGCACTGACTGAGCAGGCAATTATGAGGGAGGGATTGCATGCTCATCAGTGGAGGAAAGAGCTGTCACATCCACTGTCTTGGAATGAGTGATGTCCTCATACAGACTATTTCCAGGCAGCAGATGATTGTTCACACATCAAGATCTGGTGTGCAGAAACAATGATTTACGGCACTGCATAAGCAATTAATTCACTCTCATTCTTCTGGTGATCGCCGGCATATTTACATGGGCCTACAATCGGGATCAAGCATTTTTGAAGTAAGGCTTGTTCCCAATAATTGGCCTGGCAGTTGCGAGATGTAAATCCGTCGTTAGTCACATTCTGATAACCCCAAACCACCCCTTTAAATTCTGTTCACACTAACATCATGGCTTCCATTCACAAAAGAGCCATGACATCTATGTTGAATCTGTTTCCAAGCAGATTCTGACAAATTCTGATGGATCCCATTGCCTTGTGATGGGGTCAGTCAGGTTCCTTTGGGGGTTCTGGTAAGTATAACGATGTAGACTACACTATTTTTTCCATCAAAAACACCACCGCCACTCAAAAGCATACTTTTACATTGTTATTTCTTAAACATATATGTCTGACTGCTCTGAAACATTCTGCTCTACAATCAATGCTCTAGAAATGTAGTTTCACTAGAAAACTTGGCATGGATCTTGTTTATCATATGTGTCGCACATGGTAAAAAAGACGGAAGTTAATATTGATTGCCTGCCAGCTACCTACTGTGGCACACGTTTCTTCAGAAACACTAGACATAGTACAAACCAGCATGCCGCCAAACCAGCTTACATTTTATGATGGCAGTTTTAAAATTACACATTCTATAATATACTCTGATCTAAAGCAGCATGGTCTCATAATACACGCACCAATGTAGAGCATGATATACAATGGAGTAATGTGTATACTCTAATGTGGATTGCCTTGCGATCTTCCAATTCTCTGTGTAAAATTACACAGCAAGGGGTTTGTCTGAGGGAATCATAAAAACAACACTTAGAGCTTTGTGTTCGGAGCATCAATGTGTGTGGCTCAGCAGCACTAAGGCACTAAGGAATTTTGAAGCCCACCATATGGACTATATTTATGAATTGGATGATTTCAATGCTTTCACAAACATGAAAAGGTTAACCTTTGAACATTCACAGTCTTTTAGCCTGAACCATTTTTCTTCCTTTCTTGGTGGTTGTCGGCTCTCTGGAATTCACTTGTTGGAATCAATTGTCTTGATTCCTGGATTTTTTTGATCTCTCTGTATATGTATAGTGCAATCCTCCCCTCACCCCTTCCCCCATTTTAATATATATATATATATATATATATATATATATATTTATGTAGAGTAAATATTATATATGATATTATATTATCATGTTTGAGTTTTCAATTCACTTACACAGGTGATTGATCCCAGAAAATACCCTAAATGCCATTGAAGAGGTCAGGAAGTAATTGTTCACCCAGGTGAGAAAAGATTGACAGCTTCCTCATGGGGGTAGTTTGTTTTGCCTTTTCTGGAATAACATGGTGATAAAATACAATACATTGAGCTTGAATGGTGTATGTCTCTTATACTTTGTAGAAAGTATAGAATTAGCAGAAACAAAGATAGAGAAAAACAGATTTACCTTTGGGTGAATTTTCTGTTGTGGAGCTATATTTCCCACATATATGAAAACGGAAGCTGATATGCTTTAACATATATCTCTAGCATCCTTCATTGTTTGATTTTTCATTAAAACGACATATGTTTATATTCCTTCATGCCCTGCTCCTCTTATAAATGTCATTTTCAGGCAGATTTCCAAAGACATCCCCATAGAGTTTCCAAAGATTCAATTTTATGTCCTTTCCCTACTTGGTAATACCTATAAATCACTGTATGCTGACATCAGACCTCACTCTCTTTCCTAATGCATAGTAAATCTAATATCAAAATAATATGCACCTAAATTATTACAAAAATCTTCTACTTAACTCTTGTAGGTGGTGTCACTAGAGCCCACCATTTATGATGGGCCAGGAAAAATTCCCCACTTAGTACAACATTACCTGGTCATACACCTATTCTACAGCCAGGATGTCACTTAATCCTGAAAATACTATTATACAGAGTTTGTGGAGTACCCATTATGGATTCCAGGTGCAATTGCTACAATACCTAAAAGAGAGGAAAATTCCTCAAAATATGTCCTCATTTTAATTTATAACAGGAAGTATATAAAACGTGTTCAAAGTCTAAAACCAGTTTGTGATAAAGCCAATAACAAACCACACTATACATATATATATATATATATATATATATATATATATATATATATAACAAAACAGAAAACAGCTATTTTTTTTTCCTGATTTTACTACTAGTATACTCCTCAGAATCAGTAATCATTATTATAGTCGGAACACCATTACTCTTTACAGTTCAGACATACAGCTGGAAAATATTTTTTGTTTAAGTGACAAACATATATTATGGTGTGAATGTTCCATACATCATATTGACATACTGCATGTAAGGCATGCCATTTGCAAGATGTAATTTTCCTTGCTATTTTGTGGTGAGAACTTAACACTTGTGCTAATGGGAAAAATTGGAGAATTTATTTATTCATAGTACATATCTTTTACCACATGATTTGTGCATTTTATATTAATATATAGTTTATGCTATACTATATTATATGCCATAGTCATCAAAATTATCAGTATCCTTGAGTCACTAGTTTTATAGCATTACAATAAACAACTCAATGTAGATCTATTATATATGGACTGGAAATTGTTGCATACTTGATTACATTTATGAAGTTCTCCTAATTCTCTCTTCTGGGCCTCTGAGTTCCCAGCCTCCAAAATGTGTTTATTTTGTCATTTATGCAATGTATAGTAATTTAGGTTTAGTATAAAAATAATGTAAACTAATAGAAAAGTAAGTATAAAGATATATGATTTAATATATACTGTACATATAACAACCATAGTGATGAATGTACAGGTGAAACTCGATAAATTAGAATATTGTGCAAAATTCCATTTATTTCAGTAGTGCAAATTAAAATGATTTGCATTAATGCAGCTTAAAAAATATAATTATGTGAAAAGGTTCAATATTCTAGACTCAGTGTCACACTCTAGTCACCTAATTAATCCATACCCCCTGAGCAAAGGGTACCTCAAAATTGTGACTTTGGGGTTCCATAACCTCTAAGCCATAATCATCCAAATTATAACAAGTAAAGGCTTGAAATATCTCGCTTTACATGTAATGAGTCTATCTCATGTGTTAGTTTCACATTTTAAGTTGCATTACTGAAGTTAATGAACTTTTCACGATATTCAAATTTTTCAAGTTTCACCTGTATACTGTACATATAACAATAATAGGACTGAATATACAATGCATTATTTTAAATTAAAAGTTTGAAAAGCCTTAACAGTGTTACTCTTAGTGTTCACACGTCCGTAATTTTAATTAATTGTGGACCCATTCATTCCTATGGGGCAGCACAACGTGCTGCCCGGACATGGAATTGCGGATCCGCACTTCCGGGTCCGCACTTCCGTTCCACCAAAAAATAGAACATGTCCTATTCTTGTCCGCAATTGTGGACAGGAACAGGCATATTCTATTAGTGCGGCAATGTGCGGTCTGCAAAATGCGGAACGCACATTGCTGCTGTCCATGTTTTGCAGATCCTCAAAACACGTTGCGGACGTGTGAACGGAGCCCAACTGTTATTCTTATTGCTTTATTGCAACACTTATATACATGCTTATATCTTCTCTCGACATCTATCTATCTATTTATTGTCTATCTGTCTCTATCTCTTTCTGTTACTCAATTTATCTAAAATCTATCCCTTATCTATCTGTATTCTATCTATTGTCTATCTGTCTGTCTATCTATCTCTATCTACTTATTTATCTATCTATTGTCTAAATATCCATCTTAACTCTATCTATCTTTCTATTCCTATCAATCCACTATCTGTCTACCGTTCTATCTTTCTAGCTAGCTATTTATCTATGCCATATTTGTGTATCTCTCCATCTCATATCTATCCATCTATTTCAAATTATCTATCTATCTATCATCTTATATCTATATATTTATCTATCTCATATCGACTATCTATCAATCGATCTATCTCATATCTACTATCCATCTATAATCTCATATCTAGCTATCTATCTATCTCATATCTACTATCTATCATCTCATATCTACTATCTATCTATCTATCTATCTATCTATCTATCTCATATCTATCTATCTATCTATCTATCTATCTATCTCATATATACTATCTATCATCTCATATCTATATATCTATCTCTCATATCTACTATCTATCTATCTATCTATCTATCCAAGTAAGTGGACTGAAGCGTCAACTTATTTGACTACAATTCGGTAGTGAAGTGCTGCAGAATTTGTTGGAATTATCTATCTAATAGTTATAGCATAGTTTTCAGTAGAACAAAAGATTTAAAAATACAAAAAAAAAATGGAAACTGTGTTGACCTATGGTATACAGACATCTAAGATATTCCATTTTCATTTGAATTTATATTGTTATGTTCTTTTGAAATAAAACTGAAAAGAAAGATGCTTTTAAGGTTCATCAGTTAGCAAACTGTGCATCAAAGGGAAGTTTCAATTAAAGCCATGCTTAGCTTTTGCATACACTTATACAAAGCACTTATGTATGTCGGTTATGGACTTTTTTAAGATCTATGACAGTACATGTCATGGAAATACAAAGCTGATAAACTATAGGAGAACAATTGTACTGTGTTAAATCTCTTCATCCATATCATCTAGAAAATAAAACTATGGCAAAAAATAAAATTGTAAATTATTAATCTACTAATGTGATATGAAAATACAACTCAATGCAATAATAATGTTAAACAATCCTATAACCTATATAGTGAGACTTCTATACTGTGGTGTACTTTTTATTTTACAAGTAATATTTCACTAATTCAGGCTAATTCATGTTTATGGGGTTGATTGCGATTGATGAATATGGCAATTAAATTTTTTAGCACATTTTAAGCCTGTTTAGAAAATTATTGGATGGACAACACATTGTATGTATATATATATATATATATATATATATATATATACTATTATGTATATATTACTTTTAGACACAAACATCTTTGTAAATGGCCTTAAATGGGGTTTACAAAAATATATATTGTTATATCAATATCCAATTATTGGGAACTCCATCAACTTTTATGGAAAGACACGGCCATCTCTCCTTTTATTTTTTTATTTTTTTATTTTTATAACACATTGCCACTCTCAACTTAGCAACACAGCTCTATTCACTTTATTGGGAAAAAAGGCATGCCACTGATCTGACCTGGTATTTGGTTGATATAACATTAGTTTTTAAAATGCCAATATGACATCAAACCAAAATCCTAAATCTGTAGAAACATTTATTTAGAAATATTACTCATCATTTTTTAAAATTCGAATCAGCAATTGGGACTTCAAGGAGTGACTAATTACTTTGTGTTGATATGATACCTCTCCATTTAATCCAATTTGTTTGAGCTGCTCCTGCTGACTTTATGTTTTCACATTAAACAGATTGTAAGATAAGGAAACATGACCAATGTTCTGTTCTGACTAGATGTTCACATTTCCCAACATTACACAACCCAGCCGAAATGAGATGCTTGGCATAACTAATTAACCCTGAAAGCAGTACATAATACTGATCTTAGTGTTTTAGATTGTAATTGAGGGGAAATGACCTATAAAGATAAACATTCCTGAACTGTGAACAGTTATTTCAGATGATTGACGCAACTGCAAAAAAAAAAATCTTATGTGAATGTAAAAACATTCGGTTTGACTTAGTGACAGACTATATTCCACTATAATACATTTACGGTAGCTTTATTTTGATGTTTTACAATATACAGCTAAACTCTAGCAGGGTGGCCGAAAGCCCCTTGGCAATCTTCCTTTGCTGTAGGATACAGGATTGGTTGTGATTCTATATTGATTTCTGTAGTAAAGTCTGTAAGTTCTTACGGATGTGCCGCAGCAACCCTATTTTTTTTTATATAATACCACCAGATCTCTACATTGCTTTACACTAGCCATATACTTAAGATAGCTGTTGGCTAAATGCTCATTCAGCCAAAATCTCTCTCTCATGACCGGTCAGTGGCTTATCTGCTCAAGAATAAAACCATCGGATATGTTGTTATTTAACAGCCCAATGTTTCTCTTACTTAACATTTGTCATTGGGGAAGAGTAGTCTCCTTACTCATAAGATAGTTGGCTGGTCCTGCCAAAATCAGCAGGTTCAGCTGAAATTGATCTAATGTTATGGCCAGCTTTAAAACAAAAGGTACAAGACTCCAGACATTACAAAGTGAATAGGAACCAAAGCTCTTTGGTTAATGTCCAATTTACACTCAGGTCATCAATCGGGTATTTTTGTTTATGTGTGTAACTATAAGGCGATAACTTCTTATCAACTGTTTGAAAAAAAATTGTGACTGATACAAATACCATGGCTTCATTAATAAGTATCTGGTCATTAGGATCCACCAGA
This sequence comes from Bufo gargarizans, assembly GCF_014858855.1. Classification (NCBI taxonomy): domain Eukaryota; kingdom Metazoa; phylum Chordata; class Amphibia; order Anura; family Bufonidae; genus Bufo; species Bufo gargarizans. The sequence goes on from NC_058081.1 coordinate 548,720,208, forward strand.
AGGAAGTGCTAAAAGAGCTCAGGACCACTTTATAAAAATATGTACTGTCTCACAGAGATATCCCATAACAACATAATTGTCAGAGTCTGGCCACTAGGATCCCAATTGTTCACTAAAATGAAGTGCTAGAAAAGTTGAGGGCCACTCTATTTAAAGGAGTACCTCCTCACACAAATATTTCATAATGACATGACTGATAAAAGTTTGGCTACTAGGGTCCCAAATGTTCACTACAATTAAGCGCTAGAGAAGTTCAGGGCCACTTTATATAAAGAGGTAATTCCTAACATAGATATGCCATAATGACATGATGGGTTAAGAGTTTGGATATTAGGATCCCAACTGTTCACCAGAAAGAAGTGCTAGAAAATCTCAAAATCCACTTTATTTTCTCTTGTACAGTGAGTCATTATGTAGATACTGTAACTCTGCTTCGTTCACTTGTATGAGGTTTTAAATTTTCCAGCCAAGTGGTTGTATGCACTAAAAGTTTCCAGGTGGTCCTTGACCCTTTATTCTAGGACTCAGTGGGGGTTCTAGCATTCTAACTTCCACCATTATACAATTATGGAATATAGTGATATGCCATAGCTTTTATTTGTGGGAAAACTCCTTAAATGAACACAAATTCCTAATATTTGTGGTGTTTTTACGATATGAATTTTATTGTACCCTATTGCACTTTAAATCACAGGTAGATAATGAGCTCTAGCTTTAAATGTTATAAAAAGCATGGTATGGCAGGTGGTGGTAAACAATTGTACAATCGGGTCGTACACAGTAGATCTATATAGTATCTAAAACATCTTGTAATTCCCTATGGTGAAGACTTTCTGTGGGGTAAGGGTTAATTAATCAGCTTATAGAAATAGTTTTCTCCTTATACTTCATGTATGAGAAAAAGTATAGACTTAATAAGATTCCAAGTTGCAGTTCTTTGCACAGAAAGAACTAAGTGGCTTTCAGGATTATTAAAAATGACAAGGTGATTGGAGAGTGTCTGTTCAGCATCAAGTCTAATTTACTTGGGCTATGACTGTTTGATGAATGATTACAATCTCTCCACAGGGAGGGTCTCTTGACCTATTGTGTTACCAGGCGGATTGTGGCATTGTGTTTTGCGTGCTGTATGAAGCAATTTGCGAAGGAATATTATTATGTTAGATAATATTGATTGATAAAGCCATAAATGGCCATAAATCTAAATGCTCATGTTACTTGTTGAATGAGATATTTGTGTCTCATTAATACTATATTTTTTTCATTTTTAACTGATGGCCACTGAAAAAGTCAACAACTGGCCACTGATGCTACAATATTGTTCAATGTTACCTAACTGCCTGGTAGACATTAGAGAACTTCTATAAATTTGATTCAAGCCAGATTCGACTATTGAAGTCAATTTAGACCCTCCCAAATCAATTTGACCTGACTTGAAAGTGCTTCTATGGCCTTGAAAGGCTGTGGATGACATTTTTTTCCCCACCTCTATCTATCTATTAAAAATTCTCCCAATCTGAATCACCTAAAATTTTTATTCTATAGAATAGGAATTTTCCAAAAAGTTCAGGTTGGATTCTGATTCTGTATATTCAATTCACTCATCTCTACTACCCAGTAAATTTGGGGTCACAAAAAGTTTAAGGCATATTTCTTTAATTCAAATTTTTTTTTTTTTTTTTTCTGGCATACAGTCCTTAGAGTTTATCAGTTTTATCTATGAATCTTCCCATCTGTGTCTATGTATTTCTCTAGTTCTGTCTCTGGATCTACCTATGCATGACAGATAAGTTTTATCTGAAAATGGAAAGCTCACACAATCGGCCCCTCCATGACCAGTTTTCAGAATGAATTTAAGACATAGATTCTCTACAATAATGCAGAGTAAAATACTGTAGATTCTGTCCTCAGATTGCAGATTTTATGGATTATGTTATTAATTGTTATCAGGCTATTATTTTCATGTAGTCTCATAGCACTCACATCTAGCTATAATTGTTTCATGGAAATGGTTTGCTGAATTCATTTTCAATTGACCGTATTTGCTACCATTTTCATTGAAGCTAATCTGACATGTTATTTGTGTGTGTCATCAGACTAGTAACATTGTGGTGGCCCCTACTACAATGTCTAAAACAGAAATAGCCTCCTAATTTCAATTTCAGTTTCTCTAAGGAATTATGGGGGAATTCATCATTTGCGGTGGTTTTACATCTGTCTTTGCTTTATGAGGTTGCACCAAATTTATGAAATGGTGCACAGTAATAATATATTTGACACAAGTGCAATGTGGTGTGTGCCTATATCTGTAAAAGTATGTACACCAGGGGGTTGCCTGCCATGTAGATGTGACTTTTTAGCAACTTTTTAAAAATTTGTATATCATAAACGAGACTTGAAGGAGTTCTAATCTGAAATCCTGATCTACTTTTCACTCCACTTGTAAAAGTGTCGAGGCTCACCAAATGTCGCAAATATATGCACCAAATGTTGCACGAGGGCATCACTCAAAACTCTTTTACACCAAAAAAATGGCATAGCAGATTTGATGAATGACCCCCTTGGTTTACTTTTTGTAATCCCTGTAATCATAATAATGATGGGATCTTCACAGAATGGCAACGTGTAAACCCAGCCCTTCTCTCTATGGAGGAGCCTAGTAACTGAAGCGGTCATTATGCTTCCATATGAAAGGGGTCAGTGCCCAAGTTACAAAAATCGGTTGTTAGATTTGGACAGAAAAAAAGTTGAATTCAGATGAGTTTAACCTTTTTATACTACTGTACAGATTCTCAGGCAGGAAACTAATGTGTGGATACGCAAGAGACATTTATATGCAGGAAAACAGATCCATTTCTGAGAACCCTTTTAGTGTTACCAAGTTACGGAACATTGTTCTGAGCGAAGAGCTGTGAAATCACAGTGTAACTGGGCGTGCTTCACACCGCCAGAGTGTAAAATCCGAGCACATCTTTTAAAGCATTCTCTTCCATAATTTATTCTGTTTTGCATCACTGGTTGTTTATGCTGCTTTACAATTGTATTTCCGCTGTCCAAATAAAAATGAAAATAACTGCATGTGAACCAGGCGGGTGGCTAGTTACCATGAAATGGCAGATTATGAAAGGCAAAGGGTTGTGCTGAGAGGTGCTATGCATTTAGGGGAATTATCAGTATTACAATATATGCAATATACACTAGTCTGGTGTTTATTAAGCAACTTCCATGTTCATCTAATAAAATAAAATAAAAAATATTTTGTATAATAAGATTAATTGCTAGATATGTTGGAAATAACGATATTAGATAGGTAGATAGATATTAGATAGACATCAGATAGATAGGTAGATATATATTAGACAGATATTAGATAGATATTTATATAAATGATAGATAGATAGATAGATAGATCGATAGATAGATCGATAGATCGATAGATGATAGATAGATATGATAGATAGATCGATAGATAGATCGATAGATAGATCGATAGATAATAGATAGATAGATAGCGATGACTTAGATTAGTAAAAGACAGATGGTAGATAATAGGTAAATAGATAGATGATAGATAGACGATAGATAGATAGATAGATAGATAGATAGATAGAGATAGATGCGAGATATATAGATAGATAGATAGATATGATAGATAGACAGATAGATAGAGATGACTTACATTAGTAAAAGACAGATGGTAGATAATAGGTAAATAGATAGATAATAGATTAGATAGATAGATAGATAGATAGATAGGAGATAGATAGATAGATAGTTAGATAGGAGATATATTTTAGATATATAGATAAATAGATAGATAGGAGATAGATGTGAGATAGATAGATAGATATATAGATAGATAGATAGATAGATATGAGATAAATAAATTGATATTAGATATATGAGTACATAGATATTTGATAGACACCAAGCATACAGAATATACAGAAGAAGGAGCATTGATCCTATAAGTGTAATCTAAGGTACAAACATCTACTAATCCGCCTTATCCATAGCATCTCTGTGATTAGGCAGCAGTTCAGCCTCTACAAACACTACCCTAGTGACTATTTAGCATGATTCTTCCTTTGAAGCTTAGATTCTGCTCTTCTATTGCAGTTAATATGTAAACTAGTCAGACCAAGCTGTCTAAAACCTTTAGCCCTAGAAGAGAGGATTAAGCAAAGTTTTGCTGCAGTTCACAATTTAGTCCATGCCATGCTTGTAAAAATGTCTAAATGAATTGTACAGCGGATATTCTATCATCCTCCAAACTGCATGCATCTGAGATCCAAATCTACCGGGATATATGAAAGCTGTTTGTCAGATGAAACACCTGCTCATTAGTAAAATCTTCTACAGGTAGATTTGCTGGATGTGCAAACTTTGCCAATAGGAGCGAGTAAAACTTAGAGCGCATATAGGACTTTACGTATGATATGAGCTGCTGGACGGCTATGTAATGTGTCCTTATAATAAGAAAAGATATAAAACCGCAGTTCCAAATGACATATGTATAAGTTGTGTCCAATATACTTTGATATTTTGCAGCACAATCCCGGAAAGGTAGGTTACAGTATTATATGTGACCGATTGACTTTAACTACCAAAAAGGTTCCTAAAATCAATGCATTTAAATTTTTTAGATTGAAATTTTAGATGGCTAAGCAGAATATAATAAGCACAATCCAGTGACGAGGTACAGCACACACAGTGCCACCATGTCACATATAAAATGTATGCTTGTCAATAAAGTAAGATTGCCGCTCTGTGTAGGCATATACTGGTTAGTGTTCACTTACAATACAGTGAATAGTTCTAGCCTCACCTACACAGTAAATGAACATAAAAAAGTAACACAAACTAAAATGTATTAACTATACGCAGAGTTGGCCAGCAAAACAAATCAGCATTTTCTTTCCTTTTTTTGACATTTGGACATTAAATATATGTTTCTCTGAGTTTACGCTTCTACTTCTGTCCGTTTATTTTCTATATTATGTTTCCCTACCAGTGTTGGCTGGTAGGAGAAGAGAGACAATGTGGTTTAAGTTTAGGCAAGAAGGAGTTAAAGGCAACAAGCAGGAAAATGCTTAACAAATAAACACAGCTACAAAGTATAGGTCTGGAAGATAACATCATCACAAAGCTGCATCTGTCACTTACCATGTTGTTGACATCTGCTTTCATGGAAGATTCCAGTTTTAGTGGTTTTAATTTGCTCTCGTTTGGTTTAAATCACCCATAGCTCTGTTCTAACTTAGGACAGAAAGTTTTTCCATGTCTAGGAGTGTGTCACACAGAGGCTAAGCGTTCGGTGGAAAGCATATAGACTTCCAGCGTGGATTCCTTTTCTAGGCAGAAATGTTTGGAGAGCTCAACCTATTGAGGAGGGTTTGTTTTATTTGATACTGGGGTTGGATGGTAGCACCATTGAGAAACACATACTAATTACATCACAGGAGGGATGGGTGGAGTTCTAGCACTGTTCCTCTATGGGGGGGGGGGGGGGGTGTAGTGAAAGAGGAAGACAGATGGAGAAAACCAGCATAGGTGATGGTTTAGTAAATATACTGTTGGGAGAATGAGCTCATGTCAGCTACATAATCCCCAGTCGTCTGAGCCATATGCCTGTCAGGCCAGACACTGTTAATCTAATTTGCATTGCTTTTATTGCAGCAGCTAATGGGACATTTTACATAACTTTCTTTGATGATATCATAGTATATATGTTTGCTTGGCACTGTATTTTTGATGACATCACAGTTTATACGTTTGATACCACATAATACACCACTGATGTTTGCTGGTTAAATTACTTCTACTATATCACTTTTTTAACCCTATAACTGTGCTTAATAATGCTAAATTACTCATCATTACCCATTATAGTACTAATACAGTCTCCGGGACAGAACTGAGAACGGACTCACATCAAGAAAAGTCCTTGTCCTTGGTCCTTTTCCCGATGTCCTATTCACATGTGAATCTAATAGAATGCCATACAACCTAATTATGTTCAGGAGTGTGGAAGGAACCCAGTGTACTCAGAGGTGACCATCACAAATCCAGGGAGAACATACAAACTCACTGCAGATGTAGGTAGAAATTTTAAAGCAGGTAACATTTGTTCATGGTTAAAGGGAACTTCAGATTCATGCTGGCCCATGAAACCATGTCAGGCCCCATCATTACAAACACTGGGCATGAAAGAGGTGGGCCTGGGGAGAGGTGTCCTCTGCATGGCTCCCCTCTGGCATCTCCTCAGCTTGATTGAGAGGTCTCTACTGTCTCTCCAAATAGTGTGAACCTTTCAATCAAGCTAAGGCAGAAGGGAGGCGTTCTTCTGTAGGTAGAGGGGAACTTTTCCAGGGAGTTCACATCACCTCATGCCCAGATCTTTTTAAAACTATGTTTGCTTGGAAATACCATATAATACTAGAGCACTCTCTAAAGGGAAATGTGTGGATGTGGCTTCTGCAGATGAGAAAATACCTTTAGGCAGTGACAATATAAAAAAAATAAAAATTTAAACTGTGACTAATGTTTGCTTTATAAGTGATACTTTACATAAAATGACGAGTTGGTAATAGTGATAGGTTATATGACTGCTTGAGTGTAATAGAATAGGTTGCAGTACCAAGCACCATGGCCCTCCCTCATAAGCACAGGCTATTCCTCCTGTGTAAAGTAGTAAGAAGATGTTACGCTTTCATGTTTCTAAGGATTGATTACCAAAAACCATAATATGAACCAGCCATGCAAAGCCCAATAGATACAAAATTGAAGCTAAAGGCCCACATTTATTCCTCAGGTTGTGATTGAGTTTGCTGTAGTATTACATATGCCCCACATATGAGTGAAAAATAAAATTACTCTTTTCGAATGGCTGCTGACGTTCATTTTCATTGGTTTAAAATATACCATTGTAAACCAATGTGCAGCTGGCATCTACTCTTACTTCTCCCTGAATCTAATTTACTACTTTTTTTTAAACATTTTTTAAGTATTAAAACACAATAAAAAAAATATAAAAATGTGGCACTGACCTGCAGAATGAAGGAAACTGGTCAGTTTTACTACATGGGGAACAAAACCCATAAAACTGTGGTGAAATAGCATTTTTTTTTTCAACTCCACCTCATTGGAATTTTTTGTTTCCACTTCCCATTACATTGTATGCACTAGTAAATGTTGCCATACAACTTGTCCTGCAAAAAAACAGGCCCTCATATGTTTATGTGAATAGAAAATAAAAAGGTTATAGCTCCAGGAAGGCAGGGAGTGAAAAAACAAAAACACAAAAAACTGAAAATTGCAGCGTCCTGAAGAAGTTAACAGACTGGTACATAGGGGGAGAGACTCTTCCCATGACAGCTTACAATTTACAATAAATGGATAATAATACTGATAAAACCGAGAGCTCTCTCCTCTCTCTCTCTCTCTGAAGCAATTCTTTCTGTTTTGTGGTCCAAAAGAAGAATTTAAAAACAAGGTGTCATCAGAAAATGACCTGACACATTGAACATGGTGTTTGAGCTGCAGCTAGTATGTTACAGACCAGGTGGAGCTGACAAAATTAGTATATAGTTTTATAAGATTCTGTATAACTTGTATTTCCTTCATTTAAAATCCTGCTCATTCTGGGCTTTGAAGTCAAGAAGGCAGTCCACTAGAGGCCGGACCGGGGGCAAGGCCTAAGGGGAGGCCGGCATGATGGGGGTTTGGTTAAGGAGCCCCCCGTTCAGGGATTGGGTGATTTGAGTTTAGGGGGGTGCTCTTAAGGGGGTTATATAGGGGTGAGGGGAAGGAGGACAGACGCCATTTTATGGGTTTAGTTAGCTCAGGTAGCTGACCCAGCGCTGCAGGCATCCCCTTAATATCTTACCATGGCAATAAATGCAATAAATGCAGAACTGCTGCCGCGGCGAATTCCCGCGTATCAAGATGGCTGTAGGAGCAGCTTCAAGGGCTTTTAGGGGGGCAGCGGAGGCTTCAGCTTTGCCTCCGCTAACTTCTTGCCAGCCGCAGTGGACCAGGCAGCCAATGCGCCTCAGCCCTGACAAGCCTCCCAGAGTCCATCGCCGCATTAGGAGCCCATCCCGAGACCCTTCCCGTCGGCAGTTTGCGGCCCTGGCCCGCGCGCCTCAGCGGGGAAGGAATCCTCCAAGTAGGTGGGACTCACGGGGTGGCCGGCTCTCGGTCACCCCCTCCTCAGGCAGGCAGTGTGGAAGCGGGACCAGGAACGGCAGGCTCACCTCGGACTCCAGGAGGTGAGGGGACCCCCCAGCGGGAACAAAATTAAGTCCGGAACGGGGCTGCTGTGATCCAGGAGGTAGCAGGCCTTAGTCTTCTCAGGAGCAGCATTGTGCTGGCTCCGCCCCCTCCTTATTCATCTGGGAGCAGTGATTGTTACGTCCCTAGTGGTGGATCCGCTGGGGGACCTGCACTTGAAAATTGTAGCCGGGCCTCTGGTAGCAGTGGATGTTACGTCCCTAGTGGTGGCACAGCTAGGTGATCTGCATGGGATGATGTCTATTCAGGACCTTCAGGATCTGGATTTTGGATCTGCTGCTGATGGGAACACAGCACCCAGGCAGCCAGGTGAGATTGCTTGGGGATTTGTATTGCCTTTGGTAGCAGGTGGGGGGGAGTAGGCCCCCCTCAGCAGATTTAGGTAGGGTCTTGGGTCAGTTATTAGGTGGCCTGGCGGGTTTATTGTCAGGGTGGGGGGGTGGATGGGGGGTTGTCGCTGCCCACTTGGGGGGTGTTAGGGGTTCTGGGGGAGCTGCGGCAGGGACAAGTGGCAGATCAAGACCCAGGTGGGGGGCCCGGTGGAGGACGAGTCGGTTAAGGTAGATGATAGGGCAAAAGGGGAAGTTTACATGTGTTTTGAGGGACCGCTGAGAGCACATTTAAAGCAGGAGGTTAAAGAAAAAATTTGGAAAGGGGAGTATGTGGAAATTTTTTCCTTTCTTCCATAGTAAAATTTTTATTTGGACAGGGCCAAGAGGGATGATAGTAAAATAGAGGATGAGGAAAAGCGGCGGTATCGTTTGATCCCACGCACTTTTCCTAATTGGTTGTAGGCGTTTGCAATCTTGGCGAGTGTGATAAGTGACAAGACGCTGTTCTGTTACCTGGATGCCATTGGGGAAGCGTATCATGTGTATGGGGGTCAGGCGTGGCTCCGCTACGACGAGCAGTTGAGGCGGAAATCGGAAAGCGGTTCGGCCTAGCATTAGGTGGGACCATAAGGATATTGCATTATGGTTGAAGATCTCGGCCCTGGTTAGGTCAGGTCAGTCCTTTTGTGGGGAATCAGGGGATGCAGGCCAATCCGGTTTGGCGACTGCTTCATCTAAAGAATTGTGCTTCTTGTTCAACGAGAGGAGCTGTAAATTTGGAGCGAAATGGAAGTTTAAGCATAAGTGCTCCACGTGGTGGGGTGGTCATGGAGCCACACGTTGCTTTAGGGAAAATAGACAAAAGGGCAAGATAATAATAACAAAGGGGGAGACACGGTACGTTTGGAAAGGATGGAGCCATTTCTAAATAGGTATCCAGACAGAGCGGCTTTTTTGAGGGAGTTTTTGTTAGGTTTTTGGGTTTCCGTTTCGCCCGTCCGGTCCGGTTTTGGTGAAAAATTTAAAATCCGCTTTAAAGCATCCTGAGGTGGTTTCTGGGAAGTTAGACAAAGAAGTGAGGTTAGGTAGGATGGCAGGCCCCTTTGCGGAACCTCCTTTGAGTAATTTACGGTTGTCCCCGGTGGGGGGGTTCCAAAGAGGCAGGCGAATGCGTTTAGACTTATTCCCCACTTGTCATTTCCAAAGGGTTCGTCGGTCAATGACGACATTGATCCGCACATCTGTTCCGTGGTTTACGCCTCATTTGACACGCCAGATTGTGTGCATCTTTTGGGGTGTTTTTGGGAGGGCAGGTTTTTTGTCGAACGTTGTTTGCTGATGGGTTGCTCCCTATCATGTGCTTATTTTGAGAAGTTTCGCTCATTTTTGGAATGGGTGGTATGGTGTCAGATGCGGCAGGGTGTAAGTCCATTATCCATTACTTGGATGACTTCTTATGTATTGGCCCCCCAGGTTCAAGGGTTTGTTCGGTGTTGTTGCACACGTTGGTTACATTGTTTATTAGTTTTGGGGTACCGTTGGCGGTTGAGAAGACCGTAGTTCCAGCTACCGTCTTGGTTTTTTTGGGGATAGAAATTGACACTGTCAGCAGTGGCGTACACACAATCCATGGGGCCCCGGTGCGAAACTGATCTATGGGGCCCCCTCCCCGTCGCCCCCCCCCCCAACCTGCCTCCTAGCCCCCCCCCCACTACCTCCCCTACCAGTGGTGTAACTATAGTGCAAACATTTTTTTCAAAGAACCGGCAGATTTTTTTACTAAGGGCTCTTTCCGTACGGCTAATCCGCGGCATGACTGAGTGCCAAGCCCCATTCTAGACAGCAGAGACACAGAGCAGTGACATGATTGACTGTGATCTTTTTACTACAAAATCACGGTGACAACTTTATGTCTCTGTGATTTTGTAGTAAAGAGATCACAGAGAGGCACGGAGCATAATCAGTCATGTTAATGCTCTGTGTCTCTGCTGTCCGGAACGGGGCTTGGCTCTCATTTACGCAGCGGATTCCTCGCACGGGATCCGCTTGTGTTAAAGAGCCCTAAGCCCAATGCATGGCTACACTCACCTAGTCCTAATAAAATCTGGTCCTACCTCATCCAGGGTGTCGCTGGCGTCGGCGTGATGTCCGCTGGATCCAGAACAAGGTCCCTGTGGTGAGAAAAAAAGAATAATCACATAAGGAAGGGATGGTGACTGCCCCTGTGAAATCACCAGCTGGCCTGTAAGACTGAGCCATGCCAATGTGTAGCAGGGTAATCTAGGACATTTCCCCTAAGTGCAACCACACGGTACTAATGCCCACCTTGTGGCCCCTCACAGTAGTTATGCCCACCTTTGTTCCCGTCACAGTAATTATGCCCAGATATGTGCCCCCTCATAGTAGTTATGCCAAATATGTGTCCCCTTACAGTAGTAATGCCAGATTATGTGCCCCCTCACAGTATTAATGCCAGACTATGTGCCCCTCACCTAGTAACGCCAGATTATATGCCCCTTACAGTAGTAATGCTAGATTATGTGCCCCTCACAGTATTTATGCCCAGTTATGTGCCCCCTCAAAGTAAATATGCCCACATATGTGCCCCCTCAGAGTGGTTATGCCAGATTACGTGTCCTCTCACAGTAATAATGCCAGATTATGTGCCCCTTCACAGTATTTATGCCCGGTTATGTGCCCCCTCAAAGTAAATTTGCCCAGATATGTGTCCCCTCAGAGTGGTTATGCCAGATTATGTGCCCCTCACATTAGATATGCTCACATATGTGCCCCTCACATGCAGCGTTCAGCTGTCCGCCTGGCCGTGCGGAGGCGAGCGGATCCGTTCAGACTTACAATGTAAGTCAATGGGAACGGATCCGCTTGAAGATGAGCCCATATGGCTCAATCTTCAAGCGGATCCGTCCCCCATTGACTTTACATTGAACGTCTGAACGGATCCGCTCAGGCTGCTTTCACACTTAGAATTTTTTTCTAAGTTATTAATGCAGACGGATCCGTACTGAACGGAGCCTCCGTCTGCATTAATATGATCAGATCCGTTCAGAACGGATCCGATCAAACGCTAGTGTGAAAGTAGCCTTACATGCCCCGTCACAGTAGTTATGCCTTCATATGTGCCCCCTCATAGTTATGCCTTTATATGTGCCCCCTCACAGTAGTTATGCCACATTAGGTGCCCCCTCAAATTAGTTATGGCAGATTAGGTGCCCCTCAGTAGAGATGCCAACTTTTGTGCCCCCTCACTCTAGTTGTTCCCATCAATCCCCCCCCCCTCTGCCCCTCTGCCCCCTGCCTCTCTGCCCCTTTGCCCCCCTGCCCCCAGTCTGCAGCATTAGAAAAAAAAATTCTTACATACTTACCTTCTTCCCTGATGAGAGTAGGCAGCTTGCCGGGTTTTTAGGTCTCCTCCCACAGGCAGCAGCGCGATCTGGGGCCAGCAGGGGGAGCTCCTGAGCTCTGAAGATCAGTGAAGCAGGGAGCAGAGAGGTTTCCCTGCTTCACTATAGAAACGGAACTGCCGGCCGTGTGTGTGTGTGTGAGTGCGTGCCCCCCCCCCCCCTCCCTTACTTGACCCTCCGGCCCCCCCACCCCCCATATTATACATGTAATGGTGGCATGGAGCGCTCTGATGGGGCCCGAAATTGCCACTGTACTTCATGCCGGGCCCCACCAGAGCGCTCCATTACATGTGAGTACAGCGGGAGCCCTGCCAGCGGCCTGGGGGGGGGTCCACAGGCGGCCGGGCCCCCTGGAGTGCCGGGCCCGGTCGCAACTGCGACCCCTGCGACCCTGGTATGTACGCCACTGACTGTCAGGATGGAGTGTCAGTTGCCCTTGGATAAACTTATGGACCTGAAGAAGGAAGTGTCAAGAAAAATCCAGTTATGAGAGCTTCGATCCCTGCTAGGCAAGCTCAATTTTGCGTGCAGAATCATGCCTATGGGAAGGGTGTTTAGTCGGCGGTTGGCGGGTGTGTCTATGCCGCATCATTACGTGCGCTTGAGTAGCGAGTTGAGGGCGGATTTGCAGGTTTGGCGTGCCTTTTTAGAAGATTATAATGGGAGGTCAATAATGATCGGGGAGGTAAAAGATTCTTTTGATTTTAAGCTTTTTGCTGATGTAGCCAGGAGTTGGGGTTTTGGGGTGTATTGTGAGGGGCAGTGGTGTGCGGAAGCATGGCCAGACAGTTGGGTGACGAAGGGTTGGGTTAGGAATTTGGCCTTATTGGCGCTGTTTCCAATAGTGGAGGCAGTGATAATTTGGCGGTGGTTCAGGAGATTAACGGGTTATCGGCGGCGGCTCCTATGGTGGTTAAGTTGTTACAGCGTTTGGTGCGGGAATGCTTATTTTTGAATGCATGGGTGGTAGCGGTGCATATACCAAGGGTTGAGAATTCTATTGCTGACGCACTCTCATTCACAGTGGGAGCGTTTTCAGCAGCTGGCCCTAGAAGCGGAGGAAGTCAGGCTGGGGTGCCCGGGTTGCCTTTGGGATCTGTTGGAAGGACGGTAGCAGGGCTCATCCACTTGTCTCTGGCGCCTGGTATGTGGGATACTTATGTTAAGGCGTGGCGTTGCTGGGAGGAATGGTGTGATAGGCTTGGGACCTGTGAAGGTGACTTTGAGTTCCTGTTATTGCTTTTCTTAGGCCACTGTAGGGAGGAGGGATGGTCGCTGTCAAAAATAAATAGGTATGTGGCGGGACTTGCATTTGGTTTTAAGTTACGCAAGAAGGTTGACTTTACCAAGTCTTTTTTCGTTAGTCGCGTATTAAAAGGGTGGCGGCGGCGGTTGCGAGCAGATAAGGACGGGAGGCATCCCGTCTCTTTTGCGTTGCTTTTGGGATTAGGGGAGCAGTTACAGGATGTCTGCAGCTTGTCTGGGGAGACAAGGCTGTTCCGTTTAGCTTTTTCTTTGCCATTTTTTGGGGCCATGCGGTTGGGGGTGCTAGTTTCACCCACGGTCAGGCGAACAAGGGGGTTGCTTGCAGAGGACGTTAAGTTGTTAGGAGATAGGATGGAGTTTTTCATCCGCCGGTCGAAGACGGATGTGGAGGGAAAAGGGTGCACAGTCGTGCTTTACGAGATCCTGAGGTGTCTCATGTGCCCGGTCTCATGTGCCCGGTTGGACGGCAAAAAAAAAAAACTGAGGTCTTGCCGTTGTTGGTCCATGCAGACGGTTCCTTTTTAGCCCATTTTCATTTCACAGCGATTTTTCGGAGGTGTTTGGATCAGTTGGGGGTGGGGAGCTCCGGGTATGCCAGCCACTTGTTTCGAATAGGGGCGGAGGCAAAGCGTTTAGGGCTGGGGGATGACATGATTAAAAAGATTGGGCGTTGGGAGTCAATCAGATTCAAGTCATATGTTTGGCCGGTAAAATTGTAGGGCAGCTCCGCGGTGTTCTCCTTGCGTTAATCCTTGTATTCTGTTGTTCTTTTGTTATGGTTGGTGCGGACCTGTTTTTGCTCCTTGTTTCTTTTCTTCTTTCATTGCAGGCGCAGAATCTGCATTGGTGTGGATCCTGGGACACTCCTTTGTATTTTGGGGAGCATTGCGGGCGTCGATTAGACCTGACAGTCAGCAGCTGGGCATTGCTCGATCTGATGCAGTGATAAGGTGGCTTGGGTGCAGGGGTATGGGTTGGGGCAGTGTAATGGCAGAATTTCACCGTTTTGTTAAGCTAGATAAGGCCCCAGATATACTGGTGTTACATGTGGGAGGAAACGACTTGGGGGCACGCCGTTCAGGGAAATTGGTGAGGGATATCAAGTTTGATATGCTTAGGTTGCGGGTTTTGTTCCCAAGGTTGGTGACCGTATGGTCCGACATAGTCCCGCTGAAGGTATGACGCGGGGCTAGATCAGTCGAGGCGGTGAATAGGGCCCGCATAAAAGTCAATAGGGCGATTGGGCGTTTTATGGCGGGCCCTATGTGAATTTAGAGAATGGTCTTGGTGGTTTTTGGCGGGACGATGGAGTTCATCTCAATGCAGTCGCCATTGATATGTGGTGTCTGGTCCTGCAAGAGGGGACTTAAGACAGCGCTGGGTGTGTGGAGGGACGCGCGGTCTTAAGGTGATTAAGACCGTTCCTTGGTGGCAGGGGGAGGTCCTTGGGGTTGGAAATAAGGTGTGGTAAGAAGGAGGGTAGAACTCCACGGTTGGGGCTGGACTCCCATGGTTGGTGGTTGCTTATGGAGGTGTTAAGGGGCCATCAGTGGTGCTCATCGGCTGGGGGCAAGATCGCCTACCCCGGACGGGGTTATCATAGTTTGGGGCTTCAAGGACCTTATCCTGTATGTTTATGTTATACATATGGGGAATGGGTTGTTGTTCATATGCTGTTGCAAATGGGTTAAGGGGAATATTTATGTTATTTGTTTAAAAATGTATATGGAAAATAAAGCGGCTGCTCATTGAGATAGGTGGGAGGGGTTTCATTTTAAGCCGGGTTACATTTGGGTCCAGTAAGTAAAACAGGGGGTGCGAGTGAAAGTTACCAATACCACAATCATGTCAGTGATTGACAGCTATTTCTGCACCTGTCCAGCCTGCCCTGACCCATTGCTTGTTTGAATTCGCTTCTGCCTCATCCTTCAGACCTGCACTGTTGCTCCTGGTTACCACTAAGCCTGCTGACTATGTCTGTACTTCTGGTACCTTTATTGGTACCCCATGGTTCTCCTGGACCAGCTACCTCGTGTGCTAATCTACCTCAAAAGATAGCGGCCTGTTGTTCCCCTCAGGAAAGTCTATCCCCACCATCACGGGTACTGTGAAGAATGAGGGGTTCACTTAGACAACTTTCTTAGAGGAGTTTGGTCACGTGGCACAGTGGTTTCATACTCTGTGATTCGCAACAGGCGGCCTTCACTCTGGGCTGTACAGTAATGGGAGGGGCACACATTTAGAAGCCTCTTCTGGAGTCTACACTAATGTATCAGTCTGGTCTGATTATTGTATAAATGTAGGGGTCTGGTATGGAGTTTGCATTAATTTAGAGGTCTATTTTGGGGTTTGACTTAATTTAGGGATCTTGTCTGGGGTCTTAGTTATTTTAGGGTTTTGTTTAGGGTCTTAAATTTCACTACCATGGGGAACAGCCAAAAACCTAAGGTCTTAAGCCAGCATTTGTATAGACATCTAGTGAATTGTCATTGCTAATTCATTATAGGCCACACTTCTAACACAAAGCTCTATATTAAATTCATTTTCCAAACAAATAGCAGTTCAATAACTTCCCGTGGAACTTTTCATGATAAGTGTGAAGGTCGATTCATTGGCCTGTATTTGTGGGAGGGGCTGGCAGCTCACTTATACCCAGCTAACGCCTCACCCTGAGGCTGACGTTCCATTGCAACATATCCTGTTTGGTTCTGAGTCAGCACGATTGAGTCTCGTACCTCTGCAGGATCTGTCCCAGCCAGGGGTGAGGAGTCTGCTATGGAGGTTGTCCCAGCTTCGGGTAAGTATATGCTGCGCGCTCGTGCAGCCCGTCCACTTCACAGTCCGGCCGGCGGTGTTTCAGCTCCTTCGGTAAGGTGGAGCGGCACACTGCACTGGAGCGGTCTGCCCGGTAGCCCACGCTTTGGTTACCCACACGGCAGCGCAACTAGGATGCAGGAGCCACCGTGCCTCACGCAAGGGTGGGGATGAAGTGTGCCCCACTATACGGTATCATCAGCTACGCTGATTCCTGCTGTACGATGTTTGTTTTGGCGGGACTGTGCGGTCTACTTGTGCTGCGCACTGGGGGCATAAGTAGATTGCGCCTTCCAGTCAGTGACATAACATACAAAAATGTTTTACACATGTGCTGGGGGGCATGTGTTTGCTGCTAAAGTTTGTGCACACATCAGACATATAAATGGGGATTGATGGCCTGCCCCTATACGTTATGCCACCATGCGCTCTGCTACTATGTTCTCTGTCATTTCGTGCTCGGCAGGCATCTGAACGCCGCAGTCGCTTACATGCACTACGGCCCACTCCTGGGTAACCCGTGGCCCCCTACCACTCAGCAGGGGCTGGCAGTTTGTCAGGTGTTATCTGCTAGCCACCACTGCCTGCGGCTATAGCCTGCCATCGACTGTTCTGTCACCGATCTCAGCAGCTGCACTTTACTATAATCAGTTGGCGTAGTCATAGTGCACCTTTTCTCCTTTCACATCACCTTTCAGTTGTCCTTTTCAACTAGCTGTCATCCTGTACAGCGTGGGTGTAGGCTGAATGTAGAAAAAATATATATAAATATATATATATACATACACAGAATATATATATATATATATATATATATATATATATAGGGGTACAGGTGCACTTAAGGTAATCAGGAACTCCAAAGCTCTCGGGTTGCACATGCATGGCTCATGTTACGCATGGGTTCCTCATCACATCTCAGAGTTCGCTGTTTGTCGCCCCTCAGTCTGTTATCGGTGCGTTACCTTGGTAAGACATGTTTGCCAGCATTGAACGAAAGATTGCATACCTGACACTTCATTCAGGTTTGGCGATCCGTTCCACATTTGTTATTTTGCATAGCACGCAGTCACCTGGGGTCATCAACATGTTCACCCCTCACAGGCTTCCTCAGCATGTCACAGGCACAGGCCCATCCAGAAAAAAAAGAAAAATTTATATATATGGGGGTACAGGTGAATCTTAAGGTAATCAGGAACTCCAGAGCTCTAGGGTTGCACGTCCATGGCTCAAGCTACGCATGGGTTCCTCAACATGTCTCAGGGTTCGCTGTTTGTCGCCCCTCAGTCTGTTATCGGTGCATTTCCTTGGTAGGACCCGTTTGCCAGCATTGAATGAAAGATTGCATACCTGACACGTCATTCAGGTTCGGCGATCTGTTCCACATTTGTTATTTTGCATAGCACGCAGTCACCTGGGGTCATGAACATGTTTAAAATAAAACGCTTATTTACACTCGTGCCTCCAAGGCCATCATAACAATGAATTTGTTGATTTCCTGGTCGCAGGTTTCGAAGCAGGTTTCCACACAGTTCTAATCACGCTGCCTGAAGCCAAGTATGAGTGTAAAAACGTACAATCCGCGGTGAGAGTCCCCACAACAGTGGACAGGTTGATAGAGGCTGAATTAGAGAAAGGGTTCCTCATAGGCCCCTTTTCGGTTCCCCCATTCGACCACTGGCGGGTCAACCCGGTGGGGTTAGTCACAGGTAAATTCAGCAAGAAGGAGTGCCTGGTCTATGACCTTTCAGCCCCGCATGCCTCTCATGTTTCCAGCCTCAATTCCCTCATCCCATCTGAAGAAGTGAGTATGAAGTATTTGTCCATAGGTCAGGCCATAGCCATCATCATGCTGGCAGGGCCTGGGGCTCATCTGTCCAAGGCAGACATATCAGATGACTTCAAACTACTTCCCATCATGTCTGCGCTCTGGCAGGGGCATGGTATCAAATGGAAGAACCTGTATTATTTTTCCACTAAACTGACTTTTGGCTCCAAGAGTAGCCCCTGGCTATTTGACCAGTTCTCTCAGGCCCTGCACAGGGTGTTGGAAGTCAAGTTTAACTGCAGTCACGTTATTCACTATCTGGATGACTTTCTGCTGATTGAATACCCAGGGCGCACACCCCAGGATCTGGACACCCTACGAGTAGTTTTTCCCAGCTAGGCGTGCCAGTGTCGCCTAAGAAAATTGAAGGCCCATCCATGGTGATCACTTTCCTGGGTATCCTACTAGACTCCGTCAACATGTTAGCCAGTTTACCGGAAGATAAACTGATCCGGATCAGGGAAGTCATACACAGATTCACAGTCACAAGAGCGGATTTACAGTCGTTGCTAGGGATGCTAAACTTCGCCATGCGCATTATTCCACAGGGAAGATCATTAATTTCCCATCTTTTATCTTTTCTTCCCGCGGCTCCACAGCAGCACAGCCCAACGTTCAGCTAGACCAGGGATCAGCAACCTCCGGCACTCCAGCTGTTGTCAAACTACGACTCCCAGCATGCTCCATTCACTTCTCTGGGAGTCCTGAGAACAGCCAAGGATCTGTGCATGCTGGGAGTTGTAGTTTCACCACAGCTGGAGTGCCAAAGGTTGCTGATCCCTGAGCTAGACGCTCAGGCTTTAGCAGATCTAGTCATGTGGGATCAGTTCCTGAGCCACTGGAATGGGATCTCCTTTTTCATCCCCTCAGCTACCAGTTCATCTCCTGTGTTTTTTTTCCAATGCTTCTTCCAGTATAGTTTTTTTATTTTTGAAAATTCTCTTTTTATTGAGCATCATAAAAGTACATAATAAAAAAACTCAGGTATGACATGATCCTCCGAATGCGAGGATATCCAATGTATGGCATATACAAGATACAGAATATACACAGAGCAAATATATATCAGCAGGTACCAAGCTTTGCAGGTAAGTTGTGGGGGAGGTTTTTTACATATAGACTAAGGGGACTAGCAACCTTTTCTGCATATATCGGGTATATTATCAACCTTATATGTCTCGATCAACATTTGTAGAATGAGATAATAGAGGACCAAATAGGGGAAGTAGGTTTGCGATCAAGGAGGAATTTTTTTTAAAAAAGGGTGGGAGGGTAGGGGGGGGGGGAAGGGAGAGGGATGTTGGGCGCTGCAGATTCTAACAGAGTAGATACTTATGCGTAATGTGTCAGATGTTGGCATTGTTTTGTGGGGTGGAGACCGTGTGTCGTCCTCATCTGGGATCTTGATAAGAGTTCCACAATAGGGCTATCTATCTATAGGTTTAACTATCACCATCCACAATGGAGGAGGTCCAGCATTCTCAGTTAAAAGGGAGGGGGGGTTAGGAAAAGTTATCTTCTGGGATATATATTAGGAACTCTATCATGGGAGTCGCCATCCATAATTACCTTAGGGTCAAAATCCCCGATATGTTTTCCATGGGCCCCATGTTTTCAGAAAACAAGGCCTGGAATGGGATTCCCAATGAGCCAGCTCCTCGAATTGGTACAACTGGTCCACTTTCTCTGTCCAAGATGACAGAGAGGGGGCTGCTCTGTTTTTCCACATGAAAGGGATAAGCAGCTTTGCCGCTGTCAATAGCATAGTAGGCAGGTTGTGCCGGAGCGGTGTGAAGTCCGTCGACGGACACCAGAGAAGGATCAGCTTAGGGTTTAAAGACATAGTTAAGAGAAAAATTTGGATTATAACACTCTCAATCTCAGACCAGAATGGTTGAATCACGGGGCAATCCCACCAAATCTGAGAAAGGGTCCCAACTCCTTGACTACATCTCCAACATACCTCTGGGATTTCTGGGTTCAACCTATGGAGGAACACAGGAGTCTTGTACCACCTCGTAAGGAGTTTGTACGAATTCTCTTGTATCTTAATACATCTACTGAAACCATGAGAGTGGGCAAGTATAAACGCTTTTTCAGGTTCTGAGATGCTAGTTCCCAGTTCCTTTTCCCATGCATCAAGGAAGTAAAGGTTGGAGTGCGTTGTGGACAAAATAGTTTTGTATGTAAGAGACAGCAATTGTTTGGGCATTTTGTCTATCACAGTTAATTTCTCAAGCCAAGTAGGATTACCTCCGGTCAGATCAGGTAGTACCAAGCGCCTAACATCTCTGCGGAAATTCAACAGATGTAAAAAGGGTGCTTCTAGAACTTTCGGAAGGTTAAAAAACCTATCCCAGTCTAGTCTCCCGTCTGGTCTAAGAATTTCTCTTATCTGAACCTTTGTCAGCATAGACCACACTCCAGAGGGCTCAAGGACCTGAGGATAAAGATACGTCTGAAGGCAAGCTAAGGGGGTGTTGGGAAGAGGGAAGTTAATTTCTTTGGTTTTGTAAAAGGAGGGCCACAATTTCAAGAGTCCTTTAGTCAGGAGGGAAGTGGGAGTGGTGTTGGCGATTTCTGAGTATATCCCCCAAAGGATTAACTTTTCTCCTGCTGTCAGGAGATGTTTTTCTAAATCAGTGCAAAGGTTAAGGTGGTGAGGCGTGATTAGGGCAATGGCTCTGGACACCTGTGTTGTAGTATGTAAGCATATCGGGGAGCCCAAAACCTCCAAATCTCTTTTCTCTCGTAAGGATGGAATAGGCGATTCTAGGTGATTTCCCCTCCCCTAGGAATGAGGTAAAGAGTTTACGAACCTCTGAGAAGTATGAAAGGGGAAGCCATATAGGTAGGGTCTGTAGAAGGTAGAGGAATTTGAGTACTATATATGTCTTCAAAAAGTTTTTCCTCCAATCCATGAAATAAATGGGATTTTAATGGTTCTAAGTGGAGCCCTTACTGCCTGTAAAAGGGGAATATAATTCAAAGCCATCAGCTCTTTCGGGTTCGCCGAGATCTGTAATCCTAAATATTGGATGCTTTTTGTCGCCCAGGTAAAAGGGGTAGTGCGTTTAAGTGTTTAAATAGAGGAAGGATGACGGGAAATATTTAGTGCTTCTGACTAAATTAGATATGAAGCCGAAATCCCTGAAGATGTCTACAAGTATTGGGAAGGAAATTAATGGATTGGAGGATAGAATAAGATCATCTGCAAATGCTACTGTCAAGTGGTTATGTGTGTCTACAGTGATCCCCTTAATGTGTGGGTCTTGTCTGATCCTCCGCAGGAGTGTCTCCATGACTATGATGAATAGAGCCAGGGATAGGGAGCAACCTTGTCGAGTGCCATTCCGTATCTAGAACGGATGGGACAGAGTACCATTGATTTTGACCCTGGCAGATGGGTTGGTATATAGGGAAAAGATGGCTGTAACGAATATCTGCAGGATGCCAAATCTTAGCAAAGCAGACTTCATAAAAGGCCAGTTTACTCTATCAAACGCTTTCTCAGCGTCAGTGCCAAGAGATTAGTCGAACTACTGTAAGCGGTCAGTGTTTTCTTTACCCTGTCTGCCATAGACAATACCCACTTGTTCACCGCTAATGATATAGGGAAGTGCCTTTTGGAGTCGTTGGGCTAAAATCTTCGCCCACCACTTGACATCAGCATTTAGCAGCGAAATTGGGCAGTAATTTCTGCAATCTAGGGGGTCTTTTTTCTCTTTATGTATAACAGTAATATGGGCTTCTAGGGCTTGGGATGGGAGTTTGTTACCTTGGAGAAGGGAGTTGCACATGTTATGGAACTGTGGGGTTAGGATGTCATTAAAAGCTTTATATTACTGAATGGGGAGGCCATCTGGTCCGGGGCTCTTACCTATTGGTATAGATGCTAGGACACTCCGTAATTTATCTTCAGAGATAGCTGTAATCAGTTGCTCTACCTCTTCTTGTGGGAGTGTAGGTAGTTGCAGGGAGGAAAGGAAATTATTTGTGGCTGAGGCTACAGAGTTAGGAGACGATGCTTCTGGGGGGGGGGGGGGGGATGTTATAGAGGGCTGCATAGAATTGTTGGAAAGCTTTTGCTATATCTGAGGTGGATTTAGAGATACCACCGTTGGAGTCTCTGATTGCAGAGATGAAGGAGTCAGAATGCTGCTTTTTCACCCATGCGGTCATTAATTTATTACCCCGATCACCATGGGCATATGCCTTAAATTTGGCCCGAAGTAGTGTTTTTGCTGAAGTAATATTAAGCATATTCTTAAGATTGGTGCGCAGTTTTGTAAGTTCCAGGGCTGTAGCCTCTGCGTGGGATTTTTTTATATTTTGTTTCCATCTTGGCAATGCTGGCCAATAGAGAGTCTAACGCTGCTAAACGTTGTTTTTATATTCTGGAACTGAGGACTATGAATTTCCCCCAAATTACATTTTTGTGGGCTTCCCACAGAATGGTGGGGGAAATTTGGGGTGTGGAATTTGCGTTTCATTGAGACGCCAGCTCCATTCCTTCCGTGGGAGACCATTCAAGGATATGGTAAAGAAGATTGGTGCGTGATCAGTTAGAGTGATGCTCCCTATTTTTGCTGACTCCACAGCCGTTAGATGGGGAATGATAGAAAGAGGTAGTCTAATCTGTGGTGGGGGGAGCTAGTATGTGAGAAAAAGGTGTAATCCAATGTGGAGGGGTTTAGAGTGCTCAAACATCACCTGAAGGTCCTTTAAAGCCCTCTGGAGCCTGCCAAGTAATTTGTAAGTGATTCTGGATTGTTTGGTGGAGGAGTCCAGTGAGGGCTCCAAGGGGAGATTGAAATCTCCACCTAGAATAACAACACCCTCTTTAACAGAAGAGAGCAATTTGAGGGTCTGAACGAGCCACTGCGCCTGGTGTTTATTAGGGGCATATAACAGTGACTTGGGTACCTGCAATTGTACCCTTGACAAAAAGGTATCGACCTTCAGGGTCTGTTATGCTAGATGAATGCAAAAAGGGGATTTGCTTAAGAATAGCAATGCTAACGCCTATGCTGGCAGAGGAATGGGTACTATGATACCATTGGGAGTAGTGTTTGGAGGGGAGATGTGGTACCTTATCAGTCTTAAAATGCAATTCTTGGATGAACACGACTGCCACCTTGTCCTTGCGCAGGAGTGAGATAACTTGAAAGAGTTTGCGTGGCTCGTTCAGACCTCTGGCGTTCAATGATGCCACTACTACAGTTGCCATAATGGAACATGAACATAATGATAGTTAGTACATGAGCATAAAAATAAAGTAGGTATAGGGCAAGAGTAAGGTGCAAGGATATCAGCTACGAGTCGGGTAGCTCGGGGAGGGGGGCACTCTAACAAGCACCTGCGGGGTGTAACCACATTCCTAATTACAACCCAATGGGGATTCTTTTCAGATGGGGGGGACTTGTAGAGCATCCGAGGGCCAAATAAAATCCATCAGGAGGGGGAATAAAAACAGGTTATCAGACTGGCCATAATCCTATTATAAAGTATACTGGTATACCATTATTAGAACAATCAGAGAACAAAGAACTAAAAAGTACACTAAACCATGGCGATGATGATGATGATGGTCCCTCTGGCGGGGACCTGGGATATAGCTAAACTGCGAGGGTAACAGGATCCGGTTTTAACAGCCGACCGGACTTAAACCAGATTAGGGAGGTGGGGACGTATTTCGGCCTAGACCAAGAAGGCACTTACGGTAAGTACAGTCCCGTTCTGAAGGTGAGTCTGACTTTAGATGTAAACTAGTAGAAAATTATAGAAACCAGTAAAAGAAAAACTTGTACAGACGGGTCACTAAATAGGTGCTGCCACAGCTTCAGGGATGAGAGCGTCCCACATATGAATATGAGGTAACATTGCAACTTCAGGTTTTGGCTTGGCGAGCGCTCCTGCGGCTGGCTCTCTCCGTTTTACCTGGGGAGACCAGGTGCCATGTTTTCCGCTGTAGAGGTGAAGGGAGCGGATCTCCGTGGTCCACGGGCATCCAGGACGGGAGGTCTATGGGCGAGATGCCTAGAGGATCCCAGGATGCGCGTAGGTCTGAGGGGGATCTGATGATTATCTGTTTACCATTCTTTGAAATGGCTAGGCCGAATGGGTACAGCCAGCGGAAAGGGGTGTTAAAGGCTTTAAGTGCTTCTAAGAGGGGCCGCAACAATCTGCGCTTCGCCAACGTGGAAGCTGCTAGGTCTTAAAATACCCGCAAATAGGATTCTTCATACCTGAGCTGGGGAGCTTCTCTGCTACTTCTCAACAGGGCCGCGGTGTCCACAAAGCTAAGAAGGCCACAGATGACGTCTCTTGGCGGTTCGTTCGCCTTGGGTTTCGGGCGGAGGGCTCTGTGGATTCTCTCGATCACGATTGAGGCAGCTCTGTCCGGACCCAGCAGCAAGCTAAAGATTTGTCTTGCGGCGCCTGGTAGTGCTTTCGGGGCCAATGATTCAGGTAAGCCCCTTAGCCGCAGGTTCCGCCTGCGGCTGCGGTTTTCTTGGTCTTCCAGCCATAAGAGGAGTTCATTAAGAAGATCTTTGTGGGACTGTAGCACTGCTTTGGTCTCTGCCCCGAATTGTAGGATTTCTTCCTGGGTGCTTTCAAGCGCCACAACTCTATGACCCAGGTGCTTCAAGTCCTCTTTGATCTCGGACAAGTCTTGTTTCAGGGGCGAGAGCGCAGACTCTAGGACATCCTTGAGGATCGCTTGGGACACCAGAAGATATTTTTGAGTACGATTTCCCTCCGAGACATCGGACACCCTGCCCGTCTCTAAGAGATCATCAGCGTCAGTGTAGCAGGCTTTTTCCGGCGCCATATTGGCCTTAGCTTCCTGCGGTAGAGCAGTTCCTCTTCTAAGGAATTTCTCCAAGTCAGGCTGTTTAGTCTGGCTGGGGTGATATCTCCAGTGTCCTTGGACTTTCCTCTGATAGTTTTCCCCATATTGAGCTGGAGGGAGAGCAATAGTTAGAGTTAGATAGACAGATATTTCAGGAGCTCAGACACATGCGGCCATTCAGCAGCTCGGTCAAGCTCCGCCTCCCTCCAGTATAGGTTTTGCAGCCAATTCTGGCACCCACTGGCTGGCCGGTACATGGCCAGAGGAAGTCAGACAGATCCCGGAGTTTCTCACGTCTTCAGCCTTGCTTGAACTATACCCCATAGTGGCCGCAGCGTACGTATGGGGTAGTTCATGGTCCAATTCCACAGTCACGATAGTCTCCGATAATGCAGCTACGGTGGATATTTAACGACAGGTAGATCATAATCCCCACTAGTCATGTCCTTCACCAGGAGACTAGTTTGGTTCTTGTTACGGTGAAATTTCCACTATTGCTGTTCCCATTTCAGGGGTACCCAGAATGTGGTGGCTGATGCTCTGTCACAGGCTATTGGCGCCATGATACTGGCACATGGAGGTGGGAGGAAAGAGACACTTGATACTGGCACATTAGGGGGCAGGGGGAGAGGATGGCACTATAATATTGGCACATGGGGGGCAAGAAATGGATATTAATCATGAGGTGCAGAAATGTGAAATGATGGTGAGGGGCAAGAAATGGATATGAATCATGAGGGGCAGAAGTGTGAAATGATGGGGGGGCAAGAAATAGACATGAATCATGAGGGGCAGAAATGTGAAATGATGGGGGGCAAAAAAATTGATATGAATCATGAGGGGCAGAAATGTGAAATGATGGGGGGGCCAAAAAATTTATATGAATCACGAGGGGCAGAAATGTGAAATGATGGGGGGCAAGAAATGGATATGAATCATGAGGGGCAGAAATGTGAAATGATGGGGGGGGCAAGAAATGGACATGAATTATGAGGGGCAGAAATGTGAAATGATGGGGGGGCAAGAAATGGACATGAATCATGAGGGGCAGAATTGTGAAATGATGGGGGGGCAAGAAATGGATATGAATCATGAGGGGCAGAAGTGTGAAATGATGGGGGGGGGGGCAAGAAATGGATATGAATCATGAGGGGCAGAAATGTGAAATGATGGGGGGAGGCGCCAAAATGTAGATTCACTTGTGTTGACAAAAATCCTTGCACCAGCCCTGAGGCAGGTAGAGGGTACCATGTCTCCAAGCCCACGCGTCACAGGCAAGCCATGACCACAAATACTGATTTGATGCTTTGGGGAAAAAGTTGGAAAATCTAAACTACTATGAAACATGTTATTAGTAACTTTAAAAATGTAATGCTTTTATTTATAACATCACATAGATCCAGTTCAAATGTTACATTTTAATGCAGTGTTTAATGTGCTTTCTGGAATCTATTGGAAGGAAAAGCATGATTAAAAGCTATAGGCTTTGTAATGCAGCTGTATTTTAGTGCTCACATTATAGCAGAAATACGAAGACGTCAAACAGTTCTATGGAAATCAACTTATTTTTTGTGGTGACTAATGTAAGTGTTGAGAGAAGCAAAGCATTCAAAGCAGAATTCAGTCCAAAGTTTAGGAAAACTTTTATTTCCTTGCACTTTGTGGTATTGAATCAAGTTTTCCTAAAATGGTGGCTGCACGTGTTACAAAGCGAAAGTAAGAAGCCTGGGAACGCGAGATCACCCATAATGCCCTGCAGCCAGCCAATCCACAGATAGCCATCCCCTGTGATGTCACAGCCCTATAAAATCCTGATTCCACTTGGTCTCCACCTTTTCACTGTGAACTGACCATAGAGAGAGACGTAGCAAGCTCTCATGCGCTATGGATAGTGCTGCTGAAAACGGTTTTAAAAAGGAATATTGCAGAGGGAGAGTGCAGAGAGAGAGTTTTTTGAGACTGTACGGAGACAGCAGGGAGAATACAGGTTGAGGGAAATCGCCATGTGCGTCACATTCTAGTGCACCCACATTCAGAGTTTATCCCTTATTTTAGTGATACAGTTACGTTGTGTCCGTATTCCAGGATGGTGTAATTTTTGCCCTGTACATGTGTGTAGTTGAGTGAAATTGATTATAGTGAATGCCTTCTGTTATCTGTTGCATTACATAGTGTCAGTATTAAGCCACAGTTAAATACTGTACTAATACCTGTACCAGTGTGCAGTGGAACTAAATTATTATCGTAAATGCCTTCTGTTAGCTGTTGCGCTGCATAAAGTCAGTATGATGCCACGGTTAAATACTTTGCCTTGTACATGTGTGCAGTGTGCATATGTAGGTGATAATGTAGTCAATCACACATGGGAGCCGGGTGAAAAGGGGGCATCATCATCAGGGGGCTAGGGTGGCAGCATGCCCATGAGACAGCAGGGTGGAAGCATGCCTGAGAGACAGCAGAGTGGAAGCATGCCCAAGAGACAGCAGGGTGGAAGCATACTCAAGAAACAGCAGGGTGGAAGAGTGCCCATGAGACAGCAGGGAGGAAGCAGTGGGAGTTATACTTTTTTTGGGGTGGTGTATTAATAGAAAAAAGAATACGTCTTAATTGCTGTTCTGCGGTCAAGTTACATTGTACTACAGACTTTTTTAGGGTGTATTATTTAAATTTTTATTTATTTATTTCTTTATACAGTATGTCAGACAGACAAGTGACAGGCCGTTTAAAGGGGAATGGGCAGTGGCCAAAATGTTTCTGTTGCAGGCAGAAGTAGCAGCAGAAGAAGGGGGGTGGCAGCAAGAGTCGCAGCAAGAGGCCTGAGCTCCCAGTGTCATCTGGCAGTTATGTCTTGACCAGAAACCCAGCGGTGCTAAAATGGTTGATTCTGTCTTCTACTTCGTTGCAAGTAACATCAGACAAACCCAGCCAAGAGTCGGTGGGTTCCTCTGACACGAAGCTTAGTTGGCATGGCCCCAACTATCCTCAACTTGCCTCTGTCATTTTCTGTTCCCTTAGCGCGAGAAGTATTATATGCCGTAGGCTCAGCTCCACTTTTCAGCGAGCACAAGCTACTAGAGGATAGTCAGCAGCTACTGCCCAGCCAAGATCTGGAGGAGACATACGCCACTTCCTTCGGTAGGTAGACAAGCAGTGATGATAAGAGTCATGTGGGAGCAGGTATTGCGAGCGGTCAGGCTCCTGGCCCTGAGACCATTGAGGGGGACATCAGTGACGTGCAGACAGTAGCTGATGATGATGATGTAGCCAATCACACTTGGGATCCGGGTGAAGAAGGGGCTTCATCATCATCAGGAGAAGAGGGTGGTAGCTTGCACGTAAGGCAGCGGCTGAGCCAGCAAGGTGGTAGCATGGCTGTGAGTCAGCAGGGTGGCAGCAGTGGGAGGTAGGGAGCCAAACGTGCCCGGGGTAGACCACCCTCTTCGCAGAAGCCTACCTGACTGGAAAGTAGTGGTGAAAAGGTTCACGAAGGCAATGGTAGCAGGCAGTCAGCGGGGAGTGTTAGGGAGAAAATGCCATACTCGGCGGTGAGCCGCCAGAGGAGTTGAACATGGCCATTTGCCAAATTTGTGGACATAAGGTGAAGCATGGCCAGGGTGCCAATGTTGGCACCACCACCCTGCGTCAACATATGCAGTGTCACCATAAAGTGGCCTGGGAGAACAATGACCTTGATGTAGTGGTCCAGCCTGCCGCAGCAACTGCTGCATCACCCAGTGGCAATCACCCAATTTACTGCAGTCAAGACTCCACCACCTCAGCCGAAGGGAGCTGTCTGTCCTTCCCATCATCTACTGCTCCTGTTCCTCGTCCTCCTACTCCTCATCAATCATTTCATCAGCAATCAATCAATGAAGCGATTGCCAAAGAGACAACAGTTTGTGTGCACTCATCCAGAAATCTAAACCTGGCTTTCTCCTCGACAACTCAAAATCGGAACCATGGTGACCGACAATGGGAAGAACATGGTGTTGGCACTGCGTGAATAAGGGCTGAGCCATGCACCATGCATGGCGCACGAGTTCAATCTGGTTGTCAAGCAGTTCCTGATGTCTTCCACCCATCTGCAAGATATCCAAAAAATGGACAGGAAACTTTGCATGCACTTCAGCCAGTTGTACACTGCAAAGCACACCCTTCTTGAGCTGCAGAGGCAAAACAGTGTCCATCAACATAGGCTGATATGCGACGTTTCCACCCGTTAGAATTCCACCCTCCATATGTTCGACCTACTATACGAACAGAGAAAGACCAATAACGATTTCTTGATGATCCAAGAGGACAGGAGTACTCCCCTGTGCCACCTCACCACTATGTGGTATCCTCATGATGCTGCCAGCTCACCACTCTGTCATTGGGCCACTCTGTGGTCTCCTCATGCTGCTGCTTTCTCACCACTCTGTCACTGGGCCACTCATTGGACTTCTCATGCTGTTCCCACCCTCCCCATACCATGTTAGCATGCACAGGTTAACACACACAAGAAAAGCCCACATAAGTGTTGGGCAAAATTGTCTGACCCTAACTAAGCCAGCTCAGCATCATGAAGTAATCCTAAAAAAGCAAACTGAGACTAAACAGGCTAAAATGTTTAGTAATTTTAATAAATACATAAATATGACAAAAGATACAAAAGTATATCAAAAGATGTGGTACGAATCACTCCTGAGGAATAGCATAACACAGATGTACATGAATAGAGGCTTGTAATACAATGCTAAAACGTCCCTGGAGGTGGAAGGGAAGAAAAGTGATCAGGTGGGGCTGCCATAAAATAACACCAGAAGTCGT
This sequence comes from Bufo gargarizans, assembly GCF_014858855.1. Classification (NCBI taxonomy): domain Eukaryota; kingdom Metazoa; phylum Chordata; class Amphibia; order Anura; family Bufonidae; genus Bufo; species Bufo gargarizans. Next base: position 548,749,830 of record NC_058081.1, read on the forward strand.
CTCGTTGGTCTTAAATCCCAAGGTAACAATACAAAAACGTAGTGGACCACAAAGGTAAGATATGTTAAACCCTAAAATAAGTGAATGAAAATATCAAAAAGTATATGCAACTACCTAAGTTGTATATAAGTATAAAAAACTGCGACAAACAATGAACTGGCAGTCACAGTGAATCGCTATTAATGTGTGCTCCCAAACCTCCTAACATAAATAAAGTGCAGAGTGCAAAAATCTGAGAACAATGCCCTCATATTACTAACAATTGGATCCCATAAACTACCCATGAAGTTAGGGGAAGATGATTCTTCAGGAGAGCCATACACCCCAACACACGTTTCGGCGTCTGCCTTCATCTTTTGATGTACTTTTGTGTCTTTTGTCATATTTATGTATTTAATAAAATTACTAATTATTTTTGCCTGTTTAGTCTTAGTTAACTTTTTTAGGATCTCCCCATTCTGTGACTGGGTCACTATTTTGGCCTATTTTTTGGCCTGAATGACATCACCGTTTATTTGACCCTTCTTGTGATCTGTCAGAAGGAAGGAAAAATGAGACACACAACGGATCCTGTCTATGTAGCAGCTGTAAGTTGTGTAAAACATGGTCCCTGTTTTGAATCAAAATTGGCTTATGATTTGGTAGCCAAAAGCAGAAGTGGGTACAAAACACAGAAAACATGCAAATATTCAATTCACGTGTCATCTCTGTTTTGGATCCACTCCTGTTTTTTTTTTTGGGCTTTAGCAATACTGATGGATTACTGACCAAATGCTGATCGAGTGAAGGCAGATTCTCAACAGACAGGATACGTTTTTTCGGGGTTATTGTTCTGACGGATCAGAGGAAGAGCAAAATAATCAGTGATGTCAAAGCAAACTTACTAATGACACCCTCTCCACTCTGTGGGGGGGGGGGGCACTACTTGTATAATCGTTTAATAGAATAGGTTCTGTAGAAATATATGTTTAATCAGCTGACAACGGTGTAAAAGGAGTGCGCTCTTTCACGCTATAATAGGATCTTGGGCCTCTGCACGGTTCTTTATACCTGCCGCTAACATTGACCTGTAAGGCTGAGTTCATGAAGTGTGCAGTGATTCTATAAGCAACACCTGTCATCTGTGTGTCATACTGACTCACAGTATTGTTTCACTACCACAGCAGACTCCCTATGCATGTTTTTTAATGAAATAGCAGTTTAACGAGATTCGCCATTAATAAATTTGGATCGAATTGAATCTTTTTGGAAAATTTGGCGAACCGATTAAATCAAATTTTTGAGAAATTGGCTTATCTCTAATGATGACTATCCATATTTTTTGCTGGCTTTACTTCTTCCAAATAATCCTTTGCGGTCTCCATGTCGAGAAAAGTTAGCAAGATGCAGAGACGAAGAGTTGGATACTCCTAATGACATTATTGTCTGTATTCGATGATATGGAAAACAAGAAAAAGCAGTAGTTCTTTCAGTAGTTTTCCATTTGACAGAAGAGAGCCATTTACAATTTTGATGTGTACATTTATATATTTATTCTCAGTCTATGTTTTGATAGTTCTTCATTGTTTTCAGAGCATATAGTTTGGGGCCATTTTTTCCTTGCAATATTCCAATAGCCATAACTTTTTAAGTTTTCCATTCATATAGCCATATGAGGGCTTATTTGTTGAAGATACATTTTAGTATTTGAGGGCACCATTCAATTTACCATGTCTGTTTTTAGAAAATGGGAAAAAAAAATATTTGTGGGGTTAAATTGAAAAAAAAAATAATAATACAATTCCACCAAGGTTTTTGGTGTTTTGACATAACGACATTCACTGTGCACTAAAACTGACATATGTCCTTATTCTGCGGCTCATTACGAATACAGCAATACCTAATGTTTTGTTTTGTTTTTTACTACTTTTAAAAAAAAATCTAAAACTGTCTTTGCATTACTATTTTCTGACAGCCATAATTATTTTTTTTATTTCAGTCTACATGAGGGCTATTTGAGGGCTTATTTTTTGCAGGACAAAATTTTGATTTTATTGGTACCAATATTGGTATTGGCTTTTAGGGGGAAAAGTTGACAAAAACGGCGAAAACTATGTTTTTTTTATTTTTTCTCATTATGGAAATCAACGCATAGGAAATTTTTATTAATATTTTTATATACAGGTGGAACTCGAAAAATTAGAATATCGTGCAAAGGTCATTTATTTCAGTAATGCAACTTAAAAGGTGAAACTAACATATGAGATAGACTCAATACATACAAAGCGAGATATTCCAAGGCTTTATTTGTTATAATTTGGATGATTATGGCTTACAGTTTATGTAACCCCAAAGTCCCAATTTTGAGGTACCCTTTGCTCAGGGGATATGGATTAATTAGCTGACTAGAGTGTGATACTTTGAGCCGAAAATATTAAACCTTTTCACAAAATTCAAATTTTAAGCTGCATTAATGCAAATCCTTTAAATTTGCACTACTAAAATAAATGGACTTCTGTAAAATATTCCAATTTTTTGAGTTTCACCTGTAGTTCAGACATTTTTGGACTTGACGATACATATATATATATATATATATATATTTTTATATATATATATATATATATATATATATATATATATATAAAAAATATATATACACAGTACAGACCAAAAGTTTGGACACACCTTCTCATTCAAAGAGTTTTCTTTATTTTCATGACTATGAAAATTGTAGTTTTACACTGAAGGCATCAAAACTATGAATTAACACATGTAGAATTATATACATAACAAAAAAGTGTGAAACAACTGAAAATATGTCATATTCTAGGTTCTTCAAAGTAGCCACCTTTTGCTTTGATTACTGCTTTGCACACTCTTGGCATTCTCTTGATGAGCTTCAAGAGGTACTCACCTGAAATGGTTTTCATTTCACAGGTGTGCCCTGTCAGGTTTAATAAGTGGGGTTTCTTGCCTTATAAATGGGGTTGGGACCATCAGTTGCGTTGTGGAGAAGTCAGGTGGAAAGACAGCTGAATGTCCAACTGAATAGACTGTTAGAATTTGTATTATGGCAAGAAAAAAGCAGCTAAGTAAAGAAAAACGAGTGGCCATCATTACTTTAAGAAATAAAGGTCAGTCAGTCCGAAAAATTGGGAAAACTTTGAAAGTGTCCCCAAGTGCAGTCACAAAAACCATCAAGCGCTACAAAGAAACTTGCTCACATGCGGACCGCCCCAGGAAAGGAAGACCAAGAGTCACCTCTGCTGCGGAGGATAAGTTCATCCGAGTCACCAGCCTCAGAAATCGCAGCTCAGATTAGAGACCAGGTCAATGCCACACAGAGTTCTAGCAGCAGACACATCTCTAGAACAACTTTTAAGAGGAGACTGTGTGAATCAGGGCTTCATGGTAGAATATCTGCTAGGAAACCACTGCTAAGGACAGGCAACAAGCAGAAGAGACTTGTTTGTTCTAAAGAACACAAGGAATGGACATTAGACCAGTGGAAATCTGTGCTTTGGTCTGATGAGTCCAAATTTGAGATCTTTGGTTCCAACCACCGTGTTTTTGTGCGACGCAGAAAAGGTGAACGAATGGACTCTACATGCCTGGTTCCCACCGTGAAGCATGGAGGAGGAGGTGTGATGGTGTGGGGGTGCTTTGCTGGTAACACTGTTGGGGATTTATTCAAAATTGAAGGCATACTGAACCAGCATGGCTACCACAGCATCTTGCAGCGGCATGCTATTCCATCCGGTTTGCGTTTAGTTGGACCATCATTTATTTTTCAACAGGACAATGACACCAAACACACCTCCAGGCTGTGCAAGGGCTATTTGACCATGAAGGAGAGTGATAGGGTGCTGCGCCAGATGACCTGGCCTCAACAGTCACCGGACCTGAACCCAATCGAGATGGTTTGGGGTGAGCTGGACCGCAGAGTGAAGGCAAAAGGGCAAACAAATGCTAAGCATCTCTGGGAACTCCTTCAAGACAGTTGGAAGACCTTTTCAGGTGACTACCTCGAAGCTCATCAAGAGAATGCCAAGAGTGTGCAAAGCAGTAATCAAAGCAAAAAGGTAGCTACTTTGAAGAACCTAGAATATGACATATTTTCAGTTGTTTCACACTTTTTTGTTATGTATATAATTCCACATGTGTTAATTCATAGTTTTGATGCCTTCAGTGTGAATCTACAATTTTCATAGTCATGAAAATAAAGAAAACTCTTTAAATGAGAAGGTGTGTCCAAACTTTTGGTCTGTACTGTATATATATGTAAAATTTGAAAAAAGGGGTAATTTAAACTTTAATATTTAATTATTTAAATGTTTTCTTTTTTTTTTCTTTTACAGTGACAACTTTTAACCCCCTTAGGGGGCTAGAACCTGGGATATTTTGATCCCTTTTTTAATATAGGGAAAGGGGGGGTCATTTGAACTTTTATATCTTTTAAATATTTTTAAAAACTTTTTTGATTTTGTCTTACACTTAGTATAAAGTCCCCCTATTGTAGCATATGGGGAGGTTGATGATGCTCCTATGGAGTCCTATACAACAAATTTACAATCGTCAACTATTATGCTTGACGAGTTACTCCCAATAAGTGAATATATATACTGATCCCCTAGGGGACAAAGGGGTAAAACTTAACGTTTATTCCTATATGTAAAAGGATAAAGCACTCACATAAAGCAGAAGCCTAAAAGGCCTCTAGACAGACTAACATGAAGACAGCCCAATTGGGCCAGGACATACAAACATACTAAGGTAACACCAATGGAAGGCAAGCATATAAAGCAACGTTCTCACCCATCAGGTGCCGTAGATGTTGGTAGTAAGGTGGCTTGAATGCGAGCGGCCTCCCATACGGTAGATGAGCAGATGTGTGTCACCAGTAGCAATGTTTTACAGTCATGAAGACGTCCTCTGTCTTCCTGTTGTAGGGTTGTAGTGAGCGCTTTGACCAAACAGGGGTTACATAGAATTTAGAGACACTTGGCTGTGAAAAAATAAATAAAAAAATTCTATAAATAAAGGCGCATATTTATTAAAACCGGCGATTTAGATGCTGGTCCTAATAACCCCTATGCCTGGCAGTATTTTACAGACATTAATGCACTGCGGAGCATGCAAAATGGAAATTGCATGTTTTCCACAGATATGACATTTCAGCGCCCAATATGCTTTGCACAGCATCTGGTGCTATCTTAGAATCACACCACACATCTTGAATTCATAGGCACATTCTACTGGGTATGGAAATGCCATAAATGGTGCCAAAATGAGCTGCACGGTTCTGAAGGGAAGGAGCACCATTTGGCTTTTGGAGGGCAGATTTTCCTGAAATGGTTTGTGGGTGCTCATCACATTTGCAAGACACCCTGAGGTACCCATACAGTGAAAACCCCCAATAAGTTACTCCGTTTAGAAAACTACATCCATCAAGTTACTTATGAAAGGGTGGCGTGAGCATTTTGAGAGTAAAACTAACCCTAAAATGTTCTTCAATTATATAAATGTTAAAAAGTATAAATCTGAAGGTGTCGGCCCGTTAAAGAGTAATGGGGGGGAGTCGCAGAGAGCGACGAGGAGAAAGCAAAGCTGTTAAATATTTTTTTCTCCAATGTATTCACTGAGGAAAATAAACTGTCAGATGACATGCCGAATGTTGAAATAAATTCCCGATTAAAAGTGTCCTGTCTGACCCAGGAAGAAGTAAAACAGTGACTTAAAAAGATTAAAATAGACAAATCGCCAGGACCGGATGGCATACACCCCCGTATCCTAAGGGAATTAAGTAATGTCATAGCCAGACCCTTATTTCTGATATTTGCAGATTCTATATTGACAGGGAATGTCCCACAGGATTGGTGCATGGCAAAGGTGGTGCCAATATTCAAAAAGGGTCTAAAAACAGAGCCTGGAAACTATAGGCCGGTAAGTTTAACATCTGTTGTGGGTAAACTGTTTGAAGGTTTTCTGAGAGATGCCATGTTAGAGCATCTTAACGGAAATAAGCAAATAACGCCATATCAGCATGGCTTCGTGAGGGATCGGTCATGTCAAACAAATTTAAATCAGTTTCTATGAGGAGGTAAGTTCTAGACTTGACAGCGGCGAATCAATGGATGTCGTGTATCTGGACTTCTCCAAAGCATTTGACACTGTACCACATAAAAGGTTAGTATATAAAATGAGAATGCTCGGACTGGGAGAAAACGTTTGTAAGTGGGTAACTGGCTCAATGATAGAAAACAGAGGGTGGTTATTAATGGTACATACTCAGATTGGGTCACTGTCACTAGTGGGGTACCTCAGGGGCCAGTATTGGGCCCTATTCTCTTCAATATATTTATTAATGATCTTGTAGAAGGCTTGCACAGTAAAGTATCAATTTTGGCAGATGACACTAAACTGTGTAAAGAAATTAACACTGAAGAGGACAGTATACTACTACAGAGCGATCTGGATAGATTGGAGGCTTGGGCAGATAAGTGGCAGATGAGGTTTAACACTGACAAATGTAAAGTTATGCACATGGGAAGGAATAATGCAAGTCACCCGTACTTATTAAATGGTAAAACACTAGGTAACACTGATATGGAAAAGGATCTAGGAATTTTAATAAACAGCAAACTAAGCTGCAAAAAACTGTGTCAGGCAGCTGCTGCCAAGGCCAATAAGATAATAGGTTGCATCAAAAGGGGCATAGATGCCCGTGATGAGAACATAGTCCTACCACTTTACAAATCATTAGTCAGACCACACATGGAGTACTGTGTACAGTTCTAGGCGCCAGTGAACAAAGCAGACATAGCAGAGCTGGAGAGGGTCCAGAGGAGGGCAACTAAAGTAATAACTGGAATGGGGCAACTACAATACCCTAAAAGATTATCAAAATTAGGGTTATTCACTTTAGAAAAAAGACGACTGAGAGGAGATCTAATTAATATGTATAAATATATCAGGGGACAGTACAGAGATCTATTTATCCCCAGCACTGTGACTGTGACGAGGGGACATCCTCTGCGTCTGGAGGAAAGAAGGTTTGTACACAAACATAGAAGAGGATTCTTTACGGAAAGAGCAGTGAGACTATGGAACTCTCTGCCTGAGGAGGTGGTGACGGTGAGTACAATAAAGGAATTCAAGAGGGGCCTGGATGTATTTCTGGAGTGTAATAATATTACAGGATATTGCTACTAGAGAGAGATCGTTGATCCAGGGATTTATTCTGATTGCCTGATTGGAGTCGGGAAGGAATTTTTATTCCCCTAAAGTGAGGAAAATTGGCTTCTACCTCACAGGGTTTTTTTTTCCTTCCTCTGGATCAATGTGCAGGATGACAGGCCGAACTGGATGGACAAATGTCTTTTTTCGGCCTTATGTACTATGTTACTATGTTACTATGTTACATGTATTTTGCAGAATTTAATCACCAGAGAACAGAGCAAAATGGAAATTACAAGTTTTCAACAGATATGTCATTTTAGTGACCAATATGCTGTGCCCAAATTGTGCCATCTAAGACACACCTCAGGCCTTAACCCCTTAAGGACCGGGCTCATTTTCACCTTCAGGACCAGGCCACTTTTTGCAAATCTGACCAGTGTCACTTTATGTGGTGATAACTTTAAAACACTTTGACTTATCCAGGCCATTCTGAGATTGTTTTTTCGTCACATATTGTACTTCATGACACTGGTAAAATGGAGTTAAAAAAAATACATTTTTATTTATAAAAAAATACCAAATTTTCTGAAAATTTTGAAAAATGTGCTAATTTTAAGTTTCAATTTCTCTACTTCTATAATACATATTAATACCTACAAAAGTAGTTATTACTTTACATTTCCCATATGTCGTCTTCATGTTAGGATCATTTTGGGAATTACATTTTCTTTTTGGGCGACGTTACAAGGCTTAGAAGTTTAGAAGCAAATCTTGAAATTTCTCTGAAATTTTCAAAAACCTACTTTTTAAGGACCAGTTCAGGTCTGAAGTCACTTTGTGAAGCTTACATGATAGAAACCACCCAAAAATGACCCCATTCTAGAAAATACACCCCTCAAGGTATTCAAAACTGATTTTACAAATGTTAACCCTTTAGGTGTTCCACAAGAATTAATGGAAAATAGAGATACAATTTCAAAATTTCACTTTTTTGGCAGATTTCCAATTTTTATATTTTTTTTCCAATTACAAAGCAAGGGTTAACAGCCAAACAAAACTCATTATTTATGGCCCTGATTCTGTAGTTTACAGAAACACCCCATATGTGGTCGTAAACTGCTGTACGGGAACACGGCAGGGCGCAGAAGGAAAGGAATGCCATACAGTTTTAGGAAGGCAGATTTTGCTAGACTGTTTTTTTTGGACACCATGTCCCATTTAAAAAAAAACTGATGCACCCCTAAAGTAGAAACTCCATCAAAGTGACCCCATCTAAGAAACTACACCCCTCAAGGTATTCAAAACTGATTTTTACAAACATCGTTAACCCTGTAGGTGTTCCACAAGAGTTATTGGCAAATAGAGATGAAATTTCAGAATTTCAATTTTTCGGCACATTTTCCATTTTAATCAATTTTTTCCAGTAACAAAGCAAGGGTTTTAACAGCCAAACAAAACTCAATATTTATGGCGCTGATTCTGTAGTTCTGTGGTCGTAAACTGCTGTACGCGCACACGGCAGGGCGCAGAAGGAAAGGAATGCCATACGGTTTTTGGAAGGCAGATTTTGCTAGACTGTTTTTTTGGACACCATGTCCCATTTGAAGCCCCCCTGATGCACCCCTAGAGTAGAAACTCCAAAAAGGTGACCCCATTTTAGAAACGACGGGATAGGGTGGAAGTTTTGTTGGTACTAGTTTAGGGTACATATGATTTTTTGTTGCTCTATATTACACTTTTTTTGACGCAAGGTAACAAAAAAATAGCTTTTTTGGCACCTTTTTTTGTTATTACAACATTCATCTTACAGGTTAGATCATGTGGTATTTTTTATAGAACAGGTTATCACGGACGCGGCGATACCTAATATGTATACCATTTTTTTATTTATGTAAGTTTTACACAATGATTTCATTTTTGAAACATAAAAAATCATGTTTTAGTATCTCCATAGTCTAAGAGCCATATTTTTTTCAGTTTTTGGATGATTAGCTTAGGTAGGGTCTCATTTTTTGCGGAATGAGATGACGGTTTGATTTTCACTATTTTGGGGTGCATATGACTTTTTTATCACTTGCTATTACACTTTTTGTGATGTAAGATGAAAAAAAATTGCATTTTTTACACCGTTTTATTTTTTACGGTGTTCACCTGAGGGACTAGGTCATGTGATATTTTTATAGAGCCAGTCGATACGGATGCGGCGATACCTAATATGTATAATTATTTTTTTATTTATGTAAGTTTTACACAATAACAGCTTTTTTAAAACAAAGCCATAGTTTTTTTTATTTTTTTGGGGCGATTGTCTCAGGTAGTGGCTCATTTTTTGCGGGATGAGGTGACGGTTAGATTGGTACTATTTTAGTGGGAGTACGCCTTTTTGATCGCTTGCTGTTGTACTTTTTGTGATGTAATTTGACAAACAAATTGTTTATTTAGCACAGTTTTTATTTTTTATTTTTTACGGTGTTGATCTGAGGGGTTAGGTCATGTCATATGTTTATAGAGCTGGTCGATACGGACGCGACGATACCTAATATGTCCTAGTAATAGGTACCAGTAAAGCCATTTTCTGACAACCATACCCTTTTTATTTTTCATTTGATGGAGTTGTGTGAGGGCTTATTTTTTGCAGGATCAGTTGCCATTATTATTGGTACTATTTTGGGGTAAATGCTACTTTTTGATCACTTTTTATTTAGATTTTTGGAAAGCAGGATAAAAAAAAAACGCAGCGTGTCTGCTATTACATTTTGGGGTTTTGTTATTGTATCATACACCGTGTGGGAAAGATGACATACTACCTTTATTCTGCTTGGCAGTACGATTAAAGAGATACTAATTTTATATATTTTTTATTTTTGCTTTTACACTTATTAATTAAAGCATTTTTGATTTTTTTGTGCCACCATTTTCTGAGAGCCATATATTTTTTTTTTCTGAAATGGTTTTGTTTTAGGGCCTGTTGTGAGTTGAGTTGATGACTTCATTAGTACAATTTTAGAGAACATATGACTTTTTGATTGCTAGATAATAAAATTTTTGGGATGCAAGGCGACCAAGAAATAACTGTTCTAACAGTTTTTATTATATATTTTTCTTTACTATTTTTTTTACAATAGTAAATGGCTTGATAATGGAAATTGAGACTTAACATTTGAAACTATTTTATTTTATAAAATACTTTTTAAATTTTATTTTACTTTTAATTTCAGTTCCACTTCAACTTTTGAGAGTCTGATCATTGTTTCAATGCAGTGCAATACATGCTGTATTGTACTGCATTGAAACTGTCTATTTTACACTGACAGTTCGCCTATGAGACCAAGACTGGGCCTCATAGGCTTCCATAGTTGGAAGACCCAGAGACCTCTGTAAATCTTGCAGTTGCCATGGCAACTATCTGCACCCTGCGATCACATGGTTTAGAGAGGGAGCCCCGTCCTTCTGTAAACTCCTTAGATGCATTGACCTAAGCACCTAAGGGGTTAACCTTCCAGCATTGTGTAAGAACAGAACTCTGTCCCTGATCGGGCAAGCATAGCTCCTGTGCCCACCCAATTAGCGAGCCATAAAAGCACAGAGCCAGTCGTTAACTTACATCTCGCTGTGCAGTACATGTACATCACATATCGGAAGAGGTTAATATTGTAATAATAACAATATATTTCTCTCTAGCACGATCGTTTCTCCCTTTTTTTCTCCCCTTGTCTAGAGATTTCCTCAAGACACCCCAAACCCCTCTGATCAGCTGTGTAGCAGCATTTCAGTTCCAGCTATGTCCACCATGAAGTTACATGGTAACAGTTGATTGTCGGGTTGTGGTAGACTAAAGACTTCAGTAGGAGGATTGCTCCACTGCTTAATCTTCAATAGACAAGGGACAGTACACTTAGTCATTTTTTATATATCCTAACCTTGCTAATATATCCTGCACCAGCCTAAAGGAAAACATTATCTTATGAAGCACTGCTGCTACTTCTACAGTGGACTGGAGCTTGTTTGCATTAGCATGTGATATCGTGGGCGGTGCTCAGCACTTGTAGGAACAATCCAAACTTGTAAAAAGTAGATAACAATAAATTGCGACAATCATCCAATTTTCTTGCAATGTTTATTCAGAAACATAAAAACAAGGTTGCTGATGTGGGCATTCCCTCAGTCACAGGCGGTGACGCTGGTTTTGCATGATCTGCACTTCATCTGGCCACTCACGAGATGGCGTCAGTGCGCTCCTCTCTTTTTATTGCGGCTGACGTCATCACACTCACAACGATACATATATATAATTATAAACAAAACTTTATTTTTCTATATTACTAAATGAAGACAACTAGATCATTTTTGTCATGTAAACCCAAAGGTCCTGTATCATTTGTTTTAAGAGGTCTCCTTCTGACGTAGGTGGCGAAGTATATTGCCTCCATTTATCAACATTCCTACTACTTCTATACCTGCAATGTGAGGACATTGCTGCCCCCCCATGTGCTTCTTTTACATATTCAATCAATCTTGGTCAAGCTATCCCTGTTTTTTTGTAGATTTCTTGTGTTCTCTGAACCTTACATAGACATCTTATAGTTTTCCCTATATAGAACCTTCCACATGGACAGAAAATTACATAAACGAGAAACTGTGTTTTATGTGAGATAAATAGTGATGAGCGGCATAGGCAATATTCGATTTAGCGATTGTTATGATATCACAGTACTATGTCTGTAGCATGTATGTATGGACAGCAGAGAAACAGTAATTCCTATCACACTACCTAACACCCTGCACTGGAACCTGGATCAGCTACACTATATCACAATCTAACCTACACTGAGCATCTCCCACTATCCAATATATAATGTAATTAAATAAGGATCCAGGTGAGTCTGCAAAGCACAGAGCACAGCAATGTCACTGCTCTCTCTCTCTCTCTCTCAGAACTGCAAAAAAAAACAGCCGAAAATGGCTGCTGGGGAGTTTTCTATATAGTAAAGGGGTAGGAAACTTTCCTATTGGTTGCTAGGGATGTTGCTAAGCTCTGACAAAGATACTGCAGCCTTCTCATTGGCCCACAAGCAAGAAGGGAAGTTACTGATAAAAAAAAAAAAAAATAGAATATTCGCGATTACGAATATATAGCACTATATTCTATATTTTCGCTAATTTTCGAAGTGCCGATATTTGCAATAAAAATGTGCAATTAGAATATTTGCGTTGAACACTAGAGATAAATTGCCTTACTACATGTTTCACTCCTCCTATATTCAAATTTCTAGATCTTTATTATAAACTAGCTGAAGGACCCGGCTTCACTCGGGTATATTTAATCTATTTCATTTTATGTTTGTGTGTCGTTAAAGATATCAACACTATCCACTATAACAATGACATCTACAGCACCACCACCCCCACCCCCCCAAAACAGTGACCTCCACAGCCCCCACCCCTTAACACTGACCCCACCACAGTGCCCCGTCCCTTAAAATTGGACCTCCACAGCAGCCCACCCCCTTAACTTTGACCTTTACAGCAGCCTTCCCCTTTAACAGTGACTTTCACAGCATACCACCCCCTTAACAGTGGCCTTTACTGGATCGGGGGCGTGTCCTTTTAAAACAGCTGACTCTAAGACAGCAGCATTGTACTGTCTGAGTGTGAGCTACAGGGAGAAAGTCACCCTCCCTCCCACCTCTGCAGCTGACAGAAGTTGACTTTTACCTAAATTTTTTTAATCCCTGTTGGCTGAGTGGAGGGGGCGTGGCCTATCCAGATCGGGGCATGGCTTAGCACGACCCAGAAGTTGATTTTTAACTTCATTTTTTTTAATCTCAGTCGGTGGAGGAGTCGGAGGGAGCGTGGCCTAACTGCATTAGGGGCATGTCCTTTTGAACAGCTCACTCTAAGAGAGCATCACTGTGCTGTCTGAGTGTAAGCTGCAGGGAGAAAGTCACCTTCTCTCCCACCCCTGTAGCTGACAGAAGTAGATTTTTACCTTCATTTTTTCAATCCCTGTCGGCTCAGGAGTTGGAGGGGCGTGGCCTAATCGGATCAGGGCATGGTTTTGTGGGATCTGTGGGCGGGGTTTTAAGTCTTTTGAGGGTGGACACATTGTGGCCGGGGGCGTGTCTGGGCTCCTTCCTGCAAGAGTGACGCCCCTCTGGGCACCTTACTGGCTCATTTGCATACCAAATAAACTGGATTTTCAGAGGATAAAAACATCTATTGCTGTAAGAAAGGCACATCTTGAAATAAGATACTAAATGCTATTAGGCCATGGCTTTACTTCAATAGCAATTATCCTTGTGACAGATTTCCTTTAAAGCTCTCCCACAGATAAATGGCTGGGTTGTTATGGAAACCTGGAGTAAAACAGCATGTGGAGGCTGAAGGACCTGAGAGCTTCTATTGGCTGATAAGGGTCATATGACCAGGCTTCTATTGGCTAATGCATTTTTGGGGGGAATATCTCAGGAACTAGAGAGCCGAGACCTGGTCTAAAACCTTCCCGGACACCTGATGTACCTGTGTGCCAAATTTCATGAATGTAAATGCAACGGTGCGGATTCCTTTAGCGGACACACACACACAGCTTTATATATTAGATCTACAGGCTGTACATTGGGAACATTTATAATTTCTCTGCGGGATTCCCTTTTCTAACCAGTTTTCCTTTTTACTCTCTGCACTGCACACTTTCTTGTTTTTAATGGTCTGACTTCTTCTAAAACTTACTAATAGTGGATTTCTTGTTTTCTCCTTCAAATCCTTATCATTGCCATTGGTGTATATTTAAAAGTAAACACTGCTCTCCCTATCTTCTATTTTTTTTTTTTATTGTCTCTCCTTTCTTTTTTTTCATTCGCCTTCACTGTTCTCTAAAAGGATTAATCAATTATCTTTTCAGGATACCCTCTCTCTAATAATCTACTCTTCAAATCTTTAGTTTAATCTATAAAATCTACATCTTCACTAGCTATCCTTCTCAATCTTGTGAACTGTCCATATGGCACTGCTGTTTTTACATATGGGGGATGGAAACTCCTGAAGTGTAAGAGGGAATTTGTGGCATTCAGTTTTCTATATACTTTTGTTTTTATTGTTTCCTCTTCTACATTAACCTTGACATCCAAACTCTTTTGAGTCAATCTTACTGGTGAATATCATGTTCATATTGTTTTGAGTGTTCAAATACTCCACAAATTCCTCAAAATGCACTTCAGTTTCTCTCCATATAATGAACATATCATCAATAAATCTCAAAAACAGTTTTATGTTACTCACATACTTGTTCCTAGTGGTGAAAACATATTCGTCCTCAAGAGCCGACAGATACAGATTTGCAAAAGTACAGGAGACAGGAGTCCCTATGGCCGTTCTTGTTTTTTGGTGATAACGTTTTTACATTTGATAATAAATGGTATGTGTCAAGACAAAACCTAAAGCCTCCCTTACAAATTCCACATATTCCTTACTTTTCTGCTGACACTCCAATATTTTTCCTATTACTTGCACCCCAAGATTTTGTGGTATTCTTGTGTACAAACTGTCACATCTATGGATGCTAGGAGATCTCCTTCCTGCCACTGTATATCTCTAATCACTTTAAAAAAAATCATTGGTATTTTTCAAATATGATCGTAACCTTTTCAATAATGGGCAGAGTAACCAATCTATATTATTGTGACAGGGGTTCTGTAATTGACCCTATTTCTGGCACTATGGGGCGCCCGGGTGGCTTTTTCACTGTTTTATGCACCATGGGTACAAAATAACACTTTGGTTTTGTGGGATATTTGGGATTCCATTTTTTCCATTTTTTTTCCATTATCACCCCTTTCTTCATATATTTGCACAATAATAACCTCAAATGCCTCTGGTACTGTGGAATAGGATTGTTCTTCAAGGAGGTGTTCCTTGTCTTCTAATTGTCTTATAGCCTCTTATGTAGTATTTCACTACTATCTCCTGTTTTTTGAGCCAATGTAGGGCTTGTTCCTCTCCTTTACATATATTTTTCTTACTCTTTGGATACATCAAACATTTCACTTCTTTGAGAACCTGCTTCTGAAATATATCTAAGTTACTTCCAGCTGACAAAAGAGGGTTAAATGTTGATCTAACACCTTTCACAAAAGGCCATATCTCTTCTTCCCCTCCTGTTTGTGTTAAACCCGTCTCCTCTTACAGGGCCAACAATGTGCTCAACACTACTGTATCTGTAGGATCCTGCACTTTACTCATGCTTAATCCAAACTCAACACTTGGTTTTTCTCCTTTTTTCTCCCCCCTTGGTCTTTTATCATTTTTATAGATCTTATACAGATTCAACTTTCTAATAGTCTTGAATAGGTCCACTTCAAACTCAACTGGATCAAACTCTTCCACTGAACTAAAGTTCAAACCTTTTGATAGCAATGATGTCCAAATGTATATCTGTTAGATTATTCACATTATTTTCTATTTGCTTTTTCACCGGTATAGATTGTATTGCATGCTATGGATAGGAGGACTGTGCATGTAATATAGTATTTCCTGTGGTTACCTTACAAATTGAGCTCCAATAGTTATTATAGAATTATTTTATGTAAGCGAGCATTGATGAAAAATGTCAGTTCATGATGGTGGTGATTGACTACAAGGGATTATTTTAAAGAATTAGCATTGAGGTACAAAATAAATTCTTTCAAAATCACAAAAGCCCTCACTTATTTTAGGATGAGGGCATATATGTATCGCAAATACCAGTTCATAAAGGAAAAAAAAGGATTGTCAAATGAAAAGATAAACCTTTTTCCCTATAAGACATCTATAAAATGTATCCACCACTGAAGTGCCTACAATCTACAGGTAAAAATTGAACTACAAGCGTAAAATAATTCTAGTCAACAAGATAATGTACAGCCACACATAAAAATTCATTAAAGGGTTTGTGCAAAATAATTAAAAATCTCAAGGGTGATGGATTGATAACATGCACAATTGGGTGAAGATGCATATCACTGCTACAGCCAATCACTGTTCACATGATTACTTCATATGCTTGGAGGGTATAGGGTGCATGGTAATGGCAAAGTTTCCTCATTATACAATTACATATCTCTCAGTACAAAATAGTGATGGCACCTCCTTGATCAGGTTCTCTAAAGGTTGATCTGCAAACAATTTTTTTTTTAGAAAACTGCCACTCCAGATACAATTTTTTTCCTGCCAAAATCAGAAGTTAATTCAGCAAGGAGGAGAAGAATATATATTTCCTTTATATTTCTTATTCCTATGAATTCCATTTCTGGCTTTAAGGCATCATGCACACGACCGCTGTTCTGGTCCGCATCCGAGCCGCAGTTTTTGTGGCTTGGGTGCGGATCCATTCACTTCAATGGGGCTGCAAAAGATGCGGACAGCACATGCATTTCTACAATGGGCCGCCTGTTCCGTTCTGCAAATTGTGGAAGACTTCCGTATTTTTGCGGATCTGCAATTTGCGGACCGCAAAAACGGAACGGTCGTGTGCATGAGGCCTAACTCACATCAACTACATCAAAAACTGGTCCACTTCACTAGAGAACCATGCAATTTCAATAGACTCTTCTGCAAAGAGGCTTTTGATGTTGTAAGCATGTCTTGCCCCCTTTGTCAGTTCACCTTAGTGATCAGAATGTTGTATTCCCAGTGAAGAAATAGAATAAACCAAACTAAGCTCCAGTGTCAGGATTGTATGCTCTGAGCCATCAGTGAAATTGATTTTGAGGGCTATGGTATGTGAAAACATAAAGAATTCATTTTTAAGTCCAATATATGCAACTATAGTCATTCCAGCCAATGCATTTTCCAGATTTCATACAATATTGCTGACCTTATAACTTAATAGCGAATTGGTTTAGACGTTGGGAAAAGTCACTTTGTGGATAATATATTGGTGCTCAACACCTAAATAATACGGTACCTCTATACAATGTTCAAATAACATGTCATGGATTAATGACAGAATACCACAAAATATTGGTATCACATGGTAGATGGATTTGTAGTTCCCATACAAATACATGTAATTCCCAGACTTAATCTCCCTGCCCTGGAGTAAGATGCACCTAATTTATTAAGAGGCGAAATAGAGACAACTCTTCCCCTCTATACACCAGAAAATCAAATCCATGCCAGGCATGGGGCTGGCGTAGACTTGAGCTTTAGCTTACACCGGTTTCTGGCATAAGTTATATTAAATCTGGCGGGCCAGTGGCAAGAAGCTGAAAAAGTCACAAATTAAAATGTAAATAACTTTTAATAGTGGTACAAAAGCTTTCATAAATGTATGTGAATTTATATTTTAAAGATCCCATGACAAGTAAATCTTTTGTTTATTATACTTTATCTATATGTGTGCCCAGAATTTGTTTTTGCAGCATTAACTTGGGTTATAACCTAAATTACTTCTTTTCCTGCCCTTTTGACCCATAAATAAATACATATTCAGTCCAAATATACCTTATGCCCCTAATTCTGCACAGAAGAGTTTTACTAATTCAGTGAGGCTCCTTAAAAAAGAAAGAGCCCTACTGCCGTATTGGAGAGGTATTCTCTTCTGGAAACTGTATGGTGGCACAAAAAAATGTCTGTTTACCACCATACAGTGCATGTGAAGTCAACGTGGCACAATTTTTCACATTAATTATGGTTTCATCACATTTAGAAAATAGTAGTTTCTATGAATGTATGATTACTGTGCAGGATTTTTTTAAAAAATTTAACCAAAAATTAAATACAAATTGTTTATAAAATGAAAAACAGAAAGGTTTTGATTTTCATTATTTTTACATTGGGCTGAATAAATCACTCACCCTGGAGACTTTCATGTAAACCACCCTCCTCTTTCTGCTCTCAGCCTCAAACATATTGCATCTTTTTATCCCACCTGTAAAGGAAACATCTTGTTTTACTCATGGTAGAGCAGGCAAACGAGCTAATAAATTTTTATTTTACGAGTTTACTTGAAGATCCTTCACTTCCCACTGCAGGCTGAGAAAAAGATCACAGGTTAATTAATTGATTGCAGACCGTGTCAGAGTTCCCTGGCCCTTTACAGCAGGTGGGCCTTGAAATCAGAACAAGCATCATCAAATATCAATAGCCAAAAAGTGTAATTTTAATTTATTGCTGTAAATATGAGTAGGATGTGTAGGCAGATATTCTAGCCACAATGGCGAGGTCTACAGTTTTGTGACAGAAAAGAAAAACATTGTACAGATATTATATTATAAAAACAACGCTTTGTAATATGACACATAATAATCACTTTAAATAGATTGTTTCTTTGCCTATTTTTAAAGCAAATTTCGGCACTTAAAATAGTATCTGAAACTGCACAGCTTCATTTGCTGTTTAATGTGGAGGCTAAGTCAACACCATGAAATTTTTGTCATGTTCCCCAAACCGTTTTGAACAATTGTTGCAGTTTGTCAAGGCACATTATCCTGATGGAAAAAGCCACAGACATTAGAAAACATCTTGGCCATGTAGGGGTGTAAGTGGTCTAGAACATTGTTTAAGTAGGAGATACATGTCAAAGCAACATCCTTATGAATCCAAGAAGTAGTGAAGGTCATATTTGCAGCCACCAAATACTTACAAGAAGTGCACAAATAGCCCAACAACATGGGCAGTGACATACCAGAGGGGGATCGTTGGCAAAAATTCCCACAAAAAATATGCATTTTAATCAGGGACCATTTTTATGTGTCTTAAAGGGAAACTCTCAAAAATGTGCCCTGCTGGAGCCAGACCATTTTTATTTTAGGCTACAGGAGTACAGGCCCCAAAAATGAGGCATTCACCTGACAGAAAATAACTTGTGATGATGTGGCTGGAGGTACATTAGGCGGTCACTGAATAAACATTTTAATGTAGGCCACTGGAGTACAGGCACCGAAAATTAGGAATTCACATGACAGAAAAGAACTTGTGATTATGTGGCTGGAGGTACATTAGGCAGTCACTGGTTCAGAATTTTACTGTAGGCCAGTACAAGCCCCAAAAATTAGGCATTCACCTGACAAAAAAAAAATTGTGATGATGTGGCTGGAGGTACATTAGGCGGTCACTGGATAAAATTTTTACTGTAGGCCACTGGAGTACAGGCCCTAAAAATTAGGCATTCACCTGACAGAAAAGGCCTTTTATGCTGCTGTATATACATAAGACAAGGACCATTCTTTGTTCTGTGTGGTGGCGGCTGTGTGTGGGCTGGCATGAAGAAATTCAATTACACATGGTCGTTACAGGTGTTAAATTCCTCCGAGATCCATGCCTCATTCATTTTTAGAAATGTGAGGCAGTCCACACTGTCGTAAGCTAGGCGAGTGCGCTTATTGGTCACGATCTTCTCTGCTGTGCTGAACGTCCTTTCGGACAGGACACTCGACGAGGGGCAAGCCAAGAGTTCCATGGCAAATTGTGCCAGCTCTGGCCACAGGTCAAGCCTGCACACACAGTAGTCCAGGTGTTCCTGGACTACTGGATGTAGAAGGAGGAGAAGAAGAGGCAGGCCTGCATGCAATCATTGGTGGTAACACCAAATCCACATGGGAGCCTTGGGTTACATGCTTGACGGCCGTCAGAAGGTTTGCCCAGTGGGCAGTAAAAGTTATGTACCTTCCCTGCCTGTGTTTTCTAGACCACGTGTCTGTGGTCAGATGTATTTTGGCACCGACACTGTGTGCCAGAGATATATTCACTTGCTGCTAAAAGTGGTAATATAGATCTGGGATGCCCTTCTGGGAGAAATATTTCCTTACAAGCCAGCGGTCAGCCATTGGGCAAGAGGGTTATCCGGCGTCATCAACATTTTACGCTCAAACATTTGGGCCACGGAAGACAGCTTTCTGCCAGATGAACGCTACAATAACACGGTGGAAGATGGAGTGCAGGACAAATGGGAGGAGAGAGGAGAAGGAGAAGAGGCAGGACGTGAAGCACGGGGAGTGTGGCTTTGTGGGTTCTCACGGTGTTGCTCCCACTGGGCTTGGTGATGGGAGGCCAGGTGCCTTCTTAAGGTGGTCATCTCTAGGTGAGTGTTGGGCTTACAGCAACTTATGCGTTGACAGCACAGGCTGCAGATGGCAACACTATTGTCAGCAGCTGACACGTTAAAAAAAGCCCACACTGCAGAGCCATGTGTCGGTATCCTGTGAGTGCCAGAAGTGACCGTGCATGGTGAATGGCTTTCTCCAGATACATTTGTAGTCTGCTTTTTGACTCCTGTGCCCTGCGAGCTCTGCCTGCTTCTCCTCCTTCTCCTCCCTCTCTGCTGCTCCGTCTCTCTCTAAACTTCCCTCCTCTTTCTTTCTTGTGGGCACCCACGTGACATCCATCGAAACGTCATCATCGTCACCTTTACCACCACTGACATTTGATATCTTGGAGTAAGCAACAACAGCGGGGACCTTCCTCCTTGGGCTGATCTGGGTACTGTTGTCAGACTGCTGGGTGGCGGCCGTTGCTACCTCCTCTTCCTCATCCGATGTGAAGAATGGCTGCACATCGGTAAGGTCTGGGAATGGATGGGAAAATAATTCCTCTGACTTGAGTAAAGGGGCTATGGTGGTAGTGGTGGTGGTGTATTTAGGGGTGCACACAGCAGAGGTAAGGAGAGTGCAAATACAGAGGATAAAGAGGGAGCAGAAGCGGAAGGCTGAGTGATCCAATCAACCAACTGTGTTGCGCCCTTTGAAATAATCACACGCACCTTCTCCACCTTCCCACTTCGGCTCTGGCCTGGATCACCTACATGACCCCTACCACCCCTGTGGAATGTCCTGCCTCTTCCTCTGCCTGTCATTTTCAAAATTACCCTGGGCCTAAGTCCCTAGAGAACAGCAGAATTTGGGAGAGCAGGTACAGTGGATATAAAAAGTCTACACACACCTGTTAAAATGTCAGGTTTCTGTAATGTAAAAAAATTAGACAAAGATATATACCATATTTTTCGCCGTATAAGACGCACCAGCCTATAAGATGCACCTAGGTTTTTGGGGAGGAAAATAAGAAAAAACATATTTTTAACCAAAAGGTGTGCTGTGTGTTTGGTGGTGATGGGGGGGGGATCTGTGGATGACGGACACTGTTATGGGGGGATCTGTGGATGACGGACACTGTTATAGGGGGATCTGTGGATGACGGATACTTATGGGGGGAACTGTGGATGACGGACACTTATGGGGGGAACTGTGGATGATGGACACTGTTATGGGGGGGATCTGTGGCTTGCACTGTTACAGGGGGATCTGTGGCTGGCACTGCTACAGGGGGGGGGATCTGTGGATGGCACTGTTATACATGTGTCATCCACAGACCCTCCCAGCCCATAACTGTGCCATCCACAGATCCCCCGCTGCTCCAGTATACTAATATTATATGTCTTATTCAATTAATAGTTATTAAATATGCCTCTTTATTCCTAATAGTACCTTAAATCCTAACCGCATCAGTACAATGCTGGCAGGCAGGCCGGGCGGCCGGCGCATCACTCACGGACGTCACTTGCCTGCGCCGCCTGCTTAATTCATAAAGTAAAATGGCTTAATAAGCCCTTGATTGGCACGGGTGACACACTTGAATAGAGTGCGGTTCCTCACTGTATTATAAGATAATTCATAAAGTAGGCGGCGCAGGCACGTGACATCAGGGAGTTACGCTGCCGCCCGCCTGGCCTGCATTGTACTGAAGCGCTTAGGATTTAAGGTACTATTAGGCATAAAGGGGCATATTTAATAACTATTAATTGAATATGACATATTATATTAGTATACCGGAGCGGCGGGGCGGGGCTATAGTACAGTGACTGCACCGCCCCGCCGCTATTGCCGGCCCCAGCTCCTCCTCCCAGTCCCCGCTCGCTTTACATCGCAGCTTGCGATGTAAAACTGACAGCATTCGCCGTATAAGACGCAGGGGCATTTTCCCCCTATTTTGGGGGGAGAAAAAGTGCGTCTTATACGGCGAAAAATACGGTAATTTCATAGGTCACCTTTAATGTGACCAATAAACTGTACTACTCAATTAAAAAACAAACTGAAATCTTTTAGGTAGAGGGAAGAAAAAATATAAAAATAAAATAATATGGTTGCATAAGTGTGCATAACTAATACTTTGTTGAAGCACCTTTTGATTTTATTACAGCACTCAGTCTTTTTGGGTATGAGTCTATCAGCATGGCACATTTTTGAGTTGGCAAGATTTGCCCACTCTTCTTGGCAAAAACACTCCAAATCTGTCAGATTGTGAGGGCATCTCCTGTGCACAGCCATCTTCAGATCACCCCACAGATTGTCGATCGGATTCAGGTCTGGGCTCTGGCTGGGCCATTCCAAAACTTTAATCCTCTTCTAGTCAAGCCATTCCTTTGTTGATTTGTATGTATGGTTTGGGTCGATGTCATGCTGAAAGATGAAGTTCCTCTTCATGTTCAGCTTTCTAGCAGAAGCCTAAAGGTTTTGTGCCAATATTGACTGGTATTTGAAACTGTTCATAATTCCATCTAGCTTAACTAAGGCCCCAGTTCCATCTGAAGAAAAACAGCCCCAAAGCATGATGCTGCCACCACCATGTTTCACTGTGGGTATGGTGTTCTTTTGGTGATGTGCAGTGTTTTTGCGCCAAACATATCTTTTGGAATTATGGCCAAAAAGTTCAACCTTGGTTTCATCAGACGATAACACCTTTTCACACATGCTTTTGGGAGACTTCAGATGCGTTTTTGCAAAATGTAGCCTGGCTTGGATGTTTTTCTTCGTAAGAAAAAGCTTTCATCTTGCCACTCTACCCCATAGCACAGACATATGAAGAATACGGGAGATTGCTGTCACATGTACCACACAGCCAGTACTTGCCAAATATTCCTGCAGCTCCTTTAAGGTTGTTGTAGTTTTCTTCTCGTCTTTTCATCAATTTTGGAGGGACGTCCAGTTCTTGGTAATGTCACTTTTGTGCCATATTTTCTTGGCTTGATGAGGACTGTCTTTACTGTGTTCCATGGTATATCTAATGCCTTGGAAATTCTTTTGTACCCTTCTCCTGACTGGTACCTGTTAACAATGAGATCCCTCTGATGCTTTGGAAGCTCTCTGTGGACCATGGCTTTTGCTGTGGGATGCGACTAAGAAAATTTCAGGAAAGACCAACTAGAGCAGCTGAACATTATTTGGGGTTAATCAGCGGTACTTTAAATGATGACAGGTGTATGCTGACTCCTATTTACCATGATTTTGAATGTTATTGCTTAATACTGAACACACACTTATACAACCCCATTATTTTAGTTTTTTCTTGTTTTCTTTCCTCCACCTAAAAGATTTCAGTTTGCTTTTCAATTGAGTGGTACAGTTTATCGGTCACATCAAAGGTGGAAGAAGATCTGAAATGATTTATCTTTCTCATTTCTTTACAGCACAGAAACCTGACATTCTAACAGTGGTGCGTAGACGTTTTATATCCACTGTATATCGCAGACCTCAATCAATATTTGGCGGAAATAGGTATATTGAACACCTTAATCAGTATTTTGTGGAAGCAGGTATATCGCAGGCCTCAATCAATATTTGGTAGAAACAGATATATTGAACCCCTTAATCGGTATTGTGTGGAGGCAGGTTTATCGCAGGCCTCAACAATATTTAATGGAAACTGGTATATCGAACCCCTTAATCAGTATTTTGTGAAAGTAGGTATATCGAAGCCTCAATCAGTATTTTGTGGAAGAAGGTATATCGCACCCCTCAATCAATATTTGGTAGAAACAGGTATATCGAACCTATTAATTGGTATTTTGTGGAAGCAGGAATATCGCAGGCCTCAATCAATATTTGGTAAAAACAGGTATATCGAACCACTCAATCAGTATTTTGTGGAAGCAGGTATATCACAGCCCTCAATCAGTATTTTGTAGAAGCAATTATATCAAACCCCTTATTTATTTTTTGGTGGAAGCAGATATATCGAACCACTCGATCAATATTTGGTGGAAAAAGGTATATCGAACCCCTTAATCAGTATTTTGTGTAAGCAGGCATATTGCAGCCCTCAATCAGTATTTTGTGGAAGCAGGTATATCAAACCCCTTATTAATTTTTGGGTGAAAGCAGGTATATCGCACCCCTCAATTAATATTTGGTGGAAACAGGTATATCGAACCCCTTAATCAGTATGTTTTTGGAAGCAGGTATATCGCAGGCCTCAGTCAATATTTGGTGGAAACAGGTATATCAAACCCCTTAAACAGTATTTTGTGGAAGCAGGTATATCTCACCCCTCAATCAATATTTGGTAGAAACGGGTATAATTAACCCCTTAATCAGTATTTTGTGGAAGCAGGGATATCTCAGCCCTCAATCAGAATTTTGTGGAAGCAGGTATATCAAATCGCTTAATCAGTATTTTGTGGAAGCAGGTAAATCGTAGGCCTCAATCAATATTTTTTAGAAGCAGTTATATCAAACCCCTTAGTCAGTATTTTGTGGGGGGCAAGTATATCGCCCCCCTCAATCAATATTTTGGGTAAAAAAGGTATATAAAACCCTTCATTCATTCTTTTGGGGAAGGTGGTATATCGCACCCCTCAATCAATATTTTGTGGAAACAGGTATATCGAACCCCTTAATCAGTATTTTGTGTAAGCAGGCATAACGCAGCCCTCAATCAGTATTTTGTGGAAGCAGGTATATCAAACCCCTTATTGATTTTTTGGTGGAAGCAGGTATATCGCAACCCTCAATCAATATTTTGTGGAAACAGGTATATCAAACCCCTTTAATCAGTATGTTTTTGGAAGCAGGTATATCGCCGGCCTCAATCAATATTTGGTGGAAATAGGTATATCGAACCCCTTAAAGGGGTTATCCCATCTTAGACAATGGGGGCATATCGCTAGGATATGCCCCCATTGTCTGATAGGTGCGGGTCCCACCTCTCGGCTATTTTCGGCGGCTCCATAGAAATGAACGGAGGGCGGCTGCGCATGCACCTTTCAGACCCGCACCTATCAGACAATGGGGGCATATCATAGCGATATGCCCCCATTGTCTAAGATGCGATAACCCCTTTAATCGGTATTATGTGGAAGCAGGTATATCGCAGGCCTCAATCAATATTTGGTGGAAACAGGTATATCAAACCCCTTAATCAGTATTTTGCAGAACCAGATATATCGCAGGCCTCATTCAATATTTGGTGAAAACTGGTATATCGAACCCCTTAATCGCTATTTTGTGGAAGCAGGTATATCGTAGGCCTCAATCAATATTTGGTGGAGGCAGGTATATTAAACCCCTTAATCAGTATTTTGTAGAACTAGATATATCGCAGGCCTCATTCAATATTTGGTGAAAACAGGTATATCGAACCACTCAATCAGTATTTTGTGGAAGCAATTATATCAAACCCCTTATTTATTTTTTGGTGGAAGCAGATATATCGAACCACTCGATCAATATTTGGTGGAAAAAGGTATATCGAACCCCTTAATCAGTATTTTGTGTAAGCAGGCATATTGCAGCCCTCAATCAGTATTTTGTGGAAGCAGGTATATCAAACCCCTTATTAATTTTTGGGTGAAAGCAGGTATATCGCACCCCTCAATTAATATTTGGTGGAAACAGGTATATCGAACCCCTTAATCAGTATGTTTTTGGAAGCAGGTATATCGCAGGCCTCAGTCAATATTTGGTGGAAACAGGTATATCAAACCCCTTAAACAGTATTTTGTGGAAGCAGGTATATCAAATCCCTTAATCAGTATTTTGTAGAACCAGATATATCGCAGGTCTCATTCAATATTTGGTGAAAACTGGTATATCGAACCGCTTAATCGGTATTTTGTGGAAGCAGGTATATCGTAGGCCTAAATCAATATTTGGTGGAGGCAGGTATATTAAACCCCTAAATCAATATTTTGTGGAAGCAGGTATATCGCAGCCCTCAATTACTATTTTGTTGAAACAGGTATATCAAACTCCTTAATCGATATTTTGTGGAAGCGGGTATTGCGCAAGCCTCAATCAATATTTGTTGGAAACAGGTATATCGAACCCCTTAATCAGTATTTTGTGGATGCAGCTATATTCTAGCCCTCAATCAATATTTTGCGGAAGCAGGGATATCAAACCCCTTAATCAGTATTTTGTGGAAGCAAGTATATTATAGCCCTCAATCTGAATTTTGTGGAAGCAATTATATCAAACCCCTTATTTATTTTTTGGTGGAAGCAGGTATATCGAACCCCTCGATCAATATTTGGTGGAAACAGGTATATCGAACCCCTTAATCAGTATTTTGTGGAAGAAGGTATATCATAGCCATTAATAAATATTTAGTGGAAGCAGGTATATGAAACCCCTTAATCAGTATTTTGTGGAAGCAGGTATATCTCACCCCTCAATCAATATTTGGTAGAAACGGGTATAATTAACCCCTTAATCAGAATTTTGTGGAAGCAGGTATATCAAATCGCTTAATCAGTATTTTGTGGAAGCAGGTAAATCGTAGGCCTCAATCAATATTTTTTAGAAGCAGTTATATCAAACCCCTTAGTCAGTATTTTGTGGGGGGCAAGTATATCGCCCCCCTCAATCAATATTTTGGGTAAAAAAGGTATATAAAACCCTTCATTCATTCTTTTGGGGAAGGTGGTATATCGCACCCCTCAATCAATATTTTGTGGAAACAGGTATATCGAACCCCTTAATCAGTATTTTGTGTAAGCAGGCATATCGCAGCCCTCAATCAGTATTTTGTGGAAGCAGGTATATCAAACCCCTTATTGATTTTTTGGTGGAAGCAGGTATATCGCAACCCTCAATCAATATTTTGTGGAAACAGGTATATCGAACCCCTTTAATCAGTATGTTTTTGGAAGCAGGTATATCGCCGGCCTCAATCAATATTTGGTGGAAATAGGTATATCGAACCCCTTAAAGGGGTTATCCCATCTTAGACAATGGGGGCATATCGCTAGGATATTCCCCCATTGTCTGATAGGTGCGGGTCCCACCTCTCGGCTATTTTCGGCGGCTCCATAGAAATGAACGGAGGGCGGCTGCGCATGCACCTTTCAGACCCGCACCTATCAGACAATGGGGGCATATCATAGCGATATGCCCCCATTGTCTAAGATCCGATAACCCCTTTAATCGGTATTATGTGGAAGCAGGTATATCGTAGGCCTCAATCAATATTTGGTGGAGGCAGGAATATTAAACCCCTTAATCAGTATTTTGTAGAACCAGATATATCGCAGGCCTCATTCAATATTTGGTGAAAACTGGTATATCGAACCCCTTAATCGGTATTTTGTGGAAGCAGGTATATCGCAGGCCTCATTCAATATTTGGTGAAAACTGGTATATCGAACCCCTTAATCTGTATTTTGTGGAAGCAGGTATATCGCAGGCCTCAAAACAATATTTGGTGGAAACAGGTATATCAAACCCCTTAATCAGTATTTTGTAGAACCAGATATATCGCAGGCCTCATTCAATATTTTTTGTGAAAACTGGTATATCGAACCCCTTAAATCGGTATTTTGTGGAAGCAGGTATATCGTAGGCCTCAATAAATATTTGGTGGAGGCAGGTATATTAAACTCCTTAATCAATATTTTGTGGAAGCAGGTATATCACAGCCCTCAATCACTATTTTGTTGAAACAGGTTTATCAAATCCCTTAATCAATATTTTGTGGAAGCAGGTATTAGGCAGGCCTCAATCAATATTTGTTGGAAACAGGTATATCGAACCCCTTAATCAGTATTTTGCGGATGCAGGGATATCAAACCCCGTAATCAATATTTTGCAGAAGCAGGGATATGAAACCCTTTAATCAGTATTTTGTGGAAGCAGGTATATTGCAGCCCTCAATCAGTATTTTGTGGAAGCATGTATATCAAACCCCTCAATCAATATTTGGTAAAAACAGGTGTATCAAACCCCTTAATCAGTATATTGTGGAAGCAGGTATATTGCAGCCCTCAATCAGTATTTTGTGGAAGCATGTATATCAAACCCCTTAATCAATATTTTGTGGAAGCAGGTACATTGCAGGCCTCAATGAATATTTGGTGGAAACAGGTATATCGAACCTTTTAATCAGTATTTTGTGGAAGTAGGTATATTGCAGCCCTCAATCAAAATTTTGTGGAAGCAGGGCTATCAAACCCCTTAATTTATATTTTGTGGAAGCAGGTATCGCACCCCTCAATCAATATTTAGTGGAAACAGGTATATTGAACCCCCATAATCAGTATTTTGTAGAAGCAGTTGTATCGCACCCCTCAATCAATATTTGGTGGAAGCAGGTATATTGAAACCCTTAATGATTATTTTGTGGAAGCAGGTATATCACTCCCCTGAAATTCTTTATTTTGCCACATCAGTTATATCACACCACCCTGTTTATTTGGAGCAACAGGTATATCACAGCCCTTAATCTGAATTTTGTGGAAGCAGGTATCTCGCATCCCTCAATCAATATTTGTTGGAAACAGGTATATCGAACCTCTTAATCAGTATTTTGTGAAAATAGGCATATCGCAGCCCTCAATCAGTATTTCGTGGATGCAGGCATATCAAACCCCTCAATCAGTATTTTGTGGAAGCAGGTATATCACAAGCCTCAATCAGCATTTGGTAGAAACAGGTATAGCAAACCTTTTAACCACCTCCGGACCGCCTAACGCAGATCTGCAGTCCGGAGGTGGCAGCCCTGCGCAGAGTCACGCATATATGCGTCATCTCGCGAGGGCCGGGATTTCCTGTGAACGCGCGCACACAGGCGCGCGCGCTCACAGGAACGGAAGGTAAGTGAGTGGATCTCCAGCCTGCCAGCAGCGATCGCTCGCTGGCAGGCTGGAGATCTGATTTTTTTAACCCCTAACAGGTATATTAGACGCTGTTTTGATAACAGCGTCTAATATACCTGCTACCTGGTCCTCTGGTGGTCCCTTTTGTTAGGATCGACCACCAGAGGACACAGGCAGCTCAGTACAGTCGCACCAAACACCACACTACACTACACCCCCCCTGTCACTTATTAACCCTTTATGAACCACTGATCACCCCATATAGACTCCCTAATCACCCCCCTGTCATTGATCACCCCCCTGTCATTGATCACCCCCCTGTAAGGATCCATTCAGACATCCGTATGATTTTTACGGATCCACGGATACATGGATCGGATCCGCAAAACACATACGGACGTCTGAATGGAGCCTTACAGGGGGGTGATCAATGACAAGTGGGTGATCAGGCATATAGACTTCCTGATCACTTCCCTGTCATTGATCACCCCTCTGTCATTGATCACCCCCCTGTAAGGCTCCATTCAGACATCCGCATGATTTTTACGGATCCACTGATACATGGATCGGATCCGCAAAACACATGCGGACCATTGAATGGAACCTTACAGGGGGGTGATCAATGACAGGGGGTTGATCACCCCATATAGACTCCCTGATCACCCCGCTGTCATTGATCACCCCCCTGTAAGGCTCCATTCAGACGTCCGCATGTGTTTTGCGGATCCGATCCATGTACCCGTGGATCCGTAAAAAATCATACGGACGTCTGAATGGAGCCTTACAGGGGGGTGATCAGTGACAGGGGGGTGATCACCCTGATCACCCCCTGTCATTTATCACCCCCTGTAAGGCTCCATTCAGACGTCCGCATGTGTTTTGCGGATCCGATCCATGTATCCATGGATCCGTAAAAATCATACGGACGTCTGAATGGAGCCTTACAGGGGGGGTGATCAATGACAGGGGGGTGATCACCCATATACACTCCCTGATCACCCCCTGTCATTGATCACCCCCCTGTAAGGCTCCATTCAGACGTCCGCATGTGTTTTGCAGATCCGATCAATGGATCTGTAAAAATCATACGGACGCCTGAATGGAGCCTTACCAGAGGGGTGATCAATGACAGGGGGTGATCAGGGAGTGTATATGGGTGATCACCCCCCTGTCATTGATCACCCCCCCCCCCCCCTGTAAGGCTCCATTCAGACATTTTTTTGGCCCAAGTTAGCAGAAATTTTTTGTTTGTTTTTGTTTTTTCTTACAAAGTCTCATATTCCACTAACTTGTGTCAAAAAATAAAATCTCACATGAACTCACCATACCCCTCACGGAATCCAAATGCGTAAACATTTTTAGACATTTATATTCCAGACTTCTTCTCACGCTTTAGGGCCCCTAAAAAGCCAGGGCAGTATAAATACCCCACATGTGACCCCATTTCGGAAAGAAGACACCCCAAGGTATTCCGTGAGGGGCATATTGAGTCCATGAAAGATTTAAATTTTTGTTCTAAGTTAGCGGAAAGTGAGACTTAGTGAGAAAAAAACAAAAAAAATCAATTTCCACTAACTTATGCAAAAAAAAATTGAAAATTTCTATGAACTCGCCATGCCCCTCATTGGATACCTTGGGGTGTCTTCTTTCCAAAATGGGGTCACATGTGGGGTATTTATACTGCCCTGGCTTTTTAGGGGCCCGAAAGTGTGAGAAGAAGTCTGGGATCCAAATGTCTAAAAATGCCCTCCTAAAAGGAATTTGGGCCCCTTTGCCCACCTTGGCTGCAAAAAAGTGTCACACATGTGGTATCGCCGTACTCAGGAGAAGTTGGGCAATGTGTTTTGGGGTGCCATTTTACATATACCCATGCTGGGTGAGAAAAATATCTTGGTCAAATGCCAACTTTGTATGAAAAAAATGGGAAAAGTTATCTTTTGCCAAGATATTTCTCTCACCCAGCATGGGTATATGTAAAATGACACCCCAAAACACATTCCCCAACTTCTCCTGAGTACGGTGATACCAGATGTGTCACACTTTTTTTGCAGCCTAGGTGGGCAAAGGGGCACATATTCCAAAGTGCATCTTTCGGATTTCACCGGTCATTTTTTACAGATTTTGATTGCAAAGTACTTCTCACACATTTGGGCCCCTAAATTGCCAGGGCAGTATAACTACGCCACAAGTGACCCCATTTTGGAAAGAAGACACCCCAAGGTATTCTGTGAGGGGCATGGCAAGTTCCTAGAATTTTTAATTTTTGTCGCAAGTTAGTGGAATATGAGACTTTGTAAGAAAAAAATTAAAATAAAAAATCATCATCATCATTTTCCGCTAACTTGTGACAAAAAATAAAAAGTTCTATGAACTCACTATGCCTATCAGCGAATACCTTAGGGTGTCTACTTTCCGAAATGGGGTCATTTGTGGGGTTTTTCTACTGTTTGGGCATTGTAGAACCTCAGGAAACATGACAGGTGCTCAGAAAGTCAGAGCTGCTTCAAAAAGCGGAAATTCACATTTTTGTACCGTAGTTTGTAAACGCTATAACTTTTACCCAAACCATTTTTTTTTTGCCCAAACATTTTTTTTTATCAAAGACATGTAGAACTATAAATGTAGCGAAAAATTTATATATGGATGTCGTTTTTTTCGCAAAATTTTACAGCTGAAAGTGAAAAATGTCATTTTTTTGCAAAAAAATCGTTACATTTTGATTAATAACAAAAAAAGTAAAAATGTCAGCAGCAATGAAATACCACCAAATGAAAGC
Source organism: Bufo gargarizans (assembly GCF_014858855.1). NCBI lineage: Eukaryota > Metazoa > Chordata > Amphibia > Anura > Bufonidae > Bufo > Bufo gargarizans. Next base: position 548,781,605 of record NC_058081.1, read on the forward strand.
TCTATTAGTGAGAAGAAAAGGAGGTAAAATTCATTTGGGTGGTAAGTTGCATGACCGAGCGATAAACGGTGAAAGTAGTGTAGTGCCGAAGTGTAAAAAGTGCTCTGGTCATGAAGGGGGTTTCAGCTAGCGGGGCTGAAGTGGTTAATTATAGGGATGAGCGAACTCGAACTGTATAGTTCGGGTTCGTACCGAATTTTGGGGTGTCCGTGACACGGACCCGAACCAGGACATTTTCGTAAAAGTCCGGGTTCGGGTTCGGTGTTCGTCGCTTTCTTCGCGCTTTTGTGACGCTTTCTTGGCGCTTTTTGAAAGGCTGCAAAGCAGCCAATCAACAAGCGTCATACTACTTGCCCCAAGAGGCCATCACAGCCATGCCTACTATTGGCATGGCTGTGATTGGCCAGAGCACCATGTGACCCAGCCTCTATTTAAGCTGGAGTCACATAGCGCCGCCCGTCACTCTGCTCTGATTAGCGTAGGGAGAGGTTGCGGCTGCGACAGTAGGGCGAGATTAGGCAGATTAACTCCTCCAAAGGACTTGATTAACTGATCGATCTGCAGCTGTGGATCATTGAGCTGCTGATCCTCAATTGCTCACTGTTTTTAGGCTGCACAGACCGTTTGTCAGTCACATTTTTCTGGGGTGATCGGCGGCCATTTTGTGTCTTGTGGTGCGCCAGCACAAGCTGCGACCAAGTGCATTTAACCCTCAATGGTGTGGTTGTTTTTTGGCTAAAGCCTACATCAGGGTGAAGCTGTCACACCAAGTGCATTTAACCAGCAATAGTCTGTTCATTTTTTGGCCATATACAAAATCAGGGGCAAGCTGCGCCTGTCACCAAGTGCATTTAACCCTCAATGGTGTGGTTGTTTTTTGGCTAAAGCCTACATCAGGGTGAAGCTGTCACACCAAGTGCATTTAACCAGCAATAGTCTGTTCATTTTTTGGCCATATACTAAATCAGGGGCAAGCTGCGCCTGTCACCAAGTGCATTTAACCCTCAATGGTGTGGTTGTTTTTTGGCTAAAGCCTACATCAGGGTGAAGCTGTCACACCAAGTGCATTTAACCAGCAATAGTCTGTTTATTTTTTGGCCATATCCCAGTCTAATTCTGTCACTAAATCCATACCGGTCACCCAGCGCCTAAATACTAGGCCTCAAATTTATATCCCGCTAAATCTGTCCTTAGTGCTGTAGCTGGGCGAGTTATTTAGTGTCCGTTCAAGCACATTTCTTGTTCTGGGTTGAAATACAATTCCCAATTTAGCAATTTCATAATTTAGTGGTTTCTGCTATATCAGAGCTATTTGAAATCTATCCCTAAAAGGGTATATAATATTCAAGGTGCACATTGGGTCATTCAGAATAACTTCACACACACCCGCTACTGTGTATTTCCAAGTCTAATTCTGGCACTAAACCCATACCTGTCACCCAGCGCCTAAATACTAGGCCTCAAATTTATATCCCGCTAAATCTGTCCCTAGTGCTGTAGCTGGGCGAGTTATTTAGTGTCCGTTCAAGCACATTTCTTGTTCTGGGTTGAAATACAATTCCCAATTTAGCAATTTCATAATTTAGTGGTTTCTGCTATATCAGAGCTATTTGAAATCTATCCCTAAAAGGGTATATAATATTCAAGGTGCACATTGGGTCATTCAGAATAACTTCACACACACCCGCTACTGTGTATTTCCAAGTCTAATTCTGGCACTAAACCCATACCTGTCACCCAGCGCCTAAATACTAGGCCTCAAATTTATATCCCGCTAAATCTGTCCCTAGTGCTGTAGCTGGGCGAGTTATTTAGTGTCCGTTCAAGCACATTTCTTGTTCTGGGTTGAAATACAATTCCCAATTTAGCAATTTCATAATTTAGTGGTTTCTGCTATATCAGAGCTATTTGAAATCTATCCCTAAAAGGGTATATAATATTCAAGGTGCACATTGGGTCATTCAGAATAACTTCACACACACCCGCTACTGTGTATTTCCAAGTCTAATTCTGGCACTAAACCCATACCTGTCACCCAGCGCCTAAATACTAGGCCTCAAATTTATATCCCGCTAAATCTGTCCCTAGTGCTGTAGCTGGGCGAGTTATTTAGTGTCCGTTCAAGCACATTTCTTGTTCTGGGTTGAAATACAATTCCCAATTTAGCAATTTCATAATTTAGTGGTTTCTGCTATATCAGAGCTATTTGAAATCTATCCCTAAAAGGGTATATAATATTCAAGGTGCACATTGGGTCATTCAGAATAACTTCACACACACCCGCTACTGTGTATTTCCAAGTCTAATTCTGGCACTAAACCCATACCTGTCACCCAGCGCCTAAATACTAGGCCTCAAATTTATATCCTGCTAAATCTGTCCTTAGTGCTGTAGCTGGGCGAGTTATTTAGTGTCCGTTCAAGCACATTTCTTGTTCTGGGTTGAAATACAATTCCCAATTTAGCAATTTCATAATTTAGTGGTTTCTGCTATATCAGAGCTATTTGAAATCTATCCCTAAAAGGGTATATAATATTCAAGGTGCACATTGGGTCATTCAGAATAACTTCACACACACCCGCTACTGTGTATTTCCAAGTCTAATTCTGGCACTAAACCCATACCTGTCACCCAGCGCCTAAATACTAGGCCTCAAATTTATATCCCGCTAAATCTGTCCCTAGTGCTGTAGCTGGGCGAGTTATTTAGTGTCCGTTCAAGCACATTTCTTGTTCTGGGTTGAAATACAATTCCCAATTTAGCAATTTCATAATTTAGTGGTTTCTGCTATATCAGAGCTATTTGAAATCTATCCCTAAAAGGGTATATAATATTCAAGGTGCACATTGGGTCATTCAGAATAACTTCACACACACCCGCTACTGTGTATTTCCAAGTCTAATTCTGGCACTAAACCCATACCTGTCACCCAGCGCCTAAATACTAGGCCTCAAATTTATATCCCGCTAAATCTGTCCCTAGTGCTGTAGCTGGGCGAGTTATTTAGTGTCCGTTCAAGCACATTTCTTGTTCTGGGTTGAAATACAATTCCCAATTTAGCAATTTCATAATTTAGTGGTTTCTGCTATATCAGAGCTATTTGAAATCTATCCCTAAAAGGGTATATAATATTCAAGGTGCACATTGGGTCATTCAGAATAACTTCACACACACCCGCTACTGTGTATTTCCAAGTCTAATTCTGGCACTAAACCCATACCTGTCACCCAGCGCCTAAATACTAGGCCTCAAATTTATATCCCGCTAAATCTGTCCCTAGTGCTGTAGCTGGGCGAGTTATTTAGTGTCCGTTCAAGCACATTTCTTGTTCTGGGTTGAAATACAATTCCCAATTTAGCAATTTCATAATTTAGTGGTTTCTGCTATATCAGAGCTATTTGAAATCTATCCCTAAAAGGGTATATAATATTCAAGGTGCACATTGGGTCATTCAGAATAACTTCACACACACCCGCTACTGTGTATTTCCAAGTCTAATTCTGGCACTAAACCCATACCTGTCACCCAGCGCCTAAATACTAGGCCTCAAATTTATATCCCGCTAAATCTGTCCCTAGTGCTGTAGCTGGGCGAGTTATTTAGTGTCCGTTCAAGCACATTTCTTGTTCTGGGTTGAAATACAATTCCCAATTTAGCAATTTCATAATTTAGTGGTTTCTGCTATATCAGAGCTATTTGAAATCTATCCCTAAAAGGGTATATAATATTCAAGGTGCACATTGGGTCATTCAGAATAACTTCACACACACCCGCTACTGTGTATTTCCAAGTCTAATTCTGGCACTAAACCCATACCTGTCACCCAGCGCCTAAATACTAGGCCTCAAATTTATATCCCGCTAAATCTGTCCCTAGTGCTGTAGCTGGGCGAGTTATTTAGTGTCCGTTCAAGCACATTTCTTGTTCTGGGTTGAAATACAATTCCCAATTTAGCAATTTCATAATTTAGTGGTTTCTGCTATATCAGAGCTATTTGAAATCTATCCCTAAAAGGGTATATAATATTCAAGGTGCAAATTGGGTCATTCAGAATAACTTCACACACACCCGCTACTGTGTATTTCCAAGTCTAATTCTGGCACTAAACCCATACCTGTCACCCAGCGCCTAAATACTAGGCCTCAAATTTATATCCTGCTAAATCTGTCCTTAGTGCTGTAGCTGGGCGAGTTATTTAGTGTCCGTTCAAGCCATTTCTTGTTCTGGGTTGAAATACAATTCCCAATTTAGCAATTTCATAATTTAGTGGTTTCTGCTATATCAGAGCTATTTGAAATCTATCCCTAAAAGGGTATATAATATTCAAGGTGCACATTGGGTCATTCAGAATAACTTCACACACACCCGCTACTGTGTATTTCCAAGTCTAATTCTGGCACTAAACCCATACCTGTCACCCAGCGCCTAAATACTAGGCCTCAAATTTATATCCCGCTAAATCTGTCCCTAGTGCTGTAGCTGGGCGAGTTATTTAGTGTCCGTTCAAGCACATTTCTTGTTCTGGGTTGAAATACAATTCCCAATTTAGCAATTTCATAATTTAGTGGTTTCTGCTATATCAGAGCTATTTGAAATCTATCCCTAAAAGGGTATATAATATTCAAGGTGCACATTGGGTCATTCAGAATAACTTCACACACACCCGCTACTGTGTATTTCCAAGTCTAATTCTGGCACTAAACCCATACCTGTCACCCAGCGCCTAAATACTAGGCCTCAAATTTATATCCCGCTAAATCTGTCCCTAGTGCTGTAGCTGGGCGAGTTATTTAGTGTCTGTTCAAGCACATTTCTTGTTCTGGGTTGAAATACAATTCCCAATTTAGCAATTTCATAATTTAGTGGTTTCTGCTATATCAGAGCTATTTGAAATCTATCCCTAAAAGGGTATATAATATTCAAGGTGCACATTGGGTCATTCAGAATAACTTCACACACACCCGCTACTGTGTATTTCCAAGTCTAATTCTGGCACTAAACCCATACCTGTCACCCAGCGCCTAAATACTAGGCCTCAAATTTATATCCTGCTAAATCTCTCGTTACCGCTGTCCTGTTGTGGCTGGGAAAGTTATTTAGTGTCCGTCAAAGCACATTTTTTGTTCTGGGTTGAAATACAATTCCCAATTTAGCAATTTCATAATTTAGTGGTTTCTGCTATATCAGAGCTATTTGAAATCTATCCCTAAAAGGGTATATAATATTCAAGGTGCACATTGGGTCATTCAGAATAACTTCACACACACACGCTTCTGTGCATTTCCAAGTCTAATTCTGTCACTAAATCCATACCGGTCACCCAGCGCCTAAATACTAGGCCTCAAATTTATATCCCGCTGAATTTGAATACAATACATTGGGCCAAATAATATATTTGTTGTTGTGGTGAACCATAACAATGAGAAAAACATCTAGTAAGGGACGCGGACGTGGACATGGTCGTGGACATGGTCGGACATGGTGGGTGACGTGAAGCCTCATTCTCTGCTATGACATGCAGACTGATTCTCTGCTGTCATGAAGCCAGATTGTCTGTTACGGGACCTCTCTGCTCTGCCTGTGTGCTAGGCCTAAATATATGCCAATGGACTGTTGCAGTGGTGGGTGACGTGAAGCCTCATTCTCTGCTATGACATGCAGACTGATTCTCTGCTGACATGAAGCCAGATTGTCTGTTACGGGACCTCTCTCCTCTGCCTGTGTGCTAGGCCTAAATATATGCCAATGGACTGTTGCAGTGGTGGCTGACGTGAAGCCTCATTCTCTGCTATGACATGCAGACTAATTCTCTGCTGACATGAAGCCAGATTGTCTGTTACGGGACCTCTCTCCTCTGCCTGTGTGCTAGGCCTAAATATATGCCAATGGACTGTTGCAGTGGTGGCTGACGTGAAGCCTCATTCTCTGCTATGACATGCAGACTAATTCTCTGCTGACATGAAGCCAGATTGTCTGTTACGGGACCTCTCTCCTCTGCCTGGGTGCTGGGCCTAAATTTATGACAATGGACTGTTGCAGTGGTGGCTGACGTGAAGCCTGATTCTCTGCTATGACATGCAGACTGATTCTCTGCTGACATGAAGCCAGATCCTCTGTTACGGGACCTCTCTCCTCTGCCTGTGTGTGTGCTGGGCCTAAATATATGCCAATGGACTGTTGCAGTGGTGGCTGACGTGAAGCCTCATTCTCTGCTATGACATGCAGACTGATTCTCTGCTGACATGAAGCCAGATTCTCTGTTACGGGACCTCTCTCCTCTGCCTGTGTGTGTGCTGGGCCTAAATATATGCCAATGGACTGTTGCAGTGGTGGCTGACGTGAAGCCTCATTCTCTGCTATGACATGCAGACTAATTCTCTGCTGACATGAAGACAGATTCTCTGTTACGGGACCTCCCTCCTCTGCCTGGGTGCTGGGCCTAAATATATGCCAATGGACTGTTGCAGTGGTGGCTGACGTGAAGCCTCATTCTCTGCTATGACATGCAGACTAATTCTCTGCTGACATGAAGACAGATTCTCTGTTACGGGACCTCTCTCCTCTGCCTGGGTGCCGGGGCCTAAATATCTGAGAATGGACTGTTCCAGTGGTGGGTGACGGGAAGCCAGATTCTCTGCTATGGAACCTCTCTCCAATTGATTTTGGTTAATTTTTATTTATTTAATTTTTATTTTAATTCATTTCCCTATCCACATTTGTTTGCAGGGGATTTACCTACATGTTGCTGCCTTTTGCAGCCCTCTAGCTCTTTCCTGGGCTGTTTTACAGCCTTTTTAGTGCCGAAAAGTTCGGGTCCCCATTGACTTCAATGGGGTTCGGGTTCGGGACGAAGTTCGGATCGGGTTCGGATCCCGAACCCGAACATTTCCGGGATGTTCGGCCGAACTTCTCGAACCCGAACATCCAGGTGTTCGCTCAACTCTAGTTAATTAGTATTTAGTGGAAGTAGGTATATTGCAGCCCTCAATCAATATTTTGTGAAAGAAGGGATATCAAACCCCTTAATCAGTATTTTATGGAAGCAGTTATATCGTAGCCATTAATTAATATTTGGTGGAATCAGTATTTTGTGGAAGCAGGTATATCACTCCCCTGAATTACTTTATTTTGCTCCATCAGTTATATCACACCACCCTGTTTATTTAGGGCAACAGGTATATCGCAGCCCTTAATCAGAATTTTGTGGAAGAAGGTGTATCACACCCCTCAATCATTTTTTTGGGGCAACAGGTATATCACACCTGTTGCAATTAGTTGTTTCAATAGCAAAACTATTGCAGCAAAATCGCACACAACTGCTGCGCAATACGAATGCACTATAATATATTTTGTAGGCTACAAAGTATATTATAAGTATATCACACCCCTCAATATATCACACCTATTGATAGCACACCTTTACCAGTCCTTAAAAAGACTTTTGTGCCCCTATTAGCTAGTGTTTGTCTGTCCTTGCTCCACAAAGCAACCTCTCCCTACACTGGCAAAACACAGAATGTAAAATGGCTGCCATATCGGGTTCTTTTATAGGGTGGGGGGTGTCCATGTGCTGAAACATCTCAATTCGCTGTCCTATCCCACCTGATGGATGTGTCATGGGTCAAAGTTCAGCGCAATGCAAAAGAATATTGTGCCGCGAAACGACCACTGGGCGAACCGCAAGGACATCTCTACCAAGGAGTCGAAGTTTCTCAAACTTTTCTTAAGTCTCTGCTGACTTACTGTCTTACCATATTGCATCCTTGTGCCATTTTTTTTCCTAGGCCTTCTCCACAGTCTATAAGAAAACAGGATTTATCATAAGACACATAATGATAAATAGATCAGCATTTCCTTGCCTATTTTTGAAGCAAATTTCTACCATGAGTTTAACTTTATTTTCATGTTATCCAAACTGGTTCACAATTCTGTGCTTAGAGGTTATTCTGGATTTTTATTTTGATGGCTTATACTTAGGATAGCAGATCGGCAGGGTGATCCAAATCCCAGCATCCCCACACACCCACTGTTCTGCAGTAGTTTTGGCACTTAAAATAATATCTGGAACTGCACAGCTTCATTAGCTGTTTAGTAGACAGGGTACTGCAGGGTTACTGCCATTCACTTCCGCAGAAGAAGTGATGCAGTAACCAGCTTCATCCACTACACAGTAAACTGAGCTGTGTAGTTCTACTGCCTACAGCTTTTCTGGCGGCCAAGCTACTGCAGAGCAGTTGATTTGCAGGGATACCAGGAGTCAGAGCTCAGAAATTCTGATATTGATGACCTATTATAAGGATAAGAATCAATATATAAACCCAGGAGAACCCATTTGTCATCTGTTTAAAAAAATAAAAATGTCAATGGCGTACTGTTATTATTCTCACTGTTTCCCAAATTGCTGTAATGTTTTTTTTTTCCTTTATAGGCCCCTCGTACTCTTGAAATGTCCCCTGCTAATTAGCTATGTTCTGATAGGGTGGTGACACCTCTCTTCTCTGTAGGCAGTGTCATAGCAGACAGCCTCAGAGCAAGATGTAGCGGAAGGAATCTGGTGAATAACAGCAAGAAAGCCATTGACATTTTTAAAGCACATGACATTCACATTTTACAGCCTATCAATATATATTGTTTATTATTTATATATATATTATTTTTTTTGCAGGAGATACAGGTATCTAAGAATCAAAATGGAATCACTATTGTTTCAATGTTATCATAAAGGGAAAATTAACGCAAATTTGCAAAAAATGCAACTTTCCTCAGATCTTTTCACTTATATTGTAATTTTGTTGGAATACCCAATGACATTTACCACACCTGTATAACAATGCCAATTGTATAACAATGCCAATATGTACATATAATTGGTTACAGAAGCAACCATTACTTCTCAAAACAAAGACCTCCTCTAACGGGGTGCCGAAGGCACACTCGGTCTCCCATCAGCCACAGACCTGCTGCTTAGCTTTGGGAGCGAGGATCTGTGTTTGACCTCGTTCCCAGGGCAGCTTTGCTAGCTGAGAGGCTCCCTGCTCCTAGGTCTGCCTTGAGCGCCGAGCTGATCACTCAGTGCTCGACTGGTCGGTCTGTCGGTCATGTGACGCTGGCCACGTCACATGATCCTCACTCCCCACTATAAATACAGGCAGCCTGCTGGCCACAGGTTGCCTGTTAATTTAGGTCCCTGGCAGTTGTTGGATACCTATGTACTTACCTGATCCTGTTCCCTGACGATCCTTTGCCTGCTCCTCCTGTACTGCGCATCCTTCCTGGTATTTTGACCTCGGCTTCCACCTGACTATTCTTTGCGGACTCCTTTGGTACTTCTCGACTCTCCTGGTATTTATGACCCTGGCTTCTCCTGACCTTTCTTTGCTTATCCCTCTGTACTGCGTTGTCCTCTTGGTTTTGACCTGGTCCGTTCACTATCCGTTATTTGTCTTGTCTGTCCTTCCCGCACCTATTCTAAGTTAGGGACTGCCGTCCAGTTGTCCCCTGTCATCAGTACTCGTGAGGCAAGTAGGCAGGGCCAGGGGTGAGGGTGGAGCGCAGTGGTCACTATCCTCCCCCCTGTGTGTGTGTGTGTGTGTGTGTGTGTGCGTGACCGTTACAGATTAACAGGCCCAATAACCACTGTATAATGAATCCTCTGGTGACCCTGACTGACCATGTCTCTAATTTGACGCAGATGGTACAGGAGTTAGGGGAAAAACTCAGTTCTTTTGAGTTAGGGCAAGGTTCTTCCACTCCTCAGGCCTCCAGTCCGCATTTGGACCCCCGGATTAAGCTCCCAGAACCCTTTTCTGGAGACCGGAAGAAGTTTCTCTCTTTTAAGGAGAGTTGCAGACTTTACTTCCATTTGCGCCCCGTGTCCTCTGGCCCCGAGAGTCAACGCGTGGGCATTATCATTTCCCGACTACAGGGTGATCCCCAGGACTGGGCGTTCTCTTTACCTGCTGGTGCCAGTTGTTTAACTTCTGTGGAGGAGTTCTTTCAGGCCCTGGGTACCCTCTATTATGAACCAGACAGGGCTCTAGTAGCCGAGACGGCTCTAAAGGCACTGGTTCAGGGCAATCTACCTGCGGAGGATTATTGCACCCAATTCAGAAGGTGGTGTGTCCCCTCAGGATGGAACGAACCAGCCCTGAAGAGTCAGTTCAGGTCAGGTCTGTCTGATAATTTAAAGGATCTTCTGGTCAGTTATCAACTTCCAGAGACCTTAGAGGAGATGATGACCCTTGTTGTCTGACTTGACCGACGGGTTAGAGAGAGACGACAGGAAAGACAGTTCTCTTCCCAGATGGTGGTCCAGCCAGAGGCCTATCCCAGAGACAATGCTGAGGTCTCCACCGAGGAACCCATGCAGGTTGGCATGACCCGAGGGAATCTTCGCTGCAGACGTGGAGAATGCCTTTACTGTGGAGATCCTGACCATTGGATCAACCAGTGTCCTAAGAAGGTCTTTTCTGTCAAGTCTCATAAGGCAAGGCAACCTAAAGACCAGGTACACCCTGATTTTTCTAAATGTAAGCATTTGGTACCCATTACGATTTCTCTGGGGGTAGATAAATGGCCGGGTAAGGCCTTTATTGATTCTGGCTCAGCGGCCAGCTTTATTGACTCTGAGTACACTGTAAGATTGGGTATTACAATGTTTGCTTTACCAACTCCTATCCATGTCATGGCTATTGATGCTACTCCTCTTATTGGTGGTACGGTGAGCTCATGTACCTCAGAGATTTCTCTAACCGTGGGTGTGTGAGATGTTCCCTTTTTGTCCTGGAGAACCTACCGGTTGAGGTAGTACTAGGGTTGCCTTGGCTCCGACTACATAACCCTACTATAGATTGGTCCAAGGGGCAGTTGGTGAGATGGGGGCCTAAGTGTGACTCGTGCTTGTCCGTGGTACAGCCTGGGGTCTCAGTAAAGTCTGATACTTTACCCACTGTTATTAGGGAATATTCTGATGCATTCTCATCACCAACCCCGGATGTTCTACCCCCCCATAGACCTTATGATTGTACTATAGAGCTAGTAGATAGAGTTGAGCGAACACCTGGATGTTCGGGTTCGAGAAGTTCGGCCGAACATCCCGGAAATGTTCGGGTTCGGGATCCGAACCCGAACCCCATTGAAGTCAATGGGGACCCGAACTTTTCGGCACTAAAACGGCTGTAAAACAGCCCAGGAAAGGGCTAGAGGGCTGCAAAAGGCAGCAACATGTAGGTAAATCCCCTGCAAACAAATGTGGATAGGGAAATTAATTAAAATAAAAATTAAATAAATAAAAATTAACCAAAATCAATTGGAGAGAGGTTCCATAGCAGAGAATCTGGCTTCCCGTCACCCACCACTGGAACAGTCCATTCTCAGATATTTAGGCCCCGGCACCCAGGCAGAGGAGAGGGGTCCCGTAACAGACAATCTGGCTTCATGTCAGCAGAGAATCAGTCTTCATGTCATAGCAGAGAATCAGGCTTCACGTCACCCACCACTGTAAGAGTCCATTTTCATAAATTTAGGCCCAGCACCCAGGCAGAGGAGAGAGGTCCCGTAACAGAGGATCTGGCTTCATGTCAGCAGAGAATCAGTCTGCATGTCATAGCAGAGAATCAGGCTTCACGTCAGCCACCACTGCAACAGTCCATTGTCATAAATTTAGGCCCAGCACCCAGGCAGAGGAGAGAGGTCCCGTAACAGAGGATCTGGCTTCATGTCAGCAGAGAATCAGTCTGCATGTCATAGCAGAGAATCAGGCTTCACGTCAGCCACCACTGCAACAGTCCATTGTCATAAATTTAGGCCCAGCACCCAGGCAGAGGAGAGAGGTCCCGTAACAGACAATCTGGCTTCATGTCAGCAGAGAATTAGTCTGCATGTCATAGCAGAGAATGAGGCTTCACGTCAGCCACCACTGCAACAGTCCATTGGCATATATTTAGGCCTAGCACACAGGCAGAGGAGAGAGGTCCCGTAACAGACAATCTGGCTTCATGTCAGCAGAGAATCAGTCTGCATGTCATAGCAGAGAATGAGGCTTCACGTCACCCACCACTGCAACAGTCCATTGGCATATATTTAGGCCTAGCACACAGGCAGAGCAGAGAGGTCCCGTAACAGACAATCTGGCTTCATGACAGCAGAGAATCAGTCTGCATGTCATAGCAGAGAATGAGGCTTCACGTCACCCACCACTGCAACAGTCCATTGGCATATATTTAGGCCTAGCACACAGGCAGAGCAGAGAGGTCCCGTAACAGACAATCTGGCTTCATGTCAGCAGAGAATCAGTCTGCATGTCATAGCAGAGAATGAGGCTTCACGTCACCCACCACTGCAACAGTCCATTGGCATATATTTAGGCCTAGCACACAGGCAGAGCAGAGAGGTCCCGTAACAGACAATCTGGCTTCATGTCAGCAGAGAATCAGTCTGCATGTCATAGCAGAGAATGAGGCTTCACGTCACCCACCACTGCAACAGTCCATTGGCATATATTTAGGCCTAGCACACAGGCAGAGCAGAGAGGTCCCGTAACAGACAATCTGGCTTCATGTCAGCAGAGAATCAGTCTGCATGTCATAGCAGAGAATGAGGCTTCACGTCACCCACCACTGCAACAGTCCATTGGCATATATTTAGGCCTAGCACACAGGCAGAGCAGAGAGGTCCCGTAACAGACAATCTGGCTTCATGTCAGCAGAGAATCAGTCTGCATGTCATAGCAGAGAATGAGGCTTCACGTCACCCACCACTGCAACAGTCCATTGGCATATATTTAGGCCTAGCACACAGGCAGAGCAGAGAGGTCCCGTAACAGACGATCTGGCTTCATGTCAGCAGAGAATCAGTCTGCATGTCATAGCAGAGAATGAGGCTTCACGTCACCCACCACTGCAACAGTCCATTGGCATATATTTAGGCCTAGCACACAGGCAGAGCAGAGAGGTCCCGTAACAGACAATCTGGCTTCATGTCAGCAGAGAATTAGTCTGCATGTCATAGCGGAGAATCAGGCTTCATGTCAGCCACCACTGCAACAGTCCATTGGCATATATTTAGGCCTAGCACACAGGCAGAGGAGAGGTTCATTCAACTTTGGGTAGCCTCGCAATATAATGGTAAAATGAAAATAAAAATAGGATTGAATGAGGAAGTGCCCTGGAGTCCAATAATATATGGTTATGGGGAGGTAGTTAATGTCTAATCTGGACAAGGGACGGACAGGTCCTGTGGGATCCATGCCTGGTTCATTTTTATGAACGTCAGCTTGTCCACATTGGCTGTAGACAGGCGGCTGCGTTTGTCTGTAATGACGCCCCCTGCCGTGCTGAATACACGTTCAGACAAAACGCTGGCTGCCGGGCAGGCCAGCACCTCCAAGGCATAAAAGGCTAGCTCTGGCCACGTGGACAATTTAGAGACCCAGAAGTTGAATGGGGCCGAACCATCAGTCAGTACGTGGAGGGGTGTGCACACGTACTGTTCCACCATGTTAGTGAAATGTTGCCTCCTGCTAACACGTTGCGTATCAGGTGGTGGTGCAGTTAGCTGTGGCGTGTTGACAAAAGTTTTCCACATCTCTGCCATGCTAACCCTGCCCTCAGAGGAGCTGGCCGTGACACAGCTGCCTTGGCGACCTCTTGCTCCTCCTCTGCCTTGGCCTTGGGCTTCCACTTGTTCCCCTGTGACATTTGGGAATGCTCTCAGTAGCGCGTCTACCAACGTGCGCTTGTACTCGCGCATCTTCCTATCACGCTCCAGTGCAGGAAGTAAGGTGGGCACATTGTCTTTGTAGCGTGGATCCAGCAGGGTGGCAACCCAGTAGTCCGCACACGTTAAAATGTGGGCAACTCTGCTGTCGTTGCGCAGGCACTGCAGCATGTAGTCGCTCATGTGTGCCAGGCTGCCCAGGGGTAAGGACAAGCTGTCCTCTGTGGGAGGCGTATCGTCATTGTCCTGCCTTTCCCCCAGCCACGCACCAGTGATGGACCCGAGCTGCGTTGGGTGCCACCCCGCTGTGACCATGCTTCATCCTCATCCTCGTCCTCCTCGTCCTCCAGTAGTGGGCCCTGGCTGGCCACATTTGTACCTGGCCTCTGCTGTTGCCAAAAACCTCCCTCTGAGTCACTTCGAAGAGACTGGCCTGAAAGTGCTAAAAATGACCCCTCTTCCTCCTCCTCCTCCTCCTCCTCCTGGGCCACCTCCTCTTCCATCATCGCCCTAAGTGTTTTCTCAAGGAGACATAGAAGTGGTATTGTAACGCTGATAACGGTGTCATCGCCACTGGCCATGTTGGTGGAGTACTCGAAACAGCGCAACAGGGCACACAGGTCTCGCATGGAGGCCCAGTCATTGGTGGTAAAGTGGTGCTGTTCTGTAGTGCGACTGACCCGTGCGTGCTGCAGCTGAAACTCCACTATGGCCTGCTGCTGCTCGCACAGTCTGTCCAGCATGTGCAAGGTGGAGTTCCACCTGGTGGGCACGTCGCATATGAGGCGGTGAGCGGGAAGGCCGAAGTTACGCTGTAGCGCAGACAGGCGAGCAGCAGCAGGATGTGAACGCCGGAAGCGCGAACAGACGGCCCGCACTTTATGCAGCAGCTCTGACATGTCGGGGTAGTTGTGAATGAACTTCTGCACCACCAAATTCAGCACATGCGCCAAGCAAGGGATGTGCGTCAAATTGGCTAGTCCCAGAGCTGCAACGAGATTTCGCCCATTATCACACACCACCAGGCCGGGCTTGAGGCTCACCGGCAGCAACCACTCGTCGGTCTGTTGTTCAATACCCCGCCACAACTCCTGTGCGGTGTGGGGCCTGTCCCCCAAACATATGAGTTTCAGAATGGCCTGCTGACGTTTACCCCGGGCTGTGCTGAAGTTGGTGGTGAAGGTGTGTGGCTGACTGGATGAGCAGGTGGAAGAAGAGGAGGAGGAAGCCGAGAAGGAGGAGGTGGCAACAGGAGGCAAAGAATGTTGCCCTGCGATCCTTGGCGGCGGAAGGACGTGCGCCAAACAGCTCTCCGCCTGGGGCCCAGCTGCCACTACATTTACCCAGTGTGCAGTTAGGGAGATATAGCGTCCCTGGCCGTGCTTACTGGTCCACGTATCTGTGGTTAGGTGGACCTTGCTACAGATGGCGTTGCGCAGTGCACACTTGATTTTATCGGATACTTGGTTGTGCAGGGAAGGCACGGCTCTCTTGGAGAAGTAGTGCCGGCTGGGAACAACATACTGTGGGACAGCAAGCGACATGAGCTGTTTGAAGCTGTCTGTGTCCACCAGCCTAAATGACAGCATTTCATAGGCCAGTAGTTTAGAAATGCTGGCATTCAGGGCCAGGGATCGAGGGTGGCTAGGTGGGAATTTACGCTTTCTATCAAATGTTTGTGAGATGGAGAGCTGAACGCTGGCGTGTGACATGGTTGAGACGCTTGGTGACGGAGGTGGTGGTGGTGGTGTTGGT
This sequence comes from Bufo gargarizans, assembly GCF_014858855.1. Classification (NCBI taxonomy): domain Eukaryota; kingdom Metazoa; phylum Chordata; class Amphibia; order Anura; family Bufonidae; genus Bufo; species Bufo gargarizans. The sequence continues at coordinate 548,797,076 of NC_058081.1, forward strand.
GGTACATCCCCTGTTTGCTGGGCGGCAGGTGCCAACGTTCCTCCAGAGGCGGAGGAAGAGGCCGAGGCGGCAGCAGCAGAATAGGCCGAGGCGGCAGCAGCAGAAGAGGTAGCAGGGGGAGCCTGAGTGACTTCCTTGGTTTTAAGGTGTTTACTCCACTGCAGTTCATGCTTTGCATGCAGGTGCCTGGTCATGCAGGTTGTGCTCAGGTTCAGAACGTTAATGCCTCGCTTCAGGCTCTGATGGCACAGCGTGCAAACCACTCGGGTCTTGTCGTCAGCACATTGTTTGAAGAAGTGCCATGCCAGGGAACTCCTTGAAGCTGCCTTTGGGGTGCTCGGTCCCAGATGGCGGCGGTCAGTAGCAGGCGGAGTCTCTTGGCGGCGGGTGTTCTGCTTTTGCCCACTGCTCCCTCTTTTGCTACGCTGTTGGCTCGGTCTCACCACTGCCTCTTCCTCCGAACTGTGAAAGTCAGTGGCACGACCTTCATTCCATGTGGGGTCTAGGACCTCATCGTCCCCTGCATCGTCTTCCACCCAGTCTTGATCCCTGACCTCCTGTTCAGTCTGCACACTGCAGAAAGACGCAGCAGTTGGCACCTGTGTTTCGTCATCATCAGAGACATGCTGAGGTGGTATTCCCATGTCCTCATCATCAGGAAACATAAGTGGTTGTGCGTCAGTGCATTCTATGTCTTTCACCGCTGGGGAAGGGCTAGGTGGATGCCCTTGGGAAACCCTGCCAGCGGAGTCTTCAAACAGCATAAGAGACTGCTGCATAACTTGAGGCTGAGACAGTTTCCCTGGTATGCATGGGGGTGATGTGACAGACTGATGGGGTTGGTTTTCAGGCGCCATCTGTGCGCTTTCTGCAGAAGACTGGGTGGGAGATAATGTGAACGTGCTGGATCCACTGTCGGCCACCCAATTGACTAATGCCTGTACCTGCTCAGGCCTTACCATCCTTAGAACGGCATTGGGCCCCACCATATATCGCTGTAAATTCTGGCGGCTACTGGGACCTGAGGTAGTTGGTACACTAGGACGTGTGGATGTGGCAGAACGGCCACGTCCTCTCCCAGCACCAGAGGGTCCACTAACACCACCACGACCATGTCCACGTCCGCGTCCCTTACTAGATGTTTTTCTCATTGTTATGGTTCACCACAACAACAAATATATTATTTGGCCCAATGTATTGTATTCAAATTCGCGGGATATAAATTTGAGGCCTAGTATTTAGGCGCTGGGTGACCGGTATGGATTTAGTGACAGAATTAGACTTGGAAATGCACAGAAGCGTGTGTGTGTGAAGTTATTCTGAATGACCCAATGTGCACCTTGAATATTATATACCCTTTTAGGGATAGATTTCAAATAGCTCTGATATAGCAGAAACCACTAAATTATGAAATTGTTAAATTGGGAATTGTATTTAAACCCAGAACAAAAAATGTGCTTTGACGGACACTAAATAACTTTCCCAGCCACAACAGGACAGCGTTAACGAGAGATTTAGCAGGATATAAATTTGAGGCCTAGTATTTAGGCGCTGGGTGACAGGTATGGGTTTAGTGACAGAATTAGACTTAGAAATACACAGTAGCGGGTGTGTGTGAAGTTATTCTGAATGACCCAATGTGCACCTTGAATATTATATACCCTTTTAGGGATAGATTTCAAATAGCTCTGATATAGCAGAAACCACTAAATTATGAAATTGTTAAATTGGGAATTGTATTTAAACCCAGAACAAAAAATGTGCTTTGACGGACACTAAATAACTTTCCCAGCCACAACAGGACAGCGTTAACGAGAGATTTAGCAGGATATAAATTTGAGGCCTAGTATTTAGGCGCTGGGTGACAGGTATGGGTTTAGTGACAGAATTAGACTTGGAAATACACAGTAGCGGGTGTGTGTGAAGTTATTCTGAATGACCCAATGTGCACCTTGAATATTATATACCCTTTTAGGGATAGATTTCAAATAGCTCTGATATAGCAGAAACCACTAAATTATGAAATTGCTAAATTGGGAATTGTATTTCAACCCAGAACAAAAAATGTGCTTTGACGGACACTAAATAACTTTCCCAGCCACAACAGGACAGCGTTAACGAGAGATTTAGCAGGATAGAAATTTGAGGCCTAGTATTTAGGCGCTGGGTGACAGGTATGGGTTTAGTGACAGAATTAGACTTGGAAATACACAGTAGCGGGTGTGTGTAAAGTTATTCTGAATGACCCAATGTGCACCTTGAATATTATATACCCTTTTAGGGATAGATTTCAAATAGCTCTGATATAGCAGAAACCACTAAATTATGAAATTGCTAAATTGGGAATTGTATTTCAACCCAGAACAAAAAATGTGCTTTGACGGACACTAAATAACTTTCCCAGCCACAACAGGACAGCGTTAACGAGAGATTTAGCAGGATATAAATTTGAGGCCTAGTATTTAGGCGCTGGGTGACGGGTATGGGTTTAGTGACAGAATTAGACTTGGAAATACACAGTAGCGGGTGTGTGTGAAGTTATTCTGAATGACCCAATGTGCACCTTGAATATTATATACCCTTTTAGGGATAGATTTCAAATAGCTCTGATATAGCAGAAACCACTAAATTATGAAATTGCTAAATTGGGAATTGTATTTAAACCCAGAACAAAAAATGTGCTTTGACGGACACTAAATAACTTTCCCAGCCACAACAGGACAGCGTTAACGAGAGATTTAGCAGGATATAAATTTGAGGCCTAGTATTTAGGCGCTGGGTGACAGGTATGGGTTTAGTGACAGAATTAGACTTGGAAATACACAGTAGCGGGTGTGTGTGAAGTTATTCTGAATGACCCAATGTGCACCTTGAATATTATATACCCTTTTAGGGATAGATTTCAAATAGCTCTGATATAGCAGAAACCACTAAATTATGAAATTGTTAAATTGGGAATTGTATTTAAACCCAGAACAAAAAATGTGCTTTGACGGACACTAAATAACTTTCCCAGCCACAACAGGACAGCGTTAACGAGAGATTTAGCAGGATATAAATTTGAGGCCTAGTATTTAGGCGCTGGGTGACAGGTATGGGTTTAGTGACAGAATTAGACTTAGAAATACACAGTAGCGGGTGTGTGTGAAGTTATTCTGAATGACCCAATGTGCACCTTGAATATTATATACCCTTTTAGGGATAGATTTCAAATAGCTCTGATATAGCAGAAACCACTAAATTATGAAATTGTTAAATTGGGAATTGTATTTAAACCCAGAACAAAAAATGTGCTTTGACGGACACTAAATAACTTTCCCAGCCACAACAGGACAGCGTTAACGAGAGATTTAGCAGGATATAAATTTGAGGCCTAGTATTTAGGCGCTGGGTGACAGGTATGGGTTTAGTGACAGAATTAGACTTGGAAATACACAGTAGCGGGTGTGTGTGAAGTTATTCTGAATGACCCAATGTGCACCTTGAATATTATATACCCTTTTAGGGATAGATTTCAAATAGCTCTGATATAGCAGAAACCACTAAATTATGAAATTGCTAAATTGGGAATTGTATTTCAACCCAGAACAAAAAATGTGCTTTGACGGACACTAAATAACTTTCCCAGCCACAACAGGACAGCGTTAACGAGAGATTTAGCAGGATATAAATTTGAGGCCTAGTATTTAGGCGCTGGGTGACAGGTATGGGTTTAGTGACAGAATTAGACTTGGAAATACACAGTAGCGGGTGTGTGTGAAGTTATTCTGAATGACCCAATGTGCACCTTGAATATTATATACCCTTTTAGGGATAGATTTCAAATAGCTCTGATATAGCAGAAACCACTAAATTATGAAATTGCTAAATTGGGAATTGTATTTCAACCCAGAACAAAAAATGTGCTTTGACGGACACTAAATAACTTTCCCAGCCACAACAGGACAGCGTTAACGAGAGATTTAGCAGGATATAAATTTGAGGCCTAGTATTTAGGCGCTGGGTGACAGGTATGGGTTTAGTGACAGAATTAGACTTGGAAATACACAGTAGCGGGTGTGTGTGAAGTTATTCTGAATGACCCAATGTGCACCTTGAATATTATATACCCTTTTAGGGATAGATTTCAAATAGCTCTGATATAGCAGAAACCACTAAATTATGAAATTGCTAAATTGGGAATTGTATTTCAACCCAGAACAAAAAATGTGCTTTGACGGACACTAAATAACTTTCCCAGCCACAACAGGACAGCGTTAACGAGAGATTTAGCAGGATATAAATTTGAGGCCTAGTATTTAGGCGCTGGGTGACAGGTATGGGTTTAGTGACAGAATTAGACTTGGAAATACACAGTAGCGGGTGTGTGTGAAGTTATTCTGAATGACCCAATGTGCACCTTGAATATTATATACCCTTTTAGGGATAGATTTCAAATAGCTCTGATATAGCAGAAACCACTAAATTATGAAATTGCTAAATTGGGAATTGTATTTCAACCCAGAACAAAAAATGTGCTTTGACGGACACTAAATAACTTTCCCAGCCACAACAGGACAGCGTTAACGAGAGATTTAGCAGGATATAAATTTGAGGCCTAGTATTTAGGCGCTGGGTGACAGGTATGGGTTTAGTGACAGAATTAGACTTGGAAATACACAGTAGCGGGTGTGTGTGAAGTTATTCTGAATGACCCAATGTGCACCTTGAATATTATATACTCTTTTAGGGATAGATTTCAAATAGCTCTGATATAGCAGAAACCACTAAATTATGAAATTGTTAAATTGGGAATTGTATTTAAACCCAGAACAAAAAATGTGCTTTGACGGACACTAAATAACTTTCCCAGCCACAACAGGACAGCGTTAACGAGAGATTTAGCAGGATATAAATTTGAGGCCTAGTATTTAGGCGCTGGGTGACAGGTATGGGTTTAGTGACAGAATTAGACTTAGAAATACACAGTAGCGGGTGTGTGTGAAGTTATTCTGAATGACCCAATGTGCACCTTGAATATTATATACCCTTTTAGGGATAGATTTCAAATAGCTCTGATATAGCAGAAACCACTAAATTATGAAATTGTTAAATTGGGAATTGTATTTAAACCCAGAACAAAAAATGTGCTTTGACGGACACTAAATAACTTTCCCAGCCACAACAGGACAGCGTTAACGAGAGATTTAGCAGGATATAAATTTGAGGCCTAGTATTTAGGCGCTGGGTGACAGGTATGGGTTTAGTGACAGAATTAGACTTAGAAATACACAGTAGCGGGTGTGTGTGAAGTTATTCTGAATGACCCAATGTGCACCTTGAATATTATATACCCTTTTAGGGATAGATTTCAAATAGCTCTGATATAGCAGAAACCACTAAATTATGAAATTGTTAAATTGGGAATTGTATTTAAACCCAGAACAAAAAATGTGCTTTGACGGACACTAAATAACTTTCCCAGCCACAACAGGACAGCGGTAACGAGAGATTTAGCGGGATATAAATTTGAGGCCTAGTATTTAGGCGCTGGGTGACCGGTATGGATTTAGTGACAGAATTAGACTGGGATATGGCCAAAAAATAACCACACTATTGCTGGTTAAATGCACTTGGTGACGGGCGCAGCTTGCCCCTGATTTAGTATATGGCCAAAAAATGAACAGACTATTGCTGGTTAAATGCACTTGGTGTCACAGCTTGACGCACCACACTACTGAGGGTTAAATGCACTTGGTGACGGGCGCAGCTTGCCCCTGATGTAGTATATGGCCAAAAAATGAACAGACTATTGCTGGTTAAATGCACTTGGTGTGACAGCTTCACCCTGATGTAGGCTTTAGCCAAAAAACAACCACACCATTGAGGGTTAAATGCACTTGGTGACAGGCGCAGCTTGCCCCTGATTTAGTATATGGCCAAAAAAATGTACAGACTATTGCTGGTTAAATGCACTTGGTGTGACAGCTTCACCCTGATGTAGGCTTTAGCCAAAAAACAACCACACCATTGAGGGTTAAATGCACTTGGTCGCAGCTTGGATGCACTTGGTCGCAGCACCGCACAAGACACAAAATGGCCGCCGATCACCCCAGAAAAAAGTGACTGACAAACGGTCTGGGCAGCCTAAAAACAGTGAGTGAGCATTTGAATTTCAGCAGCTCAATGATGCACAGCTGCAGATCGATCGATTAATCAAGTGAAGTCCTTTGGAGGAGTTAATCTGCCTAATCTCGCCCTACTGTCGCATCCGCAACCTCTCCCTACGCTAATCAGAGCAGAGTGACGGGCGGCGCTATGTGACTCCAGCTTAAATAGAGGCTGGGTCACATGGTGCTCTGGCCAATCACAGCCATGCCAATAGTAGGCATGGCTGTGACGGCCTCTTGGGGCAAGTAGTATGACGCTTGTTGATTGGCTGCTTTGCAGCCTTTCAAAAAGCGCCAAGAAAGCGTCACAAAAGCGCCAAGAAAGCGACGAACACCGAACCCGAACCCGGACTTTTACGAAAATGTCCGGGTTCGGGTCCGTGTCACGGACACCCCAAAATTCGGTACGAACCCGAACTATACAGTTCGAGTTCGCTCATCCCTACTAGTAGAGGGGGCCAAGTTTCCTAAGGGGCAAATTTATAATCTTTCTAAGCCCGAACGCAAGGCCATGGAAGATTATATTAGGGAGAGCCTGGGTAAAGGGCATATTAGACCTTCTGTCTCTCCTATGGGGGCGGGGTTTTTCTTCCTTAAGAAAAAAGATGGTGGTCCTAGGCCATGTATCGATTACCGGAGATTAAATAAAATCACTGTCCAGAATAGATACTCCCTCCCATTGATTCCGGATTTATTTAACCAGGTTCTGGGGGCAACCTGGTTTTCCAAGATTGACCTGAAAGGGGCATACAATCTAATCCGAATCAAGGAGGGAGACTAATGGAAGACGGCGTTCAATACTCCGGCAGGACACTTTGAATATCAGATGATGCCTTTTGGACTCAGCAATGCCCCAGCTGTGTTCCAAAACTTCATGAATGACATTCTTAGGGAGTTCTTAGGCAAATTTGTTATTGTCTATCTTGACGACATTTTGATATTCTCTCTGGACTTTGAATTCCATGTGTCTCATGTTAAACAAGTATTAGAGGTGTTGAGGGAGAATCAGCTATCCGCTAAGCAAGAGAAATGTGTCTTTGGTGTACAGGTGATTCTGTTTCTAGGGCATGTTCTGACTCATCACGCCTTCAGGATAGATCCTGGTAAGGTACTAGCAGTTAAGGAATGGGTAAGATCTTAATCCTTAAAGGCCTTACAACGGTTCTTAGGTTTCGCCAATTACTATCGTAAATTTATTATGAATTTTTCCGTAATTGCTAAACCGTTGACCGACCTTACTAAGAAAGGGGTCGATTTGGAGAAGTGGTCTACTGAGGCCATTTCTTCATTTGAAAAATTAAAAAAGGCATTCAGTAGCGCTCCCATTCTGATCCAGCCTGATCAGGAGAGACCTTTTATTATGGAGGTGGATGCGTCCGAGGACGGCGCAGGAGAAGTCCTTTCCCAAGGTCCTGCTAGCCTCACTAACCTGAGACCATGTGCCTTCTTCTCCAGGAAATTCTCTCCCACTGAGAGAAACTACAACATATGGAATAGGGAGCTGCTAGCCATTAAATGGCATTTGAGGAGTGGAGGCATTTTCTGGAGGGGGCAAGGCATTGTGTAAACCTTATGTTTCTCGAGTCTGCTAAGAGGTTGAATCGCCGTCAAGCCAGATGGGCTCTGTTTTTTTACTCGTTTTGATTTTTCCATTACGTTCAGGCCGGGAAGTAAAAATGTGAAGGCGGACACATTATCTCAGAGCTTCCATGCTTTTCAACCTACTGAGGTGCCACCTGAATCCATCCTACCAGCAAAAATCTTCATAGCAGCTCTAACCCAGGATATCTCGGCTCGCATTAGGTCTGAACAACATCTGGCACCGGTATCCACCCCAACAGATAAGTTGTTTGTTCCCATACAATTTCATCTCCAGTAGTTGGGTGAGTGTCACGATTCTGCCTTTTGTGGACATCCGGGTGTTGAGGGCACTAAGGATCTTGTTTCTAGATCTTATTGGTGGCCCGCTCTAACTAGGGATGTCAAGTCCTACGTGTCAGCCTGTGAGGTTTGTGCCAGGTCCAAGACACCTAGGACTCGCCCTGCTGGTAACCTACGACCCCTACCCATTCCCAGTAGACCCTGGTCCCATATTTTAATGGACTTTATAACTGACCTACCGCCGGAGGAGGGTAAGACTGTAGTTTGGGTAGTGGTCGATAGGTTTAGCAACATGGTCCATTTCATTCCCCTGTCTAAACTCCCGAATGCCAAAACCCTGGCGTCTATTTTTGTGAAAGAAATTGTTCGGTTGCATGGTATCCCGGAAAATATTGTTTCTGACAGGGGTGTGCAGTTTGTGTCCAAATTCTGGAGGGCCTTCTGTCAAAAATGTCAAATTTCATTGTCTTTTTCCTCTGCCTACCACCCTGAGAGTAATGGGCAGACTGAACGCCTTAATCAGTCTGTGGAACAATTCTTGAGGTTGTATGTTGCTGATGACCAGCAATTGTGGGTGAAATTTCTTCCATTGGCTGAATTTGCTTTAAATAACCGTGTCAATTCTTCTGCTGGGGTTTCACCTTTCTTTTGTAACCATGGTTTCCATCCCCATTTTCATTCTGGGTCATCAGTCTCCTCCTCTAACCCTGAGGCGGATAGGCTCTCCTCTGAACTGTGCACAGTTTGAGCCCGGGTTCAATCGAACTTAGAAAAGGCTCAAAGTTCTCAGAAACTATAGGCTGATAGGAGATGTTCAAGGGGGGGGGGGTGAATTTTCAGGTTGGGGATAAGGTATTGTTGTCCTCCAAGAATCTCTCTCTTAAGGTAGATTCTAAAAAGTTTGCTCCTCGTTTTATTGGACCATATAAGATCACGGAGGTGATTAACCCGGTATTATTTATGTTGGGGCTGCCCGAGTCATTCCACATTCATAATGTGTTCCATAAATCTCTACTTAAAAAATATTTTGAACCGGTAGTACCATCAAAAGCCTCGCCTCTGCCGGTTCTTGTTAATGATGCTGTTCAGTATGTGGTGTCTAAAATAGTGGATGTCAGGAAGGTGCGTAATTCCTTGCAGTACCTGATTCACTGGAAAGGGTATGGACCTGAAGAGAGATTTTGGGTACCTGCCAGGGAGGTTCATGCTCCTAGACTTGTTCGAAAATTTCATTTAGAACACCCTGAAAGGCCATTGCCTGAAGTCTTGGGTCCAGTGGCCCCTCGTAAAAGGGAGGTACTGTAACGGGGCGCCGAAGGTGCACTCGGTCTCCCATCAGCCGCAGACCTGCTGCTTAGCTTTGGGAGCGAGGATCTGTGTTTGACCTCGTTCCCAGGGCAGCTTTGCTAGCTGGGAGGCTCCGTGCTCCTAGGTCTGCCTTGAGCGCCGAGCTGATCACTCGGTGCTCGACTGGTCGATCTGTCGGTCATGTGACGCTGGCCATGTCACATGATCCTCACTCCCCACTATAAATACAGGCAGCCTGCTGGCCACAGGTTGCCTGTTAATTTAGGTTCCTGGCAGTTGTTGGATACCTGTGTACTTACCTGATCCTGTTCCCTGACGATCCTTTGTCTGCTTCTCCTGTACTGCGCATCCTTCCTGGTATATTGACCTCGGCTTCCACCTGACTATTCGTTGCGGACTCCTTTGGTACTTCTCGACTCTCCTGGTATTTATGACCCTGGCATCTCCTGACCTTTCTTTGCCCATCCCTCTGTACTGCGTTGTCCTCTTGGTTTTGACCCTTATCCGTTCACTATCCGTTATTTGTCTCGTCTGTCCTTCCCGCACGTATTCTAAGCTAGGGACTGCTGTCCAGTTGTCCCCTGTCATCAGGACTCGTGAGGCAAAAAGGCAGGGCCAGGGGTGAGGGTGGAGCGTAGTCTTCACTATCCTCCCCCCTTTGTGCGTGTGTGTGTGTGTGCGCGTGACCGTTACACCTCCCTCATGTTTTTAAGCCCTTCTCACTTCTGTTGCTAGCGGTTTAGACATTAATGAATGTGTGTTGAGTTATTTTGAGGGCACACCAAATTTACACTATTATACAAGCTGTACCTGTACATTATATCAAAGTGTAATATCTTCAGTGTTGTCCCATGAAAAGATAGAATAAAATATTTACAAAAATGTGAGGGGTATACTCACTTTTGTGAGATACTGTAGGTGATATCTGTCATTATAATCCTCCCTGTGAAGACAATGAGATGATTGCTGAAAACTGTTCTCTACAAAATAGGACGTCTTGACATATTATTCGGCTTAGTGGCCAGTATAAAAAATATAGGATTTATGATTTTTATAAAATTAGTGACATGGAAAATGTAAAACAAATACCAACATTTAAAAAATATGCTTAACATATGAACTTGATTTAAGCAGTGGTCTTTTTCTGATGAAACATACCCTTTAAACCTGCTCAAAATTCCTCAACAGAGTTCTTTGAGTTCTGTTCACTTATAAAGGCATTTGTTTGTTTGCTATTTTGGAATTGACCTGGACCGTTTCCTGCCTTTGGATTTCTGCCTGTTATGACTTGTATTTGTCCTATCATGTTGCATGAACTCTGCCAGCCCTGAACTTGGAGTTGTACTACCACCCTTATGTTTTTAAATTCTGGTGTTTCACTTCGGAAACACCATCTTCAGGCTGTCAGCAGTTGCTTTTAAAGATTATTCCAAAATGAGACTGGTTTAGACCAGTCAAATCCAATAGTGACATGGTGGGACCATACTTCTGTACTGAGGCCTTTTAGTTATGCTAACATGTCAAAATAGGAGTCATTTATAAAGTAAAATAAAAAAAATCTAGCTGAGTGGTTTGCACGTTGAGAAGCAGGGTACTGGGGCTGTGTTCAACGCTACATAGCATGATAGAATATAGACCCTAGAACATGAAGGGTAAAAATAATTCCTCATTACTTATCTAATAACAAAATAAGTACAGAACACACTATTTGTACCTTTGCAAAAAGAAGGCTGTGCCCCCTTTTGTTTAGCACAAGAACGTTGAGTGTGGCATGAGGCATTCATACTTCTGGTAAGTTTGTTGATTAGTGGCGTAAAACTAGAGTGTTATGGGCCCCGGGTGCAAACTTTGGATTGTGCCCCCCCCCCCCCCCCCTCCCAAATTTATACAAAGAGGCGGCAATATTTTTTTTTACACTAAGCCCAATGCATGGCTACACTCACCTAGTCCTAACTAATAAAATATGATCCTACCTCATGCAGGGTGTCGCTGGCATTGGTGTGACTTTCACTGGATCCAGAACAAGGTCCGTGTGGTGATAAAGAAAAAATGAATAATCACATAAGGAAGGGATGGTGACTGTCCCTGTGAAATCCCCAGCAGGGAGCGCTGCGCTGTCCTGTAAGACTGAGCTATGCCAATGTATAGCAGAGTAATCTAGGACATTTCCCCTATGTTCTACTACACAGTACTAATCCCTACATTGTTGCCCCTCACAGTAATGAAGCCCACCTTGTGGCCCCTTCAAAATAGTTATGTCCTCCTTGTGGCCCCTCACAGCAGTTATGCCCACCTTTGTTCCTGTCACAGTAGTTATGCTCACTTTTGTGCCCCCTCACAGTAGTTCTGCCCAGATATGTGCCCCCCTCACAGTAGATATGCCAGATATGTGCCCCCTCACAGTACTAATGCCCATATATGTTCCCCCAAAAGTAGTTATGGCCAGATATGTGCCCCCTCACAGTAGTTATGCCAGATATGTGTCCCCTCACAGTGGTTATGCCTACATATGTGCCCCCTCACAGTAGTTATGCCTACATATGTGCCCCTTCACAGTAGTATGCCAGATTAGGTGCCCCCTCAAAGTAGTTATGGCAGCTTAGGTGCCCCTTCAGTAAAAATGCCCACTTTTGTGCCCCCTAACTCTTGTTGTGGTCCCTCTTTTGCCTCCAGTCTGCAGCTTTATATAAAAAAAAAACAAAAAAACACATACTTACCTTCTTCCCTGATGACGTGCTCCCACACTCACATCGCACTGATGGCTGTGCTGGAAGCCGAATCCCGGGCTCCTCCCACAGCCAGTAGCACGATGTGCGGCCTGCAGGGGGAGCGCCGGAGCTCAGAAGAAAAGTGAAGCAGGGAGCGGAGAGAGCTCCCTGCTTCATTCTGGAGATGACAGCCCGGCAGTGACAAGAACTGCCGGGTACTTCTTGGTGGGCCCCGTCAGAGCGCTCCCATCACATGGGAGCTCAGTGGGCCCCTTCCCCCCGCGGTCATTACGCCCCTGTTGTTGATCGCTTTACAGTATATGCTAGATAACTGATACATGATATCATTGCATGTTGGATAACAAGGCTACCTGGTCCACTAATGATCTATAACAGTGATGGCTAACCTCCGGCACTCCAGCTGCGGTGAAACTACAACTCCCAACATGCTCCATTCATTTCTATAGGGTTCTGAGAACAGCCAAACAAGTGTACATCTTGAGAGTTGTAGTTTTACGACAGCTGGAGTGCCGGAGGTTAGCCATCACAGAACTTTAACATTAAAACCACCTGCCTAGAAATGTGTAGGTCCCAGTCATGCCAATAGCATCTGTGACATATCAAGGCATAAACTCCACAAGACTTCATAAGGTATCCTCTGGAATTAGGCACCAAGATGTTAGCAGCAGTTCCTTTAAAGGGGTTGTCTCACTTCAGTAAGTAGCATTTATCATGTAGATAAAGTTAATACAAGTCACTTACTAATGTATTGTGATTGTCCATATTGCTTCCTTTGCTGGCTGGATACATTTTTCTATCACATTATCCACTGCTCGTTTCCATGGTTACGGACCACCCTGCAATCCAACTATGAAAAACAGTATTGTTTTTGTGCAAACTATCAAATATAAACCATCTCTTAAATGACTCCTGTTGAGATTCCACCACATTCAATATTACTCTATACGAACAGTGCAATTGGTTCCTAATATAAATAACGCCTACCTTTTCCTGAGGTCTATTCCTTCGTTGGTCCAGCTGTGGTTAAAATCTCCAATTGCTTGGCTCAATCCCAGAGTCCTTTAGAGGCAGTTTAGTTATTTCTTTCAGATGGAAGCGTTCCCCGGCCGGTAGCACGCCTCCTATTTGATGCTTACGCTCCGGTATGGAGCGGGGTGACGTCACCTAAGCACAGCTACGAAAGCTAAAATGGGGGGAAAAAAACAACGCGTTTCAAGAACTATCACTTCCTTCCTCGGGGATACCATTCTCCCATTACTGCTCCTCTATATAAGTTCTAGCCGGGTTCCTGGGTGTAGTTATGCAAATCCATATCAGTTGTCTGGGTATACACATTTGTGACCTTTTTAGTTGTCAAAATCAAACAATTCGAACTCACTATTGAGGCCCCACGGAGCTAGACTATTAAGATTGAAAATCCACCTAGTTTCTGCTCTCAATTGATATTTGATTACATCTCCTCCTCTTATACTCACTGTAACTTTCTCAATACCACATACAGAGGACCCTTTCCATTTCCCCCCATATACCTCAGAATTGTGTCTCGATAAAGGGTGTCCTTCATATTTTTGCTCTATTATATATGTGCTCCTATACACAGTCTTTTGGTTCTACCAAAGTAACGTTTTTAACAAGTTACTCCTTTAATATGTTGTTTTATTGTCTGTTTGTAAAGGCCCTCTTTATCTTTTATTTCATAAACCAGTTTTGTATGACCCAATTTTTGTCAGCTCATACATTTTTCACAAGGAAAAAAATCTTTTGGGATCCCTATATTACTATTCATTTTAACAGTTGGTGCTATCCAATTGCCTATATTTGGGGCTTTCTTGTAAATGAATGTGGGATTTTCTGGAATCTGTCCTCCAATAATTTTATCCTGATGGAGGATATCCCAGTATTTTAACTATATTTCTAAGTATATGGGATTGATTATTGTAACCTGAAATAATTGCAGGAATTATTGGTGTATTATCACTATTATTTTGTTTACGAACGAAATCATAAATCACAGCAGTAGGTTTCTTTCATTGATTTTATTTTCAATGGATAGCGGCAAAAGGATGTGCGAACGTTTTCGGCCATATCTGGCTTTCGTCAGGCACTACAAAGGTTATAATAGCATATTTTCTATAAAACATAGTTTAAGTTCAATTACATCTTTGTATTTCAGTACATATCCATGCTATATTCATGTATAACAAACAATTGCCGTCCTCTGATTATCCAGTCATTTTTGTGTCTGGTTCAATGGTGAAATATCTAGTTGTTTGTTAAGGAATGGGAGATATTCCACAGTTCATAAGTAGAGTTGAGCGGACAGCTGGATGTTCGGGTTCGAGAAGTTCGGCCGAACTTCCCGGAAATGTTCGGGTTCGGGATCCGAACCCGATCCGAACTTCGTCCCGAACCCGAACCCCATTGAAGTCAATGGGGACCCGAACTTTTCGGCACTAAAAAGGCTGTAAAACAGCCCAGGAAAGGGCTAGAGGGCTGCAAAAGGCAGCAACATGTAGGTAAATCCCCTGCAAACAAATTTGGATAGGGAAATGAATTAAAATAAAAATTAAATAAATAAAAATTAACCAAAATCAATTGGACAGAGGTCCCATAGCAGAGAATCTGGCTTCACGTCACCCACCACTGGAACAGTCCATTCTCAGATATTTAGGCCCCGGCACCCAGGCAGAGGAGAGAGGTCCCGTAACAGAGAATCTGTCTTCATGTCAGCAGAGAATTAGTCTGCATGTCATAGCAGAGAATCAGGCTTCACGTCAGCCACCACTGTAAGAGTCCATTTTCATAAATTTAGGCCCAGCACCCAGGCAGAGGAGAGAGGTCCTGTAACAGACAATCTGGCTTCATGTCAGCAGAGAATCAGTCTTCATGTCATAGCAGAGAATCAGTCTTCATGTCATAGCAGAGAATCAGGCTTCACGTCACCCACCACTGTAAGAGTCCATTTTCATAAATTTAGGCCCAGCACCCAGGCAGAGGAGAGAGGTCCCGTAACAGACAATCTGGCTTCATGTCAGCAGAGAATCAGTCTTCATATCATAGCAGAGAATGAGGCTTCACGTCAGCCACCACTGCAACAGTCCATTGGCATATATTTAGGCCCAGCACACAGGCAGAGGAGAGAGGTCCTGTAACAGAGGATCTGGCTTCATGTCAGCAGAGAACCAGTCTGCATGTCATAGCAGAAAATCAGGCTTCACGTCAGCCACCACTGCAACAGTCCATTGTCAGATATTTAGGCCCAGCACCCAGGCAGAGGAGAGAGGTCCCGTAACAGAGGATCTGGCTTCATGTCAGCAGAGAATCAGTCTGCATGTCATAGCAGAAAATCAGGCTTCACGTCAGCCACCACTGCAACAGTCCATTGTCAGATATTTAGGCCCAGCACCCAGGCAGAGGAGAGAGGTCCCGTAACAGAGGATCTGGCTTCATGTCAGCAGAGAATTAGTCTGCATGTCATAGCAGAGAATCAGGCTTCACGTCACCCAACATTGGAACAGTCCATTGGCATATATTTAGGCCCCGGCACCCAGACAGAGGAGAGGTTCATTCAACTTTGGGTAGCCTCGCAATATAATGGCAAAATGAAAATAAAAATAGGATTGAATGAGGAAGTGCCCTGGAGTCCAATAATATATGGTTAAGGGGAGGTAGTTAATGTCTAATCTGGACAAGGGACGGACAGGTCCTGTGGGATCCATGCCTGGTTCATTTTTATGAACATCAGCTTGTCCACATTGGCTGTAGACAGGCGGCTGCGTTTGTCTGTAATGACGCCCCCTGCCGTGCTGAATACACGTTCAGACAAAACGCTGGCCGCCGGGCAGGCCAGCACCTCCAAGGCATAAAAGGCTAGCTCTGGCCACGTGGACAATTTAGAGACCCAGAAGTTGAATGGGGCCGAACCATCAGTCAGTACGTGGAGGGGTGTGCACACGTACTGTTCCACCATGTTAGTGAAATGTTGCCTCCTGCTAACACGTTGCGTATCAGGTGGTGGTGCAGTTAGCTGTGGCGTGTTGACAAAACTTTTCCACATCTCTGCCATGCTAACCCTGCCCTCAGAGGAGCTGGCCGTGACACAGCTGCCTTGGCGACCTCTTGCTCCTCCTCTGCCTTGGCCGTGGGCTTCCACTTGTTCCCCTGTGACATTTGGGAATGCTCTCAGTAGCGCGTCTACCAACGTGCGCTTGTACTTGCGCATCTTCCTATCACGCTCCAGTGCAGGAAGTAAGGTGGGCACATTGTCTTTGTAGCGTGGATCCAGCAGGGTGGCAACCCAGTAGTCCGCACAGGTTAAAATGTGGGCAACTCTGCTGTCGTTGCGCAGGCACTGCAGCATGTAGTCGCTCATGTGTGCCAGGCTGCCAGGGGTAAGGACAAGCTGTCCTCTGTGTGAGGCGTATCGTCATCGTCCTGCCTTTCCCCCCAGCCACGCACCAGTGATGGACCCGAGCTGCGTTGGGTGCCACCCCGCTGTGACCATGCTTCATCCTCATCCTCCTCCACCTCCTCCTCATCCTCGTCCTCCTCGTCCTCCAGTAGTGGGCCCTGGCTGGTCACATTTGTACCTGGCCTCTGCTGTTGCCAAAAACCTCCCTCTGAGTCACTTCGAAGAGACTGGCCTGAAAGTGCTAAAAATGACCCCTCTTCCTCCTCCTCCTCCTCCTCCTGGGCCACCTCCTCTTCCATCATCGCCCTAAGTGTTTTCTCAAGGAGACATAGAAGTGGTATTGTAACGCTGATAACGGCGTCATCGCCACTGGCCATGTTGGTGGAGTACTCGAAACAGCGCAACAGGGCACACAGGTCTCGCATGGAGGCCCAGTCATTGGTGGTGAAGTGGTGCTGTTCTGTAGTGCGACTGACCCGTGCGTGCTGCAGCTGAAACTCCACTATGGCCTGCTGCTGCTCGCACAGTCTGTCCAGCATGTGCAAGGTGGAGTTCCACCTGGTGGGCACGTCGCATATGAGGCGGTGAGCGGGAAGGCCGAAGTTACGCTGTAGCGCAGACAGGCGAGCAGCAGCAGGATGTGAACGCCGGAAGCGCGAACAGACGGCCCGCACTTTATGCAGCAGCTCTGACATGTCGGGGTAGTTGTGAATGAACTTCTGCACCACCAAATTCAGCACATGCGCCAAGCAAGGGATGTGCGTCAAATTGGCTAGTCCCAAAGCTGCAACGAGATTTCGCCCATTATCACACACCACCAGGCCGGGCTTGAGGCTCACCGGCAGCAACCACTCGTCGGTCTGTTGTTCTATACCCCGCCACAACTCCTGTGCGGTGTGGGGCCTGTCCCCCAAACATATGAGTATCAGAATGGCCTGCTGACGTTTACCCCGGGCTGTGCTGAAGTTGGTGGTGAAGGTGTGTGGCTGACTGGATGAGCAGGTGGAAGAAGAGGAGGAGGAAGCCGAGAAGGAGGAGGTGGCAACAGGAGGCAAAGAATGTTGCCCTGCGATCCTTGGCGGCGGAAGGACGTGCGCCAAACAGCTCTCCGCCTGGGGCCCAGCTGCCACTACATTTACCCAGTGTGCAGTTAGGGAGATATAGTGTCCCTGGCCGTGCTTACTGGTCCACGTATCTGTGGTTAGGTGGACCTTGCTACAGATGGCGTTGCGCAGTGCACACTTGATTTTATCGGATACTTGGTTGTGCAGGGAAGGCACGGCTCTCTTGGAGATGTAGTGGCGGCTGGGAACAACATACTGTGGGACAGCAAGCGACATGAGCTGTTTGAAGCTGTCTGTGTCCACCAGCCTAAATGACAGCATTTCATAGGCCAGTAGTTTAGAAATGCTGGCATTCAGGGCCAGGGATCGAGGGTGGCTAGGTGGGAATTTACGCTTTCTCTCAAATGTTTGTGAGATGGAGAGCTGAACGCTGCCGTGTGACATGGTTGAGACGCTTGGTGACGGAGGTGGTGGTGGTGTTGGTGGTACATCCCCTGTTTGCTGGGCGGCAGGTGCCAACGTTCCTCCAGAGGCGGAGGAAGAGGCCGAGGCGGCAGCAGCAGAAGAGGTATCAGGGGGAGCCTGAGTGACTTCCTTGGTTTTAAGGTGTTTACTCCACTGCAGTTCATGCTTTGCATGCAGGTGCCTGGTCATGCAGGTTGTGCTCAGGTTCAGAACGTTAATGCCTCGCTTCAGGCTCTGATGGCACAGCGTGCAAACCACTCGGGTCTTGTCGTCAGCACATTGTTTGAAGAAGTGCCATGCCAGGGAACTCCTTGAAGCTGCCTTTGGGGTGCTCGGTCCCAGATGGCGGCGGTCAGTAGCAGGCGGAGTCTCTTGGCGGCGGGTGTTCTGCTTTTGCCCACTGCTCCCTCTTTTGCTACGCTGTTGGCTCGGTCTCACCACTGCCTCTTCCTCCGAACTGTGAAAGTCAGTGGCACGACCTTCATTCCATGTGGGGTCTAGGACCTCATCGTCCCCTGCATCGTCTTCCACCCAGTCTTGATCCCTGACCTCCTGTTCAGTCTGCACACTGCAGAAAGACGCAGCAGTTGGCACCTGTATTTCGTCATCATCAGAGACATGCTGAGGTGGTATTCCCATGTCCTCATCATCAGGAAACATAAGTGGTTGTGCGTCAGTGCAGTCTATGTCTTCCACCGCTGGGGAAGGGCTAGGTGGATGCCCTTGGGAAACCCTGCCAGCAGAGTCTTCAAACAGCATAAGAGACTGCTGCATAACTTGAGGCTCAAACAGTTTCCCTGATATGCATGGGGGTGATGTGACAGACTGATGGGGTTGGTTTTCAGGCGCCATCTGTGCGCTTTCTGCAGAAGACTGGGTGGGAGATAATGTGAACGTGCTGGATCCACTGTCGGCCACCCAATTGACTAATGCCTGTACCTGCTCAGGCCTTACCATCCTTAGAACGGCATTGGGCCCCACCATATATCGCTGTAAATTCTGGCGGCTACTGGGACCTGAGGTAGTTGGTACACTAGGACGTGTGGATGTGGCAGAACGGCCACGTCCTCTCCCAGCACCAGAGGGTCCACTAACACCACCACGACCATGTCCACGTCCGCGTCCCTTACTAGATGTTTTCCTCATTGTTATCGTTCACCACAACAACAAAAATATTATTTGGCCCAATGTATTGTATTCAAATTCAGCTGAATATAAATTTGAGGCCTAGTATTTAGGCGCTGGGTGACCGGTATGGATTTACTGACAGAATTAGACTTGGAAATGCACAGTAGCGTGTGTGTGAAGTTATTCTGAATGACCCTATGTGCACCTTGAATATTATATACCCTTTTAGGGATATATTTCAAATAGCTCTGATATAGCAGAAACCACTAAATTATGAAATTGCTAAATTGGGAATTGTATTTCAACCCAGAACAAAAAATGTGCTTTGACGGACACTAAATAACTTGCCCAGCCACAACAGTACAGCGGTAACGACAGATTTAGCGGGATATAAATTTGAGGCCTAGTATTTAGGCGCTGGTTGACCGGTATGGATTTACTAACAGAATTAGACTTGGAAATGCACAGTAGCGTGTGTGTGAAGTTATTCTGAATGACCCTATGTGTACCTTGAATATTATATACCCTTTTAGGGATAGATTTCAAATAGCTCTGATATAGCAGAAACCACTAAATTATGAAATTGCTAAATTGCTAAATTGGGAATTGTATTTATATATAACGACAGATTTAGCGGGATATAAATTTGAGGCCTAGTATTTAGGCTCTGGGTGACCGGTATGGATTTACTGACAGAATTAGACTGAGATATGGCCAAAAAATAACCACACTATTGCTGGTTAAATGCACTTGGTGTGACAGCTTGACCAACCACACTACTGAGGGTTAAATGCACTTGGTGACGGGCGCAGCTTGCCCCTGATGTAGTATATGGCCAAAAAATGAACAGACTATTGCTGGTTAAATGCACTTGGTGTGACAGCTTGACCAACCACACTACTGAGGGTTAAATGCACTTGGTGACGGGCGCAGCTTGCCCCTGATGTAGTATATGGCCAAAAAATGAACAGACTATTGCTGGTAAATGCACTTGGTGTGACAGCTTGACCAACCACACTACTGAGGGTTAAATGCACTTGGTGACGGGCGCAGCTTGCCCCTGATGTAGTATATGGCCAAAAAATAAACAGACTATTGCTGGTTAAATGCACTTGGTGTGACAGCTTCACCCTGATGTAGGTTTTAGCCAAAAAACAACCACACCATTGAGGGTTAAATGCACTTGGTCGCAGCTTGTGCTGGCGCACCACAAGACACAAAATGGCCGCCGATCACCCCAGAAAAAAGTGACTGACAAACGGTCTGGGCAGCCTAAAAACAGTGAGCAATTGAATTTCAGCAGCTCAATGATGCACAGCTGCAGATCGATCGATTAATTAAGTCCTTTGGAGGAGTTAATCTGCCTAATCTCGCCCTACTGTCGCAGCCGCAACCGCTCCCTACGCTAATCAGAGCAGAGTGACGGGCGGCGCTATGTGACTCCAGATTAAATAGAGGCTGGGTCACATGGTGCTCTGGCCAATCACAGCCATGCCAATAGTAGGCATGGCTGTGACGGCCTCTTGGGGCAAGCAGTATGACGCTTTCAAAAAGCGCCAAGAAAGCGTCACAAAAGCGCCAAGAAAGCGACGAACACCGAACCCGAACCCGGACTTTTACGAAAATGTCCGGGTTCGGGTCCGTGTCACGGACACCCCAAAATTCGGTACGAACCCGAACTATACAGTTCGAGTTCGCTCATCCCTATGTATGACCTTACATTTTTCCACATTAAACTTAATTTTCAGTTTCTCCACCCAAACCTCCAGCTTCCCCAAATCCCTCTACAATATATTTTTTTCCTCTTCTTTGTATATTACTTTACAGAGCTTAGTAGAATTTTCATATTTGCAGATGTTGCTATGTGGCCCTCTACAGGGTCATTAATAAACATATTGAAAAGAAGAGGGCTCGTCATGAGCCCCTGTGGTAAGCCATTGGTAACTGCAATCTGATCTGAGCATGTACTGGTAATATCTACACTGTTTTTTACTAAACTTTATGTGGTACAGTATCAAATACCATTAAAAAATATAGATGCTCTACATCCACATTCGTACCCTTGCCCAGTCTGGAACTTACCTTCTAGTAGAAGCTGGTCAGATTAGTTTGACAGGATCATAAATCTTTAAAATCCATGCCAATTCTGTTATAAAGTTATTACCATTAAAACAATCAATCACAGCATCTCTTAAAAAAAAACCTTTTTCACACAACTAAGATTAAATTTACTGAATTAGTTTTCCTGGCTCACTTTTTGTGTTTTAAAAAAAATATATTTGCAGCCTTTGCACTCATCCCGGGGAAGAGACCCTGTTATTGTAGAGTTTTATTTTATTTACATTGGAAATCATTGTCTATCTATCATAGTACTTCCTGAAGAACTTGATTTATGTATGCCACCCAGGTGCCGTGATTTGTCTATTAAAGGGGAAAGGTGTTGTGCAAGAGTGTTTTATTTTTTTGCAAACCCACCACTTTGCAAGACCTGTAAAGGAAAGGACTTACCTGCTTACCGTCGCTGGCTCACTGCTACTTCTTCTCCAGGCCTGCAATGCTCCTCTGAGCTCTCTCTTGATATCAACTTCTGATTTCCAGACCCCCTTGCATGATGTCACATTTTGTCATCACATAAGAAGAGCTGGTCACCGCCGCAGCCAATCACTGGATTTTGACATTGAGGGAGCCCAGCGGAGCATCACAGGCCTGGAGAAGAAGGAGCAGTGATCTGGCGACGGGAAGATGGCAAGTTATTTACAAGTCCAATAAAGTAGGGCAGGGGGAGGCCCACTTTATTGGACCTGTAAAACAATGTAAAATAATCCCAGAATTGCTACAATCCCTTTAAGCATGAGACATTAAATAGACAATATACTCTCTATCTCTAACTATATCCTATATAATCTCATACTATATATTTACTCTGTTTCTAATTATATCAAATATTTATCATTTTTATAGTAAGCACCATGTGCAGCATGGACAGCAGCTATGAGTTGGAAGTGAGTCAATAAGGTCCTGGTAGGTTGTCATAGATATCTAGAGCCATACTGACTGCAGTGCACTGCATGGCTGAGGGAGGGTGCGTGGACATACAATGATCAAGGTGGTACTCAATTAGGTTTAAGTCAGGGGAATAAGTCTTGGTCATGCTTTTTCAACAAGTGTCAGACATTTCTAACCACATGACGTCATATTGCCTTGCTGGAAGATACCATCCGCCCAAGGGAAGACAATCAGCATGTGTATGATTAGAGATGAGCAAATTTCTCAAAAATTCGATTCAGCCGGTTCTCAGAAATTTTTGAAAAAATTTGGTTTGATCCAAATATATTAGCGGCGAATAGAGTTAAAAAATTTCCTGACTGCAGAAAGCCTTTATAGTGGTGTAGAACATTATGCCTTGCAGTAAAACACATAGGGCCTTCACTTGCTAGACCCATCTTCTTTGTCCAGTTATCGCCCCATATCACTTCTTCCTTATGCCTCAAAGCTACTTGAACAACATGTCCATTCTGAACTTTCCTCTCACCTCTCCTCCTGCTCCCTCTTTGACCGCCTACAATCTGGCTTCTGACCCCACCACTCGACTGAGACTGCCCTTACCAAAGCCACCAATGACCTACTAACAGCCAAAACCAATAAACAATACTCTGTCCTCGTTCTCCTTGACCTGTCCTCTGCCTTCAACACTGTGTACCACTCCCTTCTGTTGCAAACTCTCTCATCTCTTGGCATCACTGACCTGGCCCTCTCCTGGATCACATCATACCTCACAGAATGGATATTTTGCATATCCCACTCCAGCATCACCTCCTCGTCTCATTCCCTCTCTGTTGGTGTCCCGCAGGGCTCTGTCCTAGGACCCCTGCTCTTCTCTATCTACACTTTTGGCCTCGGACAGCTCACAGAGTCCCAAGGCTTTCAGTATCACTCTTATTCTGACAACACATAAATCTACCTCTCTGGTCCAGACATCACCACCTTACTATCAAGAATCCCACAATGTCTTCTATATCATGCTTCTTCGCCTTTCACTTTCTAAAACTTAACATGGAAAAAACAGAACTCATCATCTTTCCCCATCTTTCTCAACCCCCCAACAAACCTATCTATAATGATCAATGGCTGTACACTATCCCCGGTCAACCAAGTCCGCTGCCTTGGAGGGACCTTGGATTCTGCCCTTTCCTTCCGACCGCACATCCAAGCCCTTTCCACCACCTGCCGCCTCCAACTCAAAAACATCTCCCGCATCTGCGCTTTCCTCAACTTTGAATCTGCGAAAAAATGCTTGTACATGCCTTTATCATCTCCCGCCTGGACTACTGCAACATTCTCCTCTGTGGCCTCTCATCTAGCACGCTCACAACCCTCCAATCTATCCTCAACTCTGCTGCCAGACTAATCCACCTCTCACCCCATTACTCCTCTGCCTCTCCCCTCTGCCAATCCCTTCACTGGCTTCCCATTGCCCAGTAAATTCACTTCAAAGTACTAACAAATACATACAAGGCCCTCTATAACCTGTATCCTCACTAAATCTCTGAGCTACTTTCCCGATACATCCCTACACGCACTCTCCGATCCTCACAAGACCTCCTTCTCTCCTCTTATCACCTCTTCCCACAATCGCCTCCAGGATTTCTCCCGGGCATCCCCCACACTCTGGAACTCGCTACCCCAACATATCAGACCTCTCACCAACAGTGGAATCCTTCAAAAGAAACCTGAAAACCCACCTCTTCAGACAAGCCTACAACCAGTGACCCTGCTGCCTCTATACCGCCATGACCAACTTCACCCGCACCTACTGTGTCCTTCTCCCGTACCATGTAGATTGTAATCCCTCACGGGCAGGGCCCTCTCTCCTTCTGTACCAGTTTGTAACTAGTCTTGTTTATGATTAGTGCAATTGTTTGTATTATGTATGTATAACCCTTTTCATATGTACAGTGCAATGGAATGAATGGTGCTTTAATAATAATAATAATAATATGGAGTCTGCTATGCTAGTGAAACAATACTTTGAGTCAGTCTGATAAGCACATGATAAGCGTCGGTTTTTTAGTCACTGCACTTCTCACTCTATTTTTGCAGTTACGTGGCCAAAACTGACCAAATTACTTGTGTGAACTCAGACTTACAGGTCAATGTTAGCGATAAGAAGAAGTGCATTCCTTTTACATCGTCGGCAGCTGATTCCACATAAATGTCTGCAGAACCTGTTCTATTAAATGCTTACACAAATAGCCCCCCCCCCCCCCCCGACAGAGTGGCGAGGGTGTCAGCAATAAAGTTTGTGTTAACGTGACTGATTATTTTGCCCTTTCTCTGAATCGTCAGAACAATAACTCCCAAAAAAGTATCCTGTCTGTGGAAAATCTGCCTTCACTCGGTCAGCATTTGGTCAGTAATCCATCAGTATTGCTAAAACCAAAAACACAGATGACACGTGAATGGAATATTCGCATGTCTTCTGTGTTTTGTACCCACTCCTTTTGCTACCAAATCATAAGCCAATTCTGATGCAAAATATGGACCATGTCATGCGGCCTCACAGCTGTTACATAGACAGTATCTGTTGTGTGCCTCATTTTTCCTTCCTTCTGACAGATCAGAAGAAGGGTCAAATAAATAATGTCAGCCAGGCCGAAAGGCAAAATAGTGGGCCAGTCATGAAGTGGGGAGGGTAGGAACAGCATGAGAAGTCCACAGAGTGGCCCTATGACAGTGGTGAGGTGGAAGCAGCATGAGGAGACCAAAGAGTGGCCCAATGTCTGGAGGTGGCAGCAGCATCAGATGGCAACAGAGTGGCAAAATGACAGAGTGTGGAGGTGGCGGCAGCAGCAGCATCAGGAGGAGACCACAGGGTGGCACCTGACAGTGTGGAGGTGGCAGCAGTAGCATGAAGAGACCACAGAGTGGCACAATGACAGAATGTGGAGGTGGCGGCAACATCAGGAGGCCACATAGTGACAAGGTGACAGTGTAGAGGTGGCAGCAGAACCCTGGTTTTGTCCCTATAGGGCCCTCGGGATATTTAGGCAAAATCAAAATACGGTTGGCTGACCAAACAATCCCTTTAGGGGTCCTATGTATGTATTAAAACTTTAAACTTTATTATTTACTTTAAAAAAATATATATCCAGAGAGAAAAATACTGTGGGGTAATTTCAAAATATCAGGCTGCAGTTGACGGGCTAGAGTCAATTACTAAATATCTATTAGTGGTTGCTCCTTTTTTGTCACTCACTTTGCACACTGTTTAAGAGGTAAAATACCTCATAAATACTCCATAGCCATTTCTGGCCCTTCATTAAATATCAAGTGCAAGATACTGTTACTCTGGAGTGGTGGTATTACTCCGGGGAGGTGCTGTATCACCACAGCTCCCCAGGTGTGTTTACAATGGTGAATTATTTGGTGTCCCTATAGGTTTTGTATATAGGAGTTCCTAGTGCAATAGGTGAAGTATATTCCTATATAACAGACATCCATCATTCATTCACACCATTTCACACACAGGGAGACCGAGCTGTTAGCCTCTGGACAATCACACAGTATTCGTTAAGCTAGACAAGGATTGCTATCCTACTAACTGTTAATTTCGCCCTCTACTGCAACCTGCCTAAATTGTGTAGACTGTCACTGCCCCACCCGACATGTTTCGCCACGATGCGGCTTCGTCAGGGGAGTTGGGGTAATGGCGTGACACGCTATGTTGCACCTGACTAAATAGACTCTCTCTCCCCTCCCAGTCCGTGAATTCCACCAGTAAGGGTGTGATGCTGCGATTGACACTAATATCCTCCCATCATGTGAGCCTCACCAGAAATGACAGGTGGGTGGGGGAGTGACATTATCCGAGTAGTGCGCCTCTCCACCAATAAGGTGCATATCACTGAGGGCACACCCCCATACGTAGCATCGCATCACTAATGATTCTCTCTTACCACCTATCACGCGCGCCATTCTAAATCCAGTACCAAACGGGAGGTGCAATGTCATAGAAGCGCCGCTTCCTTTCTGCCGATACGACGCTCTCCGATAGAGGCACGCCCCCATATTCAGCATCACATGACATGTGTTACTTACCAGGGATGAGAGGTTGGACACACATCATCCTTATGCAGTAACCCTTTCCTTACTGGTAGTATGGTGATTGGTAGGTAATCCGTATAATACTGTAGTGGTCCAAAAATGACCCTTATCATACCTAATGTGCTGATAACACAGAATATTATTTACCTGATCCCTGTGAAATATCGGATCTTGGCAAAGGATGAGGGGAATAGGTAAATATTGCAGGTTAGTGTACATACAATGAGTGTGGAGGTGACAGCAGCAGCATCAGGAGGAGGCCACAGGGTGGCACAATGACAGAGTGTGGAGGTGGTAGCAGCATCAGGAGACCACAGAGTGACAAGGTGACAGCGTGGAGGTGACAGCAGCATCAGGAGACCACAGAGTGGCAAGGTGAAATAGTGTGGAGGTGGGTAAAGAAAGCTGTTCATCAGCAACTCTAGACTCAAGTTGCTGCTAATGGTGCTGGAACTGCTCCTCCCCCCCCCCCCTCCCTACCCTGCCACAGCAGCCATGGCAGAGGAATGTGAGCTCAGAGGACCTTCGCCCCCCGGTCAGACCTGCGAGAGGATGGACGATGGCGAAGATAGTCAGGGGCCAACTGACTACTTAGGATGTCTCTATAGTATTTCTGTTTGTCCTCCCTCTCAGCGGGTGTAAATAAAAAGTCCCCATTTTGGACCGGTAGCAAGGGACCAACAAGGTGGAGAGCCAGAAGTCATCCCTCTGCCGAATAGGGACAATTGGGTTGTCACTACGCATGCAAGTGAGCATGCATCGGGCCATTTATGCAAGTGACTTGGAGGGACTCCCTGCCTTCATCTCCACCTGTGTAGAAAAACCACCCATTTCGCTACACATTGCTTGTGCTCCAATGTCCTCCTACTCCTCCAGTTCAGCCCCCACGGGGCTGATGTGGCTGTGAGATCTAGGCGCCACATCTCTAGTCCCCTGACCAGCCATATTTAACAGGACATAAAGCATTGGAATGACACTGTTCATCCCATAGTTCTGGCAACTAACAAATAATGTGCCCTCCTCAAAGGGCCTGAGCAAATAGCAGGTGTCACGTATGAGCTGCCACTGGCTGAAATCGAAGTTACACAGGGGAGTACTCCTGTCCGCTTGGATAATCAATAGTTTATGGCCTTTCTCTGTTCATATAGTCGGTCCAACATATGGAGGGTGGAATTCCAATGGTTGGAAACAACGCATATCAGCCTATGTTGGGGGATGCCGTTCTGCCGCTGCAGCTCAAGGAGGGTGTGCTTTGCTGTGTACGAGTGGCTGAAGTGCATGCAAAGTTTCCTGCCCAATTTTAGGATGTCTTGCAGATGGGTGGAAGACTTCAGTAACCGCTTGACAGGGTGCAGGGCTCGGCTCTCCTTGACGCAGCGCCGATGTGAAATGGGGAAACAGCTCTCCTTGTCTGAACACTGTTTGTGTAGAGCAGGCATTCTCAACCTGCGGCCCTCCAGCTGTTGTAAAACTACAACTCCCACAATGCCCTGCTGTAGGCTACTCAGGCATGCTGGGAGTTGTAGTTTTGCTACAGCTGGAGGGCCGCAGGTTGATCATGCCTGGTGTAAATTAAATGTTCTAGACTGACATTCTGCTGTTTGTCCATAAGATGCCACTGTTTCCTAAACATAGCTACAGACTGCACATACAGTACAGACCAAAAGTTTGGACACACCTTCTCATTCAAAGAGTTTTCTTTATTTTCATGACTATGAACATTGTAGATTCACACTGAAGGCATCAAAACTATGAATTAACACATGTGGAATTATATACATAACAAAAAAGTGTGAAACAACTGAAAATATGTCATATTCTAGGTTCTTCAAAGTAGCCACCTTTTGCTTTGATTACTGCTTTGCACACTCTTGGCATTCTCTTGATGAGCTTCAAGAGGTAGTCACCTGAAATGGTTTTCACTTCACAGGTGTGCCCTGTCAGGTTTAATAAGTGGGATTTCTTGCCTTATAAATGGGGTTGGGACCATCAGTTGCGTTGTGGAGAAGTCAGGTGGATACACAGCTGATAGTCCTACTGAATAGACTGTTAGAATTTGTATTATGGCAAGTAAAAAGCAGCTAAGTAAAGAAAAACGAGTGGCCATCATTACTTTAGGAAATGAAGGTCAGTCAGTCCGAAAAATTGGGAAAACTTTGAAAGTGTCCCCACGTGCAGTCACAAATACCATCAAGCGCTACAAAGAAACTGGCTCACATGCGGACCGCCCCAGGAAAGGAATACAAAGAGTCACCTCTGCTGCGGAGGATAAGTTCATCCGAGTCACCAGCCTCAGAAATCGCAGGTTAACAGCAGCTCAGATTAGAGACCAGGTCAATGCCACACAGAGTTCTAGCAGCAG
Source organism: Bufo gargarizans (assembly GCF_014858855.1). NCBI lineage: Eukaryota > Metazoa > Chordata > Amphibia > Anura > Bufonidae > Bufo > Bufo gargarizans. The sequence continues at coordinate 548,825,677 of NC_058081.1, forward strand.
ACACATCTCTAGAACAACTGTTAAGAGGAGACTGTGTGAATCAGGCCTTCATGGTAGAATATCTGCTAGGAAACCACTGCTAAGGACAGGCAACAAGCAGAAGAGACTTGTTTGGGCTAAAGAACACAAGGAATGGACATTAAACCAGTGGAAATCTGTGCTTTGGTCTGATGAGTCCAAATTTGAGATCTTAGGTTCCAACGACTGTGTCTTTGTGCGACGCAGAAAAGGTGAATGGATGGACTCTACATGCCTGGTTCCCACCGTGAAGCATGGAGGAGGAGGTGTGATGGTGTGGGGATGCTTTGCTGGTGACACTGTTGGGGATTTATTCAAAATTGAAGGCATACTGAACCAGCATGGCTACCACAGCATCTTGCAGCGGCATGCTATTCCATCCGGTTTGCGTTTAGTTGGACCATCATTTATTTTTCAACAGGAAAATGACCCCAAACACACCTCCAGGCTGTGTAAGGGCTATTTGACCATGAAGGAGAGTGATGGGGTGCTGCGCCAGATGACCTGGCCTCTACAGTCACCAGACCTGAACCCAATCGAGATGGTTTGAGGTGAGCTGGATCGCAGAGTGAAGGCAAAAGGGCCAACAAGTGCTAAGCATCTCTGGGAATTCCTTCAAGACTGTTGGAAGACCATTTCAGGTGACTACCTCTTGAAGCTCATCAAGAGAATGCCAAGAGTGTGCAAAGCAGTAATCAAAGCAAAAGGTGAGGTGGCTACTTTGAAGAACCTAGAATATGACATATTTTCAGTTGTTTCACACTTTTTTGTTATGTATATAATTCCACGTGTTAATTCATAGTTTTGATGCCTTCAGTGTGAATCTACAATTTTCATAGCCGTGCACCTCACGTGTTGCCCCTGCGGTATTGGCTGGCTGCACATTTATTGTACAGTCGTGGCCAAAAGTTTTGAGAATTACATAAATATTGGAAATTGGAAAAGTTGCTGCTTAAGTTTTTATAATAGCAATTTGCATATACTCCAGAATGTTATGAAGAGTGATCAGACAAATTGCATAGTCCTTCTTTGCCATGAAAAACAGTGACACCGCCGTGCCCTGCACATGTGGTATGCTGGAGGGACACTGAATTTTCCCACCAGTGGAGGCTGAGGACACGGTGGAGGATAAGGAGGCAGAGGCATATATTGTTGCAGGACCAACGGCTTCAGTATGTGGAGGCGGAAGCAGCGTCACCTGGTCAAATTGCTGGTGTGGCTGTGCTGGAACCACATTCACCCAGGGGGCCGTAAAGGACATGTATTGTCCCTTACCATCGTTACAGCTCCAAACGTTGGTGCTGCCGTGCACTTTGGAAGACACCGACAGGCTCACCTTCTGCTCTACATATATATGTGCAGGGCTGGTACTGCCTTTTTGGCAAATAAATGACAGCTTTGGATTCTTCACCTCGGCTCGGCACAAGCCATCAGTTGTCTGAAAGGTGCAGAGTCCACCACTTGGAAAGCAAGGGACTGCAGCACCAGCAACTTGACCAGGAGCACATTCAGCTTTTGCACCGTTGGATGAGTGCATGCATACTGTTGTCTTTTTTGCTTGGGTGATCGATTGCATACGGAATGACTGACGATTAGGAGGAGGAGCAAGAGCATCAGGACCAGCAGATGATGGGAATGACAGACAGCTCCCTTCCGTTGAGGTGGAGGAGCCTTCACTGCCTGAAATCTGTTGCATGCCACTGGGTGATGCAGAGGTTGCTGCGGCAGGCTGGACAACCACACCGGAGCCACGGTTCTCCCAGGCCACTTTATAGCAACGCTGCATATGTTGACGCAAGGCCAACATTGGCACACTGGCCACGCTTCACCTTCTGCCCACAGATTCTACAAATGGCCATGTTCACCTCCTCTGGCGGCTTAACAAAAAACTGCCACACTGCCGAGTAGGCGATTTTTACCCCCAACACTCCACATTAACTGACTGCTACCGCCACTGCTTTCATGAACCCCTGCACCACTACTTTCTGGAGAGGTAGGCTCCTGCGAAGCAGATGGTCTACCCCGGGCACATTTGGCTCCCGACCTCCTACTGCTGCGACCCTGCCGACTCCCTGCCACGCTAGCGACTTGCTGGATCTGCCGCTGCCTCACGGGCATGCTGCTACCTTCTCCCAATGATGATGAAGCCCCTAATTCACCCGGCTCCCAATTGCGATCAGCTACATCATCATCGAGTACTGTTTGCATGTCACTGATGTCCTCATCAATGGTCTCTGGGTTAGGAGTCTGACCGCTTGCAACACCAGCTCCCATGCCACTCTCCTCATCACTACTTGCCCACCTACCAGAGTAAGCAGCAGATGTCTCCTCCATATCTTGGCTGGCCAGTAGCTGCTGGCTGTCCTCTAGTAGCTCGTCCTTGCTGTATAGTGGAGCTGAGCCCACAGCATATAATTCTTCTCTGGCTAAGGGAACAGAAAAAGACAGAGGCAGGTTATGGACAGGTGAGTGCACAGGGCTTGCTCCTGTGCCATGCCAACTAAGGGTTGTGTCTTACGAATCCACTGACTCTTGGCTGTTGCGACAAAGTCGAAAAATGAGTCAACCATTCAAGAACCGCTGGGTTGCTGGTCATGACACTACCGGTAGCTTACACTGGGAGCTCAGGCTTCTCGAAGTGACCCCTGCTGCCACGGCCCCTTACCTTGCTGTGACCTCTGCCTGCTCCAGAAACATTTAGGCTTCTGCCACTACCCTGTGCAGGGCCTGGCACATCTCTGTCTGACATACTGTTAGATCAAATAAATAAATAAAAAGGAAACGAAAACATCCCAAAAAAGTCCTGCAATTTTCTCACTTCATGACACAATGGCTAATAAGCCCTTTTTTTCCCACTAATACACAAAAAAAAAGGGCTTTAGAACATAGAACTGCACAGCTTAATGGCAAATATGCCCTTTTTTTCCCACTTAGATGCCACAAAAGGATTTAGAACATATAAATGCACAGCTGAACAGCAAATATATATATTTTTTTGTGCCACTAATACACACAAAAAAGTGCTTTAGAACATATAACTGCACTGCTGAACAGCAACTATATATTTTCTTGCCACTAATACACACCAAAAAGGGCTGTACTTTTCTCACTTCACCACACAATGGCAAATACTTTTATTTGTGCAACTAATTCACGCCAAAAAGGGCTTTAGAACATATAACTAGTGATGAGCGAGCATGCTCGGCAGATCCGAGTGCTCAGCCGAATAATTTGGGTGCTCAAATACAATATAATACAATAGAAGTCAATGAGAGAACCCCAGGCACCCCCTGCTCGGAAGAGAAGAGGGTGTCTGGTTCATAAAAAAAAAAGTTAGAAATTGATGGAAACTCCATCAAAATGGTTTGGCAACAGCATTAAGAGGATAACTGGATGCATCTCAGACTCCTATTATGTACGATATACAATAGACAACCACACAAAAGTTATATGCCAAAAGCCAGGTATGTACAAGCCATCCATCTATCCATGAGATAGATAACAGCCAGCAAACCTTACAATGGCAGCCTTGAGATATTCCAAACCAGCTCTCATCTGATTGAAAACCAGTAAATCTCAAAGTTATTTTTCATCTGTTGGATGGCTTAGGTGGACCTCTGCACACCTAGATCAATATCATTAGGGTGACAAAAGGTTTTCCGATTGTCCTAACATAATATTCAATAACCTTTCTATACAGTTTTATCATGTAAAAACTAATTTGCATAAGCATGGGCATATGGGGAAGACATGCAAATGAGCACAATCTAAACCACTGAACGGCAATTAAGCCCTTTTTTCCACTAATGCACCCCAAAAAAGTCTTTAGAACATATAACTGCACTGCTGAATGGGTAATGAGACTTTTTTTCCACCATTACCCTGGAGAGGGTCCAGAGGAGGGCAACTAAAGTAATAACTGGAATGGAGCAACTACAGTACCCTGAAAGATTATCAAAATTAGGGTTATTCACTTTAGAAAAAAGACGACTGAGGGGAGATCTAATTACTATGTATAAATATATCAGGGGTCAGTACAGGGATCTCTCCCATCATCTATTTATCCCCAGGACTGTGACTGTGACGAGGGGACATCCTCTGCGTCTAGAGGAAAGAAGGATTGTACACAAACATAGAAGAGGATTCTTTACGGTAAGAGCAGTGAGACTATGGAACTCTCTGCGGAGGTGGTGATGGTGAGTACAATAAAGGAATTCAAGAGGGGCCTGGATGTATTTCTGGAGTGTAATAATATTACAGGCTATAGCTACTAGAGTGGGGTCGTTGATCCAGGGAGTTATTCTGATTGCCTGATTGGAGTCGGGAAGGAATTTTTTATTCCCCTAAAGTGAGGAAAATTGGCTTCTACCTCACAGTTTTTTTTGCCTTCCTCTGGATCAACTTGCAGGATGACAGGCCGAACTGGTGAAGTGTCTTTTTTTGGCCTTATGTACTATGTTACTATGTTATTACACCCAAGAAAGGCTGTAATTTTGTCACTTCACCACACATTGGCCAACAACCTTTTTTTCCCCACTAATACACCCCAGAAAAGGCTTTAGAACATACAACTGCACCGCTGAATGGCTAGCAAGCCATTTTTTCCACAAGTACACCACAAAAAAGGCTTAAGAACATATATCTAAACCGCTGAATGGCAATTAAGCCCTTTTTGTCCACTAATACAACCCAGAAAAGGCTTTTGAACATATAATTTCATCGCCGAACGGCTAAAAAGACTTTTTATCCACTAATACACCCCAAAAAGGTTTGTAATTTTGTCACTTCACCACAACAGCTAATAAGACTTTTTTATCTAATAATACACCAAAAAACTGCTTCAGAACTTATAAATGCCCTGCTAAACAGCAAATAAGCCCTTTTTTCCCACTAATACACCCCCAAAAAAGTATAATTTTGTCACTTCACTGCACAACAGCTAAAAAGCCATTTTTTCCCCACTAATACACCTAAAAAATGCTTTAGAACATATTAGCTATTCAGCGGTGCAGTTATAAGACTTTTTTCCACTAATACACCCCAAAAAAGGCTGTCATTTTGTCACTTTACCACACAATGGCTAACAAGCCTTTTTTCCCCCCACTAATACACCACAAAAAAGGCTTTAGAACATATAACTACACCGCTGAATGGCAATTAAGCCCTTTGTGGCCACTAATACACCCCAAAAAAGGCTGTAAATGTCACTTCACCGCATAATGGCTAACAAGCCCTTTTCCCCACTAATACGCCACAAAATAGGCTTTAGAACATATAACTGCCCTGCTGAACAGCAACTGAGCCCTTTATGACCACTAATACACCACAAAATGGCTTTAGAACACATAATTGCACCGTTGAATGGCTAATAAGACCTTTATGTCCACTAATACACCCAAAAAAAGGCTATCATTTTGTCTCTTCTCTGCACAACGGCTAATAAGACTTTTTTTTTCACTAATAAAACCCCCAAAAAGGCTGTAATTTTGTCATTTCACCACATAACGGCTTTTTTATTCTAGTAATACGCCACAAAAACGGCTTCAGAACTTATAAATGCCCTGCTGAACGGCAAACAAGCCCGTTATTGACTTGGCCATTGCATAACATTCCACTTCTTTCCCTTAAAAAAAACTCTTTGGTTGCTTTTGCAGTTTGCTTTGGGTCATTGTCGATCTGCACTGTGAAACGCCGTGCAATGAATTCTGAAGCATTTGGCTGAATATGAGCAGATAATATTGCCCGAAGCACTTCAGAATTCATCCTGCTGCTTTTGTTAGCAGTCACATCATCAATAAATACAAGAAAAAACAGTTCCATTGGCAGCCATACATGCCCATGCCATGACACTACCACCACCATGCTTAACTGATGAGGTGGTATGCTTAGGATCATGAGCAGTTCCTTTCCTTCTCCATACTCTTCTCTTCTTATCACTCTTGTACAAGTTGATCTTGGTCTCATCTGTCCATAGGATGTTGTTCCAGAACTGTGAAGGCTTTTTTTTGGATGTTGTTTGGCAAACTCTAATCTTGCCTTCCTGTTTCTGAGGCTCACCAATGGTTTACATCTTGTGGTGAACCCTCTGTATTCACTCTGGTAAAGTATTCTCTTGATTGTTGACTTTGACACACATACATCTACCTCCTGGAGAGTGTTCTTGATCTGGTCAACTGTTGTGAAGGGTGTTTTCTTAACCAGGGTTGTTTTCTGTGGTCTTCCGGGTCTTTTGGTGTTGCTGAGCTCACAGATGCGTTCCTTCTTTTTAAGAATGTTCCAAACAGTTGTTTGGCCATGCCTAATGTTTTTGCTATCTCTCTGATGGGTTTGTTTTGTTTTTTCAGCCTAATGATGGCTTGCTTCACTGATCGTGACAGTTCTTTGGATCTGATCTTGAGAGTTGACAGCAACAGATTCCAAATGCAAATAGCACACTTGAAATGAACTCTGGACCCTTTATCTGCTCATTGTAATTGGGCTAATGAGGGGATAACACACACCTGGCCATGGAACAGCTGAGAAGCCAATTGTCCCATTACTTTTGGTCCTGTAACAAGTGGGAGGCACATATGCAAACTGTTGTAATTCCTACACCGTTCACCTGATTTGGATGTAAATACCTTTAAATTAAAGCTGACAGTCTGCAGTTAAAGCACATCTTGTTTGTTTCATATCAAATCCATTGTGGTGGTGTATAGAGCCAAACATTTTAGAATTGTGTTGATGTCCCAATAGTTATGGACCTGACTGTATAACTGCACTGCTGAATGGCTAATAAGACTCCCCCCCCCCCCCCCCCCCCACACTAATAAACCACAAAAAGGCTTACGAAACATATAACTAAATTGCACAACGGCTAATAAGACATACAAATATTTCCTAGTAATACACCCTGTTAATACCTGTATCACACAGCATTTGCACCCCAATAACAAGCAAGGTTTGCTGGAATTACAGAGGTTTCATCTATTGCAAACCTAAAAGCAGCAGTATAATGGCATTTTGGATCTCCACTTAGTGCAGCAATGTGTAAAAGAATTGCTCCTATTACCCAGGCTGTAAACCATCCTATTGGTCCCTGTTCTCCTTTTATACTGTGGAATAATACCTCCCTATCCTTTCCCTACACTTCTAATGATCTTTTTCTGAACTTCCATTTATCCCAAAAATCGTTTTAAAGTCTTTTCTACTACTTTCCCTAGCGCCTGTCACGTCTTTTTCTGCACTAAACACGCTGGAAAATGGCTGAATCCAACATGCCTGAGGCTATTTATAAGGTTGTGACATCACAGGGGCTGGCTGCTGATTGGCTGCATGCATGGCATTGTGGGTGATCCCTCGTTCCTAGGAGTTCTTTGCAGCAGCCATTTTCCCGCAAAGAAAGGTATTTATCTCCATTAATACAAAACCATGAAAGGTCCTCTTTAAGTTCAGCCATAGAAAGTTAGGTCCATATATACTTGGACAGAGAAAATATTAAAAAAATATTTTGTTCTGTACATTACCACAATGGATTTTGAACAAAACAATTCAGATGCATTTGAAGTTCAGACTTTCAGCTTTAATTCAGGGAGTTAAACAAAATTATTGCATAAAAATGTGAGGAAGTAAATAGTGTTGGTCGAGCACCAAAGTGCTCGGGTGCTTGAGTAGAACACTTCGGGATGCTCGGGTGCTCTAACGAGCTCCCGAGCACAATGGAAGTCAATGGGAGAACCCAAGCCATTAAACCAGGCACCCACTGCTCTGAAGAGGGGAGGGTGTCTGGTTCATAGTAAAAGGGCAGAAATTGATGGAAACACCACTGAAATGGTTCGGGAACAGCATGGGGAGGATGTCTGGATGCATCTTGGACTCCCAGGTCGCTGCTGGGGACAATGTTGACAGATTAGTACGCCACTTTTACAGACTGACAATAATACTCGCCAAACTGAAGATAAAATTGATTTTAGATGGAGGAAAAATTGTTAGGAAACATTCTTTCCTGTATATTTACTTGTATATAAAGTGCAAGTGATACCAAAAATTTCAAGGAAGAGGCACTCCGATACAACCTGTATATCACATAAAGGAGGGCCTCATTCACAATGTGGTACAATTGTTCAGGTAGTGGGACTCCTACACTCATAAAGCCTATGCACTAAGGGAAAGGGCTTCCAAAAATTACAAGGAAACGGCACTCCAATACAGCCTTTATTACACATAAATGAGGGCATCATACACACCCTTGAAAAATTATCATTGCTGGCCTGCTGGCGACCCTCACAAAAATTAGGAGCAAGGGCCTGCTGCTGATCGGACCATCTAAACCATTAGGGGTGAGGGCCTGCTGCCGATCTCACCATCTAAAAAATTTGGTGGGCGAGGGCCCGCAGCTCAGCTGTCCCTCTAAAACATTAGGAAAGAGGGCAGCCCAATAAGCATGTTGATATGATGGAGGAGGAGGACGAGAAAAGGGAGATTGAACCATATACCTTTTTAGTGGTGGAAAGGGTGCATGGGAATACAGTGTATTCAATACACCATAAAAGCCACATTTAAAGTGCCTTTATGTTCAGCTACTTTCCTCTGGTGGAGTAGAGTCAACCGGTCAGCATTTTCAGTTAACAGGCGGATGTGCTTATCAGTTATTATTCCCCTAACAGCACTAAATACACGATCTGACAAAACACTGGCGGCTGGGCAGGCCAGCACCTCCAAGGTGTAAAGCGCCAATTCGTGACACGTCTCCAGCTTGGACACCCAATAGTTGTAAGCCACAAAGGGATCACTGAGGATGCTGACACGGTCTGCTATGTACTCCTTCACCATCTTCCCAAATTTTTCCCTCCTTGTGACACTAGGCTGCGCATCAGGTTGAGGGTGCTAGCAGGGTGTCAAAACTGTCCCAGGCCTTGGAGAGTGTTGCCCTGCCTCTGTTGGAACTGCTGTGTGTTCCCCTTGTCCCCCCCCCCCCCCCCCCCCCCCCCCCATGGTTGGCCAAGGAACCACGTACTCTGCAGCCAGCGTTGTCAGCTGGAAATGTTTGGAGCAATTTTTCCACAAGGACATTCTGGTATTGCACCATTTTGCTCATCCTCTCCACCACAGGAATGAGAGATGAGAAGTTCTCTTTGTATCGGGGGTTGAGAAGGGTGAAAAAACTGTAATCGGTGTTGGCCAAAATGCATACAACGCGAGGGTCACAGGAAAGGCAGCCTAACATAAAGTCAGCCATGTGTGACAGAGTCCCAACAGACAAGACTTTGTTGTCCTCATCAGGAGGATGACTCAATCTCCTCTTTCTCTTCCCCCTCTTCTACCTATCCACGATGGGTACTACCCTCTGGAGCAGAGGCAACCATCTCCTGCTCCTCCTCCTCATCATCCAATTTGCGCGCAGAAGACGAACTGAGGGTGGTCTGGCTATTACCCTGTGTAATTTCTTTCCCCATTTCCACCTCTTCCACATGCAAAGCGTCCACCTTAATTGTGAGCAGCGAGCATTTAAGTAGACACAGAAGTGGGATGGTTACACTGATAATATTATCGCAGCTCACCATCTGTGTTGATTCCTCAAAGTTGCGTAAAACCTCACAGAGGTCAGACATCAATGCCTACTCGTCGCTTGTGAAGAGAGGAAGCTGACTTCAAAGGCGACAACCATGTTGAAGCTGGTATTTCACTACTGCCCTCTGCTGCTCGCACAACAGTGAGCTGGCAATTGCAAGCACTGCTGCAGTGTTGCCACACTAGTGGAAGCTGTCAATGACTTGCGAAAATGGGCACAAACATGGCGCAAGCTCACCAGTAGCTCAGGCAAGTTGGGGTAGGTTTTGAGAAACCGCTGAACCACTAGGTTGAACATGTGGGTTAGGCATGGTATGTGTGCGAGTTTGCTGAGCTCTAAAGCCTCCACCAAGTTAAGGCCATTATCAGACACAACCATGCCTGGTTCTAGATTGAGTGGCGAGAGCCACAGCTCAGGCTGGTCCCTTATCCCCTGCAACAGCTCTGTGGCGGTGTGCTGTTTGTCACCTAAGCAGATCAGTTTAAGCACGGCCTGTTGCCGCTTCCCCACTGCAGTGCTACACTGCTTACAGCTACTGACTGATGTCTGACTGGTGCTGCAAGATGATAATTCAGAGGTGGAAGTGGAGGAGGAGGCAGAGGAGGATAAGGGGGGGTTGCAGCCACTAAGGGCTCTTTCACACCTGCGTTTTTTTCTTCCGGCATAGAGTTCCGTCGTCGGGGCTCTATGCCGGAAGAATCCTGATCAGTTTTATCCTAATGCATTCTGAATGGAGTGAAATCCGTTCAGGCTGCATCAGGATGTCTTCAGTTCCGGAACGGAATGTTTTTTGGCCGGAGAAAATACCGCAGCATGCTGCGCTTTTTGCTCCGGCCAAAAATCCTGAAGACTTGCCGCAAGGCCGGATCCGGAATTAATGCCCATTGAAAGGCATTGATCCGGATCTGGCCTTAAGCTAAACGTCGTTTCGGCGCATTGCCGGATCCGACGTTTAGCTTTTTCTCAATGGTTACCATGGCTGCCGGGATGCTAAAGTCCTGGCAGCCATGGTAAAGTGTAGCGGGGAGCGGGGGGATCGCATGGCACGCCATCCATGCGCATGGGGCGCTCTGACATCACTCTGGAGCGCCCCGGGAGCCGTGCGGACTGTAAGTATACCGCTCCCTCGCTCCCTCGCTCCTACTATGGCAACCAGGACTTCAATAGCGTCCTGGCTGCCATAGTAACACTGAAAGCATTTTGAAGACGGATCCGTCTTCAAATGCTTTCAGTACACTTGCGTTTTTCCGGATCCTGCGTGTAATTCCGGCAAGTGGAGTACACGCCGGATCCGGACAACGCAAGTGTGAAAGAAGCCTAACGTAGGTGGTGGCAGAAACCCTGTTGTATGGCCCACAATCCTTGGCGTCTTTAGCACCTGTGCCATTCCAGGGTACGACTCGCTCCCAGCCTCCACAACGTTCACCCAGTGTGCCGTCAGGAAAATGTATTGTCCCTGGCCAAAAGCACTTGTCCATGTGTCAGTCATTAAGTGGACCTTCCCAATAACTGCATTGGTCAGGGCACGGGTGATGTTACGGGACACATGCTGGCGTAAGACTGGGACTGCAAACTATGAAAAATATTGGCGGCTGGGGACAGTACCACGGGACAACCGCCGCCATCAGGCTGTGGAAAGCCCTAGTGTCCACAAGCCTAAATGTCAACATTTCCAGGGCCAGCAATTTGGAAAGGTGCACATTTAGTGCTATGATCTGTGGGTGGGTGGCTGGGTATTTGCGCTGTCGTTCAAACGACTATGGTATAGACATCTGTAAGCTGCGCTGGGACAGTGGATGTGCTAGCTGATAGTGCTTGCTAAGGTCCAGGTGCATGGCGGGAGGCATCCGGGCCTGCGTCTTGGATAGGGGATTGGCCAGCACGTAACAAAGGGGAAGAGGAGGCAACCAACAAACGCGCGGGGAGGAGACTCGAGCATCGTGCTCGAACACAAGTGGTATTCGAGCCGAACTAGTGTACGGCTGAGCATGCTCGCCCAACACTAGAACTAAAGAATTTTTTTTTTAAACTCACTCCTTTCATTTCAAGGGCTCAAAAGTAATTGGACAATTTAAATAATTGTAAATACAATGTTAATGTCTAATACTTGGTTGAAAAACCTTTGTTGGCAATGACTGCCTGAAGTTTTGAACTCATTGACATCACCAGACGCTGTAATTCCTCCTTTTTATTGCTCTGCCAGGCCTTTACTGCAGTGGTTTGCAGTTGCTGTTTGTTTGTGGGCCTTTCTATCTGAAGTTTAGTCTTTAACAAGTGAAATCCTCTATTGGGTTCAGATCAGGTGACTGACTTGGCCATTCAAGAATATTCTTTGCTTTAATAAACTCCTGGGTTGCTTTGGCTTTATGTTTTGGGTCATTGTCTATCTGTATTATGAAATGCCTACCAATCAGTTTAGCTGCATTTGGCTGGATTTGAGCACAGAGTATGTCTCTGAAAACCTCAGAATTCATCCGGCTGCTTCTGTCCTGTCACACCATCAATAAACAATAGAGACCCAGTGCCACTGGCAGTCATGCATGCCCAAGCCATCACACTGCCTCCGCAGTGTTTTACAGATGATGTGGTATAATTTGGATCATGAGCTGTTCTCATGATGCCTTCTCCATACTTTTTTCTTTCCATCATTCTGGTAGAGGTTGATCTTGGTTTCCTCTTCCAAAGAATGTTCTTCCAGAATTGTGCTGGTTTTTTTAGATTTTATTTTTAGCAAAGTCTAATCTAGCCTTCTTATTCTTGAGGTTTATGAGTGGCTTGCACCGTGCAGTGAACCCTCTGTATTTACTTTCATGCAGTCTCCTTTTTGTGGTAGATTTGGATATTGATACGCCTATATTCTGGAGAGTGTCATTCACTTGGTTGGCTGTTGTGAATGAGATTTTCTTCACCATGGTAATTATTCTGCGATCATCCACCACTGTTGTCCTCCGTGGGCATCCAGGTCTTTTTGCATTGTTGAGGTCACCAGTGCTTTCTTTCTTTCTCAGGATGTACCAAACTGTAGATTTGGCCTCTCCTAATAGTGTAGCAAATTCTCTGATGGTTTTTTCTTTTTTCACAGATGAAGGATGGCTTGTTTCACCTGCATGGAGAGCTCCTTTGACCGCATGTTTACTTCTTAGCAAAATTTTCAAAATACAACCACCACACCTCATATCAACTCCAGGCCTTTTATCTGGATAATTGAGAATGAAAAAATAAAGGGATTGCCCACACCTGCCCATGAAACAGCCTTTGAGTTAACTGTTCAATTACTTTTGGTCCCTTTAAAAACAGGGTGCCACATGTAAAAGGAGCTGAAACTCCTAAAGCTTTCATCCAATTTTAATGTGGATACCCTCAAATGAAAACTAAAAGTTTGCACTTATGTCCATGTCCATTATATAACTATGACTTGAATATGTTTTAGTAAACAGGTAATAAAAACATAATTTGTGTCAGTGTCCAAATATATATGGACCTAACTGCTGGCCACATTCATACAAATATCCAACCAACAAGATGTCAGACTAAAGCAGTCAACAAGGGAGTCAGGTTTTTTAAAATAACTCCCTAGCTGATCAACCTGGCTGATGACTTGTTTTGTCATTTTTATTCACATTATTTTTTAAACAAGGGTCAGCCAAAATGATTGAAAGCTGCAATTTTGGCTGACTAACAAGAGACATCTTCTTTTAATAAGATTTCTTAAATTCCCCTTTACTATTGAAGTATTCAAAGCTGTGAGAATAGTTAGTGAACAGTATAGTTCTTTTAACCAGCATTAAAGAGTCACTGTACTTTCACACAATTTAAAATAATTTAATAGAGATAATTATCAAATTTCTAAATAACATCATAAAAAAAAAAATCTGCCTACATCCACCTGAAAAAGGTGTATCATTATGGCCACAAGGGGTCTCACTTCCACCTAATTTGCAGTCCCCTGCCTGTGGCTATGCAAGATCCATCTCAAGCAAGTTCACAGAAATTAGAGAATGTCAGAGTTAGCTAAGCTTGTGAGCCCTGATAGAAGCATTGCTTTTCACAGATTTTCAAGAGCACAGGAGCAGCCTATTTGCCAGTAAGTGTGGTCTCCCTCGATGAAAACAGATATAGTGAAAAGTAAGGGAAGGGAGCTCACTGTCAGTAGAGTACTGACAAACATCTATAGAATGGAGATGGTGACTGCCTCTGAGAGAAATGCATCTAGCTGTGCAGCTGAAGCAGGGAATAACTTGGCTGAAAAAGACATTAGGGAATCCTAAAAAAGACACTTTCTAAAAACTCGAGTATGCTTGTCATTAGAGCCAATATGTGTGTTATGACCATTGGGTCTTTACTAGCAATAATCTGTCAATTCAATCCAGAAAAATGCTAAATCTCAGCACCCAGAAAACAGTAAACTGCTTGGTATTCTCATTATTTGCTACTCTTTCCCTTTCTTACTGGAGGAGTAAACTATTAATACTAATATAATATAAACGTAACCTATATATTCCAAGTTTTAAATAACCAACATTTTTGTGTACCTAATTCAGCTTTAAAAAATCTATTTTATTTGACAAATACTGGCCAAAAGATCATGCAGCAGAGAGATTTCTGATTGCTATGTTTCTGAAATAGGCTATTGTTGTTAATGAAATTGCTATTAAATCAGTTCTTCATCTTGAAGAAAATAGCTCCAAAGTGAACCTCTACTTTTAATAACGTGTAGATGACTGGATATAAAGTTTCCAGGAGAAACACTTCATGCTGGACAAAGTTTAATTATACAGAATTCATATGATTTACCAATCACACAACATGCTTCACAGTAAATCATGAATAGGATCAATATTACATGAGACATAAACACTTATGTATTAATTTAATCATTCAACGTTTCATACATTTTTAAATCATTACGCGCATGTTTTTTTTTTCTTCCGGAAATAATGCTGATTTAGACATCTTTCCTGCAGATGTAAAATTACCCTTGTGGTGTTGAATAATTGAACTCATGAATGGATGTTGAGCCAAAACCAACATAAACATCTAGATGGTGGTTAAGAAGTGAACAGAATGAAGGAATGTTCCTTACTTCATTTCATATGGGGCACAGCGTTCTCTATACACATTCAGACTTAAACTAAAATTTATTTTAGTATATAAAGTAGAAAGAAGCACTTTAAAAATGAGGAGTCGTTCTGAGAGAGAGACCCATCTTCCTTGTCACCACCTACCTTAAGCTCAAATTAGAAGGCAGTACTTTTTGCCCACCCTTTGACCACCACCATGTCCATCACCATCTCTGTTTTGGTATTTATATTACCACTCCAATCTTTTTCTAGTTGCTGGGAAACTTTCATCATCAATATTTTACAATTACTTTTAAATAAGAGTCCCCCCACTCGTCCATTGACAAGCAAGTACACAATAAGAACTCCTACATTCTCTCTGCCTGCAGCAAGAGATACAGTTAGGTCCATATATATTTGGACACTGACACAAATTTTGTTTGTATTACCTGTTTACTAAAACATATTCAAGTTATAGTTATATAATGGACATAAAGTCCAGACTCATTTGAGGGTATCCACATAAAAATTGGATGAAAGGTTTAGGAATTTCAGCTCCTTTACATGTGGCACCCTGTTTTTAAAGTGACCAAAATTGAGTGGACAATTGACTCAAGTGCTATTTCATGGGGAGATGTGGGCAATTCCTTCATTATATTCTCAATTAAGCACATAAAAGGCCAGGAGTTGATATAAGGTGTGGTGCTTGCTGAGAAGTAAACATGCGGTCAAAGGAGCTCTCCATACAGGTGAAACAAGCCATCCTTCATCTGCGAAAACAGAAAACCCATCCGAGAATTTGCTACACTATTAGGAGTGGCAAAATCTACAGTTTGGTACATCCTGAGACAGAAAGCACTGGTCACCTCAACAATGCAAAAAGACCTGGACGCCCCCAGAAGACAACATTGGTGGATGATCGCAGAATAATTACCATGGTGAAAGAAACCCCTTCACAACAACCAACCAAGTGAACAACACTCTCCAGGCTATAGGCGTATCAATATCCAAATCTACCACAAAGAGAAGACTGCAAGAAAGTAAATACAGAGGATTCACTGCATGGTGCAAGCCACTCATAAGCTTCAAGAATAAGAAGGCTAGATTGGACTTTGCTAAAAAAATAAATAAAAAATAAACACCTTAAAAAAAAACAGCACAATTCTGGAAGAACATTCTTTGGACAGATGAAACCAAGATCAACCTCTACCAGAATGATGGAGAGAAAAAAGTATGGCAAAGGCATGGTACAGCTCATAATTCAAAGTATACCATGTGTCATATCATCAATAAACACTAGGGACCTAGTGCCACTGGCAGCCATGCATGCACAAGCCATCACACTGCCTCCTCCGTGTGTTCTAGATGATGATCTGTAACACACGGAGGAGGCAGTGTGATGGCTTGTGCATGCATGGCTGCCAGTGGCACTGGGTCCCTAGTGTTTATTGATGATATGACACATGGTATACTTTGAATTATGAGCTGTACCATGCCTTTGCCATACTTTTTTCTCTCCATCATTCTGGTAGAGGTTGATCTGGTTTTCATCTGTCCAAAGAATGTTCTTCCAGAATTGTGCTGTTTTTTTAAGGTGTTTATATTTTTTTTTTTAGCAAATGATGATATGACACAGGAAAAAAGCAGCCAGATGGGGTTTTCAGAGACATACTCTGTGCTCAAATCCAGCCAAATGCATCCAAAATGATTGGTCGGCGTTTCATAATAAAGATTGACAATGATCCAAAACATAAAGCCAAAGCAACCCAGGAGTTTATTAAAGCAAAGAAGTGGAATATTCTTGAATGGCCAAGTCAGTCACCTGATCTGAACCCAATAGAGCATTTCACTTGTTAAAGACTAAACTTCAGACAGAAAGGCCCACAAACAAACAGCAACTTAAAACCTCTGCAGTAAAGGCTAGTGATGAGCTATATTCGAAATTTGCGATATTTCACAAATATTTTGTAGAATTTCCATCATATATTCGCGAATATCGAGAATTCGAGATTATTTTATTGAATGCGAAAAATCGGCAATGTAAAAATCGGGTTATGCGAATTCGTAACGCGAAATACAGACGTGGGTCACTTTGGCTACATTTTTCAAGCTGCTAGAAGTTTCAAGAGTTTCTCCCGAGACTGGAGAAAATGGTTGGCACGGCAGAACATTACAATAGCTTTATATGCAGATAAAGTCAAATGCTTCAATATATTCGCAATTGCTCTAATCGGCAGTGATTAGAATATTTTTTCGCACTACGTTCAACTTCACATTTTATCAGGTCTGACTACAGATTACTGATTGATGCACTAAGTATTGTTGTGAACTTGACATTGCTTCCTTCTCATTGGCCCACAAGCAAGAAGCAGAGAGGAACCATGTGTTCAGATGGAAAAAAAATGCAGAATATTCGATATAACGAATATATAGCTCTATATTCAAAATATTCGTAAACTCTCGAAGTGGCTATATTCGTGATAAAATCCATTGTGGTAATGTACAGAACAAAAATGCGAAAAATGTTTTCTGTCCAAATATATATGGACCTAACAGTATATTACCATTGTGGATTTTTGATGAACTGATGATGTGAAAAATGCTTACTCCTGAGCTGCAAGATAAATGTAATTGCGCAATTGGACGCAAGTTCAGTGGAAAAGCATAGATGACTGTAATATTACGAAAATTAGAAATTGTCCTTTGACACAATCCAGAACTTGGCAGAATTTAGTTGATATACTATAACACAAAAGATAGGTTTCCCAAATGTTTGAATTCTTTGGGCAAAGCAGATTTGCATCTATAACAACTTTTGAAAGGCCTTATACTTACAAAGAATTAGGCCCGATTCAATATCTTCTTTGTGACTTGATTTTCGAGACTCCTGGTGACAGGCAACAAGACTGAAGTACTATACAACGATGATGATGCTGCTTTCTTTTATTTATTTTATTTTTTTTATGTATAATATGACTGATTGTATTATATTGGTTATCTAAAATATAACCAACCCATGAAAACTAGTGTTATCTGTCCAATATAGATACCCTAAAAGACTTTCCAGAATTTTATGCCAAATTAAAAAGCAAGTGGAAAGTAGTAAACATTTTAATTATGGTTTAAGCAGGCTTCCTTTTCCAATGGAAAGTGTTCTCTATAAAATAATTAGGGGTCCTTCCTTTTGCCCCTTTCACCTGAAACTGCAGTGCAAAAGTCACATACTGTGGCCTTGCAACTTTTTAAATATCATTGTGACTAAATTTAGTCACAATTGTGAGTCACAACGCTGCCCTCAACACTTGCCATATGGGGCTTGGTGAGGACTGGGTGTGGGTGGTACCATTGGCCACAGCTCATTCATCATCATTTATTACAGTTTTTTGGTGTAAATGGTGACTGATTTCTACGTCAGCTATGAGGTGGTGTAGATTTCAATCAGGCACACAACTGCAGGACGATGCATCACCCCCAAGGCTATGAAGGTACACTGTGCGGTACCTAATAACCCCTTTCAGTATTTAAACATGGCACCCACCCAGGAGCTGAGTGGGCGCCATAGCAGCCGGGTTTCTAACATAGTAAAATAGTACATAAGGCCGAAAAAAGACATTTGTCCATCCAGTTCGGCCTGTCATCCTGCAAGTTGATCCTGAGGAAGAAAAAAAAAAAAAACTGGGAGGTAGAAGCCAATTTTCCTCACTTTAGGGGAATGAAAAATTCCTTCCCGACTCCAATCAGGCAATCAGAATAATTCCCTGGATCAACGACCCCTCTCTAGTAGCTATAGCCTGTAATATTATTATGCTCCAGAAACACATCCAGGCCCCTCTTGAATTCCTTTATTGTACTCACCATCACCACCTCCTCAGGCAGAGAGTTCTATAGTCTCACTGCTCTTACCGTAAAGAATACTCTTCTATGTTTGTGTACAAACCTTCTTTCCTCTAGACGCAGAGGATGTCCCCTCGTCACAGTCCTGGGGATAAATAGATGATGGGAGAGATCTCTGTACTGACCCCTGAGATATTTATACATAGTTATTAGATCTCCCCTCAGTCGTTTTTTTCTAAAGTAATTAACCCTAATTTTGATCATCTTTCAGGGTATTGTAGTTGCCCCATTGCAGTTATTACTTTAGTTGCCCTCCTCTGGACCCTCTCCAGCTCTGCTATGTCTGCCTTGTTCACTGGAGCCCAGAACTGTACACAGTATTCCATGTGTGGTCTGACTAATGATTTGTAAAGTGGTAGGACTATGTTCTCATCACGGGCATCTATGCAACTCATTATCTTATTGGCCTTGGCAGCAGCTGCCTGACACTATTTTTTGGATCTTAGTTTGCTGTTTATTAAAATTCCTAGATCCTTTTCCATGTCAGTGTTACCGAGTCTTTTACCATTTAGTATGTACGGATGACTTGCATTATTCCTTCCCATGTGCATAACTTTACATTTGTCAGTGTTAAACCTCATCTGCCACTTATCTTCCCAAGCCTCCAATCTATCCAGATCGCTCTGTAGTAGTATACTGTCCTCTTCAGTGTTAATTACTTTACACAGTTTAGTGTCATCTGCGAAAGTTGATATTTTACTATGCAAGCCTTTCTGCTTTTTTAAACACCAGAAACCCAGAACTAATGTATTTGATCAGCCATAGTGCTAATCATAGATGAGCGAATCGAATTTGATCTGAATTTCAGGAGAAATTCGATTCGCCTCAGAGCCGAATTTCCTCGTGCTTTGGTTAGCAAATCAATTTAACCAGAAATTATTAAAAAAAAAAAAATTCTTACTTACCTCCTCCATTTGCTCGCAATGGGCCACCAGCAGCAATCTTGATTGAAAATCATGGCCAAAATCCCGTGCGTGGTGACCTATGGCGAGATTTTGCACCAGATCTTCAAGCAAGATGGCAGCAGCCGGCCTGTCGCGACCAAATGGAGACGGTAAGTTTGATTTAAATTTTTTTTAAATGTTAATTTCACACTGTTTTACACTTAGATAGCACAATCATGGATGAACGCTATTGCAGCTCCCTGTCATTGCACCCGCTACTTACAAAAAAATGCGGTTCGTGATTAAGTAATTAGTCCCAAAGGAAATCTTTTGTAAAATTCTGAAAAGCAGCCAAATCGAACCTTATGAAAATTCTCTCATCTCTAGTGCGGATCACAGACATCTAACCCTTCAGATGCCATAGTCAATTGTGACAATAGCATTTCTTGGGCTTATTCCCAGGGTTGCTGCACTCACAGGGCCTGAAAGGCTGCCCTGCGTAGAGTTCTAGGATGCCATTCATTCACTGAGGTAGCCTCAAGTCTGCTAGAGGCTCCAATACCTGCCACTGTGATGTTCCTATAAAGCCCTGCTTTTGGCAATACAATGATACTCCCATTGGCTGCAATGCTGGTTCATTGCAGTCTATGGGAGAAGAGATCAGATGATTGCAAGTCCCCTAGATGGGGAAAAAGTATTTAAAATATTTTAAAAATCAACTCACCCACCTTTACCCATAATAAAAAATAAATAAAAAATAAAGATCATAGGTATCTCCTTGTCCCAAAATGTCTGTACTATTAAATTATAAAAGTATTCATCTCTTATATGGCGAAAACCATAGTGGAAAAAAATTAAAATGGCCAATTCAGTCAGTTCATCTCCACCTAAAAAACGGAATAAAACATAGTAACATAGCTTATAAGGCTCGAAAAAGACATTTGTCCATCTAGTTCAGCCTGTTATCCTGCAAGTTGATCCAGAGGATTACAAAAAAAGTCATACACACTCTAAAATCATTAATGAAAACTACAGACCACCCCACAAAAGATTTGCTCTCACACAGCTCCTTAGACATAACTAACTATAAAAACATTAAGGGAATTTTGTTCAAACTTTTTTTTTTTACATATTAAAACCCAAGACAAACTAATATATATATATTAGTATCGCTGCAATGGTACTGACCCAGATAATGACAGTAACAGGTCAGTTTTACCCTATAGACCAGGGATGCCCAACCTGTGGCCCTCCACCTGTTGCAAAACTACATTTCCCAGCATGCCTGCACAGCCAACAGCTATTAGGGCATGCTGGGAGTTGTAGTTTTACAACATCTGGAGGGCTGCAGGTTGAGCATCCTTGCTCTAAACAATACTGTAAAAACAAAACCCATAAAACTGGCTGAATAGTTTTTTTTTTTTTATTTCACTAGATTTAGATTTTTTCCAGCTTCCACTACATGTAATATTCAATAATGCCATTAGAAAGTACAACTTGTCTTATAGAAAACAAGCCTATGTATGTCTTAGGCTATGCTCTCAGGGTGGTCACAATGTTTAGATCCATCATACATTGGATACCAATGGATCTCAATAATTATGGGGTCTGTTTTCTGCCCAGGTGTACAGCATTTTGCAGACAATAATTTTTATTGAAAAGAAATCATCAGAAATCATCTTGGCCATGGCTTGAGGTAAATTATTAGAATGTTAAGAGTCATCGAACCCAAGTTTCGAAGCGGTTTGAAAAGATTTTGATTTGTGCATTATGTTACTGATTCTAGCAATGGAAAACATAGAAAAATGCAGTAGAAATGGAAAAGAAAACAGACCATATTTTCATGTGCAGAACGAAGTCAACCGCAGTGCTGGAAAAGACAATGAATGTGGAAGTTAAGTAAAATCACAGTTATCATGAGGCAAGAATAAATCAAGTAGAAGAGCAGAGATATATTACTGACTCTGAAACAACTTTCCACTGTATAAAATTATATTTTCCAGAAATACAAAATTAGTAGATACCAGCACCCAGGGGCGTACATAGAAATCATGGGGCCCCATAGCAAACCTCAGAATTGGCTCCCCTGAAAAAAAAAAAAAAAAAAAAAAAAGTACAATTTTTGCACTAATCGAAGGGCTCATGCACGCAAAAGTCTTTTTTGTCTGCATCCAATCTGCATTTTTTGCGGTTCGGATGTGGACAGCACACGGACCACAAAAATTGTTACGGAGAGCCCTTATAAGAACAGTATCCTTACATTTTATGTGTGTTGTGTTTAGGTTCACATGAAACATCTAAAGGGTTAAGATGGCAGAACTGGAGCTAGCTCCAGTCCTGCTAGTTCAGCAATGTATAGCTGACACCAACAGTTGATGGCACAGGCACAACTTTTGAACCTGTGCCATCACTGTGCTACACATCTGCGTAGCAGAGCAAGAAGAGGTCTTACAATTATATATATATATATATATATATATACACACACACACACACAAATACAAAATATTACATAGACATATGCATAAAATCCTGATGGGGGGATTCAGTACCTCCTACCTCTCATTGGCTTCTAAGAAATAGGCTATTAGTAATTGGGCAATGAAGGGTAGTGACTGAACCACCCCTTCAGAATTTGAAGCATGTCTATGAGGGGCTGCTGTGTGGTAAGAAGTAAATAGTGCCGTGTGTGTGTGTGTATATATATATATATATATATATATATATATATATATATATATATATATACATATACAGATACAGTACAGACCAAAAGTTTGGACACACCTTCTCAATCAAAATTGTAGATTCACACTGAAGGAATCACAACTATGAATTAACACATGTGGAATTATATACATAACAAAAAAGTGTGAAACAACTGAAAATATGTCATATTCTAGGTCCTTCAAAGTAGCCACCTTTTGCTTTGATTACCGCTTTGCACACTCTTGGCATTCTCTTGATGAGCTTCAAGAGGTAGTCACCTGAAATGGTCTTCCAACAGTCTTGAAGGAGTTCCCAGAGATGCTTAGCACTTGTTGGCCCTTTTGCCTTCACTCTGCGGTCCAGCTCACCCCAAACCATCTCGATTGGGTTCAGGTCTGGTGACTGTGGAGGCCAGGTCATCTGGCGCAGCACACCATCACTCTCCTTCATGGTCAAATAGCCCTTACACAGCCTGGAGGTGTGTTTGGGGTCATTGTCCTGTTGAAAAATAAATGATGGTCCAACTAAACGCAAACCAGATGGAATAGCATGTCGCTGCAAGATGCTGTGGTAGCCATGCTGGTTCAGTATGCCTTCAATTTTGAATAAATCCCCAACAGTGTCACCAGCAAAGCACCCGCACACCATCACACCTCCTCCTCCATGCTTCACGGTGGGAACCAGGCATGTAGAGTGCATCCGTTCACCTTTTCTGCGTCGCACAAAGACACGGTGGTTGGAACCAAAGATCTCAAATTTGGACTCATCAGACCAAAGCACAGATTTCCACTGGTCTAATGTCCATTCCTTGTGTTCTTTAGCCCAAACAAGTCTCTTCTGCTTGTTGCCTGTCCTTAGCAGTGGTTTCCTAGCAGATATTCTACCATGAAGGCCTGATCACAGCGTCTACTCTTAACAGTTGTTCTAGAGGTGTGTCTGCTGCTAGAACTCTCTGTGGCATTGACCTGGTCTCTAATCTGAAGCTGCTGTTAACCTGCGATTTCTGAGGCTGGTGACTCGGATGAACTTCTCCTCCGTAGCAGAGGTGACTCTTGGTCTTCCTTTCCTGGGGCGGTCCGCATGTGAGCCAGTTTCTTTGTAGCGCTTGATGGTTTTTGTGACTGCACTTGGGGACACTTTCAAAGTTTTCCCAATTTTTTGGACTGACTGACCAAAATTTCTTAAAGGGCTTCTGTCACCCCACTAAAGTCATTTTTTTTGGGGGGGGGGCTAGTTAAATTCCTTATACTGCGATATATGAAAATATAATGCTCTTACTTTCCTCCAGCAGTTTCTTCTAAAAACGAACTTTTATAATATGTAAATTAGGTCTCTACCAGCAAGTAGGGCGTCTACTTGCTGGTAGCCGCCGCAAAAAAACAGCCGCGATCTCCTCCTCCGGCTGGCCCTGTCAGCATTTCAAAAATCGCACGCCTGTGTTCATTCGGCGCAGGCGCTCCGAGATGAGGAAGCTCGCCTCCTCAGCACTCCCTCAGTGCACCTGCGCCGATGAAGTCTTATCTTTCGGTGATGTAATTTATCATTTGTAGTACGCCACTTTTAGGCGTAATTTTGTCATAGAGTTGGTCGCAAAGAGGTTTTGCGGCTGAATCTGCGACTTTTCCCTGCTTATGCCACTTTTTCAAGGGGTCACAAAAAGGGGGGCGTGGCTTGGAAGAGGGCTTGCCGGTCGTCCCATCTCATTCATCATGGTCGCAATGTGGTTTTGAAGCTGAATCTATGACTTTTCCTCGCTCAAGCCACTTTTCCAAGGTGTCAGAAAAAGTGGGCATGGCATGGAAAAGGTCCGACCGGCTGTCTCATTTATCATTTTTCATGCCAGTTTATGGCGTGGAAAATGGTTTCAAACTGTGCTAGCAAGGGAGTTGAGCTGAGATGAGCGAAGTTAGGAAAAATTCGATTTGGCTGCTTCACCAAATGTCACACAAAAATTCGGTTCATAGTGAATTACTTTGTCACAAAGCGGATTACTTTGTATGTAGAGGGCGCAATGACAGGGATAAAAGCTTTCAGGGGCTTAGGCTACTTTCACACTGGCGTTTCTGGGTCCACTTGTGAGATCCGTTTCAGAGCTCTCACAAGCGGCCCAAAACGGATCAGTTAAGACCCAATGCTTTCTGAATGGATAAGGATCCGTTCAGAATGCATCAGTTTGGCTGCGTTTGGTCTCCATTGCGTTTTTTAGACGGTCACTAAAACGCAGCTTGCAGCATTTTGGTGACAGTCTGACTATGCGGAGCCTAACGGATCCGTCTAGACTTACAATGTAAGTCAATGGGGATGGATCAGTTTTTCACTGACACAATATGGTGCAATTGAAAACGTATCCGTCCCCTATTGACTTTCAATGTAAGTCAGGACGGATCTGTTTTTACTTAGACTTTTTTTAAAATAAATAATGCAAACGGATCAGTTGTTAACGAATACAAGCGTTTGCATTATTCGTGCGGATCTGTCTGTGCAGATACAAGACAGATCCACACAAAACAAGAGTGTGAAAGTAGCCTTATTCAGTAAAAAAAAAAAATATACATACTCACCTTATTCATTTGATCACAGAGAGGCTGTTGCAGCCATCTTGATTGAAGACACCGCATGAAATCTCGTGCGGTGACGTTATGGCCGGGTGCGGTTATATACACTAGTGATGAGCGGCAGGGGCTATATTCGAATTTGTGATATTACTCAAATATTTTGTAGAATATTCGTCATATATTCGCAAATTCAATAATTCGCTATTATCTTGATTGCAAAAATAGGCAATGAAATATTCGCGTAAAGCGCAAGCAATACAGATGTGGGTCACTATAGCTACATTTTTCAAGCTGCAAGAAGTTTCTTAAGACTGGAGAAAATGGTTGGCACGGCAGAACATTACAATAGCTTTATATGCAGATAGAGTGCTCCAATATTCTAGCGATTGCAAAATCGGCACTAATGATGCAAATATTTTGGCGCAATACGTGCAACTTCACATTTTAACAGGTCTGACTACTTATTAGTGATTGGTTCAATAAGTATTGTTGTGAACTTGTGACATCACAGCACTATGTATGTATGTAGTATACATACATATAGCACTATGTATGTATGTATGGACAGAAGAACCTATCAACTACACTATATCACTATCTAACCTACACTGACTATCTGTAATATATATATATATTGTAAGGGATCATCTCTTATTTGGGGGTCATTCTCACAGAATTATCTTCATAACCACTGTGTTTCAGGTCCAAACAGTGCAATTTATTTTATACTCTACATACACAACATGGCATAAAACAAAAGCCTGCCCGTCTGGGCTCTACCTAAACATAATAAACATCGTAACCCTATCTCGGCTATACGATAGCCTTCCCACATGGAACCAGGTGTGGCTTACCCCAGACATACAGTGCACCAGCCCTCAGGCTGTAACAAATGCAGTACCTTTGGAGGGGGTTGTGGTCTAGCAGTCCTTCTGACTCTGACCTTTCAATGCTTGTTCCCGGGTGTCGCTGAGTCCCCCAAAGTCCAGGCTATTGCATAGCCTCATGGCCCCTCAGCCTTGCCTAGCTGAGACCACACTGACAGAGCCTCACCAGGCCTCTCTCTGCACACTCTCCAGAGTTAGACACACCCAAGATCTAGTAGCAGGATTAAATAGGATCCCTGGACATGAGCATGCCCTAAGTCCCGGACTGGAACCTGGGGAAACAACACCTCAATGTTCACATTGCCACATATCCCCCCCTCTGTTCAAACCTGTGGGGGTGAACACATGTACCAACTGGATGCTCATGACAGGGCATCCGCATTTTCTTGCCATTGCCTGGCTCAACCTTCCCCCTGGAAGATGTGGTCAGCGTCAGAGGCTTCCCTTTATTTTGCCAGACCCATGCCATCAGTGCTTGGTTTGTTACCCACACTGACATCTTGCCCAAGAGACATTGTCTACAATGTTCCCATGTCCATGTGATAGGCAGACCCTCTTTTTCTATTTTTTTATCTTTCTCTCTCTTTCACTTACACAGCTGCTTCAGCCGAGCACGCTTCTTATCGCCTCTGTTTGTCTCTTTATTTTAACAGCAGATCGTACATTTCTTTTTCCTTTACTCTTAGAATTTCGATCTCGACTTCTGGAACTCCCTTCAGAATATATTTTTATCTAAACGACAGACTCTCTGTTTGACTTCGCTGGCTCTTGCAGACGCTTAGGCCTTTTCTTCTTGTCTTTGCGAAGCACCGTCCGCAGAGCTGGCTTGCCCCCGCTCGCTTCTTTTTCAGAAGTGGTTTTCTCAGATGGTGCCTCAGTTTCAGGGTCTTCTGCCTCTTCACTGGCTTTCTCCACTTCGGATTTACCCTTGATCTCTGGATCATCCAAGGATTTCTCCCACTTCAAGAGCTCAGCCTTAGCTTCCTTGGCCTCTGTCTCTTTGGCGTCCTCCTTTACTTTATTAGCCTTCTCACCATTCAGGGACATGGCATCATATCCTGGCTTCTTAATTCCTCCTCTCCTTTCGCATCAAGGTTGGAGGCACTGAGGGCTTCAGCATACTCCTTGTCTTCTGGCGTTTTCTCCAGATGCTCACCCAGGACACTGGTCTCCTTTTGGGGAGGAGTCAGGAGAGACAGCCCATTGTAATAGCCCGGATCTGCATACTGGTCGTCCATCTCCTCATATTTCTTCCCCAGCAGGCTGCTGGCTACTTGGAAGGCCTTGTAGGCGGAGGGGACGTCTTTTGCGACCTAGTCCTGGTTACACACTGTCATGAGACTCTTTGCCTCTGCATCCACATCAACTGGTTCAGCCAATACCTTTTCCACCTTCTCTGCCTTGGCCAGCACCCTGCCACCACCATCTCCAGACCAACTCTTACCAGGCTCTGACTTCTTGGCACCTTCCAGAGAATCTTCCTCTTCCGGTTTCTCATTTTCTTTCACCTGCTGTGCAGCGGCATGCTTAGGCTTCTCCACCTCATAGATGGCATCTTTTGATCTCATCAGAACTCCCATGCTTGTTCAGCCTCTCTAATTCATTTCGCTCCTCAAGCACTTCTTCAAGGGCTCTAGCCAAGGAGAGGGCCTTGGACTCTTTCTCCCGAGCATCAGCCTCCGCTCGGTCACGTTCTTCGGCACATCGAGACGATATGTATTTCTCTTCAACCAAGAGCTGGTCAAACTTCTTTTGTTTCTTCTCCAATCTAGATACAGTTTGTCTCTGGTGGTCCAGGTCCACCATCCGATCACATAACTCTTGATCAAGTTGAGCCATCCTGGCTTCCAAATGTCTTTTCTCCTCCAAGAGAGCAGATTTTTCTGAGGCGCTGTTTAGAACCTCATCAGCCAGCTCATCTCTTTCCTGCTCTGCATGAAGTCTGGATCGCTTAGAAGCTGCAAGTTCCTCTTGAAGTTGGAGAATTTCCACTTCAATTATTGACTCTAGTTCCTTCAGTTCATTCATCTCTTTCTGTGACTCCTCTGAAGATTCCTGCAGTTGCTCTGCAAGAACCGCTAGCCCCATCTCTAGTGTATCTAGGGACTGTGCAGAGCGAGCAAAAACATCTTCAAGTTTGTAGCTGTACTGTCCTGTCAGGTCATCTACAACTGTCTGGATATGAGCTTCAGACACTAGGCTGTCACCCGACTGAACTCTCGTCTCGTCAGATATAATTGTCACCTGGTCGCTACTAGTAACCACTTTAGTTTTGCTGGGTCTTGACATGATAGCCTCACTCTCGGAGTTGCTAACTGTCACGGCACATAGGCCACTTATACTGCTCGTGTCATTATTAACCCTGGCCTGTAGAGGCACCCCTGAGTCAATCCCCACCTGGGACATTTTATTAATCATAGAAACCTGTGGAGACTGCACATCCACCTCTGGTACGTGTGGTACACCCTCTAGCCCCGCCACATTGTCTACAATGGGGTCTCCTAGCGGTGTTTCTTCAACATTTATCAACACTTTTATATCAGACACATGTTTACCAACAGGGGGAGCTTTTTCCCCAATCACAGCCTGCAAAGGAAAAGGCATGTCATTATTATCACATATTTCACAGGACTTCGCATTTCCATTATGCAATTCGGCAAACATAGTACCATCACTGTTTTCAATGGTCCTTTCCCTTACATGTTCACTTAAAGGTACAGGTACAAGTTCTGCAGGAGTTTTTGCACTCTCTGCAGAAGTGTCTCCATTACTCCACAATTCCCAGCATAAGGGAAAATTACACCCCAACACTCCCCCATGCATAAGCATATCTGTAACATCAAGTTCATCAGTCTCTGTTCTCATTGGAGTCTCACGCTCAGTGAAAATCTGCGGATAGTCCTTATCCGCACGACTGTCCAGCACCTTTATTATTTTACCAGTCTCAGGTTTCAATATTGTGCTACCTCTTACCCGGGCTAGCATGGGATCCCGGATCCTTGTCATCCCAAAACTAGCTTTGGTCATGGGCAACTGAGGTAACACAGAAACCTTCTGCTCTGCAGGTTTCTGCGACGGAGCAATCACAGCAGGCTTATCCGCCTGTCCAGACATAGTTTTTTCTCTGTGTGACTTATTACCTACAGGCCCAGCAGGTATCAACTGCCGCCGGCTCACTGTCACTGGCTCTGCCACATAGTTAATAACAGGAACAGTCTTACCCTTTTTAATCAACCATTTCGGTAAAGCAGTGATATTCTCTCCCGCTGACTCATCAAGGTTGTGGTTGCTCCTAGCAACAGCTTTACCGCACCTCCGCACTTCCTCTCTAGGACTCCGGACACAGTCGCAGGGAAGATATGCACTCCTGAGAACCGCACCGCTCTCCACCTCTTTGTCTTCCCGACGGTTGCCCTTGGCAACGGCACATATTTGCTGTTCATCGGATTCTCCAGGTACACAATTTGTAGCATTTTCTCCGCTCCACAGCTGCCAAAATAATGGGAAGTCTTTGCCAAGCACAATCTCCACTTCCAGGGTCTCACATTTTAAGAGCTCCCATTGCACAGGGCCATAGTCTGTTATAAAGGTAAGTGACACCTTAGTTGTTGTCTCTGGCCCTCTTGTCACAAAGTCCAGAATTTCGGGCAGGACCTGAGACACTTGTTGGCAGGAGTCTAGTATAACCCCCAGCGGGATCCCCCCGATCACCATCTCACAGGACTTTTCCCACGCGCTCCACCATTTGGCAGCCATTTTGACAGGTCAGTTTCTTTTACTGTGCCCTTTAAATCCCTGAACACCTTTCACCTCAGGAAAAAAAAAGTCCAGATTAACCAGCAGTTTTCCAGCAGCACCTGCTCCAGCTCCAGCGAACAAGCAGGCTTCCGGCCCTTTAAATCACTGCACAGCAACACAGCAATTCCTTGGCAACATTCAGCCGCACCTGCTCTTTTCCGTCAGGTCATTGCCCCTAGCAACCTGCTGTTGTTATTGCCCGCATCCTCCACCAATTGTAAGGGATAGTCTCTTATTTGGGGGTCATTCTCACAGAATTATCTTCATAACCACTGGGTTTCAGGTCCAAACAGTGCAATTTATTTTACACTCTTCATACACAACATGGCATAAAACAAAAGCCTGCCCGTCTGGGCTCTACCTAAACATAATAAACATCGTAACCCTAACTCGGCTATACGATAGCGTTCCCACATGGAACCAGGTGTGGCTTACCCCAGACATACAGTGCACCAGCCCTCAGACTGTAACAAATGCAGTACCTTTGGAGGGGGTTGTGGTCTAGCAGTCCTCCCGACTCTGACCTTTCAATGCTTGTTCCCAGGTGTCGCTGAGTCCCCCAAAGTCCATGCTATTGCATAGCCTCAAGGCCCCTCAGCCTTACCTAGCTGAGACCACACTGACAGAGCCTCACCAGGCCTCTGTCTGCACACTCTCCAGAGTGAGACACACCCAAGATCTAGTAGCAGGATTAAATAGGATCCCTGGACATGAGCATGCCCTAAGTCCCGGACTGGAACCTGGGGAAACAACACCTCAATGTTCACATTGCCACAATATATATATATATGCTAACTAACTATCTAATGTAATGACACAGGAAAGCAGAGAGCCCAGCAAAAACACTGCTGTCTCTCTCAGATCTACAAAATACTGCATACAAGGGCTGCTGGGGAGGGTCTTATATAGTAAGGGGAAGGCAACTTTCCTATTGGTTGCTAGGGATGTTGCTAAGCTCTGACAAAGACATTGCAGCCTTCTCATTGGCCCACAAGCAAGAAGGGAGGTTACTAATGAAAAAAAAAAATCTAGAATATTCGAAATTACGAATATATATCACAATATTCTAAATATTCTTGAATTCTCAAAGTACCTATATTTGCGATTAAAATTCGCTATTCGAATATTCACGCTCAACATGTACACGTACACGTCTCCCCGCGCAAGATTTTCCACATTTTCTGTAATCAAGATGGCTGCGACGGTCTCTTTGAATGAGGTGAGTACATTTTTTATTTTATTTTTTACTGCCAATTCAGGAAAAATAGATTCATTACCACAAAGAGTGAGGAAATTCAGCTTCGCTATGAATCAAATTTTCCCTGAAATTCAGATCGTAGTCCACTTCAGATACTTCGATTCGCTCAACACTAGAACTGGTGTAGTTTAAATCATGTTGCACGGCTGACTACACCACATGCCATAGTTATATACAAGGGCAGGCACTAGGGTAGGGCGATTAAGACCAGTGTATAAATCGCTGGTCTTAATAAATGACCCCCTTACTCGCCTATTTCTGAAAACCTGTAGGTTATGGACAAGAAAATCTAATATTTCATTACGTGCAACCAAAAAGCTCTTCATCTGACAGTTTCTGGAGAAGATTCAGTTATCAAATAGATAGATGAGCTATAGTGATGGAAAACATCTAGACCTAGGAACTGCACTTTTCTAAATAAGTCAGTATAATGTGACATCTATCAGTAGTTATAAAGACAGAGGACTGGGACAAAGAGTTCTTGAAGTAGATGGGAAAAGTTTAATCTCTGAGGATGATGTTGAAGGTGTCAATGTAGCCTTCAGCCAGTTGAAAGGCGCAAATTTGAAAAACTTTTGTGTCAATAAACCACTGTGTCTTCACAGTAAAACTTAGATACAGGATTAGGGGCAGGACTGGACTCTTACCCCAGATGAAGGAGACTCTGCATAATTCCAGGGCTGTTTATGATTATTACAACAGACACAAACAACAGGTTGTTTGAGATAACATTCCATCCCTAGCCTGAAATACACATTCCGGCAACATGTCTTGTACATCTCCTCTCTTGTAAGTTTACACCTTTCTGTCATCAATAGAAATGAGATGCCAAGGCCTTTTTAAAAAGACCAGCATGAAAAGTCAAGAGGTCAAGATGAGAAGTCAAGCCAGATTCAAGAGGATATCACAGTATCTAAACAAAACTAACCTAAAGAACCAGTAAAGATTGAGCAATACCCATAAATACTTTCACTATTTAATGTTGAGATAACACAGTCCTAATCTAGGGAAGAATAATGTAATTTCTTGACCTTTAAACTCTGGTTGCAATAAAAAAAAGAGTGGCAATTTACAAAAATTACACAAGAGCAGATATTTCAAGCAACCTTAACCCCTTAAGGACACGGCCATATTTCACCTTAAGGACCAGGCCATGTTTTGCAAATCTGACCAGTGTCACTTTATGTGGTGATAACTTTAAAACACTTTGACTTAACCAGGCCATTCTGAGATTGTTTTTTCGTCACATATTGTACTTCATGACACTGGTAAAATAGAGTAAGAAAAAATAATTTATAGTTATAAAAGAAATACAAAATTTACCCAAAATTTTGAAAAATTAGCAAATTTCGAAGTTTCAATTTCTCTACTTCTATAATACATAGCAATACCTAAAAAAATAGTTATTATTTGACATTCCCCATATGTCTACCTCATGTTTAGATCATTTTGGGAATGACATTTTATTTTTTGGGGATGTTACAAGGCTTATAAGTTTAGAAGCAATTTTTGAAATTTTTCAGAAATTTAAAAAAACCCACTTTTTAAGGACCAGTTCAGGTCTGAAGTCACTTTGTGAGGCTTACATAATAGAAACTACCCAAAAATTACCCCATTCTAGAAACAACACCCCTCAAGGTATTCAAAACTGATTTTGCAAACTTTGTTAACCCTTTAGGTGTTCCACCAGAATTAATGGAAAATAGAAATAACATTTCAAAATTTCACTTTTATGGCAGATTTTCCATTTTAATATTTTCTTTTTCCAGTTACAAAGCAAGGGTTAACAGCCAAACAAAACTCAATATTTATGGCTCTTATTTTGTAGCTTACAGAAACACCCCATATGTGGTTGTAAACTACTGTACGGGCACACTGCATTGTGCAGAAGGAAAAGAATGCCATACGGTTTTTGGAAGGCAGATTTTGCTGGACTGTTTTTTTGACACCTTGATCCATTTGAAGCCCGCCTCATGCACCCCTAGAGTAGAAACTCCAAAAAAGTGACCACATTTTAGAAACTACGGGATAAGGTGGCAGTTTTGTTGGTACTATTTTAAGGTGCATATGATTTTTGGTTGCTCTATATTACACTTTTTGTGAGGCAAGTATTTTTTGTTTTTACAACATTCATCTGACAGGTTAGATCATGTGGTATTTTTATAGAGCAGGTTGCCATGGACACGATAATACCAAACAAAGCATTTTTTTTTAATGATTCTTTAGTGTCTCCACCTTCTGAAAGCCATAGTTTTATTTATTTTTTGGGTGAGTGTCTTGTGTAGGTGCTCATTTTTTCGGGTTTGAGATGACGGTTTGATTGGCACTATTTTGGGGTGCGTATGACTTTTTGATCGCTTGCTATTACACTTTTTGTGATGTAAGGTGACAAAAAATGTTTTTTTTTACACTGTTGAATTTTTTTTACGGTATTCACCTGAGGGATTAGGTCATGTGATATTTTTATATAGCAGGTAATTACGGACCCGGCGATAACTAAAATGTATACTTTTTTTAAATTTACTTATGTTTTACACAATAACAGCTTTTTTAAAACCAAAAAAATGATGTTTTAGTGTCTCTATATTCTGAGCCATAGTTTTTTTTTTTTTTTTTGATTGTCTTAGGTAGGGGCTCATTTTTTGCGGGATGAGGTGATGGTTAGATTGATACTATTTTGGTGTTCATACGCTTTTTTGACCGCTTGCTTTTGTACTTTTAATGATGTAAGATGACAAAAAAAATTGTTTATTTAGCACAGTTTTTATTTTTTACAGTGTTCATCTGAGGGGTTAGGTCATGTGATATGTTTATAGAGCTGGTCGATACGGACGCGGCGATACCTAATATGTCTATTTTTTTCCCCTATTTTTTACCAATTTTTTACTTTATTTGGGGGATTTTTTTTTTTTGTTTTAAAAGTATTTTTTTATACTCTTAAGAAAATATACAGTGTAACATAACACCAACAGTGGTGTAAATCGGTACCATCCACATAAGCATATAAACACCTTGTTGTACAAGAAGGATTAGGGGTGACAGGAGTTACAGTCCAATAATAGAGAGAGACTCAGCTCATAAGAATTGTATATCAAATATATGGAGAAGGAACCAGGTTATACTAGACAGAAATAATACAGTTATAATCAGAGGAGTATAATTGGGTAAGGTAAGTCGCACACTGATAGCCATGTCCCTAACATCCAATTGAGTAGGGTGCATACAGGGGCCGAGGAAGAGAGGAGAACCATCCCCATTGGTATCCAACCATTGGGCTGACCCGGTCATATTTTTGAAGAGAGAGTGATGCGAAATGGGTTAGTGCTGGAGAAATCTATATTTTGTCCAGGGGGCCCACTTTCTCAAAAATGTCAGGTGTGTCCGTGATTCCCAAGAGGCCATTTCTTCAAAACGGTGGATTTGATCTACCTTCAACCTCCATTGCTCCACTGAAGGTAAACTAGACTGCAACCAGTATTTGGGAACCAAGAGATGGGCTGCTAACAAGAGCTGCTTAAAGAGGAAAGTGGGTGGCAGAGATGTTTTGTCATTGAAAAAGGAGAGCAACGCTCCATAAGGCGAGGTAGCAATATCAGAGGAACAAATTTGATTGCTAATCTGAAAGATCTCTGCCCACCACTTGTTTATAAGAGGACACGTCCACCAGATATGGAGAAAAGTACCTGTCTCTTTTTGGCATCTCCAGCAATCGACAGAGGTGGGTCTATTGAAGCGTGAGGACTTAATTGGGGTAATATACCATTGCGAGAGGATTTTGTAGCCATTCTCTTGGGCCCTAACACATCTAGATGACTTGTGAGGATGTCAAATAGCGTGGGTAAAGAATGAATAGGGAGATCAACACTAGTTTCCAATTCCCATGAGCGTATGAAAGCCGGTTTAACAACTAAAGGCGGAGATCTTAATTTGTTGTAGATAAGAGAAATAGTTTTTTTTGGGGAACTGGGGTTGGCTATTAAGGCTTCAAACCATGTAAGGGGATGAAGAAGTTCTCCATTCATGTTATTTTTGTTAACAAAGGATTTGATAAGTGGGATGAGAGTGAAATCACATGGTTGTGGATTCAGAAGGGTTTTGATGGTTTCGTTTGAAGGTGCTAAACCCTGGGGGTCAAGGAGAAGGGAAATTGGCAGTGCAGAGGATCTAATTATTTTAGAAGAGGTATTTCTGGGCGAGCTGGCAGATGAACCAAGGATGTCACTAGTCGTGACAAGGGGAGAAGGGAATGGAATAGAGCAGTGGGAAAGATTCCACCACCTCCAAGCTTCTACTGTAGCTTTGATAAGTGGGAAGGATTGTAGATTAGTTTGGGGGGGAGTATGATAGCCCAGACAAAAGGCTCGAGTCGGCATTCCAATAATGTTTTGTTCCATGGCTACCCAGGATTTGCTCTCAGTGTTTCTCAACCAGTCAATAATTCTTGACATAAGAATAGCCTTCCCATATAGTTCAGGATCTGGAATCCCAATGCCACCAGTCATGCGCGAACGAGACAAGAATGAGTAGGAGAGTCTCGCTCTCCTGTAATTCCATATGAATGTTCTAAATCTCTGCTTTAGGGAGGTATAGTAAGACTTAGGCACGGGAATTGGGAGAACTTGTTGGAGGTAGGTAAGACGGGGGATAATGAGAGCCGAGAGGATATTTTTTCTACCAAACCATGATAGGGTTGGGGCTGACTTAGTGAGTTTATCAAGAGCTGAGAATAGGGCAGTTTTTAAAGGAACATAGTTGAGTTTGAATAGATCTGGTATGGAAGGGTTTCACTCCTAAGTAAGTGATAGTTGGGGAGGACCAGTTAAAAGGGGAATCTTTCATTAGAGAGAGTTTGAGTGATGATGATAGTCCTGTGCTAATGATGGTGGATTTGCTCTCATTGATCTTGAAGTCGGAAACTGCGCTATAATTCTTTAAGTGCTCCTGAATTATGGGGAGAGAAGTTTTAGGGTTGGATGTCATTATCATGACATCATCCGCGAATGCCGCAATCTTATGACTCCTACCCCCTAGGGATAGACCTTCAATCTTGGTGTCTGCTCTAAGTTTGGATAGGAGGGGTTCCATAGCTAATATGAAGAGCAGGGGGGATAAGGGACAGCCTTGACGAGTTCCGTTTTGAATTCGAAAAGGAGTGGATAGGTCACCATTGACCATACCTCGAGCTGTAGCCTGGTCGTACATAGCAAATACAGCCTTGATATATGGATCAGGCAGGCCAAAGAACTTTAGAACACAACTCAAATAGTTCCAGTTTATGCGGTCAAACGCTTTTTCAGCGTCAGTGCTAAGGAGTACAAGAGGAGTGGAAGTATGCCTAGCATAAGAGAGTGCATTGAGAACTCTAGAGGTGTTATCTCTACCCTCCCTATTACGTACGAAGCCTACCTGATCCATATGAACTAGAAGAGGGAGAAGGACTGCCAGGCGATTCGCCAATAGCTTCGCAAGTAATTTCAGGTCAATATTCAAAAGAGAAATGGGCCTGTAATTTGCACACAGCTTAGAGTCCTTCCCCTCTTTAGGAATCAAGGCTATATGAGCTGATGTCATATCCCTGGACAGAGGGATACCTTGCAAAGATTGATTGCACACCGCAAGTAGGTGTGGCAACAGTTGCTTTTTGAAGGTCTTGTAATAAAATGCAGGTAGTCCGTCTGGACCCGGGCTTTTCCCCTGAGGCATTTGGTCTAGGGCTGTGGAGATCTCCTCCATAGTAAATGGAGCTTCGAGCAAATGTTTTTGGCCCACTGATAAAGTCAGACAGGAGGTTGTTTTCAGAAACGCGTCTACTAGAGAAGAGTGAGATGATGGAGATAGGGGGGAAGGGAGATTGTATAACGCTTCATAGAAGTCTCTAAATTGTTTAGCGATCTTAAATTAAGCAAAGATTGGTTCACCACTTGGGGTAGACAATTGGTGAATGTAGTTGTCAGCTCTTCTAGTTTTTATTCTGTTCATGAGGAATTTGGAGGCTTTATCCCCATGTGCAAAGAACTTATATTGAGAACTGAGATAGTACTTGGCCGAATTATTATGTAATAAGGTTTTTAGCTCTGCTCTTGCTTTAGAGAGCTCTTGGAGTCGGGTGTCAGATAGGGTAAGTTTGTGGACAGACTCCAATTTGTTTATTTTGGAGAGGAGGGTGTTGATGTGGTTTTCTCTAATTTTCTTTAGATGCGATCCTAAACGAATGAACTCACCCCTAATATAGGGTTTGTGTGCGTCCCAAATGGTTTGTGGCGAGAGCTCGGGTAGGGAGTTTATGGTGAAGTATTCTTCCAGAAGTGACGCAATTTTCTTTATAGAATCTGGATTGCCAAGGATAGATTCATTTAATCTCCAGTTAAAGCTTTTAGTTTTCCGTGTAGGGGAGGATACTTTAAGGAATATTGGGGCGTGGTTTGATATATGTATAGACCCAATTTGGGCCATTTGGCATAGTTGAAGGTGCTCTTTTGCGATGAAGAGATAATCTATACGGTGGTAGTTATTGTGTACATGGGAGTAAAATGTATAGTCTGGGGTATCGGGATGATGGGTACGCCAGACGTCGACTAGATGGAGATCCCAAAGGATATTTTTGATAAACTTTAAGGAGCGTTTTGAGTGGGAAGTTGTGTGTGATGATGAATCCACTTGGGGGTTGAGGGCCACATTGAGATTGCCCCCTAGAACCACTATACCCTCCTTAAAGGAGGTAATCAAGGGAGCTATGGAGGAGAGCCATTTAGCCTGTTTAGAGTTAGGGGCATATAGGTTTATGAATGTATATAACTGAATGCCTATGTTCCCTTTCACCATAATGAATTTACCCTCCGGTTCCTGCTTATGATCAATATATTTAAAGGGAACCTTCCTCTTGAAACCAATACTTACTCCCCCGGACGAGGCAGAGCTTCCCCCACAGTGAAACCAGAGTGAAGAGTGAGAGAATTCCATATTAGGGTAATGGTTGAACCTAAAGTGTGTCTCCTGGAGGAGCAGCACATCCGATCCCTCCTTACGTAAAATAGTGAAAATTTGGCTTCTTTTGGAGGGTGAGTTAAAGCCCTTTACGTTATACGAGGCTATGTAAATATATCAGCCATGGCCAAAGGTTGTTGTGTAAGGAAGAGTGAATGGTGTGCCAGTCCCCCAGAAGAGGACACTTACGGTTTTAGGTATATCCACCTCGTCCAGGAGAGAAGCCCGGTCCCTCAGATCCTGTGCATCCCTCAAGGGGTTCAGGAGAGTGTGTGTCAGGTACCTTGAACTAAACAAAGGGAAAGGGGAAACAGTGAGAACAGAACAAAAGAAAACAAAAAGTGGTCAGGCCCTCCTTGGGCAGTCAGAGCAGGGAGAGTAGGGAAACAGCAAGGCAATACAGGAAAATATTAAACAGGCAAAAAAAGAGAAACTAATAAAGAAGAAAATTAGAGAAAGTTGGAGAAAGTTGAAGGGGGAGAGGAGAGGCAGGTAAGAGAAGCATGGGCTATATAGTACAGAGGCAATATTATGCTAAACAGGACTTAAGCCTGGATCCACTAGCAGTATGTTAAGCTGACAAGGCAGACAATAGCCAAAGTCCCTATATAAGGAAGAAGCAGATTATCTGGATAGATCCAGGGAAGTCCAGAAGAAAGGAGAATAATGTCTCTGTATGTGAAGATTGTACCAGACACTGTCAAGGGAGATTAATCCTGAGATAGTCTCTTGGGTGTTAACTGCCGACTCCTCTTCCCCGCTTTGTGGGCCTTAGGGGTGTGCTGCACGGTAAAGGCCTCAACCGTCGGAACTTCTGGTAAAGCACCTATGTCCAGGAATAAGTCCCAGTTCTCAATCGGCATAGGAGGGATTTGCAAGTGGTCATAAACAGCCTCCAGGTTGGCGTAGGTGGTGATGTTTATGCGGCGGCTTCCATGAGAAAAGGAAATGCCAAAGGGAAAGTTCCATTTGTATAGGATCCTATTCGCCCGTAGCCATTCTGTCAGAGGCTTGAGAAATTTGCGCTTCCTTAAAGTAGAGGGGGCTAAATCCTGGTAAATTGATATTTGAGCCCCTTCAAATAAGATGTCTTGTCTGTTTCTTGCAGCTTCCTGGACTGCATTTTTAACTTGGAAATTG
Organism: Bufo gargarizans; assembly: GCF_014858855.1. Lineage (NCBI taxonomy): Eukaryota > Metazoa > Chordata > Amphibia > Anura > Bufonidae > Bufo > Bufo gargarizans. Next base: position 548,864,414 of record NC_058081.1, read on the forward strand.
AGGAATTTGCACACTATATCTCTTGGGGGTTCCTCTGGTTTAGGTTTGGGTCTCAGCGCTCTGTGAGCCCTTTCCAGAACGATCTCCAGCGCGAAATCTGGGCCCAGGAGCGAGGAGCAGAGGAAGACAACCGCAGCTGGAATGTCGCCGGGTAGCACAGACTCTGGGATCCCCCTTATGCGCAGGTTGTTTCTGCGTCCCCTGTTTCTGCGTCCCCTGTGAATTGGATGTGGCCCTCTGGTGATCCAGCATCTGGACCTGCTGATTCTCGAGCATTTCAACACTGTCTCCTATGTGGCGCATATCCTGGCGCATGGCAGCGAATTCGCTCAACAGGGGTTCCTCAGGGTGTTCTTCAGATAATTTCTGGTGATCGGGAGGGCCCCCCTACCTTGCGGTTCTTCATTATCACTCTCGTCTTCCGATCTGACCTTCTGAGGCAGGGCGGGCGCCATTTTAGAATCGCAGGCAACATATGAAGCGGCCGCTTTCTTCAGAAATTTGTCCATGTCGCCTCCTGCAACTTGACTTTTGTTGGTACCGGAGTTGTCCCCTGCTCTGGGGTTCCCGATTTTGACCATTTTCTGACGGATTGCTACTGATAGCTAGTGCATAGAACAGACTGTAGCACAGAGCTCAGAATCAAGCGGCCATCTCAGACCGGCGCTGGCTCCGCCCCCTCTATTTGGGGGAAATTATGTTGTTGTTTTTTACTTGAAACTTTTAATTTTTGGGGGGGAAACTTAATTTTTTCAACTTTTTTTTCACAATTTTTTTTGTCTCACTTTGGGACTTCAACTTTTGGGGGTCTGATCCCCTTTACAATGCATTCCAATACTTATATATTGGAATTCATTGGCTGCATGAGTAATACAGTGTGTATTACTTATACAGCTTCCTGCCTGTGAGATCAAGGGGGCTGGATCTCACAGGCTCTTCACTAGAAGGCAGTGCCGATATCTAAGGAAGGCATCACGCTGCCTTCCATGCCATCGGGTCCCCATTACAGCCGCACGGGGACCTAATGGCACTGCCGTCCGCCCGCCGCTGCAAAACGCAGGTCTGAATTGACCTGCGGTTTGCGGCAATCGCCTATACGGGGGGGGGTGTCACAGGACCCCCCCCCCCCCCCGCGCATTGTTCCATGGTGTCTGCTGATTGATTTTAGCAGGCACCTAGTTCCGATCACCGCCGGCCGCACAGCGGTGATCGGAACTACACATGACGTACTGGTACGTCATATGTCCCCAACAGGTTAAAGGGGTATTCTGGTTATAGAAAGTTACATTAACTGCATAGGTTTCTAGAATAGTTTCTATTCTATTGTGTTTAATCAACATTTATAATAATATCATTATTGTAGCAGAAGCACCTCTGTTATTAGTCCACTTCAGATTTCATATGTGACCTTCATCTGTTTCCCATCAAGCATGTGTGCTCATGTATTATATGCTATGACTAAGGCCTCTTTCACACGGGCGAGATTTCCGCGCAGGTGCAATGCGTGAGGTGAACGCATTGCACCCACACTGAATCCGGGCCCATTTATTTCTATGAGGCTGTGCACACAAGCGGTGATTTTCACGCATCACTTTTGCTTTACGTGAAAATCGCAGCATGTTCTATATTGTGTGTTTTTCACGCAACGCAGGCCCCATAGAAGTGAATGGGGCTGTGTGAAAATCGCAAGCATCCGCAAGCAAGTGCGGATGCGGTGCGATTTTCACGCACGGTGTCTAGGAGACGATCGGGATGGGGACCCGATCTTTATTATTTTCCCTTATAACATGGTTATAAGGGAAAATAATAGCATTCTGATTACAGAATGCATAGTAAAATAGGGCTGGAGTGGTTAAAAAAATAATAATAATTTATCTCACCTTAATCCACTTGTTCGCACAGCCGGCATCTCTTCTGTCTTCTTCTTTGAGGAATAGGACCTTTGATGACGTCACTACGCGTATCACATGGTCAGTCACATGACCCATCACCAAGGTAAAAAAAAATCATGTGATGAGCGCAGTGACGTCATCAAAGGTCCTATTCCTCAAAGAAGAAGACAGAAGAGATGTCGGCTGCGCAAATAAGTGGATTAGGTGAGTTAAATAATTTTATTTTTTTAACCCCTCCAGTCCTATTGTACTATCCATTCTGTATTCAGAATGCTATTATTTTCACTTATAACCATGTTATAAGGGGAAATAATACAATCTACACAACCTTGAACCCAAACCCAAACTTCTGTGAAGAAGTTCGGGTCTGGGTACCACATCCAGTTTTTTATCAAAACACATTGCACCCGCGCGATAAAAACTGAACAACGGAATGCAATCGCAGTAAAAAAAACTGACTGCAATTGGGTACCTACTCGCGCGGGTTTGCCGCAATGCATCCGGACCTTATCCGGACCTAATCCGGACACGCTCGTGTGAAAGAGGCCTAAGGGTGTTTTTTCACCAAAAAACGGGTGAACAACTTTTTTTTTTTTTCTAGATGTCCTTAGCTGAAATAAAGTTTTGAACATTTCAACATTTTTGCTTATAGAAAGCTATCCCCTATCCACAGATCACGAGAACGGAGCCCCATTCAGCACAAGTCATTAGTATTTGAGCTTCATAGAAAACAATCTTATCCTAAAGTAATGAAGTATACAACTACAGCTTATTTGGTTTACAATTATGTTGATGAAAACCAAATAAGCTGTAGTTGTATACTTCATTGGAAACGGGGTTGGAGCCTTACTTACAGCTCCTCACAGAGTGCGACAAAGATTTATCTGAATTTATCCTAAAGTAGGACAGAAATTGTTTTTCTCACGATTATTTTTTTTCTACTTACAGCCTACAGCACAAGCCGATGGACAATGTAGTCAAAAGACTGTTACATCATCAAATGTCTAGTTACTGTAAACATAGTTGTATTGCTATTGTCAGCAAAGTCATATGTCTTTTAGGCTCCATTCACACGTCCGCAGAATGTGTCCGCATCCGTTCCGCAATTTTGCGGAACGAGTGCGGACCCATTCATTCTCTATGGGGACGGAATGGATGCGGACAGCACACAGTGTGCTCTCTGCATCCGCAATTGCGGAGCGCGTCCCCGATCTTCGGGTCCGCAGCTCCGCAAAAGATAGAACATGTCCTATTCTTGTCCGCAGCTAGGCATTTCTATGGGGGTGACGGGCTGCTGTGTTGCGGACCCGCAATTTGCGGGTCCGCAACACACCACGGACGTGTGAATGCAGCCTTACACCTGAAAAACATCAAACATTGGAAAAACTGATGTACAACTTTTTGGCATACATATTAAAGTATTGCTTTAGGCCCCTTTCACACGAGCAAGTTTTCCATGGGGTTGCGATGCAAGAAGTGAACGCTTAGCACCCGTACTAAATCCTGAACAATTCATTTCTATGGGTCTGTGTAAAAAAAATGTATGCATCAGTTCTGTGTTATTTTCACACAGCCCTTGTCCCATAGAAGTGAATGGGGCTTCAGCGAAAAACGCATTGTAATCCGGATGCAATACGTTTTTCACTGATAATTGCTAGGAGATGTTATTTGTAAACCTTCAGGTTTTTTTTCATGCATGTGAAAAACGCATCAAAACGCATTGCACCTGCGCGGAAAAAACTGAAGAACTGAACGTAATCTCAGACAAAACTGACTGAACTTGCTTGCAAAATGGTGCGAGTTTCACTGAACGTACCCTGAACACATACTAACTCTGTATCGTTCGTGTAAAAAAGGCCTTATAGCTTAAAACTAGTGTTGAGCGTGAATATTCGAATAGCAAATTTTAATCGGCACTTCGAAAATTCGTTGTTGTTTTTTTGTTTTTGTTTTTTAACACAGTACACACCAGGTGATCATCCCTCCCTTCTTCTAGCTTGTGGGCCAATGAGAAGGCTTTGTCACAGTTTAGCAACATCCCTAGCAACCAATAGAAGAGTTGCCTGCCCCTTACTATATAAGAACCTCCCCAGCAGCTGTTTTCTAGAGTGTATTGCAGTTATGAAAGAGACAGCAGTGTCATTGCTGCGCTCTGTGCTTTGTGTTATTACATTAGACAGATAACTATCTGAATTATATATATAAGTTAGGGGAAGATAGTCACTGTAGGTTAGATTGATCTATAGTGTAGCTGATAGGTTCTGCTGTCCATACATACATGCTACAGAAATAGTGCTGTGATGTCACAAGTTGCACGTATTGCGAAAAAAATATGCGCATCATTAATTGCTGAAAATATATTGGAGAACTCTATCTGCATATAAAGCTATTCTAATGTTCTGCCGTGCCAACCATTTTCTCCAGTCTCAGGAAACTTATACCAGCTTGAAAAATGTAGCATAAGTGACCCACTCCTGTATTTCACGCGCATTACGCGAATATTACATTGCGGATTTTCGCAATCAAGAATATAATCTTGTTCGCGAATATATGACGAATATTCTACAAAATATTCGTGAAATATCGCATATTCGAATATTGCCCCTGCCGCTCATCACTAGTTAAAACATTTAAAAATGTTAAACATTATTATTACCAGTCTTCTACCAGAAAAATGTAATTATAGATCAGCTATTTCTATAATAATAAATAGAGAAAGCAACAAAACCATCCAATTGTATTATCAGGCATAACCTACAGTGCTTATCCTGCAGTGTTAATATTGTGCTAACATTTTGGAGGCACTATCAATATTAACTTCCTTAACCACCTCAGCTCCCCTAGCTTAAACCCCCTTAATGACCAGAGCACTTTTTACAATTCTGCACTACACTACTTTCACCGTTTATTGCTCGGTCATACAACTTACCACCCAAATAAATTTTACCTCCTTTTCTTCTCACTAATAGGGGTTTCATTTGGTGGTATTTTATTGCTGCTGACATTTTTACTTTTTTTGTTATTAATCAAAATTTACTGTTTTTTTTGCAAAAAAAATGACATTTTTCACTTTCAGTTGTAAACTTTTTCAAATAAAACTACATTTCTATACTAATTTTTCTTTAAATTTATTGTTCTACATGTCTTTGATAAAAAAAAATGCAATAAGTGTATATTTATTGTTATGCGCAAAAGTTATAGCGTTTGCAAACTATGGTACAAAAATGTGAATTTACGCATTTTGAAGCAGCTCTGACTTTCTGAGCACCTGTCATGTTTCCTGAGGTTCTACAATGCCCAGACAGTAGAAACACCCCACAAATGACCCCATTTTGGAAAGTAGACACCCTAAGGTATTCTCTGATGGGAATAGTGAGTTCATGGAAGTTTTTATTTTTTTTCACAAGTTAGCGGAAAATGATGATTTTTCTTTTTTCTTTTTTTTTCTTACAAATTCTCATATTCCACTAACTTGTGACAAAAAATAAAAACTTCCATGAACTCACTATGCCCATCACGAAATACCTTGGGGTGTCTTCTTTCCAAAATGGGGTCACTTGTGGGGTAGTTATACTGCCTTGGCATTTTAGGGGCCCTAATGCGTGAGAAGTAGTTTGAAATCCAAATGTGTAAAAAATGCCCTGTGAAATCCTAAAAGTGCTCTGTGGAATTTGTGCCCCTTTGCCCACCTAGGCTGCAAAAAGTGTCACACATGTGGTATTGCCGTACTCAGAAGAAGTAGGGCAACGTGTTTTGGGGTGTATTTTTACATATACCTATGCTGGGTGAGAGAAATATCTCTCTAAAAGTCGACTTTTCCCATTTTTTTATACAAAGTTGTCATTTTAGAGAGATATTTCGCTCACCCAGCATGGGTATATGTAAAAATACACCCCAAAACACATTTACCAACTTCCCAAAGTGCAGTGATACCACATGTGTGACACTTTTTTGCAGCCTAGGTGCGCAAAGGGGCACAAATTTCTTTTAGGAGGGCATTTTTAGACATTTGGATTCCAGACTTCTTCTCACGGTTTAGGGCCCCTAAAATGCCAGGGCAGTATAAATACCCCACATGTGACCCAATTTTGGAAAGAAGACATCCCAAGGTATTTTGTGATGGGCATAGTGAGTTCATGGAAGTTTTTATTTTTTGTCACAAGTTAGTGGAATATGAGACTTTGTAAGAAAAAAAAAACACAATTTTCCGCTAACTTGTGACAAAAAATAAAAACTTCTATGAACTCGCTATGCCCATCAGTGAATACCTTAGGGTGTCTTCTTTCCAAAATGGGGTCATTTGTGGGGTGTTTGTACTACCCTGGCATTTGAGGGTCTCCGCAATCATTACATGTATGGCCAGCATTAGGAGTTTCTGCTATATTCCTTATATTGAGCATACGGGTAATGAGATTTTTTTTTCTGTTCAGCCTCTGGGCTGAAAGAAAAAATGAACGGCACAGATTTCTTCATTCGCATCGATCAATGTGGATGAAAAAATCTGCCAGGACATAGGAGTCTGCCAGGACATGGCTACGTCTGCCAGGCTACGCCCAACATCCATACCCACTCAGCTCGTATGCCCTGGCAAACCCGATTTCTCCATTCACATCAATCGATGTGGATGAATAAATCATTGCCGTTTTTTTTTTTGTTTGTTTTTTTGTTTGTTTTTTTATATACAAAGTGTTTGCCAATGCATATTAACACCGCACTTCAGCTCATAAGCCTCGGCAAACATATCTTTTTTACTGCAGAGGAGAAATCTCGTCTTGCAGCGCCGCATACACCGACTTTTGTGTAATCTGACAGCAGCGCAATACTTCTGTCAGAATGCACATCAGTGCTGCAGTTGGTTCATCGGTTGGTCCACCTAGAAGGTAAGAAAACAAAAAGAAAAAAGAAAAAAGAAAAAACCAGGCCGCAACGCAATACATTTATTAACATGAACTTTATAATAACATTTCAACAGAACATTAACTTTTATCAACTTTTTTGAACTTTTGGGACAGAACATTAACTTTTTTGCTTACCGGTGATTTTTTTTTTTTTTTTTTTACCTTTTTATAGGACAAACCTCTCCTTCCCCATGGGACAATGTGCAAAGCGCAAATCGCCCAGAGATGTGGCAAAGTACATTATGCACTTTGTCCCAGGTGAAAGGAGAGGTTTGCAGCAGCTCTGTGTGAAAGTGCCCTAAGAGCCCTGTGTGCCTGTCCTGTGAGATGCAGTCCCTATGCTAATAGTGTACCTGTGTGTGGTACTTCCGGAAACACTCCCCTAAGCATAGGGCAGGGTGGTCAGGGCAGTCAGGACAGAAATAGCGGGTGTCACGCCTTATTCCACTCCTGCTACAGACACAACATGTTTTTCGTGGTGGCGCTTGGGTTGAGGTACTAGAAACGACATTGGGGAAATGTTGCTTGTGTAGACGGGTTACTACACTGGTGGATGGGGCCACGGAACATCCTTGATACAGGAGGTTCTCGATGATCTCTTCCTGAAATTTGAGGAAGGATCCTGTTCTCCCAGCCTTACTGTAGAGGAAAAAAACTATTGTACATAGCCAATTGAATTAAATATACAGACACCTTCTTATACCAGCATCTGGTGCGGCGGAACACTAAATAAGGAGCCAACATCTAGTCATTGAAGTACACCCCTCCCATTAGCAAATTATAGTCGTGGACCGAGAGGGGCTTTTCAATGACACTAGTTGATCGTTCAATTTGTATTGTCGTGTCTGCGTGAATGGAGGAGAGCATGTAAACGTCACGCTTGTCTCTCCATTTCACCGCAAGCAGTTCTTCATAACACAAGGCAGCCCTCTCCTCCCTTGCAAGACGGGTGGTAATGAGCTGTTGGGGGAAGCCCCGGCGACTAGGTCACGCAGTGCCACAGCAGCCAATCTGTTCTAAAAACAAATGCTCGAAGAGGGGCACACTTGTGTAAAAATTGTCCACATAAAGATGGTACCCCTTGCCAAATAAGGGTGACACCAAGTCCCTGACTGTCTTTCCACTGCTCACCAGGTAGTCAGGGCAACCGACTGGCTCCAGGGTCTGATCTTTACCCTCATAGACACAAAATTTGTGGATATAGCCTGTGGCCCTTTCACAGAGCTTATACAATTTGACCCCATACCGGGCGCGCTTGCTTGGGATGTATTGTTTGAAGCAAAGGCGCCCAGTAAAATGTATAAGGGACTTGTCTATGCAGATGTTTTGCTCAGGGGTATACAAATCTGCAAATTTGGTGTTAAAGTGGTCTATGAGGGGCCGAATTTTGTGGAGCCGGTCAAAAGCTGGGTGGCCTCTGGGACGAGAGGTGCTGTTATCACTAAAGTGCAGGAAACACAGGATGGTCTCAAATCGTGTCCTGGACATGGCAGTAGAGAACATGGGCATGTGATGAATTGAGTTCGTGGACCAATATGACCGCAATTCATGCTTTTTTGTTAGGCCCATGTTGAGGAGAAGGCCCAGAAAAGTTTTTATTTCGGAAACTTGGACGGGTTTCCACCGGAAAGACTAGGCATAAAAGCTTCCCGAGTTGGCGGCTATAAATTGAGTGGCATACCAATTTGTTTCTGCCACGACTAAGTTCAAGAGCTCCGCAGTCAAGAACAGCTCAAAAAAAACTGTGCCGATCCGATCTGAGCTGTCTCAACCCGAACGCCAGACTGGGCGGTGAAAGGGGGAACTACTGGTGCAGCTGATGTTGGGGGCTGCCAATCAGGGTTTGCCAGCACCTCAGGGACTCTAGGGGCTCTACGGGCCTGTCTGTGCGGTGGCTGAGATGGGGGAACTACTGCACGTGCCACCGTACCAGCTTCAACTGCCCTTCTGGTGCTCGCCACTTCACCATGTTGTTCGGCAGTGCTGGTACTAGGTCCAGGATGGGCTGCGCTGCTGGTGTATGCCTCACCACGTAATCCGACAGCGCCAGCCCCACTCTGCTGCCTTTGAAGCGGATCCTGCGCAACCTGTGGTCTAGCAACATGGGGCCGGGTACGCCTGGTGGTATCAGGGACCTCAACCTCATCGTCCGAACTTTGGGTCAGACTGCCACTGCTTTCTACAGGTTCGTATTCTGACCCGCTGGATTCGTCAGATGAGGGTTCCCATTCCTCATCCGACTGGGTCAGAAGCCTGTAGGCCTCTTCAGAAGAATACCCCTTATTTGCCATTTGGTCAACTAAATTTAGGGGGTATTCCCTGAGACTACCCAAGTAAAAAAGCAAGCCTGTCTTACAAATGGGAGGCTAGCGAAGTACCGGAAGCCACTGCGATTGATAAAAAATATCAAAACTGATTTTTTTTGTCACTGCGGCGGGGCGGGCGTGGGTGAATGCATGTGTGGGCGACCGATCAGGCCTGATCGGGCAAACACTGCATTTTGGGTGGAGGGCGAGCTAAAGTGACACTAATACTATTATAGATCTGACTGTGATCAGTTCTGATCACTTGCAGATACTATAAAAGTACTAATGCTGATTAGCGATACACTAATCAGCGAATCAGTGACTGCGGTGCGGCTGGCTGGGCGCTAACCGACGCTAACTACCTAACAAAGGGGCCTAAACTATCCTAAAACCTAACCGTCAATACTAGTGGAAAAAAAAAGTGATAGTTTACACTGATCACTTTTTTCCCTTTCACTAGTGATTGACAGGGGTGATCAAGGGGTTAATTGGGGTGATGGGGGGTGATCTGGGGCTAAGTGTAGCGTTTGGTGTGTACTTACAGTAATGTGTGCTCCTCTGCTGGGACCAACCGACGAAAAGGACCAGCAGAGGAGCACACAAGCCATTTAACACCTTATATTTATAATAAAAAGTGTTAAATGGCTTCTGATTTGTTTTTTTTTAAATCACCAGCCTGCCAGCGATGATCATTGGCTGGCAGGCTGGTGACGAAATAGTCCTTGAACTTTTTCCGGCCCGCAATGCGCATGCACGGGCTGGATGTGTGCGTAATCTCGCGTCTCCTAATCTCGCGTCCAGCTGTGTGCGTAATCTCGCGTCCCTACATGGGATTATTTAGGTGCCCCCAACTTTTTGCACAACCACCATAGAAGGAAAAAAGCTACTGTATATCACAGCCAACATTTATTTATTTATTATTTCTACACATTTAATATGAAAAAACACATTAGCATCCTTTAAAATAATCATTTTTGAATGTAGCTGTAATTCTGTAATGTATTTGTTACCTTTATTGCTCCCATCTTCTGTTTTGGGCTGGGGTCACATGACCATGTCCATGCAGCTCTTATTTTCTGTGATGTTATGTCCATGGGAGTTGATAACAGAGGCAGGGATAAAGGAGTGTCTATGTAACTAGCTGGGTGGGAGGAGCTATAAACCAACTGGGTGTTGTGAGAGGCAATGATAGGAGAGTGTCTATTATTTTTATTATCTTTATTTAAAATCAAAACAATAACAAATTCTAAAAAACATCTATATCATAAATAGATGTTTAGCAGGGTAGGAGGAGCTATAAACTAGCTGGTCTTTGTTAGGGGCGATGCTGCAGCTGTGGCAGAGAAAGGAGAAGTACATCATGAGTTTGGTTGGATAGAGCAACAGGAATTGCTGTATATAGGATATAATTGGGATTAGTTTACATGGTGAAATAAAGTCAGGAGAGTCCAAAAAACATAGGGAAGATGTAAATGAGGTAAGCAATTATAATAAGCAAGCACATCTGTTAAAAATAGAGTTGAGCGAACACCTGGATGTTCGGGTTCGAGAAGTTCGGCCGAACTTCCCGGAAATGTTCGGGTTCGGGATCCGAACCCGACCCGAACTTCGTCCCGAACCCGAACCCCATTGAAGTCAATGGGGACCCAAACTTTTCGGCACTAAAAAGGCTGTAAAACAGCCCAGGAAAGAGCTAGAGGGCTGCAAAAGGCAGCAACATGTAGGTAAATCCCCTGCAAACAAATGTGGATAGTGAAATGAATTAAAATAAAAATAAAATAAATAAAAATTAACCAATATCAATTGGAGAGAGGTCCCATAGCAGAGAATCTGGCTTCACGTCACCCACCACTGTAACAGTCCATTCTCAGATATTTAGTCCCAGGCACCCAGGCAGAGGAGAGAGGTCCCTTAACAGAGAATCTGGCTTCATGTCAGCAGAGAATCAGTCTGCATGTCATAGCAGAGAATCATGCTTCACGTCAGCCACCACTGTAACAGTCCATTGTCATATATTTAGGCCCAGGCACCCAGGCAGAGGAGAGAGGTCCCGTAACAGAGAATCTGGCTTCATGTCAGCAGAGAATCAGTCTGCATGTCATATCAGAGAATCAGGCTTCACGTCAGCCACCACTGTAACAGTCCATTGTCATATATTTAGGGCCAGGCACCCAGGCAGAGGAGAGAGGTCCCATAACAGAGAATCTGGCTTCATGTCAGCAGAGAATCAGTTTGCATGTCATAGCAGAGAATCAGGTTTCACGTCAGCCGCCACCACTGTAACAGTCCATTGTCATATATTTAGGCCCAGGCACCCAGGCAGAGGAGAGAGGTCCCGTAACAGAGAATCTGGCTTCATGTCTGGCTTCATAGGATTGAATGAGGAAGTGCCCTGGAGTACAATAATATATGGTTAAGGGGAGGTAGTTAATGTCTAATCTGCACAAGGGATGGACAGGTCCTATGGGATCCATGCCTGGTTCATTTTTATGAACGTCAGCTTGTCCACATTGGCTGTAGACAGGCGGCTGTGTTTGTCTGTAATGACGCCCCCTGCCGTGCTGAATACACGTTCAGACAAAACGCTGGCCGCCGGGCAGGCCAGCACCTCCAAGGCATAAAAGGCTAGCTCTGACCACGTGGACAATTTCGAGACCCAGAAGTTGAATGGGGCCGAACCATCAGTCAGTACATGGAGGGGTGTGCACACGTACTGTTCCACCATGTTAGTGAAATGTTGCCTCCTGCTAACACGTTGCGTATCAGGTGGTGGTGCAGTTAGCTGTGGCGTGTTGACAAAACTTTTCCACATCTCTGCCATGCTAACCCTGCCCTCAGAGGAGCTGGCCGTGACACAGCTGCCTTGGCGACCTCTTGCTCCCCCGCTGCCTTGGCCTTGGGCTTCCACTTGTTCCCCTGTGACATTTGGGAATGCTCTCAGTAGCGCGTCTACCAACGTGCACTTGTACTCGCGCATCTTCCTATCACGCTCCAGTGCAGGAAGTAAGGTGGGCACATTGTCTTTGTACCGTGGATCCAGCAGGGTGGCAACCTAGTAGTCCGCACACGTTAAAATGTGGGCAACTCTGCTGTCGTTGCGCAGGCACTGCAGCATGTAGTCGCTCATGTGTGCCAGGCTGCCCAGGGTTAAGGACAAGCTGTCCTCTGTAGGAGGCGTATCGTCATCCTCCTGCCTTTCCCCCCAGCCACGCACCAGTGATGGGCCCGAGCTGCTTTGGGTGCCACCCCGCTGTGACCATACTTCATCCTCATCCTCCTCCACCTCCTCCTCCTCATCCTCGTCCTCCTCGTCCTCCAGTAGTGGGCCCTGGCTGGCCACATTTGTACCTGGCCTCTGCTGTTGCAAAAAAACTCCCTCTGAGACACTTCTAAGAGACTGGCCAGAAAAGGGTAAAAATGACCCCTCTTCCTCCTCCTCCTGGGCCACCTCCTCTTCCATCATCGCCCTAAGTGTTTTCTCAAGGAGACATAGAAGTGGTATTGTAACGCTGATAACGGCGTCATCGCCACTGGCCATGTTGGTGGAGTACTCGAAACAGCGCAACAGGGCACACAGGTCTCGCATGGCGGCCCAGTCATTGGTGGTGAAGTGGTGCTGTTCCGCAGTGCGACTGACCCGTGCGTGCTGCAGCTGAAACTCCACTATGGCCTGCTGCTGCTCACACAGTCTGTCCAGCATGTGCAAGGTGGAGTTCCACCTGGTGGGCACGTCGCATATGAGGCGGTGAGCGGGAAGTGCAGACAGGCGAGCAGCGGCAGGATGTGAACGCCGGAAGCGCGAACAGACGGCCCGCACTTTATGCAACAGCTCTGACATGTCGGGGTAGTTGTGAATGAACTTCTGCACCACCAAATTCAGCACATGCGCCAAGCAAGGGATGTGCGTCAAACCGGCTAGTCCCAAAGCTGCAACGAGATTTCGCCCATTATCGCACACCACCAGGCCGGGCTTGAGGCTCACCGACAGCAACCACTCGTCGGTCTGTTGTTCTATACCCCGCCACAACTCCTGTGCGGTGTGGGGCCTGTCCCCCAAACATATGAGTTTCAGAATGGCCTACTGACGTTTATCCCGGGCTGTGCTGAAGTTGGTGGTGAAGGTGTGTGGCTGACTGGATGAGCAGGTGGAATAAGGAAGAAGAGGAGGAGGAAGCTGAGTAGGAGGAGGTGGCAACAGGAGGCAAAGAATGTTGCCCTGCGATCCTTGGCGGCGGAAGGACGTGCGCCAAACAGCTCTCCGCCTGGGGCCCAGCTGCCACTACATTTACCCAGTGTGCAGTTAGGGAGATATAGCGTCCCTGGCCGTGCTTACTGGTCCACGTATTTGTGGTTAGGTGGACCTTGCCACAGATGGCGTTGCACAGTGCACACTTGATTTTATCGGATACTTGGTTGTGCAGGGAAGGCACGGCTCTCTTGGAGAAGTAGTGCCGGCTGGGAACAACATACTGTGGGACAGCAAGCGACATGAGCTGTTTGAAGCTGTCTGTGTCCACCAGCCTGAATGACAGCATTTCATAGGCCAGTAGTTTAGAAATGCTGGCATCCAGGGCCAGGGATCGAGGGTGGCTAGGTGGGAATTTACTCTTTCTCTCAAATGTTTGTGAGATGGAGAGCTGAACGCTGCCGTGTGACATGGTTGAGATGCTTGGTGACGGAGGTGGTGGTGTTGGTGGTACATCCCCTGTTTGCTGGGCGGCAGGTGCCAACGTTCCTCCAGAGGCGGAGGAAGAGGCCGAGGCGGCAGCAGCAGAAGAGGCCGAGGCGGCAGCAGTGGAAGAGGTAGCAGGGGGAGCCTGAGTGACTTCCTTGGTTTTAAGGTGTTTACTCCACTGCAGTTCATGCTTTGCATGCAGGTGCCTGGTCATGCAGGTTGTGCTAAGGTTCAGAACGTTAATGCCTCGCTTCAGGCTCTGATGGCACAGCGTGCAAACCACTCGGGTCTTGTCGTCAGCACATTGTTTGAAGAAGTGCCATGCCAGGGAACTCCTTGAAGCTGCCTTTGGGGTGCTCGGTCCCAGATGGCGGCGGTCAGTAGCAAGCGGAGTCTCTTGGCGGCGGGTGTTCTGCTTTTGCCCACTGCTCCCTCTTTTGCTACGCTGTTGGCTCAGTCTCACCACTGCCTCTTCCTCCGAACTGTGAAAGTCAGTGGCACGACCTTCATTCCATGTGGGGTCTAGGACCTCATCGTCCCCTGCATCGTCTTCCACCTAGTCTTGATCCCTGACCTCCTGTTCAGTCTGCACACTGCAGAAAGACGCAGCAGTTGGCACCTGTGTTTCGTCATCATCAGAGACATGCTGAGGTGGTATTCCCATGTCCTCATCATCAGGAAACATAAGTGGTTGTGCGTCAGTGCATTCTATGTCTTCCACCGCTGGGGAAGGGCTAGGTGGATGCCCTTGGGAAACCCTGCCAGCGGAGTCTTCAAACAGCATAAGAGACTGCTGCATAACTTGAGGCTCAGACAGTTTCCCTGGTATGCATGGGGGTGATGTGACAGACTGATGGGGTTGGTTTTCAGGCGCCATCTGTGCGCTTTCTGCAGAAGACTGGGTGGGAGATAATGTGAACGTGCTGGATCCACTGTCGGCCACCCAATTGACTAATGCCTGTACCTGCTCAGGCCTTACCATCCTTAGAACGGCATTGGGCCCCACCAAATATCGCTGTAAATTATGGCGGCTACTGGGACCTGAGGTAGTTGGTACACTAGGACGTGTGGCTGTGGCAGAACAACCACGTCCTCTCCCAGCACCAGAGGGTCCACTAACACCACCACGACCATGTCCGCGTCCGCGTCCTTTACTAGATGTTTTCCTCATTGTTATCGTTCACCACAACAACAAAAATATTATTTGGCCCAATGTATTGAATTCAAATTCAGGCCTTTTTTTAAAGACACCTAACACTATTTGGCTATCTATTTAGGTACCGTAGTACACTAATACAGGCACAGCAGTAACCACAGATTTAGCTGACTATAAATTTGAGGCCTATTATTTAGGCGCTGGGTGACAGGTATACGTTTACAGACAGAATTAGACTGGGATATGCACAGTAGCGTGTGTGTGAAGTTTTTGAGAATGACCCTATGTGCACCTTGAATCTTATATACCCTTTTAGGGATAGATTTAAAGGAGGTCTGATACAGCAGAAACCACTAATTTAGAGAATTGCTAAAATGGGAATTGTATTTCAACCCAGAACAAAAACTGTGCTTTGACGGACACTAAATAACTTGACCAGCTACAGCAATAACGACAGATTTGGATGACTATAAATTTGAGGCCTATTATTTAGGCGCTGGGTGACAGGTATACGTTTACAGACAGAATTAGACTGGGATATGCACAGTAGCGTGTGTGTGAAGTTATTGAGAATGACCCTATCTGCACCTTTAATCTAATATACCCTTTTAGGGATAAATTTAAAGTAGGCCTGATACAGCAGAAACCACTAATTTAGAGAATTGCTAAATTGGGAATTGTATTTCAACCCAGAACAAAAACTGTGCTTTGACGGACACTAAATAACTTGACCAGCTACAGCAATAACGACAGATTTGGATGACTATAAATTTGAGGCCTATTATTTAGGCGCTGGGTGACAGGTATACGTTTACAGACAGAATTAGACTGGGATATGCACAGTAGCGTGTGTGTGAAGTTATTGAGAATGACCCTATCTGCACCTTGAATCTAATATACCCTTTTAGGGATAAATTTAAAGTAGGCCTGATACAGCAGAAACCATTAATTTAGAGAATTGCTAAATTGGGAATTGTATTTCAAGCCAGAACAAAAACTGTGCTTTGACGGACACTAAATAACTTGCCCAGCTACAGCAATAACCACAGATTTAGCTGACTATAAATTTGAGGCCTATTATTTAGGCGCTGGGTGACAGGTATACATTTACAGACAGAATTAGACTGGGATTTGCACAGTTGCGTGTGTGTGAAGTTATTGAGAATGACCCTATCTGCACCTTGAATCTAATATACCCTTTTAGGGATAAATTTAAAGTAGGCCTGATACAGCAGAAACCACTAATTTAGAGAATTGCTAAATTGGGAATTGTATTTCAACCCAGAACAAAAACTGTGCTTTGACAGACACTAAATAACTTGCCCCGCTACAGCAATAACCACAGATTTAGCTGACTATAAATTTGAGGCCTATTATTTAGGCGCTGGGTGACAGGTATACGTTTACAAACAGAATTAGACTGGGATATGCACAGTAGCGTGTGTGTCCAAAAAATAACCACACTATTGATGGTTAAATGCACTTGGTGTGACAGCTTGACCCTGATGTAGGATATAGCCAAAAAACAACCACACTATTGAGGGTTAAATGCACTTGGTGACAGCTTGCCCCTGATGTAGTATATGGCCAAAAAATAACCACACTATTGATGGTTAAATGCACTTGGTGTGACAGCTTGACCCTGATGTAGGATATAGCCAAAAAACAACCACACTATTGAGGGTTAAATGCACTTGGTGGCAGCTTGTGCTGGCGCACCACAAGACACAAAATGGCCGCCGATCACCCCAGAAAAAAGTGACTGAAAAATGCTCTGGGCAGCCTAAAAACAGTGAGCAATTGAATAGCAGCAGTTCAATCATCCACAGCTGCAGATCGATCTCTGAATGAAGTCTTTTGGAGGAGTTAATCACTGCCTAATCTCGCCCTAATGTCGCAGCTGCAACCTCTCCCTATACTGATCAGAGCAGAGTGACGTGCGGCGCTACGTGACTCCAGCTTAAATAGAGGCTGGGTCACATGCTGCACTGGCCAATCACAGCCATGCCAATAGTAGGCATGGCTGTGACGGCCTCTTGGGGCAAGTAGTATGACGCTTGTTGATTGGCTGCTTTGCAGCCTTTCAAAAAGCGCCAAGAAAGCGACGAACACCGAACCCGAACCCGTACTATACAGTTCGGGTTCGCTCATCCCTAGTTAAAAACCATAGTAATCCTGAAAAACTCTTTAAGAACTTTACAAATGGGTTCTGTATTTCTCTCTCTCTCAAAAATTAGCCAATAGGCATTCACCTAACAAAAAAGAAATTTGGATTCTGTGGCTGGAGGTACAATAGGCATTCACAGGATAAATATGTAACTGTCAGCCAGTACAGGCGCCAAAAATTAGCCAATAGGCATTCACCTGAGAGCAAAGAACTTTGGATTCTGTGGCTGAAAGTACATTAGGCGGTCACAGGATAAATATGTAACTGTAGGCCAGTACAGTCCACACTGTCGTGAGCTAGGCGAGTGCACTTATCGGCCATGATACCCCCTGCTGCGCTGAACGTCCTTTCAGACAGGACACTCAACGAGGGGCAAGCCAAGAGTGCCATGGCAAATTGTGCCAGCTCTGGTCATAGATCAAGCCTGCACACCCAGTAGTCAAGCGGTTACTCGCTTCTCAGAGCGTCCACCCGATGTAGTCGGACACCTGTCGTTCACTGAGGCTGAATCCTGAGGGTGGCTGTCGATGGGTTGGCTGCAAGAAAGATATCATATCCGAAGTGACCAACACATCTTCAAACCGTCCTCTTTTTGCAGGCGCGTTAGGATTGGTACCCGCACCTGTTTCGCTGTGGGTGGAAATTCCTCTGCCAGTGCCCGCAACAGCAGAATGCAGCATCTCTCGCAGCAAGGCCTGGAAATGCTGCATTCTGACAACCCTCTGTGATGCTGGTAACATGTCCGCCATTTTGTGTTTGTACCGGGTCTAAGTATGTTGCCACCCAGTACAGGTCCTTGACCTTTATGCTTTTTATACGGGGGTCCCTCTTCAAACACTGGAGCATAAAGGCCCCCTTTTGCACTAAATTGGAAGCGGTGGAGCACCCTGGCTCCTGCTCATCGCCCAGGGGAATGTCATCCTAGGTCTCCTCCCCCCAGCCACGGACAACACCAGGGATCCCCGAAAAGTTTAAAGTCTGCTCTTCTTGCTCCTCCTCCTCCCCCCATCTACCATCCTCCATTGACTCCTCTTCAGACTTCTGCTGACTTGTCTCAGATGGAGTAGCCCCCCTGGGAATTCATTCAGAATTGTTACTTCATCTTCCAGCTCCTGCTCCTCGACAGCTTGATCAATGACACGACCCAATGCATGCTCCAGAAAGAAGGCGTAAGGTACGATGTCACTGATGGCGCCCTGGCTGCGACTGACCAGTTTGGTGATCTCATCAAATGGCTGCAGATGTCTGCATGAGTCGAGCATGAGCAGACACTGGCGCGGTGAGAAAAAAACAAGCTCCCCAGAACCTGTCGTGCCGCAGAAATAGTACAGGTAGTCGTTAACGGCACGTTTCTGCTGGAGCAGCCTATCAAGCATATACAAGGTGAAATTCCTAGCATGTCGGACAGTCACAAATCAAACGTCTGACAGGCAAGTGGTGTCACCGCTGAACATCAGCAAGGCAAGCCATTGCCGTGTAAGATCTTCTAAATTGGCCAGAGATTTTCCTGGCCTGTCGCAAGACGTCCTGGACTGGGGTATTTGACAACGAATCGCAGCACGACTAAGTTCAGGATGTGTGCCATTCATGGCACGTGTGTCATTTTGCCTTGCTTCAGTGCGCTCAGCAGATTGGCACTGTTGTCGCACACCACTTTACCGACTGTCAAATTGAGCGGGGTTAGCCACTGATCGGCCTGTGACCGCAGAGCTCAAAGGAGTGCAGGACCAGTGTGGCTCTTGGCCACGGAAGAGACAGAGGAGTCAGCCAAGGAGGAGACAAAGGATGGAGGAAAAGGAGAAGAGGCAGGGCTGCATGCAATCTATGGCGTTAACACCAACTCCACACGGGTTCCACGGGTTCCACGGGTTACATGCTTGACGGCCGTCAAAAGTTTCACCCAGTGGGCAGTAAAAGTTATTTACCTTCCCTACCAGTGTTTGCTAGACCACGTGTTTGTGGTCAGATGTATCTTGACACCGACACTGTGTGCCAGAGATATATTTAACTTGCTGCTGAACGTGGCAATATAGTTCAGGGATGCCCTTCTGGGAGAAATATTTCCTTCCGGGGACCTTCCATTGTGGTGTGCCAATGGCCACAAATTTTCAAAAGGCCTCCAAGTCCACCAATTTTTATGGCACTAGTTGGTGGGCTAGCAGTTCCCACAATCCAGCGGCAGCCGTTGGGCAAGAGGATTATCCAGCGTCATCATTTTTTTATGCTCAAACATTTGGGCCAAATGGTGGAAAGTGGAGTGGAGGACAAATGGGAGGAGAGAGGAGAAGAGGCAGGACGTGGAGAGCTGGGAGTGTGGCTTTGTGGGTTCTGACGGCGTTTCTCCCACTGGGCTCGGTGATGGGAGGCCAGGTGATGTCTTAGGGCTGTCGTCCCTAAGTGAGTGTTGGCCTTACAGTGACCTATGCATTGATAGCACAGTCTGCAGATGGCAACACTATTAGTTGCTGACACGATAAAAAAAGCCCACCCTGCGGAGCCATGTGCCGGCAACCTGGGAGCACAAGATGTGACCGTGCATGGTGGATGGCTCGCTCCAGATACATTTGCAGTCTGCTTTTTGACTCCTGTGCACTGCTTGTTCTGCCTGATTCTCCACCCTCCTTGGGCTGATCTGGGCACTGTCTTCAGACCGCTGGGTGGCAGCCTTTGCTACCTCCTTTTCCTCATCCGATGCCATGAATGGCTGTCCATCGGTAAGGTCTGTGAATAGATGGGAAAAAAATTCCTCTGACTCGAGTAGAGGGGCTATGGTGGTGTCTTTGGGGGTGCACACAGCAGAAAGTGAGGAGGGTGCAGATACAGAGGATGAGGAGGGTGCAGAAGCGAAAGGCTGAGTGAGGCACTCAACCAACTGTGGTGCATCCTTTGACGTAAACGCACGCATTTTCTCCAACTTCCCTCTTAGGCTTCGGCCTGGTGCACCTGCCTGACCCCTACCACCCCTGCGGTACGTTCTGCCTCTTTATCTACCTGCCATTTTCTAAATGACCCTCTGCCTAAGTCCGTAGAGAAGAGCAGTATTTGTGGAAGAAGGTATAAAGCAATAGCACCCCTCAATTAGTATTTTGTGGAAGAAAGTATATGGCACTCCTCAATCAGTATTTGGCGGAAACAGGTATACAGCACCCCTCAATCAGTATTTGGCGGAAATAGGTATATGGCACCCCTCTATCAATATTTTGTGGAAGCAGGTGTATTGCATCCCTGAATCAGTATTTGGTGGAAGAAGGTATAAAAGCAATAGCACCCCTCAATCAGTATTTGTGGAAGAAGGTATATGGCACCCCTCAATCAGTATTTGGCAGTAACAGATATATAGCACCCCTCAATTAGTATTTGGCGGAAACAGGTATATGGCACCCCTCAATCAGTATTTGGCAGAAACAGGTATATGGCACCCCTTAATCAGTATTTGATGGAAACAGGTATACAGCATTCCATAATGCTAATGGTCTGTCATAATGGTCTTTCCAAATGCAACTCTTAAGTGCACAGAATTAATTATACCAGAATGTAATATTACTGATATTGAATCTACTTTGTCATCACTGCCTAGTGACCATCACCCAATTCTCTCATCTCCAGGTATGTCTTGTCTGAAGCTTACTGCTGCACCCAGCTTTTCCACAGTTTGATAATGTCCACCCCTCTCATCTCTCCTTCTAAATCCTGGTATGTTGTGTCTGAAACTTACTGCTGCACCCAGCTTTTCCACAGTCTGATATTGTCCACCCCTCTCATCTCTCCTTCTAAATCCTGGTATGTCTTGTCTGAAGCTTACTGCTGCACCCAGCTTTTCCAGTCTGATATTGTCCACCTCTCTCATCTCTCCTTCTAAATCCTGGTATGTCTTGTCTGAAGCTTACTGCTGCACCCAGCTTTTCCACAGTCTGATATTGTCCACCCCTCTCATCTCGCCTTCTAAATCCTGGTATGTCTTGTCTGAACTATTAATGTCTCCTTCCCTGCTGGATTTATTGAGTATTTGTTTACATTGCCTATTTCACCCCTGTATCTGGTCCTCCTTGATTAGGCAAAATGTAGCCCCTTCCCCTCTTGGTCACACCTGATTGAACACTGAGTGGTATAAATCCAAGGTCCTAGGTCTTTTCAGACCTTGGTCTTTCCAAATGCAACATCTTTCAAGTGCAACTCTTAAGTACACAGACTGAATTATACCAGAATAGGACCACATGTAATTACAGACATAGTTAATGCAAACAACGTTTCAATTTTTCCTCTTACTCTTCCCACTTCTCCACAACCTCCTGAAATACCCCCATGTCCATTCACCCAGCAAGGAACTATTCATCTCTTCCTCCATCTTACCTTCTCATCTGACAACTTGCACAAACCTGTTTGGCAACATAAAACACTTCCTTCCCAAACACACACAGATACCTCCTGCCCTCCCCTATTCTCATCTATTAACACTTTCTCTGCTTCTCCTTACTGCTGGTGATATCTCTCCAAATTCAGGCCCCCCTCAGCAAATCCCCACTATCACTTCTACGTCCCAATACAAATCTCCTTCTACAAATTTCTGCAACCCCTTAAACCTAATAACCATTCCTCTGACCCCTGCTCCTTTGGTTCCTCTTCCCGGAGCATTATGGAATGCACGCTCTGTCTGTAACAAACTGTTGTGCATTCATGAACTTTTCCTCTCTCAAAACCTTTCCTTTCTGGGTCTCACAGAAACATGGCTGACACCCTTTGACACCTCCTCCCCTGCTGCACTCTCTTATAGTGGATTTCAATTCACTCACCCCCCCCCCCCACCCCGGCTGGAAACATGGTGGAGGAGTTGGTCTTCTCCTATCAGACACCTGCTCCTACAACCCAACGCCAATGCCACCCTCCATTACGATCACCTCATTTGAAGGACACTTTGTTCGCCTCTACTCTCCCTCCAACCTTCAAGTAGCCATCATTTACCGCCCCCCAGGCCCAGCCACCATCTTTCTTGACCACTTTAACACCTTACTACTACACTTTCTTTCTGCCGACATCCCCACTATCATCATGGGTGACTTCAACATCCCTATTGACACCTGCCACTCGGCCGGTGTCTAAACTCCTATCGCTCTCTTCCACCTTCGGCCTATCACAATGGTCTTCAGCTCCCACCCACAGAGATGGTCACACTTTGGATCTTATCTTTACCCGCATCTGTTCCTTATCAAACCTTTCTAATTCGCCGCTGCCCCTATCCGACCACAACCTACTCACCTTCTCTTCATTGGTTTCTTCTGCTGCTCCCCCAGTCCACACACTAACACACCCCCGCAGGAACCTTAAACATCTCAACTTTTGCTTGCTTTTTGACTCTCTTCTCCCACTCTCTACCATCTGTTCTGTCCAAGACCCAGATGCTGCTACCACCCTATATGACACCACAATAAGTACAGCTCTGGACACTGTTGCCCCCCTCACACACAACAAAACCCGAAAAATTAACAGACAACCCTGGCACACCAACCTGACCAAAAAACTCAGACAAGCTTCCAGGGCTGCTGAGCGGCGATGGAAGAAATCCCATTCTAAAGATCATTTCACTGCATACAAGCAATCGCTCCTCATATTCAAATCCTCACTTGCTGATGCAAAACAGGCCTACTTTTCATCTCTTATATCTTCCCTGGCCCACAGCCCTAAACAACTTTTTAGCACTTTTAACTCCCTTCTCCGTCCCCCAACACCCCCACCCTCTCCTCTCTTCTCAGCTGAGGACTTTGCCAAATATTTCAAACAAAAGATAGTCAACATCAGAGAAAGCTTCACTACACAATCCCCACAGACCCTCTACACAACTGGTCGGTCCTCTTCTCCCAAAACCCGCTTCTCCACCATTACAGAAGAAACTCTCCACTCTACTCTCCATATCACATCTCACCACCTGTGCACTTGACCCAATCCCATCCCATCTCATTCCTAACCTCACCACAGTGTTTATCCCAGCCCTAACTCATCTCTTCAACCTATCACTAATCTCTGGTGTCTTCCCCTCTGCTTTTAAACATGCCACTATTACACCCATGCTCAAAAAGCCTTCACTTGACCCATCTTCTTTGTCCAGTTATTGCCCCATATCACTTCTTCCGTATGCCTCAAAGCTACTTGAACAACATGTCTATTCTGAACTGTCCTCTCACCTCTCCTCCTGCTTCCTCTTTGACCGCCTACAATCTGGCTTCCGACCCCACCACTCGACTGAGACTGCCCTCACCAAAGTCACCAATGTCCTACTGACAGCCAAAACAAGAAACAATATTCTGTCCTGCTTCTCCTTGACCTGTCCTCTGCCTTCAACACTGTTGACCACTCCCTTCTGTTGCAAACTCTCTCATCTCTTGGCATAACTGACCTGGCCCTCTCCTAGATCACATCATACCTCACAGACCGGACGTTTAGCATCTCCCACTCCCGCACCACCTCCTCTTCTCATTCACTCTCTTCCCTGCTCTTCTCTATCTACACTTTTGGCCTGGGACAGCTCATAGAGTCCCCTGGCTTTCAGTATCACTCTTATGCTGACGACACACAAATCTACCTCTCTGGTCCAGACATCACCACCTTACTATCAAGAATCCCACAATGTCTATCTTCTATATCATCCTTCTTCGCCTTTCGCTTTCTAAAACTTAATATGGATAAAACAGAATTCATCATCTTTCCCCCATCTTGCTCAACCCCCCCAACAGACCTATTTATCACGATCAATGGCTGCCCACTCTCCCTGGTCAACTAAGTCCGCTGCCTTGGAGTGACCTTGGATTCTGCCCTCTCCTTCAGACCGCACATCCAAGCCCCTTCCACCACCTGCCGCCTCCAACTCAAAAACATCTCCCGCATCCGTGCTTTCCTTAACTTTGAATCTGCGAAAAATGCCCTCATCATCTCCCGCCTAGACTACTGCAAAACTCTCCTCTGTGGCCTTCCATCTAGCACTCTTGTACACCTTCAATCTATCACTCAACTCTGCTGCCCGATTAATCCACCTCTCACCCTATTACTCCTCTGCCTCTCCCCTCTGCCAATCCCTTCACTGGCTCCCCATTGCCCAGCAAATTCACTTCAAAGTACTAACAAATACATACAAGGCCATCCATAACCTATCCCATCCCTACATCTCTGAGCTACTTTCCCGATACACCCCACACGCACTCTCCGATCCTCACAAGACCTCTTTCTCTCCTCTTCCCACAATCGACTCCAAGATTTCTCCCGTGCATCCCCCATACTCTGGAACTTGCTACCCCAACATATTAGACTCTCACCTACAGTGGAATCCTTCAAAAGAAACCTGAAAACCCACCTCTTCAGGCAAGCCTACAACCAGTGACCCTGCTGCATCTATACCGCCATGACCAACTTCACCCGCACCTTCTATGTCCTTCTCCCATACCATTTAGATTGTAAGCCCTCACGGGCAGGGCCCTCTCTCCTTCTGTACCAGTTTGCAACTCATCTTGTTTATGATTAGTGCAATTGTCTGTATTATGTATATATACCTCTTCTCATATGTACAGCGCTATGGAATGAATGGCGATTTAATAATAAATAATAATAATATAGCACCCCTCAATCAGGATTTTGTTGAAGAAGGTATATCGCAGCCCTCAAGCAGTATTTGGTGGAAGAAGGTATATGGGACCCCGCAATCAGTATTTTGCAGAAACTGGTATATAGCACCCCTCAATCAATATTTGGCGGAAAGAGGTATATAGTACCCCTCAATCAGGATTTTGTGGAAGAAGGTATATCGCAGCCCTCAAGCAGTTTTTTTGGGGGCAACGCCAATAGCGTATGTCCCTCTATCTAGCTGCGGTATCACAGCAGAACCGCATACAACTGCTGCACAATACAAATATACTTATATTTTCTAACATAGAAATTATATTATAGTGTATCACACCCCTCTATAGCAAACTTATCGATAGTACACCTATACCAGTCCTTAAAAGGACTTTTGTGGCCCTATTAGCTAGCATTTTGTGTGGCCCTATTAGCTAGTGTTTGGTGTCCCTAACTGTACCTGCTTCATAATGCAACCTCTACCTACACTGGCAAAACACATAATGTAAAATATGGCACGTGCGAATACCGCCATCTGTTCGCATGTTCGGCGAATCGCGAATGAGCAAGGCCATCTCTATTCATTAATGATAATCTCCACCCTCCAAATTGTCTCTTCTTTTCTACCGTGCCCATTATCATCTCTCCCCCTTTCTCCAGATATTATTAGAGAGATAGTACACTGAACAAAAATATAAATGCAACACTTTTGGTTTTGCTCCCATTTTGCATGAGCTGAACTCAAAATTCTTAAACATTTTCTACATACACAAAAGACCCATTACTCTCAAATATTGTTCACAAATCTGTCTAAATCTGTGTAGTGAGCACTTTTCCTTTGCCGAGATAATCCATCCCACATCACAGGTGTGGCATATCAAGGTGCTGATTAGACAGTATGAATATTGCATAGGTGTGCCTTAGACTTCCCACAATAAAAGACCACTCTGAAATGTGCAGTTTGATCACACAGCACAATGCCACAGATGTCGCAATGTTTGAGGGAGCGTGCAGTTGGCATGCTGACTGCAGGAATATCTACCAGAGCTGTTGCTTGTGCAATAAATGTTCATTTCTTTACCATAAGCCATCTCCAAAGGCGTTTCAGAGAATTTGGCAGTACACCCAACCAGCCTCACAACCACAGACCACGTGTAACCACACCAGACCAGGACCTCCACATCCAGCATGTTCACCTCCATGATCGTCTGAAACCACCCACCCGGACAGCTGCAGCAACAATCGGTTTGCATAACCAAAGAATTTCTGCACAAACTGTCAGAAACCATCTCAGGGAAGCTCATCTGCATGCTTGTTGTCATCATCGGGGTCTGGACCTGACTGCAAATGCTTACATTCGATGGCATCTGGCATGTTGTAGAGGAGTTCTGTTCATCGATGAGTCCCGATTTTCACTGTTCAGGGCAGACAGCAGACAGCATGTGAGGCATTGTGTGGGTGAGCAGTTTGCTGCTGTGGATCGAGTGGCCCCATGGTGGTGGTGGGGTTATGGTATGGGCAGGCATATGTTATGGACAATGAACACAGGTGCATTTTATTGATGGCATTTTAAATGCACAGAGATACTGTGATGAGATCCTGAGGCCTGTTGTTGTGCCATTCATCCACGACTATCACCTTGTAAAGGGGTAATATTAATCACCAATATTATGCGAATATCGATAATTAATATTCATAAATAGGAGGAGCCGTCTAGTGATGACTCCGCCTATTTATACCTTTATATAATAATAACACAATACCTTCGCTATGCTTTACACTAATCACTACACTAGCTGCATGCCTTACTGTACTAACTATCGCCAATAACTACTCGTTACACAGATAGGTACAAGTAACACAGTATTTATTACTACAATACACTACGCACACAATACACTAACAATACAACACTAAATATACAGTACTCAACTACACTACACGTTCCCAAATTCCACACACAAACTAACTATACAATACACACATACAAGTAATATTAACCCACCCGTCTGCACTGTCCCTACGGGGTACACCGAGGGTTGACGGTGGTCTTACAGGGGTGTAAGCCGACCACAAACACAAAGGATTAACAGAACTGTACAGCAATGCAGGCGATAAATACCCTGCAAGTGTACAGTGAGGGGGGGGGGGGTGGCAGGGTTTAAGGAGGGGTTACAACCAGGGGTTAATTAGGGTAGGAAAAGGGTAAACCAGGGGGGGGGGGGATAATCGTAATCTAATTATACGCTATATCTATATATATTTATAGATCAATGGTTATAAATATATATACATATAGACGTACACACCACAATCTACAACAGACAATTCCCAATTCCACCCCACACTCTAGCTGTACATACATTCCTTAGCAGCCCACCCCAAAACACACACTCAGCTGCTACTGGAGTAAGCAGGCAGCAGTGAAGGGATAGGCAGGGAAGGGGTGAATATGGTTGGCACTGCAAGGGCAGAGGTACAATGCCATCCCAGCGTATACTCAGCCATCTCCAGGGGCACATGGGCCTCTCTTCCTTCAGGTAGCAGTCCCCATGTGTCTCTGATTGTAGTCCGGTTGCAAGAGACCCTCTTCCTGGTTTCAGGCTCCTATATCAGCCTCCGAAACAGCTCACCTCCCCCCTCCTCAGGGATGTGACATCATAGTGTGACTGTGATGTATGCATGCCAGTTGGCCCCCTGAGGCTAGCAGCACCACACGCCCAGCCATGTCACAAACACAAGGTGGGGCTGCATAGTAAATAGGCTGATAAACTCAACAAAGTGCCTCAAATCAATTGATCCCTTAGCCTTTGAAGTCACCAGCCACCTGGAGACATATCCACCCCCCTGCAGGAACTGGCTGAACGCCGGGGGAATTTAAGTATATATATATATATATATATATATATATAGATACTTGGGGCGCATCTATATACATATATATACTCATTATAAACCTGGGGGCATACATGGGCAGTTATAGGCCCATATATATATATATATTTTTGTGGTCATGGCTACGGCCAAGTGGTATCCGAAGAACCCTAGGGAGAAAACAACGGGAACAACCTAACCCAGCTAGGCGTGTCTTAGCTGACCTGACTAAATGGCTTGTTGTGTGCCCTAAGCCATGATCGTGGGTAGGCCTATAAGTGGGCATACCCTGTGGAAATGAGAAGATAAGGGAGGGAGGGTGGGGCACCTGAAAACACACACCTGAGAGTGAGGGTGTGGCTCGTATATGAAGAGCCTCCGCCCCTCCCACAAATGCAGGCTGACTAATCAGCCTTACCAACTTGTGGTCATGGCTACGGCTAAGTGGTATCCGAAGAACCCTAGGGAGAAAACAACGGGAACAACCTAACCCAGCTAGGCGTGTCTTAGCTGACCTGACTAAATGGCTTGTTGTGTGCCCTAAGCCATGATCGTGGGTAGGCCTATAAGTGGGCAAAAACCAAGCCAAGTAGGGTAGAAAAGGAATTTGAATGGCATGTACAAACTAATCCCCAAGCCAACTGCAAGGCATCCGGGATCTAAAGCGAAAATTCGGGGTATGTGAGGCAAGACCAGTAGGAAACCTACAACCCATCTTGTGGATGACAAGGCCAGAGACATGATGCTCAATATTGCGGATACTGCACCAAAGCGGAATGGAGGACCGAGAATGCGTTGTGAAATGGATCATAAACCAACTGAAACTTGTAAAGTTTGATTCTAGTGCGAGTACTGGCAATGCCCTAGCGTCAGGAGATCGTGGGACCGAAACCTAACTGCCTAGACTATGCAGGAATGAGGGCCAAATAAACTATGTAGATAGGAAGAGAATCCTTGAATAGTTCCCCAGACAACAGCTATCCGCGCTTTGTTCTACTCTGCGCCCCTGAGAATTGTTTTTACGCTTGAGACGTGAAGACCGACCTACTATCTGAATCTTCTACCGTGAGAAAATGCTGGACCTTGTCCAAAATCCGATTCAACGTGGTTGTAGGGAGTCGGAGGTTAGTGGGGCAAGAAGCTATGAAGCCATAATATACAAGATTCTGCCTATGCCCTCCCATGAGTGAGGGAATGCAATGCAATGAAGCTACTGGCGAAAATGAATTCCTGGTCGTGGTAAAAAGGCAAAGACTTTGCGCAGGGACCTGGTTGACAAGATATGATCGACTACGATCGGAGACTGAAATGCTAGAGCGAATTGCCCTACTTGTTCTTCCTCTGGCAGGACCTGAACGAAAGCATGAACAATTAAAGAAAGACGAAATATCTGCGTAAGACATGACAATAATGCTGTAGGGCGAACCGGACCAGTTTGCGGTCAAAACATAAAGTGAGCGATCAACATGGATTATTAGGAAATTAGGGAAGCAGGTATGTATGCGATACATAGGGGCCAAATCAGCCTAGATGCACAGATGGACAACCAACCAGGCAATCAGCCCAGCAGGTTTGAAAACAGTCGTCGGGCCCCCGAAGCCATGGGGCCGAAGCAGGTCGTCGGGCCCCCGAAGCCATGGGGCCGAAGCAGGTCGTCGGGCCCCCGAAGCCATGGGGCCGAAGCAGGTCGTCGGGCCCCCGAAGCCATGGGGCCGAAGCAGGTCGTCGGGCCCCCGAAGCCATGGGGCCGAAGCAGGTCGTCGGGCCCCCGAAGCCATGGGGCCGAAGCAGGTCGTCGGGCCCCCGAAGCCATGGGGCCAAAGCAGTCGTCGGGCCCCCGAAGCCATGGGGCCAAAGCAGTCGTCGGGCCCCCGAAGCCATGGGGCCAAAGCAGTCGTCGGGCCCCCGAAGCCATGGGGCCAAAGCAGTCGTCGGGCCCCCGAAGCCATGGGGCCAAAGCAGTCGTCGGGCCCCCGAAGCCATGGGGGCCGAGTTTTTTTTTTTGTTTTTTTTAGAATTATAACTATGAAAAGTGACATGAATAAGGTGCACGTGAATTAAACCATGAGCCTGACTGATGTGGCAGGCGATACCCAAGATAAACTACGTGGCCTGAATAACATGCAAGGCGAAATATCGTTAGGAACGAGACCTGACCGACGTGGAAGGTGACCCCAATAGTTCAACTGCATGACCTGAAAAGACGAAGGGAAACGTGACAGAAAATAACGGACATTAACTAAAATTAATAACATAAGCTGGCAAGCAGGTAAAGATTTGAGTCATTCAAAAGCATAGCTGCACAGGTGGACAGACACCCGTTGGTCAGACCCCTGAAGCCATGGGGCTGAAGCAACCACCAGGGGCCCATGGAGCCGGGCAGCCGCCGGGATGCGAACCTTAGAATTGAGGACGGCTGGGGAAAAGATTGGGCCTTAACCCAACGGGTTTAGTAAGCAACCGGGACTCAATAACCTAGAAAGACAAAGACATGGCTTCGCATAACCTCCAACAGAAACCTGGGGCACTAACCAGCCTACAACCATGTCGTACCCTTAACAAACAAAACATGAAAAGCGGTCAAGGGGCCCCCGGAGCCATGAGGCCGGATCGGTCATAGGGCCCCCGAAGCCAGAGGGATGACGTTGCGGTGACGATAAGTAATTAAAACGTAAGCCGGACCTGGTGGCATATGAAGCGACTTGAATGATTGGATTGACTAGAAGGTGGCCTAAGGAACATGACTGCCAACAGGCGTTAAAAATATAGACATTAGTAATCCGAAGCACGTGCGTACATAAAACACTAACCACCGCGAACCATAAACGTAAACATGAAATGCCTGGGGCATTGCAAGTTCGCTAAGAGAAGTCTCTTATCGTGACAAACAAATGAACAGCTTGTGAAAACATAGCAGGAAACTTACTCCTATCGGCCCACTGACCTCCGCTGAGGAGCTGTTTGGTGAACTGGGGCAGGAGACCAATCTGAGTGAATACGAACCAGGATTAACCACTTCAGCCCCGGTAGCTGAAACCCCCTTCATGACCAGGCCACTTTTTACACTTCGGCACTACACTCCTTTCACCGTTTATCGCTCGGTCATGCAACTTACCACCCAAATGAATTTTACCTCCTTTTCTTCTCACTAATAGAGCTTTCATTTGGTGGTATTTTATTGCTGCTGACATTTTTACTTTTTTTGTTATTAAACAAAATGTAACGATTTTTTTGCAAAAAAAATGACATTTTTCACTTTCAGCTGTGAAATTTTGCAAAAAAAACGACATCCATATATAAATTTTTCGCTAAATTTATAGTTCTACATGTCTGATAAAAAAAAAATGTTTGGGCAAAAAAAAAAATAGTTTGGGTAAAAGTTATAGCATTTACAAACTATGGTACAAAAATGTGAATTTCCGCTTTTTGAAACGGCTCTGATTTTCTGAGCACCTGTCATGTTTCCTGAGGTTCTACAATGCCCAAACAGTAGAAACCCTCCACAAATGACCCCATTTCGGAAAGTAGACACCCTAAGGTATTCGCTGATGGGCATAGTGAGTTCATAGAACTTTTTATTTTTTGTCACAAGTTAGCGGAAAATGATGATGATTTTATTTTTATTTATTTTTTCTTACAAAGTCTCATATTGCACTAACTTGCGACAAAAAATAAAAAATTCTAGGAACTCACCATGCCCCTCACAGAATACCTTGGGGTGTCTTCTTTCCAAAATGGGGTCACTTGTGGGGTAGTTATACTGCCCTGGCAATTTAGGGGCCCAAATGTGTGAGAAGAACTTTGCAATCAAAATGTGTAAAAAATGACCGGTGAAATCCGAAAGGTGCACTTTGGAATATGTGCCCCTTTGCCCACCTTGGCAGCAAAAAAGTGTCACACATGTGGTATCGCCGTACTCAGGAGAAGTTGGGGAATGTGTTTTGGGGTGTCATTTTACATATACCCATGCTGGGTGAGAGAAATATCTTGGCAAAAGACAACTTTTCCCATTTTTTTATACAAAGTTGGCATTTGACCAAGATATTTTTCTCACCCAGCATGGGTATATGTAAAATGACACCCCAAAACACATTCCCCAACTTCTCCTGAGTACGGCGATACCAGATGTGTCACACTTTTTTGCTGCCAAGGTGGGCAAAGGGGCACATATTCCAAAGTGCACCTTTCGGATTTTGCAGGCCATTTTTTACACATTTTGATTGCAAAGTTCTTCTCACACATATGGGCCCCTAAATTGCCAGGGCAGTATAACTACGCCACAAGTGACCCCATTTTGGAAAGAAGACACCCTAAGGTATTCCGTGAGGGGCACTGCGAGTTCCTAGAATTTTTTTTTTTTTTGTCACAAGTTAGCGGAAAATGATGATGTTTTTTTTTTTTTTTTTTTTTTTATTACAAAGTCTCATATTGCACTAACTTGCGACAAAAAATAAAAAATTCTAGGAACTCACCATGCCCCTCACAGAATACCTTGGGGTGTCTTCTTTCCAAAATGGGGTCACTTGTGGCGTAGTTATACTGCCCTGGCAATTTAGGGGCCCATATGTGTGAGAAGTACTTTGCAATCAAAATGTGTAAAAAATGGCCTGCAAAATCCGAAAGGTGCACTTTGGAATATGTGCCCCTTTGCCCACCTTGGCATCAAAAAAGTGTCAGATCTGGTATCACCGTACTCAGGAGAAGTTGGGGAATGTGTTTTGGGGTGCCATTTTACATATACCCATGCTGGGTGAGAGAAATATGTTGGCAAAAGACAACTTTTCCCATTTTTTTTATACAAAGTTGGCATTTGACCAAGATATTTCTCTCACCCAGCATGGGTATATGTAAAATGACACCCCAAAACACATTCCCCAACTTCTTCTGAGTACGGCGATACCAGATGTGTCACACTTTTTTGCAGCCTAGATGCGCAAAGGTGCCCAAATTCCTTTTAGGAGGGCATTTTTAGACATTTGGATCCCAGACTTCTCACGCTTTAGGGCCCCTAAAAAGCCAGGGCAGTATAAATACCCCACATGTGACCCCACTTTGGAAAGAAGACACCCCAAGGTATCCAATGAGGGGCCTGGCAAGTTCATAGAATTTTTTTTTTTTTTCGCATAAGTTAGCGGAAATTGATTTTTTTTTGTTTTTTTCTCACAAAGTCTCACTTTCCGCTAACTTAGGACAAAAATTTAAATCTTTCATGGACTCAATATGCCCCTCAGCAAATACCTTGGGGTGTCTTCTTTCCAAAATGGGGTCAGTTGTGGGGTGTTTGTACTGCCCTGGCATTTGAGGGTCTCCGCAATCATTACATGTATGGCCAGCATTAGGAGATTCTGATATTCTCCTTATATTGAGCATACAGGTAATGAGATTTTTTTTTCCGTTCAGCCTCTGGGCTGAAAGAAAAAAATGAACGGCACAGATTTCTTCATTCGCATCGATCAATGTGGATGAAAAAATCTCTGCCCAAAAAAAAAAAATGGAGGGGAAAGGCGTCTGCCAGGACATAGGAGCTCCGCCCTACATCCATACCCACTTAGCTCGTATGCCCTGGCAAACCAGATTTCTCCATTCGCATCAATCGATGTGGATGAATAAATCATTGCCGGGATATATATTTTTTTTATATATATATATATATATATATATATATATATATATATATATATATATATATATATATATATATATACACACATACACACACACACACACACACACACACACACACACACACACACACACACAAAGTGTTTGCCAAAGCATAGGAACGCCGCCTCCTCCTCAGCTCGTATGCCTTGGCAAACGTATCTGTCACTGCAGAGGAGAAAATCCCGTCTTGCAGCGCCGCATACACCGACTTGCGTGTAATCTGACAGCAGCGCAATGCTGCTGTCAGAATGCACATCGGTGCTGCAGCTAGTAGATCGGTTGGTCCACCTGGAAGGTAAAAAAAAAAAAAAAAAGAAAAAACCAGGCCACAACGCAATAATTTTATTAACTTTGGAACAGAACATGTAACTTTAACTTTTGGAACTAAACATTAACCTGTTTGCTTACTGGTGTTTTTTTTTGTTTTGTTTTTTGTTTTTTTACCTTTATAGAACAAACCTCTCCTTCCCCATGGGTCAATGTGCAAAGCGCAAATCGCCCAAAGATGTGGCGAAGTGCGTTATGCACTTTGTCCCATGTGAAAGGAGAGGTTTGCAGCAGCTGTGAGTGAATGGGCCCTAATAGCCCTGTGTGCCTATCCTGGTGAGATGATCACTATGCTAGGTGTACCTGTGTGTGGTACTTTCGGAAACACTCCCCTAAGCATAGGGCAGGGTGGTTGGGACAGTCAGGACAGAAATAGCGGGTGTCACGCCTTATTCCACTCCTGCTACAGACACAACATTTTTTTCGGAGTGGCGGTCGGTTTGAGGTACCAGCAACGACACTGGGGAAGTGTCGCTCGTGTAGATGGCTAACTACACTGGTGGATGGGGCCACGGAACCTCCTGGATACAGGAGGTTCGCGATGATCTCTTCCTGAAATTTGAGGAAGGATCCAGTTCTCCCAGCCTTACTGTAGAGAACAAAACTATTGTACAGAGCCAATTGAATTAAATATACAGACACCTTCTTATACCAGCGTCTGGTGCGTCGGGAAACTAAATACGGAGCCAACATCTGGTCATTGAAGTCGACCCCTCCCATGTGGAGGTTATAGTCGTGGACTGAGAGGGGCTTTTCAATGACACGGGTTGCTCGCTCAATT
Organism: Bufo gargarizans; assembly: GCF_014858855.1. Taxonomy (NCBI): domain Eukaryota; kingdom Metazoa; phylum Chordata; class Amphibia; order Anura; family Bufonidae; genus Bufo; species Bufo gargarizans. Next base: position 548,898,753 of record NC_058081.1, read on the forward strand.
TGGATTGTCGTGTCTGCGTGAATGGAGGAGAGCATGTAAACGTCACGCTTGTCTCTCCATTTCACCGCGAGCAGTTCTTCGTTACACAGTGCGGCCCTCTGCCCCCTTGCAAGACGGGTGCTAACGAGCCGTTGGGGGAAGCCCGCGCGACTAGTTTGCGCGGTACCACAGGCGCCAATCCGTTCTAGAAACAAATGCCTAAAGAGGGCCACACTTGTGTAGAAATTGTCCACATAAAGATGGTACCCCTTGCCGAATAAGGGTGGCACCAAGTCCCAAACTGTCTTCCCACTGCTCCCCAGGTAGTCAGGGCAACCGACCGGCTCCAGGGTCTGATCTTTTCCCTCATAGATCCGAAATTTGTGGGTATAGCCTGTGGCCCTTTCACAGAGCTTATACAATTTGACCCCATACCGGGCGCGCTTGCTTGGGATGTATTGTTTGAAGCCAAGGCGCCCGGTAAAATGTATTAGGGACTCGTCTATGCAGATGTTTTGCTCAGGGGTATACAAATCTGCAAATTTCAGGTTGAAATGGTCTATGAGGGGCCGAATTTTGTGGAGCCGGTCAAAAGCAGGGTGGCCTCTGGGACGGGAGGCGGTGTTGTCACTAAAGTGCAGGAAACGCAGGATGGTCTCAAATCGTGTCCTGGACATAGCAGAGAACATGGGCATGTGATGAATCGGGTTCGTGGACCAATATGACCGCAATTCATGCTTTTTTGTCAGGCCCATGTTGAGGAGGAGGCCCAGAAAAGTTTTAAGTTCGGAAACTTGGACTGGTTTCCACCGGAAAGGCTGGGCATAAAAGCTTCCCGGGTTAGCGGTGATAAATTGTGTGGCATACCGGTTTGTCTCTGCCACGACTAAGTCTAAAAGCTCCGCAGTCAAGAACAGCTCAAAAAATCCCAGGGCCGAATCGATCTGAGCTGTCTCAACCCGAACTCCAGACTGGGCGGTGAAAGGGAAAACTACAGGTGCGGCTGAAGTTGGGGACTGCCAATCAGGGTTTGCCAGCACCTTAGGGACTCTAGGGGCTCTACGGGCACGTCTTTGCGGTGGCTGCGACGGGGTCACTACTGCACGTGCCACCGTACCAGCTTCAACTGCCCTTCTGGTGCTCGCTACTTCACCAGGTTGTACGGCAGTGCTGGTACTAGGTCCAGGAAGGGCTGGGCTGCTGGTGTATGCCTCACCACGTAATCCGACAGCACCAGCCCCACTCTGCTGCTCTTGAAGCGGATCCTGCGCAACCTGCGGTCTAGCGACACGGGGCCGGGTACGCCTGGTTCTATCAGGGACCTCAGCCTCCTCGTCCGAACTTTGGGTCAGAGAGCCACTGCTTTCTACAGGTTCGTATTCTGACCCGCTGGATTCATCAGATGAGGGTTCCCACTCCTCATCCGACTGGGTCAGAAGCCTGTAGGCCTCTTCAGAAGAATACCCCCTGTTAGACATGTGGGCAACTAAATTTAGGGGTATTCCCTGAGACTACCCAAGAAAAAAAAAGCAAGCCTGTCTTACAAATGGGAGGCTAGCGAAGTACCGGAGGCCGCTGCGGTTGATAAAAAATATCAAAACTGATTTTTTTATCGCCGCAGTGCGTGTAAAATGAATGTGCAGCGATCAAAAAAAATAATTTTTTTTTGTCACTGCGGTGGGGCGGGCGTGGGTGTACGCACGTGTGGGCGACCGATCAGGCCTGATCGGGCAAACACTGCGTTTTGCGTGGAGGGAGAACTAAAGTGACACTAGTACTATTATAGATCTGACCGTGATCAGTTTTGATCACTTCCAGATACTATAAAAGTACAAATGCTGATTAGCGATACGCTAATCAGCGAATAACGGACTGCGGTGCGGTGGGCTGGGCGCTAACCGATCCCTAAACTACCTAACCAAGGGGCCTAAACTATACTGAAACCTAACGGTCAATACCAGTGAAAAAAAAAAGTGACAGTTTGCACTGATCACTTTTTTCCTTTCACTAGTGATTGACAGGGGCGATCAAAGGGGTGATCAAAGGGTTAATTGGGGTGATCTGGGGGCTAAGTGTGGTGTAGTGGGTACTCACAGTGATGTGTGCTCCTCTGCTCCTTCTTTTGGTCGGTTGGTTCCAGCAGAGGAGCACACATCACTGAGTACCCACTACACCACACTTAGCCCCCAGATCACCCGACCAAAAGAACCAACCGACCAAAAGAAGGAGCAGAGGAGCACAGCAGCCATATAACCCCATCATATTTACTAATATGTGGGGTTAAATGGCTGCTGATTGGATTTTTTAAAAATCAGCAGCCTGCCAGCCAATGATCGTGGCCGGCAGGCTGCTGACGAAATACTGTGCTGCGAAATGCCGGCCCGCGATGCGCATGCGCGGGCCGGCTGTGACGTAATCTCGCGTCTCGGAGAAGACGCGCCGATGCGTCCAGGAGGAACAAATCAACCACCTCCCGGACGCATCGGTGCGTACAGCGGTCGGGAGGTGGTTAAACAGAAACTAGGCCTATGGAATGTGACAGACCACCGAGGAAGGGAACGTAAGCCTGAAAAGAACGCAGTTATGTTTGTCAGGAGAGAGGTACCAGAGCGGTGGGTGCAGACTGCCCCGGTGAGATTGAGCAAAACCATGATGTAGCAATAAACAGGAGAATGCAGCTTTGAGTGGGAGCAGAGTACAACACATGATGTAACAACAAATGGGTGAATGCAGTTTTGGATGTGAGTGGTACCTAAAAACATGGTATAGGCGCAGCTCCAAGTATGGGTAGCGCATGAAAAGCACGGTATAAAGCAGACGTATAAATGCAACCTGAAAGTGAGCAGAGTATTGACGTGATGCAAAAGCAGACATGTGGACGCAGCTCTAGTAGTGAAAGGAGTGTAGGACAAGATGTGAAAAGCAGACATGCGGACGCAGCTTTGGATGTGAACGGAATATTAACTTGATGTGACCGCAGACATGGAAAGCGGCTTTGGCGAGTGGGGTATACAACCTGGTGTAGCAGTAGAAGTGTGAACACAACTTTGGGTATAAGCAGAGCATGAAAATTGGTATAAACGCAGCTCTGGTTGTGAGTGGAGCAAGGTGGGAACACCAGGGTGGTGCGTCCAGAGCATGAAAACGGAGTAACAGTAGCAGCTATGGTTGTAAGCAGAGTATACAACATGTAATAACAGGCATGTAATACGGATCCGGCTGTCGGCTGGGGATGGAATGAGATGTAACAGCCAACAGGTGAGCGCAGCTTGAATGTGAGACCAATCTGAGTGAATACGAACCAAGAGTAGAAAAGTGCAGTACAGTAAGGACGTGCGGATGCAGCATAAGACATTAAATAAAAGCCGAAAGTGTAAAAGCCGCTCAGGATAACAGCGGAGCATGAAAGTGTGAGATTGTCGATAAACTCTGCCTGTATATTTATGTTTAAATTGTACTGGAGCTGTCATTTGGCATTCCGGCCACTAGAGGCCACTGTTTTGCAGCACAGTCAGCATGCTTCTGGGTGAACCAGGAGGTGATGATCTGACATGGTGGAAGGATTGTGCTGTGAGGGGCTGAATCCGATTCCATCCTGGCTTGCAGATGTCCGGCAGTGAATGGATACTCAAAGGAAAGAGAGCATCTGCTGTCCCCTGTCTGGATCTAGCACTTTGAAAGAGAGGTTGTCCCAGGAAGACCAGTTCCAGTGTATGGACAGAAAACCTTAGCATCAAGCAAGGCCGCACGGTTGCTGAGAGCTTGGTGGCCATCCCGGGTAAGCGGCATCCTAGGGCCCAGAACGGACGCAGGTCAGTACACCTGATTACCAATTGTACTTCACTGTTTGGCGCCTAAAGTAACAGAGACTAGCATAGGCCTTGTATGTGCTAGTTAGATAGGGTTATAGCTTTGCTAGGCCTTACTGTACTGAACTGCAGCGCAGTAATTGACTTGCAGGCTCTGCTGCGTCTGCCACCGGTTAGGTGTGTCTTCTGTAGCGGCACAGTGCGACTTGTAGGCTCAGCTGTGTACGCCAGCAGGCCAGGCCTGTCCCTCGGACAGGGACGGTGACTGTGGGCCTGGGGTATTACTTATACTGTTTGTACTTGTGTTAATACTGTTTCCAAAGTAAAGTTTATATTCTTGCATATAAAGCTGGTGTCAGTGTTGCTTCCACGTCTGTGACTTTGCTGTATCCTGGGGAGCCCACCCCGGTACACGGCTTACGAAAGTGAAATACATGAAGTTTAAAGATGGTGGTAGCGGGGGGAAAAGGGGGGAGACACATGGCAAGGAACAGCTACAGCAAAAGGCCTAAACAATAAACGCTGCGTCCGATCTCCAAACATGACGTCAGGTGAAGCCCGGGTAACTCTTACTTCAGCCGGATTGCTGTAAAGAAACTTTTCATACGAGATGAACGAAGCAAAGTGAAACTTGTAAGATTTATAGGAACCAACTCTTATTACCAACAAACAAATGAAAAGCAAATGGAAGTATTTAGGCCCAAACGAGCAAACCTGAGGTAGCAGATTCTGAGGTGAAGCCTCCCGTTCGCTAGCAAAGTCGGATCCGACCGGCCTGGAGAGACAGCCCCGGCCCAACCTACTTACATAATATGGCGCGTGCATGCTATGGTAGCAGAGAGCAAAATAACAAGCTCCATGCTGCAAAGAAAGAATCCTACCACCAGAGAAGCTAGTGTGCTAATGGCACCTGAAAACACACACCTGAGAGTGAGGGTGTGGCTCGTATATGAAGAGCCTCCGCCCCTCCCACAAATGCAGGCTGACTAATCAGCCTTACCAACATTATATATATATATATATATATACACAGACACACACCTGGGGGAGAGCCATGGCAGATACACATATATGTCCTCCTGATAACATATATACACATATATAAGGGGCATAATGTATATTATAGATAGATATATATATATATATATATATATATATGTATATATATATATATATATATATATATATATGTTATAAGGGGCCACAGCCATATATATATTATAAGGGGCACGGTCTAAAGGAGGCACATATTTCCCACAGGGGCCACCATGAGCCCCTGGGGATCACCATGGGCAGACGTGCGCAGATGCTGGGCACATCTGCGCACATCGTCTCATGATGCTGTGGTTAATGTATGCACATATATACCATACATGCCCGCACGTGTTTGCAGGCATGCATGGATATATATGCATACGTCTCAACCCTTCCTCAACACACCTCATGTTGCAGCATGATAATGCATGGCCCCATATTGCAAGGATCTGTACACAATTCCTGGAAGCTGAAAACATCCCAGTTCTTGCATGGCTTGCATACTCACCGAACATGTCACCCATTGAGCATGTTTGGGATGCTCTAGATCAGCATTTACGACAGCATGTTCCAGTTCCTGCCAATATTCTGCTACTTCGCACAGCTATTGAAGAGGAATGGACCAACATTCCACAGGCCACAATCAACAACCTGATCAACTCTATGCAACAGATATGTGTTACAGTGCGTAAGGCAAATGGTGGCTACACCAGATTCTGACTGGTTTTCTAACCCCCCCCCCCCTATAAGTTAGGTAAAACTGTGCACATTTCAGAGTGTCCTTTTATTGTGGGCAATCTAAGGCACATATGTGCAATATTCATGCTGTGTAATTAGCACCTTGATATGGCACACCTGTGAGTAGGGTGGCCACTGGCTTCACCCTAGAAAGCCGGATCTCACCGGCCACGCCCACAATGCAACAACCCACGCCTCCAAACCACGTGAAGCCACGCCTCCACCACCAGCCGTAAAAACGCGGGGGAGGAGAGGGTAGAACTTTCAGACTGTAAGGTGAGCCTCAGTCAGTTGCTGCAGCTCACACTCAGATAGCACAGTGTTGCTGTCTGAGTGTGAGCTACTGAAAGGGTGGACATCCCTGTGTCCGTCTAGACACTGTGCCGGACGGAGGACAGGGAGCCATAAAACCGGACTGTCCGGTCTAAAACCAGACGTCTGGCCACCCTACCTGTGAGGTGGGATGGATTATCTCGGCAAAGGAGAAGTGGTCACTAACAGATTTAGACAGATTTGAGAGTAATGGGTCTTTTGTGTATGTAGAAAATGTTTCAGATCTTTGAGTTCAGCTCATGCAAAATGGGAGCAAAACCGAAAGTGTTGCGTTTAAAATTTTGTTCAGTGTAGATACCAGGGGAGCAATGGTACCACAGGAGAAAAAGGGACTTCAGCTTTCATTAAGTTGAAATAAAATTTCTTTCATTGGTTTCACATCATAACACATTTTGGGGATGTGAATGTAAATGGAGTCTATTTACATCTTAAGAAGTGGTTGTGCCCCCTAAAAGCATCATGTGGCAAAACCAATAGATGAAGATTTTATGTCAACTTGATGAACGCTGAAGTCCTTTTTACTCCTGTTTGTTATCCAAGCGGGTGTGGACCCACTGCGCCACTGATTGGGTATACTCTGGAGGGGCGATACTAAGCAACTACCTGGACTTTACTACAGCCTCTGATGGTGAGGATAGGCTTGAGCCATTAGGGTAGTTGAAACTCCAGAGCAGTCCCCGAGTCAGTGGCAGCTGACCAGGGGGTCATTGTAGGGGACTTGCGTGGCTAGGTGGTTCCGGGTCTGGACAGGCGGCAATCAATCAAAGTCAGTAAGCAAAGTCCGAGGTCAGATGCAGGTGGTAAACAAACAAAGTCCGTAAACGAGATCTGAGGTTAGGGGCAGGCGGCAAACAGGCAAAGTTCATAAATGAAGTCCGAGGTTAGAGGCAGGCTGCAAACAGGCAAAGTGTAACGGGGTGCCGAAGGCGCACTCGGTCTCTCATCAGCCGCAGACCTGCTGCTTAGCTTCGGGAGCGAGGATCTGTGTTTGACCTTGTTCCCAGGGCGGCTGGGAGGCTCCCTGCTCCTAGGTCTGCCTTGAGCGCCGAGCTGATCACTCGGTGCTCGACTGGTCGGTCTGTTGGTCATGTGATGCTGGCCACATCACATGAGTTGTTGGATACCTGTGTACTTACCTGATCCTGTTCCCTGACAATCCTTTGCCTGCTCCTCCTGTACTGCACATCCTTCCTGGTATATTGACCTCGGCTTTCACCTGACTATTCTTTGCGGACTCCTTTGGTACTTTTCGACTCTCCTGGTATTTATGACCCTGGCTTCTCATGACCTTTCTTTGCTTATCCCTCTGTACTGCGTTGTCCTCTTGGTTTTGACCCGGTCCATTCACTATCCGTTATTTGTCTTATCTGTCCTTTCCACACATATCCTAAGTTAGGGACTGCCGTCCAGTTGTCCCCTGTCATCAGGACTTGTGAGGCAAGTAGGCAGGGCCATGGGTGAGGGTGGAGCGCAGTGGTCACAATCCTCCCCCCTGTGTGTGTGTGTGTGTGTGTACGTGACCATTACACAAAGTCCAGGAGTTCAATAAGCAAGGTTTGGTACACAGCGAAACAGACAAGAGAGACACCTTAGAACTTGGAGATATACAACAAGCTAAAACAATGAGTTTGCTCAGGAATCTTCCTGTAGTAGGAAGCACCTTTAAATACCTGCTGCAACCCAGCCATAGGCTGGTGAGACAGGCTGGTGTATGTTTTGCCTCATAGGTGACAAGAGACACACCCACGCAAGCTCAAACACCAGTGCAAGTCTCCAGCAGAAAGGAATCTCTGGCATGGAACACAGATACCATATTTAAGTTACCTGCTGCCCGCGCTTGTCAGCACGGTGCACAGGAGGGAAACAGGGAGCCCAGTGCCCCTGCCCGTGGTTGTGAACAGCAGCGCCGGCACGGGCCGCTGGGCTAACACTGTTGCATCTTTGCTCCCATGGTGTCTACTTTCTTTCTGGTCTACATGTCCGGATCTCACCCTGACGGTCATAGACTGCTATAAACTATCCAGATAATCTGCATCCGCTTTTCTAGTGTAGGTAACTACTAATACTGCTGAGATGTAGTGTATCTAGTCCCTTTTCCCTGCTGCTTTGCTTCAGAAACCCCAGAGATTCAGTACAAGGTTTGTTTTGCAAACACAGTGAGTCAGAGCCATGAGGGACAGAGCTGCAGTAAGGAGACATCTTATGTCTCCGGAAGTCTTGGGCCCCATTCACGCATCCGCAATTTTGTTCTGCATTTTGCAGAACGGAATTGCGGACCCATTCATTTCTATGGGGCTGCACGTTGTGCAGCCCGGCTCCGGAAATGCGGATCATTTTTGGGTGGTTTCTATTATGTAAGCCTCACAAAGTGACTTCAGACCTGAACTGGTCCTTAAAAAGTGGATTTTGGAAAATTTCTGAAAAATTTCAGGATTTGCTTCTAAACTTCTAAGCCTTGTAACGTTCCCAAAAATTAAAATGTCATTCCCAAAATGATCCAAACACGAATTAGACATATGGGGAATGTAAAGTAATAACTATTTTTGGAGGTATTTCTATGTATTATAGAAGTAGAGAAATTGAAACTTGGAAATTTGCTAATTTTTCTAAATTTTGGGTAAATTTGGTATTTTTTTATAAATAAAAATGAATTTTTTTACTCCATTTTATCAGTGTCCCGAAGTACAATATGGGACGAAAAAACAATCTCAGAATGGCCTGGATAAGTAAAAGTGTTTTAAAGTTATTCACACATAAAGTGACACTGGTCAGATTTGCAAAAAATGGCCTGGTCCTTAAGGTGAAAATGAGCCCGGTCCATAAGGGGTCTGTCCATGTATGTTGTTAGTGCATGTATGTGTGCGTCCATTAAAGGGGTTCTACAGTTTGTTTAAACTGATGATCTATCCTCTGGATAGATCATCAGCATCTGATCATCGGGCGTCCGACACCCAGCTGTTTGAGACGGCAGCGGCGCTCCAGCAATGCAGCGGCCTTCTCACTGTTTACCGCAGGCCCAGTGACGTCACGATACTAGTCGTGACGTTACTGGGCTAGCGGTAAACAGTGAGAAGGCCGCGTCACTGCTGGAGCGCAGCTGCCTTCTCAAACAGCTGTTCGGCGGGGTCTGGGGTGTCGGACCCCCGCCGATCAGATTCTGATGATCTATCCAGAGGATAGATCATCAGTTAAAACAAACTGTAGAACCCCTTTAATGGACGCACACATACATGCACTAACAACATACATGGACAGACTCACACATACGCAGTCACCACATATATGGTCATATATACTGTGTATATATATATATATATATATATATATATATATATATATATATATATATATATACACACACACACACGAACATACAAGTAGTTATACACCTATTTCTACACACACTTTCCTGTAGACAGCGAATGTCTTATCCTCACACGCAGCCTGGAGAAGTAGGTGCCATCACCCCTCTGTGCCATCCAGGGAAAGCAGTGGAGGGGTCAATCAGTAACCTACTATGGGGGGGTCAGAGAACAAGACACATGGGGGGGAGGGGGGCAGGCATTCTAGAGCTCTGAGTGCTGGAGCAGTCAGCCTGATCTACAGTAGCTTCACACTGGTGGGTGGGGCTTCATCCCATAAAGTTCTGCTATTGGCTGGCAGCCAGTGGCGTACCTTCTATAGAGGCAGACAACGCAGCTGCTATGGGGCCCCTGGGGGAAGGGGGCCCGCAGTGGAGGATAGGCCCTGCCCACTAATTACACTTGTATAGCTACCTGAGAATGTAAGAAGTGGAGAAGGACCTTTGCTGATGTCATCACCCACATGAACAGTGCAGGAAGCCAAGGAATAGCAGAGCAACAGAAGTCTAAAGGACCTCTGGTGATGTCATCATCATGTGACCAGTGCAGAGGACTGGTGAAAGACCTGTGGCATATCCCTGTGAGGGGGTGGAGCTTCTGTGTGGTGCCTGGAGGATAACCCATAACATCCTAGAAAAGCTGGGAGTTGTAGTTCTGTACTATTATATCCCTCTCTATGTAATTTAAACGTATGCCCTAGTACAGTCCGGTAATGGTGGGAGTTGTAGTTTTTCTGTCCTTTTGTATCCCTCTCCATGTAATTTCAATTTATGCTCTAGTACAGTTTGGCAATGCTGGGAGTTATAGTTCTCTCCTCTTATACCCCCTCTCTGTAATATATACTGATGCCCCATAATAAATCTGGCCATATCTCCATATCAATCACTTCTTAATCTCGACAGTGCCTCCAAATGTAGCCCTATTTGGGGGGGGAGTAATATCCCTCCCACAACAGACTCTGGCGCGGACCTGTGTGTTTAATGGGACCTAGAGCCTTCGCTGAATGGAAGAGTGGGAACATAAGTAAAGTATATCAGTGTCTCCACCCAGGTTAGAGCCTCTGTAGTACTTCTCTTCCTGGGACTTACCTATGAAGTATAGTTAGCAGCCTTAACAAGGATTACTGTACCAATCGCACAGTCTGAAGAATACATATAGATACCACATATGGTTATAACAGTAACTTTCTAAGGGTAAGAATGATAATAGTACATACATGCAGTATACTGAGAATACAGCAGTATTGCAATAACCAGAGATCCTGCTGCAATGGCCAGGATACGGTTTGTTAATGTTCTGTATTTGTCATGACGCCAATTGCAGCGTGCGCAGGGTACTACCACAGGGCCCTTCCAAGGTGTTATAATGCACGTCCCAGATTAGGAATGCCAGAGTGGTGTAATGGCCTATAATGTCTCTATAGGGGTGGTGGTAATTGTGTCACAGTGTCTTCCACCTGGATATGGCTGGACTCCTGGCTCCTGGCTCACTTGCAATACATTTGAGTGTAGTGATAGTAGGAGTAATAGAGGAATTTTGCAGAGTAAATGATGTCCAGACCTTTAGATGAAGTTCATACGTTGCCTTTACTTGACACAACTTGCATCCAAGCAGTATACAGCTTTGGCCTCTGGTCCCAGCAGGTTTTGGCAATCATTGGCAGGAATAAATACTTATGCTTTAAACTTGGAGCTTGCAGGATAAAAACGTCTGCTTGGTAGCTCTGTAACTGTGGCAAGAACTAATCTTCTTAACTTTTCTATAACTTCTGCTGTTTGGGGACGGACTAGCTGAGGAGGAATAGGCTTCTCCTAAGACTCTGGACTTAAGGGCCGCAAAAGCGGAACGGATACGGAAGACATACGGATGCATTTCCGTATGTGTTCTGTTTTTTTTTGCGGACCTTTTGACTTGAATGGAGCCAAGCACCGTTATTTGTGGACAAGAATAGGACATGTTTTATCTTTTCACGGTATGGAAATACCGAAATACTAAAACGGAATGCACACAGAGACACTTCAGTTTTTTTTTTGCTGAACCATTGAAATAAATGGTTCGGTATAGGTAGGGCATACTGAACTAAAAAAACAGCCAGTATACTGAACGCAAAATACTGTCGTGTGCATGAGCTCTAACTCACAGATGGTTTCTCAGGGGATGCTTTCTTCCTGGAACTCTGGAGATTGTCTGTAGTTTCTGCTTCTCTATATCCAGCTTGTCCCTAGGTACCTTTTTAGTGCCAGATGGCACTGTGGTGGCTCAGATGAGGGGTTCTGAGCTCAAAGATCCACGAGGCTCCTCTCTCCGCGGCTCCAGGACGCAGTGTGGAGGAGGAGAGCAAAGCTGGGGGAAGTTAACCCCCGCCCGCCTGTGCAGCCAATAGTTAGAGATCCTGGGAGGTGATGTCACCACCACCTCCCAGGATCTAAGAATGGTAATTGGTAGTGTATTATCACACCACCGATCACCATCCTATTGACCTGAATTGACCTGCGGTTTGCTGCGATCGCCGATGCGGGGGGGAGGGGGGTCACAGGACCCCCCTTGGCATTGTCACAGAGTGCCTGCTGAATGATTTCAGCAGGCACTCTGTTCCGATCACCGCCGCGCAGCGGTGATCGGAAATACACAGGGCGTACATGTACGCCCTGTGTTCTTAAGTACTGGGACATCAGGGCGTACCTGTACACCCTGTGTCCCCAAGAGGTTACTTTCACACTGGCGTTTCTGGGTCCGCTTGTGAGATCCGTTTCAGGGCTCTCACAAGCGGCCCAAAGCGGATCAGTTCAGCCCCAATGCATTCTGAATGGATAGGGATCCTCTCGGAATGCATCAATTTGGCTGCGTTTGGTCTCTGTTGCGTTTTTGAGGCGGTCACTAAGGCTACTTTCACACTTGCGTTCAGAGCGGATCCGTCTGGTGTCTGCACAGATGGATCCGCTCCTATAATGCAGAAAATGGGATCCGTTCAGAACGGATCCGTCTGCATTATATTGTAGAAAATATTCTAAGTGTGAAAGTAGCTTCAAACGAATCCGTCCAGACTTTACATTAAAAGTCAATGGGGGACGGATCCGTTTGAAAATTAGGCCATATTGTGTCAACTTCAAACGGATCCGCCCCCATTGACTTACATTTTAAGTCTGAACAGATCTGTTTGCCTCCGCACGGCCAGGCGGACATCCGAACGCTGCAAACAGGTGTCCGCCTGCTGAGCGGAGCGAAGGACAAACGGTGCCAGACTGATGCATTCTGAGCGGATCCGCATCCACTCAGAATGCATTAGGGCTGGACGGATGCGTTTGGGGCAGCTTGTGAGAGCCGTCAAACGGAACTCACAAGCGGAGCCCCGAACGCTAGTGTGAAAGTAGCCGCAGCTTGCAGCGTTTTGGTGTCCGCCTGACGATGCAGAGCCAAATGGATCCGTCCTGACTTACAATGTAAGTCAATGGGGACGGATCCGTTTTCACTGACACAATATGGTGCAATTGAAAACGGATCCGTCCCCCATTTACTTTCAATGTAAGTCAGGACGGATCAGTTTTGACTTAGACTTTTTTTAAATTTATTAATTATGCAAACAGATCTGTTATGAACGGAAACAAGCGTTTGCATTATCGGTGCGGATCCGTCTGTGCAGATACAAGACGGATTCGCAACGACCGCCAGTATGAAAGTAGCCTAAGTGGGGCCCTGTACAAAAATTTGCTGTGGGGCCCAGTCAGTTTTAGCTATGCCCTTGGTAACTGTTATCTCAGCCATGGAAATATAATATATAATAATTGATATCTTTAATGATCTTTTCTTAAGATTAATTCATATTTACAATCCCAGATTAAGGCCCCTTTCACACGGGCGAGTTTTCCGTGTGGGTGCAATGCGTGAGGTGAACGCATTGCACCCGCACTGAATCCGGACCCATTCATTTCTATGGGGCTGTGCACATGAGCAGTGATTTTCACGCATCACTTGTGCGTTGCGTGAAAATCGCAGCATGCTCTATTTTGTGCGTTTTTCATACAACGCAGGCCTCATAGAAGTGAAAGGGGCTGCGTGAAAATCGCAAGCCCCGCAAGCAAGTGCGGATGCGGTGCGATTTTCACGCACGGTTGCTAGGAGACGATCGGGATGGGGACCCAATCTTTATTATTTTCCCTTATAACCATTCTGAATACAAAATGCATAGTAAAATAGCGCTGGAGGGGTTAAAATTTTTATTTATTTATTTAACTCACCTTATTCCACTTGTTCGCGCAGTCGGCATCTCTTCTGTCTTCTTCTTTGAGGAATAGGACCTTTGATGACATCACCACACTGCGCGAACAAGTGGAATAAGGTGAGTTAAATTAAAAAAATATTTTTTTTAACCCCTCCAGCGCTATTTTATTATGCATTCTGTATTCAGAATGCTTTTATTTTCCCTTATAACCATGTTATAAGGGAAAATAGTAAAGATTGGGTCCCCATCCCGATCGTCTCCTAGCAACCATGTATAAGGGAAAATAATACAAGCTACACAACTTTGAACCCAAACCTGAACTTCAGTGAAGAAGTTCGGGTCTGGGTACCACAGTCAGTTTTTTTATCACGCGCGTTCAAAACGCATTGCACCCGCACGATAAAAACTGAACAACGGAACGTAATCGCAGTCAAAACTGACTGCAATTGCGTACCTACTCTCGCGGGTTTGCTGCAACGAACCTTATCCGGACACGTTTGTGTGAAAGAGGCCTAAGTAAGGGCTCTTTCACATCTGCGTTATTGTCTTCCGGCATAGAGTTCCGTCGTCGGGGCTCTATGCCGGAAGAATACTGATCAGGATTATCCTAATGCATTCTGAATGGACAGTCCGTCCTTCAGGATGCATCAGGATGTCTTCCGTTCCGGAACGGAACGTTTTTTGGCCGCAGCAAATAGCGCAGCATGCTGCGCTTTTTGCTCCGGCCAAAAATCCGGAACACTTGCCGCAAGGCCGGATCCGGAATGAATGCCCATTGAAAGGCATTGATCCGGATCCGGCCTTAAGCTAAACGTCGTTTCGCCGCATTGCCGGATGCGACGTTTAGCTTTTTCTCAATGGTTACCATGGCTGCCGGGACGCTAAAGTCCCGGCAGCCATGGTAAAGTGTAGTGGGGAGCGGGGAGCAGCATACTTACCATCCGTGCGGCTCCCGGGGCGCTCCAGAGTGACGTCAGGGCGCCCCAGGCGCATGGATGACGTGATCGCATGGATCACATGATCCATGCGCATGGGGCGGTCTGACTTCATTCTGGAGCGCCCCGGGAGCTGCACGGACTGTAAGTATACCGCTCCCCCGCTCCCCACTACTACTATGGCAACCAGGACTTTAATAGCGTCCTGGCTGCCATAGTAACACTGAAAGCATTTTGAAGACGGATCCGTCTTCAAATGCTTTCAGTACACTTGCGTTTTTCCGGATCCGGAGTGTAATTCCGGCAAGTGGAGTACACGCCGGATCCGGACAACGCAAGTGTGAAAGAGGCCTTACAAGGTACAACCATCCGTAAAGCCTAATGTCACATATCATGCTGTGAATGAGGGCTTCATAGGTACAGTTTATTTTTTTAAGTCTCATTTCTTCTTCCCTCACATTTCTAATATTCCCCTGCTGTGTTATCTGATCCACTTAGAATTGAGACATACTTGGACTGGCTCATACAAGGATGTCAGGTTTGGCATATAATAAACTGCTGAGACATATCAAGAGATACTTCCACCTTAATGGAAATGTCTACTTTTATCATACAGTATTGTGCTTTATCACACATGGCCTATAGTCAGTCAGATATAGATGGGTTTATTTATAATTTATCAAACTGGTGTAAAGTAGAACGAGCTTAGTTGCCCATAGCAACCAATCAGATTCCACCTTTCATTTTCCAAAAGAGCAGTCAAAAATAAAAGGTGAAATCTGATTGGTTTATGGGCAAATAAGCCAGTTCCAATTTTGCGCCAGTTTCATAAATGATGCCAAGAGTACTTCTGCTGGACACTTGTACTTATTTGTGGCCAAGAAGGAGAGTGGCACTGTGATACATATAATGTATGCATTTTTATAAGTATAAGTTCTTTACTGTAAGAGTAGGTTCACACTGAGGTTTTTTTTTAGGAGATTTTCCTGCAGGTTTTTCAGCCTAAGCCAGGCGTGGATTTAGCAGGAAGAAGAAGTATCAGGTATTTCTTTTATAAATCCAGTTCTCTCCAATCCATGTCTGACAGTGCAGTGTGTTTTTAACCACTTAAGGACCACAGGTTTATACCCCCCTAGTGACCAGGCCCTTTTTTTACAAATCGGCACTCCACAACTTTAGCGGTTTATTGCTCGGTCATGCAACTTACCACCCAAATGAATTTTACCTCCTTTTCTTCTCACTAATAGAGCTTTCATTTGGTGGTATTTCATTGCCGCTGACATTTTTACTTTTTTTGTTATTAATCGAAATTTAACGATTTTTTTGCAAAAAAATGACATTTTTCACTTTCAGCTGTAAAATTTTGCAAAAAAAACGACATCCATATATACATTTTTCGCCAAATTTATTGTTCTACATGTCTTTGATTAAAAAAAAATGTTTGGGCAAAAAAAAAATGGTTTGGGTAAAAGTTATAGCATTTGCAAACTATGGTACAAAAATGTGAATTTCCGCTTTTTGAAACAGCTCTGACTTTCTGAGCACCTGTCATAATTCCTGAGGTTCTACAATGCCCAAACAGTAGAAAACCCCCACAAATGACCCCATTTCGGAAAGTAGACACCCTAAGGTATTCGCTGATGGGCATAGTGAGTTCATAGAACTTTTTATTTTTTGTCACAAGTTAGCGGAAAATGATGATGATTTTATTTTTTTTATTTTTTCTTACAAAGTCTCATATTCCACTAACTTGCGACAAAAAATAAAAAATTCTAAAAACTTGCCATGCCCCTCACGGAATACCTTGGGGTGTCTTCTTTCCAAAATGGGGTCACTTGTGGGGTAGTTATACTGCCCTGGCAATTTAGTGGCCCAAATGTGTGAGAAGTACTTTGCAATCAAAATGTGTAAAAAATGGCCGGTGAAATCCGAAAGGTGCACTTTGGAATATGTGCCCCTTTGCCCACCTTGGCATCAAAAAAGTGTCACACATCTGGTATCGCCGTACTCAGGAGAAGTTGGGGAATGTGTTTTGGGGTATCATTTTACATATACCCATGCTGGGTGAGAGAAATATCTTGGCAAAAGACAACTTTTCCCATTTTTTTATACAAAGTTGGCATTTGACCAAGATATTTTTGTCACCCAGCATGGGTATATGTAAAATGACACCCCAAAACACATTCCCCAACTTCTCCTGAGTACGGCGATACCAGATGTGTCACACTTTTTTGCTGCCAAGGTGGGCAAAGGGGCACATATTCCAAAGTGCACCTTTCGGATTTTGCAGGGCATTTTTTACATATTTTGATTGCAAAGTTCTTCTCACATATTTGGGCCCCTAAATTGCCAGGGCAGTATAACTACGCCACAAGTGACCCCATTTTGGAAAGAAGACACCCCAAGGTATTCCGTGAGGGGCATGGCGAGTTCCTAGAATTTTTTATTTTTTGTCGCAAGTTAGTGGAATATGAGACTTTGTAAGGAAAAAAGAAAAAAAAAGAAAAATCATCATTTTCCGCTAACTTGTGACAAAAAATAAAAAATTCTAGGAACTCGCCGTGCCCCTCACGGAATACCTTGGGGTGTCTTCTTTCCAAAATGGGGTCACTTGTGGCGTAGTTATACTGCCCTGGCAATTTAGGGGCCCAAATGTGTAAGAAGTACCTTGCAATCAAAATGTGTAAAAAATGGCCGGTGAAATCCGAAAGGTGCACTTTGGAATATGCGCCCCTTTGCCCACCTTGGCATCAAAAAAGTGTGACACATCTGGTATCGCCGTACTCAGGAGAAGTTGGGGAATGTGTTTTGGGGTGTCATTTTACATATACCCATGCTGGGTGAGAGAAATATCTTGGCAAAAGACAACTTTTCCCATTTTTTTATACAAAGTTGGCATTTGACCAAGATATTTATCTCACCCAGCATGGGTATATGTAAAATGACACCCCAAAACACATTCCCCAACTTCTCCTGAGTACGGCGATACCACATGTGTGACACTTTTTTGCAGCCTAGATGCGCAAAGGGGCCCAAATTCCTTTTAGGAGGGCATTTTTAGACATTTGGATCCCAGACTTCTTCTCACACTTTCGGGCCCCTAAAAAGCCAGGGCAGTATAAATACCCCACATGTGACCCCACTTTGGAAAGAAGACACCCCAAGGTATTCAATGAGGGGCCTGGCGAGTTCCTAGAATTTTTTTTTTTTTTGCATAAGTTAGCGGATATTGATTTTTTTTTTGTTTTTTTCTCACAAAGTCTCACTTTCCGCTAACTTAGGACAAAAATTTCAATCTTTCATGGACTCAATATGCCCCTCACGGAATACCTTGGGGTGTCTTCTTTCCGAAATGGGGTCACATGTGGGGTATTTATACTGCCCTGGCTTTTTAGGGGCCCTAAAGCGTGAGAAGAAGTCTGGAATATAAATGTCTAAAAATGTTTACGCATTTGGATTCCGTGAGGGGTATGGTGCGTCCATGTGAGATTTTATTTTTTGACACAAGTTAGTGGAATATGAGACTTTGTAAGAAAAAACAAAAACAAAAACAAACAAAAAATTTCCGCTAACTTGTGCCAAAAAAAATGTCTGAATGGAGCCTTACCAGGGGGGGGGGGGGGGGGGGTGATCAATGACAGGGGGGTGATCAATGGCAGGGGGGTGATCACCCATATAGACTCCCTGATCACCCCCCTGTCATTGATCACCCCCCTGTAAGGCTCCATTCAGACATCCGCATGATTTTTTACGGATCCATGGATACATGTATCGGATCCACAGAACGCATGTGGACGTCTGAATGGAGCCTTACAGGGGGGGTTATCAATGACAGGGGGTGATCAGGGTAATCAGGGTGATCACCCCCCTGTCACTGATCACCCCCCCTGTAAGGCTCCATTCAGACATCCGCATGATTTTTTACGGATCCATGGATACATGTATCGGATCCACAGAACGCATGCGGACGTCTGAATGGAGCCTTACAGGGGGGTTATCAATGACAGGGGGTAATCAGGGTGATCACCCCCCTGTCACTGATCACCCCCCCTGTAAGGCTCCATTCAGACATCCGCATGATTTTTTACGGATCCATGGATACATGTATCGGATCCACAAAACGCATGCGGACGTCTGAATGGAGCCTTACAGGGGGGTTATCAATGACAGGGGGTGATCAGGGTAATCACCCCCCTGTCATTGATCACCCCCCCTGTAAGGCTCCATTGAGACATCCGCATGATTTTTTACGGATCCATGGATACATGTATCGGATCCACAAAACGCATGCGGACGTCTGAATGGAGCCTTACAGGGGGGTTATCAATGACAGGGGGTGATCAGGGTAATCACCCCCCTGTCATTGATCACCCCCCCTGTAAGGCTCCATTGAGACATCCGCATGATTTTTTACGGATCCATGGATACATGGATCGGATCCACAAAACGCATGCGGACGTCTGAATGGAGCCTTACAGGGGGGTTATCAATGACAGGGGGTGATCAGGGTAATCAGGGTGATCACCCCCCTGTCACTGATCACCCCCCCTGTAAGGCTCCATTCAGACATCCGCATGATTTTTTACGGATCCATGGATACATGGATCGGATCCACAAAACGCATGCGGACGTCTGAATGGAGCCTTACAGGGGGGTTATCAATGACAGGGGGTGATCAGGGTAATCAGGGTGATCACCCCCCTGTCACTGATCACCCCCCCTGTAAGGCTCCATTCAGACATCCGCATGATTTTTTACGGATCCATGGATCGGATCCACAAAACGCATGCGGACGTCTGAATGGAGCCTTACAGGGGGGTTATCAATGACAGGGGGTGATCAGGGTAATCAGGGTGATCACCCCCCTGTCACTGATCACCCCCCCTGTAAGGCTCCATTCAGACATCCGCATGATTTTTTACGGATCCATGGATCGGATCCACAAAACGCATGCGGACGTCTGAATGGAGCCTTACAGGGGGGTTATCAATGACAGGGGGTGATCAGGGTAATCACCCCCCTGTCACTGATCACCCCCCCTGTAAGGCTCCATTCAGACATCCGCATGATTTTTTACGGATCCATGGATACATGGATCGGATCCACAAAACGCATGCTGACGTCTGAATGGAGCCTTACAGGGGGGTTATCAAAAATCATGCGGATGTCTCAATGGAGCCTTACAGGGGGGGTGATCAATGACAGGGGGGTGATTACCCTGATCACCCCCTGTCATTGATCACCCCCCTGTAAGGCTCCATTCAGACGTCCGTATGCTTTTTGCGGATCCGATCCATGTATCCGTGGATCCGTAAAAATCATACGGACGTCTGAACGGAGCCTGACAGGGGGGGTGATCAATGACAGGGCGGTGATCAATGACAGGGGGGTGATCAGGGAGTTTATATGGGGTGATCATGGGTGATCAGGGGTTTATAAGGGGTTAATAAGTGACGGGGGGGGGGGGGGTGTAGTGTAGTGTTGGGTGCGACTGTACTGACCTACCTGAGTCCTCTGGTGGTCGATCCTAACAAAAGGGACCACCAGAGGACCAGGTAGGAGGTATATTAGACGCTGTTATGAAAACAGCGTCTAATATACCTGTTAGGGGTTAAAAAATTCGGATCTCCAGCCTGCCAGCGAGCGATCGCCGCTGGCATGCTGGAGATCCACTCGCTTACCTTCCGTTCCTGTGAGCGTTCACAGGAAATCTCGCGTCTCGCGAGATGACGCCTATTGGCGTTAGTGTGACCTGGGAGAGCCGCCGCGATGACGCCTTTCGGCGTTAGCGCGGCGGCAAGCGGTTAAGCAGGCTATTTGTTATCACCACCTGCCATCCATTTATCCATAGCCATATAGGTTGCTGTCCCTTTGACATTACTAATACTCTCTTGGCATTAAAGATCCTGAAATGGGTTGGATACAGTCATTGGATGTGCT
The DNA here is from genome assembly GCF_014858855.1 of Bufo gargarizans. Classification (NCBI taxonomy): domain Eukaryota; kingdom Metazoa; phylum Chordata; class Amphibia; order Anura; family Bufonidae; genus Bufo; species Bufo gargarizans. The sequence continues at coordinate 548,919,103 of NC_058081.1, forward strand.
AAAAAAAATTGGCTTATCTGTAAACTAAATACAAGTTGAGGTCTTGTTTGGGGTCTATGTTAGTTTTTGGGTTGAGTCTGGACTGGGTTGCAAGGTTGGAGAACTACAACAACCTGCCACCCTACAATAGCGGATGTGGTAAGAGACGCAGTGCACCAGAACTATTTAGGCAACTGAAACTGTATTGTTATTTTAGGTGACTTGTAGATATGAGTGAATAGAAGCTGACAAAGTGGAATTCGTTTAGAATTTCAGGAAAAATTATATTCGCAAGGAATCACATTTTTCCTAAAATGGAGGCTACACGTGATAGGTGTGAGGACATGGGACAAGGAGCTCTGGGAAGGCGGTATAACCCAGATTGACATGCCTGCATGCAGCCTATAAGCAGCCAGTTAGCCCTGTGATGTCACAGCCCTATAGATACAGCAGCCATTTTAGATTCTGCAATTTTCCAGCGTTCAGAGTGCAGGGACAGACGTGTGAAGGTGCTAGGGACAGCAAATGGAAAAACCTATAGGGTTCGGACCGCGCGTTTTATAAATAGACGGTATACAAACAGTTTTTTTCTCCTCCTTTTAGAAAGGTACCGAGGTCTGCAGATGTCCTATTTGTGGATATCCTGCAACTTGTAAAAAAAATTATAATAGTGTAAATCCGTATGGTTGTGCTATCCTGCAATGCGCAGATTGTACTTACACAGCACTCCATCAACACCAGGCGTATCAAAGGTATCCTCCGCGGCTCGTTTGATTCTTCGCAGCAAAGGTCTACGTTCACACGGCAGCGCACAGAGTTCCACCACGGACTTAATTCCAGCACACACCAGATGAGTCTGCTAGTATTCCCAATTTCTTTTGATTTAAAAATTTCTGTGGATACAAGTGGCTCCCACCATAGTGAAGCTCCGATAGCTAGTTTAAAAAGTTTATTCAGTACATACTTACAAACATGCACTTTAAAATCGCATTAAAAATCCCAGCGTCTTTTTCTTTGCCCGACCCAGGTTTCGCTCCTTGAGCTTTGTCTGGGGCACACATCATCTCTCCCTCCCCCTTCTCTTTTATTTGGTAGGCTAGCGTTAATCAAGCACCTGATGTGCTACTGCAAACGCCTCCTCTTTTTTTTTTTTTTTTTTTTTTTTTCTCAATCACTTAGCCCTACACTTGTATCTCTTAGTTCTCAATGGGAAAAACCACACCTCGTTAGGTCCTAATTCACATGGGAGTAGTGGTTCCACCAACTTCTGTAATTAATTTTGAAGCTTGTAGCGGACTCAATTCATATATCCACCTACTTTCTTTTTTATTAATTTTCTCTAAAAAACTTCCTCCCCTCCAATGGTTTTTGTGCATGTTTGTAAGTATGTACTGAATAAACTTTTTAAACTAGCTATCGGAGCTTCACTATGGTGGGAGCCACTTGTATCCACAGAAATTTTTAAATCAAAAGAAATTGGGAATACTAGCAGACTCATCTGGTGTGTGCTGGAATTAAGTCTGTGGTGGAACTCTGTGCGCTGCCGTGTGAACGTAGACCTTCGCTGCGAAGAATCAAACAAGCCGCGGAGGATACCTTTGATACGCCTGGTGTTGATGGAGTGCTGTGTAAGTACAATCTGCGCATTGCAGGATAGCACAACCATACGGATTTACACTATTATAATTTTTTTACAAGTTGCAGGATATCCACAAATAGGACATCTGCAGACCTCGGTACCTTTCTAAAAGGAGGAGAAAAAAACTGTTTGTATACCGTCTATTTATGACATCAGAAGGCGATAGGGACATTGATAGGAAAGTGATTTACAAGTGCAGGGAAAGATTATTTGGGGATCCAAATAGCCATTAGACAGCTCTGTCATTCCAGCTATTTGTTATTGGGCTGCAAGTGCTATGTTGAAAAGCCTTTAGTGGCTTATAACTTAGTATCTTTAGTATCTTATATCAGTATTACAAGAAAAATATATACATATTTCACTTCTGAGGTTATTTCTGGTGAAAGCGTATAGGGGCGTATTTCATTAAAAAAAAGCGTATAGTGGCCTATTTCAGTCCAACAATTTAAATATATTCTCAGTTCACTTCTGCAGTTATTTCTGGTGAAAGCGTATAGAGGCAAATTACAGTAAAAAAAAAAAATGTATACGCACTGCACTGTTGCAGTTATTTCTGGTGAAAGCATATAGGGGTGTATTTCAGTACTGCAAGAAAAATATATACTCACTTCACTCTTTAAGTTTTTTTCTGGTCAAAGCGTATAGGGTTGTATTCCAGTACAACAAGAAAAATATTTACTCTCAGTGCATTTCTGCAGTTATTTCTGTTGAAAGCGTATGGGGGCGTATTACAGTAAAAAAAGAAAAATATATGCGCACTTCACTGGTGCACTTATTTATGGCAAAAGCATTCAGTGGCCTATTTCATTATAGAAAGAAAAAAATTATACGCACTTCACTGGTGCACTTATTTGTGGCAAAAGTGTTCAGTGGCCAATTTCAGTACAAAAAGAAAAATACATTCTCAGTTTGCGGTGGTTATATGTGTTGAAAGTGTTTAGTGGCCTATTTCAGTACAAAAAGAAAAATATATTCTCAGTTTATGTCGGTGGTTATCGGTGTGAAAAGCATGGCTGGGAGTCAGCAGGGTTGCAGCAGTGGGAGGTCGGGAGCCAAACGTGCCCAGGATAGAGCACCTGCTTTGCAGCAGCCTACCTACCCAGGAAGTAGTGGTGCAGGGGTTCACTGAAGTATTGGCAGTAGCAGTCAGTGCGGCGGTTATTTGTGGTAAAATCTCCATGATGTCTCCATGATAAATCTGCAGTGTGGGAGCCCCGTGTGGCTTCTACACACTTTCAAAATCATCCTTCAGAGGAGCGAATAGATGCCGGATGACCGGGACGCTCCATGACCTTCCCAGGAGCTGCTGTCGGGAGCAGCGGTTCATTTCTGAGACGTCCGTATAGTGCTGGGGAAAATTGGAACACCCTCTCCATCTCCGTGCTCCTTTATATGTGGTAAAATCTTTGACGTATTTCGGTCACAGTTATATGTGGTAAAATCTTTTGGGACGTATTTCGGTGGAAAAACAAATCTTATTCGGTGTTCAGCACTGTACTTATATGCGATAAAATCTTTTTTTATGTATTTTGGTTTGAAAACAAATTGTATTCAGCGTTCAGAGCTGCAGTTATATGTCGTAAAACCTTTTGTGACGAATTTTGGTGGTAAAAAAAATAGTAATCAGTGTTCAGTGCTGCAGTTATATGTGGTAAAATCTTTTGTGACATATTTAGGTCGAAAAACTAATTTTATTCAGCTTTCAGCGCTGTAGTTATAATGCAGTAAAATCTCCATGATGTCTCCATGATAAATCTTTTGTGATGCATTTCTGTGGAAAATTCAGAGTTCAGCACTGCAGTTATATGTGGTAAAATCTTTTGTGATGTATTTTGGTGGAAAAACAAATCTTATTCGGTGTTCAGCACTGTACTTATATGCGATAAAATCTTTTTTGATGTATTTTGGTTTGAAAACAAATTGTATTCAGCGTTCAGAGCTGCAGTTATATGTCGTAAAACCTTTTGTGACGAATTTTGGTGGTAAAAAAAAATAGTAATCAGTGTTCAGTGCTGCAGTTATATGTGGTAAAATCTTTTGTGACATATTTAGGTCGAAAAACTAATTTTATTCAGCTTTCAGCGCTGTAGTTATAATGCAGTAAAATCTCCATGATGTCTCCATGATAAATCTTTTGTGATGCATTTCTGTGGAAAAACTAATTTTATTCAGCGTTCAGCACTGTAGTAATATGTGTTAAATCTTTATTAAAGTATGTCGGTAGAAAAACTAAATTAATTCAGTGGTCGGCACTGCGGTTATATGTGGTAAAATTTTATTGAAATATTTCAGTCGAAAAACTAAATTTATTCTGTTGTCGGCGCTGTGGATATATGCTTTAAAATCTTTAGTGACGTATCTTGATGAACTTTACGACTCTTCCAGGCTCAAAGCTATCTTTATGCTTTGTCTTGTCATGGTCTGTAGCTACTAGAGGCCTGTTCATGCCAGGCAGGTTCCCCAAGAAGTATCTTGGTCGATCGACACTCTGTCATTGTGCCATTCCGTGGCTCCCTCATGCTGCTGCCACCTCCACACTCTGTCATTGTGCCACTCTGTGGCCTCCTGATTCTGCTGCCACCTTCAGACTCTGTCATTGTGCCGCTCTGTGGTCTCCTTCTGATGCTGCTTCTGCCACCTTCAGACTCTGTCATTGTGCCACTCTGTGGCCTACTCATGCTGCTGCCACCTCCAGACTCTGTCATTGTGCCACTCGGTGGCTTTCTCCTAATGTTGCTGCTGCCGCCACCTACAGACTCTGTCATTGTGCCACTAGGTGGCCTACTCATACTGCTTCCATCTCCAGACCCTGTCATTGGGCCACTCTGCGGTCTCCTCATGCTGCTTCCACCTCACCACTATGTCATAGGTCCCTTCTGTAGACTTCTCATGCTGTTCCCACCCTACTCTACTTCATGACTGGTCCACTATTAAGAGTTTTGGCCTGACTGACATCATCGCTTATTTGACACTTCTTCTGATCTGTCAGAAGGAAGGAAAAATGAGAAGCACAACGTATCCTGTCTGTGTAGCAGCTGTAAGGCCTGTATGGTCCCATCAGAATTGGCCTAGGAATTGGTAGCCAAAATCAGGAGTGGGTGGAAAACACAGAAGACATACAAATATTTGGTTCACGTGTCATCTCTGTTTTAGATCCACTCCTGTTCTTTTTGGCATTAGCAATAGTGATGGATTACTGACCAACAGTAACACATGCGGGCTGCCATCTTTAGTAGGGTAGACTCACCCGTCCGGTGATGCACAGGTAAGCCCTTACCTGTGCCTGTGCCGGGAGCTGGTCTGAAATCAAATGCGGTCACCGGGAGCAGGCAGTTCCGATAACAACCCGATGAATTCCCCTGGCGGCTGTTCTCGGAACTGCCTGCTCCCAGTGACCGCATTTGATTTCAGACCGGCTCCCGGCACAGGTAAGGGCTTACCTGTGCATCGCCGGATGGGTGAGTCTACCCTACTAAAGATGGCAGCCCGCATGTGTTCGCTGGCAAACACTTCGAACTGACCATCACTGTTGAGAATAAAGATATTATGTTATTTATACTGTAAAATGAACGCCGTAAAATGTATAATGTAAAAATGCAGTGGCAGTATTGCTGTTTTTCCCATCTCCCTCCCAGAAAGAGTTAATAAAAGTTAATCAGAAAGTTATGTGTACCCCAAAATGGCGCCATTAAAAACTACAACTTATCCCGTAAAAAACAAGCCCTCATAAAGCTATATAGATGGAAAAATAAAAAAAAGTTATAGCTCTTGGAACACGACGATGAAAAAGGGAAGAAAAATGCTTGGTCAGTATGTCCCAAAACAGGCTGGTCACTAAAGGGTTAATGTGATTAATCATTGTAACAAGACACTTAGCTTATGTGAAAATATGTTCTGCTAATAGCAAAAATACTGAATCATTTATCATGTTTAACGAAAAATAACTAAAACTATGGCCAACTAAGAGTCTGGAGGCATACAAATGTATATGTGTAATACATTCAGGGTAAAAAGTGCAGGTGCACACGTTTCTATACATTGTGCTATCTCCTCCTTCCTGTGTGCTAAATCGCCAGAGATGAAAAATGACATTGAGAACTGAGCAGCCTACTCTCTGTAGACATTATCGTGAAAATACTGTATGTCACCAGCCTCCAGAATATGAATTGCTCCATTAAGATGTAACATTATGTACTGCATCAGTCTCACTAAGCAGTTGATTAGCACTTTTCTGGCTTACTTCATGTTTGATCAGGAGTATGAAGTTATTTTGCTGTCAGTTGAGTTGTAACCACTGGGACTCTCAGATTTCTGTTTTTGAGTAGCAGGAAGAGCCTGATATGTGTCACTGAAAAACGCAGAACCCTCTGGCAACTATCAAACTGGAGTTAGTATGTGGTGCCCCCTTCTGTTATAAGCAAGATACACCAGCCATATACTACTGATCATATCAGAATGATTTTCAAATAATATGTTTTTTGTTAGCTTGGCAGATTTAGATTTCAGTCCACAGGATTTTTCTTCAGTGTTTTAATATTCATCTTACAATTGGTGTTAAAAAGCTTTTAAATGCATACTTAGGGCATAACACTAACCTAAAAAATGCCACTAAAACACCACAAATTAAAAATATATTAATCAAGATAGTGTATCATTTTACCATAGACTTTGATCACCTACAGACTTTTATGTATGCGTGCAGGGCTTTAGCAAAAAATAAAAACTATCTACAAGATCGGCTCCCTCATAGTGCCCCCCGACCTTATAGTGCCACCCTGTGGTGCCCACAATTCTTATATTGCCCCACTGTAGTGCCACAGTCTTTAAACTGCCCCCATAGTGTCCCCAGATCTTACAGTGTCCCCTGTAGTACCCCCAATTCTTAAACTGAAGGCTTTGAGTCCTGTCATAACAAAGTTCCTAGCAAGCTGTACCCGTGGCATGGCTTGATAGGAACATAGTGATTCTCCTATAGGTTGCAATGCTAAATGGTTACATTCTATGAGAGAAGAGATCAGAAGACAAAAGCTTTTAAAACTATGAAATAAAGTTTAGAAAAATTTATATTACCCCCCCTTTGCCAATTTAAAAAATAAACAATAAAAAAATAAAGATAATTAATTAGTGTTGTCACTTCGCAAAATACCTGAACTGTTAAAAGTATTTATCCCATGAGATGAACGGTGTAATGGAAAAACAATTCAAAAAGATGATTTGCCATTTTTTGATTGCTTCACCTCCCAAAAGACTGAAAAAAAAATTGATCAAAAAGTCACACATATCAATGACAATTACAGATTGCTGTATGTGGCTATGTGTATGGCAAAATTAAAAATGGTATGGCTCCGGGAAAGCAGAGAGTTAAAAATAAAAAGAAAGAAGGGGTTAAACAGATTGTAGAATGATTACAATACATCTCCTAGTACTTTAGACCACTGGCACTTTATGAGGACAATTTGTTTTTGGAAAATTTCTGGTTGCTGAAACCATCTACAAACTTATATCAGATACCAGTGTGAAACATCCCAAAGGTCCCACTAAAATGTGGGCTTCATTACTGATGGTAAATTACTCCAGCAGAAAATACAATATTCTAAGTGAAGTGGGATGGAGTATAAACAAAATGTAACAATCCCCAAAAAATGTTTTGCCTACTATCCATCATTGAATACCAAACTGAAAATGATTTCCTATATTTTTTTTAGGCAGGAATATATAATGCCACAACTTTTACTGATGTTCATAAATATGTTTTATGGTTCTTTGTGTTATTCTATGCTAAACATATTATATTTTCTGTTAGAATTCTTTACGGGGAGGAAAGGTCATTTGGTAAGTGCAATTGCAATGCCATTACGCGGATAGTTAACTGTATACTGAGATGAGGCTAGTTACAATGTTAGTGGGTGGTATGCAAAATGAAAAAAGCAGAAAGGGCTTCATGCTAACGTGTATGTACTTGTAATTCTGAAAATGCTTCATGTTAATGTAAATTAAATGTATCCTAAATAAGCAAGACATTTTCTTCACCCCATAGAGTTTTCAGCTGCATTTTTCCACTCTTATATAAATAATGAAGACTGTAGAGGTGAGGTGAAATTACTACATGACTTTTCAGATTAAGTCCCAGACACATCATTTAAGTGACAGCTATATGTTGTAACAGTGCACTGTATAAACACAATGAAAAGTCAGTCAGCCAGTATATCAACAAAAAAGGAGAAATACTTGGAATGTATATTTAAATATCAAGTTCTCATGTATTCACAATGATCGAGTAGAAGGCACAAGGGAAAACACAGAACCTGAAATGACTGTGTAAGCAAAGCAGGAGCTCATATGGCTGAGGATGTGAATTCCCTGCTATGTCATTGCTATTCCCTAGCCACTAAATATCAACAGCATTGCAATAGTAACCGATCATGGTGTTAATTGTATTTAATATGAGTTTCCAAAGTATTGGGAACACACATTAATATCCATTAGAAGGGTAACATTGACTTAAAGAGGTTCTGCAGCTAAAACTGCATTGGACTTAAACTTGTGATTCTGGGAAGATCTCATCTAAATTCCTGAAATAATATGCAAGACTCAATTCAATCTCAAGGAACCAAGACCTTAAAAGAAGGGAGATAACTTGACATAATAAAATTCCTTTCCACATCCATCACAATAATCCACACTCATCTCCTTGTTCACATTGACGGAATTTAATTTCGTTCTTATGCAAGAATCCATCCAACAGGTTCTCCAAAATACTACAAAGCATTTCTCTCCTCCCTTGAACCCCAACTACTAAATCTTTATTAGTGATGAGTGGCAGGGGCTATATTCAAATTCACAGTATTGTAAAATGTAAAAATCGTGTAATGCGAATTCGTAACGCAAAATACATGTGTGGGTCACTTTGGCTACATTTTTCAAGCTGCTAGAAGTTTCATGAGTTTCTCCTGAGACTGGAGAAAATGGTTGGCACGGCAGAACATTACAATAGCTTTATATGCAGATAAAGTCAAGTGCTCCAATATATTCGCGATTGCGCTAATCGGCAGTGATTAGAATATTTTTTCGCACTACATGCAACTTCACATTTTAGCAGGTCTGACTACAGATTACTGATTGCTTCCTTCTCATTGGCTCACAAGCAAGAAGCAGAGAGGAATCATGTGTTCAGATGGAAGAAAATGCTGAATATTCGATATAACGAAGATATAGCACAATATTTTGCAAATTCTCGAAGTATAAAAAGATAAAAATTCGCTATTCGAATATTCGTGCTCAACACTAATCTTTATAACACTATGGTGAGTGGCTCTGCATTATCCCTACAACTCTCAAGCCTACAACACCTTAATTAGTGTTCAGCGAAGTTTACAAAAAATTGATTCGGCTACATGAAACTGATTCGGCTACTGTAAAATAGACATTTATATTATGATATATTTTGGCACAAACTTTATAATTTTCATCATTTCTTCTCTTTCCAGAAGGGCACAGTTCAGCCTCCCAGAGACTGAGCAAGAGGGTAAACTACCTTAAGCTGGTCAAACACATTAAATTAATGTCACCCAAACTCTCCAATTTATAGTGTGGTCAATACACCATCTAATGTGTTTTGGGGCCTTTCAACTCTCCCCTGACAATAGATGTCCAAGGAGAGAATTGGTCCTTTGGGCGTTAAGCTGCTGCAGGATACTCTCCCCATTTGGCCTACAGCATTCAGCTGACATCTAAAATGCATAGAAATGCAACATATATGGAAATTATTTGCCCATCGTCAGAAAATAAGTAAAAACTATTGTATTCCTGAAATTTCTTACCACATAAGAGAAAGATAGAGCTGTGTCACTGCCATGTCCTGCTCACTTGCTCTGCCCAGCTCTCCTCTGCCACCATCCATCCTATTCTCCCCCCGTCTGACATGCTGGGCATCTTTCAGGTGCTCTATTCTTCCTCGTCTCCTGCCAGGTCCCATGCTGCTCCCTTGTATGTGCATGCTGTCTCCTAGTTCTTACAGGAACATCATGCACCAAGGTCAATTTAAGCAATGTTCAGCTTAGTCAAGTTTTGTAAATGCCCTTCCCCCACTGTCTTTTTGCCTGACCAACAGGCCCATTTAGTTCCTGCATCCTGCTATGGTGTTCAGCTGAGTTGTAATATAAGCTTCTGATTTAACTTGTCCTTTGAACTTTCGACCTGTCTTGTGCCCTTACTGACCTTCTGCCTGGTTAGAATGCTGCCCAAACTCTACCTGCCTTGACCTCTGCCCACTTGACTACATCTTCTGCCTACTGCTTTTGTAGCTGGTGTCTATTACCAGCATCATGGAGACTACTCCTGTGGTCCTGATCTATGGGTTCCTTGAAGCAAAGTTTAGATTCTTATACAGGAGTTAAAGCTTGAATACCAGAGAATCCACTCCCATGTTTAGTCTCAAGTAAAATCCAATCATCTTTGAGAAAACTTTTTCAGAAGCATCCAGATGATGTCTGCCAGAACAATACAAGTCCTAATAGAGATTAACTGGATATGAGGGGCTTGAAAATAGTTTTAAATGCTCAAATTTGGAAGAGCATGAGACTCTGTCATGTATAAACGTCTCACAAAATCAAGTGAAAAGGTTGGATCAGAAAGGTGACCCTGTCATAAAAAAAACGGTAGAAGACACCAGAGCACACTCCTAAAACATATGTAAACCTGTTGAGAAAGAAAGATTAGTATACTTTGCAACACTGTTCCTAATGCAGCTCAAAGTAAATAAAGAAAAATTAAAAATGCATAATTGGTATCACAACAGTCAAAAAACACATAAAATAAATGTAATATTTTATTTATTCCACATATTCAGCATCTTGCACACGTGAAGGAAAGTGTAAACTATACACATTTCCAGTCACCAGCTTGGTGGTTGGTGAAAGGGGCACTAACTTACTTATTGCTAGGATAAACCTAACAGTATTTTAAGAGGAAAATGAAAAACAAATGTTATTTTAAAGGATTGGTGCTATGGAGAATTATTATGATTATTGGTGAATATTGGATGGTGGACATAATGATTTATAAACTGTACTTTGTAAAAATAATAATGCAGATGTTATAGATATAAAAATGCTTGTTTTACATTTTATCTCCTATATTTTTTCAGTATGTCATAATTGGATATTTATTATTACCAATGGCACTGACATATTTCACTATGCAAACTTACATTCAATTTTCCTGCAGGTAAGACAAGAATTATGAGTACTCAGAAAAACAAACAGCTCCATATATAATCCACTTTATTATACACTTTAATCCCTATGTGTGCCTTATACCCATTGATCATTTGTTTGTTACAATTTATTCATTAATAACTATGGAACAACATATTGTTGGAATTTGTAAATGTACGAGAACATGACAGAACTAATAAATACATTGCCGTATATTTCTTCCTTTGTTATATGTAACTTTGACATCTTTGTTTCAGAAAGTAACACCAGTGAATAGAGAGGATAAGAGATTTTAGTAATGAGCAGTGGTAAAAGAGTAACACTCGTGTTGCATATCAACGAGTTGAAAAGTTCACATCTATTCAGCCTCAGAGCCAAAAAAAAGCCAAAAATGGGGTCATGCACTGCAGCTTACTAGAGGGAGTATGACAATAAATGAAGGATATTGGTGCATCTATGAAAGACCTGGAAAGGCTGGAAAAACTATTGTTAATTTTATTCCAACATAGATAATATGCACAAGAAGAAAATGCTAAATAAAACTTCTTCGAGCTGTCTTACAAACTTAAGGGTAAAGTGCAAAATCAAAGCCAAAGGTATGTGTCCTTATTTTAAAGAGGATGTAACCACTAAACAAGACTTTTGGAAATTAGTTAATAAAAACAAGCTTCTTATAGAAAAAAATGATATATTAAGTATAAATGAATTATAGTATGTGTATAAAAAAAAAAAAAGGGAAAAGTATTCTACAGTGATCCCTTAGGTTACATGATGCATTGTATCTTAAACATGGCACATACAGTTAGCTGAAGCATCTCATTATTCAAGATAGGTATTTCACCAGTTAAAGGGGTTGACCGGGTTCAGAGCTGAATCCGGACATGCCTCTATTTTCACCCGGGCAGCCTGCCTGACTTGGGCATCAGAGCAGTTCATGCTCCGATACTCTCCTTTGCCCTGTGCTAAATCGCGCAGGGAAAAGGCATTTGTTGGAGATCCGGTGACGTACTGGGCTCTCCATGGGGCTGCCAGAAAGCCCGGTGACGTCGCCGACACTGATGGGCTGCTTTAGCGCTGCCCTAGCCAGTAAATCGGCTAGGGCAGCGCTAAAGCATGCCCATCAGAGCCTGTGACGTCACAGAACACACTGCGTGTGTGATTGTAAACAAAAGAGCCTTTGCCCTGCGCGATTTAGCCGGGGTGAAATTATGGGTATGTCCAGGTTCAGCCCTGAACCCGGACAACCCCTTTAAACATCTAGAACTAGAGATGAGCAAAGTTCTCAAAACTTCTTTTTGGCTGCTTCGCCAAGTTTCACAAAGAAATTCGCTTTGTGACTAATTACTTTGTCACATTGCACATTTCTTTGTGAGTAGCGGGCTCAATGATTGGGAATGGCGATTGCGCCACCCCCCATCATTGAACTCAGATACCATGTTCATCATTGATCATGGCATATGAGGTGACCATTGAGGGCTGTTAGAGGTTAATCTGTAAAAAAAATAAAAATAAAACTATTCACCTTATCCATTTGATTGCGAAGAGCCAGCTAACATCATACGTCACTGCGCTTGAGATTTTGCGTGGCATCTTCAATCAAGAGGATTCTTAGCACGTAAATGTGAGTATGTTTTTTTTTTTTTTTTTTTTTTTTTTTTTACCACCATTTTAACCACTTCAGCCCCACTAGGTGAAACCCCCTTCATGACCAGAGCACTTTTTACACTTCGGCACTACACTCCTTTCACCGTTTATCGCTCGGTCATGCAACTTACCACCCAAATGAATTTTACCTCCTTTTCTTCTCACTAATGGAGCTTTCATTTGGTGGTATTTTATTGCTGCTGACATTTTTACTTTTTTTGTTATTAATCAAAATGTAACGATTTTTTTGCAAAAAAATGACATTTTTCACTTTCAGCTGTAAAACTTTGCAAAAAAAACGACATCCATATATAAATTTTTCGCCAAATTTATTGTTCTACATGTCTTTGATAAAAAAAAAATGTTTGGGCAAAAAAAAAATGGTTTGGGTAAAAGTTATAGCGTTTACAAACTATGGTACAAAAATGTGAATTTCCGCTTTTTGAAACAGCTCTGATTTTCTGAGCACCTGTCATGATTCCTGAGGTTCTACAATGCCCAAACAGTAGAAAAACCCCACAAATGACCCCATTTCGGAAAGTAGACACCCTAAGGTATTCGCTGATGGGCATAGGGAGTTCATAGAACTTTTTATTTTTTGTCACAAGTTAGCGGAAAATGATGATGATTTTTTATTTTATTTTTTTTTCTTACAAAGTCTCATATTCCACTAACTTGCGACAAAAAATAAAAAATTCTTCGAACTCGCCATGCCCCTCACGGAATACCTTGGGGTGTCTTCTTTCCAAAATGGGGTCACTTGTGGCGTAGTTATTCTGCCCTGGCAATTTAGGGGCCCAAATGTGTGAGAAGTACCTTGCAATCAAAATGTGTAAAAAATGGCCTGCGAAACCCGAAAGGTGCACTTTGGAATATGTGCCCCTTTGCCCACCTTGGCAGCAATAAAGTGTGACACATCTGGTATCGCCGTACTCAGGAGAAGTTGGGGAATGTGTTTTGGGATGTCATTTTACATATACCCATGCTGGGTGAGAGAAATATCTTGGCAAAAGACAACTTTTCCCATTTTGTATACAAAGTTGGCATTTGACCAAGATATTTATCTCACCCAGCATGGGTATATGTAAAATGACACCCCAAAACACATTCCCCAACTTCTCCTGAGTACGGCGATACCAGATGTGTCACACTTTATTGCTGCCAAGGTGGGCAAAGGGGCACATATTCCAAAGTGCACCTTTCGGGTTTCGCAGGCCATTTTTTACACATTTTGATTGCAAGGTACTTCTCACACATTTGGGCCCCTAAATTGCCAGGGCAGAATAACTACGCCACAAGTGACCCCATTTTGGAAAGAAGACACCCCAAGGTATTCTGTGAGGGGCATGGTGAGTTCCTAGAATTTTTTATTTTTTGTCGCAAGTTAGTGGAATATGAGACTTTGTAAGGAAAAAAGAGAAGAAAAAAAAAATCATCATTTTCCGCTAACTTGTGACAAAAAAAAAAAAAATTCTAGGAACTCGCCATGCCCCTCACGGAATACCTTGGGGTGTCTTCTTTCCAAAATGGGGTCACTTGTGGCGTAGTTATACTGCCCTGGCAATTTAGGGGCCCATATGTGTGAGAAGAACTTTGCAATCAAAATGTGTAAAAAATGACCGGTGAAATCCGAAAGGTGCACTTTGGAATATGTGCCCCTTTGCCCACCTTGGCATCAAAAAAGTGTCACACATCTGGTATCGCCGTACTCAGGAGAAGTTGGGGAATGTGTTTTGGGATGTCATTTTACATATACCCATGCTGGGTGAGAGAAATATCTTGGCAAAAGACAACTTTTCCCATTTTGTATACAAAGTTGGCATTTGACCAAGATATTTATCTCACCCAGCATGGGTATATGTAAAATGACACCCCAAAACACATTCCCCAACTTCTCCTGAGTACGGCGATACCAGATGTGTCACACTTTATTGCTGCCAAGGTGGGCAAAGGGGCACATATTCCAAAGTGCACCTTTCGGGTTTCGCAGGCCATTTTTTACACATTTTGATTGCAAGGTACTTCTCACACATTTGGGCCCCTAAATTGCCAGGGCAGAATAACTACGCCACAAGTGACCCCATTTTGGAAAGAAGACACCCCAAGGTATTCCGTGAGGGGCATGGCGAGTTCCTAGAATTTTTTTTTTTTTTGTCACAAGTTAGCGGAAAATGATGATTTTTTTTTTCTTCTCTTTTTTCCTTACAAAGTCTCATATTCCACTAACTTGCGACAAAAAATAAAAAATTCTTCGAACTCGCCATGCCCCTCACGGAATACCTTGGGGTGTCTTCTTTCCAAAATGGGGTCACTTGTGGCGTAGTTATACTGCCCTGGCAATTTAGGGGCCCATATGTGTGAGAAGTACTTTGCGATCAAAATCTGGAAAAAATAACCGGTGAAATCCGAAAGGTGCACTTTGGAATATGCGCCCCTTTGCCCACCTTGGCATCAAAAAAGTGTCACACATCTGGTATCGCCGTACTCAGGAGAAGTTGGGGAATGTGTTTTGGGGTGTCATTTTACATATACCCATGCTGGGTGAGAGAAATATCTTGGCAAAAGACAACTTTTCCCATTTTTTTATACAAAGTTGGCATTTGACCCAAGATATTTATCTCACCCAGCATGGGTATATGTAAAATGACACCCCAAAACACATTCCCCAACTTCTCCTGAGTACGGCGATACCAGATGTGTCACACTTTTTTGCTGCCAAGGTGGGCAAAGGGGCACATATTCCAAAGCGCACCTTTCGGGTTTCGCAGGCCATTTTTTACACATTTTGATTGCAAGGTACTTCTCACACATTTGGGCCCCTAAATTGCCAGGGCAGTATAACTACGCCACAAGTGACCCCATTTTGGAAAGAAGACACCCCAAGGTATTCCGTGAGGGGCATGGCGAGTTCCTAGAATTTTTTTTTTTTTTGTCACAAGTTAGCGGAAAATGATGATTTTTTTTTTCTTCTCTTTTTTCCTTACAAAGTCTCATATTCCACTAACTTGCGACAAAAAATAAAAAATTCTAGGAACTCGCCATGCCCCTCACGGAATACCTTGGGGTGTCTTCTTTCCAAAATGGGGTCACTTGTGGCGTAGTTATACTGCCCTGGCAATTTAGGGGCCCATATGTGTGAGAAGTACTTTGCAATCAAAATGTGTAAAAAATGGCCTGCCAAATCCGAAAGGTGCACTTTGGAATATGTGCCCCTTTGCCCACCTTGGCATCAAAAAAGTGGCACACATCTGGTATCGCCGTACTCAGGAGAAGTTGGGGAATGTGTTTTGGGGTGTCATTTTACATATACCCATGCTGGGTGAGAGAAATATCTTGGCAAAAGACAACTTTTCCCATTTTTTTATACAAAGTTGGCATTTGACCAAGATATTTATCTCACCCAGCATGGGTATATGTAAAATGACACCCCAAAACACATTCCCCAACTTCTCCTGAGTACGGTGATACCAGATGTGTCACACTTTTTTGCTGCCAAGGTGGGCAAAGAGGCACATATTCCAAAGCGCACCTTTCGGGTTTCGCAGGCCATTTTTTACACATTTTGATTGCAAGGTACTTCTCACACATTTGGGCCCCTAAATTGCCAGGGCAGTATAACTACGCCACAAGTGACCCCACTTTGGAAAGAAGACACCCCAAGGTATCCAATGAGGGGCCTGGCAAGTTCATAGATTTTTTTTTTTTTTGTCACAAGTTAGCGGAAATTGATTTTTTTTTTGTTTTTTCTCACAAAGTCTCACTTTCCGCTAACTTAGGACAAAAATTTAAATCTTTCATGGACTCAATATGCCCCTCAGCAAATACCTTGGGGTGTCTTCTTTCCAAAATGGGGTCAGTTGTGGGGTGTTTGTACTGCCCTGGCATTTGAGGGTCTCCGCAATCATTACATGTATGGCCAGCTTTAGGAGTTTCTGCTATTCTCCTTATATTGAGCATACAGGTAATGAGATTTTTTTTTCCGTTCAGCCTCTGGGCTGAAAGAAAAAAATGAACGGCACAGATTTCTTCATTCGCATCGATCAATGTGGATGAAAAAATCTCTGCCCAAAAAAAAAAAATGGAGGGGAAAGGCGTCTGCCAGGACATAGGAGCTCCGCCCTACATCCATACCCACTTAGCTCGTATGCCCTGGCAAACCAGATTTCTCCATTCGCATCAATCGATGTGGATGAATAAATCATTGCCGGGATTTTATTATTTTTTTTATATATATACAAAGTGTTTGCCAAAGCATAGGAACGCCGCCTCCTCCTCAGCTCGTATGCCTCGGCAAACGTATCTGTCACTGCAGAGGAGAAAATCCCGTCTTGCAGCGCCGCATACACCGACTTGCGTGTAATCTGACAGCAGCACAATGCTTCTGTCAGAATGCACATCGGTGCTGCAGCTAGTAGATCGGTTGGTCCACCTGGAAGGTAAAAAGACAAAAAAAAAAAAAAAAAAGAAAAAACCAGGCCACAACGCAATAATTTTATTAACTTTGGAACAGAACATGTAACTTTAACTTTTTGAACTAAACATTAACGTGTTTGCTTACTGGTGTTTTTTTTTTTTTGTTTTTTTTGTTTTTTTACCTTTATAGAACAAACCTCTCCTTCCCCATGGGTCAATGTGCAAAGCGCAAATCGCCCAAAGATGTGGCGAAGTGCGTTATGCACTTTGTCCCATGTGAAAGGAGACGTTTGCAGCAGCTGTGAGTGAATGGGCCCTAATAGCCCTGTGTACCTATCCTGGTGAGATGATCCCTATGCTAATAGTGTACCTGTGAGTGGTACTTCCGGAAACACTCTCCAAAGCATAGGGCAGGGTGGTCAGGACAGTCAGGACAGAAATAGCGGGTGTCACGCCTTATTCCACTCCTGCTACAGACACGACATTTTTTTCGGGGTGGCGGTCGGTTTGAGGTACCAGGAACGACACTGGGGAAATGTCGCTCGTGTAGACGGCTAACTACACTGGTGGATGGGGCCACGGAACCTCCTGGGTACAGGAGGTTCGCGATGATCTCTTCCTGAAATTTGAGGAAGGATCCAGTTCTCCCAGCCTTACTGTAGAGAACAAAACTATTGTACAGAGCCAATTGAATTAAATATACAGACACCTTCTTATACCAGCGTCTGGTGCGTCGGGAAACTAAATACGGAGCCAACATCTGGTCATTGAAGTCCACCCCTCCCATGTGGAGGTTATAGTCGTGGACTGAGAGGGGCTTTTCAATGACACGGGTTGCTCGCTCAATTTGGATTGTCGTGTCTGCGTGAATGGAGGAGAGCATGTAAACGTCACGCTTGTCTCTCCATTTCACCGCGAGCAGTTCTTCGTTACACAGTGCGGCCCTCTGCCCCCTTGCAAGACGGGTGGTAACGAGCCGTTGGGGGAAGCCCGCGCGACTAGTTCGCGCGGTACCACAGTTGCCAATCCGTTCTAGAAACAAATGCCTAAAGAGGGCCACACTTGTGTAAAAATTGTCCACATAAAGATGGTACCCCTTGCCGAATAAGGGTGACACCAAGTCCCAAACTGTCTTCCCACTGCTCCCCAGGTAGTCAGGGCAACCGACCGGCTCCAGGGTCTGATCTTTTCCCTCATAGATCCGAAATTTGTGGGTATAGCCTGTGGCCCTTTCACAGAGCTTATACAATTTGACCCCATACCGGGCGCGCTTGCTTGGGATGTATTGTTTGAAGCCAAGGCGCCCGGTAAAATGTATTAGGGACTCGTCTATGCAGATGTTTTGCTCTGGGGTATAAATATCTGCAAATTTCAGGTTGAAATGGTCTATGAGGGGCCGAATTTTGTGGAGCCGGTCAAAAGCAGGGTGGCCTCTGGGACGGGAGGTGCTGTTATCACTAAAGTGCAGGAAACGCAGGATGGTCTCAAATCGTGTCCTGGACATAGCAGCAGAGAACATGGGCATGTGATGAATTGGGTTCGTGGACCAATATGACCGCAATTCATGCTTTTTTGTCAGGCCCATGTTGAGGAGGAGGCCCAGAAAAGTTTTAATTTCGGAAACTTGGACTGGTTTCCACCGGAAAGACTGGGCATAAGAGCTTCCCGGGTTAGCGGTTATAAATTGTGTGGCATATCTGTTTGTTTCGGCCACAACTAAGTCTAAAAGCTCCGCAGTCAAGAACAATTCAAATAATCCCAGGGCCGAACCGATCTGAGCTGTCTCAACCCGAACTCCAGACTGGGCAGTGAAAGGGAAAACTACGGGTGCGGCTGAAGTTGGGGACTGCCAATCAGGGTTTGCCAGCACCTCTGGGATTCTAGGGGCTCTACGGGCACGTCTTTGCGGTGGCTGCGACGGGGTCACTACTGCACGTGCCACCGTACCAGCTTCAACTGCCCTTCTGGTGCTCGCTACTTCACCAGGTTGTACGGCAGTGCTGGTACTAGGTCCAGGAAGGGCTGGGCTGCTGGTGTATGCCTCACCACGTAATCCGACAGCACCAGCCCCACTCTGCTGCTCTTGAAGCGGATCCTGCGCAACCTGCGGTCTAGCGACACGGGGCCGGGTACGCCTGCTGCTATCAGGGACCTCAACCTCCTCGTCCGAACTTTGGGTCAGAGAGCCACTGCTTTCTACAGGTTCGTATTCTGACCCGCTGGATTCATCAGATGAGGGTTCCCACTCCTCATCCGACTGGGTCAGAAGCCTGTAGGCCTCTTCAGAAGAATACCCCCTGTTAGACATGTGGGCAACTAAATTTAGGGGTATTCCCTGAGACTACCCAAGAAAAAAAAAGCAAGCCTGTCTTACAAAGGGGAGGCTAGCGAAGTACCGGAGGCCGCTGCGGTTGATAAAAAATATCAAAACTGATTTTTTTATCGCCGCAGTGCGTGTAAAGTGAATGTGCAGTGATCAAAAAAAAAAATGCGCATGCGCGGGCCGGCATACCCGGAAATCTCGCGTCTCGCGAGAGGACGCACCGGCGCGTCCACCCAGAGCAGCACGACCGCCGCGAAGACGCAATCCTGCGTACGGCGGTCGTGAGGAGGTTAAGAAAAATTGCTTCATTACCACAAAGCACAAGAAAATGTTGCTATGCAGTGAAATGTAGATCGAAGTCCACTTTGTGAACTTCCATTCCCTCAACACTACCATAACCAGGCGTGGACTGGTAATCTGCTTTATCTGGCCAATTCTTTGGGGGAAGGTATGCCAGTTGGGCCAGTTTTTTTTTTTCAACACTGCAGTGTGAGGTAGCATGGGTCCCCACGAGAGTCAGGTATCAGATACAGCAATGATACCATTTCTATAATTATCATTTCCATGGCTAGAAGTGGTGATGGACTTTTGATGTTGTTGTGATAACATGACCATCACAGGTTTTTACAAAGGTCCTTCACCTGCTCAGCACTCCATTTCAGTAGCCACAAAAGCTGAGTGATATTAAAGAACAGTAAAACTGCCTCACAGAACACTGCTCAGGCATGAGTACAGCCAGCGTCGGACTGGGGTACTTAGGGCCCACCAGTGTACCTGATTTTGGGGGCCCACACAGTGATAGAAATTTTATAGATGAAGTATGATGGCAGACACTCGCAGCAAAGAGTTGGTGTATAAGGAGTATATCTGAGCCCCAGTGCCTTCAGTGATAACATAACTATAAAAAATTCACAGACATACATGTGGCATAGAATTTGCACACATATGAACATACTGCGCTGAAGTCAGTATTGCCTTGGGTTTGACTGACCAGGTTTGTCACCTCCGCAAAAGGACGCATGAGCCTACAGCCATTGTGCATGAGCATTTAGTAACGCGGCCAAAAAATACCCAGCTCCGCAGAGGCTGTCCTCTTTTTTTTTTTTATTAAAAAAATCTGTTCGTACCAGTTTAATCTCTGTTTTGTCCCCTATCAGGGGCCGATACAGGAGCCGGTGTATGGAATAGATTTTAGGAACCGGGAGATGGAAAAAGATGCTTGGTCGGTCCTCTTACCTCCAATTTGGGGCACTGCGCGTGCGCCGTGCAATGTACTGTGCTACCCGATATGAGTGGTACGTTAAGTAGTACTATTCCTATCAGTTTAATTCCTGTTACGTCCCCTATCAGGGGCCGGTGTATGGAATAGATTTTAGGAACCGGGAGATGGAAAAAGATGCTTGGTCGGTCCTCTTACTTCCAATTTGGGGCACTACGCGTGCGCCGTGCAATGTGCTGTGCTACCCTATATGAGTGGTACTACTTAATTTATGTTAAGTAGTACTATTCCTATCAGTTTAATCCCTGTTACGTCCCCTATCAGGGGACGTGTATCGAATAGATTTTAGACTTTCTGACAGGACACTTGAAGCGGGGCAGGCCAAAAGGTCTATCGCAAATTGGGATAGCTCAGGCCACAGGTCAAGCCTGCACACCCAGTAGTCAAGGGGTTCGTCGCTCCTCAGAGTGTCGATATCTGCAGTTAAGGTGAGGTAGTCTGCTACCTGTCGGTCGAGTCGTTCTCTGAGGGTGGACCCCGAAGGGCTGTGGCGATGCGTAGGACTTAAAAAGCTCTGCATGTCCTCCATCAACAACACGTCTGTAAAGCGTCCTGTCCTTGCCGGCGTGGTTGTGGTAGGAGGAGGATTACTTTCACCTCTTCCCCTGTTAGATTCCCATTGTGCTGTGACATCACCCTTATACGCTGTGTAAAGCATACTTTTTAACTTGTTTTGGAACTGCTGCATCCTTTCCGACTTCCGATAATTCGGTAACATTTCATCCACTTTCTGCTTATACTGGGGGTCTAGTAGCATGGCCACCCAGTACAGGTCGTTCTCCTTCAGCCTTTTTATACGAGGGTCCCTCAACAGACATGACAGCATGAAAGACCCCATTTGCACAAGGTTGGATGCCGAGCTACTCATGTCCCGTTCCTCGTCCTCACTGATCTCATTGAAGGTCTGTTCTTTCCCCCAGCCACGTACAACACCACGGGTACCAGATGGGTGACAACAAGCACCCTGGGATGCATGCTGTGGTTGGTTTTCCTCCTCCTCAAAGCCACATTCCTCCTCTGACTCCTCTTCCTCAGACACCTCTTCCAGCGTTGCCGCAGGTCCAGCAAGCGATGCTGATAAGGCTGTTTCTGGAGTGATGGTGACCACAACTCTTCCTCTTCATGCTCATCTACGGCCTGATCCAGCACTCTTCACAGGGAACGCTCCAGGAAGAAAACAAATGGGATGATGTCGCTGATGGTGCCTTCGGTGCGACTGACTAGGTTTGTCACCTCCTCAAAAGGACGCATGAGCCTACAGGCATTGTGCATGAGTGTCCAGTAATGTGGCAAAAAAAATACCCAGCTCTGCAGAGGCTGTCCTATCACCCCGGTCATACAAATACTCGTTGGCGGCTTTTTCTTGTTGGAGCAGGCGATCAAACATTAGGAGTGTTGAATTCTAACGTGTCGGGCTGTCGCAAATCAAGCGCCTCACTGGTGTGTTGTTTCGCCGCTGAATATCTGAAAAGTGCGCCATGGCTGTGTAGGAACGCCTGAAATGGCCACACACCTTCCTGGCCTGCTTGAGGACGTCCTGTAAGCCTGGGTCCTTATGCACAAAGCGTTGTACGATCAGATTCAACACATGTGCCATGCACGGCACATGTGTCAACTTGCCCCAAGACGGTGTGACACTGTCGTATCCGGGATGTGGAATAGCACCTGGGGAGCTGGGGGGGTGCAGTTGATGTGGAGCAAGACGCAGCAGCAGAAGAGGACTCAGACGAGGAGGTTAGAGAAGAGGATGGAGTAGGAGGAGTAGAGGAGGTGGCAGCAGGCCTGCCTGCAAGTCGTGGTGGTGTCACCAACTTCTCTGCAGAGCCATGCATTCCATGCTTGCCAGCCGTCAGCAGGTTTACCCAATGCGCCATGTACGTGATATACCTGCCCTAACCGTGCTTTGCAGACCAGGTATCAGTGGTCAGATGGACCCTTGCACCAACACTGTGTGCCAGACATGCCATGACTTCCTTTTCCACAATAGAGTACAGGTTGGGGATTGCCTTTTGTGGAAAAAAATTCGTCCGGGTACCTTCCACTGCAGTGTCCCAATAGCTACAAATTTTTTGAAGGCCTCAGAGTCCACCAGCTTGTATGGTAAAAGCTGGTGGGCTAAGAGTTCCGACAAGCCAGCTGTCAGACGCCGGGAAATGGGGTGACTTTGTGACATTGGCTTCTTATGCTCAAAAATTTCCTTGACAGACACCTGACTGTGGGCAGATGAGCAGGAACTGCTCAAGGCGAGAGGCGGAGTGGCGGGTAGTTGAGAGGGGGCAAGGAGGACAGCAGTCGTTGACATGGCTGAAGATGCTGGACCAGGAGGAGGATGGTGGCTTTGAGTTTGTTTGCTGCTTGTACTCGTCATCATGTATTGATCCCATAGGCGTTTGTGATGTGAGATCATGTGCCTTCACAAAGCAGTTGTACCTAGGTGGGTGTTGGACTTCCCACGACTCAGTTTCTCTTGGCACAGGTTGCAAATGGCATTGCTGTTATCAGAGGCAGACACACACAAAAAATGCCACACTGCTGAGCTTTGCAATGACAGCATTCTGGTGGTGGCAACAGCATGCGTTGATTGGCGTGCTGTCTGACTGACCCCGGGTGCCGATGCATGCTGTCTGACTGTGCCACTAGCTCCTTGCGACGACCTCCTCCTGCTTCCAACTCGTCTCCTCCTCCTCTCTGTCTCCCCATCTGAACTTTCCCCCTGTTCTTCTTCTCTTCGAGCGGGCACCCACGTGACATCCACGGACACATCGTCATCATCAACCACTTCACTTGTATCTGACAACTCAGCAATGGAAGCAGCGGGTACAACATCATCATCATCACAACGTACGTCCATGTGTGTAATGCTGCCTGACTGAGACATATCCCTGTTATTTACATCCTCTGGCAATAATGGTTGCGCATCACTCATTTCTTCCAACTGATGTGTAAATAACTCCTCTGACAGATCAAGTGAAGCAGCTGTGGTGCTATAGTGTTGGTGGTGGCGGCAGGTGGGTGAGTGGTAACTTTAGAGGTGCCCGAAGCTGAGCTGGAGGAGCATGGTATCATCAAGGTTCCGAGCGGAAGCTGTAGAAGATTGGGTGTCCTGTTTTAGCCAGTCAACTATGTCCTCAGAACTTTTCGAGTTCAGGGTACGTGGCCTCTGAACACTGGGCATTATTCTAGGGCCAAAGGAAATCACAGCACCACGACGGCCCCTGTGGGGTGGCCTGCCTCTGCCTGTCATTTTTTTTTTTCGATTAGTGGTACTATAATTGGCAGGCAACTGCAATTATATTACAGTGAAAAAATTGTTTTAGGCCTCTTTCACACGGGCGTCATGTTTTTTGCCCGGATAAGAGGCGGGTGCGTTGCGGGAAAATGCACGATTTTTCCGCGCGAGTGCAAAACATTGTCATGCGTTTTGCACTCGCGTGAGAAAAGTCGCGCATGTTTGGTACCCAGACCCGAACTTCTTCACAGAAGTTCGGGCTTGGGATTGATGTTCTGTAGATTGTATTATTTTCCCTTATAACATGGTTATAAGGGAAAATAATAGCATTCTGACTACAGAATGCATAGTATAATAGTGCTGGAAGGGTTAAAAATAATAAAAAAAGTTAACTCACCTTCTCCTCTTGTTACCGTAGATCCCGGTCTGTTCTTTAGCTGTGGACTGAATGACCTGAGGTGACGTCAGATCACATGCTCCAATCACATGGTCCATCACCGTGGTGATGGAGCATGTGATCTGACGTCATCAAAGGTCCTTTAGCCACAGCTAAAGAACAGACCGGCATCTACGCTAACAAGAGGAGAAGGTGAGTTAACTTTTTTATTATTTTTAACCCTTCCAGCACTATTATACTATGCATTCTGTAGTCAGAATGCTATTATTTTCCCTTATAACCATGTTATAAGGGAAAATAATACAGTGAATAGACTGTCACCTAGAACCCATGCGTGAAAATCGCACCGCATCCGCACTTGCTTGCGGATGCATGCGATTTTCACGCAACGCCATTCATTTCTATAGGGCCTGCGTTACGTGAAAAACGCACAAAGAGGAGCATGCTGCGATTTTCACGCAACGCACAAGTGATGCGTGAAAATCACCGCTCGTGTGCACTGTCCCATAGAAATGAATGGGTCAGGATTCAGTGCGGATGCAGTGCGTTCACCGCACGCATCGCACCCGCACGGAAAACTCGCCCGTGTGAAAGGGGCCTTACTGTTTTAAATGCAAGCTACTGTGACACCAGATATGAGTGGTGGGCACTGGCAGTAGTGGGCACAATACACGCTGTGGGCCTGACACAGGCTGGCAGGCAACTGCAATTATATTACAGTGAAAAAAGTGTTTTACTGTTTTAAATGCAAGCTACTGTGACACCAGATATGAGTAGTGGGCACAGTACACGCTGTGGGCCTGACACAGGCTGGCAGGCAACTGCAATTATATTACAGTGAAAAAATTGTTTTACTGTTTTAAATGCAAGCTACTGTGACACCAGATATGAGTCGTGGCACTGGGCACTGGCAGTAGTGGGCACAGTACACGCTGTGGGCCTGACACACACGCTGGCAGGCAACTGCAATTATATTACAGTGAATTTTTTTTTTACTGTTTTAAATGCAAGCTACTGTGACACCAGATATGAGTTGTGGCACTGGGCACTGGCAGTAGTGGGAACAGTACACGTTGTGGGCCTGACACACACGCTGGCAGGCAACTGCAATTATATTACAGTGATTTTTTTTCCCACTGTTTTAAATGCAAGCTACTGTGACACCAGATATGAGTGGCGGCACTGGGCACTGGCAGTAGTGGGCACAGTACACGCTGTGGGCTTGACACACATGCTAGCAGGTAACTGCAATTATATTACAGTGAAAAAAAAAAAAAAAAAAGCAGACTGATGTACTAGCCCTAAAAAGGGCTTTTTGGGGTGCTGTCAGGAAGCTGTCCTAACAGCAGATCAGATGAGTCTTTCAGGACTGTAGTGGACACTGAATACACTGCCCTAGCTATCGATTTCCCTATTAAATCAGCAGCAGCTGCACTGTCCCTCCTCTCACTAAGAATGCAGCTTCCGAATGAATCTAAGATGGATGCTGTCCTTGCTTTTTGCTAGGAGGTGGGAGGGTCTGTGAGGGAGGGTATGCTGCTGATTGGCTGGAATGTGTCTGCTGACTGTGAGGTACAGGGTCAAAGTTTGCTCAATGATGACATTTAGGGGGCGGACCGAACATCGCATATGTTCGCCCGCCGCGGCGAACACGAACAAGCAATGTTCGCCGGCAACTGTTCTCCGGCGAATAGTTCGGGACATCTCTACTAATAACATGAATCCTAAACTGGCCTTATTAATCCTGCTTGTGGCTCTATTAGCCCAAAAAACTGTTTTTTATAACCTGTCAATCGCCTACCTAAGGTGCCCAAGGGGACGTCCGTTAATACAGGGTGCCCGGCCGTCTGGTGCCCAGCGCCTCCTTCCCAGTCTTAATCGCCGCCCTCCTTGTCTACAGTGCCGCCTTTCTCACCTCAGCGCCACCTCCGCAATCCTCCCGTCCCTCTGCCAGATCCGGCGCCTGCGCAATATGCTCAGCCTAATGCGCCGTGGACTCCTGGCAGCGGCTTCGTCCAGTATCAGTGTTTGGGGAGGAGGGAGTTCCTATGTTCCCCTAACCATGTTGAAGCACTACTAGTTCTGTGTTCAAATATGACTATGTTACATCTTATGTTGTAGCCTGGTCAAACACTGAACCGTTGGAACTTTGTCACTAGGAATGGGGCCAGTGATGAGCAAGAGATGCATATTTATGACTTTGATATTTAGGTCAAATATATTAAATGATAGTATTTTTTTATAGTTACATATATAAGTGCAGAAGGTTTCTTATAATCCAAACAATTTTGATAAAGTACTTTCGCAGTTCAGGACACTATGCATAAATGCTGACATCGAATGATCAAAACGAACTGTAATTAAACTTGAAATTCAGCAGGGAAATAATAATTTGCCTTCAGATACGGCTTTGTTGCTGAATACATTTTCAATTATATTTAGTCATCATGGAGGGGAAGTACGGCGGGATGACGTGAGTGCGTCGCGTCTCGATTCCCCCCGCGCTGGCCTCTCCCCCTCCAGGTTGATGCCGAACAGCTGATGCTGAGTAGCTGCGGCCGAACAAGCTGATGCCGCGAGCGTGATCCGCGAGTCTCCATCATACCTGGTCTGGTCTATGGGTATGCTCTACCCCTGACTGCCCTGGATTTTGCTTCTTCGCTGCCTGGTTGCCTCGCTCCTCTGTCTGCGCTCTGACGCCTTCTGCTCCGCTGCTGCCTTCTGATCGTTGGTTTTTTTGGGTGTCTGCCCTGCCTGCTGTCCTCCTGGTTTCCTCGCCGTTGGGTCGCTTGTCTTGCTTGGTTCCACTCTTCTGCCTCCTCCTGCTGCTGGACTGCCGCTCTGCTGCCACCTGCTGGATGTCCTGTTGCCACGTTGTGGATGCTTTTGTTCCTTTTCCCCTTGGTTTGGACTCATCATTACAGCTACGGACTACATTGGGATCAAGGGTCCTGATACGAGACTTTGGACACGTGAGAACATAGACCCTATTTCATCTACTTTTTTTTTACCCACTGCATTTGTCTTTTTTGCTATACCGTTGTAAAAGAAGGGCTAGCGGTGTATATAGCTGCAGTGAGGACATAGTTTCTGTTTCTTTTTCTTTTTTGCTGAAAATTTTGTGTTACGGGAGAAAAGAGGGAAAAAGAAAGGGCAGGAAAAGGGTTAAAAGGGGGGAAAATAGGAGGGGAGATAAGAAAGTAAAA
This sequence comes from Bufo gargarizans, assembly GCF_014858855.1. Classification (NCBI taxonomy): domain Eukaryota; kingdom Metazoa; phylum Chordata; class Amphibia; order Anura; family Bufonidae; genus Bufo; species Bufo gargarizans. Next base: position 548,946,427 of record NC_058081.1, read on the forward strand.
AAAAAAAAAAGGATAGTATAAAAGTACAAAAAAAAAAAAAAAGAAAAAGACGGGGGTGTTATAAAAAAAAAGCGGTGGGGAAAACTCAGCAGAAATTTAAGCAGGAAAAAAAAAAAAGGGAAAGGAAAAAAGAAAGGAAATAAAGAGGAAAGGAGAAAAAAAAAAAAAAGGGGGAAAAAAAAAGATAAGAAGAAAAAAAGATAAGAGAAGGAAAAAGCGGGGAGGAAAAAAAAAATATATATACAAATAATAATCTTCAAGGGAGAATGGCCCCAAAGCGACGCTCAGTTGACTCTTCCGTAATCAAGCCTGGGGCTAAGACCCCAGAGAATAAAATCGATAAGTTTTTAAAATCGCCCTTTTTAAATGAAAAGAACACAGGTAAAACTAAACCTCCCGCCAAGGTGAAAAAATTTGCTAAAATTTCCCAAAACGAGGAACTTTCAGAGGATGGAATGGAGGAGGCAGACCAGGAGGTAGGCGAGGAGTGTCTCTCCGCACAAATACGAACCGAATATGACCCATTAGTTTTGGACAAAATCTTATGCGCTGTGGAAAATAACGGCACTTTAGTGCAAGGAATGTCCACTCAATTGGGGTCAGTGCAGAGTGATGTTTCACTAAAAAGAGACGATTTAGTAAAGATTCGGGATCGAGTGTTGAATGTGGAGAAAATTGCTGACTCTTTGCAAACTGAAATGGGCATGTTAAAATCAAAAACTCTGCTTCTTGCCTCAGAAAACCTAGCACTTCAAAATAAGTTAGAGGATTTAGAAAATAGGTCAAGGCGTAATAACGTTCGGATAATTGGTTTTCCAGAAGGAGCTGAAGGCCGACAGCTAGAGGAACAACTTAAAGATGTGATCTTGAAAAATCTTGGCAGTGATAATTTCTCTTCCATGTTTCATATAGAAAGAGCCCATCGAATTCCAGGGGGGAAACCTACTCCAGGGAGACCCCCGCGTGCAATCTTGATTAAATTACTATTATCCGCGGATAGAGATATAATCTTGAGAAGAGCAAGAGAATGCACACCCATTGAACACCAGGGTACAAGGCTGCTCTTCTTTCCTGATTTTGCGCGGCAGACCCAGGAAAGAAGAAGAAACTTTGTAGAGATAAAGAAACGCCTGGCGGTCAAGGAGATTAAATACTCTCTACAGTATCCAGCGAAATTAAGAGTAATTCATAATGGGACTTCTCTTTTTTTTGAGACATCACAACAAGCATCAGATTGGATGGATCAAATGGGCATCTGAAATTGTGCATCACTATGACTATAGGGACGAGGGGGAGGGGGGGGCAGGCTGGGGGGAGAACGGCCGGAGGTTAGAGGTTCGCTGACTAGTTCGGGCGGATCAAGAGAGGGGGGGGGGGGGGGGAGGGAACCCACCTTGCAGGGTGTTTTTTTTTTTTTTTTTTTCTTTGAGGGATGTCCACTAGAATTGTAGCTTGGAATGTCAGAGGACTCGGGGAAAGAGTTAAAAGACAAGCGATCATGGATGCATTAAAAAGATACCTTCCAGCGATTATCTGTATAGTAGAAACTCATTTAACCAAAGAAACCGTGTTCCGCTTGACAATGGGATGGCACTCCCAATCGTATCATTCTACCTTTAGTGGCTCCTCTAGGGGTGTTTCGGTTCTTATTCATAATTCTATAGATTTTACCCTCATAAAATCTTATATAGATACTCAAGGTAGATTTATTTTCTTGCATGGCATGCTGTGTGGCGATAGTTATATTTTAGCTTTTTTCTATATTCCCCCGCCATTCTCAATGTATCCATTGCTTCAGTTAATGCTCTTTTATGAAAAGAGACCAGAATGTCGCTTAATCCTGATGGGGGATTTTAATGCGGTCATTGACCCTAAAAAAGATAGATTCTCACTGGATGCGGAAAGGGGGAGGAATCCTTGTAATTCCCCGCTGCTTCAATTTTGCACAGAGCTTGGAGTGGTGGATATATGGGAATATTTTGGCGGAGGAAAGAGAGTATACTCCTGTGTGAGCAGGGGGGGTAGAGCAATGTCAAGAATCGATCTAGCACTTACCAATGAGAGCAACTTGAGTAATATCTGTAAGATGCGATATGGAGTAAGAACAGTCTCTGATCACTCACCCGTACTGGTTGAGGTCCGCAGCGGGAAGAATAAGGATATCAGGGGGCTAGGATTCAAGTTGAATCCATATTGGCTCACTATCATGGATAATTTACAGTCAATGAAATTAGTGATGTCCTCCTTTTGGGAGGTGAATCTTCCCTCTGCCGATCTCAACACAGTGTGGGATGCTTTTAAAGCATATCTGAGGGGGGCCTTTATAAGTGAGATTGCCGCAGTAAAAAGAACATTTAGGAAGAAAGAGGAGGAGTTGGTTAAGACAGCCGCACTTACAACTGAGCGATTTGCTAGCCATCCTACTGAGTACAATAGGGAAGGAATGCAAAAGGCTAGCTGTTCTTTGGATAAATATGTAACAGAGAAAGCAAACCATAGGGTATTCTTTAAGGGGCTTAATTATTTTATCGAATCTGGACGCCCGGGTAAGCTTTTAGCCAGAATAATTACACAACAAGATAAAAAAAAACAATCCATTACTTCCATCCGTAATGCAGAGGGTGAAGTTATAACAGATTTAGATGGAATTAGGAATACTTTTTTACAATACTTTGCTCAGATATATAGATCCTCTCCTGGTTTGTCATCTGGGCTGGCGATGCGGTTCCTAGAGAGAATTCCACTCTCAATGTTAAGTGAAGCTCAGAGGGGATATTTGGAGGAGGAGCTGTCTTTTACGGAGCTGCAGGAGGCCCTTGGGTCCGTCTTGGGGAACTCATCGCCAGGGGCAGATGGCCTCCCATATGAGGTCTATCGCAAGTATAGTGATGTGATTCTTCCCCACCTGTCGGAGGTTTTCTCCCAAGCGGCTCAGGGAGGGAAACTCCCACATTCTATGATGGATGCTCTTATTGTTTTAATTTTAAAAAAGGATAAAGATCCGGTAGAACTGAGCTCCTACAGACCAATATCCTTATTAAATACCGATGCTAAGCTATTATCAAAAGTTTTGGCTAGGAGGCTCTCGCGGGTTATGCCCACGATTATTCACCCAGATCAAAATGGCTTTATGCCAAATAGGGGCACCCATCACAATTTGCATAGGTTATTTACTAATATTCAATCCCCGGAGCGTGGCGCCCGCTCCATCCTGTCGTTGGATGCTGCGAAGGCCTTCGACAGGGTGGAGTGGATTTTTCTCTGGGAGATAATGAAAAAAATGGGCTTTGGCCCAAGATTTATTGCGATGGTCCAGTTACTTTACAATTCCCCAGTTGCCAGGATTAGGATCAATGATTCAATGACAGAGAGCTTTACTTTGGGAAGAGGCACTCGCCAAGGTTGTCCCCTTTCCCCCCTTTTATTCAATATTTATATTGAACCTCTAGCGGTTATGATAAGACAAGATCCTGAGGTGGCTGGTTTTGGCATAATGGGGAAGCATGACCGAGTATCTCTCTATGCAGATGATATTCTGGTTTTTATTCATCAAACAGATATTACTCTCCCTCGTATAATGGACCTGGTTAATCACTTCTCCGATTTATCGGGACTTGAGATCAACTGGGATAAGACCGTCCTCCTCCCTATAGACGAATTGCGAGGCGAATTTAATAACCGATTAATGATCTCTGATTCAATAAAGTACCTGGGGATAACAGTTTCCGCTAAACCTCAGGAATATTTACAACTTAATTTGATTCCCTTGTTGACGAAGTTAAGAGCGAAAATTAAGATATGGCAAAAAATTCTGCTAGCAAGAGCGGACAGAATCTCATTGATAAAAATGGTAGTGCTTTCCCAGGTTCTTTATGTCCTACGCAACTCGCCTATATGGATTCCAGACAAGTATTTTAGACTGATAGAGCGTATACTCAATGATTTATTATGGGGGAGGAAGCGCGTGAGACTGAAGGCACTTTATTTTTCTATGCCCTATAGTCAGGGAGGTCTTAACCTCCCTTACTTTAGGGGCTATTTTGTGGCCTCCCAACTATGCCTTTTTAATGACTGGCAAAATAGTCCCTTCTGCAGTAAAGTGGTGAAAGATGCAGGTTTTTCTGATTTTTTTTCACCGTACTGGAATCAGATTATTTATTAAACACACTGAGCGGATACACGTTTTTCTGCAGAATGGCTATGAAGACTTGGTCTCTCATAAGGAGTTGGTGTGGAGCCAAGGCTTCGCTTATTTGCACTCCATTATGGCATAATCCAAAACTTCTTAATTTAAACGACTCAAGCTGCCGCCAGTATTGGAGGACCAAAAATGTGCAGTACTTACACCAAGTAGTCAGTGGTGGACAAATTTTGTCCCTGATGGAACTAAGGGCAAATTTAGGTGAGGTGGCTTGGTTTGCATATTTTCAATTGAGGTTAGCACTCTCTAGCACCTTGAATAGTAATTCTTTTATTATAGATACTCCTGCATTTTTACAGGATTTAATTCGTAAAAAAATTGTCACGAGAATTAAATTATCGCACTGTTATAGACATTTAATGCATAACTTCTTTTCTGGTGTTCTCTCTCCAGGACAGAGAGCCTGGTCCTCTCTTCTTTTAGAGGGGGGCTCTCCAAACTGGGAGAATATAGGGGAAAGTTTAAAATTGGTTTCACATAATTTTAACCACATCGTGGTACAATTTAATATTTTGCACAAAATGTATGTGACGCCTGTATGGTTATATAGAAGAGGATTCCGGGCCTCCTCTGACTGCCCACGCTGTGGCGGTCCCGAGGCAGATCATTTACATCTGTTTTGGGACTGCCCAATGGTGAGTGGGTACTGGAGTTTGGTCCAAAAGAATTTGGCGCGCAAACTTAAAATTGTTGTTCCCCTGTCCCCCAGGATTTGGGTCCTGGGAGACTTATCTGAGGTTAACCATCAACCTATAAAAAGTCATTTGTTGATTAAGGTGATGTTCTTGGCTAGGCTCCTGATTTCAAGATCGTGGTTCTGCTCTCCCGCCCCAGACTGTAATAATTGGCTGAGTCTGGTGGAAAAAGTGAAAAGCTATGAGAGGATCCTACATAGACAAAGAGGATCTTATTCAAAGTGGAATAGCTTATGGAAAGACTGGGACATGGCTAACTAATTAGGACTTTTTTCCCTCTTTTTTTTTTTTTGTTTTGCTGTTTCCTGCAAGGTGGGGGATGGGTGGGAGGGATGAGCTGGGGAAAATTCAATTTGTCCGGTGTTTCCTTATGTACTTTATTGATGATGTGAAGGTATATCCGAGCACGGGTGGGTCTCCAGGATGGTGGAGGGGGGACTTCCCGGCATTAAATGATGTTGGGAGCTCTCAGCTATTTAAAATACCGAGCGATATGTGGGTGGGGGGTCGCGGCTTGGAGTACGGGGGTCCCCGGGTGCTGGGCGCGGCTCGGGGTACGGCTCTTCCCGTTGGATACGGAGTTCGAGCGCAGGCAGGGATGGATCATACGTGACGAGCACGCTATTGTGTGCCCTTTTAAGGAGACAGAGCTGATTTCAGGCTCTGTTCTCTGTCTATATTTCCTTTTTCAGCTACCAGTATCTGACATTCGATTTGAGTTCCCTGCTGCATGAAATATCTATGTGAATGTACGCAAGGTATGGCGAACTATGGCTCTGATATGATTAATCATATGGGGATGAGGCAGTGAAATATGTGAGTGGGTTTTCGACCACTGTGGTGAGACTGCTGGACCCCCTCTTCTTGGTTTTTGTCCTATTAAAGGCTTGCGATTAAAGATCGCTGCAAGTTCGCCTACAGGTAGTATGGGAATATCAAGCGATTGGTCACACTGGTGCCAACCTCTTGGCTTGTATTTTTCTGTGTCTGGGTGAGGGCGTGCGCGAGTGGCGCTCACTGCTTGGTGGATGTCTGGACGTCGGACCTCTATCCCTATAGCCACATAGAACTTGGGCTGAGAGTTCATCTATTTCATTAAGCCATGGATGCTGGATGGTCCTGGTCCCCTCCCCTCTAGGAGACCTCCCTTTGTTTTTTGTTTTTCTTTTTTAATGTTAACACTGCTAGGGATATTTGTATGAAATTATTGTTAATTATGCTTACAGATTGGAAATGGTGGACTCATGGAATATGTAATAAGGATTTAAAATTTTGTATTGAAATAATAAAATATTTAAAAAAAAATAAAAAAAATTATATTTAGTGGTATTCTCAATAGCACACCAAGTATGATTTATTTTTAATGACGTTCAGTAACCAGTTAATACCATGACACATTTTTATGATATGACATATATTGCAGAGTAGAGTACAGAAGTCACACAACGTACAGTACTGTATGTCAACAGCACTAGATAACTGACATTATCAAGATATTTTCTAAGGCCTCTTTCACACGGGTGAGATTTCCGCTAATGTGCACAGCCCCATAGAAATGAATGGGTGCGGGTGCAACGCGTTCACCTCACGCATTGCACCAGCACTGAATCCAGACCCATTCATTTCTATGGGGTTGTGCACATGAGCAGTGATTTTCACGCATCACTTGTGCATTGTGTGAAAATCGCAGCATGCTCTATTTTGTGCGTTTTTCACGCAACGCAGGCCCTATAGTAGTGAATGGCGCTGCGTGAAAATCGCAAGCAGCCGCAAGCAAGTGCGGATGCGGTGCGATTTTTGCACATGGTTGCTAGGAGACGAACGGGATGGGGACCCGATCATTATTATTTTCCCTTATAACATGGTTATAAGGGAAAATAATAGCATTATTAGGGATGGAGGGGTTAAAAAAAATTATAATTAAACTTACCTTATCCACTTGTTTGCGCAGCCCATCTTCTCTTCTGTTTTCTTCTTTGATGCCCAGGAGGAAAAGGACCTGTGGTGACATCACTGTGCTCATCACATGGTCCGTCACATGATCCATCACCATAGAAGACAGAAGAGAAGTCGGGCTGCGTGAACAAGTGGATAAGGTCATTTTTTTATTTTTTTTTAACCCCTCCATCCCCATTTTACTAAGCATTCTGTATTAAGAATGCTATTATTTTCCCTTATAACCATGTTATAAGGGAAAATAATAAAATCTACACAACACCTAACCTGAACCCGATCTTCTGTGAAGAAGTCCGGGTTCGGGTTTGGGTACTAAACATGCAGATTTTTCTCACGCTCGTGCAAAACGCATAAAAAACGCTTTGCACTCACACTGAAAAATCGTGCATTTTCCCGCTACGCACCCGCTTTCCATCCGGCCCTCACATGCGACGCCGGTGTCAAAGAGGCCTAATGGTCAAGTCTACAAAAATGCGTGGCATAACTGTCATGGAAAAGTTGTAACAAGGCTCCCCAACTTTCACACTTTATTTATAGCACTGGTGTTCGCAGAGCAGAAGGAAAATTGGGGTTTAGCATCCATGGGCCAATGCAACTGCAACAAAACATATACTTATCCCCTGCACATGGTCAAAATATGTAAATTCTGTACCTGAACATCATGTTCATGCTCTTGTTTAATATTTCATAGCAATATCATATGTATTAGTTGACTTGCAGACTACATTTCATTTCATCCCCAGTTTTACATGTTTAGTAGTGTTGATCGAGCACCGTAGTGCTCGGGTGCTTGGGTCGAATACATCGGGATGTCCGGGTGCTCGAGTATAATGGAAGTCAATGGTAGAACCCAAGCATTAAACCAGGTACCCCCTGCTCTGAAGAGGGGATGGTTCCTGGTTCATAGGAAAATGTCAGAAATTGGTGGAAACACCACCGAAATGGTTCTTGAACAGCATGGGGAGGATGTCTGGATGCATCTTGTACTCGCAGGTCGAAGCTGGGAACGATGTTGTCTGAATAGTACGCCACTTTTACAGACTGACAATAATATGCACAAAACCGAAGTAAGAATGTACTTGTATTTAAAGTGCAAGTGCTGCCAAAAATTACAAGAAAGAGGCACTCCGATACAACCTGTATATCACATAAAGGAGGGCCTCATTCACATTGTGGTACAATTGTTCATGTAGTGGGACTCTTAAAGCCTATGCCCTAAGTGAAAGGGCTGCCAAAATTTACAAGGAACCGGGACTACAATACACTATTTGTTACACATAAAGGAGGGCATCATACACAGCTTTGAAAAATTATGATTGATGGCCTGCTCATGGCCGTCAAAAACATTTGGAGCAAGGGCCTGCAGATCTGACCATCTAAAACATTATATGCGAGGGCCTGCTGCCGCTTTGGTGACTCTAGATAACCTGGGACCGATCGTATGTCACCGTGATTGCGATGATCCATTCCGATGTCTGCCCTATCAACTTTTGATGTTATTTTCAGCCCAAACCATGTAGACCATGGGTAACGGGGGAATCATGGTTCGATTCCGGAGAGTGAGCCAGAGAAACAGCTACGGCCACCACATCCAAGCAAGGCAGCATGCGTGTAAATTACCTATTAAGTATAATTAGGTGAGGGCCTGCAGGTAAGCTTACCCTGTAAAAGATTTTAGGTGCGTGTCTGCAGGTGAGCTGACCGTGCAAAAGATTTTAGGTGCGGGCCTGTTGGTGAGCTTACCCAGTAAAAGATTGTAGATGAAGGCCTGCTGGTGAGCTGACCCTCTAAAAAATTATATGCGAGGGCCTGAAGGTGAGCTGACCCTGTGAAAGATTGTAGGTGAGGGCCTGCTGGTGAGCTGACCCTCTAAAAAATTATATGCGAGGGCCTGCAGGTGAGCTGACCCTCTAAAAAAATATATGCAAAGGCCTGCTGGTTAGCTGACCCTGTAAAACATTATATATGAAGGGTATATATGTAAGGGCATTATATGTGACGAATAAGCATGTTGATATGATGGAAGAAGAGGAAGAGGATGAGAAAAGGAAAATTCAACCATATACCCTTGTTTGTGGTGGAAGGGGTGCATGGGAATACAGTGTATTCAGTACATTTTAAACAACACATTTAAAGTGCTTTTATGTTCAGCCACTTTCCTCTGGTGGAGTCGAGAAGTCATGGTCAATCCAGGCCTTGATTATTTTTATATGAGTCAACCTGTCAGCATTTTCAGTTGACAGGTGGATACACTTATCTGTTATAATGCCACCAGCAGCACTAAATACCCGCTCAGACAAAATGCTGGCAGGAGAGCAGGCCAGCACCTCCAAGGCGTAGAGCGCCAGTTTGTGCCACGTGTCCACCCAGTAATTGTAAGGCACTGAGGGATCATTGAGGGCTCTGACATGGTCTGCTATGTACTCCTTCACCATCTTCCAAATTTTTTACCTCCTTGTGACACTAGACCGCGCATCAGGGTGAGGGTGCTGGCGGGGTGTCATGAAACTGTCCCAGGATTTGGAGAGTGTTGCCCTGCCACTGTTGGAACTGCTGTGTGTTACCCTTGTCTCCCCTCCTTGGTTGGCCAAGGAACTATGGACTCTGCCGCCAGCGTTGTCAGATGGAAATTTTTGGAGCAATTTTTCAACAAGGATCTTCTGGTATTGCACCGTTTTGCTCGACCTCTCCACCAGAGGAATGAGAGATAAGAAGTTCTCTTTGTAGCGGGGGTTAAGAAGGGTGAACAATCAGTAATCCGTGTTTTCTAAAATGCGTATAACGCGCAGGTCACGGGAAAGGCAGTCTAACATGAAGTCAGCCATGTGTGGCTGGGTATTTGCGCTTGTGTTCAAATGCCTGGGGTAAGGACATTTGTACACTGCGCTTGGACACGGAAGTGGATTTGGTCGCTGATGGTGATTGCGAAGGTCCAGGTGCAGGGCGGAATACATCTGGGCCTGCACCTTTGACAGGGGAATGGCCAGCACGTAACACAGGGAAAGAGTAGGCAGTGGTGGGACCCGCAGACATAGATTGTGGACCCAGGTGTTCATCCCACTTATTACGGTGCTTGGATGCCATGTGGTGGATCATACTGGTGATGGTGAGGCTGCTAGTGGTTCATTTTCGTATGGCACATGTTGCAATTACTATTCTTTCGTTGTCCGCACTTTCCTTAAAAAAGCGCCATACTGCGGAACATCTACCCCTTAGCAAGGCAGATTTAGACAAGGAGTTAATCCTTTTGCCACCCCACTGCCTCTTCCAGCCTGTTGTGGTGCTGCAGATCCCTCCCCCTCTCTACTGCTGTCCTCGCTCGGCTTTCCACCTTCCCAGGTTGGGTCAGTGACTTCATCGTCCACCACCTCCTCTTTCACTTCCTCACTCTGATCATCCTCCTGATTTGTTAACCTAACCACAACCTCAGTGATTGACAACTGTGTATCATCCTCTTCATCAACCTCTTGAGACATTAATTGCAGTTGACTCATTGGCAACTGTGTCTCATCATCATCCACCTCATTAAACACTAATTGCCATTCCCCACCGTCATGTACTTGTGACTGTGGATGTTCAAGAGGTTGGGAATCAGGACACAAGATCTCATGTCCCTCTTCAAGCGTGCTTGGCAAGAGGGCCAATTTAAGTAATGGCGATGAAAAGAGGTCCTTGGAATATCAAGGTGTGGGATCACTTGTTTGGCCAGACTATAAATGGTGGGAGGAAGGAGGATCAGGGTGACGATTGTGTTGACCAGACTCTTGGCTACTGAGACTGGACTTGGTGGAAGCATTATCTGCTGCAATTCAACCGACCATCTGGTCGCACTGGTCTGACTTCAAGAGTGTGGTGTCCTGCGCCGCCCTGTAAACTGGGACATGAAGCTAGGTATCTTGGATGATTGATTTTCTTGTGCTCTGGCAGCAGGCACTGTTTCTCCGCACTCAGGGCCACGGCCTCTGTGTGCACCATCAGCATCACGAACACTTCCCCGTCCCCTACTGCTTGCCTTCTTCATTTTAAATGTGATATATGCTTGAAATTGATATTTTAGGGATGCACACACTTTAAACAGGAGATGTGGCACAGATAATCTAACTGGCTGCAGCGGACGCCGTCTACGGAAAAAGTGCACTGAATGTCATTGATATGTTAGGGATGCGCACACTTTAAACAGGAGATGTGGCGCGGATAATTTAACTGTCCGCAGGGGACACCGTCTACAGAAAAAGTGCACTGATGTCACTGATATTTTAGGGATGCGCACAATTTACACAGGAGATGTGGAGCAAATAATTTAACTGTCCACAGCGGCCTATTACTGAAACTTCACTATCGCCTGCTGCTGCTCGCACAGTCTGGACAGCATGTGCAAGATGGAGTTCCACCTTGTGGACACGTCGCATATGAGCGCCCACAGACGAGCAGCAGCAAGGTGAGAACGCCGAAAGCGCGCACAGATGGCCTGCACTTTCTGCAGTAGCTCTGACATATTGGGGTAGTTTTTCAGGAATTTTAGCACCACCAAATTCAGCACATGTGTCAGGCAAGGCCCAGAGCTGCTACGAGATTTCACCCATTATTGCACACCACCAGGCTGGGCTTGAGGCTCACTGGCACCAACCACTCATCGGTCTGTTGTTCCATGCCCGTCCACAGCTCCTGCACGGTGTGGGTGTTGTCCCTCAAACAGATATGTTTTAAAATTGCCTGCTGTCATTTTCCCCTGGCTGTGCTGAAGTTGGTGGTGAAGGTGTTACGCTGACCGGATGAGGAGGCGGTAGAGGATGAAGAAGCGGAGTAGGAGGAGGAAGTAACAGGAGGCAAAGAAGTGGGATAGTAACGCTGAGAACGGCGTCATTGGCACTGGCCATGTTGGTGGAGTACTCGAAAAAGCACAACAATGCACACAGGTCTTGCATGGAGGCCCACTCATTGGTGGTGAAGTGGTGCTGTTCTGCAGAGCAACTCACCCATGCGTACTGCAGCTGAAACCACTATCGCCTGCTGCTGCTCGCACAGTCTGGACAGCATGTGCAAGGTGGATTTCCACCTTGTGGGCACGTTGCATATGAGGCGGTGAGTGGTAAGGCCAAAGTTACGCTGCAGTGCTGACAGGCAAGCAGCAGCAGGGTGAGAACGCCGAAAGTGCGCACTTTCTGCCTGCACTTTCTGCAGCAGCTCTGACATATTAGGGTAATTTTTTAGGAATTTCTGCACCACCAAATTCAGCACATGTGCCAGGCAAGGGATGTGCGTCAAACCGGCTAGGCCCAGAGCTGCTACGAGATTTCGCCCATTATCGCACACCACCAGGCTGGGCTTGAAGCTCACTGGCACCAACCACTCATCGGTCTGTTGTTCTGTGCCCGTCCACAGCTCCTGCGTTCAGGGACCCAGAGGGTGACATATTCAAATTAGATTCTGTGGGGACAATTTTATTTTTATTATTGCTAAAAAGTACATTTGCGCCCTGCACTGCATTTGTGATAGTGAAATAGAATCAATAAATCCATCTGTTTAACTGTGGCTAAAAACTCATATATTTTTTTCCATAAAGTACCTTTGCGGCCTTTGCTACATTTCTGACAGTCCAATACAAACGTTAAATACTGCTGTTATATTCTGGTTTTAAAAAAAACACGCATTTTGTGCTAGATAATACATTTGCGGCCTTTGCTGCATTTCTGACAGTCCAATACAAGCGTTAAATACTGCTGTTATATTCTAGTTTTAAAAAAAACACCCATTTTATGCTAGATACTGTACTATATTTACGGCCTTTGCTGCATTTCTGACAGTCCAATACAAGCGTTAAATACTGCTGTTATATTGTGGTTTAAAAAAAAAACACCCATTGTGTGCTAGATACTACATTTGTGGCCTTTGCTGCATTTCTGACAGTCCAATGCAACCAGTCAATACTGCTGTTACATTGTTGGTTGACAAATTAATTGTATAAAATTCGCCTGTCACACTGTTGTGTGACCTCAAGAAATGTTTCCTCTTTATGACACCGGCACTGCCTTAATGTCAGTGAACTTAATTGTTGACTATTGGCGGTTACATTGTTGCCTGACATAAATCATCTGTTAGTTTGGTGAGTGAACGCAAAGAATGAGGAGAATGTCAAATAAGGGACGTGGCCCTGGTTGTGGTGCTGCTGGTGTTGGTGGAGCTCCTGTTGCAGGGAGAGGACGTAGTCGATTTGTGCCAGCTACACGCACAAGTGAAACACCGTCCTCAGGTGCGAGTAGGCGACAGTGTGAGTAGGCGACAGAACCTTCATAGTTATTTGGTAGGACCAAATGCGGTTCTACGAATGGTGAGGCCAGAACAAGTACAGGCAATAGTAGATTGGGTGGCTGACAGTTCATCCAGTTCCTTCACATTGTCTCCCACCCAGTCCCTTGCTAAAAGATCAGAGTTGGCACCTGCATCCCATGGCCATCAGTCTTTCACCTCACTCCCTTGCAAATCAGCCAAGCAGTCTGAGCCCCAAGTCATGCAGCAGTCTCTTCTGCTTTTTGATGACTCTGTTAGCAGGGTTTCCCAGGGCTATCCACATAGCCCTGCCCCAGAAGTGGAAGATATTGAGTGCACTGATGCCCAACCACTTACGTTTCAGGATGAGTACATGACAGGACCACGCAGCACATCTCAGATGATGACAAAACACAGATGATGTGGCTTTCTGCAGTGTGCAGACTGACAAGGAGGGCAGAGGTGAAGACTGGGTGGAAGATGATGTGGAGGACGATGAGGTCCTCAACCCCACATGGAATCAAGGTCATGTGAGTTACCTGTCTAGTTCGGAAGAAGAGGCAGTGGTCGCACAGAGCCACCAGCACAGCAAAAGAGGGAGCAGAGTGCAAAAGCGGAGCGGCCGTCCCCTACACAGTACTCCTGCTACTGCCTACTGCACCAAGGGACTGAGCACACCAAAGAAAGCTCCAAGAAGTTCCCTGGCGTGGCAGTTCTTCAGACAGTGTGCTGACAACATGACACGAGTGGTTTGCACGCTGTGCAATCAGAGCCTGAAGTGAGGCATAAACGTTCTAAACCTGAGCACAACCTGCATGACCAGGCATCTAAGTGCAAAGCACGAGCTGCAGTGGAGTAGACACCTCAAAAACAAAGAAAGGTCTCTGGCTCCTCCTGCTTCCTCTTCTGCTGCAGTCTCAGACTCTTCATCACCCTCTAGAGTGACAGTGGCACCTGCCACCCTGCAAACAGAGGATGTGCCAGCAACGCCACCATCTGTGTCACTAAGCATCTCCATAATGTCCCACGGAAGCATTCAGCTGTCTATCTCCCAAACACTGGAGCGAAAGAGGAAGTACTGAACTACCCACCCGCGATCCCTGGCCTTGAATGCCAGCATTTCGAAATGACTGGCCTTTGAAATGCTGTCATTCCGTCTGGTGGAGGGTGACGGATAGTTTTAAAGGCCTTATGGCGGTGGCTGTCCCACAGTACATCGTGCCCAGCCGCCACTACTTTTCCAGGCAAGCCATCCCATCCCTGCACAACCAAGTGGGGGAAAAAATCAGGTGTTCACTGCGCAACGCCATCTGTGGCAAGGTCCACCTAACTACGGATACGTAGACCAGTAAGCACAGTCAGGGACGTTATATCTTTCTAACAGCACACTGGTTAAATCCAGTGGCGGCTGAGCCTGAGGCGGATAGCAGTTTCGCTCATGTCCTTCCACCACCGAGGATTGCAGGTTGTTTCCGTACCTTGTGCAGAAAAGACATGTATACCGGCCTCACCCAGCCATTGTTATACTCCAACGCACCTTCTCAATGTTTTATTTTTTATATTTCCCAATGTTTTGGGCTGTACCCTAGTTTAAACAAAAAAAATACCAGTGTTGGCTACCTCCTCTTCCTCCACCGCCGCTTCCAGCTACACCACCACGTCCACCTCCTCAACCTCCTACACCACTACCTCCACCTCCTAGATCAAGATTATTATTTTTATTTTTACGTATTTTATGTTATTTTAAGTCATTTCAATACATTGTTGGGTGACATAGCCCAAATTTTTGGCTGTGATATCCACCTGCTCTACATAGTGGACAGGGAAATACATTTTAATAATTTGTCTGTTACATTGTCGGGTGAAATTCACAAATTTTTGGCTGTGATATAACCCTGCTCTACATTGTGGACAGGAAAATACATTTCAGTAATTCGTCTGTTACATTGTTGGGTGATAAATGCTCATCTTTTGCGCTAGAAAGTACATTTGCAGCCTACACTGCATTTAGGACAGTACGAGTGGTAAGGCCAGAAAAAGTACAGGCGATAGTAGATTGGGTGGCTGAGACAGTGCCTCCAGTTCCTTCACATTGTCTCCCACCCAGTCCCCTGCTGAAAGATCAGAGTTGGCACCTGCAGCCCATGGGCATCTGTCTTGCAACTCACCCCCTTGCAAATCAGGCAATCATTCTGAGCCCCAAGTCTCTTATGTTTTTTGATGACTGCTGGCAGGGTTTCCGTGTGCCATCCACATAGCCCTGCCCCAGAAGTGGAAGAGATTGAGTGCACTGATGTCCAACCACTTATGTTTCAGGATGAGGACATGGGAAGACCACCGCAGCACGTCTCTGATGATGATAAAACATAGGTCCCAACTGCTGTGGCTTTCTGCAGTCTGCAAACCGACAAGGAGGGCAGGGGTAAAGATTGGGTGGAAGATGATGTGAAGGATGATGAGATACTAGACCCCACATGGAATCAAGGTCGTGAGAGTTACGTGTGCAGTTTGGAGGAAGATGCGGCACAGCAAAGAGGGAGCTGGGTGCAAAAGAGTCTGTTACATTCTTTGGTGACATTTTACCATTTTTGCCGTGACTAAACCCCTGCTACAGGCTATAGCTACTAGAGAGGGCTCGTTGATCCAGGGAGTTATTCTGATTGCCTGATTGGAGTCGGGAAGGAATTTTTTATTCCCCTAAAGTGGGGAAAATTGGCTTCTACCTCACAGTTTTTTTTTTTCTTCCTCTGGATCAACTTGCAGGATGACAGGCCGAACTGGATAGACAAATGTCTTTTTTCGGCCTGATGTACTATGTTACTATGTTACTATGTATTCCAATAACAGGGCATCTTAAGAGTCCTGTATTGTTATTTATCGTCACTACCTCCCCGAGTCGGGAGTGGGTAATTTCCGAGCACCCCCTCCTTTACTTGGATGCTTTCACTTTAACAACTTGTCCCACATTTCCGCTCGATCACATTTCAGCCATTGACCTCCCTTGGATGTGGTATCCCTTTCTCAGGCTCCCTCTCTGGCATGGAACCCTGATTCCCTGTTACCCGTGATCACCATGGTAGGCGCATAAAAGAACATCGAAAGTTGATTGGGAAGATATCCAATTGGATCAAGGCCATCACGGGGTCGTGCGATTAGGCAGAAGTTATCTAGAGTCAACAAAGCGGCAGCAGGGCCTCTCCTGTCTAACATTTCCAAATCCAAAATACCGCAGTGATATTCCCTGTAATTTTTTATTAATCATTGGCCTTGGCAGCAGCAGCCTGACACAGTTTTTTTTTTTTTTTTTTTAAACAGCAAACTAAGCTGCAAAAGCCAGTGTCAGGCAGCTGCTGCCAAGGCCAATAAGATAATGGGTTGCATCAAAATGGGCATAGATGCCCGTGATAAGAACATAGTCCTACCACTTTATAAATCGCTAGTCAGACCATACATGGAGTACTGTGTACAGTTCTGGGCTCTTGTGAACAAGGCAGACATAACAGAGCTGGAGAGGGTTCAGAGGAGGGCAACTAAAGTAATAACTGGAATGGGGCAACTACAGTACCCTGAAAGATTATCAAAATTAGGGTTATTCACTTTAGAAAAAAGACGACTGAGGGGAGATCTAATTACTATGTATAAATATATCAGGGGTCAGTACAGAGATCTATCCCATCATCTATTTATCCCCAGGACTGTGACTGTGACAAGGGGACATCCTCTGCGTCTTGAGGAAAGAAGGTTTGTACACACACATAGAAGAGGATTCTTTACGGTAAGAGCAGTGAGACTATGGAACTCTCTGTTTGAGGAGGTGGTGATGGTGAGTTCAATAAAGGAATTCAAGAGGGGCCTGGATGTATTTCTGGAGTGTAATAATATTACAGGCTGTAGCTACTAGAGAGGGGTCGTTGATCCAGGGAGTTATTCTGATTGCCTGATTGGAGTCGGGAAGGAATTTTTTATTCCCCTAAAGTGGGGAAAATTGGCTTCTACCTCACAGTTTTTTTTTTTTTTTTCTTCCTCTGGATCAACTTGTAGGATGACAGGCCGAACTGGATGGACAAATGTCTTTTTTCGGCCTTATGTACTATGTTACCATGTAGTCCAATAACAGGGCATCTTAAGAGTCCTGTATTGTTATTTATCGTCACTACCTCCCCGAGTCGGGAGTGGGTAATATCCGAGCACCCCCTCCTTTACTTGGATGCTTTCACTTTAACAACTGGTCCCACATTTCCGCTCTATCACATTTCAGCCATTGACCTCCCTTGGATGTGGTATCCCTTTCTCAGGCTTCCTCTCCGGCATGGAACCCTGATTCCCTGTTACCCGTGATCACCATGGTAGGCGCATAAAAGAACATCGAAAGTTGATAAGGAAGATATCCAATTGGATCGTGGACATCACGGGGACGTTTGACATGGTGGAGAAGTATGTGTGCACATGCCTACACGTACTGACTGATGGATCTGCCCCCTTCAACTTCTGGGTCTCCAAATTGGGCACATGGCCTGAGCTTGCACTTTACGCCTTGGAGGTGCTGGCCACGACAGGATGGGGTTACCAAAGAGAAGCACATCCGCCTGTCCACAGCCAATTTGGACAAGCTCACGTTCATTAAAATGAACCAGGCAGTGATTCCACAGGACTTGTCCGTACCATATGCAGAATAGACATGTATACCGGCCTCACCCAGCCATTGTTGTACTCCAGCACACTTTCTCTTTGTTTTATTTTTTATATTTCCAAATGTTTTGGGCTCTACCCAAATTTAAGCTAAAAAAATAATAAAATAAAAAACAAAAACCAGTGTTGGCTACCTCCTCCTCCTCCACTGCTGCTTCCACCTACACCGCCACATCCACCACCTCCTACTCCATATGGACCTCCTCCTCCTAGATCAAGACTATTATTTTTTATATTTACGTATTTTATGTTTTTCTAAGTCATTTCCCTATCCACATTTGTTTGCAGAGCACTTGCCATGCTCTTAACCACATTTTGCTGCCTTTTGCACTCTAGCCCTTTGCCCTCTCGCCCTCTAGCCTTTTCCATTACTTTTTTAGAGCCATTTTAGTGATCCAAAGTTCGGGTCCCCATTGACTTCAATGGGGTGCGGGTTCGAGGTCAAGTTCGGGTCAAGTTCGGGTCCCGAACTTAAACTTTTTTGTGAAGTTCGGCCGAACCTGTCGAACTCGAACATCCAGGGGTCCGCTCAACTCTAATGTGTCTTATACTACCCTATTACCATTTACACGCTGCTGCTGTCTGTCCTGATGACTTTGGTCGAGCTAAGTGTAGGCCTTATACTAAACCATTACCATTTACCTGCTGCTGTCTGTCATGATGATTTTGGCCAAGCTATGTGTAGGCCTTATACTACCATGTTACCATTCACATGCTGCTGCTGCTGTCTGTCCTGATTATTTTGGCCCAGCTATGTGTAAGCCTTATACTACACCGTTACCAATTACCTGCTGCTGATACTTCTGTCTGTGTTTGACCCTGGACTAAAGGGGCCTTACTGCAACCTTATCATTCAAAATTACACGAAAACAAAACAATATAAAAAAATGGAAGCACACGTTACAACCCAAATTTTTTTTTTACAAACATGCCTCTATGGCAACTTTTTTAGCTGGTCATGAAGTTCCAACAACTCCTGCATCCGTCTGAGGTGCAGCACCTCCATCTTCTGCATCTGCTTGCACATCAGCCTCCGCATCTCGTGCATGCTGGCTTTATGCTCCTGCTGCATCTGCATTATTTTTTTAAACAATTAATCAGTACTGTTAGGATAAAAAAAATATGAAAATTACTTGCAATTCAGATTAAGTGTCATGGATACAGAATTATATTGCTATATGCACATATTTACCCTCCTGGCGGGGGCTGGTGACATCCTCCTCCTCTTCATCGTTATCAGGACCAGGAGGGTTGGAATCTGCCTGCTGGGGGGGTCCAGCCTCTTCCACCTCCATCTCTTCGCCCACATCAGGTCATGCTGCTGCTGCTGGGAGGGTACGGCCTGTTCTCCCGCCTCCTCCTTGGCAGACAACACCACCACCTCCAGATCCTCTGTCGAAGGCCTGCGGCGGATGGGGGGAACTGGAACCCCTGTAATCACACAATTTTCGGAATTTAGACAAACAACTTAGAACTCATAACAAATGCAAATTAAGTGTGGGATGTATCTAATGTAATGATTGATGGGGCCTTTTACTGGAATACAAAATGATGATTGCAGTTTATGTATATATATATATATATACACACACACACACTCACATAAATATATATATATATATATATATATATGTGTGTGTGTGTGAAATGCACAAAATCAGCCGGTTACATCATACTGTACATCTGTACCTTGCTGTGTGTGTGTATATATACACTCACCTAAAGAATTATGCGGAACACCATATTAATACGGTGTTGGACCCCCTTTTGCCTTCAGAACTTCCTTAATTCTACGTGGCATTGATTCAACAAGGTGCTGATAGCATTCTTTAGAAATGTTGTCCCATATTGATAGGATAGCATCTTGTAGTTGATGGAGATTTGAGGGATGCACATCCAGGGCTCCCGTTCCACCACATCCCAAAGATGCTCTATTGGGTTGAGATCTGGTGACTGTGGGGGCCATTTTAGTACAGTGAACTCATTGTCATGTTCAAGAAACCAATTTGAAATGATTTGAGCTTTGTGACATGGTGCATTTTCCTGCTGGAAGTAGCCATCAGAGGATGGGTACATGGTGGTCATGATTCATGAAGGGATGGACATGGTCAGAAACAATGCTCAGGTAGCCTGTGGCATTTAAACGATGGCCAATTGGCACTAAGGGGCCTAAAGTGTGCCCAGAAAACATCCCCCACACCATTACACCACCACCACTAGCCTGCACAGTGGTAACAAGGTATGATGGATACATGTTCTTATTCTGTTTACGCCAAATTCGGACTCTAGCATTTGAATGTCTCAACAGAAATCAAGACTCATCAGACCAGGCAACATTTTTCCAGTCTTCAACAGTCCAATTTTGGTGAGCTTGTGCAAATTGTAGCCTTTTTTTCCTATTTGTAGTGGACATGAGTGGTACCCGGTGGGGTCTTCTACTGTTGTAGCCCACCTTTCTTTCCCAATCTGACATTCAGTTTGGAGTTCAGGAGATTGTCTTGACCAGGACCACAACCCTACATGCATTGAAGCAACTGCCATGTGATTGGTTGACTAGCTAATCGCACTAATGAGAAATAGAACAGGTGTTCCTAATAATTCTTTAGGTGAGTATATATATATATATATATATATATATATACTCATGGCGAGGTAGAGATGTATGATGTAACCTGCTGATTTGCTTCATGTCACACCAGGTAATAAGAAATAATTTGTAAAGGGATGAAATACTTATTTTCATAACTGTATATATACTGTACATTACAGAGTGTCGTCGAGAGATACAAAAGTAATGTAAGCATTGTACCTGGGCATATTGTGTCACTGATCTCTGTGATCCGCTCAGAGTTCATCCTCTTCAAATCTGACCATTTCTTTAATATGGCCATCCTAGGGTGCCTGCCATTAAACTTCCTTAAAGGGTTTCTGTCATGGGAAAAATCGTTATGTAGCTGACTGACATTAGCGATGTGCTAATGTCAGCAGTACATAACAGTATGTTTGTTAACTCCCTGCCTGCCGCCGTTCTCTTACTGTAGCACCTAGACGCTCGGTCTACTTGCCTTTTGGCACGCCCATGTCCACTTGATTGACGTCCTTCTTCTCCGCATTGTGTGTTTTCTAAGAGAACGGCGGCAGGCAGGGAGTTAACAAACATACTGTTATGTACTGCAGACATTAGCACATCGCTAATGTCAGTCAACTACATAACGATTTTTCCCATGACAGAAACCTTTTAAGAGCTTGAAATGGATCTCCCTCACAATCCTCTGCTTTTCAGCCTGGACCCAGGTCCTGTCACAGCCCCACTCCAACATAGGCTGCAGGATAAAGATGCAAGCATATAATCCCAATTTTTTTTAAATACAAGTATTGAAAATAATGTCCTCAGCAAAACATCAAAAAGTATTTAAGTCTTTATAGGGGAAATATTAGATTTTATGTTACCGTTATAAGATCGGATTGTATTGCGATTGTATGTGTGTGTGGTCTGAGCAATCGGATATTGTCCAGCTGAGCAGAGATGTACAGTACCTGTCTATTGAAGTGAGGG
Source organism: Bufo gargarizans (assembly GCF_014858855.1). NCBI lineage: Eukaryota > Metazoa > Chordata > Amphibia > Anura > Bufonidae > Bufo > Bufo gargarizans. The sequence continues at coordinate 548,967,791 of NC_058081.1, forward strand.
TACGGTATGGGGTGTAAAGCTGGTTCGCCTCCCCTGGTGCACCCTGGGTAACGCTCAATGAACCAGCAAATACTGGTGGTAAGACAAAGAAAGCTTCTCCTGAGTCCTGACCAACAGGACACAAAATCTAATCTATAGACTGTGTTTGTGTGACTGCGTGGGGTATATAGTATGCGGCAGGAAAATGGATGTGCAATGTGCATGCGAGGCTTATTTCCATGCTGTCCATACATACATGCTACAGACATAGTGCTGTAATGTCACAACAATACTTAGTGCACCAATCAGTAATATCTACTGAGACCTGATAAAATGTGAAGTTGTATGTATTGCAAAAAAACCTTTGCATCACAAGTAACAATTTTCGCGATTGCAAATATTTTATAACACTCTATCTGCATATAAAGTGATCGTTCTGACATGCATGTGAAATGTAATCAAATACAAGCCTGTTGTGTCAAATTACTTACAGTGATCAGGGGTTCTTCTTCACTGTCGCGAAAATTGCTGCCAACCATGTTTTCCAATCTCCTCAAACTTCAGGTAGTTTAAAAACTGTTACTAAACTAGACCACGTCCCTTTTTTGCATGTGCAGTAAGCAAATTTTACAATGCGATTTTTTCATTGATAAAAAATAATGAATGGAGATAGCGAATTCGCAAATATATGACGAATATTTGTCCAAATATTAGTGAAATATCGCAAATTCGAATATAGCCCCTGCCGCTCATCACTATTTCAGAGGGATTGGCTGACCATCAAAATGTATGCAGGGCCATCTTTACCAAAGGGCAAAAGGGGCAGCTGCCCCGGACCCAGTTGCTCCTGGGGGGCCCAAGGCAGCTGCCTCTTGAGCCCTGCTAGCCACTGCCCCGGGTGTCAGGCTGTCAGTTACACAGGGGGTGCTGCCATGCCATGCCTGCCGACACTGAGTCCCAGGCATCGTACTGTGTTAGAGCTGTGAATGTGATCTAGGACCTTAGATGACATCATCACCATGTGACCAGTAACCTAGCAATATTACTGGTCACATGGCTATGATGTCATCACAGGTCCTAACAGGAGTGTTGCAGAAGTTAACTGTGGAGCTTTTTTGTGTGAAGATTACATCAGAAAAAGGTGACAGGGGCTGTTATGTTAATATACTGTAAACTACTGTATAGTGGGGTGCTGTATACTGTGTGGGGGCCTGTATACTGTGTGGGGGCCTGTATACTGTGGGGGCCTGTATACTGTGTGGGGGCCTGTATACTGTGTGGGGGCCTGTATACTGTGGTGGGCTGTATACTGTGGGGGGCCTGTATACTGTGTGGGGGCCTGTATACTGTGTGGGGGCCTATATACTGTGGGGGGGCCTGTATAGTGGGGGGGGGGGGCTGTATACTGTGGAGGGGCCTGTATGATTAAGAGGGGCTGTATACTGTGGGGGGCCTGTATAGTGTGGGGGGCCTGTATAGTGTGTGGGGCTGTATACTGTGTGGGGGCTGTATACTGTGTGGGAGCCTGTATACTGTGTGGGAGCCTGTATACTGTGTGGGAGCCTGTATACTGTGTGGGGGCCTGTATACTGTGTGGGGCTGTATACTGTGGGAGGGCCTGTATACTGTGGGGGGCCTGTATAGTGTGGGAGGCCTGTATAGTGTGGGGGGCTGTATATTGTGGAGTGCTATACTGCTGTACTGTATACTGTGGGGGACTGTATACTGTGGGTGCTGTATAGTGTGGAGTGCTATACTGCTGTACTGTATAGTGTGGGGGGCTGTATCGTGTATAGTTTGGGATGCTATATACGGTGAGGTGCTATACTGTGAGGTGTTGTATACTGTGGGCTGCTATACTGCTCTACTATATACTGTGGGGTACTGTATAGTGTGAGGTGCTATACTGCTGTACTGTATAGTGTGGGGGGGCTGTATCGTGTATAGTTTGGGGTGCTGTATACGGTGAAGTGCTATACTGTGGGGTGCTGTATACTGTGGGCTGCTATACTGCTCTAAATATACTGTGGGGTGCTGTATACTATAGGGTGCTATACTGCATACTATGGGGTGCTGGGGTGCACTGTAACACTAGCGTGAGCCAAGCCCTGGTCTCCTTCCTGCAGAGCGGTGCCCACTTCCAGCCTGAGCCCAGAGCACTGATCCTGAGCCGCTGGAGTCTTCAGAACTGGAAGTATTTACAGTCATTCACTGTACTCTACCAGGTGTGTGGATTTTTTGTGTGTGTGTTGTGGTGGAGGGCGTGATTGCCTGTTAAGGTGTGGAAAGGCGGGATCCAGGGGGCCCAAGTAAATTTTTGCCCAGGGTCCAATCAATATTAAAGATGGCCCTGAATATATGTAGGGATCACTATACTCTTCCCCCTACAAAAGACTGTTAAGCCCAGTGGACACATGTATTTGGGGGTCTTGAGGGAAGCTGACGGCCATATGAGCAGCTTATCTGATGCAAAAATGTGATTCACTCCAGAGAACACATTTCTCTTGATCCAGATTCCAAAGGCGATATAATGTCTTTTACATATGATGATCTCCTACTGGAGTATGGCTGCTTGACCATAAAAACACCTACTACAAAGTTCCTAACTATATGTAGTTCTTGGGGTAAGGCCTCCTGCACACGAACGTGTGCACCTCGTGGCCGTATTGCGGACCGCATTTGGGGATCTGCAATACACGGGCGCCGTTCTGTGGGCATTCCACCTCACCGATGCGGACTCATTCACTTCAATGGGTCCGCAAATCCGGAGATGTGGAATGGTGCGGAACGGATGCATGGAACTTAAACCTACGGAAGCACTACAAGGTGCTTCCTTGGGGTTTCCTCCCGCACTTTCGTTCCACAAAAAGATAGAACATCTTTTTGCAGAACGGGCGGATCATGGACCCATTAAAGTAAATGGGTCCGCGATCCACTGCGCCTGCCCCACGGTCGGTGTTTGTGCAAATTGCAGGCCACAGCACGGCCACGGGGCGCACACGTTCGTGTGCAGGAGGCCTAATGTTGATTCCAGAGGCAGGTTAAAACTCAGTATCCAGTGATGCAAACAAGAAAAACTGTTTTAAAAATTGTTGCAAGGATCTTATGGGCATTTCCATCATACAGTACTGTATCTATGACACCAAATTTAAATGCACATAAGATTAGTGGTTAATTAAGGGCATAGGGTATTGTAAAAGTACTGATGTGCCTAAAGATAGCAATGATTTCTGTGGATGCACTATTAATCACGTATTATGTACCCTTGATCTTTTCAGGTATTTACTCTAGACATTAAAGAGGTTGTGCAGGCAGTTTATATTAATGACCTATCCTCAGAATAGGTAATCAGTGGGGTCCGACACCCGGCCCCACCGCCAATCAGCTGTTTGAAGAGGAGGCAGTGATCCACGCGAGCACTGCTGCCTCTTCATTACACTGTGCATCATCTCCCTTGCAGCGGCGGCTCAGTGTAATTATAAGTACTCGATCCGTTCAAGTAAATTGTGATTTGGAATGTGGACATTGAGGTGGACGGTTTAAAATAAATGTTCCCATTATCAGATTATGGGTTCATTCACACGTCCGTAGAATGGGTCCGCATCCGTTCTGCAAATTGCGGAATGGGTGGGGACCCATTCATTCTCTATGGGGCAGGAATGGATGCATACAGCACACAGTGTGCTTTCCGCATCCGCATTTACGGACACCAGGAGAAGAAACAGACTGTTACAGTTCACATATCACAGAGAAGAGAAGCTGCAATCCAATTGATGCTGGCTAGACTTAGATGCAGAGTCTAAGGGATTCCATGGAATTCACTCTGTAAGGCCTAGTTCACACAAACGTTTTTTTTGCGAGTGTACTGGCCGTTTTTTTGTGTTCCGTATACGGTCCGTATACGGAACCATTAATTTCAATGGTTCCGCAAAAAACGGAATGTACTCCGTATGCATTCCGTTTCCGTATTTCCGTTCCGTTGAAAGATAGAACATGTCCTATATTTGGCCGCAAATCACGTTCCGTGGCTCCATTCAAGTCAATGGGTCCGCAAAAATAACGGAACACATACGGAAATGCATCCGTATGTCTTCCGTATCCGTTCCATTTTTTCTGAACCATCTATTGAAAATGTTATGCCCAGCCCAATTTTTTCTATGTAATTACTGTATACTGTACATGGCATACGGAAAAATGGAATGGAAAAACGGAAAGGAAACGGAAACACAACGGAATTCAAAAACAGAACAACGGATCCGTGAAAAACGGACCGCAAAAAACTGTAAAAGCCATATGTTTGTGTGAACTAGGCCTAACCCCAATACAGGACATTGCGCAAGCTTGTGACTTCCCAAGTAGTTTCAGGTTGGTGACAGTGCAGTGGTAGACACAATTGCCAGGTCAATGGTCAGGAAAAGACCCCAATTTGTCACCAAGAACGCAGGGACCATAAGGCCAAGTGATAATACAGAAGCATAGTTGAGGGCTTAACCAGAGGTCAGAGGACTAGAGGGAACACATGATGTCAATCAAGGTATCCAAGCCATTAGGCAGGTGTGCAGAGGGCAGAATCCAGGGTGCACCGCTGTATACACATAGTGATTTGTCATTGAACTTGGCCATTTGCCAGTAAATTTGTGCTACGATTAAGGACTAGTCTTAAAGGACTAAACCTAGGCTTAGATGCATTAACATTATTACACATCTTGCTTTTAATCTTTGCAGTAATAAAGCTTACATGATTTTATCCATATAAGCCATTGCTGGATACCTTCCTTGTTTGACCATAGCTCACTTACTATCATCTGGGAGTCGGCCTGCAATGGCTGCTACTTAGGCCTCATGCACACGACAGTTTTTTTTTCACGGTCCGCAAAAACAGGGTCCGTGGGTCCGTGATCCGTGACCGTTTTTTCGTCCGTGGGTCTTCCTTGATTTTTGGAGGATCCACGGACATGAAAAAAAAGTTGTTTTGGTGTCCGCCTGGCCGTGCGGAGCCAAACGGATCCGTCCTGAATTACAATGCAAGTCAATGGGACGGATCCGTTTGACGTTGACACAATATGGTGCAATTGCAAACGGATCCGTCCCCATTGACTTTCAATGTAAAGTCAGGAGTCCCTTTACTTTCACACTAGTGTTCATATAATGCAGACTGTGGCTCCGTTCAGAGCGGATCCGTCTGCATTATATTGTTAAAACATTTCTAAGTGTGAAAGTAGCCTCAGACGGATCCGTCCAGACTTTACATTGAAAGTCAATGGGGGATGGATCCATTTGAAAATTGAGCCACAGTGTGTCATCTTCAAACGGATCCGTCCCCATTGACTTACATTATAAGTCTGGACGGATCCGCTTGCCTCCGCACGGCCAGGCGGACACCCGAACATAACTTGAAGCGTCCCCATCACCATGGGAACGCCTCTATGTTAGAATATACTGTCGGATATGAGCTACATCGTGAAACTCATTTCCGACAGTATATTCTAACACAGAGGCATTCCCATGGTGATGGGGACGCTTCTAGTTAGAATATACTACAAACTGTGTACATGACTGCCCCCTGCTGCCTGGCAGCACCCGATCTCTTACAGGGGGCCGTGATCAGCACAATTAACTCCTCAGGTGCCGCACCTGAAGGGGTTAATTGTACTATCATATCCCCCTGTAAGAGATCAGGGCTGCCAGGCAGCAGGGGGCAGACCCCCCCCTCCCCAGTTTGAATATCGTTGGTGGCACAGTGTGCGCCCACTATCGGGCCCCCCCTTCCTCCCTCTATTGTTATAAATCGTTGGTGGCACAGTGTGCGCCCACCATCGCCCCCCCTCCCTCCCTCTATTGTAATAAATCGTTGGTGGCACAGTGTGCGCCCACCATCGCCCCCCCTCCCTCCCTCTATTGTAATAAATCGTTGGTGGCACAGTGTGCGCCCACCATCGCCCCCCCTCCCTCTATAGCAGTAACAACATTGGTGGCAGTGTGCGGCCTACCATCTCCCCCCCCCCCCCCCCGATCATTGGTGGCAGCGTAGTTCCGATCGGGAAGCTACTGCAGCCCTGGTTGCCATGGTTACTTAGCAATAGTACAATTGTAGAAGATTCATACTTACCTGCTTGCTGCTGCGATGTCTGTGACCGGCCGGGAGCTCCTCCTACTGGTAAGTGACAGTTCTTTAGCAATGCGCCGCACAGACCTGTCACTTACCAGTAGGTGGAGCTCCCGGCCGGACACAGACATCGCAGCAGCAAGCAGGTAACTATGAATCTTCTACTATTGTACTATTGCTAAGTAACCATGGCAACCAGGACTGCTGTAGCGTCCTGGTTGCCATGGTTACCGATCGGAGCCCCAGCGATTAAACTGGGACTCCGATCGGAACCACGCTGCCACCAATGATGGGGGGGGAGATGGGAGGCCGCACACTGCCACCAATGTTGTTACTGCTATAGAGAGAGGGGGGCCGATGGTGGGCGCACACTGTGCCACCAACGATTTATTACAATAGAGGGAGGGAGGGGGGGGCGATGGTGGGCGCACACTGTGCCACCAACGATTTATTACAATAGAGGGAGGGAGGGGGGGCGATGGTGGGCGCACACTGTGCCACCAATGATTTCTAACAATAGAGGGAGGAAGGGGGGGCCCGATGGGGGGCGCACACTGTGCCACCAACGATATTCAAACTGGGGAGGGGGGTCTGCCCCCTGCTGCCTGGCAGCCCTGATCTCTTACAGGGGAATATGATAGTACAATTAACCCCTTCCGGTGCCGCACCTGAGGGGTTAATTGTGCTATCATATCCCCCTGTAAGAGATCGGGTGCTGCCAGGCAGCAGGGGGCAGTCTTGTACAAAGTTTGTAGTGTATTCTAACTAGAAGCGTCCCCATCACCATGGGAACGCTTCTGTGTTAGAATATACTGTCGGATATGAGTTTTCACGAAGTGAAAACTTAGATCTGAAAAAGCTTTTATGCAGACGGATCTTCGGATCCGTCTGTATGAAAGCAACCTACGGCCACGGATCACGGACACGGATGCCAATCTTGTGTGCATCCGTGTTCTTTCACGGACCCATTGACTTGAATGGGTCCGTGAACCGTTGTCCGTCCAAAAAATAGGACAGGTCATATTTTTTTGACGGACAGGATACACGGATCACGGCCTCGGCTGCAAAACGGTGCATTTTCCGATTTTTCAACGGACCCATTGAAAGTCAATGGGTCCGCGAAAAAAAACGGAAAACGGCACAACGGCCACGGATGCACACAACGGTCGTGTGCATGAGGCCTTATATGAAGCGTCTGATGGGAGGTGAGCAGGGGACTTTCTTTCTTTATGTTTCACAATAGCAAACAGACAGGAGCCAGGAAAGTTTGGTTCCATAACCACTTTGTTACCAGATGATTTTTCATTTTTGCTTTTTTGTTTTTCACTCACTGCATTTTCTGAGGCATAACTTTTTTATTTTCCCATTTATATAGCTGCTTGAGTTTCTTTTTATGTGGGATAAGTTGTGCTTTTTAATGGCAATACATAATATTACATATGATGTACTGGGAAACTGGAAAACAAAAACTCCAAGTGTGATGGAATTGGAAAAAAACGCACTTCTGCCAAAGTTTTATAGGTTTTGTTTTTACAGTGTTCACTATGCAGTAAAATTAACCTTTAACCGATTACAATACCACATTTATATGTTTTTTTTGTGTTTTAATACTGAAAAAATAATAATTATATAGTTTTTCTTTTGTCTGACACCCCTGCCGATCAGCTGTATGAAGAGACGGTGCGCACTGCGCGCACGTGCCGTCTTCTGTCTCTCTCCCTGCTCACCGCTGCTTTCTATGGCAAAGTAACAGCAAACAGGAAGGGTGACGGCACATGCACACTGCGCGGATACAGTAGGTCAACTGAGGATAGGTCATCAATACTAAAAGCCCGGAGAACCCCTTCAATCTTAAGGTCCCTTTACATGGGAAGATACAGCAGCAGATTGTCGAGAAGGAAGCGTTCCTTTTCCGATAATCTGCTGCTCACTGGTGGAGGAGACTGCTGCATTTAAATGCAGTGATCTCCTCCACAGTATGTGGAGGAGCGATCGCTAATGCCATCACTCTTTCCCATACTGACAAGTTGTTTGCTGGCAGAAGATGCTGTTTACACAACACGATCTACTGCTGGCAAACGATCATTTTCGTGACTGCATTAATGTTTTATTTCCCGATGAATTGATTGGTGGTACAATTACACTGCCAGATAACTGCTAACAAGCATTTTTCTGGACACTCGTTAGTGATTATCTGCAGGATCCTTGGCTTGTGTAAATGTCACGGCCATGGCTATGACCGTGACTCTCTAACCGCAAGCGGTTGCCTGCGGTTTCGTGTGGGTTTAAACCACAGGTGAGGGCCGCTGGCGTGTGGCCTAACTTGTGGTTGCCGCGGGCAACTGTTTGTCTCATGTGTCTGTGCAGCAGCAGCCTGAGCGTGGCTAGGCAGCTTGCTGCAGTTGCATGCGGTTGCACCTAACAACCTTTCTGTTAGGTGCGTGTGTATTTATGCACTGTTATTTGTCTGTGCGCACTTGGGTAGTATGTGTGGTGTGCACTGACACCTTTCCCCTCACTGTGGTTGTCCGTGGCAACGTTTGGCGGTATTGTGTACATGTGGTGGCACTGTCCCGGCCTTCGGGCTGACTCCCTGGACAGGGTTGCCATCCATGTCGTTGCCAGCGGCAACAGCCACAGTGTGTGATGTTTGTTGGACACTTCCCCTGTATGTTTGTGAGTTTCCCTTCTGTGGTGTTAGAAGGGTTAACTCCCTTCCCAGTGTGTGTGATGTCACTGGGTGTGTCCTTCCGTTGGGTGTGGCTTCTTGGCCTATATAGCCTGGGCCTTTTGCATGGCTCAGTAGGTTGCTTAAGCCTTGCTAGCTGGAGCAGCCTCCTGTGTTGCTATCTGCCAGTGAGAGCCACCACTGTGGTCATAGGTCTATGTTCAGGTCTAAGTTTATGTTTAGGTTTGCCTGTGTGTTTATTTTGTATGTTATATTCTGTTGGGACCTTCCTGTGTATTGCTGTTAATGTCCCCCTTTTCCCAACAGCTCGGCCTTTGAGACTCCTGCTCCTCCGTGCCTAGGAGGAGTAGGTCGTCTTACCCAGCTCCTAGCGCAGGGATCTGCGGAGGGTAAGACAGGGCTCCGAGGTTCCTGCGCATGGGCCCTCCTACCTTTAAGGTTGGCCCATGCAGGTTAGGAGTTAGGGTCAGGGTAGGGACGCTGTAGGAGGTGACCTGCTCCCTATCCTGTTTGCATGGCCGAGTAGCCTTTACAACACCTGGCATCGCACGGCTGAGGGTTTCCCCCATCCTCATCCGTGACAGTAAATGGCCATTCACAAGTGAGAGACACCACCACTTTGTTTCAGACAGCACAACAGCCGATTTCACCACGCTCTTCAGCTATGTACTAGAGGACTCCAATGCAACATGAGGTACATCCAGGGAAGTATATAACGCCAACTTCTTCTGATTTGCACTCAATTCTGCTAGTTCAGATCACAGCAGATGAAACATATTTGGCTGTGGGGTGGGCTGGTGGCTATCCCTCCTTTTTGGCACTCTCCATCTCTTCAACAGTTCGATATACATGATGTAATGTCAATGCAAACAAGTAACATACTATAACATTGAAACGAAAAGTAGAGTACACATGTTTATGTCCAGTATACCGAAGTATTATAAGTACCTGGTGACGGGGTAGCTCTCCATCTATACATCTTATGGCAGCAATCATGAGCACTATTGTGGCAACTCAAAGACAAGCATAAAAGAGCCGTCAAACTCATTACAATAAGTAAAGGAAGCATCTGTCCCTAACGCAGTAGTGTGACCGAGGCCTGGGTGAGACGGGTGAGCTCATTCACAACTCACTTTCACATGGAATCATTTTCACTTCGGGCTAATCTCAGTTTGCTGACAGGCTCTCAGTTGACACCTAGTCAATGACAATTATTGGGGGATGGCCAGCTAACTTTTAATCATGTCATTAGATGTGAGGCAAAGCAAATACCAAGAGTAAATAAATGAAACAATTTATTGAAGTATCACATCAAGCCATGAGCGATCACCCTTACCATTAAATCATGTATACAAAGTGTTCTGCTGTACCATATGTTTACTGCTGACACAGCCAGATATGATGTTTTCGTACAGTCCGGTGTTCTATTTTTCTTAATATTTCAAATATCCCTTTTGAGAAAGAAAAGGATAGGATTTCCAAAGACAATATTTTCCCATTGTGAACATGAATTTGAACTGCATGGCAGCCAGCTGGTGAATTTGCAGGGGGGGGGGGGGGGGGGTACGCCTCCATTGTTTATCCTTGAAGGAAACCTTAAGGAAAGAGAAATTAACTTTTGACCCACGTAATTAAAGGGGTTCCAAAGGGTTTATTTTTCTACTTGTTAGCTTATTATTTACATGTTTTCATTATTTCATCTCATTATTTGTATTATATTATTATGTTATTACTGATTTGTTTATTAAATGTATGTTACTTCTGTCACACACATGAGTAGCTAGATAGATAGACAGACAGATAGATAGATAGATAGATAGATAGATAGATACAGAAAATACTAAAGTCCAGGGCAGCACACCTAGCAAACATATAGACAGAAGGAGTGCCAGCAGCATTACACTTGACCAAAGTGTTCAATTAATAAAAGAAAAACACACCGCAGCACTTCCAGTAGGTGAAAAAATGTGGGATCCTTTATTCACCCGTGTGACATTTTGGTCCACTTGCTGGGACCATTTTCAAGCTTGAAAATGGTCCCAGCAAGTGGACCAAAATGTCACATGGGTGAATAAAGGATCCCACGTTTTTTCACCTACTGGAAGTGCTGTGGTGTGTTTTTATTTTGTAGATAGATAGATGCATACAGGGGCGGACTGGGAACGTAAAGTGGCCCTGGAAAAAATACTAAAAGTGGCACCATTTTGTAGGCAGTGCCAGCAATACCATATTGTGGCACATTATACCACCCCAACAGAGCCAAATACCACAGTCCATCACAAACTACATCCCCAAAAACTTCCACTGGCCAGCTGTGGGGAGGGCTCAGATAGACCCTTGGGCATTGGCCCACCTGGGAATTTCCCTGTAAGGTCTATAGGCAATCTGCCCGGTATGTGAAGGAAGGTATGTAGCTCTCAGAATGGTGCAGGAACGGTGCAGGTTTCCTATTAAAGAGATGCATATTGTGGTTTGCTGTGGTGCACCTGAGACGTGCCACCAAGGTACCCGACCTTGGTGGAGTGGAAGCCAGAAGCTAGAGTGTCCACTAAGATAGATAGGGGACACTGTTGCTACCTAGTATAGCTGGTATCAGCTAATCTAGGCCTGGCTTTATCTGGGAAAAAGCAAAGAGCTGGGTGGGTGCTTATTCCCCACGATCCACTCTGGGTTTTATACGTGGCTCATGTCCACGATTGTGTTTCAGAAGTCATCAGCATGAAGCAGGGTGTGTCTGTATGGGTGAGGGGCTACAGATCACACACTGCAAGGCACGTGTGAGGAAAACACTAGCCTGTGCACGGTTCTAGAGTAGAGTTGAGAGCGAATATTCGCATTGCGAATTTTAACCTCTTAAGGACTCAGAAAAAAGGAATACCATACGGTTTTTGGAAGGCAGATTTTGCTGGACTGGTTTTTTTGACACCATGTCCCATTTGAAGCCCCCCTGATACACTCCTAGAGTAGAAACTCCAAAAAAGGGGCCCCATTTTAGAAACTATGGGATAGGGTGGCAGTTTTGTTGGTACTAGTTTAGGGTACATATGATTTTTGGTTGCTCTATATTACACTTTTTGTGAGGCAAGATAACAAGAAATAGCTGTTTGGCACCTTTTTTATTTTTTGTTATTTACAACATTCATCTGACAGGTTAGATCATGTGATATTTTTATAGACCAGGTTGTCACGGATGCGGCGATACCTAATATGTATACTTTTTTTTTATTTATGTAAGTTTTACGCAATGATTTCTTCTTTGAAGCAAAAAAAAATCATGTTTTAGTGTTTCCATAGTCTGAAAGACATAATTTTTTAGGTTTTTGGGCGATTTACCTTGGGTAGGGTATGATTTTTGCGGGATGAGATGACTGCTTTAGTGGCACTATTTTGGGGTGCGTGTGACTTTTTTATTGCTTGCTATTACACTTTTTGTGATGTAAGGTGACAAAAAATTGTTTATTTAGCACAGTTTTTATTTTAAATTTTTTACGGTGTTCATCTGAGGGGTTAGGTCATGTGATATTTTTATAGACCCAGTTGATACGAACGCGGCGATACCAAATATGTATACTTTTTTTTTATTTATGTAAGTTTTAAACAATGATTTCATTTTTGAAGCAAAAAAATAATATTGTTTTAGTGTTTCCATAGTCAGAGACATAATTTTTTCAGTTTTTGGGCGATTATCTTATGTAGGGTCTCATTTTTTGCAGGGGATGAGATGACAGTTTGATTGGCACTATCTTGGGGTGCATATGACTTTTTGATCACTTGCTATTACACTTTTTGTGATGTAAGGTGACAAAAAATGGTGACAAAAAATGGCGATTACTAGGGTATGATTTTTGCGGGATGAGATGACAGTTTTATTGGCACTATTTTGGGGTGCGTGTGACTTTTTGATCGCTTGCTATTACACTGTTTGTGATGCAAGGTGACAAAAAATTGTTTATTTAGCACCGTTTTTTTTATTTTTTATTTTTTATTCTTTATTTAAGCAAATATCAAAGTCCAAATATGCATTCGTAAGGACATACAATCCTTGTAACAAAAATATAGCACATAAAATAAAATTACACCAAACAACAGTTCCCATAATAATATCTTATGGCACTTGTGGCATAATGGAAGGCACCTCGCCCAAGCAAGGACCCTTTATAACTGGCCCATAAAAATAAAATAAAAAAGAGACAAACCACGGACAACATCCTAGCCTCATACCGAAAATTCCCAGAATGAGTAAAATGCCTAAATGGGCACAGACCAGGACGAGCGACCTTAAGCAGTAACAACAGGTGAAGGATGACAATACACACAAACAGTAGACATTAAAGGGGGAGGGAGAGGATATCACATAAGGAGTAAATAAAAAGTATCAAGTGGAATCCACCAATTAGACCAGAAGGTCCTGGAACTCCTGAGACTCCTGAAAAGAAAACCAGGGAGCCCATGAATCAAGAAAGGCTTTATGTTTGGCTCTCAGCTGAGAGGTAAGTTCCTCCATTCTCCGGATCTCCTCTACCTTCTGGATCCAAAACCCGACAGTTGGAGGCACCGAGAGTTTCCATCTCGCGGGGATACAAGACCTAGCCGCTATCACCAGGGAGCACAGACAGGACTTCCGGAGCACACTCATTGGCAGATCCGAGAAAAATAATAAAAAGAAACCAGGGGTGAATGGAATCGTGAGTTGGAAAATTGAAGACAGGGTCTTATGGACCAGCAGCCAAAAAGGACAAATTTTTGGGCACTCCCAGAAAATGTGTAACATGGAGCCCATACCGGAGTCACAGCGCCAGCAATTAGGGGACGCAGACGGGAACATTTTCTGCAATCTGGTTGGAACGTAGTACCACCTGGACATTATCTTGTATCCCGCCTCTTGGAACCTACTCGCTATGGATGCCCTGTACAGTAGAGTGAAGAGTTTTAACCAGTAGTCGGGGGGGATGTTAACACCTAGGTCTTGTGACCATTTGGCCACAAACGGAGGAAGGTAGTCCTGACGAGGAGCTATCAAAGACTGATAACATTCAGAAAGGGAATGTCTATAGGCGCCTACCCCAACACATATCTTCTCAAACGATGTGAGAGCCCTATCATATCCCGTAGAGTTCGGAATAGAAGATAGAAAATGTGTCAACTGCCTGGCTCTCCAGAAGCCCAAAGAGCAGGGATCTGTTATACTTAGGATCTCGTCATAAGAGCGCCATCTACCTGAGGTTCTGAAGAAGGGAGCTCGGGACCTACCATTAGTTCTCCACTGCAAGAACGGACCACCCTTACATCCCTCTGGGAAAGTGGGATTCCCCAAGATGGGAAATAAAGGTGAGGGGGAGGGGGAGATCAGAGGATTATCTCTAATTCTATGGAACTGTGAGATAGTGGGTCCAATTGTGAGATGGTTAGCTAGGGCTGAAGGTAGTTTAAAAGTCACCCAAGGTAGGGACCCTAATGGGCAGTTCGAGCATAGTTGTTCAATGGATACCCACTGCTTGAGCTGTGAATGCCTACACCAATCCACTATCCTCTGAAGCAGGGAAGCTGAATGGTATTTACGTAAGTCAGGTACTCCTAGTCCTCCTTTGTCCCTCGGTACATGTAAGAGAGATCTGGCAAGTCTCGGGCTACCCTTCGCCCAAATGAACCTAAATATGTCTCCATGCATCTTGTTAAAAAAGCTAGCGGGTAGTTTGATAGGAAGGGTCTGAAAGAGGTACAACACTCGTGGGAGAATATTCATTTTGAAAATGGCGCATCTGCCAAACCAAGTGTGCAGCCCTTTCGACCATTTCTTAAGATCTTCCCTAATCCGTTCCCGGAGAGGGATGACGTTTCTGTGATATACCTCTTTCAGATCTGTGGGGATATATGTACCTAAGTATTTCACTGCCCCAGAAGCCCACTTGAAAGGGAATGAGGCCACCAGGTCGGCCACAAGCGTAGCAGGAAGGGAGACATTCAAGGCCTCCGATTTCTGAAAGTTAATCTTCAGATTCGAGAGACCATGAAACGTATGGAATTCCGCCATCAAATTCGGGAAGGAAGTCTTGGGATTGGTTAAAGTAAACAACAGGTCGTCTGCATATGCCGCTATCTTAAATTCTTTACCCTCCACCGAGAGTCCCGATATATTCGGGTTCTGTCTGATTGTCCTTAGGAGCGGCTCAAGGGTGAGAACAAAGATCAGCGGGGAGAGGGGGCACCCCTGGCGGGTCCCATTCCGTATCGCGAAGGACGGGGAGAAAACCCCATTCACCTTTGCGGACGCCGAGGGAGACTCATATAAAGCCCTTATCCATGATGCCAGAGGACCGGTGATACCAAGATGTCGCAGCACTGTGAACAACCAAGGCCAGCCCACCCTGTCAAAAGCCTTTTCCGCATCTGTGGATAGGAGACAGAGTGGGGTATCACGGATCCCGGCAAGATGAATCAGGTTAAGAACCTTAGTGGTATTATCCCTCGCCTCACGAGACGGAATGAAACCCACCTGATCATTGTGTATAAGATCCGAAAGCAGAGGAACCATCCGAGTGGCCAAAATTTTTGCGAACAACTTAAGGTCCACATTCAATAATGAAATGGGACGATAGTTGCCACAAAGTGTGGGATCCTTCCCTTCCTTGTGTATCACTGTAATATGAGCATGTGACATGTCAGCAGGGAGAGAACATCCTGTGCTAAGAGAGTTGAGAGCCTTAGCTAGTGGGGTCTGGAGTAGTGGTAAGAATCTCTTATAATAGGATGCCGGAAGACCATCCGGACCCGGGGCCTTATTGGGTTGCATATTTTTCAAAGCCTCCGCTATTTCATCTACTGAGATCTATCTAAGTCCCGAAGGGAGTCCGCAGGTAGTCTCGGCATGCCCGAATCTATCAAGTACTGGTTCATCTTTGAATGTAAAGTCTCACTCGAGTTACTAGGTTGAGGGAGATTGTATAAGGATTGATAATACTGAGCAAAAGTTTCTGCAATCGCGACGGGGTCATTAAGCGGGGGCCCTCTGGGAGCGGCAATACGGGGAACATAATTCCTGGCTCTATGCTCTCTAAGTAATCTGGCTAGGAGTTTACCACTTTTATTCCCATACTCAAAGAAATAACGGCGACCTTTAGCTAGAATGGTTTTTGTACGAACATCTAACTTTTCCTTGAGCTTACTTCTAGCCAATAGAAGGGAAGTGTGTGCAGCTATCGCGTGAGACTTTTTATGGGCCTGTTCCAGGGTAACTATTTCCGCCAAAATGTTTGAGATTTCCGCTGCCCTCTCTTTCTTACGTCTAGCTCCATGCTTGATGAATTCACCTCGGATTACACATTTGTGAGCCGCCCAAATAGAGATGGGTGACACATCATCGGTTTGGTTAGTTTCAAAATAATGGGAGATCTCCGTATGCACCTCTTGAGCTACCACCACATCCTGCAATAGGGATTCATTCAATCTCCACTGCCAAGATTTCGGAGCAGGTAAGGGGGAATTCAATGAAACATGGAGCATCGCGTGGTCTGAGAAGGTCAGCGGATCTATGGCCGACGAGGCCAGGAGGGAAACCGCCGAGTGTCTCAACAAGAAGTAGTCTAATCTGGAGTAAGTGTCTCTCACTGCAGAGTAGAACGTGAAGTCCTTGACCTCAGGGTTAAGGACCCGCCATGCATCTACTAGTTGATGAGAATGTAGCAGCTTTTTAAAATCCCGGAGGTATGAATGCGAAAGGTGGGAAGATCCCCTAGAGACATCCACAATTGGATCTAATGCCACATTCAGATCCCCCCCGACCAACAGGGTACCCTCTGCAAAATCCTCCAGGCGAGTCAGTATCCCAGCTAGGGCCTTAAGTTGTTTAGTGTTAGGTAGGTACACGTTAGCCAGAGTAAAGAGCTGCCCCGCCAAACGTCCCTTGAGGAAAAGAAAACGCCCGTTATCATCAGTACGAACATCTAAAAATTCCCAAGGAACGGATCTGGCAATGAGTATGCTCACTCCCCTAGATTTTGACCCTGAGAAGCAACTATGATAAGTATCAGGATACCTAGGGGATTTAAGCGTCGGCATAGCATCCCCGCGAAAATGGGTCTCCTGAATAAAAGCTACCTGAACTTTCTTACTCCACAGGAGCCGGAGAATGGAGGAACGCTTCTCCGGAGTATTCAGTCCATTGGCATTAATAGACGCAAACTGGACCTTAGACATGGTTGTGATCTGCTGATAAAAAGGAAAGTGTAAATAAAAATAAAAAAAAAACAGCCAAAGGAAACAAGAGGGAGGAGGGGGGGGGGGGAGACAAGACAATGAAATCAGTACAAAAAGTCCCTAACCGGCTAATCCAGCGAGGGAACACAAAACCTGCAGAGAAAACAAACTCCACAGAAAATTGTGGGACAAACTCCCACTATGCGATTCTTGGAGGGCTCGAAATGAGTCGACCAAGATTCGCCGGACCTAGTTGGAGAGAGGAAGAGCACTCAGCAAAAGAATAACCAAATGTCTCCCAATCCCTGAGCCAAGATCCAATGAATCTAAATGGCCCACCATAAATCAACTGGTTAGAAGATAAAACATTAACATTAAGCCCACTCAGCCAGAGTGAGACATCGGTACTTGGGTATATCCCCCTAGGACCCTGATAGAGCCCAGTACTGACTAAACCAGAAGAGGCCTACACGCAACAACGAAGGCCCGTCAATCTGGAACAGCACAGGTTGTAAGATCTCGTCTCCCCCTTGGAACATCCTGAGGGGAAACCCGATTCCCATTACCACCCTGGAGATCAGGTGAGTCCAGGACAAAAGAGGCAGGAACCGGAATGTCCCACCAGTTTGGCAATGAGACTATCGGGACATCCAGGAAGCGGGACAAGTCCTCAGCCTGATCTGGTGAGAGAAGAGCAAAGGTAGTCCCATTCCTGCGGACAATCAGATGGAAGGGATGTCCCCAACGATATGTGGCTCCAGCTTCTGTGATGGTTCGGAGGATCGGCTTCAGAACACGTCTCATCATCAAAGTTCTTCTAGAGACATCAGGAAGAATCTGAACTTGAGAACCTACAAAAGGCACGGTGCCTCGCCTCCACGCTCTCTGGATCAACTCTTCCTTTTCCCTGAAGAAGTGTACACGACACAACACATCTCGTGGGTTGGAAGCACTGACACGTCGAGGTCCTGCGACTCTGTGGACCCTGTCCAATTCTATCTCGGACTCCTCTGGTCTGTCAAGAAGAGTATTAAAGATATAAGTCACCGCTTTGCGCAGTTCCGAGGACTGGATGTCTTCAGGGATCCCCCGCAGCTTAACATTGTTGCGGCGCCCCCTATTCTCCTGATCGTCAAGCTGGAGCAGCATATGTCTGTTCATAGCTTTTTGGGCAGCCACACTTGCCTCCACTTGAGTTAAACGTGAGTCCAGAGAGGTAGAAAGACTCTCCTGGGAAGTCAGCTTAGTAGAAATGACGCAGATGTCAGCTTTGACTGACGCGATAGCCTTGTCTTGTTTAGATTCAAGTTTCGACAACATCGCCTCCAAGTCCATTTTGGTGGGCAAAGTGCTGAGCAATGACCAAATATCACGCAGCTTGGGCCTCTTAGCGCGCTTGTCGGGCGAGGAGGAAGTCGAGGACGCCGAGTCAGAGGCCTCCGACATTGAGTGCGGCCGGAAAATAACAGGGGTATCTGCTAGGTCCTGCTGTGAAACCACAGGATCCCCCACCACGGTACGGGACCCATCCGGGGCGACAGGCGGCATGGTCTGCGCAGAGGCCGCAGGGGGAGACCCCAGAACGATAGACTGCCATGTCTGCAGTTGCGGTGCCGTCCCCTCAAGAGCCAGAGTCCCAAAAGGGTTATGCCCCAGAATCTCAGGTCCCTGTGATAGCTGAGCAGAAGCTTGAGGCCGGCAGAGCTCCTGACAGGGGGGGTCGGGCGACAGCCTCACCTCCGATCCAGTAAGTGCCGGCATCTTCTCAGCAGACATGGAGGCCGCTTGCAGTGAGGGCCAGGAGCTGGAGTTGAAGGTAAATACCGGCTTTACAGGAGTCAGCTGCGTCCCCTCTGTGCTCCGGTCTGCAGCGATTGTGGATCCGGCAGGCAAGGTAGCCGAGACTGGGGACAGGTGCTGTCTTTGCTGCATAGACACGTCCGGCCCTGCCGATTCAACCGGCGCCATCTTGGGAGCGCCGTTCAGAGTTTCTGTCGGCGGCTGCTGAGTGAAGTATCTCGCGATCTGCGGTTCAGCCGGCATGAAGCGGGTCCCCCGGCGTCCAGAGCGTCTCACCATACCCTTTGGCAAAGAAAGGGGCCACAGGGAGCCTGAAACTAGGTAGAAGTAGGGCCCAGGGATCGGGAGCTCTGTAAGTTAGCTGCTCACGCGTCAATGCTCAGGCCACGCCCCTATTTAGCACCGTTTTTATTTAAATTTTTTTACAGTGTTCATCTGAGGGGTTAGGTCATGTGATATTTTTATTGAGCCGGTCGATACGGACGCGGCGATATCTAATATGTATATTCTGAGAGCCATAGTTTTTTCCATTTTTGGGCAATTATCTTATGTAGGGTCTCATTTTTTGCAGGGGATGAGATGAAGGTTTGATTGGCACTATCTTGGGGTGCATATGACTTTTTGATCGCTTGCTATTACACTTTTTGTGATGTAAGGTGACAAAAAATTGTTTATATAGCACAGTTTTTATTTTTTACGTTTTTTATCTGAGGGGTTAGATCATGTGATATTTTTATAGACCCGGTCGATACGAACGCGGCGATACCAAATATGTATACTTTTTTTTTTAATATATGTAAGTTTTACATAATAACAGCTTTTTTAAAACAAAAAAAATGATGTTTTAGTGTCTCCATATTCTGAGCCATAGTTTTTTTATTTTTTGGGCGATTGTCTCAGGTAGGGGCTCATTTTTTGCAGGATGAGGTGACGGTTAGATTGGTATTTTGGTGGGCAAACGCCTTTTTGATCGCTTGCTGTTGTACTTTTTGTGATGTAAAGTGACAAAAAATGGTTTATTTAGCACCGTTTTTTGGCATGAAAGGCATTGCGCTGCCTTCCATGCTATCGGGTCCCCCCTACAGCCGCATGGGGACCCGATGGCATGCCCGATCACCTCCGCAACCGCAGGTAAAAGCCGCAAACCGCAGGTCTGAATTGACCTGCGGTTTGCGGCGATCGTCGACACGGGGGGTCACGAGACCCCCCGCGCATTTAGCCGAGGTGCCTGCTCAATGATTTGAGCAAGCACCGGGTTCCTATCACCGCCCGCCAGGCGGTGGTGATCGGAACAACACATGACCTACCAGTACGTCATGGGTCCTTAAGGACTCGGGAACCATGCCGTACCGGTACGTCTCAAGTCCTTAAGGGGTTAATCGCGAATATCGGCACTTTGAGAATTTGCGAATATTTACAATATAGCACTATATATTTGTAAATTCGAAAATGTGCTTCTTTATTTTTCACAGTACACATGATCCCTCCCTGCTTCTAGCTTGTGGGCCAATGAGAAGGCTGCAAGAGCTTAGCAACTTCCCTAGCAACCAATTGGAAAGTTGCCTACCCCTTACTATATAAGAGAACCTCCCCAGCAGCCATTTTGTGCTGTTTCATGCAGTTGTGAGAGAGAGGAGTGTGATCTTTATAGGTTAGTGAGTGAATAGTGTAGCTGATAGGTTCCAGTGTAGGGTGTTAGGTACATTAGGCTACTTTCACACCTTCTTTAGGTGCGGATCCGTCTGGTATCTGCACAGAGGGATCCGCACCTATAATGCAAACGCTTGCATCCGTTCAGAACGGATCCGTTTGCATGATACTTTAAAAAAAAAAAGTCTAAGTCAAAACTGATCCGTCCTGACTTACATTGAAAGTCAATGGGGGACGGATCCGTTTTCAATTGCACCATATTGTGTCACTGAAAATTGATCCGTCCCCTTTGACTTACATTGTAAGTCAGGACGGATCCGTTGTGCTGCTAGCTGCGTTTTGGTGTCCGGAATGGAGGCGGAACGGAGCCAAACTGATGCATTCTGAACGGATCCTTATCCATTCAGAATGCATTGGGGCTGAAATGATCCGTTTTGAACCGCTTGTGAGATCCCTTAAGCGGATCTTAGAAACGGAATTCAAAACGCCAGTGTGAAAGTAGCCTTAGTTAGGTAGCTCATATATATATAATCCAGATAGTTAGTGTTAGATAGTCAATGTAGGTTAGTGAGTGAATAGTGTAGCTGATAGGGTCCAGTGCAGGGTGTAGTGTAGGTTAGATAAACTATAGTGTAGGCTTTTGCTGTCTGTTTCCCGTCTGTGAAAAAAAAAAAGTTTGTTTCTGTGTTTTAGTGTTTTAGGGTTTCATGTGGGTAGTGATTGTCTGTGAAAAAAAAGGAATTTTTCTGTGTTTTAGGGTTAGTGTTTTAGGGTTTCGTATGGATAGTGATTAGTGTCAGTTTTTTTTCACTGAAAAAACAAACCAAAAAAAGTATTTTCCTGTGTTTTAGGGTTAGTGTATATTTTATTTTTTCCTTTTTTGCCCCATTGTCCCCAACCCAATAAAGTTTGCCCAAATTCCCTCGTTATTTTCCTTATATATATTTTTGGTATATAAAAACAGATCATTAGTGCACGTGGGTGTGTCGGCAGCCGCGGTCGTAATAGGGGAGTTGGTTCCAGTACTGGACCGCTGCCAGCAAGGGGCAGGCGCAGGTGGCAGGGGCAACCGCCTCATCCGTGATTTTTTGGGGCGTGGCAGCCGCCCCATTTCATCTCAAGACGCCGAGGCAGTGGTGGCATTCGTGACACAAACCAGTGGCACAGAGTTCTCTGCCCCAATTTTGAGTAGCAGCAGCTCTCTGCCTCTTGCAGAACCAGCCTCCAAGATTCGTCCCTGATGCTGTTTGCCAGTGACATTGAAAAGGACATCTTGGGGGTGGTAATGCAGGAGAGTGAGCTAGAGCTTGGTCCGGATGCTCAGGACCTTTTGGAAGGGATGGAGGAGAAGGAGGGCGTACCTCCAACTGGTGCGGGTGGTTTCAGCCACAGAACCCCCGCACCTAGTCAGACCCAGGCGTCAGCGAAGGGACAGCGAAGCCAGGGTCTCCATGTCTGCTGTTCCTCTCAGTCAACCGCTAGTCGACCTTGGGTTTGACATTACAGGCAATAAAGAGTTGGGTGACAGAATGGGTGCCACCTCCCTTGTCAGGGGACAGCAGCACTGATGAGGAAGGTAGGCACCCGAGGCAAACGGTGCGCCAAGTCACCAGGGAGCACAGTGGCAGGGGCTCCACTGGTAATGGCAGCAGGAGACGGCAGCAGCAGCAGCAGGTGCCGGCTCCACTTGTGCGTACCGAGCCATCTGACAGGAGGTCGGTGCGTAAGTCGCCAATTTGGGCTTACTTCACCCTGGCAGCAGACTATGTGACAATTGTCATCTGTCAGCTATGCCATGCCAGGGTGAGGAGAGGGAGGTCTGTTGCTCGGCTGGGTACCACTGCCCTTACCCAGCACCTAAGAGTCAACCAGTGGCGGGAGTGGGAACATATACAGGGTGGTCGCAGCAGCGCCAGCAGCAGTGCGCAGGGGACAGCAGCTCCTGCCACTGTCCTGCAGCCACCCCACCCCCTTCCAACAATGCATTCCCACTCCCTAGAGGTACTGGTACTGGCAGCCAGACTGCCGTCCGGCACCAGCCTTCGGATACCGATGCATTTGAACGCACCACTCCCTACGCCCCCGGGGACTGATGCGTGCGTTCACCCTATGGGCTCATGGCAAGGGTTATCACCCAACATCTGCTCCCCTTCAATATTGTGGACTGCAATCCATTCCGGCAGATGTTGGAGCAGACCCAACCCGCCATTTCTTTGCCAGCACCGGTGTCACTGCCCTAAACCAGCACATTGTGCAGAATGTATCACTGTCGCTGGATCATGCTGTCAGCAACAGTGTGCATCTGACAATGGATGCCTGGACCAGCAGACATGGGCAGGGATGATACATCAGTTTTACAGCCCATTGGGTGTCCCTCCGAGGCGTCGGGGAGGGATCATCAGATGTGGCGGCATTTCAGTTTGTGGTGCCACCCCAGGGTGTCCAGGGGAGAATTGCTGCTGTCCCTCAAGCTACTGTCTCCACCACTGCTGAGACCCCCAGCAAGCATCCCTGTAGCTACGCAAGTGTGGGGCACGTCAGCTGCCAGGACGTGCTCAAGCTTGTGAGCTTAGGGGAACGGAGACACACTAGACCTGATGTTCTGGCTGCCCCCCAGGCACATGTCCACAAGTGGCTGACACCTGGAAGGCTCCAGGCAGGTATGGTTGTCTGTGACAACGGCAGCAACCTTCTCGCCGCCCTCCATGCTGGCAGTCTAACACACGTGCCCTGCGTGGCAGATGTCCTCAACCTTGTGGTACAGAAGTTCCTATGGCCCCATTCGAGCAGGGAGCCAAAATGTTGAGTGGGGAGCATGTCAGCATCAATGATGTGCTCCCCATAGTGTTCCTGCTGGACAGGACACTAGATCGCATGCTTGATGCTGGGGAGAGGCAACAATGTTCCACCAAGACGAGGAGGAGGAAGAATTTGTTGAGGAGTTTACCAATGTCCCGGAGTCTGGGCCTAGTCAGGAGGGAGAGCCGGTGCTGGGGGCACCATTAGTCCAGGGGTGGGGCAGCTCCCACAGGGAGCAGCATCAGAAGGAACAAGATGTCACAGTCCTGGGCTGCCAAGAAGAATCACAGCGGGCTGTCCTCTTCCCCATGGCTGCCCACATGCTGCGATGTCTCAGGAGGGATGATTTTTGGTTGGCCACCATTTTAGACCCTCGCTGCAAGGGGAAACTGGAGCAGTTCATCCCTGCTAGCTGGAGGGATGCCCATATGAATAACCTGCAGGCCTGTCTGATCCTTCGGCTGGAGCAGGCAAACCCTCAGCCTCACGCTCCAGTTCTCCCTGCCCATCTCACCCAGCAGGTGGCTGTCCCTAGCAGCTCCAGCCGAGTAGGTGATCTTCTGGGTTGTTCTCCCAGTCTGCGCGATCCAGTAGCAGCATCAGTCACCACCAGCGGCTGGCCCGCATGGTGGCAGACTACATGGGTTCCATCAGTGCTTCCGACAGCATGAGCACCGGAGACCCCATGGAGTATTGGGTTGTCAGGCTGGACACTTGCCATGAGCTCGCTCGGTATGTGCTGGAAGTACTGTCTTGCCCCCCTCCAGCGTACGGTCTCAGCGGACATTCAGCGCGGCAGGTGGGGCGGTCACTGACAAGCGGACCTGTCTGTCCACTGACTGACATTTATCAAAATGAATGAGTCCTGGATTGGCAGCAACTTTTTGGCCCCTGACGTTGGTTCCAGGCGCTAAAGGATAATATATTTATTTATTGATAACTTTTATTTATATATTTCTCTATTGTTGAATTTCGATTAGTTTATTTACCTTTTTTTTCCATTAATTTATTGAACCTCTTATTGATTTATTCATTTATTTAACTAATTGTTGAAATATATATATATATATATATATATATATATACACACAGTACAGACCAAAAGTTTGGACACACCATCTCATTCAAAGAGTTTTCTTTATTTTCATGACTATGAAAATGGTAGATTCACACTGAAGGCATCAAAACTATGAATTAACACATGTGGAATTATATACATAACAAAAAAGTGTGAAACAACTGAAAATATGTCATATTCTATGTTCTTCAAAGTAGCCACCTTTTGCTTTGATTACTGCTTTGCACACTCTTGGCATTCTCTTGATGAGCTTCAAGAGGTAGTCACCTGAAATGGTCTTCCAACAGTCTTGAAGGAGTTCCCAGAGATGCTTAGCACTTGTTGGCCCTTTTTCCTTCACTCTGCGGTCCAGCTCACCCCAAACCATCTCGATTGAGTTCAGGTCCGGTGACTGTGGAGGCCAGGTCATCTGGCGCAGCACCCCATCACTCTCCTTCACGGTCAAATAGCCCTTACACAGCCTGGAGGTGTGTTTGGGGTCATTGCCCTGCTGAAAAATAAATGATGGTCCAACTAAACGCAAACCAGATGGAATAGCATGCCGCTGCAATATGCTGTGGTAGCCATGCTGGTTCAGTATGCCTTCAATTTTGAATAAATCCCCAACAGTGTCACCAGCAAAGCACCCCCACACCATCACACCTCCTCCTCCATGCTTCACGGTGGGAACCAGGCATGTAGAGTCTATCCGTTCACCTTTTCTGCGTCGCACAAAGACACGGTGGTTGGAACCAAAGATCTTAAATTTGGACTCATCAGACCAAAGCACAGTTTTCCACTGGTCTAATGTCCATTCCTTGTGTTCTTTAGCCCAAACAAGTCTCTTCTGCTTGTTGCCTGTCCTTAGCAGTGGTTTCCTAGCAGATATTCTACCATGAAGGCCTGATTCACACAGTCTCCTCTTAACAGTTGTTCTAGAGATGTGTCTGCTGCTAGAACTGTGTGGCATTGACCTGGTCTCTAATCTGAGCTGCTGTTAACCTGCGATTTCTGAGGCTGGTGACTCGGATGAACTTATCCTCCGCAGCAGAGGTGACTCTTGGTCTTCCTTTCCTGGGGCGGTCCGCATGTGAGCCAGTTTCTTTGTAGCGCTTGATGGTTTTTGTGACTGCACTTGGGGACACTTTCAAAGTTTTCCCAATTTTTGGGACTGACTGACCTTAATTTCTTAAAGTAATGATGACCACTAGTTTTTCTTTACTTAGCTGCTTTTTTCTTGCCATAATACAAATTCTAACAGTTTATTCAGTAGGACTATCAGCTGTGTATCCACCTGACTTCTCCACAACGCAACTGATGGTCCCAACCCCATTTATAAGGCAAGAAATCCCACTTATTAAACCTGACAGAGCACACCTGTGAAGTGAAAACCATTTCAGGTGACTACCTCTTGAAGCTCCTCAAGAGAATGCCAAGAGTGTGCAAAGCAGTAATCAAAGCAAAAGGTGGCTACTTTGAAGTACCTAGAATATGACATATTTTCAGTTGTTTCACACTTTTTTGTTATGTACCGTATTTTTCGCCGTATAAGACGCACCGGCGTATAAGACGCACCTAGGTTTTTGGGGAGGAAAATAAGAAAAAAAATATTTTTAACCAAAAGGTGTGCTGTGGGTTTGGAACTAGGTGGTCTGTGGATGGCACTATTACTGGGGATCTGTGGATGACGGACACTGTTATGGGGGGATCTGTGGATGACGGACACTGTTATGGGGGGATCTGTGGATGACGGACACTGTTATGGGGGGATCTGTAGATGACGGACACTGTTATGGGGGGATCTGTGGATGACTGACACTGTTATGGGGGGATCTGTGGATGACGGACACTGTTATGGGGGGATCTGTGGATGACGGACACTGTTATGGGGGGATCTGTGGATGACGGACACTGTTATGGGGGGATCTGTAGATGACGGACACTGTTATGGGGGGATCTGTGGATGACTGACACTGTTATGGGGGGATTTGTGGATGACGGACACTGTTATGGGGGGATCTGTGGATGACGGACACTGTTATGGGGGGAACTGTGGATGACGGACACTGTTATGGGGGAACTGTGGATGACAGACACTGTTATGGGGGGATCTGTGGATGACAGACACTGTTATGGGGGGATCTGTGGCTGGCACTGTTACAGGGGGGGGATCTGTGGGTGGCACTGTTATACATGTGTCATCCACAGACCCTCCCAGCCCATAACTGTGCCATCCACAGATCCCCCGCCGCTCCAGTATACTAATCTAATATGTCTTATTCAATTAATAGTTATTAAATATGCCTCTTTATTCCTAATAGTACCTTAAATCCTAAGCGCTTCAGTACAATGCCGGCAGGCCGGGCAGCCGGCGCGGCGCGTCACTCACTGACGTCACTTGCCTGCGCCGCCTGCTTCATTCATAAAGTAGGCGGCGCAGGCACGTGACATCAGGGATTTACGCTGCCGCCCGGCCTGCATTGTACGGATGCGCTTAGGATTTAAGGTACTATTAGGCATAAAGGGGCATATTTAATAACCATTAATTGAATATGACATATTTTATTAGTACACCGGAGCGGCGGGGCGGGCCTTTAGTACAGTGACTGCACCGCCCCGCCGCTATTGCCGGCCCCAGCTCCTCCTCCCAGTCCCTCCCCGAGTCCCCGCTCGCTTTACATCGCTGCCAGCGATGTAAAACTGACTGCATTCGCCGTATAAGACGCAGGGGCATTTCCCCCCCATTTTGGGGGAAGAAAAAGTGCGTCTTATACGGCGAAAAATACGGTATATAATTCCACATGTGTTAATTTATAGTTTTGATGCCTTCAGTGTGAATCTACAATTTTCATAGTCATGAAAATAAAGAAAACTCTTTGAATGAGAAGGTGTGTCCAAACTTTTGGTCTGTACTGTATATATATATATATATATATATATAGAACAAAGAAATCGGACTGCACTCCAGTTGAATCTTCAGTGAAAAAAGGTTTATTCACCCATAGGTGGCACAAGCGACGTTTCGGCTCGCATATGAGCCTTTCTCAAGCTTGAGAAAGGCTCATATGCGAGCCGAAACGTCGCTTGTGCCACCTATGGGTGAATAAACCTTTTTTCACTGAAGATTCAACTGGAGTGCAGTCCGATTTCTTTGTTCCGTATTAGTGGGTAAGCACCAGTTACCATACTCGGACAGTGCACCCTCCATATTTGTTTTTTGGCCTGGTGGTGCTGCTGGTAAATTTTTTCCATATATATATATTTGTGGTCGAGGCTAAATACGAGACTAGGGCAGAGTGCCTGCCTGGAACCTAAACCGGCTGGGGTGTGCCTGGAGCCGGGTATGAGAGTAGCCTAAAAGGGGGCTACCCCAAGGAAGACCCTTGAAATGAAGGGAATGGGTGGGTGGGACCAAGAACCGGAACGCCCACTGTGATGAGGTAAGTGGGGGTTTAAGAAGGCTCAAGCCCCTCCCACAAATGCAGGCTGAACCTCAGCCTTACCAACTTGTGGTCGAGGCTAAATACGAGACTAGGGCAGAGTGCCTGCCTGGAACCTAAACCGGCTGGGGTGTGCCTGGAGCCGGGTATGAGAGTAGCCTAAAAGGGGGCAAAAATGACAACAATAGTTAAGGTGTAAGACTTTATTACCTTATACCACCAAAGACCGAAATGCCTGCGAAATCTCCACCTGCGGGTTAGGTATGTATCTGGCGAAGCAAGACGAACGCCATCTCCCCATTTTCCGGATGACATGGGCGGGGACCCCCCGCCGGGAAGCCGCGGAGGCGGCACCAATGCGGAAGGAATGACCGGATATCGCTCCTGAGTCCAATCCCAAGCCAGCCGCCACCGTGCGGATGTGGCTGACGAATTGCGCCGTGGTGAGAGCTCCCTTCAGATGGGGTAGCAGAGGGCTGTGAGGTGGTGCCTCCCGGAGGGCGAGGATGAGCCGGTCAAATACCTGTATCGGGCACCATTCATTGCTAGTGGGAAAGAACTGGACCTCCACCGGGGGCCTGTTTGACTGGTTTTGGTGGTAATTATCTTCAGCGCGTAATGGTTAATCCCCCTCACCAGCTGTTCTCTGTGCAGGCTGCACCGTCCCGCCGTACCGCACGTGAACTCGCCCGGCCTGAGGAAGCCATAAAAAGCTAAGTACATGGCAGCCTTGATGACCAGGCTGGGAAAGGGCCCAAAAGGAGCACCATCCAGGGCTGAAGATAATTTCCGGAACATTTCCCCCGTGATGCCCTGCCTGCGGGACGGGGCATTGGGCCCACCCTTCTGGACCCCTCGCAAGGTGGCCTTGACCGCATGCGCAGAAAGAATGGACCCACCCCCCGGGTTGCGGAGCATGGTGTGGTGTTGCACGCCCGCCAGGTACAACTTAATGGTGTTGTAGGAGAGGTGTAACTGGTGGTGACAATGGGCGATGAAGGCCATGACGTAGGGAATGTCTTCCAGGCCAGCCTGCGGGTGCAGGCGTGAGAACTCCTGGAAGGTTCTTAGGCCTGAAAGGTAGTTCCTGGCCGTGTTGGGGGCAAGGGACTGCTGCGCCAGGTCCCTTGCTGACGCGATGAGTACGCTTAGTCCATTGTCAGGGAACTGAAGGGCGGGGTGGGAAATCTGCGTGGCTCGGCCTCCGGCATTACCTGAAAGAAAAGTTCGAAATTAAACCTGGACAGCGCGTCGGCTGCTATATTTTTCTCCCCCGGGATGTGGCTACAATGCACGTGGAAGTTATGTGACAGGGCCAGCCAAACCAGCTAGCGCAACAGTGCCATGATTTTGGGGGACTTGGCCCTGCCCTTGGCCAATATGTTGACCAAGGCCTGGTTGTCTGTCACAAACATCACCGGCAAGTTGGCCCAGAGGTGGCCCCAAGCCTGAGCTGCTGCCACAATGGGGTATAACTCCAACAAAGAGGAGGTGCGGATGGATTCAGCCTCCTCCAAGATGGCGCTGGGCCAACGATCTGCTAGCCACTGGGAACCCCAAATGGCAGCGTAGCCGCAAGATGCCGCTGCGTCTGAAAAAATAGTCGGGCAGGAGGAAGACCAAGGTGACACGAAAAAGGAGACACCGTTCCACCGGGACAGGAACAGCTCCCACATAGCCAGGTCCGCCATGGCCTGGCCGTCCAACCGGATGACGCTGTCCTGTTCGGGTGCCGAGGGAAGAAGCTGGAGTAGCCTTGACACGAAGGTTCTCCCCTGGGGCATAATCCTGGAGGCAAAGTTGAGCCGCCCCAGAAGAGACTGCAACTCGACTCTAGTGAGGCATCCCGTGGCTGCCGCATGGGAAATGACCTCCCGACACTGAGCGAGTTTCTCCTCTGGTAGGCTGGCTTGCAACAGAACCGAATCCAGGATGATGCCCAAGAAAGATACCCTCGTGGCCGGACCCTCAGTCTTAGCCTCCGCGACCGGAACAGCCAGACTGGCAAACAATTCGAGGAGGATGGAAAGTATGCCGGACCCGCTCTGTGGATCCTCGACAACAAGAAAATCGTCAAGGTAGTGAATGACCGACCGGAGGCCCCCCTGATGGATCAGGATCCAATGTAGCGCCTTGGCCAGCTGGTCGAATAACCACGGGCTACTCTTGGATCCAAACGTGAGCCTGTTGGTGAAAAAATACTGGCCGGCCCACTCAATACCGTAGAACTGCCATAACTGTGGCAGTATGGGAAGGAGTTTAAATGCATCTGCAATGTCAACTTTTGCCAGCCAAGCGCCCCTACCATGCGACAGGATTGCCTGGATGGCGTCGTCCACCGAGGAATATCGCATGGAAAATTCTTCTGAGGGGATCAGAGAATTGAGGCTTGGAACACCGGACACATGGGGGGCGGACAGATCATAAATTAATCTTTTTTTATTGGTGTTTTTCTTTGCTACCAGGCCGATGGGGTTAATGCGCCATGAGGAAAATGGAATGCATGGGAATGGGCCTATGAGGAATCCCTTGGATACCTCCGACTGGAGCAATTCGCTGGTTGCTGGTGGGTCCAGGGTGGCGGACAGCAGATTCTTGCCCTCCCAGGGCACCTGTGGCAGAGCGATGAGCCCTGTGTGGAACCCCTTGCGGAAGCCTGCCAACAAGAACGCCACGAAGTTCTGATCGTGGTGGTCGCGAAGGAGTGCCGCCAAGAGGTCCACGTTGATGTCTGCTAGTCAGGAACCCTTGGAAGACTTCTTTGGGCAGGCGGACCGTGGGTGGGCCCTGAAGCACAGGGAGCAGACATGGAGCGATCGGCAGCTGGCATAAGAGCACCCCCCTGAATTAAAGTTATTGCAGACCTGGCTCTTCCCCAGGTAGACAATGGGTCTGCCGAGCTTGTCTGTGGAGGGGTTGGAAGGAAATGATCCAGAGGTCCCCGGGATGGGCCTGTCCTGAGACGGGTGCGCGGTATTGGGGCACCATTCAGAGGAGTGGAAAATCGACTGACATGTCGCACAGTTGGGAGCCCTGAGGCCAGCGAAGTGACGGCAGAAAAGCTCGGTATCAATCAAGGACCAGCTGGTGACATACTGGAACTGGGCCAGGGCTGCCGCCGCCTTAGTTGCAAAGGAACGGTGGTAGTCATAGAAGGCCGACCCACCGTATTTGTGCCCCAAGTCAGTGACTAGGTACAAATAGCTGTCCAGCTCCTCCCTTCTCTCTGGCTGCGCGGTGCAAACGATGTCCCTGAAGAGGCTGAAGGCCAGGACAAATTCCGGGATGGACAACTTGCGGTTGAGCCGTGAATCCTTGGCCCGAAGGACCACCGACACATCACCACAGTTGATGACCCGGTTTTCGGGCACATCTTGAGCGGCAATGAGGATTGATGCCAAATTGACATCTTTCCCCGCCAGGATGTCTCTTTTAAGGTTGTCAGGGATGAAGTGAGAGGGGGACACCTGTGGAATGGGTCTTGGCGTACCTGTAGCCAGCCAGCCTGATGTAGATGGGGTCATCAGTGGAAGGGGAGCCGGGGGTACCACGGGTGGCCGGCCTTCAAGCTCCGAGACCCTAGCCCGAACGTCCGCTACCGAGTCCACCAGGGAATTCAGGGTTGCCTGCAGCTGCACCAGGGACAACTGGATGGCCGATGCCTCCGGTTGCACGGCCGTGGTGCTAGGGCTGGTCATAAGCAGTTTATACAACTCTGCCTTTCTAGCGGTGGCCGGGTGTGGAATGCCCCTCCGGTTTAACTCGGCCAATAGCTTCGGGATGGTCCAGCTCCGAAGGGACGAGGGACCCGCTTGGCTTGATGCGATCGAGCCGGAGATGGAAAGGCCGTCCTCCATATCCGAGGCTCGAGACATGGCAGAGCAGCTAAAAAAATATAAGGCATGACAACATAAAGGGAGAAAAGAAAAAGAAAAGAAAAAAAAAAAAGAAGGTGATGACGTACTTGGAGATTAAATTGGTGCACGACAGAGAGACACGTACCGGTAACGGAATTCGCAAGACGGTTCCGACGAACCTGGCCTAGCCGAACAGACGAAGGTAATTAACGCGTGGTTATGATTTGATTGGGACCGAGGTGGTGCCAGCACGAACTTACCTGAACAGGACCGAAAAAGGAACGGAGAACTGGGAACAAAAACTCCTGTAAATAAAGCAACAGGCGAAACATTTGAGAGTGCAGAGGCCATGGGTGTCCCCCAACCTGCGGAACCAGGCGAACTGGCCAGGCTGGGGCTCACCCTAAGGCCAAGCGACCATCCGAGCGCATCGGATCGGACACCTGACCGAAGAGAGCTGCCTGGGCGAACCAGGCGGTTTGACAGGAGAGAAGGCGCGTAGCCCTGAAAATAGAGGCTGCGCGTAGCAGCGGCCCGCGAAGGGCAGTGGTAAGCCATGAACTTCGGATTTACGGACAGCAAGAATGCCCAGGGGAGAAGCCGAAGATGGCCGCCTAGGGAGACCTGCAGTCGAAGGACAGGTGCGTGAACCCGTATGTAAGACAAGAAACGTGAAGACCTGGGCGTACCAGGATTGAGCCGAGCCCTGGGCGTACCAGGGAAGGAGGGGGCGCCACCAACCGTGACCGGCCACCCGACTGTAACCGGCAGACCACGACTTGGTGACCTGACAAACATGATGGCCTGGGCGAACCAGGGAACCAAGACCCCTCGGATGTGACCCGATGGCCGAAGTGGGAAGGAGTCAGACCGGTCCCACGTGGACCCCCGAATTTAAACTAATTTATCTTAATCTTTTTTTTTTTTTTTTTACTATATGGCGGGTTTGTCTGTGAATCCATTTAATTTTCCTTTTTTTTTTTTTTTTTTTTTTTTTTTTTGCGGACTATGGCGGGTTTACCCCGAACGTACCTTAATGTCATTCCCCCCTTGGGGTTTTTTTTTTTTTTTGCGCATGCGGACCGTTTTATTTAATGGACAATTGATTCTTGACAATTGATTCTTGACACCTCCTCCCTCCCCTCCCCGTCCGGCCCGGCCGCCCGTGATCCCACGCCCGGCGTGGAACGCAAGCTCACCATGCAGCCAGGGCGACGGGGAAGGGGAGGGTGACGTCATTGTGGGCGACGGAAGAGGAGTGCGTTCCAGCCTGGAACGCACGCCCGTGTGCACCGGCTGCTACGCCGGACTTGAGGCGTCGCCGCTTGGTAAGATGAACCGGCCCTCCCCCCCCCCAACGATCGGGGAGACACCGTTGGGCCGGTAGACCAAGCAGATGCCGGAAGCCAGTGGAGCGGTGAGGACCGGCCCCCGGAAGTGCGTGCGCTCCACCCTGGAACGCACGCCCCCGTGCGCCGTGCCGGGAACAGGAATGCCGGCCAGACCTGTGAGCCACCCATACCTAACCACCCCCCCCCGGCACGGGTGAGTCGGACCGGCTGCCGGGTACGTCCCCTGACGCCGTATACCAAGAACCCAGGGAGACGAGCGGAGGGGGGGGTGGCCGGAAGCCCGAGCGCTCCACGCTGGAACGCACCGGCCGCATGAGGTGGAGGGAGGGCGCCAGACCTCCTCAGCTCTGCCCTGCGAAAGAGCCCCATACTTACCACCAGGAGACACGAACTCAGCGAGAGGCGACCGACACTAACCAGTGGATCACCAAGAACCGGAACGCCCACTGTGATGAGGTAAGTGGGGGTTTAAGAAGGCTCAAGCCCCTCCCACAAATGCAGGCTGAACCTCAGCCTTACCAACATATATATATTACACATTAAGCCCGTTAGAATAACGGGTGCTAGAACAGTAGTGCATAAACATTAGTAGGAACAGTAGATCTTAAATGTCAAGGGAACTTGACCACATTGGCTTTTTGTGACAAATAACTTGATTCAATTGAATAATCGTTTCAGCCCTAGTATAGTGTAACCCTTAGTCCTCTGTGTGATCTCTGAAAACTGCCCTCAATACATAAACCATACTGGAAAATAGACCTCTCAGATACCAATTGGTACACAGCGCTCCACACACTGCCCACACCGGTCTGCTCTCAGTTTCCATATCGGGCACATTGAGTCTGGAGAAGAACACTGCGGTAACACAGCTTGCCGCGCTATGTGCTGATTTCTCCAAGCCAGAGGGCAGCAGGACTGGCGTGGTTTAGCAATGGCTCTCTCATCCTCCTTTTTTCTGTAAAGAGTCATGGCAGACATAGCAGAGCTGGAGAAGGTCCAGAGGAGGGCAACTAAAGTAATAACTGGAATGGGGCAACTACAGTACCCTGAAAGATTATTAAAATTAGGGCTATTCACTTTAGAAAAAAGACGACTGAGGGGAGATCTAATTAATATGTATAAATATATCAGGGGTCAGCACAGAGATCTATCCCATCAGCTATTTATCCCCAGGACTGCAGGACTGTGACTGTGACAAGGGGACATCCTCTGCGTCTGGAGGAAAGAAGGTTTGTACACAAATATAAAAAAGGATTATTTACGGTAAGAGCAGTGAACTCTCTGCCTGAGGAGGTGGTGATGGTGAGTACAATAAAGGAATTCAAGAGGGGCCTGGATGTATTTCTGGAGCGTAATAATATTACTGGCTATAGCTACTAGAGAGGGGTCGTTGATCCAGGGAGTTATTCTGATTGCCTGATTGGAGTCAGGAAGGAATTTTTCATTCCCCTAAAGTGGGGAAAATTTGCTTCTACCTCACAGGGTTTTTTTTTTTTTGCCTTCCTCTGGATCAACTTGCAGGATAACAGGCCGAACTGGATGGAAAAATGTCTTTTTTCTGCCTTATGTACTATGTTACTATGTTACATACATGATGAGCTCCACACACACATTGTGCTCCAGCCATCGGCAGCACCCAGCCGTCCTCTGCCCGTCAGAGCACAGAAGCCAGTGAGGAACCAGCTTGCCTCGGCCCGGGTGTGGAAGTGTACTCGACTCTGCCACTGGTATCAGTTCCCCTACCCTCGGTGATGACGCTGTCACGGTCGCCGGCTGCTTGCGGGGTACTAGGCGGCGGCCTCCAGTGCGCAGCCCGGATCATTGATCGCAGGACATGCAGCAGAATAAGCCTTTAGCTTCGAGGCTTGGCTACACACGGGGGGTAGTGTCACACAACCCGGGGCAGACTTCACCAGGAAAGGGCTGACAGGCACCGGGGAGCACCTACACAGTCATCCAGCAGAGCAGAGTTTGTAGTCTGTTTTGAAGGCAACATGTGTTCTGGAGTTACATAAAACTGCTGGTAAACTTACCCCACAAAACGAATGCAGCTGTGCTTCATCTTTGAGGACTTGACATAGAAAATTAGATCCTGTAGGTTCCAGAAAAACGTATAGTAATCCGTTTTTTTACAATGCAGATGTCTGGAGGGGGAGAAAATGTCAGGACTTCCAGGGAGAGATGGGGTAGATAGATATATACATGTTGTCCATCATGCTATAATTTATCTATCTACCCTATCTCTCCCTGGAAGACCTGCATTATTCTCCCCCTCCAGACTTCTGCATTGTATAGGACATGAACTTAAAGAAATATGAATTTCTATGTCAAGTCCACATGGATGAAGCACAGCTGCATTTGTTTAGTGGGGTAAGTTTACCGGCTGTTTGATGTAACTCAAGAACACAAGACTCCAAACTCTGCTCTGCTGGATGACAGTGTAGGTGGTCCCTTTTGACTGTCA
Source organism: Bufo gargarizans (assembly GCF_014858855.1). Lineage (NCBI taxonomy): Eukaryota > Metazoa > Chordata > Amphibia > Anura > Bufonidae > Bufo > Bufo gargarizans. The sequence continues at coordinate 549,003,177 of NC_058081.1, forward strand.
GCCCTTTCCTGGTGAAGTCTGCCCTGGGCTGTGTGACGCTACTCCCCATGTGTAACCAAGCCTCACTGCTAAAGGCTTATTCAGCAGCATGACCTGCGATCAATGATCCAGGTTGCGCACTGGAGGCAGCCGCCGATGACCCGCCAGCAGCCGGGGACCGTGTCAGAGTCATCACCGAGGGGAGGGGAACTGATCCCGGTGGCAGAGTCAAGGCAAGCAGGTTCCTCACTGGCTTCTGTGCTCTGATGGGCAGAGAACAGCTGGGTGCTGCCGATGGCTGGAGCACGGCGTGTGAGTGGCGCTAATCATGTATGGGTTGTGCGATCCACAGTAACCATGTCTCTTCACAGACAAAAGGAGGATGACAGAGCCACTGTTAAACCACACCAGTCCTGCTGCCGCAGTGTTCTTCTCTTGACTCGATGTGCCCGATATGGAAACTGAGAGCAGACCGATGCGGGCAGCCTGTGAAGCTAATGTCGTACTAATTTATTGTGGGCTGTACAAACTTAAAATACAATCGATAAACAATTTTTTCAAAGGAAAATATTGCTTTTTGTTTGTATGGGATACAATTTCTGCTCTAGATGACGAACCTGCTGCTGTAAGAGGTGTCTCCGTTTATTTTTGGTGTTGCCCAGGTCTGGTGGGGGCCCATTCCTGGGAACACATTCCTGCTGCAAACAAAGAACCTGCTGCTGTCTGTTCCTGCTTAGTTAGGCCGAGCTATGTGTAGGCCTTAGACTCGGCCATTACCATGTACCTGCTACTGCTGTTTGTCTTGATCATGTTGAGTTATATGTAGGCCTTATACTCCACCGTTACCTTTATCTGCTGCTGTCTGTCTTGTTCTTGATGAGTTATGTGTATGCCCTATATATTCCCCTGCTGCTCTCTGTTCTGTTCCTGCTAAGTTAGGCCCAACTATGTGTATGCTTTACACTACAGCGTTACCATTTACCTGCTGCTGTCTGTTCTGATCCTGCTGAGGACTACCAGCATGGACCACTTATTCCCTCTTGGACTTTATCGAGTATTAGAATTCTCCTAAACTGGTCTGCATGCTTCATTTTTTGCGTATATATAATTTGTTTGATTAAAATAATAAAATACAATCATGCAGTGTTACGCTTGGTTTTTGGGCAGCCCTGGTGTGGTTCTTACTAAAACTAGGTGGGGACCGCATGTGGGCTTCCCTTGTCAAAAGGTCTTGTGCAGTTAACATTGTACAGGACTGATTGAGGACCCTAATTAAATTTTATTATTTTCTTGTTTGTGTTAATCAGGATTTTGGTTCGAACATAGTGTTGTCTGAACAAAAGGTCTCCATATTTGTATCCATGGGAAAATCCGAGATTATGCGATGGCGATGGTTGTCATGGCCACGTCGGACGGGGAGGTACAGCATGTGGTGCGAGTGGTAAAGAATCTTCCATACATGGCTATTCTGGAAAGAGACTTACCCATATTCTGATAACCCTTATAGGTTTCTCCTAGGGGTATTGGCCGGTGAGGCCGCAGAGGCCGCAGCTATTCTGGAGCTGGCGGTGTCCCGGGACACGTTTGGGACCGCCCAACTCCAGGACCCCACTCTGGTACAGGCCAGAAAGAGAGTGACTGTAATCAATGGGGTAGCCCAACAACCGGGCACAGAAGCTGTGTTTCCCCATATGGCTGTTTCCCAGGACTTATTGTACCGCGCCGACAAGGTCCGACAGGAGGTAGTGGAGCAACTAGTAGTGCCACTGCCCTACCGCCAATTGCCCTACCGCCAATTTAACCAAATTTAAGTTAAGAATTTTGTATGGCCCGCAAATGATGTTACAAATCTCCAAATGGCCCTCAGTAGCAAAAAGGTTCTCCACCCCTGTCCTAAGGTAATCATCTTAGGGAAATTTGGACATTTCAAGAATTTGTTTCTTTTTGTTTTACACTTTTTTTTATAAATGAAAAAGATATGCGTGTGTTTGTATATTTAACGCAGAACCCCTTCCCCCCATACTACATATAGCTAAAACAAATACATGCAGTTTTTATTTTAAAAATATAGGTAAGATTGTATATTTTACACACACAAATTCCCCTATACTGTTGCTAAAATGAATGAATATATTTTTTATGAACGAAAAAGGGGGGGATGTTTGTATGGGCGTGTACATAGTCTGCTATACTACTGCTAATACTATTAACTATTACTTTAACTTTTTTTTTTTTACTTTTTATTTAGTTATTACAACCAGGGCAGGAAGGGGTTATTTAACTGCCTGCATGCTCACAGTTCATTTTACAGCTAGCAAGGGGCACTCTCGCATGAAGACCGCACCCCGCTGGCTTTTAAATTATACACTGAGATGGATCCTTGTAGCAGGGTGCTACAAGGATGCCATGCAGCCAGACCGCTTCTGCTGGATTTGGCACTCCTCATAGAAAAAAAAAAGTCAGCATATTACAACCATAGCAAAGTCGTGCGGCAGTAGGCAAGAGGTTATATGGTATATCACTTTATTTATCATGTACCAATTTCAGAACTGTTATTTTTTTTGGTCACCTCATCTCCCCCAAAAATGTTTAAAAAATTATCAAAAAGTTCTATGTAACCAGCTAAACAATAAGGTTGTAATTTTTACTGCATAGTGAACGCCATGAGAACAAAGGCCAAAAAACTGTGGAGGAATTAGTTTTTTTTTTTTACAAATCGTTTCTTAAAAGTTTCACTATAATTTTATGGAATATTAAATGCTGTCATTAAAAAGCATAGCTCCGTATGTAAAAAAAATATATAGCAAGTCCTTCTATGGCTATGTCGACAAAAAATAGTTTTTTGTCTCAGAAGGAAGAATGGAAGCATTGAAAAATGGCTTCAGTGGGATGAAGAGAATAATAATAACTAATAATCCATATGGTCCCCATCAACACGATTCCAAATTAATTCAGACCACACATCAAACCCTTAAGGGCCCAATAACACAGGCGTAGTGCCACCGTAAACAGTGTTAAATACCGCAAACAGCGGGTCCGCAAAACACTGGCCTGTATGAATGTTGCCTTTTTTACCTCCAAAATACAAAGGATTAATGTTCTTTCCAATACTACAGTGAACTGAAGATTAACACATAGATACATTACCAAAACCAAGCTCATTACATACTGACCATACTGGGTCCTGCCGAATATAACTCTGCCACACACATTGCCCCCCATAAATCAGTGTCACACATACAATAGTGCCCATATAAATCGGTGTCACATACTGTGCCCCATTTACAGTATGCTTGAAGACAGGAAAACATCTGCTTGAAAACTCTAGGTGGTAACAGAGATGGTGGTGTCAGCGGTGCGACAGAGAGGTAAGTACTGAGGAACCCATCTTGCCTACACAGCTCAGAAAGCTGCTGGATTTTCAGAAAAGCTCAGAGAACCCCTTTAGTGTAAATCAACAGCCATATAATTAGGGTTTGTACCCAACTTTAGGATTTTTGGACCCCGGACCCGAACCTGAACATTTCAGTAAAAGTTCGGGTTCGGTGTTCGGCACTTTCGTGGCGCTTTTCAAAATCAACAAGCGGTTAACTGTCTGACCTTAGAAGCCATCACAGCCATGCCTACTGATGGCATGGCTGTGATTGGCCCGAGCAGCATGTGACCCAGGCTCTATATAAGCTGGATTCACGTAGCGCTGCACGTCACTCTGCTGTTACAAGGGTAGGGAGAGGATGCTGCTGGACTGGTGATTTGAGAGAATAGGAGAGAATCTAACTCAGCGATCTACAGAGAAATAGTTGTGTGGGTGCAGGACTTTTACCCTGCCCTGAGCCCATTGACCTAAAAAAAAATAACTGTTATAATTCTGTTAGTTAGGTGGGTGGCCGCGGTGGCCATGTTATGCAAGCTCAGTGCACCAGCACTGCATCTGAGCTTTTGGGACATTGCAAATCACCATTTTTGGGCAAACTACAACATCTGGATTAGTCAGTGTGCAATTTAAGCTAGAAATACACCCATCATTTTCTGGGGTCTTAAAAACACACTTTTGTTTTTTCAAAAAACAGTATTTTCCTGATCTGCAAGTGTTAAATTCAAGTTTAATATATACAGCTTTCATATTCTGTTACCAAAAAAACACTTTTTGGGCAATCTACAACATCTGGATTAGTGTGCAATTTAAGCTAGAAATACACCCAGCATTTTCTGTGGTTTTAAAAACACACTTTTTTTGACAGAAAACACTATTTTCAGGCCTTGCAGCATCAGCACGTGTGAAATGACAGGCTTATATACTGCTGTCAAATTCAGTTGTTAAACAAACACTCATTTGGGCCAAAAAAATTTAGTTGGCAGCCTTTGATACAGATGTCATTGTGAGATGCACCCAGTGGCGTACCACTGGGGACCCGGGCCGCCGGCTGAGGATAAAAAAAAAAAATGCATTGGTGGTGCGATATGTAAGTATATTGCTGCAGAGTAACTGGCCATGGAAGACAGGACAGTAGCATCCTGGCTGCCATGGTAACTGATCGGAGCCCCAGCATTTTACTTGGAACTGCTGCTGCCACCAATGATGGAGAGGGGGAGGGCACACTGCCCACCAATGCTTTTAATACTGGGAAAGGTGCACTGCCCATCATTGATTTTAATATTGGGGGAGGGCGCACTGCCCACCAATAATTTTAATTCCGGGAGGGTGCACTGCCTACCAATGATTTTAATACCGGGGGGAGGGCGCACTGCACACCAATGATTTTAATACCGGGGAGGGCGCACTGGGGGCTGATGGAGAGGGTATTGGGAGCTGATGGAGAGGCACTGACTGGGGGCTGATGGAGAGGCACTGACTGGGGCTGATGGAGAGGCACTGGGGGCCGCTGGTGAGGCACTGGGGGCCGCTGGTGAGGCACTGGGGGCTGATGGAGAGGCACTGGGGGCTGATGGAGAGGCACTGAGGGGCCGCTGGTGAGACGCACTGGGGGCTGATGTAGAGGCACTGGGGGCTGGTGAGAGGCACTGAGGGCTGATGGAGAGGCTACTGGGGGCTGCTATGAGGCTACTGAAGGCTGCTATGAGGCTACTGGGGGCTGCTATGAGGCATGGGGCTCTTATCTAAGGTCTTATTGGGGGTCATTCATATTGGGGTCTGAGCTGAGGTGTTATCTGAGGTCTAATTGGGGTCTTATTAACATTGGGGATCTTATTGGGGCTGTTAGCTGAGGTCTGATTAACATTGGGGGTCTGATTGGTGGTCTGACTTGAGGCCAAGCCACCCATTCTCCTTTCTTCTTCACAGTCCATTAAGGGACGAATATGAATTATAATGTAATGCACTTGTCTTTTAACCTGATTCCTGTAACAGAATGTTGATGTTTTTTATGTTTTGTATATTCGTTATTACGGGGAGATGGAGCTACGGGTCTTTTTCTGATACCTCTCTAAATAATGTCACTCCGGATATGCGCTCCATCTTGGAACACATATATCTCTCCACCCCGCATTAGTGATGAGGGCGGTCCCTTGTGCTCCATGTGGTAGCAGAGAAGGCTGGGCCTCATACGTTCCACGACGACCGGAAGTCACTGTCAGCTGACTTTCGTCGCCGACGTTGTGTGCTCCATAGATCCTTATGCGATACACAGGAACCTGAACTGGCCCCATGCGTTCCACGGCGACTGGAATTTGTTATCAGCTTACTTCCGGCGTGATGCGTTTTACGGAGCGGAACCTCATGCAGTTCGCCAGAATCGGAAGCCGCCACTTGAAACGATGAGCGCGAAAACCATCTCTGGCACTACTATAAATATGTGAGTGTATCTGTTTGTTGTATTGTTATTTGCTCCTGAGGAAGGGGCCACCTTTATTTGAACCCTGAAACGCGTTGAGAGTGTATCACCATTAAAAGAGATTGAACTGAAGCCCTGGTTTATCCTGCTGACTGCAATGTCTGAGACCTACTAAGCGATCCTGGCCGGGGGGGTATTGTCACAGGCATCTTGAGTTAAACCTGTGGACAACACCCCAGTGAAGTGAGTGGAAATTTAAATAATTAAATTGTTCTTGCAGACCGTAACACCATATGATTATTTTTACTCACTCCATAGCTATATTCTATCATAACAGAGTACTGGTTGTATTCAATAACTATGATTAATCTTTTATCATAAATAGCCATTTTGTTTGAATTTTATCTATATACTCAGCATTTTTATTTGGGGAGTGGCGCTTTTTAGAGGAATGTATACGCAGATGAACATATCCTTCCCTTTTTTTTTTATCTATTTAGATTCACAAGCGTTTAGTATCCACTAACATTTTTTCTTTTCAGCTGCCTTCCCCTCAATTTTTGTACAAAAAGAACGTATCTTATATGACCACTAGTATCCTCACCATTGTTGTGTAGAAACTATCACTGGGGCGCCTCTGGGGTTTTCACACCTTCTTATATAAAAAATCTGTTTAACCTCTTTTTTCCTCCTCTTTTTCTTTGTATCTTTCATCACAGTGCCGATAATGCCGTTCTCAGCGTTACTATCCCACTTCTATGCCTCCTTGGAAAAAAAACACTCCTGGCGATGATGGAAGAGGATGTGGCACAGGAGGAAGAGGAAGAGGGATCATTTCGTAGGATTTCCGGCCAGTCATTCCCAAGTGCCTCCGAGGGTGGGTTCCTGCACCCACAAAACCCAAGGTACACAATCGTCCAGCCAGGCCAAAGTTCTGAAGGATGACGAGGTGGAGGATGAGGAGGAGGAGATGGAGGAGGAGGAGGAACCATGTTCACAGCAGGGTGGCACCCAGACCAGCTCATGGCCATCACTGGTGCGTGGATGGGCGGATACAGAGGACACAGACGATACACCTTCCACAGAGGACAGCTTTTCGTTGCCTCTGGGCAGCCTTACACACATAAGCAATTACATGCTGCAGTGTCTCCGCAACGACCGCTGAGTTGCCCACATTCTAACTTGTGCTGATTACTAGGTGGCCACGCTGCTGGATCCCCGTTACAAGGACAACGTACCGTCCTTAATTCCGTCACTGGAGCGTGATCGTAAGATGCGCAAGTACAAGCGCACGCTGGTAGACGCGCTGCTGATGGCATTCCCACCTGACAGCGGGGGCACAGTGAAAGCACAAGGCGAAGGCAGAGGAGAAGAAAAAGGTCGCCAATGCAGCTGGGGCACCGCCAGCACCTCAGAAGGCTGCGTTAGCATGGCCGAAATGTGGAAAAGCTTTGTCAGCATGCCACAACAACCAGCACCACCAGCTAATATGGAACGTCTTAGCAGGAGGCAGCATTTCACCAACATGGTGTAGCAGTATGTGTGCACATGCCTACACATACTGAATGACGGGTCTGCCCCTTCAACTTCTGGGTCTTCAAATTGGACACATGGCCTGAGCTTGCCCTTTACGCCTTGGAGGTGCTGGCCTGCCCTGCAGCCAGTGTATTATCTGAACGTGTGTTTAGCACAGCATGGGGCATCATCACAGACAAGTGCAGCCTCCTGTCCACAGCCAATGTGGACAAGCTCACGTTCATTAAAATGAACCAGGCATGGATCCCTCAGGACTTGTCCGTACCTTGTCCAGAATAGACATATATACCGGCACTAACCAGCTATTGTTATACTGCAGCGCAATTGCTCATGTTTGTATTTTGGATATTTCACACTCTTTTGGAGTGTACCTTAGTTTAAAAAAATTTAAGTAACACCAAAAACCATTTGTCCCACATTTGCGCCTCAAAAGCTTTTCCCACATTTCTGCTCGGTCCCAATTTTTTCAAATACATTTACCTCCCTTAAATTTGGTCTCTTATTCTCACGCTCCCTCTCTGGCCTGGAACCCTGATTCCCCGCCACCCGTGATCACCATGGTAGGAGCATAAAAGAACATCAAAAGTTGATAGAGCAGATATCAAATTGGATCGTGAACATCACAGGGACGTGCGACATGGGGCAGTAAGTATTCAAACGCCTACATGAACTAACTGACAGGGGTCAGCCCTTGCAACTTCAGGGTCTCCAAATTAGGCACATGGCCTGAGCTTGCCCTTTACCCCTTGGAGGTGCTGGCCTGCCCTGCAGCCAGTGTATTGTCTGAACGTGTGTTTAGCACGACTGGAGGGTTATATTTCTCAATGTTTTGGGTGTACCCTAATTAAAAAAATAATAATTTAAACCAAAAAGCAGTGTGGGCTACCTCCTTCTCCACCGCCACTTCCACCTACACCACCACATCTACCACCTACTCAACCTCCTACTCCATATGGACCTGGTCCTCCTAGGTCAAGATAATTTTTTTTATTTTTATGTATTTTATGTTATTTGAAGTCCTTTCCCTATCCACATTGCCATGCTCTTAACCACATTTTGACGACATTTGCAGCCCTCTAGCCCTTTCCATTACATTTTTACAGCCATTTTAGTGCTCAAAAGTTCGGGTCTCCATTGACTTCAATGGGGTTCGGGGTTCGGGGTTGGGTTTGGGGTCAAGTTCGGGTCCCGAACTCGAACTTTTTTCTGAAGATCGGCCGAACCCGAACATCCAGGTGTCCGCTCAACTCTACATATAATAAATGATTACCAGAACCAGGCTTGCCTAGGGTTTTCTATTCCTTTTATTTCAGAACTTCTGCACTGTGGTCACTTCCAGGAAAATGAAAGTAGAATTGAAGCCACTAAGGTGATTCCGCAGGCGGAGGCCACTGGGATAATGCTGAAGACATTGCTCTAGTAGACTCAATGAACTGCAGGGCTCCATCTGATGTTCCCAGCAGGCCTGGTACAAACCCTACAGATATAAGACATGAAGGTTACTGATGGTAAAGCCTGACATCTATGATGATTGTAGGACATTATAGAGACACTGATTTACCTTGTACAGGAATTTCTTCCTGCCCATACATTATAGTAAGAGCATGATACATGTCCTTTTATTGTCATCATGAAGGGTCAACGCCAGCATTGTACTGAAGAACAAGACGAGTAAAAAAACGGTTAAGGCACCTGCATGAAAGAAATGATACAAGAAATGATTCTCACGAGTAACAAACCTAAGACAACAATTATGTTCTGAACAGTGTAAGTATGGCGGTGCAGTGGTTAACACTTGTGCCTTGTTGCCCTGTGGCTGTAGGTGAAAACTGGACCAGGACTACACCTGCATCATGTTCTCCTGGGGTATATTCACATGTGGCATATTTGTTACACATGATAGACTTATATCTATTATTCATCTACTCACATCAATGGAACTGATTTGACCCATAAAATACCTCAGTACGAGCAACGCCGGTTTTAGACAAAGTGTGGCCCTGGGCAAAATTTTAAGTGGGGCCCTAAAAGAAATATTGCACAAACAACACATTCATACATAGCCTGCCTGCACTGATTGCGGATTACACATGTTTTTTCCACGCAGATTCTCGTGCAGAGAAACTGCAGTGTAATACAGTACCAGCAAGGTGTATAAGATTATCTGTAGGATAGGTCATCAATATCAGATCGGCTGGCATCCTACAAGGCCTGAAGCCTATGGTGGTGATCGGCGGCGGGGCAGGAAACTATGCGCTCACGTGCCCCGCCGCAGTATATGGGCATTTGGGTCGGTGCTGGGCCCGGGACTGCAGACCCAAAAGTCATCCTCCACTGACTGGAAGGGGGCCCCTTTGGTGACGGGGACCCAGGGCAATTGCCCAGTTTGCCGCCCCTAAATATATATGATAGAAATACCCCTTAAGCTCTATTCCATCATTTTACTACAAAATGTATGACTACAGTACAATGGAGGGAAAGCAGGCTGACAATCAATGTGACCACTCTTATGGCACCCAGCAAGGTTGTCACCCCAGGTTTTCATGCACTGATACAACCCACCCCCATCTGGTACTGCTGAATAACTAAATGAGTTTACCTTCAGAAGGCTTGGAAAGATGAGTAGCATCTACTGTAGGAACAGCAATAGCGGCCATATTAAACAGGTCACCACATCTCCAGTCCAGTCCTGTCTTGGGGTGGGAGTTGAGTGACAGAAGCCCCTGCCTTTCTCCAATCAGATGAGAATATAAAGATATTAGTGTTTTCATGTAATAAGCCCCTAAGTCTCTGCCTTCATTTACTAACAGGAGCAGGGATCTTGAAAATGGTGAGGAACTTCACTACAAAGCATATTTGAAAGCTACATATGGTATCATTATAATGTTAGGGGTACTACAACCCCCAGCATGCCCAGCATATATGTACATAAACATTACATAGAGGCAGTAATGGGTCATATAAGCCCTGTGGTTGTACCTGTAAAGCAGATCTTGACCAGGTCCTGCGGGTGTAGTAACACGGTACAGATGAAGTCTCTGCTGAGGCCGGCCATCAGGTTCTCGTACTGGCCATTTCTGAAGAGCTGTCTCACTATTGTGACCGGGGAGAAGATTGGCAGTGCTGGCTGAACAGCTGGTCCAGATGAGGTGGGCATGTGGATGTCCTGATGTTGTCACTGTACACATATTACATCTAGGGCCCGAGTGGGCTTGAAATGCAGCCCTGGCATACAGATACCATGGTGCAACACAACATTATTGCCCATTAGTGCAGGACAAACACCACATTACTGTACAGAATATCTCCCCAGAAGTGCCAAACACCACAGTGCAGCAACATTGTACTCCTGCCAGACCCTCCCCTATATGCCAAAGAATTTCCCCCCTCCCCTACTGTGGGAGCTGATGGAAATAGGGGAAACTAATGGCATGGAGGGAATTGATGGCACTGGGGGGAACTGATGGCATTGGGGGAAGATGGCATGAGGGGAATTGATGGCACTGGGGGCAGTTGGCATATGGAGGCTGATAGCACTGGCGATGGATTATATGGAGGGGCTGATGGCACTGGGGACCAATGGCACGGTGGAGCTGATGGCATGGGGGGACTGATAGCATGGGGGTGGCTGATGGCACTAGGAACTTATGGCAGGGGGTCTAATGATGGCATGGGGGACTGATTTGAGAATACTTTATTACTAAACAAATTGATAGCTGCAGCGCTACCCCCTTCCCACCCCTCCCCCATTGGCCAAAGCATTTCCCCCTTCCACACCCCTCCCCATTGACCTAAGCACTTCCCCCTTCCCACCCATCCCCCATTGGCCGAAGCATTTCCCCCTTCCCACCCCTCCCCATTGGCCGAAGCACTTCCCCTTCCAACCCCTTCCCCATAGGCCATATCCCACTGGCATCTGAATTTTTACCTTCTTTCTCCCCTGCTGACATCAGAATTTACCCCCTTCTCATTGACATCAGAACCCACTTCCCACTTCTTCACCACTGACAGCAACATTTTCCCCCTTCCTACCCTTTTCCCGCTGATAGCAGCATTTCCTACATCTTACCTCTCCCCACTAACAGCAGTATGCTTCCCCAAACTACCCTTCCCCACTGTCAGCAGGACTCTCCCCATTGCCACCCTCCAAAACTAGCAGGAGCAGAGATGATGGAGGTGGAAGGAAGATTGTTAGGTCCTTCAGTTTTTGATGCCAAACTGCAATGGTTTTGTCACTATTACCATGGCGGGCGGCCCCCTGAATGACCAGTCCACTGGGAATCTGTCACATGGAAGAGATTACAAGTCCAAGCTGGGTTACCGGCCTGAGTGTCTGCCTGCCAGAAAAAATGGTGCTGCTATTACCCATGTAAACTATGGTCAGGAAGCAAATAATATATTCTGAGCAAACCAGAGTAAATGTGCATGTAGTATGCAGACTGTTCAATTCCAGTCCAGGGATATAAGAGCCCAGTTCTGTCCATTATGGTTGGTGTGCAGAAATCCCAGTATATGAGGCACTAAAAGGGATCTACCCAGAAGTGAGGCCGGGAGAGAGGCAGACTGTCCTGCAGTCATTCACAGTAAGGTACCAAATCGGCAGGCAGAAGAGTAGTCAAAAACAGTCCGGGTCAGGGCAGGCAGCAAGCAATCATAGTCTAAAAAACAGGCCGAGGTCAGGGCAGGCAGCAAACAATCATAGTCTAAAAAACAGGCCGAGGTCAGGGCAGGCAGCAAACAATCGTTGTCCAAAAACAGGCCGAGGTCGGGGCAGGCAGCAAACAATCACAGTCCAAAAACAGTCCGGGGTCAGGGCAGGCGGCAGTAAAAACACAGTCCATTAGTCAAGCCGAGGTCAAAACCGAAAAGTCAATCCGAAAAGCAGCTGTGCGCTTAGATGGTACTCACGCTCTGCAGGGGACTCCACCACTACATTTTTTTGCGGCAGAAGGAGATTTTCCCATGGTATTCCCGGTAGTGGTAGATGACATCACGGGTAAAGGTGTACCTGAGATATTCTCCCTCATGCGTCACATAGGAGTCCCGCACGTCCACCAATGGTCTGGTCAGCATGGCTATCATGTTCTTCCGAGACGCATAACTGACAGGGAGCCATTGTGGGAAGTTATTCAGCGGTCTCGCAGTGACCTTAATACGCGGTGGTAAGGCGGCAGGCACACTGCGGACTCTAGATGTTTCTGCTGCTCCTCTCGGGGATGGTGTTTTCCCGGCAGATGGTCTAAAGGGCAATGAGGGATAGGTCTGCTCCTCACCTGGTGTTATGGTGGGCTGTGGTACCCGATGTTCCTCTATCTCTACTTCTGCCGCACGGGTGTTATCGGCAGGTGGTGGTGCCGGAGGTAGTGGGGGTCCTCCCTGCAGTCGAAGGTATCGGCCAGGTTCCTCCTGTCTAGGTATTTCAAACAGTGTTTTAAAATCTGGCACGATACCTTCTAATCCAGCTGTAAGATGGTTATAGCCAGATCTTCTTGGCTTCCGGCTGTACGGGGGCCTCCAGGAAGGATGGAGATGTCTCCGGGGCTGGAGTTTGCCTCCAGCCCCCGTAGCAGCCATTTGGCTGCCTCTCCCACAACACACCTAGAAAAAGTGTGAGGGGTGGGGGGGGGGGGCAGACAAACAAAAAAAAACAAAAAAAACGTCTGTGATGTCATGCTCGGCAACGGGAGCTAATGCATGGAAACGGTGGTGTTGCCCATGGCAACCAAACCCATCCTAGCTGTGTAGGCTACAAAATAGTAATGATGGATTGTTATGGACCATAGTGTAGATTTTCAGAAACAATGAACCTAATGTAGGAGGGCATGCTGGGATCTGTAGTGCATATAAGCTGTGCTGATGACAGTTGTAATATAAAATAACGGTGGTTTTCTTCCAGTGAGGGGGATGGGAGAGAAGTGCTGGTCTTGTCCTTAATCAGGCCACAGAACCAGCACTACTTCCAGCTGTGACTCGGGCGCTGTCAGTGAGGAGGAGGCAGAGTACTGCTCCTCCATGCTGTCCCCTCCTCCTCGGAGATCCGCAGGACAGGCACACCATTTGCCAGTACTGCCTCTTGTTTTCTATTGGCTGCAGCCTCCTATGACACGCGCTTCCAGCCAATGACAGGGATCCTGGACTAGATGTTGGGCACACCCCCTGTGTATTAGTCACAGGGCAGGCCCCGCCCACCAGCACGGAGCTTTTCTGGAGCAGGCGGCTGCTTGTGAATACAGCCCGAGCTCTGCAGTCTGCACTGACAGGGAAGGAGGGCAGAGGGACCTGGTGTCTGACTGTTCTCTGCCCCCTGGAGCTGCTGGGACAGGGAGTAATGGCCCCTTCTTCTCCACACTGCCTGCCAGGCCTGCTGTTCCTCTGCTGCTTCAACAGGTTACATAGTATGTAATGTAGTGGTACAGGAGACAGCAGGGGGATGGTAGGAGTAGTGGTACAGGAGACAGCATGGGGGGTGGTAGGAGTAGTGGTACAGGTGACAGCAGGGGGATGGGAGGAGTAGTGACAGCAGGGGGATGGGAGGAGTAGTGGTACAGGTGACAGCAGGGGGATGGGAGGAGTAGTGGTACAGGTGACAGCAGGGGGGTGGGAGTAGTAGTGATACAGGTGACAGCAGGGGGGTGGGAGTAGTAGTGGTACAGGTGACAGCAAAAGGATGGGAGTAGTAGTGATACAGGTGACAGCAGGGGGGTGGGAGTACTAGTGATACAGGTGACAGCAGGGGGGTGGGAGTAGTAGTGGTACAGGTGACAGCAGAGGGATGGGAGTAGTAGTGACTGCTGAGGAATGGGAGTAGTAGCGACACAGGTGATTGCAAAGGGATGGATGTAGTAGTGACACCGGTTACAGAATGGGATGGGAGTAGTAATGACTCATGATGGGATGGGAGTAGTAGTGACTCAGATGACAGTGTAACAGTAATACTGGCACAGGTGACGGCAGAGGAATGGAAGTAGTAGTGTCTCAGGAGATAGGATGGGAGTAGTAGTGGCATAGGTGACTGCAGAGGGATGGGAGTAATAGTGGCACAGGTGAAAGCAGAGAAATTGTAGTAATTGTCACACAGGTGATAAAAAAAGGAGTAGTAGTGTCACAGGTGATAGGATAGTATCAGTAGTGGCATAAGTGATAGCAGAGTGATGGGAGAAGTAGTTGTACAGGTGACAAGAATAGTAGTAGTGACTATCTGGATAAAAGTAGTAGTAACGTGACAGTAGAGAGATGGGAGTAGTATTGGCATAGGTGACGTCAGAGGAATGGGTCTAGTAGTGACTGAGGTGACAGTGATGGGAGTAGTAGTGACAGTGATGGGTTTAGAGTAGTAGTGACAGTGATGGGTTTAGAGTAGTAGTGACACTTTTGATGGATACGAGTAGTAGTGGTACAGATGATAAGGTGAGGTTAGTAGTGGCATAGGTGACAGCAGAGAGATGGGAGTAGTAGTAATAACACAGGTGACAGTGACAGGATCGGAGTATTAGTGACACCAGTGACAACAGAGGGATGGGAGTAGTAGTGACAGGTGACAGTGATGAGTTGGGAGTAGTAGTGGCACAGGTGATAGTAAAGGGATGGCAGTAGTAGTGACACAGGTGACAGCAGAGGGATGGGAGTAGTAGTGACACAGTTGACAGCAGAGGGATGGGAGTAGTAGTGACACAGATGACAGTGAGAGGATGGGAGTAGTAGTGCCACTGGTGACAACAGAGGGATGGAAGTGGTAGTGACAGGTGACAATGATGGGTTGGTAGTAGTGGCAGGTGACAACAGAGTAATGGGAGTAGCACTGACACAGGTGACAGTGATAGGATGGGAGTATTAGTGGCACAGGTAGCAGCAGAGTGATGGAAGTAGTGATGGCACAGGTGATGGGAAAGGATTAGTAGTGGCAGAGGTAATAGAAGTGGGATGGGAGTAGTAGTGACACAGCTGACAGCAGAGAGATGTGAGTGATAGTGACTCAGGTGATGGGATAGGATTAGTAGTGGCAGAGGTAATAGAAGTGGGATGGGAGTAGTAGTGACACAGCTGACAGCAGAGAGATGGGAGTGATAGTGACTCAGGTGATGGGATAGGATTAGTAGTGGCAGAGGTAATAGAAGTGGGATGGGAGTAGTAGTGACACAGCTGACAGCAGAGAGATGGGAGTGATAGTGACTCAGGTGATGGGATAGGAGTAGTAGTGGCACAGCTGATAGCGGGGGGCAGTACTAGGGGAGGCAGATAGAATATTCATTGTGAAATAGTAGCACGCACTTCTCTCCTTGTTCATTAGATTAGTTGTTTTATGTTCCAGCTTTATTTTCCTACTTATGTTGATGGTTTATTCTACATAAATTACATATTTTACATGTACGGCGCAGGGCGGGTCATGGCGCCTTGGGACTTGTTCACGTCTGCATTGAAAGCTATGTTCGGGGCTGTGTTGCAGATTCTGTTAAAAAGACCGGACAAAAAAGCCTTACATGCAGGAAAGACGAGATCCCAGACGGAAACTGAACGGACTCTATCATAGTCAGTGAAGTCTGTTCTGTTATGTGCCCGGCACCTCTGTTAGTTATGATGTTCTGCTCATCTAACGGAGGACAACGACAGAAATAAATAGCCGTGGTGTGAACGTGCCCTAAGAGGTTGGTATTCATGCAGGGGAACCCTTCGTACAGCCCCCTCCAACATATAGTCCCATGTAAATAATTTCTCCCCTCTTGTCAACTTCTCCAACATACTGTACAGTCCCAAGTAAATAACATCACTGTGCTTTCTCCAGCCCCTCCAACATGCAGTCCCACTTAAATAACATCTCTCCAGTCCTGTCAGCTACTCCAACATACAGTCCCATGTAAATAAGTGCCCCCTCCCTCTATCCCCTCCAACATACAGTCCCATGTAAGTAAACTCTCCGCTCCCATCAGCTTCTCTAACATACAGACACAGTCCCATGTAAATAACATTGCTGCCCCACTCCAACATAGGGTTAATAAGCCCCTGGGGGGTCTGGAGTGAATGCACAACAAGCTATTATAGCCAAGTGATAAAGTACAGTCCAATATGGTGTATCTTTCCTGTACTTTATCACTTGGCTATAATAGCCTGTTTGCATTCACTTCCGACCCCTCCCCCCTTCCCCAGGGGTTTAGAGACGCCGGACAGGTCCCCTTCCCAACATTAAAAAGTAACTACAGTTTTATGACACTTTTGGGACATATCAAAAGTGTTGATGGTAGGGCTGCAGCTACAGACGTGGACAAAATTGTTGGTACCCTTTGGTCAATGAAAGAAAAAGTCACAATGGTCACAGAAATAACTTTAATCTGACAAAAGTAATAATAAATTAAAATTCTATAAATGTTAACCAATGAAAGTCAGACATTGTTTTTCAACCATGCTTCAACAGAATTATGTAAAAAAATAAACTCATGAAACAGGCATGGACAAAAATGATGGTACCCCTAACTTAATATTTTGTTGCGCAACCTTTTGAGGCAATCACTGCAATCAAACGCTTCCTGTAACTGTCAATGAGACATCTGCACCTCTCAGCAGGTATTTTGGCCCACTCCTCATGAGCAAACTGCTCCAGTTGTGTCCGGTTTGAAGGGTGCCTTTTCCAGACTGCATGTTTCAGCTCCTTCCAAAGATGCTCAATAGGATTGAGGTCAGGGCTCATAGAAGGCCACTTTAGAATAGTCCAATTTTTTCCTCTTAGCCATTCTTGGGTGTTTTTAGCGGTGTGTTTTGGGTCATTGTCCTGTTGCAAGACCCATGACCTGCGACTGAGACCAAGCTTTCTGACACTGGCTAGTACATTTCTCTCTAGAATTCCTTGATAGTCTTGAGATTTCATTGTACCCTGCACAGATTCAAGACACCCTGTGCCAGACGCAGCAAAGCAGCCCCAGAACATAACAGAGCCTCCTCCATGTTTCACAGTAGGGACAGTGTTCTTTTCTTGATATGCTTCATTTTTTCGTCTGTGAACATACAGCTGATGTGCCTTGGCAAAAACTTCGATTTTTGTCTCATCTGTCCACAGGACATTCTCCCAGAAGCTTTGTGGCTTGTCAACATGTAGTTTGGCATATTCCAGTCTTGCTTTTTTATGATTCGTTTTCAACAATGGTGTCCTCCTTGGTCGTCTCCCATGTAGTCCACTTTGGCTCAAACAACGACGGATGGTGCGATCTGACACTGATGTTCCTTGAGCATGAAGTTCACCTTGAATCTCTTTAGAAGTCTTTCTAGGCTCTTTTGTTACCATTCGGATTATCCGTCTCTTAGATTTGTCATCAATTTTCCTCCTGCGGCCACGTCCAGGGAGGTTGGCTACAGTCCCATGGATCTTAAACTTATGAATAATATGTGCAACTGTACTCACAGGAACATCTAGTTGCTTGGAGATGGTCTTATAGCCTTTACCTTTAACATGCTTGTCTATAATTTTCTTTCTGATCTCTTGAGACAGCTCTTTCCTTTGCTTCCTCTGGTCCATGTCGAGTGTGGTACACACCATATCACCAAACAACACAGTGATTACCTGGAGCCATATATATAGGCCCAATGGCTGATTACAAGGTTGTAGACACCTGTGATGCTAATTAGTGGACACACCTTGAATTAACATGTCCCTTTGGTCACATTATGTTCTGTGTTTTCTAGGGGTACCATCATTTTTGTCCATGCCTGTTTCATGAGTTTATTTTTTTACATAATTCTGTTGAAGCATGGTTGAAAAACAATGTCTGACTTTCATTGGTTAACATTTATAGAATTTTAATTTATTATTACTTTTGTCAGATTAAAGTTATTTCTGTGACCATTGTGACTTTTTCTTTCATTGACCAAAGGGTACCAACAATTTTGTCCACGTCTGTATAGGACATTTTTGCAATCGAGTAGTCTATCGAATAATTCAATGATTAATCGAGGACTCTAATAACAAAAAACTAATTAAAAGAACGTTTTCCATTATAAAAACTCATCAGACCCCCCATGCCTGTCAGCATTTCAAAAATCGCACGCCTGTGATTCTGCGCAGGCGCTCTGAGATAAGGAGGCTTGCCTCCCCAGCACTCCCTCAGTGCGCCTGCGCCGATGACGTCACCAAAAGAGAAGACGTCATCGTCGCAGGCGCACTGAGGGAGTGCTGAGGAGGCGCAGAATCAACACAGGCGCGCAATTTTTGAAATGCTGACAGGGCCGGCCGGAGGAGGAGATCGCGGCTAGCCCTGTCAATCAACACAAGGAGGGTGCGGTTTTCTGCGGCTGCTACCAGCAAGTAGACGCCCTACTTGCTGGTAGACAGGTAATTAGCATATCTTAAAAGTAAGTTTTTTGCTAAATCTACTGAACGAAAATTATTAATAACATAATGTATGGCAATATCGCAGGATGGGGATTATAAGTACACAAAAAAAAAAAAAAAAAAAAAAAAAAAAAAAAAGCGTTTAGTGGGGTGACAGAAGCCCTTTAAGTAAAGTTTCAAGAAGCCCTGCCTTGCTCCTCATAACAACCAAAAACCCAATGGCACCTTTAAAACCATCAGGTAAGAGAACCCCAATACCAAGGAGTTAAAGGGGGCAGCCTTCCCATCATTGCATGGCCCAGGGAATGTCCGAACTGTGAGTACCACTACTCCCATCCTCCACATCACTCTCCCAGGCATGCTGTCCAGCTGGCTGTTTCTGTGGACCAGAGACTAGGACTTATATTAACCACCTCAGCCCCCCTAGCTGAAACCCCCTTAATGACCAGATCACTTTTTACACTTCTGCACTACACTACTTTCACTGTTTATTGCTCAGTCATTGCTTACAACCCAAATGAATTTTACCTTCTTTTCTTCTCACTAATAGAGCTTTCATTTGGTGGTATTTTATTTCTGCTGACATTTTTACTTTTTTTGTTATTAATCGAAATTTAACGAAAGTTTTGCAAAAAAACGTCATTTTTCACTTTCAGTTGTAAAATTTAAAAGAAAAATGACATCTATATATAAATTTTTCTCAAAATTTATTGTTCTACATGTCTTTGATAAAAAAAAAAAATTTGGGTAAAAAAAAAATGGTTTGGGTAAAAGTTATAGCGTTTACAAACTATGGTACAAAAATGTGAATTTCCGCTTTTTGAAGCAGCTCTGACTTTCTGAGCACCTGTCATGTTTCCTGAGGTTCTACAATGCCCAGACAGTAGAAAACCCCCACAAATAACCCCATTTCGGAAAGTAGACACCCTAAGGTATTCGCTGATGGGCATAGTGAGTTCATAGAACTTTTTATTTTTTGTCACAAGTTAGCGGAAAATTATGAATTTTTTTTATTTTTATTTTTCCTTACAAAGTCTCATATTCCACTAACTTGTGACAAAAAATAAAAACTTCCATGAACTCACTATGCCCATCATGAAATACCTTGGGGTGTCTTCTTTCCAAAATGGGGTCACTTGTGGGGTAGTTATACTGCCCTGGCATTTTAGGGGCCCAAATGCGTGAGAAGTAGTTTGAAATCTAAATCTGTAAAAAATGCCCTGTGAAATCCGAAAGGTGCTCTTTGGAATGTGGGCCCCTTTGCCCACCTAGGCTGCAAAAAAGTGTCACACATGTGGTATCGCCGTACTCAGGAGAAGTAGGGCAATGTGTTTTGGCTTGTCATTTTACATATACCCATGCTGGGTGAGAGAAATATCTTGTCAAAAGACAACTTTTCCCATTTTTTTATACAAAGTTGGCATTTGACCAAGATATTTATCTCACCCAGCATGGGTATATGTAAAATGACACCCCAAAACACATTCCCCAACTTCTCCTGAGTACGGCGATACCACATGTGTGACACTTTTTTGCAGTCTAGATGCGCAAAGGGGCCCAAATTCCTTTTAGGAGGGCATTTTTAGACATTTGGATCCCAGACTTCTTCTCACGCTTTAGGGCCCCTAAAAAGCTAACTTGGGACAACAATTTTAATCTTTCATGGACTCAATATGCCCCTCACGGAATACCTTGGGGTGTCTTCTTTCCGAAATGGGGTCACATGTGGGGTATTTATACTGCCCTGGCATTTTAGGGGCCCTAAAGCGTGAGAAGTCTGGAATATAAATGTCTAAAAAATTTTACGCATTTGGATTCCGTGAGGGGTATGGTGAGTTCATGTGAGATTTAATTTTTTGGCACAAGTTAGTGGAATATGAGACTTACGTAAGAAAAAACTAAAACAAAAAATAAAATCAATTTCCGCTAACTTGTGCCAAAAAAATGTCTAAATGGAGCCTTACAGGGGGGTGATCAATGACAGGTGGGTGATCACCCCATATAGACTCCCTGATCACCCCCTGTCATTGATCACCCCCCTGTAAGGCTCCATTCAGACGGCCATATGTGTTTTACGGATCCACGGATACATGGATCGGATCCGCAAAACACATACAGAAGTCTGACTGGAGCCTTACAGGGGGGTGATCACCCCATATAGACTCTCTGATCACCCCCCTGTCATTAATCACCCCCCTGTAAGGCTCCATTCAGACGTCCGTATGTTTTTTGCGGATCCGATCCATGTATCCGTGGATCCGTAAAACACATATGGCCGTCTGAATGGAGCCTTACAGGGGGGTGATCAATGACAGGGGGGTGATCAGGGAGTCTATATGGGGTGATCACCCCCCTGTCATTGATCACCCCTTGTCATTAATCACCCCCCTGTAAGGCTCCATTCAGACGTCCGTATGTGTTTTACGGATCCACACATCCATGGATCGGATCCGCAAAACACATATGGACGTCTGAATGGAGCCTTACAGGGGGGTGATCACCCCATATACACTCCCTGATCACCCCCTGTCATTGATCACCCCCCCCCCCCCCGTCACTGATCACCCCCCTGTAAGGCTCCATTCAGACATCCATATGTGTTTTGCGGATCCGATCCATGGATGCGTGGATCCGTAAAACACATATGGACGTCTGAATGGAGCCTTACAGGGGGGTGATCAATGACAGGGGGTGATCACCCCATATAGACTCCCTGATCACCCCTCTGTCATTGATCACCCCCCTGTTAGGCGCCATTCAGACGTCCGTATGTGTTTTACGGATCCACGCATCCATTGATCGGATCCGCAAAACACATATGGATGTCTGAATGGAGCCTTACAGGGGGGTGATCAATGACAGGGGGGTGATCAGGGAGTCTATATGGGGTGATCACCCCCCTGTCATTGATCACCCCCCCTGTAAGGCTCCATTCAGACGTCCGTATGTGTTTTACGGATCCACGCATCCATGGATCGGATCCGCAAAACACATATGGATGTCTGAATGGAGCCTTACAGGGGGGTGTTCAATGACGGGGGGGTGATCAATGACAGGGGGTGATCAGGGAGTGTATAAGGGGTGATCACCCCCCTGTCATTGATCACCCCCCTGTAAGGCTCCATTCTGAGGTCCGTATGTGTTTTTTTCGGATCCGATCCATGGATTCGTGGATCCGTAAAACACATACGGACGTCTGAATGGCGCCTAACAGGGGGGTGATCAATGACAGGGGGGGGGGGTGATCAATGACAGGGGGTGATCAGGGAGTGTATATGGGGTGATCACTCCCCTGTAAGGCTCAATTCAGACGCCCGTATGTGTTTTGCGGATCCGATCCATGGATTCGTGGATCCGTAAAACACATACGGACATCTGAATGGAGCCTTACAGGGAGGTGATCACCCCATATAGACTGCCTGATCACCCCCCTGTAAGGCTCCATTCAGACGTCCATATGTGTTTTGCGGATCCGATCCATGGATGCGTGGATCCGTAAAACACATACGGACGTCTGAATGGAGCCTTACAGGGGGGTGATCAATGACAGGGGGGTGATCAGTGGGTGTATATGGGGTGATCATCCCCCTGTAAGGCTTCATTCAGACGTCCGTATGTGTTTTGCGGATCCGATCCGTGGATCCGTAAAACACATACAGACGTCTGAATGGCGCCTAACAGGTGGGTGATCAATGACAGGGGGGTGATCAGGGAGTCTATATGGGGTGATCAGGGGTTAATAAGGGGTTAATAAGTGATGGGGGGGTGTAGTGTAGTGTGGTGCTTGGTGCTACTTTACAGAGCTACCTGTGTCCTCTCGTGGTCAATCCAAACAATAGGGACCACCAGAGGACCAGGTAGCAGGTATATTAGACGCTGTTATCAAAACAGCGTCTAATATACCTGTTAGGGGTTAAAAAAAATCGCATCTACAGCCTGCAGGGCGAACGATCGCTGCTGGCAGGCTATAGATACACTCTCTTACCTTCCGATCATGGGAACGCGCGCGCCTGTGTACGTGCGTTCACAGGAAGTCTCGCGATATGACGCGTAGATGCGTGACTGTGCCTGGGACAGCCGCCTCCGGACCGCGATCCTGCGTTAGGCGGTCCGGAGGCGGTTAAATTGCCTTCCGTTGGGTGAAGATGAGAAGCTTACTGCTTGTGTTGTTCCTACCAGTGGTCTCCAATACCATATGGATGGATAACTGTAGCATCATGCTATGGTAACAGATATAAACCCATCTAACTACTGGGTGTGTAGTCATGTGAGGGGTCTCAAATGTCTAATTTTTTGCCTTGTCATTTTGGGATGTCCCATGCTGCTTTTCAGTTATGCTGGAGACTACCTATAGAAAGATAGATTGATAGATGTGCAACTGCATATAAGAATAGATTGGGTGATGTCCTGTTAGAAGATTGCATTCATACCACTCTGGTGGAGACATGACAATAATGGCACTTCTTACTTCATACTTATGAGGTACATAGAACTAATGATACTAACCCTACTAATTAGGACATTTCTGTCAAAATCTTTTTTTGCCTCATTACAGTGACCATTCTTTAACTGTGATTCGTACATAAACCAAAAATAACAGCAAACTATACCATATGTTGCATCATTCCTTTTAGGCCAATGATTCATGCCTATGCTTATTATTACATACACAAACCTACAAAAATCACCAGATCGCACGCAATTATAATAGTTCATATACTTTATTAGTCCATATGATAAAAACTGTTAAAAAGAGGGCATGCAACATCATTGTAGGAAGAGGGACACCGACAGGACTGGCAATCTTAGCTGCATGCATATATGGAAAGAGATTTGACTATGCAGATAAAAGGCTAATTATAAAGTGCAAAGAAAATCACAAGCCTGATACAAGAATCTGCAAGCGGTTATACTAAATCAAGTATAGGTCAAGAGAGCCATTACCCACACTCCAAGATGGTGTGCTCTGCATTCTTCAACTCTGCCCAGAAACGTGTATTTGTGGTCATAGGCCATACGTGGTTACCTGTGAGCCAATCATCTGTGGTGCAATAGCGCCAGTTCTGGAAGTCAGCACTGTATATTGTCTGCAGTGGAAGGAGCTGATTACTGCAGCATTGCTCCTATTCCCCTCAGTAACCCTGCCTGTACACTACACACGATGGACGGAACTGGAGATCTGCCACTGAATTCCTGAGGGTGTGCAGGGTGCTGAACCTCCAAGGATCAGATTTTGAAGGATTATCCTGAGGATAGGCTATCAATACAAAAGTACAGGAACACCCCTTTAAAATGTGATGAAGGAGATTCTGTAACACAGCCAGAATATTTGTCTCATTTGTAATAATTGACGTTATATGGTATTTAACAATATACAGCACTAGGCTTCCTGCTTCGGGGATTAACTACTTAAGGACAAAGCCTTATTTCACCTTAACAACTAGGCTATTTTTTGCAAATCTGACCAGTGTCACTTTAAGTGCTGATAACTTTAAAACGCTTTGACTTAGCCAGGCCAATCTAAGATAGTTTTTTTTCGTCACATATTCTACTTCAGGACACTGGTAAAATGAAGTCAAATTATTATTATTTTTTTTATAAAAAAATACCAAATTTACTAAAAATTGGTAAAAAATTCAAACTTTCCAAGTTTCAATTTCTCTACTTCTATAATACATAGTAATACCTACAAAAATAGTTATTACTTTACATTCCCCATATGTCTACTTCATGTTTGGATAATTTTGGGAATGATATTTTATTTTTTGGGGATGTTACAAAGCTTAGAAGTTTAAAAGAAAATCTTGAAATTTTTGAGAAATTTTCAAAAACCCAATTTTTAGGTACCAGTTCAGGTCTGAAGTCACTTTGTGAGGCCTAATAATAGAAATCACCCAAAAATGGTATTCTAGAAACTACACCCCTCAAGGTATTCAAAACTGATTTTACAAACGTCGTTTGTGTTCGTTAGGTGTTCCACAAGAGTTAATGGCAAATGGAGATAAAATTTCAGAATTTCGATTTTTTGGCAAATTTTCCATTTTAATCCATTTTTACCAGTAACAAAGCAAGGGTTAACAGCCAAACAAAATGCTATATGTATTGCCCCGATTCTGTAGTTTGCAGAAACACCCCATATGTGGCCTTAAACTACTGTATGGGCACACAGTAGGGCGTAGAGGGAAAGGTGCGCCGTATGGTTTTTTCAAGGCAGATTTTGCTGGACTGGTTTATTTACACCATGTCCCATTTGAAGCCCCCCGATGCACCCCTAGAGTAGAAACTCCATAAAAGTGACCCCATCTAAGAAACTACACCCCTCAAGGTATTCAAAACTGATTTTACAAACTTTGTTAAACCTTTAGGTGTTGCACAAGAGTTATTTGCAAATGGAGATGGAAAATTTGCCCAAAAATTACAATTTTCAAATTTTATTTTAATCCATTTGTTCCAGTAACAAAGCAAGGAAGGATTAACAGCCAAACAAAATGCTAGATTTATTGCCCCGATTCTGTAGTTTGCAGAAACACCCCATATGTGGCCTTAAACTACTGTACGGGCACACAGTAGGGCGTAGAGGGAAAGGTGCGCCGTGTGATTTTTGGAAGGCAGATTTTGCTGGACTGGTTTATTTACACCATGTCCCATTTGAAGCCCCCCAATGCACCCCTAGAGTAGATACTCCATAAAAGTGACCCCATTTTGGAAACTACGGGATAAGGTTGCAGTTTTGTTGGGACTATTTTTAGGGTACATATGATTTTTGGTTTATCTATATTACATTTTTGTGATGCAAGGTTACCAGAAATCGAAATTCTAAAATTTCATCTCCATGTGCCAACAACTCTAGTGGAACACCTGAAGGGTTAATGACGTTTATAAAATCAGTTTTGGATACCTTGAGGGGTGTAGTTTCTTAGATGGGGTCACTTTTATGGAGTTTTTACTCTAGGGGTGCATCAGGGGGGCTTCAAATGGGACAGGGTGCAAAAAAAAAAAAAAAAAAGGCCATCAAAATCTGCCTTCCAGAAACCATACGGCATTCCTTTCCTTCTGCGCCCTGCCGTTTGGTCATACAGCAGTTTACGACCACATATGGGGTGTTTCTGTAAACTGCAGTATGAGGGTAATAAATATTAAGTTTTGTTTGGCTGTTAACCCTTACTTTGTTATTGGAAAAAAACGTATTAAAATGGAAAATTTGCCTAATTCATCTGAGGGGGTTGGGGGGGATTTTCATAGAGCAGATTCTTATGGACGCGGCGATACCTAATACCTTTTTTACATTTTTTTATGTTTTACACTATATTATCTTTTTATAAAAAAAAAAAACATTTTAGTATCTCCATAGTCTGAGTCCTTTTTTTTTTTTTTAGCCTTAGGTAGGGGCTAATTTTTTGCAGGTTTACGGTTTTACGGTTTTATTGGCACTATTTTAGGGGGCATATGACTTTTTTATCGCTTGCTATTACATTTTTGTGATGTAAGGTGACAAATACCTTTTTTTGCACTGTTTATTTTATTTTTTTATTTTACTGTGTTTATCTGAGGGGTTAGTATTTTTATAGAGCAGATTCTTACGGATGCGGCAATACCTAATATGTCTACTTATGTTTTACACTATATTATCTTTCTATACACAAAAAAAAACATTTTAGTTTTTTTGTGTATAAACAAATAATATAGTGTCTTTTTATACACAAAATATGGGCATATGACTTTTTGATCGCTTGCTATTACAATTTATGACGGACGCAGCGATACCTAATATGTCAACTTTTTTAAATTTATTTTAGTTTTACTAAATAATCTTTTTGAAAAAATTTTTTTAGTTTTAGTGTCTCAAGTCTGAGAACCAGTTTTTTATCTGATTGTCAGTGGCTAAATTGGGATATAAATTTAGTACTCCATGGAAGTGTGGTACTCCCTGAAGCAACCAATAATGTAGAGGCCCGGATGATCGGGGCACGTGTCACATTGAGTAGTGGTGTCCTTCTGTATCCCCCTCCGTTGACACACTCTGCACTTTTTTTGGGTCCGTCTCTTCTTTCCATTATGGGGGACCACACCTGGAAAGTGTTGGCCAGGGACGATCCGGGCGCCTACAGTTCCCGAGGTACACTGGCCTGCTCTTTCCCGGTCAGAAAAGATCAGGGTCTTGAGGAATGTCCCTGTGTTGCCAGCGCTCCGGGACAGCACAAAAGAGTTGTACAAGGCAACCTGTACCAAGTAGACCACAACTTTTTTGTATCATGCCTGGGTTTTGCGCATGGCGTTATATGGTTTGAAGCCTTGATCAGAGAGATCAACTCCTCCCATATACCGATTGTAGTCGACGATACAATCGGGCTTGAGGACCATTGCCGCGGTACCTCGCACAGGGACAGTGGTGATGCCGTTACCATGAATTGTGGACACTACAAGGACATCCCTCTTGTCCTTATATCTGACCAGAAACAGGTTTCCAGTGGTAAGGGCACAGGTCTCACCCCTGGGGATAGGTACCTGGAGGGGTTATGTAGGGAGGCCGCGTAGATTTTTCCGTACGGTCCCACAAGCAGACGTGCATCTGGAGGCGAGGGACTAGTATAAAAGTTATCCACGTACAGGTGGTAACCCTTGTCTAGCAGTGGGTGCATAAGGTCCCACACAAGTTTCCCGCTAACACCCAGAGTGGGGGGACATCTGGGGGTTGAATACGGGAATCTCGCCCCTCGTACACACAAAACTTGTAAGTGTACCCTGAGGTACTCTCACAAAGTTTGTACAGCTTCACGCCATACCTTGCCCGCTCAGAGGGAACATACTGGCGGAAAAGGAGTCTCCCCTTGAATGTAATGAGAGACTCATCAACCGCAACCTCCTTTCCAGGTACATAGGCCTGTACAAATTTGGCCCCAAAGTGATCGTTGACTGGCCTGATTTTGTACAGGCGGTCATAGGCAGGATCACCTTGGGTGGGACATGCTGCATTATCTGAATAATGCAGGCATTTCCGGATGGCCTCAAACCGGGAGCGTGTCATGGCCTTACTAATAGTGGGGCCTGGTAGAGGACTTCCCCACTCTAGTAATGACTGACACTAGGTTTCTTGACTAGGCCCATGTGCAGCACGAGGTTCCCAAAACGTCCTCATCTTGGCTGCACTGACCGGAGTCCGGCCACCAGGCCTAGCCAAAAAGGAGCCCAGGTGTTGAGCAACAAACTGTTGGGCGTACAGGTTTGTTTGCTCCACCATTAGATTTACAAAGTGGTCACTAAAAAGAAGACTAAAAAAAGTCATATTCAGTGAAGCCCACTGTGGAAATCTGGATTCCTGATTGGCCTACAAAATCAGGAATCACGGGCTCATAACGCTCTGGGGTATACCAGACAAGTTCACCGGCAGGGGGCTCCGGTGGATTTAACCGGAGAGCCGTAAAACAAGTACGAGCCCCAGAGCTGCTCATACTAGCATGGCGGTCCCCTTGCTTTGCCTGGCGGCTCATCATTATCGCTAGATGATGAGGAGAACGCGGATGACAAAAAGAAAGTGGGGTCATCCTCGTCCTCACTGGGACTCTCAGACTCGGAGGCAAGCTGGGCGTATGCCTCCTCGGCCGAGAACATTCGGCGGGCCATAGGGGAGTGTGTGTCTGTGTGTGTGCGTGTAAATCTTTATTTGGTGTGCGTGTGTGTGGGGGCATGGGTGTTTGCGAACTCACCCTAAAGCTAACAGAGAAAAAAAAAGACTAACTAAAAAAAGGGGAAAAAATTTGAAAAATAAAAATCAACCGTCCGAAGTTGATCAGCCGCGGGGTGTGCGATGCGTTAACAGTGGCCGGACGCTAAGGCCTCTTTCACACTTGCGTTGTCCGGATCCGGCGTGTACTCCACTTGCCGGAATTACACGCCGAATCTGGAAAAACGCAAGTGTACTGAAAGCATTTGAAGACGGATCAGTCTTCAAAATGCTTTCAGTGTTACTATGGCAGCCAGGACGCTATTAAAGTCCTGGTTGCCATAGTAGGAGCGGGGGAGCGGTATACTTACAGTCCGTGCGGCTCCCAGGGCGCTCCAGAGTGACGTCAGAGCGCCCCATGCGCATGGATGACGTGCCATGCGATCACGTGATCCATGCGCTTGGGGCGCCCTGATGTCACTCTGAAGAGCCCCGGGAGCCGCACGGACGGTAAGTATGCTACTCCCCCGCTCCCCGCTACACTTTACCATGGCTGCCAGGACTTTAGCGTCCCGGCAGCCATGGTAACCATTGAGAAAAAGCTAAACGTCGGATCCGGCAATGCGCCGAAACGACGTTTAGCTTAAGGCCGGATCCGGATCAATGCCTTTCAATGGGCATTAATTCCGGATCTGGCCTTGCGGCAAGTCTTCAGGATTTTTGGCTGGAGCAAAAAGCGCAGCATGCTGCGGTATTTTCTCCGGCCAAAAAACGTTCCGTTCCGGAACTGAAGACATCCTGATGCATCCTGAACGGATTTCACTCCATTCAGAATGCATTAGGATAAAACTGATCAGGATTCTTCCGGCATAGAGCCCCGACGACGGAACTCTATGCCGGAAGAAAAGAACGCAGATGTGAAAGAGCCCTAAGGCCCCTTTCACACGAGCGGGACGGATTAGGTCCGGATGCGTTCAGTGAAACTCGCACTATTTTGCAAGCAAGTTCAGTCAGTTTTCTCTGCGATTGCGTTCAGTTGTTCAGTTTTTTCCGCGTGGGTGCAATGCGTTTTGATGTGTTTTT
Source organism: Bufo gargarizans (assembly GCF_014858855.1). Lineage (NCBI taxonomy): Eukaryota > Metazoa > Chordata > Amphibia > Anura > Bufonidae > Bufo > Bufo gargarizans. The sequence goes on from NC_058081.1 coordinate 549,032,542, forward strand.
CACGCGCGTGATAAAAACTGAAGGTTTAGGCTCCTTTCACATGGGCGTTGCGGGAAAATGTGCGGGTGCTTTGCGGGAACACCCCCATAGAAGTGAATGGGGTTGCGTGAAAATCGCAAGCATCCGCAAGCAAGTGCGGATGCAGTGCGATTTTCACGCACGGTTGCTAGGAGACGATCGGGATGGAGACCCGATCATTATTATTTTCCCTTATAACATGGTTATAAAGGAAAATAATAGCATTCTGAATACAGAATGCATAGTAAAATAGTGCTGGAAGGGTTAAAAAAAAAACACTTGCTCATGTAGCCCGGCATCTCCTTCTGTCTTCATCTGAGCTTTGTGCAGTAACAAGGACCTTTGGTGATGTCACAGTCATCACATGATCCATCACCATGGTAAAAGATCATGTGATGGATCATGTGATGACTGTGATGTCACCAAAGGTCTTTGTTACTGCACAAAGCTCAGATGAAGACAGAAGGAGATGCCTGGCTACGCGAGCAAGTGAATTAAGGTGAGTTAAATTTTTTTATTTTTTTTTTTAACCCTTCCAGCACTATTTTACTATGCATTCTGTATTCAGAATGCTATTATTTTCCTTTATAACCATGTTATAAGGGAAAATAATAATGATCGGGTCTCCATCCCGATCGTCTCCTAGCAACCGTGCGTGAAAATCGCACTTGCTTGCGGATGCTTGCGATTTTCACGCAACCCCATTTACTTCTATGGGGCCTGCGTTGCGTGGATTATCGCACCGCAACGCACAAAGAGGAGCATGCTGCGATTTTCACGCAACGCATAAGTGATGCGTGAAAATCACTGCATAGCACCCGCATCGGCCCTTAGGCCCAATAGACTATAATGGGGTCCGTTATGTTTCCGCTCAGAAGATGATTTTGAAGCAGAGACAAAAGTCCTGCATGCACAAATTTTGTCTCTGCTTAAAAAATCATCTTCTGAGCGGAAACATAACAGACCCCATTATAGTCTATGGGGTCCTAAGGGCTCTGTTTGACTAAACGGATGTCACGGACGGTGTACAAGAAACAAGACAAAGCAACATGCATATATGAGTCACTGGATCCAAAGCTAAGGAACCAAAAGGGAGACCCCTGCACAAGACCTGAGACTTTCCCTGGCTGCTCAGCCTATGCAAAGATCCCAGAGGTGGATGGTTGCATATCCACGTACCTCGACTATATAACCCCTGAACACCCTACAATAGTGAGGGGACACGACCACCGGCTCCCTACACCAGACACGGAGGGAGTCAGGGTCACCTGGGATCCAGCAAACAGAAAATAACAGATAAATGTTCAGCACTTAACTTTGTAGCAGACTGGAAAACAAGATCAGCATGCACACACACTCCAGGAAGTAGTATAAGCCGCCCAGTAATGCATTATGGGGAGGAATTTAAAGGGAAGCAATCAGTCCAACTACATGACAGCTGAGAGAGGCTAACGAGATGAGGAACTGAACATCACAACAAAGAAACTCAAGGAGGAGGTTCTGAAAGGCTTCTGTCAGAGCTTCTCAGCTGTCTGGTTGTGACAACGGAGCAGGAGAACGGAAAGGCTGAATGGTGATGTGAATGAAGCCTAAGGCCTCTTTCATACGAGCGTGGCGCGTGAGGGCCTGATAAGATGGGGGAGCGTTGCTGTAAAATGCGCGATTTTTCCGCGCAAGTGCAAAGCTTTTTAATGCGTTTTCCACCCGCGTGAGAAAAATCGCCATGTTTGGTACCCAGACCAAAACCCGGACTTCATCACTGAAGTTCAGGTTTGGGTTAGGTGTGTAGATTTTATTATTTTGTGTAGATTTTATAACCATGTTATAAGGGAAAATAATAGCATTCTTAATACAGAATGCAAAGTAAATTAGGGATGGAGGGGTTAAAAAAAAAAAAGTTAACTTACCTGCTCCATAGCTGCCGGTCCCTGTTCTATCTTCAGGACCTGGCAAAAGACCTGTGGTGACGTGAGGGATCATGTGATTTGATCATGTGATGTGACGTCACCACAGGTCCTTAGCCGGCAGCTCAACATTACAGAAGAAGACAATCCGCAACTACGCGCTCAAGTGGACTCGGTGAGTTAATTTTTATTTTTTTTTAACTCCTCCATCACTATTTTACTTTGCATTCTGTATTCAGAATGCTATTATTTTCCCTTATAACCATGTTATAAGGGAAAATAATACAGATCGGGTCCCCAGCCTGATCGTCACCTAGCAACCATGCGTGAAAATCGCACCGCATCCGCACTTGCTTGCAGATGCTATGCGATTTTTACGCGGCCCCATTCACTTCTGTGGGGCCTGCGTTGCGTGAAAAACGCAGAATATAGAGCATGCTGCGATTTTCACGCAACGCACAAGTGATGCGTGAAAATCACAGCTCATGTGCACAGCCCCATAGAAATGAATGGGTCAGGATTCAGTGCGGGTGCAATGCATTCAACTCACGCATCACATCCGCACGGAATACTCGCCCGTGTGAAAGGGGCCTAAGAGTGCCGGCCACAGTCAGCGTACGCACAAAAAATAAAAACTGCCTGCACCCTAAAAAAGTTGTGGGGGGAAGGGGGGCAAGCTGCAGCACATCTGGGGGGGTCTAGGGTCACACAGCTGTGCTGTGGGCCCCAGACACCCAATGTAGGGTGTTGCAACCAAAATTGCATTTTTTTTTTTTCTTCAACTAACTCCCTAAAATATCCCTGCCTAATCTAACTTGTCCCTAGCCTTTCCCTAAATACCTGGGGGTGCTGGGGCACACATAGGGTGCTGGATGGATCCTGGGCTCTGAACAGATGGGGGGTGCTGGCTCTGAGACACGATGCAGCACTCCTCTCTCCTCGGGCTCCGGACTGAAAAGTAGGAGGAGAGGAGCGCTGCGATAATTTGAATGAACCGACCGCCCAGCCGACCAATGAGCGTGATCCTGAGAGGTGATGTCACCATCACCTCTCAGGATCTAAGGATGGTGATTGGTGGTGTATTATCACACCACGATCACCATCCTGTTTCGGGTTATCGGGTCCCCAGAGAACCGAATAACCCGGAAACGCAGCCAACTGCAGGTCTGAATTGACCTGCGGTTTGCTGCGATTGCCTACACGGAGGTTCACAGGACCCCCCTCGCATTTAGCCAAGGCGCCTGCTCAATGATTTGAGGCACCGGTTGGCGGGGATCGGAAATACTTAGGACGTACCGGTACGCCCTATGTCCGGAACAGGTTAAAGAGTGCTATATTGCAATTATATTTCTTTGCTCACTACTGTTGGTATGGAAATTTATGCCATCAGTGTTTCCAAAATGATTTGCTGGTATTCAAATTATCTCCAAAATCTCTGTCCATAGGCAATGCATTGAGTAGCTTAACCCTTTCATGACCAGGCCCAAAAAAGACCTGCATGTCCAGGCAACTTTAGTGATTTTGTGATTTATTTTTTTTTACATTTTTTTATTTGTATTTTTTATTATTATTATTTTATTATTTATTATTTTAATTTATTTTTGGCACCTAATATGTCCCCCAGGAGGTCATATTTTTATGCACATAAGAGTAAGGCCTCATGCACAAGACCGTGGTGTGTTTTGCGGTCCGCAAATCGCGGATCCGCAAAACACGGATGGCATCCGTGCGCGTTCTGCAATTTGCGGAACGGCGTGGACAGCCTTTAATATAAATGCCTATTCTTGTCCGCAAAGCGCGGACAAGAATAGGACATGTTATATTTTATTAGCGAGGCCACGGAACGGAGCAACGGATGCATATTTTGTGGCCCCATTGAAGTGAATAGGTCCGCATCCAAGCCGCCAAAACGGTGGCTAGGATGCGGACCTAAACAACGGCCATGTGCATGAGGCCTAAAACCAGTCCGAGATCAGGTAACAGCCAGAGCAAGGCAAAAGAAAAAAATCTTTATATACCATACTTGAAAAGCATTCTATTGTTGAGAGAAAGGTGCGAGTAGATGCCCTGTGGAGATAAACTGCTTGAAAAAGCTTATATGCTCTACATCAACATTAAATAACCAATACAAAGCATATGGGATAATGATAAGATAATAAGTAATCACACTAGAGGTAAGCTGCGCAAAATAAGTTCATTTCATTAGTAATAGTTATAGGCACAACACAGTTAAATAGATGAAAAAAATTAAAAACATCTCATTCACAGAGATGGTCAAAAGGCAGAGAATACTGTATATGGCAACAGTTGATATAACAGGACTGATATAGAGAAATACACTATAATATACAGTACAGACCAATAGTTTGGACACACCTTCTCATTCAAAGAGTTTTCTTTATTTTCATGACTATAAAAATTGTAGATTCACACTGAAGGCATCAAAACTATGAATTAACACACGTGGAATTATATACATAACAAAAAAGTGTGAAACAACTGAAAATATGTCATATTCTAGGTTCTTCAAAGTAGCCACCTTTTGCTTTGATTACTGCTTTGCACACTCTTGGCATTCTCTTGATGAGCTTCAAGAGGTAGTCACCTGAAATGGTCTTCCAACAGTCTTGAAGGAGTTCCCAGAGAAGCTTAGCACTTGTTGGCCCTTTTGCCTTCACTCTGCAGTCCAGCACACCCCAAACCATCTCGATTGGGTTCAGGTCCGGTGACTGTGGAGGCCAGGTCATCTGGTGCAGCACCCCATCACTCTTCTTTATGGTCAAATAGCCCTTACACAGCCTGGAGGTGTGTTTGGGGTCATTGTCCTGTTGAAAAATAAATGATGGTCCAATGAAACGCAAACCGGATGGAATAGCATGCCGCTGCAAGATGCTGTGGTAGCCAAGCTGGTTCAGTATGCCTTCAATTTTGAATAAATCCCCAACAGTGTCACCAGCAAAGCACCCCCACACCATCACACCTCCTCCTCCATGCTTCACGGTGGGAACCAGGCATGTAGAGTCCATCCGTTCACCTTTTCTGCGTCGCACAAAGCCACGGTGGTTGGAACCAAAGATCTCCAATTTGGACTCATCAGACCAAAGCACAGATTTCCACTGGTCTAATGTCCATTCCTTGTGTTCTTTAGCCCAAACAAGTCTCTTCTGCTTGTTGCCTGTCCTTAGCAGTGGTTTCCTAGCAGATATTCTACCATGAAGGCCTGATTCACACAGTCTCCTCTTAACAGTTGTTCTAGAGATGAGTCTGCTGCTAGAACTCTGTGTGGCATTGACCTGGTCTCTAATCTGAGCTGCTGTTAACCTGCAATTTCTGAGGCTGGTGACTCGGATGAACTTATCCTCCGCAGCAGATGTGACTCTTGGTCTTCCTTTCCTGGGGCGGTCCGCATGTGAGCCAGTTTCTTTGTAGTGCTCGATGGTTTTTGTGACTGCACTTGGGGACACTTTTAAAGTTTTCCCAATTTTTCGGACTGACTGACCTTAATTTCTTAAAGTAATGATGGCCATTCGTTTTTCTTTACTTAGCTGCTTTTTTCTTGCCATAATACAAATTCTAACAGTCTATTCAGAAGGACTATCAGCTGTGTATCCACCTGACTTCTCCACAACGCAACTGATGGTCTCAACCCCATTTATAAGGCATGAAATCCCACTTATTAAACCTGACAGGGCACACCTGTGAAGTGAAAACCATTTCAGGTGACTACCTCTTGAAGCTCATCAAGAGAATGCCAAGAGTGTGCGAAGCAGTAATCAAAGCAAAAGGTGGCTACTTCGAAGAACCTAGAATATGACATATTTTCAGTTGTTTCACACTTTTTTGTTTTGTATATAATTCCACATAGTTTTGATGCCTTCAGTGTGAATCTACAATTTTCATAGTCATGAAAATAAAGAAAACTCTTTGAATGAGAAAGTGTGTCCAAACTTTTGGTCTGTACTGTATATATATATATATATATATATATATATATATGAAAGAGTTACATTTATTTAGTCTTGAGGAGAGACATCTAAGGGGGGGGGGGTTACGATTAATCGATTAATCTATACAAATATATAAATGGGCCATATCAAAAATGCAGTTAAAAACTGTTCCATGTAAAATTACCTCAAAAGACGAGGGGCACTGCCTCAGACTGGAGAAGAAAAGGTATAGTCTCCAGAGGTGTCAAAGTTTCTTTACTGTGAGAACTGTGAATCTGTGGAATAGACTTCCTCTGGACGTGGTCACAGCTGGAACAGTGAACAGTTTAAAAAAAGGGTTTAGATGAATTCTGAAAAATAAAAGACATTGAGTCTCACTTCCTTTCTGGGATTGGTGTCCCCATATATACCTTGGTTGAACTTGGTGGACTTATGTCTTTTTTCAACCATATTAACTATGTAACTATGCAACTATGTAACATTTCCAAACATTTGTTTAGGGTCTGTTACGATCAAATAGCCGTCACAAAAAACCTGAATCAAAAGTCACCAAAATTGCCCTGAAAAGTCATGCATGACACATTCTGAGGTCCTCTAGGACTGTATCCAACTCCTGCTGTTAATAAATCAGATATCATCTTGCTTTTTAACCAGATAATCATCAATGCATCTAGGACACAGGTTCAGTTTAGTTTCAGTCTGGAGGGAGTTTTCTGTCTATCCACCTCAAAAGTGGACTTATACTGGGTTTTAGTGAGATAGAGTAAATATTCAGAACATTATGCTCTCTACAACAAGTAAAAATACTACAGTGTGTATGTGCTAAGAAGTATGGAGCAAGAACACACAAGCTATGATTCTCCAGGCCAGTGGCTTCAGTGGAGGCAGACTCTGTGACTGATACTGCGCCTAGGGTAAGTGGAGGCCCGATGTTGAACTCCTTATTCTCTTACTGATGTGAAAACATAGCATTTTCCTCTAGTCACAACTAAGGATGGCTCGGTGCAAACCTATGATTACAGCTTCCATTTCAGTCAATCTTACTTGCATAAATGACTAGGCAATTAGCTCCCCCTAGTGGTGGTTACAGGCATCCAGCTTTGTAATATATGAAAAGCAAGAGAATTTTCAAGTTGCCTGGAATACATTGAGAAAAATGCAGTTTAGAATGAATGCCATATTTATGAAGCACTAGTTCCATTTTACTGACAAAGATAAAGTGGGTGAGGTGGAGGGCAACCTTTTTCTTTCTTACAATTAAAATTTTGTCCACTTAACCCCTTAAGGACCGGGCTCATTTTCACCTTAGGGACCAGGCCATTTTTTTCAAATCTGACCAGTGTCACTAGAGATGGCCTTGCGGTCCGCCCGGTGGTAATTTCACAGCGAACTTTGTGTGTTCATGATTCGCCGAACATATGGAGATATTCGCGCCCACCTTATTCTTTTACATTGTGAAGAACTTTGACCCATGACACATCCATCAGGTGGTACAGGACAGCTAATTGAGACATTTCAGCACATGGACATACCCCCTACTTTATAAATAAACCTGATCTGGCCACCATTTTACATTCAGTCTTTTGCCAGTGTAGGGAGAGGTTGCTGTGTGGAGCAGGGACAGGCTGTTAGGGACACCAAACGCTAGCTAATAGGGCCACAAAAGTATTTTTAATGACTGGTATAGGTGTGCTATCGATAGGTGTGATACACAGAGGGGTGCAATATACTTATAATATACTTTTATAATGAGTCAAAAACACATAGATCTATATAGTAATCACCTGGAAGTCAGGGGCCTAGGGGCTTACTAGGGCCATTTTTATATAGGGTAAGGTTCTGAACGGGGTCGCTCTTATCAGGGCGGATGGTCTGTGGTTAGGCTCTCAGGGCCAGAATAGCACCCCCTGTAGGGCAATATCAGGGACAGTTCTTTGCCCACACTGTCCTTTAATACCACATCATCATCTAGCCCAGGGATAGATGTTTTTTGCTTTCCTCCGGGATTCATGGATGTCCACTGGAACCCCCCCGGATTGTGGTAGGACATATGGTTTCTGATTTGGTGCCGCCGAGCACCTGATTTAGTGCCGCCGAGAACTTGTTATTGTCTACCACATCTATGCTTTTTGCTTAACTTTAATAATTTATTTTCATTTTAAGGGATATTTTTTCAATTCACACGTCTTCAAAATGAGTCCGCATCTGTTCCGCAATTTTGTGGAACGGGGGCAGACCGATTTATTTTCAATGGGGCCGGAATGTGTTGTCCGCATTTGCGGATCCACACTTCCGCATCCGTGCTTCCGTTTCCGCAAAAAAATAGAACATGTCCTATTCTTGTCCGCATTGGCAGACAAGATTAGGCATTTTCTATTATAGTTCTGGCGATGTGCGGTCCGCAAATTGCGTAATGCACATTGCCGGTGTCCGTGTTTTGCGGATCCGCAAAACACTTACGGACGTGTGAATGGACCCTCATAGTAATATTATTAAAGGTTACGTTTTATCTTTATGTATATTCTAATGGATTGCCTTCCTTGTAAAATGTTATAATATACTTTCTATGTTAGAAAGTGTATTATAGTGCATTTGTATTGTGTGGCAGTTGTGTGCGGTTCTGCTGCAATACTGCAGGTATATAGAAGGACAAGCGTTATTGGAACAAATAATTTCTACTGGTCTGATATACGATTCGCCCCCCCCCCCCAAAAAAAAAATGATTGAAGCGGCGTGTTATTTACCAATATGCTTTCTTTATAGTGCACATGGGTACTGTATAGTGCATTTGCGCATGCGCGTACGCGAAAATTATATTGCCGATATTTCGCATTGAAAAAAATAATCAATGGAGATTGGAATGGAATAATACATCTGGTATGTCACTGTCCATATTGTGGGACTATTTTTGCACTTCTAGTAATTATTTCTTGGCTGCAAATATAAGCTAAAGACTTTTCAGGTTCGCCTGCGATTAAAATAAATAGGACCTGCTGTGAACTTGCGGTTCCCGAACATTTAATCGCGTTCGAGAACCATCCCGGCTGATGTTCGTCTGTCACCGCCAGTTCTATGAGAAGGTCTGACAGATGTCCTTCTCTACCTCTTGCATGATGTTCTTTGTTTTGGTTTCACTTTCTCATCTCATTTCCTTCTCCCAGGTGTCACCAATTTAGACTAATCCTCTTTCCTTTATATTCCCTCCCATACTACCTCACTTTGCGGTTTATACTACTTCCTGGATTGAAGTGTTCACTGCTGGACGCTTCTGCGGCTGCTTGTTCAGAAAAGGCCTTTCATGTATTGTGTTTCCTTGCTGGCTTGATTCTAGGTGACCCTGACTCCCTCCGTATGAAGTGCAGGGAGCCGGTGGTCGTGTCCCCTCACTATTATAGGGTTTTTAGGTGTCACACAGTCTTAGGTACGTGGGCATACAATCGTCTACCTTTGAGACCCTTGTGCTTAGCAGTCAGGGTGAGCTCTTAGGGTTTTATAGGGGTCACCTATATGCTCCTTAGTTTGGGATTAAGCCAGTCGGATGTTTATTCATACCTTCCAGCTATCTGCAACATCACCCGTGACATCGTCCATCACTTTATGTGGTGATAACTTTAAAACGCTTTGACTTATCTAAGCTATTCTGAGATAGTTTTTTCATCACATATTGTACTTCATGATACTGGTAATATGAAGTAAAAAAAAATCTTTTTTATTAATAAAAAAATACCAAATTTACCAAAAATTAGCAAAAATTTGCAAATTTCCAAGTTTCAATTTTTCTACTTCTATAATACATAGTAATACCTACAAAAATAGTTATTACTTTACATTCCCCATATGTCTACTTCATGTTTGGATCATTTTGGGAATGACATTTTATTTTTTGGGGACGTTACAAGGCTTAGAAGTTTAGAAGCAAATCTTGAAATTTTTCCGAAATTTTCAAAAACCCACTTTTTAAGGACAAGTTCAGGTCTGAAGTCACTTTGTGAGGCTTAGATAATAGAAACCACCCAAAAATGACCCCACAAATGTCGTTAACCCTTTAGGTGTTCCACAAGAGTTATTGGCAAATGGAGATGAAATTTCAGAATTTCGATTTTTTTTTTTGTGGCAAATTTTAAATTTTTATCTATTTTTTTCCAGTAACAAAGCAAGGGTTAACAGCCAAACAAAACTCAGGTTATTTCCCTGATTCTGTAGTTTGCAGAAACGCCCCATATGTGGTCGTAAACTATTGTACGGGCACACGGTGGGGCGTAGAGGGAAAGGAGTGCCGCGTGGTTTTTGGAAGGCAGATTTTGCTGGGCTAGTTTATTTATACCATGTCGCATTTGAAGCCCCCCTGATGCACCCCTAGAGTAGAAACTCCATAAAAGTGACCCCATTTTAGAAACTACGGGATAAGGTGGCAGTTTTGTTGGGACTATTTTTATTTGGTTGCTCTATATTACATTTTTGTGAGGCAAGGTTACCAAAAATAGAAATTCTGAAATTTCATCTACATTTGCCATAAACTGTTGAGGAACAGCTAAAGGGTTAATAAAGTTAGTAAAATCAGTTTTGAATACCTTGAGGGGTGTAGTTTCTTATATGAGGTCACATTTATGGAGTTTCTACTCTAGGGGTGCATCAGGAGTTCTTCAAATGGGACATGGTGCCAAAAAAAAAGGCCATCAAAATCTGCCTTCCAGAAACCATACAACGTTCCTTTCCTTCTGCGCCCTGCCATGTGGTCATACAGCAGTTTACGACTATGGGGTGTTTCTGTAAACTGTAGAATCAGGGTAATAAATATTAAGTTTTGTTTGGCTGTTAACCCTTGCTTTGTTACTGGAAAAAACTGATTTAAAATGGAAAATTTGCCCAAAAAATAGCTATTTTGGCACCGTATTTATTTATTTTTTGACCGTGTTCATCTGAGGAGTTAGGTCATGGGGTATTTTTATAGAGCAGATTCTTATGGAGGCAGCGATACCTAATATGTCTACTTTTTTTTTATTTACTTTAGTTTTACAAAAAAATATTAGAAATGCTTTTGTTTGTTTTAGTGTCTCAAGTCTGAGAACTATAGTTTTTTTTTTTTGATTTTCAGTGGCTAAATGAAATAAAAATTGGGGAACAGGATTATAAATTTAGTACTCCATGGAAGTGTGGTACTCCCTGAAGGCTGAAGGCCCGTCAATGCAGAGGCCCGGATGATCGGGGCGCGTGTCACACTGAGTGGTGGTGTCCTTCCGTATCCCCCTCCTGTAACACACTCTGCACCTTTTGGAGGGGGACCGTCCCTTCTTTCCAGTATGGGTGACCACACCTGGAAAGTCTTGGCCAGGGACAATCCGGGCGCCTCCAGTTCCCGAGGTACTCCGGCCTGCTCTTTCCCGGTCAGAAAAGATCAGGGCCTTGAAGACTGCCTCATAGAACTGGAGGAATTTCCCTGTGTTGCCAGTGCTCTGGGACAGCACAAAAGAGTTGTACAAGGCAACCTGTACCAAGTAGACCACAACTTTTTTGTACCATGCACGGGTTTTGCACATGGCATTATATGGCTTGAGGACTTGTTTAGAGAGATCAACTCCTCCCATATACCGACTGTAGTCGACGATGAGTGATGCCGTTACTGTGAATTGTGGACAGTACAAGGACATCCCTCTTGTCCTTATATCTGACCAGCAACAGGTTTCCACTGGTGAGGGCACAGATCTCACCCCTGGGGATAGGTACCTGGAGGGGGTGGGTAGGGAGGCTGCGTTGATTTTTCTGCACGGTCCCACAAGTGGACGTGGATCTGGCGGCAAGGGACTGGAACAAGGGGATACTAGTATAAAAGTTATCCACGTACAGGTGAAAACCTTTATCTAGCAGTGGGTGCATAAGGTCCCACACAAGTTTCCCGCTAACACCCAGAGTGGGAGGACATTATGGGGGTTGAATATGGGAATCTGGCCCCTCGTACACACAAAACTTGTAAGTGTACCCTGAGGTACTCTCACAAAGTTTGTACAGCTTGACGCCATACCTCACCCGCTTAGAGGGAACATACTGGCGGAAAATAATTCTCCCCTTGAAAGCAATGAGAGACTCATTAACCTCGACCTCCCTTCCAGGCACATAGGCCTCCAAAAATTTGGCCCCAAAGTGATCGATGACCGGCCTGATTTTGTACAGGCGGTCATAGGCAGGATCACCTTGGGGGGGGGGGGGGGGGATATGCTGTACATTTCCGGATGGCCTCAAACAGGGTACATGTCATGGCCGTACTGTAAAGTGGGGTCTGGTAGAGGACGTTCCCACTCCAGTAATGCCTGACACTGGGTTTTTTGACTAGGCCCATGTGCAGCACGAGGCCCCAAAATGTCCTCATCTCGGCTGCATTGACCGGAGTCCAGCCACCGGCCCTAGCCAAAAAGAAGGCGGGTGTTGAGCAATGAACTGTTCGGCGTGCAGGTTCGTTTGCTCCACCATCAGATTCACAAAGTGGTCACTGAAAAAAAAGACTAAAATAGTCATAGTCAGTGAAGCCCACTGTGGGAATCTGGATTTCTGCTTGGCCAACAAAATCAGGAATCACAGGCTCAAAATGCTCTGGGGTACACCAGACAAGTTCACCGGTAGGGGGCTCAGGTGGACTTATCTGGTGGGCCGGAAAACTAGTATGAGCCCCAGAGCTGCTTGTTCTAGTGTGGGCCATAGGGTCCCTGGCATGGCGGTCCCCTTGTTCCGCCTGGCAGCGTCTCCGCCGCCTTGGGGGCTCATCATCATCGCTAGATGATGAGGAGAGCACGGATGACAAGAGGAAAGTGGGATCTTCCTCGTCCTCACTGGGACTCTCGAAATCGGAGGCAAGCAGGGCGTATGCCTCCTCGGCCGAGAACTTTCGGTGGGCCATAGGGGAGTGTGTGTGTGTGTGCGTGGAAAACTTTAGTCAGTGTGCGTGTGTGTGGGGGACGTGTCATACACCTAACAGAAAAAAAATATGAAACTAACAAAAAAAAAATTAAATCCCAAAAAGTAAAAATAAAATAAAGATTGAAATTTGTTGATCAGCGGTACGAATTTGATCAGCGGTGGGGTGGGCGATGGAAAAAAAAAAAACATTTGCGCCCCCAAAAAAATGTGTGTGGGGGCGGGGGGGGGGGGGTGACAAGATGCAGCACCCCTGGGGGTCTAGGGTCACACAGCATAGTGCTGTGGACCCCAGACACCCGATCCGGGTGCTAGACCACAATAAAAAAAATATATATATTTTCTCCCTCGCTATCCCTGCCTAATCTACCTCTCCCTACCTCTCCCAAATACACCGATTTGTGCATCAGCCTAAAAAAACTCACAGTACAGCCTAGGTCCTCTCTCTCCGGCTCCACGGACCTGTATGAGCGGGGAGAGGAGCTCCGGCAATTCAAAATTGCCGCTGCGCCTGCCCACCTCTGACCGTGACCGCCACCTCTCAGGATCGCAGGATGGTGATTGGTGGTGTATTTTAACACCTATTCTGGGTTATCGGGTCACCAGAGGCCCGACTAACCCGAAAACACAGCAAACCGCAGGTCTGAATTGAACTGCGGTTTGCTGTGATCGCCGACACGGGGGGGTCACAGGACTCCCCTGGGCATTGTACCAAGGTGCCTGCTCAATGATTTGAGCAGGCAACCTTGTCCCGACCACCGGCTGCCGCGCGGCGGTGATCGGAAATACACAGAGCATACAGGAACGCCCTGTGTCCTTATGTACCAGGACGTCAGGCGTACCTGTACGCCCTTTGTCCGTAACAGGTTAAAGGGGTTGTGCCATGAAAAATATATTTCAAACCAGCACCTGGAACTGAATACTTTTGTATTTTCAAAGCACCTGGATCTGAATACTTTTGTATTTACATGTAATTAGAAATGTAGTATACCTACTGAGCTATTCAATAAAATGTATCTATAAAGCGCCACCTGCTGTTTTTTTTTTTCCGTATTTCTCCGTAGTTCTTGCTTCAGAAACTGCCAACACTGTAATATGTATTTGAATATAAAATCTGCATTGTTTTTTTCTTACTGAGCTTTCTGAAATAAATAAGATCAAAATATTTGTTTTTCTCCAGTTGAATTGGTCCCAAAAGGTAAGTGAACACGTCAAACTTAATACGGATATTTCTCCGGAATACGTTATGATATTTATGATATGTTTATATTTTTTAAAATTACTTAAAGGGGTTGTCCAGTTTAAAGGAAATATTTTTATATGTGTTTAAACTGGAAGTTATTAACACTGCCCTATGTCCAACACAAACCAGATGTGGACCTGCCAGGACCAGAAGATCATTACAAACATTAGTAAATGCTATATCTTTTAGTTTAACCACATATAAAGTACTTTTAGATATTCAAGCTGGACAACCCCTTTAACCTTTTCTATTGTGTTTTACCTTTTATATTACACATCCCCTTAGGATGTGTATACAAATGAACTGATTATGTATTGCTAAATTAGATTTTTGCTTCCTTATGGGATACTGTATTTAAATCTACATAAAGATAATTTAATACAAACATTCTTACAAAAAACACCTTTTAGATTGAATATTTCTAGCTAAGGTTTAAAATGTGCAATATCAATAGAAAGCACTAGATGGCGCAGAAAATTAAGAATATAATATGACTAAAAGATTGAGCTGATGATCAACAGAATGTATTTAATAGAAACATAGAATGTGTCGGCAGATAAGAACCATTTGGCCCATCTAGTCTGCCCAATATACTGAATACTATGGATAGCCCCTGGTCCTATCTTATATGAAGGATGGCCTTATGCCTATCCCATGCATGCTTAAACTCCTTCATTGTATTTGCAGCAACCACTTCTGCAGGAAGGCTATTTTTATTATATATGTGTGTTTATATATATGCAACAATTTTTATCCAATATCAACATTAAATAATTTAAACACCACGATCAGTATTGATGTGTTTAAAGTAAAAAAATATATATTACTCAAGTTTTAAATGTTTTGCCAATCCAACAACACCATTCCGGTGCCAGATGCTACAGTCCCAGGAGAGCCTAAGAAACACATTTTTAGTATCCCCAGAATAGTAACCACTGTTACATTAAAATTAATTCAATTCTGGATTTCCTCTATGTTTTCTTTTATGAATTACATGATAACTTTTCTGAAAGTCAAAGTAATGTCTAAGGGCTTATTCACATATCAGTGATTCATGTCTGTGTGGGGTTCATATTCTCCACAGACAGCACACGGATATATTGAATTCTGTATGTGCATTCAGACGTCCATTGGTCTGCGAGAAGAATGCAATACTTTTAGTCGATTCTGTAAGGAGAACGTGTTCATTCTATTTAATGGGTGAATGATAACCATACACTGCATACATATGCGGTCAGTGTGTGTGTGCTCCGTTTTTCATTAATGCATAGTTTGTAGAAATAAAGGTTGCATTTTCTTGCAGATGCAAAAAAACAAATTAACCACAACAAATACAAAAATTCACACACATCCTGAAATGAGACCTTTATGGATGCAAAACTCATAGGTAGAATGGTTTGACTTTTTGCTTTCACAAAATGGACATGGATGTGTGAATAAGTCCTAAAAAATCATACAGATCATTCGATAAAGCATAATAAAAAGTAAAAACTTAAAGGAGTTATCCAACCCCAAAAATGCCCCTCCAAATTCCCGGGCCCCTCACACAGATTGTACTAACCTCGCTCCATGGCATCCGTGGCACTTCTGATGCCTGCACAACCACGGCTGCATCTGCCTGTTGTGCGGATCAAAACATCCAGCAATGGAGCAATGGGGGGGGCAGCCAATAGCAAGCCACAACGGGGCCGAGTCTCCCTAGCATCACCCGCGATGCAAGAGAGGCTCGTCCCCGTCATGGCCTGCTATTGACTCCTTCCCCCTTTCTGCATGTTTTCATCCGCGCAACTGGGAGATGCCAGGGGAGGCATGCAGGGATCAGAAGTGCCGCGGGTGCCGGGGAGCAAGGTAAGTACATTCTGTGTGAGGGGCCTGGGATTTTGGGGTATCATTATTTTTGTTAGCCCCTTTAACAGAATTAATAGGAGAAAATTAATATCCATCCATGTTGTACATGAGCAGACCCAGTCTTTTTGAGGGGGTCCAAAGTGCGGGTGTCATGGTCTTACCTCCTTGCTGTTCCCTTCGTTTGACATGTGCTGGCGGCCATCTTGGTTTCTGGGTTTTCTTGTAGCCTCCCACCCTGCGGCTCCTCCTTCCCACTGGGAGGAGCTGGATGCCTAGCTCATATATATAGGAGGTCTGTGGCTTCAGTTCCTTGCTTGGTCCTCCTGTGTTCACATGCTTCCAAGACTGCTGCTGCTTCTGGTTCCTGATCCTGGCCTCGTCTGACTACCCCGTTGGTTCCTGATTCCGGCTTCGTCTGACTACCCCGTTGGTTCCTGATTCCGGCTTCGTCTGACTACCCCGTTGGTTCCTGTTCCTGGCTTCGTCTGACTACCCTTCTGGTTCCTGACCTCTGTCTCCGCAAGACCCTGCTTCGGTTTAGCCATCCGTTCGGACTTTGCTACGGCTTACTCTTCAATAAAACCTTCTTATTTTCCACTTATCTCTTGTTGTACGTCTGGTTCATGGTTCCATGACATTAGGACCAAGCCATGAATTCTGACGGTACAGGGCCACCCTCGCTACCTACGCTGGTTGCCAGACTTGATCAGCAGGATCACCTGTTGGGTCGGTTCGCTGTGGCGTTGCAAACCCTGCTTGAACGCACGGCTCATTTAGCTTCCGTTGCCGATGGGTCGGTTGTCGCTCCTGGGCCCGCTCCCACTGCCGCTCCGGTTGTTGCGCCAGAGTCTACCCTGACACCTGTTGCTGCGCCTGTGGTGTTTCAGGGTATGACCGGTTCTGCCCCCCTTCCACAGCGCTTTGGGGGAGAGCCAACTCAGTGCCGAGGTTTCCTTAACCAGGTGGGCATTTACTTCGAGTTGCTGCCACATGCCTTTCCTACTGAGAGATCAAGGGTGGGCTTCTTGATCTCGCTGCTCTCGGACAAGGCCTTGGCCTGGGCCAGCCCTTTATGGGAGAACAACAATCCGGTGGTTGCCGAGTTTTCCGGTTTTGTTGCTTCTCTTCGGAAGGTATTCGATGTGCCGGCTCGTGCTGCCTCTGCTGCGAAGCTCCTTATGTCCATCAGACAGGGTTCACGATCCGTAGCTGAATACGCCATTGAGTTTCGTACCCTGGCAGCAGAGGTGGGCTGGAATAATGAGGCTCTGGTCGCTGCTTTCTCTCATGGTCTCTCGGATGCCTTGAAGGATGAGGTTGCAGCTAAGGACCTACCAGTGGAGCTCGAGTCTCTTATTTCTTTCCTGATTTTGATTGACACCAGACTCAGGGAGAGACCTTCCTTTAAGGAGAGCCTGCGGAGGTCTCCTAACAGATTGGCGCCTACGTTTGCTGTCCCACCCGTGCCTCCCTCTCCTCCCACGCCTCCTGGGGATGACTTGTCTGGGGGTGAACCCATGCAGCGGGGGTTTGCTCGCCTGTCTGAGGGGGAGAGGGTACTCCGGAGACGCGAGGGCCGATGCATGTACTGTGGTCTCGGTGGGCATTTTCGGTTGGCATGTCCGAACCGTCCGGGAGAACGCTCGCACCTGAGGTCCTGTCGGGGGCAGATCTTGGGTGGAGTCTCCTCGTCCCCGGTTTCCCGTGTTGACAAACCACTGATCACGGTTGTCCTCTCCTGGGTCGGGGGCTCGGTGACGACCCAGGCGTTGGTGGACTCTGGTGCTGGTGGTTTGTTCATTGATAGAGTGTTCGTTGCCGCCAATTCCATTCCTCTGCAGCCTCGAGGTTCCCCACTGGCTCTTGAGGCGATAGACGGCAGACCCCTTCTGCCGCCACACGTGACTCATGAGACCCTTCCAGTGGGGATGGCCATTGGTGCCGTTCACAGAGAGTCGGTCTGTCTCCAGGTTATTTCGTCTCCACACTACTCGGTGGTCTTGGGGTACCCCTGGCTCCAGAAGCATAATCCGACTTTCGATTGGAGATCGGTCGAGATCCTCTCGTGGTCACCGCAGTGTGGGGCTAGTTGCATCCATGGGCCTGTCAAGTTGCTGTGTACTTCCTCGGACTCTCTGTTGCCTCCTGAATACGAAGAGTACCGGGATGTATTCGATAAGGTGCGCGCGGTTGCCCTACCTCCGCACCGCCCATACGATTGTGCCATAGAGTTACAATCCGGTGCCGTTCCTCCTCGTGGCAAAGTCTATCCACTGTCGGTAGCGGAGAATGAGGCCATGGAGGAGTACGTGAGGGAGGCGCTTTCACGCGGACACATTCGCAAATCCTCGTCCCCGGCAGGGGCTGGATTTTTCTTTGTGAAAAAGAAGGGCGGCGAGTTGAGGCCTTGCATCGATTACAGGGGTCTCAATCGCATCACGATCAAGAACGCTTACCCGATACCCTTGATTTCCGAGCTGTTCGATCGCCTCAAAGGGGCCACGGTCTTTACCAAACTCGACCTGAGGGCGGCATATAACCTGGTAAGGATCAAGGCGGGCGATGAGTGGAAGACCGCGTTTAACACCAGGACCGGTCATTATGAATCCTTGGTTATGCCCTTTGGGTTGTGCAATGCGCCCGCAGTCTTCCAGGAATTCATCAACGATGTTTTCCGTGACCTGTTGCAGCAGTGTGTGGTGGTCTATTTGGATGACATCTTGGTATATTCTGCATCCATGGAGGCCCACATTCTGGATGTCAGACGAGTGTTGCAACGCTTACGAGAGAACAAGCTGTTCGGTAAGCTTGAGAAATGCGAATTTCACCGATCCCAGGTAACCTTCTTAGGTTACATCATTTCCGCTGAGGGGTTCTCCATGGATCCTGAGAAGGTTTCGGCTGTCTTACAGTGGCCCCAGCCCAGTGGGCTTCGTGCCCTGCAGCGCTTTTTGGGCTTCGCCAATTATTATCGGAAGTTCATCAGGGACTTTTCCATGCTAGCCAAGCCTCTCACGGATCTGACCAGGAAGGGCAGTAATCCTCAGGTCTGGCCGCTCGAGGCCATCCGAGCTTTTGAGGCTCTAAAGTCCGCCTTTGTGTCGGCTCCGATTCTGTCGCATCCCAACCCTGGGTTGCCTTTTGTCCTCGAGGTGGACGCGTCTGAGACGGGAGTAGGCGCCCTCCTGTCTCAGCGTAGAACACCAGAGGGTCCCCTGCTTCCTTGTGGGTTTTACTCCCGGAAACTGTCTTCCGCGGAGTGCAACTATCAGATTGGTGACAGGGAGTTATTGGCCATCGTGCAGGCCCTTAAAGAATGGAGGCACTTGCTCGAGGGCTCGGTGGTTCCGGTTCTCATCCTGACGGACCACAAGAATCTGACCTACCTCTCTGAGGCCAAGAGATTGACACCACGTCAGGCCAGATGGGCTCTGTTCTTGTCACGTTTTAATTACGTGGTCTCCTACCTACCCGGCTCCAAGAACATCAGAGCGGATGCCTTATCACGGCAGTACTCCGAGCTGTCCGGGGAGGAGTCGATTCCGACTACGGTCATACCCCCGAATCAGATCCTGGCCGCTATTCGCACCAGCCTGACTTCTCCTCTGGGTGAGCAGATTTTGGCGGCTCAATCTGGTGCTCCCTCTGGG
This sequence comes from Bufo gargarizans, assembly GCF_014858855.1. NCBI lineage: Eukaryota > Metazoa > Chordata > Amphibia > Anura > Bufonidae > Bufo > Bufo gargarizans. Next base: position 549,052,058 of record NC_058081.1, read on the forward strand.
AGACCCAACGGCAGATGTTTTGTGCCTGAGGAGTTGCGCACTCGGTTGTTGCGAACCTACCATAACTCCAAGGCCGCGGGGCACCCTGGAAAGAATCAGCTGTCCTGGGCGGTTTCACGTCTGTTCTGGTGGCCTTCTCTACGTTCCGACATCGCCGCATATGTAGCGGCATGCTCCGTTTGTGCCCAGAGTAAGTCCCCTCGGCACCTTCCGTTGGGCCTTTTGCAACCCATAGCCACCGGGGAGCGTCCATGGTCACACCTGGGGATGGATTTCATTGTGGACCTCCCTGCATCCCGAGGCCATACGGTCATTCTCATGATTGTGGATCGGTTTTCCAAAATGTGCCACTGTGTTCCTCTCAAGAAGTTACCCTCTGCACAAGAGTTGGCCTCGATTTTTGCCAGGGAGTTCTTCCGGTTGCACGGTTTGCCCAAGGAGATTATGTCGGATCGGGGGAGTCAGTTTGTGTCCAGGTTCTGGCGCGCCTTTTGCTCCCAGTTGGGGATTCATCTCTCTTTCTCCTCGGCCTACCACCCTCAGTCCAATGGGGCCGCAGAACGATCCAATCAGGCCTTGGAGCAATTCCTTCGTTGCTATGTCTCCGATCACCAAGACAATTGGGTTGACCTCCTGCCTTGGGCTGAGTTTGCCAGGAACACGGCGGTGAACTCTTCCTCTGGGACGTCTCCCTTCATGGCCAATTATGGGTTCCAACCTGCCGTGTTACCGGAGGTATTCTCTCCCCAGGATATTCCGGCTGTGGAGGATCACCTTTCCGTCCTACGTGCTTCTTGGGTACAGATCCAGAGGTCCCTTGAGGTCTCTGCGCAGCGCCAGAAACTCCAGGCTGATCGCAGACGAGCGCCCGCTCCTTCCTACCAGGTCGGAGACCGCGTATGGTTGTCCACCCGCAACCTCAACCTTCGAGTGCCCACTCCCAAGCTGGCGCCTCGCTTTGTTGGTCCCTTCCGAGTGCTTCGCAGGGTAAACCCGGTAGCCTATGCCCTTGCGCTTCCTCCTGGCATGCGGATCTCCAACGTGTTTCATGTCTCCCTGTTGAAGCCACTGGTGTGTAATCGTTTCACTTCCTCGATTCCTCGGCCTCGTCCGGTCCAAGTGGGCAATCGTGAGGAGTATGAGGTGAGCAATATCCTGGACTCACGCCTGGTCCGCGGCCGGGTGCAGTTTTTGGTCCATTGGCGTGGTTATGGTCCAGAGGAGCGTTCCTGGGTTCCCTCCGCAGATGTCCATGCTCCTGTCTTGCTCCGAGCCTTCCACGCACGCTTCCCTCAGAAACCGTTCCTTACTCCGCGGAGGAGGGGCCCTTGAGGGGGAGGTACTGTCATGGTCTTACCTCCTTGCTGTTCCCTTCATTTGACATGTGCTGGCGGCCATCTTGGTTTCTGGGTTTTCTTGTAGCCTCCCACCCTGCGGCTCCTCCTTCCCACTGGGAGGAGCTGGATGCCTAGCTCATATATATAGGAGGTCTGTGGCTTCAGTTCCTTGCTTGGTCCTCCTGTGTTCACATGCTTCCAAGACTGCTGCTGCTTCTGGTTCCTGATCCTGGCCTCGTCTGACTACCCCGTTGGTTCCTGATTCCGGCTTCGTCTGACTACCCCGTTGGTTCCTGATTCCGGCTTCGTCTGACTACCCCGTTGGTTCCTGTTCCTGGCTTCGTCTGACTACCCTTCTGGTTCCTGACCTCTGTCTCCGCAAGACCCTGCTTCGGTTTAGCCATCCGTTTGGACTTTGCTACGGCTTACTCTTCAATAAAACCTTCTTATTTTCCACTTATCTCTTGTTGTACGTCTGGTTCATGGTTCCATGACAGCGGGTCTATGAAGTTCATATGCCCTAATAGGGCATTCACAGAAGTACTCTTTGAGATTACCTCTTTAAAAAGGATTTTCAACAAACATTTGAAAGGAATAATAGGGATAATTTACAAAAGTCCTACATCAGTTTTCTAGCATGCGCGGCTCTGTACTATACTCAACCAGGAAGAAGTCATCATTGCTCATGCGCGGCGGCGTGCGGCAGTGCGGACATCGGCGAGGGACGTGCAGAGAGAGAGGCATGAACTAGCACGCAAGGACTGAGTTCTCGGTGTGTGGTGTCATAAAGAGGCGTGGCCGGCTTTCACTCAAATGGCCTAAGATCGCCCAGCCTTAGAAGCAGGAAACTAGGAAGTGAACAGCAGAGCTGGCTGCAGGTGAGGATGAATTAGCAAGATGGGAAAACCCCTTTAATAAATCAGACATTAGAGAATTAGCTAAGAGTTGAACTTAGAGTAAGAGTTGAATAGATACATGGTTTACAAAACTAGTTTACGAAAAGCTTCTGAAATTTCCTGGTGGGGATTGGGAATGTACCTGGTGAAGCAAGATGATTCCCAATGACCCATTTTACGGATGATATGAATGGGTATGTTGTGCTTGGACGCCGCTGTCACGTAAGGTGTACAGGAAACAAGAGAACACAAAATGAATATACGACTCACTGGATCCAAAACTAAGGAGCAAAAAGGGAGACCCCTGCATCAGACCTGGCACTCTCCCTGACTGCTCCGCCTATGCAAAAATCCCAATGGTAGATGATCGCATATCCTCGTACCTCGACTGTATAACACCTGAACACCCTATAATAGTGAGGGGACACGACCACCGGCTCCCTACACTAGATACGGAGGGAGTCAGGGTCACCTGGGATCCAGCAAACAGAAAAACACAAAAGAATGCACAACACTTATCTTGTAGAAGACTGGGAAGTAGGATCAGCATGCACACACACTCCAGGAAATAATATAAACCGCAAACTGATGCACTATGGGGAGGAATTTAAAGGGATGCAATCAGTACAACTACATGACAGCTGAGAGAGGCTAACGAGATGAGGAACTGAAAGCAAAACAAAGGAAGCTCAAGGAGGAGGTTCTGAAAGGCCTCTGTCAGAGCTTCTCAGATGTCTGGTGGTGACAGCCGCAGAGGCGGCCCCGATCCGAAAGGAGTGTCCTGATATTATTTTGGGGTCAAGACCTAGGCCTGAAACTAATAGACGGATGTGGGATACGAACTGTGCTGTCGTGAATGGCTTGGATTTGAATGGCAATAGCGGGCTATCTGGGGAGGAATTACCCAAGGAACTTATTAATTTATTTAAAACCTTGACGGGGCACCACTTATTGAAGGATTTGAAATATTTGACTTGAACTGGAGGCCCTGTTTGTGATGTTTTGGTGGAAGGTAGTTGCAAGATGAAATGATCGTGATTCCAGGCTAGCTGGCTCTTCTTAAGCCCTTGGATTTGGGAGAGAAACCTGTGAATTTTCCTGGTCGCAGGAAACCGTAGAAGCCTAAATACATGGCAGCCTGAATAACCATGCTGGGTTGGAGGCCAAAAGGGTTGCTAGCTAGGGAATTGGAGAGCTTCCTAAACAGTTCCCCTGAAACTGGTTGTCTGCTTGGAGTTCTGGGTTGGCAACTTTTTTGAATCCCCCTAAGAATTTCCTTGATTGTGGGGGATGTGAAGATTACCCTACTATCAGGATTTTTTAAGGTAGAGTAGTATTGCACCCCTGCCATGTATAGTCTGATGGAATTATAGCCGAGTTTAAGGTGTTGATGACAGTAAACCAAAAACGCCATTAAATAAGTGATTTTAGGTGGAGAAGAGAATTTTTTTTAAAGCTGTTTCATTCGGTCTTGTAATTTCTGTCTGTGTTGGCAGACAGTGATCTTTGTACGAGGGATTTGGCGGATGAAATGAATTGTGCTAATCCATGCATAAGGTATTGAACTCTGATGTCCACTACTGTCTGTCCATGATGAAAGTCACCGGGGAATTGGCCCATTGACTGCCCCAAACTTGGGTGGCTGCTACAATCGGGTAGATTTCTAATAGAGGGGAGGATCTGAGGTACTCGTTGAGTGATGAGATTTCTGGTGGCCACTGGCCTGCTAACCACTGGTTATTGTATATGACTGTGAAACCTCTAGAGGCGGCTGCGGCTGAAAACATGGTAGGAGAAGAGAGACTCCATTGGGGAACAAATAAGGAGATCCCATTCCAGTTGGTCAGGAAGGAATCCCACATGGCCAAGTCGGCCATTGCTTGGGCATCGAGAAATACCAGGGAGTCCTGCTCTGTGGCTGCCGGGAGCAGATCCAATAATCTGGATAAAAATGCCTTGCTTTGGAGCATAATTCTGGTGGCGAAATTCAGCATACCCAGCAGGGATTGTAATTCCTGCTTCAAGAGGATTCTGCAACCCACAAATTTGGAAATAAGCTCCTTGATTTTGGACAGTTTTTCCTCTGGCAGTCTTGCCTCCATTTTTTGGGTGTCTAAGACTATGCCAAAGAAAGTTATTGTGGTTGAGGGCCCTTATATTTTAGTTGGGGCAACAGAGATGTTGATATTTGCAAAGACCTGGAGGAGACTATCGAGTTTGCAGGCTAATGCACCGTTTGTCATCCGCATCCGTGATCCGTGGTTCCAGTCCGTCAAAAAAATATAACCTGTCCTATTTTTTTCACGGAAAACGGTTTGCAGACCGTTATTATATATGTGTGTTTATATATATGCAACAATTTTTATCCAATATCAACATTAAATAATTTAAACACCACGATCAGTATTGATGTGTTTAAAGTAAAAAAATATATATTACTCAAGTTTTAAATGTTTTGCCAATCCAACAACACCATTCCGGTGCCAGATGCTACAGTCCCAGGAGAGCCTAAGAAACACATTTTTAGTATCCCCAGAATAGTAACCACTGTTACATTAAAATTAATTCAATTCTGGATTTCCTCTATGTTTTCTTTTATGAATTACATGATAACTTTTCTGAAAGTCAAAGTAATGTTTAAGGGCTTATTCACATATCAGTGATTCATGTCTGTGTGGGGTTCATATTCTCCACAGACAGCACACGGATATATTGAATTCTGTATGTGCATTCAGACGTCCATTGGTTTGCGAGAAGAATGCAATACTTTTAGTCGATTCTGTAAGGAGAACGTGTTCATTCTATTTAATGGGTGAATGATAACCATACACTGCATACATATGCGGTCAGTGTGTGTGTGCTCCGTTTTTCATTAATGCATAGTTTGTAGAAATAAAGGTTGCATTTTCTTGCAGATGCAAAAAACAAATTAACCACAACAAATACAAAAATTCACACACATCCTGAAATGAGACCTTTATGGATGCAAAACTCATAGGTAGAATGGTTTGACTTTTTGCTTTCACAAAATGGACATGGATTCAGCATACCCAGCAGGGATTGTAATTCCTGCTTCAAGAGGATTCTGCAACCCACAAATTTGGAAATAAGCTCCTTGATTTTGGACAGTTTTTCCTCTGGCAGTCTTGCCTCCATTTTTTGGGTGTCTAAGACTATGCCAAAGAAAGTTATTGTGGTTGAGGGCCCTTATATTTTAGTTGGGGCAACAGAGATGTTGATATTTGCAAAGACCTGGAGGAGACTATCGAGTTTGCAGGCTAATGCACCGTTTGTCATCCGCATCCGTGATCCGTGGTTCCAGTCCGTCAAAAAAATATAACCTGTCCTATTTTTTTCACGGAAAACGGTTTGCAGACCCATTCAAGTCAATGGGACCGTGAAAAAATGCGGAGGCACACAAGATTGTCGTCCACGTCCGTTTTTTTCCTATCATTTGCATGGCAAACTTTACTTTTTTTTTACTTTCCTTCATGTCTGGAGATCCTCCAAAAATAAAGGAAGACACACGGAAACAAAAACAGAAACAGATCACGGAACAACAAAACCTCATTTTGCGGAACGGAACACAACAACGGTTGTGTGCATGAGGCCTAAAGGCGTCTGCAAGGTCTGCTTTGTACAGCCATGCCCCTGAGCCTGCCAAAATAATGAGTGAGATGGCTTCACTGAGTAAGGAGTATTTCATAGACAACTCCTCTGAAGGAACTAGAGAGTTGAGGCTAGGGATGCCTGAGCCATGAGGCACTGAGAGGTCATAGATCAATCATTTTTTTTATTTGAGAATTTTTTCGTGACGATGCCGATGGGGTTCATTCTCCTATAGTCAAAAGGAATACTAGAGAAAGGCCCAATGAAGAAACCCTTCTCTAGCTCCGCCCGAATCAGAGTATCCACAGAAGCTGCATTGGTGACTGCAGACCTGAGGTTAGGGCCTTTCCAGGAAGACTGAGGAAGGGCCACGAGACCGGTATGAAAACCCTCCATGAAACCATGTCCAGGGATGCCCAATTGGTGACCCGTTGGAACTGGGTGAGGGCAGCTGTGACTTTGGCAGAAAAGGAGCGGTGGTAGTCGTAAAAAGCGTACCCTCCATACTTGTGTCCCAGATCCCGGACCCTGTACAGGTATAAATCTAGTTCTTTGTGTCTCTCTGGGTAGGCAGAACAGATTATATCCCTGAACAGGCTAAGGCCGAATGCACTCTAAGGCCGAGAGCCGTCCGTGGTATGCCGGGATAGATTCCTGTTCAGAGCTGGAGGTTGCTATGATGCCGTGCGCTTCATGCAGCCGCTGGACTACAGTAATACACTATATGGCGGCCATATTAACGTCTTTCCCCTCCAAGATGTCCCGTTTGATGTTATCTATCACGAAATGGGACCTGGGCTACTTCAGGCAAGGTGAGAACCCTACCTGGGGGTGCAGACTGGGACATTGAAGTGACTGGGAGAGGAGGAGTGGGAAGGCTGGGTGGCGGATCTCTTGATTGCACTGCCGACAGCCTGTTCTGGATGTCCTAAATTGATGAGGATAAGTTATTAATGGTGGCATGGAGCTGTGTCAATGACAACTGATTGTCGACATCGACACCTGCTCTCTTTAGGAAGAGGAATCGGATACCAGGAGTCGGTATAACTCCGCTTTCCGCGCCAAAGCTGGGTAACGGATCCCTCTTTTTTTCAGCTGCGCTATGATTTTGGGGACTGTCCAGCTCCTGAGCGAACCCCCACTAGCATGCTCGGATGCCTGGAATGGAAGAGGTCTCGTCAATTTCTGAGAGATGTGACATGCTGGAAGCTGAAATAGAAAACTATTAGTGTTTGTAGCAAACAAAAAAGTCACCTCCTGAAACATTTAGAACCTTAAACCCGTGTTAGTGCCTAGCGTTTGCTACACCACGTTGAAAATCGTTGAGAGAAACTGAGCCAGAGACGTGAGAAACCGTGACATTGGCTCCGCGAGTGTGGTTGAACCTGGTAAAGAGAGGACAAATACCTGATATCCTCACCTGGTGAGCCAAACTTAACAAAGGCACCCTGGTCCTTTTGACTCGTGGCGGCGCTATCGGAATCGGATCTTTAACTGAGACAAATGAGAAACATTTAGTAGGGAGCCTAACTGAAATAACGCTGCTGGCGGGAGTGACCAACAAGCAAGATGTGCGAGCGTATGAACACGATGCCTAAATAACGTAACCAGGCAGTGAACAAGGACAGATGAACATGGTGTGCATAATAAAACCAGGCTTATGGCCAGTGAAGGAGGTGGCCTGAATGAGGGAACAGACAGATGATAGACGAAGATGGGTGAACGGGCTTGAGTAACGTAAACAGGCGGGAGACGTGGACATGACGAGGACTGGAGCCTGAAAACAAAAAACAGGCTGTGAACGTTGAGAGAAACGCTGCCTGAAAGGCGTAGCCAGACAGTAAACCAGGACATGACGACGTGTGGCATGACTGACGTGAACAAGAAGAGAAAACATGGCCTGAATAATGTAAACAGGCGTGAGACAAGGATATGACAAAGACGTGCCCTGAATAACAAAAACAGGCTGTGTACATTAAGCGAGGTGGCCTGAATAACGTAAACAGGCATGAAAAGATGGATATGACGAAGACGTTGCCTGAATAACGAAAACAGGCTGTGTACATTAGGCAAGGTGGCCTGAATAACGTAAATAGGCGTGAAACATGGATATGACAAAGACGTGGCCTGAATAGCGAAAACAGGCTGTGTACATTACGGAAAGTGGCCTGAATAACGTAAACAGGCGTGAGACACAGATAAGACAGATGTCGTCTGAATAACGAAAACAGGCTGTGTACATGGAGAGATGCTGCCTGAATAACGTAAACAGGCGGAAAACAAGAATGTGACAACGTGCGACAAGAATGACGTGTACCGGAGGTATACAATAGCAGAGAGACATGCACTAAGTGATGTGTAGAGGCGTGAGACATAGATAGGACAAAACGGATCCTGATTAAAGAAAACGGGTTGTGCACATAAAATGGAGGAAGTAACAACGGCATGATACACGTGACATAAATAAGTGCACAGATGATTGCTGTTTTATTTTTATTTTAAAACATTGTGAGTAAATACTGTAAAATGCAGCATATAGAAAGAAAGTGTGGCGTAATAGAGGAGACAGATAGCGTGGTTGGTTTGGAAAACATACTGACTGAAATGCGAGATTACAAACCTTGTGTTATGGAATTTTGCCGAACGTGGCAAGAGAAGGTGTTGAAATTTCCGTTACGTTTGGCCTGGAAAAGCGTTATAGCCCAGCCGGAGCAAACCAGAAACTCTATTTCTATGAATAAATTAGATATGGGAAAATATGACAGCCTAATATGATTCTAAATTGATGCGGGGCCTGATGCCCCTATACGTGCCTGCATACGTAAGAACGTGCGTGAGTAAAACACCCGCCCTAGCAAAATAGTTTTTTTATTATTTATTTTTTATTTTTGGGACCCCCGGAGCCACGGCGAGAACACTGAAGTGCGCCCAAACGCAGAGCCCATGCCGTGGACGCCCCCCAGTGCCCCCAGAACCGGGAGCAATGGTGGGTTTAGTTAATGGAGGGCCAATTAGTTTGCTCAAGGACAATTAACATGGCCGAGGGTTGTGGAAAGCATTGGGGACAATCCTTCTCATGACTGATGCTGCTCTGCCCCCAAACATGTGAGCCCATCCTCACTCATGGAGATTGCATGAAGTGGCGCATGAGACCCTCATAGTGGCCAACAGTTTGTGCTGTGAAAGTGCGGACTGTGATGTGAGCTTGGGCAATTGCGGGGAGCCTGTGCAGCTCTGTGCCTCCAGCCCCGCTGTAGACTGTGACGCAGGAGAGGCAGGGATGGGGAGGAGCCTGAACCCCCCGCCCTGGATCGCGAGGAGCACGTGACCCACCGGCCGGTGAAGGCAGGAGAGACGACGTCGCTGGAGAAGGAGATTGCGGGGGACACGGAGAGAATGTAGGAGGACGCCGGCAGCCATGCTTATCTGGCTGGAGCCGAATGAGGCATGACTGACGTAACCATGGGAGTGCACAGAGTGACGCCAGCGCTGAGAGTCTGTGGGAGAGGAGCTTATAAAGCCTCCGCCCCTCCCACAATAACAGGATAAAAACAGCCTTGACAATTGTCACCATAATGATCACTTACCGTACAACACGTCATAGCTGTGGGTTAGTAAACTATGGCACTTTGTGTCATACATTTACAGCATTGGCACTATAGGGGAGATTTATTAAACTGGTGTAAAGTAGAACTGGCTTAGTTGCCCATAGCAACCAATAAGATTCCACCTTTCATTTTCCAGAGGAGCTGTGAAAAATGAAAGGCGGAATATGATTGGTTGTTATGGGCAACTATGCCAGTTCTACTTTACACCAGTTCTGATAAATCTATCCCTATGTCTGTAATACACAATATCGTAAATGTATGACAGAGGGCGAAAGGCTCCATTCCCATTATGTTAGAGCGCTACATTTAGTTTATACACTGTGAAATACTCCTGGTGGTTTTGGCCTCCATCAAGCAGGTTTTCCCTGTTTCATTGCCATGGATTCTGCACGGAGAAGCCATACTTTAGTTCTGTTAATCAAAATGGGGCAAATCCACATGCTGATCTGCTGACCTTAAAGGGGTTTTACAATCACATACATTGGGGGCCTCTCTCTAGGATACGCCCCATTGTCTGATAGGTGCCGGTCCCATCTCTGGGACCCGCACCTACAACAAGAATGGAGCGGGGAAATGAATGGAGGGCTCTGGCTCAGCTATTTCTATCTGCCCCATATAAATGAATGGGTGCAGGGGCAGCGCGTGTACGGTGCACTCCCATTTACTTGTATGGGAGCAGCGGGGTGGTGGACGGACCCCGGGAAGACACAGCTCTTATTAGACAATGGGGGCATATCCTAACAATATGCCCCCACTGTATGTGATGGGAATACCCCTTTAAATGTCTGTTGTGCATTCCACATCACATGGCAGATCTGACACATTTTTCAGGCACTCATCATAGCTATGATTGTCTAAGGTCAATGGCATAACTAGAAATGACTGGGCCCCACAGCAAATATTTGATTGGGCCCCCCTTACCCCAGCAAATTCTTTGCAACTCTCTCATCCTGGAACTCCTGCTCCTGTGGATATCCAAGATCACATTTTACTGTACAGTTAACTGAATTCATTTAATAAATTTTTACTAGAAATGAGTGAATTTCCTATTTTGAAATTCGTTCACGCTTTGTTTGGTTGTAAAAGCAGAATTGCGTTATGGTTTCCGTTACCACGGACCATAACGTAATTCTATGACGGAATGCATAACTGAAAGCCTTTAGAGGCATTTCGTTATTCATTCTGTCATAATAGAAGTCTATGGGCTGCAAAACAGATCTGTCCCATTTCCATTATGCAGGGAAGTCCCACTCCTGCATAACGGAAATGGGACGGATCCGTTATGCAAGCCATAGACTTGCATTCCATCATAGAATTGCGTTATGGTCCGTGGTAACGAAATCCATGACGCAATTCTGCTTTTCCACCAAACGAAGAGTGAAAGAATTTCATAACATGAAATTCGCTCATCTCTAATTTTTACCATGATTAGAGATGAGCAAATTTATAAAAAAAATGTGTTTCTATCCGAATTTATTTGTCGCGAATCACATTAACAAAATTCTCTTTCCTGGCTGCAGAGAGCCTTTATAGTGGTGTAGAACACTGTGCCTTGCAGTAACACGCATAGGGAGTCTGCTGTGGTAGTGAAACAATTTTGGCAGTTGACAATTCGGCTGTCACTACGCAAGCAAGTGAGCATACATCGGGCCATTTGTGCAAGTGACTCAGAGGGACTCCCTGCCTCCATCTCTACTGCATACTGCCACGGTGTGTCTAGGTCCTCGGCCTCATCTTCCTTATTGCCCTGAAGCTCCTCTGGCTGCTCCTTCTCCTCCTCTCCTGTCACATTGGTATAAAAACTACCCATTTTGCTACACATTGCTTGTGCTCCAATGTCGTCGTCCTCCTCTTCCAGTTCAGCCCCCACAGAGCTCATGTGGCCATGAGCTCTAGGCAAGACGTCTCCAGTCCCCTGACCAGCCATATTTACCAGCATATGTTCCAGGACATGAAGCAGTGGAATGACGTTGTTCATCCTGTAGTCCTGGTGACTGACAAATAACGTGGCCTCCTCAAAGAGCCTGAGCAATGGCAGGTGTCACCCATGAGCTACCACTGGCTTATATCGAATTTACACAGGAGAGTACTCCTGTCCGCTTGGATCATCAAGAAATTGTTTATGGCCTTTCTCTGTTTGTATAGTCGGTCCAACATATGGAGGGTGAAATTCTAACAGGTGGACATGTCGTATATCAGCCTATGTTAGGGGACACTTTTCAGCCACTGCGGGGTGAAGACATCAGGACCTGCTTTACAACCAGATTGAACACATGCGTCATGCAGGGGGCATGGCTCAGCCATCCTTGATGCAGCGCAGACACCATCTTCTTCTCGTTGTCGGTCACCATGGTTCCGATTTTGAGTTGTTGCAGAGAAAGCCAGGATTCCATTTCTTAATGGAGGACACAGAGCAGTTCCTTCCCTGTGTGACTTGTTTGCCCAGGCAAACAAGGTGCAGAACAGCATGACACCGCCATGCCCTGCACATGTGGTATGTTGGAGGGGCACTAGGAATTGTCCATGCAGTGGAGGTTGAGGACACAGTGTAGGATGAGGAGGCAGAGGTGGACATTGTTGCAGGACCAACGGTGTGAGAACGTGGAGGCAGAAGCTGTATCACCTAGCCAAGTTGCTGGTGTGGCTGTGCAGGAACCACATTCACCCAGTGGGACATGCAGGACATGTATTGTCCCTGACCGTAGTTACAGCTCCACACGTTGGCGCTGCTATGCACTTTGGCAGACACCGATAGGCTCAAGGACTGGCTCACCTTCTTTTCTACATATGTGTGCAGGGCTGGTACTGCCTTTTTGGCAAATAATTGACGGCTTGGGACTCTGCACCTCGACTCGGCACAAGCCATCAGTTCTCTGAAAGGTGCTGAGTCCACCACTTGGAAAGGGAAGGACAGGAGGATCGGCAACTTGACCTGGAGCACATTCAGCTTCTGCACTGTTGGATGAGTGATCGATTGCTGACGGAATGACTGACGAGGAGGAGGATCAGGACCAGCAGTGATGGGAAAGACAGACAGCTCCCTTCGGTTGAAGTGGTGGAGCCTTTACTGCCTGAAATCGGGTGCGTGCCACTGGGTGATGCAGCAGTTGCTATGGCAGGCTGGACCACCACATAGGAGCCACAGTTCTCCCAGGCAACTTTATGGTGACGCTGCATATGTTGACGCAGGGCCGTGGTGCCAACATTGGCACCCTAGCCACGCTTCACCTTCTTCCCACAGATTCTACAAATGGCCATGTTCACCTCCTCCAGCGGCTTAACAAAAAACTGCCACACTGCCGAGTAAGTGATTTTACCCCCAACATACCGCACTGACTGACTGCTACCTCCGCTGCTTCCGTGAACCCCTGCAGCACTACATTCCAGGCATAAGCGAAGCGGGGGGTCTACCCCGGGAACGTTTGGCTCCCGACCACCCACTGCTGCTACACTGCTGACTCCCAGCCACACTAGCGACTTGCTGGCTCCGCCGTTGCCTCACGGGCAAGCTGCCACCCTCTTGTCGCGATGATGATGAAGCCTCTAATTCACCCAGATCCCAAGTGCGATCAGCTACATCATCGAGTACTGTCTGCATGTCACTGTTGTCCTCATCAACGGTTTCTGGGTCAGGAGCCTGACCGCTCGCATCACCATCTCCCATGCCACTCTCCCCATCACTACTTGCCCGCCTACCGGAGGAAGCGGCAGATGTCTCCTCCACATCTTGGCTGGTCAGTAGCTGCTGACTGTCCTCTAGTAGCTTGTCCTCACTATATAGTGGAGCTGAGCCCACATCATACAATACTTCTCTGGCTAAGGGAACAGAAAAGGACAGAGGCAGGTTGAGGACAGATAAAGGCACAGGACCTGCTCCCGGCCCATGCCAACTAAGGGTTGTGTCTGACGAACCCACCCACTCTTGGCTAGGGGTGTCTGATTTTATTTGGGACAAAGAGGATGACCGAGTCAACCATTCAAAAATCGCTGGGTTGCTGATCAAGAATCGCTGGTTGCTGACACCGGGAGCTCAGGCCTCTCACTGCGATTCCTGCTGCCACGCCCCCTTACTCTGTTGCGACCTGTGCCTGCACCAGAAACATTAAGGCCTGTGCCACTCCCCTGTGCAGGGCCTGGCACTTTTTTGTCTGACATACTGTTAGATAAATAAATAAATAAAAAGGAAATAAAAATTCTCCCAAAAAGTCAGCAATTTTGTCACTTCACCACACAACGGCACATACATTTTTTTTTGTGCCGCTAATACACTCCACAAAAAGCTTTAAAACATATAACTGCACAACTGAACGGCAAATAATATATATTTTTTTGCCATTAATAGAACGCCAAAAAGAGCTTTAGAACATATACTGCATAATTGAACGGCAAATATATATATTTTTGCCACTAATACACGTCAAAAAGGGATGTAATTTTCTCATTTCACCACACAATGGCAAATACTTTTTTTGTGCCACTAATACACTCCACAAAAGGCTTTAGAACATATAACCGCTCTGCTGAATGGCAAATAATATATATTTTTTTGCCACTAATACACATCAAAAAAGGCTTTAGAACATATAACTGCACCGCTGAACGGCAAATAAGCCCTTCTTTTTTTCCATTTATACACGCCACAAAAGGCTTTAGACCAGGCATGTCCAAAGTGCGGCCCTCCAGCTGTTGCAAAACTACAACTCCCAGCATGCCCTAATAGCTGTAAGCTATCCAGGCATGCTGGGAGTTGTAGTTTTGCAACAGCTGGAGGGCCGCACTTTGGACATGCCTGCTTTAGACCATATACCTGCAGCGCTGAACGGCAAATAATATATATATTTTTTGCCACTAATACACGCCAAAAGGGCTGTCATTTTCTCATTTCACCACACAATGGCTAATAAGCCCTTTTTCACACTAATACAAGCCAAAAATGCCTTAGAACATATATAAATGCACCGCACAAGGGAAAATAAGACAGAAATATTTCCTTGTAATAAACCATGTTAATGGCTGTATCACACAGCACTTGCACCCCAATAACAAGAAAGGTTTGCTGGATTTACAGAGCTATATAATGGCAACTTGGATCCGCAGGGGGGAATAGGATTGTTCCTATTACCCAGGCTGTAACCTACCCTACTGAACCCTGTTCTGCTTCAATACTGTGGAATGATTCCTCCCTATCCTTTCCCTGAACTTCTATACAGCAAAATAAAAGTTTTAAAGTCTCTCCCTAGCACCTGCTGACATCTCTCCCTGCACTAAGTACATTGGAAAATGTCTGAATCCAAGATAGCTGAGGCTAATTATAGGACTGCAACATCACAGAGCTGTCTGCTGATTGGCTGCATGCATGGCATTGTGTGTGATCCCTCGTTCCCAGAGTTCCTTGCTCCATGTTCTAACATGTGCAGCAGCCATTTTAGGAAAAAATTCGATTTCTTACCATGAAGCGAGAGGAAATTCGGATTCGGTGCAAATCAATTTTTTCATGAAATTCAGATCGAATTCCACTTCGTCCACTTCGATTCGCTCATCTCTAACCATGATCTATGGTAAAGGGGAATAAGGGGAAGTCTTCCTCCATACCTCCATGCGACTCAGAGAAGTGGCTACTGAGGAGGTGGAATAGGGGAGAAAAAATGTCCTGTACAGGGCTGCATTGTGAGCAGGTGTGTACATGAATGTGTGCTAGGTACATTATGTAATTAAAGGGGTTCTTCATTATATATCATTTTTTATTTAACCTTATTCTTGAAGTGTGTGTGATATTCACCATGTACACTATCTATATGTGTCATATATGCATCATGCGCCCATATGTGATCTTTGTGGGTGCAGCATGCATGGGCGTAACTACCATAGCGGCAGACTATGCTACTGCTAAAGGGACCCAGGGCAAGAGGCGGCCCAGTTGGGACCATCTCCTCTTGGGGTGGTGAAAACTTGGTCAGCCCTCTAAAGAAACAACTGTTAGCAAACGCGGCAGTGGGAAAAAATGGCCCAAGTGTCATTGAAAGGGGTTTAGGCTCGAAACCCTTCTGTCCTGTGTGGGGGGCCTGGTTTGATCCTTGCTATGGGGCCCTTACTTCTCTATGTACGTCACTGATGTATCCTATATGCGAGGAGGGTTATGTGCAGAATGTTTGTGGCTTGTGTGTATCATGAATGTATATATTATATGTATTATCTAGCTTTGTGTAGCTTTGCTGCTATTTGTGTGGGGCACACTTCTTGCATAACTGCCCTTTGCTGTCAGTGTCAGCCTCTTCTTGGACTAAGTGATTCTCTTTTTCTGTTCTTAAAGAGTACTGTACAAAAATGAAAAGAACCCCCCTGAAATATGAATACATTGCTAATTAAAGAGGTAGGCATCCTTGTGGTAAAGCAGCCCTTTACTGAATATATTGAGAAGAAAAAAAAAAATCATACAAATAATTGATATGATTTGCAAATCTTTAACCAATAGGAAATTAATTTGTCAGTTTTTCAACTTGGTAATTTTATTCTCAAAGTTTGCTACTTACTTTGGCCATGTTCGGAAATGGATGAAGATCTACAAATCAGTTTACGAGCTCACAAACTGTAGAATTAAGACATGTTTACATCACAATTATTGCCTCCATGTTCGTTGAGACATATGTGTTAAATTGATGCCTCCTACAGATGCCATATAGTGGCAACCGGCAAGTCCCATTGCAAAAAGATGTATAATTTGAACATACAATGCATTCAGAAAGTATTCAGACCCTTTCACTTTTTTCACATTTATGTTGCTGTCTTGTGCTAAAATAATAATAAAAAATTTTTTTTTTACCATTATTCTGCACTCAATACCCCATAATGAGTAAGTGTAAACAGTAAAATATTGCATTGACAAAAATTTTAAACCCTTTACTCAGTACTTAGTTGAAGCACCTCTGGCAGCGATAACAGCCTCCAGTCTTCTTGGGTATGATACTGCAAGGATTTTCTGCCAGTTTTCTCTGCAGATCCACTCTGAAGCTCTGTCAGGTTGAATGGGGACCATCGGTAGACAGTCATTTTAATGTCTCTCCAGAGATGTTCGATTGGGTTCAAGTCAGGGCTCTTATATCCACAGAGTTGTCCCTAAACCACTCCTGTGATATCTTGGCTGTGTGCTTAGGGTCATTATCTTTCTTTAAGAATATCTTGTACTTTGCTCTATTCAGCTTTTTCTAAACCCTGACCAGTCTCCCTGTCCTAGCCACTAAAAAACACCCCCACAGCGTGATGCTGCCACCAGCATGCTTCACTGTAGTAATGGTATTTGATATCTGGTTTGCTCCATCTATTTCATTTAGAATTGAGGCTAAAAAGTTCAATCTTGGTTTCATCAGGCACAAGAATCTTGTTTCTCACAGTCTGAGATTCTTTTAGGTGTTTTATTACAAACTCCAGATTATCTTTCATGTGTCTTTTTTACTGAGGAGAGGCTTCATTCTGACTACTGTGCCATAAAGCCCAGGTTGATGGAGTGGTACAGATATGGTTGACCTTTTGGAAGTTTCTTCCATTTGCATACAGAATCTTTGGAGCTAAGCCATAGTGACCATTGGGTTCTTCTTCTCCACTGATTATTGAGTTTAGTGGAAAGGCCAGTTCTAGGAATAGTCCTGGTTGTTCAAAGCTTCTTCCATTTAAGAATAATGGAGGCCATTGTGCTTTTGAAAACTTTTATTCCAGCAAATGTTTTACCCTTCTCCAGATCTGTGCTTGCACACAATGATGTGACTGAGTTTTGCACCAGTTCTTTCCTCCTCATGGCTTGGTTTATTACACTAAAATATAGACAGGGGTGTGTCTTTCCAAATCAAGTCCAATCAACTGAATCTATGACAGGTGAACGCCAATCAAAATGTAGAAATTTGATCAGGTTTCAAAGTTGATCAATAGAAATGAGAAGCCCTCAGAGCTAAATTTCAAGTGTCACAGCAAAGGGTCTAAATACTTATTTAAAAGCAAAGTCTTCCTTTTTTTTCTTTTTAATAAATTAGCAAAATGTCTAAAATTCTCTTTTCACTTTCTCATTATGTGGTATTGAGGGTAGATTGATGGGGAAAAACTAACAATATGTGAAAAAAGTGAAAGGGTCTGAAAACGTATTAATTAATTATATATATATTTGAACTTTTAGCAGGATAGGGTTTTCCCCTATGCTATTTCAAAGTTGTTTTCTTTTGCAGCACTGACATGTAGTCAGTATACTCTTTTGGCTTCTCTTTGTCTAATGTAACCCTATGGATATGTTTAGAGTTCATATAAAGGGCTTCCGTGACATACTCACTTCAGTTTTATTTTTAGCATATCTGGTAGAATGTCCTAGATTTTAGGTCATAGATCTAGATATACTTCTCTTTGTCCTTTGCATGGTGTATCTGCTATACGGCACCTAACATTGATTGGGTTATGGCTCTGTTCACACCTATGAAGAGGAGGAGTATGAGGGTGGTCTGTGGATGTCAAAGCTGGCTGTTGAATTGGACAAATAGCTGTTAGGATACTGGAGACAGCAGGCAACAACATACTTTGTTGGTCTTTAGTGGTATATGCAGGATGAAATAACAGTTGGCTACTTTGATTTCCTACCTAGAATTTTTAATGGTTTTCTCAGTTCAGTTTCTCAGTATTGAGATAATAAAAGCTCCAATAAAGGCATGATTACCAAGCTCGTCACATCTCCTGCCTAATGCAGTCAGTAGTTTTGCAGGGTCAAAACTGCTGACAAACTCCCTTTAAAATGTAGTCAAAGCTGGCATTTGAAATCACCAATAGCCTAGAGGTCTGAGAGAGGACAAAACGACTTTCTAAAGCTCAACTCACACATTCCTTTTATAAGATGGTTAGATAGGAGCCCCATGTGGTTAAATGGCCTTAGTTTATAAGTGTTGAATATTAACTGATAGTTTTAATAGAAATTAACTTGACACTATCATTTAGTAACAAATAAATATGCATTTAATCTTTAGCCTTTTTTCCAATACGTTAGGTTTATGTGATCTTACAGCGGGTATATGCACCAATATTCATTCATTCTCTTAAAGAGAGACACATTTCAACCATACATTTATTCATAGTTTTACAAGAATATGACAAAATTCAGACATAAATTCACAGCACTTTATTGCTTAACATTTAGTTACATCGTGCCCTAAGCATAAATTACTAATGATTAGTGGAGCAACAGCGTCCAACAGTGGTTCCCTCTGTTTTTGGTATAAAAGATAAATTATGACAATTGGCCAGTGTATTTTAGAATACAATAATAAAGATGTTTGAGGTATTTATGGGTCTTTAAAAAATCAAGCAAAATAAGAGAGAAATGGCACTTTCCTTGTCATTAGACTTTAGTGGTTATTGTAGTTTATATTTATTTTACTCCATTATACTATGAATTGTATTTTGTTACATTTCTTAAATGCAAATACAGCCCAATTGGGTATGTTTAAGAGGATCCATCAAGATTTACTGCATGATGTATGTATTATAACTATAATGGCTCCAGTAGACATGAAGCTATGGTGCTAGCAAAGCCCCCCACATTTCTGTTTGGCAACCTAAATATTTTATGAGATCCTATATCTAAATATTGTAGTTTTGTTTTGCTTTTAATCTTGAGATGTCTTAAAAGGGTTCTCTGGGATTTTGATATTGATGGCCTATCCTCATAATACACATGTATGTAATGTCTAATTTAAACATGTTTATTGCATGTTAAAGCTTACAATTGACTATATTCACTAGTCACTAAATGTTTTGCTATTCTGAAAGAAACAATGCCTCAAAGTTAATATCAAACTTTGGTTACCATTAGATTTTTTTAAATCTACATAGTTCCAAAATGTGTCCTAATTTTTCAATCTATCATAATAACAGTCAAAGCTGCAATTAATGAACTCTCTTTTACTGCTTATACACTAAAACCCAATAATAAGGCAATATGCAGTAAGCCCCATAAGCTGCCAACTGTCAGGATTTTATCATTTAACACTTGGTCTATGCAGGGGATTTGGTGCTATTGCACCACATGGAGCTTTAATTGTAAAAAAATATATAATAAGAAATCTATCAACATATAAAATTACATGTGGACATTCACTTTAAGTGGGAACCCACATTTCTTCAGCTATAAAGCTTTGTGTGATTTTGTTGATTTGTTCCCTTTTTTGGATCAGTTTTTTTTTGGAAAACATTATTTAACTTTTCTACTGTACTGTCTTATCGGCAACTCATGTCACTCATCTAGTATCAGTGCTTCCTTTATTGGCAGTTGTAGCTATTTATTTTACCAAATAGAAAATAAATATTTTTTGAATAATTATAGCAAAATTCTTCTCACCCATATCTGCTTTCCTGGTCTATAATATCTGTATTATTTGCATATGTATATTTAAAGGGGTTATCCAAGTTATGCAAAAAAATAATAATATTAAGCACTGTAAATCTGATGGTCAGGAATAAATACATAAGCTAAGCAAGTTTTAGGCAAACAACTAATATATATATATATATATATATATATATATATATATATATTTATGAATTCCCCTAGTTCTGTTCTGGCCCCTCTGTTTACATGCAGCTGCAGAGCTGGGGGGTAGGGGAGAATGTAACAACAATCTCATAAATATTTGTGGGTGTCAACAAAGACTGCCTTTTCCTCCCCTCTGCTATGCAAAGGGAGTGAATAAAATTGCTGCACTGTCTGCAGTCTGACTGCTGGGATATCCAGAAGCATGTTGTTTTGTGTGGGACTATAAGTCCCAACTGCACAGTACAAGAACATTGCCGATACACACAGGATCTCCCTACCTGTTCTTGTGCAATTTCCTCACACCCAGCAGAAGACTACAGAGGAGAGAAATCCTCCAGTCTTTGTTATATCTGTGTTTGCAGGGTGAGGAGTGAGGGAGGATCCTGTGCACAGAATTTATCTCTTCAGTGTCTGGAGAAGAGGAAACTATGAGGCTGCTCAGTACCCGAGGCAGAGCCTCCAACTGTGAGTCTGTGCTGCTGATGGTAGAAGGGGTAAACTTTTCTGAAGAATCCAGTTGGAGGGGAGACACAGGACAGACATCTCTGCCATCAGAACGGGCAGTGCAGAGGGATGCAGCTTGTTGCTCCAATCAGCACAACCTACACAGTGACGTTCCAGAACGTCATCAGAGCAGGGAGAGAAGCTAACATCGCAGGTCATATGATGCTCAGCTAACTAGTAGACTGCACTATGGATGAAGTAAGTGAATTGAAAATCCCTTTCATTTGCTTAGTTAGAAACATACAAAGAACAAAAAAAATAACTTGGGCAACCCCTTTAATAAAGTGTAAAGATCCTTAAAATACAATTATAGAAAAAATAAGGCTTAATCATTAAATAGCACAACATGCCTATGTGCTTGATTTTCCTACAAGGTTATTTTAAAGCAGCTCCCCATCTTGTATTGCGCCATCAATATCTGTACAGCACACAATGGGAAAGATATATATATATACATTTTATAGCTGGGGAGGTCGTAACTGTCTTAAAAATCTCTAAAGAAGGCTGTTCTTAGACAGATGAAAGCTCTAGGCCAGGTCTGCTCTATTGGATATGTGCTTTGCTTTTGTAAGACAAACTACTGATAAAAAAAAGGTTCAACTGAATTCACTTGCAAGCCTGACAATTTCTTTTAAAAGAAAAAATTCTGAAATTGTACATGTCGTTGGGACTCTCACGAAATTTTAGCAGCTGTCTGATAAAAAAAAAACATGCACACTCCTGTGACAATTTTTATATCTTCATACTTCATGTGCCCTAAATAGTGGAATTTAAGATACCAGACTTGTGCCAATATGTTCTTGTCACTTAGATGTGCATTATTGTTGTTGTTTGTTTCTTGAGACCTTTAATAAAATTCAGTAAAGCTATATTATATAGTTTTCTGAATTATAGAAGTTCTTTCTTCAACAAAGACTATCTGTGTTATCAAAAAATGATTCAAGTACCTTAAGAGATACATTTGCCACCTTTGACAGCAAAAGTATTTTCTAGAAACATGTCTCTCCTTTAAGGAGTCACCTCACTTCATCATTTTGCTAAAATGTTTGCAAGTTTCCATATCTAATCTTGAAACAGTTTTTCTCAATATACCATAACTAGTGATGAGCGGCATAGGCAATATTCAAATTTGCAATATTTTGCTAATTTTTGGCCGAATAAATTGGCCATAAATTAGCAAATTCGAGAATTCGTTATCGCCAGTCATTGTTTACTTGATTGCGAAAATCGTCAATGTAATATATTCACAATAAATTTGCGATTAGAATATTTAACACTATTCAAGAATACGAATTTATAGCACTATATTCTAAATATTCTCGAAGTGGCAATATTTGCGATTTAGAATTTGCGATTCGAATATCCGCGCTCAACACTAACCATAACATGCTGATATTACCATACAAACTAATACTGATGTAACCTGAGTCAAATATTTACCCATGAGAAACTGTTCCTTATAAATTTGACTTCGAAATTAAATCATCTACCATCAGTTCATTTACTATGTGACATCTACAGAATTCCACCATTCTCATCCAGATACTGAATCAATAGTGAACCGTACTATGAAATATGTATGATCTACAAGAGTATGATTTAAAAACATTTTAGAAAGTAGATCATTACATCATTTTGAGTCTATCGGGTACCCCTGGTTCCATTTAAGTTCAGCGATATGTATATAATTTTTTTCAAAAATAAATTGAAATTTTTAAAACATTTAATTATTTATTTCCTGCATAAATGAAAATGTGTAAAATAGACAGCCATGTTTTATAGATAAATGTATCAGCAACAATGAATCCTTTTGATTGCTAAACATTTCTGTTCAGCATTAGTGCAGCCAAGATAGTGTCTACAGGAAGCAGCTGTGACCAATGTCATCACATTCTCATCTATCATACGTCCTGAGATTTGACCACACATTCCACTCTCTTATACGGCTAGCAAAAGCTGCTGGCAAAAGAAAGATTATCTTTCTTTTATGAGTTGTATTTGGGGGATAATTTTGTTGGTATCCAATGTCCTTTTTAATTGTAATATTACCACTGCTCCACCATTAAATCAATCATTCTGTTAATACTTAAGTCTGGTGAGTCGAAAATGTCAGTAGAGAAAATGCTAGAACCGACTGGGCTATTAGGGCCAAAATTGGAAGTAGATCCTGATGTTAGTGCTTCTAGCCAGTCTGCTGGATCAAAGGTAGCACTAGATGAAGAGGAAGATGATGGAGACATGATGCTTTCCTGATGATCTGGTGAACATGGCAATTCCAAGTGATCTGGAGAAAAGACAGCTGAAAGACAATCCTGACCATAAAAGAAATCGTAATTTCCAGACCCAGGAAATTCTAGCATTCCAGAACTGGGCATAATTGAAGGTGGTTGAGCATCACTGCAACACTGCATCTGTTTCGCGAAATTACTGTTTTGGGCTGCAGGTGACATGTTTTGATGATTGATATCAGAATGAATGTTTTCCATTGAGATGTTATCAACATGCATTAATTCATCTGCAAAATTACAAAAAATGATTTGATTAAGACATTTTAATATCCATACAAGGATACATATTTAAAAAAGTTAACTTCTTTTTTTTGGTACAACTCAGCCTAGAAAGCTTTACCCCTTATATACATATATGTCATATTCATTTGATGTATCTTTATAAGGGCATATTTATATGTGGAGGATTCATTGCAGAAATGTTTGTGGCAAAAATCCATTCCACACATCTGAGAGGGGTTATTTCAGAAGCAGGTAGATGGGATTTTTACAAATATAATATTGCAAGTTAGGATCAATAGAATGCTGGAGATGGGTTGTTGATCCATGGATTTATGCTGATCATCATATTTTACCTTCCTCAGGATTAACATTAATTTTTAGTTACACTAAATTGTAATTACGTAATAGATGCATTATATCACACTGAAGTTTTTGCAAAAGAAATCGGTATCTGAACATGGTCTTGCTGTCATCTCTTTTTCAGGCCATGCTAAAATATATTATCTCTTTGAATGCAAATATTAATCAACTAATGTTGTACTTGAAAAGATATATATATATATATATATATATATATATATATATATAATAGTATTTTTGGCATTCTATTTTTTTTTTTGTACGTCTCTGGATTATATGCAGTTTATTTTATGGCATCTTATACACAGTTAGATTATCTTTTTATTTTTTATTTTTTCTTAAATTTTTATCTTATTTCCATCATCACTACAAAATAGAAAAATAATTTCGACATTAAGGATTCTATTTTTACTTCTAGTGTATTTAAGCAGTGTTCTATAATGTTTCATTGTATAATTGGATGGCAATTTACCAACTGTATAAGCCATTTTTTTGGATTACTGGAGGAAACCTGAGTATCTGGTGAAATTCCACATAAACATCTTCCAAAATTCGACCCCAAATATAACAAAAAAATCTGAAGTTAGATTAAGAATTTTATGTGAAGCAAGGTTAAGAAAGAGGGACTTTTGTAGACAATAAGAGCACTTTTGATTCAGGTACAATTTATTTCCACCTAAATAGGTAGAATTGAATGTTAAGAAATGTCCTCATCAGTAATGCCAAGGAGTATGCTAAATATTTTATGGATTAATTTATTTTCTATATTTAATTATAAATACCAACCTGTATGTAATAGTGGCTCATCTTCTAATATG
This sequence comes from Bufo gargarizans, assembly GCF_014858855.1. Classification (NCBI taxonomy): domain Eukaryota; kingdom Metazoa; phylum Chordata; class Amphibia; order Anura; family Bufonidae; genus Bufo; species Bufo gargarizans. The sequence goes on from NC_058081.1 coordinate 549,076,258, forward strand.
TCTTCAATTGACTGCGAAATGGCCATCTATAGAGAAACAAAAATGACATTTAATACACACCAATGGAATATTTCCTATAGTCTTACATAAATGCACAGTGATCAATATACCTGTGCTTTCTGTATGGCCTCCTGAAGTTCTTCCTCAAAGGATCGAGGCTTCTGTACAGGACTTTCTGGACTTGCTGTGATCTGCATGGGAAGCTCAAAGTCCTGGCCAAGTACCTCACATGTGGAAGGCTGCAAAACCTGAAGCAATTACATCTTAATAGCTTCAACTTTTCCATAAAGACACAGAAAATGCCAATAACTAGTTGCATTGCTGGTGCTTAAAATGACTTATATCTGGCATAAAATACGCAACCTGTGATATCCTATGTGTTGTGTGCACAAACTAGAAGAACTAAAATAATTTTCAGTTGCAGCATTACAAGACTGGGGTCATACTATTATGATTTCTGTTTGTCTTTTATGTTTGTACATATGTTATTAATGGACTTTAGATTTTTTTTTATTTATGTTTATAGGGTTATACCTTTTTCTTATACAATCATGAACATTGTTTAATATTTGTAGGATTTATACTTTCTCAGCCTGAACCCTGACTTGATCAGTGATGGCTTTTACTCCACCACTGTTTGTATGAACATGTACTGTACTTGTTCTTTCATTTCCTGCCTCAGTGAGAGGTGGATCCTTTATTTTATCCCTCACCTTCACTGCAGTTGAGATTAGCAGATTCCAGCAGTACTTCAGAATATAAAGCAGCTGGCAGTCATACTTCCTAAAGTACTTACTGGCATTGTACCTACTGGCACAACCGATCAAGGCGATCCTCTTTCCTGTTGTGTATTACAGGTGGGGACTAATGTGATATCAACATACTGACCTAGTAGAGCACTGTTCTTTTTATTCTTCTGAGCATTAAAAGTTGACAGTGTTTACCCAAAATACAACATTACAATGTATTGAGAAAATGATGTTGACAATATGCTCTTTTTTAATAATTTTGTTTGTGCACACTATTTAATATGCTTGTATAGAGCCATGTAAATGAATTCCTATTTGACCACTAACAATTTACCTACCATATAGCTTTCACTGACTTCTGAACTCATAAGTTGCTCCTGTGCAGATAGTGCTAATTCAGGCCCGTCACTGTTGAGACTATATAGATATTGCGTGTCTTTGGTTTGTGCTTTAGCGCAAGAAAGTGTCACAGTTTCATCTACTTCTGTTTTAATAGATATCCTGGCATTAAACTTTTCATTCTTTCTTCTGTTTTTTAATCGTTTGTGCATTTCTAATTCTACTCGAAGGTCTTCTGCTTGCTTTTGTTCTTGGAGTAATTTCCATGTCAGGTTTTCAATTACTTTTTGTTTCTCGAGAAGAACCTGCTCATCATCAATTCCCTGCATTGCCATGTCATTGTCTTGATTGGGTGTCTGGGTATCCGAACTCTCTGTAACACTGCAGGTCGTTTCAGATGTCTCATGAAGACTCCCAGCATAAGATGGTGATGGGGAGTTCTGAAATGTGCAAAGTGCAACAGGGGTAGTCTCACGTGATGACTGATTTTGTAGTGAAGGCAGTTCAATGACTGGAGTTAACAAGCCTGCACTCTGAATGGGGGCTGGAATGGTCTTTGTACGGGGGATTTGGTACGGCCTAAGGCGCTCCAATAAAGCTGGCTTCGTTCCCGACACAGGTAGCCCTCTTTTGCGTAGATGTTGTCGTAATTCTGAAACCTTGCAAAATGATATGAACATGTTTAAAGCCATTGATCAGTAGTAAGTTTATGTAGTAATTAGGTGATAAGTACAGATAAATTAAATGCAGTTTATATTTTTAGGGCCTCTTTACATAGACTGATAGAGCATTCATGACCATTGCCCACTCAGTTTAGCTTCATTTAAGAGGCACATTGATCGCTAGTGCTGAATGATCATTTATTCAGATACAGTTTCATTGTACAAGGTGATCTGCTGCTGACAATGTTTTTTGTGCGGCATAAATGGCCAGGTTAGCAAACGTGCATTTGAGGTGCCAAAAATGAACCCAGACGAATTAGCCAATTTCGAGAGTACTGGACATTCCACCAAACCAGAGCTTTGGGTCTATATATACTTGTCTTCTGGATAGTATAACATATTGGGGACAAATATTTTAGCTTTAAAGGAAAAGTAGAACGCGCATCAAAAATAGTCCATCACTTTCTCCATGAATCTCTTTGGTCCAAATTTTGACTCATATTACAATTAATAATGAGAAATATACAAATTGATCTTCTACATGTGTCCAAGGAGCTGACCAATGCTTCCCTTCTGCCTCACTATCCTGTGTCTGACTGCAAGATAAGTGGCTGGAGCAGGAGCCTCCCTTCTCTGTCTAATCATATTGAACAAAGTAATGTTAAGACCCATCCCTTGACTAAGCCTTGCCCCCACAATCTCCAGCAGAATATGAAACTTTCGAGCAAGAGATTAACCCTTGTGTATGCTGCAGAATTTCCAAAAGACTGCTTGTTTTTAGAACATGCAGAATATAGTGCAGACTGCCAATGGGGGCAATATTATATCATAATTACTTTTATCATGTATTTTCTAACACATTCTAATTTTACATAGAAATGTATATAAGATATTGAAGTAAACTAGAAAATTATGTTTTCACACTTACTGTGAGATCATCCAAGTTTGCTGGCAACATTTCTGGTTTCAAAGGAGAGTTTGTTGGTGAATTGGGTACAGACGTCATAACTGTACCAGATGCAGGTGAGAGATTTATGGTGGGTGTTCCAGCTTGCGTAGTTCCTGTAAAGCTAATCACTTGATCTGCTGAGATACTAAAGATTGATAAAAAAAATTACCTTGTAAATACACATTCTGGTGCATTTAGAAATGTCCATATCTAGGTTATGAAATACCTTGTTGTCAGAGGGTGAACTGTTTGAACACAAAAAGTTTGGTTTTGTTGCTGGTTGAGGATCTGCAGCTGGAGGAAAATCTGTTGCTGTTGCAGCAAACGAGAATAGGCAGCATCCATTGCAACCGGAGACCTGTCTGCTTTCTGGTCTGGTGGAATGTACTGATGATATTTGAGTTTCTTCACTTTGGGTTTAGAATCTTTGGGTTTTTTTTGCCGTTGGCTTTTTCCCATGTCAGATGGTTTTGCTGGAACCTTAATGAACCAAAATTAAAAAAGAATAAGTGGATAACAACTGTTGAAATCTCATCCATATGTGTACTGTAATCATCTGCAGATATTCTATGTGCAAATCCGCACACAAAATCTGGAACAATTCACCTTAATTTACAAAAGTCACTTTAATTTACAAAACTTTAATAAAGCTCCGGGCTCTAGATTTATGCCAAATACTGCAATATCTTCTCTATATTATAAAAACAAAATATATCACATCCTACTTTGAGAGGCATTTTTTTTTATAACATACTGTATCGGTATAAGAAAATACTGTATATAATAGCCTTCATCCAGATAAGTTTGGTGTTTAAAAAATAAAATAAAATACTGTATCTGTATGAGAAAATACCTTAGGAATTCCAGATGAAGCCTGTGCTGAATGATGGATGACTGGCCTATTGGTTGCCAATGGGTCAGCCTCTACAATAGCCCCTGCAACTGGCTGGTTCACCTCAATTATTTGAGGAAGATCCAACTAGAAGAAAGTTACAGAGATGATATTAGTTATTATTACTATGGTTTCAGAGGAGAGCTTATCAATGAATTACATACAAAGTAATATAGTTTCAGCTGTATGATTTTCTGTTTCAGTTTATTGCATTCCAAGTTCCCAAAATGATTAAATATAGCCTTTCAACATTAGTACATAGTTTTACAGTAGAGATTTTTTACTAGGATTCAATGTGCATTTTTTTCTGTTTCAAAGTACAGTCATACCTGAAACGCATTGCTTGTGGGTGTTGGGGACAGATTAACTGAAAGACCAGGAGAAGGAGCAAAGCGAGGAGAAGAAGAGGTGGATGAAGAAGAGCTGGTGATGTCATCATCAAAGGAAAAAGTATCAGAAGATGAAGAGATCTGGACCTGGTCTTTAAAGAAAAAATATGTATTGCCTAGGTGAAATTTGGTTGAGGCCCCTTTAATTTTTTCTTGTAAATGCACATTGTACTTTTTTGGACAGATAAAACTATACAATCACACTGTCAGTTCAGTTCCTTTGCTACTAAGATGACCATATACATTGGATAAATATTACCCAATCCCAGTGATCTGGGTTGGGATTCAACTTGTTCAATCATTAGTTCCCCCAGTTAAGTATCATCAGAAGGGTTTAACTATAGCTTTTCACTTTCTTCCTATTGAAATAAACATGCACTCTGAGTGCTTTTGTTGATAAGGGAGTCCTTAGAACATAGCTGTCAGAGTAATGAGCATTTTACTGGCAGCTCTTTGCTTTTCTCATCTGATGTGTATTGTGAAGCTTAAGATACCCATAGATATTATATAGTTGTTGCACTCATTTGGCCAATAGCTATTCCAGTTGCTTCACCAATACACATGTACTCTTGGCTCAAAAGGGAATAAGCCACTGACAGACACCTCTGATATTGACATATGCCTCTAAGAACAAAATGATTAGGAATGTTGAAATTCAAGATATTTGACCATACTTTTTCCTGACATCTATCATCAAAGGAAAGTAAGGACATACCGATACATATTACATGGTCAACCATTCCTGCCAAAAAAGGTATTCCGTTTGCTCTCCGTCCTAATAGAAGTCTATGGGAAACAAAATGGATCTGTCTGGTTCCCGTTATGCAAGACGGAAAACAAAGTCCTGTCGACAGGACTTTGTTTTCCGTCTTGCATAACGGGACCCAGACGGATCCATTATGTTTTCCCATAGACTTCTATTAGGACGGAGCAAAACGGAATGTCTCTTAAAGGCTTCCGTTTTGCATTCCATCCTATGGATTCCGTTATGTTCCGTTATAACCCTGTTATAACGGAAAGCCATAACGGACACCATAACGCTAGTGTGAACCCACCCTAATATGTACTTTTATGGCCACCTTACGTCTCTTTCTGGGCTCCTTATAAAGATGGTTTGATTGACAATACAATTCTTTGTCACTTTTGCATATACTAACGGATACATGAATTCAACAAGCAATTAGGGAAGTAAACAATCTATGTAAGTTTTAACATTCACACTTATTTAGCACTTATTTGGCATGCCTGAACAGTGTTAAAACTTGTGTTTTCTACTTTAGTGTCCTTTCCATTTCTTAGTTCTACCATTTTTAGGTTTGAAGGGGTTGTTCATGATTACAAAAACATGGCTGCTTCCTTCTAAAACCAGCACCACCCCTGTTCACAGGTTATATGCAGAATTGCTGCTCTGTCCCAAGTTGCAATATGAGACACAACTCATGGACAGAGGTGGTATTGTTTTTCTAATCATGGACAACCTTCTTAAATTACTGTGGTAATGTGAAAAAGAGAAGAAACTTAGCCAAAGCATCGAATATGTTGTTCCTGGAACTATAGATATTTCGTTTTTGTTAGGTCGGCTGTTTTATTAAGCTAATTCAACTTATTTAGCTAAGGTTGTTTAGAGGTCAACTATGGAATTATGACACAATGCAAAGTAGGGAAAGTTAAAACCCAATTTCAAGAAAAAAACTAAATATGACTTAACATATAGATAAGTATGAAGAACCTAATGGTAAAAGTAGCATATGATTGTACTATTTTGTAAATGAATGATATCTAGAATTTGTGATATCCAGTTGTTATTTTCGCGATTGCGCAAATCAGCACTAATGATGCGCATATTTTTTGTGCAATGCATGCAACTTCACATTTTATCAGGTCTGACTACATACTACTGTTTGGTGCACTAAGTATTGTTGTGACATCACAGCACTATGTCTGTAGCATCTATGTATGGATAACAGAGAAACAGTAATTCCTATCACACTACCTAACACCCTGCACTGGAATCTACACTCAGCTACACTATATCGCTATCTAACCTACACTGAGTATCTTCCAATAACTATCTGTATTATATATATGAGCTAACTAACTAATATAATTGGATAAGGAATAGGATCCAAATGAAAGCAAAGAGTGCAGCAATGTCACTGCTCTCTCTCTCTCAGAACTGCAAAAAAACAGCATAAAATAGCTGCTGGGGAGCAACTTTCCTATTGGTTGCTAGGGATGTTGCTAAGTTCTGACAAATATATTTTAGCCTTCTCATTGGCCTACAAGAAGGAAGGTTACTGATGAAAAAAATCGAGAATATTCTCGATTACGAATATATAGCACTATATTCTACATCTTTGCGAATTCTCTAAGTGCCGATATTCGCAATAAAAAGTTACAATTCGAATATTCACGATCAACACTACTCCAGAATCAAGGCATGTTACTCAACTGATTATTCCTTTGAAACTTGAGCTGGTGGGAGGAGCATTCACATGGTCAAACACCTAGATATTATCCCATGTAGAAAGCCATATGAGTGTTCCTCACCTTTTACTCCATTTTTCATCCCATTTGCCAGTGGCAGAATGTTTTTCTTTACAAGTTCTAAAGGCCCAGGTCGATGTAAAATTTTTTCATTCAAATCTTCAGCCAAGCGAACTTTTTTCTCTTTAAGCTCATCAGATTCAATTGCACCATCTAGAACATAGTATATAGCATACATTAATTGTGGCTTTTTTTGATAGATCCATCAATTGATAAAATAATACAAAAACCCAATGTTCACCATATTTATTATGCAGAAATAAAATCTTAGGAGAAGCCTCAATCAATTAGAGATTAGTTGAAATACAGCATGCACGGTTAGGCAATCTGTAAACTGGATATTTGCCTGCACACAGCATGTTAAATGGTATTGCTGTCCTTAGTCACAGAGTTGTAGTAAGATATTCTATCAATAAACCATGATGCCCTTTTTGGGTACCATCATGATGGCCTCATCTTATGACTATAATGAACTAAAATTAGATTACACTGATATCAAAATGTGTCCTTATTTCAGAAAAAGGATATGGAAAACTTATAGGGAATTGGTCATCACTGCCACCACTGTGTAATATACAATGGTAATATTTTTCCAAAAATGCCACTGTCAACTGCAGAATAAGGGAATTCCCCCGGAAATGAGATAATTGCAGAGGGTCAATTGAAACAATTCCCCAAAATAAAGAATAGGGGAGTTATGCAGTCCCACATTGCTCCTTCTGGCTTGATCAATGTCCCAAGGCCTTTACATGTTTACAAGTTAGTTCTGCATATGCTCAGTGAAGCATGGTTTACTAGCCTTGGCTTCATCTGCATCCTGTGCACAGGGCTAGCTTGTAATATTGAATCTTGACTTGTGGGACATCAGTCAAGCCAGAAGTAGCATGGGATTCCACGAACTCTCATGACCCCTGGACTGCCTTATTGCTCTACATAGGTAGAATGCTATTTTCTAATGTAATTTCTCTCTTTATGCTGTGACATTTCATATGTAGAAACCTATTACAATCGTGCATGATGTTAAGGGAGCAATTTACGGGCTGAAATTGTGAACACAGGTACCACTTAAAATAATCAAGGTTTATGAAAAAAGCATAGGTGCTTCTACATACATAATACAAGCTGTATCAGCTTTCCAGGCATCCTTTAGAGGAAGAGTGATGTTAACTGACAAAATATGTATTTTCTGAAATTCTCACTTGTTTAGGGCATCACATATGGATCGTAAAACCTATGTAGAAATGTTTTAGCAACACAGCCCTGCTCTACCGTGCACGTTCCACTTCAGAGCTTGGTAAAACTGACATCACACACCCACCTCCCAAGTGTGACAAAAATAAATCCAACCTTCAGAAAAAGGCATCTTCATGGCAGCCACTTTGTGGAGTTTGTTCTGAGTCTTGCACTTCATGAAATCCTCTGGCTGTAAAGCAATACATGGTATAACTCTCTGAAATAATGAGTTTTTAACTTTAGATTTTTGCCCGATCCAACCAGTGTCCCAATATTTTCCAATATCGGGCACTGGGGCTAAAGGAGCATACACTGAATCATGGGAATTAATTGCTACATGAACAATGGACTCTACTACTGCAAGTCCTATCATTCCTATGAAGGTTTGTTCTTGTAGATTCAGACTAGGGTTCTTCTGGCCTACCAGAGGAATTTTATATGAGGTAATAGCCTCTCTCTATACAAAACCAGCATTAATTCCATCATAAGATAAATGAACAATTCTCACATACACATTCAAACTCTCCTGACTCCCTTTTGGCTCCCCCACATAAACATATATGTTTGGGTTAGTCTAAAAAGTGTGTGTATTCAGTGGAGAGATGGGAAAAAGCTGCTACCAGACACTTCTGGCAATGACATGTGGCAAATAAGAATTAGTGTATAAATCATCTAATTTGTGCTACTGTTTACTGTAATAACACTAAGGCACAAGTACAGGGGTGTACTATGGAATTCAGGTGTGTACCACTTAGACTAGGTTCACACATGCAGTTTTTGAGCCAAAGACAGTAGTGGATCCAAATTAAAGGAGCTGCACACCATTTGCAATGATGTAAGGAAAGCCGGTCACCACCGCTGCCATTGATTGGTTACAGTGATGTCAAACCGAATGTTCACATTGGGGGAGCCCAATGGAGCATCATAGGCCTGGAGGAGAAGGAGTGGGGAGCCAGCTCAGGGAATCTATTATTTTACTAATCCGGCTTATTGGGGGGCAGGGGGTTGTGGGTTCCAAATGAATGGTTTATAAACACACTCTCTTTAGTATCCACTCATATGCAGCTTCTCAAAAAAATACCCCTGTATGTGTGGAATCCAGACTTAGAAGGACGAAGTTTCTTGTGTTTTTTCTTGAAACCCTTTGCACATATAGCATATATTTCTTCTGTCTGCATTTGCAGGCATGCAGTGAATTTTTACTATGGATTTTGTCCTTTGCAATTCAATTCAAATGAAAAAATCCACAAAAAAAATCCACATGTATGTACTGTAGCATACTACAGTATAAAACACTATAAAACCAACTGATCTGACATAGAATTATGATACATATGAAATTATATGCAAGAAACAAACTGGAATTATATTAAACAGTTGCCCATATTCATGGAACAGACCACAAATAAATAAAAAATGGACACTTACTTTGTTATGTCCTAAAGTTGCATTTTGCTCTGAGCAATTTGTATGTGCTTTATTGACAGCTAGAAAGATAATTAAATGTGTTAGTCATTTCATTAGACATATTGCATATATTGCAAAAACAGTAGCTGATCAATGTGATTTTATTGATGAAAAAAAGGACATTTTCTCCTCACTAGAGAGGTCTGATTTTATTTATTGGTTGGCAGATTTGATTCAAGTACTAATTAATTTAACCCGATTCAAAAGTGCTCAGATTGCCCTGAATGATACATTAGATTCTTACACTGGTGGCCTGTGTCTGTCATTGTCCAACTATCTCGGGTGGGCGCAAGTGTTTCTCCACTCACTCTGTGTGTATTTGGGCTAGTGCTTAGTGAACTTCTCTGTGATATTGCTAGAGTTAATCTTTCCCTCCTGTCCTCTCTGTCCAGCTACCGACTACAGGCTGGTACCACTAGTGTTCAGGAAATCACACATCCGTTTTTGTCTGGCCAACTCTCTGCATATTTTCTGTATTAGGGCTGGATCTCCATTGGTCCTCATTATAGTTAATGCGGTTGGATGGCAATCATGAAGTTTCTGGCAATGCCGATCCAGCGAGACCCAGCAGGCTGTTCCCTGCCAGAACAGCCTGCCAGATCTCACGAACGCTAGTGTGAAACTAGCCGATACCGATCAGTTTATTCCACCTATTTGACTGAGCTTTAGGTATTCTAGTGTTTACTAGTCCTAGTGAATGTGTGCTTATTCTATCTGCCCATGTACAAACTCTGCCTGTTGACTGACTCTGATGCTCTGTTGCCCGCTCTGACCTTGGACTTGTTTTATGGATGCATGAGCTTTGTCTGCCCTAATCCTGGCCTGTTTTCTGACTATGAGAATTGCCTGCTCCTTTGGTACTTTGCACTGGTGGCTCTATCCCCCATGGGTTAGCTGCTAACTACACCAGGTCTATTCCTGAAGGTAGCGGCACACATTTTTACACACACATTATTGACAGAATATGCAGTCACTTGTTCTAAACAAGAGTCTAAAATGTATGCCCGACACATTCAACATATGTGCTCAGAATGGTAGTTTCAAGGACCTGCCAAATTCCTGCCCTTCTTTTGACTCACAGGTTGTCTGTCAGCCTCTGAGCCAATCAGGGCAAGCCCCACACCCTCTGAGAGTGATCCTCCATCTTCATCATCCCTGCCCTGTTTCCCGTTAATTTTCACAGTAAAACGGCACAGGTGCCATTTTGCGTGATTTATCTGAAGCAAATTGTCAAAACTTCAGATTTGTTTGTCAGCAGAATTTTTGTGAAATCCATAACAAATCTGATTCATTCAGAAATGATTCTCTCATCTCTACTGTGGAGTTCAGATATAAGAGCTACACATCCAACAATTTGAGCAGCTGCCTGATGAACTCTTTGTAAAAAGGAAAGATAGTCTGAAGATACAATGAAAGTGATGGCATTTTTTAATAAAGACCAATTGAAAGAATGATTTTTAGCTCCCAAATGAGTAGAATACAATGATTAAAAAAATTGCCTCCAAAAGGTGTTTATAGCCTTTAACGTTACATTAGTCCCATTAAATAGCGGGATTTAAAATGCCTGCAAAATAAGTTCTGGATATAGTCTGTACTGGCATGTATCAGTATTCATGTAATTTAGGGAACTTTCACACTCGCATTAAGCTTGTCCAGCAGGCTGTTCCAGCAGAGGAACAGCCTGCCATATCCCTATTAACATTTGCACACGTGTGCTGCCAGAGGTCCGCCAGAAGCCTGTCGGACAAGCTTATCGCGAGAGTCAAAGTAGCCTTAGTGGTTTTTTTCTATAAGAACTAATTAGGTCACAAGAAACTTACATGCCATTAGGTTCCTTTCAGACATTTGTTCTTGAGAGCGACGATGTTGCATCCGCAATTGAAGAACTGAAAATAAATATTAATGAACAAGATTAGCAAATAACATAGAAACAGTTAATGAAGCATTCCTGTGATTACCATGGACCCTAGTTCAATTTGTTCTTTTTAGTACTTTACCATTTAATAATACTTTTTTGTGTTGATTTGTTACAGTAAACACAAACCTTAGATGCTCTGAGCTCTGACGGGGATGCTATTAGTTGCATTATACATCAACCACACCAAATTACCTCTTAGCAAGTATAAGTGTACGGTCACAAGGTGCTGATGTGCCGTAGTTGTGACGCAGCTGCCTTGTGGTTGAGGACCATGCAGCCGTAAGAGCTGCAACGGGCTCAAATTAACTAATTAGGCTTGCACTGTTTATTGAATCTTCATTGTTAAAGTGTAACTGTTGTATAAAGGGTCTTATTAGCAAAGGTCTGAGCATTGCTAAGGAGAGTCTGTCTTCAGTTGTCAGAATTTTACTGAGCGCTGAAGAGTCTAGATGCCTGTGTGTAGCAAGTCAGATAGACAGGATGGGCAACAATAGGGTGCATGTACAGGTCCTTCTAAAAAAATTTGCATACTGTGATAAAGTTCATTATTTTCTGTAATGTACTGATAAACATTAGACTTTCATATATTTTAGATTCATTACACATCAACTGAAGTAGTTCAAGCCTTTTATTGTTTTAATATTGATGATTTTGGCATACAGCTCATGAAAACCCAAATTTCCTATCTAAAAAAATTAGCATATCATGAAAAGGTTCTCTAAACGAGCTATTAACCTAATCATCTGAATCAACTAATTAACTCTAAACACCTGCAAAAGATTCCTGAGGCTTTTAAAAACTCCCAGCCTGGTTCATTACTTTAAACCGCAATCATGGGTAAGACTGCCGACCTGACTGCTGTCCAGAAGGCCATCATTGACACCCTCAAGCAAGAGGGTAAGACACAGAAATAAATTTCTGAACGAATAGGCTGTTCCCAGAGTGCTGTATCAAGGCACCTCAGTGGGAAGTCTGTGGGAAGGAAAAAGTGTGGCAGAAAACGCTGCACAACGAGAAGAGGTGACCGGACCCTGAGAAAGATTGTGGAGAAGGACCGATTCCAGACCTTCCGGGACCTGCGGAAGCAGTGGACTGAGTCTGGAGTAGAATCATCCAGAGCCACCGTGTACAGGCGTGTGCAGGAAATGGGCTACAGGTGCCGCATTCCCCAGGTCAAGCCACTTTTGAACCAGAAACAGTGGCAGAAGCGCCTGACCTGGGCTACAATGAAGCAGCACTGGACTGTTGCTCAGTGGTCCAAAGTACTTTTTTCGGATGAAAGCAAATTTTGCATGTCATTCGGAAATCAAGGTGCCAGAGTCTGGAGGAAGAGAGGAAAAATGCCAAAATGCCTGAAGTCCAGTGTCAAGTACCCTCAGTCAGTGATGGTCTGGGGTGCCATGTCAGCTGCTGGTGTTGGTCCACTGTGTTTTATCAAGGGCAGGGTCAATGCAGCTAGCTATCAGAAGATTTTGGAGCACTTCATGCTTCCATCTGCTGAAAATCTTCATGGAGATGAAGATTTCATTTTTCAGCACGGCCTGGCACCTGCTCACAGTGCCAAAACCACTGGTAAATGGTTTACTGACCATGGTATTACTGTGCTCAATTAGCCTGCCAACTCTCCTGACCTGAACCCCATAGAGAATCTGTGGGATATTGGGAAGAGAAAGTTGAGAGACGCAAGACCCAACACTCTGGATGAGCTTAAGGCCGCTATCGAAGCATCCTGGGCCTCCATAACACCTCAGCAGTGCCACAGGCTGATTGCCTCCATGCCACGCCGCATTGAAGCAGTCATTTCTGCAAAAGGATTCCCGACCAAGTATTGAGTGCATAACAGAACATAATTATTTGAAGGTTGACTTTTTTTGTATTAAAAACACTTTTCTTTTATTGGTCGGATGAAATATGCTAATTTTTTTAGATAGGAAATTTGGGTTTTCATGAGCTGTATGCCAAAATCATCAATATTAAAACAATAAAAGGCTTGAACTACTTCAGTTGGTGTGTAATGAATCTAAAATATATGAAAGTCTAATGTTTATCAGTACATTACAGAAAATAATGAACTTTATCACAATATGCTAATTTTTTTAGAAGGACCTGTACATAAGTCAGAGACTGGGATATTGACGAGGCAGCTGGAAGCCTCTACACAGGTGTTTTCATTGCTCAGTAAAACGTTGAAAACTGAAGACAGATTCTCTTTAGCAACACTGTTAGAGCTTTGCTTAGAAGACTTTTAATACCATGTCCCTACACTATATTAAACATAAACTGAAATGACAGTTACACCTTAATGGCTGTAGTATCCTCAAAACCATGTGGTCATTATCAATGAAGAGCAGATAAACAATGCTATTAGTGTTGATCGAGCACCAAAGTGCTTGTGTGCTTTGGCCGAGCACATCGGTATGCTCGAGTGCTCTACCGAGCACCTGAGCATAATGGAAGTCAATGGGAGAACCCCAGGCACCCCCTGCTCGGAAGAGAAGAGCGTGTCTTGTTCACAAAAAAAGGTTAGAAATGAATGGAAACCCCATCAAAATGGTTTGGAAACAGCATTAAGAGGATGGCTGGATGTGTCTTGGACTCCTAGTATCTATAACATATAATAGACAACCACCAAAGGCTATGTACCAAAAGCCAGGTATGTGGAAGCCAACAGTCTATCCACGAGACAGATAACAGTCAGCATACCTTACAATGGCAGCCTTGTGCACTATAAGACATTACAAACCAGCTGCTTCACATCTGTTGGATGGCTTTGGTGGACCTGCGCACCTAGATCAATATCATTAGGGTGACAAAAAGTTTTCTGATTGCCCTAACATAATATTCAATAACCTTTCTATACAGTTTTGCCATGTAAACTCATTTGCATAAACATGGGCATATGGGAAAGACATGCAAATGACAAGAATCTGCCTTGTTTTTCAGCTGAAAAAAACATTTGCATGGAAAATTCACGATCTATATTATTCATGAACAGCACCATCTATTGGATTCATAGTCTTGTCATAAGTCTATGAAACCAATAGATGGCGCTGTTCATGAGTCATTAGTCTTGTGACAAGACTATGAAACCAATAGATGGTGCTGTTTGATGCTCGGGTCTCCCATTGACTTTTATCGTATTAAATTGTACTCGAGCACCCGCAGTATTCGGCCGAGCACTGCAATGTGCCGAGCATAGCGATGCTCGAGCCGAACAGCAGTTCGGCCGAGCATGTTCACTCAACACTAAATGCTATCCTAATTAGTTAATTTGAGCCCACTGCACTGTGACTGCTTTGTGTGGCCATACCTTAATAAGCTCAAATTTTACTTCTACTTTTCAGTTCTTTTTTTGATTGCATGTTCCCCTGAAATTTAATAGGTGGCATTGAAAGTTGGTGTGATTAAAACATACAAATCATGACTGAACAAGACTGTAGATTTATGCATTTTTCAGTCCACATAAATCCTCTTTTCTGCAAAGTTTTATCCTATTTTACTAAACAGTGCTATAACCTAAAGTAACTGTTGTTACTTGAAGTTAGAAATGTTTTGGGTGGGATTCTGCAGTGATTACATTAACATAAGTAAATTGGTCATAGTAGGTGACCGTTTATGAACACTCTTGGCCAAACTCATGGAGCTCTGTGTGCACCCAGAGTTAATTTACCTGAATAGGGCCAACATGGAGGAAACCCCAGAACCTGAGCTGGTTAAAACAATTGAACAGCACTGGCACGAGTCACTTAGGAATCAATCTAGAAGTGAGTACAACTATCAACTCTATCAAACAATGACATTATGATAACTGAGCAAAGTTAATTCTTCCCAGGAATAGCCAGCCTGTCGGAAAAAAAAAAATATCCAAATGCAAGACTACAGCATATCTCGGAAGCCAAAAAATGTCATAAGAACTTCTAAATAATTCCAACATAAACTGCTAATTAAGAATATCCATTGAGGGAATGTCAGGACAACCTCTTGCAATGCACAGGGTGAAATCTGTGACAAATACAAATATAACTTGTGTTGATTTTGCTGCAGATTTTCCCTTGAAAAACTGAGTGCACATAAAGTGTACAGTTGTCAGCTATCAGTCATTTCTCTTTCTGGATTCCCATAGAATAAGCATATTCCCTAAGCAATATAAAGATAAGGGGAAGAAAAAAACAAGTTGTACATAACTGTAAATCCATGGATCCGTAGTATAAAGGCAAACTGCACAGGTTTTCTGACCACATTGCCACCAGTGTGTTAAATTTCATGCCAGCATATTTCTTTAGTTCTGGGATGACATAGAAGACCAAGGAGACATACTAAGACTGGGTCATGTTCTATTTCCAGCAGTTTCATGCCCCCTGCAGTTGTCCCTGGCCAACGTTTGTGCTGAGCAGCTGAATGATTTTTCGTGACGGGGACTTCTATTTATTCCAGTAATTTGATCAGACACCCACTCCCTTTTCTCTCACTCCCCTCTAAAACACAGAATGGAAAACAAATAAAGCAGTGTATTACTTCACAATCCTCAAAACTCCACTCCAAATTTATGTTTCTTTCACTTTGTATCTCTATTGAAGAGAATGTTGACCATGACATCTAATTTGTGAAGGAGAAGATAATCAGATTTATAGATAGATAGATATATATTTTTTTATTTATAAATTCAGCATAACTCCTAGTTTTAGCATCTTCTATATTTAGTGTCCAGTGGGCTATCCTACTCAGGTTTTGATAGTCCTTCCCATATGAGTATAATGGTCCTCCCCATATACTATGATTTATTTGTGCAGGAAAAGGAGTGTGAGAGAGATTTTTTAAATATTGTGTAAATGTCCTCTTTTTTAGTTACTTCAGCTTATGCATGTCTCAGTGCAGTGCAGTATAAATGTAGAAAAACAGCCATTGAATTGTATACATTTTTATTGTAAAGTGAGGAGACCATAGTGATGCACTTGTCAGGGTGAAGCTGAGGCCAGCTGCAGTTCTCTGCAAAATTCGGTGGCCAAGAGCACTGCTCTGGAGGGAAAATATAGAAGGGACACAGCACCTAACCAGCCCCCTCATTCTCCGGATGAGTGGAGGGCCCAGTGGTCGGACTCCCACAGATCACGAAGCAATGGCATGAAATACTATCTCTTTATAAGATGGGGACATCCTGTTAAATTGCATTTATTTGTTCTGTGTCCCTGGTGTAGTAGTTAACATGTAACTGCTCGATTGCTCATTCCAGAAGCCTAACACTTGTAAAGGTATTTATTTTATTTTTTTACATGATAAACATTAAATCTGCCCTGGTATGTGAGGGGAATCCTAACTAATCCGGGTGCTGCAGAGAGGAAGAAAAAAAGGACTACTTAAAAAAAGAAAACCTCCAGTGAGGTAATAGAGCAGTGTTTGGTTGCAGCCAAGTCAGGATTTACACAGATCTAATGGCACAGGTGCCAGAGGTTGATTGACAAGCCCAAGTTTCAACTGTCCTTTCATATATGACATCATTAGACAACCAGGGACAGTGAGGTTGTGGAGAAGACCAGAGCAGCAATTGTTGACCGACATGTGCTCAGTGTCAATGACGCACATAAAAAAATTCATGTTCTTTAGAAACAGCCCTTGAATTCATTTTCAATATGTGGAGGTAGAAAATGAGCTGGTTAGTTAGTGTCACATGTCCTGCTGATGTCTGGACACATCTCACTGCCCTAAGGCTTATTGGGACAGCATAGATACAAGAAAACTACAAATGAGGAAAATCTGGAAGAAAACTAAAAAATGCATTCTGTATTTTATTATATGCTACTAAATACTGTAAATCCCTCTCCTCATTTGAACAGTTGTTTTGTAGGTGGGTTGGTACTAGTGTTCTGGTTAAGGGAATACTATAGTAGAGGATGTTTCAGGAAGACATTTTGTACTGCCACAAGTTGTTCCAGTATGTTACAGTATTTTATGATCGGGCCTTATGTGGGATTAACTGGCTTGCAAATGAATACTTTACATCTGCAGCTAATAAATTTATCACTGGATCTCATTTGCTAGACATTTCTCTAGACTGATACCCAATCTACTGAAAATCCATAAGAAAGGTGTCAATTAAACAAACTTCTGTCTCACTTTCTCTCACACCTTGATTCTCCTAAACTGAATCACACAAAATCAGGTAGAACTTTTTTTTTTTTACAAATTTAGATCAAACTTCTAAATGCTTGTATCGACTGGCTCATCTATAGTGGAATCCCCTCCAATAGATCTGTCTGACCCTCATACTTTCTTTCTCATCTATAGTGTCAGTTTATAGGAATATATTATAATGTTATATGGAACCTGTTAACACAATGTAACATTAAATAAAGGATGAAACAGTGTTGCGCTTGTGAAATATTGATTGGGAAAAATGAGATTAAGAATGGTGCAGCAACATGGAGTGCGTTTACAGTAGGGAGCAAAAGGACCCTAGATCGCCCAGGATAAATTATTGTTGCAAAGTTCAAGAACCAAAGGTTATCTTATTCCTGTTTGATGGCCTAATTATACTTAACCTTTATTATTAGTTTTAATATATGTTGCCCATTTTAAAATCTATAGTCTTCCAGTTGTATATAATACGGTTTTTATTGTTTGTAATTTTTAATTTTTTTTGGAAATCCTATATCATTTCTTAGTTTGTGTCTGCGGGTTTTGTAGGAATAATCTATAGGGGTATTATCCTCATACATCCTAATAAAATATCTATTGTTGCCTCTATTTGAATAGGGATCAGCTTGTTACTTTTTTGCCAATCTCCCTCTCAGAAGTATAGTGTATACAAAGTATCATTAGATCATTAGTGTAGACGAAAGAGCTTTTACATATTCATATCTATGTGGCCACGTTGCCTGCTTCCTTGTCAAGGCTCTTTCTAAAGAGTTTACAGCAGAGCACTTCTTTATATTTCCAGCTGTATCATGTTGGGCTCTTAGGAACCTAACACTTCAGGAGTAAAAAGGAATGCAATTCCTCCTTAAACGTAAAATCTTTGGCAAACACCATTATATCTGAACTGTTGTAGAGAACATAAATGTTGCAGAAGCAGAGTATTTTCTAATGAATAACTTTAGAGGAACTCCCACTGGATACATGATAGAGGTGGGATTACTGGGACGCACAATGACCCAGAGGGCAAGGGCCCTCAGTCCCTATTGGCAGGGCCCACATTTTGCTGTTTTCTTATCTCATCAATTAAAATGGACACTAAATACGCATGCTCTGAATGAAGTGAGCACTCACCATTGGAATCAGTTGTGCTACCAGGCCACTACTAATCAGATTTTCATGGCATATCTAGGGAATACAGTATGCAATAATATTCAGAAAACCCACCTTAACCATAATCTGTAATTTATTTATATATTATTAACACTGTATATTACAAATCAGCTTATTAAAACAATTATTTTTTACGACCCCATTAATCTAATTGTAATATTTTGATGTATTTATACAGGTTTTACCATAAACAGCATTGGTCAACACAACTATACACAGGATAGTGATCAATATGATCACTAGGGGACTGAATCCTGGAATATCCAAAATTCAGATTAACAGGGTCCCTTGTGTTAATTTCACAATGAGTAATTACAACTTCAATAACTGTTTAACAGGCTGCCAAGTACTGTACCATAGTGGTGAACAGTGTGGTGATCATGCATGCACACCATCAATTTGTTTGCACAGCTTACAACTGTATAAACAAAATTAGTAGTACTCATCTTACCAATCCCCTACCCCTACCTTCCTGATTCCCTACCAGTCTCTGTTCAATTGGCTCCAGAGATGTCAGTTGAGGCCTCAGTAGACACTGATTGGTGCCATGCAATTGTTGGAGTCCAATAAAGAATATCAGGAGATCATAGAAGTGCAGAGGACTGGCAGGGGACTGGTGAGGTAAGTATTATGTAATACAGTGAGTGTGACACTGTGAACTGTGTAAGTGAACAGATTTGGCTTGGAGCTACTCCTGAGGGTGTTGCAAGGTGGTCCCCTGATATTCACCCTTTATCCTCTGTATGGGGATCTAGACTTTTCTGCTGGGACCTTTAGACTGTTACTCCTAGGAGTAGAACACCGAAAAACAACAACCATAAACCAAAGCATATATGTCATGTGTGGAACCATGCCAACTAACTATACCCACTAAATAGAACCACACATGTAGTATAGAAAAATATCTTCATTACACATAATCATATCACTCAGTATTACACAAAAAATACAATATAAAATCCGGGGTGAGAGCTATAGAGAAAGAATCTCCCCCCTCCCCACAAGCACTATAAACCTATTTTACACATGCAGGTAATATATGCACACCAACAGGTAACGCACAATAAAGTGCTAATGCTATAGGGTATGATGCAGTCATCTATGGCTGGTCAGTAGAAAAAGTCCAATACTCATCTCACATAGCCAGGGCACACCCAGGGTCCCCCATGAAATATGGTCCAAACTACGTTGCTCTAATTTAGGGAAATCCCAGTAAGTGTCACTAACAGCGGGATATAGACAATCACTACCTAACACAGACAAACGATATACTGACCCTGGTATCCGTGGGGAGGGAGAAGGAGGACGACTCTCTGACGTACGTTTCGCCTTAGCTTTATCCAAGGGATTGTCCATATCACTCTGACTGCTGTTAGTGACACTTATTGGGATTTCCCTAAGTTGGAGCCATGTAGTTTGGACCATATTTTATGGGGGACCCTGAGTGTGCCCTGGCTATGTGAGATGAGTATTGGACTTTTTCTACTGACCAGCCATAGATGACTGCATCATACCCTATAGCATTAGCACTTTATTGTGCGTTACCTGTTGGTGTGCATATATTACCTGCATGTGTAAAATAGGTTTATAGTGCTTGTGGGGAGGGGGGAGATTCTTTCTCTATAGCTCTCACCCCGGATTTTATATTGTATTTTTTGTGTAATACTGAGTGATATGATTATGTGTAATGAAGATATTTTTCTATACTACATGTGTGGTTCTATTTAGTGGGTATAGTTACTTCTAGGAGTAGTCTCCAGTCATAAATTCGGAATAAACCACGGCACTCTAAGTTCTATTGTATGAACTTCTTATTTTATTTTGTTGTAATTTTCTTAATCCATCCAAAAGAAGTAATGTTTAGTCATTGGCCAATGTTTCGGTCCAACCTGGAACTTCTTTACGGCCTTAGACATTTGTGGAAGGAGGCATGCAGGATGGTCTAAATTTATGAAGCTTTAATGTACCACTGAGCACCGCCTTCACTCTAGAGGTGTGCCGTTCAACTCTTCCGTCTAATTAGTCTCCAGTCATAGGTTGATGACCCAGGTGTGCCAAGAGACTTTGGTGAGTAGCACCAGAGGGATTTGCAAAAGCATCGTCATAGGGCAAGCTGAGGTCAGGACAGAGTTTGTGCAATACAATAGTCAGTCCATAGGTCATGGTAGGTAGCAAGCACATGGTCAATATAGTGATCAGGCAGAAGTCAGGCACAGATGGCAGGAACATATAACATCACACTTTTGCAGGACTAGATAAGCTAGGAACCTTTTGCTCAGGCACCTTACAATAGAAAAAGGCACTCTATATATCTCAGGGAATATTGCCATTGGCTGGAAAAAGATTAGGCCTATGGGAGTGTGCACCCAAAGGAAGGTGGCAAGAAAGGCGATGAACAGTCTGAAGTGTGGACAAGTTATAGAGACTGTTTATGGCCACATGCATACCATTCTAAGCCTCGTGTAAAAAAATAAATAAAAATCATTGGGTTGGAGAACCCCTTTAGGCAGTTGTTACATTAAATATGTACAGTATGGCCTAAGGTAAAATGTTTGTCTTGTCAAATTTTACAAATCAATTTTTTGGGCTAATAGAGAAAAATAATCCACTGTATTATTTAAAAAAAAAGCACAGAATTATTAATATAACAGTCTTGAAGGTGTCTGTAAAGGTACACACATTTTGATAGTGTTATGGTTTTCTGCACAGGAGAAATACTAAGGGGGTCATTTACTATACTGAAACACACCTAAATTGTTAGTTGCGCCACTATCTGCAATTTTGCCTCACTCACGCCAGGTCTAAAAGTTTGGGCGTGGAGTGGGCAGGGGTGGGTCCTGCCAGCCTATCGCATTTACCACTTTCTACGTCTGTTTTAGGCATAGAAAATGGTCTAAATGTACAGTACGACAGCAAGGAAGCTGGCTTACATTTAGTACTGGAGCTGGGTGCAGGCTTCTCCATAACCTTGGTGCAACCACAGCCAGCTATGGGCCTTTATTAAAACTGGCGTCGAACACTCCGGTCTTAATAATCGTGTCCTTAAATTTTGGTAAGATGCAAAAAGCACACAGATAAGGTTTTACAAATAATGTAAAAGATGTTCAAATATAGGAGAAGCAATTATAACATTGATTTTATTTTAGTGATAATCTAAGCTATTTTAAATGAACACTATTAGAAACTAAAAGATAGATAAGCTAATTGGGATTGCAATGTAATTGTTGTAAGAGACCGAAGCTTGGTGTAGCACTTTCTGTCTTTATAAGACACTCCACACATTTAAGTATCATTCCAGGAAAATAGCTTCATTGCTCTTAAAGGAACACAAAACACAGAAAATGAAAGCCTTTTCCATGAAATTTTGTCTTAATATGCACACCTCTCTTGATCAAATTTTGTCTCATATTGCTGTCAAAGATGTAAAAACTAAATATAGAAAACTCTTCTCTATGTGCCTGATGAGATCAGCCACCAACCTTTCCTGCTCCTCACAATCTTGTGTCTGGCTATGAGACTGGCTTCAGCAGAGTCTCCCCCCTCCTGAGACAAGAATGACTTCCTTTGGTAAGACCGACAACTCAGATGTCTGTCAACCAAAATTGTAAGGGATAATTGGGAAATTAACACCTGTGTTCTCTACAAGATTCCTCCAAGTACAGTATGCTTAATGAGGTACAGAAACCCCGGCAGATAGAGGAACAGTTTCTCTCCTAATTGCTTTTATCATTTATTTTTAAGTTGAGTGCTCTTTTGATGGTATGGCCACCCGGGGCAGAGTTCATGCATTGGAATTTGCACTATAAAATATCTGCTGAAGATGTTGTTGTGTTTCTACAGCAAAATCCATGACAAAGCTGCCACAAAATCCACGTGTTCTATACAGATTTGCTGCTGATTTTGCAAGAATGTATTGTAAAGGGTAAAATCTGCGGTGAAAGTCCAAAGCATAATTTGACATTCTGCACCAATCTGAACCACAGGTCACTTTCTGCTGCAGATTTTTGTCTGCAACATCTGGATAAGATTTGCTAAATCTACTTTGCCGGTACTATTATACACTGTGGATTTTCTGCAGTAAATGTAAAACTATCTGCATTCCTAAAGGTCCTTTATTAATCAAACCTGCTTTTAACATTTAGGTTCTCAGTATACATTCTTTTAACTTCTTATTTACTTGTAACCATAAAACACAGAAAATTATATCAAATACAAATAACAACAATCACACAGGGGACAGTTACAAAGCCAAGGGGAAAGAGAAAAACTACAATTTAGAGAGCATCCCAGCAAGAACAAATATTTAGCCATTCCTTCATATTGTTCCTGCTTTTCTATAATATTTTTTTCTCATATTCCTTCACTTTCTTTAACATATATTCACCAAGAGCGTAGTCTGGAGGTACTCTTGCCATCCAGATTGTTAATCTCACCAAAAACATGACCTTTGAAATGAGTACCTCTCTAGCTTTAGTACACTTTATGCTATTAAGACCATAAAGAATTACTAAATATTAAACGCAATTTGTAACTTCACTTTACTCTCTCTATTACGACAAAAACTGATTTCACATGACCAAAGATTTAAGAAAAAAACCGTACTCCAAATCAGCATTAAACTATCATAAGAAATAATACTACAACACCTGAGAAATATAAAATATGCCAGATTTCTCCTACAAATGAAGGTCAGATATTTTAATAAACTCTTCAGGTTATGGTTACCCCAATGGGGGGGGGGGGAGGGGGTGTAAAGACAAGGGAACCCCTTATCCCCAGCATCTCTTTCAGTGTTATTCAACATTTGCTTACTAACACATTAGTTAGCCGGTCCTTATGGTTGCCACACATTGTCCACATTCCAACAACGTGAACACAATAAATAATGATTTCTTCACCAACTGTACCAGCAGAGCCAGATTATACTTCCAATGTGTAGTTGTTAGGCAAGAAAATATTCCATAAAAAAGGAAAAAGATAGACCCTACCCTCCTCTCCCGCCAGAGAGACTTACATTAAAAAAAACATCTCCATTCTAACACGCTTCCTTCTCCATATTATTAGATCACTCAAGTTTTTTCAATCAGTTTAGAAAGTTTATCATCAATCCATAAGGGGCATTCTCTCAATACATTTAAAAGTTGTGGCAAGAAAACCAACTTAATAGGCGCAATTCTATCTTCTCTAAACAGGGGTGGTTTTAAACATGTTGTATTATTAGGTCTAATCTTAGATATTAAGGCCAGTGATGGCCAGTTCGCAGTGTTCGCCGATAAACATATGCGATCTGCCATCTTTATTCCCAAGCCCGGCGATGGAGCCGCGAGCCGCTCTGAAACACATGTGGTCACCGGAAGCAGGCAGTTCCGAGAACAGCCTTCATCGGGCTGTTCTCGGAACTGCCTGCTCCCGGTGACCGCATGTGTTTCAGAGCGGCTTGCGGCGCAGGCACAGGTAAGGACTTACCCCTGCATCGCTGGGCTTGGGAATAAAGATGGCAGATCGCATGTGTTCATCGGCGAACACTGCGAACTGGCCATCACTGATTAAGGCTATCAAATGAAGCAAAACATAATTATTCAAGTTCACTGAAAAAATTAATACCCAAATATTAAAACAAATTGGAAGCAGCCAAGACACTCAAATCACCCTGCCTTTCATATCCAAACCCTTAAAGGAAATCTTAAAACCAGGATAATCGCTATTGAAGTAAAGCCATGGCCTAATAGCACTTAGTACCTTATTTCTAGGTGTGCCTTTGTTCTAGCAATAGATGTTTTTTTATCCTCTGAAAATCCAGTTTATTTTGTATGCAAATAATCCAGTTAGGTGCCCAGCGTCACTCCTGCTAGTGCCTAAGCCCACCCTCATGCTGGGAGTTATGGCTTGAATGTGATGTAGGAGGGGTGGGTGGACACATTGTGTCAAGGGGCGTGTCTGGGCTTCTTCCTGCAAGAATGACCCCCCTCTGGGCACCTTACTGGCTCATTTGCATACCAAATAAACTGGATTTTCAGAGGTTAAAAAACATCTATTGCTGGAATAAAGGCACATCTGGAAATAAGGTACTGAGTGCTGTTAGGCTATGGCTTTACTTCAATTGAGATTTTCCTTGTGACATATTTCCTTTAATATCCTGTCTAAGGTTCTATAAATATGTCAAATAATAAGGGAGAGAGAGGACAACCCTGCCGTGTACCTCTAGACAGACTAAAAGATAGAATCAGTGTCCCATAAACATTAACCTAAGCAGATGGAGAGTTATATAATAATTGGTCCAGCCAGTAAAGTTCCTCCTAGTGCCATTTCTTTCTATCACCCTCCAAAGCAAGTCCCACAGGCCACAGCAGGATTCCCTACAGGCCAGATGTATATTTGCAAATAGCACAAATGAAAGTGAATATTTTTTTTAAATAAATCCTCACTTAACCTAATCGTCCAAACATTTACCACCAGTTTCACATCTGTATAAAGCAAAGATATTCCCTCTCCAAAGCATCCTTACCCATCTTTGGAATCAGAATAATGATCGCCTCTGACATAGAATTGGTGAACCTGCCAGTTCTGGCTGATTCATTTGTGAAGGGAATGCCATCAGAACCCGGGGAAGTGTACCTCATAAAGGATTGGACAGAAACCCTTAGATCTTCCAACACAATTGGCTCATTAAATTGTATTTTCTGGGCCTCAGATAACATTATTGATAACATTACATTATTGATCAATCTCATGAATAATCTCCCTGCCTGTAAAATCGCAGCCAGAAAAAATTAAATAAAGATTCTAACCTTATCTCTTCCTGGTCACAAAGGACCACTCAGTATACATTTAAATAACAACAATCTTTCTTATATAATACTAATATATTCCTTAACACTTTACAATTACAGAGTAACAGGGTCCTGCTTAATTATGACATAGCTGGCCACAGACCCAAATTTTCAGGGATAGTTTTGCCAAATTCGGGCTGTGCTGGGCCAAAAAATTGGTTTATGATGACAGGTGTTGAGCAAATTGAAGTTCACAAACTGTACTTCAATCCGAATTTCAGGGAAAATTGTATTCGCTGCAAAGCCGAATTTTCTTGTGCTTCATGTTAGCGAATACATTTTCCCTAAAATAGTGGTAAAACAAAAGAAATTCACATTCATCTCATCCATTTGCTCGCAAAGAGACCTCAGTGGCCATTTTGACTGAAGATCCCACGCAAAATCTTGTGCACTGTGACATTAGACGTCTCGACACCATCATCATGCACCGCATGAAATTTCACTCTGGATCTTCAAGCAAGATGGCCTCAGCGGGCTCTTCAAGATCAAATGGATAAGGTGAGCATTTCATTTTTTTACAGATTAACCCCTGACAGCCCTTTATGCTCATCATAGATGAATGTGGCATCTGAGGGGTTCAATGATGGGTGGCAGCGCAATCTCTATTCCCCATCATTGCGCCTGCTACTCATCATGAAGTGAATTTCTTTGTGAAATTCGGCGAAGCAGCCGAATCGAAGTTTTGAGAACTTCGCTCATCTCTAATGATAATGATAAAAAACTGCACATACAATACACAGTATATAAAATATAACAATCTTTATTTACCAACACAACACAAGGTGGAATGCATTTCCGGTTACGCGCTTTAGCAGACATGCGCAGCTTTCCTCTGGGAATGTCGGGGATTCCATGGCATGGCACCTTATTTGATATGTGCATACCATGATAGGCCGTAATACAGGTGACTGCTATGAATGCATTTTTTTAAACTATATATATATATATATATATATATACAGTACAGACCAAAAGTTTGGACACACCTTCTCATTCAAAGAGTTTTCTTTATTTTCATGACTATGAAGGCATCAAAACTATGAATTAACACATGTGAAATTATATACATAACAAAAAAGTGTGAAACAACTGAAAATATGTCATATTCTAGGTACTTCAAAGTAGCCACATTTTGCTTTGATTACTGCTTTGCACACTCTTGGCATTCTCTTGATGAGCTTCAAGAGGTAGTCACCTGAAATGGTCTTCCAACAGTCTTGAAGGAGTTCCCAGAGATGCTTAGCACTTGTTGGCCCTTTTGCCTTCACTCTGCGGTCCAGCTCACCCCAAACCATCTCGATTGGGTTCAGGTCCGGTGACTGTGGAGGCCAGGTCATCTGGCGCAGCACCCCATCACTCTCCTTCATGGTCAAATAGCCCTTACTTTCAAAGTTTTCCCAATTTTTCGGCTGACTCACTGACCTTCATTTCTTAAAGTAATGATGGCCACTCGTTTTTCTTTACTTAGCTGCTTTTTTCTTGCCATAATACAAATTCTAACAGTCTATTCAGTAGGACTATCAGCTGTGTATCCACCTGACTTCTCCACAACGCAACTGATGATCCCAACCCCATTTATAAGGCAAGAAATCCCACTTATTAAATCTGACAGGGCACACCTGTGAAGTGAAAACCATTTCAGGTGACTAACTCTTGAAGCTCATCAAGATAATTCCAAGAGTGTGCAAAGCAGTAATCAAAGCAAAAGGTGGCTACTTTGAAGAACCTAGAATATGACATATTTTCAGTTGTTTCACACTTTTTTGTTATGTATATAATTCCACCTGTGTTAATTCATAGTTTTGATGCCTTCAGTGTGAATCTACAATTTTCATAGTCATGAAAATAAAGAAAACTCTTTGAATGGGAAGGTGTGTCCAAACTTTTGGTCTGTACTGTATGTATATATATATATATATATATATATATATAGTATATGAAATCCGGCAGCACTCACTTTAGAGGTTATCAGGTGCAAGCGTCTCGCCTTTGAGCATAGGCTTGTATATTCAAGGAAAAATCAACGCAGCACTCTTTTTGTAAAAAAACGCAGTGTCTTTATTCACACATGTGACACAAAAATAGGCAACGTTTCAATCCCCTTCAGGGATCCTTCTCAAGCCAAGTGCACTTGGCTTGAGAAGGATCCCGGAAGGGGATTGAAACGTTGCCTATTTTTGTGTCACATGTGTGAATAAAGACACTGCGTTTTTTTACAGGAAGAGTGCTGCGTTGATTTTTCCTTGAATGTATATATATATATATTGTGAACCACATTATGTAATTGGCTTACTTGGACCTGGATGCCTGTTTTCATATTATGGATAATAACCATTATGCACTTTTTTTTAGCACAGTGTGTATATTTATTAATTCATTTGTGGGTTGTCCAGGCATTCATGATTGTCCTTATTGAAGACTAGTTTGCACACATTTCTGTATGGACCTATTTAGCCCTATATAAGATTTCTATTGTATACAAGAGTTTAATGCTGTGGTGCTAAATAAAAACTGTTGTATTATATATATATATATATATATATATATATATTGGATGTCCAGTTTTTTATATAGTCTTTCTGGTTGTAGTTGTCTAGTTCTAGTGCTGGAGCTACACCCGAACAGCTGATCTTTGGGGGTGCAGGGTGCCAGGCCTGTATCGATCACCTAGCGCTGGTCCTGAAGATAGACCATCATGTAAAAAAGGCTAGGCGACCCATTTATAGCGAAGAACCTGGCTCAGCTGGTGTCAAAATAATGCTGACGATATCTGTATCTGTAATGCCTCTACTCTGCACTTGATTTTCAGGACCATCATCTACATATTACACTATATAGTTTAATGTATGATTAAGCAAGCAGAAGATTTTAAGAAAAAAGGCTATTACATTTTTTTTGTATGTTTATTGATTATTTTAAATTAGATTACTGATTTATGAAATAGTACAAACATTTTTTTACAGTTGCAAGAAAAAGTATGTGAACCCTTTGGAATGATATGGATTTCTGCACAAATTGGTCATAAAATGTGATCTGATCTTCATCGAAGTCACAACAATAGACAATCACAGTCTGCTTAAACTAATAACACACAAATAATTAAATGTTACCATGTTTTTATTGAACACACCATGTAAACATTCACAGTGCAGGTGGAAAAAGTATGTGAAGCCTTGGATTTAATAACTGGTTGAACCTCCTTTGGCAGCAATAACTTCAGTCAAACGTTTCCTGTAATTGCAGATCAGACGTGCACAACGGTCAGGAGTAATTCTTGACCATTCCTCTTTACAGAACTGTTTCAGTTCAGCAATATTCTTGGCATGTCTGGTGTGAATCGCTTTCTTAAGGTCATGCCACAGCATCTCAATTGGGTTGAGGTCAAGACTCTGACTGGGCCACTCCAGAAGGCATATTTTCTTCTGTTTAAGCGATTCTGTTGTTGATTTACTTCTATGCTTTGGTTCGTTGTCCTGTTGCAACATCCATGTTCTGTTGAGCTTCAGCTGGTGGACAGATGACCTTAAGTTCTCCTGCAAAATGTCTTGATAAACTTTGGAATTCATTTTTCCTTCGATGATAGCAATCCGTCCAGGCCCTGACGCAGCAAAGCAGCCCCAAACCATGATGCCCCCACCACCATACTTCACAGTTGGGGTGAGGTTTTGATGTTGGTGTGCTGTGTCTCTTTTTCTCCACACATAGTGTTGTGTGTTTTTTCCAAACAACTCAACTTTGGTTTTATCTGTCCACAGAATATTTTGCCAGTACTTCTGTTGAACATCCAGGTGCTCTTGTGCAAACTGTAAGCGTGCAGCAATGTTATTTTGGGACATTTTTGGACAGCAGTGGCTTCCTCTGTGGTATCCTCCCATGAAATCCATTTTTATTTAGTGTTTTACGTATCGTAGATTCACTAACAGGGATGTTAGCATATTCCAGAGACTTTTGTAAGTCTTTAGCTGACACTCAAGGATTCTTCTTCACCTCATTTAGCAGCAGTGCTAAACATTCTCCATTTATAGACAATTTGTCTTACCGTGGACTGATGAACAGCAAGGAGATACTTTTATAACCCCTTCCAGCATTATGTCAACAATTGCACACTTGCAACAATTAAGTCAACAATTCTTAATCATAGTTTTTCTTAGAGCTCTATTGTGCGAGGCATCATTCACATCAGGCAATGCTTCTTGTGAAAAGCAAACCCAGAACTGGTGTGTGTTTTTTATAGGGCAGGGCAGCTGTAACCAACACCTTCAATCTCATCTCATTGATTGGACTCCAGTTGGCTGACACCTCACTCCAATTAGCTCTTGGAGATGTCATTAGTCTAGGGGTTCACATACTTTTTCCACCTGCACTGTGAATGTTTACATGGCGTGTTCAATAAAAACATGGTAACATTTAATTCTTTGTGTGTTATTAGTTAAGCAGACTGTGATTGTCTATTGTTGTGACTTAGATGAAGATCAGATCACATTTTATGACCAATTTGTGCAGAAATCCATATCATTCTAAAGGGTTCACATACTTTTTATTGCAACTGTATATACATTTAAAAGTCCGTTCATATACTAGTGTAATAGGCCGCTACAAATTCTTCCAGTTATTTAACATGGGGAAAATTAGTTTATTGAGGATCAGCACTTATACAGTGCAGTGTTACCACCTACTGTAGTAGCATCTAAGCATTATGGGTATCATTTATTAAGACCAGCGTTTTAGCCCCTGCCCTGGTGTTGGATCCACCAAAGTTATGTAGAGGCACCGGCCTCTATATAACTTTGGCGTATTCAGCGCCAGTCTAAATGTGAGACAGCTTTCCAGCCGTCTTACATTTAGACCATTTTCTACACCTAAAACAGACATGGAAAATGGTAAATGAGATGGGCCTGTCGGCCTGTCTCCTTGCTTGCCCACTCCTAACCATTTTTTTTCGATATGGCATGAACGGGGGAAAAGTCATAGATTGCTGTGCAATTAATGTTTGCGCCACAATCTGTGCCAGAAATACTCCTAATACAGTCCTGATCAAAAGTTTAAGTCCACTTGAAAAATGGCAATAAATCATATTTAGCATGGCTGGATCTTAACAAGGTTCCAAGTAGAATTTAACATGCAACAAGAAGAAATGGGAGTGAGACAAAACATTTTTTGAGCATTCAATTTAATGAAAACAAATAAACTGAAACAGGCTGTTTTTCAGCTGATCAAACGTTTAGGACCACACCTCCAGAAAATCCCTAAACCCCTCCGAAACAGAAATCCAACTTCCAAACATGAACCCAGTAATAAGTAGCTCCGCTGTTATTGTTTATCACTTACAAAATTTGTTTCGGCATGCTTGATGCAAGCGTTTCCATGAGGCGAGTGGGAACATTTCTCCCAGTGGTGAAGACGGCCGCACGAAGGCCATCTACTGTCTGGAACTGTTGTCCATTTTTGTAAACTTCCCTTACCATTCATCCCCAAAGGTTCTCAATTGGATTTAGATCAGGGGCACATGCAGGATGGGCCAAAAGAGTGATGTTATTCTCCTGGAAGAAGTCCCTTGTCCTGCGGGGTTGTGTACTGTAGCGTTATCCTGTTGAAAGACCCAGTCGTTACCACACAGACGAGAGCCCTCAGTCATGAGGAATGCTCTCTGCAACATCTGGACATATCCAGCGGCAGTTTGACGCCCTTGCACTTCCTAAAGCTCCATTGTTCCAATGAAGGAAAAAGCACCCCAGACCACTATGGCGCTCCTCCACTGTGGCGCTTAGAAAACATCTCAGGTGGGATCTGCTCGTCATGCCAGTAACGTTGGAAACCGTCAGGAACATCAAGGTTAAATTTTTTCTCATCAGAGAATAGTCCAAACGAGCAGTTCTGTGGCGTTCAAAGAGACGAGGTCTTTGAAGACGTTTTTTGTTTTTGAAGCCTTTCAGTCTCAGATGCCATCTGATGGTTATGGGGCTGCAGTCAGCACCAGTAAGGGCCTTAATTTGGGTCGAGGATCGTCCAGTGTCTTGACGGACAGCCAATTGGATCCTCCTGCTCAGTGCTGATGAAATTTTTTGGGGTCTTCGACTTGACTTTTTTGTTCCATAACCCTCAGGATCATTTAAGAAATTCCAAATGACTGTCTTACTGCGTCCCACCTCAGCAGCGATGGCGCTCTGTGAGAGACCCTGCTTATGCAGTTCAACAACCTGACCACGTTCAAACAGGGAGAGTTTTTTTTGCTTTTGCCATCACAGCGTGTGACTACCTGACAGAAAATGAATCCACATGTTTGCACAGATTTGGCCTTTTAAAGGCAGGAGGTCCTAAAATTTGGATCAGCTGAAAAACAGCCTGTTTCAGTTTAATCGTTATTTTCAATTAATTGAATGCTCTCATTTCTTCTTGTTGCATGTTTAAGCTCTACTTGGAACCTTGTTAAGATCCAACAATGTAAAATATGATTTTTTGCCCTTTTCAAGTGGACTTAAACTTTTGATCAGGACTGTATCTCTGGTCGTAAATGACACCCTATGTCTGTCTCTTAAATTCTTTATTGCTATCTCCTTTGTGTGTTTTACTTTAAAAAACAAAACAAAAAACATTATTAACATTATGATAATATCACCTAGAGACAAGCAGCCACTGTATACAAAGAAAAAAAGAAAGCAAACACGTTGTTGCAATACCCGTAATAGTAATAATGATTCCACCATGATTTTTATTCAAGCATCAATGAATAACTAGACTTGTCAACTCTACTGGAAAAAGGAGAGACCTCCCAGACAACTGGAACAGCATGGAGGGCTGCCCTTAGTGCTATAAATGTATGTGACGCTGGGATTCTGCCTCATTAGATGCAGCCCCGGTGCCCAAAGTGCATTGGGGGTGAGACAAACAAAATAGGTGAAATGCAGAATAATACATAGGGTGTATGTCTACCCCCAGGAAATATCTGGAGGCGTGCTTTGTTGCAGAAAGCATTCACCTGCAGGCCAACTTTCAAATGTTGGCAAGTATGAAACTAACCCTGTTGGTAACTGATTGCCAAGGGTCAAAAAAGGAGTAAAAAAAACCTCACACCATATTTACTCCTATTCAGTTAGCCCATTGTTTAAGTACATAATTCCTATTCCATAAGTGAATCAATTACTTAAAAAATATAAACCGTACAGCCCATCTGGAGAAGTTTTTGGGGCTACTAAATATATATTTCTAAATGGGCCTCCACATACAGATCGAAAGTCTTGCACGTATAGGTAGTGAGGAGGAGGGCAATGAAAAAAATCATATAATTCACAGCCAGTGTGGGGATTGTTCTCGTAAGCGCAGAAATATCTATAGAGGTTTTAACTGACAGGTAATATAATAATCTATAAGTAATTATATCAGTTGTCAAATATCTGGCCTGTTGACATTGGTGACCCTAAAAGACCTTTGTTCACTTACCTAAATAAAGTTCTACAATTTCTTCTCACCGCAATCATTCAGATTCCATGATAAAACTGTATAAGCATTCACATACCGATAACCCTCATGCTTTGACTTTTATCTCTTTTGGATTACACAGAACATTTGCTTTAAAGGGTATCCAAATGTTTAGCACCAGCTGGTGATTTTAAGGCTAAGTCATTTGATTTGACACCCACAAACAACAGCAGTTACATTTTGGCATCTGTATCAAATTTACAAACAGACAGGCAGCAATGCTGACAAGGTCTGGGAATTTAAACACATTTGGACATCCTAATCTCATCGATCAAAAGGTATTTAGATCTTAGGAAAATATCATGTAGACATTACTATGGAGGACATTAACACAAAGAAGTGTTTGGAGCAAATTCATGGTATGAACATTGCTATGATCTCTATATTGCTAGAAATTGCTAGATTGGACAAGACGTTTAAATGGAGATAACTGGCAAAACATTGTTTTTGATTTTTTTTTAAGAAGTTTGAAAAAATGGTCAGAATGGCTTTAAAACAGTAAAAGAAGACATACTCACCTCACCACTCCCATTCCAGTGCTTTACAGGACCCCCTCTAGTCTCTATTTTCTGATCACTGTTGACACACAGGAAATGTGACCTCTCAGCCGATCACTAGACTGGCTGCAGTAGTGACCCACCTCAGCTGCTTATTGGCTGAGAGGGGCTAGGAAGTAGAGACTGATGAAAGGCCCGAGAAGCATCGGATCAGCAGTGATTACGGTTCAGTGAGGAGTATTCCTTGACTTTAAAGAGGACCTTTCATGCGATTTTATTAAGGGAGATATATACCTGTACTTGCTGGGTACTGCTGATGCTGCCACCCTGCTTGATTTTTTTTAAATATGCCTCCTACGCCCCGCTGTGCCCCGCCAGATTTCTCCCGCTCAGTATGCTAATACTGAGCATCGGAACAGGGAGGAGGAGATGCCAGGGTTTCTCAATAGGCATCTCCTTCTCCTTGGCTGTAGCGCTGTCCAATCACAGTGGAGAGCGTCACAGCCTGGGAGAAAAAGTGCAAAAGTAGTATGGCATTAAAAAACTGTAATCATACTGCAGTACCCAACTGCACTATATAGAAAGTATATTATTGGTATATAACACCCCTGCTTCAATCAGCTTTTTGGGGGACAACTGGTAAATCACACCTGTAGAAATTATTTGTTCCAATAGCGTTTGTCACTCTGTGTAGCTGCAGTGTCTCAGCAGAACCGCACACAACTGCTGCACAATACAAATGCACAATAATACTTTCTATGTTAGAAAGTATATTATAAGTATATTATACCTCTCAGTAAGTCACACCTATCGATAGCACACCTATACCAGTCCTTAAAATGACTTTTGTGGCCCTATTAGCTAGCGTTTGGTGTCCCTAACAGTCTGTCCCTGCTACACACAGCAACCTCTCCCTACACTGGCAAAAGAATAAATGTAAAATGGCGACCAGATTGGGTTTGTTTATAAGGTAGGGGGTATGTCCATGTGCTGAAATGTCTCAATTAACTGTCCTGTCCCACCTGATGGATGTGTCATGGGTGAAAGTTCTTCACAATGTAAAAGAATATGGCACCGGCAGACATCTCCATATGTTCGCATGTTCGGCAAACCGCGAACGAGCAAAGTTCGGTGCGAACCGCAAGCCCATCTCTAATCTCTATCACAATATGATAAGCAAAATCTTTAGCAAAAGCTGCAACCATGGAAAATCACAGCAGAAAGTAAGATTATGGCTATGGATGTAGTTTTTTACATCTAGAGAAGTCATGTATGAAACCAGCTTTAGATGAAGGACTGAAACACACTCAGGCAGAAAGATAGGAATTGTTTTATGCAGCTTGTTAGATACATTTTGCATTTAGACTGGCTGACCTGTTATGTGTGTTTGGCAGCTGAAGGCATCTGTGTTGGTCCCATGTTCTTATGTGTCCGCATTTCTGAGAAAAATAAAGTTTTAATATATGCAAATGAGCCTCTAGGAGCAATGGGGATGTTACCGTTACACCTAGAGACTCTGCTGTCTCTGCAACTGCTGTTCCCTCTCCACTTTGATTGACAGGACCAGGCAGTGTAAATGTGATCACACGGGCCCTGTCAATTAAAATGGAGAGGGCATAGCAGATGCAGAAGAAATGAAGCCTCTAGATGTAATGGCAACACCCTGGTTGCTCCTAGAGACTCATTTGCATATATTAAAACTTAACTTTTCTCAGCAGTTAGGGCACATATGAACATGGGACCAACACAGATGCCTTCAGCTGCCAAGCGCACATGTAACAGGTCAGCCAGTGTCATAGGTACAAATCTGCGGACAGATGCCCTTTAAGTTGCAGTGCCAGGCAGAATGAAAGCACATATTCACTCCACTACAGATAATGAAAGCTGAACAAATGGTACAGTTCTCCCGCTTCCCTCAACTAGTGCTGTCAGCAGTTTTGGAGGGTCCAACCATATATATATATATATATATATATATATATATATATATATATATATAGTGACAATCATATCAGTTCTCTGATGCACACTACAGAGGATAGATTTTTTTTTTTTTTAAAGGTTCCAGATTCAGTTTGTAGAATCTGTAGAGAATAACATTTCCTGGACCTTCAAAATCCTAAATATTAATCTTAATAGACAATGACAGATTGAATGGTGAAGGTGAACACAGCACTGTGAAGCACTAGGACATGGCTTGCGTGTACTGTAATTGAAGGCAATGAACTGACCTGTTCCAGTGAGGATGGTTAGTGATCAGACCCAGGATAATGTTACATTTAACCTACATTGAGCGGTAAGTGGAGGACGTTCCCCTCGTCACTATGCGCAGAATTCATGAAGCTATTTGTAAGAGTTTTGAGGTGTTAGAAAGGTGAAAACTGTGCAATAATTTGCAACTTTTCTCGCCTTCTCGTGAATTTTAAAAATTGGAGCGAAAGACTGGGTGGGTTTAACTGAAAGGGGCAAGGTCTCCATCAGCCGGACAAATGTATTAGCTTTCAAGGAGTTTTCCCCTTTCCATAGGACTGATGACGAGAATGGAGAAACATACGCACATGCCAACTGCTGCTCTATTCGACTCTGTGGAGCTTTTGGAGATTGCCAGGTGCCTGTACTAATATCACCAGAAAGAAGTGGCGGAGACGCATGCATGTCTGCCGATCCATTGAACTGGGGGGAACGCGGCCCCCATTCTCGTGACCAGCTGGGGCCCCAGCAGTCAGACACTTATTCCCTATCCTGTGATAAGGGGATAAGTTGCTGTACTGGGACAACTTCTTTGAAGCCGGAGAATTAAAGTTAAATGGACTGTGTATATGGGGAGGTGCTAAATGAAGGGAATGTCTCACATCCAATGATCAAACCTTCAAAGTGTTCTCCAGGATATGAAATATTCATTCAAAATCCAATTTTCAGTTTGTCTCAATATAGCGTTTATTTTTTAATAGGCAAGTAACATAGTATTGAAATTTCTCATTAGACAATGTGGCCATATTTCAATGGTCCTCCTGGACCTCACAATCAAAGACACGGTATAATAGAGGAGAAGCGCTTTCCAGGAGCTGCCACTGAAGACTGGACTGGAAAGCACTGAGATCTAAAGTATAACAATTTTACTATGAATATTTCATATTATTAGCATGAACAGGGAGAGTGCTTTGTTTTGACCATAAAGCTGGATGATGACAGAAATTGTGATGCGATTCTAGGCCTGCCGATACTGTAGGAGGTGTAGATTTCCCATTCTGGCTTTAAGACAAAATGCACAAGATTTAATAGAGAAATGTGCCTTTTATTAAATGTGGCAATTTTTATCCGGCAATTTTCAGTATTAGATTGCCTTATGAAATGTCAGTATTGCCAAATCCATCCAGGGGTAACAAGTAACCATGAAGTCCCATAGCAAAACCTGTCCCACCATGACCACTTTCAACAACATGTTCAGAAAAGCCCTGTACTATGACATCACTGTGTGCATTATTCCTGTACTATGACTGTGTGCCTTAGCACAAGGCTAAGGCACACAGTCATAGTACAGGAATAATGCACACAGTGATGTCATAGTACAGGGATAACAAACAGCGATGTCACAGTACAGGGAAAACATACTGTACTAGGTGAGGTAATAATAGTGGAATAAAGCACACAGTAATATCAAAGTACACGGATAATGTACAAGATGATGTTATAATAGTGGAATAATGCACACAGTGATGTCATAGTACAGGGATAACACACAGTGATGTCATAGTACAGGGATAACACACAGCGATGTCACAGTACAGGGAAAACATACTGTACTAGGTGAGGTAATAATAGTGGAATAAAGCACACAGTAATATCAAAGTACACGGATAATGTACAAGATGATGTTATAATAGTGGAATAATGTGCACAGTGAAGTCACAATATAAGGATAGCATGCAAGGTGATATAGCAATAGCGGATAATGCACACAGTGATGTCACAGTACAGGAATAAAGCCCACAGTGATGTCACCGTGCAGAGATAATGCAAACAGGGATGTCACAGTACAGGGATTACGTACAAGGTGAGGTAATAATAGTGGATTAATGTGCACAATTAAGTCACAATATAGGGATCGCATCCAAGGTGATATAGCAATAGCGAATGATACACACAGTGATGTCACAGTACAGAGATAATAAAGACTGTGATGTCACCGTGCAGGGATAATCTACTCAGTGATGATGAACACTGGAATTATAGAAACAGTGATGTCACAGACAAGAATGATGCGCATATGATGTCACAGTGCAGGAATAATGTAGTGATGTCACAGCACAAGAAAAACGTACAAAGTACTGCGGAACAGAAGGAATACTGCAAACAGCAGAAGTAACCATGAGGCTCCATAGTAAAACTTAGAATGGGGTCATATTGAGTTTTTCACGGCACCTTATATACATTTTATTACCAACTGCACCTTATGTCTCAGCTGAAATGGGCCCCTTAGTTGTCGGGGCCCCATGGCAGCTGCTGTGCCTGCTACCCTGGTAGTTCTACCCATGAATCCTCCCTATGTGTCTACAAGACAACTGCAGCTATGGGGGAAGGAACTATTCCTAAAAGAAACAGCTGTTAAAGTCTCATCTGCTAATGTACAGTGTCCAGCTTCTGTGAGGCAAGTCACGCTGTATAATAGTAGGTTATGCATATACCATGCACATATCTTCTTGTCTTGTATTTAGAATGAGGTTTATAAATATTAGAGTATTCATAAGACTCGTTTCAAATTGCATTTCAGCTGCATGCATGCACTGGGGAAGCTCCTAGCGCGCATCAGCTCCCATTATACCTGATACCAGGAGAGAAGTCTTCTATTGCCCTCCATCAGGTGGTATATGTTGAGGATAATGTTTTTTTTAACAAGGACAGCTAGCTTTGGGTGATAAATGCCCCTGAGCAGCATCAGGCCTCATGCACACGACCGTTGTTTGGGTCCGCATCCGAGCCGCAGTTTTGGCAGCTCGGATGCGGACCCATTCACTTCAATGGGGTCGCAAAAGATGTGGACAGCACTCCGTGTGCTGTCCGCATCCGTGACTCCGTTCCGCGGCCCTGTTAAAAAATATAACACGTCCTATTCTTGTCTGCGCTTTGCGGACAAGAATAGGCATTTATATTGCCGGCGCCCGTTCCGAAAATTGCGTAAGGCAACACAGGCGGCTTCAATTTTTTTGCGGATCCGAGGGTTGTGGACCGCAAAGAACAGCACGGCCGTGTCCATGAGGCCTCAGCCGCATGCATACGGGAAATCCTCTGGTGCTTGCACCCAGATGCAGGTCAATGTGCAGAAGATCTGCATGAATTTCAGGGCAGGTTTCTGTGCGTTTCCGCACTTAAACCGCTCCAAAAACCGCAATACATAATAGCATGTTTTGGTGCAGATTTGATGCACTTTTGCTGCAGATCTCATCCTTCATTCAAAAAGGGTGAAATTCGCAGCTAAAACCGTAAACATAATTGGCATGGTGTGGATTTTGACAGATAAAATCTGCAAAGTGTACATGAGATTTACACTTTGCTGGTACTGTACTGCGCTGTGGTTTTCCATGTGGGTATCTGCGCAGGACAAATGCGCATATTCCGCAACATGTGCAGGTGGCCTAAGGGTTCGGCCACACGGTCAGGTTTCCTGAAGGAGTTTTGGAAGCCAAAATCAGGAGTGGATCATAAAAAAGTAAAGGGCTCATGCACACAGACCTATTTTTTTCCTGCATCCAATCTGCATTTTGTGCGGGTCAGATGCAGACCCATTCACTTCAATGGGGCCGCAAAAGATGCAGACAGCAGAGCGTGTGCTGCCCTCATCCGGATATCTACAAAAAAATAGAATGGACAAGGATATAAATGTTCTATAGAGGCCATGACATTCCACAAAATGCGGAACGCACACGACCAGTATCCGTGTTTTGCTGATCCACAATATGTGGACCGCAAAACAGGTTACGATAGTGTGCATGAGCCCTAAAGGACAGATATAAATTCTCCTCTTCACTCCTGATTTTGGCTTCCAATACCGCATCAGGAAACCTGCCCGCATTGGCCGTACCCTTAACAGTCAATGTATATATCTCCCAAAATGTATGGCAAAAGTATAATCCAAACCTATGAAACTGTATTTCAATATATTTGTACTCAGTCCCAGACCTATGCTGCTATAAGTCATACAATTGCGCTAAATACAGTAGGTATTACTTTAGGTGTAAGTATTTGTCAGGTCCTACAAGTAATTCTTGCTATGGATGAGGACAGTGAAATTATATAGAATGTTTTCGCACATCTGAAGCTTCACTATGTATCACACTATATTTAAAAGTCATCTGTTGCTGCATATCAGACATGTACGAGCAAAGATTAAAAGCATGACTATATTTGTGCAAATGGTAAGATTTTTGTAATTTACAAAAAAAAACACCTTACCTGAACGGAATTTGCTTCTGATAAGCAGTGAGCGCTCCGAGGCCAGCAAGGTCATTTTTGGTGGTGAAATCCCAGCTGTCCCAATGGACTGAATAAAAGGTATAGAGACAGACGTAATGGCTTCCTTTTAATAATGAGCTGACCGAAGAAAAAAAAAATCCAAGGGTGAAAAATAAAAATCAATAAATATGGTGAAAGAAGAAAAATAAATAAGATAATAATATTTGTAATGTCAATAAATTAAAAACAAAAGTTGAATAAATCTTTTTTCGGCCTTATGAATCCTTCATGAAGTCTAGTTTTTCGTAGGCTTGAGTTCTTCTGTGCTGTCAGAAATTTCTTCAATTATTTGACTACTTATTTTTTTTTTCTGCAAAAGCTTCGGGAGCAATCTGTATCTTGTCAGCAGTAAATACATAGGAAGGAAAAGTTAATGAAAGGAGAAGGGAGTGAGTCCAGAGAGATTCCCAAATGATATTGGCTTAGGGAGCTTTGCTAGATGTCGTCATTAGTTCAAAGATCTCCCTTCTCACTGTCTTTGAGATGCAGAAGTCCTCTCTGTACTCCAAGGCCTCTTGCCCGCCCCCTGTGCCTGTCTGTCCCCTCCATGTGTGATAAAATGCCATCTGCTTTGACACTTGACACCCCACAATTCTGCAGCAGGCATGCAGTGCTGCATCAGCAGGGCTCTTCTTTCATACGATGCTCCTAGGCTCACACACCTCCTTCTAGCCCCCAGCGTTACAGTTACAGTTACTGACAAACCAAATTCTTTGTGACACGGAGGGATATGGGATTGAAAAAAAATCTTTTTGGCTTTTACATCATTTTCCAACTTTGGATATGACTTACAGAATACATTGAAAGGAAAAAACAAAACTGTGTCCTCCTATCATTTGGAGCTTTTATTCTATTTTGGGACATTTAGTAAACCAAAAATGTTAACTTTTTTATGGGGATTGCAAACAAAATGTATATGCATTGTGCAGCGTATTAGGACATGCGCAGCGCACTGTGTGGGTCCGCACTGTAATTGTCCACCTAGGATTTCATACCTAACTCTTCTGTGCGACAGAAAAAAAGGTCCAGTTCCATTTGATGAAGTTTGTACGGAGCTTTTGAGGGTTTGCCCACAAATCGGCAGCTTTCCTCAGCGGCTGCGAAGCGGATAAAATTTAAACTAAAAATCCTATCCATCCACACACTGCATAAAACGCCTACTTGGAAACTGACCCACATTATAAATCTGCAGCCTGTCAATATAGGTTGCAGATTAAGGCTACTTTCACACTGGCGTTTTGGCTTTCCGTTTGCGAGATCCGTTCAGGGCTCTCACAAGCGGTCCAAAACGGATCAGTTTTGCCCTAACGCATTCTGAATGGAAAAGGATCCGCTCAGAATGTATCAGTTTGCCTCCGTTCCATCTCCATTCCGCTTTGGAGGCGGACAGCAAAACGCTACTTGCATCGTTTTGGTGTCCGTCTGATGAAACTTAGCCAAACGGATCCGTTCTGACACACAATCTGGCACAATAGAAAACGGATCCGTCCTCCATTGACTTTCAATGGTGTTCAATAGGAATCCGCCTTGGCTATGATAAAGATAAGGCCTCATGCACACGACCGTATTTTGTTTCCGTGTCCGATCTGTTTTTTTTGCGGATAGGATGTGGACCCATTAATTTCAATGGGTCCGCAAAAAACGCGGACAGCACATCAGTATGTCCGTTTCGTTGCTCTGCAAAAAAGTTTGTGCATGTCCTATTTTTTTCTAGTTTGCAGACAAGGATAGGCATTATTACAATGGATCCGCAAAAAAATGGATGCCATACGGAACGTCATCCGTTTTTTTTGTGGATCCGCAAATTGCGGACCGCAAAACACTTACGGTTGTGTTCATGTAGCCGAATACAAACGGATCCGTTCTGAACGGTTGTATTATCTGAACTGATCCGTCTATGCAGATCCATGACGGATCAGCACCAAAAGAGAGTGTGAAAGTAGCCTAAAATGTACAACAACAATGATTTTTAAAAGCCTTAATAGTAATAGTTTTAGGATACGGCCACACAGTCAGGTATGCATGCAGTTTTGAAAAACAAAATCAGATTTTTTATAAAAGGAGAGAAAGTATAAAGGACACATATGACTGTAGTGTCCTGGAGCAGGGGTACTTTAAATTCTGGACATTTGCCCTATGCAAATTTATAAACTTTTTACTTAATTTCACTTTAAAGGGTTAGCTTGCAATGAATTATACTGTTCAATACTGCATATATACCCTGTTAATTTGCACAGCACCGTGGAAAGGGTTAATGGACACTGAGAGACTTTTGGGACTGGTATTTCGCCACAACTACGGTACCATAAGGTTTAAAAAAGAGCATGTATCGGAGGGAAAAACAGACATTGTTTACCACCAAAACCAGACAGCCTGACCTTTTGAATCCCAGGTGCTGCTATGTTATTATATCTGAAAACCTGTTTTTGTCTGAAAAATCTTCTGTGTCATTTGCATTAGGTGTCATTGAAGCTTTAATGTAAGTCTATAGGAGGAGGCAGTTGAAACATTGTATCTGTTTGTGCTGAGCTTTTCCACTCCATCCTTCCCACTGGAAGGGTGTTGTTCAGCTAGAATTGGTATATAAAGAGAGCTTTCAGAGCCCCTAGTGTTGTGCGGTTAGGGACGGTGCTTGGAGGGGGATATTCTGCCAGACTGCATGAGTGACCAGAAGAAGATGTTGAGAGGGGGATATTCTGCCAGACTGCATGAGTGACCAGAAGAAGATGTTGAGATGGAGATATTCTGCCAGACTGCATGAGTGACCAGAAGAAGATATTGAGATGGGGATATTCTGCCAGACTGCATAAGTGACCAGAAGAAGATGTTGAGATGGGGGTACTCTGCCAGACTGCATGAGTGACCAGAAGATGTTGAGATGGGGATATTCTGCCAGACTGCATGAGTGACCAGAAGAAGATGTTGAGATGGGGATATTCTGCCAGGCTGCATGAGTGACCAGAAGAAGATGTTGAGATGGGGATACTCAGACCCCTTTTCGTTTTCCGCCGAAACGTTCGGACTATTTTCATGGCCTCTGATATTAATGTATATTCTGGATGGAAACTATGTATAAAATGATGTGAAATTGCACATTACGTATTAAAGCATCACTTGAAAATAATTCTTTGGTGTGCCATAGTTTTCTCCATTTGACACAGAACCTCTGTATGGACGTTACAAAAGACTTGACCAACAAGGGAGAATACCTTATGAAATGTAGAAAATGGTGCAGAATGCGGACCCTTTAATGATTTTGTCTCAGATTTTGGTGCCGATTTGTAGACTAGTTCAACAAAGTAATATGTAGGTGGCTCGTATTCACAGAGTCCACATGAAAGAAAATGATTCCAGCATTCACCAGTGCAAAGCCACCACTTGATTTCGCTTGATCCATATCCATAAACAGGTATGTCACGTAGGGTTCATAATCTACATGGTTCCTTCTTGTATGATCTGCATCATGTGGATTATTACCCTTCTGTGATATACCTGTTTATACATATGGATCAAGAGAAATAAATGGTGGATTTGTATCAGTGAGTCACTAGCGCTATGGTCTGGATCCAGCATAGCCAAAGGTTACCACAATGCCTGTCGACCCTATTGGCTATAATGGGAAAGAGCTGAGATCCAGCTGCTACTCTGAAATTATACTGGGATTTGGACAGACAAAAAAACGCTGCTTGAATAGTCAATGAGGCCGACAGTAACATCCGGCTAACCCGGATCAAGAGAGCTGCCGGAACAGCCTGCCAAAGAGCATAGTGCTATTGTGAAACTAGCCTAAATGCTTGATTGAATGAATACATGAATAATGAATTGCTGTATTTGCAGTACCCCAGATCTGGGAGTATCTGCCAATGTATGTATGTGTATTTTATTGTATTGCCTGTTTGTCCCAGCTAGGGAAGGTATGGTTGGCAGGAGCAGGGCTAACCACCCTGTTCCTCCCCTCTTGTTAGGATTTGGCTGGTCCTACTTTCTGGCAGCAGGGGGAGTACCAGTTGAGAGAGAGAAGAAAGAGTAAGCACATGTCAGAGCTTCTACTCCTAATAACCAA
Source organism: Bufo gargarizans (assembly GCF_014858855.1). Taxonomy (NCBI): domain Eukaryota; kingdom Metazoa; phylum Chordata; class Amphibia; order Anura; family Bufonidae; genus Bufo; species Bufo gargarizans. The sequence goes on from NC_058081.1 coordinate 549,120,081, forward strand.
ATCCAATTCTCGTGTGAGACCAACACTCGAGAGAGATCAGCAATATCAAGACTACTGCTTCCAGAAAGCATCAGTGTGACAAGAAATAAAGTAAAATAAAGCTTTAGGCCTCTTGCACACGAATTGCGGCCCCAAATTGAGGGCCGCATTGCACGAACACCCACCGTGGGGCAACCGCAGCGGCTAGCGGAGCCATTCACTTTAATGGTCCGCGATCTGTCCGGTCCGCAAAAAGATAGAACATGTCCTATCTTTTTGTGGAATGGAAGTACGGGACCAAACCCCACGGAAGCACTCCGTAGTGCTTCCGTAGGATTCTGTTCCGTGCTTCCATTCCGCACCATTCCGCATCTCTGGATTTGCGGACCCATTGCACATGGAACGGTGCCCGTGTATTGCAGAACCGTAAATGCGGACCGCAATATGGCCACGGAGCGCACACGTTCGTGTGAAAGAGACCTTACAGGCCCTGCTGCAGACGAGAGACTATGGCTCAGACGCCCATCACCCAATCCACCCGGCCAGACTAACATCAAGCCTGATTCTTACAGTGGATACCTATATCTAAAAGTGCCTGCTAGTGTCAATCAATAGCTCTCCAACCAGACACCATACCTACTGGTGCCAGAATCTGTACATTGTATATTACATTGCAGTAAAGAGACGGTTATACGTCTGGCCTGATTCTTCAAACTACATTTCCACTGCATCGATCCCCAGGGAGCAAAGGCCGGAAGGAGTATATCGTCACACAACATCCCATCAGAGCCGCTACCACTACCATCCTCTGCATTGGGTCCTCAGGGGTCTCTACATATTTATGTAAATATATGATTTGTGGCCTTTGTGACCTAAGAGTTAGGCTGAGTTAACACTTCCGTTATTTGATCCGTGTTTTTCATCAGTTATTGTGAGCCAAAGCCAGTAGTGAAGCCTATTTAGAGATAAGGTGTAATGGAAAGATCTGCACCTGTTCTGTGTATTTGACCCACACCTGGTTTTGGTTCACAATAACTGATGGAAATAACTGATCAAATAACGGTGAGTGTGAACACAGCCTTATAGTAAAGGGTTATTTCTACCTCAAAGTTATGGCATATCATTAGAATATGCTATCACTTTATGGTCATTTGTGGTCCAATGTCTGGGAACCGTATCGATCCTGGGATGCTGTATGGATGCAGAGTACTTGAATAAGGCCCTGTTGTAGTGTCCTGAACAGCCAGGTGGCCAGCAGCACCTCTGTGCAGGAAAAGACTCTAGATTCTGAGGCCTCATGCACACAAACGTATTTTCTTTCCGTTTAGTTTTTTTTTTTGCGGACTGTATACGGAACTATTCGATTTCAATGGGTCCGCAAAAAAAACTAAGTTACTCCATGTGCATTTCATTTCCGTATGTCCGTATTTCCGTTCCGCGAAAAAATAAAACATGTCCTATTATTGTCCGCATTACGGACGAAAATAGGACTGTTCTGTTAGGGGCCAGCTGTTCCGTTCCGCAAAATACAGAATGCACACGGACGTCATCTGTATTTTTAGCGGATCTGTTTTTTGCGGTCCGCAAAATACATACGGTCGTGTGCATGAGGCCTAATCCACCGCAGAAAAAGGTAGCAAATCAGTAGCATGTTAGGAGCTGGAAACAGGTTGTTTTTCTTATCCAGCCCTTAGATGGGATAATTCAGAAGTGTATTTGGTGGCAGAAACACCACTAAAACCGCTTCTAAAAAAAGCTAGTGTATTTTTTTTTTCTCTGTTATTTTCAATACATAATCCACAAAGAATTGGCTTCTAACCGTGTGTACATGGGGGTGCTTTTCCATTGAAGTCAATGGAAAGCTATTGTTGGCATTAAGGTGCTGGATTTCACAGCAGAAAAAGGCTGTTTTCCGTGATGGAATCTGCAACGGATTTTATGTGTATGAACATTTTGTCTCCCTCAGGATTGGTTATCATGGCCCTAGTGGTCAGACTCCCACAATCATAAAATGATGACGTATGAGATCACTTTATGGAATGGGTAAACCCTTTTAACTCACTGAATGATCACTGTGCAAAAAATAAATAAATCTGTGACAATATACCACTGTTATATTGTGTTTAATCAGCAGACCCCATGTTAAGCACCGTGACAGTCAGTAACATGTGCATGCCGGTTAACAAACAAACCCTTGGACGTCTGTCCTCTGAGCACCTAACCACACACCTGTCGCTCCTTTGCTAGCTCACTGTCCAATCGGGCAGAGGCTGAACGACTGTAACTACACCAACAGTGTGAGGCTGGCTGTTAAACCCTAGCAGGGCTGGTGGTATGGAGGATTTCCAGCTGTCCTTGCACAGACAGCAGCTTTTATTTCAAGAGGAAGCACACAAGCAGGTGGCCAATTTGCTGAAGACGTGAAGAAAGAGAACAATCATTTGAAGCAGTGACCAGTACAAGCTCAGGGACCAGCTGAAGTGTACTTCTGAAGTTTAGTGTTCAGCTGTAATACAGTCACTGGTGCTAAACTGTACGGATGGGACAGTGATAAGATCTGATTCTCAAAAGTATGTTCAGATAAGTCCGGATGGGATGTACTGTCATTTGGAGCAGGTAAACCATGATGAGTCCACTGCAAAAGCCATATTTACTTATGGATTTTGACCTGGATTTGGCTGCAGATTTTCACCCTATAAGTATAAATGATCATACTGTGCACTTAAAATCCAAACTATACCTCAACTTGTGTGCCTGTACCCTTAAGGTACAGCCGCTGATCAACTGTCTTTGGCAGCCGCTAAACCGGAGCAGAGATGAAGTACTCTGGGAATGACCCACTACACAGTGGGTGGAACTTTCTGCTTCCGGCTCCATCCACTGCGTTGTTTCCCGGACCAGGAGCTTCTGAAAATAGCAGATCCATGGGGCTGCCAGGTGTTGGACCCCCACTAATCTGATATTAATGAGGACAGGTCATCAATATCTAGAGAGTGGAATATGCCTTTAGGGCTCATTAGGGTGGCCAGACGTCCAGTTTGAGGCCAGACAGTCCAGTTATCTGGCTCCCTGTCCTCCGTCCGGCACAGTGCCTGGACGGACACAGGCATGTCCACCCTTTCAGCAGCTCACGCTAAGACAGCAGCACAGCGCTGTCTGAGAGTGAGCTGCAGCAACTGACCGACGCTTCTCTCACATCCAGTCAGTCACTAGAGCCGCAGACATGGCTCCCTGTGGCTAAGGGAGAGAGAAGCATCGCGGCTGCCCCCGCTCACCTTCCATTCAGAAGGTTCTTCCCTCTCCTCCCCCAGTTTTTTTCCCCGGCCGGTTATGAGGGCGTGGCTTCATGAAGGTGGGGGCGTGGCTGACTAGGTCCGGCTTTTCTTTTCTGTGCCAGCCAGGCTCATATTGCGGCCCACAAACAGCGGGTCCATAATATACAGGCCCCGGCTGTTTTTGCACTGCATCACGGATGCGGACCCATTCGAGTGAATCTGGAAGGTCTGGTGCAGAACGGAGGCACGGAACCCCATGGAAGCACTTCAGAGTTCTTCCATGGGGTTTCTGTCTGTGCCTCCGCACCGCAAAAAATAGAGCATGTTCTATTTTTTTGCAGTGTGGACGAATCATGGACCCATTCAAATAACCCCTAGGACTCATAGTTTTTAGGAAAACTGGTTATCTCTTTTTGCTTATTTTTTATGAATTATTTTCATCTCCTCCCTCCTCAAGCTCTGGAACACAATGAGTGCAATAGTGAATGATGTCTGAGTGACATCATATAGAAAGAGTTCCCAGAGAGCGTTCATATTCTTCAAATCAAATGCTTTTTATTTTATCCATACATCAGAACATATAACAATGGACGCGTTTCGGCCCGTCCAGCCTTCGTCAGCTGAAACGCGTCCATTGTTATATGTTCTGATGTATGGATAAAATAAAAAGCATTTGATTGAAGAATACGAACGCTCGATGGGAACTCTTTTTATATATTGTGGATTCATCTCCTCCCCGTGCGGGCGTCTACTGGGTCTGAGTGCCGGCAACTTTGTGCATTTTCTGAGTGACATCATAGGTATTGGTAATTAGCATACAGTGTGTTTAAAAACACAAGCTTACAAAAATTGCCCTTTATCATGGTGTTAAGGGATAAAAGTGGCTTGGGGGACCAAATGTCCAGAAATTATGCCTTGACATGGTCAGAATGCCTGCCCTTATGTCATTCACAAGTGTTCATTGTCACAGGCCTAAAAAAAAATCTCACTTGAATTGGGAATAGCATCAATGCAATGTGGATGTGGAAAGGGTACGGTATAGATATAGTGGCATGCGACCCCAATAGTAGAGGCAGCAGGAGCAGTATAGAATGGAACATACAAGGCAGTCTATTGGTATTAGTAGCAACAGTAGTAGTGATAGTGGTGGCAAATTCTTTGCATTGATGGTGTTGGCAGTAGGGGATTAACAGTGAGGAGCGGCAGCAGCTGAAGCAGCAGCCATATGATACATGTTGGCAGAAAGGCAGCAGCATGATGGATGCAGCAGCAGCCTTATGGAAGATGATGGTCGGTAGGTCGCAACAGTGGCATGATGGCTCTGTGGCATGACGGAGGCAGTGGTTGCGATTGCCATGCAGAATATGAATGTAAGCAGGTCACAGCAGCGTCATGAAAGTGGCAGTAGCAGCACCCGCAAGGAACGTGATGTTTAGCAGGTCACAGCAGCGGCATAATGGAGGTGGCCGCAGCAGCCATACATAACGCGATGGTTGGCCGGTGTCACCTTCATCATCATGACCCTCTTTCTCTTCAAACTCCTACTTCTCGTCCTCCTCCTGCTCAAGTGGCAGCACCTCCTCCTCCCCCATGGGAGTTTCTCATTGTGGGTCCCCAACAGCTAGAGGGCCACCTGTTGCATAAGCGTCAGCATCTCTGCAAAATACATATGAGGGGGATGAGAGACAATTGCTGCATGAACGGCATGAGTTGCGACTGCCCAATCTGGAAACAACACATGATAACTGCTGAGGCGGTCTGGTATATGACCAAATTGTTTCTGCTGCTCATACAGACGCTTGAGCATGTATAATGTTAAATTCCAGTGAGTTGGACCCTCGCAGATTAAGCTGTGTAGCTGCATACTATTCTGATGCTGCAAGTCCAGAAGAGCATTCCGCACCACGTAAGAATGGCTGAAAAGACAGTCTCCTGTACATTGCCAGCACCTTGCGCAAGCCCGTGCATTATTTTAAAAGTCCATGCAGGCAGCATGTGTTATTTCCCCCAGGGTCAGGGCGGCCAGGACGTTGTGCCCATTTTCGCTGACCACCTTGGCAAGTTGCTTGATGTACTTGAGCTACTGCTCGCCGGTGTGGCTACTCTCTGCGAGGTCTATCAGCTCCAACAAGGCGTGGCAACATTTGACTTGACACGTAATTGGATGGATGGGTAGTGTGAGTGATGCTGTTCCATGCTGCTGTTGAGGACGAGACCGTGTCCATGGGGGAGGAGGTGGAGGAGGCAGAAAAGTGCCTGCTGTAAGAGCCAGCCCTATGATATGGTGGGAGAGGGTCAAAAGGACCTGGCCATGTTACTGGGGTGCTACCTTTCCACTGCCACAAAAAAAATTGACCTAGTGGGCCATGAAAGACATGTACTGTCCCTGCTTGCAACAGTTGTTTCAAGTGTCCACCATGGAGTGTAGCTTGATGCATTGCGAGAATCGCAATGAGTGATCCACGTGAGAGTACATGGCTCTACTACAATGGTACCCCAGCAACTGCAACACAAGCTACATGGTTAGGTGATGATGATGACAAAAGTACCCCACTACTTGGGGATAAGGGTTGGCTGCCACAAAGAGTACCAGGAAAAGAAGGAATGCTTGCCAGTTTTATTTTCCCAAAAGAAAAACCTCATGTGCTGCAATAGACATCTGGTACCTTTAATTGTTTGAACGGCTACAGGTTGTTTTAATCCTGCAAATCTTGCACACTGCTGTGGTTTTGTGTACCCGTGTTGTGGAGAAAAATTGACATACAGGAGTTGTTCTCACAGAGCTACAGGCCGCCGAGCTGGGTTTAGCCCTCGCATGTTTAGGGCCTAACCCACCAGCGTCAGTGACATCACCAGATCCGAAAGCAGACGTGGTCCTGGCTGTTCTTTGGGAGATATGTGGCCTCAGCTAATTATTGCTGCCGCCACTGCCCTTCAGTGATTGCATTGATTCACTGTTGCCTCCTCAGCACCCTGATCTGGCTCCCAGGTCTTGACCTCACCCTCCCTGCCACTTTTGTCAGACTGTGAGATATCATGTAGGGATCCTGCCCTCCTCTCCCCTGTTCTGCCCTGACTGCCACTGTCGCAGCCCAATGCTGTGGCTACAGGTGGCACTATTATCACCACCATCAACACAGGTATGCATGGGGTCACCAGCCTCCTCCCCAACCTCCTTGTCAGGGCAGTCCAAATGGTGAGGGCTCTCACACAGGTTGTCAACAGGGAGATTCTCTTGCCTCTCAGATAATGTTGTGAACTACCCTTTGTATTGGTATAGTAATCATGTATATACAGTATGCTGCTTAAAGGGGTTATCCCACCTTCTAATTTCATCGCAGCATCTCCTGTTCGCTCTGTACTAACGCCTATTTCCTGGGGCGTTGTCCTTTCTATTGATGGGCAGCTCGTCAGCGCTCTGTTGATCAGTTGACTCCGCCTCCTTTACTTGAGTGAGCGCTCCCGTTATAGCCGAACTTCATTCTGGGAGACGCTGCAGCGCTTTCTCTACCCTCTCACGTCCTGCATTCTGTGGCTCTGTTTCAGAAGCAGCACAAGGGAATGAAGAATCACACATGCGCAGCCGGCGGCGTGCGAGTTCATGGAAGAAATGCAGCCACACACTGGAAGATGGTTTCGCTCGCCGCGCACGTGCGGCCATTGCATTCGGCCGGCGAAAGGTGGCCGTAAATAAGGGAGGACACAGTACAACAGTGAGGTAAAAGGGGGAGGTTTTTAGTGAGAAGGGTAGGAATTGGCTTAAACATTATATTTAGGAAAATTATCATTGTCGCAGCCTGGACAAATTAAACTATGATCCTTTTGATGGGATAACCCCTTTAATTAAACTGAACCCCCTCAATGAAATTAAATTGCAACCATGTGGAAACTGAATATACATAAACAGACCATTGAGGCCTTACCCTTAATATTACGTTAACACTCCTAACTAAATTGTTACCCTAGCCTGTGTACTGGGGAACTGATCACCTGTATGCTGGTTTTAAATTGCAACTGTGTGAGGAAATAAATGAATATTAACGGACAGGGCCGGTGCAAGGATTTTTGCCGCCCTAGGCAAAGATCCATTTTGCCGCCCCCACATGTCACTCACTCACTGACAGACACACACACACACACTGACAGACAGACAGACACGCACTCAGACACTCACTGAATGACTTACACAGAAACTTACTGGCAGACATACTCACCGACACACATACACTCTCTGACAGACATACACCTACCCACTGAAACACACACACACGGAAACTCACTGACAGACACTCACTCACTGGCAGACAAACACACACATATACTCACTGACAAACATACGCATACTCACTGACAAACACACACATATATTTACTGACAAACACACACACACTTACTGACCGACAGACATCCACACTCCTTAACATACACTCACTCACTGACATACACACACAGACACTCAATGACAGACACACATACATTTACTGACAGAAAGACAGACATACATACACTCACTCACTGACATAAATACACAGGCAGACACTCACTCAGTCAAACACTTAAAGGGAACCTGTCACCAGGATTTTGTGTATAAGGCTGAGGACATGGGCTGCTAGATGGCCGCTAGCACATCTGCAATACCCAGCAGTCCGGCGCCCTAGGCGAACGCCTAGTTCGCCTATATGGTTGCGCCGGCCCTGTTAACGGATGATTAAGGGCAAAGCCTTATTCTCAAATTCTTGTTATTACTGACAGGTAGGTTTAATTAGATTTAACAATTCCAAAATAAACTTAAATTGTGGAAATGGAATTCACAGAAACTGACGATTGAGGCGTAACACTCAATTTCTCCTTATCACTCATAGGTAAATTGCTGCCCTACCCTGTGTGTGTGTATATATATATATATATATATATATATATATATATATAAACTGGTTTAATTAAATGTAACAAACCCCCCAAAAATTCCAACTGTGTGGAAATTGAATTCATGAAAATTAATCGACGATTGAGGCTTGACACTCAATTTCTCTTTAATACACACAGGTAGATTGTTGCTATACCTTGTGTATTGCTGCAGTAATCACGTATATATATAGCTTCAATAAATTGAACCTTCCCCCGCCCAAAAAAAAGTTAATTGCAACCATGTGGAAACAGAATATATATAAACAGACGATTGAGACTTGACAGATTACTGCCACTCCTTGGGTATTGCTGCAATAATGACGTACTGTGTTTTTTGCTCTATAAGATGAACCTGCCCATAAGATGCACCTAGGTTTTTGAGGAGGAAAATAAGAAAACAAATATTTTAAACCAAAAGGTCTGCTTTTGAACTAATGGTGGTCTGTGGATGACACTATTATGGGGGATCTGTGGATGACACTGTTATGGAGGGGATCTGTGGATAATGCACTGTTATGGGGGATCTGTGTATGACATTTATGGGGATCTGTGGATGGCACTGCTTTGGGGGGATCTGTGGATAGCACTGTTATGGAGGATCGGTGGATGGCACTGTTATTGGGGATGTGGATAGCACTGTTATGTGGGCGTCTGTGGATGACACTATTATGAGGATCTGTGGATGACACTGTTATGGGGGAAATCTGTGTATTACACTGTTATGGGGGATCTGTGGATGACACTGTTATAGGGGGGATCTGTGGATGACACATATAGCATCTTATGCTATAGTGTCATCCACAGATCCCCCCATAACAGAGTCCCTGTGTAAATAGTGACCCCAACACAGGGGGTGGAGGCCGGCAACTGGTGTTGAAATCGCGGCAGGGCCGGGTGCAGTCTCTACTCTATTACACCGGGCCTCACTCACACCTGTATTCATATGAAAAGTGTGGCCAATCTATATGTAAAGTGTAGGCAAGGTAGCGCAATTCACTTCTCACTATGAAACTCCCGTACTAGCAGGCAGGCTAGTTTGGCCAATCCATATGTAAAGTGTGGCCAATGCATATGTAAAGTGTAGGCAAGGTAGCCCAATCCACTACTTACTATGAAACTCCCATATTAGCAGGCACTGCAGGCTAGCCGGTCACTCACTTCCTCACGTGCATGCTTCTCCCACTTTATTAATGAAGCAGGCGAAGCCTGCGACGTGACAAAACAGTGGCATAGCTAGAAATGACTGGGCCCCACAGCAAATTTTTGAATGGGGCCCCCCTCCTCCAGTAATTTTTTCACAACCCCTTTTTTTTTTTTTTACTGGCATTACTAAAAAAAGGTTAAAGTCAGTTGTTAGCTTAACCCAGGGGTGTAACTACCATATCAGGCGACGGTTATGGGGCCCAGGGCAAGAAGGAACCCAGTCTTAGTTGGTATTATCTCCTGTTCTACTGGAGGCAAAAACTAGGTCAGGACTCTACCCTCTAAGGCTGGGTTCACAAAGGCGTCACGTTTTGGCTCAGGATGCGTCCCGGGTGCATTGCTGCAAACCCGCGCGATTAGGTACGCAATTGCAGTCAGTTTTGACTGCGATTGCGTTCCGATGTTCAATTTTTATCGCGCGGGTGCAATGTGTTTTGCACGCGCGTGATCAAAAACAGACTGTGGTACCCAGACCCGAACTTCTTCACAGAAGTTCAGGTTTGGGTTTGGTGCTGTGTAGATGTTATTATTTTCCCTTATAACATGGTTATAAGGGAAAATAATAGCATTCCGAATACAGAATGCTTAGTAGGTGATCAATTGAGGGTTAAAAAAATAAACAAATTAACTCACCTTCTCCTCTTGATCGCGTAGTTCCTGGTCTCTTCTTTACTTCTTTAATGATGAACTACTGGCTAGGACCTGTGGTGACGTCAGATCACCATCCATCACCGTTTAACTCAGCCCCATTCACTTCTATGGGGCCTGCGTGATAAACTCACAATATAGAGCATGCTGCGATTTTCACGCAATGCATAAGTGATGCGTGAAAATCACAGCTCATGTGCACAGCCCCATAGAAATGAATGGGTCCAGATTCAGTGCGGGTGCAATGCGTTCACCTCCCGCATTGCACCCGCGCGGAAATCTTGCCTGTGTGAACTCAACTCAACTTTTAGCAAATAAGACAGTGGAAAAATGCCCCAAGGGTCATTGAAAAGGGTTTAGGCAGAAACCCTTTTGTCCTGTGTGGGGGGCCTGGTTTGATCTTTGCTATGGGGCCCTTACTTCTCTATGTACGTCACTGGCTTAATCCCTTGGTGACCGTTTACGTGCTAGTGATATGATGACTAGTGATGGACGAACATCAGCTGGGACGGTTTGCGAACACGCGAACGCGATCAAATGTTCGCGAACCGCAAGTTCGCGACGGGCCCCATTCACTTTAATGGCAGGCGAACCTGAAAAACCATCAGCTCATATTTGCAGCCACCAAATACTTAGTAGAAGGGCACAAATAGTCCCAAAACATGGACAGTGAAATACTAGAGGGGGATCAATTACGAACATTCCAACAAAAAAATTGTGTCGTAATCAGGGGACATTTTTATGTGTCTTAAAGGGAAATTCTCTGATTACTAGCCTTAAAAATTAGGCATTCACCTGACATAAAAGAAATTCTGATTATGTGGCTCAAGGTACATTATGCGGTCAATGGATAACAATTTTACTGTAGGTCACTGGACTACAGGCCCCAAACATTAGGCATTCACCGGACAGAAAAATCTATTGATTATGTGGCCGAAGGTATATTACACAGTCAATGGATATCAATTTTACTGCAGACCAGTACAAATACAGGTGAAATACATATGTTTAAAAGAGTTAAAAATATAAAATTGGATTAAAAACTTGGCTAACGAAATCCCCCCCTCATAAAAAAATAAAAATTATGATAATAGTTGAAATTCAATAACATGTGGTCATCACTGGTGTTGAATTCCTCCGAGGCCCCAACAATTATTTATTCACCGTATAGAAAAGAACAAGTAAGTATGTGGCTGGAGGTAGATTACATGGTCATTGGATATCAATTTTACAGCAGGCCAGTGGACTACAGGCCCCAAAAATTATGCATTCAGCGTACATAAAAGAACAAGTAAATATGTGTCTAGATGTAGGTTACACGGTCATTTTATATCAATTTTACAGCAGGCCAGTGGACTACAGGCCCCAAAAATTATGCATTCAGTGTACATAAAAGAACAAGTAAATATGTGGCTGGATGTACATTACCCAGTCATTGGATATCAATTTTACAGCAGGCCAGTGGACTACAGGCCCCAAAAATTATGCATTCAGAGTACATAAAAGAACAAGTAAATATGTGGCTGGAGGTGGATTACACGGTCATTGGATATCAATTTTGCAGCAGGCCAGTGGACTACAAGCCCCAAAAATTATGCATTCAGCATACAGAAAAGAAGAGGTAACTATGTTGCTGGAGGTAGATGACATGGTCATTGGATGTCAATTTTACAGCAGGCCAGTGGACTACAGGCCCCAAATATTATGCATTCAGCGTACAGAAAAGAACATGTATGTGGCTGAAGGTAGATTACACGGTCATTGGATATAAATTTTACAGCAGGCCAGTGGACTACAGGCCCCAAAAATTATGCATTCAGAGTACATAAAAGAACAAGTAAGTATGTGGCTGGATGTAGATTACAGTGTCTTTAGATATCAATTTTACAGTAGGCCAGTGGGCTATAGGCCCCAAAAATTATGCATTCAGTGTACATAAAAGAACAAGTAAGTATGTGGCTGGAGGTAGATTACACGGTCATTGGATATCAATATTACAGCAGGCCAGTGGACTACAGGCCCCAAATATTATGCATTCAGCGTACAGAAAAGAATATGTATGTGGCTGGATGTAGATTACGCGGTCATTGGATATCAATTTTACAGCAGGTCATTGGACTACAGGCCCAAAAAAATTATGCATTCAGTGTACATAAAAGAACAAGTAAGTATGTGGCTGGAGGTAGATTACCCGGTCATTGGGTATCAATTGAACAGCAGGCCAGTGGACTACAGGCCCCAAATATTATGCATTCAGCGTACAGAAAAGAACATGTATGTGACTGGAGGTAGATTACGTGGTCATTGGATATCAATTTTACAGCAGGTCATTGGACTACAGGCCCAAAAAATTATGCATTCAGTGTACATAAAAGAACATGTAAGTATGTGGCTGGAGGTAGATTACACGGTCATTGGATATCAATTTTACAGCTGGCCAGTAGACTACAGGCCCCAAAAATTATGCATTCAGTGTACATAAAAGAACAAGTAAGTATGTGGCTGGAGGCAGATTACACGGTCATTGGGTGTCAATTGTACAGCAGGCCAGTGGACTACAGGACCCAAAAATTATGCATTCAGCGTACAGAAAAGTACATATAAGTATGTGGCTGGAGGTAGAGTACACAGTCATTGGATATAAATCTTATAGCAGGCCAGTTGACTAAAGGCCCCAAAAATTATGCATTCAGTGGACAGAAAAGAACAAGTAAATATGTGGCTGGATGTAGATTACACGGTCATTGGTTATCAATTTTACAACAGGCCAGTGTATTATAGGCCCCAAAAATTATGCATTCACTGTACATAAAAGAACAAGAAAGTATGTGGCTGGAGGTAGATTACACAGTCATTGAGTATCAATTTTATAGCAGGCCAGTGGACTACAGGCCCCAAATATTATGCATTAACCGTACATAAAAGAACAAGTAAGTTTGTGGCTGGAGGTAGATTACGCGGTCATTGGATATCAATTTTACAGCAGGCCAGAGGACTACAGGCCCCAAAAATTATGCATTCAGTGTACATAAAAGAACATGTAAGTATGTGGCTTAAGGTAGATTATACGGTCATTAGATATTAATTTTACAGCAGGCCAGTAGACTACAGGCCCCAAAAATTATGCATTCAGTGTACATAAAAGAACAAGTAAGTATGTGGCTGGAGGTAGATTACACGGTCATTGGATATCAATTTTACAGCAGGCCAGAGGACTACAGGCCCCAAAAATTATGCATTCAGCGTACAGAAAAGTACATATAAGTATGTGGCTGGAGGTAGATTACACAGTCGTTGGATATCAATTTTATAGAAGGCCAGTTGACTAAAGGCCCCAAAAATTATGCATTCAGTGTACTGAAAAGATCAAGTGATTATGTGGCTGGAGGTCTATTAGACGGCCAATGGATATCAATTTTACTGAAGGCCAGTACAAATATAGGTCAAATACATATTTTTAAAAGAACTAAAAATATAAAATTGGATTAAAAACATGGCTAACAAAATTCTCCCTCTTGAAAAAAAACTAATGATAATAGTTGAAACACGTGTTCGTCACAGGTGTTGAATTCCTCCAAGGCCCAAAACACTAGGCATTTACCGGACTGTATTTACCTAAGACAGGGACCGATATTTCTTCTGGGTGTTGGCGGATATTTGTGGGCTGTCCTGAGGAAATTCAATTAAACGTGGTCGACTCGTCACATGTGTTGAATTCCTCCGAGATCCATGCCTCCTTCATTTTTAAAAATTTGAGGTAGTCCACACTGTCGTGAGCTAGGCGAGTGCGCTTATCGGTCACAATCCCCCCTGCTGTGCTGAACGTCCTTTCGGACAGGAAACTGGACAAGGGGCAAGCCAAGAGTTCCATGGCAAATTGTGCCAGCTCTGGCCATAGGTCAAGCCTGCACACCCAGTAGTCCAGGGGTTCCTCACTTCTCAGAGCGTCCACGTCTGCCGTTAACCCGATCTAGTCGGACACCTGCCGGTCCCTGAGGCTGGATCCAGAGGGCAGCTGTCGATGGGTTAGCTGGATGTAAGAATGATCTCTTATCGGAAGTGACCAACACAACTTCAAACCGCCCTCTTCTTGCATGCGCTGTTGGATTGGTACCTGCAACTATTTCTCTGTGAGTGGAAATTCCTCTGCCAGCGCCCGCAAGAGCAGAACGCAGCATTTCTCGAAGCAAGGCCTGGAAATTCTGAATTCTAACAGCCCTCTGTGATGGTGGTTACATGTTTGACATTTGGTTTCTGTACCGGGGGCATAAGTACATTGCCACCCAGTACTGGTCCTTGCCCTTCATGCTTTTTATACGGGGGTCCCTCTTCAAACACTGGAGCATGAAGGCCTCCATTTGCATTAAACTGGAAGCAGTGGAGTGGCCTGGCTCCTACTCATCGTCCAGGATAATGTCGTTCTCGGTCTCCTCCCCCCAGCCACGGACAACACCATGTATCCCAGAAAAGTTTAAAGCAAGCTCTTCTTGCTCCTCCTCCGCCCGGCAACATCCTCCTCTGACTCCTCTTCAGACTCCTGTTGACTCAGATGGAGTAGCCCCCCCTGGGAATTCATCCAGCATTGAGACTTCATTATCTTCCAGCTCCTGCTCCTCGATGGCTTGATCAATGATACGACGCAATGCACGCTCCAGAAAGAAGGCGTAAGGTAAGATGTCACTGATGGCCCCCTGGCTTCGACTGACCAGTTTGGTGATCTCATCAAATGGCCGCAGAAGTCTGCATGCATCGCTCATGAGCAACTACTGGCGCGGTGAAAAAAAAACAAGCTCCCTATAATCTGTCCTGCCGCAGAGTTCGTACAGGTAGTCGTTAACTGCAAGTTTCTGCTGGAGCAGCCTGTCAAGCATATACAAGGTGGAAAGGTGGAGTTCCAGCGTGTTGGGCAGTCACAAATCAGACGTCTGACGGGCAGGTGGTGTTGCCGCTGAACGTCAGCAGGGTGACCCATCGCCGGTAAGATCTTCTAAAATGGCCTGCCGCAAGATGTCCTGGACCCCTGGGTATTTGACAACGAATCGCTGCACGACTAATTTCAGGACATGTGCCATTTTGCCCTGTATCAGCGTGCTCAGCAGATTGGCACCGTTGTCGCACACCACTTTTCCAACTGTCAAATTGACCGGGGTTAGCTACTGATCGGCCTGTGACCGCAGAGCTGAAAGCAGTGCAGGACCGGTGTGGCTCTTGGCTTCCAGGCACAACAGCCGCAGCACAGCATGGCAACGTCTCACCTGGCGCGTCGATTAGGTTCTGGGGAGCTTGGGCGAAAGAGGCAGTAGCAGTGAAAAAGGAGGGGTCAGCCGAGGAGGAGACGGAGGATGGAGTAGGAGGAGGAGAAGAAGAGGCAGGCCTGCATGCAATCCGTGATGGTAACACCAAATCTACACGGGTGCCACGGGTTGCATGCTTGACGGCCATCAGAAGGTTCACCCAGTGGGCAGTAAAAGTTATGTACCTTTCCTGTCCGTGTTTGCTAGACCATGTGTCTGTGGTCAGATTTATCTTGGCACCGACACTGTGTGCCAGAGATACATTCACCTGCCTTTTGCCAGATGAATGCAACGACGGCACGGTGGAAGGTGGAGTGGAGGACAAATTGGAGGTGAGAGGAGAAGGAAAAGAGGCAGGATGTGAAGCGCCGAGAGTGTGGCTTTGTGGGTTCTGATGGTGTTGCTCCCACTGGGCTCAGTGATGGGAGGCCAGGTGCCTTCTTAAGGCGGTCGTCCCTAGGTGAGTGTTGGGCTTACCGCAACTTATGCGTTGACAGAACAGGCTGCAGATGGCAACACTAGTGTCAGCAGCTGACACGTTAAAAAAAGCCCACACTGCGGAGCCATGTGCCGGCGTCTGCTTTTTGCCTCCTGTGCACTGCTAGTTCTGCCTGCTTCTCCTCCTTCTCTCTATCTGCTGCTCCGTCTCTCCCTCTGAACTCCCCTCTTCTTCCTCTCTTGTGGGCACCCACATGACGTCCATTGACACATCATCATCGTCACCTTCACCACCACTGACATTAGAGATCTCGGAGTAGGCAGCAACTGCTTGAGCTGATCTGGGTACTGTCATCTGACCGCTGGGTGGCAGCCGTTGCTACATCCTCTTCCACATCAGATGCCAAAAATGGCTGCGCATCGGTAAGGTCTGGGAATGGATGGGAAAATAATTCCTCTGACTCGAGTGGAGGGGCTATGGTGGTGGTGCTGGTGATGTCTTTGGAGGTTTACACAGCAGAGAGTAAGGAGGGTGCTGATACAGAGGATGAAGATAGTGCAGAAGCGGATAGCTGAGTGAGCCACTCAACCAACTCTGGTGCGTCCTTTGACGTTAACTGCACGCACATTCTCCAACTTCCCACTTAGGCTCCGGCCTGGTGCACCTGCCGACCCCTACCATCCCTGCAGAATGGCCTGCCTCTTCCTCTGCCTGTCATTTTCAAAATGGCCCTGTGACAAAGTCCCTATAGAAGAGCGGTATTTGAGGAAGCAGGTATATCGCAGGCCTTAATCAATATTTAGTGGAAGCCGGTATATCAATCCACTCTCAGTATTTTGTGGAAACAGGTATATAGAACACAATAATGAGTATTTGCTGGAAGCCAGTAAATCAAACCCCTTAATCGATATTTGGTGGAAGCTGATGTATCTCAGGCCTCAATCAATATTTGGTAGAAGCCGGTATATCAATACCCTGTATCAGTATTTTGTGGAAACAGGTATATAGATCCCAATACTGAGTATTTGCTGGAAGCCTGCAAATCTAACCCCTTAATCGATATTTGGTATGTATTGCTGGTGTATTGCGGGCCTCAATCTATATTTGGTGGAAGCTGGTGTATCACACCCCTCAATCATTATTTTGTGGAAGCAGGTATATCGCACCCCTTAGGCTACTTTCACACTGGAGTTTCTGGGTCCGCTTGTGAGATCCGTTTCAGGGCTCTCACAAGCGGCCCAAAACGGATCAGTTCAGCCCCAGTGCATTCTGAATGGATAAGGATCCGTTCAGAATGCATCAATTTGGCTGAGTTTGGTCTCCGTTGCATTTCTTAGACAGTCACTAAAACGCAGCCTGCAGCATTTTGGTGACCGTCTGACTATGCAGAGCCTAACAGATCCGTCTAGAATTACAATGTAAGTCAATGGGGACGGATCCGTTTTTAACTGATACAATATGGTGCAATTGAAAACGGATCCGTCCCCCGTTGACTTTCAATGTAAGTCAAGACGGATCTGTTTTGACTTAGACTTTTTTTTATGAATAATGCAAACGGATCCGTTATTAACGGATACAAGTGTTTGCATTATTGGTGCGGATCCGTCTGTACAGATACAAGACGGATCTGCACCAAACGCGGGTGTGAAAGTAGCCTTAATCTGTTTTTTTGGGGGCAACATGTATATCACACGAGTTGCAATTAGTTATTCGAATAGCGTTTGTCCCTCTATATAGCTGCGGGATCTCAGCAGAACCGCACACAACTCAATACAAATGCACTATATTATATTTTCTATGTTAGAAGGTACATTATAGGTATATCACACCCCTCTATCATTTTTTTTTTTATAGGGGGGCAACAGCTATATCATACCATTTTCTATTAGTTATTCGAATAGCGTTTGTCCCTCTATCTAGCTGCGGTATCTCAGCACAACCGCACACAACTGCTGCACAATACAAATACACTATAATATACTTTCTATGTTAGAAGAGCCAGCAACTAAAGAACAATGGAGCTCACACAGTACCATTATAAAAATATATAAATCTTTATTATAACATGATTAAAAAGTATATATGCCATTAAAAAGGGGAAGGAAAGTGACAGAAAAAACACCATCCTGGGGCTGCACACATACCAAAAATAATAATACACATATCTCAATAAAGTATAATTGCAGCAAGTATAAACAGTAATAAATAAATTATTTCTGGCTTCTCTGGTTCCGGGTTACTTTTTTAACCGGTTCTTATTTAATACTTACACCAGCATTTGTATATCCTTTTGCCAATATCTTCAACATTTGAGGCAGTATAGTTATTACTGTAGAGACTCATTCCTCATATGAATAATTTATTTATTACTGTTTATACGTGATGCAATTATACTCTATTGAGATATGTGTGTTACTCTTTTTGGTATGTGTGCAGCGCCAGGATGGTGTTCTTTCTGTCACTTTCCTTCCCCTTTTTAATTATGTTATAATAAAGATTTACATATTTTTATAATGGTACTGTGTGAGCTCCATTTTTCTTTAGTTGCTGGATATACTCGGGAGCTTGTACCAAGTCATTTGATTAGTTGGCCCGTTACTTTGTAAAAAAATTGTGGGTGGGTACTTACCCTCTTTTGTAATAGGGTCACTTATGGTCTATTTTTCTATTTCTATGTTAGAAGTTATATTAAAGGTATATCACACCCCTCAATCAGTTTTTTTGTGGGGGGCAACAGGTACATCAGACCAGTTGCAATTAGTTATTTCAATAGCGTTTGTCCCTCTGTATAGCTGCGGTATCTCAGCAGAACCGCACACGACTGCTGCACAATACAAATGCACAATAATACTTTCTATGTTAGGAAGTATATTGTAAGTATATTACACCTCTCAGTAAGTCACACCTATTGATAGCACACCTATACCAGTCCTTAAAAGGACTTTTGTGGCCCTATTAGCTAGTGTTTGGTGTCCCTAACAGTCTGTCCCTGCTCCACACAGCAACCTCTCCCTACACTGGCAAAAAACATAATGTAAAATTGCTGCCATATTGGGTTTATTTATAGGGTAGGGGGTGTGTCCATGTGCTGAAACTTTTCAATTGGCTGTACTGTCCCACCTGATGGATGTGTCATGGATCAAAGTTCTTCACAATGCTAAGAATATGGCGGAGGTCGACATTGTCATATGTTTGCCTGTTCGGCGAACCGCAAACAAGCAAAGTTCGCAGCGAAACGACCGTGGGGCGAACCGCAAGGTCATCTCTATGAGTGAATTTCTCAAAAATAAATTTCAAATTTTTAGAAAAAATTTGGTTCGATCCGAATTTATAACCGGTGAATCGTGTTAAAAAACTTCTGTTTCCTGGCTGCAGAGAGCCTGTATAGTGGTGTAGAACACTGTGCCTTACAGTAACACGCATAGAGAGTCTACTGTGGTAGTGAAACAATACTGTAAGTCAGTATGACATGCAGATGACAGGAGTCGCTCTTATAATCACTGCACACTTATTTGGGCTGTCACAGGGCCAAAACTTACCAAATAACTCAAGTGTGTACTCAGCCTTACAGGTCAATGTTAGCGCCAAGAAGAAGCGCACACCTTTTGCACTCCTTATACTCCTTTTACACCGTCGTCAGCTGATTCCACATAGATGTCTACAGAATTTGTTCTATTAAGAGAGGGTGGGAACAGCATGAGAAATCCACAGAGTGGCTCTATGACATAATGATGAGGTGGAAGCAGCATGGAATCAGCATGAGTAGGCCACAGAGTGGCACAATGACAGTGTGGAGGTGGTAGCAGCATCATCAGGAGGCCACAGAGTGGCAAGGTGACAAAGTGTGGTGGGGGCGACAGCATCAGGAGAAGGCCACAGAGTGGCACAATGACAGTGTGGATGTGGCGGTAGCATCAGGAGGCCACAGAGGGGCACGGTGACATTGTGTGGAGGTGGCAGCAGCATGAGGAGACCACAGAGTGGCAAGGTGACATAGTGTGGAGGTGGTAGCAGCATGAGAAGACCACAAAGTGGCAAGATAACATAGTGTGGAGGTGGCATCAGGAGACCACAGAGTGACCAGGAGACAGAGTGGGGAGGTGGGTGGCAATACCAGTACCATCTGAAGATGGTGGGTGAAAGATGGGGCACTTGCCATCAGATGTGTGGCATCAGGGAGGTGGCAGCAGCAGAATAGTAGTTGAGGCAGGTAGCCAGAAGAAACCCATCTCTTTTGTCAAAATTTGGTGTGGCAGCATAGATGATCTAGACTGATGCATCAGGCATTGGTGTGTGGACATCCTGGCTGATCCACGCCTGATTCATCTTGACAAAGGTCAGTCTCTCCACATTTTGGGTGAACAGGCGAGTTCTTATTGGGGTAACTATGGCCCCTGCCGCACTAGACACCCACTCTGATGCCACATTACTGGCTGGGCAGGACAGCTTTTCCAGGGCAAACTCGGCCACTTGCGGCTACAAATCCAGTTTGGCTGCCCAGTAGTCCAGTGGATCTTCAATGTAGAGTGGCAGGGTGCTGTCCAAATATGCCACCACCTGCTGGTTCAGGTTCTGCTCTATGTCTATCTGCTGGTGAGTAGTCTCTTCACTAGGCGGGTGAAGAAAGCTGCTCATCAGCGACTCTAGACTGAGGCTGCTGCTGGTGGAACTGGTACTGCTCCTGCCACACCACCCCGCCCAGCAGCCATGGCAGAGGAATGTGAGAGCAGATAGACCAGTCAGACCTGCGAGAGGATGGACAATGGCGCAAATAGGCAGCACCCAAACTGACTACATAGGATGTCTTTATAGTAATTCAGTTTGTCCTCCCTCTCAGCGGGTGTTAAAAAGGCCCCCATTTTGGACCGGTAGTGAAGGTTTAACAAGGTGGAGAGCCAGAAGTCATCCCTCTGCCGAATAGTGACATTTCGGCTGTCACTACGCAAGCAAGTGAGCATACATCAGACCATTTGTACAAGTGACTCGGAGGCACTCCCTGCCTCAATCTCCACTGCATACTGCCACTGTGTGTCTAGGTTCTCTGCCTCGTCTTCCTCATTGCCCTGTAGCTCCTCTGGATGCTCCTGCTCCTCCTCTCCTATCACCTGTGTAGAAAAGTCAGCCATTTTGCTACACATTGCTTGTGCTCCAATGTCCTCCTCCAGTTCAGCTCCTACAGGGCTCATGTGACCCCAACGCATTTCACCTCCACCTTGAGGTTCATCAGGGGTTATAAAAAAAAAGTAGAAAAAGACATGTAGGGATGAGAAAAACTTTATGAGCAACAAGATATATATGGATAACACTTAGCTCCCGAACAGGTATTGGGGGAAGGCATACATCCCAATATAGAGTAACTCAGCCAAGGATAACTGTAACTGATGTAGATCTGATGTGGGTGATACCGGTCTGCCGCTGCAGCTAAAGGAGGGTATGCTTTGCCGTGTATGAGTGGCTGAAGTGCATGCAAAGTTTCCTGGCCATTTTTAGGATGTCTTGCAGATGGGTAGTAGACTTTAGGAACCGCTTGACAAACAAATTGAACAAGTGTGCTATGCAGGGCGCATGGCTCAGCCCTCCTTGACACAGCGCCGACACCATGTTCTTCCTGTTGTTGGTTACCATGGTTCCGATTTTCAGTTGTCGAAAGCCAGGATTCAATTTCTTGATGAAGGACACGGAGCAGTTCCTTCCCTGTGTGACTATGTTCACCCAGGCAAACAAGGTGCAGAACAGAGTGACACCGCCATGCCCTGCACATGTGGTATGCAGGATGAGCACTGTGAATTGTCCCTGCAGTGGAAGCTGAGGACACGGTGGAGGATGAGGAGACAGAGGTGGACATTGTCGCGGGACCAACGGCGTGAGAACGTGGAGTTGCTGGTGTGGCTGAGCAGGAACCACATTCATCCAGTGGGCCGTAAAGGACATATTTTGTCCATGACCATAGTTCCACATGTCGGCGCTGCAATGCACTTTGGCAGACACCGACAGGCTCAAGGACTGGCTCACCTTCTGTTCTACATGTGTGTGAAGGGCTGGTACTGCCTTTTTGGCAAAGAAATGATGGCTTGGGACTCTCCACCTCAGCTAAGCACAGCCATCAGTTCTCTGAAAGGTGCAGAGTCCACCACTTGGAAAGGGAAGGACTGCAGCACCAGCAACTTGGACAGGAGCACGTTCAGCTTCTGCGCCTTTGGATGAGTGCACGCATACTGTTGTCTTTTGGCAATTGCTTCGGTGATCGATTGCTGACGGAATGACTGATGAGGAGTAGCATGAGCATCAGGACCAGCAATTGATGGGAAGTACAGACAGCTCCCTTTGGTTGAGGTGGTGAAGCCTTGACTGCCTGATACCGGGTGCGTGCCACTGGGTGATGCAGCGGTTGCTGCAGCCCACCACATCAGAACCACGGTTCTCCCAGGCCACCTTATGGTAACGCTGCATATGTTGATGCAGGGCTGTGGTGCTAACATTGGCACCCTGACCACGCTTCACCTTCTGCCCACAAATTCTATATATGGCCATGTTCACCTCCTTCGGTGGCTTAACAAAAAACTGCCACAACGCCAAGTAGGTGATTTTTTTCCCCCAACACTACGCATTGACTGACTGCTACCGCCGCTGCCTCCGTGTACATTTGCATTGCTACTTCCAGTGCATATAGGCTCCTGCAAAGCAGGTGGTCTACCCCGGGCATGTTTGGCTACCGACCTCCCACTGCTGCCATCCTGCTGACTCCCGGCCACTCTAGCGACTTTCTGGCTCCACTGATGCCCCTTGGGCAAGCTGCCACACTATTCTACCGATGATAATGAAGCCCTTTCATCACCCGGCTCCCCAGTGTGATCAGCTACATCATCATCATCGAGTACTGTCTGCACATCATTGATAGTGATGAGCGGCAGGGGCAATATTCGAATTTGCAATATTTCACGAATATATGGTAGAATATTCATCATATATTCGCGAATATTCGTATTCGAGATATATGTTTGCCGCACCTAAAGGGGTTAATTGTGCGGATCACAGCACCCTGTCAGAGGTCGGGTACCCCACTATTAAAATCATTCATGGGCAGTGCGCCCTAACACCCCCTCACCAGTATTACAATCATTGGTGGCCAGTGCGGATCCCCCCCCCCTCCTTATTAAACAACATTGCTGGCAGTGCGCTGACAATCCCTTCCTTCGTATTAATCATTGCTGGCAGTGCGCCCTCAATCCCCACTCCCTCCCCAGTATTAATCATTGCTGGCAGTGCACCCCCCCCCCATCGGTGGTGGCAGCGGCAGTTCCGATCGGAGTCCCAGAAGTGTAATGCTGAGGCTCCGATCGGTTACCAGGGCAACCAGGACGCTACTGTAGTCCTGGCTACCATGGTCAGTTACTCAGCATTGTACTTACCTGCGCTGGGGCCGCCGGGCGCTCCTTCTTCTCAAACTCACAGGTCTGTGTGGCGCATTGCTATAAACATACGCCACACAGACCTGTGAGTTTGAGAAGAAGGAGCGCCCGGTGGCCCCAGCGCAGGTAAGTACAATGCTGACTAACTGACCATGGCAGCCAGGACTTCAGTAGCGTCCTGGTTGCCATGGTAACCGATCGGAGCCCCAGCATTACACTTCTGGGACTCCGATCGGAACTGCCGCTGCCACCAATGATGGGGGGGCGCACTGCCAGCAATGATTAATACGGGGTGAGGGATTGTCAGCGCACTGCCAGCAATGATGTTTGATAAGGGGGGGGGGGATCCGCACTGGCCAACAATGATTGTAATACTGGTGAGGGGGGGTTAGGGCGCACTGCCCATGAATGATTTTAATAGTGGGGGGGCGCACTGCTGCCCAGCGGCACCCAACCTCTGAAAGGGTGCTGTTATCCACACAATTAACTCCTCAGGTGCGGCACCTGAGGGGTTAATTGTGTGGATCATAGTGCCCTGTCAGAGGTCAGGTGCCGCCAAGCAGCAGGGGGCCAGAATGTATGCGCCTGTTGGTATACTCTAACTTCAAGCTTCCCCATCACCATGGGAACGCCTCTGTGTTAGAATATACCATCGGATTTGAGTTTTCACGATCTAACTCAGATCCGATGGTATATTCTAACCACCAGGCGTTCTCATGGTGACGGGGATGCTTGTGGGGAAGAGTATGCCTGACTCATTGACCACAAGCATTTTAAGCAGGGAGGAATCATTTGTTCAGATGTAAAAAATTACGACTATTCGATATAACGAATATATAGCAGTATATTCGTAATATTCGCAAATGATCAAAGTTGCGATATTCCCAATTATTATTCGCTATTAGAATATTCGCGCTCAACACTAGTCATTGATGTCCTCCTCAACCGTCTCTGGGTCAGGAGCCTGACCGCTCGCAACACCAGCCCCCACGCCACTCTCCTCATAACTACTTGCCTACCTCGTGGAGGAAGAGGCAGATGTCTCCTCCACATCTTGGCATGCCAGTAGCTGCTTACTGTCTTCTAGTAGCTTGTCCTCACTGTATAGTGGAGCTGAGCCCACAGCATACAATACTTCTCTAGCTGAGGGAACAAAAAAGGACAGAGGGTTATGTCTGACGAACCCACCGACTCTTGGCTGGGGGTATCTGATGTCAATTGTGACTAAGTCGAAGATCCAGTCAACCATTCAAGAACCACTGGGTTGCTGGTCAAGACACAACCGCTAGCTGACACTGGGAGCTCAGGCCTCTCAAAGTGACCCCTGATGCCACGGCCCCTTACTCTGCTGTGACCTGTGCCTGCGCCAGGAACATTTAGGCTCCTGCCACTCCCCTGTGCAGCAGGGCCTAGCACTTCTCTGTCTGACATACTGTTAGATCAAATAAATAAATAAAAAGGAAATTAAACACCCCAAAAAAGTCTGTAAAGGCTTTAGAACATATAACTGCACTGCTGAACGGCAAATATTTTTTTATTTTTCCACTTATACGCTTCACAAGAGTCTTTAGAGCATGTTACTTTTGCCACTGATACACGACAAAAAGGGCGTTAGAACATATAACTGCACCACTAAATGGCAAATATATTTTTATTTTACCACTATCACACACCAAAAAGGGCTTTAGAACATATAACTGCACCGCTGAATTGAAAATAGGCCCTTATTTTTTTCCACTTATACATGCCACAGAAGGCTTTAGAACATATAACTTCACCGCTGAATGGAAAATATATTTTACTTTTGCCACTAATACACGACAAAGGGGCTTTATAACATATAACTGCACCGCTGAACAGCAAATAGCCCCTTATTTTTTTCCAGTAATACACAATGAAAAGGGCTTTAGAAAAATATAACTGCACCGCTGAACGGCAAATATATTTTAATTTTGTCACTAATACACGACTAAAAGGGCTTTAGAACATATAACTGCACCACTGAATGGCAAATATATTTTTATTTTGCCACTAATACACAACAAAAAGGGCCACAATTTTCTCAATTCACCACACAAAGGCTAATAAGCCCTTTTTTCCCACTAATACAAGCCAAAAAATGCTTTAGAACATATAACTCCACTGCACAAGGGCGAATAAGTTGTATACATTTTTCCTTGTAATAAACCCTGTTAATGGCTGTATCAAACAGCACTTGCCCTCCAATAACAATAACTTTTGTTGGAATTACAGAGCTGTATAATGGCAATTTGGGTTCTCAGTCAGTGCAGCAAGGTGTAATCGGATTGTTCCTATTACCCAGGCTGCAACCTCCCCTACTGAACCCTGTTCAACATAAATGCTGTGGAAAAATTCCTTCCTATCCCTTCTCTACACATTGAAGAATCTTTCACTGAAATTGTAAATAGTTTTTTTAGCACAATTAAATTTTTTTTTCTAGCACTGTCCCTAGCACCTGCTGACGTCTCTCCCTGCACTAAGTAAAATGGAAAACGGCAGAATCCAAGACGGCTGAGGCTATTTATAGGGCTGTGACATCACAGGGCTGGCTGGCTGCTGATTGGCTGCATGCATGGCATTATGGGTGATTCCGCCTTCCAAGAGATTCTTGCTTCATGTCCTCACAGGTGCAGAAGCCATTTTAAAATGTGATTCGCTACTACGAAGCGTGAGGAAATTCAGATTCGGTGCAAATCGATTTTTTTCTGAAATTCGGATCGAATTCCACTCCATCAACTTCGATCATCTCTAGTCATCAATATAAATGGCAGGACAACCTCTTTCTCTGATAGTAGTAATTAACCATTTGAAGTAGCCCTTCTGGGGTACTGCAATTCCTTTATATTTCCTGTTCATTTGGCTCAAGGCACTGTATGAAAACAGCCACAAACACTATGGCAGTCTTCAACAAAGCTCTGGATGTGGGAAAGACCACATAGCATATTTGTGATGTTTTTACTTGGTCCTTATGGGGTATTGATTGCAGATTGATGGGTGAAAAAATTCTACAACACAACAAAATGTAAAATTTGTTAGAATGCACTATACCATTATATGGTCACTACATGGTGGCAATATTGGCCTTGGTATACTGGATTTTGTTCAGTAACAACATGGTGTTAATATTTGTTACTTTGGGGTACTTTACTATACACAGAAAACTGTCTTGCACTAGCTATGCTGTTTTAGCTGTACATACATAATATACTGTATGGGTTTTTGGGGGGAAGGAATAGTGAATATCTAGATATCTAGATGCTAGGCCTTTATATAGAACCTAACAGTACCACTGTGTCCTGCTCATCTGAAAAACATGCTGTGGGGAGGTCCCAAGTTCAAAATTTGCCCTGGGGACCATTGGATTCTAATTATGCCCCGAGACTGAGTTGTATTGAACTGCAGATGCCAATCAACAATTAGCTCTACAAAAAGTCTACTTATAGTCCAGGTTTAAATGGGTATTCTCACTTTAGACATTTATGACATATCTTCAGGGTATGCCATGGATGTCTGATAGATGCTGGTTCCAGACATTTGGGAAACCCATGTTTCTTCAAAACGGGAGTCCTGACCTCCATCCCACCTGGTGAGGTGGCTACCGGTCATTGCATTGTGTAGAATGAATGGATAGGTGGCCACATAAATGCATGACCATCTATTCAATTTTATGAAAGCGTTGGACACGGTCAAGCAGCATTTTCAGAGTAGATTCATCTATGATGTTTTTGTTATAATTAGGCAATATATTGGTATTCTACTCATCCACAGGATTGGCAAATGTAGTGCAAATAATCAAGTAGACGTTAAAAACAGAGCATGAAAACTATAAGCCGGTAAGTCTAACACCTGTCATGGGTAAACTGAGGGTTTTCTAAGAGATGCTATTCTGGAATATCTCAATGAAAATAAGCAAATAATGCCATATCAGCATGGCTTCATGAGGGATCGGTCATGTCAAACTAATTCAATCAGTTTCTATGAGGAGGTTAGTTCTAGCGATTGTGAAAAATTATGAAAATTGGCTTCCACCTCATGAGATTTTTTTTTGCCTCCCTCTAGATCAACTTGCAGGATGACAGGCTGAACTGGATGGACTTATGTCTTGTTTCAGCCTAACAAGCTATGTTACTATGTATGCTCTCCAGCCTCCAGACACAGAAAAATATTAGGGTACTGTACTGTACATTCATGCTTCAACATAGAACTTGCACCAAATTCTCCATGTGGTGAATTTGTGCAATTGACAGTCTGACAACATCTACAGCACTTTGGTCAGTTCTTATACATCTGTACTTCTCATAAAATACTGTATGCCAAAAAATAAAAATAAAACTGAATTTAGTCTGTTTAAACATATGACCACTCTGGCACTTGTCCAGCTAACACCAAAGATATGAATAACATCCAGCAAGATTACATTAAGTGGTAAGATTCTTTTATAGTGGAGGTCTCACAAAATGTTATGGGTAGACTTGGCAGTAAGGAACTCCTCTTTGCCCTTTAATTTAATCCAGCCTTTGCTATACGAACGTTACCCTGGTTAATTTTTTTTCTCTGTTTTTCCTGGAACAGGTGTCACCTGCTGCCAGCCATCCTGAAAGTACGAGCAGGATTTCACTGACGCTGCGGTGTCAAATTCAGCCCTGAGTATTTAAAGATATGCACACTCATTTTTTCTTCCCCCTTTCCCATCACCTTTCTTTCTACCCCTTAGCTCATACATTAATGTTTTATTTCGCACAGAGTAATGTGTCTGCATAGGGGAGGAGAATTAGAAAACATATAAAAGTTGCTGGCTGTGCACTTTATTGCCAACCATATTGCCCCACTCTGTGTACCATACATTAATCAGTGCCTCTGGAGGACAAAACAGCCTTCGAATGGAGCATGTTCAGCATAAAAAAGTTAAACATTTTAAAATATGAAAGTTTTCATGTTACCATAAATTCAACCACTTTTAGGATTCATAAAAAGGATATTTACGTACCTGCATTAAATGTTTGCAGTGATATTTGTCCGACGGCTCATAAAATTATTCTATTTCTATAACAAATATCAATCTTCTCAGGGCTACAGAAGGGTTTCAAAGGAAAGATCCAGAGCCAGGATGTAGGTAGGACCAGCACCAACTATCCCACCAGAAGAAGTACTAGTAGTAGCAGGCCACAGTTGTCCCTGCTGGCTTCGGAAAGGAGCAACATTATAGTGGAAGGGAAAGAGGATGAGATTGTGGATTTAATGGCTCACACTTCCTCTCAGTCACAACAGGATGATGTGGAGGTGATTTCAAAGTCCAACATGCCATGGAGCCAGGGGACACAACATTCCTCCTGTTCCTCCTCTTTGCAGCGCCAAAGAAGGATTTTAGTGGAGTCCTCTTAGTCTTTTTCTGCCCCTTCCTAGTGGAGCACCTTCCTTTTTCCTAAGAAGTGGCAAGAAAACTCCACCAAACCCTATGGCAGATAGTCAAGAGAGTCCCCTGTTGACGACTTGTGTGAGAGCAGTTAGCGTTTTTACTGCCCTGAGGAGGAGATGGAGTAGAAGGCTGCAGACTCCAGGCATAGCCGTGTTGGTGGTGGTAATAGTGTCCCCCCCCTTCCCCAGCCGTGCTATTGGCGCTGGGGGCAAGGACAGTGGCAATCAGGGAAGAGCAGGGGAGAGGGCCAAAGAACCGACCAGGATATCCCACAGTCTGAAAGAAACAAAAGGGAGGGTGAGGTCTCCAATGATGATTGTGTACTGCACAGGACCTGGGAGACGGATCAGCATGTGGAGGAGGAGACAACATCAGAGAAAGATGGTGATGGCGGCAGCCATAAAGAGCAGAGGCCACATACGTCCAAAAGAACAGCCAGGGCCACATCTGCTTTGGGATCTGGTGATGCTGCTGACAAAGTAGGTGGGTGAGGCCCAAAACATGCCAGAGCTAAGCCCAGCTTTACTGCCTCTATTTCTGCTGTGCAAGTATCTCCTGTCTGGAATTTTTTTTGCAAAAAACAATATGGCTGCACACCGTTATATATACAAACAGTAGAGCTAAGAAATTGGGGTCATTCTAGATAAAAGTGGTACAATACCGACTATAACTGAGTAATGGAAGCACATACGTGTCGGGCCCTGGGAACTTCTGAGCAGAGTACGTTTGTAGCTGGTTAATACACTACCCTGAACAGTGTAGATTTAAGTAAGTCCAAAGTGAGGCAGTATATTTAGTGTTAGGGAGTCAGGGACCCATCTGCGGAAGCCACCTTGACGCCTGGTAGATGGGCCCGACACGTAAGTGCGCTAAGAGCTTCCATTACTCATTTATAGTCGGTATTGTACCACTTTATCTAGAATGACCCCCATTTCTTAGCTTTATTGTTTGTATATATGACAGTGTGCAGCCATCTTGTTTTTTGTAATTATGTTTGCTTCATGGATATGCACCTGTGATTCTGAAGGTTTTAGTCAAAATTTTCTTGGAATTTTTTTTCACACTGCTGGAATACAAAAGCATTGCCTAGTGAGCGCTGTGCAAGAGTAAAATAACGGCAGGCAAACACAAACGTAGGCACAACAGTTCTATTGAACCACATGATCTGGCATCATCCCATCCTGAGGGAAGACATGGTTGGCAGCCAGCCACTGCAGCATGAGTTCCCGACTTCTCCCGGTCCACATTGCGGCACCTAGGCCACATCCTCAATCCATATAGCGTCATTCACATCGTCATCATCCCTTTCCGCTTCTCCGGCTTAGACTCCTCCTTCACTCCATCACTAGCCATCGATAACAGATTACATGGCCAGAAAACAACTGTACGCACCCAGCAATCCGATGGTGCACAAGCTTAATTCCCACCTGGCCAAGTAGCTTGCAGTGCAGTTGCTGCAAAAAGCTATCCCTGCATTTTGATCTCATGTGGTGGACAACATGTGCCGCTCACTGGGATTCTCGATGTTCGGCAAGGTTCACGCCATGGTGGACACCTGGGGAAGCTCTTACAGGCAAGAACAGTACATGTCTTTCTCTGCCCACTGGGTTAATGTTTTTCCCAGCAGTGGAAAGGGAGCACCCCAGCAATGAGACCTGGTCCTTTTGACCTCCCCAAGATGCCACACCAGGCCACGATGCCACACCAGGCACCTCCTCCTCCATGACACGTTCCCATCCTCAACAGCATCAAGGTACAGCACGGGTCACTTACACTACCCATCCTTCCTAACACATGTGTCAGGTTAAGCTTTTCCACACCATGTTGAAGATAATTGGCCTGGGAGAGAGTAGCCACACTGGCAAGCAGTTGCAAATTATGTTACCAGGAAAAACTGTGTACGCAGCTTGCCGCAGCTTATGGCGAGCAGACACCTGCCACCAGCATGTCTGAAAGGGAGTCACCGCCCTTCTGCTGCCACAAGCAGCAGTAGCAGCAGCAGCAGCCATTTCAGTCTTCTCAACGTGATGGAGCAGTTTTTCCATGTGCCGTGCTCCCAGCTGAGGCCAGTCAGCAATCCAACACCTTCTTCCTCAGTGCCCAGGTTCATTCCTACGTAAACCCCGGCAAGTCTCTGGCGCATACCCTGTTTCCTGACCCCATGATTTCTTTGCAAAGGTGAAGAACTAAATGAGCTTGTGGAAAAATGTATACCTTTTTAAGATTAATACAGTATCATTATTGTATGTACACAAAATAAGATACAATAAAATGAATTAAAGCGAAATTGTACAATAAAATAATATAAAACAGGTGTAGTAGATCAGTTTAGGCGATCATGCTACTCACTTCACCTGAGGGGGTTGTACACAGGATAAACTCAAGACAACTGATATCTTTCACCCTCACATAGAGACTGCCTTATGTATGATCCCAGGATGGAGAAAGGACTTTCAATGAGGAAGGTGTAGTTCTTTATTGGTTCTAAACACATTTTAGGGTTCTACCATAACCATGTGTCCAGATACACAGGAACGCTAGTCTATCAGGGACCAGGGATAGCTGCATTGCCAACAATTGCTCATCGGATAAATTCCCCAGAAGTCATACTTCTTTCTTTTGCATGTCAGCCATGCGTTTGTTGGATTTCTGGTCAAGCAGAGTGGAACAGTGTCCCAAACTGGCACAGCACGCTCTCTTTCTTCTTTTTTGCTCAGCCTCCAGTTGCATCTCAGAGAGAGTTTTCAGCACTGTGGAGGGCATGGTGACACCAAAACAGATCAAGTTGTCCTCCACCAGTGTCCAAAATATCACTTTTGTCAAAATGAACCAAGTCTGTATTCAGGAGGATTTTCACGCTCCTCCGGCTGATTCCAATGAATAGATCTAGCCTTGCTAGCAGTGCCTCATCTTGCCACTGTTGCTGTCTGCCTACCACCACATTGTGTAAGGCTGTTGCTGCTGCTGCCTCTGCCACCATCATGCCACTGATGTGACCTGCCTACCATCACATTCTGTACAGCTGCTGCTGTCACCTCCATTGTGCCACTGCTGCAACCTGCCTACTATCATATTCCATACGGCTGCTGCTGATGCCGCCATCGTGCCACTGCTACGAACTGCATAGCATCATGTTCTGTATGGCTGCGGCTTCCAAGACCCCAAGCTATCTGTTTTATGTTATTTAAGATCTCTATTTGCCACGTGTTCTTTTCCTCTCATGTATAAGTCCAGAAAATATGTGCATTTCCTGGCTGGGATGTTAGGGTACTTTCACACTAGCGTTATTCTTTTCCCGCATTGAGTTCCATCCTAGGGGCTCAATACCGGAAAAAAACTGATCAGTTTTATCATAATGCATTCTGAATGGAGAGTAATCCATTCAGGATGTATCAGGATGTCTTCAGGTCAGTCTTTTTGCCTTTTCAGGACGGTGATAATACCGCAGCATGCTGTGGTTTTATCTCGGTCCAAAATTCCAGAACACTTGCCGGAATGCAGGATCCGGCATTTTTTCCCATTAAAATGCATTAATGCTAAGTGTTTTGGCAAAACGGATCCGGCATTGCGGTCTGAGCATGCTCAGACCGCCAAAAAAAAGTAGCCGGATCCATTTGTCCAGATGACACCGGAGAGACGGATCTGGAATTTCAATGCATTTGTCAGACGGATCAGGATTCTCATCAGTCTGACAAATGCCATCAGTTTGCATACGTTTTGACAGATCCAGCAGGCAGTTTCGGTGACGGAACTGCCTGCCGGAATCCTCTGCCGCAAGTGTGAAAGTACCCTTATATAGTGCCTATGACATGTCCACTAAGTCGTAGTAGTGTAAGGTTGGATCGTACTCCAATCTGATAGCGTGGGTGGTAGGAGAAAAAAAAGTTTATTTAACCACCTCCGCTCCCCTAGCTTAAACCCCCTTAATGACCAGACCACTTTTTACAATTCTGCACTACACTACTTTCACGGTTTATTGCTCGGTCATACAACTTACCACCCAAATGAATTTTACCTCCTTTTCTCATCACTAATAGAGCGATCGCTGCTGGCAGGCTGTAGTTGCACTTGTTTACCTGCCGTTTCCTGCGAACGTGCGCGCCTGTGTGCACGCGTTCACAGGAAATCCCATGAGATGACGTGCCGGCGCGTCAAGGAGGAATGAATCGAACACCTCCAGAACGCAATCCTGCGTTAGGCGATCCGGAGGCGGTTAAGAAACGGGACATTAACACACATAAAATACAACACAGAAGGGGCAAAACAACAAGGTTTAAAAGAGAAACTGAAAAAAAAGTACTTCATCAACAAGAAGGGATTGACGGACAGTGTTGGGGTGACCACAACGGTAATGCATATTGATCATGAAATGTATGGAGTTATGGCTGATAACTTGAGGACAGTCCAGCAAACATGCCGACTCCAGCTAATTCCTACAGTGCAGGCTACACAGTCAAAGCTGGAAGGTAACTGGTTGGTACACCCGAAAATCTTCATAAATAAGCCTGAGTATGTGCAGGTCTCACAGCCGCTGTAACAGAATGGTAAGAAGCTGTATAACATGTAGTAAGCACTGCAGGGATCATGTCAAGACATGTAAGACGTCCTGGGAGTCCCGAACATTGTGGACAAGGTCCAAGATGAGAGTCGTCCATGTGTTTAATACTGGATGTTATTCATGGCCAGCCCCGTGATGAATCCCAGCACTCGGATTAGGTTGTCCCTACTGAGTAACTTTACTTTTCCTTCACAATGCACTGATGCCACAGATGCCATCACCTTTACGAGCTGGGTTGCTGATAAGTGGATTCTAAAGTTTCTGAAGAACTGTGAGTAAAGACACTGGAATAAATTGTCCACTTCCTCCAACGTGACCTCATCCTTTGATTTATGAAAATCATTTCATAAAGTCTTGAAGTCCTCTGCGTGGATGGCATGAGAAATTTCCAAGCTCTGTGCCCGACACTTATACAGACACGTCATTCCCGATACACATCGCTGCTAGCCCCGTAAGGTCCTGAGAACTGATTACCAGCTTACTGAAATGGTCAAAGTTTCTTTGGAACTACATCCCTATGATAGCCGTGAGCGCCTCAGAGCCGTTATATAGGAAGAGCGGGAGGCAAGTTAATGTCTTTTGTAACACCTCCAATAGATTTTACTCTGTGTACGTCCCGCAGAACCAACCTGTCCCCACAATCTGGTCCTCTGTGTTTGCCTTGGTGAGTGGAGGCTTGGATGAAATCTGTATGAACACAGCCAGCCTATCTCTGTCCTTTCCTTTGAATCCAGGTAAACAGTAAAGTTTGGCTTTTAAGTTCAGCTCTGAGCCCACTTCAGTGGCAAGACCCTTCTGCTTCTCGGCAGCTATGCAGGAAGACAGGTGCTTGGAATAATCTTTCAGTCCGATGTATGAGAAATTATACATCGGTATCACGCTGTACAGAGTCCATTGTTTTTGAAGGAGCAAAGCAGCCTGTTCCAGATCAAGAGTTTCCTCCAAGGGGGTGCACTTCGGGATTTTTCATTTAGACGCGCTTCGCAATGCAGACCGTCGAAGTGCAGAGGTCAAGCTTCCAGGAGGATACCTCGGGCTGTGAAAATGACTGCTCCTTCGTGCCGATGACCTACTTCAGCATCTGTTCCAGGACATGAAGCAGTGGAATGAAATCATTCAACCCGTAGTCCTGGTGACTGACAAATAACATGGCCTCCTCAAAGGGCCTGAGCAAACCGCAGATGTCACGCATGAGCTGCCACTGGCTGACATCCAAGTTACACAGGGGACTACTCCTGTCCGCTTGGATCATCAATAAATCGTTGATGGCCTTTCTCTGTTCGTACAGTCGGTCCAACATATGGAGGGTGGAATTCCAACGGGTGGAAAAATCGCATATCAGCCTATGTTGGGGGATGCTGTTCTGCCTCTGTAGCTCAAGGAGGGTGTGCTTTGCCGTGTACGAGTGGCTGAAGTGCATGCAAAGTTTCCTGGCCATTTTCAGGATATTTTGCAGATGGGTGGAAGACTTCAGGAACCACTTGACAACCAGATTGAACACCATGGGCGCATGGTGTCGGCACTGCATCAAGGAGAGCGGAGCCATGTTCTTCCCGTTGTTGATCACCATGGTTCCGATTTTCAGTTGTCGCAAAGAAATCCAGGATTCGATTTCTTGCTGAAGGACACGGTGCAGTTCCTCCCCTGTGTGACTCCATTCTCCCAGGAAAACGAGGTGCAGAACAGCGTGAGAGTAATGAGAGGGGTCTCACATGGCTGCATACACTACATGCCTCCAACATAATTCTTGGATCTCTACATGAAAATAATGTATTTGGTGTAAATCGCACGAGGGGCATAGTTGGAGACATTGACTTTACAAGAGATACAGAGCAGCGGAGTTTGCTTTGAAATAAAAAATTTCACCACTGCGTAATTCGGTCCATACAGCAAAAGGAGGTGTACAGTCACCCATACATTTTCCCCCCAAAATCCTGTGTCACGTAAAGAATTTCACCACTAAGTAATTCAGTCCATACGGCAAAGGGTACAGTCACCCATAAATTTTCCCTGAAAAAAGCCTGTATCACATAAAAAATTTCACTGCAAAAAGGAGGGCTTTACCTCATATAACTTCACTTCTGAACGGCAAGTAGGCCATTAATTTTTTCAACTTTTACACTACACAAGGCTTTTCAACATATAAGTGCAATCTGAACGACAAATATATTTATCTTTTACCTATGTAGTCCTTTTGTTATGGCTTTGCACAGGGAGCAAGAATGTTACGCACAATTCTGATGGAACTCCTGATCTTAAGAAACTGGACTTGGACTCCAAAGCAGAGGCTCTCCTGTCATGTCTTATGTGCTGTGGAGATCGAATGCAGATGGAGCAGAAAAAAACACATGAATGTTTTCAACTTACTGAAGCTGTTTGATTTAATTGTAAATAGATGGTAAAGGCAAAGTCTGCTGGTGTGTTGTCATCAGAGTCCTCATTATGTTTACTGCAGGACCCACGACGACGTAATTCGGTCCATGCAGCAAAAGGAGGTCTACAATCACCCATAAATTTTCTCGAAAGAAACATGTTTGAAATAAAAATTTCACAAATGAAAGGATAATGGAATTCGGTTCATACAGAACAAAGTCTACAATCACCCATCAATTTTACAATAAAAGCCTGTTTAAAATAAAAAATTTCACCACTACGTAATTCGGTTGATACCGCAAAAAGTTCTTCACCACAAATAACTGCACTGCTGAACGACAAATAGGCACTTATTCTTTCCTAGTTTTACACTACAAAAAAAGGCTTTTCAACAGATAAGTGCAACACTGGGCAGCAAATATATTTTTATTTTGCCACTAATACACAGCAAACAGGGTTGTAGAATATATTACTGCACTGCTGAATGACAATTAGACCCTATTTTTTTTTTTTCTTTTACCCAACACAAAAGTCTTTTCAAAAGATAAGTACAACGCTAAATGGAAAATATATTTTTATTTCACCACTAATAGACGCAAACAGGGCTGTAAAATATATTACTGCACAGCTGAACGGCAATTAGGCTCTAATTTTTTTCTACTTTTACACAACACAAAAGGCTTTTCAACAGATAAGTGCAATGCTGAACGGCGAAAATATTTTTATTTCGCCACTAATACATGGCAAACAGGGCTGTAGAATATATCACTGCACCACACAAGGGCAAATACATTTTTCTTTTGCCACTAATACACGGCAAAAAGGGCTTTACAACATATAACTGCACTGCACAAGGGCAAATAAGACATACTGTAGAAATATTTTCTTGTAATAAACCCTGTTAATGGCTGTATCAAACAGCACTTGCACCCCAATAAAAAGAACAGTTTGCTGGAAAGACAGAGCTGTATAATGGCAATTTGGATCCCCATTTAGTGCACCAAGGTGTAAAAGGATTGTTCCTATTACCCAGTCTGTAACCTCCGCTACTGAACCCTGTTCTACACAAATGTGGAACGATTCCTCTCTGTACTTATAAATCATTTTTTCACCACAATCAAGTCTTTCCTATCACTGTCCCAAGCGCCTGCAGACGTCTCTCCCTGCGCTAAGTACACTGGTAAATGGCAGAATCTAAGATGGCTGCCGCTATTTATAGGACTGTGACATCACAGGGTTGGCTGGCTGCTGATTGGCTGCATGCATGGCATTATGGGTGATCCCGCCTTCTCAGAGTTCCTTTCTCCATGTCCTCACTCATGCAGCAGCCATTTTAGGAAAAAATGTGTTTCGTTACCATGAAGCGGGAAGAAATTCGGCTTTGGTGTGAAATTTTTTTTCCTGACATTCGGATCGA
The DNA here is from genome assembly GCF_014858855.1 of Bufo gargarizans. Lineage (NCBI taxonomy): Eukaryota > Metazoa > Chordata > Amphibia > Anura > Bufonidae > Bufo > Bufo gargarizans. Next base: position 549,157,021 of record NC_058081.1, read on the forward strand.
ATTCCACTTCGTCAGCTTCGATTTGCTCATCTGTAGTATAGAGCACCATTTTATTAAATGCGTTCAAATTCACATTTTTTATGGAAAGTTCTAAGATCAATCAATGTCATGTTTGGATTGATTCTTCAGGTACATAGAAAAACTAATTTGGACTGCATAAAGCTCATATTCACCAATTAGCCATAACATTACAACCAATAACATGAAAAGTAAATAACATTATCCCATTACAATGCCATCTGTCGAAGGGTGAGATATATTAGAAATCAAGTAAACAGTCAGTACTAAAAATGGATGAGAAAAATAGTTAAAAGAATTATGCCATGATTGATATAAAAATTAAAATCGGACATCTTATAATATACGACAATCTGTTTCTAACAAAGCTAGAACCAGTTCTGTACCTCACATGGATCCAGAGATTTCCCCATCCATTGCTCTCAGGGCCGGTGCTTCCATATAGGCAAGGGGGGCAATTGCTCCCGGGCCCCTGAGTCCTTAGGGGCCCCCCGGCGCAGGCCCGAGGACAGCGATACAGATGGCAGTGGTGTGGGGCACTGGAGGGAGAGGTGTGTCCCTTCCCCTTCCTCTGATAGGCCAGTGCAGGCGTCGCGATGACGTCATTGCGGCGCCTGAGCCGTACAGCGCGTTCAGCGGTGCAGTGAGATATTTTACAGCCCAGTTTGACTTGTATTACTGCCGAAATACAAATATATTTGCCGTTTAAGGTTGTACTTATCTGTTGAAAAGCCTTTTCTGTAAAATTTTTAATAAATTAGGGCCTAATTGCCGTTCAGTGCAGTGATATATTCTAAAGCCCTGTTTGCTGTATATTAGTGGCAAAATAAAAAATATTTAATCTAACATTTGGTTATTTGATCTAACATTATGTTAGGCAGAGAAGTGCCAGGAGAGTGGCAGAGGCCTAAATATTTCTGGCACAGGAAGAGGTCGCAGCAGAGTAAGGGGCCATGGCAGCAAGGGTCACTTCGAGAAGCCTGAGCTCCCAGTGCCAGTGTCAGCCACTGGTCGTGTCGTGACCAGCAACCCATCGGTTCTTGAATGGTTGACTCGATCTTCGACTTCATAGCAACTTACATCAGCCACCCCCAGCCAAGAATCAGTGGGTTTGTCAGACACACCCCATAGTTGGCATGGCCCGGGAGCAGGCCCTGTGCCCTCATCTGTCCTCAACCTGCCTTTGTCCTTTTCTGTTCCCTCACTGTGAGAAGTATTTTATGCTGTAGGCTCTGCTCCACTTTTCAGCGAGGAAGAGCTACTAGAAGAGAGTCAGCAGCTACTGCTCAGCCAAGATGGGGAGGAGACATCCACCGCTTCCTCCTCTAGGCAAGTAGTGATGAGGAGAGTGGCGTTGGACCTGGTGTTGAGAGCGGTCAGGATGGTTGAGGAGGACATCAGTGACGTCCAAACACTACTCGATGATGATGTAGCTGATTGCACTTGGGAGCCGGGTGAAGGGGCTTCATCATCATCATCAGGAGAAGAGGGTGTCAGCTTGCCTGCGAGCCAGCGGTGAAGCCAGCAAGTCACTAGCGTGGCCAGGAGTCAGCAGGGTAGCAGCAGTGGGAGGCCGAGAGACAAACGCGCCCGTGGGTAGACCACCCACTTCTTAGGAGCCTACCTGCCGGGGAAGTAGCGGTGCATGAGTTCACGGAGGCAGTGGCGGTAGGAGTCAGTCAGTGCATAGTGTTGGGGGTAAAATCACCTACTCGGCTGTTAAGCCACGGGACGAGGTGAACATGGCAATATGTAGAATCTGTGGGCAGAAGGTGAAGAGTGGCCAGTGTGTCAATGTTGGCGCTGCGTCAACATATGCAGCATCACCATAAAGTGGCCTGGGAGAACCGTGGCTCCGATGTGGTGTTCTAGCCTGCCGCAGCAACCCCTGCATCACCCAGTGGCATGCACCTGATTTCAGGCAGTCAAGGCTCCACCATCTCAGCCAAAGGAAACTGTCTGTCCTTCCCATCATCTACTGGTCCTGATGCTCCTGCTCCTCCTTGTCAGTCATTCCGCCAGCAATCAATCACCGAAGCGATTGCCAAGAGATGACAGCATGCATGCATGCACTCATCCAACGGCGCAGAAGCTGAACGTGCTTCTGCCCAAGTTGCTGGTGCTGCAGTCCCTCCCTTTCCAAGTGGTGGACTCTGCATTTTTCAGAGAACTGATGGCTTGTGCCGAGCCGAGGTGGAGAGTCCCAAGCCGTAATTTCTTTGCCAAAAAGGCAGTACCATCCCTGCACACATATGTAGTACAGAAGGTGGGCCACTCCTTGAGCATGTCTGTGTCTGCCAATGTGAACGGAAGCGCCAACGTGTGGAGCTGTAACTACGGTCAGGGACAATACATGTCCTTTACAGCCCACTGGGTGAATGTGGTTCCTGCACAGCCACACCAGCAACTTGGTCAGGTGACGCTGCTTCTGCCTCCCCGTTTCCACGCTTGCCGTTGGTCCAGCAACAATGTCCGCCTCTGCCTTCTTATCCTCCACCATGTCCTCAGCCTCCACTGCAGGGACAATGCAAAGTGTCCCTCCAGCATACCACATGGGCAGGGCACGGCAGTGTCACACTGTTCTGCACCTCATTTGCTTGGGCGAACTGAGTCACACAGGGGAGGAACTGCTCTATGTCCTTCAGCAAGAAATCAAATCCTGGCTTTCTCTGCGTCAAATGAAAATCAGAACCATGATGATCGACAACGAGAAGAACATTGTGTCAGCGCTGCGTCGAGGAGGGCTGAGCCATGGACCCTGCATGGCAAATGTGTTCAATCTGGCTGTCAAGCTGTTCCTGAAGTCTTCCACCCATGTACAAGACATCCTAAAAATGGCCAGGAAACTATGCATGCACTTCAGCCACTCGGACACCACAAAGCACACCCTACTTGAGCTGCAGCAGAACGGCATCCCCCAACATAGGCTGATATGCGACGTTTCTACCCATTGGAATTCCACCCTCCATATGTTGGACCGACTGTATGAACAGAGAAAGGTCATAAACGATTTCCTTATAATCCAAACGGACAGGAGTACTCCCCTATGTAACTTCTATGTCAGCCAGTGGCAGCTCATGCATGACACCTGCTATTTGCTCAAACCCTTTGAGGATGCCACGTTATTTGTCATTCGCCAGGACTATGAGATGAACAACGTCATTCCACTGCATCGTGTCCTGGAACAGATGCTGGTAAATATGGCTGGTCAGGGTACTGGAGACGTGGCGCCTAGATCTCACGGCCACATGATCCCTATGGGGTTGAACTGGAGGAGTAGGACACTGGAGCACAAGCAATGTGTAGCTAAATGGGTGGTTTTTCTACACAGGTGACAGGAGAGGAGGAGCAGGAGCAGTCGGAGGAGCAAGAGGGATATGAGGAAGACGAGACAGATGACCCAGGCACACCTTGGCAGTATGCACTGGAGATGGAGCCAGGGAGTCCCTCCGAGTCACTTGGGCAAATGGCCCGCTGCATGCTCACTTGCTTGCGTAGTGACAGCCGAATTGTCACTATTCGTCACAGGGATGCCTCCTGGCTCTCCACCTTATTGGACCGTTGCTACCGGTCCAAAACGGGGGTCTTTTTTTACACCCACTGAGAGGGAGGACAAACTGAACTACTATAGAGACATCCTATGTATTCAGTTGGCCGCTGTCCATCCTCTCGCAGATCTGACCGGGGGGGGCCCTCTGCACTTACGTTCAACTGCCATGGCTGACGGGGAGGGATGGGGTGGCAGGAGCTTACAGTCTACAGTCGCTGATGAGCAGCCTTCTTCACCTGCCTAGTAAAGAAACTACTCACCAGCATCAGCATCTAGACCTGAAGCAGAACCTGAATCAGCAGGTCTGGACTACTGAGAAGCCAAACTGGATTTGTGGCCACAGCTGGCCGAGTTTGCCCTAGAAACGCTGTCCTACCCAGCCAGTTGTGTGGCATCAGAGCGGGTGCTTAGTGCAGCAAGGGCAATAGAAGATCTTGTCTGTCCACCCAAAATGTGGAGAGACTGACCTTTGTCAAGATGAATCAGGCGTGAATAAGCCAGGATTTCTACCTACCAATTCCTGATGCATCTGACTAGATCATCCATGGTGCCACACCACCACTTTGACAAAATAGACCAGTTTCTTCTAGCTACCTGCCTCAGCCACTATTCTGATGCTGCCACCCGGCTGATGCCACACATTTGATGCCAAGTGCTCTTTCTTTCACCCACCATCTTCAGCTGGTACTGGTATTTCCACCCACCTCCACACTATGTCAGCTTGTCACTGTGTTCTCCTGGTGCTTCTGCCACCTCCACACTATGTCACCTTGCCACTCTGTGGCCTCCTGATGCTGCTGCCACCTTCAGACTCTGTCATTGGTCCACTCTGTGGCCTCCTCATGCTGCTGTCAACTCCACACTCTGTCATTGTGCCACTCTGTGACCTCCTGATGCTGCTGTCACCTCTACACTCTGTCATTGTGCCACTCTGTGACTTCCTGATGCTTCTGCCACATTCAGACTCTGTCATTGGGCCACTCTGTGGCCTCCTGATGCTGCCACCACCTCCAGACTCTGTCATTGGGCCACTATTTTGCTTTTTTGGCTTGGCTGACATTATTTATTTGACCCTTCTTCTGATCTGTCAGAAGGAAGGTAAAATGAGATGCACAACGGATCCTGTCTGTGTAGCAGCTGTGAGGCCTGTATGGTCCCATAACAATTGTCTTGTGATTTGGTAGCCAAAAGCAGAAGTGGGTACAAAACACAGAAGACTTGCAAATATTCCGTTCACATGTCATCTCTGTTTTGGATCTACTCCTGTTTTTTTAGCATTACCAATACTGATGGATTACTGACCAAATGCTGACCGAGTGAAGGCGGATGCTCCACAGACAGGATCCGTTTTTTGTGGGTTATTGTTCTGATGGATCAGAGGAAGGGCAAAATAATCAGTGACGTCAACACAAACTTACTGCTGACAGCCTCTTCACTCTGTCAGGGGGCTCTACTTGTATAACATTTAATAGAACAGGTTATGTAGACATCTATGTGGAATCAGCGGACGACGGTGTAAAAAGAGTGCGCTTTTTCTTGGTGCTAACATTGACCTGTAAGGCTGAATTCATAAGTGAGATATTTGGTCAGTTTTGGCCCCGTGACTGCCCAAATAAGTGCAGTGATTCTAAGTGCATGCCTGCCATCTGCATGTCATACGGACTCAGTATAATTTCACTACCAAAGCAGACTCCCTATGTGTGGTACTGCAAGGCACAGTGTTCTACACCACTATAAAGGCTCTCTGCAGCCAAAAAATAGCTGTTTTTTTTTTTAACGTGATTCACCGCAAATGTATTCGGCTCGAACCAAATTTTTCCCAAAAATTCTGCTAACCGGCGAATCAAATTTTTTTTTTATTCGCTCATCTCTAGTTTAAATTTTGAGCTTATTAAAAGTTGGAACAGCAACATAAAGTAGAGAAAAGAAATACAAATACTACTGAGAAAGAATATACTGTACCAATAATTCACAAAGCCTCCAGTAGACAGTGCCCTCTAGTGACACTGTATAATACAACAATTCATAGCAACCTACATAGCAGGAAAACCTAATCAGGTTGCTGAAAACCCAGTAATTGTGTGTTTACAAGTCACTAGACAGTGTATTATTTTGATGCAAAATATTGGTGTAAAGTAAGCTGTCCAAGAGGTAAAATAAGAAAGCAAATAGTCTATATACATATAATCTTCATACTATATCTAACATGATGTGGCCAATTTATCACACAGCATGAGCAACTGTGCATTCACACGCAGCTTTAAAGGGAACATGTCACAATGAAAATGCTGTGCAATCTGCAGGCAGCATTTTATAAAGCAGGAGGGGCTGAGAAAATTTATATATATTTTTGTGTGATACGCATATGCATTGCTTAAATGCAGTTTCTAATACTGTTGATGTGAATTTTTACTTGTTAGCATTGGCATTGTGCAGTTTTACCACTAGAGGCCGCTGTTTCTCCACACAGTTAAGTTTTGCTAAGTATTTGAATACTGGAGGTGGAGATGATGACTCATGCTGCTGCTGCTGCTGCTGCTGCTGCTGTGAAGAAGCAGGAAATGATAAGCTGAGCAGACATGTCTGGGCAGAGACTGGAAGACAGCATTGTGTGCCCCCTTCACGTCAGTGGGATTTGGAGTGGCCAGAGTCACTGTTGGAAGTGACTTATGTCTGTCAGCGATCCAGATGGCGTCCAGGAGAGAGAGGATCGGATCCCGGAAGGCTGGAAGAGCTGTGGAACGGTTGGGGCTGCCATAAGAGGTGAAGTTACTCAGCCTGGAGAAGAAACAGTCCACCATTTTGTGAGCTATCTGAGAGGACCGTGTGGATCCAGATTCTGTTCCTAGGGATGAGCGTCGGTGTCAGGAAGTTGATCAGAACAGAGGGTCAAAGTTATAGGTCCTGCAGGATCACATGTTGTGGTAGGGACTTTCTGTTCGGTTTGGAGCAACCAGTGGATACAGTATATACTCAGGTCAGTGACTCAGCAGCACGGTATTGACTGGTAGGCTCTGCCGTGTGCACCATCGGTCATGTCTGTTCCTCTGCAGCACAGTATCGACTTGCAGGCTCTGCTGTGTGTGCCGCCGTGTTAGGGTTGTTCAGTTGGACAGGAACAGTGACTCTGAGCCTGGAGTATGGGGTATCTTGTATACTTCTATATTGCTGTGTTTGTTACTACTGTTATTGCTGTGTTTATTACTACTGTTAGTAAAATTTCTGTTTTTGCACAAATGCTGGTGTCGGTGTCGCTTTTCTCGTCTGTGACTACACTGTATCCTGGGGAGCCCTCCTCATCTCATGGTTTTACACACATGAACATATATTTTATGTGTGACAAAAGTTTAGTAAAATCCTATTCACATGCGTTGTACTCTACTTTGTTTCGCATTTACAACCCTCAATATCTGAATGTGACCAAATTTGCTAAGTTTTTTTTTCAATATGTGAGAGAGAATCTAAATCGCACATCCTCATTACTATGCTTTTGATATAACAACTGTTTTAATTTCCAAACATGAGCAATTGCGCTGCAGTATAACAATGGCTGGTTAGTGCCAGTATACATGTCTATTCTGCACAAGGTACGGACAAGTCCTGTGGAATCCATGCCTGGTTCATTTTAATGAACGTGAGCTTGTCCACGTTGGCTGTGGACAGGCTGCTGCGCTTGTCTGTGATGACGCCCCCTGCCGTGCTAAACACACGTTCAGATAATACAATGGCTGCAGGGCAGGCCAGCACCTCCAAGGCGTAAAGGGCCAGCTCAGGCCATGTGCCTAATTTGGAGACCCAGAAGTTGAAGGGGGCAGAGCCGTCATTCAGTACGTGTAGATATTTGCACACATACTGCTCCTTTATGTTGGTGAAATGCTGCCTCCTGCTAAGACGTTCCATATCAGCTGGTGGTGCTGGTTGTTGTGGCATGCTGACAAAGCTTTCCCCATTTCCGCCATGCTAACCCTGCCTTCTGAGGTGCTGGCAGTGCCCCAGCTGCGCTGGCGACCTCTTCCTCTGCCTTGTGCTTCCACTGTGCCCCCGCTGTCAGGTGGGAATGCCACCAGCAGCGCGTCTATCAGCGTGCGTTTGTACTTGCACATCTTACGATCACGCTCCAGTGGCGGAATTAAGGACAGTACGTTGTCCTTGTTACGGGGATCCAGCAGCGTGGCCACCCAGTAATCAGCACAAGTTAGAATGTGCACAACTCGGCAGTCGTTGTGGAGACACTGCAGCATGTAATCGCTCATGTGTGCCAGGCTGCCCAGAGGCAACGAAAAGCTGTCCTCTGTGGGAGGTGTATCGTCTGTGTCCTCAGTATCCCCCCCCAGCCACGCACCAGTGATGGCCATGAGCTGGTCTGGGTGCCACCCTGCTGTGAACATGGTTCCTCCTCCTCCATCTCCTCATCCTCCACCTCATCATCCTCCAGAACTGTGCCCTGGCTGGACAATTGTGTTCTTGGCGTTTGTGGGTGCAGGAACCCACCCTCGGAGCCACTTGTGAATGACAGGCCGGAAACCCTAAAAAATGATCCCTCTTCCTCCTTCTCCTGTGCCACATCCTCTTCCATCATCGCCAGCAGCGTTTTTTCAAGGAGGCATATAAGTGGGATAGTTACGCTGAGAACGGCATTATCGGCACTGGCCATGTTGGTGGAGTACTCGAAACAGCGCAACAAGGAACACAGGTCTCGCATGAAGGCCCAGTCATTGGTGGTGAAGTGGTGCAGTTCCGCCAAGCGACTCACCCGTGCTGCAGCTGAAACTCCACTATTGCCTGCTGCTGCTCGCACAGTCTGGCCAGCATGTGCAAGGTGGAGTTCCACCTTGTGGGCACGTCGCATATGAGGCAGTGAGCAGGAAGGCCGAAGTTACGTTGCGGCGCTGACAGGCGAGCAGCAGCAGGGTGAGAACGCCGAAAGCGCGCACAGATGGCCCGCACTTTATGCAGCAGCTCTAACATATCGGGGTAATTTTTAAGGAATCTCTGCACCACCAAATTCAGCACATGCGCCAGGCAAGGGATGTGCGTCAAACCGGCTTTTACCAGAGCTGCTACGAGATTTTGCCCATTATCGCACACCACCAGGCCGGGCTTGAGGCTCACTGGCACCAACCACTCATCGGTTTGTTGTTCAAGGCCCGTCCACAGCTCCTGCACGGTGTGGGGTTTGTTCCTTAAACAGATACGTTTTAAAACTGCCTTCTGTCGTTTACCCCTGGCTGTGCTGAACTTGGTGGTGAAGGTGTTACGCTGACTGGATGAGGAGCCGGTAGAGGATGAGGAAGCAGAGTAGGAGGAGGAAGCAACAGTAGGCAAACTGAAGCGCCCTGCAAGACTCGGTGGTGGAAGGACATGCGCCAAACTGCTATCCGCCTCAGGCCCAGCCGCCACTGCATTTACCCAGTGTGCTGTTATGAAGATATAACGTCCCTGATCGTGCTTACTGGTCCACGTATCCTTATTAAGGTGGATATTGCCACAGATGGCGTTGCGCAGTGCACACCTGATTTTGTCCCCTACTTGGTTGTGCAGGGAAGGGATGGCACACCTGGAAAATTAGTGGCGGCTGGGCACGATGTACTGTGGGACAACCACCGCCATAAGGCCTTTAAAACTTTCCGTCTCCACCAGATGGAATGACAGCATTTCAGAGACTAGTAATTTAGGAATGCTGGCATTCAGGGCTAGGGATTGGGGTGGGTAGGGGGGTACTTCCTCTTCCTCTCCAGTGTTTAGGAGATGGAGAGCTGAACGCTTCTGTGGGACATTGTGGAGATGCTTGGTGACCCAGGTGGTGGTGTTGCTGGAAGATCCTGTGTTTGCGGGGTGGCAGGTGGCACTGTCACTCCAGAGGTGGATGAAGAGGCCAATACTGCAGCAGAAGAGGAAGCAGGAGTAACCAGAGATCTTTCTTGGTTTTTGAGGTGTCTACTCCACTGCAGCTCGTGCTTAGCACTTAAATGCCTGGTCACGCAGGCTGTGCTCAGGTTGGGCACGTTTATGCCTCGCTTCAGGCTCTGATTGCCCAGCATGCAAACAACTCATGTCTTGTCGTCAGCACATTGTCTGAAGAACTGCCACTCCAGGGAACTCCTTGGAGCTGGCTTTGGTGTGCTCAGTCCCTTGCTGCGGTGGGCAGTAGCAGGCGTACTGTCTAGAGGACAGCTGTTCCTCTTTTGCACCCTGCTCCCTCTTCTGCTGTGCTGGTGGCTCTGTGCGACCACCGCCTCTTCCTCCGAACTACATAGGTCACTCGCATGACCTTCATTCCATGTGGGGTCGAGGACCTCATCATCCTCTACATCATCTTCCACCCAGTCTTCAACCCTGCCCTCCTTGTCAGTCTGCACACTTTCAAAAGCCCCAGCAGTTGGCACCTCTGTTTCGTCATCATCTGAGACGTGCTGCGGTGGTACTCCCATGTACTCATCTTGAAAAATAAGTGGTTGGGCATCGGTGCACTCAATCTCTTCCACTTCTGGGGCAGGTCTAGGTCGATGGCCCTGGGAAACCCTCCGAACAGAGTCATCAAAAAGCAGAAGCGACTGCTGCATGACTTGTGGCTCAGACTGCTTGGCTGATTTGCAAGGGGGTGAGGTGAAAGACTTATGGTCATCGGCTGCAGGTTCCAACTCTGATCTTTCAGCAGGAGACTGGGTAGGAGATAATGTGAAGGAACTGGAGGCACTGTCAGCAACCCAATCTACTATCACCTGTACTTGTTCAGGCCTCACCATTCGTAGAGCCGCATTAGGCTCGACCAAATACCGCTGCAGGTTCTGTCGCCTACTCGTACCTGTGGAAGGCGTTTCACTTGTGCGTGTAGCTGGCACAGATCGACCACGTCCTTTCCCTGCAACAGGAGCTCCACCAGCAGCACCACGACCTGGGCCACGTCCCTTATTTGACGCTCTCCTCATATTCCTCAAATCTTTAGGGATCTTGCCCTAAATTGGTGTTTAATTAATAGCAGAATAGAACGACAGTATGTACAGGGTGCATCTCACATGCCCTGATCCAGACTAGGCCTCAATTAAATTTGTTTGCCCAAAATGGCTGTATTTTAAATAACTGAATATAACCCCTGTATATAAAGGGTGTATCTCACACGCCCTGACCCACACTAGGCCGCAATTAAAGATTTGTGCCCAAAATGTCTGTATTTCAAATAATTGAATATAACCCCTGTATCTAAAGGGTGTATCTCACACGTCCTGACCCACACTAGGCCGCAATTAAAGATTTGTGCCCAAAATGGCTGTATTTCAAATAACTGAATTTAACCCCTGTATATAAAGGGTGTATCTCACACGCCCTGACCCACAATAGACCGCAATTAAAGATTTGTGCCAAAAATAGCTGTATTTCAAATAACTATTGTAGGAGAGTCCCCGGAATAATAATGGACGGACGATACGTGCCACCAGAGGTCCTGGCCTCGGTGGAGTAAGAACCGGATCATTGCGGTTACAGCGGCGAATGCTGCTGGCGCAGCGCGTCCGAGCCGGTTCTTACTGGGAACAGGTAAAGAGTGGGGGGGTGCCTGTTCCCCACGGCCAGCCCAGGTTTTTGGTGGAGCTGGGCCTTTAAGAACCCAGCCTGCTGATGATGGGGTGGGGTGTGTCTTGCTGTGCTGGAGATTTCCACAGACAGAGTGAGTGCTGGTGAAGGAGAGTCTGGGCGCAGCACACATTGAAGGATAGCCCTGGGACCTGTGGTGCTACGAGCCGAAGGGGCTCTGGCCTGAGGGAGACAAAGGCAGGTAGCTTACAAGCCTGCACGACCGCTGTGGTCTGTCCAAAACAAGGTGACTCAAACCTGCTGTTTATTTCCTATGGAAGGACTTTTGTTTTATGCACTATGTGAATATGCACCTGTGTGGTCTGCACATTGCCTGTTATGCCTTTGGTGTGAATAAAGTCACGGTGTATCACAAAGACTGTCTGTGGGTGCCTCAATACTGCCGCCGCTACCGTAGCCTACCACGAGCACATCCCCACACTATATATAAACCCTGTATATAAAGGGTGTATCTCACAATGACATATGCAGCAAAGGCTGCAAAATAAAAAAAAATTCCCCAAACGGGTGTTTGTTTAATAACTGAATATGACAGCAGTATATAACCCTGGAATTTCAAACTTTTTGCCCAAAAAAGGGTGTTTTATTAATAGAAGAATATAACCTCTGTATATAAAGGGTGTATCTCACAAGCCCTGACCCACACTAGGCTGCAATTAAAGATTTGTGCCCAAAATGGCTGTATTTCCAATAACTGAATAGAACCACACTATGGAAAGGCTCACAATGACATATGCAGCAAAGGCTGCAAAATAAACTTTTTTGCTCAAAACGGGTGTTTGTTTAATAACTGATTATGTCAGCAGTATATAACCCTTGAATTTTACATGTGCTGATGCTGCAAGGGCTGTAAAATTGTGTATTTTGGCAAAAAAGTGTGTTTTCAAAAACCCAGAAAATTATGGCTGTATTTCTAGCTTAAATTGCAGACTGACTAATCCATATGTTGTATATTGCCAAAAAAGTATGTTTTTTTTTACTAACAGAATATGAAAGCTGTATATAACGTTTGAATTTCACACGTCCAGATGCAGCTAGGGATGTAAAATTGTGTATTTTGCACAAAAAGGGTGTTTTAAAAAACCCTGAAAATTATGGCTGTATTTCTAGCTTAAATTGCACACTGACTAATCCTGCAAATGCACCAGATGTTGTATATTGCCAAAAAAGGGTGATTTTTTTAAAACCTGATTATTAGTGCAGTTGTTCAAGTTTGGATTTCAATGTCACAAAAGCTCAGATGCAGTGCTGGTGCACTAAGCTTGCATAAAATGGCCGCCGCCGCTGCCCACCTAACTAACAGACAGATAAAAGTATTTTTTTTTTCGGTCACTGGGCTCAGGGCAGGGTAAAAAGATTGTGTATGTCGATCGCAGAGTTAGATTCACGTTCTGAACAAAGACTCTCTCCTATTCTCTCCCGGAAATCACCAGCAGCATCCTCTCCCTACACTAGTAACAGCAGAGTGATGTGCAGCGCTACGTGACTCCAGCATATACAGATGCTGGGTCACATGCTGCACTGGAACGTCACAGCCATGCAATTAGTAGGCATGGCTGTGATGGCTTCTAAGGTCAGTGCGGCACCTGAGGGGTTAATTGTGCGGATCACAGCCCCCTGTAAGAGAGCGGGTGCTGCCAGGCAGCAGGGGGCAGTTATGTACACAGTTCTTAGTATAATCTAAGTTGAAGCGTCCCCATCACCATGGGAACGCCTCTGTGTTAGAATATACTGTCGGATCTGAGTTATCACGATAGTGAAAACTCAGATCTGAAAAAGCTGTTATGCAGACGGATCTGCACTGAACGGATACCATTGTTTGCATTTATAGGTGCAGATCCGTCTGTGCAGATACCAGGCGGATCTGCACCTAGCGCAGGTGTGAAAGTAGCCTAATCTGTAAAGAAAAGGGGGGTAGTCAGCACATCCTAATGCGCAGGTGCACGCTGCCATGGCTGAAAACATTGAGAAAAAAAGAGACAATGCAACAGCACTGCAAACCAGATAAAGTACAATAATGCCATAGTCACAAAAAATATTATAGTGCTAATGCTGCACTTATTTATAAAGTGAGATGCTTGGCAAATGCATTTTGTACAAAACCATTTGAGCCTGTCTACCAAACGTCAAGGCGATCTCTGTAAGACGGGAACCTAATACTACCTGTTATGCGCCATAATGGGCGCCATAAAGTTCAGGAAGTGTTAGTTCCACATGCATGCTGGGTCCACTCTGCCTTCTACCATTTTTGGTGCCATAAAGGCCTCCATTACTTCCAAGGGATGCAGGTACTAACATGCATGCCGAGCCCATTCCATACGTTTTCTTGTGCCAGACAGCTTCCAATAAATGTAGTGAGAGCAGGCCACAGCTTTATACTGAAACTAATTAAAATCAGCCTATGGGGCAGACAGGCTAATCTGGAGTGCACGACTCGCTAGGAGTGCCACACCTTCAGCGCTGTAAATCGGTAAACAAAAGGGGGTCTGGCACAAGGAAAGGTATGGAGTGCGCTCGGCATGCATGTTGGTACCTGCATCCCTTGGAAGTAATGGAGGCCATTATGGCACCAAAAATGGTAAAAGGCAGAGTGGACCCAGCATGCATGTGGAACCAACACTTCCTGAACTTTATGGCGCCCATTATGGCGCATAACAGGTAGTATTCAGTGTTAGGTTCCCGTCTTACAAGAGATCGCCTTGACATTCGGCAGACGGGCTCAAATCGTTTTGTAATAAATGCATTTGCCAACATCTCACTTTATAAATAAGCGTAGCATTAGCACTATAATATTTTTTGTGACTATGGCATTATTGTACTTTATCTGGTTTGCAGAGTGCTGTTGCATTGTCTCTTTTTTTCTCCTGATGCTGCTGCAACCTCCACACTATGTCACCTTGCCACTCTGTGGTCTGATGCTGCTTCCACCTCCACATTATGTCACCTTGCCACTCTGTGGCCTCTTCATGCTGCTGCTACCTCCACACTATGCCATCTTGCCACTCTGTGGTCTCCTGATGTTGCTGCCACCTCAACACTATGTCACCTTGCCACTCTGTGGTCTCCTGATGCTGCTGCTACCTCAACACTATGTCACCTTGCCACTTTGTAGCCTCTTCATGCTGCTGCTACCTCCCCACTCTGTCGTTGTGCCACTCTGTGGCTTCCTCATGCTGCTGCCACCTCCACACTATGTCACCTTCCTACTCTGTCGTTTCCTGATGCTGCTGCCACCTCAACATTATGTTACCTTGCCATTCTGTGGTCTCCTGATGCTGCTGCCACCTCCACACTATGTCACCTTGCCACTCTGTGGTCTCTTGATGCTGCTGTCACCTCCACACTATGTCACCTTGCCACTCTGTAGTCTCCTGATGCTGATGCCACCTCCATACTATGTCACCTTGCCACTCTGTGGTCTCCTGATGCTGCTTCCACCTCCACATTATGTCACCTTGCCACTCTGTGGCCTCCTCATGCTGCTGCTAACTCTATACTATTTCACCTTGCCACTCTGTGGTCTCCTGATGCTGCTGCTATCTCAACACTATGTCACCTTGCCACTCTGTGGTCTCTTGATGCTGCTGTCACCTCCACACTATGTCACCTTGCCACTCTGTAGTCTCCTGATGCTGATGCCACCTCCATACTATGTCACCTTGCCACTCTGTGGTCTCCTGATGCTGCTTCCACCTCCACATTATGTCACCTTGCCACTCTGTAGCCTCCTCATGCTGCTTCTGCTACCTCAACACTATGTCACCTTGCCACTCTGTGGTCTCCTGATGCTGCTGCTACCTCAACACTATGTCACCTTGCCTCTCTGTAGCCTCTTCATGCTGCTGCTACCTCCCCACTCTGTCGTTGTGCCACACTGTGGCTTCCTCATGCTGCTGCCACCTCCACACTATGTCACCTTCCTACTCTGTCGTTTCCTGATGCTGCTGCCACCTCTACATTATGTTACCTTGCCATTCTGTGGTATCCTGATGCTGCTGCCACCTCCACACTATGTCACCTTGCCACTCTGTGGTATCTTGATGCTGCTGTCACCTCCACATTATGTCACCTTGCCACTCTGTAGTCTCCTGATGCTGATGCCACCTCCATACTATGTCACCTTGCCACTCTGTGGTCTCCTGATGCTGCTTCCACCTACCTCCAAATTATGTCACCTTGCCACTCTGTGGCCTCCTCATGCTGCTACCTCTATATTATTTCACCTTGCCACTCTGTGGTCTCCTGATACTGCTGCTACCTCAACACTATGTCACCTTGCGACTCTGTAGCCTCTTCATGCTGCTGCTGCTACCTCCACACTCTGTCATTGTGCCACTCTGTGGCTTCTTCATGCTACTGCTGCTGCCACATTCACACTATGCTGCCACCTCCACATTATGTTACCTTGCCAATCTGTGGTCTCCTGATGCTGCTGCCACCTCCACACTATGTCACCTTGCCACTCTGTGGTCTACTGATGCTGCTGTCACCTCCACACTGTCACCTTGCCACTATGTGGTCTCCTGATGCTGTTTCCACCTCCACATTATGTTACCTTGCCATTCTGTGGCCTCTTCATGCTGCTGCTGGCACCTCCACACTCTGTCATTGTGCCACTCTGTGATCTCCTGATGATGCTGCTAACTCCACATTACCGATGAAGTAGAGTTAACACTCATGCTTTCTGAGATTTCTGAGTTGTCTTATCTAAACTAAACAAACACCTTCAATTGCTTTTCAATGGCTTTTGTTTCAAGATAACACAATGATTTAAGAAATTTGAGTGCTAACCCTGATACACCTGTATGTCACCTTGCCACTCTGTGGTCTCTTGATGCTGCTGCTACTTCAACACTATATCACCTTGTCACTCTGTGACCTCTTCATGCTGCTGCTGCTACCTCCATACTCTGTTATTGTGCTACTCTGCGGCATCCTCATGCTGCTGCTGCTGCCACCTCCACACTATGTCACCTTTCTACTCTGTGGCCTTCTGATGCTACTGCCACCTCCACATTATGTTACCCTGCCACTTTGTGGTCTCCTCATGCTGCTGCTACCGTACCTCAACACTATGTCACATTGCCACTCTGTGGCCTCATCATGCTGCTGCTGCCACCTTCACACTCTGTCATTGTGCTGATGCTGCTTCCACCTCCACACTATGTCATTGGATCACTCTGTGGACTTCTCATGCTGTTCCCACCCTCCCAACTTAATGACCGGGTCACTATTTTGTCTTTTTGGCCTGGTTGATATCATCATTTATTTCACCCTTCTTCTGATCTGTCAAAGGAAGGAAAAATGAGACACACAACGGATCCTGTCTGTGTAGCAGCTGTAAGGCCTGTATGGTCCCATCAGAATTGGCCTATGATTTGGTAGCCAAAAGCAGGAGTGGGTACAAAACACAGAAGACATGCAAATATTCCATTCATGTGTCATCTCTGTTTTCGATCCACTCCTGTTTTTTTGGGCATTAACAATACTGCTGGATTACTGACCAAAAGCTGACCGAGTGAAAGCGGATGCTCAACAGACAATCCATTTTTGGGGGGGTTATTGTTCTGGCGGATCAGAGGAAGGGCAAAATAATCAGTGACATCAACACAAACTTACTGATGACACCCTCTCTACTCTGTCAGGGGGGCTCTACTTGTATAAGCGTTTAATAGAACAGGTTCTGTAGACATCTTCAGTGGATAAAAAAAGTCTACACACCCCTGTTAAAATGTCAGGTTTCTGTGCTGTAAAAAAATGAGACAAAGTTAAATCATTTCAGAACTTTTTTTTACCTTTAATGTGACCTATAAACTGTACAACTCAATTGAAAAAAAAAAACTGAAATCTTTTAGGTAGAGGGAAGAAAAAAATATAAAAATAATATGGTTACATAAGTGTGCACACCCTTAAACTAATACTTTGTTGAAGCAGCTTTTGATTTTATTACAGCACTCAGTCTTTTTGGGTATGAGTCTATCAGCATGGCACATTTTGACTTGTCAAGATTTGCCCACTCTTCTTTGCAAAAACACTCCAAATCTGTCAGATTGCGAGGGCATCTCCTGTGCATAGCCCTCTTCAGATCACCCCACAGCTTTTTATCGGATTCAGGTCTGGGCTCTGGCTGGGCCATTCCAAAATGTAATCTTCTTCTGGTGATTTGGATGTATGCTTTGGGTCATTGTCATGCTGAAAGATGAAGTTCCTCTTCATGTTCAGCTTTCTAGCAGAAGCCTGAAGGTTTTGTGCCAATATTGACTGGTATTTGGAACTGTTCATAATTCCCTCTAGCTTAACGAAGGCCCCAATTCCAGCTGAAGAAAAACAGCCCCAAAGAATGATGCTGCCACAAGCATGCTTCACTGTGGGTATGGTGTTCTTTTGGTGATGTGCAGTGTTTTTTTTTGCGCCAAACATATTTTTGGGAATTATGGCCAAAAAGTTCAACCTTGGTTTCATCAGACCATAACAACTTTTCCCACATACAATGACGTGACAAATGAGCATTTTCTTGTTTGTTGGGTGATTGGTGGCATATTTAAATTGTGCAGTGATCAGGAAAGAACATTTTATTTTACAATTATCAACCCATGTAAATGGCCCTAACACTGTGACATGGCATTTTTTAACTGCATTGCTTATAATACATTCTGATGATAAATAATGCATCATGATATGATGTCAATTTGTGACACAGGGCTGTATATTTACACATACAGTAAACTGTAGAAACATTGCATGCCATGGTGTAAGACAAATATTGTAATAATCTGATAGGTATTAATCTAGTTTAGCTGTACAGGTCCTTCTCCAAAAATTAGCATATTGTGATAAAGTTCATTATTTTCTGTAATGTACTGATAAACATTAGACTTTCATATATTTTAGATTCATTACACACCACTGAAGTAGTTCAAGCCTTTTATTGTTTTAATATTGATGATTTTGGCATACAGCTCATGAAAACCCAAAATTCCTATCTAAAAAAATTTGCATATCATGAAAAGGTTCTCTAAACGAGCTATTAACCTAATCATCTGAATCAACTAATTAACTCTAAACACCTGCAAAAGATTCCTGAGGCTTTTAAAAACTCCCAGCCTGGTTCATTACTCAAAACCGCAATCATGGGTAAGACTGCCGACCTGACTGCTGTCCGGAAGGCCATCATTGACACCCTCAAGCAAGAGGGTAAGACACAGAAAGACATTTCTGAACGAATAGGCTGTTCCCAGAGTGCTGTATCAAGGCACCTCAGTGGGAAGTCTGTGGGAAGGAAAAAGTGTGGCAGAAAACGCTGCACAACGAGAAGAGGTGACCGGACCCTGAGGAAGATTGTGGAGAAGGACCGATTCCAGACCTTGGGGGACCTGCGGAAGCAGTGGACTGAGTCTGGAGTAGAAACATCCAGAGCCACCGTGTACAGGCGTGCGCAGGAAATGGGCTACAGGTGCCGCATTCCCCAGGTCAAGCCACTTTTGAACCAGAAACAGCGGCAGAAGCGCCTGACCTAGGCTACAGAGAAGCAGCACTGGACTGTTGCTCAGTGGTCCAAAGTACTTTTTTCGGATGAAAGCAAATTTTGCATGTCATTCGGAAATCAAAGTGCCAGAGTCTGGAGGAAGACTGGGGAGAGGGAAATGCCAACATGCCTGAAGTCCAGTGTCAAGTACCCACAGTCAGTGAGGGTCTGGGGTGCCATGTCAGCTGCTGGTGTTGGTCCACTGTGTTTTATCAAGGGCAGGGTCAATGCAGCTAGCGATCAGGAGATTTTGGAGCACTTCATGCTTCCATCTGCTGAAAAGCTTTATGGAGATGAAGATGTCATTTTTCAGCACGACCTGGCACCTGCTCACAGTGCCAAAACCACTGGTAAATGGTTTACTGACCATGGTATTACTGTGCTCAATTGGCCTGCCAACTCTCCTGACCTGAACCCCATAGAGAATCTGTGGGATATTGGGAAGAGAAAGTTGAGAGACGCAAGACCCAACACTCTGGATGAGCTTGAGGCCGCTATCTAAGCATCCTGGGCCTCCATAACACCTCAGCAGTGCCACAGGCTGATTGCCTCCATGCCACGCCGCATTGAAGCAGTCATTTCTGCAAAAGGATTTCCGACCAAGTATTGAGTGCATAACTGAACATAATTATTTGAAGGTTGACTTTTTTTGTATTAAAAACACTTTTCTTTTATTGGTCGGATGAAATATGCTAATTTTTTTAGATAGGAAATTTGGGTTTTCATGAGCTGTATGCCAAAATCATCAATATTAAAACAATAAAAGGCTTGAACTACTTCAGTTGTGTGTAATGAATCTAAAATATATGAAAGTCTAATGTTTATCAGTACATTACAGAAAATAATGAACTTTATCACAATATGCTTATTTTTTGAGAAGGACCTGTATATATGACTATTTAATCTAAGCAACGTTTTGGACCACAACTTTAAATTTGCAAAAAAAAAAAAAACTTTATCCTAATTATTACATAAAAAAATCCAGATCTTTTTACAGTATCTCCCTTCACATTTTTGAAAATATTTTATTATATCTTTTTTATGGGACAACTGAACTGGACTAAAGATATGACACTTTGATACAGTGTAAAATAGTCAGTGTACAGCTTGTATAACAGTGTAAATTTGGGTGTGCCTTCAAAATAACTCAACAAACAGCCATTAATGTCTAAACCACTGGCAACAAAAGTGAGTACATCCCTAAATTAAAATGGCGATATTGTGCCTAAAGTGTCAATATTTTGTGTGGCCAGTTGGCCACCACTTTTTTCCAGCACTGCCTTAACTCTCTTGGGCGTGGAGCTTCACAAGTTGCCACTGGAATCCTCTTTCATACGTCCATGACGACATCACGGAGCTTGTGGATGTTAGACACCTTGCACTCCTCCATCTTACATTTCAGGATGCTTCACAGATGCTCAATAGGGTTTAGGTTTGAAGATATGCTTGGCCAGTCCAGCCCCTTTAACCTCAGTTTCTTTAGCAAGGCAGAGGTTGTCTTGGAGGTGTGTTTGGGGTCACTATCATATGATCCAGTTTCTGAAGGGAGGGAATCGCACACTGCTTCATTATGTCACAGTACATGTTGGCATTCATGGTTCCCTAAATGAACTCTAGCTCCTGCAGCCCCAAACCATGACATTCCCACCACCATGCTTGACCGTATGCAAGGCACACATGTCTTTGTACTCCTCACACGCTTGACACAATCTGAACCAAATAAGTTTTTCTTTGTTTCATTAGACCACAGGACATAGTTTCAGTAATTCATGTCCTTAGTCTGTTTGTCTTCAACAAACTGTTTAGAAGAGGCTTCCTTCTGGGACAACAGCCATACAGACCAATTTGATGCAGTGTGAGGCGTATGGTCTGAGTACTGACAAGCTGATCCCCCACCCCTTTAACCTCTGCAGCAATGCTGGCAGCAATCATACGTCTATTTTGAAAAGACAACCTCTGGTTATGACGCTGAGCATGTACAGTAAACTTCTTTGGTCAACCATGGCGAGGCCTTTTCTTTCTGAGTGGAACCTGTCTTGTTAAACCGCTGTATGGTCTTGGTCACAATGCTGCAGCTCAGTTTCAGGGTGTTGGCAATCTTCTTATAGCCTAGGTCATATTTATGTAGAGCAACAATTCTTTTTTTCAGATCCTCAGAGAGTACTTTGCCATGAGGTGCCATGTTAGACTTCCAGTGACTAGTATGAGAGAGTATGAGAGCGATGACACCAAATTTAACACATCTGCTCCCCATTCACACCTGAGACCTTGTAACACTAACTAGTCACATGACACCGGGGAGGGAAAATGGTTAATTGGGCACATTTTGGCCATTTTCATTTAGGGGTGTACTCACTTTTGTTGCCAGTGGTTTAGACATTAATGGCTGTGTGTTGAGTTATTTTGAGGGCACACCAAATTTACACTATTCAATAAGCTTTACACTGACTACTTTACATTGTATCAAAGTGTCATATCTCATGAAATTATATAATAAAATATCTACAAACATGTAAGGCTACTTTCACACTAGCGTTGTTTGAATCCGGCGTTCAATTCCGACACCGGAACTGCCCGCCGGATCCGGAAAAACGTGTGAAAACTGATTACATTTGAATCCTGATCAGGCTTTCGATCACAATGGAAAAATGCATTGGAAAAAACGGATCCGCCATTTATGGACTTTAACTTTTTTTTCCTATTTTTCGGGTTTAACATGCAAAAGCCGGATCCGTTTTGACTGAACACACGGGGCCGGATCCGGCGTTAATGCAAGTCAATGGGAAAAAAGCCTGATCAGGCGTTCAGTCAAAGTGTTCAGGATTTGTGGCCGGAGGTAAAAATACTGCATGCTACGTTTTTCTGAAAAGCCTGATCAGTCAAAAAGACTGAACAGAAGACATCCTGATGCATCCTGAGGGACGGACTCTCCATTCAGAATGCATTAGGATAAAACTGATCAGTTTTTTTCCGGATTTGAGCCCCTAGGACGGAACTCAGCGCCGGAAAAGAAAAACGCTAGTGTGAAAGTACCCTAAGGGGTGAACTCACTTTTATGAAATACTGTAAATAGGTATTCCCAAGATGACACAGGTTTCTCAGTTGGTTACAAACCTAAAATGATCAATCTTTGCAAATACTAATATTTCTCAAAAATGTACCATTACCAACAAATTAACTTTCTAAACATCCCAATTGTATACCTTATTAACCTTCTGTTGCTACAGGAGACATCCTGCAGTAGTTTTTTTCTTGGCAGCTGAATATGTGTAGATTCTGTACCCTATTTTACTATTCAATGGCTATGTCTGGATGCAGAAGGAAACTGTGCATGCCCGGTTTCGATATCTTCAGCACTGGATAACTAAGTGCAGAGAACATTTGTTTCTGTACATCCTTGCTCTCTCCTGCAGTCAGTAAGCGCTCCTGGCTGTGTAGCAGCTGTAGCTAAGCATGCGTCACAGATCCTGGGAATCTCCAATGAAATAAGTAAAATTAAAAATGCCTGTGTATATTGTTGCCTTTAGGAAATGTAGTTTGTGGCTGTCACATGGTATGAGAAGAAGTGGAGCCATGTTTGCGCTTCATAGAAAGCAGCAAGAACAGCAGACAAGAGTTGAAAATAATTTGTCGACAAATAGGTGGTATAAACTAGACTAGGCATTCTAAAGATGCACTAGATTTATCATCCAGCATCAGCTGCTGTAATAAATTTGGCACATTGTTAGACTACCATTCTATGTTTACATGGTCTACAAATTAGACAGAATTAGTAAATTTGGGCCAGCATTCTTAATCTCTAATTTAATCTGATTTGTGAGAACTGTGTAGTTATAACCTGTATATTTCTAACATCAGTTAGTATTAGGCTACTTTCACACTAGCGTTCAGGCGGATCCGTTCTGAACGGATCCGCTCATATTAATGCAGACGGAGGCTCCGTTCAGTACGGATCCGTCTGCATTAATAACTTTAAAAAAAATTGCAAGTGCGCAAGTGCGAAAGTAGCCTGCGCGGATCCGTTCAGACTTTCAATGTAAAGTCAATGGGGGACGGATCCGCTTGAAGATTGAGCCACATTGTGGCATCTTCAAACGGATCCGTCCCCATTGACTTACATTGAAAGTCTGGACGGATCCGCACGGATCCGCACGCCTCCGAACGGCCAGGCGGACACCCGAACGCTGCAAGCAGCGTTCAGCTGTCCGCCTGTCCGTGCGGAGGCGAGCGGAGCGGAGGCTGAACGCCGCCAGACTGATGCAGTCTGAGCGGATCCGCCTCCATTCAGACTGCATCAGGGCTGGACGGCTGCGTTCGGGTCCGCTCGTGAGCTCCTTCAAACGGAGCTCACGAACGGAAACCCGAACGCTAGTGTGAAAGTAGCCTCAAAGTGGTTGTCCGCTTTTTTTTATATTGATGAGTTATCCTCAGGATAGCACTGCCTTCTCTTCATTATACTTCATTAGTATAAAAAAAGCAGATGACTCCTTTAAAGGGGCTTAATTCAACTAATGAGATTGCTAGAAGTTGTCCAATTGATCTAAAACTATACTGAATACCAAATTAGAAGATTTTTTTTTATTAATAGCATTTAAGTACTTTGTTGTCGTTTTAATATAAAGAAAATATACATAGAAATTCAGACTTTGCTTCCAAAGTAAGTGGTCATTTATTGTAGAATACATTTGACACATTTTTTTTCCAGAAACATCTAAAAGAGTGCATTTTGAGTAAGCACAATAGAATATAACATACTTGTAGTTGTATCATGGCAAAGAGCGCTTATACAGACGTGGACAAAATTGTTGGTACCCTTTGGTCAATGAAAGAAAAAGTCACAATGGTCACAGAAATAACTTTAATCTGACAAAAGTAATAATAAATTAAAATTCTATAAATGTTAACCAATGAAAGTCAGACATTGTTTTTCAACCATGCTTCAACAGAATTATGTAAAAAAATAAACTCATGAAACAGGCATGGACAAAAATGATGGTACCCCTAGAAAACACAGAACATAATGTGACCAAAGGGACATGTTAATTCAAGGTGTGTCCACTAATTAGCATCACAGGTGTCTACAACCTTGTAATCAGCCATTGGGCCTATATATATGGCTCCAGGTAATCACTGTGTTGTTTGGTGATATGGTGTGTACCACACTCGACATGGACCAGAGGAAGCAAAGGAAAGAGCTGTCTCAAGAGATCAGAAAGAAAATTATAGACAAGCATGTTAAAGGTAAAGGCTATAAGACCATCTCCAAGCAACTAGATGTTCCTGTGAGTACAGTTGCACATATTATTCATAAGTTTAAGATCCATGGGACTGTAGCCAACCTCCCTGGACGTGGCCGCAGGAGGAAAATTGATGACAAATCTAAGAGACGGATAATCCGAATGGTAACAAAAGAGCCTAGAAAGACTTCTAAAGAGATTCAAGGTGAACTTCATGCTCAAGGAACATCAGTGTCAGATCGCACCATCCGTCGTTGTTTGAGCCAAAGTGGACTACATGGGAGACGACCAAGGAGGACACCATTGTTGAAAACGAATCATAAAAAAGCAAGACTGGAATATGCCAAACTACATGTTGACAAGCCACAAAGCTTCTGGGAGAATGTCCTGTGGACAGATGAGACAAAAATCGAAGTTTTTGCCAAGGCACATCAGCTGTATGTTCACAGACGAAAAAATGAAGCATATCAAGAAAAGAACACTGTCCCTACTGTGAAACATGGAGGAGGCTCTGTTATGTTCTGGGGCTGCTTTGCTGCGTCTGGCACAGGGTGTCTTGAATCTGTGCAGGGTACAATGAAATCTCAAGACTATCAAGGAATTCTAGAGAGAAATGTACTAGCCAGTGTCAGAAAGCTTGGTCTCAGTCGCAGGTCATGGGTCTTGCAACAGGACAATGACCCAAAACACACCGCTAAAAACACCCAAGAATGGCTAAGAGGAAAAAATTGGACTATTCTAAAGTGGCCTTCTATGAGCCCTGACCTCAATCCTATTGAGCATCTTTGGAAGGAGCTGAAACATGCAGTCTGGAAAAGGCACCCTTCAAACCGGACACAACTGGAGCAGTTTGCTCATGAGGAGTGGGCCAAAATACCTGCTGAGAGGTGCAGATGTCTCATTGACAGTTACAGGAAGCGTTTGATTGCAGTGATTGCCTCAAAAGGTTGCGCAACAAAATATTAAGTTAGGGGTACCATCATTTTTGTCCATGCCTGTTTCATGAGTTTATTTTTTTACATAATTCTGTTGAAGCATGGTTGAAAAACAATGTCTGACTTTCATTGGTTAACATTTATAGAATTTTAATTTATTATTACTTTTGTCAGATTAAAGTTATTTCTGTGACCATTGTGACTTTTTCTTTCATTGACCAAAGGGTACCAACAATTTTGTCCACGTCTGTATGTGAGGCTATAAATTAATGTAAGAGCTACTAGCATTCGGTAAGTTTATAAAGCATCTTGTTTTACCTTACATATATCCTGTTAGATAATGGAATGAGAAGACATCCAGAACATGGTGCTATCATCTCACAAGTGAACTGTTTAATTTTTTTCTGATCCATATTGTCCATTATAAAATGTAAATGACACAAAATATATAGTCACCACAATCTTTTCTGCTTGTATTCTTGGGAACACCATATTAGTTATGCTCTGTTACTGGCTATTCTCGACCCGGTATAAAGATCTCTGGTTGGCAGGCAGTGATTTCTGCTCAAGGTCCCAAACAAACCGTCTGAGTTGACACAACTGCTTGTGAAAGGCATCATTATTCATGGGCTGGGAAAGTTGCATACGGAAGTTGTCACATGGTAGAATCAATGGAGGATGATCAGTGAAGCTCTCAAAAATGTCTGCTGTGAACAAAGAAGTAGGTTAGACTAAAAGAAATGTATAGCAAAAATAAGCAGGTAATATCCATTTTGAAAAATATTATAACCAGAGCATACTGTACCTTGAAACACTACTGTTGCTTGAGCAACTGTTAAGAAGGCAAGTATCAAGGAACTTATAAAATAGGCTCATCTCAGATGGTCTGACCTCCCTTTTTCCTCCCCTCCCATGTGTGCAGAACCTTTGCTAGGACACAACAGGTACATTTTTGAGCAGCTTCTACAATACTACTACAAAGCTGTACACTATTTCTGAAAAGAAGACCCCCCAAGCTGGAGACCACAAAATTTACATGCAAGTGCTCAGCTATGGTATATAGTGTTGAGCGAACCCAAAATGTAAAGTTCGGGTCTGTACCGAACTTTGCGAGTTTGGGTACCTGGACACAAACCCGAACTTTGTCGGAAAATTTTGGGTTTGAGTTCGGTGTTCGGGCATTTAATAAAGCTTTTAAAAGGCTGCAGGGCAGCCAGTCAACAAGCTTTTAAGCTGTGGGCACTTATAATCCATGACAGCCATGCCAAGTAATGGCATGGCTGTGATTGGCTGGTGCATCATGTGACCCAGCCTCTATACAAGCTGGATAACATGTAGTACCGGCCATCAGCTCTTAGTAGTGCAGGTACAGGAAGCAGGCAGCTGAAGTGAGGGAGAGTGTCTGGCTATTTGTTTTGTGTGTGACCTATAATGATTTTTTGTGGGTGCAATACACCAGCTTTGCACCTCTGACACAGAAATATAATAATAAATCTGGCTGTTAATTCCGTGGGTGACCTATAGTGATTTTTTGTGGGTGCACCATTTTTGTACCCCTGACCAAAAAATATAATAGTCTGTTAGTTTAATAGGTGACATATACCCATTTTTGGTGTGAGATACACATGCACTGCATATGTGACAGGGAAATTAATATAGTTAATTTGTCTGTTAGTTCAGTGGGTGACAAATTCCCATTTTTGGTGTAAGGTACACCTGCACTGCATACATGACAGGGAAATTAATATAGATAATGCGTCTGTAAGTTTGGTGGGTGACATATACCCATGTTTTGTGTGAGATACACGTGCACTTTATACGTGACAGGGAAATTAATATAGTTAATCCGTCTGTTAGTTCAGTGGGTTTCATATACCCATTTTTGGTGTGAGGTACACCTGCACTGCATATGTGACAGGGAAATTAATATAGTTAATCCGTCTGTTAGTTTAGTGGGTGACACATACCCATTTTTGGTGTGAGATGCAGGTGCACTGCATATGTGACAGGGAAATTAATATAGTTAATCAGTCTGTTAGTATGGTGGGTGACAAATAGTCATTAATGGTGTGAGATACACGTGCACTTTATACGTGACAGCAAAATTAATATAGTTAATCTGACTGTTAGTTTGGCAGGTGACATATACCCATTTTTGGTGTGAGACACATGTGCACTGCATATGTGACAGGGAAATTAATATAGTTAATTCGTCTATTAGTTCGGTGGGTGACCGCAAAGAATGAGGAATCAAATAAGGGATGTGGCCCTGGTCATAGTGCTGCTGGTGCTGGTGGAGCTCCTGTTGCAGGGAGAGGATGTGATCCATCTGTGCCAGCTACACGCCCAAATGAAACACCTTCCTTAGGTGCACGTAGGCGTCAGGACCTTCAGCATCATTTTGTAGGCCCGAATACCCGTGTACAAATGGTGAGGCCAGAACAAGTAGAGGCAGTAGTCGATTGGATGGCTGACAGTGCCTCTAGTTCCTTCACATAGTCTCCCACCCGGTCCCCTGTTGAAACCACAGAATTGGCACCTGCAGCCCATGGGCATCGGTCTTTCACCTCACCCCTTTGCAAATCAGGCAAGCAGTCTGAGCCCCAAGTCATGCAGCAGTCTCTTATGCTTTTTGATGACTCTGCTGGTGGGGTTTCCGTGGGCCATCCACCTAGTCCTGTGCCAGAAGTGGAAGAGATTAAGTGCACTGATGCCCAACCACTTATGTTTCAGGGTGAGGACATAGGAGCACATCTCTGATGATGATGATGATGATGACAAAACACGGGTGCCAACTGCTGTGGCTTTCTGCTGTGTGCAGACCGGCAAAGAGGGCAAGGGTGAAGACTGGGTGGAAGATGATGTGGAGGATGATGAGGTCCTAGACCCCACATGGGATCAAGGTCATGCGACGTGTGCAGTTCGGAGGAAGAGCTGGTGGTCACACAGCACCAACCGCACATCAAAAGAGGGAGTAGGGTGCAAAAGGAGAGTGGCCGTCCCCTAGACACAGGGCCGGCGCTACCATAAGGCAGACCAAGCGGCTGCCTTAGGGCGCGCCCTGCGCAGGGCGGAAAAATGAATGCCCTTCTTTTTTTTTTTTTTTTATAACTTTATTGAATTTGTGCCGCAGCGCCGCCGCCTTGCGCCCGCCCCCAGCCTGCGTGTGTCGGCCGCTCAGAGTCACGGCAACACACCGGTCACATGTGCTCAGCCTGCCATGGGGGCCTGACTGGTAGTAAGCTGCACCGCCGGCGGGTATGGCAGGGACTAATAGGCGAGGCTCGAGCTGACTGATTGTGTTGTGTCTGACTCACACAGACACACACAGCCGTCAGCCAGATTAGACCACCAGACGCACTGGCAGCCAGCAGCAGCAGGAGTCAGGCAGGTCAGGAGTGGACTCAGGACTTAAGGTAGGTCACTTGAAGTTTGAACTGTTCCGAATTGAATGTATTGTATATAATAATTAATATGATCATTTAAAATTATTTCAAAATCATAAAATGAGGCCATAAGTGCTAGTCTAGTGCCAGAGCAGAGGCGCTCAGGCTTTTAGCACGGCATTCAATTATGTGTTTTAAAAAAGTAATTACAAAACAACAATCATTAATATTGGCCCCCCCCCCCCCAATATTAATGATTGTTGTTTTGTAATTACTTTTTTTAAACACATCATTGAATGCCGTGCTAAAAGCCTGAGCGCCTCTGCTCTGGCGCTAGTTTGTGTGACCGTGACATGATGGAGGGAGGGGGTACAATGTAAATGTTGTACAGTACTCTGAGTATGTGACATGGGAATGGGGCCAGGCCGCCAGGAAGGGTCGGCTGGGGGGGGGGGGTTAAAATGTGACACAGTAAGGGGTAACGATGTGATCATGGATGGCGCCAGGGCTGTCCGGGCTGGGGAGGGATTAAGTGCAATGGGGGGTAGAAATGTGACACAATAGTCTATTGTGTCACATTTCTCCCCCCCCCCCCCATGGCACATCATTCCCCCGCCTGGACGTCCCTGGCCCCATCCATGATCATATTATTACCCCCTATTGTCAATAGGCCGGGGCGGGGGGGCGGGGGGGGGGGGGGGGAATGTGACACAATAGGGGGTGCTCATGGGATGGGGCCAGGTCCGGACGGGGGGGGGGCGATGTGCCATGGGGGGGGGGGGGGCGCCAAAATGTAGCTTCGCTTGTGTTGGCAAAAATCCTTGCACCGGCCCTGCCTAGACAGTATGCCTGCTACTGCCCACCGCACCCAGGGACTGAGCACACCAAAGACAGCTCCAAAGAGTTCTCTGACATGGCAGTTCTTTAGACAATGTGCTGAAGACCAGCCGCTAATGGTTTGCACACTGTGCAATCAGAGCCTGAAGTGAGGCATACATGTTCTAAACCTGAGCACCACCTGCATGACCAGGCATCTAAATGCAAAGCACAAGTTGCAGAGGAGTACACACCTGAAAAACCACAAATTATCTCAGGTTCCTCTTGCTCCCTCTTTTGCTGCGGTCTCGTCCTCTTCCTCCCCCAAACAGAGGATGTGGCAGCAACACCACCGCCTCCACCACCATCAAACAGCATGTCCACATTGTCCCATGAAAGCGTTCAGCTGTCCATCCCCCAAACACTGGAAAGAAAGAGGAACTACCCCCCTACCCACCCACGATCCATGGCCCTGAATGCCAGCATTTCAAAATTCCTGACCTTTGAAATGCTGTCATTCCGTCTGGTGGAGACAGACACTTTTAAAAACCTTATGGTGGTGGCTGTCCCACAGTATGTGGTTCCCAGCTGCCACTACTTTTCCATGCAAGCAATTCCTACCCTGCACAACCAAGTGGCGGACAAAATCAGGTGTGGCAAGGTCCACATAACTAGCGATACATGGACCAGTAAACACAGGCAGGGACATTATAACGGCACACTGGCTAAATGCAGTGGCGGACGGGCCTGAGGCGGATAGCAGTTTGGCGCATGTCCTACCACCACAGAGGATTGCAGGACATTTTTCTCTTTGCCTCATGTTGCCTCCTCCTCCTACTCCGCCTTCTCCTCTATCACCTCCTCATCCGGTCAGCGTGACAATTTCACCACCAATTTTAGCAAAGCCAGGGGGAAACGACAACAGGCTGTTTTGAAACTCATAACGCAGGAGCTGTGGACGCGCATGGATCAGACCGATGTGTGGTTGGTGCCGCTGAGCCTCAAGCTTGGCCTGGTGGTGTGCGATAACAGGTGAAATCTCGTATCAGCTCTGGGACTAGCCAGTTTAACGCACATCCCTTGCCTGGCGGATGTGCTGAATTTGGTGGTGCAGAGGTTCCTGAATAATTACCCCGATATGTCAGAGCTTCTGCATGAAGTGTGTGCCATATGTGCGCGCTTTTGGCATTCTCACACTGCTGCTGCTTGCCTGTCTATGCTGCAGCATAACTTCAGCCTTCCCACTCACAGCCTCATATGCGACGAACCCACAAGGTGGAACTCCATCTTGCACATGATGGAGAGACTATGCGAGCAGCAGCAGACGATAGTGGAGTTTCAGCTGCAGCACGCACAGGTGAGTTGCTCTGCCGAACAGCACCACTTCACTATCGAGTTGGCCTCCATGCGGGACGTGTGTTCCGTGTTGCACTGTTTCGAGTACTCCACCATCATGGCCAGTGCTGAGGATGCACTGGCGATGATGGAAGAGGATGTGGCACAGAAGAAAGAGAAGGAGAAAGAGGGATCATTTCCACGGTTATCAGGCCATTCACAAGTGGCTCGGAGGGTGGGTTACTGCACCAACAGAGGCCAGGTACACAACTTTCCATCCAGAGCACAGTTCTGCAGGATGAGGAGGAGGAGGATGATGAGGAGGAGGAACCATGTTCACAGCAGGGTGGCACCCAAAGCAGCTTATAGGCATCAATGGAGCATGACTGGGGGGATACAGAGGACACAGACGATACAACTCCCACAGAGGACAGCTTGTCGTTGCCTCTGGGCAGCCTGGCACACATGAGCGACTACATGCTGCAGTGCCTGCCCAATGACCACCGAGTTGCTCACATTCTAACCAGTGCTGAACCCCTGCTGGATCCCCGCTACAAGGACAACGTGCTGTCCGTCACTGGAGCGTTAATTCCGTCACTGGAGCATGATCGGAAGATGTGCAAGTACAAGCGCACGCTGGTAGACGCACTGTTGATGACATTCACACCTGACAGCGGGCGCTCAGTGGAAGCACAGGGTGAAGGCAGAGGAGGAGAAAGAAGAAGTCGCCAACACAGCTGAGGCACCACCATCACCTGAGAAGGGAGGGTTAGCAAGGCCGAAATGTGGAGCCACAACAACCAGCACCACCAGCTGATACGGAACATCTTAGCAGGAAGCAGCATTTCAGCAACATGGTGGAACAGTACGTGTGCACATGCCTACATGTACTGCCTGATGGGTCTGCCCCATTTAACTTCTTGGTCTCTAACTTGGGCACATGGCCTAAGCTTGCCCTTTACAAATTGGAGGTGCTGGCCTTCACTGCAGCAAGTGTATTGTAAAAACATGTGTTTAGCATGGCAGGGAGGGTAATCATAGACAAGCGCAGCTCCCTGTCCACAGCCAATGTGGACAAGCTCATGTTCATTAAAATGAACCAGGCATGGATCCCACAGGACTTGTCCGTACTTTGTGCTGAGTAGACAAGTATACCGGCCACACCCAGCCATTGTTATACTCCAGCACTTTCTCTTTGCATTCTCTTTTCTGTTTCCCAATGTGTGTGGGTCTTCCCAAATTTATAAAAATAAAATTAAAAAAACTGTGTTGGCTACCTCCTTCTCCACCACCGCTTCCATCTACACCGCCTTGTCTACCGCCTCCTCAACCTCATACTCCACTTTGTCCTCTGCCTCCTAGTTCAAGATTATTATTTTTTATTTTTTTTATTTCCCCATCCACATTTGTTTGCAGGGCAACTGTCCAGCTCTTACCCCCATTTTGCTTCCTTTTGCAGCCCTCTAGCCCTTACTACGGCTATTTTACAGCCATTTTAGTGCACCAAAGTTCAGGTCCCCTTTGACTTCAATGGTGTTCGGGTTCGAGTTCAGGTCAAGTTCGGGTCACGAACTTTGACCTAAAGTTTGGCCAAACCCGGCGAACCCGAACATCCACGGGTCTGCTCATCGCTACTTGTGTACAGTACAATATACAGTTGGAAAAAAAGTATGTGAACGCTTTGGAATGATATGGATGTATGCACAAATTGGTCATAAAATGTTACCATGTTTTTATTGAACACACCATGTAAACATTCCCAGTGCAGGTGGAAAAAGTATGTGAACACCTAGACTAATAACATCTCCAAGAGCTAATTGGAGTGAGTTGTCAGCCAACTGGAGTCCAATCAATGAGATGAAATTGGAGGTGTTGGTTACAGCTGCCCTATAAAAAACACACACCAGTTCTGGGTTTGCTTTTCACAAGAAGCATTGCCGAATGTGAATGATGCCTCGCACAAAAGAGCTCTCAGAAGGGTTATAAAAGTATCTCCAAAAGCCTTGCTGTTCATCAGTCCACGGTAAGACAAATTGTCTATAAATGGAGAAAGTTCAGCACTGCTGCTACTCTCCCTAGGAGTGTCTGTCCTGTAAAGATGACTGCAAGAGCACAGCACAGACTGCTCTATGAGGTGAAGAAGAATCCTAGAGTGTCAGCTAAAGACTTACAAAAGTCTCTGGCATATGCTAACATCCCTGTTAGCAAATCTACGATACGTAAAACACTAAACAAGAATGGATTTCATAGGAGGATACCACAGAGGAAGCCACTGCTGTCCAAAAAAACATTGCTGCATGTTTACAGTTTGCACATGAGCACCTGGATGTTCCACAGCAGTACTGGCAAAATATTCTGTGGACAGGTGAAAGCAAAGTTGAGTTGTTTGGAAGAAACACACAACACTATGTGTGGAGAAAAAGAGGCACAGCACACCAACATCAAAACCTCATCCCAACTGTGAAATATGGTGGTGGGGGCATCATGGTTTGGGGCTGCTTTGCTGCATCAGGGCCCGGACGGATTGCTATCATTGAAGGAAAAATGAATTCCCAAGTTTATCAAGACATTTTGCAGGAGAACTTAAGGCCATCTGTCCACCAGCTGAAGCTCAACAGAATATGGGTGTTGCAACAGGACAACGACCCAAAGCATAGAAGTAAATCAACAACAGTATGGCTAAAACAGAAGAAAATACGCCTTCTGGAGTGGCCCA
Source organism: Bufo gargarizans (assembly GCF_014858855.1). Lineage (NCBI taxonomy): Eukaryota > Metazoa > Chordata > Amphibia > Anura > Bufonidae > Bufo > Bufo gargarizans. The sequence goes on from NC_058081.1 coordinate 549,190,129, forward strand.
GTCAGAGTCCTGACCTCAAACCGATTGAGATGCTGTGGCATGACCTGAAAGAAAGCGATTCACACCAGACATCAAGAATGAACTGAAACAGTTCTGTAAAGAGGAATGGTCAAGAATTACTCCTGACCGTTGTGCACGTCTGATCTGCAACTACAGGAAACGTTTGGTTGAAGTTATTGCTGCCAAAAGAGGTTTAACCAGTTATTAAATCCAAGGGTTCACATACTTTTTCCACCTGCACTGTGAATGTTTACATGGTGTGTTAAAAAAAACATGGTAACATTTAATTTGTTGTGTGTTATTAGTTTAAGCAGACTGTGATTGTCTAATGTTGTGACATAGATGAAGATCAGATCACATTTTATGACCAATTTGTGCAGAAATCCATATCATTCCAAAGGGTTCACATACTTTTTCTTGCAACTGTAATTCCAGAGTTTATCTACCTGGTTACTGCTATACTTCTACTAAAGCCTGTGGGCATATACAGTGTCAAAATCAAAATCTGAATTTTACTGAGCTAGAAGCTCGTTCGCTCACTGCTCAGTCACCCAGGGCCAGTGTCTCCTTATAAATGTAGTAATAATCAAGGTGTGTCAGTGACTTATTCCTCTCTCTCTGCTGAGGATACCTACTGTACAACACTAGCTGTCACCCCCCTCAGCTGACAGATATCTAAAGGTGCCCATACACCTGCAGCAGCTGTCGAAGCCTGGAACACGTTAGCAAAACAGATATCTCTCCTGACTTCCTATAGATGCAAAATCTTCAGATGAATGTGTATGTTGTCTATGGTGAGAGAGGAGAATCTCTAGGGAGAACAAAAGGGATCAGCGTGCCTCTGACTTTTATTATGTGATAAGTACAATAAATCTCCTTTCTTAATAATTTGGAAAGCAGTCTACACTATTATATAGGTAAACCATCATTTGAGGTAGAGTATCCTGACACTGGGGATGCAATCCTTCACATCTCCTCCAAGTAAGGACATCTGAGGCCTATGACTCCCAGAGAGGTGCCCAGTCATGGGAATGTTGGATACTTTTGTCATAGTGAACAGTTGCTTTCACCTTCAATTTCTCTCTTGTAAAATCCCTACTAGTCATCATAGACTGCCCACTAAGCTCTGATGAGCTGAAAATATGAAATATGACACAAACATGTTTTCAGCATCTTGACTACAAGATGCATTTTGAATTAAATATTTTTACTTTAAGAAGGAAATTAAATCAGAGAGTTTAGGGCATGGAGCAAGGTCAGGCAGCACTCACTGTTTGTGATCTCATCCTTTTCTTCCTCAGGGGGGTCCCAAGCAGCTGGATGTGATCGTCCCACTCCCAGATGATAGTTCCTTAACAAGTGGTTGAGCTGAGCACTGCTAATCGCAGAATACTCACTTCGAAGACTGCTCCAGGAAAGCTGTTTTACAAAAATGTATTATTACTGAACACATTTTAATACATTCTTAGCACATTGTACAATTCATAGTGCATAAAAGGCACACTAAACATATATATACTGTATATATATATATATATATATATATATATATTTATATATATATATATATATATATATATATATATAAATCATATTTAGCATGGCTGGATCTTAACAAGGTTTCAAGTAGAGCTTCAACATGCCACAAGAAGAAATGGGAGTGAGACAAAACATGTTTTGAGCATTCAATTTAATGAAAACAACAAATAAACTGAAACAGGCTGTTTTTCAGCTGATCAAAAGTTTAGGACTACACCTCCCAAAAAAAACTAACCCCCCCCCCCCCCCAAAAAAAACAGAAATCCAACTTCCAAACATGAACTCAGTAATGAGTAGCTCTGCCGTTATTGTTTATCACTTCCAAAATTTGTTTTGTCATGCTTGATGCAAGCGTTTCCATGAGGTGAGTGGGAACATTTCTCCAAGTGGTGAAGACGGCCACACGAAGGCCATCTACTGTCTGGAACTGTTGTCCATTTTTGTAAACTTCCCTTGCCATCCATCCCCAAAGGTTCTCAATTGGATTTAGATCAGAGGAACCCGCAGGATGGGCCAAAAGAGTGATTTTATTCTCCTGGAAGAAGTCCATTGTCCTGTGGGCATTGTGTACTGTAGTGTTGTCCTGTTGAAAAACCCAGTCGTTACCACACAGATGAGGGCCCTCAGTCATGAGGAATGCTCTCTGCAACATCTGGACATAGCCAGCAGCCATTTGACGCCCCTGCACTTCCTGAAGCTCCATTGTTCCACTGAAGGAAAAAGCACCCCAGACCATTATGGCGCCCCCTCCACTGTGGCGCGTAGAAAACATCTCAGATGGGATCTGCTTGTCATGCCAGTAACGTTGGAAACCATCAGGACCATCAAGGTTACATTTTTTCTCATCAGAGAATAAAACTTTCTTCCACCTTTGAATGTCCCATGTTTGGTGCTCTCTTGCAAAGTCCAAACGAGTAGTTCTGTGGCATTCAAGGAGACAAGGTCTTTGAAGACGTTTTTTGTTTTTGAAGCCCTTCAGTCTCAGATGCCGTCTGATGGTTATGGGGCTGCAGTCAGCACCAGTAAGGGCCTTAATTTGGGTCGAGGATCATCCAGTGTCTTGACAGACAGCCAATTGGATCCTCCGGCTCAGTGCTGATGACATTTTTTTGGGTCTTCCACTTGACTTTTTTGTTCCTTAACCCTCCGGATCATTTAAGAAATTGCAAATGACTGTCTTACAGCGTCCCACCTCAGCAGCGATGGCGCGCTGTGAGAGACCCTGCTTATGCAGTTTAACAACCCGACCACGTTCAAAAAGGGAGAGTTTTTCTGCCTTTGCCATTACAACGTGTGACTACCTGACAGAAAATGACAATGAATCGACATCTTTGCACAGATTTGGCCTTTTAAAGGCATGTGGTCCTAAAATTTGGATCAGCTGAAAAACAGCCTGTTTAATTTTAATCATTATCTTCAATTAATTGAATGCTCAAAAAAATGTTTTGTCTCACTCTCATTTCTTCTTGTTGCATGTTGAAGCTCTACTTGGAACCTTGTTAAGATCCACCAATGTAAAATATGATTTTTTGCCATTTTTTAAGTGGTCTTAAACTTTTGATCAGGACTGTATATGAAACGTCTCATCTATCTACTCAATTACTGTTTTACAATGGCGTATTAGCAAACTGTTGTATAATAGTTGACTGTATGGACAGTTATGTTTTCTGTGCGGCTATAACAACTATATCTCATTGCTATACAGATGTGTCCTTTGTTACCTTTCCTCTTAGCTCGGCATATCCTGAGATGAGTGGGACGAGATGAGCAGCACTGAAAAAACATATGATTTCACGATATTTGGTTGGGATTTGTTTATGCTATATGTGTCCACCCAGTGATTGTGATGTGAATTGCAGCTTGTTGAAGGTTTTGCTAGGAAGTTGTGTATTGAATTTACACTGTAAGAAATTGGAACCATTTACTGTACCACAAGGTAAAAGTAGACACATCTGTACATAGAGTTCCCCTATAAAGGCTACCTAGCTGGGCCATTATGGTACCTGTTTTTGCCACCCAGGATAGAATAGATCTGATGTTGATATGCCCGTCTTTGCTCTTCACTTTAACTTTTGTCCAATTCACCACCCTCTTGTTTCTAACAATGAAGATCATCTGTATACCTAGTAGCTAAGGGAATGGGACCAAACAGGCGGTGGCCCTCATGGCACTTTCAGGGACAGCTTCTATAGAACATACACCAGTATGTGCATTGCTATAGCTGCCACAGATTAGAATTCTTTCTATTATGAGTTTAGTGTACAGACAATAATGCATATCCTACCTTTAAAAGACTGGTTTTAGGAATGCACAGCAAGTTCACAGTTGTAGACAACTTTCTGAAGAATTCAGAGGCTATATCACCAAGACCTATACCTTGAAGCCAATCAAGTACAAGGTCAAGGTTTGTACGAATCTGAACAGCCTTTGACCACTGGTAAAATGGTTCTCCATTGCCTGCAAAATATGTAAAGATTGATAAATAAATTAAATTAAATTAGATAATTAAACCCAAAGCTGAAAAATGAATTTTTTGTGAATATGTGTTTGAAGGACTAAAGCTTGTCGTACACGTTCGATGTTTGCTGAACCCGCTGGATTTTTGTGGGTGCCTTCCTATTCTCCCCCAACAGCAGATGTTGTGGAAGAGAAGGATTGAGATTTGGGGTTTCAGCATGTCTAATCCTTTTGTTTTCGGCTGCCCCTAGAGGAGTCTGGTAACTGCTTGCTCCACCCTTCCTGGTGAGAACACATGCACACTCAAGCGGTTGTATATGTGTAGGGAGGTCAGTAGAGATTGCTGTTGATCTAACGTGCAATCGGCTGGCAGTTATAGAATGGCAGCTTTTTTTTCAGCTATTTGTATATACATGTATACATACTGTACATACAAAAATCTATTGGCGTCCCTACACCATATAACCATTAAGAAGTTGTACAGTCCATCTGGAACAAGCAATGGGTTAAGTTCAGATGCTGTTATGGAAAAATAAAAGCACGTCATTCTTTTTTTTCAGTGCAGGCAACCTTCTGCTTCCTGCTGCGAAGGGAAAAAATGCTCTCGGCAGTGCTGAGAGCAATGCAAGGAGGAAGCACACAACTTCCTGCAGATAATCTGCCAGGACAATTAGAGGAACTGCTAACTCATGGATGCAGTCATAGGACCAATCCTTCCTTCATCAGGCAAGATGAGTGAAATAATTAGTCAAAGATGCTTTAAAGCAGAAGGATGGAACTTTTCAGGCTACGTACAGCAAATTACACTATATGCAATCAGAAAACATGCATCAAAATCTATTACTACTACTATTAATTGTAATACTACAATAATATGAAATTGTTAACCAATTTCCAATGACTCTAAATCATAAAATATATTAAAACAATATGACACAGTATACCGTCAAATAAAATAAAGGAGTGAAGCTAAGCAGAGAAGACAAGATACCCTCAGATCCACAACTTTGATTGTGTAGACAGTTCTTCCGAGCCAAAGGAACTTGGAAAATGGCTGCTATGCATATATATTACATAAATGTACATGGATGCCTCTTAAAAGGGTATTCCAATCTTGTAAAGGTGATGGCATATAACTTGGAGATGCCATCCCCTCATGATCCGTAAGAAGTTGCACTTCAGGAACCCCCTAACCGATGATGAGAATCAAGAAGTATCAGTGCTGATTTAACACTGCATCCCCTTCTTAACTTCAGGCTGTGCAGGGAATGGCTGTCTGATGCCATTTACTTGTACGGGATGAAACTGCAATATCCTGCTCCACCACTACAAAGTAGACTGCGTACTGGTAGACAGACCAATATAAACAAATGAAAGACCTATCAGATATTGGTGGCCTATCACGAGGATTGGCTAGCAAAATCCTGATCCTGGAAAACCCTCTTAATAAAAATCTGTAGTACGCTGAAATATAAGATAGCAAACGTTAATGGCCATGACAGCCAAATAATTTCAGAGTCTTAATCCTACATAACAATTTAGAAGTAGCAAGGGGGGAACTAACTCTCCTTAGGAAGAGAGCACCTTAATTTAGAAGTAGTAAATATATATTTTCTTGGCAATTACTTTTCATAAAATTTTTAAAACTGCATTGTTTTAATTTCATTAATGACATAGCTTTACCTTTTTCCATAAGAGTATTAAAGAGTGAAGCATTGGAGAAAAAAAATAGATAGCCAAAAGTCTGAGAGACGAGATCTGGATGTAGTTCACACTCTCGAGTTAAATCCAGTGTCGCCTGGTAAATGGAAAGGGTGCCACGGGTGCCTTCCGGCATGTTGTTTAACTCGCCTACATCTGATAGACTGCCTGGATCCGTGAAGGGATTGCTCTCCAGGAGGGCAGGCAAAGCTGCATATAATGTCTGCAAACAGAAAATACTTTTTCAAGACTCCTGAATAACCAATTTTAGAAAAAAAAAACAGTAATGCGCTTTTTCCCCTGTGATGGTGCTACAAGGGAACTGAACACTAGCAGATTGATCGGAGTCTCAAAGGGTCACCTAGTGATCAGTTTATTTTCTAGGCTTCTTTTAATTAGAAGAGATATCTTGAAGCAAACAACCTCTTTAAGGCCTGGTCTACACAGCTGTTATTCAATAGTTAAAATTAATCAGTTGCGCTACAAAAAGTCGCAGTGTAGTCCAGGCCAAAAACCCTTCCAAGGTCTGTGTCAGTTTTGGCCTTAAAGACCAAGAAAAGGTTTTCATTTTTGACAACTCACTAATAACCATTACTTACTTTTAAGGCCACATAACTATTTGAAGATTTGTTTTTTTGTGGGGTGAGTTGTATATTTTTAGGCACCATTTTAGGTACATACAGTACATTGTAGTGGTAAATTTATATGATATTTTTAAGAAAGGTGAACGGCACAAAAAAGCAATCCCGACATTCCACAGTTAAAACTAATAGAGAGGACAATGCCACTACTAGCCTCACCCAGGGCATGCACAGTGCAGCAAGGTACATCCTAGATGACTACAAAACAACAGCACATATGCAAGATTCGGAAAATGTGAGTTCCTAATAATTTCACCTCCACCATGCCTCTTCAATGGTAATTTGCATACAGCACTTGGCGTTTTAAAAAATTATATTTTGGAATTTCGCTGCATCAGATTTAGCATACAGGGGGGATTTTAAAATATTGTCAGTTCATGTAAAAAGGTGTAGTAAACCTATCAGCAGCGACCTCCCTATCTAGCTGTATGCATAGACATAGCTGTGGTTCACCTAAAGTTTTTTATGAGTCATGATACTATTTCTTAATATGCAGATTAGGCATTTGGTGCTATGAGGGTATCACGGTTGCTCTTGTTGCACCCAAGCTTCACTCCTTTTTTCGGCCAGATCCTCCCTCACTGATTTTATTGACTGGGCCAGGCAGTGGTAAAGCAGCAATGGAGCAACTGGCCACAGAAAGCTTGGGTGTAATGAGCACAATGGTGACTCCCCCAGTGCACCAAATGCTTAATTTGCATATAAGGAAAACGTAATATAACTCGGGATCAGAGCCTTGGATCAACCAAAGAAAAACAGCATTTTAATCAGGCAAACCACAGCTTTGTGTACATGCAAACAGCTGGACAGGGAGGTCGCTGGTGATACATTCCCATTAACTCCATCTAATTCTTTTTGGTTGTGATCCTTAGTTCTTACCTTGGTTAAGTAGTAGACACACTGCTGAAATGTGTACATGATGACCTCATCAAGAAGTGCCATGGACTCCTCACATGCTTCTAAGTCACTTGAGAGCAAAGCATCTTGTGAAGTGCCTGAAAAATAAATGATTTCCAAAAGAATGGGGGTGAAAAGGGTATTCATTCTTATTCATGTCCGATCGTTGGTGCTTCCACCTCTGGATTGTTTATATGCACGGCTCTTTCCTTTGAACTCTATGAGATTCATGTACTTCCTCCTTTGATAATGTCATGTATGAACTATATCATGCAGCATTCCCATCTTCTAGGTGCCTGTTATATACAGAATGCCACTGATGTAGAAATCTAAGTTGTAACTAGTCATACATTGGTTTGGCAGACAAGAGCAAGAAGCTGTACGACAGTCCTCCAGACACAGGCAATCCACGTGATGCAGTGCGGCACTGTATTGTTCAGCATACAATGGAGGTTAAAATGCACCTGTCAGCAGATTTGTACCTATGACACTGGCTGAACTGTTACATGTGTGCTTGGCAGCTGAAGGCATCTGTGTTGGTCCCATGTTCATATGTGCCCCCATTGCTGAGAAAAATGAAGTTTTAATATATGCAAATGAGCCTCTAGGAGCAATGGGGGCGTTACCATTACACCTAGAGGCTCAGCTCTCTTAACAACTGCCACGCTCTCTCCACTTTGATTTTGACAGGGCCAGGCAGTGAAAACAATGATCACAACTGGACCTGTCAAAGCACAGAGGGCACAGCAGTTGCAGAGAGAGCAGAGCCTCTAGGTGTAACGGTAACATCCCCATTGCCCCTAGAGGCTCATTTGCATGTATTAAAACTTCATTTTTCTCAGCAATTCAGACACATATGAACATGGGACCAACACAGATGTCTTCAGCTGCAAAGCGCACATGTAACAGGTCAGCCAGTTTGATAGGTACAGATTTCTTTTTAATATGGAATCCCACAGAAAAACCTGTGAAAGCCTTACATGAAACCAGAGACTACAGTAAGGTCCCACACACGTTTATAAGTACAACTCAGGTCGTACAGAGTCAGAAAATGGCCATATGAATGAGGTCTAACGCTGGTTTCACATTGGTTTTTGCCCTGCTTCTTTCAAGATTATCCTACATACTCTAGACCAGTGATGGCGAAACCTTTTAGAGACTGACTGCCCAAACTGCAACCCAAAACCCACTTATTTATTGCAAAGTGCCAACTCGGCAATTTACCCTGAATACTACAGTCCAGTATAGTATATCTTCCATGTACTTTATCATTTAGCTGTAATAGCCTGCCTGCATTCAATGCACTGCCTGTGCTGTTCATAGTGCACCCTGGGTGCCCACAGGGAGGGCTCTGAGTACCACCTATGGCACCCGTGCCATAGGTTCACCACCACTGATTTAGATAAAGAAGTGCTATAGTGAAGATGGCCAAAGTCTTACTGCCATGCTGTGTCACAGTTAAAAAGGGATGATGCAGTGTACAGTACTGGGCATGGGTTGTAACACAAGGTGATTGTGCAGACACAAGAGAGGCTGGAGTTGCAGTAAGGCCCCTTTCACACGAGCAAGTTTTCTGCATGGGTGCAATTTGTGAGGTGAACGCATAGCCCCCGCACTGAATCCTGACCCATTCATGAGCTTTTTTTTTTTTCATACATCAGTTCTGAAAAACGCATTATGTTCTATATTCTGCGTTTTTCACGCAGTCCTGCCCCATAGAAGTTAATGAGGCTTCAGTGAAAAACGCATTGCATCCGGAAGCAAGTGCGGATGCAATGCGTTTTTCTCTGATGGTTGCTAAGAGATGTTTGTAAACCTTCAGTTTTTTATCACGTACGTTAAAAACGCATCAAAACGCATTGCACCTGCGCAGAAAAAACTGAACAACTGAACTCAATCGTAGACAAAACTGACTGAACTTGCTTGCAAAATGGTGCGAGTTTCACTGAACGCACCCTGAACGCATCCGGACCTAATCCGTCACACTCGTGTGAAAGAGGCCTAAGATGTCCTCAGTCTACGAGACCAGCCAACATCTGTAGCTGAGCCGCCTCCTGTACAGCAGGAAGAAAATTTCCATAACTGACCATCTCTCCTGTTACTCCTAGCTAACACTGTCCTTTTACTAATGAAATTTGAAGAGAAAAAAAATTAATAAAAAAATAATAATAAATATACTGTATATAAGAAATTTGGCTTACCTTCTGACTCCCATTCCTTTTCCATGTCTAGAATCTTTCTCTGTACAAAATTGAGAAGCTCCATAGAGTTGGCCATCCACAGCATTAATGGTTGCAGGTCCGAGGCCACCTCTTCAATGCCTAAAGAACTCCCTAACATTTTTTCTTGCTGACTGGAATAACAAAAGAAAAGGTTTATATCACACACATAAGAAGTGACTGCATATTTGTTTTTAACTGGTAATATAGTTAAAAAGCATTTCTAAATTAAATATTCTCAATATGCACTAAAAGCTAGTATAAAAATGGAGGCATGGACCAATCAGAGGCAACATCTTTGTGCTTGCACGGGTTTATGTTTGGTGCCTTGCAGTGCTGGGTCATGAGTTTGAATCTGACCATTCCTAATCTACATGGAGGTTGTATGTTCTGAGGTTATTTGGAATTCAGATTGTGAGCCCCAAGGAGGACAAGGTCGTATGGCACAGTCCCTGTCCCTAATAGAGCTTTGTCCTTTTTAACACAAAAGTAGTTAAAGGGAATGTTTTATTAGAAAATGACCTGTTGTCTAAATCATGTTTTATGTTACACATATATTTAAAGAATGTTTTAATTTCCCATGTCACTATCTATATTTAAAAAAAAAGATATAATCCTGCAAATTTCACACTGGCCACTAGGACTAATAGGTCATGATTTCCTGTTCTATGCAAGTAACTTAGTAGTCACTATCATTATCACCACAGGGAGAATTGCAATTACAAGTAACACCTCTATATAGATAAGACAGGATCCACCATTCACAATGCCTGATATCACCAGTTGTCTATTCCCCCCTGACCTCCGCACTGGTCACAGAGCATGCTTAGAAAACTTTGGTTTCAAGCTGAAACTAAATATATCTACAAGCAATTATAACTGGTGGTGGAAATACAGAAAATGTTTTGGAAATAGGAATCATGCAGGACAATGAAGATACATTCTTCAAGCAAGAAAAACCTCAGGATCACAAATGCTGGTCACAGAGGGAACATTTAAAGAGATAAAATACTTGTGTACCAAGAAATGAAACTTAAGTTTTAATAACAAACACATATTCTAGATAAGAAATTAGAAAGAAATTATGAACTTCTAACTTAAAAAAAAGAGAAATGAAAAAAACAACCCATCAGGCTTCCAAGTTAGGCTACTTTCACGCTCGCGTTTTGGCTTTCTGTTTGTGAGAGCCGTCATGGATCAGTTTTGAAAAAAACAAGAAAAAAAAACAAGGTATGAACAGTGCTAGAAACGGGTTTGGAGCATTTCTACCCATTTAGGCCACTTTTTTCAGTGAGTTTGTTGTCCTTATGTGTATGGAATGTGCCACTTTAATTTGCTGGTAACGTTCTTTTGCACCTGGTAGCTTCTGTGTCACATGGTCTGTTGTGGGTGCGGCTCACAGCTTTATCCTACCTCACAGTGCATTGGTGATACCACTATGGAGGCATGTGAGAGCCTGGCTGTGAGTTAATTTCTAGCTCTGTTCAGACCCTGTTCACACACCACGGGCAGTTTAGTGGTAGGACCCCATGCGTGCTGAGACACCGTGACGTGGTGCATGAGGGGCTCCGATATGTTCCTGACTGGAAGATATTGGCAAAGTTCTTAGCTTTCAACATCGGCCTGAGGAATTAGCTAGTATTGTCAGTTGCGAATCATTTTGGGGCATTTTTTGCAGTGATTTTTGTAGTTATATATTTTTTTATCTGCACAATGTATCATTTTGCGTAAGATGTCCTTGTGGCGCATGCGGTCCTCCCCGCCATCCTCCATTGTACGAATTTTTTGCCTTGGGATTGGCGTTGTCTGCGGACCGCATGCGGAGGAATTGCTCACCCGATTATAGACACGCTACAGTGTCTGGGTTTGGAGCATTTCTACCCGTTTAGGCCACTTTTTTCATTGAGTTTTTTTCCTACTGCATTCTGCCTGCAGCGTTTTTATGTCTGTCCTGACACAAGCTGGCACATAAGAAAACGGATCCGTCCCCCATTGACTTTCAATGCTGTTCAAGACGGATCCGTCATGGCTATAGAAGACATACTACAACCGGATCCCTTTATGACGGATGCATGTGGTTGTATTATTGTTAGTGTGAAAGTAGCCTTAGGACAGGATGGAGCATCTAATTATTCCTACAGGAAACCTTTAAAATGTTCAGCAAGGAAATAGAAATGTAGGTCAGTGCCAGGCAGACAATGAAATGAGTCAAGTCTGCATACTATCTCTTTACTTGACCGTATAGGCCTACATTTCAAACTGAAGAAATGATTAGCTATCAAACTTCCATAGAAATCTAAGGCTCTGTTTATATGTCTTTGTTTCCTTCCACCACAAGTATATGTTGGGAGTATTCTTTCTTGTATATCTCAAACTACAGGCATTTTGGTATAAGTCGTCCAAACAGACACAACAGGCAATGCATTCCTATGCTGTAAAAAGGTACACCAAGGCACACCAGCAGGATATGTCAAGGGGGCACTCATTTAGCATATGCCAAATACATGGGGCCCTATGGATATTTTTTAAGTATGTGTCCGGAGCTCTCCCAGAGCACATGTCATTTGTGTTCTCATAACCAGATGTGACGAGATCCTAATATTGAACATTTGTTCAGGACAACTAGTGTTTCTACATAAATACTCCAGAGTACAAGGTTTCTAAAAACATCCCTTTGTCAATCAGTTTGAATTGGTCTGACAGTAGAATGTATAGTAAATACAAGTCCTAGTCACTATTACTGATCACAACTTACTTTTCAGGTTGTTTGTCTCCAATCTCTTTAATCTTCTCCTATAAAATTCAAAAACAAGGTAAATTCAACACTGTTTAAAAAAAAAAAGAAATATTCTGCAACAATCCCATACTCAATATGTAAATACATTCTTTATAAGTCATTACCCCCCTGGACATTGCAATGTTACTGTATATTGTGGAATAATACTACAGTGGTTTTAGTGAAGATTTTTGGCACGGGTGAATAAGGGCTTCAGAATTCATCTCATAAAGTCAATACTTCATATAGTAACAGCAGCTTTGGCAGCAGAAGAGTGAGTCTGTTTGGGTAGGTCTTCATCAGGGTCCTTTTACATGGGCAGATATTCTGTCCAGTAATGATCCACGATAACAGAATATCAATTAGTGCTCATTACTAGAGATGAGCGAAGGTTTAGAAAAATTTGTTTCGGGCCATTTGGCGAAGTTCACCAAGAAATTTGATTTGTTCCGAATTAATTTGTCACAAATCGCTATAAATCAGGTATACCCAGGCCACTCTGTCTAATCCTATTCTTCCTAATTGTCGGTCCAATCTCAGTGTGAAGGCTTGGAAGTAAACCCTTTCCCGATCACTGACAGTAAATTTACATTGGCAGTCAGGCATTTAAAAATGGCGCCCTCTGGCATGTGCACTAATGTCCATGACCAGTGGTAATTCCGATCGCTGACCCTTCAGATGCTGTGAACACCCATGTGTGCTCTGGCTCCCCCTGTCTGGGATCAAGGGAGCCGGAGCATGTAAACAGCAGCCCCTGTCCTCCTGTGCGATGGTACCAGAGATAGTACACAGCATTGAGGTGGGAAAATCTTCCCCAAAGCAATAAAATGGAGGGATCCACAATAGGGATGACCATAATCCCTCCATAAGGTCCAGATCCCTTCCTACTATGAACCTAGTGGTGTTTTGCTTTTAAAATGATTAGGGTTAAGACCAGATGGCCAAACATGATGGGTGGATCAAACATGGCCACTGGTTTATTGCAGCAACACTTTTCCTGGCGCATGAGCTCTTGTCATGTCTCTCTCTATGCTCAGCTCATAGGGTAATAGCGGAGACCGCGTGGGACGAGGGTTTTATAGGGCTGTGGCACAGGAGATGGCCATCTGCAGTTTGGCTGGCTGCATGGTATTATGGGTGATGACGCGTTCTCTGAATTCTTACTTTCACTTTGCAACATGAGCAGCAGGCATTTTAGGAAAACCTGATTCGTTACCACGAAGCGAGAGAAAATTCGGTTTCATTATGAATTGAAGTTTTCAGAAATTTCAGACCAAATTCCTCTTCAAATTCTTCTCTTTGCTCAACACTACTCATTACCAATATTTACATGTGGCAATTATCTTTAGAAAGAGGATGGACAATCGGTAATGCAATCAATCCTTATACAGCTTTCATTTTTCAGTAGCACTCCCCACTTTATATGATGGTTGGTGCACATAAAAGATGTGACCGCCTGAGTGTTTGCTTGTCAGATGATTGGGCAGACATGATGAACACACACTGTTTGTTCCTGATCATTGGCCCATGTATATTTGCCAGGACTGGACAACAATCGAATGTGTATGGGAGCTGCCAACTTCCCCCCCAGCATATGATGTTGAGGGAGAGAAGGAATGGGCAGAAAAGCATCTTTTTCCATATTCCCCAATGCAAACACATATACACTCAGAACGTTTATGGACACCTTTATTCTTCTTTGCCAAACTGTCCAAGCCACAGTAAAGGTCTAACTAAAAATTTTCAAGTGTTGCCTGGAATATAAATCCATACTTCTGCCTCCATTATCTTGTACACTGCAAATAGGCCACATAGTAGAAACATTGGTATATACAGTATATATCTATATTTTGAAGTTATTCCTGTGTGCAGCATTTTTTTCATCGTACTGTAAAATTGGTTTGCATGAGCAGGTCATAAAATTACCTGATTTCAGGCACTTTCACATGTTCTCTGGTAAACTATAGCCCCTAGATACGATATGAGCATTAAGGAGGTGATTTATCTTTCCCCAACAGCAGTTCTCTGGTGTAAAAAAGTCACAACCCCCAGGTTTGCCACAAAGCCCTTTACAGCAAAGTCATTAGTAACTGCAGCATCTAAACAGTTAGAGGGAGAGGCTATAAAATCCCCTAATCACCTAATTTCAGGCACTTGCACATGTTCTCTGGTAAATTGTAGCCCCCATATACAGTATGAGCATTAGGGGGAGAATTATCTTTCCAGTATGGCAGTTTTCTGGTGTAAAAGAAGTCACAAACTACTTACATGGCATAGTCATTAATAACTACAGCATCTAAACAGTTAGGGGGGGGGGGGGGGCTATAAAATCACCTAATTTCAGGCACTCTCACATGTGCTCTGGTAAATTGTAGCCCCTTGATACAATATGAGCATTAAGGGGGAGAATTATTTTTCCCCTATGGCAGTACTCTGATGTACAAAAAGTCACAAACCCTAGGTTTGCCACAAACTCCTTACATGCCATAGTCATTAGTAACTGCAGCATCTAAACAGTTAAAGGCAGGGGCTATAAAATCACTTAATTTCACACACTCTCAGATGTTCTCTGGTAGCCCTTAGATAAAATATGAGATTTCTCTTTCCTTTTTGGCAGTTTTCTGGTGTAAAAAAGTCACAAAGCCCAGGTTTGCCACTTTTTTAACGCCATTGCGACTTATCGTAAATGCATCCTCCAGCAGTGCTGGGACTATCAAGACCAGCATAGCACATGCTGGTTTTGATAAATCAGGGCCTAGCTTTCTCTGTTATGTTCACACACCGTGATTTGTTGCATACATTTTTTTCACGTGACAATTGTTTCATAAATCTGAACTGGATTGTGTCCGCAGCATGTGTGTGGACTTCAGCAAACCCTATTCAGATGTACAGGACTGTTGCACATATTTCAGCAACAAATCAGTTTCGTGTGAATACTTCCTTACTGTTGCATAGCTTGGCATCCATGCAACAGTTAAAAGTCTTTCTCGATCAGACTCGATCAGTGGTGTTATAGATCTTAAAGGAGTTCTCCATAGTACATACTTTTTTTTATTTAGCCTTGACTTTCCAATTACTTGTGTTCAAGAAAACTTCCTCCCTTCCTGTTTACGACATCATTATACAAAAGGGTGTCCCTGTGGTGACTGTGTCGTATACTGAGAGTTTGTGACATGACTGCAGCAGGGACACACTGTCTGAGCAGTGTATGGGTGTCCTGTATGTTGAGAGAATCAGAGGAAGGCTTGTACATGCATGAGCACCACTGTAATATTTACATGCAGTGACAATTAAGGGGTTATGGATGGAGTTTATTTCAAACCATATGTCTCAGCAGATAAATCCACTCATAAGCAGCAGGTACTCGCTGTGCTGGCTGTGTCATACAGCTGATATCCACCTAGATAGTGATGGACGAACATCTGCCGGGACGGTTCGCGAACACGATCAAATGTTCGCGAACCACGAGTTTGCGGCGGGTCCCATTCATTTTAATGGCAGGCGAACCTGAAAAACCTTCAGCTCATATTTGCAGCCAAGAAATAATTACTAGAAATGCACAAATAGTCCCACAACATGGACAGTGACATACCAGATGTATTATTCGAATTTGCGATCTCCATTCATTTTTTTTTCGATGCGAAATATCGGCAATTCAATTTTCGTGTACGCACATGCGCAAATGAACTATACAGTGCCGAAATGCACTATAAAGAAAGTATATTGGTATATAACACCCCCCTTCCATCTGTTTTTTTGGGGACGACTGGTATATCACAACAGTAGAAATTATTTGTTCCAAAAACGCTTGTCGCTCTATATACCTGCAGTATCGCAGCAGTACCGCACAAAACTGCCGCAGAATACAAATGCACTATAATATACTTTCTAACAGAAAGTATATTATAACATTGTACAAGGAAGGCAATCCATTAGAATATACATGAAGATAAAACTTAACTTTTAATCATTTTACTATGAGGGTCCATTCACACGTCCGTGAGTGTTTTGTGGATCCGCAAAACACGGACACCGACAATATGCATTCCGCAATTTGTGGACCGCACAACGCTGGCACTATAATGGAAAATGCCTGATCTTGTCTGCAATTGCGGGGGGTCCAGTGCACATCGATGAATCCAGGAGGGAAAACAAAACAAAACAAAAAAACATCTATCCCTGGGCTAGATGATGATGTGGTATTGAAGGACAGGTTGGGCAAAGAACTGTCCCTGATATTGCCCTACAGGGGGGTGTTATTCTGGCCCTGATGGCCTAACCACAGACCACCCGCCCTGGTAAGAGCGACCTCATCCCGAACCTTACCCTATACAGGGAGTGCAGAATTATTAGGCAAATGAGTATTTTGACCACATCATCCTCTTTATGCATGTTGTCTTACTCCAAGCTGTGTAGGCTCGAAAGCCTACTACCAATTAAGCATATTAGGTGATGTGCATCTCTGTAATGAGAAGGGGTGTGGTCTAATGACATCAACACCCTATATCAGGTGTGCATAATTATTAGGCAACTTCCTTTCCTTTGGCAAAATGGGTCAAAAGAAGGACTTGACAGGCTCAGAAAAGGCAAAAATAGTGAGATATCTTGCAGAGGGATGCAGCACTCTTAAAATTGAAAAGCTTCTGAAGCATGATCATCGAACAATCAAGCGTTTCATTCAAAATAGTCAACAGGGTCGCAAGAAGCGTGTGGAAAAACCAAGGCGCAAAATAACTGCCCATGAACTGAGAAAAGTCAAGTGTGCAGCTGCCAAGATGCCACTTGCCACCAGTTTGGCCATATTTCAGAGCTGCAACATCACTGGAGTGCCCAAAAGCACAAGGTGTGCAATACTCAGAGACATGGCCAAGGTAAGAAAGGCTGAAAGACGACCACCACTGAACAAGACACACAAGCTGAAACGTCAAGACTGGGCCAAGAAATATCTCAAGACTGATTTTTCAAAGGTTTTATGGACTGATGAAATGAGAGTGAGTCTTGATGGGCCAGATGGATGGGCCCGTGGCTGGATTGGTAAAGGGCAGAGAGCTCCAGTCCGACTCAGACGCCAGCAAGGTGGAGGTGGAGTACTGGTTTGGGCTGGTATCATCAAAGATGAGCTTGTGGGGCCTTTTCGGGTTGAGGATGGAGTCAAGCTCAACTCCCAGTCCTACTGCCAGTTTCTGGAAGACACCTTCTTCAAGCAGTGGTACAGGAAGAAGTCTGCATCCTTCAAGAAAAACATGATTTTCATGCAGGACAATGCTCCATCACACGCGTCCAAGTACTCCACAGCGTGGCTGGCAAGAAAGGGTATAAAAGAAGAAAATCTAATGACATGGCCTCCTTGTTCACCTGATCTGAACCCCATTGAGAACCTGTGGTCCATCATCAAATGTGAGATTTACAAGGAGGGAAAACAGTACACCTCTCTGAACAGTGTCTGGGAGGCTGTGGTTGCTGCTGCACGCAATGTTGATGGTGAACAGATCAAAACACTGACAGAATCCATGGATGGCAGGCTTTTGAGTGTCCTTGCAAAGAAAGGTGGCTATATTGGTCACTGATTTGTTTTTGTTTTGTTTTTGAATGTCAGAAATGTATATTTGTGAATGTTGAGATGTTATATTGGTTTCACTGGTAAAAATAAATAATTGAAATGGGTATATATTTGTTTTTTGTTAAGTTGCCTAATAATTATGCACAGTAATAGTCACCTGCACACACAGATATCCCCCTAAAATAGCTAAAACTAAAAACAAACTAAAAACTACTTCCAAAAATATTCAGCTTTGATATTAATGAGTTTTTTGGGTTCATTGAGAACATGGTTGTTGTTCAAAAATAAAATGTATCCTCAAAAATACAACTTGCCTAAT
The DNA here is from genome assembly GCF_014858855.1 of Bufo gargarizans. Taxonomy (NCBI): domain Eukaryota; kingdom Metazoa; phylum Chordata; class Amphibia; order Anura; family Bufonidae; genus Bufo; species Bufo gargarizans. The sequence continues at coordinate 549,208,238 of NC_058081.1, forward strand.
AATTCTGCACTCCCTGTATAAAAATGGCCCTAGTAAGCCCCTAGCCCCCTGACTTCCAGGTGATCACTCTATAGATCTGTGTTTTTGACTCATTATAAAAGTATATTATAAGTATATTGCACCCCTCTGTGTATCACACCTATCGATAGCACACCTATACTAGTGCTTAAAATGACTTTTGTGGCCTTATTAGCTAGTGTTTGGTGTCCCTAACAATCTGTCCCTGCTCCACACAGCAACCTCTCCCTACACTGGCAAAAGACTGAATGTAAAATGGTGGCCAGATCGGGTTTATTTATAAGGGTGTGTGTCCATGTGCAGAAATGTCTGAATTGGCTGTCCTGTACCACCTGATGGATGTGTCATGGGTCAAAGTTCTTCACAATGTAAAAGAATATGGCGGGCGCAAATTTCTCCATATGTTCGCATGTTCGACCGCTGGGCGAACTGCAAGGCCATCTCTACACCTAGATAAACAGCCCCTTACATGGCACAGTCAATAGTAACAGCAGCATCTTAACAGTTAGACGGAGGGGGCTTCCTCTGTCACGTGATCACATCAAAGACCCCCTGAAACATGCAACATTATTACAGAATGCCAAGAGGTTATCATGGCAGAAAGGGACCTAGTGATGGCTCCCTGATCTGCCATGTGTACGAGCAGCATAAAGCGTCAAATTATTTTTTCATGCACCAGACCATATCAGCAGAGAGAATGTGTTGTTTTGAGGTCAGGTAGTTGGAGCTCATCAGAGATATGTGCTGTGTACTCAGGCCCTTTGAAGAGGCCACCAGATTTATCAGTAGGGATAACTGCCATATCAACAATGTCATCCCCCTGATATTTTTCTTAGACTAGGCAATCACACTTATGCAACAAAAGTCTGCTGAAGAAAATCAGCGTCTGCATCTTGCTGGCCACCCTGTAGCTGTTGGGGACCCACACAGAGAAAGTCCCATTGAGGTGGAAGTGGAGAAGAAGAATGAGGAGCTACCACTGGAGGAGGAGGAGTCGGTGGTGGAGTAGCACAAGGCTGCTGCTGATTTTATGATGACACTGGCCATAATGACCAATCATCACAGTGGAAGCAGAGCCTGAAAAAGATGGGTCCTCACGCGTGCAGGCAAGCATGGCCTGCTTACGTAATGACAGGTGTATTGTTAGCATCCAGCAATCTTATGATTACTGGATGGATAGCCATGCTTTTAGACCCTTGGTATCAAAGCAAAAAGGTGGTATGTTTTCTTGCTTCCAAAAAGGAGGCCAAAATGCTGTATTATTGGGATACACTGTGTATACAGTGTACCATAGCTTTCTGCGAGCAGACACCTGCCGCCCACATGTCTGACCAGTAGGCCCCTCTCTGTCCCACACCAAGTCAACCGCCTCCCATCATCTCTCCTACCACAAGTAGCAGAAGCTACTTTGCCACAAAGCTGTTTGAAGATTTTGGGGTTCATTATCATAACCGTGATGGAGCAGCTTTTTTCAGGTGCCTCGCTAGGCTGTCGCAAATCAGCAAACCGAGATGTACCGCCTGAACAACCAGATTCAGTCATACCTCGACTTTGGCCTTTCTCTCATACATACCATATTTTCTGACCCCATGGACTTATAGGCAGCCAGACTGGCTTGTCCAACCTCCAGTAACATCTAAGAGAGGGTTTACCAGGTGATGTCATCACACTCAAACAAACAAAGTCACTATATGCCACTACCATTACCCCTACCAAGAGGGCACTAATATAACTACCCCTAAACCGGTGGCTGTTCCATGCTGTATTGCTACTGCTGTTGCTACTATTTCTGTCACATGTCCCTACACACCTTACTCATACCCTCTCCATATCCACACTGTACTGCTGCTGCTCCCAGAAATAAGGGAGTCAATTTCAAGGTTTGTTCATAAAAAGCCACTGTTTCTTCTGACAAGTAACACTTATGTATGTATAAATATGGGCAGTCATCATTCTGCTTCTGTTAAGGCAAAGTATTTGGATGCCTGTTCCCAACAAGCCACTATGTGTGTTTAAACATCATCTGCCCCCAATAAGGGTCAATTTTTAGAAGCTTTCTAATATGAAAAGCATAACAAATGCGATGGTGCAGTGTGTTTTTAAATACACTGTTTGTTAACACAGTCAACCAGGCGTTTACCCATAGCTACATATATATCAGTATCACTCTGATATAATTTGCTATTGCTGTCATTGTGTTAAAGAGGTTAAAAGGGGAGGGGGAGGGGGAGAGAAAGAGAAAAAATTTGAAAATAAAAGAGAAAATGAAAGACAAGAGAGAAATAATATGATCTTTATGAGACCTCAGAGTTTCATATACCAATTTCAGGCCAATTGGAGTACTTTGGATGTGGGTAGAATCGATTCGGACACAAATCAAAGTTTTTGAAACATTAGACGAATCAAGAATCAAATCTCTACTGTCAGTATATGGCAAGGGTTTTGTTTGTAATACTTGACTAAAATTATATATTTGCTATCACTGTAATCGCACTGAACCATAGAATAAAGCTACAGTAATGTGTCATTTTAAACACATAGTAAACTCCTTAAAATGACTCAGTGGTGGAATTGCCGTTTTTTTATTTCACGCCAACAAAATAAAAAAAAGTATGAATTAGAAAACTGAAGGTACTAAAAAAAATACAACTTGTCCAACAAAAAAACAAGCCCTCATGCAACTATGCTTATGTAAAAAAGGAAAAAGCTATGGCTCTTAGAAGGCGGAAATAAAAAAGATTACAACAAAAAATGGCTGCCTCGCTAAGGGGTTAATGTCTGAATAAGCAGACTATATAAAAAACGTATAGCCAGAGGAACTACTTTAAAGTTCTCCTTACTAAGGCCTAATGCACAGTATCGTTTTTGCAGTCCATAAAAGGCAGATCTGCAAAATATGGATAACATCAATGTTCATTTGCATTATTTAGCAGACTGCATTTTGAGCACCAGGATAGGACATAGTCTATAATTAGCAGAATGGACATATGGATGCAAACTGAAATGGATACAGTCGTGTGAATGGTGCCTAAGCCCATATTTTTTTATTTTTTGTTCCATTAATTTAATTTAATTACAGTATTCACTGCCCCAGACACTTTCATGCATTGATCAATAACTTTGCCACAAAGCTGTTTGAAGATTTGGGGGTTCTTTTTTGTTTGTTTTGTCTTTATAAGCACACCGAAAGTTGTATACTGTAATCATATGACACACCTTGGGGCACTTTTACCAAATTCCTTATGCCAGTTTTCTTTTGTCAAAAAAAAGTACACATTTTGGTGCAAACCCCCCCAATGTGCAACTTTTTGGCGAGGTTTGTCTTGTGCTTGCCACTTTTCAAAAGGTGGGTAGCACAGGACAAGGAATGAGTGTGTGGAGCAGGACCTAGGCAGCTTGGCACATTTATTAAAGAGGACTTGTAACCTCTCCTGACATATCTGTTTTAGTAACTCGTTGCATTTCCCAAATATTAACAATTCTGGAGTATCTATTGTTAAGACTCTGTGTTGTGCCATTCCATGAATTAATAGCAGTTTGCAATAAAGATCCAGATGGGTATTACCATTTAGCGGTGTGTCTCTGCACAATCTGACCTTATACAATCAGTTCAGTGGCACCCCCCATCCAAACTTGTAACACCAATGTTGACCATTTTTGCACAGTGCTAGTAATTTATTTATAACTTCTACCTGGTATTATAAATATAGAAATAGGCAAGTTGACTTCCTGCAAAATTTGGCATTTTGTCTTGCATTTTGTGTTGAGGTCAAGCAACTATATGGCAGCCACTGACTAACTAGGGAAGTCACATTACAAAAGTTTATCATTGTCATTGCACAATAAAGGAATGGCAGAACATAGAGTCATACGAATATATGCCCCAGAATCTTTATTACATGGGGAATGCGAGTATGTACAAAAACAGACATGTCAGCAGAGATTATATGTCCTGTTAAAAATTTATGCCAAAAACTGTAGTAAAATATACCTCAAAACTACTGTAGGGAAAAGTCATTTAATACATTTATTTTACAGAGCATTAAGCAAAAAAAAGTTCTACTTTTTTTTAGAATTCTTGAGCTATTTCTAAAGAAAAAACCTAACCAAACAAGACATAGAATGCAATAATTCCCATGAGAAAGCCTATTTAGTAGACTTATGAATAAAAAAGCAAAACTTTTGGGCATAACATCAAGTTTGAAGGTTATTATCATTTGACTTTAATTGATATGAATCATTATGAAAAAAATCTGTTGAAATAATGAACACATTTTACTTATGTTATATAGTTGTGTCCTTTCCTAACCTTTGGTTAAAGATATTCCTAGTTGAGTGGCGCAAGATGACCAGCTTTAAAATTAAACTTACACGTTACTCAAAACTCCTAGCAAATAACACAAAAATTTTTCTTTTAAAGCTGGTGATCTCATACCACTCATCTCAGGATATTTCAAGCCAAGAGGGAAGGTAAGCAAGGACACATCTGCATGAACTGAATAATGTGTGAACCTTTCAGCCCCATGATAATGGACCAGGAGACTTTCAACTTTTCTGTGAAGTTTACATTTCCTGTTTTCAGACTGAATGACTTCTAGAGGAAAAGTCATAAGGGAAGAGTACACAATGAAAGGCAGAAGGATATCTCCAAAACCAAAAAGCTGATATAGGTTGTAAATGAATAGTCTTACCCAAACTACTTCCTTTATCATGGTGGCGATCTTCATTACTAGTTTAGGAAAGTGTCCAGGGTCCAGTGCTCGAGTGGAATGCTCAATGCAAAGGCTAAAGAGATATGCAGGAGCCATCTTAAATTCAGTTTTCGAGTTACCAGATTTTTCAATAATCTCCTTTAGTACAGCATCCTCTTCTTGAGAGCGATATTGTAGGATTAAATCTCTGCTTTCTATGTAGGCCTGAACAGCCTCTTGACGCTCCTGAAGTGATCTGCCACACATCTGACATGAAAATGCTCCACTCAAGCCAGAGGTAGACCAGGACTGCGGAAGCCAAGCAGGCCGTGTTTGAGCTACTCTAGGGTCCTTGTACATGAACAAAAAGTGCTCTCCAAGCCCTAACAAGTCCCCAGTATGCAGTTCAGCTTCTCTTTGGAGGACTCCTCCATTGTGAGTAACAAGTGCCCCCCGATAAGGCCTTACTCGAACTATATTTTTTTGTGTAGAAGAATCCAAGCGCCATACACAACAGTGACGAGGAAGTATGTCTGGAGCAGATAGAAAGGTATCAACATAAGGACCTTTGTCTCTTGAAGCTTTTTCTGATCTTCCAAACAGATGCTTCTTCCTGGTCATCACATATATAATAAAGTCCTATCATACAAAGAATACATAGACATTTACAGACCAATTTAGTTTTTCTTAACATAATATGGCTTATTTGTCAACTATTTTAAACACCTACTAAATTTATCAAAATTCTAAGAAGATAAATAAAAAAGGTTATTTGCAAAAATAATAATAATCTGCCCCCGCCCTGTGCTACTCTTGTTCATAGAGTGTCTGTGTCTGATATTGCAATCAAATGTCCAGCTGCAATTTCAGACTTAGGCCTCTTGCACATGAAGGCCTCTTGCAACTTGAATGGGTCCGTGATCTGTCCGCACCGCAAAAAAATAGAACAAGTTCTATTTTTTAGCGGTGCCGCGGCACGGACAGAAACACCATGAGAGCACTCTGTAGTGCTTCCGTGGGGTTCCGATCCGTGCTTCTATTCCGCATCTCCGTGATTGCAGACCAATTCAAGTAAACACCACTGTATGCGGGCCACAATATGGCCATGGGCACACAACGTTTGTGTGGAAGAGGACTTAGGCTGCTTTCAGACGAGCGAGCATTATTTCAGTGTTATCCAATACATTCCAGACCTCTAAGGGTTATATAGCCTCATAAATCAATAAAATGCTATGCGACCCCGGCAGTGCTGGGAGTTCAGGACAGGTACTGTGCTGAGAGTTTGGAACGTGACACTTGCTTTTCTGAAAGCGGCCTTAGCCCATGGACAAGAATAGCACTGTTTCTAAAAAACAGCCCTATTTGACTAATCTTAGACAAGTACTTTAGGGCTTATGCACATGACCGTATTTTGCAACCGATAAATAAATTTAAAAAAGTACCTAAGAGCAGGAAATGGTATAGGATAAAAAAAAAAAAAAGCATTACTCACCCAACTCCATTCCACAGCACCTGATCACTGAGGCAAAAAGAAAGCTGCAGTGGTCACATGAATGATATATATGAACTTCTTTTTTTTCCATACCATTTTCTGCTCTTAGGCACCTTCCCTAAAATCTCAAATAACCCTTCTAAATCATATATAATATATACAGTACATATATAATATTATGAATCACAAGAATTATCATAATGATAGTTATAATAGTGATATAGATAGTTATAAAGTAATTTACCACATCTTTGTTGTAACCTTGCAAAAGGAGGAAGTATGGATGTTCTGAAGGTGGTTGAATTAGGCACTGAGAGAGGCGTTCAAAGTCTAAATCAATCTGATCAGTAGAATCCTCTGGACAATCTACACTGCTATTGCGTTCTGTTGAGTTTTGTATGTTTCCATCATTTTGGTTTAACCCTCCATCTTGACCAGGGTCCGTATCATTAGCCACCATACTCTTTATACTTTTCCTCTCTCTACGTTTCTTGGTGTTTAGGTTGATATCACTTATACTGCGACGAAGAGAGATGCTGTCTTCCCTCTCTCGTAATGGAGCATTTCCACCGGAGGCTGCACGAGACCGACTTTTTTGTAGTTTTCGTGCTTGAGCATTAATTCCTGTTGACAAATTATATAAAATAAATCAAAAGTTCCTACAAACATTTCTTAGTACCAGTAATACAAGAAAACTGTAATAGAATAAAAATGTGATTTAGCATACAAATAAACCATATTCTATCTATTCTGTAAAATAAAAAAATAAGCTAAGAAAATATTTTATAGGAAAAAATTTATCATGAGGGGAATATTGGAGTCTGTGTTAGCGTACTTTATGCCACATTTATCAAATGTTGCATGTTGTTTGATAAATTTGTCTTATCCTTAAACATAACACTTTTTTTGTAAATCCTTTATTTTAAATGTTAACATAATGAAGAACAATAACAAAAGTCAAGTATATCTTCAGCAGACTGTTCAAGTACACAGCATAAGCATTGACTTAAAGTAATATATGATACAAAAAAGGGGAGGAGAGGAGAGGGGATTCAGTGGAGGGGGGTGAAATGGGGAGATCCTCTATTCCAGATAATGTATGGACTCACATAAATACACATTATAAAGCTTAACACAAATGTTGCTTCATCACAGTTTTTATATAAACAACAACCTTATGAAGAAGAAAAGGAAGTGTCCAGCCTACTGGAGGTAAATATGAACCTTGTTCATACGGGACTATTACAATGTGGAGCTACGTATATACGGCAACACTTTTGTCTAGACAAGATACTCCAGTTTTCCTACTCCACCCTCATAATGCAGTGAGATGGCGACTTAAAAAAAAAAGCCTTGGTGATAAATTTGGAATGAAATTCATTAACATAGCTAACCATGCCCACTTTCCCACATGTATTTCAGAAATGAATGAAGTGGTGTAAAAATGCAAAAAGTGCCAACATTTTTGTGAAAGTAAAAGTGCCCATTTTGTGATTTTTTGAAGATAGAATTATGGAGGGAAGACATGATAAATCAGGGCCATTATGTCATCATCATATGTAGTATTTTTATTTTATTTTTTTCAGATGAATGGCTGCCCATGTGATGCACAGAAGGCAAAAATCCACTGTTTCAGGCTATGCTCAGTAGCAGCTATCTATAGGACAATGGCTAAAGTCGACAATCTTGCTACCTATCTGGGGAAGGGGAGCTCCATGGTTCTCTTCTCCAGGTGCTGGAATTACACTGTGTCTTGACAGCGAAGAGCTTCATAATGTAGTGGTATAGGCACATGTTATGACCTGGCGCTGTACAGTGTTCATAGGCTTATTGCCAGCACCCCAATAGTATTCTGCTGCAAATGATGAGCAATTGCACATTTTCTTTCTAAAAACCATTTCGGTGCACGTATACCCGTGTTATTAAACTTGTTGCATATTACTGCAAGATAACGTTCAGTTATAACTAGAGAAGAGCGAATTTCTCAAAACTTCGACTATTTTTTTTGTTCGATCCGAATTTATTTGTGGCGAATCGTGTTATAAACGGCTATTTCCTGGCTGCAGAGAGCCTTTATAGTGGTGTAGAACACTTTGCCTTGCAGTAACACGCATAGGGAGTCTGCTGTGGTAGTAAAACAATACTGTGAGTCAGTATGACATGCAGATGACAGGTGTGAACTCAGCCTTACAGGTCAATGTTAGTGTCAAGAAGAAGCGCACTCCTTTTACACCGTCAGCAGCTGATTCCATATAGATGTCTACAGAACCTGTTCTATTAAACGCTTATACAAGTAGAGTGGAGAGTGTATCAGCAGTAAGCTTGTGCTGACGTCACTGATTATTTTGCCCTTCCTCTGTTCAGTCAGAACAATAACCCCCAAAAAACGGATCCTGTCTGTGGAGCATCCGCCTACACTCGGTCAGCATTTGGTCAGTAATCCATCAGTATTGCTAGAGCCAAAAAAACAGGAGCAGATCCAAAACAGAGATGACATGTAAATAGAATATTTGCATGTCTTCTGTGTTTTATACCCACTCCTGCTTTTGGCTACCAAATCTTAAGCCAATTCTGATGCAAAATAGGGACCATGTCATGCAGGCCTTACAACTGTTACATAGACAGGATCCGTTGTGCGTCTTATTTTTCCTTCCTTCTGACAGATCAGAAGGGTCAAATAAATGATGATGTCAGCCAGGATGAAAGGCAAAATAGTAACCCAGTCATGAAGTGGGGAGGGTGGGAACAGCATGAGAAGTCTACAGAGTGGCCCTGTGGCATAGTGGTGAGGTGGAAGCAGCATGGTCAAAGTGCGGAGGTGGCAGCAGCAACAGCATCAGGAGGAAGCCACAGAGTGGCACAATGACAGAGTTTGGAGGTGGCAGCAGCAGCATCAGGAGGAGGCCACAGAGTGGCACAAAGACAGTGTGGAGGTAGCGGCAGCATCAGGAGGCCACAGACTTGCACAATGAAAGAGGGCGGAGGTGGCGGCAGCAGCAGCCTCAGGAGGAGGCCACAGGGTGGCACAATAACAGTGTGGAGGTGGCAGCAGCATCAGGAGAAGGCTACACGGTGGCACAATGTCAGAGTATGGAGGTGGCAGAAGCATCATCATGAGGCCACAGAGTGGCACAATGACAGAGTGTGGAGGTGGCGGCAGAAGCATCAGGAGGATGCCACAGGGTGGCACAATGACAGTGTGGAGGTGGGAGCAGCAGCATGAGAATACCACAGAGTGGCACAATAATAGAGCGTGGAGGTGGCAGCAGCATCAGGAGGAGGTCACAGGGTGGCACAATGACAGAGTGTGGAGGTGGCAGCAGCATTATCATGAGACCACAGAGTGGCACAATGACAGAGTTTGGAGGTTGTGGCAGCAGCATCAGGAGGAGGCCACAGAGTGGCACAATGACAGTGTGGAGGTAGCGGCAGCATCAGGAGGCCACAGATTTGCACAATGAAATGGTGTGGAGGTGGTGGCAGCAGCAGCATTGGAAGTAGAGGTGGCAGCAGCATCAGGAGAAGGCCAATGGGTGGCACACTAAAAGAGTGTGGAGGTGGCATCAGCATCATCACGAGGCCACAGAGTGGCACAATGACAGAGCGTGGAAGTGGCAGCAGCAGCATCAGGAGGAGGCCACAGGGTGGCACAAAGACAGAGTGTGGAGGTGGCAGCAGCATCATCATAAGGCCACAGAGTGGCACAATAACAGAGTGTGGAGGTGGCGGCAGCAGAATCAGGATGAGGCCACAGGGTGCCATAATGACAGTGTAGAGGTGGCAGCAGCAGCATGAGGAGACCACAGAGTGGCACAATGACAGTGTGGAGGTGGCAGCAGCAGCATGAGGAGACCACATAGTGGCAAAGTGACATAGTGTTGAGGTAGCAGCAGCATCAGGATACCACAGAGTGGCAAGGTGACATAGTGTAGAGGTGGTAGTAGCATCAGGAGACCAAAGAGTGACAAGGTGGCATAGTGTGGAGGTGGCAGCAGCATCTGGAGACCACAGAGTGATAAGGTGACTTAGTGTGGAGATGGAAGAAGCATCAGGAGACCACAGAGTGTCAAGGTGACATAGTGTTGAGGTAGCAGCAGCATCAGGAGACCACAGAGTGGCAAGGTGACATAGTGTTGAGGTAGCAGCATCAGGAGACCACAGAGTGGCAAGGTGACATGGTGTGGAGGTGGCAGTAGCATCAGGAGACCAAAGAGTGGCAAGGTGGCATAGTGTGGAGGTGGCAGCAGCATCAGGAGACCACAAAGTGACAAGGTGACTTAGTGTGGATGTGGAAGCAGAATCAGGAGACCACAGAGTGGCAAGGTGACATAGTGAGGAGGTGGCAGCAGCATCAGGAGACCACAGAGTGTCAAGGTGTCATAGTGAGGAGATGGCAGCAGCATCAGGAGACCACAGAGTGACCCGGTGACAGAGTTGGAAGGTGGGTGGCAATACCAGTACCAGCTGAAGATGGTGGGTAAAAGAAGCAGCACTTGGCATCACATGTGTGGCATCAGGCGGATGGCAGCATCAGAATAGTAGCTGAGGCAGGTAGCCAGAAGAAACCAGTCTCTTTTGTCAAAGTGTTGGTGTGGCACCATGGATGATCTAGTCTGATGCATCAGGCATTGGTGGGTGGAAATCCTGGCTGATCCACGCCTGATTCATCTTGACGAATATTGGTCTCTCCACATTTTTGGTGGACAGGCGATTTCTTCTTGGGGTAACTATGGCCCCCGCCGCACTAAACACCAGCTCTGATGCCGTACTACTGGCCGGGCAGGACAGCTTTTCCAGGGGAAACTCTGCCAGCTGCGGCCACAAATCCAGTTTCGCTGCCCAATAGTTCAGCGGATCTTCAATGTGGGGTGGCAGGGTACTGTCCAAGTATGCCACCACCTGCTGGTTCTGGTCCTGCTCCAGGTCTAGCTGCTACTGGTGAGTAGTTTCTTCACTAGGTGGGTGAATAAAGCTGCTCATCAGAGACTCTAGACTCAAGTTGCTGCTGACGGAGCTGGAACTGCTGCTACCCCCCGACCCTGCCAAAGCAGCCATGGCAGAGGAACGTGAGCACAGAGGGCCCCCTCGGTCAGACCTGCGAGAGGATGGACAATGGAGCAGATAGGCAGCGGCCAACTGACTACATAGGATGTCTCTATAGTAGTTCAGTTTGTCCTTCCTCTCAGTGGGTGTAAAAAAGGCCCCCATTTTGGACTGGTCACAAGGGTCCAACAAGGTGGAGAGCCAGGAGTCATCCCTTTGCTGAATGGTAACAATTCGGCTGTCACTACGCAAGCAAGTGAGCATCCATCGGGCCATTTGTGCAAGTGACATGGAGGGACTCCCTGCCTCCATCTACACTGTATACTGCCACAGTGTGTCTTGCTCCTCTTCCTCGTTTTCCTCATAGCCCTGTAGCTTCTCTGGCTGCTCCTGCTCCTCCTTTCCTGTCACCTGTATAGAAAAACCACCCATTTCGCTACACATTGCTTGTGCTCCGTGAAATATAGGCGCCACGTCTCCAGTCCCCTGACCAGCCATATTTTCCAGCATCTGTTCCAGGACATGAAGCAGTGGATTGACGTTGGTTATCCCGTAGTCCTGGTGACTGACATATAACGTTTCCTCTTCAAAGAGCCTGTGCAAACGGCAGGTGTCATGCATTGGCTGCCACTGGCTGACATCAAAGTTACACAGGGGAGTACTCCTGTCCACTTGGATCATCAAGAAATCATTTATGGCCTTTCTCTGTTTGTATATTCGGTCCAACATATGGAGGGTGGAATTCCAACGGGTGGAAACGTTGCATATCAGACTATGTTGGGGGATGCCGTTCTGCAGCTGAAGCTCAAGGAGGGTGTGCTTTGCGGTGTACAAGGGCTGAAGTACATGCAAAGTGTCCTGCCCATTTTCAGGATGTGTTGCAGATGGGTGGAAGACTTCAGGAACCGCTTGACAACTAGATTGAACACATGTGCCATGTAGGACGCATGGTTCAGCCCTCCTTGACACAGCACCGACACAATGTTCTTCCCATTGTCGATCACCATGGTTCCGATTTTGAGTTGTCATGGAGAAAGCCAAGATTCGATTTCTTGATGAAGGACACGGGCAGTTCCTTCCCTGTGTGACTCCGTTCGCCCAGGCAAATGAGGTGCAGAACAGCGTGACACCACCATGCCCTGCACATGTGGTTTGCTGGTGGAGCACTGTGAATTGTCCTTGCAGTGAAGGCTGAGGACATGGTAAAGGATAAGGAGGCAGAGGCGGACGTAGTCGCAGGACCAATGGCGTGAGAACGTGGAGGCGGACGCGGCATCATCTGGCCAAGTTGCTGGTGTGGCTGTGAAGGAACCACATTCACCCAGTGGCTCGTAAAGGACATGTATTGTCCCTGACCGTAGTTACAGTTCCACACGTCAGCTCTGCCGTGCACTTTGGCAACACCGACAGGCTCAAGGACTGTCCCACCTTCTGTTCTACATACATGTGCAGAGCTGGTACTGCCTTTTTGGCAAAAAAATGATAGCTTGGGACTTTCCACCTTGGCTCGGCACAAGCCATCAGTTCTCTGAAAGTCCACCACTTGGAAAGGGAGGGAATGCAGCACCAGCAACTTGGCCAGGAGCACAATGTCCATTGGCAATTGCTTCGGTGATCGATTACTGATGGAATGACTGACAAGGAGGAGCAGGAGCATCAGGACCAGCAGATGATGGAAAGGACAGACCGCTCCTTTAGGCTGAGGTGGTAGAGCCTTGACAGTCTAAAATCGGGTGCATGCAACTGGGTGATGCAGCGGTTGCTGCTTCAGGCTAGACCACCACATCGAAGCCACAGTTCTCCCAGGCCACTTTATGGTGACGCTGCATATGTTGACGCAGGGCCATGGTGCCAACATTGGCACCCTGGCCATTCTTCACCTTCTGCCCACAGATTCTACAAATGGCCATGTTCACCTCCTCTGGAGGCCTAACAAAAAACTGCAACACTGCCACTCCCAACTGCAATCAGCTACATCATCATCATCATCAAGTCCTGTCTGCAAGTCACTGATGTCCTCCTCAACGGTCTCTGGGTCAGGAGCCTGACCACTCGCAACACCAGCTCCCACGCCACTCTCTCATCACTACTTGCCCACCTACCGGAGGAAGCGGCGGATGTCTCCTCCACATCCAGGCTAACCAGTAGCTGCTGACTGTCCTCTAGTAGCTTGTCCTCGCTGTATAGTGATACAAAGGGCTTTAGAACATATAACTGCAATGCTGAACGGTAAATAAAATATATATTTTTTTTTTCACTAATACACGCCAAAAAGGGCTTTAGAACATATGACTGCACCACTGAATAGCAAATAAGCCCTTATTTTTTTCCTCTTATACACACCACAAATAACTGCACCACTGAACGGCACTAATACACGCCAAAAAGGACTTTAGAACATATATCTGCACCACTGAACGGCAAATAAGCCCTTATTTTTTTCACTTATACACGCCACAAAAGGCTTAAGAACATATAATTGCACCGGTGAATGGCAAATACTATATATTTTTTTGCCACTAAAACACGCCAAAAAGGACTTTAGAACATATAACTGCACCACTGAACAGCAAACAACAAACAATATTATTATTTTTTTCACTAATACACACCAAAATAGGCTTTAAAACATATATCTGCAGCGTTGAATGGCAAATAATAAAAAAAATAATTGCCACTAAATGCACGCCAAAAAGGGCTTTAGAACATATGACTGCACCGCTGAACGGCAATTTTTTTTTTCCACTAATACACAACAAAAAGGGCTGTCATTTTTTCATTTCACCACACAACGGCTAATAAGCCCTTTTTTCCCACTAATGCAAGCCAAAAAATGCTTAGAACATATAACTGCATAAAGGCAAATAAGATGTAGAAATATTTCCTTGTAATAAACCCTGTTGATGGCTGTATCAAACAGCACTTGCACCCCAATAACAAGAACAGTTTTCTGAAATTACATAGCTGTATAATGGATCCGCAGTCAGTGCAGCAAGGTGTAATAGGCTTGTTCCTATTACCCAGGCTTTAAGCTCCCCTACTGAACCCTGTTTTTATTCAATACTGTGGAATGATTCCTCCCTATCCTTTTGCTGAACTTCTATACAGCAAAATAAAAGTTTTAAAGTATTTTCTACCACTGTCCCTAGCGCCTGCTGACGTCCCTCCCTGCACTAAGTACACTGGAAAAAGGCTGAATCCAAGATGGCTGAGGCTATTTATACAGCTGTGACATCACAGGGCTGGCTGGCTGCTGATTGGCTGCATGCATGGCATTGTGGGTGATCCCTCGTTCCCAGAGTTCCTTGATCCATGTCCAAACACGTGCAGCAGCCATTTTAGGAAAAAATGCGATTCGTTATTCGTTATGCGAATATATATTTTCCTGAAATTCTGATCGAATTCCACTTCATCAACTTCGATTCGCTCATCTCTAGTTATAACAAAAGCATTTTACAGCAATAGCGTCATTATTATACCCGTGTTACTAAACGCGTTGCATATTACTGCAAGATAACGGGTAGTTATAGCAAAAGCATTTTAATGCCAATAATCCTATTATTATACCAGTGTTATAAATGAGTTGCATATTACTGAAAGATGCTAAATAGTTATAGCAAAAGCATTTTACGGCAATAACACCATTATAATGCCCGTGTTATTAAACATGTTGCATATTACTGCAAGATAATGTTCAATTGTAGCAAATGAATTTTATGGTAATAACATCATTATTATAACTGTATTATTAAATGTGTTGCATATTACTGCAAGGTAATGTTCAGTTGTAGCAAATGCATTTTATAGCACTAATGCCATTATTATACACATGTTATTAAACGCGTTTTATATTACTGCAAGATAAGGCATAGTTCTATCAAAAACATTTTACAGCAATAACTATGTTATTTAACATTATTATATCTGTTATTTAATATGTTGCATATTTCTGCAACATAACGTTCAGTTATTGCAAAGGCATTGTACAGCAATAATGACATTATTATACCTGTGTTATTAAACGCCCTGCATATTACTGCAAAATATCGTTCAGTTATGGCAAAAGCATTTTACAGCAATAACACTATTATTATACCCGTGTTATTAAATGCATTGCATATTACTGGAACATAAGGTTTAGTTTGAGCAAAAGCATTTTAAAGGGATTCTGTCACGAAGTTTTGGCCTATAGACTTTCGGACATACACGGCTAGATTGCCGCTAGCATGTCCGCAATATATCTGTCCTATAGGGCTGTGTGCTTTTAATGTCTTTAAAAAATTATTTTATAGATATGTAAATTTGTGTTGTATGTGTCCAAGGGGCTGTACTAACCTTCGTGGAGCCCAGCCATGTCCTGCCACGCCCGTCTGTGAAGGATCCCAGCACCGCCTATGTCCTCCGAATAGATTGCTGTAATCTCGCGATACGCAAGCTCGCGCATGCGCAGTTCTTTCCCTGAGGCTGATGCCAGCACAGGGAAGGAACACTATACCGGCACTGCGCATGCGGGAGCTCGCGCATCTCAAGATTACGGCAATCTATTCGGAGGACATAGGCGGTGCTGGGCTCCTTCACAGGCGGTTGTGGCTGGGCATGGCTGGGCTCCACGAAGGTTAGTACAGCCCCTTGGACACATACAACACTAATTTACATATCTATAAAATCATTTTGCATGTCCGCAGCTCTATAGGCCAAAACTTTGTGACAGAATCCCTTTAAAGCCATAATCCCATTATTATACCTGTTATTGAACACATATTTGAAAGATATTTTACCGCAAGCATTGCATTTTTAACAGGTATTTATAGCAAAAGCATTTTATGCAAATAACGCCATTATACCTGTGTTATTAATTGCATATTAGTGCAAAATAGTGTTTTTTTGCTAAAGTATTTTACAGCAATAACACCATTGTTATACTCATATTATTAAACACATTGCATATTACTGCAAGATAACATTTAGTTATAGAACAATACTGCAATAATGCATTTTAAAACAGTACCTGTGTTATTGAATGAATAGTTAAAATATATTTTACTGCAAGCATTGCATTGTTATACTCATGTTAGTAAATGGATACATCATCAGAACATGTACTTCAAAGACAAAAACAGCATCGTTATACCCATGATAGTGAACACATAATTGTAAAACATTTTGCTGCAAATATTTCTTTCTTACACCAGTGTTAGGGCTCATGCACACAATAGTTGGTGTCCCGTGCCCGTATTGCGGACCGCATTTGCGGATCTGCAATACACTGGCACCATTCCGTTGTCATTCCGCATCACGGATGCGGACCTATTCATTTAGGTCCGCAAATCCGGAGATGCGGAACAGTGCGGAACAGAAGCACGGAACGGAACACTATGGAAGCACTACGGAGTGCTTTCTGGGGTTCCGTTCCTTGCCTCTGCACCGCAAAAAGATAGAAAATGCTCTATCTTTTTGCGGAATTGCGATCCCCATGCGCCTGCCCCATGGAAGGTGCCCGTGCTTTGCAGACCGCAATTTGCGGTCCACAGCACGGGCACGGTACACCAACGGTCATGTGCATGAGCCCTAATGAAAGCATTACTGCAGCATACCATGTAGGTCAAACACATTTACTGTAAAATAAAAATAAAAATTATCAAAGTAAATTGTCAATGCCAGTGTGCAGTGTGTTTGT
Source organism: Bufo gargarizans (assembly GCF_014858855.1). Classification (NCBI taxonomy): domain Eukaryota; kingdom Metazoa; phylum Chordata; class Amphibia; order Anura; family Bufonidae; genus Bufo; species Bufo gargarizans. The sequence goes on from NC_058081.1 coordinate 549,225,159, forward strand.
AGAAGAGTAGGGACATTTAATTGCACTTCTATCTTTAAATTATAAAAAAAATAATAATAGAAAAAAAATGCTTGTCATTTTGCTCGTGTAGTTTCATAATCTGTGAATTTTCATTTACAGGCCTCATAATAAAATGCCAGGTCGTCATCTGAAGGTCAGAATGTGGTTTTTAGCACCAATAGCAGCACCAGACATGTGGCCACTAGGGATGAGCGAACTCGAACTGTATAGTTCGGGTTCGTACCGAATTTTGGGGTGTCCGTGACACGGACCCGAACCCGGACATTTTCGTAAAAGTCCGGGTTCGGGTTCGGTGTTCGTCGCTTTCTTCGCGCTTTTGTGACGCTTTCTTGGCGCTTTTTGAAAGGCTGCAAAGCAGCCAATCAACAAGCGTCATACTACTTGCCCCAAGAGGCCATCACAGCCATGCCTACTATTGGCATGGCTGTGATTGGCCAGAGCACCATGTGACCCAGCCTCTATTTAAGCTGGAGTCACATAGCGCCGCCCGCCACTCTGCTCTGATTAGCGTAGGGAGAGGTTGCGGCTGCGACAGTAGGGCGAGATTAGGCAGATTAACTCCTCCAAAGGACTTGATTAACTGATCGATCTGCAGCTGTGGATCATTGAGCTGCTGATCCTCAATTGCTCACTGTTTTTAGGCTGCCCAGACCGTTTGTCAGTCACATTTTTCTGGGGTGATCGGCGGCCATTTTGTGTCTTGTGGTGCGCCAGCACAAGCTGCGACCAAGTGCATTTAACCCTCAATGGTGTGGTTGTTTTTTGGCTAAAGCCTACATCAGGGTGAAGCTGTCACACCAAGTGCATTTAACCAGCAATAGTCTGTTCATTTTTTGGCCATATACAAAATCAGGGGCAAGCTGCGCCTGTCACCAAGTGCATTTAACCCTCAATGGTGTGGTTGTTTTTTGGCTAAAGCCTACATCAGGGTGAAGCTGTCACACCAAGTGCATTTAACCAGCAATAGTCTGTTTATTTTTTGGCCATATCCCAGTCTAATTCTGTCACTAAATCCATACCGGTCACCCAGCGCCTAAATACTAGGCCTCAAATTTATATCCCGCTAAATCTGTCCTTAGTGCTGTAGCTGGGCGAGTTATTTAGTGTCCGTTCAAGCACATTTCTTGTTCTGGGTTGAAATACAATTCCCAATTTAGCAATTTCATAATTTAGTGGTTTCTGCTATATCAGAGCTATTTGAAATCTATCCCTAAAAGGGTATATAATATTCAAGGTGCACATTGGGTCATTCAGAATAACTTCACACACACCCGCTACTGTGTATTTCCAAGTCTAATTCTGGCACTAAACCCATACCTGTCACCCAGCGCCTAAATACTAGGCCTCAAATTTATATCCCGCTAAATCTGTCCTTAGTGCTGTAGCTGGGCGAGTTATTTAGTGTCCGTTCAAGCACATTTCTTGTTCTGGGTTGAAATACAATTCCCAATTTAGCAATTTCATAATTTAGTGGTTTCTGCTATATCAGAGCTATTTGAAATCTATCCCTAAAAGGGTATATAATATTCAAGGTGCACATTGGGTCATTCAGAATAACTTCACACACACCCGCTACTGTGTATTTCCAAGTCTAATTCTGGCACTAAACCCATACCTGTCACCCAGCGCCTAAATACTAGGCCTCAAATTTATATCCCGCTAAATCTGTCCCTAGTGCTGTAGCTGGGCGAGTTATTTAGTGTCCGTTCAAGCACATTTCTTGTTCTGGGTTGAAATACAATTCCCAATTTAGCAATTTCATAATTTAGTGGTTTCTGCTATATCAGAGCTATTTGAAATCTATCCCTAAAAGGGTATATAATATTCAAGGTGCACATTGGGTCATTCAGAATAACTTCACACACACCCGCTACTGTGTATTTCCAAGTCTAATTCTGGCACTAAACCCATACCTGTCACCCAGCGCCTAAATACTAGGCCTCAAATTTATATCCCGCTAAATCTGTCCCTAGTGCTGTAGCTGGGCGAGTTATTTAGTGTCCGTTCAAGCACATTTCTTGTTCTGGGTTGAAATACAATTCCCAATTTAGCAATTTCATAATTTAGTGGTTTCTGCTATATCAGAGCTATTTGAAATCTATCCCTAAAAGGGTATATAATATTCAAGGTGCACATTGGGTCATTCAGAATAACTTCACACACACCCGCTACTGTGTATTTCCAAGTCTAATTCTGGCACTAAACCCATACCTGTCACCCAGCGCCTAAATACTAGGCCTCAAATTTATATCCAGCTAAATCTGTCCCTAGTGCTGTAGCTGGGCGAGTTATTTAGTGTCCGTTCAAGCACATTTCTTGTTCTGGGTTGAAATACAATTCCCAATTTAGCAATTTCATAATTTAGTGGTTTCTGCTATATCAGAGCTATTTGAAATCTATCCCTAAAAGGGTATATAATATTCAAGGTGCACATTGGGTCATTCAGAATAACTTCACACACACCCGCTACTGTGTATTTCCAAGTCTAATTCTGGCACTAAACCCATACCTGTCACCCAGCGCCTAAATACTAGGCCTCAAATTTATATCCCGCTAAATCTGTCCTTAGTGCTGTAGCTGGGCGAGTTATTTAGTGTCCGTTCAAGCACATTTCTTGTTCTGGGTTGAAATACAATTCCCAATTTAGCAATTTCATAATTTAGTGGTTTCTGCTATATCAGAGCTATTTGAAATCTATCCCTAAAAGGGTATATAATATTCAAGGTGCACATTGGGTCATTCAGAATAACTTCACACACACCCGCTACTGTGTATTTCCAAGTCTAATTCTGGCACTAAACCCATACCTGTCACCCAGCGCCTAAATACTAGGCCTCAAATTTATATCCCGCTAAATCTGTCCCTAGTGCTGTAGCTGGGCGAGTTATTTAGTGTCCGTTCAAGCACATTTCTTGTTCTGGGTTGAAATACAATTCCCAATTTAGCAATTTCATAATTTAGTGGTTTCTGCTATATCAGAGCTATTTGAAATCTATCCCTAAAAGGGTATATAATATTCAAGGTGCACATAGGGTCATTCAGAATAACTTCACACACCCGCTACTGTGCATTTCCAAATCTAATTCTGTCACTAAACCCATACCTGTCACCCAGCGCCTAAATACTAGGCCTCAAATTTATATCCCGCTGAATTTGAATACAATACATTGGGCCAAATAATATATTTGTTGTTGTGGTGAACCATAACAATGAGAAAAACATCTAGTAAGGGACGCGGACGTGGACATGGTCGTGGTGGTGTTAGTGGACCCTCTGGTGCTGGGAGAGGACGTGGCCGTTCTGCCACATCCACACGTCCTAGTGTACCAACTACCTCAGGTCCCAGTAGCCGCCAGAATTTACAGCGATATATGGTGGGGCCCAATGCCGTTCTAAGGATGGTAAGGCCTGAGCAGGTACAGGCATTAGTCAATTGGGTGGCCGACAGTGGATCCAGCACGTTCACATTATCTCCCACCCAGTCTTCTGCAGAAAGCGCACAGATGGCGCCTGAAAACCAACCCCATCAGTCTGTCACATCACCCCCATGCATACCAGGGAAACTGTCTCAGCCTCAAGTTATGCAGCAGTCTCTTATGCTGTTTGAAGACTCCGCTGGCAGGGTTTCCCAAGGGCATCCACCTAGCCCTTCCCCAGCGGTGAAAGACATAGAATGCACTGACGCACAACCACTTATGTTTCCTGATGATGAGGACATGGGAATACCACCTCAGCATGTCTCTGATGATGACGAAACACAGGTGCCAACTGCTGCGTCTTTCTGCAGTGTGCAGACTGAACAGGAGGTCAGGGATCAAGACTGGGTGGAAGACGATGCAGGGGACGATGAGGTCCTAGACCCCACATGGAATGAAGGTCGTGCCACTGACTTTCACAGTTCGGAGGAAGAGGCAGTGGTGAGACCGAGCCAACAGCGTAGCAAAAGAGGGAGCAGTGGGCAAAAGCAGAACACCCGCCGCCAAGAGACTCCGCCTGCTACTGACCGCCGCCATCTGGGACCGAGCACCCCAAAGGCAGCTTCAAGGAGTTCCCTGGCATGGCACTTCTTCAAACAATGTGCTGACGACAAGACCCGAGTGGTTTGCACGCTGTGCCATCAGAGCCTGAAGCGAGGCATTAACGTTCTGAACCTGAGCACAACCTGCATGACCAGGCACCTGCATGCAAAGCATGAACTGCAGTGGAGTAAACACCTTAAAACCAAGGAAGTCACTCAGGCTCCCCCTGCTACCTCTTCTGCTGCTGCCGCCTCGGCCTATTCTGCTGCTGCCGCCTCGGCCTCTTCCTCCGCCTCTGGAGGAACGTTGGCACCTGCCGCCCAGCAAACAGGGGATGTACCACCAACACCACCACCACCACCTCCGTCACCAAGCGTCTCAACCATGTCACACGCCAGCGTTCAGCTCTCCATCTCACAAACATTTGATAGAAAGCGTAAATTCCCACCTAGCCACCCTCGATCCCTGGCCCTGAATGCCAGCATTTCTAAACTACTGGCCTATGAAATGCTGTCATTTAGGCTGGTGGACACAGACAGCTTCAAACAGCTCATGTCGCTTGCTGTCCCACAGTATGTTGTTCCCAGCCGGCACTACTTCTCCAAGAGAGCCGTGCCTTCCCTGCACAACCAAGTATCCGATAAAATCAAGTGTGCACTGCGCAACGCCATCTGTGGCAAGGTCCACCTAACCACAGATACGTGGACCAGTAAGCACGGCCAGGGACGCTATATCTCCCTAACTGCACACTGGGTAAATAGAGTGGCAGCTGGGCCCCAGGCGGAGAGCTGTTTGGCGCACGTCCTTCCGCCGCCAAGGATCGCAGGGCAACATTCTTTGCCTCCTGTTGCCACCTCCTCCTTCTCGGCTTCCTCCTCCTCTTCTTCCACCTGCTCATCCAGTCAGCCACACACCTTCACCACCAACTTCAGCACAGCCCGGGGTAAACGTCAGCAGGCCATTCTGAAACTCATATGTTTGGGGGACAGGCCCCACACCGCACAGGAGTTGTGGCGGGGTATAGAACAACAGACCGACGAGTGGTTGCTGCCGGTGAGCCTCAAGCCCGGCCTGGTGGTGTGTGATAATGGGCGAAATCTCGTTGCAGCTCTGGGACTAGCCAATTTGACGCACATCCCTTGCTTGGCGCATGTGCTGAATTTGGTGGTGCAGAAGTTCATTCACAACTACCCCGACATGTCAGAGCTGCTGCATAAAGTGCGGGCCGTCTGTTCGCGCTTCCGGCGTTCACATCCTGCTGCTGCTCGCCTGTCTGCGCTACAGCGTAACTTCGGCCTTCCCGCTCACCGCCTCATATGCGACGTGCCCACCAGGTGGAACTCCACCTTGCACATGCTGGACAGACTGTGCGAGCAGCAGCAGGCCATAGTGGAGTTTCAGCTGCAGCACGCACGGGTCAGTCGCACTACAGAACAGCACCACTTCACCACCAATGACTGGGCCTCCATGCGAGACCTGTGTGCCCTGTTGCGCTGTTTCGAGTACTCCACCAACATGGCCAGTGGCGATGACACCGTTATCAGCGTTACAATACCACTTCTATGTCTCCTTGAGAAAACACTTAGGGCGATGATGGAAGAGGAGGTGGCCCAGGAGGAGGAGGAGGAGGAGGAGGAAGAGGGGTCATTTTTAGCACTTTCAGGCCAGTCTCTTCGAAGTGACTCAGAGGGAGGTTTTTGGCAACAGCAGAGGCCAGGTACAAATGTGGCCAGCCAGGGCCCACTACTGGAGGACGAGGAGGACGAGGATGAGGAGGAGGTGGAGGAGGATGAGGATGAAGCATGGTCACAGCGGGGTGGCACCCAACGCAGCTCGGGTCCATCACTGGTGCGTGGCTGGGGGGAAAGGCAGGACGATGACGATACGCCTCCCACAGAGGACAGCTTGTCCTTACCCCTGGGCAGCCTGGCACACATGAGCGACTACATGCTGCAGTGCCTGCGCAACGACAGCAGAGTTGCCCACATTTTAACCTGTGCGGACTACTGGGTTGCCACCCTGCTGGATCCACGCTACAAAGACAATGTGCCCACCTTACTTCCTGCACTGGAGCGTGATAGGAAGATGCGCGAGTACAAGCGCACGTTGGTAGACGCGCTACTGAGAGCATTCCCAAATGTCACAGGGGAACAAGTGGAAGCCCAAGGCCAAGGCAGAGGAGGAGCAAGAGGTCGCCAAGGCAGCTGTGTCACGGCCAGCTCCTCTGAGGGCAGGGTTAGCATGGCAGAGATGTGGAAAACTTTTGTCAACACGCCACAGCTAACTGCACCACCACCTGATACGCAACGTGTTAGCAGGAGGCAACATTTCACTAACATGGTGGAACAGTACGTGTGCACACCCCTCCACGTACTGACTGATGGTTCGGCCCCATTCAACTTCTGGGTCTCTAAATTGTCCACGTGGCCAGAGCTAGCCTTTTATGCCTTGGAGGTGCTGGCCTGCCCGGCAGCCAGCGTTTTGTCTGAACGTGTATTCAGCACGGCAGGGGGCGTCATTACAGACAAACGCAGCCGCCTGTCTACAGCCAATGTGGACAAGCTGACGTTCATAAAAATGAACCAGGCATGGATCCCACAGGACCTGTCCGTCCCTTGTCCAGATTAGACATTAACTACCTCCCCATAACCATATATTATTGGACTCCAGGGCACTTCCTCATTCAATCCTATTTTTATTTTCATTTTACCATTATATTGCGAGGCTACCCAAAGTTGAATGAACCTCTCCTCTGCCTGTGTGCTAGGCCTAAATATATGCCAATGGACTGTTGCAGTGGTGGCTGACGTGAAGCCTCATTCTCTGCTATGACATGCAGACTGATTCTCTGCTGACATGAAGACAGATTCTCTGTTACGGGACCTCCCTCCTCTGCCTGGGTGCTGGGCCTAAATATATGCCAATGGACTGTTGCAGTGGTGGCTGACATGAAGCCTGATTCTCTGCTATGACATGCAGACTAATTCTCTGCTGACATGAAGCCAGATTGTCTGTTACGGGACCTCTCTCCTCTGCCTGGGTGCTGGGCCTAAATTTATGACAATGGACTGTTGCAGTGGTGGCTGACGTGAAGCCTGATTCTCTGCTATGACATGCAGACTGATTCTCTGCTGACATGAAGCCAGATTGTCTGTTACGGGACCTCTCTGCTCTGCCTGTGTGCTAGTCCTAAATATATGCCAATGGACTGTTGCAGTGGTGGCTGACGTGAAGCCTCATTCTCTGCTATGACATGCAGACTGATTCTCTGCTGACATGAAGCCAGATTGTCTGTTACGGGACCTCTCTGCTCTGCCTGTGTGCTAGGCCTAAATATATGCCAATGGACTGTTGCAGTGGTGGCTGACGTGAAGCCTGATTCTCTGCTATGACATGCAGACTGATTCTCTGCTGACATGAAGCCAGATTGTCTGTTACGGGACCTCTCTGCTCTGCCTGTGTGCTAGGCCTAAATATATGCCAATGGACTGTTGCAGTGGTGGGTGACGTGAAGCCTCATTCTCTGCTATGACATGCAGACTGATTCTCTGCTGACATGAAGACAGATTCTCTGTTACGGGACCTCCCTCCTCTGCCTGGGTGCTGGGCCTAAATATATGCCAATGGACTGTTGCAGTGGTGGCTGACATGAAGCCTGATTCTCTGCTATGACATGCAGACTAATTCTCTGCTGACATGAAGCCAGATTGTCTGTTACGGGACCTCTCTCCTCTGCCTGGGTGCTGGGCCTAAATTTATGACAATGGACTGTTGCAGTGGTGGCTGACGTGAAGCCTGATTCTCTGCTATGACATGCAGACTGATTCTCTGCTGACATGAAGCCAGATTGTCTGTTACGGGACCTCTCTGCTCTGCCTGTGTGCTAGGCCTAAATATATGCCAATGGACTGTTGCAGTGGTGGCTGACGTGAAGCCTCATTCTCTGCTATGACATGCAGACTGATTCTCTGCTGACATGAAGCCAGATTGTCTGTTACGGGACCTCTCTGCTCTGCCTGTGTGCTAGGCCTAAATATATGCCAATGGACTGTTGCAGTGGTGGGTGACGTGAAGCCTCATTCTCTGCTATGACATGCAGACTGATTCTCTGCTGACATGAAGCCAGATTCTCTGTTACGGGACCTCTCTGCTCTGCCTGTGTGCTAGGCCTAAATATATGCCAATGGACTGTTGCAGTGGTGGCTGACGTGAAGCCTCATTCTCTGCTATGACATGCAGACTAATTCTCTGCTGACATGAAGACAGATTCTCTGTTACGGGACCTCTCTCCTCTGCCTGGGTGCCGGGGCCTAAATATCTGAGAATGGACTGTTCCAGTGGTGGGTGACGGGAAGCCAGATTCTCTGCTATGGAACCTCTCTCCAATTGATTTTGGTTAATTTTTATTTATTTAATTTTTATTTTAATTCATTTCCCTATCCACATTTGTTTGCAGGGGATTTACCTACATGTTGCTGCCTTTTGCAGCCCTCTAGCTCTTTCCTGGGCTGTTTTACAGCCTTTTTAGTGCCGAAAAGTTCGGGTCCCCATTGACTTCAATGGGGTTCGGGTTCGGGACGAAGTTCGGATCGGGTTCGGATCCCGAACCCGAACATTTCCGGGATGTTCGGCCGAACTTCTCGAACCCGAACATCCAGGTGTTCGCTCAACTCTAGTGGCCACTACTAGCAGTAGCAGAGTTCCCCTGGCTTCCGATAGGTGCCACATTATTATTGAGGACAAATAGGATGAGATTGTGGACTGGATGGCTCACATCTTCTCTCAGTCATGACAGAATAATGTAGATATCACTTCTGAGTCTGGCACCATGCCTTGGAGTCAGGGGTTACAGTTAGTGTTGAGCAAATCAAACTCCACGTGGAATTTGATCTGAATTCCTCGTGCTTCGTGATAACGAATCAATTTCCCCTGAATGGCGGTAGAAAAAAATAAAAAAAATAATACTTACATCATCTGTTTCAGCGCAAAAAGCCGGCCGCTGCCATCTTGATTGAAGATCTGTGTGAAATCCCATCCCGTCACGTCGGTGGGCATGATGACTTCATCACAGGCCGTGTGAGATTTCTACCATTAAAGGGTTTCTACCACTTGAATATCACATATTTGGTGTTCAGACACTAGCGATTCGCTAGTGTCTGTTCTTGCCTACAAGCTAATTATCACATTAATCCGGGCTGCCGATACCTCAAAAAAAGCACTTATATCTTTATGCAAATGAGCCTCTAGGTGCTATGCAGGCGTTTTTCTAAGCACCTAGAGGCTCCGTCTACCTTGCATTTTGCCGCCCTGCGCCTCGCTCCAGCACGCCCATCTCTCACTGTAATCGATCCTCCCCCTGCTTCAGCCTTCCGAAATCCCGCGCCTGCGCCGTCCGTCGCGGCATTCGGCGCAGGCGCAGTCAATGTCTGACCGCTTGCTGCTGGGCTTCGTCTGTCCCACGGAGCTCTGTGACGTCATCGGCGCAGGCGCAGTTGAAATGTCTGAGCAGGGAGCGGTCAGACATTGACTGCGCCTGCGCCGAATGCCTCCGAATGCCGCGACGGACGGCGCAGGCGCGGGATTTCGGAAGGCTGAAGCAGGGGGAGGATCGATTACAGTGAGAGATGGGCGTGCTGGAGCGAGGCGCAGGGCGGCAAAATGCAAGGTAGACGGAGCCTCTAGGTGCTTAGAAAAACGCCTGCATAGCACCTAGAGGCTCATTTGCATAAAGATATAAGTGCTTTTTTTGAGGTATCGGCAGCCCGGATTAATGTGATAATTAGCTTGTAGGCAAGAACAGACACTAGCGAATCGCTAGTGTCTGAACACCAAATATGTGATATTCAAGTGGTAGAAACCCTTTAACAAGGCAGCGGCCAGCTCTTATTGATCAAATGGATGAGGGTTATTATGATTTTGTTATTTATTTATTTTTATTTTACACTGTAATTAGTGCTGATCGAGCATGCTCAGCCGAACACCAGTTCAGCTCCAGCATCTCGATGCTTGGCACATGCTGGTATTCGGCCAAAATGCTCGAGTCTCCACCCCACACGTTTCTTGGCTGCTATGCAGCAGATAAACGTGCGGGTAAGTACTTCCCTCACTGTAACGCCGTAGCCATGTTGGTTATTGGCATTACAGTGATTGGCTGGACAAAACGCGTTATCGGGTGCTATATAGCACCCGATAACGCATGTTCGGCTCAGTCTTAGTCAGAGAGAGCTGTCCTGAGGAAGGGACAGGCAGTGTAGGGAGTAATATAGGAATATTTTTATTAGAAAAACTTTTCAGAGACCCAAAAGTCCTACAATAGACGGTGTCCGCTTCTGACAATGACATTACCAGTGCCACATCTGCAGTGTAACGTGGGCCCTGAAAAAATGTATTTGTGACATAAAGTGTACTTTTTCAATAGACGGTGTCCGCTTCTGACAATGACATTACCAGTGCCACATCTGCAGTGTAACGAGTGCAAAAAAAAATTCATCTGTGACATAAAGTGTACTTTTTCAATAGTCGGTGTTCGCTTTTGACAGTGACATTACTAGTTCCACATCTGCAGTGTAACGTGTGCGCTTAACTTAAATCCCCGCAAGGTAAAGCCACTGTGCAGTTATACCTCCTGAAGCACGTCCTACCCCAGCCGCAATAACGACCACTGCCCACCACCAGACGGACCGAAAGGAGGATCCCCACGTGGCCGGGCCCCGGTCTATTCCAGCTCACACCTGCTGTGGTTGGAGACATCATCACTGCATATCTTTCCTGAAAACACCGGTATGGGTGCTTCCTAGCTGTCTCCACAGCTGACTCCCTTCCTATTTCTCGTTCCTTCCTACAGAAGTCCCTGGATAAAGCGCTTGCTAAAGCTCTTGAGCCCCTTTACAGAGATTTACAGGACATTAAGCAAGATGTGAAACATATAGGGACTAGAGTTGAACAACTTGAGATGTCACATGCTGCCATATGTGATTACAGCATTGCTGTCGTGGCTACAATGTCGTCCTGCCAAAACTACCTCAAAGCGGCCTTTGATGCTAGAGAGGACCAGGAAAATAGGAACCGCAGGAACAATTTGAGGATAAAAGGCCTCCCAGAATCTGTTTTAACAACAGCTCTACACTCAACTGTTCTACAAATTTTTCGCACTATCCTGGGTGGCTCTCACACTGAGGACATCATAATAGAGTGTGTGCATAGGGCATTACGGAGGAAACCTAAAGACTCGGAACCGCCTAGGGACATTGTTTGTCGCCTCCTTAACTATAATGTCAAAGAACAAATAACGAGGTGGGCCAGATCTTCTACTCAGATTGAATATGAGAGTACCCAAATACAAATTTATCAGGATTTATCTCCGCAACCGCTACAAAAGAGGAGAACCCTTAAACAGCTGACAGAAGCTCTCAGTGCTAAGAACATCCCATACAGTTGGAGGTTTACTTTTGGTCTCATGTTCTCATTTGGGAATAGACAGTTTCTCGTCCGAACAGCTGCGGATCTTCCGGTGATCTACAAAGCTTTAGAACTTTCGGACTTACAAATCACTGACTGGGCGGTGGTGAAAGACCTAGGAAACCAAAAGCTCCCTGGGAAGAAGTAACGCATGGGAGTTCTGGGAAACCCAAGAAGAAGCGGAGTGACTGACGTTAGGCGGCGTCACCTTGGATATCATCTGAATAGGTGTACTGACACTAGAATCGCCCCATTTTCACTCATGGTTCTCTGATATCCCAGAGATCCTTAATTACATTTTGCTGAAAGCAATTGTTTCCTCTCTTGTCTTTCGTACATCTGTCTTCCGCTCCGCTCTCTTGAATTCTGCTCTCCCTACCAAGGTATTAGCCTCTTTGGGCTTTAGACCACATTGCAGGCATGCCTCTGGTTAACACCTCCTTCTATACTCCTACCTATTTGTACACCTTTCTTTAGTGCACTATTCTTCACTAGGCCAACGCTGTCCTACATCGTCTACTGCCTTACTCATCTATCTCACCACTATCTCTGCATCTTCACAACTCCTTGTGGCCCCTTTCGACTTCGTCCAGATTTCCTTTTACAATTTCCCCACCCTTTTCTTTCTCACTTTTGAAACACCATGTATGATAGACCTGTTGGGTCTCACTTGCCGGGGCATCTGAAGTTGAAATGCCTCCGGCTATACTTTCTTATTGTACACCCTTGGGATGTCACGATCATCTTGAATGTTACGCTGCACTATTTCTATGTTTGTCACAATTTTACTTGATTGATGTTAACCCTAGGTTGACGTATTGCACTTGTTTTGCATTTATATCCAATACTCCCCCCCTTCCTCCCTTTTCCTCCCCCCCTCCTTTTTCAGAGCTACTGACAACAACCGTATATGGCACTTGACAGTTTTCCTTTTCAAAAATGTATCTGTGACATCCAGTGTCCTTTTTCCGTAGACGGTGTCCACTGCGGACAGTGACATTAGCTGCGCCACATCTCCTGTGTAAAGTGTGCGCATCACAAAACTATCTGTGACATCCAGCGTACTTTTTCTGTAGACGGTGTCTGCTGCGGACAGTGACATTAGCTGCGCCACATCTCCTGTGTAAACGTGTGCGCATCCAAAAAATATCTGTGACATACACAGTGCTTTTTTAATAGTGATGAGCGGCAGGGGCAATATTCGAATTTGCGATATTCGCCATATATTTGAGAATTCGCGAATTCATGATCTCCAGGCATTATTTTCTTGATTGCGAAAATTTGCATAAAATTTGCATAAACTGGTATTTTCACAAAAATCTAATATTCGCAATTCCGAATATATTTTGCGATATTAGAAATATTTGCGAATTCTCGAAGTGCCGATATTCACGATTAAAATTCGCAATTCGAATATTCGTGATCAACACTATTTTTTAATAGACGGTGTCCGCTTCTGACAGTGACATTACTAGTGCCACATCTGCAGTGTAATGTGTGCGCTAAAATTTTTTATCTGTGACATACAGTGTACTTTTTCAATAGAAGAAGTCCGCTTCTGACAGTGACATTACCAGTGCCACATCTGCAGTGTAACGTGTGCACTGTGAATCTGTTATTCATCACATCCAACCTGCATGTGTATCAGAGACTGTTTTATTACTGGATGCAAATTGTTATCAAGAACCTGGTTATAGTAAAGTTCTCAGTTGGATTCAAACCTGCCTCATTCTTCTATCTCATACGCCTACCACTCTCAACATTTTGCACCATCAAGGTGCTGGAGTCACAACATTACTTAATTAAGGGGACCAGCTGCAAAAGCACTCAGAAACCCAATCACCATCAAGGGCACCTCAATCACCAACTGGCCGGTGTCCCCTGTAATAGAGTGCGTCCTGGAGAATCCAGTGCTGTTCTCCCCTTCACTGCACTGTTCAGGGAGGCATCTGCTAACCGTGAGTACCCGATGAACTGTTGTACCTTTTCGGCCCACCATGAACCTCACGTGTTCTACCCCTGCGGACCGGCACGTTGCACACTTCCAAATCCTATGCTACTGTACGTATGACAGACTTTTAAACATATATAACATTTAATATGAAGAAGGCGAGCAGTAAGGGACAGGCAGTGGCCGTGATGCTGATGGTGCACGCAGAGACCGTAGCCCTGGGTGCGGTAAAACTGTACCTGCTGCCAGAGCACAAGAAAAACAATCATCCATGATACCTAGCTTCATGTCCCAGTTTGCAGGGCTGCGCAAGACACCACTCTTCAAGTCAGACTAGTGCGACCAGGTGGTCGGTTGGATTGCAGCAGATAATGCTTCCAGTCGGTTAAGCACCACTCTGTCTTCCACCAAGTCCAGTCTTAGTAGCCAAGAGTCAGCTCAACACAATCCTCACCCTGATCCTCCTTGGATATTCCGAGGAGCTCTTTTCAGCGCCATTCCTTGATTTGGCACTCTTGCCAAGCACGCTTGAAGAGGGACAGATCAGAGGGAGCTCTGATTCCCAAACTCTTGAGCATCCACAGTCACAAGAAGATGATGGTGGGGAACGGCAATTACTGTTTATTGAGGTGAATGATGATGAGACACATAGGTCAACAGCAATTACTGTCTCAAGAGGTTGAGGAAGAGGATGAGACACAGTTGCCAATCACTGAGGTTGTGGTTAGGTCAACAAGTCAGGAGGATGAGCAGAGTGAGGAAGTGGAAGAGGAGGTGGTGGACGATGAAGTTACTGACCCAACCTGGGAAGGTGGAAAGCCGAGCGAGGACAGCTGTACAGAGGGGGAGGGATCTGCTGCACCGCCATGGCCATGGCATCCAAGCACTGTAATGAATGGGACGAACGCCTGTGTCCACAATCTCTGTCTGCGGGTCACACAACTGCCTCCTCTTCCCCTGTGTTACGTTCTGGCCAATCCCCTGTTGAAGGCGCAGGCCCGGATGCCTCCCCCCTGCACCTGGACCTTTGCAAGCACCATCAGCGACCACATCCACGTCCGTGTCCCAGTGCATCATACAAATGTCCTTACCCCAGGCATTTGAACCCAAGCGCAAATACCCAGCCACCCACCCACAGGCCATAGCACTAAATGCGCAACTTTCCAAATTACTGGCCCTAGAAATGTTGCCATTTAGGTTTGTTGACACTGAGGTCTTCCGCAGCCTGATGTCGGCGATCGTCCCACGTTATGCAGTCCCCAGCCGCCACTATTTTTCAAGGTGTGCCATGCCCGTCTTACACCAACATGTGACTCGTAACATCACACGTGCCCTGACCAGTTACTGGGAAGGTCCACTTAACCACGGACACATGGACATGTGCATTCAGCCAGGGACCCTACATTTCCCTGACGGCACACTGGGTAAACGTTGTGGAGGCCGGGACTGAGTCGTACCCTGGGATGGCACAGGTGCAACCGAGGATTGAGGGCCCTAATTTCATCAGGGTTTCCGCCAGCACCTACGTTAGTGGCTCCAAACCCAACTTCTCCTCCGCCTCCTCCTCCACTTCCACCTCCGAATTATCCGCGTGCAGCACCAGTCAGCTATTAGTCTGTAGCTGGAAGAAGTGTAGCACTGCAGTGGGGAAGCGGCAACAGGCTGTGCTGAAGCTGATATGCTTAGGGGACAAATAGCACACCGCCGCAGAGCTGTGGCAGGGGATACGAGACCAGACTGAGCTGTGGCTCTCGCCACTCAACCTAGAACCAGTCATGGTTGTGTCTGATAATGGTCGGAACTTGGTGGCGGCTTTGGAGCTCAGCAAGCTCACACACATCCCATGCCTAGCCCACGTCTTAAACTTAGTGGTTCAGCGGTTTCTCAAAACCTACCCCAATTTGCCTGAGCTACTGGTGAAGGTGCGCCGCGTTTGCAAATTTCCGCAAGTCATCGACAGCTTCAGCCGGTCTGTCAATGCTGCAGCAGCACCGTAAATTGCCAGCTCACCAACTGTTGAGTGGGCATGGATGTCTGACCTCTGTGAGGTTTTAAGAAGCTTTGAGGAATCAACACAGATAGTGAGCGGCGATAACGCTATTATCAGCATAACCATCCCACTTCTGTGTCTACTCAAACGCTTGCTGTCCACAATTAAGGACAACGCTTTGCATGTGGAAGAGTTGGAAATGGGGGAAGACATTACACAGGGTGATAGCCAGACCACCCTCAGTTCGTCTTCTCAGTGCGAATTGGACAATGAAGAGGATGAGGAAGAGGAGCAGGAGAAGGCTGGCACACATGGCTGACTTCATGTTAGGCTACCTATCCAGCGACCCACGCGTTATACGCATTTTAGACAACACGGATTACTGATTGTTCACCTTTCTCGACCCTTGCTAAAAAGATAACTTCTCATCTCTCATTCCTCTGGTGGAGAGGATGAGCAAAACGGTGCAATATCAGAAGGTCGTTGTTGAAAAATTGTTTCAAAAATTTCCATCTGACAATGCAGGAGGCAGGGTCCGTAGTTCCTTGGGCAACCGATGAGGGGAGACAAGGGGAACACACAGCAGTTCCAACAGAGGCAGAGCAACACTCTCCAATGCATGGGACAATTTTTATGACACCCCGCCAGCACCCTCACCCTGATGCGCGACCTACTGTCACAAGGAGGGAAACATTTTGGAAGACGGTGAAGGAGTACATAGCAGACCGTTTCAGCGTCCTCAATGATTTCTCAGTGCCTTACAACTACTGGGTGTCCAAGCTGGTGCACGAACTGGCACTCTATGCCTTGAAGGTGCTGGCCTGCCCTGCTGCCAGCGTTTTGTCTGAGCAGGTATTTAGTGCTGCTGGTGGCATTATAAGAGATAAGCGTATCCGCCTGTCAACTGAAAATGCTGACAGTTTGACTCTTATAAAAATGAACAAGGCCTGGATTGACCATGACTTCTCGACTCCACCAGAGGAAAGCTGATGAACATAAAGGCACGTTAAATGTGTTTATAATGTACTGAATACACTGTATTCCCATGCACCCCTACCACCACAAACAAGGGTATATGGTTGAATCTTCCTTTTCTCATCATCCTCCTCCTCCTCTTCCATCTTATCAACATGCTTATTCGTCGCATATAATGCCCTCCCATATATGCCCTTGCATATAATGTTTTAGCTCTACTGAGGAAGGGGCAATCTTAAGCCCCGAAACGCGTCTAGCTCTAACAGGACCCCGAATTTTTAAGGAGTGAGGACCAACAGATAGTTCCGGAACCTCGTACCATACTTCTCAACACCACGATAAGGTTCACGTATAAGGAATCCGTGACAGCCTACAGCAGAGTCCGGGCTGCACATGCCAAACTTTTACCTACGTGGGATTTCAATAACCTGACCGCTCAAAAAATCTGGAGGTAATTAAAAACACGACCCAGCAGAGTGACGGTGGGCAACGAAGTGGTGAGGAGAACCTTTCCGGTAAGACTATCTTTTTCATCAAATATTTGCTGACACGAGATTTAACAAGACTTAAATGCTATTAGCCCAGTGGGACGCTACTGGTTGAATATAGAGCGGGACGTCGCTATACCTGTTTGTTGTGGGACTATCACGTCACGGTGCCTCTAACTGTTACCTTGGAGCTTCAGAACTTTGTCAGTGAGTTGGGGAACAACTCACAATGTAGTTTTCCCAGTGAACATTCAGCATCTGCGATATGTATGCGTTTTTATTGTGGGATTTTTTTATTGTGTGAATAATTTGTGATGTACCTTTTTATTGTTGTTTTATTGCAGGAATATGCCATGTGTCGTTTATAATACCCATCTAGATTCAGAGTGCCAGCTACAGTGAGCAAGTGCTGTTTTATACATAGATTTCCTATAGGAGGGCCACATTCTCTCTTTTATTGTTGTTTTTATTGTCTTATACATCAATAAATATCTGTTTGATCCCTATATCCTGAGAGTGCCCAGTTCATTTATCACAATGACAGTACAGCTTTAGTTTTTAAAAATGTCAATTAAAAGCTGTTCTGTGACAAGTTTTTCATAAAGGCAGCTATGGGATGCATGCCAGTGTTGTGTTGTAAGTAGTGTAGAAGTATAGTGGGTGTATATAGTGTAGTATATGTGAAGTGGAGCATAGTGTTTGTGCATGTAGACTCTGTGTGTGAGGCGTGTGAGTGGTAAATAGTGGGGTTAGGGATGTGATTTTTTTCATTTCATCTGATCTGGAGTCTGAATTTGTTTACGGGGTCTGGTCTGAGGTCTGAGATACATGCTTTGTACCACTCACATTTATTGTGTTGTAGGTACTTTTTTAACTTGCCCAACAAGAGGGTATGGCATAGCTGAAAAAGAAGTTGTGGTCTGACAGAAAAGGAAGTGGCTTAAATAAGTCAATTTTGGCCTAAATTTCTGACTTAAAATAAGCCAACCACTAGGTGGTGTAAAGTTAATGGTTCTTGCTGTTGTATTAGGCCAGTTTCACACTGGCATTTATTTTTTCTGGCAGACTGTTCAGGCAGTGGAACAGTCTGCCATATCTGTACTATAGTGTACACACATGTGCTGCCGGAAGTCCGCCCGGCTCCATTCACCATAATGGGGAGCAACATAGATCCAGCCGCAGCGCATCAAATATACAGGTCGGACAAAAACCTCTGCATGCCCACTGTGCTCCCCAATACAATACTGTATTATAATACTATACAGATAGTCCCCCCATAGTAATAGTACTCCCAGACTGCCCTTCATATTATGCCAAATAATAATGCCCCCAAAGTATCCCCATTACTAATAATGCCCCTATAGGGCCCCTAGTAGTAATAAAGCCCCCTATAGTATCCCTAGTAGTTATAATGCCCCCTGTAGTAGCACCAGTATTTCTAAAGCCCCGCTGCAATGGCCCCTGTATTATGATGCCCCTGTAGTGCCATTACATATAATTCAGCCCCCTGTATTGCCCATACGTATAATGCCACCTGTATTATAATTCCTCCTATAGTGCTGTGTATACTGCTCTCATCTACACCTGGCCCCAGTAGTATAATGCCCCCTCTGTATTGACAGTATATATAAAAGCCCCCTCTGTAGTATATATCATGGTCCTCTCTGTAGTATATATAATGTAAGCCTCTATAGTATATACAATGGACCCCTCTGTATTATATAGAATGCCCCTCTCTGTGGTATATAAAATGGCCCCCTCTGTAGTATATAGAATACCCCTCTGACATCACAGTGCCGCCCCCCCCCCCCCCCAGCTCCAGGTCTCACGTGATGACATGATAACGTCATGAATGTCATGACATCATCCTGCGAGACCTGGCACAGGAGGATATGGTGATGTAATCGCGATCTCCTGCGTTGTTCTACTGACTCATAAGCTTCAGTCCTAGTGGCGTGAGGCCTATGAAGCTGAATGGCAGGGATGGAAGCCAGAGGCTCCTGTGCCCCGCCATAAACTGACGCCACCCTCAGAGCTCAATTTTAGCTTTTAGATATATATGAAAAACGAGTAACATCACATTTATGACTTCTGTATCAGCTGGCAGTGGCACACCATTGGCATCAGGATTTAAGTTTAAATTAAAACTTAGAAAAAAAGGTCACACACTAATATTTTGGACTGCCTTTAGCTTCGATTACGGCACACATTCGCTGTGGCAATGTTTTCTGCAATGTCACAAGATTTATTTCCATCCAGTGTTGCATTCATTTTTCACCAAGATCTTGCATTGATGATGGTGGAGTCTGACTGCTGCGCAAAGCCTTCTCCAGCACATCCCAAATATTCACAATGGGGTTAAGGTACTGGACTGTGGTGGCCAATCCATGTGTGAAAATGATGTCTCATGCTCCCTGAACCACTCTTTCACAATTTGAGCCTGATGAATCCTGGCATTGTCATCTTGGAATATGCCCGTGCCATCAGGAAAGAAAAAATCCATTGATGAAATAACCTGGTCATTCAGTATGTTCAGGTAGTCAGCTGACCTCATTCTTGGAGCACATATTGTTGTTGAACCTAGACCTGACCAACTGCAGCAACCCCAGAACATAGCACTGCCCCCACAGGCTTGTATAGTAGGCACTAGGCATGATGGGTGCATCACTTCATCTGCCTCTCTTCTTACCCTGATGCGCCCATCACTCTAGAACAGGGTAAATATTGACTCATCAGACCACATGACCTTCTTCCATTGCTCCAGAGTCCAATCTTTATGCTACCTAGCAAATTAAGGCCTTTTTTTCTGGTTTGCCTCACTGATTAGTGGTTTTCTTACGGCTACACAGCTGTTCAGTCCCAATCCCTTGCATTCCCTTTGCATTGTGCGTGTGGAAATTCTCTTGCTTTCACTATTAAACATAGCCCTGAGTTCTACTGTTGTTTTTCTTCAATTTCACCAAACGTTTAAGGGATTACCGATCACGATCATTCAGGATTTTTTTTCCGCCACATTTCTCCCTCGAATAAGATGAGTCCCCTCTATTCTTCCAGTTTTTAATAAAGCGTTGAACAGTTCTTAACCCAATTTTAGTAGTTTCTGCGATCTCCTCAGATGTTTTCTCTGGTTGATGCATGCCAATGTTTTGACCCTTCTCAAACAGACTAACATCTTTTCCACGACCACGAGATGTGTCTTTCAACATGGTTGTTTAAGAAATGAAAAGCAACTCATTGCACCAGTTGGGGTTAAATAACTTGTTGCCAGCTGAAAGATAATCGCCCATGCAGTAATTATTCTATAGGAGGCTCATACCTATTTGCTTAGTTAAATCCAGGTGGCGACTTTTTTGGGACAGGCAGTGTATAACCTTAGCAAACACAAGATTTTTTGGGTTGGGATGTTACATAGGGGGTCATTTACTAAGACCGGCATTGAAGAGGCGCATCCAGCGTCAGTCTAAATGTGAGCCAGCTTCCTTGGCTTAGATTTAGACCATTTTCTATGCCTAAAACTGAAAATGATGAATGAGACGGGCCCATCCCCTTCCCAGCTCATGCCATGCCCACTTTTTGAGACCTGATGTGAGCGGGGAAAAGTCACAGATTGCAGCACAAATGACCTTTGTGTGGCAATCTGCGCCAGAAATATGCCAAATGGGCATATTTCTGGATAATGAATTACTCCCATAATGTCTATGACTCATCCACTGAGTCAACAAAGATTGAGACCTATAGTTCCTTATGATTGGTTGAGTCTGTCTAAAAGGCATTCTGGGTAAGCCCACCAGCCTGGGCCTCCCCCTAGGTCATATGATCCGTCCTCTTTTCTGTCTTATAATCTGTAAAATGGCAGCCATCATTTTGAGTAATTTATGCAGGACGAATCCAAAAAGTTTGGGACACTCTGAAAACTGAAGCTTTTGGGAAATTTGTAATAAGTTTGATTCATATAGAATCGATTCACTCATGTCTAATTACTCCATGTAAAAAAAAATGTAGCTGCAAACAGTGCTGCCTAATCTTAACCTAAAATAGTAATACTTCAGTATAGTCCCATATTAGTAAAAAAAAAAAAATCTTGGCTACTGCATGGTGCTTAATGTAATAGCTTATTTACGTCATAACTAAAGGAAGAATTCCACAAGCATGACTTCAGTGAGTAATTTCCTGAGTGAGCAGAAATGCAATTCTCGTGAGTATACAGAATCTAAGGCATGCAAAATGTCTGCAATCAACTATGCATACAATGTGACAAACTATAGTCATCAGAAGAAAACCGCTCCTGCGTTCTCTCCACAAAATTCAGCATCAGCAGAAGTTTGCAAAGAACATCTAAACAAGCCCAATGCATTTTGGATACAAGTCCTGTGGACCGATAAGGTTAAAATACAATTCTTTGGCCACAATGAACAAAGGTATGTGTGGAGAAAAAAGGACACAGAATTTCATGAAAAGAACGTCTTTCCAACCATTAAGCATGGCGGTGGATCAATCATGTTTTGGGGTTGTCTTGTAGCCAATGGCACAGGGAACGTTTCACGGGTAGAAATGGGAAAGAGTGGATTCAATGAAATACCAGCAAATTCTGGAAACTAACACCAACTATAAAAGCTGAAGCTGAAAAGAGGATGGCTTCTACAAATGGATAGTGATCCTGAATACACCTCAAAATCCACAATAGACTACCTCAAAATGCACAAGCTGAAGTTTTTACCATGGCTCTCACAGTCCCTGATCTGAATATTATTAAAAATCTGTACATAGACAGAGCAGTGCAAGACAGCCCAGGCATCCTAGAGAACTGGAAGACTTTTGCAAGGAAGAATGGATGAAAATCCCTCAAAAGAATTGAAAGTATCTTGGCTTGCTACAAAAAGTGCTTGCAAGCTGTGTTACTTGCCAAAAGGGATTCTACTAGGTACTAACAATGCAGGGTGCCCAAAGTTTTGCTTCAGGGCCTTTTCCTTTTTTGCTATTTCGAAAATGTAAAAGATGAAAATAAAAATAAATGCTTTTGCTTTAACTACAAAGGGAATGTGTCATATTTAACTTTATATCTTTGGAGATCACTTCATCTCAACTTGCTTAACTGTTCACAGTAACAGTAATTTTGACCAGGGGTGCCCAAACGTTTGCATGCTTTTACATCTGCGTCGGAAGCTCTGTTAGGGGGTTCCACTACAGATTTGATTAAAAAATGCTGGACAAAATAGCAATGGTATTTGAACTGTTTGTGTCCGTCATGCAAATATTTGATATATGTGAACATAAGTAAAAAAAAAAGGATATAAATATAAAGGTGATGTAATGGAACAAAAGAACTATAACAATGTGATTTTTCAATAATTTAAAGGGGTTTTCTGGCTATTTCACCTAATTATTATTATTATTTATTATTAAAGCGTCATTCATTCCATAGCGCTGTACATATGATAAGGGGTATACATACATAATACAGATAATTGCACTAAGCATAAACAAGACGAGTTACAAACTGGTACAGAAGGAAAGAGGGCCCTGCCCGTGAGGGCTTACAATCTACTATGGTACCTAATCCATAGTTATTAATAAACTGTGGAAGGAAGATCTTTTAGATAGTACTTATCCATCCTGGCTCCTCTGGCTCCACAAGCTGAGGGGTCTTCTGCCAGTGTCCTAACGAGATGTGTCAGCTAATGCAGCTGAACAGGAAAAGACGCGGCAGAAGAGCCTGCAGCTTGTGCAAACGCGTAATGGACAGCAGAATCAGTGGTGCCAAGAAGGGTAAGGCTACTTTCACACTAGCATTTTAGTTTTCCGGTATTGAGATTCATTATAGGGGCTTAATACAGGAAAAAAATGCTTCAGTTTTGCCCCCAATTGTCAATGGGGACAGAACTGAACAGAACAGAATACTCCAAAATGCATTCCGTTCCGTTTAGTTGTGTTCCCATACTGGAGAGGAAACCGCAACATGTTGTAGTTTGCTTTCTGTCCTGGGATGTGGAGCAAGACAGATCCGGCATGACCCCTCATGCAAGTCAATGGGGACGGATCTGTTTTCTCTGCCACAATCTGCCACAATAGAAAACTGATCCGTCCTCCATTGACTTTCAATGGAGTTCATGACTTGGCAATGTTTATAACAGATGCAGGCGGTTGTATTATCAGTAACGGAAGCGTTTTTGCTGAACCGTGCCAGATCCATTAAAAATGCTAGTGTGATAGTAGCCTTAGTACTATCTAAAAAATATTCCTTCCACAGGTTAGTAAAAACTATGGATTAGGTGAAATGGCTGGAGGACCCCTTAAATAAACTAAAAAAAATCACAGATATGTTGTTACCTTCTTGAGAAAAAGTAGGTACTGTACAACTTTTGACATACTGAGAACCTGATCTGCTTGGTTTGGAAATGTTCCCCTATCTGGGAGTTCATCTGTAATTGGCTAGGAAAAAATGCCAAACTGCTCAGGCTAGACCACCTCAACAATCCTACAAGCAAAATGCCAGTTGCTGAAATTCTTTAAGTACACTAGAATCACTTCAGAATATCAAGGCAAGACTAAATTGAGCCCACCCACACCTAGTCAAGCACCAGGTGTTCTGAAACAGCAGGCAAAATGTGAAAAAGCACTGTGACAGAGGGTGCAAGGACCCATGGAACTAGACTGCACTTTATTAATGTCAAACCACACAAACAAAAGTAGAGGTAGTACCCCAAAAATTCTGAAATTTTGTGTAAATTTGAAAATGCCTCCATGGAGGAGCTGAAACATTGCATTGCTTAACTATGGTTGAATATATTTACACAGCCATTTGGACTTATTGAAGTACAGTACTACCTCTACTTTTGCTAGTTTGGTAAGACTTCTCAAATAATGTGCTCCAGCTATGTCCAATTATTTGACCCCTACATGTTTTGAGGAAATCAGTGATGGGCCACTATTTTACCATAGTACCTAATAGCAAATGTAAAGTAACTAATAGCAAATGTAAAGTATGATGATGGAAATGTTCTGGTTTGGGGCTGCTAATTATCCCTTCACTTCCCAATACACATACATCCTCACATTGACCAATCATGAATGTGTTCTCAATACAGAAAGAGGAGCAAGCTGCTGCCAGATACCTATGTTTTATCTCCCTTGAGAACAAAGGATGGAGTATGTTGAAATCCAACATGGCCAACGCTCCTTTCTCTCACCTGCTACCTTCTCCCACTTGCATATTAGATGGTTGGCCAATGCCGCTAAGTTCTGCAGGTTCCGTTGACGTTCCTCTAATGCATATGGCCACCTTAAAGCTCAACTGAAAATGGACATTGCAACATGCAATGACCTCAAACTTAAATAAATAGATAATGACTGAATTGGTTCTGGATTGGCCAAGTGAAAGCCTGGATTTAAATCCCATTGAGATACGGGAGGATTTGAAATAGGCTCACAGTTAAAAAAATATATATGCCAAAGGGAGAAATAAAAGGTATGTGAACTTTTTGTTAGATTAATTATTGCAGAGCCAATTTGTTAGTGGTTTTGTCCAATAACTTCACGTTTACCTCCAAGAAGAACCTGTGTGGATGTTCACAAACTTTGATGCTTTTCAACATATGCATGCCCACTACATTGAGTACATAAACCCTCTGAGATCTCTGAGAGTTAAACTTTTTTCAAACCAGCACCTACATCTGATCACATTTGTAATTGCATGTAATTATACATTTTGTCTAACCACTGAGCTATTCAATGAAATCTATGCCTATTGTGTCACGTTGTTTGTTTTTCTGTTTTTACTTCTTTCTCTGTCCTCCTCAGTAACATCTTTGAGGTGGACACACATGCTCAGTGCTTGCGTTTAGCCTTCACTGCCACCAACTGCATCAACTGTTAAAAGCTGTGACAGTTACAAGGAGAGAGCTGCAGCAGAAAGGACACACTCTTAGAATGGACTAGTCCCCTGAGCTGCAAACTTGAAGAAAATCTACTGGATAAATTGGAGTAAATGAATAGGAAAAATTCTGGATCTATGTGTGGTACAGGGATGGTTTGTTAAGTATTATATAATGTCTGATTT
Source organism: Bufo gargarizans (assembly GCF_014858855.1). Taxonomy (NCBI): domain Eukaryota; kingdom Metazoa; phylum Chordata; class Amphibia; order Anura; family Bufonidae; genus Bufo; species Bufo gargarizans. Next base: position 549,250,117 of record NC_058081.1, read on the forward strand.
TCATTTTTTACATTGATCATGGTATACCTGATTAGTGCAGAAAACACCCCAAATAGACAAACCTTAGGTGTCAGAATGCTGCTAAATGAGCAAGAATCCAGGCCACAGATACAGTCATGCTCTTTTGCATACTATTTACATTGGAGAGTGGATGGTATGTCAAGTGTGGACAATATATGCTGAGGTTAAAGGGGTATCCACTAATTGGAAGTGACAGTTATGTCTCCATATCTATATGACACACCCTCCCATGTAAAAAGGACACAGCATTCGTTTATGATACTAGTTTTGAATTGTGCACATGAGAGATGAGCAAACGGATTCTAACAAATTGACTTGTCTCATTAGCCAGATATCTTCACCTATGAGGGGCTCTCCCCACAGGTGAAAAAGCTCCCACCTGCCAAATATCTCCTGCTTGCACCACTACCAAATTTGGCTTTTGCAGCAGTTACTGCACATGTGATGCTACCCAGAAGCGCAGTAGGCGCTAACGAGGCCAAATTTTAGCTTCTGAGGGCTATGCGGGATGTCCGGCCCTATCAATCATATGGTAGGTGGGTGCTTTGTGAAGAAGTCTAGTTACAGAGACAAATCCAGTTCTTTGGAATGGATTGACTTATCTCTAGTGCAGAACCAGTTAATTACCTTGTTGATGGAAAAAAGGAAATTGTTAAGTTTTACTGATGACACAAAGGTGTGTAGGCTATGACACTACAGGTGAAACTCGAAAAATTAGAATATCGTGCAAATTTTTATCGTGCAAAGTTTATTTTATTTCAGTAATGCAACTTAAAAGGTGAGACTAACATATAAGAGACTCATTACATGCAAAGTGAGATATTTCAAGCCTTTATTTGTTATAATTTGGATGATTATGAAACCCCAAAGTCACAATTTTGAGGCACCCTTTGCTCAGGGGGTATGGATCAATTAGCTGACTAGAGTGTGACACTTTGAGCCTAGAATATTGAACCTTTTCACAAAATTCTAATTTTAAGCTGCATTAATGAAATTCCTTTTAATTTGCATTACTGAAATAAATGGACTTTTGCACGCTAGTCTAAGTTTTCAAGCTTCACCTGTATGTCATTGTAAAATATTACAGAAAGACTTTGTTCATAAATGTAAACTAACGCACTTAGTAATAATATGGCTGCACATACATTAACTAGAATGTAGCTAAGGATAACTGAGCAAGAGAAGGTCTTTGAAATACTGGATAATAGGCAAACAGTAACATTCAATGTCAAGCAGCAGCTGCAAAAGCCAATAAAATGAGAGCTAAAACCTGTGATTCAAAATTTGGCTTCTTCACTATTATATATATATATATATATATATATATATATATGTATACATACATTTGCATTATGGGATATTCATTAAAAAAATTGTACAATGGACAAGGAGATATCATTAACATGTGGAGGAAAATGGTTCTATCAGTTAATCAGTATAGACATTTTTTTTTTACAAAAAAGGTAGTCTTAATTCGCTATGGAAATTAGTAAATGGTTCCAAAGCCCCCAAAATATCATCCCAAAATAATACATAATAAAGACTGAAAATACAAAGCAGATAGCCAATCAAGATAAAGAAGGACCTTGCATAAGACAGAAAGAGCTGTTGTAGGCTATAAATGATCTTCTATGTAGAGGACAGGAGCTTTTTCAGGGTCATGTACTGTAAATACAATGTACTAGAAAAATAACATGCCCTCAGAAGAAGCTCCTGCTGGCACAGGTAAAGAGCAGCACAGAACATGTAGTACCATACTGAGAGATGCCAATAGACAGCCAATCAATGCATACACTTCAGGACTACGCTTGCTGATTGACTTGATTAAAAACATATAATCTGCCACTATAATATTAGATTTTTTTGTTCACCATTACCACACAATGACTTGATTGATGGTCAATTGTTCATGTATAATAAAAAAAAAAGATCCCATGACATCTATTGCCATTTACGGTATATGCCCATGATGAAATCATCCTGCTGTAGTAAAGGGTGGCCAGTTGAGAAGGAGAAGGGGACGAAGTTAAAGGGAACCTGTCACCAGTCAACTAAGGGCAACATAAATAAGTGACTGATTCTTTTAGCAAAATGCTGGGTCACTTTCTTTAATTGACCCAGTCAATCTGCCAACATCTTGTATTGAAAAGCTCCAGCTCATAATGATGAGTCATGAATATTTATGAGCTCCTGACTCTCCCCGCCCACCTGCTGCTGAATGACAGTTTGTTTCCATATGAATCAGCAGCAGGTGGGCAGGGGAGTGGCTTTAGCTCTGAATTAAATATACGCTGGACACACTGACATCACGCTGGACTCAAATCATCTCATTAGCATGTGGCATCTTTGTGTGTATATTATGAGGTAACCATCTGTCACACCAGTAAGTGAATACATCTAAGGCACTTTTTAGTAGCTAATGATTGTATATAATTAGTTAGATTATAATCAAATATCCACATGACAGGTTCCCTTTAATTGCTGGGATTACTACTTGTAATGTTTTTTGAACAGTAAAAAAAATCTAGCTCTCATTTATATTATTTCACAATAATAATTGCCATTTTTAATGCAGCACAAAACATAAATGAATACCAGTCAAAGTTAATATATAAGTTTTACACACCATGCCCACCTGCAGTCTCGATATCTTCTGCTGTAGTCATCTTCTCCACCTCTTGCTTTCTCCTGATTTCAAACCTTCGAGAGAACCCAGCTTTAGGCTTCCACATTTCTTGTAAAACCAGGGGTCGTTCATTGTCCCCAACAATGCGTAGGTACTCCATCTTCCATTCACCATCATGCCCTACAAAACGCCCTACCACATCGCAAAGGACAAAGGCCTCTGTGTCTGAATCTGCCACAGCGTATCTTTCCAGGGCTTCTTTTACTAGTTCCCGTGCCATGGACCGTGGGGTAGCTAAAACACTTTTGTAGTTGGTGCCAGAAGAAATGTCATCTCCGAATATTTTCAGAATACCAGGCAAATTTTTCTGACTGGAAAGCTCAACCAAATCTTCTGGCACTGAATCAATAATCTCTGATAATTTCTTCTCACTAGCCCAACGCCCTGCTGCACTACCGGCACTGATACTACCACCAGTCATCAGTATTGTACCACGGTGAAAGATGTTAGATAGACGTTTGTGACGATTGTTTTTATTCTTTGTGGGTTGACGTAACTCCACCGTCTCATTGCTGCGACTTGCTGTGTCTGAGGAGGTAGACCTGTAAAGTACAAGAAATATGTAAAGATATGGCGTCCTCTCAGGCAGTGTCCTTGTTATGCAGTATGCCAATTAGCTCTCTTTCCAAAAAGAAAAGCTGTGCTTCTAGTGCTACCAGTTGCAAGGCAGATATCTTAGAAGTTAATGATCAACTTTTTAAACAAACCTTGAGACATTCTTAGTGGAAAGAGAGCTAATTTGCGTACCCTTTTCCCAGACGAGCATTGCATGGCCTACTTAGAACCCAAACACCTACTAGGTTCTCTCCACAAGGATAAATAGTTATACAGCGATATGTGAAAAGCTGATGTATCATTACATGACTAGCTGTGTATGTATGCTTGATAAAGGCTATGTCTTAGCTGAAAAGTTGCATGTATATGGACTGCTACAATATGGATAAAAAAGTACACCTTTTTTCATCTTTGTCTTGGTGCCTACATTTTTCAAATTTTTGTGTATGTATGTCATAGCCTTGGGCTGTGTCACAATTCCTGTAGGGTCTATAATAGATATCCTTGAGCTCTACGGGATACAAATACAACTATCTGTCCTCGCTGTGCAGGGAAAGTGCTGAAGAGGTCTGTGCCCTAAATCAAGGATATGTAAATATTTAATTGGTCAAACATTTTTAATTTTTCAAACTAATCTTTATTGCCTTTTTATGAATCCAAACTCAAACTTTGCCATTATATTCAAATTAAATTAAATTGGATCAGTTGCCATTGACTTCTTCTTTGTTACATGCTAAAGATTCTAAAAAAGCAGCACCACACTTGCACATGGGCTGGGCCTGGTACTGTAGCTTGGTTCTATTCAGTTCTAACCTGAACAACCTCTTAAACCAATTCCCGACATCTGCTGTAATAGTAAAGCGGATGTTGGGTCTTTAAATCTTGCGCTTGATCCAGAATGGAGACACCCAGGGCTAATGTCTGCAATTGGCAATAACACCAATTTTGGATGTTTAACCTCTCAGATGCCATGGACAAATGTGACAACGGCATCTGAAAGGCAAAAAACCTAGGCAGGAACTCCTTCTCTTGGCTGAGATCGGGGAAGGCATTTCATAGTAGCAATAGGCCAGAGCCTGTACAAGAATTGTAGGCCAATTACTGGTATATCCCAATGCAGGCCTGCAGGTGGTAGCATTGGAATATACTGATCTTGGTATACTGTAATGGTTAAAATTACATTACGTTATAGAAAAGTCAATCTAATGATTGCATGTTGGGGTCCACTTGGGGGCCTAAAAAATCAAATCACTCCCCTTTCACCAAAATTAAAATTAAAAGAAATAAACAATCAAAAATTAACATTGCCTCATCCTAAAACAGCCGTACTATTAGAGTATAATTTTTTTTAATTCCATATGGTGAATGGCATGATGGAAAAAAAATCTATATGGCCGATTTGCCATTTTTACATTGCTTTACCTCCTCAATAAAATAAATTAATAAAAGTGATCAGAAAGTCATACATACAAAAATAGTATCAATAAAAACTTCAGTTCATCTTACAGAAATGAGCCCTTTCACAGCTCCCTAGACATAACCACTCCCTAGACACATACTACTAAAACACAAGAAAAACTATTCAAATGTGGTATTGTTGCAATCATACTGATCCAGAAAATGAAGGGCACAGGTAAGATTTTCTATGCAGTGAACATTGTAAAAACCAAACTCATAAAACTATGGGGCTTTTATTTTTCCAATTTCAATTTTGATTTTTTTTTGCCAGCTTACAACTACATCATATGCAATATTAAGTGGTGCCATTAGAAATGAAAACTTGTCCTGTAAAAAACAAGCCCTGATATGGCCATGTTAGTGGAAAAATAAAATAGTTTTGGCAGGGAGTAATAAAAGAAAAAGCAAAAAGGGAAAGTTGCCATGTCAGGAAGAGGATTAATTCATGATACATATTCTACATTTTTCAAAGCAGCAACTAGATCTGAATACTTTTATAATTGCATGTAATAAAAAAATTTGTATAGCCAGGGAGCTATTCAATAATATGTATCTGTATACCGCCACCTGCTGTTTGTACTTTTCCTTATTTTTTGGTCCGTCTCACTGAGTTGGTCAAATGTGCACAGTTTAAATCTTCAGCTTCCACCAGCCATATGTTTTGTTAGAAGCTGTGGCAGTTACAGGGAGAGAGGTGCAGCATAAAGGACACTCCCCCTGAGCTTTCAGACTGAAGATAATGTAGCAGAGCAATTGGAGCAGTGAAAGTGAAGATCTCTAGACCCATGTGAGGTACAGGGCTGGTTCTAGCTTTGTTAAAAAAGGTATTGCCATGTACCGTATGATGTCTGATGTTCATGACATAACCCCTTTAAAGGGTTGGCCACTTAATGAATAATATGTACAAAAAAAGTGGGAAAGGGGGAAATGTATAGCTTACTAATATAAAGAACTTAAAATTTCTGCGCAGTTCTCAAGCACTGTGAAGTGTCAGCACACATCGTTTAGGTCATTTTGATTGACAACCCTGCTACTCTAATCCTAAAAATGGCTACTCGTGGAAGCACACCTGGTGCGATTCTGTCCATCAGTGACTCCTATTGTAATACATTGCTCCTTAGTTTCCTAGTGGGAAATCATAGATGAGAAGCTACTGAGGTGCTTACAATGGGAGACGCTAATAGACAGGGCTAATGGGACTCTCCTCAGAGAAGACCTGGATGACAAGTTGGTGGCACTTCATGGCTCTGGAGAACGGTGGAAAAATTCTAAACATCATATTAAATATATCCCTCCCTACCCTGTCTTTTGTACATATTATATATAAAGTGGTAGACCTCCTATAAATCTGATTGTCACAGGCAGCATAAACTTCTTTGTATTTCAGGCTTAACACTTGGTCTTATAAGAACATCTTGAAGATACTTGATTAAATAGTTAGCATTTTTGCATCACTGTGGTTTTTTCGACCTACATCAGTAAAGTGGAAATGCTTCTTCACTCAGCCATTTGTTTAGGAGATTCTTTAGAAGTTTTTCTGACCTCTGGAATTTCCTTGTCTCTACACCTGGTGTGGTGGTGGCAGCTATCCTATCAAACAGGACACGAACATATCTGTGTTTACAGAGGGCCAGCTGAAAAAAGACATTTCGACTAAAACAAAATTTCTGGCCAAATAGTCAAGGACACCTTGCCATCCAACTTTTGCATGATATGCAAAAAAAAGTTTAGGCTTGGCCAAAACACAGCACTGACTAATAATTCAAATATGTTTTATTTTATTTTTAGGATTGTGAATTTATCCTTTCCTTAAAAAGGCTTAAAGTGAGTCTATCCCCAGGACAGGAAATTTGCTGTTAAACCAGGCACAGTGGGGAACAGTTACTAATGCTTTTATGCCATTGTGTCCTGAAAAAGTCACAAATTATGGCACAAGCCATATTTGTGCTATAATTTGTGACTTATTATGTGCTTATCATGAGGGTTGAGGCTTAGTGTGGCCCACTGAATGTACTATAACTGAAGCCAAAAACTGGCTTAACTTGTAGCTCAGATCTGCACCAGTTCCTAGCTACTGTAGAGTTGAGTTTCTGGCACATGGAGTGGCGGAGATGCACCTAATTTTTTAAAAGTCATCTGCCTCTTAATAATTTAGGCACATCTTACTCCACTGCAGTGAGATCAAGACTGGCACATGGGAACGTCATGATAAATCTCCCCCAATGACTTGTAGGGCTAGCTCAGCTGAATGTAAAGAAAAATTTCAATTAGCAATCCATTGCTTTATTCTGGAGAAAAAGTACTTTTGATACACATGCAAATGAGCAGTTAAGTGCACTGAGGGTGGGCTCAAGCCATTGTGTGCATCCATGCTCCTCCTGCTTCATCTGCTAGCATCCTTCTTGATTGACATGGCCAGGTGAGATGATTATGCATGAAACTGGTCCTTTCAATCAAGAGGAAGAGGGAGGAACTTGCAAAATGAAGCAGAAGTAGCAAGGGTGCACTGAGGAGCTTGGACCCACCCTCGGTGTATTTAACTATTTATTTTCATATGGATTAACAGTGCTTTTTTCCATACTGAAATAAAGGATCACTAAGTGACAGCAAAGGATCACTACACTAGATGACCATTACATTCAGATGATGTAACCCTAAAAGGCAGTGAGGCTCATAGATGAAGACCCTAAGTCTGAAAACTGGGTTTTGGGAGTTTGTGATTCTTCAAGCAGCATTTGCACAAAAGATTTTGTCCTCACCACTTTCTGAAAAAGGAGCGTGGTTTGTGTTGTGTGGGTGGAACAATCATCCCCATCAGATGTATTATCATTTACGTGCCAGCTTTCTGGTGTAAATGACTCAAATCTATGCCAGCTACAAGTTGCAGATTTCATTCTAGAATGCACTTAGTTTATGACAAGTCTGGCACAGATGGATATCAAGAGCGGAGCCTGGTTTAACAGTGAATTTCCTGGTGACAAATTCCCTTTAATTGCAAAAAATAAAATAAATGTATGTTGAAAAGAAGCTAAAGAAAATAAGCTATGACAAGTGACTGGTCTACTGGTAATTAACTGTTAAACCTTCAGAGGGAGTTCTGGACAATAGTAACTTGCCAGAAACTCTCTCCAGTCTTCTGTAGTATTCCTAGCTTCAAGGCCTTGCGGAAATGATACAGTACAAGGCCCCCACCCCTTTAACTTCCTGTCATTCCATTCTTTCATTTCATTATCTGTCATATGACTATGTTACCGGATGAAAGGAAGGTGGAGGGATCTCACACTCACAATGCTACAAAAAAAAATTTACATGTAAAAATCAATGCTAAGGCTTCTTTCACACATAGCTTTATGGTGGCATTATAATTGTCTTGTAAAAAAAAATTCCATGAATTCCATGTATTTTTTATAAGCAGTTTTTTGGTGGCAGTTTTTTTGTATCTAGCCAATTTTAGCATGTGGTATATTCAAGTGTGTTTCAAGTCCTATAGAGATGTTTATGGTAAAAGACTACGGGCCTCAAAACTGTACCAAAAGTGAAGAAAAACTCTACAAACAAAAAGCATTGTTTGTAGTTCAATTTATATTTCATTATTGGCTGCAGCATTTTTTGCAAACAAAGAAATTCTGGAAAAAAAATTATTTTTATTTCTACGAACAATCAAGGTAGGAGTTATCTTGCCCTACTACATTATACTATATTCAGTATATAATACCGAATATAGTATAATGAAGTACCAATTGTTATTGATTTTTAAAGATGCTCAATACAAAAAAGATGGAATTTATCATCAACATTTTATGAAATAGTCTATAGGAGTGAAATATAGTAGACATATCAAAAGTTTTGATCAGTGGGGGTCCAAGCGCTGACACCTGCTAGAAGGAGGAGAGAGATGCTCACATATCACACTCTCCCTCCGCTTCATGAAGCGAAACAGACTCAACAGAAGCTCTATGAGCCCATCTCGATTCTGTGCTCTGCAGCAAGGGTATATAATGCGATGTGTGAGCTCTTCTCTGTCCTCCATCTAGCGATCAGACCCCCATTGATCAAAACGTTTGATATGTCTTTGTGGACTTAGATCCGCATTTCAGGATAAATTTGATTTGCCATGAAGCTGAATTTCCCCGTGCTTCATGGAAATTAATTGATCTTACCAGAAATAGTGTAAAAAAAATAATTTAAAAAATGATACTCCCCTCATCAATTTGCTCGCAACCGGCCGGCCACCACCTTCTTGCTTGAAGATCTCGCTCGAAATCTGGTGGGCTGTGATTAGAGTTGAGCGAACACCTGGATGTTCGGGTTCGAGAAGTTCGGCCGAACATCCCGGAAATGTTCGGGTTCGGGATCCGAACCCGATCCGAACTTCGTCCCGAACCCGAACCCCATTGAAGTCAATGGGGACCCGAACTTTTCGGCACTAAAAAGGCTGTAAAACAGCCCAGGAAAGAGCTAGAGGGCTGCAAAAGGCAGCAACATGTAGGTAAATCCCCTGCAAACAAATGTGGATAGGGAAATGAATTAAAATAAAAATTAAATAAATAAAAATTAACCAAAATCAATTGGAGAGAGGTTCCATAGCAGAGAATCTGGCTTCCCGTCACCCACCACTGGAACAGTCCATTCTCAGATATTTAGGCCCCGGCACCCAGGCAGAGGAGAGAGGTCCCGTAACAGAGAATCTGTCTTCATGTCAGCAGAGAATTAGTCTGCATGTCATAGCAGAGAATGAGGCTTCACGTCAGCCACCACTGCAACAGTCCATTGGCATATATTTAGGCCCAGCACCCAGGCAGAGGAGGGAGGTCCCGTAACAGAGAATCTGTCTTCATGTCAGCAGAGAATTAGTCTGCATGTCATAGCAGAGAATGAGGCTTCACGTCAGCCACCACTGCAACAGTCCATTGGCATATATTTAGGCCCAGCACACACACAGGCAGAGGAGAGAGGTCCCGTAACAGAGAATCTGGCTTCATGTCAGCAGAGAATCAGTCTGCATGTCATAGCAGAGAATGAGGCTTCACGTCAGCCACCACTGCAACAGTCCATTGGCATATATTTAGGCCCAGCACACACACAGGCAGAGGAGAGAGGTCCCGTAACAGAGAATCTGGCTTCATGTCAGCAGAGAATCAGTCTGCATGTCATAGCAGAGAATGAGGCTTCACGTCAGCCACCACTGCAACAGTCCATTGGCATATATTTAGGCCCAGCACCCAGGCAGAGGAGGGAGGTCCCGTAACAGAGAATCTGTCTTCATGTCAGCAGAGAATTAGTCTGCATGTCATAGCAGAGAATGAGGCTTCACGTCAGCCACCACTGCAACAGTCCATTGGCATATATTTAGGCCCAGCACACACACAGGCAGAGGAGAGAGGTCCCGTAACAGAGAATCTGGCTTCATGTCAGCAGAGAATCAGTCTGCATGTCATAGCAGAGAATGAGGCTTCACGTCACCCACCACTGCAACAGTCCATTGGCATATATTTAGGCCTAGCACACAGGCAGAGCAGAGAGGTCCCGTAACAGACAATCTGGCTTCATGTCAGCAGAGAATCAGTCTGCATGTCATAGCAGAGAATGAGGCTTCACGTCACCCACCACTGCAACAGTCCATTGGCATATATTTAGGCCTAGCACACAGGCAGAGCAGAGAGGTCCCGTAACAGACAATCTGGCTTCATGACAGCAGAGAATCAGTCTGCATGTCATAGCAGAGAATGAGGCTTCACGTCACCCACCACTGCAACAGTCCATTGGCATATATTTAGGCCTAGCACACAGGCAGAGCAGAGAGGTCCCGTAACAGACAATCTGGCTTCATGTCAGCAGAGAATCAGTCTGCATGTCATAGCAGAGAATGAGGCTTCACGTCACCCACCACTGCAACAGTCCATTGGCATATATTTAGGCCTAGCACACAGGCAGAGCAGAGAGGTCCCGTAACAGACGATCTGGCTTCATGTCAGCAGAGAATCAGTCTGCATGTCATAGCAGAGAATCAGGCTTCACGTCAGCCACCACTGCAACAGTCCATGGTCATAAATTTAGGCCCAGCACCCAGGCAGAGGAGAGAGGTCCCGTAACAGACAATCTGGCTTCATGTCAGCAGAGAATTAGTCTGCATGTCATAGCAGAGAATCAGGCTTCATGTCAGCCACCACTGCAACAGTCCATTGGCATATATTTAGGCCTAGCACACAGGCAGAGGAGAGGTTCATTCAACTTTGGGTAGCATCGCAATATAATGGTAAAATGAAAATAAAAATAGGATTGAATGAGGAAGTGCCCTGGAGTCCAATAATATATGGTTATGGGGAGGTAGTTAATGTCTAATCTGGACAAGGGACGGACAGGTCCTGTGGGATCCATGCCTGGTTCATTTTTATGAACGTCAGCTTGTCCACATTGGCTGTAGACAGGCGGCTGCGTTTGTCTGTAATGACGCCCCCTGCCGTGCTGAATACACGTTCAGACAAAACGCTGGCTGCCGGGCAGGCCAGCACCTCCAAGGCATAAAAGGCTAGCTCTGGCCACGTGGACAATTTAGAGACCCAGAAGTTGAATGGGGCCGAACCATCAGTCAGTACGTGGAGGGGTGTGCACACGTACTGTTCCACCATGTTAGTGAAATGTTGCCTCCTGCTAACACGTTGCGTATCAGGTGGTGGTGCAGTTAGCTGTGGCGTGTTGACAAAAGTTTTCCACATCTCTGCCATGCTAACCCTGCCCTCAGAGGAGCTGGCCGTGACACAGCTGCCTTGGCGACCTCTTGCTCCTCCTCTGCCTTGGCCTTGGGCTTCCACTTGTTCCCCTGTGACATTTGGGAATGCTCTCAGTAGCGCGTCTACCAACGTGCGCTTGTACTCGCGCATCTTCCTATCACGCTCCAGTGCAGGAAGTAAGGTGGGCACATTGTCTTTGTAGCGTGGATCCAGCAGGGTGGCAACCCAGTAGTCCGCACAGGTTAAAATGTGGGCAACTCTGCTGTCGTTGCGCAGGCACTGCAGCATGTAGTCGCTCATGTGTGCCAGGCTGCCCAGGGGTAAGGACAAGCTGTCCTCTGTGGGAGGCGTATCGTCATCGTCCTGCCTTTCCCCCCAGCCACGCACCAGTGATGGACCCGAGCTGCGTTGGGTGCCACCCCGCTGTGACCATGCTTCATCCTCATCCTCCTCCACCTCCTCCTCATCCTCGTCCTCCTCGTCCTCCAGTAGTGGGCCCTGGCTGGCCACATTTGTACCTGGCCTCTGCTGTTGCAAAAAACCTCCCTCTGAGTCACTTCGAAGAGACTGGCCTGAAAGTGCTAAAAATGACCCCTCTTCCTCATCCTCCTCCTCCTCCTCCTGGGCCACCTCCTGTTCCATCATCGCCCTAAGTGTTTTCTCAAGGAGACATAGAAGTGGTATTGTAACGCTGATAACGGTGTCATCGCCACTGGCCATGTTGGTGGAGTACTCGAAACAGCGCAACAGGGCACACAGGTCTCGCATGGAGGCCCAGTCATTGGTGGTGAAGTGGTGCTGTTCTGTAGTGCGACTGACCCGTGCGTGCTGCAGCTGAAACTCCACTATGGCCTGCTGCTGCTCGCACAGTCTGTCCAGCATGTGCAAGGTGGAGTTCCACCTGGTGGGCACGTCGCATATGAGGCGGTGAGCGGGAAGGCCGAAGTTACGCTGTAGCGCAGACAGGCGAGCAGCGGCAGGATGTGAACGCCGGAAGCGCGAACAGACGGCCCGCACTTTATGCAGCAGCTCTGACATGTCGGGGTAGTTGTGAATGAACTTCTGCACCACCAAATTCAGCACATGCGCCAAGCAAGGGATGTGCGTCAAATTGGCTAGTCCCAGAGCTGCAACGAGATTTCGCCCATTATCACACACCACCAGGCCGGGCTTGAGGCTCACCGGCAGCAACCACTCGTCGGTCTGTTGTTCAATACCCCGCCACAACTCCTGTGCGGTGTGGGGCCTGTCCCCCAAACATATGAGTTTCAGAATGGCCTGCTGACGTTTACCCCGGGCTGTGCTGAAGTTGGTGGTGAAGGTGTGTGGCTGACTGGATGAGCAGGTGGAAGAAGAGGAGGAGGAAGCCGAGAAGGAGGAGGTGGCAACAGGAGGCAAAGAATGTTGCCCTGCGATCCTTGGCGGCGGCAGGACGTGCGCCAAACAGCTCTCCGCCTGGGGCCCAGCTGCCACTACATTTACCCAGTGTGCAGTTAGGGAGATATAGCGTCCCTGGCCGTGCTTACTGGTCCACGTATCTGTGGTTAGGTGGACCTTGCTACAGATGGCGTTGCGCAGTGCACACTTGATTTTATCGGATACTTGGTTGTGCAGGGAAGGCACGGCTCTCTTGGAGAAGTAGTGCCGGCTGGGAACAACATACTGTGGGACAGCAAGCGACATGAGCTGTTTGAAGCTGTCTGTGTCCACCAGCCTAAATGACAGCATTTCATAGGCCAGTAGTTTAGAAATGCTGGCATTCAGGGCCAGGGATCGAGGGTGGCTAGGTGGGAATTTACGCTTTCTATCAAATGTTTGTGAGATGGAGAGCTGAACGCTGGCGTGTGACATGGTTGAGACGCTTGGTGACGGAGGTGGTGGTGGTGGTGTTGGTGGTACATCCCCTGTTTGCTGGGCGGCAGGTGCCAACGTTCCTCCAGAGGCGGAGGAAGAGGCCGAGGCGGCAGCAGCAGAATAGGCCGAGGCGGCAGCAGCAGAAGAGGTAGCAGGGGGAGCCTGAGTGACTTCCTTGGTTTTAAGGTGTTTACTCCACTGCAGTTCATGCTTTGCATGCAGGTGCCTGGTCATGCAGGTTGTGCTCAGGTTCAGAACGTTAATGCCTCGCTTCAGGCTCTGATGGCACAGCGTGCAAACCACTCGGGTCTTGTCGTCAGCACATTGTTTGAAGAAGTGCCATGCCAGGGAACTCCTTGAAGCTGCCTTTGGGGTGCTCGGTCCCAGATGGCGGCGGTCAGTAGCAGGCGGAGTCTCTTGGCGGCGGGTGTTCTGCTTTTGCCCACTGCTCCCTCTTTTGCTACGCTGTTGGCTCGGTCTCACCACTGCCTCTTCCTCCGAACTGTGAAAGTCAGTGGCACGACCTTCATTCCATGTGGGGTCTAGGACCTCATCGTCCCCTGCATCGTCTTCCACCCAGTCTTGATCCCTGACCTCCTGTTCAGTCTGCACACTGCAGAAAGACGCAGCAGTTGGCACCTGTGTTTCGTCATCATCAGAGACATGCTGAGGTGGTATTCCCATGTCCTCATCATCAGGAAACATAAGTGGTTGTGCGTCAGTGCATTCTATGTCTTTCACCGCTGGGGAAGGGCTAGGTGGATGCCCTTGGGAAACCCTGCCAGCGGAGTCTTCAAACAGCATAAGAGACTGCTGCATAACTTGAGGCTGAGACAGTTTCCCTGGTATGCATGGGGGTGATGTGACAGACTGATGGGGTTGGTTTTCAGGCGCCATCTGTGCGCTTTCTGCAGAAGACTGGGTGGGAGATAATGTGAACGTGCTGGATCCACTGTCGGCCACCCAATTGACTAATGCCTGTACCTGCTCAGGCCTTACCATCCTTAGAACGGCATTGGGCCCCACCATATATCGCTGTAAATTCTGGCGGCTACTGGGACCTGAGGTAGTTGGTACACTAGGACGTGTGGATGTGGCAGAACGGCCACGTCCTCTCCCAGCACCAGAGGGTCCACTAACACCACCACGACCATGTCCACGTCCGCGTCCCTTACTAGATGTTTTTCTCATTGTTATGGTTCACCACAACAACAAATATATTATTTGGCCCAATGTATTGTATTCAAATTCAGCGGGATATAAATTTGAGGCCTAGTATTTAGGCGCTGGGTGACCGGTATGGATTTAGTGACAGAATTAGACTTGGAAATGCACAGAAGCGTGTGTGTGAAGTTATTCTGAATGACCCTATGTGCACCTTCAATATTATATACCCTTTTAGGGATAGATTTCAAATAGCTCTGATATAGCAGAAACCACTAAATTATGAAATTGCTAAATTGGGAATTGTACTTCAACCCAGAACAAAAAATGTGCTTTGACGGACACTAAATATCTTGCCCAGCAACAACAGTACAGCGGTGGGTAACGAGAGATTTAGAGGGATTTAAATTTGAGGCCTAGTATTTAGGCGCTGGGTCACCGGTATGGATTTAGTGACAGAATTAGACTTGGAAATGCACAGAAGCGTGTGTGTGAAGTTATTCTGAATGACCCTATGTGCACCTTCAATATTATATACCCTTTTAGGGATAGATTTCAAATAGCTCTGATATAGCAGAAACCACTAAATTATGAAATTGCTAAATTGGGAATTGTACTTCAACCCAGAACAAAAAATGTGCTTTGACGGACACTAAATATCTTGCCCAGCAACAACAGTACAGCGGTGGGTAACGAGAGATTTAGAGGGATTTAAATTTGAGGCCTAGTATTTAGGCGCTGGGTGACAGGTATGGGTTTAGTGACAGAATTAGACTTGAAAATACACAGTAGCGGGTGTGTGTGAAGTTATTCTGAATGACCCAATGTGCACCTTCAATATTATATACCCTTTTTGGGATAGATTTCAAATAGCTCTGATATAGCAGGAACCACTAAATTATGAAATTGCTAAATTGGGAATTGTACTTCAACCCAGAACAAAAAATGTGCTTTGACGGACACTAAATATCTTGCCCAGCAACAACAGTACAGCGGTGGGTAACGAGAGATTTAGAGGGATTTAAATTTGAGGCCTAGTATTTAGGCGCTGGGTCACCGGTATGGATTTAGTGACAGAATTAGACTTGGAAATGCACAGAAGCGTGTGTGTGAAGTTATTCTGAATGACCCTATGTGCACCTTCAATATTATATACCCTTTTAGGGATAGATTTCAAATAGCTCTGATATAGCAGAAACCACTAAATTATGAAATTGCTAAATTGGGAATTGTACTTCAACCCAGAACAAAAAATGTGCTTTGACGGACACTAAATATCTTGCCCAGCAACAACAGTACAGCGGTGGGTAACGAGAGATTTAGAGGGAATTAAATTTGAGGCCTAGTATTTAGGCGCTGGGTCACCGGTATGGATTTAGTGACAGAATTAGACTTGGAAATACACAGTAGCGGGTGTGTGTGAAGTTATTCTGAATGACCCTATGTGCACCTTCAATATTATATACCCTTTTTGGGATAGATTTCAAATAGCTCTGATATAGCAGGAACCACTAAATTATGAAATTGCTAAATTGGGAATTGTACTTCAACCCAGAACAAAAAATGTGCTTTGACGGGCACTAAATAACTTTCCCAGCTACAACAGGACAACGGTAACGAGAGATTTAGAGGGATTTAAATTTGAGGCCTAGTATTTAGGCGCTGGGTGACAGGTATGGGTTTAGTGACAGAATTAGACTTGGAAATACACAGTAGCGGGTGTGTGTGAAGTTATTCTGAATGACCCTATGTGCACCTTCAATATTATATACCCTTTTTGGGATAGATTTCAAATAGCTCTGATATAGCAGAAACCACTAAATTATGAAATTGCTAAATTGGGAATTGTACTTCAACCCAGAACAAAAAATGTGCTTTGACGGACACTAAATATCTTGCCCAGCAACAACAGTACAGCGGTGGGTAACGAGAGATTTAGAGGGAATTAAATTTGAGGCCTAGTATTTAGGCGCTGGGTCACCGGTATGGATTTAGTGACAGAATTAGACTTGGAAATACACAGTAGCGGGTGTGTGTGAAGTTACTCTGAATGACCCTATGTGCACCTTCAATATTATATACCCTTTTTGGGATAGATTTCAAAGAGCTCTGATATAGCAGGAACCACTAAATTATGAAATTGCTAAATTGAGAATTGTATTTCAACCCAGAACAAGAAATGTGCTTGAACGGACACTAAATAACTCGCCCAGCTACAGCACTAGGGACAGATTTAGCTGGATATAAATTTGAGGCCTAGTATTTAGGCGCTGGGTGACAGGTATGGGTTTAGTGACAGAATTAGACTTGGAAATACACAGTAGCGGGTGTGTGTGAAGTTATTCTGAATGACCCTATGTGCACCTTCAATATTATATACCCTTTTAGGGATAGATTTCAAATAGCTCTGATATAGCAGAAACCACTAAATTATGAAATTGCTAAATTGGGAATTGTACTTCAACCCAGAACAAAAAATGTGCTTTGACGGACACTAAATATCTTGCCCAGCAACAACAGTACAGCGGTGGGTAACGAGAGATTTAGAGGGAATTAAATTTGAGGCCTAGTATTTAGGCGCTGGGTCACCGGTATGGATTTAGTGACAGAATTAGACTTGGAAATACACAGTAGCGGGTGTGTGTGAAGTTATTCTGAATGACCCTATGTGCACCTTCAATATTATATACCCTTTTTGGGATAGATTTCAAATAGCTCTGATATAGCAGGAACCACTAAATTATGAAATTGCTAAATTGGGAATTGTACTTCAACCCAGAACAAAAAATGTGCTTTGACGGGCACTAAATAACTTTCCCAGCTACAACAGGACAACGGTAACGAGAGATTTAGAGGGATTTAAATTTGAGGCCTAGTATTTAGGCGCTGGGTGACAGGTATGGGTTTAGTGACAGAATTAGACTTGGAAATACACAGTAGCGGGTGTGTGTGAAGTTATTCTGAATGACCCTATGTGCACCTTCAATATTATATACCCTTTTTGGGATAGATTTCAAATAGCTCTGATATAGCAGAAACCACTAAATTATGAAATTGCTAAATTGGGAATTGTACTTCAACCCAGAACAAAAAATGTGCTTTGACGGACACTAAATATCTTGCCCAGCAACAACAGTACAGCGGTGGGTAACGAGAGATTTAGAGGGAATTAAATTTGAGGCCTAGTATTTAGGCGCTGGGTCACCGGTATGGATTTAGTGACAGAATTAGACTTGGAAATACACAGTAGCGGGTGTGTGTGAAGTTACTCTGAATGACCCTATGTGCACCTTCAATATTATATACCCTTTTTGGGATAGATTTCAAAGAGCTCTGATATAGCAGGAACCACTAAATTATGAAATTGCTAAATTGGGAATTGTATTTCAACCCAGAACAAGAAATGTGCTTGAACGGACACTAAATAACTCGCCCAGCTACAGCACTAGGGACAGATTTAGCTGGATATAAATTTGAGGCCTAGTATTTAGGCGCTGGGTGACCGGTATGGATTTAGTGACAGAATTAGACTGGGATATGGCCAAAAAATGAACAGACTATTGCTGGTTAAATGCACTTGGTGTGACAGCTTCACCCTGATGTAGGCTTTAGCCAAAAAACAACCACACCATTGAGGGTTAAATGCACTTGGTGACAGGCGCAGCTTGCCCCTGATTTTGTATATGGCCAAAAAATGAACAGACTATTGCTGGTTAAATGCACTTGGTGTGACAGCTTCACCCTGATGTAGGCTTTAGCCAAAAAACAACCACACCATTGAGGGTTAAATGCACTTGGTGACAGGCGCAGCTTGCCCCTGATTTTGTATATGGCCAAAAAATGAACAGACTATTGCTGGTTAAATGCACTTGGTGTGACAGCTTCACCCTGATGTAGGCTTTAGCCAAAAAACAACCACACCATTGAGGGTTAAATGCACTTGGTGACAGGCGCAGCTTGCCCCTGATTTTGTATATGGCCAAAAAATGAACAGACTATTGCTGGTTAAATGCACTTGGTGTGACAGCTTCACCCTGATGTAGGCTTTAGCCAAAAAACAACCACACCATTGAGGGTTAAATGCACTTGGTCGCAGCTTGTGCTGGCGCACCACAAGACACAAAATGGCCGCCGATCACCCCAGAAAAATGAGACTGACAAACGGTCTGTGCAGCCTAAAAACAGTGAGCAATTGAGGATCAGCAGCTCAATGATCCACAGCTGCAGATCGATCAGTTAATCAAGTCCTTTGGAGGAGTTAATCTGCCTAATCTCGCCCTACTGTCGCAGCCGCAACCTCTCCCTACGCTAATCAGAGCAGAGTGACGGGCGGCGCTATGTGACTCCAGCTTAAATAGAGGCTGGGTCACATGGTGCTCTGGCCAATCACAGCCATGCCAATAGTAGGCATGGCTGTGATGGCCTCTTGGGGCAAGTAGTATGACGCTTGTTGATTGGCTGCTTTGCAGCCTTTCAAAAAGCGCCAAGAAAGCGTCACAAAAGCGCGAAGAAAGCGACGAACACCGAACCCGAACCCGGACTTTTACGAAAATGTCCGGGTTCGGGTCCGTGTCACGGACACCCCAAAATTCGGTACGAACCCGAACTATACAGTTCGAGTTCGCTCATCCCTAGCTGTGATGTATGACATCACCACACCAATCGACATGATGACGTCATCATGGGCCGCGCAAGATTTCACGCCAGATCTTCAATCATTATGGCTACGGCTGGCCCGTCGCGAGCAACTGGATGAGGTATGATTTATTTATTTATTTTTTATTATTACTCTGTTATAACTATCAGATGCCATGATCAGCTATGAACGCAGCGTCTAACGGGCACATTGTCATTGCAACCACTACTTACTACGAAAAGCGCTTCATGGCAAAGTGATTAATCATGAAGCTATTTTTTTTTCTAAAATTCAGTGAAGCAGCCAAATCAAATTTTTTAATACTTCGGTCATCTCAAGTCTCTATATCATGCATTTTCTGAAAACTCAATGACCCCGTAAAGTTTAACACTGTAAAGGTTGAAAGTATATAAAATATATAAAGATATATTATTAACTCCATATGATGAAACAGACCGTAAGCAGCTGGGGATATTATTAGTGAATATACACAGGTAATTCTACCTTATTTTCATTTAAAAATATATATACAGTATATAGGAGAAGAGTTGTGATGGCTGCAAGAAAATGTTTTGTTGCCCATAGCAACCAATCACAGCACAGCTTTCATTTCTTATAGTGTTTTTGAAAATGAAAGCAGCACTATGATTGGTTGCCAAGGGCAATAAGGGCAGCTTCTCTGTTAGACTGCATTCAAGAATCTCTCTTCCATAGTGTGTATTTTGTTATACTGTATATTTAAAGTGAAAAAAACAATTACTCATTGTTGAGACCTTGTAACTTTTAAGAAGTCTCTGCTTTGTACAGATATAATAAAAAAAAATTATAAAAGTATAAAAAAGGAAATTTGGATTCTTACTTGATGGAGCCAACACTAGGCCACCGTCTACCTAGCTTGGCAAAGTGTTTCTTTGGAGAATTAATCCAGAGGCCCACAGGAAAATGAAGTTTCCCGAATCTAGGACTTCCTTCCTTCTTCTCTTCGTGAAACATTGTATAACCCTTTCAAAACTGCAAAGAAAAAAAAATCAAGTTTCCTATGGATCTGAAGGAATGCTCTGATCTAATTGTGATCTTACATTGCAACAAAACTTTTTTTTTATTCTTAATTTTCAGATTTTTTTTCAATAGGGGGAAACATACTAGAAAAGGTTCAAGGAAAGAAAAAAGGCAGTCAATTTTGTGCAACATTCAGACTTATCAGGTGAACATGCATCTTACATTGAGAAATAAAAAAAAGGAATTGCTATAATTCAGATTGCACCTTAATAACATAAACCCCTATTAATTGTATAGTTTAGGATCAAAACTCAGGAAACACCAACATTTCTGAAAGGCATTGGCCCAGATTTACTAAAGATGGTGTAAGCCTAAACAAGTTGTAGACCCATACTAGATTTATCATGGTGGCTCAGGCTGGATGATAAATCTGGTACAGGAATAGACACTTTCTATGACTATACCATGATTGGCTTACTTGGCTCTGAAATGTTGCCACAAAATGGCGGATCTCAGGCTCCACCTAGAGAAGTTCTGTCAACTTTCAACTAAGCCCCAATCGCTTATTAAGCATGTTGGGAAAAAGTGCATAAACACTCTATGCACCAGATTGCACCACTTTTTTAGACAGGTTTTTGGCACATATACTATACATTAGTAAATATGGGCCATTTTATTACCCTGGTTTCACACCTAGGCGTTTCTCAAACGCGCGTTTCTATGCGCGTTTTTGTCGCGCGTTTTTATGCGCGTTTTTTTTAATAGTTAACGCGCGTTTGACGCGCGTTTGGGTGATTGACAGCAGTGTTGTCCAAAGACGCTCGTCAAACGCGCCAAAAAAAGCTCCTGTACTTGTTTGAGCGTCGGGCGTTTTACAGCGCGATCGTATGCGCTGTAAAACGCCCAGGTGAGAACCATTCCCATAGGGAATCATTGGTTCTTGCCTGTTGTGCGTTTTACAGCGCGTAGGAACGCGCTGTAAAACGCTCAGGTGTGAACCCAGCGTTAGAGATATTACATTGCTCCAATTTGCCAGAAAATTGGTATATAACATTGTGCAGTCTCCTTGGACATATACAGTGGGATGCAAAAGTTTGGGCAACCTTGTTAATCGTCATGATTTTCCTGTAAATTGTTGGTTGTTACGATAAAAAATGTCAGGTAAATATATCATATAGGAGACACACACAGTGATATTTGAGAAGTGAAATGAAGTTTATTGGATTTACAGAAAGTGTGCTATAATTGTTTAAACAAAATTAGGCAGGTGCATAAATTTGGGCACCACAAAAAAGAAATTAAATCAATATTTAGTAGATCCTCCTTTTTCAGAAATTACAGCCGCTAAACGCTTCCTGTAGGTTCCAATGAGAGTCTGGTTTCTGGTTGAAGGTATTTTGGACCATTCCTCTTTACAAAACATCTTTAGTTCATTCAGGTTTGGTGGCTTCCAAGCATGGACAGCTCTCTTTAACTCGCACCACAGATTTTCAATTATATTCAGGTCTGGGGACTGAGATGGCCATTCCAGAACGTTGTACTTGTTCCTCTGCATAAATGCCTTAGTGGATTTTGAGCAGTGTTTAGGGTCGTTGTCTTGTTGAAAGATCCAGCCCCGGCGCAGCTTAAGCTTTGTCACTGATTCCTGAACATTGGTCTCCAGACTCTGCTGATACTGAGTGGAATCCATGCGTCCCTCAACTTTGCCAAGATCCCCAGTCCCTGCACTGGCCACACAGCCCCACAGCATGATGGAACCACCACCATATTTTACTGTAGGTAGCAGGTGTTTTTCTTGGAATGCTGTGTTCTTTTTCCTCTATGCATAACGCTCCTTGTTATGGCCAAATAACTCAATTTTAGTTTCATCAGTCCACAGCACCTTATTCCAAAATGAAGCTGGCTTGTCCAAATATGCTTTAGCTCACCTCAAGCGGCAATTTTTGTGCGGTGGGCAGAGAAAAGGCTTCCTCTGCATCACTCTCGCATAAAGCATCTCCTTGTGTAAAGTGCGCCGAATGGATGAACGATGCACAGTGACTCCATCTGCCGCAAGAGGATGTTGTAGGTCTTTGGTGCTGGTCTGTGGGTTGACTCTGACTGTTCTCATCATTCGTCGCTTCTGTCTATCTGAGATTTTGCTTGGTCTGCCACTTCGAGCCTTAACTTGAACTGAGCCTGTGGTCTTCCATTTCCTCAATATGTTCCAAACTGTGGAAACAGACAGCTGAAATCTCTGAGACAGCTTTCTGTATCCTTCCCCTAAACCATGATAGTGAACAATCTTTATCTTCAGGTCATTTGAGAGTTGTTTTGAGACCCCCATGTTGCTACTCTTCAGAGAAAATTAAAAGAGGAGGGAAACTTACAATTGACCCCCTTAAATACTCTTTCTCATAATTGGATTCACCTGTGTATGTAGGTGAGGGGTCACTGAGCTTGCCAAGCCAATTTGAGTTCCAATAATTAGTTCTAAAGGTTTTGGAATCAATAAATCGACAACAGTGCCCAAATTTATGCACCTGCCTAATTTTGTTTAAACAATTATAGCACACTTTCTGTAAATCCAATAAACTTCATTTCACTTCTCAAATATCACTGTGTGTGTCTCCTATATGATATATTTAACTGACATTTTTTATCATAACAACTAACAATTTATACAGGAAAATCATGACGATTAACAAGGTGGCCCAAACTTTTGCATCACACTGTATATCTCATATATATATAAAAATGAATTTCTGTCCGTCTGTCTAGACGTTCTTCATGCGCGACCAAATGACTGGACCGATCTTTACCAAATTTGGCACACAGGTACATCAGGTGTCCGGGAAGGTTTTAGACCGGGTTTGAGCTCTCTAGGACGTACCATTACTGAGACATTCCCAAAAAATTAGCCCCCCCTCAAATACAAGCCTGCAATTCTTTCTCTTCAAAGCCCTACTGCCATAAACACAGTTTTACTCCAGGTTTCCATAACAACCCAGCCATATTTCATTACTGCTTAAAGGGGCGGTCACAGTGAAAGTCACAGTTAAAGGGGCGGTCACAGTGAAAGTCACAGTTAAAGGGGCGGTCACTGTGAAAGTCACAGTAAAAGGGGCGGTCACAGTGAAGGTCACAGTTAAAGGGGCGGTCACAGTTAAAGGAGCGGTCACAGTTAAAGGAGCGGTCACAGTGAAAGTTACAGTTAAAGGGGCGGTCACAGTGAAAGTCACAGTTAAAGGGGCAGTCACAGTGAAAGTCACAGTTAAAGAGGCGGTCACAGTAAAAGGGGCGGTCACAGTGAAAGTCACAGTTAAAGGGGCGGTCACAGTGTAAGTCACAGTTAAAGGAGCGGTCACAGTGAAAGTCACATTTAAAGGGGCGGTCACTGTGAAAGTCACCGTTAAAGGGGCGGTCACAGTGAAAGTCACAGTTGAAGGGGTAGTCACAGTAAAAGTGGCGGTCACAGTGAAAGTCACAGTTAAATGGGCGGTCACAGTGAAAGTCACAGTTAAAGGGGCGGTCACAGTGAAAGTCACAGTTAAAGGGGCGGTTACAGTGAAAGTCACAGTTAAAGGGGGGGTCACAGTGAAGGTCACAGTTAAAGGGGCGGTCACAGTGAAAGTCACAGTTAACTGCCTCCGGACCGCCTAACGCAGATGTGCGGTCTGGAGGCGGCAGCCCTGCGCAGAGTGACGCATATACGCGTCATCTCGCGAGAGCCGAGATTTCCTGTGAACGCGCGCACATAGGCGCGTGCGTTCACAGGAACTGAAGGTAAGCGAGTAGATCTCCAGCCTGCCAGCGGCGATCGCTCGCTGGCAGGCTGGAGATGTGATTTTTTTAACCCCTAACAGGTATATTAGACGCTGTTTTGATAACAGCGTCTAATATACCTGCTACATGGTCCTCTGGTGGTCCCTTTTGTTTGGATCGACCACCAGAGGACACAGGTAGCTGTGTAAAGTACCACAAAACACTACACTACACCCCCCCCCTGTCACTTATTAACCCCTTATGAACCCCTGATCACCCATGATCACCCCATATAGACTCCCTGATCACCCCCCTGTCATTGATCACCCCCCTGTCATTGATCACCCCCCTGTCAGGCTCCGTTCAGACGTCCGTATGATTTTTACGGATCCACGGATACATGGATCGGATCCGCAAAACACATACGGACGTCTGAATGGAGCCTTACAGGGGGGTGATCAATGACAGGCAGGTGATCACCCATATAGATTCCCTGATCACCCCCTGTCATTGATCACCCCCCTGTCATTGATCACCCCCCTGTAAGGCTCCATTCAGATGTCCGTATGATTTTTACGGATCCACGGATACATGGATCGGATCCGCAAAACACATACGGACGTCTGAATGGAGCCTTACAGGGGGTGATCAATGACAGGCGGGTGATCACCCATATAGATTCCCTGATCACCCCCTGTCATTGATCACCCCCCTGTAAGGCTCCATTCAGACGTCCGTATGCGTTTTGCGGATTCGATCCATGTATCCGTGGAGCCGTAAAAATCATACGGACATCTGAATGGAGCCTTACAGGGGGGTGATCAATGACAGGGTGGTGATCACCCCATATAGACTCCCTGATCACCCCCCTGTCATTGATCACCCCCTGTAAGGCTCCATTCAGACATTTTTTTTAGCCCAAGTTAGCGGAAATGTTTTATTTTTATTTTTTCTTACTAAGTCTCATATTCCACTAACTTGTGTCAAAAAATAAAATCTCACATGAACTCACCATACCCCTCACGGAATCCAAATGCGTAACATTTTTTAGACATTTATATTCCAGACTTCATCTCACGCTTTAGGGCGTGTTTTGGGGTGTCATTTTACATATACCCATGCTGGGTGAGATAAATATCTTGGTCAAATGCCAACTTTGTATAAAAAAAAATGGGAAAAGTTGTCTTTTGCCAAGATATTTCTCTCACCCAGCATGGGTATATGTAAAATGACACCCCAAAACACATTCCCCAGCTTCTCCTGAGTACGGCGATACCAGATGTGTGACACTTTTTTGCCGCCTAGGTGGGCAAAGGGGCACATATTCCAAAGTGCACCTTTCGGATTTCGCAGGCCATTTTTTACACATTTTGATTTCAAACTACTTACCACACATAAGGGCCCCTAGAATGCCAGGGCAGTATAACTACCCCACAAGTGACCCCATTTGGGAAAGAAGACACCCTAAGGTATTCCGTGAGGGGCATGGCGAGTTCCTAGAATTTTTTATTTTCTGTCACAAGTTAGCGGAAAATTATGATTTTATTTTTTATTATTTTTTTCTTACAAAGTCTCATATTCCACTAACTTGTGACAAAAAATAAAAAATTCTAGGAACTCCGCATGCCCCTCACGGAATACCTTGGGGTGTCTTCTTTCCAAAATGGGGTCACTTGTGGCGTAGTTATACTGCCCTGGCAATTTAGGGGCCCAAATGTGTGAGAAGTACTTTGCAATCAAAATGTGTAAAAAATGGCCTGCGAATCCGAAAGGTGCACTTTGGAATACGTGCCCCTTTGTCCACCTTGGCTGCAAAAAAGTGTCACACATGTGGTATCGCCGTACTCAGGAGAAGTTGGGCAATGTGTTTTGGGGTGTCATTTTACATATACCCATGCTGGGTGAGATAAATATCTTGGTCAAATGCCAACTTTGTATAAAAAAATGGGAAAAGTTGTCTTTTGCCAAGATATTTCTCTCACCCAGCATGGGTATATGTAAAATGACACCCCAAAACACATTGCCCAACTTCTCCTGAGTACGGCGATACCAGATGTGTGACACTTTTTTGCAGCCTAGGTGGGCAAAGGGACCCACATTCCAAAGTGCACCTTTCGGATTTCACCGGTCATTTTTTACAGATTTTGATTGCAAACTACTTCTCACACATATGGGCCCCTAAATTGCCAGGGCAGTATAACTACGCCACAAGTGACCCCATTTTGGAAAGAAGACACCCCAAGGTATTCCGGGGGTTTTCTACTGTCTGGGCATTGTAGAACCTCAGGAATCATGACAGGTGCTCAGAAAGTCAGAGCTGCTTCAAAAAGCGGAAATTCACATTTTTGTACCATAGTTTGTAAACGCTATAACTTTTACCCAAACCATTTTTTTTTTTGCCCAAACATTTTTTTTTATCAAAGACATGTAGAACAATAAATTTAGCGAAAAATTTATATATGGATGTCGTTTTTTTTGCAAAATTTTACAGCTGAAAGTGAAAAATGTCATTTTTTTGCAAAAAAAAATAGTTAAATTTAGATTAATAACAAAAAAAGTAAAAATGTCAGCAGCAATGAAATACCACCAAATGGAAGCTCCATTAGTGAGAAGAAAAGGAGGTAAAATTCATTTGGGTGGTAAGTTGCATGACTGAGCAATAAACGGTGAAAGTAGTGTAGTGCAGAAGTGTAAAAAGTGGCCTGGTCATTAAGGGGGTTTCAGCTAGCGGGGTTGAAGTGGTTAAAGGGGCGGTCACAGTGAAAGTCACATTTAAAGGGGAGGTCACTGTGAAAGTCACAGTTAAAGGGGCGGTCACAGTGAAAGTCACAGTTAAAGGGCTTCTGTCACCCCACTAAACTCTTTTTTTTTGTGGCTTCTTATAATCCCTATACAGCGATATATGAATACATAATGTTATTAGTCATTTTGGTTCAGTAGATCATGAATAAAACGTACTTTTATAATATGTAAATCACCTGTCTACCAGCAAGTAGGGCAGCTACTTGCTGGTGGCAGCCGCATCCTCCTATCATATAGACGCCCCCTCCGCATGTTGATTGACAGGGCCAGCGAATGCGATCGTCCTATGGCTGGCCCTGTCTGCTATCAAGATCTCGCGCCTGCGCCGTAACGGTATTCAGTCGGCGCAGGCGCACTGAAAGGAGGATGCTCGCTCGGCCGCTCCATCCTCAGTGCGCCTGCGCCGGGTGTAGATGTGACGTCATCAGCACAGGCGCACTGAGGATGGAGAGGCCGAGCGAGCATCCTCCTTTCAGTGCGCCTGCGCCGACTGAATACCGTTACGGCGCAGGCGCGAGATCTTGATAGCAGACAGGGCCAGCCAGAGGATGATCGCATTCGCTGGCCCTGTCAATCAACATGTGGAGGGGGCATCTATATGATAGGAGGATGCGGCTGCTACCAGCAAGTAGCTGCCCTACTTGCTGGTAGACAGGTGATTTACATATTATAAAAGTACGTTTTATTCATGATCTACTGAACCAAAATGGACCAAATGGAAGGAGTACAAACGTACTAAGACATGGCCGTTCACTTAAACAGACAGCCCAGGAAAGGAGAGAACTAATTAGAGAAGTAGCCAAGAGACCCATGTTCACTCTGGAGGAACTGCAGAGATCTTCAGCTCAGGTTTGAGAATCTGTCCACATGAGAACTATTAGTTGTGTACTCCACAAATGTGGCAATTATGGAAGAGTGGCAAAAAGAAAGAACGCCATTAGAAGTCCCATTTAAAGTTTTTCACAAGCCATTTAGGAGACACAACAAAATAACACAGCACAGCACCCTGTACACATGGTGGTGGCAACATCATGCTGTGGGGATGCTTTTCTTCAGCAGGGACAGGGAAGCTGTTACAGGGCAATGCTGGTGGAAAACCTGGTAGAGGATGAAAAAGACGAGACTGGGGTGGAGGTTCACTTTCCAGCAGGACAATAGCCCTAAACATTACTTTGCTTTTTTTTAAAAATAAATAGAATAATTAAAATACCTGATAATTATTATAATTATTCTATTTATTAAAAAATAAAGCAAAGTAATATAATCGCATAAAGAATTAAACTTAGTTGTCTCTATAGTAAACTTTCCTATATGATTGCTAGAATTAGTGAAGTTGATGAATAGGTAGCTAAAACGAAGATGCAGAATACTTCGTTATCTTCGTTTTGTGGAATATGACGAATAGTAAACCAGGTCCAAGTTGAAATCGCAATTCGATTATTATAACTTGAATTAATCGAATTGCGATTTCAACGTAATTCTCAAATCCGACAGTACATTCTAGTATATGGAGACGTTCCCATGGTGATGGGGATGCTCCATAAGCACGGAAGTCGGCAGAAGCGGCAACGGGCTCTGACTGGAGCAGCCAGGAAGCCAGGAATCCTAAGGAAAGGTAAGAACAACTTTAGGGAAGTGGGAAAGAAAAAAATATAACAATAAAAAAATAAAAAAAATAAAAAATATTAGAAAAATCAAATTTATAGCACTATATTCGAAATATTCGCGAATTAGCGAAGTGCTGATATTCGCAAAAAAAATATGATATTCAAATATTTGCGCTCAACACTAGAGGCCAATAAGCAACAGCAGGAAACAAACCAGCTGCTGTTACAACATGTGATGGCTTTACAAGAAGCAGGAGCATCCCAGAGCATCCACGATGCCCGGAAAGTGCTCCATGCGGCGATCCCCAAGATGACCCCTGCAGACAACGTCAAGACCTATTTGGTGATCTTCAAAAAGGGGGCCGTGAGAGAGAAGCTACCCCGGTAGCAATGGGCTGAGGTCATCGCTCTGTTCCTGGTGTCTGAACCCCAGCAGGTGTATTTGGACTTACCAGATGATCAAGCGGCTGATTAACCGACAGTAAAGGGTGAGATCCTGGCGAGACTGGGGGTGAATGTATTAGACCGGGCCCAGCGGGTGCATCAGTGGGAGTTTAACCCGGCTGAGCCCACGAGGCCCCAGTATTATACCCTATTTCTTACTTAACTTCTTGCAAAAATGGCTGCAACCTGACGTGCTGAATCCCACTGCTATGTTGGACCGTCAGTTGGCTGTGTTCTGGAGGGCTTTGCCATACCCCCTCCAGCACTGGATCGACCAGGTGTCTCCTGGTAATGCCCTTGAGATGGTGGATCTGGTGGAACGCTATGAAGCTACCAGGAATTTGAAAGGGGGTTTGTTTGGGGGGGGGGGCAGCCAAACCCCAGCAATCTCCATCCCAGACCCAGAGACTTGTGCCAACAAAGCCCGCCCAAGGTGTACCCCCCGTAGACCCGGATCCGATAGTATGCTGGTGGTGTCAGAAGCCTGGCCACGTAAGGGCTGACTGTCCCCATCAGGGCAAACCCATGGAGACTAACTATGGATACCGCAACTTGTTGTACGCCAGAAAGCTGTGTGCATCAGGTATCCCAGAGACTATAGACAATAACCACCTGTGCCAGGTAGAAGTGTTGACACTCTGTCAGTGGCTTTGTTGGACTCAGGCAGTCTGGTGTCCCTGGTAAGAGCTGGTAAGAGCTACACTAGTATGGCCTGACGAGTATACTGGCCAAAAAAGGCATATCGCAAGCTCGTATTGGAGCTTGGGGGTCACTTGAGGTGGCAGAAAATGCAGGACCGGATACTACAGCTGTTTTACTGGCCCAGTGTGTTCAGAGAGGTAGAAGAGTTTTTTAAGTCTTGCCCAACCTGCCAGATAAATAGCCCCCAGCCACATTTTTAGAGCCCCCTGGTGCCTCTCCCAATTATCAAGGTCCCGTTCAAGTGAATCGCTATGGATCTTGTAGGCCCAGTACCGAAGTCTGAAAGAGGGCACCAACACCTCTTGTTCATCCTCGACTACGCCTCTCGGTACCCGGAGGCAGTGCCACTGCGACATACATCAGCCAAAATCATAGCTAAGGAGTTAATGGAGATGTTTTCCCGAGTGGGACTACCTAAAGAGGTTCTGACTGACAAA
This sequence comes from Bufo gargarizans, assembly GCF_014858855.1. NCBI lineage: Eukaryota > Metazoa > Chordata > Amphibia > Anura > Bufonidae > Bufo > Bufo gargarizans. Next base: position 549,279,957 of record NC_058081.1, read on the forward strand.
GGGACCCCTTTTATGTCCAAGGTCGTGAGGGAACTCTGTAAGTTGCTGCACATAAAACAACTACGGACGTGTATCATCCGCAAATGGATAGCCTGGTAGAGAGATTTAATAAAACATTAAAAAACATGTTAAAAAGAGTGGTGTATAAGGATGGGAGGGACTGGGTCCTTCTTCTGCCCTATCTCATGTTCGCAGTGCGAGAGGTGCCCCAGGCCTCTAATGGGTTCTCGCCCTTCGAACTGCTATATGGCAAACACCCTCGTAGGCTGTTGGACATAGCCAAAGAAGCATGGGAACAATAACCCACACTGCACAAAAGTGTTATTGAGTACGTCACCCAGATGAACGGACAGATGGAGACAGTGTTGCTTCTGGTCAGTGAGCATATTGAGGCAGCGCAGCGAGCCCAGTAGGGTCTATAATTGGCAGGCTTGGGTCCAGAACTTTAACCTGGGTGATCAAGAATTGGTTCTGGTACCAACCATACACAGTTAGTTCCTAGCTAGGTGGCAGGGGCCCTACGAGGTACTCGAGAAAGTGGGAGAGGTAAATTACACGGTACACCAGCCGGGGCAGTGAAAGCCAGAGCAGGTTTACCATGTGAATTTACTAAACCTATGGAAAGATAGGGAGTCCTCTACTGAAGACAGACCGCAGCCAGGTTTTGTAGGAGAAAAGGTTCAGGCTCCTTGGTCTGATGCAAGAGAAGAAGTTGCCACAGTAAAAATTGCTGACAGCCTCTCCTGTAAACAGGATCAGGAAGCCAGGGAGTTCATTAGTCGGAACACAGATGTGTTCTCAGACCTCCCTGGACGCACTTCCATAATCCAGCATGACATTGTCACTAAGCCTCAGGCAAAAGTCTGGTTAAAACCATACCGGGTACCCAAGACTCAGCAACAAGCCATCGCGGAGGAAGTGCAGCTAATGCTGCAACTAGACATCATTGAGGAGTCCAAAAGTGAATGGGCCAGTCTGATAGTCTTAATACCCAAGCCAGACGAGACATTACGGTTCTGTAACGATTTTCGCAAACTAAACGAAATCTCCAAGTTCGATGCGTATCCCATGCCCTGGATAGATGAGCTTATTGAGAGGTTAGGACAAGCCCGATATTTTTCTGTTTTGGACCTCACAAAGGGCTACTGGCAGGTGCTCTTAACGAATGCTGCCAAAGAGAAAACTGCCTTTGTCACCCCTGAGGGGCTGTATCAGTATTAAGTGTTACCCTTTGGTCTGCATGGTGCCCCCGCCACGTTCCAATGACTCATGGACATTGTACTTCGTCCACATCATCAGTACACATCAGCTTACCTGGAGGATATCGTCATCCACAGTACCAACTGAGAAAGTCCTCTACCCAAAGTGCAGACTGTAGTGGACTCCCTTAGGAAGGCTGGACTGACTGCTAGCCCAAAGAAATGCGTGATAGGGTTAGAGGAGACTAAGTACCTGGGGTACCTCATTGGACGTAGAGTTATCAAACCACAAGTGAATAAAATAGAGGCGATTCGGAATTGGCACTGACCTGTCACCACTAGGACAAGTAAAGTCGTTCCTGGGAATGGTGGGCTATTATATGAGGTTTGTTCACCATTTTGCCCATTTAGCGGCTCTGTTGACAGGGCTCTTGAAAGGACGGAAGTCCGTGATGGTCCGCTGGAATAACCAGGCGGAAGAGGCTTTTTCCGCTCTGAAGTCAGTCATGTGTGGGTCACCAGTTTTGGTGACACCCGACTTCAAAAGGGAGTTTGTGGTACAGACCGATGCCTCTGAAGTAGGCCTCGGAGCTGTACTCTCTCAGGAAATCAATGGGGAGGAACATCCCATTGTTTTCCTGAGCCGCAAGGAGAGAGAGTGCCTGGCCATCAAATGGCCACTCAAATCTCTCTGCTATTATCTGTTGGGAGAAAGTTCCGTCTGGTGACCGACCACTCCTCTCTCAAGTGGATGAGCCAGGCCAGAGAGAGGAATGCTCGGGTCACCAGATGGTTCTTGTCATTACAGAACTTCAAATTCTTAGTGGAACACAGGACATGCCAATTACAGGGAAACACGTATGCCCTGTTCTGGGTACACTGTCTGGCAAGTGTTCACCCCATCAGGGTTGAACAAAGGGGGGAGGTATGTAGGAAGGCGCAAGGGTTTGTCGTTGACGAAAGGTATGTGTCACCAAGGTTCCTGACCTCAGTGAAGTAAGAGCCGGTATTTCAAGGTGTCAGCGGAAGGTAATGCTGATTGACACTTTACTATTTTAGTATGGCTATATAGCTGATCCAGGACGGCTTTTACTGCGAGTAGTCAAAGTGATGGGTGGGTGACTACTCCTCACGTTCCAGGCCGGGTCTTGACTGGCCTATAAAAATCCCAGCCAGCAGTGTCAGCTGTGAGGGATTACCTCTCTCTGACAGAGGAGCTCTGGCAATCGCTGGTGTGGGAACTGAGCCCTCTGCTGGGCTGAAAAGCTGAGTGTGTGTTGGGAGAGCAGGCTACCTAAAGCCTCCATTTTAACTGCTGGAGGCAGAACCACCGACAAGGTGACTTTTTTTTTGTTATGCACAAACTTTCTACTTGGTGTGAACAAACACCATCCTTGCAAAGAGTGTTACCTTATGTGTGAATAACCACGGACATTTGAATTACGAATCTGTACTTTGCCTCTGTACTGCACCCGCTTTTCCCAACTACCAGAGCAAATCCCCACAATATATATATATATAGCGTGTATATATAGTGTATATATATATATATAAGCAAATTTCTTGAAATATATAATGTACATATTCAAATACACATACATATAATGTGACATACATTTTATTCCATTAAACTGTGGCATATTCAATCAGTAACTGGATGCACCAGTCATGCGTATGTGCTTGAATCATCAGGGTAATCTAAATTTACACTAGATTGTAAGTAGCTAAGAGCTGATTTACTGGAGTAACACATAAGCATCTACAGACAATAAAAGTGTTATCTAAATGTATAGTAGCTGTACTGAGGATCAGTTCATAAATAAAGTGGTAGCAAATTGAAAGAGAAACTACAAAGTATATAGGAAAAAGCTTACAAACTAATACTCTCAGTTCAGTAAATCTCAAGGTACTGTTCTCCAATCGGTTTCTGTCCAGTGGTTGCAAAAGTAAAAGCTTTATTATAAGATACTACATGCATTGTTTCCCATACCTACTTCAAACAGAAAAAAGGAGGAGGGGGATTAATAATCTAAGTGAACCCCTCCGGATAGGCTTGTACTAGCTCAAAATATAGAATCCCTATATACATGTTCCTCAAACAAAAAGATTACAAACTATAGATTTGACAGTAAGCATGAGAGCAAATCTGAAAAAGCAGGTGAATATTGGAATAGCACTAGAATAACTTTTTCACAACAGCACAGGCAACACCAGAAACCACAATGACGTTTCATCACATGCATAGTGCCATAAAATAATGAAGATGAAAGATTACAGTGATGCAAAATATATTTACCTGAGATATATTGTAGGACGTATTCTTTTCAGACTGCTCTACTGCAGCGCTTCCCTCCTCAATTCAGAATGTAACCTCAGCAAATAGTATTCATCTTATTCTTGCCTTCAGAATGCATGGCTTAGATTCAGGAAAATTCCCATTTACCAGACCCAATGTGCCATAAAATGTCTATTCAAGTGTTCATTTTTAAAATAACCAAAAAAGACTCCAACTTAGATAAAGACTAAAGTCAATGGAAAGTGGTTGAACTGAATTTCAGCATGGAGCTAAAAGTCTTCATAAAGTCTATTTCATTTTCTGTCCTAAAGTTAAATTATATTCCCTTTGGTTCCTGTAGTTGTTTTAACAGGAGTTTCTCTTCCCTTCTGTCCCAACCCTGGAAAGGCTGTCTGTCTGAAGTCCAGTTTCCTTTGTTTTAACAATTCCAAGCCCTCCCTCTCTTCCTGGGGTCAGATAAGATGAATATAACTTGCATCTCACAAAACTAGGCAGGATGACAAGGAAAGAATGAGGTAAAAGGGACACCGTGCAGATGGGTATACCTAGGCTCATATGTAAAACTGTCTCAGAAAACCACACAATGCTACAATTCTCATCCATTTCAGTACCATTGCAAATTATGGAAGAAAATCCATTTAGGTAAATTTCTTTAAAGGGGGTTTCCCACAAAAATATTCTACATGTTTTTCCAAATGTAATTGTTTATTGAAAAGCAATATTGATTCCACAGACGTAAGTAATCACGTACTGTATATCACGTCTTTCAAGGTCCACACAGGGATCTCAGAGGGACTTAAAGTTATGTTAGTAAGAGTATACATTAAGGCAAGCATAAATAAAATAAAGAACAAAAACATTCAACATGTGAGTTACAATTAGGAGAGAAGGCAATTAGGTTTTGGTGGCATGGCTACTCAAACAGAAGTGTGACTAGCAAGTTAGATGGTGATCATCATTTGGAGAATTTGGCACATAGGTCCCATTTAGGCATCAATTTGGCCCAAGTGTGTATTCGTAAGGCAAAGAGAACTAGATTTCCGGGATTTGGCAATCATCGCCCTGGCTGCCAGAATGATCTGGCCACAAACTGTTCTAATTTGCAAAGGAAAGTCTGCCAGACCCACAAAACATAAGGACAGAGATGGGGGCATGGGGATGATCCGTCCCACAACTTTCTGAAGGAGAAAGAACACGGCTTCCCAAAAGGTGGACACAAGAGGGCAGTCCCACCAGACATGTTTGTAAGTACCGGTAAAGCCACAATTTCTCCAGCAGCAGGCGGAGTATGAGTGGTTGAGTTTGTTGATGTGTACTGGTGTGAGGTACCAACAAAGTAGTAACGCTATCTCCCAATGTGTGGCACCTTTGGATACCTGCTTTACAATGGGGAAAGGTAAGTACCAATCCTCCACAGGATGTATCACCCCCAAGTCTCCTTCCCATCTGAGTACAAATGGAGGTTTCACTGTTATATTCAGGGATATACAGATGCTGTAGAAAAAGGATATGCCTTTAGTGGAAGTTCTAGGGGATGAGAGGAATTCCTGAATTTGGATGGGGAACCTGAATGAGGATTTATCAGGGCTAGATAAAGCATGTCTGATCTTCAGATATTTATACAAATCTCTTTGGGGAATAGCAAAGCTGCGAGTTATACTCTCAAAAGAGTGCAGTGCATATAGTTGGTTAATTCTATGTACAGGTGAAACTCGTAAAATTAGAATATTGTGCAAAAGTTCATTTATTTCAGTAATGCAACTTAAAAGGAATTGCATTAATGCAACTTAAAATTAGAATATTGTGAAAAGGTTCAATATTCTAGGCTCAAAGTGTCACGCACTAGTAAGCTAATTAATCCATACCCCCTGAGCAAAGAGACTCCTAGTTTGTCTAATACATAACCCATCCAGGAAGAAGCAGTGGTTTGTTTAAGTCTATTAGCTAACAAGGCCCCTGCTTTATTGTTATGTACATAGCATTGCAACCTGAATCTTTTAAAAAGGAACTAATGTTGGGGTGCCAGTACTGCTTTAAGACGTCTTCTGAGATCCCTCAAAGTTATGGAATGAGAGGCAGATACGGAGGCCTTATTTAAGGTCTCAAAACTATGGATAGAGGAGATTAGGTCTGTGATTTCCTTATTGCGTTTCTTCATCTGTGCACAGCACTGGATGAGAGTGCCTCTCATGACAGCCTTGTGTGCATTCCACAAGATCTGGGGATTAGGGATGAGTGGACCCGTGGATGTTTGGGTTCACCGGGTTCGGCCGATCTTTGGGTCAAAGTTCGGGTTCAGAACCAGAACTTGACCCGAACCCCATTGAAGTCAATGGGGACCTGAACTTCTGTGCACTAAAATGGCTTTAAAATAATTGTAGTAAGGGCTAGAGGGCTGCAAAAGGAAGCAAAATAAAAATAATAATCTTGAACTAGGAGGCAGAGGTCAAAGTAGAATAGGAGGTTGAGGACGCGGTGGACATGGCGGTGTAGGTAGAAGCGGCGGTGGGGGAGGAGGAGGTAGCCAACACTGTTTTTTTTTGTTTTTGTTTTTTTCCCCCTTTATTTTTATTTTTTTTTATAAATATGGGAAGACCCCAAAACATTTGGAAATAGAAAAGAGAATGCAAAAAGAAAGGGCGCTGGAGTATAACAATGGCTGGGTGCGGCCGGTATACTTGTCTACTCAGCACAAGGTACTGACAATACACTTGCTGTAGGGCAGGCCAGCACCTCCAAGGCGTAAAGGTAAACCTCAGGCAATGTTCCCAATTTGGAGACCCAGAAGTTTAATGAGGCAGACCCATCAGTCAGTACGTGTAGGCATATGCACACGTACTGTTCCACTATGTTGCTGAAATACTGCCTCCTGCTAAGACGTTCCGTATTAGCTAGTGGTGCTGGTTGTTGTGGCATGCTGACAAAGCTTTACCACATTTCGGCCATGCTAGCCTTCCCTTCTGAGGTGCTGGCGGTGCCCCAGCTGCGTTGGCGACTTCTTCCTCCTCCTCCTCCTCTGCCTTGTGCTTTCACTGAGTCCCCGCTGTCAGGTGTGAATGCCATCAGCAGCTCGTATACCAGCGTGCGCTTGTACTGGGGCATCTTCCAATCACGCTCCAGTGACGGAATTAAGGACAGCACATTGTCCTTGTAGGGGGGATCCAGCAGAGTGGCCACCCAGTAATCAGCACTTGTTAGAATGTGAGCAAATCGGCGGTCGTTGCGCAGGCACTGCAGCATGTAGTTGCTCATGTGTGCCAGGCTGCCCAGAGGCAATGACAAGCTGTCCTCTGTGGGAGGTGTATCGTCTGTGTCCTCTGTATCTCCCCAGCCACGCCCCATTGATGCCCATAAGCTGTTTGGGTGCGATCCTGCTATGAACACGGTTCCTCATCATCATCCTTATCCTAGCCTGCAGAACTGTGCCCTGGCTGGACAGTTGTATACCTGGCCTCTGATGGTGCAGGAACCCACCCTCCGAGCCACCTGTGAAAGACTGGCCTGATAACCAGGCAAATTATCCTTCTTCCTCCTCCTCTTCCTCCTGTGACAACATCCTCTTCCATCATCGCCCGAAGAGCTTTTTCAAGGAGACATAGAGAAGTGGGATAGTAATGCTGAGGACTGCGTCATTGGCACTGGTCATGTTGGTGGAGTACTCGAAACAGTGCAACACGACACACACATCCCACATGCAGGCCCACTCGTTGGTAGTAAAGAGGTGCTGTTCCGCAGAGCAACTCACCCATGTGTTCCGCAGCTGAAACTCCACTATCGCCTGCAGCTGCTCGCACAGTCTCTCTAGCGTGTGCAAGGTGGAGTTTCATCTTGTGGGTACGTTGCATATGAGGCAGTGAGTGGAAAGGCCGGAGTTACGCTGCAGCGTGGACAGGTGAACAGCAGCAGGGTGAGAGCGCCGAAAGCGCACACAGACGGCCTGCACTTTCTGCAGCAGCTCTGACATATTAGGATAATTATTCAGGATCCTCTGCACCACCAAATTCAGCACATGTGCGAGGCAAGGGATGTGCGTCAAACTGGCTAGCCCCAGAGCTGTTACGAGATTTCGCCTGTTATCGCACTCCACCAGGCCAGGCTTGAGGCTCAGTGGCATTGGTGGTGAAGGTGTTACGCTGACTGGATGAGGAGGTGGTATAGGAGGCAAAGAGAAACGTCCTGCAACCCTCGGTGGCCGAAGGACATGCTTCAAACTGCTATCCACCTCAGGCACAGCCAACACTGTATTTACCCAGTGTGCAGTTAGGGAGATATAAAGTCCCTGCCTGTGCCTACTGGTCCATGTATCGTTAGTAATGTGGACCTGGCCACAGATGGCGTTGCGCAGAGCACACCTGATTTTGTCAGCCACTTAGTTGTACAGGGCAGGGATGGCTCGCCTGGAAAAGTAGTGGGGCTGGAAAGAGCCACGTACTGTGTGACAGCCACCGCCATAAGATATTTAAAAGTCTCTGTCTCCACCAAACGGAATGACAGCATTTCAAAGTCCAGGGATTTTGCAATGCTGGCATTCAGGGCCAGGGATCGCGGGTGGGTAGGGGGGTACTTACTCTTTCTCTCCAGTGTTTGGGGGATGGACACCTGAACGCTTCCATGGGACAGAGTGGACATGCTGGTTGACGGTGGTGGAGGTGGTGGTGTTGCTGCCACATTCTCTGTTTTCGAGGTGGCAGGTGCCACTATCACTCCAGAGAGGGAGGAAGAGGCCGAGACCGCAGCAGAAGAGGGAGCAAGAGCAGCCTGAGATCTTTTGTGGTTTTTCAGGTGTGTACTCCACTGCAGCTCGTGCTTTGCATTTAGATGCCTGTTCATGCAGATGGTGCTCAGGTTTAGAACATTTATGCCTCGCTTCAGCGAAGAGGATGGAGTAGGAGGAGTAGAGGAAGTGGCAGCAGGCCTGCCTGCAAGTCGTGGCAGTGTCACCAACTCCTCTGCAGAGCCACGCATTCCATGCTTGGCGCCTGTCAGCAGGTTTACCCAATGCGCAGTGTAGGTGATATACCTGCCCTGACTGTGCTTTGCAGACCAGGTATCAGTGGTCAGATGGACCCTTGCCCCAACACTGTGTGCCAGACATGCCATGACTTCCTTTTGCACAATCGAGTACAGGTTGGGGATTGCCTTTTGTGCAAAGACATTTTGGCTGGGTACCTTCAACTGCGGTGTCCCAATAGCTACAAATTTTTTGAAGGCCTCAGACTCCACCAGCTTGTATGGTAAAAGCTGGCGGGCTAAGAGTTCAGACAAGCCAGCTGTCAGACGCCGGGCAAGGGGGTGACTTTGTGACATTGGCTTCTTACGCTCAAACATGTCCTTAGCAGACACCTGACTGTGGGCAGATGAACAGGAACTGCTCAAGGCGAGAGACGGAGTGGCGGATGGTTGAGAGGGGGCAAGGAGGACAGCAGTGGTTGACGTGCCTGAAGATGCTGGACCAGGAGGAGGATGGCGGCTTTGAGTTTGTGTGCTGCTTGCACTCATGTGTTGATCCCATAGGCGTTTGTGATGTGCGATCATGTGCCTTCACAAAGCAGTTGTACCTGGTGGGTGTTGGGCTTCCCACGACTCAGTTTCTTTTGGCACAGGTTGCAAATGGCATTGCTGTTGTCAGAGGCAGACACACAAAAAAAATGCCACACTGCTGAGCTCTGCAATGACGGCATTCTGGTGGTGGCAACAGCATGCGTTGATTGGCGTGCTGTCTGGCTGACCCCGGGTGCCGATGCATGCTGTCTGACTGTGCCACTAGCTCCTTGCTATGGGGACTGGGTATTGCAGATGTGCTAGGGGCCATCTAGCAACCCATGTCCTCAGCTCTATACACAAAATCCAGGTGACAGGTTCCCTTTAACTAATATTTAGTTGTATGACCACTGTTTCTGAAAACTGCTGTACATCTGTGTTGCATGGAGTCAACCAACTTCTGGCCCCTATGAACAGGTATTCCAGCCCAGGATGATTGGACTACATTCCACAGTTCTTCTCTATTTCTTGGTTTTGCCTCAGAAACTGCATTTTTGATGTCACCCTACAAGTTTTCTATTGGATTAAGATCTGGGGATTGGGCTGAACACTCCATAACGTCAATCTTGTTGGTCTGGAACCAAAATGTTGCACGTATACTGGTGTGTTTGGGGTCGTTGTCTTGCTGGAACACCCATTTCAAGTGCATTTCCTCTTCAGCTTAAGGCAGCATGACCTCTTCAAGTATTCTGATGTATTCAAACTGATCCATGATCCCTGGTATGCGATAAATAAGCATTTGCGATCATTTTAGCTCAGCAGCCTATCATTTTCTGCACTTCTTTATATGTTTTTCCCTCTCCAATCAACTTTTTAATCAAGGTGCGGTGTCTTCTGAACAATGTCTGGAATGACCCATTTTTCTCAGAATTTCAGAGAGAAATGCACTGTAACCAGCATGTACAACATTTGCTAACTTCCTTAAATAAGGACAATAATTGCCACCTGTTTTTCAAAGAATTAATTACCTCACTCATTGAACTCCACACTGCTATTATTTTAAACATGCCCCTTTCAATTAGTGATTGCATTACAGAGAATCAGCAGCATGCATGTCATGACTGTTGGGTCTGTTGGATTTCTATTACTCTACTACACCTGCTAGTAAATTATTTGCCATGTAGAAATATCATTTCTACCAAAAACAGTGATTGATCAGGTTAATGATTAGATGTCTGACTGCTATTATTTTGAACAGAACTGTATAACCGCCAAAGTGAACTGAGAATGTATTTTTCTGTTGTACTGAAATAGACCACTAAAAGCTTTCAACACATCTAACCACCGCCGACGTGAACTGAGAATGTATTTTTCTGTTTGTACTAAAATAGGCCACTAAACGCTTTCAACACATCTAACAGCTGCCAACGTGAACTAAGAATGTATTTTTCTGTTGACATATCCTCTAACATTTCCAGGTGAATTGCTCTAGAGCTCAGACATGTATATATTAGTCCATATCTCTTGTACTTCTTGCGGTTCTGTTTGGTGATGAATGGGCCAAAACAATCCATTCCGCTATAAAGAAATGGTGGTGATGGGTTTACACGATCTGCCGGTAAATCTGCCATTCTTTGTTCTTCTATAAGTCTACGTGCCTTCCTGCAGACTACACATTTACTTATATACTTTGCTATAATTTTGCTTCCTTTCACTATACAGTAACCATCTTCTCTCAAACAGCTCTGGGTAAAGCTTCTTCCCCGATGCAAGGATTTGTTGTGATAGTGATCAATAATCTTGTGATGGTAGAGTTTTTGGGTAGAATTGCTGGATGCTTCACTCTGTTAGGTAACAATACATTTTCCAGTCTCCCTCCCACCTTCAGTATACTATCCTGCAGAACAAGATTAAGCTTGTACAATAGGTGGTTGTTTGGAAGCCTTTTAGGTTCTTGAATAAGTCTCTTCAACTCTTCACTGTAGAATATCTGTTGAATGAGTCTTATGACTGTTTCTTCAGCTTTCATTCTTTCTTCTACATTCAACAATTCCTTCTTTCTGATTCCCTTTGCCAAACGTTGAATTCGAGCTACTACATTTATGACTGTATTCCATTTTGAACATCTGGTTAGTCTTTCAAATATGTCATCTTGACACTTGGCAGCAGTGCTCAATGTTTGTACAACTTTTACTTCTGGATCATCCATAGACAATTCTGTCGAACATTTACTTGACATGATTTCCTTTTCCCAAACAAGTCTGTCAAAAAATATTCTACATCTATTTTCAACTCCAATTCTCCTCTCAGAAACTTGCTTACTGATGCTGAAACAACAGCTGCTGTCAGTTCAAGTCTTGGTATTGTCTGAATACTAGTAGGTGCAACTCTGGCCTTCCCCATAATCAGGGCACAGTGTATCTTACTGTATCTTCTTCTATAACTTTGATGTAGGAGCACTGACTATAGCCATAACTACTGGCATCTGAAAAGTGATGAAGTTCTATTTTCTTATACTTTTCTAAATTATGAGGTACAAAACATCTGGGTATCTGAACTTCTCTCAAGTTTTGCAAGTCTCTTATCCAACTCTCCCACCATGGCCTCAAATTTTCATATATGGGCTAATCCCATCCTGTCTGCATAATTATTGTAGTATTTCTCTTGCTCTGAGGATTACTGGGGCCAAGAATCCTAATGGATCAAATATAGAAGCCACTGCGGAAATAATGGTACGTCTAATTGCAACTTTCTCTTCAATAGATACTTCAAAGAACATGTCATTCTCTACATTCCATCCCAATCCAAATAGGTTCTGAACTCGAAGATGATCATAATTTAGATCTACATTCTTCATTTTTGCTGCACGTTCAGAGTACCTCTCTGTTGTTTGAGATAAATTTGTGAAGGCACAGGTTTCCTCTTGCGCATAACTTTTGTCTTTCTTTCACTAGTTTGATTGCAGATTCTGCAGACTCTAGATTTATAAGACCATCATCTACATAAAAGTTTTTCTTCAGAAAATTTGCTGCTGATGGGCAATCCTTTTCATTCTGATTGGCCAGGTACTTCATACCATATTTGGCGCAACCTGGAAATGATGCTGCTCCAAACAAGTGTACTTTCGTTCTGTATTCTGTTGGCTCTGAATCTGTATCTCCGTCCTCCCACCATAGGAAATCTCTATCCTAATTCTTCACATGAAACTGGTGGAACATCTTTTCAATGTCACACATGACCGCTACGGGATACATTCTGAATCTACAGAGTACTCCAGGCAGAGTGTTTGTAAGATCGGGTCCTTTTAGTAGATGATAGTTCAATGTAACACCATCATACTTTGCTGAGCAATCAAATACTACTCTAATCTTATCTGGTTTCTTTGAGTTCTAAACACCTTGATGTGGGATGTACCACACTTCTCCTTCTTTAGGTTGGTTATTAACTTTCTCTGCATGTCCTTCTTCGAGGATGCCTTCCATGAATTTCAAATAATCATTCTTGATTCTGGGATCTCATCCCATTCTTTTCTTCAAACATTTTAATCGTGCTAAGGCAAGATTTCTGTTATTTGGCAGACTAGGTCATTCTCTAAAAGGTAAGGGCATTTCAAGAAGACCTTGTTAATTCTGCTGAATACTTTCTTCTAGAGTGCGTACGAACTTTAGAACTTATGTCTGCCAAGTCGGATTTAAGGATCTTGATTACTTTTGCTGAACTTACAGTTGCTAACTCTTGGACAGATATTCGATGACACAATCCTGTCACCTGTCTTGAGTTTGCGATCTGCTGTTTTCCTCCATCAACACCCCATCCTAGATCAGTTTCAACAGTGTAGCGTTCACCCTTTCCTCCTGTGATCACCTTTGTGGTACCAAGGCTTCGGGACAATCGTAGCCTATCAAAAGTCCAACACCAAACTCCTTCAGTGGGACATTTCATGAGATATGACAGGTGCTCCCAATTATTGGCTGTTTCACAGGTAGGTATACGATCTCAATCTAGAGGTATATCGCCTTTTGTATAAGCTGGAGGTACATCTAATGTGAAGTTTGAATGAAGTCCTCTAACTCTCAGTCCTTTGACCTTTTGACTGTTCACTAATGTGTCTCTTCCTGTCATTGTGGAGAGTTTGAGCTTCACTGGTTCTGTAGCTACTTGTAATTTCTTGCAGATTTCTTGATCAATGAAGGTGACATCATTCTGAGCATCCAGTAGTGCATAAGCGTATACCTTCTTATTCCTCCTTTTAGGATTTTAGGATTTGAAATGCACACTGGTACAACCATTGATGTGCCATTGCTTTCTCCTTTCACAGATAATACTGATACTTTCTTTTCTTCCTCAATATCTTTAGGTATTGAGGATTTATGTCTCTTTGGACGTTCTTCATGTAGTGGTGTAGGATGGCATCCTTTACAACTGTGCATGTGGCCTTTTTCTTACACTCCTTAGTAACTTGGCCTTTTCCTAGACAACCGAAACACAGTTGATAATCCAGTACAAATTTTTTCTTTTCCTCTGGGGACTTCTCCTTAAATTTTTGGCACTTGTGTATAGAGTCTCTCCAAAGAACATACCATTTGAAGGTAGTCTGAAGATTTGTCGGTTCTGTCTCTCTATTGATCCGAGTAGTCACTTTGAACTTGCTCTTGTAGGTATCTGGACTTTTAGCTGCTGTGTTGGTTGCAAAGCTAGTTGCTCTGGCACATCTTATCTCCCTTGCAGGCCTTTCTTCTAATGATTTTAAGACGTAAGATGATGTTACTGGATTATATATCCGTGCTTCCTCATTGATGACTTCAGAGAACTCTTTAAACTTGGGAAGTTCTTACCTAGATCTGTTTAGTCACATAACGATTCCATCTAGAAGCCACTTCTTCAGGTAGCTTAGTTAGCATCCTGTGGTTTTCTAGATAGTCGTTCAGTACTTCTAGTCCTTGAACATGTGGGATAGCATTGCTGCATGCTTGCAGGAAGTCACCATATTTTTGGAGTCTGAAGGGTTCTTTAGGACCTATTTTAGGCCAGTTATTCAGTTTCTCTCTAAAGGCTCTTTGTACTAAGAAAGGATGACCATATCTTGCATTTAATTTTTCCCAAGCTTGCTTGTAGGCTTCTTTGTTTCTTCTATAGAAGTTACCTTCAAGAACTTCCTTGGCTTCTCCACCAACATATCTCTGAAGGTAGAATAACTTGTCAACTAGACTGAAGCAATGATGAATTCAAAGCTTGCCTTCCACTCTATGAACTTCAGTATGTTTCCTGAAAATACAGTAGGTTCCGGAACAGGAAGTGTAGCGAGGATTGTTCTCTGTTGGCTTGCTGGGACAATGGTTGTAACATTCTCCTGACCGTTGCAGTAACATCTAGGAATACAATCATCCAGTTCTATTTCCTCATTTAGTTCTGAATTAGGGGAGTCCTCTTCTTCCTTTTTCCATTAGAGATAGAAGGTAAGTTCACACACCTTTTTCCTAACACTGGACTAGGTCTCTCTTTGTCTTTCTGAGCAAGGACGGAAGGATAATGACTTATTTCCTCGCTAAGTGCTGGAGATTTCCTTTCATTCTCCTGGGCGTATGGAGGAAAATGGGAGTCCGTTTCTTTACTTAGTACAGATTTTAACCTAAGACTACTCTGATTCATATCCTCTTTGTGTACTCTAAGTCTGGCTTCTATGATCTTAACTTCTTTTTGCTAAATCTTTAGTGACTGCAATACGTGTCCATGTTCCTTACAATGTCCTGGGAAGGTGTCGTAAGCGACTGCAGGTTACCATATGCTGCCATAAGCTCTGATTCAGATTCGTCTACAGTCTCTACCATATCACTCAAGTTCCCTTTTATACTTTCTTGCTTTAATTTTCCATGAATGCCATTAATGTATAATTTCCACCTCTCATACATTCTGGTGAACTTTTTCCTTTTAATGCTGCTTCTTGCTCCAGCATCTTTAGGGTCAGTTTTCTGGCACGTGATGAACATCTTAGTTCATCTGTTTGGGCTAGATTTGTTTGAGGCAAGGCTAATGCTGCATCAGACTCTTCTAACTCAGACAGGTTCTCTTGCTCTTCCCCCTCTACTCTATCTTTGCATCCTCTAACAGTGGCATAGTAATATCAGGTTCAGAGATTTTACTTTAAATGCTATAACAATCAATACGAATATTAAAGAAACTTTCACTTTAAATGCAATACTGACAAATGCAGAAATAAATTATTTTCACTTTAAAGGATAACTGTCACACTTAGACCCTAATTTCAATTTTCATATATGTAGTTACTAATAACATGATATTCCAGAATCAGTTACTATTAGACTGACTCACCCCATATTAAATAAGATTCAGCCCTTAGCAACCAGTCTGCATAAAACTGAAATTTCACTATTCAGTTAAGATGGCCGCCACTGCCCTCACCCTGAGGCTAATCCCGCCTGCCCTCACTAGCTAGTAACAATAGCCCCCCAAAAGTGTCAGTAACCAGAGCCCTCCCCCTAAAGGGTTAATCTCCTGCAGCACAAAGGGGTCCTCTTACCACATGTTGCTTTCATTTATACACTGAGCAGACGGCAGATCTCCCTTCACTGCTCTGTGCTGCTTCAACGCTACTTCTCCAGCTCTGCTGAGTGAGGGAGCGTCTGCCAAGCGCAGGGACAGGGAGAAGTGCACACAGCCCAGGCACTGTTATCAGCTGCTGGGGAGGACCTGGCTTTAATCATTTACTTACAGTCCCTGGCTGTCAGTAATCTGACCTTGCACACAGCCTGCTTCTGCGTCCTCGGTCCTTCAACAGATAGACGGACCATGCCTAGCAACCCTATTTTAAGCACAGGTAAAAGTAGGCACTACAGGGAACAAAAATGTGGAATTAAGGGGTAATTGAATATACAGTGAAAAGTTGAAATAGGCCACCAAGGTGATATTAATCACCACAATCCAATAGTCCCCCCCCAAAAAAATATGACAGTTATACTTTAAATTCAATAGCAATAGATGCAGGCAATAAATGACTTTCACTTAAAATACTTTAGCTTCCGTGTAATACAAACTGTCCTTTGTTTTACTTTATTCCTAAACACGAAAAAGTCCCTTTATGCCAAAGCCTATATGCAATGATAAGTATTAAAAGGAAAGCTCTGACCTTATTCTGATGCTCTGTGATGACTTGCGATGGATGCTCTGTGATGACTTGCGATGCTCTGGCTTGGATACGCTGCTGCAGGCTTTGGGCCTAGAGGAGGGAAACTAGCTGGCTGCAGTACGTGGTCTATCCGTGGATAGCGGTGCGGGCACTCTAGCTCTGGACTTTGGCCTCCCACCATTCTCTCTCTAGGGATCGCAGAAGGGTTGGCGCTCTTTCTCTGACTATTTTGCCTTTGCCGTTCTGCCACTTTAAGAGTCGGCTGCAGTTTGACTAATGCACACGTTCTATGGCCTCTATTGTAGCTCCGCTGAGGTGTCTTTGCTTGCTCACTCAGGGATCAGTTGCTGCGCAGCGGTATATGCTGGCGCTTTGCTGCTCTAATGCGCTCTTTTCCAACACTTTGACATTTCTTAATAAGTCAAGTACTGCATGGTCCGGCCTGATCACCATATATTTCAATGTATTTACACCAGACATTGGGCATAATACACTTATAGAGCCAAATCCCTTGCTTCCCTCAATACAGTACGTGATAAAACTGACCACCTTCAACCACCAATAGGGGAACTTATCAGTGCCGTCTCTAGCTTTAAAATTTTGGGGGGGCACACTGGGGGCCAGGGAAAAAGTAGGGGGGCAGCTATAACAACGATACATTTACACAAGTACGCTTAGAAATGCTGCGATACTTTACCCAATACCTAAAACCGCAACAGGGAAGAAAAGTCCTGCAGTCTGTGGTTTAAAGAAAAACAATCACTCAGATTTCAACATGTCCTAGTTGCCTGTGGATGACACTTTTATAGAGAGGGGGATCTGTGGATGACAGTAGCATCTTATGCTATGTGTCATCCACAGATCCACCCCATGACAGTGTCATCCCCATTTCCCCCTCCATAACAGTGTCATCCACAGATCCCCCTCCCTATAACAGTGTCATCCACAGATCCTCTTCCCTATAACAGTGTCATCCACAGATCCCCCTGCCTATAACAGTGTCATCCACAGATCTCCCTCCCCACCGCTCACAGCAGTGTACATTTGACATTTCTAAACTGTAATCCATATCCTGCAGTAACTTTAACTTTAAATCAGGATTAAGCGGCAGCTCATCTCTACTAGTACCTTAATCTTACACCACTCGGCTAGCTTCAGTAACAGGGCCAGGCTACAGCCTACAGGCACTGCTTGTTAGTTGTTACAGAAAGAGCGCTGATTTCTGCAGGTCAGAGGATACGGATTACAGTTTAGAAGAAATGTACACTCCTGTGAGCGGTCCAGTGGCGGATCTAGAGCCTAGTCTCGGGAGGGGCACTTCCAGATTATTTTCTGTCCGCCGCCACAGAACAATGGTGCTTATAGAACAGACTACACAGTGTAGAGGTATACTGTATATTGTGTGCACAGTGTAGAGGTATACTGTATATTGTGTGGCACAGTGTAGAGGTATACTGTATAATGTGTGGCACAGTGTAGGCTATATGTGTAAAATAAACATATTTCACATGAAACTTACAGTTACTTGGCTTGACCCTTGGGGATTTCGAACACCACTTCAACACTTGGCTGGGGGGCTCGGCTGAGCTGATGTTGTGTTTTATCCTAATGAAAAAGATTTCATAATAAGGATTTGGAGAAGGGGCAGAGGGATAGCAGAGCAGGGAGAGGCTGGTGCTGCTACTGGGGAGTCATACCATGGGGGAGTAATAAAGCCCACCATAATGCCCCCCCAGTAGAAATAATTCTCCTTATAATGTGACAATGCAAAAAATACCCCCTTGTAATGCCTTCAGTTGAGCTAATGTCTCCATAATGTGCCAGTATAAAATACCCCTATATAGTGCCCCCAGTAAATGCCCCCATAGTGCTCCTCTCCCCCTTCCTCCTAGTGCCCCCCATAATGTACCAGTATAAAATGCCCCATATATCGTGCCCCAGTAGATGCCCTCAGTGTCCCCCATAATTTGCAAGTATAAAATACCCCTTCTTAGTGCGCCCCGTAGATGACTTAATAGTACTCCTCTCCCCCCTTCCCCATAGTACACACCATAATGTGTCCCAGTATAAAATGCTACTGTACAGAGCCCCCCATATAAAATACCCCTTCTTTGTGACCTCAGTAGATTCCCCTATAGTGCCCACCAATAATGTGCCAGTAATAAGTGCCCCCAATAATGTGCCAGTAACAAGAGCCCCCCAATGTGCCACTAATAAGAGCCCAGACCCCATCATGTGCCAGTAATAAGAGCCCCCCCAATGTTCCAGTAATAAGCCCCTCATCATGTGCCAGTAATAGGCACCCCATCATGTGCCAGTAATGAGCCCGCATCATGTGCCAGTAATAAGCCCCCCATAATGTGCCAGTAATAAGCCCCACCATTATGTGCCAGTAATAAGCCCCATCATGTGCCAGTAATAAGCCCCCATCATGTGCCAGCAATAAGCGCCCCATCATGTGCCAGTAATAAGCCCCCCCATCATGTGCCAGTAATAAGCCCCCATCATGTGCCAGTAATAAGTGCCCCCAATAACATGCCAGTAATAAGTGCCAATAACGTGCCAGTAATAAGTGCCCCCAATCACGTGCAAGTAACAAGAGCCCCCCCATCACCTGCCAGTAACAAGAGCCCTCCAATGTGGCAGTAATAAGAGCCCAGCCCCCATCACGTGCCAGTAATAAGAGCCCCCCCAATGTTCCAGTAACAAGAGCCCCCATCATGTGCCAGTAATAAGCCCCCATCATGTGCCAGTAATAAGCCCCCATTATGTGCCAGTAATAAGCCCCCATCATGTACCAGCAATAAGCCCCCCATCATGTACCAGTAATAAGCCCCCCATTATGTGCCAGTAATAAGCCCCCCATCATGTGCCAGTAATAAGCCCCCCATGATGTACCAGTAATAAGCCCCCCATCATGTGCCAGTAATAAGCCCCCATCATGTGCCAGTAATAAGCCCCCCATCATGTGCCAGTAATAAGCCCCCCATCATGTGCCAGTAATAAGCCCCCCATCATGTGTCAGTAATAACCCCCCCATTATGTGCCAGTAATAAGCCCCCCCATCATGTGCCAGTAATAAGCCCCCCATCATGTACCAGTAATAAGCCCCCCATCATGTGTCAGTAATAAGCCCCCATCATGTGCCAGTAATAAGCCCCCCATCATGTGCCAGTAATAAGCCCCCCATCATGTGCCAGTAATAATCCCCCCATCATGTGCCAGTAATAAGACCCCCATCATGTGGCAGTAATAAGCCCCCATCATGTGCCAGTAATAAGCCCCCGATCACCCCATCATGTGCCAGTAATAAGCCCCCCATCATGTGCCAGTAATAAGCCCCCCATCATGTGCCAGTAATAAGCCCCTCCATAATGTGCCAGTAATAAGCCCCTCCATAATGTGCCAGTTTTAAGCCCATCATGTGCCAGTAATAAGCCCCCCCATCATGTGCCAGTAATAAGCCCCCCCCCCAATGTCCCAGTAACAAGAGCCCCCTAATGTGCCTGTAAAACTATTATAAAAAAAAACACTTATACTTACCTCCATGTCAGCGATGCGATGCAGGCCTCTTCCGGCCTGTGTCCGGCGCTGTATGGCTCAGGCGGCGCAATGATGTCATCGCGCCGCCTGCGCTGGCCTCTGACAGGCTGCTGGCCTAGTGCCTGCAGCCTATAAGAGGAAGGGGAAGGGACACGCCTCCCCCTCCCCTGCCCCGCCGCAGCACAGGCAGATGACTATGTAGATGAGCGCAATGGAAGTGCTCATCTCCCTGTGCCCGGCTGCAGCCGCTCAGTTTTAGTTGGGAGGGCACATGGGGGGCACAGCGTGATGTAAGGGGGGCTGTGGCCCCCTCTGGCCCCCACTTGGCTACGCCACTGGAATTTATTGCATAAGAATTTATACAACTAGCAATCAATTTGAGGGGGACTGGTCAGCTCTTCAGTTTTACTAAATACCATCTCTTTGTGATTCCTCCTAAAAATATATTAATAAATGGACAATTATGTGCCACCATTCCCCAAGTCAATTAGGTGAACCTATCCGATTTGACAGTTGCAGCACTTTTTGGATTGTATTGGAGGGTGTAGCGGAAATAACAACCCAGTTGTCAATTTATTCATGAATTTCAAAAAGCAGCAAAAGAGGAATGGCACAACATAAAAGACTTAAAGGGGTTATGCAGGGGTTTTTATATTGATGATCTATCCTCAGGATAGGTTGTTCTGTCTTCATACACGTTCACAAAGTGTGCAGTCTGACATTCAGCATAAACCATTCCTGTCTTCCAAATAGGAGGACTGTTCTTTGTAGTCTAACTTGTTTATTGGCAAAACAGGAGTATTTAATGGTAAAACTATAAGAATACAAATAACATGAATAAGTATATAGCATAGCATGTACTGTAACATTACATTAACACTGAAGCACATGGTAAAATGGCTGCTTAACATAGATTCCATGGCTAGCTAACAGTATTAACTCCCTGAGTGACAATGATAACTAGCTGAACAGTTCTGCATAACATAATGTCTCTGAAACAAAGTTAGATCTCTCAGCAGATATGATTTTACCAGGATGGTGGAGTTTAACCCTTTCATGACCAAGGGTCATTGATGCCCCAATGTCCAGGTCAAAATTTACAGTTCTGGTATGCACTGTTTTAAATTATAATATCTTTACAAGTGCTTTGCATATCATAACTGTTTTGACTTTATTTTTTCACAGACACATAGGGTAAATATTTTATTGACTGATTTAATAAATTACTGTGTTTTTTTTATTATTATGAGCAGAGAAATAGTGAAAAAAGTCATTTTTTTAACTTTTTTTTGTTAATTTGGCCACTACAATCCCTTGATTAGTAGTACAAATGCAAATATTGATACCAAAATATATTACCTTACTGATCAGGACATATAGAATATCTGAATTGTGTACGTCGGCCATTCCCAGGGCACTTTATGGCGCCCAGAAGTAAAGGCATACCTTTCAGCTTTAAAGTGCCATTTTTTCCATAGTCCATCAGATAGCAGCATGTTGTCTTTGCAGTGGCCCTATGCAGCCAAAACATAAAAAATCACCCAAAAAGGACACTACTGGGTAAAATAGACATCTTAAAGTATTCAACGAGGGGTATATTGTAAAAATGCCATTTTCCATTTTTTCCCACTTTTTGTTGGAAAATGGAACAAAAAATAAAAAAATAGCATTTTTTCACTTTGCTGCTAATTTAGCCCAAATTACTGCAAACATGCTGCAAGCTATCAAGAAAAAGCACCCCAATATCAATGCAGGAAACTCTCCTGCACAAAATGACACCCCAATTGTGTACGTCGCCCATTCCCAGGGCACTTTATGGCGCCCAGAAGTAAAGGCATACCTTTCAGCTTTAAAGTGCCATTTTTTCCATAGTCCATCAGATAGCAGCATGTTGTCTTTGCAGTGGCCCTATGCAGCCAAAACATAAAAAATCACCCAAAAAGGACACTACTGGGTAAAATAGACATCTTAAAGTATTCAACGAGGGGTATATTGTAAAAATGCCATTTTCCATTTTTTCCCACTTTTTGTTGGAAAATGGAACAAAAAATAAAAAAATAGCATTTTTTCACTTTGCTGCTAATTTAGCCCAAATTACTGCAAACATGCTGCAAGCTATCAAGAAAAAGCACCCCAATATCAATGCAGGAAACTCTCCTGCACAAAATGACACCCCAATTGTGTACGTCACCCATTCCCAGGGCACTTTATGGGGCCCAGAAGTAAAGGCATACCTTTCAGCTTTAAAGTGCCATTTTTTCCATAGTCCATCAGATAGCAGCATGTTGTCTTTGCAGTGGCCCTATGCAGCCAAAACATAAAAAATCACCCAAAAAGGACACTACTGGGTAAAATAGACATCTTAAAGTATTCAACGAGGGGTATATTGTAAAAATGCCATTTTCCATTTTTTCCCACTTTTTGTTGGAAAATGGAACAAAAAAAAAAAAATGGAATTTTTTCACTTTGCTGCTAATTTAGCCCAAATTACTGCAAACATGCTGCAAGCTATCAAGAAAAAGCACCCCAATATCAATGCAGGAAACTCTCCTGCACAAAATGACACCCCAATTGTGTACGTCACCCATTCCCAGGGCACTTTATGGGGCCCAGAAGTAAAGGCATACCTTTCAGCTTTAAAGTGCCATTTTTTCCATAGTCCATCAGATAGCAGCATGTTGTCTTTGCAGTGGCCCTATGCAGCCAAAACATAAAAAATCACCCAAAAAGGACACTACTGGGTAAAATAGACATCTTAAAGTATTCAACGAGGGGTATATTGTAAAAATGCCATTTTCCATTTTTTCCCACTTTTTGTTGGAAAATGGAACAAAAAATAAAAAAATAGCATTTTTTCACTTTGCTGCTAATTTAGCCCAAATTACTGCAAACATGCTGCAAGCTATCAAGAAAAAGCACCCCAATATCAATGCAGGAAACTCTCCTGCACAAAATGACACCCCAATTGTGTACGTCGCCTATTCCCAGGGCACTTTATGGCGCCCAGAAGTAAAGGCATACCTTTCAGCTTTAAAGTGCCATTTTTTCCATAGTCCATCAGATAGCAGCATGTTGTCTTTGCAGTGGCCCTATGCAGCCAAAACATAAAAAATCACCCAAAAAGGACACTACTGGGTAAAATAGACATCTTAAAGTATTCAACGAGGGGTATATTGTAAAAATGCCATTTTCCATTTTTTCCCACTTTTTGTTGGAAAATGGAACAAAAAATAAAAAAATAGCATTTTTTCACTTTGCTGCTAATTTAGCCCAAATTACTGCAAACATGCTGCAAGCTATCAAGAAAAAGCACCCCAATATCAATGCAGGAAACTCTCCTGCACAAAATGACACCCCAATTGTGTACATCACCCATTCCCAGGGCACTTTATGGGGCCCAGAAGTAAAGGCATACCTTTCAGCTTTAAAGTGCCATTTTTTCCATAGTCCATCAGATAGCAGCATGTTGTCTTTGCAGTGGCCCTATGCAGCCAAAACATAAAAAATCACCCAAAAAGGACACTACTGGGTAAAATAGACATCTTAAAGTATTCAACGAGGGGTATATTGTAAAAATGCCATTTTCCATTTTTTCCCACTTTTTGTTGGAAAATGGAACAAAAAAAAAATGGAATTTTTTCACTTTGCTGCTAATTTAGCCCAAATTACTGCAAACATGCTGCAAGCTATCAAGAAAAAGCACCCCAATATCAATGCAGGAAACTCTCCTGCACAAAATGACACCCCAATTGTGTACGTCGCCCATTCCCAGGGCACTTTATGGCGCCCAGAAGTAAAGGCATACCTTTCAGCTTTAAAGTGCCATTTTTTCCATAGTCTATCAGATAGCAGCATGTTGTCTTTGCAGTGGCCCTATGCAGCCAAAACATAAAAAATCACCCAAAAAGGACACTACTGGGTAAAATAGACAATACAAAGTATTCAACAAGAGGTTTATTGTAAAATAACTTTTTCAATTTTTTACACCTTTTGTTGGAACATGTAACAAAACTGCATTTTTTCACTATGCTGCTGATTTAGCAAACTACAAAAATAAATAAATACTAGTATAAGTACTTTATGTACCAAAAATATCAAAAGAGAACAGCATTATATATATTTTTTCTTCATCAAGAAAATTTAAAAGCGTGCCCGTGTATGATACACTTTAAAACAGTTTCCAATACACAGTGCTGGCCGAGAGGGGCAGTCAGGGCAAAAGTATCTTGTGTCTCGTCTGATGCCTCTTTTTGAGCAGACACGGCACCTCCTTTGTGGATGTGTTTGGTTTTGTGTTGGGGGTATAGCTGCAATAAAGTGCCTTTCAACTAATCTCCTGATTTCTTCTACTTCCAGTGGTAGGGTGGGGCCTCTAATGGGGTACATTAATTTCTCAATAACTATTTCTTGATAGCAAAGAAATGTTTGTGTTCCCCCAGACTTTTTGTACAGCACATAGGAGTTGTACATTGCCATCTGTAGCAAATAGATTGATAACTTTTTATACCATACATAGGACTTGCGCATTACCTCGTATGGTTTAAGTACCTGATCAGACAGGTCAGTGCCCCCCATGTACTTATTGTACTCTAGTATGCAAGTCGGTTTTTGTTTATCGGTCGTTGACCCCCTTTCTCTAACTGGCACTGTGGCTTCTGTGTGAATCGTACTTAGCATAAGTACATCTTTTCTGTCCTTGTAGCGTAGTGCCAGCAGGTTGCCACTACGAAGGGCATCAGATTGTCCTCTTTGTAGTTTTTTTGCCAGCAGGGATTGTGGAAAACCTCTGCGATTTCTCCTGAATGTGCCACATGCTCCCGTATTTGCTTCTTGCAGGCTCTGGAAAAGGGGAATGCTTGTGTAATAATTGTCTATAAATAATTTGTATCCCTTTTGTAACAGAGGACCCATTAGTTCCCAGACAACTTTTCCATTTGCTCCTAAACCAGCTGGGCATCCTTGGGGGTTTAATTCGCTGTCCCTCCCTTGGTACACTCGAAATGCAGAAGTGTAACCTGTTGTGCTTTCACACAACTTGTAAAGTTTGATGCCATATCTGGCCCGCTTGGATGGAAGGAATTGCTTAAAATGTAACCTTCCTTTAAATTTTACAAGTGACTCATCAACTGAGACATTTTCAGAGGGGGTATAAACCGTTAAACATTTTTCTGACAGGTAATCAAGAAGCGGCCTAATTTTATATAACCGGTCGTAATCCGGAGAAGAATTTGAGGGGCACTGACTGTTGTCATTGAAGTGGAAGAACTTGAGGAGTATTTCATATCGCTGTCTGGACATAACAGTTGCAAAACTTGGGGTGCTATGAATGGGACTTGCCTCCCAATAAGACCGTATTGTAGGTTTTTTTACGATACCCATTGAAAATGTTAAGGCCAAAAATTTTTTCATTTCTTCCACATTTGTGGGTGTCCATTGTCCAGGCCGGGCATAGTAAGAGGAGGGGTTATTTGAAATATATTGAGCACCATATAAATTTGTCTCTTTTACAAAAAGCTCAAAAAGGTTGTCCGGGAAAAACAGCTGAAAAAACTGTAGTGGGTAAAATCCAGTTACATCCACTGTAATACCTGGTACAGCATTAAATTCTGGGACAAACGGGATGCCTGTACTTGGGGGTTGCCAATTCAGAGATGCAATTTGAGGGAGCATTTCAGGCACTTGTGCCTCTCTGCTGGAAGTTGGTGTATCTCTGCTGGTGCTAGGCGTGTCTGAACTTGGTGCACTTGTAGTTGGCACGTCTCTGCTGGTGCTAGGCGTGTCAGAATTTTGTGGTTTGGTGGTTCTGCACCTCTTTGATAATCGTCCAGCATGCACACTACTGTCAGAGCTCTCTGTGTCGCTCTCCTCAAAACCACAGAAACTGACATCACTATCAGTGTTATCAGACAGCTCACTGTCTAAGCACAGCAGTTCGTAAGCCTCATCTGCACTGTACTGTTTCTGAGACATATTTCTGAAATAAAATTTAAAAAATAACTATCAGTGAACACTATTATTTATTCTCCATTTAACTATATTAGGATGGATTAAAACAGAAAGTGTTCCTTTTGTTTTTCGTTATAACAATTCTGTTATTTTTCATTATAACCATGTTATACGGAAATCAAAACGCTTATGTGAGTGACCCCCCCCCTTGCAACCTAATTAGCCCTATGTGACTTTTGGTCAGTTATTTCCATCAGTTATTGTGAGCCAAAACTAGGTGCAAATCTTTCCATCATAGCTGATCTCTGAGTAGGAGTCACTACAAGTTTTGGCTCACAATAACTGATGGAAATCACTGATCAAATAACTGAAGTGTGAACTGGGCCTTACCGTTTTGGAATGTATTGCATACAGTAACACTGACAGCATTATGCAAGGGTTACACTGCATCATAAATCAATATAATGCTATGTAACCCCGTCAGTGCTGGAAGGTCAGGATGGGTGCTCTTGCTGACACGTGCTGAGAGACTAATGTGTGGAGCTCGCTTGTGTAAAAGGGATGCAACACAGGTGTCATGCAGTTATACATTTTATTGCGGATCCTTGTTTTGCGGACTGCAAAATTCATGCGGTCATGTGCATGAGCCGCAGCACATCCAACTTTATGGGGTGAATAAAGGACACTACTCTTTTCACTGAAATTGGATATTGTGCGGCTTTTTTTTTCTTCTCTAAAGCCTCATTCACACATCAGTGTTCCATGCAAGTGTGCAGAATGCCATCCGTGTTTCGTGGATTATTAGAACGAAAAAACTAAGACAGATCCTTTATGGATGCATCACTGACCACATTTTCACAGATTTGAGCACGGGCACGGACACGGATGTGTGAATGAGACTTATCTGTCAGATGGTTGATCCCCACCTAAACTGCTATCACTCTGTCTGTCACTTTATTTCCATTTCTGCCTAATCAAGTTAGTAAAAAAAAAATATATATATATATATATATAAAAATTAGGGCAGCACTCTCAGTGTAGGAATAAATCGTGTGCCTTACCAATTATCTGCTGTATAAAAAAGATAAAAAAATCGGTGTCACATTTTTCCCAGATAAAGTGAAAAAGTGGCGTCCTATATTCACCCAAGTAGCGATATTTCAGTTCTCTTACTGGTACTAAGCAGATTATATAAAAGAACTGAAACATCACTAAAGGACACCACTTAATTTACCTGGATGTGACACTGCTTTTTTTTTATATACTGTATAGATATCAAAAGGAAAATTCAAGGCAGCACAAAATTGTAACCAAAGTATGGATTGCCCGCAATAAGACGCAACCCACCGTCTTGAAATACAAAGAAGAAAAGACTGCAGCACTTCCAATCGGTGAAAAAAATGTGAGGTCCTTTATTCACCCATGCAACGTTTCAGTCCGCTTTCTGAAACTTGTATTTCAAGACGGTGGGTTGAATTTTCCTTTTGATATATATATGTACACTATATATATGAAGAAAAGCTGCGTCACATCAAGGTGAAGTGAAAAAAAAAAAAAAAGTGGTGTCTGTTATTCAGTTCTCTTACTAGGGGTTAAGCGGATTATTTCCAGTAAAAGAACTGAAACATCACTAAAGGACACCACTTTTTTCAATTTACCTGGATGTGACGTGTACTATATATATATAGATAGATAGATAGATAGAGAGAGAGAGAGAGAGAGAGAGAGAATGAGAGAGAGAGAGAGAGAGAGAGAGAGAGATACCCTTATCTTTCTTTCTTTTTTTTTTCCTACCTGACTAATCTGGTTGGGGCAAATGATAGATAATATGGTGATCTATATATCTATATACTATGTATAAAGATATAGAGAGAAGTGTCACACTGTGTCTTCAGTCCTCCTTCACTGGATCGCTGTGAAGGAGGAAGGGGGAGAAGGGGGGCTGAAATAAGGACAGGAGTGCTGTGTCATGTAAACATTTGACCACCACGATTGGACAATCGTGGTGGTCAACAGAATATATTCTGCCCAGAAACTTAGTTATCCCTGGGCAGAAGAAGATCGAGGCATGTCTTTTACTTTTTGATGTCCTGGAGGAGGAGGGGGGAGGAGGAGGGAGGAGGAGGGAGGAGGAGGGAGGAGGAGTGAGTCGGGGCCCGGCTGAAGCTGAAGGGGAGCGCCGGTTCATGTAAGCAATATGACCACCACGATTGGCCGAAAATCATGGTGGTCAAAAGAGACTATTCTGCCCAGAAACTCAGTTATCCCTGGGCAGAAGATCGAGGCATGTTTTAATTGTTCAGGAGGAGGAGGAGGGAGGAGGAGGGAGGAGGAGTGAGTCGGAAGCTGCAGGGGAGCGCCGATTCATGTAAGCTTTCTGACCACCACGATTGGACAATAATCATGGTAGTCCACAGAAAATATTCTGCCCAGAAACCGAAGCTAAAGGCTCGGTTATCTCTGGGCAGAAGCAGGAAGCCGATTTCATTGCGGGGAAGCGCTGCATAGAGCAGTGAAGCAGCGCTTCCTCTAATTAAAGGTCTCGACGTCTATATACGTGATAACTGCACGGGGCATGTGTAGTTATCACGTATATAGACAGATTGCGGACGTGAAGGGGTTAAGAAGGAGATATGCAGAAGGACAGCTCTGTGCTGTGTCCTGGAGACTTCTCTTTCCCAGGATGCTTTGCACTCCCACAATGCTTTGCACCACCCTCAATACAGCAGTCTTCGAAACAAGGAAAAAAAAAGATACAATTTAACACCGCTAGATGGTGCTATTACCACATTAATCACTACAGAAATACTAAAACCCTGGCTGATGTGAAATATAATTATTTTCCCAAACCCTGCTAGGCAGAACATAGGTCATTAATATCTGACAGGCGGACGTCCGACACTCGGCTCCCTCGCCGATCAGCTGGTTAACAAGGAGGCGGCGCTCCAAATGAGCGCTGCTTCCTGTTTATTACACCACTTGTTGCCTCGGAAGTGAGTGTAATTACAAGTACTCGCCTGATTCACTTGAATAGAACTTGTAATTACACTACACCACTGGTATACAGGGGAGACGACACATAGAGTAGGTCATCAATATAAAATCCCTGCACAACCCTATTACAGAAAAATGCTCCAGAATAGTTATTTTTACTGGGGAGGACTAAAACAGACACTTCAAGAAAGCTGACAGGTCCTCTAGTTAATGAAAGCTGTAAAAATCTCTTTGCACTGAGCTCCCCCTAGGGGTAGCTGCAGGAGATACTATGGCTCTATGTCCTGAAGCAGCAGGAGTTCAGAGCTGGGCCCTCTTCTCACTATGGGCCCCATTGCAGTGACATGGTATACCTTAAAAACCTGCCATCTCTCCTGACATGTATGTTGTAGTAGCTAAATGCACTCCCCATAATATAACAATTCTTGAGCATCTATTCTTATGACTCCCCTGTTATTTTATTTCTAGCCTCTAGGAGCAATGGGCTCAGCTCTATCTGCAATGACAATGCCACCGTAGCACTTAGAGGATCATCTGCATAAACTAAAACATCATTTTTCTCATCAATGTAGGCAAACATAAACATGGGACCAACACAGATGCCTTCAGCTGCCAAGTACACATGTAACAGGTCAGTCAGTTTCATAGGTACAAACCTGCCGACAGATGCCCTTTTAAACTCTTTAAAATGGTTCTGAGAGCAAGTAGAAGTTCCGAGGATATAAAGTCACAGGCTATAACTGTCACGGTACCTTCTGTGACAGAGGTTAGAAGATCAGAGAAACTGACTGCACGTGAAGCTAACTGACAGTCTCTTAATTCTCAGTGCTGTTTGGTAATGACCACACCTCTTGTCAGGTGCAGCTGGTAGTCATTACTGCTTCCCTATTTAGTTTGGTTTCACACTTCATACCATGCGGTTGATATTCTCTGCTCGGATTTGGAACAGTTGGTGTGTGGACCTTAACCAAACAAAAGAACCAGACCAATAACACCAAAGAAGAAAAAAATATATGTAATTAAGACATAATCAAATAAAAAAAAAATAGAATGACATAAGGTACAAGGATAGAGGAGGGTGGGGGGCCCCCGTGTAGCAGGGTCAAAAGCAACCACCCTCACAAAACCCAACTGACAGGGAAAAAGGGGTCACAGCCCTGGGTATGAGACCGCATAGATATGGGTGAACTGTAGGTACACCCAAAGTGACATATAATGGTAAGTATGCTGCATTCTTATACAAGGTAAAAAAGGTCACATGTAGCCAAGATTGCCCACCCCAGAATAATAAAAAGGCTGCATGGAATTGCAGGTGCCCAAATCACACAGAATAAGGCAGGGCAAAAGTGCTAGGTGTGATCAGTATCCTTAAAGAGGACCTTTCACTACAGCATAAACTAAAAACTAACTAGATCAGTGGGCAGAGCGGCGCCCAGGGGTCCCCCTGCACTTACTAGTATGCCTGGGCGCCGCTCCGTTTGCCCGGTATAGGCTCCGGTGTCTGCGCTCCCTCTGACTGATTTCTTGTAGGAGGCGTGTCCCTTGCTGCAGTGCTGGCCAATCGCAGCGCACAGCTCATAGCCAGGCTATGGGCTCTGCGCTGCAATTGGCCAGTGCTGCAGCAAGGGACACGCCTCCTACAAAAAATCTGTCAGAGGGAGCGCAGACACCGGAGCCTATACCGGGCAAACGGAGCGGCGCCCAGGCATACTAGTAAGTGCAGGGGGACCCCTGGGCGCCGCTCTGCCCACTGATCTAGTTAGTTTTTAGTTTATGCTGTAGTGAAAGGTCCTCTTTAAGATA
Organism: Bufo gargarizans; assembly: GCF_014858855.1. Taxonomy (NCBI): domain Eukaryota; kingdom Metazoa; phylum Chordata; class Amphibia; order Anura; family Bufonidae; genus Bufo; species Bufo gargarizans. The sequence continues at coordinate 549,310,363 of NC_058081.1, forward strand.
ACAAACTCTGGTCACATACTCTGGGTTCCAGCATACCATGGGTAACTTTGCATCTGTTGTCATGCCTTGTTAGTTAGTTTGTTATCTTAAGGATACTAATCACACCTAGCACTTTTGCCCTGCCTTATTCTGTGTGATTTGGCCACCTGCAATTCCATGCAGCCTTTTTATTATTCTGGGGTGGGCAATCTTGGCTACGTGTGACCTTTTTTTTTTACCTTGTATAAGCATGCAGTATACTTACCATTATATGTCACTTTGGGTGTACCTACAGTTCACCCATATCTATGCGGTCTCATACCCAGGGCTGTGACCCCTTTTTCCCTGTCAGTTGGGTTTTGTGAGGGTGGTTGCTTTTGACCCTGCTACATGGGGGCCCTCCACCCTCCTCTATCCTTGTGCCTTATGTCATTCTATTTTTTGTTATTTGAATATGTCTTAATAAATTACATATATTTTATATGTGCATTTTTCATCTTCTTTGGGGTTATTGGTCTGGTTCTTTTGTTTGGTTGAGTATAGTATACCAGACCCCAGTGTTATCTTACATACCATTTGAGTGAGTTCTTCTTTATAGGTTGGTCTAACGGTGTGTGGACCTTACCTGTGTTCCTGCTCATCTATTTTCTATAAGATAAGTTGCACTGCTCTTTGTATTTGGTTGTTCCCTTGTGCTTGTTGTTACTAGGCCTCAGGGAGACGCTGGTTCGTTCACCTGGGAAGGAACCAGTAGTCTCATTCCCTTTCACTAACTCTAGGGCATCCTAGGGCTATTGGGGTTTAGGTTACGGCGTATGTATTTTCCCACCTTCAGGGTCTATACATACTGACAGGAGTCAGGGCCAGATCTAGGGATTTCCTAGGAGGTGACCTTTCCCTTCTCCCTAGCCTTGAAGCATAGTTCTTTGTCTTCTCCCTTCTGTTGTCTTTCTGGTGTCCCTCTCCTCCCTATTATTCATGACATTATCAACCGCCGTAAAACAACAATTTTATTTGTATCAGTGCAGCAAAGGATCCGATTTCTGCACTGGTCGGACCATCCAGGGGCTGTCTCTGGAGGTAGCTGACCTCAGCATGACCGTCTCACGGATCCAGACACCACAGGCGGCTGGTTCCGATAGCGGGAACCTGGTCTGCCCTGAAGCCAAAGTGGCTCTTCCGGACAGATTTTCTGGGGGAAGTGACAATTTTAGTCAGTTCAGGGAGTCGAGCAAAATATATTTTAAACTGCGGCCACGCTCTTCTGGGGATGAGAGTCAGAGTGGGTATAATAATTTCTTTGCTAAAAGGCTCAGTCCTGGGTATAATAATTTCTTTGCTAAAACGCTCAGTCCTGGGCTTTTTCGTTGCTGACCGGATAACAGTCCCTCCAGTCGGTAGATTAATTTTTTAGAGCTCTAGGGCTTATCGATGATGACCCAGATCGGATCTCCCTGGCCGAGACCAAGTTGTGTGGCTCACGACAGGAAGGGCGTTCTGCGGAGACCTATTGCTCTGAATTTAGGAGATGGGCTACGGATACAGAGTGGAATGATCCTGCTCTCCATAGTCAATTCTGTCAAGGGCTTTCCGAGAGCCTGAAGGATGCATTGGCGTTTCACGAATATCGCGAGTCATTGGAGGCGGCTATGTCCCTTGCTGTGCGTATTGATAGACGTTTGAGGGAGAGATCTCCTCACACTCAGGACGTACTATCATATAAGGTGGCGGCCTCTTCTGACACTTTGGGTAAAGAGACACGAGCACATGTCTGGTGATAAGCCAATGCAGCTGGGGGGAGCTACCCCTGGATCTGGTAATAAGAACTTTAGGCTTAAGCTGAGACTGCTTTTTCTGTGGAAAAGGGGGACATTTTGTTAACATATGTCCTCATGTTAAACATCAAGGTGAAAAAAAAAAAATGTGTTTAGTCCCCATCTCACTCTTGGTGGTGTGGGTGGGTAATCTGAGAAATTGCTTTTGTCTTTTGCCGGTAGTACGCTATTTCTCCTGCCTGCCAAGGTGGTGCTAAACTCCAAAACTGTGAGAATTGAAGTATTTATTGACAGTGGGGCAGGGGTTAACCTAGTTGATGGTCAGTTCATTTGTATGCATGGGTTAACAACAAGTGCATTGGATAAAAATATTTCAATGTTTGCAATTGATTCCGCTCCTCTCACACAAAAATGTTTATCACAAATGGTGAAGGACATCCGTTTAACGGTGGGTGATTTTCATCAAGAATCTATTTCGTATTTTGTGCTGGAGGGTCTGCCTGCTCCCTTGGTGCTAGGTTCAAGCAAACATAATCCTACCTTCGATTCGCAAGCAAGACAGATTCTTGATTGGAGTAATTATTGCATTGACAACTGTCTTGGCAAATCGCTTTCTGTTGAAACCACTAAAGTTGTACCTTCATTTATTTCATATTTTCTATATGAAAGTGGAGACCAGGAGCTACCTTCACATTGGGAGTATGATTTCCCAGTCAACCTTATTCCCAGAGCTAGGTTGCCCAAGTCTCAGTTGTATAATCTTTCTGAACCCAAAATTGTAGCCATGCGAGAATGTATCACCGAGAGTTTGGCTAAAGGTCATATTAGACCATCCAAATACCCACAGTGGATGCAGGGTTCTTCTTTGTTAAGAATAAGGACGGAACTGTTAGGCCATGTTTGGACTTCTGTGAGCTTAATCACATTACTGTCCGTGATCCTTATCCTCTTCCTTTGATCCCGGATTTATTCAATCGGATTATTGGTGCCAAGGTGTTCTCTAAATTGGATTTGAGGAGGGCACATAATCTGGTAAGAATCAAGGAGGGGAACAAATGAAAGATGGTCTTTAATACCCCCTGAAGGTCATTTTGAGAATTTGGTCATGCCTTTTGGGTTGACCAATGCTCCTGCGGTTTTTCAACATTTCATTAATGATATCTTTCATCATCTGGTGGGCAGGTTTGTTGTGCTGTATCTGAATGATATACTAATTTATTCTCCAGACATGGAAACTCATCAGGATCATGTGAGACAAGTGTTACAGATCCTAAGAGAGAATAAAAATTGTATGCTAAGATGGAAAAGTGTGTATTTGCAGTTCCGGAAGTGCAATTCCTGGGTTACCTACTCTCATCTTCAGGTTTTCGTATGGATCTGGAAAAAGTCCATGCTGTGTTGGACTGGGATCGACCCGAAAATCCGAAAAGCGTTCATGCAATTTTTGGTTCACCAACTACTACCGTAAATTTATATTGAATTACTTGTAGGATTTCCAAGGAGGTGACCTTTCCCTTCTCACTAGCCTTGAGGCCTAGATATTTGTCTTCTCCCTTCTGTCGTCTTTCTGGTGTCCCTCTCCTCCCCGTTATTTGTGACAATAACATTGTGAACAGTTATAAAGATATGTAATCTGATGTGTTAGATATCACAAAAAGTCACCATAAATGTATAGATTTAGGTACTGTGCATCCATCCACGATGAGAGAAGTTAAAATTTTTCAAAAAGGAAAACAAATATGACGAAGATTAGCAAGCTAGTGGGATATAATTTACTCTACCATGGAGGTGGAACTTCCAGGTCTTTAGTTTTAATGGTACAATAGAAAAGCTCATGGATGGTGGGTATGTAGGAAAGAATGAGATGATAACGTCTTAAAATCTTCTTTATTGTAAATGTTTAACTGAATAGGAGTTTGAGTCTTCTCCATGAGGAAAATCCCATGAGAATAGAGCAAGTTCTGGTGTCTATACGAATCCCATTGACTAGAGCAGAAAAGTTGTGTCATTGAAGCCTGATTTGGTTTTCCTTGGTACTTATTAGCTGACCCTGTATTAGATGACCTTATATTTAACCTACGAGTACTTTCACAGTTTTCCTTATAACAAATTTTCTGCAAAAAAAAAAAAAGGCCACAACAAAGCCATACTTTATCAGCGCTTTTATAGCTTTTTTCCCCCGGTATTTTTGCCCATATAGTGTGTTTTACTACCTGCATGCCCAGTGTATTTTTTAGAGAAATGTATGGGCCCTCCTGTGATGTATAGAAGAAAAGCATTCGTAAAACGCTCAGTCCTGGGCTTTTTCGTTGCTGACCGGATAACAGTCCCTCCAGTCGGTAGATTAATTTTTTAGAGCTCTAGGGCTTATCGATGACCCAGATCGGATCTCCCTGGCCGAGACCAAGTTGTGTGGCTCACGACAGGAAGGGCGTTCTGCGGAGACCTATTGCTCTGAATTTAGGAGATGGGCTACGGATACAGAGTGGAATGATCCTGCTCTCCATAGTCAATTCTGTCAAGGGCTTTCCGAGAGCCTGAAGGATGCATTGGCGTTTCACGAATATCGCGAGTCATTGGAGGCGGCTATGTCCCTTGCTGTGCGTATTGATAGACGTTTGAGGGAGAGATCTAAGGCTCCTCACACTCAGGACGTACTATCATATAAGGTGGCGGCCTCTTCTGACACTTCGGGTAAAGAGACACGAGCACATGTCTGGTGATAAGCCAATGCAGCTGGGGGGAGCTACCCCTGGATCTGGTAATAAGAACTTTAGGCTTAAGCTGAGACTGCTTTTTCTGTGGAAAAGGGGGACATTTTGTTAACATATGTCCTCATGTTAAACATCAAGGTGAAAAAAAAAAATGTGTTTAGTCCCCATCTCACTCTTGGTGGTGTGGGTGGGTAATCTGAGAAAACGCCATGCAAAAAACAAATAAAAAAAACTTCAACACACATTGAACATGCATATTTTTTTAAACAGAAAAAACAACAAGAATAGAGGTCTATTGGAGACAAATGCCATGCAATGAGGAGAAAAATACTTCAGCCAGTGTATGCAGGGATTTTAAAAAAAGAATGGCATTAACTCAAAGAAGGTGAAAAAATGCCATTTCACAAAATGTGTGTTTTTGTCCTGAATTTAATATTTCCCACAGACTTCTGTGTAATGTCTGGGGCTGGCATTTATTTAAAGATTAACTAAACCTTTGTATAAAATGTTAATACGATGTCCCTAATAAAACTTTTTCTAAAATACTTTATTTAATAATTTTGTATTTTCTTGGTCTTTTCCCTCCCTAAAGCGCATTCACAGTGCGCTTAAAACTCAGTTATCTGTACACCGCTTACAGCTCACCGATTTACAGTGTACATTTTATCAATGGGGCTGCAGCAGCGCTGTGAGTAAAGGCAGGAGCGTATATTGCTGCTTCTGCCCGTGCTCTCCGGAGGATTACTAGCTCCTGGCTTAGCACATGGGTACCCTGTACCCATGTACTATGCCAGGATTAGCTGAGTGGAGCGGGCTCCTGCTTCTGCCTGCTTCACTAAGCTAAGAGCACTGCATAGCAGCTTTTAGCTAAGCAGAGCAGTCAGAAGCAGGAGCCCGCTCCACTTAGCTAATCCTGGCATAGCACATGGGTACAGGGTACCTCAGGGTAATACTTTGGGGAGCACGAGCAGGAGCAGCAATATGCCTTCCCGCCAGTACTCACAGCGCTGCTGTGGCCCCTCATAAATTTCACAGCCCGTACTCCATACACCGCTGAGCTGACAGCGGTGTACAGAGAACTGAGTTTTAAGCTTTAGGGAGGGAAAAGACTAAGAAAAATATAAAATAAATAAAGTATATTAGAAAAAGTTTTAATAGGGCATTAGGGACATCATATTAAAATTTGATACAAAGGTTTAGTTACTCTTTAAATAAAAAAACTGACAGCAAAAAAATGCCCCAAAGAAATGCAAAAAAAACACATCCCAACCCAGCTCCCCCCTGAAAAAACAAAAAACTAAACAAACAATGCGTCAGTCTAAAGCAGCTAATCCATAAACATTAATCCACACTGCTATAATTCAACATCTCTGGCTTTATAAATGAGGACTTGATCGTGCCTCAGGATTGGGGAAAAATACTTATTTCATGGTCCAAAGCAGTTGCGTACTGAAATGTACTTTCACACTTGCGTTGTTTGATTCCGGCAGGCAGTTCCGTTGCCTGAACTGCCTGTCTGATCAGGCAAACTGTATGCAAACGCATGTCATTTTTTCTGACTGATCAGGCATTTTTGCATTGCAATACCGGATCAGTTTTTCCGGTGTCAATACCAGATCCAGCAATGCGGCACTAATACATTCAAATGGAAAAAAAATGCATTCAGGCAAGTGTTCCGTTTTTTTTTGCCGCATTCATTGGGTAATCAGCAGCATCTTTACACTGGCAGATTATTGCTAACGAGTTTTAGAACAAATGCTAAGTAGCGATAATCTGCCTGAACATCAGGCAGTGTAAAGGGACCTTAGTGAGAGTTAGAGAGACACACAGAGAATGTTGCCCATTGTAGTAAATTTTCTACTTCACAACATTTCTGGATTCAAAGCTACACTGCTCAGTAATGCAGTACTGTTCTCCATGCTTCAGAGAGATCAGGATCATCTCTTCTCTTTGTGTGTGCCTTGTATTGGAGGCACCATAACAGCTGGTCTCCTTTCTCTTCCCCAAGGACTTCTTTGGGCAACTTGATTGCTCAGTCAAGATGAAAAGCAGTTTACCTCTCTGGAGATGAATTCTGAATAAGTAAACAGAGAAGAGGAAAGGAACCTGATAACTGAAGAAAGAGGTATTTTCTGTAATTAGATGTATTACAAAGTTTCTGTTATCAATATTTAATTTGTACTTTTGATTGAACGTTGTTTATATAATTGGAGGTACCCTTTTATGTGGAATTTATATGTGAACTGGGTATCTTAAAACATAGCTTTTACTAAATTATTTAAAAATATATATAAAGTACCACTAGGTGAGAAACAAAAAATACTCAACTCCACTGTTTCAGAGTCACATAAAAGTGAAGAAAAAGGGTGGATCTTACCACATCTTGTGGGTTCCACATCCAGTGGAGGAAGGTCCTGGTAGTTGGTTTAAACCGGAACCAAAGTGACCACGGTGCTTGTGTCTGGTGGCATAAATGGAACTCCTAATGTGCCCTATTGTTGAGTTCCCTACCTATAGGAGGGCCTGGGGCTGTTCTGGACACCTGCCTAACAGACACAGAGCACCCGCCCCAACAGGGGCGACCCCATACGGAACTTTTCCCTCAGTATGGGCCTAGTACTGCACTTAACCCTAATTACAAAGCCCTACATGCAATGTTTCAGTCTTGTTTGTCAGACATCATCAGGGGACTTCACAAAGTATTCAGGGATAGCTAGAAACAAGATTACAAACATACACTAAGTATTAGTCACATATATATTACTGAGTGCCAGATGTTAATCAGCAAAAGAGAAACTCAGATTAATTACTTACTAAAAGATGAAGGTGGTTTAACTTCGTGCTTTCAATATGGATAGTGAGTAAGTCGTATCCATGCCATATCATGGGAAGTGTCCCATAACGGCCTGTGTCTCACCTCAAATAGTAGTGATTTGGGTGAGCAACTAGTAGTCGGTACCCCCCCCTCCTTTTATTACTCCACTCCCTGTGGGTTTACGCCCCCCTGATCACCTGCCTCACTTGTCTGTTGCGGCACAAGTGCCTGTCACTGCCTGTGGAACGCACGCCGCTCGCGTGCGTTCCACCAGACCGGAAGCTGGGATCATGTGGTGCGGGCTCACCGGAAGTGAGGTAGGGACCTGCGTCTGAGCGGCGCCCGTTGCATGGCAACATCCAAGCTCACACACGCTCGGCCCATTAGTGCTGCAAATGATATTTTGCCTGCTGTTCAACGAATGCTGAATCGCATATTGGATTTAGTTTGGCAGGATCGCCAGGTACATTAAAAGACGCCAGACATAGTAGCACCCAGAGTGACCAGGGAGGTATTACGGTGGGGCTCATCTTCATCTTTTTCAGGTGTTATTACTCCTGAAGGTTTTTGCCTTGGTCATAAAGGGACACGCCACGCATCCTCCACATCTGAAGTTGCCATGAATGCCTCTTTCAAGCTATTTTTTTGGGTGGCAGAAGGTGCATAATGGCTATGCACCATGAGGTCACGGACACTCCTACCCCGCCTGTAGGTGATGCTGGGGTGTTCCTTTATGACCTTACAGATGTCTTGATCCATCCATAATACATGCCAGTGTTTAGAAATGATATCTCTGATTGCAGAGGAGCAGCCATTATAAGTGCTGATAAAGCGAATCTCTCTATTATCCTCTGACTTATCCACACTGGGGACTTCTTTTTGAGGGGTAAGGAGGTCCCTGTTGAGGGCCGCCTGGTAGGCTGGTGTCAGTATGCTCGCCGGGTACCCCCAGTCCAGGAATCTGGTTCTTAGATCCTCGGCCTGTTGTATAAAGTCAGAGCGTCTGGAGCAGTTCCTCCTTAATCGCAGGTATGGGTGACTGCTCTCCCACCTCAAGAGTTAGTGGAGGTCAGCTTCTGATAAATGGATGTCTCCAGGGTACCGCTCTGATTTAAGATGACACAGATGTCAAGGAAGGGGAGTTTTAATGTATATATAATGGATACTTCCTAAAATAGACAGATAACTAGTAATTGAGGGTGTGGATATAGGTTTACATATGATGTGGCTCACCCAGAATGAATAGGGAAGATGAGCCCCACCGTTATACCTCCCTGGTCACTCTAGGTGCTAATATGTCTGGCGCCTTTTAATGTACCTGGCGATCCTGCCAAACTAAATCCAATATGCGATTCAGCATTCGTTGAACAGCAGGCAAAATATCATTTGCAGCACTAATGGGCCGAGCGTGTGTGAGCTTGGATGTTGCCATGCAACGGGCGACGCTCAGACGCAAGTCCCTACCTCACTTCCGGTGAGCCCGCACCACATGATCCCAGCTTCCGGTCTGGTGGAACGCACGCGAGCGGCGTGCGTTCCACAGGCAGTGACAGGCACTTGTGCCGCTACAGACAGGTGATCAGGGGGGCGTAAACCCACGGGGAGTGGAGTAATAAAAGGAGGGGGGGTACCGACTACTAGTTGCTCACCCAAATCACCACTATTTGAGGTGAGACACAGGCCGTTATGGGACACTTCCCATGATATGGCATGGATACGACTTACTCACTATCCATATTGAAAGCACGAAGTTAAACCACCTTCATCTTTCAGTAAGTAATTAGAGTTTCTCTTTTGCTGATTAACATCTGGCACTCAGTAATATATATGTGACTAATATTTAGTGTATGTTTGTAATCTTGTTTCTAGCTATCCCTGAATACTTTGTGAAGTCCCCTGATGATGTCTGACAAACAAGACTGAAACATGGCATGTAGGGCTTTGTAATTAGGGTTAAGTGCAGTACTAGGCCCATACTGAGGGAAAGGTTCCGTATGGGGTCGCCCCTGTTGGGGCGGGTGCTCTGTGTCTGTTAGGCAGGTGTCCAGAACAGCCCCAAGCCCTCCTATAGGTAGGGAACTCAACTAGGAGTTCCATTTTTGCCACCAGACACAAGCACCGTGGTCACTTTGGTTCTGGTTTAAACCAACTACCAGGACCTTCCTCCACTGGATGTGGAACCCACAAGATGTGGTAAGATCCACCCTTTTTCTTCACTTTTATGTGACTCTGAAACAGTGGAGTTGAGCATTTTTTGTATATTTTAAATAATTTAGTAAAAGCTATGTTTTAAGATACCCAGTTCACATATAAATTCCGCATTAATTTGGGTGTGATTTTATACTGCTACACACTCACAACAGTGTGGCGGTATAACCAATACCTTACTTATTGAGGTACCCTTTTAGACTTATTCCATGGTCCTTAATGGTCCTTGGCAGACATCAAGCATGTGTTTGGATAAAATAGAACTTATTTGCCTCTTTTAGGTCTGATGCATGTACAAAGCAATTCCAGGTGCAGCAGGTTGTCCCTGTGGCATCCATTACAGCTTGCCAAGTCTTTTTTATCTGTTAGATCCTAACAGAATCCAACAAATGAAGCTACCGTATGAAATTGAAGGAATTTTTACAGTAGAGCCCTGAAGAAGTCTATGGCACACATAACAAGGACTGCATGACATGAAACAGAACATATTTAATTAACAGCTCCTGTTTTGTTGTCTCAAATATTTCAGACTTTTTTGGAACATTAGTAGCAGAAGTAAACCATTAAAAATGAAAAAAATAAAAATAAAATCTCTCTGAATACTAGGATAGCAAATGGAAAGAAAATTAAGAATGGAGAACACTTGTACATTACTTCTATTACCTACTACACCTCCGTAGAGCTGAATTCCTACAGGCTGTTCATTTCATTTCCCTGTATATTTACTAAAATAAATTATACATTTTGTATATAAAAATAGTATGCATTTCTGAATAATCCATTTGCTCTGAATTTTTTCCCCCCACAAAACATACGCCATATCATAATAAATGATAATTAAAAGGAAAACCCACCTAAATTACCTTCTAACCTGTCAAAGGCATGTGGGAAGAGTACAGGTCCAGTGAGTACATAGCTCCTCTATGCAGCATCAAAGAGGTCTACAGTACCCTGTCAGGCACCATGGACTGTTGGAGAACCCACTCCTTCCCTTCCCCAGACGTTTTGTTAAATTAGTTTGATTTCCCACTTTAAACACTGAATATTACATTGCATGTGTCAGTCAAACAACTATGCTCCAGCAGATAATTGGATTTCCCCATGAACAGGTGAGAAATCCGAATCAGGAGCATATTATTCTATTGTGATCTGTCAATAATATGTCTATTGTATATTATCCAGCTAATAAAGAAATTCAGAATTTCTAACTTAAAAAGGCATACTAAACCTGAGAAGCAGCAGAATGCTGGGGATTAATGTCCAGTGTGTGCTTTCATAGATGGTCAGTTATCACATTTCATAGTGTCATACAAAACTGACAGGTTGTTTGCTAGACGTGCTGGTGGAGATTAAGGTTTTACCTCAATGAACCCTGAGACCTAATACAATCTTTACTTTCTACTTAAAGGGGACCTATCAGATCTTTTTGGCCACCTAAACTTCCTCCATGAAATAAGAGATGATCTAGCAACGTTTCTAAACAGGTTCCTATAGGTTTCTTTTTTTGAAATGGCATGTACCTATGTGTTAATTAGTAGTGACGAGACATCTAGGGGTTGCACTTACAGGAAAAGTCATGCTGCCCAGAGTCCAAATCCGCCCTTCTTGTCTGGACTGACATTCCCCAGCTGCTTTACATCACTACTAGCCTTCTCCAAATCAGCACCATTGACTTGCACCCTTTGGTCATGGGTACTGCAGTGAGATGTACTGGGCCCAACTTCATTGCTGTACTGCGCATGCAGGTATCCCCTTCTGACATTCATTAGTAAACCAGCGCATGCGCAGTACAGTAGTTAAGCAGGGCCTGGTGCACCACACTGCACATGCTCAGAGAGTACAAGGATACTGCATAAGGGCTCATTCACACAAAAAATGTTCTTCCCGTGTCCATTCAGTTTTTTTTCCATATGCGGAACCATTCATTTCAAAGGGTCCCCAAAAATGTTAATCCATGTGCGTTCCGTTTCCGTTTGTCCGTTCCACAAAAAAATAGAACATGTCCTATTATTGTACACATTACAGACAAGGATAGTACAGTTCTGTTAGGGGCCAGCTGTTCCGTTCCACAAAATACGGAATACACATGAATGTCATTTAGTATTTTTTGCGGATCTGTGTTTTGCGGACCAAAAAATACATACGGTCGTGTGCATGAGCCCTAAGCCTACGTTTGAAGGAGGCTGGAAGGCTCAATCCAGACTGGAGGAGCAGGTTTGGACACTGGACTGTCTTGACTCTTTCCTGGATTTGGCAACCCCCAGGTGACTCTTCATTGGTAATTATAGCGCATACGGTTTGTGGCATCTGTAAAAACCATACAGGACATGTTTGGAAACTTGGTCGGGTCACTTTTTACGGCACAATGGAAGTTTAGGCGACTAAAACGACCAGACAGGCTCCCTTTAAATTGTGTAAACAATTGATACAATCAAAAGGCTGCAAACCTATAGAATAATATATAGCGCCTACACATAATAACACTGTTATATGTCACACAGTGTATAAAGGAGATGTATAACACACCACCAACACAGTAATCAACTCATACTATTAAATATTTAATGTGCAAACATTAATAGCGTATTGCTAGAATGTCATCCATGACTGTGCGGTGGGGGTTGAATCTCTGTGATCATCGATGATCTCTAGAGCAAAGTGATTTTTTCTGAAGGCCGAACGGTTGGCTCATAATAGTCAATAGCCTGTCCACTTGGTTTCCAGAAAAAAAATAATTGTTATAGGGGTTGTGCAACAATATATGTTGACGAGCTATCCTCAGGATAGGTTATCAATATCGGAATCGGCAGGGGTACAACACCCAACACCACCGCCGATCAGTTGTTCGAAGAGGCGCTCTATGTAAGCACTGCTTCCTGTTCATTACACTGCCCCTTGTCTTGGAAGTTTCAGTGGTCCAGTGTCATGACAAGTACTCACTCCATTCACTTGAATGGAGCGAGTACTTGTAATTACACTTTCTACCACTACTAGGGAGACGACAATTTGTGTAATTAAAAGAAAACTTTGCTCGCACGGAGCGCCTCCTCCTCTTCAAACAGCTGATCGATGACACCCGCCAATCTAATACTGATGAACTATTCTGTGGATAGCTTGGCAATATATGTTGCTGCGCAACCTTTAAGTCACACCAATCAAAGCAAGTCCGAGTAGGAAATAACGAAAATATATCTTTATTATTTCATGATTATTAAAATCACTATATTAAAATGGTTGGTGATACAAAAACATACAAGGCTAACAATGCCCTAGCAGGGAATACAGGCTAATGGCTTCATGTAAACATATTGCTGGACAATTGATCCACCTAGATATACATGTATATTATGTTAGGACCGAAATAAAGTGCAAAGTGCATATGCGTATGTCACATATATATCCTATTGCAGCCCACGCAAAGTCAAACAGCATCCATATGTACGATCATACTAAGATGTACATTCATGTTATGTTAGGACCGGAATAAAGTGCAAAGTGCATATGCTCATTTCACATGTATATCCTATTGTGGGCCACACAGAATCAAATAGCATCCATATGTATGATCATAACTTAAAAGCCGTCTGCAACCCCAGGAGGTATGATCATACATATGGATGCTATTTGACTTTGCGTGGGCTGCAATAGGATATATATGTGAAACGAGCATATACACTTTGCACTTTATTTCGGTCCTAAAATAATTTACATGTATATCTAGGTGGATCAATTGTCCAGCAATATGTTTACATGAAGCCATTAGCCTGTATTCCCTGCTAGCGCATTGTTAGCCTTGTATGTGTTTGCATCACCAACCATTTTAATATTGTGATTTTAATTATCATGAAATAATAATTAAATAATAAAGATATATTTTTGGTATTTTCTACTCGGACTTGCTTTGATTGGTGTAATAATTGAGGGGCTTTGTTCCGGGTCATGACATTTTGCCCCAATACAATTTTTTGGTGACAACCTTTAAGTCAGTGGCAGTGCTCTCTTCCAGCAATGCGGTCATTGCGATTGTCTGGGGAGGGAAGTTGCCCCACTGATACTAGCAATATGCCATCAATGTATGTGCAGACAAAGCCTCAGCTGTACATTTTGGTATGTCTAAAAATGAGCAATAATAAACCCATATAGAGTTGACATGCCACACATATTTGTTCATGCTAAAAAAAAATACTTTTCAAAAATTCAAAAAGCAACACTGAATGACATCTCCGGCAGACAATACAAATTAAATAACATCCACAGCACAACCAGACTTTATCCCAGAGATTCAAATTGCACAGAACCCAGAATGTCCAGTTTTACATTAAGGCAGTTCACTGTACGCACAGTAACAAACCACTAGCCCAAACGTTTATATTTGACATAACAAGTCAGTCTTCTCAGTGTAGGCTAATGTCAGTCATTAGGTTTGTATCTGCCAAACAATGAGATGGCTTCTTTCTGATCTCCTGTATCTTGGGTTTGTTTGTAGACGTTCTCCATAACCCTCCTCTGTGTCTCCAGTTTCATCACCTAAATTAAGAAAGTAAAAATAAGAATATAAAACCATGAAAGTAATACATTTGTAGGCACGCTAGAACGGCAACTAACACAATTTGAAACTCTAACAGCGCACCATAATACACCAGTCATGGTGCTATCTAAAATTTACAGCCTTATATTAAATCCGTCAGTCCCAATTAAGCGAGCATATATTGGCCTCTGTGAAAGAGACTTATGACTCAGCTTTAGAGTTGAGCGAAACCGAAATGTAAAGTTCGGGTTCGTACCGAACTTTAGGGTTTTCGGCACCCGGACCCGAACATTTAAGTAAAAGTTCTGGTTCGGTGTTCGGCGATTTTTGAAAGGCTGCAAAGCAGCCAATCAACAAGCGTCATACTACTTGCCCCAAAAGGCCATCACAGCCATGCCTACTATTGACATGGCTGTGATTGGCCAACTGCAGCATGTGACCCAGCCTCTATTTAAGCTGGAGTCATGTAGTGCCGCCCGTCACTCTGCTCGGATTAGTGTAGGGAGAGGCTGCAGCTGCTGTGAGGGAGAGATCAGGGAGAAATCTTATGAAGAACTGCTTTTTTACTCAGCGATCTACAGCAAATGTGTTTTGTGGGTGCAGTGCACAATTTTTTTAAGCCTGACCTGAGCTAACTACTGCTGAAAACAAACTTTTTTTTCTTCAGTTAGTCAATATCAATACATAATCGGCAGCCATTTTATGCAACGATAGTGCACCAGCACAGGCTATCTGCATGTCTGCAACTCCAGAAATACAGCTTTTTGCTTACTGGGGTTATAAAAATACATCTGATAATATAGTGCACATCTGGGAATACACGTGCATAAGTGATTGTCACATTTAGGCCAGAAATACGGCTTTGGCATACTGGGGTGAAAAAAGCCTCTTATACACCGCACATCTGGGATTACACATGCATAAGTGATTGTCACATTTAGGCCAGAAATACGGCTTTGGCATACTGTGGTGAAAAAAGCTTCTAATATATTGCACATCTGGGATTACACGTGCATAAGTGACTGTCACATTTAGGCCAGAAATACGGCTTTTTGGTTAGTGGGGTGAAAAAAACCACTAATATACTGCACATCTGGGATAAGACGTGCATAAGGGAGTGTCACATTTAGACCACAAATACCGCTGTCATATAGAGTTAAAAAAATAATAATTGTGCAATACCCTACATCAGGGTTTTTATTGACGGTTAATTATTTTTAACAGACCTAACCACTTTTTACTTTGCTTTGTAAACGCTAACTATGAGGCAAAGATCTAATAAGTGTCATGGTCATGGTGGTGGTGTTGGTGGAGCCTCTGGTGCAGGGAGAGGACGTGGCCGTTCTGCCACAGCTACATGTCCTACTGAACCTACTACCTCAGGTCCCAGTAGCCGCCAGAATCTACAGCGATATTTGGTCGGGCCTAATGCCGTTCTAAGGATGGTAAGGCCTGAGCAAGTACAGGCGCTAGTCAATTGGGTGGCCGACAGTGGATCCAGCACGTTCACCTTTTCTCCCACCCAGTCTTCTGAAGAAAGCGCACAGGTGGCGCCTAAAACCCATGCCCATCAGTCTGTCACATCACCCCCGTGCATAACGGGGAACCTGCAGCAGTCTCTTTGAAGACTCTGCTGGCAGGGTTTCCCAAGGGCATCCACCTAGCCCTTCCCCAGGGGTGGAAGACATAGAATGCACTGACGCACAACCACTAATGTTTCCTGATGAGGACATGGGAATACCACCTCAGCACGTCTCTGATGATGACGAAACACAGGTGCCAACTGCTGCGTCTTTCTGCAGTGTGCAGAACGAAAAGGAGGTCAGGGAGGAAGACTGGGTGGAAGACGATGCAGGGGACGATGAGGTCCTAGACCCCACATGGAATGAAGGTCGTGCCACTGACTTTCAGAGTTCGGAGGAAGAGGCAGTGGTGAGACCGAGCCAACAGCGTAGCAAAAGCGGGAGCAGGGTGCAAAAGCAGAGCAGCCGTCACCAAAACAGTTCGCCTGCTACTGGCCATCGTCAACAGGGACCGAGCACACCAAAGGCAGCTTCAAGGATTTCCCTGGCATGGCACTTCTTAACACAATGTGCTGACGACAAGACCCGAGTGGTTTGCACGCTGTGCCATCAGAGCCTGAAGCGAGGCATTAACGTTCTGAACCTTACCACAACCTGCATGACCAGGCATCTACATGCGAGACACGGGCTGCAGTGGAGTAAGCACCTTCAAAACCAAGAAAGGGCTCAGGCCCCTCCTGCTCCCTCTACTGCTGCCTCAGCCTCTTCCTCCGCCTCTGGAGGAACGTTGGCACCTGCCGCCCAGCAAACAGAGGATGTGCCACCAACAACACCACCTCCGTCACCAAGCATCTCCACCATGTCAGACGGAAGCATTCAGCTCTCCATCTCACAAACCTTTGAGAGAAAGCTTAAATTCCCACCTAGCCACCCTCGATCCCTGGCCCTGAATGCCAGCATTTCTAAACTGCTGGCCTTTAAAATGCTGTCATTCAGGCTGGTGGAGACGGACAGCTTCAAACAGCTCATGTCGCTTGCTGTCCCACAGTACGTCGTTCCCAGCCGCCACTACTTCTCCAGGAGAGCCGTGCCCTCCCTACACAACCAAGTATCAGATAAAATCAAGTGTGCACTGAGCAATGCCATCTGTGGCAAGGTCAACCTAACCACAGATACGTGGACCAGTAAGCACGGCCAGGGACGCTATATCTCCCTAACTGCACACTGGGTAAATGTAGTGGCGGCTGGGCCCCAGACGGAGAGCTGTTTGGCGCAAGTCCTTCTGCCGCCAAGGATCGCAGGGCATCATTCTTTGCCTCCCGTTGCCTCCTCTTCCTACTCGGCTTCCTCCTCCTCATCCAGTCAGTGACAACCTTCCCCACCAACTTCAGCACAGCCAGGGGTAAACGTCAGCAGGCCGTTCTGAAACTAATGTGTTTGGGGGACAGGCCCCACACCGTGCAGGAGTTGTGGCGGGGTATAGAACAACAGACCAACGAGTGTTTGCTGGCAGGAAGCCTCAAGCCCGGCCTGGTGGTGTGCGATAATGGGCGAAATCTCGTTGCAGCTCTGGGACTAGCTGATTTGACGCACATCTCTTGCCTGGCGCATGTGCTGAATTTGGTGGTGCAGAAATTCAGTCACAACTTCGACATGTCTGAGCTGCTGCATAAAGTGCGGGCCGTCTGTGCGCGCTTACGGCGTTCTCATCCTGTCGCCGCTCGGCTGTCTGCTCTACAGTGTAACTTCGGCATTCCCGCTCACCGCCATATATGCGACGTGCCCACCAGCTGGAACTCCACCTTGCACATGCTGGAGAGACTGTGCGAGCAGCAGCAGGCCATAGTGGAGTTTCCGCTGCAGCACGCACGGGTGAGTCGCACTGCGGAACAGCACCACTTCACCACCAATGACTGGGCCTCCATGCGAGACCTGTGTGCCCTGTTGCGCTGTTTCGAGTACTCCACCAACATGGCCAGTGGCGATGAGGCCGTTATCAGCGTTACGATACCACTTCTATGTCTCCTTGAGAAAACACTTAGGGCGATGATGGAAGAGGATGTGGCCCAGGACGAGGAGGAGGAAGAAGGGTCATCTCGATCACTTTCAGGCCAGTCTTTTAGGAGTGGCTCAGAAAGAGGATTTTTGCAACAGCAGAGGCCAGGTACAAATTTGGCCAGCCAGGGCCCACTACTTGAGGACGAGGAGGATGGGGATGAAGCATGTTCACAGCGGGGTGGCATCCAATGCAGCTTGGGCCCATCACTAGTGCGTGGCTGGGGGGATACGGAGGACGCAGACGATACGCCTCCCACAGAGGTCAGCTTGTCCTTACCTCTGGGCAGCCTGGCACACATGAGCGACTATATGCTGCAGTGCCTGCGCAACGACTGCAGAGTTGCCCACATTTTAACGTGTGCCGACTACTGGGTGGCCACCCTGCTGGATCCCCGTTACAAAGACAATGTGCCGTCCTTAATTCCCTCACTGGAGTGTGATCGGAAGATGCGCGACTAAAGGCTCCTGAGAGCATTCCCGACTGACGCTGGGGACAAGTGGAAGCACAAGGTGAAGGCAGAGGAGGAGGAGGAGGAGGTCGCCAACGCAGCTGTGTCAGCGCCAGCACCTCAGAAGGCAGGGTTAGCATGGCCGACATGTGGAAAAGCTTTGTTACCTCGTCGCAACAACCGCCCCAACTGCTGATATGGAGCGTGTTAGCAGGAGGCAGCATTTGAACAACATGGTGGAACAGTACCTGTGCAAACGACTACACGTAGCGACTGATGGTTCTCCCCTATTCAACTTCTGGGTCTCCAAATTGTCCACATGGCCAGAGCTTGCCCTGTATGCCTTGGAGGTGCTGTCCTGCCCTGCAGCCAGTGTACTCTCTGAACGTGTATTTAGCACGGCAGGGGGCGTCATCACAGACAGACGCAGCCGTCCGTCCACAGCCAACGTGGACAAGCTCACGTTCATTAAAATGAATCAGGCCTGGTTCCCACAAGACTTGTCTGTACCTTGTGCAGAATAGACAGTTCTAACAGCCTCAACCATCCATCCTATGTCCCAATATGTTGGGGGATAGCACTATGTAAAAATGCAAAATAACACACATCTGTGTTGGCTACCTATTCCTCCTTCGCCACCGCTTCCACCTAGACCGCCGCGTGAGCCTACATGGCCACATCCACTCATTCACCGCCTTTTCAACCTCTTCCTCCTACATCATTCCTAATTTTTATTTTTTATGGTCTTTTATGTTTTTTTAATTCATTTCCCTATCCACATTTGTTTGCAGAGCATTTGCCATGCTCTTAAGCACATGTTGCTGCCTTTTGCAGCCCTCTAGCTCTTTCCATGAAATTTTTACAGCCATTTTAGTGCTCAAAAGTTCGGGTCCCCATTGACTTCAATGGGGTTCGGGGTCAAGTTCGGGCCCCGAACCCGATTTTTTTTTTCCAAGTTCGGCCAAACCTGCCGAACCCAAACATCCAGGTGTCCGCTCAACTCTACTCAGCTTATCACCCACAGCAATATCTAACATCTACAAATACTACCATGGACCATCCTTATGCATCCAAATTCAAGAAAACTCGTATAAGATACTGACCCGCTAGTAAGTTACCCCGGGTAAAACCAATAGACGGTATCCTTCTATACCGGACACCTGCTGGAGATGCAACTCAGAAAGAGGGACGTATTTGCACACTTGATGGTCATGCTCTAAGTTGGCGACATTTTGGACCTCTGCTTTGGAGACTACCAAAACCATTTTCTCTTTAGCATTGCCTTTACTTGCCTTCTAGGTTGGAATGAAGAACGACAAAGCGTGCAAAAAAGATCTCAACTTTCATGCATGTTAGTGGCAGCTAAACTCCTTATCCCTCCTCTATGGAGAACACCACTTTGCCCCTCTCTATCTCAATGGTTGAACAAAGTAGATCAAACATCTGTATGTTGGTTAAATAACTGGCTGAGGGATAGAAAACAGAGGGTGGTTATTAACGGTACACACTTAGATTGGGTCACTGTCACTAGTGGAGTACCTCAGGGGTAAGTATTGGGCCCTATTCTCTTCAATATATTTATTAATGATCTTGTAGAAGGCTTGCATAGTAAAATATCAATTTTCGCAGATGACACTAAACTGTGTAAAGTAATTAACACTGAAGAGGACAGTATACTACTACAGAGCGATCTGGATAGATTGGAGGCTTGGGCAGATAAGTGGCAGATGAGGTTTAACACTGACAAATGTAAAGTTATGCACATGGGAAGGAATAATGCAAGTCACCCGTACATACTAAATGGTAAAAACACACTGACATGGAAAAGGATCTAGGAATTTTAATAAACAGCAAACTAATCTGCAAAAACCAGTGTCAGGCAGCTGCTGCCAAGGCCAATAAGATAATGGGTTGCATTAAAAGGGGCATAGATGCCCGTGATGAGAACATAGTCCTACCACTTTACAAATCACTAGTCAGACCACACATGAGGTACTGTGTACAGTTATGGGCTCCTGTGAACAGGGAAGACATAGCAGAGCTGGAGAGGGTCCAGAGGAGGGCAACTAAAGTAATAACTGGAATGGGGCAACTACAGTCCCCTGAAAGATTATCAAAATTAGGGTTATTCACTTTAGAAAAAAAGACGACTGAGGGGAGATCTAATTAATATGTATAAATATATTAGGGGTCAGTACAGAGATCTATCCCATCATCTATTTATCCCCAGGACTGTGACAAGGGGACATCCTCTGTGTCTGGAGGAAAGAAGGTTTGTACACAAACATAGAAGAGCATTCTTTACGGTAAGAGCAGTGAGACTATGGAACTCTCTGCCTGAGGAGGTGGTGATGGTGAGTACAATAAAGGAATTCAAGAGGGGCCTGGATGTATTTCTGGAGCGTAATAATATTACAGGCTATAGCTACTAGAGAGGGGTCGTTGATCCAGGGAGTTATTCTGATTGCCTGATTGGAGTCGGGAAGGAATTTTCTATTCCCCTAAAGTGAGGAAAATTGGCTTCTACCTCACAGGGTTTTTTTTTTTGCCTTCCTCGGCTTAAAGGATGGCAGGCCGAACTGGATGGACAGGTGTCTTATGTACTATGTTACTATGTAAATATATAGTATTGAAGAATAAGAAATAGCTGCATTTGCTAACCATTCACACACTAGATTTACGAAGCTTTGGTCCCAGTGGATAACTTACCATAAAGCTCCTTCCTTCCTTAACCATATATAAACAGACGACCCTAACAACAACTGTGCTTAAGACACACATGAGACGAACGCAACAACTATAACACTAGTTTTACCTCTTTCTTCTAAAGAAATCTGAAGACTGTGATCTCGGGTTAGACAATCCATAATGACCTTCCCCCTGATCCCTCGCACCCTCACTTATACATATTGCATAAATATTCTACAAGTTCACTTACTTTTTAAGATGATTTTAATAAACAGCAAACGATTTAAGTTGATCATATGTTACTACTTTGTTTGCGTTTTCTTTTTAAGGAATACTGTTATAGGTCAAGGTACAACTACGGGTGATCATATAATGCATTATTTATATATTTCCTGGACTCTTCTGTATTAATTAGCAACATCATGACTGCACATTCCTATAGAAGAGCTGTAAGTTTCACAAGTTACGACCGGCTATTATGCAATCTATACCTGTAAAACATTTATGGTCTCTAATCATTATCCTGTAAAATCTGAATAAAAAGACAATTGAAAAGAAAAAGAAAAACCATAAAGGTAAAGAGGTTGTATAATTAAAAAAAGTAATGGATGGTTGGCTTGGTAAAACATGAAAAAAGTGCCTTCCCTTTCTGCCTCATTTCCTTCAAGCCGCTCTGACATCTTCCCAGACGTGTTGTTTTGACTCCAATGGTGGCATTATGTATACTGCTGCAGCCAATCACTGGGTTAACCGTTGTACAGAACAAGGCCGCTGAGGCCAGTGATTGGCTGCACAGGTATATGGAGCAACACTGCTGCAGCCATCAGTATGTCACTGGCCGGGAAGATGACAGAGGTGCAGTGATAGATCAGAGTGGGTACAGGAAGGGAACTAATATCTATCCATTATCTACTTATATAACCAAAGATCTTAGAAGGCTTCATAGCAAAATTTAACATGGCCCCCCCTGCCACGCTAACTGCAACAATACACGTATATCAATAAGTCGCACCGCAAAGTTCAATGCCCCAGATTTCTAACAAGTGGAAGAAATTTTAAGAAAAAGAAATTGTAATGCAAAAAGTCTCCCTCCACCTCACCCAAATTTATCAGACTTCTATGCTGGAAAAAAGCGGAACAGGTACCTAATAAATATGGCATTCATTCTGACCACCATATTTTTCAATGTGTTCACATCAGACAATTGGCAAAAATACACTGATAAATCTCCTGCTTCACGTCTATTACAAAGCTGGCTGCCTGCAGCCACCACTAGAGGGCGCTCAGTGCATAGAAATGTATGCGGTTACAATTTATTGGAAGCTTAAACAACGTCTTTGCATTGTGCTCAGAGGGAGCACAATGCAAAGAAATTGTTTCAGCTTTGAGTAAATTGTAGTGGACTCTAGAGGAGTGGCGGTTGTATGAAATTGCAGTGTTTGCACCTCGTGAAGAGAAAGAAGTTCTTCCCATGGGGCCCCATAGCAGTTGCGTCGTCTGCCTCCACTGAAGGTACTCCACTGTCTACCTATCTATTATCCATCCAAACGCTATCTCAAGTCTCTCTACCTCAAGTCTCTCTACCTCAAGTCTCTCTACCTCAAGTCTCTCTACCTCAAGTCTCTCTACCTCAAGTCTCTATCGATCTGCTATCTATCCATCCATCTTAAACGGAGTACATACCAATCTTGAAGTTGATGTATCCTTCACCGCCGCTCATCACTAAAATACTTGAGTTTCTTGTATTTCCACTGCCACCTCCTGGCAAAGAAGGGTTGATGTAACCTATTGAGTAAACACGGTTTTAGTACTATAATAATCATTTCATGCATTGTATAAAGCATCATCATGTCACGCTTTGTTTCCGGAGGAGGCAGGAAATCCTGCAGGTTGATACACACCATGTGCAAATTTATCTCCTGCTTGTTTAAACCTAGATATTAATGGGGTTGAGTCACAAATAAACTTATCCTATAGCTAGAGCCATCTGATGGGGATGGGTACAGCTGCTATGACCCACAAGGATCATACGTATGGCAGCATTGTGCGTCAGTATGAATGAAGCAGTGCAGCGTCCCAGTGGTCACTGCTAAAGGGGTTAATGTATCGTTAAAGGCCGTATATAGGGATATATGGTTAATTTGCCAGCCTCTTAGATGCAGTTACCAGGTGTTGGCAGGTCCCACCCCTCTAGATAGTAGCTGCTGGGGAGTGAGCTCTAGGTAGTGTGTGTGAGAAGAGAAGCAGTAGACAGGGATACACAACCAGAAAAAGTGACCGTAATAAGTGCCAGACTCTGAGGAAGAGAGAAAACAAATCTAATAGAATGTAGAGCAGTCATTTCAAAGGAGAGTGTGTGGGCAAGAAGCGAAGGTAATGCAGGCCTCAGGCTACAGACTTCACTGCAATTTGGATTGGGTTAGTAGCTTCAAGCACCCTTCCGCACCCAAGAGACAGATTGGCCGTCTCTACACTGACTGCACACGGCAGTTGGGCATTGCAGAATTATGGATAAAAGAAGAGAAAATTTGCACCCCTTTGGCCGGATTGGAAAGACTGCACTGTTAATGTGGAAAGGGACTCGGGAGGGGGGGGGGGGGGGGCAGGGGGGCTATGATACTACATCCTTTTCCCACCCTATATGCAGCCTTGAGGAACTGTCTTATGACACGTAAACAGACTGTGCCTACTCGTGCAAAGACGTGTGTATCAACTGCTGAGCGCCCTCAGTGAACGGTGGCGATCCTACCGGAAGCTCAGTGGTGACTGACAGACGCTCCCGCTGTAACGGCTGGGATCAAGACATAACTCAAATCCCGACTGTTTAACCACTGAGATCTGCAGTCAGTGCTGACCACAGCATCTGACTGGCTTACGTAGGGAGAAGCTCCATCAATCAACCTAATGGCCCTCATACAATGTGATTGTGGGGTGCTGAGATTTACTATGGCAGCTGGATGCCTAAAGGTGGGTTTACACGGGCCAATTGTCGGAAAGGAAGTGCTCGGTCAGTGAAGAAGATCTCCTTCACAGTAATAGTGCTCCTTTGTCCCCATACAGAATCATTATTTCTGGGCAGCAGACCGCACAATGATTGATGTGTCTGCACGAACGACAGGATCACCCGATAAACAAATGTCTTGCTTCTTCATCGAGTGACTGGTGACACATTTGGATCGCCAGATTATCGGGAATGAGTGTTCGCAGGAATGGTCGTTCCCGATAATCTGGACGATTATAGGTTCGTCTAAATCCACCTTAACAGTAGCGTCCAGGCCTACCGTGTGCAAAAGCCTATTAGGCCCTAAGGGTGAGCAGACTCAGACAGTGGTCAGCTGAGAAATCATTCCCAGGGAGTAAAGACGGGAGAGAGACCCAGAAGAGTCTGTAAGAAATAGGTGGGGGATCAGTGAGGTGATTTAATTTTTTTTTTTTACTGCATTTTTGTATTTTTATTTTACACATAAGAGTCTTACCTGCAACACATGCAAAAAATTTTACAGAATCTCTGTGACCGTGAAACGAGACTTGTGCATGCTCCAGGGAACAGTAGGGGCTCGTCTGATTTAAGATATCCTTGTTGTCCTTGACTTCTCCAGACTGTTCCAGTGTTCCTACAAGTATAGCACATTCATTACAAGAGCTGATTTTTTTTTTTTTTTTTTTACTAAGTGGGGCAATCAAATGATTGAGTTAAACAGGTTTCCCAACACTAGAGTATAACAGAAAGTTGAATTATACAATGAGTAAGCTATCCTTTGCTAAAGTGGATCTGTCAGGGAGGGAAGATCTCTTTAAGTTAGAGCATCTGGTGGTGTGAGGAAGGACTGGCGATAGGGTCATGGGCGCCCACAGAGGAGCCATTGTAGCACAAATTGCTGAAAAAGTTAAAGAGGTTGTCCCATAACAACTTATTCTCTATCCAAAAACTGTGGGGGTCATTTATCAAACCGATATAAAGTAGATCTGACTTAGTTGCCTATAGCAACCAATCAGATTCCACCTTTCATTTTGGACAGCTCCTTTGGAAAATGAAAGGTGGAATCTGATTGGTTGCTATGGGCAGCTAAGCCCGTTCTACTTTACACCAGTTTGATAACTGACACCCTGTGTGCGTGCCACATTTTTTATACCACCCTCACCAGTTTTCTGAAAGGGGGAGTAACCAGCCATCACAACATAATTATCTTCATTTACGCCGCCGTTTTCTGCTGCAAATGAAACCAGAAATCTAGAGCAGCTCACAGCAGTCGTAGAATTCTGCCAGGTGTATAAGTACCAGATGCTTCTAGCATTAATTAATGCTGAGAGCATCAGATCGTTATGTACCCAGACAGCAGCCGTGAGGGGGGGCGGCCCCCTAAGCATCGGCCCACCAGGACATTTCCCTGTAGCGAGTATGGCCAGTCCACACCTGGGATATCAAGACCAAATAGCCGGTCTTGACAAATCTCCCCCATAGTTTTCTCTCTTGAGTCTAGGATATTTCATGGACAATTGCATCAACAGCAGATCAATGCAAGAATAAAGATGGTTTTCAAGGTCCGACACCTCTAGAACACTATATTTTGGGTTAAAAGTTTGAGAAAGAAAAGACAGCATGCTACACAGTTACTGATAAGTGAACGAGGACCAAGCATGATTATTTCAACCGGGAGAGGATGACCGGAAAAAGATCAAAATTTGGCATGCTGAAAACTAACATGTCTGGCAGGGGCGGATTGGCCATAGACCTTACAGGGAAATTTCCTGGTGGGCTGATGCCGAGGGTGCTGCCTGGGCCCTCCTCGCAGCCTGCCAGTGGAAGTTTTTGGGGATGTATTTTGTGCTGTTGGCAGTATTCTGTGATGGACTGTGGCACTTGGCTCTGTTGGGGTGGTCTAATATGCCACACTATGGTATTACTGGCCTTGCCTTCCATCAATTTGGACCAGACCACAAAACGGGGCCACTTTTAGTATTTATGTTCCCAGTCCGCCCCTGATGTCCGGAAGCAGGGGGCAGTCAAACCCCTCTATACACAGATTGGCCGACATTAGTCTAATGTGTATGGCCAGCTTCAGAACACGCCAGTCAATTAAAATGAGAATACAGCAAACATTTCACAAAGGCATTGCTAAAATATATGTCTGATCAATCATATCTGGGCGTCCATAAATAATCTTACCCTTGGAGAAAGGAATAGAAACTATGACACCGCAGGAGGTGCCGACCCACAAGCGCTCACAGAATACAGACAGTGCAGAGACCTGGGCCATAGACATAAAGCTGCTCGAACCTGCAAAAACGGTAAAAAAAACGGTTTTACATTTTATTTTCATCTTAAAGAGGAGCTGCCACCTCTGGTTTAGTGACTGATGTAATAATAACTGATGCCATTCTCCTTTTATTCCTGGTTTATAAAGGTACAACTGGGTGTTACCAAGTAGGGGAGGGGCGTGGGTGTGTCCTTGCAGTCTGGCATTGCCAGCACTGATTGGGCAGTATCCGCATGTGCAGGGACACACCTCCGAGTGGTAACATCCAGTTGAACCTTCATTCATAAGCTTACATCAGGAATAGGAGGAGCCTGTGTAGAAATTCTGTGTCAGTTTCTATATTTCATAAGACATGCCCCCTTGTTGGCCAAGACTTGTGTGCTGTCCACATGGAGGTCCTGTGCATAAAATGGCTGCTGATGGACCAGACCAATCACCTCCATGTGAGGTCTCCTTTATTCACATACACTGCACCTGCCATCTGCAGGTCACTGCCGGCAGTTCAGTGCAGGTACGGCGTGTTAGAATGGAGGAGGCTGAGTGATGTGACTGGTAACATGACCCTCCATCAGCGGCCATCTTATGGACAGGACCTTTATGTGGACAGCACAAAAGATTTGTCTAACAAGGGGAAATGGCTTATGAAATCTAGCAAATGGCACATAATATGAACACAGGCTATATTAGTAGGTGGCATATAGTCATCCTACATATGCAATGGTCAACCGTAGCCAGAAAGTGGACAAACCCTTTAAATCAGACATGTCAGGAATGGTGACATTCACTATATACACATCATAAGGAGTTTACCAGTATACGGTACTACACTGAGAATTATTTACTGATGATGTAACTATATATTTATTTACTCACATTGGAGGTAATATAATGTCTATTATACCCTGGGCTTCAATTTCTCTCTATTTTTAAGATCTCAGCTTGCTGTTGGTGAATAGAAACCAGTACACAGTTACTATGATTCTCTGAAAGCCGAGCACAGGGGACGTCTGGCAGGGTGTCTTATGTCTCAATATGCTTTCAGAACCAGATGATTATACTATATATTACCAGTTTTATGTCAATTTAACATTTTCTTGTGGAAGTAAATACAGGTCCTTCTCAAAAAATTAGCATATTGTGATAAAGTGCATTATTTTCTGTAATGTACTGATAAACATTAGACTTTCATATATTTTAGATTCATTACACACCAACTGAAGTAGTTCAAGCCTTTTATTGTTTTAATATTGATGATTTTGGCATACAGCTCATGAAAACCCCAAATTCCTATCTAAAAAAATTAGCATATCATGAAAAGGTTCTCTAAACGAGCTATTAACCTAATCATCTGAATCAACTAATTAACTTTAAACACCTGCAAAAGATTCCTGAGGCTTTTAAAAACTCCCAGCCTGGTTCATTACTCAAAACCGCAATCATGGGTAAGACTGCCGACCTGACTGCTGTCCAGAAGGCCATCATTGACACCCTCAAGCAAGAGGGTAAGACACAGAAAGAAATTTCTGAACGAATAGGCTGTTCCCAGAGTGCTGTATCAAGGCACCTCAGTGGGAAGTCTGTGGGAAGGAAAAAGTGTGGCAGAAAACCCTGCACAACGAGAAGAGGTGACCGGACCCTGAGGAAGATTGTGGAGAAGGACCGATTCCAGACCTTGGGGGACCTGCGGAAGCAGTGGACTGAGTCTGGAGTAGAAACATCCACATGCGTGTGCAGGAAATGGGCTACAGGTACCGCATTCCCCAGGTCAATCCACTTTTGAACCAGAAACAGCGGCAGAAGCGCCTGACCTGGGCTACAGAGAAGCAGCACTGGACTGTTGCTCAGTGGTCCAAAGTACTTTTTTCGGATGAAAGCAAATTTTGCATGTCATTCGGAAATCAAGGTGCCAGAGTCTGGAGGAAGACTGGGGAGAGGGAAATGCCAAAATGCCTGAAGTCCAGTGTCAAGTACCCACAGTCAGTGATGGTCTGGGGTGCCATGTCAGCTGCTGGTGTTGGTCCACTGTGTTTTATCAAGGGCAGGGTCAATGCAGCTAGCTATCAGGAGATTTTGGAGCACTTCATGCTTCCATCTGCTGAAAAGCTTTATGGAGATGAAGATTTCATTTTTCAGCACGACCTGGCACCTGCTCACAGTGCCAAAACCACTGGTAAATGGTTTACTGACCATGGTATCACTGTGCTCTATTGGCCTGCCAACTCTCCTGACCTGAACCCCATAGAGAATCTGTGGGATATTGGGAAGAGAAAGTTGAGAGACGCAAGACCCAACACTCTGGATGAGCTTAAGGCCGCTATCGAAGCATCCTGGGCCTCCATAACACCTCAGCAGTGCCACAGGCTGATTGCCTCCATGCCACACCGCATTGAAGCAGTCATTTCTGCAAAAGGATTCCCGACCAAGTATTGAGTGCATAACTGAACATAATTATTTGAAGGTTGACTTTTTTTGTATTAAAAACACTTTTCTTTTATTGGTCGGATGAAATATGCTAATTGTTTGAGATAGGAAATTTGGGTTTTCATGAGCTGTATGCCAAAATCATCAATATTAAAGCAATAAAAGGCTTGAACTACTTCAGTTGGTGTGTAATGAATCTAAAATATATGAAAGTCTAATGTTTATCAGTACATTACAGAAAATAATGAACTTTACCACAATATGCTAATTATTTGAGAAGGACCTGTATATATATATTAAATATATTCACAGTTCTGAAAAGAAACCTCCTTCAGTGGTGTAAAAACCTCCTGCCCTAGTCCTCCTCTGAGATGTCACATAACCTCACAATAGCGGCCAATTATAGAACTGGCCAGGGCCACGGCCGCCACGTCATAGACATTCAAGGTGACTTCACTGCCCTGAAGCAGTCAGACATGGTGGGGGAAGCAAATGCTTTCTTTCAAGAGACTGTGAGTATATTTAAAAGCTCTGTCATTTCTTCATGTCCTAAGTGTTCTTTTCTGAAATCCACCAGGACCCCAGAAGACCCCTTCAAGAAGTGCATGTGACATGACAGCTCTGTGTTGGCGGCTCCTCTCACCCAACATTCTCTGAATGAACGGCTCTAATTCCAGTTCTTGTAAAGGCTGCCCGGTCTCGGGATGGAACAGACGTAGAATAGAATCCAGGCGGACAGACACCCATACTCCATCTCTCGCAGCGGCAATGTGCCTCACTTGACTTTCAGGACGATGCGTTGCTTCAAACCATATCTAGGACAAAAAGGTGTATATAATCCATTTACATCTTCAACCACTGCTACAGACCCGGTATGTCCGACAATTACATCCCGTATCCTCGGAGCAGGAACAGACTTCTGCAGAGGCTCACCCCTCACAGCAGATCCTTGTGCACACAGAGCCCACAAAAACAGCAGAATCCGCATCCTTATTGAGAATGCATCAAAAAGGTTATGTCATGATTGATGTAAAAAATAAAAATCTGACAAAATATAGTAAATGACAAGCTCCATCTAACCAAGCTAGAACCAGCCCTGTGCCTCCAGAGATCTGCCCATTGCACTGCTGGATTTATTTCAGGCTGGCAGCTTAGGGGACGAGCCCTTTCTCAGGGGATGTGTCCTTTCTGCTGCAGTTCTCTCCCTGTGACTGTCACAGCTTCTAACAGTAAATATGGCTGGTAGCAGTTGACGATTTAAACTGAGTGTGGGCGACCATCTCAGTGAGGGGGACAAGAAAAAAAAAAAACACAGCAGGTGGCGCTATACAGATACAATTTCTTGAATAACTGCTGAAGGAAAGTAAGTAACACCATTATATTTTCATATATCGCAGTATAAGGAATTTAACTAGCCCCCCCCAAAAAAAGACAGAAGCCCTTTAAAGTATGCATGTTCTCGCAGAAGGACTCTCCAGCCATAGACAGTACAGTTGAGAAATTTGCGGAACTAGTTAAAGGGCTTCTGTCACCCCACAAAAGTCTTTTTTTTTTTTGGGGATAGTTACATTACTTATAGCGCGATATAGGAGAATATAATCTTGTCACTTACTTTGATGCGGCCGTTTCTTTAGAAAACTAAGTTTTATAATATGTACCGTAAATCCGGTCTCTAGACGCCCTACTTGCTGGTAGCCGCAGCAGAAAACCGCCCCCTCGCCGTGTTGATTGACAGGGCCAGCCGCGATCTCCTCCTCCGGCCGGCCCTGTCAGTATTTCAAAAATCGCACGCCTCTGTTCAGTCGGCGCAGGCGCTCTGAGATGAGGAGGCTCGTCTCCTCAGAACTCCCTCAGTGCGCCTGCGCCGATGACGAGGTCTGAACTAAAGGCATTATTAAAGGGTTTCTCCTGCATTTTACTATTGATTGCCTATCCTGAGGATAAATCATCAATATCTGACTGGCCGGGGTCTGACCTGCACCTGGAAAATATAGTGGACAGAGCTAGTTACTGCAGCTCTGCTCCCACTGAAGTGAATGCTAGTGTGACGTGACTCCTGCCGATCATATAGCGGTGGCCAAACTGAGAACTGGCAATAGGAAAATTCTGGAATACTCCTTTAAATAGCGCTTATGTGTCATGTTTATATGCTTTTCAGCTTTTTCTGTATTAAGGGCAGCTGAGAAGTTTTGTGACAAATCTACTACATTTACCAGATTCACAGCTGAGAGATCATGTCACTTGGCTCCTGTTACCTGATTTATTCTAGATCTATGAATATTATGGTTAAAGGCATTTTTGGGGGCAATTTTATTCATTATTGCATTGTACTTATTTTGAGCTAAAAATATTTTTTTTTCTATTAATCTTTTAAAAATATGGCATCCCTTTTTCTGTACAGAGCTGACATGCTGTAGTAGCTGCCTGTGGATATTCTATCTTTTCCATCAGACCAGGAGAAGACGGGCTCCTTATCTCTGCTCTCTGACATTATAAACACTCATTATAGCTCAGTTCTGGTCTTACTGATAGGAATGTGGCTTAAATAAGTGTTTATGACCTCTCAGCAGTTTAGAGATAAGGATTATTAGATGACCGCCACAGTGAAAGTGAATAATAATATTACAATAATAATCATCTTTATTCATATAGCGCCAACATGGGATGCAAGCCCAGGGCCAGCAACACTGCAGCAGGGCGTTTCTCCTAGCAACCAGGAGGATGACCGCTGCAAGCAGGATGGGAAAAGGAGTGCAGCAAAGGTCAGACAGATACTAATAAGGGGGTAGATAGTGTAGATAGAGAGTGGGATATAGGAGGGGACAGTGGGGATTTAGTGGGGGCTGGGGTTAGCGAGGAAAGTAGGGAGAAGACTGGACAGAACTATACACTTATGAAAAATAGATCTGCTGGTAACAAGAACCTGTTACATACAAACATCAACCAAGGTAACCCAAAAATCCCAAATATTCACTTTACAGGTAATAGTCATTTAAAATGTATTTTCACAAATGCCAGAAGTCTAGCTAGCAAAATGGGGGAGCTGGAGGCTATGGTACTAGAAGAACACATAGATGTAGTTGGTGTGGCTGAGACATGGTGGGACTCTTCGCATGACTGGGCTGTAAATATTAAGGGTTTTACACTATTTAGGAAAGACCGGGTCAATAGAAAAGGAGGTGGCGTGTGATCTGAAGACAAGTGTGAAAGAGGCAATTGTGGGTGAGGATGGTGAGGATGTAGAAACCTTATGGGTGGAAGTTCAAAGGGATATAAACACTGAAAAAATAATACTTGGTGTAATCTATAGACCCCCTAACATCACAGAGGAGATAGAAACACAACTGTATAACCAAATAGAGCGGGCGGCACAGGCTGGTACACTGGTCATAATGGGAGATTTTAACTTCCCAGACATTGACTGGGGACAAGATTCTGCCTCAACCGCAAAGGGGAAAAAATTCCTCAACTTGCTGCAGGACCACTTTATGGGCCAGTTTGTAGAAGCTCCCACTAGGGGCGATGCTCTGTTGGATCTGGTAATTTCTAATCATGCAGGGCTTGTTGGAAATGTTACTGTTCGAGAAACACTAGGTAATAGTGACCACAATACAGTTATATTCCCCCTAAACTATAAGAAGCAAACTCTGTCAGGCAGAGCAAAGACACTGGATTTCAAAAAGGCTAGTTTCCCTGGGTTCAGGGGATATACTGGGAGCAGCTACTGTCACATAATAATTCTGAAGATAAATGGGAGAGCTTTAAATCCACATTGAGTAATTGCACACATTTTTTTATTCCTTTAAGTAACGAGTATAAACGGCTAAAATTAAACCCCCCATGGCTTACAGCTACTGTAAAAAGGGCAATAAAAGACAAAAAAAGGGCATTTAAAAAATACAAATCTGAGGGGTCAGCTGTAGCATTTGAAGATTACAAAGGGCTTAATAAAATCTGTAAAAAGGAGATAAAATTAGCAAAGATACAAAACGAACAGCAGGTAGCAAAAGAGAGCAAAACAAATCCCAAAAACGTATTTAAATATATAAATGCTAAAAAACCTAGGTCTGAGGAAGTAGGTTCACTACATCATAGTAAAGGGGGGTTAGTCACTGAAGATAAGGAAAAGGGAGAGTTACTGAATGTTATTTTTAGCTCTGTATATACAAAAGAAGAGAAAGGAGCCGATATCTGTGGTGCTGGGGCTGTTAGTACATCCAGTGATATACTCAATTGGCTAACTGTAGATATGGTCCAAGAGAAGCTAAATAAGGTAAATGTGAACAAGGCTCCGGGTCCAGATGGATTACGCCCAAGAGTGCTTAAAGAGCTCAGTTCAGTCATTGCTGTGCCCCTGTTTATAATGTTTAAAGATTCTCTAGGTACTGGTACGGTGCCAAGTGATTGTCGCAAGGCAAATGTGGTGCCCATATTCAAAACAGGATCTAGGTCCTTCACGGGTAATTATAGACCAGTTAGTTTAACTTCTGTTGTAGGAAAAATGTTTGAAAGACTCTTAAGGGACTATATACTGGAGTATGTGACTATAAATAAAATTATAAGTAATAACCAACATGGGTTTACCAAGGATAGAAGTTTAATTTATTTATTAATGACATCGAGGACAGTATTATTAGCACCATTTCTATTTTTGCAGATGACATTAATCTATGTAGAACTGTACAGTCTATGGAAGATGTCCATAAAATACAAGCTGACTTGAACACTCTAAGTGATTGGGCATCAACTTGGCAAATGAGGTTCAATGTGGACAAATGTAAATTATGTATCTTGGTAGTAATAATCTCCGTGCTTCATATGTCCTAGGGGGTGTAAAACTGGGGGAGTCACTTGTAGAGAAGGATTTGGGTGTCCTTGTAGATGGTAGATTAAATAACAGCATGCAATGTCAATCAGCTGCTTCTAAGGCCACCAGGATATTGTCATGTATTAAACGAGGCATGGACATGCTGGGCAGAGATGTAATATTACCACTTTACAAAGCGTTGGTGCGGCCTCATCTGGAATATGCAGTTTAGTTCTGGCCACCAGTACTTAGAAAGAATGCACTACAGCTGGAAAAAGTACAGAGGAGAGCGACTAAACTCATAAGGGGCATGGAGGGACTTAGTTATGAAGAAAGATTAAAATAATGAATTTATTTAGTCTTGAGAAGAGACATCTAAGGGGGTACATGATTAACCTATACAAATATATAAATGGGCCATACAAAAAATACTGTAAAAAACTGTTCCATGTAAAATGCCCTTAAAAGACAAAGGGGGCACTGCCTCCGACTGGAGAAGAAAAAGTTCAGTCTACGGAAGAGTCAAAGCTTCTTTACTGTAAGAACTGTGAACCTGTGGAATAGACTTCCTCAGGACGTGGTCACAGCAGGAACAGTGGACAGTTTTCAAAAGGGTTTAGATGATATCTTAAAAGTAAATGACATTAATGCTTATGTAGAAATCTGAGTCTTACTTCCTTGTGGTATTCGCGTCCCTACCTATCCCTTGGTTGAACTTGATGGACTTATTTTTTTTTTCAACCGTATTAACCATGTTTCATATTCCGCAGTGCTTTACAGTTCAGTGAAAGTACCAGTCACACAGTTAGAAAAACAGTTAACCCTTTGTGACAGAACAGCTCAATATTTTTAATATAGGTCAACTGGAAATATGATTTTTAGCCAAAAATTAGTAAAATACAATCACAAACAAAATTAGCCTTTAAGGGCCATGGCTGCTTGTAATCCAGGAGCCGCTTAGGTTTTCATGTTTCCCCTAGTTTGGTCAGCATGAATCTCTGTACAAGTTCCCTTTATGCTATTTACAAGCCAAAGAGGAAATTTATCAATACTGCTGTAAATGAAAACTGGCTATTACCTATAGCAACCAATTAGATTCCACCTTTCATTTTTCACGTCTCCTTTAGAAAATGAAAGGATCAATCTGATTGGTTGCTATGGGCAACTGTGCCTGTTTTTCTTTACCCTAATTTTTAAAAATCTTCCCTCAAGAGTTTTCTAATGTCAACCCCAGGACCAAGAGAAACAAGTCCACTATGCCGTCTTACATTGTGCAACATTTAAATCCTCACTATACAAAACTACAGAATGTGGATATGATCTATACAAAATAGAAATAGGCCTCCATATTTAAATATTTAATACCTGCACAGACCTCTGTGGACACTATGCTAAATGAATGCTGACATAATGTGAAGACATAACAATACAGGGGCCTTTTAAACACCATGGGGCAGATTTATGAAAACGGTCTCTGCTGCCAACAGCAACCATTCACGGTGCAGCTTTCATTTTCCAAGGCACTATATGAGATGAAAGCCGCGCTGTGATTGCGTGCTGTGGGCAAACGTTTTTCTGTTAGAGAGTTTTCGTAAAACTGCCCTAGTGCTTTAATGAAGCTGTTACATGTTAAATGCTCACTCCAGCCTTGTACGAGGTCTCAACCTGTTCCATCAAAATGAGGTGGAAGTTTTGGAGAAATTACTTTGACTTTGGCCATCCTTGGACCCACAACATAAATCCGATTCCGGTAGCCACACCACACGTCCCCGTGAACAGCCGCAGAGCAGCGGATTGATTGCTGCGGCCTCCCCAAGTCCACAACTTTTGGATTGTCCAAATCCCAGTTCCTAGCTGAATGAAAAAGAAATTAACGTATTAAAAGGACACCACTTCATAGAGATAAAATAATTCACACTGGAATCACTTGAATTTGTCAGTTTTACTTACCAGCATTTCTTTTAAAAATTGCAAGTGTCCCGTCACCCAAAGTAGTGACTACACGGCCATCGTTGTGCCTATAGTGAGATAGCAGAAGACCAATAAACAGCTGAGTCCGTCATCCACATTTGCAAAACGACTATTTTGGTGGTTAGATTTTTCTAATCAAATTTTGGTCACTTTGGTCCTCTAACATCCAATGTGATGGACTTGATGGTTAAATCTAGGTAATATTATTTCCTGACTGATATCTCCTTAGGCTGTCAACGATGCCACTCAGTGAAGTCTGTTGGGCACAGCTGGTGTCATATGACGGATCCAGCACCACCATTATTTTCTTTGTACTGCACCTTTGACAGGGCAGATCAATGGAAATAACAAAGCAGGTGTCAGCACTAAGGATTGTAATTTACAAAAAAGAACTGCAAGACAGCAAAAAGCTGAAATTTCAACTAATGCTCCGAAAAGCGTCCCATGTGCAGACAAGCTCTCCTCAATTTAACTCCATCCAACCCACCTGCTGAGGGAGCAAAAGATAGTAATGGTGGCATGACCCTCAGATCTCAGCTGCCCTAAGGAGGAGATACTGGGAGGTCAGACTGGGAGTGCATGTTTAGTTCAGAGAGGGGCATTAGCTGCTGCGAGACTCTTCTGGTGTTAGCTAATCACCCGAGGGAATGCTGAAATGAAGTTCAACACACCCAACACCTTCCATGAGTACGGAGAGCGGCTTGATCTGTCTCACCAAAACCAGTAGGTATGGCAAATATTCATCTAATGTGTATGGATAGTTTTAAAGGGGTTGTCTGAGCTAAAGATATTGGATAGGTCATCAATATCAGATCGGTTGAGGTCCGACTCTCGGGACCCTTGACGATCAGCTGTTTGAAGCAGCCGTGGCTCTCATGCAAGCTGCACCCTCTTCAATATTTACCGGCATACTGTCTCCACTGTAGCGGCTGTGCAGTGTAATTACAACTGTCCCATTGAAGTGGAAACAGCACACAGGTAAGCACTGAAGAGGATTCAGTCTACTTCAAACAGCTGATCGGAGGGGGTCCTGCGAGTCAGACCCCCACCGATCTGATACTGATGACCTATCCTGAGGATAGATCATCAATATCTGTAGTTCGGACAACCCCTTCAATGATCAACAAACACTGTGGATATCAAAATGTTATCTTGCACTTTTCCATACATTTCTATATAGAGAAGATGTGTCCTTGTGACAAATCACATTCCAGAACCTGCATGCATTTTAGGACATAAGGCAGATTATCAAAAGAATTGTTCCAGATTTTTAGCAGAATTTTGTAGCAGATTCAACTTTTTGCAAAGCTAAGGATCTGGAGTAAAAAATCTGCTACGTCTGAACCAAGCCCATCAGTATAACCCACCTTAAAGGGGTTCTCTGGGCTTTTCATATTGATGACCTATCCTCAGCACAGGTCATCACTATCAGATCAGCGGGGGTCTGACATCTGGCACCCCCGGCGATCCGCTGTATGAAGGGAATGCACACGTGCCGTCTCTCTTCCTGCTCTCTATAGACACAGCAGTGGCAAGCAGGGACAGAGAATGGAGATGGCATGTGTGCATTCCCATTATACAGCCGATAGGCGGGAGTGCCGGGTGTCGGACCCCCACCGATCTGATATTGATGACCTGTCCTGAGGAGAGGTCATCAATATTAAATGCCCAGAGAACCCCTTTAAACGACTCCTATTTCTAAGGCAAATATTAATGAAACGTGTGAGAAGCACAAAAGTCTTACGTAATACTGTGGATTGCATCTTTAAGCTGAATTTTCTGAAGACACGTCCTCCATCCAGAGACAGCCGAATGAATGAACAAACTGAATTGAAAAAGGAAAACAACACTGAGAGACACATATAAAAATCCAGAAAATCCACCAAAACGGAGATACATTTTTTGGCGTGGATTTTCTGCTTATGTTAACTAGCACATTGAAGCCTATGGGAAAAGGTGCAGAATTTTTAATTCTGCATAACAGGTCAAATTCCACACGGAAGAAAGATGTGAAAAACCATTTAATTTGCAGATACTGCATAAAGCCTCATTCACATGTCAGTGTTCCACAGACGTGTGCTGTACGTGTTCTCCACGGACAGCACACGTCCCCATTCATTTTAATGTGTGTATTCAGATATTCAGACATCAGTGTTTTAGCACGGTGCGTGGGTCTGTTTTTTTAAGCAGGGATGCATGGTCTATTTTGTCCGTGTTCATGGATCCATCACGCCCATTATAGTCTATGAACACCACGGATGGCAAACGGACACACGGACCCACAGACAGCTTCACGGATGCATCACTGACCTCCTGCTCACGGATTTGAGCACGGACACGTAAATGAGGCTTTACACTAATGGCAACTCTCTACAATGCCCAATTCAAAAATGGTAGAGAGAAGCGTAGGTATCGCTAGTCATTACGCATGGCATGGTGCATCATCACGGCAGATTGCTGAGAGTAGGTTGGAGGTGGAGCGGCGTTTGGGCGTGATTATGCGTAGCGTCTCCCATGTGCCTTGGCATTCAGAAATTATGGAACATGAGCATAGCCTGCGGCCCCTTCTGACATTGTTTTAATGGGTTTTTAGTGGATTTTGTGCTATTGTAACAATAAAGTATTATATTCTATATAAACAATTTTGAGTATTATTTATCCATGTTTCGGATTTATATATATCGGGAATGCACTCACAGGAATGTAGAAAAGTTTTTTGCTCAAACTGTATTCCAATAAATATATTTTATTTTCTAAGTAGTTGGATTATTTACATGATGGAGATAGAAAGCCTAGTGTCGCCATTCTACAAGAGTAAATGTGTTGCTTATAACCATACATGAGCTATTTACAAAGGTGTCAAAGTGTGGAGAAACAGAAGGCTTGGATTTGGCGTGCTGGTGGAGCATTTAGAGCTCACTGAGGGGCCACAGGCCAGGGCCACTCAGGTGGCAGGTAAAGGTAGGAAGGCTCAGCAATTAGAAGACTATATCTGGGTGACAAGGGAAAGAGTGTACCCGAGTAAATCTACGTTTTGACTGATTTTATTTATGTAAATTCCGGAATAGCATCATCACATCAGGATATCTTTTCCACTGCTGTAGTAAGTATAAGGGCAACAACAAGGTCCAGACAGGTGCTGGTGCAGGGGAGTTTATTATTAGGCCTTAGGCCTCATGCACACGACCGTTGTGTGTTTTGCTCCCTGCAAATTGCGGATCCGCAAAAACACGGATGGCGTCCGTGTGCGTTCTGCAATTTGCGGAACGCCACAGACAGCCATTGATATAACTGCCTATTCTTGTCCGCAAAACGGACGAGAATATGGCAGGTTATATTTTTTTTGCGGACCACGGAACGGAGCAACGGATGCGGACAACACACGGGGTGCTGTCCGCATCTTTTGTGGCCCCATTGAAGTGAATGGATCCGCATCCAAGCCGCAAAAACTGGGGCCCGGATGTGGACCAAAACAACGGTCGTGTGCATGAGGCCTTATTCACACGTCAGTGTTTTGGTCAGTGATTTCCATCAGTGATTGTCAGCCAAAACCAGGATTGGAGACTGCACAGAGATGAGGTATAAAGGAAAGATCTGCACCTGTTCTGTGTTTAGAGCCGCACCTGGTTTTCACTCAAAATCACAAAATTACTAACCAAACACTGACGTGAGAATAAGGCATTAGGTGGACTGAGAACGTCTCAGAGTCAGTTTTTCATGATGTGCTCAGGTACTGGACTGGTTATTTTACATATCAGTAAAGCCTTATTCACACGTCAGTGTTTCAGTCAGTGATTTCCATCAGTGATTTTAAGCCAAAAACAGGTGCAAATCTAAACACAGAGCAGGTGCAGATCTTTCCCTTATACCTGATGTCTGTGGAGGCTCTAGTCCTGGTTTTGGCTCACAAATCACTAATAGAAAACACTGACCAAAACACTGACATGTGAATGAGTCTTAAGAATGGAACAGCTAGAAGACAACAGAAGGCCAAGAAGTAGGTTTTAAAGGTTTTCAGTTAGGGTTAGGACAGGCCAAACTTAAATGGGGAAGTTGTAAGTACATTAGCTGGAGATATAAAACTAAAACTGCTAAAAAGAAAGACTTGGATTTAACAACAAAGAACAATATATTGATTGGTCAAAGTATTAAAAAATGCTTTCCTAATTTAAAGAACATCAGCCAATGTAAATGTTAAATCAAGTAAGAAAAGTTGCACCTAGAAAAATAAATTGTTAATCATATAAAAATGAATGGCAAAAGATTTTAATGGGTTGTTTGGATCCTGTTCCAATACTTACCGGGTCCTCGATGGCCTCTGCTCCCATCGCAACACACAGAAAATCCCAGGAGATGCCTACTAAGCCAATCACTGGCTGAGAGGGCTTCAGATGGGACCAGGAAGCTAGGACTCGGTAAGCATTGGAACGGCAGTGGAGGGGGTATTGGTGAGGTGAGTAATGCTGCTTCTGTTTATTTTTTTTAACCTACTCTAAGGCTACATGCACATGATCGTATGTGTTTTGCAGTCCGCAAAAAAAAACTAAAAACTGATGACATCCGTATGCCATCCATTTTTTTTTTTTTGCGTATCCATTGTAACAATGGACAAGAACAGGACATGTTCTATTTCTTTTGCGGGGCTACGGAACGGACATACTCATGCGGATAGCACACAGAGAGCTGGCCACATTTTTTCGGACCCATTGAAATGAATGGGTCCGCATCCTATCCGCAAAAAAAAACAGAACGGACACAGAAACAAAGGTTTGTGTGCATGTAGCCTAAGTCCTTTTCTAAAAAAGTATTCCCTAGTGAACAACCCCTTTAAGAATGCCAAATCTAGGAAAAAACTAAGATAATTGTTGGGGACCAAGAAAAGGCTTGAGACCTTAACTACCTTCATGTAACAGTAGCAGTCAATCACTGGCACCAACGGTGACCCGCTACATCCTGTCATCATCACTGCAGCAGGAAGCAGAGAAAGGAGGGGGACTGAGGATCCTTAGAAGGAGAGCGATGCAGGGTCATTGAGGTGTGAATACCTTTTTGTAACTTACTTTCATTCTGCTGCAAAGTTTTAAATATAATTTTTAGCCTTAACCCTTCAATCAACAATGGAACATTACATCAGAACCAGTTTTGTACAATAATCATTTTTTGAGAGGAGGGATAAATCTGGGTGTTGATAAAACGTTAATGTTAAGAGAATCCAGTGAAATGTTTTGACTGCCTTTATGGAATCTACTAAATGCCATGTGTGACACATCAGAAAAACATTTTGACTTGATTTCCCCATTCAAGAGAGTAAACAGAGATATTCATGATTTATGACCAAAAACAAATGAATTATTACATAAAAATTTGACATAGTAGACAGAATGGGTTTCTTATAACCTTCCTTCCTGTGTCCCCAGCCAGACGGTGGAATCTCTGCTGACATCGTTACAGGTTTCTTGCTCTTCTACACAATTCAGTCTGTGGGCTATAAAAGATATTGGAGCTGGAATCCTATTACATGTAAAATAAATAACTTATTATAATAACTACTGGTTCATTCTAAGGCCCCTTTCACACGGGGGTTGCGGGAAAATGTGTGGGTGCGTTACGGGAACACCCGCGATTTTTCTGCGCGAGTGCAAAACATTGTAATGCGTTTTGCACTCGCGTGAAAAAAATTGCGCATGTTTGGTTCCCAGAAGTTCGGCCTTGGGATCGGTGTTCTCTAGATTGTATTATTTTCCCTTATAACATGGTTATAAGGGAAAATAATAGCATTCTGAATACAGAATGCATAGTATAATAGTGCTGGAGGGGTTAAAAAAAATAAAAAATAATTTAACTCACCTTAGTCCACTTGATCGCGGCCCAGCATCTCCTTCTGTCTCCTTTGTTGAATAGGACCTGTGGTGAGCATTAATTACAGGAACAGGACCTTTGATGACGTCACTCCGGTCATCACATGGTACGTCACATGCTGTTTTACCATAGTGAATCACCAGCATCTCTTCTGTCTTCTTTTGTGAAGAATAGGACCGTTGATGATGTCACTACGTTCATCACATGGTCCGTCACATGATCCATCCCCCTGGTGATGGATCATGTGATGAGCGTAGTGATGTCATCAAAGGTCCTATTCCTCACAAAAGAAGACAGAAGAGATGCCGGCTGCGCGAACAAGTGGATTAAGCCGAGTTAAAATTGTATTTTAATTTTTTTAACCCCTCCAGCGCTATTGTACTATGCATTCTGTATTCAGAATGCTATTATTTTCCCTTATAACCATGTTATAAGGGAAAATAATAATGATCGGGGCCCCATCCCGATCGTCACCTAGCAACCGTGCGTGAAAATCGCACCGCATCCGCACTTGCTTGCGATTTTCACACAACCCCTATTCATTTCTACGGGGCCTGCATTACGGGAAAAGAGGAGCATGCAGCGATTTTCACACAACACACAAGTGATGCGTGAAAATCACCGCTCATGTGCACAGCCCCATAGAAATGAATGGGTCTGGATTCAGTGCGGGTGCAATGCGTTCACCTCACCTCTCGCCCGTGTGAAAGGGGCCTTACACCAACAGATTATCTGACCAATATCTGTCCAATCAGACCAATAGTGTGTGTGTATAATAGGAGTTACCGATATTATTGGCCGATATTCATGATTTTCAAAGTTATCAGTATCGGCATCTAACCTTGCTGATAATGCGTCCAGCGCGCTTTCACAGAACATAAGCGTGCTGCTGTCAGCGCGCTCATGTTCCCTCAGCAGCACAGGGGAAGAGTCACAGGAGCCGGTGCCCAGCCTATATGACAGGAAGCTGCGATCAGGGGCAGTTAACCCCGCAGGTGTCGCACCTGAGGGGTTAACTGCTGCCACTGATCGCAGCTCCTTGTCAGAGGGAGGGTGTCGGCTATGCGATTCTGCGCCGACACACCCACCTCCTGCATTAAACGTTAATTCTCATTGGTGGTGCAGTGCGCCCTCCCCAGTTGGTGGAGCAGTGTGCCCCCCCCCCCCCCACCCCTCAGTATTAAAAACATTGCCATATTGCCACATCCGAAAAGTCTAAACTCTTAAAATATTTTATAAAAAATCTCCTATGTAGTAAACGTCATAACAGAAATTATTATAATTTTTTAGCAAAAATGAAAATGCACAGAATATCGGTATAAGTTATCGGCTATCGGCCTGAAAGTTCACAGGTTATCGGCTCTAAAGAAATCTATATCGGTCGATCCCTGTATAACAAAAGATCTGCGTGTGTAAACAGCCATTTTACCAATGATTAGTCAGAAAATCTGTCAGAAATCTGTTGGTGTATTACAGCCTTAAGGCCTGTAGTTCACTGGATGAGGGTCGGCCAGATCATCGCTAACAAGCGTTCGTAGGAACGCTAGTTAGCGATGATCAGCCTGTGTAATACTGCTGCCGATTCCCCGATGAATGGCAAACGCATCTTATATACAGGCACAACAATCATCATTTGCCGGCGGCAGATCAGGACGTCTAATCATGCTCTGCTGCCGGCAAATAATGATTCTGTATGAGGACGAGCAAAGGCATTAGCGATCCCTCCTCCCCATACCGAGCAGGCGGTTGTTGGAAAGGAACGATTCCTTCCTGACAATCAAAATGCTCATCTGCCAGTCTAAGACGGCCCTTAGTTATGGAGCAGCTTACTTTTAAAATAGTGATATAAATGGGCAGCACAGAGAAAACAAAGGCCTACCTGGCACATAGGTGACGCAGAGGACATGTGCATTGTGAATTTCAAACTGATCCATGACATGGTTTGAAGAACTTGCATCTATCACCATGATCTCGCTGACAGAATGGGTACCCGAACAGATCCACGTTAAACTATTCAAGTGCGTACCCTGTCCATGAACGAAATAACAAACAGTTAATAAGAAAAAGATCAGTTCTGTCAAGAACACGTTCAAATATCTGTCACAAAAATAATCTAGGATTTTTCAGAATCCATGTTAGGATGGTGTATACATTCTGCACTAGGAGTTATTGTCATCATA
Organism: Bufo gargarizans; assembly: GCF_014858855.1. NCBI lineage: Eukaryota > Metazoa > Chordata > Amphibia > Anura > Bufonidae > Bufo > Bufo gargarizans. Next base: position 549,353,596 of record NC_058081.1, read on the forward strand.
TGTTCTGCACAATTCCAGGATTAAATCTGTACTTCTACTTCTCACAAATATTTATAGGAAAAAATAATTAATTTGACAGCTCCCTTTATAAACCGACAGCTGATTGGCCAGTCATGTGACTAGGGCTGAAACGATTACTCGATTGAATCGAGTAATTCGACACAAAAAAAATCCTCGATGCAAGACTCGTTTGCGTCAAGTGACCATCGAGCAGGAGTGAAGCGTACTTACCGCTCCGTGGTCACCCACCGGCCCGTACCGCGCTGCACTTTCAGCCCTGACACATCGTCAGGACATAGTGCACGTATGCGTGCACTATGACCCGACACTGTGTGACGTCAGGACGGCAGTGCAGTGCACGGAGAAGAAGACGGAGGAGCTGTGGAGCGGCGCCCCTACAGGAAAGGTAAGTACTGGCACCGGGGGGGGGGCCACGCTGATGGCAATTAGGGGGGCAAGGTGATGGCACTGGGGTGGGGGGAGAGCTGAAGGCACTGGGGGAACGGAGCTGATGGCACAGGGGGGGGGAGCTGATGGCACTGGGCGGAACTGATGCACTTGAGCTGATCACACAGGGGGGAACGAAGGGTGTTGGAGAATGATAGCAGGGGGTCTGATGAGTTTTTATAAAGAAAAACAGTCTATTAATTCATTTTTTATTATTATTAGAGTACTCGATTAACTGTAAAAATAATTGGTAGAATACTCGATTGCTAAAATAATCGTTTACTGCAGCCCTACATGTGACTATCCATTCACTTCTATGCACCAGTGAATGCGATTGGTCACTAAACCAGTCTTCAGAATCATTCAGAGATGCCCCTTAGACTTTTACTTTCAGTAGGTCTCTACTTGAAAGGGGTTGTGCCATTAAGACAACTTATTCCCAAACCATAGGACAGGACATAGAGTCTGAACAGCGGGTTTCACGATTGTGTGGCCCCGCGCCGATCACGAGAATGGGGGATCAGGGCTCCTCCGTTTGAATAGAGCGGGGGTCACCCATGCATGTTGAGGCTCCACTCAGCTCTATAAGGCTATTGCTATCTCCGGCAGTCCCACAGAGTTGACAGGCCAGGGGATGCTAATTGGACACTTATCCCCTATCCTGTGAATAGGGGATACCGTATTTTGTGTCCCATAAGTCACACTATTTCCCCCCCCCCCCAAAGTGGGGGGAAAATTCCCCAGCATCTTATGGGGTGAATACTAATGAACGCTTCCATTATGGAAGCTCTCATTAGTACCGGAGGACCGAAAAGCGGCAAAGACTCTGTACTTACCGCTTCCTGGTCCTCTGCGAATCGGCTGTGCAGTAGCTGCGCACAGCATGAGGGTGCTATGTGAACTCACGCTGTGTGGGTCAGGTCACAGCACAGCCACCGCAGGAAGAAGAGAGCACTGGCGGTGAGGAACGGAGGCGTCCGACGCAGGAGAGATATGTGGATTTTATTTTATTTGCTCTGAGGCTGGGGGCTGATAGATGGCATGGGGGCTGATATATGGCTGGAAGCTGGGGGCTGATATATAGCATGGGGTCTTATATATGGCTGGAGGCTGGCTGCTGATATATGGATGGAGGCTAAGGGCTAATATATGACGGGAGGCTGAGGGCTAATATATGTCTGGAGGTTGAGGGCTGATATATGGCTGGGGGTTGATATATGACTGGAGGCTGAGGGCTGATAAATGGCTGGGGGCTGATATATGGCATGGGGTCTTATATATGGCTGGAGGATCGGGGCTGATATATGGCTGGAGGCTGGCTGCTGATATATGGCTGGAGGCTGAGGGCTAATATATGACGGGAGGCTGAGGGCTGATATATGGCTGGAGGTTGAGGGCTAATATATGGCTGGAGGTTGAGGGCAGATATATGGCTGGGGGTTGATATATGACTGGAGGCCGAGGGCTGATAAATGGCTGGGGGCTGATATATGGCTGGACGCTGATCTGAGGCTGGGGACTCATCTATGGCTAGGGGGTCTCATCTGAGGTCTGAATAGGGGTGTTATTTATATTGGGGATCTTATCTGAGGTCTGATTGGGGGTCATTCACATTGGGGTCTGATCTGAGGTCTTATTAACATTGGGGGTCTGATTGGTGGTCTGATCTGATGTCTAATGAAAAATTATTGTCTTATTGTCCTCCTTTAAAACCTAGTTGCGGCTTATGGGCCGATGCATCATATAGGGTGAAAAATACGGAAAACCCCTTTAAGCAGAACTACACTTTCACAAAACTGCAGGGTACCACAAAAAAACGTGATTGTAGGGAAAGAGGTGTGAGGACTGCGATTAAACAAATAATACTTGGTCCATTTATAAGTGTTGAGTATCAATTATAAGGGGACAGACATTTGTAAGACCGCATATTCCTGATATTTGCCCTGTGTAAAGATGCCGCTGTTCACCTGACAAATGAGCAAGCTCTTGTTCGTCGGATGATTGCATCTATCATGCGGCACTTAAATCCTCATTTGTCGGCAGCACGTTGCTATGTGTAAACCGGGACGTACTGACAGACAATGAATTTGTAGGAGGAAGAAGGATTGTAGTAGCGATCATTCAACCCCATACACACAGAGGATGACCTCTGCACGTAAGCAATTCAATCCGCTGGCAATGATCGGGAATGAGCAGTTTGTTTCCAATTATTGCCCTTCGAATCGACCCATGTAAATTTGCCCTTAGGCAAGTACTGTGGCCCTTCATGTTAAACACGGGTGAGCATGTAGAGGATGTTTTATAAAAAAACGAGTGTATTCCATAAGTCATGTTCTCTTCCTCTGCTTATTCTCTAACAAAGAACCTGCTAGGCTGTCCAGTAAAATTTAACAAAAAAGTTGAATTACATCTTCATTTCTTTTGGTCATCGAGTCTGTTGTCGTCGTTCCAGTTGCACACCACAGCTGTAAAGAAATATATAACATGCAAGACTGTAAGTGACAACAATGGAAAAGAAATGGACACACGGAGGACAGAAGAACTTCATAGGAGGTCATAGCAATCAAGTGTTAACCGGGCAAATCGTCTAAGATCTCAGTGGTGAAGTCATGATCTTCAACTGACTTCCATACTGAAAAGGATCCATTAAAGGAGCACTCCTGGAAAAATGTAAACTGAAGGTAATCTTCTTACCGGTGACTGTCTTTAAGAGTTATCCATTAATCCATTCCCTTCTGGTCCTCTACTGTGTAATGTGACCAGCATCGACTCTTCAACTGACGCAGAGTCTTACATGTGGACAGGAAGCCAGTTTCTTTATTTATTCCTATGACAGCCTCAATGTCAGCCCCATAGCAATGAATAGAGAAACGGACTTACTTCTACACATAAGATGCTGCGTCAGTTGAAGAGTCAACGTGTCTGTAATATGACACAGCTGAGGACCAGAAGGGAATGGATACATTTCAAATAGAGCCAGCAATATGAAGATTACCTTAAAGGGGTCCTCTCACTTCGGCAAATAGCATTCATCATGTAGAGAAAGTTAATACAAGGTATTACTAATGTATTGTGATTGTCCATATTGTCTCCTTTGCTGGTTTGATTCATTTTTCATCACGTTATATACTGCACATATGCATGGTTACGACCACCCTGTAATCAAGCAGCAGTGGTCGTGCTTGTATAATGTAGGAAAAAGTGCCGGTGACCTTGACCGTGGGAGTGTGCATAAGCCGGCACTTTTTCCTGTAGTGCGTAAGCACGACCACCGCTGCTGGACTGCAGGGTGGTCATAACCCCTGGATACAAGCAGTGTATAATGTGATGGAAAAATGAATCCAGCCAGCAAAGGAAGCAATATGAACAATCACAGTACATTAGTAAGTGCCTGGTATTCACAATATCTACATGATAAATGTCATTTCCTGAAGTGACACAACCCTTTAACTATAATTAACATCATCTATCTTTCTAAGGCCCCATTCACACGTCCGCAATTTCATTCCGCAAAATGCGGACCCATTCATTTCTATGGGGCAGCACGATGTGCTGCCCAGATCCGGAATTGCGGATCCGCACTTCCAGGTCCGCAATTCAGATCCCGAAAAATATAGAACATGTCCGATTCTTGTCCGCAATTGCATTTTCTATTAAGTGCCGGCGATGTGTGGTCTGCAAAATGCAGAACGCACATCGCCGATGTCCGTGTTTTGCGGATCCGCGGATCCACAAAACACACACTGACGTGTGAATGGACCCTAAGAGGTCAGAGAATAAAAAGTTTTGTGGAAGTGCTTCTTTAAGTCATTTAACCTTGCTTGCATTTCCGTTACTTGAAATCTGACAGGTCATTTTAAAGTTATTCAAAAAGAATCAAAATGTATTTTCTGGCACCCAGAAGCAGACTTCATGCATGCATTTATCACAGCTGATCGATACTGGCCTCTATGGTACCCGCTCATGTCTAAATCAAGGAATTCCGCCATATATGTTCGGCAGTCATCCTTAAAGAGGTAGTCTCATCATAGACAATGGGGGCATATTGTCTTATAGGTGCGGGTTACACCGCAGGGACCCGCACCTACAACGAGTACTGGTCGCTGGAGGACTCTGGTCCGGCCACCACCAAGCCGGCTCCCCATAGAAGTGAATGGAAGCACACCACGCAAGACCGGCCAGCGCTCAGCTATGTTCACCGGCCCAATAGAAAATGAAGGGAGGGCGGCTGCGCATACGCAGTGCACCCTCCTTCACCTTCGTGGCTCCTTTCTCGATATAGATGCGGGTCCCTCACCTATAAGACAATGGGGGCAAATCCTAGCGATATGCCCCCATTGTCTGTCATGAGACAACCCCTTTAAGGGGTTCATTTCCTGGGCATTTAAGGAACTTTTTATCTAGGCACTTCCCCAAGAATACTAAAAATCATTCACACTCAGGCCTCCAGACATAATACACTGTACTACAGAAGTATTATACTGGTGATTGAGCCTTCTAGTGGTCAAATCCCATAGTGGGACTACAACAATATTTTAAAAATGAAAATAAAATATTTATAAATATATTTTAAAAAAAAGTCACAAACATTGTTTCCATTGAAAAAAAAGGTATGAAAAAAAAATACATGTTTTGTATTGTCACGTAGGTAAACTATAAAACTAACAATATTTATATTGCATGGTGAACACCATAAAAAATAATAAAAAAAATAATAAAAATGAAATAAGTGATCAAAAGTTATATATTCCTGAAAATGGTCCCAATAAAAACTACAGCGCTCTCAAAAAAACAAGCCCTCACACAGCTCCATCAATAGCTCCAAGAATAACTCCTAGGCCTAGAATGACAGAGGTTTAAAAGAATAAATCAGTTTTACTGAATCTTTCCCCATGAAACTATATACGCCGGGCCCTCACGTAACAATATTAATTGGTTCCAGGACATCCATTATAAGTTAAAACTATTGTAACTTGAGTCCATAACTCTATGGAAAACTAGTAAGTTGTTCCAAAGCCCCAAAATGTCATCCCAAAAAAATTTGAAGATTTAAGACAAATAAGCAGATAACATAGGGTACTTTCACACTAGCGGTTTTCTTTTCTGGCATTTTTTCCATAGGAGTGTATTATTGCCGGATCAGGCATTCAAACTGCTGCATTGACGGATCCGGTATTCCGGTCTGCGCATGGGCAGACCTTTAAGGGTACTTTTACACTTGTGTTGTTCTTTTCCGGCACTGAGTTCCGTCCTAGGGGCTCAATACCGGAAAAGAACTGATCAGTTTTATCCCCATGCATTCTGAATGGAGAGCAATCCGTTCAGGATGCATCAGGATGTCTTCAGTTCAGTCTTTTTGACTGATCAGGACGGAGATAATACCGCAGCATGCTACGGTTTTATCTCGGTCCCAAAAAACGGAACACTTGCCTGAATGCCGGCATTTATTTCTATAAGAATGTATTAATGCTGCTAGTGTGAAAGTAGCAGTCCTGCTGCTAGTGTGAAAGTAGCAGTCCTGCTGCTAGTGTGAAAGTAGCCTAAGAAAGATAAAGCACACCCTTACATATAACAGTCAGGAATGGCCGCTGGAAGCTGTAAATCCCTTTCTATGATGAGGACAGGAGCTTCTTCAGGGTCCTGTACAGTACACAGTCTGCCAGAAAAATAAAATGGAGCCGCCCTCACCTGATATCCAAAAGAAGAGTGCATCCTGGGCAGTACAGGACATGTAATACCGCACTATACTGTAAAGAGGGCTACTATACAACCAATATAGATAATTTACCAGTGAAATGGCCATGTTGATTGGTTATATTTGAGTCTAAAGCATTGTATGTTCTATCTAGTTTCAACTTTTGATAGCCCAGAAAAGACCTGCTCCGCTCCTCCTGCTCTCGTCAGGCCAGCAGATTGTGCTTCCAGTCAACATCTCCTTTGGTTGTGTAAAGGATAAAATGTCACTTACCTTTGTTCTGGGATCTTTCTGATCCAAAAGACGAAGTTGGACTAACACAGGTGCATCCCTAGGCTCGCCTTCTGCATGAGAGTCCCCCTAGCAGACACAATAAGTGCAATGCCTTAATGTTAAACAAGGTCATACTTTCATAAATCTGCCAGCTATTCCCAAAGTGTCAGATGTGGTTAAAAGGTAAAAAAAAAAGCCTTCCAGGGAAATAAAACGCCCACTACAGGAAATGTGATATCAAAGACTTCCCCTTCCACACGTGCTTCCTGTTGACTCCAGAGGAAGCAGCAAGAAGCTGCTGCAGATTGCCATCTTTCATATAGCCTATAACTATGAGTGATGGCAAATCCTGGGTTGTACGTCACTCCCTATGAAACCCTAGAAAAAGCAGACCCTAACCACTTCACATCTGGGCCATTTACCCCCTTCCTGACAGAGCCTAATTTAGCAAATCTGACATGTGTCACTTTATGTAGTAATAACTTTGGAACGCTTTTACTTATCCAGGCCATTCAGAGACTGTTTTCTCGTGACACATTGTACATCATGTTAATGGTGAATTTGAGTCAAAATGGTTTACTTTTATTTATAAAAAAAAATCCAAAAGTTATCGAAAATTTGAAAAAAAAAAAAATCACTGTTTTTGAATCTCTCTGCTTTTAAAACAGAAAGTGATACCTTAGAAAATATTTATTACTTAACATTCCCCATATGTCTACTTTATGTTGGCATCATTTTGCAAATGTCATTTTATTTTTTTAGGACATTAGAAGGCTTAGAATTTTAGAAGCAATTCCTAAATATTTTAAGAAAATTTCCAAAACCCACTTTTTAAGGACCAGTTCAGGCTTACACAGTGGAAACCCCCCATAAATGACCCCATTGTAGAAACTACACCCCTCAAGTTACTCAAAATTGATTTTACAAACTTTGTTAACCCTTTAGGTGTTCCACAAGAATGAAAGGAAAATGAAGATAACATTTCAAAATTTCACTTTTTTGGCAAAATTTTCATTTTAATCCATATTTTTTTTCTTTAACACATCGAGGGTTAACAACCAAACAAAACTCAATATTTATTACCCTGATTCTGCGGTTTACAGAAACACCCCACATGTGGTTGTAAACTGATGTAAGGGCACACGGCAGGGCGCAGAAGAAAAGGAGCGCCATATGGTTTTTGGAAGGCAGATTTTGCTGAACTGGTTTTTAGATGCCATGTCCCATTTGAAGCCCCCCTGATGCACGCTTACAGTAGAAACTCCCAAAAATTGACCCAATTTTGGAAACTAGGGGATAATGTTCCAGTTTTATTAGTACTATTTTAGGGAACATATGATTTTTAATTGCTCTATATTACATATGTTTTTGTGTCTCCATTTTATGAACGCCATTTTTTGTAATTTTTCTGCCAATTCTGCCAATTGTCTTGTGTCTCATTTTTTGCAGGAAGAGTTGATGTTTTTATTGGTACCCTTTTTGGGTACATTAGATTTTTCGATCATTCATTATTACACTTTATGGGGCAAGGTGACCAAAAAATTGGTTGTTTTAGCACAGTTTTAATTTATTTTTACAGCGTTCATCTGAGGGTTTAAGTCATTTGACATTTTTAAAGAGCAGATCGTTACGGACGTGGCAATACCTAATATGTCTACTTTTTCTTATTTATTTAAGTTTTACATAATAATATAATTTTTTAAACAACAAAATCATGTTTTAGTGTCTCCATAGTCTGAGAGCCATAGCTTGTTTGATTTTTGACCGATTGTCTTAGTTAGGGTCAAATTTTTTTGCGATATGAGGTGACGGTTTGATTGGTACTATTTTGGAGGGCATACGCATTTTTGATTGCTTGGTGCTGCACTTTATGTGATGTTAGGTGACAAAAAAATTGCTTTTTTGGCAATGTTTTTATTTTATTTTTATTATGGTGTTCACGTGAGGGTCATGTGATTTTTTTATAGAGGTGGTTGTTACGGATGCAGCGATACCTAATATGTATAATTTTTATTTATTTATTTCACTTTAACACAATAGCATTTTTGAAACATTTTCAGCGATTTTCTTATGTAGGGGCTCATTTTTTGCGGGATGAGGTGACTGTTTTATTTGGTACCATTTTGTGGGACGTACGCCTTTTTGATCACTTGGTGTTGCACTTTTTGTGATGTAAGGTGCCAAAAATGGCTTTTCTTGACAGTTTTAATATTTTTTATGGTGTTTATCGGACGGGGTGGATCATGTGGTACATTTATAGAGCCGGCCGTCACGGCAATACCAAATATGTCTATTTTATGTATTTTTTTTCAAAAAAATGTATTACTTAATTATTTTTTTACATGTGAAACCTTTTTTTTATAAAACACTTTATTTTAAAAAAAATATATATTTTACAATTTGCACGATTAGTGTGCAGCTGCCATCTCTTAATGGACGTTTTAGAACGTCCATTTAGAGATAAACAACCGCCCAAAGGATGTTTATATCCTATGGGCGGTCAGGAACTTGTTAAAAATGGGATCTCCTGTCACAAGTCTGAACTGTTTGAGAGTCATTACTGAAAGACTGAAATTGTTGGAACAGTAGTACGGTAATATTAGTAAAGGCAATATCTTGGTACAGTGGTAAGTGGTCTGATATTTGAAGGGCAGTTTTGTTAAAATATCAGTGCACTGTTGTACGTAACTTTCCCCCATTCGCTTACCCTGTTCTTTAAAGCAAGAGGAAGACTCCAGCCATGAATCTGTGCTCTCCCGTGCTCACTCCAGATATGAGAACGAATCTGACGATAATGTTCTTGTTTCTTTCCTCGTAATGACAAAGAGTCAACGTCACTGAAGAAAATCAAAGACAAACATAAAACTATTGGTATTTTTTTTCAGACTAAACTGATCAGAAGTTCACAATAATTGCTACAATATTTCATCATGTGTATAATACACTGCAAAACTCCTGCATTGGAGTGAATCAGGCCTGTCAGGGTAATGATGACAGGCATCTCATTAGAATTTGCCTTGGGGATGGTCTATTAGGTTAAGGGTCCATTCACACGTCCACAAAATGGGTCTGCATCCGTTCCGCAATTTTGCGGAACAGGTGCGGACCCATTCATTTTCAATGGGGCCGGAATGTGCTTTCTGAATCCGCAAAAAAATAGCGGACAAGAAAAGTCATTTTCTATGAGAGTGCCGGCATTGTGCAGGCCGGAAAATGCGGAACGCACATTGCCAATGTCGGTGTCTTGCGTATCCGCAAAACACAACCGGACATGTGAATGGACCCTTACACAGATGGTAGATCCAGGGCTCATTCTTGGGTCCCCAGCTGCCATAGTAACTCATCATATCGTTGGGAGAAGACAGGGCCATGGGGTGACAGTGGGAGCAGGATCCGAGTTACCTGTAGCTGTAGGCTACAGCTGACACTTGCTATTGATGGTGCAGGCTAGGTCTCGAGCCTGTGCCATCTATGCCCCTTACGTGCATGCCAGTTCATAGAAAGGCTTCTCATCAGGGCCAAAACATGTTAAAAAATATATATTGTCATATGTCATGTTCTCAAGGGTGAGAAGCCATAGTTTAGAGGATTACCAATAAAATATACACGTCAGTGGTTCTGTCTTATAGAGAATCTGCTACCAGATTTATGCTGATGTGAGTGCAGCATAAACTGGTGACACTTACCTTGAGCAAAACACTAGGTCACTTACTTAAACTAACCCAGTGAATTTTGCTAAAATCTGTAAGCAACCTCATCCAGCGTGAGACAAGAACTGGAGTCCGTTCAATACTGAGCAAGAGCTAGGGAGTCCTCAGATTCATGAGCTTCCAGCAGTTCTATCTCCTTGCCCCGATTGACAGGTCTCCTCCTATAGCAATCAGTGGACGGGGTCAGTGTACAATACAGCTCAACTAACCAAAATTGGCTGGATCAGTTCGAGTAAGTCACCCAGCGTCTTGCTCAAGTTATCTGTCACCAGTTTGAGATCAGAGTAACAGAGAAGGTCATATTGTCCCATCTTGTAATGAACAACAATGGCGCTTGTGTAAGATTTCGTCCTAGCGTGCACTGGCGATCTCTGTCCTCGGGGACATCAAGCTACGAGGGGCAGGATTTAGGCGTGGAGACCTTGATTTCTTTCAGCTCCTTCACTACAGATGATGCACAGAGGCATCAATGGGCTAACAAGAACACTGTAGGAGACTAGATAAGCAAAACGGCAAGGCACTGTATTTTTGGCTTTATAAGACGCACTTTCTTCCCCCAAAAGTCGGTTAAAAATGGCCGTGCATCTTATAAAGCAAATTTATGGAAGCGCTCATTATGGAAGCGCTCACTAGTATGAATTAGGTGCCGGGAGTTGGGAGCGAAGCGCCGCAAGTGCTTGTAGTACCCTCCCCGGTCTTCCTTTCTGGGGCTGGCGCTTCACTGTCCTGACCGCATAAAGCGTCAGGACGTAGTGCGTGCTCTATGACCTGACGCTGCATGCAGTCAGGTGACAGAGCAGTGCAGGCCGGGAAGACAGGGGAGCGCAACTTCTACCGGAGGTGAAGAGCAGCCGCGGAGCAGGATAGGTAAGAGGATATTTTTATTCTAATCTGATCTGAGGTCTGATGGGGTCTAACATTGAGGGCTGATCTGAGATGTGATAGGGGTCTGACAATGAGGGCTGATCTGAGGTCTGATGGGGGTGTGACATGGAGGGCTGATGTGATGTCCTGATAAAGGGGTCAGGTGTGATGTCCTGATATTTATGGGGGTCTGATCTGAGGATCTGATATGAGGTCTGATGAAAAATATTTTTTTCTTATTTTTGTCCTCTTAAACCTGGGGTGCGCCTTATCACCGGGTGCGTCTTATAAAGCAAAAAATACGCTACTTGTAGAGGCAGTGTGGGGAAAACACAGAGCATCTTCTCACACGTTCCCTTTAAAAGAATTGCATACAAATTTCCAGTGCTAGGTAATGTGACATAAGTGTGCTGCAGAATACCGAATGCCACCAGGCTCATCCGTGATACAGCATAACCCCTACATGCCTTGCCACATGTCAGTGAAATTACTAGTAGTGTTTTATGATTATTGGGGTTGACCACTTTCTGGTTACGGTTGACCAATGTGTTTGTACGATGATTATATTGCACTTACTAATACAGTCTTTGTTAAAATTCTGTGCTATTTTCTATCATTTCATAAGGTACACCCCCTTGTTTGCCAAGTCTTTTGTGTTGTCCACACAGAGGTCTTGTCCATAAAATCACTGCTGATAGAGGGACATGTGACCAGGCAAATCACCTCCATGTGAGGTCTCCTCCATTCAGATACACTGGGGGAAATTTATCAAACTGGTGTAAAGTAGAACTGGCTGAGTTGCCCATAGCAACCAATCAGATTGCACTTTTCATTTTTCACAGCTCCTTTGGAAAATGAAAGATGGAATCTGATTGGTTGTTATGAGCAACTAAGCCAGTTCTACTTTACACCAGTTTGATAAATCTCCCCCACTGGACTATGCCTGCTATCTGCACTTGCACAGTTGGGAGTTAAGTGCAGAGTTTTTGAATAGAGGAGTCTCTCTATGGACAGTATATTAGAGAATGGAGTCCTGCACACGGTTTTACTCTTCCAGGTGCCAGCAAAGACCCGACGCTCATCCACCAATAGTATAAATATACGGCACAGAGAATATTCTTTGCAATTTAAAGGTAATTTTATTTAGTGATTTTCGCAATAAGAGCTTCATGATCCAGTCTATAGAAATTAAAAACGGTGTAACCACTATCCATATATGAGCCGGACGTTTCGGTGCATAGGGACCTTCTTCAGCGGCTCAGAGTTTCTTTAGGAAAATAATAGCACATCTATAATGAGGTATCTGAACCCTTTGTGATAATTTAAGTATTTAATATGCATATAAATATATATATATATATACACACACACACTTGATTACATACATAGTGAGGATAAAGGCCAATATATAGAGGAAAAGTGGTGGAAGGGAGAGTATGGGAGGAATCCTGTGTGAGGATGAAGGGAAATATAGGCCAAAATGTCATTTTGCTCTATGTACTGGACAATATTAGAGATGGTAGCTGGTAAATGGTATATAGCATTATGGTGGTTGTATGAAGTACAGCTATATATAGAATGCGAGGTAAAAGACAAGGTAGTATAGTAGGCAACATATATGAGAATATAGAGATGTTGGTATTAGTGAAGGTAGAGGGATGTATAGAGCTGCATACATGTAGGCAAAAGTAAGTAGGGATGAAGCGATATCTGGATCACATTTTCAGTGTATTGGCCTCTAATATTGTCCAGTACATAGAGCAAAATGACATTTTGGCCTATATTTTCCTTGCACCCTCACACAGGATTCCTCCCATACTCTCCCTTCCACCACTATTCCTCTATATATTGGCCTTTATCCTCACTATGTATATAATCAATTGTGTATATATATCCATATTGAATACTTCATTTGACACAGAGGGTTCAGATACCTCATTATAGGTGTGCTATTATTTTCCTATAGAAACTCCAAGCCGCTGAAGAAGGTCCCTATGGACCGAAACGTCCGGCTCATATATGGATAATGGTTTCGCAGCATTTACTTTCCTATAAACTGGATCATGAAGCTTTTATTGTAAAAATCATTAAATAAAATTACCTTTAAAATTGCAAAGAATATTCCGTGTGCTGCATATTTATACTATTCTCTATAGACAGGACCTCTATGTGGACAGCACAGAAGATTTGCCTAACAAGGGGACATGGCTTATGAAATATAGCAAACAGCACAGAATATCAATAAAGGCTATAATAGTAAGTGCCGTGTAGACATCTGACATCCACATTGGTCAACAGTAGTCAGAAAGTGGGCAACCCCTTTACACAACTGTTTAATAAGACGAGAGCAGCCACTCACTCTGAGGTATTAGGAGCATAGAAATTCCCAGACTGATTTCGTGTAACACTGTTTCCATCAGTAGAATACATTATAGCAGCAGAAGACTTGGCTCGGATAAGTACTGGAGAAGGCGTTGGTGGTGGTGTTACTTCTTTCCCTTGTGGTCCAGTAGAAGAATTAAATAGTCTGTCAAATCTGTACAAATAAAGCAAAAAATACCACTATAGTCAGGTGAAACATTTAGTAGAACATACAGCAAGCATTTACATATAAAAAATGAATCAAAATAGCTTTTCAAATGATATACCCTACATAACATGAAATAAAAATAAGAAAATATATTAATTATGCCTTCAAAAACCACCTGTGGACCTCCCCTCATGCTATCAAAACAGCTCTCACCCATTGTGGCATTGACCACGCAAGCCTTCTGAAGGTGGCTTGCCTGGTCAAATCTATTTTTTTCATTGCCTCCACGGTCCAACTCTGATGCTCATATGCCCACTTGTACCTGCTTAGGGCAGTGGAGAGGGTTCACCATTGGCACTGGTCCACAGCTACAGACCCATAAATAGCAAGTTGTGATGCACTTTGTGTTCTGACACATTTTTATCGTAGCCATTAGCTCGCAATTTGTGGGATGAGGCCAGACAAGCTAGCCTTCATTATCTAGACATGTCAATGAGCTTGTCGCTGATTCACCGGTTGTCCTTCCTTGGACTATTTTTGGTAGGTGGTAAATCAATCACTGCATATCAGGAACACCCTACAAGTCCAACCATTTTAGAGATCCTCTGACCCAGTCTTCTAGCCGTCTTGGCTCTTGTTAAAATAGCTTAAATGCTTATACCGTACGTAAACTTCAAGAGCAGACTGTTCACTTGCAGCCCAACATATCCCACATAACACTGTAGCATTTTTCATCAAAATACCAAATGTATTTCCATCTCCTGGCTGGTGCCATTAGTACGCCTCAGGTTGATCAGTAAATAAGGGAATGAGTGAGTAATGTAGATGGTTTATCGACATCAGAAAATTATCTAAGAGCAAAAATATTAACCTGGAATGAACTAAAACGGCAACTTAACGTGGGACGAAGATGAGCAAATGCTAAAATGCAAACAGCACACAAGCTGTAACCAGCCTCACTGTGTAAATAAATGAAAGCCTAATATACACTTCACTCACCTATGTGGTTTGTTACGTTGCCAAGCGATAGAGTTAATATATGCTAAGTTATCATATACCTCATGCTTGTTGAACAGCAGACAGTGCCAAAATATTTTCAGCACCGAACAGAGAATGTACTCATTCACATGGGCCTTAACCCCGTGGAAAAACTGTCTAATTTCCATTTGACATCACAAAAAACCTATAGAAACTTAAAACTACCTACAAAATTCCATTACAATTCCTATCATTACAAGATAAAATTAAATCTCTATTATTGGAATCACAATGTGCACAGCCTTGATCTGCCGGCGGTCTGCAGTTAAGAAGCTGAACCATCTGGAGAACATCTGTCTGGACTACAGGGTTCAACGCAATTCTTAAAGACAAATTCTTACCTCAGACATTATATGTAGCAGGATATACCGCACCTTAAATATCTGATGGAGTCAGGTGATTGCATGTTAAAATCCCCATATTAAAAATAAATAAGTAAAGATCACTGCTATTGGCCACGTCCCAAAATACCTATTATGGAGGGCATTATCGCCATTGAGCGTACTGTAAGTGCCACTATTACTACTGAGGGCAGTCTGGGAGCACTGGGGGGACTAGCTATATGGCAGTATATTTTATGCATAGTAATTGGGTGCATTGGAGACACAGTATTGGGAGTAGAAGCGGAATTACAATGTCGGGGCACCAGGAGGGGGAGGATCATGTAAAACTGAGGAATCTAAGATGTATGTGTGCCAAACTCTGCAGAAACAAGACACAGCTGAAAGAGGTCATCAAGGCAGTCTGGGCTGAATGTAGAAGATGAGGAAAGAGAACGTCTACATCAGAGAAGTCACCGGTCCTAATAACCCCAATATCTGGCTTTGGATCAGACGACGTTATGAAGAGACGCAGGCCTCTACATAACTTTGGCGCATCCAGCACCAGTCTAAATGTAAGACTGCTTCCTAGCTGTCTTACATTTAGACCATTTTCTATACCTAAAACAGGCATAGAAAATGGATAATGTGGAACACAGAGCTGACCACAGCACTCTCCCAAGTAGCTTTTTTGGGTGTGTGTCCCCAGGTTGGTCTCCCTCCACCAGGGTCACCAGATATACTTATGTACCAATGTAGGAGACAGCACACCAATACATTTTTTGATTGCTTCTTTTATTTAGTTCATTTCAGGTTTTTTTTTTTCAACACCAGTGGTATCATATATACATCAGTGCAACGTTTCAAGGCATTTTTATTTGGTTCCCTTTTTCAAGCTGATCTGGTGTACGGCCATGTCTGGTGTGCATGCATGGCCGCACACCGGATCAGCTTGGAAAAGGGCACCAAATAAAAAGGGCCCGAAACGTTGCACTGATGTATATTTGATATCACTGGTGTTGAAAAAAATACCTGAAATGAACTAACTAAAAGAAGCAATCAAAAACCTCATTGGTGTGCTATCTCCTACATACATACATTAGAAATTGGTGAATAAGACAGGCCTGCTGGCCCATCCCCTTCCCCGGCCACTATTTTAGACCTGGCGTGAGCGGGGTAAAGTTGCAGATATTTGCACCTGAAATACGCCTAATTAAGGCATATTTCAGCATAGTAAATGAGCCCCAAACTTTATACATATAATTTTGATTTCTAAGGCTACTTTCACACTATTCAATGGGGACAAAACGGAAATTAACAGACTGGAATTCTCCAAAATGCATTCTGTTCCATTTGGTTGCGTTCCCATACCGGAGAGCAAACTGCAGCAAGCTGTGGTTTTCTTTCCATCATGGGATGCGGAGCAAGACAACACAACCTAAAATGGATCCGTTTTCTCAGACACAATAGAAAATGGATCTGTTCCCCATTGACTTTCATGATGTTAAAAATAATACAACCAGAACCGTTCATAATGGATGCAGACGGTTGTATTATCAGTAATGGAAGCGTTTTTGCTAAACCATGACGGATCCAGCAAAAACACTAGTGTGAAAGTAGCCTAAAGCTATGTTAAAGACCGGTACACTTACACCTTCCAGAAGGAAGACTTTTTCATCTGTACATCTTGGACCTCCTTAGAAGCCCTGCAAACAAATTACAAAAAAAAATCTTGTGAAATAATAAAAGCACAAATATCATTAACCTATATTTTCACATAAGTCATTGCTTTAAAGGCTATGTACACCATGAAATCCTAAGTGGCTCCTGGATTACAAGCAGCCATGGCCCTTAAAGGCTATGTACTTTTTTGGAGGCAATTTTTGTTTATGATTGCATTTTACTCATTTTTGGCTAAAAATCATATTTGCAAATGGTCTTTATTAAAAACATTGAGCCATTCTGTTACAATAGGTTAACTGATTTTCTAACTGTGTGACTAGTACTTTCCCTTTCATTTTGTGCCGGTCATCTAATAAGCCTTATCTCAAATACTGAGAGGTCATAAACACTTATTTAACACTTCAGTGACACTAAGGGGCCTTAGGCTGAGCCACCAATTTTTCACATGAGAGCCGCGGCCCTGCTCTAACAGCCCAAACCAGCAGGAGTGTCGATGCTGGCTGTTTAACACTTTACATGCCGCGGGCAAAGGCGCCCGCCGTATGTAAAGTGCTGACTGAGGGAGCAGACTCCCATCGGCACCCCGCAAATGCAAACGCAGGGTGCCGATGTGTGTGAAAGCAGGCTGGGGTCCTATGAAGGCCCCACACCAGCCTTGAGTAG
Organism: Bufo gargarizans; assembly: GCF_014858855.1. Classification (NCBI taxonomy): domain Eukaryota; kingdom Metazoa; phylum Chordata; class Amphibia; order Anura; family Bufonidae; genus Bufo; species Bufo gargarizans. The sequence continues at coordinate 549,370,819 of NC_058081.1, forward strand.
TTTCCAGCAGGCCCAGACTATTACTGTAAGTCATTAAAAATTAAAAAAATAAAAATCTCCCCCATATGTTTTGTATTGCCGCGTCCCTAACGACCCGGACTACATAAATATCACATAAATAATCCCCTACAGTGAACGCCGTAAAAAAGAAAATGAACAAAAAAAAAAAAGACAGAATTGCTAATCTATTCCTAGTGGCCACCAAAAAAAACTTAATAACAAGTGATCAAAAAGCACCATTTACTTCAAAATAAAACCAATAAAAAATATAAGTTGTCCCGCAAAAATCAAGCCCTCACACAACTCCATAGAAAGAAAAAGAAAAAAGTTATGGGTCTTGGCAAGCAGAGATGCAGAAACATTTTTTTCCTTTTAAAAAAATGGGTTTTACTGCAAAAAAAGTAGTAAAATGTAAAATAAAAACTATATGTATTTGGTATCACTGTAATCGTACTGACCCAGAGAATAAAGATATAATAATATTTATACCGAAAGATGAACGCCGTAAAATTTATAATGTAAAAACACAGTGGCAGAATTGCTGTTTTTCCCATCTATCCTCCTAGAAAGAGTTCATAAAAGTTAATCAGAAAGTTAGGTGTACCCCAAAATTGTGCCATTAAAAACGTCAACTTTTCCCGCAAAAAGCAAGCCCTCATACAGCTGTATAGATGGAAAAATAAAAAAAAGTTATAGCTCTTGGAATGCGACGATGAAAAAAGGAAAAAAAACGCTTGGTCAGCAAGGCCAAAAACAGGCTGGTCACTAAGGGGTTAAGCCACATTCTTATGAGTAAGGGCTCATGCACACGATCGTATGCCCTCCGAGACATACGGTCCGTGAGAGGGCCATATGTCCCGAAGCGGCATACATCGTGCGCACGGGAGCGGACAGCATCTTAGGTTACTATGATGCTGTGCGCATCAGACCGCCCGCGGGAGTATTGTCCCGCACTTATAATGTCATATGAGTGCTGGACAATAGCCCCGCGGGCAGCCCGATGCGCACACCATCATAGTAACCTAAGATGCTGTCCGCTCCCGTGCGCACGATGTATGACGCTCCGGGACATATGGCCCGCTCACGGACCATATGTTTCGGAGGGCATACCGTCATGTGCATGAGCTCTAAGATAAAGATTGAACTTTAATGCGTGTTTATAAGGTCATAAGGATCAGAGATAAGGAGCCCTCGGCTTCCCAACTGATGGAAAAGAGAGAAAACCCACAGGCTGTTTCTAGAGCATCTCAGCTATGTACACAAAAAAGGGCTCCATATTTTTAATAAAGACCAAGTGAAAAATAGATTTTTCGCTCAAAATCAGTGCAATGCAATAATAAAAATAAATTTGCCTCCAAAAGGTGTACATAGCCTTTAAATACAAAATAAGAAGCTAATGTTTTATGTAAATTGGATGACTCAAGGTATAAAGGACAAGATGGCCGTCCCCATAATCATGTGCAGAAAATAGAATTGAACATAGTTTACAATAAGACTAGAAAAACATGTGGGGGAAAAAAAAAAAAAAAGGATGTGTCAGTATCTGGTTTCATTTGATAAAAAACCTTAGTAAAACATTCCCTTTAAATTTAAGATCAATATTCTCCCATGTCGGTTTCTTGGTAACACTGACCTCAACATTTCAGTTCTGCGTATTGCATCCTGAAGTTCGATAAGTTTCTCCTTGTACTGGTTTCTTTCCATCAGCACACGCGCCATTTCTGCTCTGGTGAACCGTTTTCTCTGGGCAGCTGGAATGTCCACCTTTGAGGACAGAATGTTACAGGCAGCATCACCACCCAAAGTCATTGTGGAGACATACAAGTCAGTTAACCCCTTGAAGGGAATCTGCTACCAATATTTTGCTTATATAATGAATGCTAGGGTGTTATAGTCAAACACTGTTTACACATGCCTTTGCTATCTTTATGTGCATTTCTGATTGCAAGAAAATTCAGTTTTTACTATATGCAAATGAGGAACAAAGTGCCCTTTCAGCCTCTGAAAGAGAGCAAGTCCCCTCTACCCAAATCCCGTGAACGCCTTTAGGGACAGACTGGCAGCCTGCCTGACCCTGTACACCACAGCACATAATGTGAGCATCGGCCTTACTGTATTATTGAGCATGCGCAGCACTGCTGGCTTTGTCTCTGCGGAAAAGCCAGAAGTGGAATTACCATCACAGTATTCCCACAGTGAAGTCAGCAGCGCTGCGAATGCAAGGTATATACAGTCAGGCCGATGCCCACACTATGTGCTGTGGTGTGCAGACCCAGGTAGACTGCCAGTCTGCGCAGGATGAGGACACCGTGAAAAGGCAATAGTACAGGCAGCGACGTCGCACAGAGATAGGGGCGCACGTGGGGAAGAGGAGGGCATGGGTTCTTTGAAGAGCCAGACTTGATTGGAAACGCACTGCTGGACACGTTGTGCCTAATTTGCATAAAGTACAAACTTCATTTTCTTGCAATCAGAAATGCACATAAAGGGGACAATCAGTGAAGGAGTTAAAATGGCTGCTATCTGATTCCTGCAGGACGGCCTTTGTGGGAGTACAGAGCCCTATGTAAACTTTGGTCTCTGCAGCACAATACTATGTGTAGATGACAACTGAGAGAAGTCTGTCCGTGTGCTTCAGGACAGAGTTCACGTCGCCTCATACTCACAAGCTGAGGTGCTTTCTAATGACGCTCCTCCCCGGTCACTAGGAGGATGCATTTCACGCTCATAAATCTCACAGCGGCCATTTTACTTCTTTCACCGATTGTCCCCTAGACAAAATGAGCCATTATAAGTTATTAATGGCATTTAAGAGTTTATTTATAAAATGTTTTTCAGTATTTTTCTTCTTTTTTTCTCTTGACTGGAGAACCCCTTCAAGGAACCTTGTACCAAAGCGCAGTGTTTTAGCAAGCGGGAGAGAATAAGCCCTGAACTGACGGATTCTAAGCTGTTTAATGACAGCTTAGCTTTAACCCCCCCCCCCAAAAAAAAAGTAATAATAAATATAAATAACAGAAGCAACAAAATATATGATATGTGCCCCCAAATGGTGCCATTATCAATAGAAAGCGTTTCTGCATGTGCGCTTTACAGGGTATAGGGTGAGGTTAGCAGTCTTATTTTAGACATTTCTGGAAACTGCATTAAAAGGGTTTTTCCCAGACTTATACTGATAGATCACCAGTATCTGATCGGTGGGGTCTGACACCCGGGACCCCTGCTGATTAGCTGTCTGAGAAAGCAGTGGCGCTCCTCTTATTGCCTCGGCCTTCAGCGCCGTACATTGTAGAGCGCTCAGCCCCACCACATGGCCTTGGAAAAGCTGAGAGAAGGCCGCAGCGCTAATGCAAGTACGCTGCCTTCTCAGACAGCTGAGGGGGTCCCGGGTGTCAGACCCCCACCAATCAGATACGGATGACCTATCCAGAGGATTACAGTCTCACAAAACCCCTTCAACCAGTTTGATGAACGTACCTCAGTATCCTCTCTGCATAACTTCCTTGCTTCATCCAGTTCAGTGCGAGTCCTTAGAATGAAGAAACACCCACTTAACACCAACAGCATTTAAATTGAAAATGAATCCTACTAAGTCGACATCCTGACTTATAAACCCCAAATATCTGCAATTTACGATATGTCCTTTGGAGGGGGATACTGTATCTTCTACTTTTTAAGTGTCTCTTTTGCACTGCACATTGTGGCTGGCACTGCTAGGAGGGGGCACACTGTGACAGCTCAGAAAGGGGGGAGGGCTCTGTAATACCCATAAAAAAGAATGGAGACAACAAGACACGCCGGCGTTCACCGCAATCAGGCACAGAATAAGTGGAGAGGTGGCCGGCGAGTCCTCGGTAGAAGGGCAGGTTCCAGAGGTGGGACCTCCATCAGACTATTATGGCAAATCGATGTACAAGATGGGAATATCACTATAGGGAGAGGTGGATGACAGTCCGAAGAGAGAAGAATTAACACTGAAGCCTATTAGTCTACACTCTTTTTGTAATGGCCGTCCCCCGGCTTTCATGACCAGCGGACCTCATTGAAATCAATGGGCCCATTTTTAATGGATGTATTGACAGGAGTGCACCCGTCTAATGGTTGTTAAGAAACAGCTACAAGGGTCTTTCAGGAATGGAAAAAAATAAATTAAATGTAAACATTTAAGAAAACACCTCATCCATTTGAACACGCGGAGACACTCGATCCTTGAACCCGTGCTGTTCACGGAATGCAGCAAGATCCGCGCTCCCAGTGGCGTGACGTCACATTACGTCAGGTCCTGCTGCATCCAGTGAAGAGCGAGGGTTTGAGGAGCAAGTGTCCCCGCGTGTTCCTTGTTTAATGTTGGCACTAGTGGTGATGAGGGGGAAGCCAGGGGCATTATATATGGGGGTCAATATAGATAGATATATATAGGGGCACAACTGTGGGCCATTATATATGCTTGGAGGCACAACTGGGGGGGCTAATATCAATACTGGGGCACAACTTGGGAGCTATTATAACTACTGGGAGGCACTAAGGGGGGCATTATCTGTGCTGGGGGCACAAAGGGGTGCATTATTTATACTGGAGACCCTATGGGGGGCATAATAAATATACTGAGGGCACTGCAGGGGTTGGAGCTTTAACTTAAAACCCCAATGAAAATCATCACGACCATTCAAAATGGATGCAAAACGGCTGTTAAAAACGGACAGACAGAAAATGGATGCCCAAATGATTGACAGCCAATCATCTGTGAATGTAGTCGCAGATTCTCGGCTGTATGGAGCCCCATGTTAAATGGGTGACTATTCTTGTACATATCTATCCAAGGCTGATACAGTGATCTACATAGAGCTGGAGGAAAAGCCCATTACGCTAGTTTGAAACGGGCAGGTTATTTTTTTTTTAAACAATAACACTATGAAATCTGCATAAGAGTGGATTCATTGTGAACTGTAGGTCAAAGGAATATGCTCCCGATGTATACCTTTTTTTGTGGGATGTCTCTGTACGGTGTAGTCTACTGTGTCATTCTATTAAAGGGGTTTGGTGTAAGCTCTGCACAGCACAGTCAGCATTGCACTTTAGTAGCGAGCTTCCTCCTCTGAAATGCTGATTGTGCTGTGGGGCTCCTGCACCGGAACAGCTGATTGTTGGGGGTTCAGGGTGTCAGGCATCTGCTGATCAGCTAGTGATGGCCTGAGGATATGCCATCACTTACTAAAGGCTGGACAACTCCTTTAAGCAAAAAAATAAATAAATAAAATACACTGACATATACTGCCCCATGGAGGGCAAATGGACCTTCTTTTGTCAGGTGAACGGAGACTATGTGTAAATGTAATGCACACACTGGGAGCTTCCCTATCATTGCTGAGATAAGGGGTTGATCCAGGGATTTATTCTGTTATAGTTGGAGTTGGGATGGAATTTCTTCCCCACGCCGCTGCAGATTGAAGACCCGTGCCTTTTTCCGACCTATGTAACTGTGTTAGGTCTCTCGAAAGAAAAGCATCTTCAGTGTGTGAGATTAATATTTTCTATTGAGGCGCTCGGAAAAACCTCACAGTCAGCTCCTGAATATATGCCCGAAGACAAGAATTAAATTCAAAAACATCTGACCTCACCATAGGTGAGCCAAACGCTTATTGTTAAGCTGCACGAATGCTTGAGTCATTCTTGGCAAAATAATGATCATAAAATGTTTTCTCTGATGAATGGAATGTCTACATTGAAATTGTGGACAAGCCAGTACCTCCCGGTAATCGTCTGGCTGACCATACGGTGTCCTCCCAGGGATTTACTAGAACCGCACTTTGATAAAACTACTGTTACACACTCACATCTGCAAATCCTGCTCCGTCTCTCGTAACTTGGACTCACAACGAGACAGATTTTGTATTACAGTGTCGATCTCGCTTTTCAGAGCCTCTCGCTCTGCGGTCAGCTCCTCCACCCGCGCAATGAGACTCTTCCTAGCCATATCAACCTCAGTCCTGTGGAAAAAAATAATTAAGATGTAGATAAAAATGAATACTTCTGTCACAACATGATTGTCATCCCTGACTGCCGGGGAAACTATGTATAACAGGCATGGCCAACCTGCAGCTCTCCAGCTGTTGTAAAACTACAACTCCCACAATGCCCTGCTGCAAGCTGATAGCTGCTGGCAGTCTGGGCATGATGGGAGTTGTAGTTTTGCAGCAGCTGGAGAGCCTCAGGTTGTCCATCCCTGATGTATAAGGACAGTTGCCATAAGTAATGTGTCAGTTATGTTACATTTTAAACCCCCAGAAGTTAAATCAAAATTGGAAAAACGCTCCTCAAAACGTCCCTTTTTTATTGTAGATTTTGATTCACGGGTAAAGGAGAATTGATAACATGCACAGAAGTCCATGATATCATCTCCCTGGGGAAGATTTTTTCCTCTCTTTCAGCAGCCAGTTATCACACTCTGACTGTCTCCTCTCTTCCATACTGGAGGATCACAGACAGCTGAAGGGGAAGGGCTATTTAACCCTTCATATCTAAGGCTGGGGAGTAGACCAAGCTCACAGCGCTAGGTGATACACACACACATTATATATATATATATATATATAGAACAAACATATAAACACAACACTTTCGGTTTTGCTCCCATTTTGCATGAGCTGAACTCAAAGATCTGAAACATTTTCTACATACACAAATGACCCAAATATTGTTCACAAATCTGTCTAAATCTGTGTTAGGCTACTTTCACACTTGCGTTTGATCGGATCTGTTCTGAACGGATTCGATCATATTAATGCAGACGGAGGCTCCGTTCAGTACGGATCCGTCTGCATTAATAACTTAGAAAAATGTCTAAGTGTGAAAGTAGCCTGAGCGGATCCATTCAGACTTTCAATGTAAAGTCAATGGGGGACGGATCCGCTTGAAGATTGAGCCACATGGTGTCATCTTCAAGCGGATCCGTTCCCATTGACTTACATTGTAAGTCTGGACGGAACCGCACGCCTCCGCACGGCCAGGCGGACAGCTGAACGCTGCAAGCAGCGTTCAGCTGTCCGCCTGGCCGTGCGGAGGCGAGCGGAGCGGAGGCTGAACGCCGCCAGACTGATGCAGTCTGAGCGGATCCGCATCCATTCAGACTGCATCAGGGCTGGACGGAAGCGTTCTGCTCCGCTCGTGAGCTCCTTCAAACGGAGCTCACGAACGGACCTATGAACGCTAGTGTGAAAGTGAGCACTTCTCCTTTGCCGAGATAATCCATCCCACATCACAGGTGTGGCATATCAAGGTGCTGGGTAGACAGCATGAATATTGCACAGGTGTGCCTTAGACTTCCCACAATAAAAGCCCACTCTGAAATGTGCAGTCTGATCACACAGCACAATGCCACAGATGTCGCAACATTTGAGGGAGCGTGCAATAGGCTTGCTGACTGAAGGAATGTCTACCAGAGCTGTTGCCCGTGCAATGAATATTCATTTCTCTACCATAAGCCGTCTCCAAAGGCATTTCAGAGAATTTGGCAGTACACCCAACCAGCCTCACAACCGCAGACCACATGTAACCACACCAGACCAGGACCTCCACATCCAGCATGTTCACCTCCATGATCGTCTGAAACCAGCCACCCGGACAGCTGCAGCAACAATCGGTTTGCATAACCAAAGAATTTCTGCACAAACTGTCAGAAACCGTCTCAGGGAAGCTCATCTGCATGCTTGTTGTCTTCATCGGGGTCTGGACCTGACTGCAGTTCATCGTTGTTACCGACTTGAGTGGGCAAGTGCTCGCATTCTATGGCGTCTGGCCCGTTGGAGAGGCGTTCTGTTCATGGATGAGTCCCGGTTTTCACTGTTCAGGGGAGATGGCAGACAGCGTGTGTGGGGTCATGTGGGTGAGCGGTTTGCTGACGTCAATGTTGTGGATGGAGTGGCCCATGGTGGTGGTGGGGTTATGGTATGGGCAGGTGTATGTTATGGACAACGAACACAGGTGCATTTTATTGATGGCATTTTGAATGCACAGAGATACTGTGACGAGATCCTGAGGCCCATTTTTGTGCCATTCATCCACGACCATCACCTCATGTTGCAGCATGATAATGCACGGCCCCATATTGCAAGGATCTGTACACAACTCCTGGAAGCTGGAAACATCCCAGTCCTTGCATGGCTAGCATACTCACCGGACATGTCACCCATTGGGCATGTTTGGGATGCTCTGGATCGGCGTATACAACAGCGTGTTCCAGTTCCTCCCAATATTCTGCAACTTCGCACAGCTATTGAAGAGGAGGGGACCAACATTCCACAGGCCACAATCAACAGCCTGATCAACTCTATGCGACGGAGATGTATTGCACTGCGTGAGGCAAATGGTGGCCACACAGATACTGACTTTCATTGTGGGACGTCTATAGCACACCTGTGCAATATTCATGCTGTCTAATCAGCACCTTGGTATGCCACACCTGTGAGGTGGGATGGATTATTTTGGCAAAGGAGAAGTGCTCACTAACACTGATTTTGACAGATTTATGAACAATATTTGAGAGTAATGGGTCTTTTGTGTATGTAGAAAATGTTTCAGATCTTTGGTATTAGCTCGTGCAAAATGGCAGCAAAACCGAAAGTGTTGCGTTTATATTTTTGCTCAGTGTATATAGCTGTGAGATACAGCTATTAGAACGGGGCTGCGTTGCAATACCATACACAACTTGTGGTCAGGAGTGGCACTGTTTTTGGAGAAAGCAGCCATGTTTTTCTACTCTTTTAACCCAATTTGAGATTGAGACTGTTTGACAAATTACTTGCAAAATCTCCTAATCTACGATATTATACTGAGTTGATGCAAATCATTTAAAAAAAAGCTAAAATATAAGGTATTTTTTTAATAAAAAAGTGAACATACGATAAAATAGAAATGCTGGGAATAAAATGATCATATTTATTAAGCTTACTGTGCATCTCTCAGCTGGGCATTCTCCATTATCAAAGCATCGACAGGATTACCACCTGGGAAAAGAAAGTATTATGAGTCCAGGAACTGCTGGACATTTAATGCAGGCTAATATAGGTTTGTTTTTGGTTTTGTTACAGCTGTCAATTTAAAAGTCAATGGTGCATGGATCGGCAACCTTCGTCAGCCGAGCTGCTGTAAAACTACAACTCCCAGCATGCACACCTATTTGACTGTTCTTGTAACTCTCATAGAAGTGAAAGAAGGATTCTGGGAGTTGCCGTTTCAGAACAGCTGGAGTGCCGGAGGTTGCTGTTACATGCAATAGTGAAATCTCATCATCAATTTCTCACATTGACCACTAGATGTCAGTACAATCAGCATTTATACCAAGCATACATAGAACAGTATGATCCGATATGTGAGCGGACAGATGGTGGCTACAGTGGGTGAAGCAGAGAGCGCAATGTGCAAACGTTTTACTGCCACACTTTGCCCTCAGAGCAGCACTTCTGTTCTGCGTTAACCGCAGTCTCTTGATTTAGCTTTGTGAGGAGGGGGCAGTAAGCGACGGTATATTGGCACACGCTCTGACAGGTACATTTGAGGCACTTTTTATATATAATACGTGTATATATAGATTTGTTGCCATCCAAGGCCTGGGGGGCCCAGACGCTCACCCGGGATAACAGGGAAATAGGCCTGGGAGATTTTAGGTGAAAAAAATCATCTTGAATATTTCAACTATATAGATGATTATTGTTTATAATGTCAATTGTGTTTTTTTCTTGCTTAATTAACTAAAATACATGGCCAACTGGTGCACTGTATATGAAGGGATATCCTGTATATAGGGAGTGTCCTGTATATAGAAGGGTGCATTGTATATAGGGGTGTCCTGTATATGAAGGGATATCCTGTATATAGGGAGTGTCCTGTATATAGAAGAGTGCATTGTATATAGGGGTGTCCTGTATATGAAGGGATATCTTGTATATAGCGCAAGTCCTGTATATAGAAGGGTGCATTGTATATAGGAGTGTCCTGTATATAGAAGGGTGCATTGTATATAGGGGTGTCCTGTATATGAAGGGATATCTTGTATATAGCGCAAGTCCTGTATACAGAAGGGTGCATTGTATATAGGAGTGTCCTGTATATGAAGGGATATCTTGTATATAGCGCATGTCCTGTATATAGAAGGGTGCATTGTATATAGGAGTGCCCTGTATATGAAGGGATATCTTGTATATAGCGCATGTCCTGTATATAGAAGGCTGCATTGTATATAGGAGTGCCCTGTATATGAAGCGATATCTTGTATATAGGGGTGTCCTGTATATGAAGGGATATCCTGTATATAGGGAGTGTCCTGTATATAGATGGGTGCACTGTATTTAGAGGAGTATGCTGTATCTAGGGGGGTGCGTTGTATATAGATGGGTGCACTGTATATAGAGGAGTATGCTGTATATAGATGGGTGCACAGTATACAGAGGAGTATGCTGTATATAGATAAGTGCACTGTATATAGAGGAGTATGCTGTATATAGATGGGTGCACTGTATATAGAGGAGTATACTGTATCTAGGGGGGTGCACTGTATATTGAGGAGTACACTGTATATAGATGGGTGCACTGTATACAAAGGAGTATGCTGTATATAGATAAGTGCACTGTATAGAGAGGAGTATGCTGTATATAGATGGGTGCACTGTATATAGAGGAGTATGCTGTATATAGATGGGTGCACTGTATATAGAGGAGGATGCTGTATATAGATGGGTGCACTGTATATAGAGGAGTATGCTGTATATAGATGGGTGCACTGTATATAGAGGAGTATGCTGTATATAGATGGGTGCACTGTATATGAAGGGTGATCCTGTATATAAAGGGGGTGTCCTGTATATAGATGGGTCCACTGTATATAGAGGAGTATTTTGTATCTAGGGGGGTGCACTGTATATAGAGGAGTATGCTGTATACAGGGGGTGTCCTGTATATAGATGAGTATGCTGTATCTAGGGGGTGTCCTGTATATAAAGGGGGTGTCCTGTATATAGATGGGTGCATTGTATATAGGGGTGTCCTGTATATGAAGGGATATCCTGTATATAGGGAGTGTCCTGTATATAGAAGGGTGCATTGTATATAGAGGTGTCCTGTATATGAAGGGATATCCTGTATATAGGGAGTGTCCTGTATATAGAAGAGTGCATTGTATATAGGGGTGTCCTGTATATGAAGGGATATCTTGTATATAGCGCAAGTCCTGTATATAGAAGGGTGCATTGTATATAGGAGTGTCCTGTATATAGAAGGGTGCATTGTATATAGGGGTGTCCTGTATATGAAGGGATATCTTGTATATAGCGCAAGTCCTGTATACAGAAGGGTGCATTGTATATAGGAGTGTCCTGTATATGAAGGGATATCTTGTATATAGCGCATGTCCTGTATATAGAAGGGTGCATTGTATATAGGAGTGCCCTGTATATGAAGGGATATCTTGTATATAGCGCATGTCCTGTATATAGAAGGCTGCATTGTATATAGGAGTGCCCTGTATATGAAGCGATATCTTGTATATAGCGCATGTCCTGTATATAGATGGGTGCACTGTATTTAGAGGAGTATGCTGTATCTAGGGGGGTGCGTTGTATATAGATGGGTGCACTGTATATAGAGGAGTATGCTGTATATAGATGGGTGCACAGTATACAGAGGAGTATGCTGTATATAGATAAGTGCACTGTATATAGAGGAGTATGCTGTATATAGATGGGTGCACTGTATATAGAGGAGTATACTGTATCTAGGGGGGTGCACTGTATATTGAGGAGTACACTGTATATAGATGGGTGCACTGTATACAAAGGAGTATGCTGTATATAGATAAGTGCACTGTATAGAGAGGAGTATGCTGTATATAGATGGGTGCACTGTATATAGAGGAGTATGCTGTATATAGATGGGTGCACTGTATATAGAGGAGGATGCTGTATATAGATGGGTGCACTGTATATAGAGGAGTATGCTGTATATAGATGGGTGCACTGTATATAGAGGAGTATGCTGTATATAGATGGGTGCACTGTATATGAAGGGTGATCCTGTATATAAAGGGGGTGTCCTGTATATAGATGGGTCCACTGTATATAGAGGAGTATTTTGTATCTAGGGGGGTGCACTGTATATAGAGGAGTATGCTGTATACAGGGGGTGTCCTGTATATAGATGAGTATGCTGTATCTAGGGGGTGTCCTGTATATAAAGGGGGTGTCCTGTATATAGATGGGTGCACTGTATATAGAGGAGTATTTTGTATCTAGGGGGGGGTGCACTGTATATAGAGGAGTATGCTGTATACAGGGGGTGTCCTGTATATAGAGGAGGTGTCCTGTATATAGACAGGTGCACTGTATATAGAGGAGTATACTGTATATAAAGGGTGTACTGTTTATCAAGGGTTATCCTGTACATGGGGGGGGGGGGGTGTTCTGCATATAGATGGGTGCAGAGGAGTATGCTGTATATAGAGGGGGTGCACTGTATATAGCGGGGGGTCCACTGTATATAGAGATATTATATGTACATGACATTAACATTACAATGGGGGTACAGTACAGTGTATATAATACATGGACATTACTACGGGGTACAGTATATAATGATACATGAACATTACTATGGGTGTACAGTACAGTATATTACGACATGGACTTTACTATGGGGGTACTCCACTGGTATCATTCAATGGTATGATTTTGGGGTGCATAACACTTATTGATCATTTATTCTGTTTTTTGGTGGCGAATAAGCAACAATTCTGATTTTTATTTATTTTTTTAAAGCATTTACCCTACGGGAAAAATTACATAACAACTGTATAGTGTGGACGCAGTAATACCAAATATGTGGAGGGGATTAAATTATTTTTCAAATAGAAAAAAGTTTTTTTTTACCAAAAGTTTTTTTTAGCTATTAACAGTACCACAGGGGGAATTTAACGGCGATCTTTTGATCACTTCTATAATTCTCTTTACTACTGCTATAATGAAAGTCACCAGCAGGCTGCGCCAGAGAGGTGTGGCCTGCTAGAATACACTGCAGGCATTAGGTCCCAGCGTGCCGCACACAGACATCGGTATTAGGGATGAGAGAATTTCATATTTTGAAGTTCGTGTGCGGGTTTGTGTCGTGGTATTTACTGAATTGCGTTATGGATTCCATTACCACGGACCATAACGCTATTCCATGACACAATGCATAACGGAATGCCTTTAGAGGCATTCCGTCATAATAGAAATATATGGCCTGCATAATGGACCCATCCGGTTTACGTAATGCAGGAGAGGACTCCAGCATAACAGAAACCGGATGGATCCGTTATTCAGGCTATAGACTTCTATTATGTTGGAATGAATAACGGAATGCCTCTAAAGGCATTCCGTTATGCATTGCGTCATGGAATTGCCTTATGGTCCGTGGTAACGGAATCCATAACGCAATTCAGTGAATATCACAACACGAACTTCTAAATATGAAATTCGCTCATCCCTAATCGGCATCCTGCAATATTATTCGTGGAGTGCCGATGGGAAACAGAGGGAGTCCGTTATTGAGAGACTGGACTTTACCAATTAGCGCCATTAGAGCAGGAGCCCTACTGTCCACTGCATGTGAGACCCAGCACCGCAGCCATTTTACGACGGCCTAGAATAATGCCCATTTATGAACCCCATAAAAATACGTATTGGCAGAACTCCTGCAGGGTAGAGGCACGGGCTCCCGCTACGCTCCTCCGGCTGGAAATGAGTCAGGTCAGACTGAATGAGTGAGACATCTGCACAGTGATTATATACCAGCGCAGTCTGTACAAGTTCTCTACAGTCCCTGTCGCCAACGCCAGGATTAAAAATAAAATTGTTACAAACTAAAAGGGTGAGCTGAAGGAAAGAGCACACCACAGGGCCAGACCACCAGAAGATCTAATCATGAACAACACAGTCTCATCAGACAACACATTTCAGGTCTAATAATGCCTCTTCAACAGGTTACAAAAAACATAAAAAGGAAAGCTTAATGAATGGATCCTCTGGTGTTCATCTAAGGCCTATTGCACACGACCGTATGGCTTTTTCAGTGTTTTGCGGTCCGTTTTTCATGGATCCGCTTTTCCGTTTTTTGTTTCCGTTGTGTTTCCGTTTCTGTTCCGTTTTTCCGTTCCGTTTTTCCGTATGGCATATACAGTATACAGTAATTACATAGATAAAATTGGGTTGGCCATAACATTTTCAATAGATGGTTCAGGAAAGAACGGAAACGGAAGACATACGGATGCATTTCCGTATGTGTTCCGTTTTTTTTGCGGATCCATTGACTTGAATGGAGCCACGGACTGTGATTTGCGGGCAATAATAGGACATGTTCTATGTTAAAACGGAACGGAAAAACGGAAATACGGAAACGGAATGCATACGGAGTACATTCCGTTTTTTTTGCGGAACCATTAAAATGAATGGTTCTGTATACGGACCGTATACGGAACGCAAAAAACGGCCAGTAAACGGGGAAAAAAAACGGCCGTGTGCAATAGGCCTAAGTATGGAGAATGTCCGTTAACGGAGCTTGACTGATTGTCTCATATCCACCATTCTCTCCTTCCTGATGGAGTCACTGTACAGAAGGGTCTGAAGAGTTGGCCTTGTCTGAACAAGTGGTCTTACACAATTTCATGAAAACAGGCGCAAAGGACCTAACATTTGTAAGTAAAGTAAACGTAGAAGCAATGCAATATAATAAGGCTCCATTCAGACGTCCGTAGAATGGGTCCACATCCGTTCCGCAATTATCGGGAACGGGTGCGGACCCATTCATTCTCTATGGGGCCGGAAGAGATGCGGAGAATACACTATGTGCTCTCCGCAACCGCATTTCCGGAGCGCGGCCCCGATCTTCCAGTCCACAGCTCCGCAAGAAAATAGAGCATGTCCTATTCTTGTCCGCAATTGTGGACAAGAATAGGCATTTCTATAGGGGTGTCGGCCGGGTGTATTGCGGATCCGCAATGCACTACGGATGTCTGCATGGAGCCCAAGATATCAGGATTGCATATATCTTCGCTTCTGCAGGACACAATACCTTGTAAGTCAGCACCCTCGTCCACATCTGAAATAAATTCTGGACTGGTTCCATACATCTCAGCAAAAAGGGAATCATTGTTCCGCTCATGCGCTTCCTCTCCTGGATCTGAATTTGGTTTTGGGGTACTTGAGGGAGAACACAAAAAACAAAGGAATTAGGACATTAAATACTAAAATGGATTGTGAAAATGAAGGCGTATTATTCAGGTTCTTCAGGTGAACACTTGGAGACACTAGCCATACAATTTTCTAATACAGATCTTTTTCCAATAGCAATTCCTCACATATAAAAATCTGTCCTGTTCCTGAGATAATCACACAGGTCCACAGGCAATTACATGAAAGAGCTCTTCACCCGTCAGCTGGATGGGTCGGAGCGTGCTCCTGTTGTATACGCTGGGAGTGTTCAAAGGGTGCAGACTCCTACTTAAATGTGGAAACCCATCCACAACATGCTGGACCTGTAAGGCTGAGTTCACATGAGCGTGTCTGGATAAGGTCCAGATGCGTTGCGGCAAACCCGCGCGAGTAGGTACCCAATTGCAGTCGGTTTTGACTGCGATTGCGTTCCGTTGCTCAGTTTTTATCGCGCGGGTGCAATGTGTTTTACACGCGCGTAATAAAAAAAACTGACTGTGGTGCCCAGACCTGAACTTCTTCACTGAAGTTCAGGTTTGGGATCGGTGCTGTGTAGATATTATTTTCCCTTATAACATGATTATAAACGAAAATAATAGCATTCTTTAATACAGAATGCTTAGTAGGTGGTCAATTGAGGGTTAAAAAATAAAAAAATAATTAACTCACCTTCTCCTCTTGATCGCGTAGCTGCCGGTCTCTTCTTACTTCTTTATGAGCTGCCGGCTAAAGGACCTGTGGTGACGTCAGATCACATGGTCCATCACCGTGGTTTCCTGCAATGTCTGATCTATAGTGTTTACAAAATGTATGCGAACTCGACCACGTTGCTGCTTTGCAAATCTGATCGATTGAAGCTTCCGCATGTTCTGCCCAAGATGCCGCTCTGGTAGAATAGGCTCTAATATTTTGTGGACAAGCCAGTCCCTTCAGATCGTAGGATTCTATAATTACCCTTTTTACCCATCTGGCCAAAAGTTGTTTTGGAAGCTTTCCTGCCTTTATTTCGGCCAGCAAACTGTATGAACAGATTTGTATCCTTCCTAAATCTGCTAGTAACCTCCAAATATTCCAGAGGAGTCCGCCTGACATCTAGCATGTGGAAGCTCTTTTCCGTGTCATTTTTCGGATCTGCACTGATTTAGATAAACGTAGAGACTACTTTCAGTAAAAAGGTAGGATCCAGCTTTACAATGACCCTGTCATCTAGAATCTGAAGGTCAGGTTCCCGGGTGCTTAAGGCTTGTATCTCACCTATCCATTGAGCCAATGTTACTGCCACTAGGAAAACAGTCTTCAGAGAGAGATTTTTTTTAAAGAGCAATTCTGTATTGGTTCAAAAGGGTTCTTTAAGCAATTGAGAACTGTCGATAAATCCCAAGGAGGAACAGTTGATTTCGGAGGTGGTCTAATTCTTGTTGTTGCTTTTGTAAATCTGCTTGCACATCTATTCTCTGCCAAGGAATAATCTAGGCGCTTAAGGCTTCTATCTGAACCTTCAGGGTGCTGGGTTTAAGACCCTTAGCAAACCCTTCCTGTAAAAATCCATTATTACCGCCAACTTCGGGAGAAAAGAATTTCCATTTTTTATACCAACCAGGAGTAAAATGTCTTCCATATTTTGTTGTAGATAGCTGAGGTTACCTGTTTATGGCTCTTTTGAAGAGTTGATATAACCCTGTCTGATAATCCCTGTAATCTTAACCTGCTGTCAATCTTAGTCTGTTTATTTCCGGATTCCAGATCGGAAAGAAGGTCTGGTCTAGAGGGAGAGTTATCGGATGTTCTGTAGCCATGGAAATTAGGACTGGAAGCCATGATTGTTTTGGCCAGAATGGGCCCACTGATATTACTTTTGTTGACTCCGCCCTGATTTTCCTGAGGATTGCCGCTAATAGGGGAAATGGAGGGAATGCGTATGCCAGCTTCATATCCCATTTTGTAGATAAGGCATCTACCCCATCTGGATGATCTCTCGGATTTAGCGAGAAGAAGGAATCTACCTGCGCATCCCCTTTTGTAGCAAAAAGTCTATTTCGGGATATCCCCATACCTCGTTAACTCCTTGAAC
Source organism: Bufo gargarizans (assembly GCF_014858855.1). Taxonomy (NCBI): domain Eukaryota; kingdom Metazoa; phylum Chordata; class Amphibia; order Anura; family Bufonidae; genus Bufo; species Bufo gargarizans. The sequence goes on from NC_058081.1 coordinate 549,388,123, forward strand.
ACTTGTTTGTTCAGAGACATTTGCTCGGGTCCAGGTAGTGTCTGCTCAGAAAATCTGCAGAGATTAATAAGACATTCTTTTCCGCCCAGGAAAGAAGAAGAGGGAATCTCGTTCCCCCTTGATGCCTGAGGAAAGCTACTGTTGTCATGTTGTTTGATAAAATTCTTATGTGGTGACCACATAAAAGATCCTGGCTCTGCCTCAGCTTTCCCAAACAACTTGGAGCTCCTGAAAGTTCGAGGATTTTTCTTTAGTTTCTTGATTCCCAACCTCTTGAAAGTAATGTTGTCCTATTTTGGCCCCATCCCTGCTGACTAGCATCTGTCATTGCAACGATATAGGGACTTAGGTTCCGGGAGTCCCTCTTGAGAGATTCTCTGCATTGTCCCACCATTTCAGAGATTCTTGAGCTTTGTCTTTTAAGTGAATTTTTTGATTCAGTGATTGTTGGTTTCCATCCCAGACCGAGAGAATCATCTTTTGTAATGTTCTTGAGTGGAACTGACTCCATGGGACCGTCATAATACAGGCCGTCATCAAACCCAGGATGCTCATCGCTTCCCTTATTGTACATACAGATTTCTTTTGAAAGGCCATGACATTTTCTAATAGGCTTATCCGTCTGTTTCCTGGAAGGAAGGATTTCTGCAACCTGGAATCTAGTACGGTTTCTAAAAACATCTTCCTGTTGTCTGGAACTAGATCTGATTTTCCTAGGCTCAGGATCCAACCTAAACTCTGTAGAAGGGAAATAGCACTCCGGGTCTGGTCGACTAGAGTCCGAATTGAATCTGTAATCAGAAGAAAGTCGTCCAGATATGGCACAATTTTTATCTCTTTCCTCCTCGAGAAGGCAACAATATCTATTATCAACTTTGTGAATACCTGTGGGGCTGAGGATATCCCAAACGGAAGGCATTGGAACTGATAATGACTTACTCCCCCATTCTCCCTTATTGCAAATCTTAAATATTTTTGGTAGTCTAGGTGGATCGGCACATGATAATATGCATCCTTCAGGTCCAGGGTGCACATTACCGCTCCTGGAGGAATTAGGGGTATAGTAGATCTAAATCGATTCCATCTTGAAGCGTCAGTATTTTATTGATTTGCTCAGGACTTTCAAATTTATTATGGTCCTGAATGAACCGTCCATTTTTTTTTTTTTTAATAAGAAACAGTCTTGAATAAAACCCATCGCCTTCCTGATGTTTTGGGACCTGAACTACTGCTCCTAATTGTTTTCGTTTTGAAATATCCCTTACAAGGTTTTGCTGTACTGCATTTTGTCCATACCAAGTTATCAGATATTTTTGTTGGGGGATTTCCAAAAATTCTATTTTGTAACCTTCTTGGATTATCTGTTGCGCCCACGGGTTTTGAGTTATCTGACGCCACGCTGGAAGAAAGAATTTCAATCTTCCCCCCACAGGTCTGGCCTCATTGTTTGTTTTGGGAGTTGGGGGTTAAGTAAAAAAAAAAAACCTTCCTTTCTACCCTTTTGGATAGGACCATCTTCCAGATTTTCCTTTGTCCTTAACCGTTTTTTTTTTTTTTTTTGTAGGAATCTTTTACTATAAAAAAACTGCGGCTTTCAAGCTTTTTCTTCTGGAAAGCCTTTCTTTTTGTCTGTGGCTTTTTCAAGGATATTGTCCAGCACTGGACCAAAGACGGAGGCCCCCGAGAAAGGAATGGCACAAAAATTTATTTTTGGACGCCAGGTCGCCCAACCACTTTTTTTGCCACAAGGATCTTGTTGCCATTGTTTCAAAGAGCCCCATTCCTAGCAGCAAACCTGACTGATTCCACAGAAGATTGTTGTATAGAAAGGACCGGCACTCGCTCTGGTTGTAATTTTCAAGTAATTTTAATGGTCACATACATGTGGTAAGTGATGCGTTTCGGCTACTATGAGCCTTTGTCAAACATGTTTGACAAAGGCTCATAGTAGCCGAAACGCGTCACTTACCACATGTATGTGACCATTAAAATTACTTGAAAATTACAACCAGAGAGAGTGCAGGTCCTTTCTATACAAGTATCTGCGGACCTTCCCTGGACACGCGCACCGCATCACTGACAGCGGAGTGCCGCCTGTATCTTCCTTGGATCTGATTCCACAGAAGAGTCAGCTACACAAGCCATGGCCATTTTTAACAGGGGAATAGATTCTAGTATATCTTCCCTAGGAGTGCCCATTTTTAGATGGTTTTCAAGTTGAGACAACCATAAAAGCATAGATCTCGCAACTGATGCCGCGGCAATATTTGTGCTAACTAGAGCTGCAGACGTCTCTCAAGTCAGCTTTCCGGTCCATCGGTTCTTTAAGTTGCGAGGAATCCTCAAATGGAATTGGCATCTTTTTTTGCGACCCTAGCTACGGGAGTGTCTATTTTAGGAATCTCTTCCCACAATTTAGTATCTTCCTTATCAAACGCTAAGCGATTTTTGAATTCTCTAGGAATGAAAAGCCTTTTCTCCACTTCCTACCATTCCTCTAGAATTATTTCCTTTAGGTTGGAATTGACTGGGAAAATGTTTCTCTTTTTTGCTCTTAAGCCTGCAAATAACTTATCCTGCACGGATCTTTTTTGTTGTTCTTCTTCTATTTCCATAGTTTCTCTAATGGCCGAAAGAAGATAGTCCATATCTTCTGAAGAGAAGCAGTATTTCCGCTGCACTTCATAGGATGTGGAGGGCATAAATTAGTCTCCTTCCTCTTCCCCTTCATCCGAGTATATCGGAATTCAATATTCTCTGAGTCGGATTCTAAGTCCCCTCTTGGTCTTTTGGCTCTAGGGGCGCAATTAACCACCGGAGAGGGCATGAAGGATGAAACAGACTTTCACTTCTTCTCTTATAATCGATCTGGGGTCCGTCAATAGTGACGGCTGTTCCTCCTTTACGATTTTACTGATACAATCACTGCATAGTTGTTTAGTGTAAGTATCTTGAAGCCTCTTGTTGCACCTAGCACATATTTTAGGCTTCTTTTTAGGTTCCACCTTATGGATAGTTTCTTTTTCACCCTAGGAACATACAGTCATGTGAAAAAATTAGGACACCCTTTGAAAGCATGTGGTTTTTTGTAACATTTTTAATAAAAGGTTATTTCATCTCCGTTTCAACAATACAGAGAGATTAAAGTAATCCAACTAAACAAAGAAAACTGAAGAAAAGTCTTTTCAAGATCTTCTGTAAATGTCATTCTACAAAAATGCCTATTCTAACTGAGGAAAAAGATAGGACACCCTTGCCCCTAATAGCGAGTGTTACCTCCTTTGGCTGAAATAACTGCAGTGAGACGGTTCTTGTAGCCATCTACCAGTCTTCGACATCGGTCTGAGGAAATTTTACCCCACTCCTCAATGCAGAACTTTTTCAGCTGTGAGATGTTTGAGGGGTTTCTTGCACGTACAGCCCTTTTCAAGTCACCCCACAGCATCTCAATGGGATTCAAATCTGGACTTTGACTTGGCCATTCCAGGACTCTCCATTTCTTCTTTTTCAGCCAATCTTTGGTTGATTTACTAGTATGTTTTGGGTCATTGTCATGTTGCATGGTCCAGTTCCGCTTCAGCTTTAATTTTCTAACTGATGGTCTCACATGTTCTTCAAGCACCTTCTGATACACAGTAGAATTCATCGTGGATTCTATGATGGTGAGCTGACCAGGTCCTGCTGCAGCAAAGCAGCCCCAAACCATGACACTTCCACCTCTATGCTTCACAGTTGGTATGAGGTTCTTTTCTTGGAATGCTGTGTTTGGTTTACGCCAAACATGTCCTCTGCTGTTGTGTCCAAATAATTCAATTTTGGACTCATCTGTCCAAAGAACATTATTCCAGAAGTCCTGGTCTTTGTCAACTTTATCTCTGGCAAATGTCAGTCTGGCCTCGATGTTTCTCTTGGAAAGCAAAGGTTTCCTCCTTGCACACCTCCCAAGCAAGTTAAACTTGTACAGTCTCTTTCTGATTGTAGAGGCATGTACTTCTACATCAACAGTAGCCAGAGCCTGCTGTAGTTCTCGAGATGACACTTTAGGGTTTTTGGAGACCTCTTTTAGCATCTTGCGGTCTGCTCTTGGGGTGAACTTGCTGGGGCGACCAGTCCTGGGCATGTTGGCAGTTGTTTTGAAAGCCCTCCACTTGTAGACTATCTTCCGGACAGTGGAATGGCTGATTTCAAAATCTTTTGAGATCTTTTTAAATCCCTTCCCAGACTCATAGGCTGCTACAATCTTTTTTCTGAAGTCCTCTGACAGCTCTTTTGCTCTCACCATGGTGCTCACTCTCACTTCAACAGTCAGGAGCACACCAAACTAAATGTCTGAGGTTTAAATAGGGCAAGCCTCATTCAACATGCAGAGTAACGATCTACTAATTATGTGCACCTGGTGTGATATACCTGTGTGAGATCTGAGCCAATTTAAGAGGGAATACATGTGAGGGTGTCCTATCTTTTTCCTCAGTTAGAATAGGCATTTTTGTAGAATGACATTTACAGAAGATCTTGAAAAGACTTTTCTTCAGTTTTCTTTGTTTAGTTGGATTACTTTAATCTCTCTGTATTGTTGAAACGGAGATGAAATAACCTTTTATTAAAAATGTTACAAAAAACCACATGCTTTCAAAGGGTGTCCTAATTTTTTCACATGACTGTATGACGGACAGTCTTTTAGAGTAGATACCCAAAGGGATAAAGAAAGGATAAGATATTTACTTACATGTCCCTGCACAGGAGGCTCTGGGGATTGCTCTCTGCGGATAGCTGATGTTTCCATAATGTGAGGACCCTGACTAGCTCCCCTAAAATTTAAATACCACTGGCACTTGCCCCTCCTGTTGCCGCGTTGCCCCTTCTATTTCTTCTGGGACTCATCCTAGGAGAGTCAACCGGATGGGACGCGAGGCTGGAAAGCCAGGCCTCCAGTGTCCCCTGCCATGCTGGACGCCGACGGACACCGCAATCCTCCTCACCAGCTGGGGTTATAATCGCTGAAGCCACTATGGGCGCCGCCATCTTGTTTTGGCTGCCCTTCCTTGGCCTCAGAAATGACGTCAGACGCCCTGTGCCTCGTGCATACCACGTCTTCCATGTGGTCCCAGCGTCCATCGATGAGGAGGAAGTCTGCTGCCCAGAGCCCCACCAAGGTTACGGCAACCAACTCCCCAGCCCGCGGCCTACTTAGAACTCCGACCTTTCTACAGCCACTTGGCCATCAGGTACCTGAGGGGCTGGGGAAACAACTAAGGCACCCCCAGCTTAGAGGGTTTTAGCATAGCACCTTACCGGGCGGGAAGGGAAGGAACATGCGCCCAATCCAACCCCTGCCAGTCTCCCGGTTCAGAGACCCCTCTCTGTCTCCGTCCATTATTGGGACAGAAAAAAACACTGGTGGGTGGGTGGGTGTGTTTGTGTGTGTGGGGGGGGGGGGGCTTTTAACCTCTCTTTGTTCCTGTCCCAATAGTGGGTGGGGAGACATCCTCCATGTGGTGCTGTCATGGAGCACGTCCTAAGGAATAAGGAATGTATTTTTAAAAAAAAGTAGAATCTTTCCTATATAATTCCCCTACTGTTACCATCCATGTCTTGCTTTGGGTTCAAAAACCGAATTAAACTCTTCCCAACATCCACCGTACATGTATGGCAGATGTCAGGTCTTTAAAGGGCATCTGTCAGCAGATTTGTACCTATGAAACTGGCTGACCTGTTACATGTGCACTTGGCAGCTGAAGGCATCTGTATTGGTCCCATGTTCATATGTGCCTGCATGGCTAAGAAAAATGATGTTGATCTATGCAAATGAGCCTCTAGGAGCAACGGGGCATTGCCATTGCACCTAGAGAATGTGCTCGCTCTGCAACTGTTGTGTCCTCTGCACTTTGATTGACAGGGCCAGGTAGTGAAATCGTCATAACGCCTGGCCCTGTCAAAGTGCAGTTGCAGTGAGAGTTGAGCCTCTAGGTGTAACTGCAACACCCCCGTTGCTCCTAGAAGCTCATTTGCATATAGTAAAATAGTATCATTTTTCTCAGCAGACGGGCACATATGAACAAGGGACCAACACAGATGCCTTCAGCTGCCAAGTGCACATGTAACAGGTCAGCCAGTTTCACAGGTACAATCTGCTGACAAATGCCCTTTAAAGAGGTTTTCTGAGTGTTTAATACTATGACCTGTTCTCAGGTTAAGACATCAGTAGGTATTCGGTGGGGGTCAGACTGCCAGCACCCCCAACTTTACCTGTTTGAATAGACTGTGGAACTCCGGTGAGTACCGTGGCCACCTTGTGGCTTACCAAAAACAGTGCCACCCATTGTATAGCGGATGTGCGTGGATGGAAATGAGCTGTGTCTAAGTCATGTGACCAATACACGAGAGGTCAATGGCCTAGGAAGAGGCTGCAGCGTTCGTGGACTGCCGCGGTCTCTTCGAACAGATGATCAACAGGGGTGCTGGGAGTCGGACCCCCACTGATCTGATATTGATAAGCTATCCTGAAAATAGGTCATCAGTATTAAACACTCGGACAACCCCTTTAACCCTCACCGGACCTCTCATAGGCTGCGGGTTCTTCTGCTCGTGTCCTGATCAGATGTGCACCCTTCTCTTTCTATTCAGCTGCATTAACTATTATGATGCTGAACTGGAAGAGAAGGGCTCTGTCCGGGCTTGAGTGGAAATGCCTACAGGCTGTGTGAGTGCAGCAGGGACGGCTGCATCGGCGGAGTGAGGGATGGGTAAGTACTAAATAAATGATACCTGTAAGCCCAAACCAGGAATGGAACATACAATTATATACTGGAAAGATTTGCACCTCGATGTATTCTGGACCCATGCCTGGTTTTGACATAAATACTGATGAAGAATACTGGCCAGTCGGAAATATGTAATTGTGGCTTACGGCTATATTCACATGGTGCTCTCAAGTGACATTCTTTGCTAAAGTCTTGCAAAAATTGCAGAGAAACAGGTGATAGGACTGCAAGATATGAATAAGTACCCAGTGTCGTACAAAAATGCTGAGAGAAAACAGATTCCCTTTACATGTTCGGTGGCCACCATCAATACACCCATAAACCTCAGGACTGAGGATCTCCATTCCCTGTTCTCATTCATGTTCACTTTACAGTTAAATTACATGAGGCTATATAATTTCCCAGTGGTTGGACTTTTATGACAAATCAATTAGACATAAAAGTGGTCCACTGATAAATCCCTTTAACCTCCTAACAGTCCCGTTAAAATTGGGAAAAACCTCCCAAAAATGTCACTCTTTTTGGTTATTGTAAATTTTTAATGGGTCTCTGCAGTAAATCTTGTTGACGCACAACTCAGGGGACACTACTGCATTTTTAACCCCTTAGTGACAATTAATTTTAGCCTTAAGAACCAATAATATTTTCCCCAGTAGTCATAACGTTTTAATATTTTCTTCTCTATTTTTTTTATTTTGCAGGATTAGTTGTAGGTTTTAGGAACCATTTTGGGGTGTATATATATATATATATATATATATATATATATATATATATATATAGTATTAAATAACTTTTATTATTTTATTTTTAGCGTTCACTGTGTGGTAAAAATAATTTTATTATGTGGGTCACTACAATGATGAAAATGCCACATTTCTATATATTTTTACTATTTTTCCTTTCCTCCTGCAGGCTGTCAGCTCTGCAGCTGCTCCCGCATTCTTCTCCAGACTGACAGGGAGGGAGGGCAGTTGCTTTACTTGCTCATATCTCTAGTTTAGTACCAGCTAGAGATATGGGCTTTGTATTTTTTGACATTCCAAGCTTTCAGCCAATACCAGAATGACAGCAATATCTTCAGTACATGGGAAGATCTCACTGTTGGAAATCGGGATGCAGTGAATACAGCTAAAAGTGAAAGTAAAAGCAAGTTTTACCCATGTTTATACCCATCATTACCGACTCAATTTCTAATAGTGATATCTCCTCTGTTGCTTGGACTAATGTTGGAATGCCAGCTTTCAAACAAGACCATGGAGTTTGGAGTTTGTATGGGTTTCCTCTGGGTTCTCCGGTTTCCTCCCACACTCCAAAGAGATAGGGACCTTAGATTGTGAGCCCCATTGGGGACAGTTGGTTGCTAATGGTGATGCTAATGTCTGTAAAGCGCTGCAGAATATAGTAGCGCTATATATGTGCATAAAATAAATAATAAATAAATAAATAAATAAATAAATAAATAAGACCAGTTTCATGCTTCTAGCTGCTACCATTTAGGAGATATCAGCATCTAAAACAGCCCTCCGCCCTCCACTTTCTGCCCAAGCTCATCTACCGCAGAACAGTTAAGTACTTTTCCCACAGCACAAGCTGAGCTCGGCCAAAACAGTTAGGTAGTTAAAAGGTTTTTTTCATCAGAAACCACACAGTTGGGGGCAATCAGCTGATCATGCCAGATCCCGCTGTGGGCACTACTGACAAACCGGTGATTTTACCAGGGAAGGTAACGGCCGGGCCAGAATTTTCACCGCAGCAGAAATATGGAGTTTTACACGGCAGTAGGGTTGTTGCGATACCAAAAATTTGATTCGGTTTCGATACAATAAAAAAGTATTGCGATACTCGGTACCACGCAAAAAAAAAAAAAAAAATACCAGAAAAAGCCGTGTGCATTCCGCATTGGGGGGGACAAAGGGACCCAAAAAAATTTTTTTTTTTTTTTCTGTTACGGCGTTCACCGCATAGGAGATTATTTTTTATATATTTTAGTAGTTTGGAGTTTGTGATAGGTGATATGTTTATTTATTTATTGTTTATATATTTTATATGTAAAATTGGGAAAAGGGGTGATTTATACTTAATATTTTGGTGTTTTATTTTTTTTTTATTTTTTTTACTTAATTTATTAACTATTTCCCCCCTTAGGGGCTAGAACCTGGGATATTTTAATGCCTTGTCCTAGTCACCCTAATAGAGCTCTATTAGGGTGAATAGGACTTCACACTCTCCCTGCTGCGGACAATTTCTTTATGATTGCATTTGACTAATTTAGGCTAAAAATCTTTATTTTCAATTGGTTGTTATTAAAAATATTTAGCCGTTCTGTCTCAAAGGCTTAACTGTTTTTCTAGCTGTGTGCATCCTACTTTCACTTTGTGCCAGTCATCTAATAAACCTTACCTCTAAACTACTCATAACTAAATCATAAAGGCTTATTTAAGCCACATTCTTATTAGTAAGATAAGGATTGAGTTTTGATGCGTGTTTATAAGGTCAGAAAGTAGAGATAAGGAGCCCGTCAGCTAGCTGTCTGACGGAGAAGAGTGAAAATACAGATCCCGCTGGTAGAGCATCTCAACTCTGTACAGAAAAAAGGACTACATATTTTTAATAAAGACCAATTGAAAAAATATTTAGCTCATAATGAGTACAATGCGCTATTAAAAATTGGCCCCAAAGGTGCATATAGCCTTTAAGGTTAAAAGCTCTGGGGATCCCTTAGACTCATCTCCCAGTCAGTGGTTTAGTGAATCCACAACCAAAAAAATACTCATCAGTTAAAAGACGTTGTGATCAGTTTTGATGTGAAGAATAGCAAATTAGCTCTTCAACTCTGAAACACTATCCACTTATGCAAAAACTCCATCAACATAATAGCTCAATCATGGAATAGGCTGATAAATAGTCTAACCTCACTTCAAAAGCTTCCAAATGTAGTTTCAGTTCAGGAGTAGAATTAATGATGTCATCAACGACAGATGGTATTTCTGGCTGAGGCGGATCTACAAAGGACACCCAAAAAAATAGCCATTAGTATTACAAATGTATTATTAAAAGATTTAGAAAATGTATAAATCAATGTAGTTCCCATACGAACTGAATATGTGAATCACCAGTGGGTAAAAATAGTGACACAAGATAGTTGGCTAGTCCAGCTCATTCTCACCATATAGCCTTATGGCTCCGTAAGGCCTCCAAGTGCAGCAGTAATAGGACTCTCACCCTTCTATCCAAGGTCCTGCTGTACCTCGAAATGCCTTTATTTCTGAGGCATACAGTTTTTCTATCAGATTAGCTCCGTTTATAAGCTTTATTATAGAGGTGTGCTTCTATAGAGCACTGCTTCTAGAGTAGAATGCCATTATATGGCCTCATACAAAGCAGTACAAAGCCAAAGGGGGCTACTGTAGTACAGAACCACAGGGGACTACTGTAGTACAGAACCACAGGGGACTACTGTAGTACAGAACCACAGGGGACTGTGATGCTGGACAGCCTACTGAGGCCTATACATTGTACTGAGATTCTGTGACAAGGGGGATATGGTTCAGGAGGTGGTTGCCTGGTTTCAACGACCCTGTTAGGGAATTAAAAGTTAATGGAGTGTGGTCCCTCTTACAGAATGTTAAAGGGGATGTCCCACTACTAAAGAGGTTGCCCAGCCTTGAAGCTAACAACCATTTGGGCCCTCCCCTGTCCCCCTGAACATAAAAAACCTACATTCCCATTCCATCTCTGGTACACACAGGATCAGGAAGCGACTTGGTCCCATGACCACTGCAGCCTATTATAGGCCTCAGCAGTCACAGCGACTGATGTACTGTTCAAGCCACTTTGATCAGGAAAAGGAGCGGTGGCACTGCAGACAGGTGAGTGGGTTTCAGGGAACAGGAGAGGACCTCAGGGGTAGTCTGCTCCAAGGCTAGACAACGCCTTTAGATACTACATTAAAAATGAAATCACGCAACCCTTTACAATTTTTCAACTATAATAATAATAAAATAAAAAAGTTAATGTCTAGATACTGCTGTTGCATACCTGGCACCCCTGGTGTTCCTTTCCTGC